>NW_023416309.1:108231133-110981133 GCF_014176215.1 Rousettus aegyptiacus
GGCTCGGAAGTTATTGGTTGTCATACGCTTGCTTTAATCCTAAAATTAATCTGAGGACAGAGAAGCATCAGTTTATATTTAAATCAGTTGACCATCCCTTGCAGAACTGTGTTTTCTATTTGTTTTCCCCACTAAAAAATATCGTCTTCCTTTAATCCATATGTAATCCAAAATGGAATCTATTGGTAATTTTATGGACGAGCATTTAAAACAAGTGACCTATCTATCTTTCTGTGACCATGACCCCACCACTAATCTGTTTGCCTTTCAAAATAATTGGATTCAGTGTATTCATTACACTGGCTATCGATGTCTCAAATATGTGTGATGGATGTACTTGTCCAAGGAAACAGAAAACGGATGTGAGGCATACCAGGGAGGCGGTACAGGAAAGAAAGCTTACTCCTGCAGAGCTGGCTTTCTCTAACCTGTACAGTAACGCGGTCCAGGCTCTTTGGGCATATGATTAGCATGAGGTTAAGCAGAATGAAAATGATATAAAGGCATAATACAAGTATACAGTGCAAAGCTATTCATCACCAAATCCTTTATTATACAGGTTTGGAGACACTGCCTTGGAAGCCAGCTTAAAATCTTTTTAAAGAAAAGTGGGTTAAGAATAAATAATGAATAGAAAATAGTTCTCTCTGGTTTTATCGCGAGTTGCTATCCTACATAATTTATGTACATTAGAAGACAATTAAAAAAAAAAAAGAAGAAAAAGAAAAAAAAGAAAGAAAGAAAATTGGAGCTCCCCAGACCCTGGAAGCACTTATAACTTGTTTTAGGGTTACGTGATATGCTTTTGGAATGAATGGACAGTCATACACAGAAGAGCATCTTTAACTAGAAAATACGATGTTGACTTAGAGTCGCTACAGGATCAACCCTTCCTGGAAGACCAATCCTGGCCTTAAAGATGGGAAGGAACTTGGATTGACAGGGAGGACTTGGGAAGTCCAGAACAGAAATCTTTACAAGATAAGACTTCAATATAAAAAAGTATAAGCATACACGTTTGAGTCCGGCTATTGCAGGAGACGGAAGGAAGAAGAAAGTGTAGTTCTTTGAGGAAGGAATGGAAGTTCTGTGTTAAGAATGGAGGGAATAAATTGTAAGGCTTTTGTTGTCAGTGTGTGTACATATGTCTTCCTAAGCAACCGCTTCAGCAAGTACTTTAATATAAGGCTGATGTATGGAGAAGAAAGATAGACCTCCCACGCCATTTAATCCTCACCACTACCCCACCTGGAAGGCATTTTAATCTCCATCTCACACATACTGAGAGAGAGCGACCTTTCATAAGGATGGAGCTCCAGGTGGCACATCTAGAAAATGACATAAGTCCCAGGAACTTGACCCCAGGTCTGACTAATTTCAGAAAGATTTTATTCTGCATTTGTCCTCAAACACTGAATGATTCTGAGATGTGAACAATGGAAAATAAGTTTAGAGAACTAAGGAGGATGCGGTTTCCTGATGGTATTATGGCAGATCTGGTACCATTTCATGAACGTGCAACATCCCCACCCCCCCGTTTCCCCCCAATCCCACTCCAACTATCTAGGAAACATGCATAAATGTTGCCGAAAGGATATCTGTTTGTTTGCTTTGTGCTTATGTAGTTCTATCATGTGTGTTTAGATTTACTTAAAAAGATGTCTCTTTCCTGTGTTAGAAGCAATGTTTTTTTTCTGCAGAAGGAAGCTGGAGTGGGTACATAAATCAATAGTACATCTATAAGCTACCTATTGCCTGGGACTTGCTAGGCTTCCGAGGGGAAAAAAAATTCCAGTATGAGACTTGACTCTTGCCCACCAAAACATTTTAATCTCTTGAAAGATGAAAGTCAATCTATATAAGAAAACAAGAGGCATATTTCATGACACACAGCTAAGTGTGATTTATTATTTTTAATTACGATTACATTGTTATTATCGAGGGTTCTATGGAGAGGAGTATCATGAAAAATTTTGAATAAATAGGAGAACAATGATAAAATTTTAGTATTATTTTATGTTTCTAATATATAAAAATTTGGTTAATGAAGACATAATTGGGAAAATGATTCAGGCCAAGAAGCGAGATAAGTAAGGTACGAAGGCAGAATAATACGAGGGGACTATAGGTCTGGGGGGAAGGAATGTTTATTTTGTTCAGCTTTGTTCTGGCCAGGTGACAGCAGGCTTTGATGTCTAAGCTAAGGGACTAAAAATGAAGGTAGCCACTTCCTTTCTCGTAATGCTTTTCGAGAGCCCTCCCAATTCCAAGACCCCATGATGCTAGATATTTTCCAAGTCGCAGGGTCCTTTAAGTCAAAATAATTTTTTCTTATAACCTCTTTTAAGGAGTAAGCACACAACATTTAATTCTAAAAAAATCTGGTGCATAATAATGCTCTACCTGCGTTAGATAAAAATAGGAATTACATGTTTATGGTTTATTTGATTTTATTTTGTTTAGTTTCTATTGAAAGCCACTCCTTCCCTCCCCCAGCCCCAGCTTTATTGAGATATCATCAACATACACCATTGTGTAAGTTGCAGGTGTATGGCATGTCAATCTGATACACATACATTGGGAGATGGTTACAACTACCATTAGCTAATACCTCCATCGGCTCACATAATTACCATTTTTTTGTGTGTGTGGTGAGAACATTTAAGATCTACTCTGAAAAGACTACTCATAAAATATTTTATGTATATAAACAAATTTTAAAACTTCGTAGAAATTCAGCATATTCAAATGTAGAGAAAGGGAAGATCATCTCAACTACGAGATTCAGGCATGGAGTAAAGCTTTGAACTTGGCTGCCCGTCATGTACCACCTGGCTCATGGGAAACTGTACCAGATCCTTAGAATGTTCTGGAGTCTTGGGGATGCTGTAGTAGTCCCTTCCACTTGTGGCCCTGAAATACCTCCATGGAACTCAGCCAGTGGCTGTGGAGAGAGCCAGGTCACAACACATATGAGGGTAACCAAATTACATGGAGAATTCCTAGGACCTTTGTAAAATCTAATTGTTTAAATCTGTCAATTATGACAAAACAGTTTGGGGGTGGGGCTAAAACTAAAAAAAAAAAAACAATTAAAAGGAAAAGTGTTACTAGACTGTGTATTGTACGAAATTATGTTGCCACATCTGTCCAGCTGAAATCTCAACTAGAATTACTGTTGTGCATAAAATGAAGACATTAACATTTAATTACTTGGTTAAAGGAAAATGCCATAGCATGGGAAAATGAAACTTTACAAAATGAGGATTAGATTAAAACTGTAGGCTATCACCCACTGCTTCAGTGGCTCCTGTGAGCTCCGACAGCTTTAAAATTGCTTAAATAGTTAGTAAGGTGACTGTAACATTGACCAGCAAATGACATAAATCCAGAATTAATTATAAAGGCTTAAATAAGCAAAAAGAAAGGGGTTCACTAGATCCAGGTTTATTGTGAGATGTCGGCATAATGAAAAATCAATCGGTTTGTTTATTTAAGGAAGAATTAATTGCATATCATGTTGCAGAAAATATAGTACTATAGTAAAGTTAGCCGACTTCAGACTATTATTTAAGTGGATCACTTGTATCTCAATTTTCTTAGATAATTTATATCGTTTTCGGGTTTTATCAGGTCTGTGTTCAGCTTGTTACATTGACTCAAATTAAGCAATGCTTATGAGATCACTCAAGAGGGCTCTTTCATTTTTTAGGAAACCACCCGTCATTTTATCTCCACATCTCCTGAAATGTTATTCTCCCATCTAATTTGCAGTAAATTGTTATTTATAGATTACTTTAAATTTATGGAGTGATGAGGTATGTCCTAGTTAGCTGGATGCCCCTGAGAAGTTCCCCAGATCAGTGGTGAAGCCATCCATTTACCAATTGACTTTTAACCCTCCCTAGCTGACAAAACATGATTTATTTTCATGCAAAGAAAATGAGCTCAACCTTTGAATACAGACAAGTTTTCACATGCGACCTGAGTGCATTGCACCTGAAAAGCAACCATTTCCTAGGAATACAGCACAGATCAAAGTGAGAGCTTGCCACAAAAGAAACCATTAGAGCCCTGATGTTCAGAGTAGAATAAAGATATACCTATCTTTACTGCACTTCATGCAGGTAATTTCCGAATCAGTTTGTATCTGTGGGATAGTTGTCTATATACACATGATAGCTTATAATAGTACTAAGATTTTTCTTTGCTACCCAAATTTATTGATTCCCATCTGGGGTTTAGCCTGCAATGTAGAGTAAGTAACAATAAAATGGAAACTAGATAGGAGTCATGCCTCATGAGAACAGAATTCTATATATGACATTAGTAATTATATAAATTATTATTTGAGCAAAGATTTATTGAAACCTCTGAATCCGCCTGCCTTTTTACCAGGTGCTACTTTGTCAAGAGTCCAAGGCTGCACAGTATTAGCATATTTTACTGAGTACTTAAAGATGCCAGGCAATGTTCTTAGTGCTTTGTATGGATTCCGTCCTGGTTAGTCCTCCAGGCAACTTTATGTTAGGTGTTATTATTATTCAAATTACAAGGAGGAGAAAAACTGAGTCTTAAAGAGTTAAATAACATTCTGGTGTTACGACCACTAGGAAGTAGTATATTCTATTAATCATTTAAAAAAATTTTTCTATATCCGATGATGCTTTGATATCTCAGGGCTTTGTAAACCCTAGAAGGGAAGAGACTGGCCCTCCCAGAGTTAGTGAACTCTTAGACACAGCAAACCATCTGCCCATGAGCATGCTTTTGTTATGCAAACCAGCCAATCCAGAGTCCAATTCCCCAACCACCTCCTATATCAAATTCTCACACCCCAAGCCATGCCTTTATTCTCCCCGCTTTAAATTACCCGCAGGGCCAGGTACCAAATAACTTGGGACCACCCCTATGTGCCAGAGCTTGCCAAAATTCTTGAGACTTTCCAATCCTCAACCCGCTTAGCTGCTTACTCCATCTCAACCTTTTCTTCCCACTAAAACCACAGTAAAAGCTCCTGTCCATGGTGTCCTTGTACTCCACCTGCCTCTGGACTGCCCCTGGTGCTCTCCTGTGTGGCCCATCTCACATGGCTCCTGTTCCCTCTTTTAGGAACTGTGAGTAACAAGCCATGTTTTCCATGGACGTCACATCTCAATCTGCTGGACTCACCATACCTGAATACAAATAGACTCCTAGGTACATTATGAAATTCAAGCCCAGGGGTGAGCCAAAGTCTTTTGATTGCATAAAGGCCCCCTACCCCTCTCGTAAACTCAAGAGTAGTTTTCTTCTCCTCCTTTCTCTTTACTTTTAATTTGGAAATAATTAAAGCTTCACAGGAAATCACAAAGAAATGTGCGGAGTGGACTCAGGCACCCTTCACTCAGCTTCTTCCAATGTCTACACCTTGCATGACGAAGGGGTTCAGGATAGGCCTCCCCAAAATGTGCTACTGTGGCATGCGGATTATTTTGAGCTGAAGGCAGTCGAAATCCTTCAGGTTCATGAGAAACTTTTACCTCTCCCTTATAGAATATAAAGTGGGACCTTTGCCCATATAAGAGTTATCACCCAAAGTGACTTTCTATGATCTATGTATAGGGCAGGGCAAACTTCTGATTGCTGAACATCTGTTCTTTTGATCACTCTCCTAATGACCTTCCACCCCTCTGAAGCCCCAAAGTGCCTTACCTCATCCTTAGCTCAGAAGATCATATATACCTCAGTTTCTCTTTCTGTCTTGGAATCTCTCATGTATGTGGCGTTCTCATTAGTGTGTATATATTAAATTTGGTTATTTTCTCTTATTAATCTGCCTCATGTAGATTTAGTCAGTAGACCAGTAGAAAGAAAGTAGGAGGGTACAGGAAAGCATCTTCCTCTCCAAGTAACAAAAATTCAGTATTGCAGCTAGGAAATTGACATTGGTATACTCCACAGAATTTAGACTTTGCCAGTTATGCATTTACTTGTGTGTGTGCACGTGTGTGTACGTGCCTGTAGCTCTGTGAAAATGTATCACATGTGTAACTTCTCTCATCACCACTACAATGTGGACACCTAACTACAGCATCGCCACCGGCTCTCTCTAATGACTCATTTATAGCCACGCCTCTCCCAAACCAGCCTGAACCTCAGGCAACAACTAATCCATTCTTCATCTCTATAGGCTGTTATTTCACAAATGTCATACAGATGGAATCATGCAGTATCCTTTTAAGAACAGCGTTTTTCACTGAGTATTATTTCTTTAAGGTTAATCCAAGTGCTTGAACCCATTCCTCATCACTCCTCTTTATTGCTGAGTAGTATTCAATAGCATGGAAGTATCACAGTTTTTTTTATTCATCCACTGAAGATGTCTGCACAGTTTCAGAGTAGGGTTGTTATGAATAAAATTTGTGTATGAGCATCTGTGTTACACATTGGTGACTCCCGATGGAACATGCCTGATGGCCACACCTTTGTGTTGTCCCTTACTTGTAAGTATGCATTGATTCCGTGAATCATATTAACCAACAGAAGTCAACAGAAGGGACGCTGTGCCAGTTCTGAGCCTAAGCCTTAGAAATCTTCTGCTCTGACTCTTCTGGAAATCAACTCCTCTGCAAGCCCAATGCTATAAGGAAGCCCCAGCTTCCTTATGGCCATACAGAGAAGCTTGCGGGGCAAGAACCAAGAAACCAGAAGTGTGAACCGAGGCTGCTGGACAACTGTATACCAGTTCCAGCAATCAACGTCAGCTTGCCACCATGTGATTAGCTGCCTGAAAGTGTGCACCTAAGTCACCCCAGCTGAGTCCACCGAAGCAGATGACCTATGCTTGCAAAGTACTGACCAAATAGCAAAAGCATGAGCAAAAAAATAAAATGCTTATTGTTTTAAGCCATTAACTATTTGGTAGGCTTGTCCTATCAAAAATGATACGTAGCAATACATATTTGGAATAGAAATACACATCCATGTATAAGTAGGTCCTGGATGCATGTTAGTTTTCCATGATTGCTAAAATTCTAGACTATTTTTTTTTCAAAAATAAATACAATTAACAACTACATACATTTGAATAGGTAAGGTGTGAAAACATTTATTTTATATAAACATATAATGGGTTTGGATATTCTAGAAATGAGCTGGATCCAAAATCGATCGGCAGCTCTATCACTAATATTGTTTGAAACATCAGACATCACGGACAATTGCTAGGATCAAATGAAACAACTGATACAAAATTATTTTGTATGCTGTAAACCATTAAATGAATATAAGGTATTTTGTAGTTACTCATGCATCAGCCTAGTTGTTAATTGATAAGTAGGTAAAGAGGAAATGTAGGTATTTTAAGAAACATTGAATTTATCCCTTCATCATTTCCATTATTAAACTCTCACAGTATGTTCAGATGATACTTTTTATTATAAGAAGTATTATTACTATTTTGTTACTTTGTATAGAAATTCATGAGCTTTACTCCATTGAACATATAATAAACTTTATATGAAAACACAAGCCATTGGTAAAAACGTAGTTAATTTGAATTTACCAAAGACTCACAAAAGATCATTTCATTTTGTGTTATAATTTTTTAGTTTAATAATATGTAACCCCAGACTAAAGAAAAAAAAATAATTGAGCTTGATTGCCTCAATACTCCTGGCAATTAATGTAAATCATCCTCATTTTTCTTTTTCCTGCCAACAAAGGAAAAATTGTGACATAACAACCTCTGATGTAGAGACAGACATACACTTTCCAAATTTGTTTGTTTCTGGGTTATTTTTGGCTTGCTTTCGTCATTTAGTCTAAATTAAGTGTTGGTTAATGTGGTTACATTTTACTGGAGCTACTAACATAAGCTTACATAAAGCAGAAAATGGAAATAAAAGTTTACAACAAGCTTCATTCTGCTTGCTTTCTTTGAAGCTCAGTGGAAAGTATGATAGCATTGCACATTCAAGTCTTTGCATATTATTAAACTGAAAAAAAATTATAAAGAACATGACAAGCTGAAAGGAAAAGGGAGCACAAGCCAGAACAAATTCTAGCTGTTGATTATTTCCCAGAGATATATTCCCCTTCACGGTCCATGGTGAAAAGCATCACACATTTCGTCCAAAATCATATTTACCTAATGTCCAAAAACTGAAAAATTCAAAGTGCGAGTTTCTTTGGGTTTATGCTACACTAGATAATCAATGTGTGGCCAATTTTTCTCCTCACCTAATTTTCCAGTTGTTTTGATATCCATCACATGTGTTTTCTAGTCTTCAAAGTAGATTAAAAGTAATTCAACGATGAAACACAAATGGAAACATTTGGTCCCATTTAGTGTGAAATTTATTTCAGAAAAACATGGTCACAAAAAATAGGTGAGTGAAGAAAATTAAAAAGCTGCCATGTCAAAATTATTTGGAGCAATTCTACACTCTTAGAATTCCATGGCTAGGACCATTTTTCTTCAATACAGTCTTCTTCTGACAAACTACACGTTTTAAAGTGCTTTTTGTTTGTTTAGATCTTAGCCTTCAACATAAAGTGTCTCTGAGAATATTTAAAGTTAAAAATTATTTTTTCCAATTTATGTTGACTGTAAATATAAGATTGTATTAGAGAAGAGGTTAAAAATTATTTGAATATGAATTAGAAAAAATTTCAAATTCATTGCTCAATTGAGAGCATTTCGAAAATGGTTTGATTATGGTAATTCTTCCTAAAAATCTACTTCTGCTATCCTATTTTAATCAGGCCACCTTTTAAACATATAAATTGAATCAAATTATAAAAACTAAATAGATAAATAATCCAATATGGTTATAGATCAAAAGTTTTAAGTTGTACATGATGAGGCATGGAGGCTAAAAGATGGTGGTCATAGTATTTGTCTAATTACATAAGTCCTTTATTTTATTTACTTTTGCACATGTGGACATCACCACTAAATCACAGTTCCTCAAACTCTGACCCCCCAAAAAAAGATGTGTCTCAAATGATCACATTAAAACAAAAAAATAGCTAAGAAAACTTTTACTCTCCAATATTCCATTTGCAGATCTACAATCCTAATAGCTTAAGAGTACAAATTTGACTTTGATCATTAAAAAGTTTGCCTAGATTTTAGATACATATTTAAGAGTAGTCTAGATGTCCCTTTGATCATATGCTCCTCAGTTACTAATGCCGTACAAACACACAATGTTCCATACAGAATGTTAGTACAGAGAGTGGGTATGAGTACTTGGCAACTAAGTAGTCAAAATTCAGATATGTTTATTTAATTTAATAAGACTGTTTAGTTAGAGAAAGGAGTAACTTTTTGAAAAGCAAAACCTATTTTGGATTAACTTTAAAACACTTCGTAAATTAGTTGTGATGTTTTTATACACGGTTTTTAGTCTAAAACATCATAGTTAAAAGGTCTGGTCTATCTCTAGGATTGTTAAAAAACAAAAACTAAAACTAAAACAATCAAACAAAAAACTACTCACCTGTATTTTCTCCTTATCCTTTAGTTTCTTTATTTTTTTACCATTTAAAGTAGTATTTTACCTGGAACTTTATGTAATTTTAGTCCATTCATATTTTAACCAGTTTTTGTAATTCTATAATCAAATACAACACTATTTTTCTAGTGTTTTTGAAATGGCACTTATACTATAAGTGACTTCACTGTATCTCATACAGTCCCTTGCCTCAGACATCTTTCTGGCCCATCTGACATTCCAGTCATTGTCGTAGCCATGAGCGGACAGTAATTTTGCCTCCGCCAAAACCAGAAATCTCTCCTTTCCGGCCCCTGGACTTTTTCTGCAACCACTGCACAGGATGCTCGGTGAAATCGCCACCCACGGTGACCCGTGCACAAACTTGAAAGTGCAAGTGAACAGCACCCTTGACTCAGGGCAACCTCTGACCAGTGTACAGTACTGGGGACTGTTCTTTGGTGCCTCGATGAAGGAGGTGCATTCTAAGTGGCTACTCAGTGTCCCCAGTGAGACCAAGGCCCAGTTGCCCAATTGAGTTATCAGCTGAAGAGCACAGTCCCAGATTGGCTTTGCATCCTTCATTGTCCCAGTCTTCCAGGTTCCCTGCCCCCACCTCTTGAGGTGATTTCCTGCATGCAGTAAGGTATCTGGATGCAAGAGTGGGTCTTAGACTCTGATTTTAAAGCAGTTACTATCACTCTGTCCATCATAGCTTTATACTATACATCTGATACCTGGTAAGAAACTGTACGTATGCTATTTTTTGTTTGAAAACTACCCTTGGCTGCTCTCATGGAATGATCTTTTCCAAATTAATGCTGAAACATTTAGGCAACTTGAAAATCCTATTAGTTTTTCAAATTAGAAATCTATCATATATTTCTATCCAATTTCACTTTCCTTCAGTTTACTAGCTGTGTAAAAGTGTGTTTTTTTTCTTTTTTAACCTCCCAATATTCTCTTTTATAAATTGAGCAAAATAATTCCTTCTTCACTGGGTTGATATGAATAGCAATTAATACACGCACGTTAATCATTATATAGTATTAAACACACAGTATACCTCACGTATTCAATCGATGGATTGTATATATGTTGATAACACTTTAATATTGATTTTCCTAATCTATAAAGATAGCATATTCTTACTGAAAGTACATTTAAAGTCCATAGTAAAATCTAGTATTTTTCCCTGAAATTTTTCTAATAATTTTTTTGTGTGTTTCAATAGTAATTTTGGAAAAGACCACTTTAATTTTATTTTCAAAATAATTAAAACTAATTAGTTATTTTTATCAGACATTTCTATAGGAGACATGATGCTGAATGCTTTACATATGCTGCATCAAATATTACAATAATTGTTGAGATGGCAGATATCATCAGCCCCATTTTACAAATAAAGAAATAGATACAGAAAAGTTGAGGCTATTTCCCCAGCCAGTAAGTGACTAATCCTAAATTTAATTCAAGACTAATGTTGATTTTCAAGAAAGCAATTCATCACTCTATATGTTTTTTATAGCTAGCCACCAACAACTTAGACTTGTTACTTATAATTATTTGTGTTGTTTCTCTTGTTTCTGTAGACAATCATATTATTTTCAACAATAACCTTGTTTCTACCTTTCTAATATTTATCTTACTAATGTTTTTTTGAACAAATAGAGCTTGGATGAATTAAAAGCAACATTGTATTTTAACTCATAATTTACGTCGTGAACAGAAATAAAACACAAGTGTCCTGGGGAAAGAGCATTCTCCACATTTCTAAATCTAAAATACTTTGCTAAATCTGTTTGCCAAATCCTGAACACCTAGGGGTCCCTCATCTTTAAAAAAAAAAAAAATAGGATACTGCTATCACCATATAACTGTCTCAACCTCACAGTGTAGACCTGTCCTGCCGTTTGGCTTGTAACTATCTAAGATACTTAGCAGCACATGGCAGCGAAAGGTGTTTGGGATTCAGGTGAAGCACCTTTCACACCCAGGATACCATATTTGGCTCACGGTTCCCTCTGGATGCCTGACACAAACCAAAGCCGGTAGTCTGGAGTCCGAGTTCTGAATGAGCAGCTTAATTTTTAAAGGGCGCATGACTAAGAGGTGACTTAAATTTCCCAATAAGTCCTTTAGCTTGTTTTGCTTCAAATTCAGAGATTGGGGCATTGACATTGAGTCCCTGCATGGCGGTAGCTCCTTAAATGACACTTGACCCAAGACACTGAGCTACAGGTCTAGTCTCAGTCACCACTTTACCTCCTATGAGCCAGTGAGAGGGAAGAACAGCACACAAAAGTCAAGAAGAGCACATCTGCCCTCAAAGCCAACCCAGATGAAAGAGAGAAATGACATCGGCAAGAGAAGAGTCCAACAAATCTTCAAGGTTATTCTATGGTTGCTCAACATGATCGCATTTGTGTTGAATAATTAGGCTAAGATACCAGAGTCTTTGTGACACACTTTCAAGGCGTTCTAGCATAGTTCCTTAAAGACTTTTTTCAAACATGTGTGATAAGTGTTTCTATAAAAGCGAGAAGGTTTAATGAATTTACGTAAGTTTTTGAATTAGAAAACACTGCTTTTTTTTTTTTTTTCAAACACTGTGAAGAGACACAGACAAGAATAGTATTGTGGAAACCTCTTCCTGTTACCATGTATACACATATATGTACATACACATACAGACATGTGTATATGCATTGCCCACTTTATATTGAGCACCTACTAGGAATATGTATTATTTCTAATATTTACAACACTCTACTAATCCAATGAAAAAAAAATCTCCATCTTACAGATGATGAAATGGAGGCACAGTGAAGTTCACTAATATATATTATATAATACATATGTGTTATATATTATATATAATAAGTATATATTATATATAACATATATAATATATAGCCCTCTGGTAAAGGGAAGTACCAAAATACCATAAGAGCCAGTCTATCATTTACTAGTCTCATAATAAACAATGTATAGAATTGGCCCATATGTCCACAATCACCCCATGATAGGAGAATCTATGATTTATTAACAAATGTATGTAACAATGGAGCATTTTCAATATATACAACAAAAGAGCAATAGTGGAATGTCTCGATTCTTTCACTGAAAACTCCAAGACTGGGAACTGTATTTCTTTAAGTAAGTAGATTATCTGACCTTGAAATTAAGTGAGAAACTCATTCTTTCTCTGAAATACAGTGATCTGAACTCTTTTTGGGAAAGATAAAGGTATTTTGAAAGATAAACAGAGACAGAATGATAGCTTCGGGGGGAAAAAAAAAAAAAAAAAACCAGGAAGACAGAGGAAAAAAACAATCCGCTACAGGGAGCAGAGAGGTTCTGTGACGTGTTTAAGAGTTTAAGTGTACATACAGGAAAGAGATGAAATGCACGCAGCCATGCGATTTTATAAGGGAAGTTATTTTCAAAGAAATAAAATATAGAAGTGGCTAGTCTTGGTTTAAGGAATAACAGAAGGCCCAAATTAAATGGCATTTCATTAGCTCTTTAAGTGTAGTGACTCAATAAATGACTTGTTTTAAAAACATAGACATCCAATTAACCCGACTACTGAGCCTGACAGTTAAAGAACCACTAGTCTTAGAAGGGCTAGTTCCCACAGGCCTCTGGAGTGGGTCCTTAGTCGTTAGCGCGAGGACACACGTACGTTTCCGCGCGCTGTGTGCATTCACGTACGTGCTTAGACACACGCCTAGAAAATTAACTTGACCTGCTTGACTCCCCAAGGGGAAGCGGATGAAAGTGAATTCGTTGCTCAGAACGAGGCCACGGGAGGGGATAAGAGATGCCAAGTGTCCGCCCTGCGCCCCTCCTGCCCCCCCCTGCATCTGCGGTTTCGGTCTCCCTGGACCTCCCCCGCAGAGCCGCAGTTACCTGCGGAAATGGCCAGGCTGGGCTCGGAGCACCAGGCCGTCTCCCAGAGTCCCCGTGTAGCCGAGTGGAGCCGGAGGCTTGATCCCCGAGTCCCCATACACAGCCTTGCTTTCACCACCTTTCCTTTATACAAAGACTGGCTTATCCCATTTTTTCCCCCCTGTTGCCTTTGCAATGAAAAGCTCTCCACGCGCAGCCTAATAAAGTTCTCCGCCTACCCCACCCCCCATGCCCAAAATCCCTGCCAAAAAAAAGAGAGGGGAGACTTAAACCTGGAACTCATTTAGCTAAAGGGACTTTAGTTAACAAGAAAGTTACCCATCATGAACTGCAGGTAACACCTCCCGTGATCCTAAATCCATTACCTGGAGACTTAGCCCAGGCTGAGTTTGATTTTATGAACTGTGAGGTTGCAATGTTGAAAGTCTGCAAATTGGACATAAATTGGACGCAAAAGACTGGGGGAGCCGAGTGATTTTCTTACTAATGGTGTAGCAGGTTTCGGCTCTGAGGAGGGATCCCGTAACCTGGGGCAGAGACAAGGATGAGTGCCGGTCCGTACCTCTCAGGCCCTGGTTTCCCTCCTTCCCCCAACAGGCTGGGCTCCGACACAAGCGGCTCTATCCAGAACGGCCCGGATATTACCACGTGAATTGCTCATCATCAAGATGAAGGAGTTGACCAGTGAGCGTGTGTGCATGCGTGCACCCACCCTATTCTGAGATTATTAATAGAAAATAATTTTTTTTCCTGCTCCTTGCCCCTTACAGTCAACAATGTCATTGTCATATATATATATTTGGATTGCATTGCTTTTCTCCTCTAGAGAGGGTGGCCGATGTCATGGATAATGCAGCCACTGGCTTACAGGTTTTGAGGAACCCTGAGACTGATATTAGTGGTATCTGCTCTCAATTTAAATAGGCATTTCTTGATTTTCACTTTGTTCATTTTTAGATTCATTCAGTTTACTTTATGAAAGGATCCCAGGGTGATCAAAATCTGGGAAGGCGCAGATGTGTCATACCCACGGCGTAAGGCCGGGTGTAACATTCTGTAATAGAGACGAGACATGAGAACACAGAGGAGGGAAGAGCCGTGTCAGCTGGGCTTTGACAAAGCAGTGCGGAAATCTGGGCTTTGACCATTGAGTCGTGATTCACCAAACGTGCAGAGAGTGGTATTGGTCTGCGGTGGGAGAGAAGTAGGCGTGACAGACAGAAAGAAGGATTTCAGGAAAAAAAAAAAACAAAAACCAAAAAACAAACAAACAAAAAAACAGCAGGAGGAGTTCGTGGAATGGCCATTTGAGCGGCACAGGCATGTTCTGTAGAAGACGCGGATAAAAGCCTGACGCGGGAAGCAGTGTGGCCACATCCAAACGCCGGGCTGGATGGCTTGGGTTCTACTCCATATATAATGGTAAAGGGTTCTGGACTGTTTCGAACATGAGAAGTGAACCATGAACTTGTGAGTAAAAATTTGCTCAAATGGACAACAGTAGCATACATTTCAGTATCTCAAATGTGTTAGATTAATTACGGTTCATTCAAAGGATGGCATACTATACAGTGTTTTAAACAAAAGATCAAGGTTTTTTTACAAAGTAAATGTAAAAATTATTGAAAATTATAATATGTTCTAATTAAAATTCAAAAACAAACAAAAACATCAATTATTTTTTATGGATTTATATATATATCAACTCCCTGATGGTAACTGCCTTATAGGAAAATAGAAAGGGAAAGATATTTATTTATCTATTTACCTATAAATCTATCTCTCTATTTATTTATTTATTTTCTGAAACGGAAAAAGCGTAAAATTGAAATCCCAAGCAAATATGGCAAAATGTTAACATCTCTTTCATCTGGGTCACAACCAAGGTACTTAAATGTTAGCATTTTCTGAATTTCCCATAGGATTTAATTTTTTTTTTTTTTAAGCTGAAAACCCTCCACCTCTTTCTTTCCACACACTCACTCGATATTTCAATTCCAACTAAAGCTTCTTCGAGTATTTCTCAGAGTCTTGAGGGGCATCTCACGCATGCTCACAAATAAATGTGCTCAGTCCCCAGGGGGTGTCCCTGTGTGGTGTGAGCCCTACAGAAGGGACCCGGGGCTTCTTTCCTGAGTTTCTCTGCGTCTCACCGAATTCCGGCTCAGCTCACGCGTGTCTCCTGCTTAGCTGACAGCGCTGCCTGCGAGCAGCTATCTTGCCCTGCTCTGAGCCCAGAGGTGTTCCTACCTCTACACCAAAACATATTTGGTCCCAAAGTCTGCCACGGACCCCAGAGAAATGAGGGCAAGTAAACTCTACTCCTTGTGTGTTTCCCACAGTTTTCAGGATACCGAGCAAGGATTATTTTGCTCTTAGTGTTTTCGAGTTTTTAGTAACATATTTCTTCTAGCTCCAGCCCCACAGTCAACCTCTGGATGAAGACTTTAACTCAGGTAGAATAATCCTAGGCTCCTGGCTGAACTCAGAAATCATCTCTCACCTCTGACAACTCAGGTTTTATTACTTGATCAAGCTTTATTTCTTCTTAATTCTCTTGTTCCCTCAAGATGAGTTTCTCCCAAAAGACTTCCCGAGCCCAACTACAGATAAATGTCTTGTCATAACTGTCCATCAGTCTAAACGACATGCCCAGACATACTTAAGGCTCAAGTTGGGTTCTCCACGCCACTAGAAAGTTTATTCTGGCAGGAGAATGTGGGACAGGCTGGAAACAGGAAGAGGCTGGAGTCAGGGAGACCAGTAAGAAGGAAGCTACTGCAGGCATACAGGCATACTTATTTTCACATTTAATCATTTACAGCAGTCTTTTTTCATGATGTATTATGGATGCTTTACAGTATATATACATACACATATATATTCGGAGCTGCAGTCTTCCTGCAATATACATTGCAGTGGTATTTCCTCTAATTCTTTAAGTCTTAAAATTAAGGTATTAAAAAACCGAGTCTATATAATTATCTCATTAGGTTACTTGACTCATCCTAATATGCAGACGTGGCCCTAAAACAAAACTCTCAGGAAGATAAGAGAGGGATGAGAAGAGGGGAAGAGTCAGATAATTAGTTTTGCAAACATTCGATGAGTGTCGCCTTTAAATATGACTTTATTTATTTAACCCACTTACATCTCTCTTCCACCCCAAACCGCTACTTATAAAACCAGCTGAGCAAACACAAACAAACAAACAAACAAACAAACAAACAAAAACAGCCATTGAACATGCTTGGGATCTCTCCTCGAGCCACCTTCTCTCATCATTATTAAAACTTTCAGTTCTAAAAACAAAATGCTTACAGAACTCATGGATGGAGATGTCTTAAATGGTTATTGGCATGGGACAATGCTGAATAGAACAAGGTAAGGAATCACTAGCTTTTCAATATTACCTTGTGGTAAATAAATAACTTCCTGTGATTAATTCCCATTATTACAAAAGCTAATGTTTTAGGCTAAAACTATGCCCCACCCTCCCAGCATCATCTATGGATGTTAGGTTTTTATAGCTTTGGACATTCACAGAATTTGCCTGCAAATTTTGGTAGCCGGAGCATAACAGGAGGAAAAATAAATTAGCCACCGAACTGAGTGCAGCAAACAATTGAAAATGCTCTGCATTAAGTGAGGGGTGAAAACTCAGTCTTGGCTGGATGGGGCAACAAGAACAAACTTTTATCCAGAGTTTAACTTTTTGGAGAAAAGGATGGATTAGATGAGAGCATGTGGTTGGTTCCAGTATGAGGCATATTTATGTGGATAACACAAGCCAAATAGCTCTATGCCCTAATTCAGCTAATTGCTATAAAGAGCAAAATATCAAAGAAGACATTTTCTAATGTATTCAATTAGTGCCATTACGACTGCTACAAAAATAGCTAAAGAACATCTCAAAATGGTGCCCCCATGTCTTATGCTGCCATGATATCATTTTGGCCCAGGTTCTAACAAGTCTGTTTCCTTTTCAAACTTCAGGAAAATGGAAGATCTTCATCCACACGGAATGAGAATAACCCTCATTCACTTCTCCCTTTAATTCTGACATAGCCAATTAGTGAAGGTGAATTATGGCTGACACTTTCACTGTCAGGAAAGAGGAATCAATTTTGACAATGATGCTATTCATTTGACTCTCTTTGCGCCCCAAATGCAGTTGGGAGCAAAAGCATCATCAGGATCACGGGATTATTCTGTGGTTAATTTATAACTTTACTATTCGGCTCACTTCTCTCCTCTCTCTCTCTCACAAATTAAAATAGTGTTCCATTCTTATGTAAGGGAATTTTAAGGAATTAGATACTGTGGGAGGTCAACATGATAAATAATTTAATTAGGCTTCTTAATAAGAACTGGATAATTGTCTAAGCAACTGCCAGCTAAAATAATGATGGAAGTGAAATTGAGTTGTCTGCTGCAGGGTGTAAGCTGAGTAGCAGTGGGGGCAGGGAAAGGCATTTCCCTCTGCTTATTTATTTATTGTATTTATTGGCCCTCCTATTGCAGGAAAAGCCTGAGGGCACAGTTAGGAATGGCTCAGTGTGGTTGCATGGAAGGCACCTTTTAATCTATCGATCTATTTTTCTTTCTGCATCTTAAGAGAACATGTAAATACAGGAAAAAGCTACTGATCAGCAGTAGTTTTGTTGCTTGAGTTGCATTATGGGATGTTGATATGGGTATATGTGGATTTTTCACGGCCCTAAAAACAACAGGGACCAATTTTAATGAACACAAGGTGTATCTGATTTGAGATGTTATTAGGCTTTTATCGTCACAATACAAGCTGTACTTCTGGCTGAATTAAGAGAGCTTAAAAAGTAAAACGTGAAAAAAATGTAATATGTAAGAAAAAAAAAAGTAATGATTTTCATGACTCTATCCTATGTTTTCCACCCATGTATTTTGATCATTGTACATGATATGTAGCTGGTGTGTAATTTTTGCAGGTGTCAAATAGAGATATGAAGTCGTAATACTCGTCGTGAGATAGTACGGTACTGACGACACACTCCATGACCTCACAGGAGTGGGACATGATGCACTTGAATGAAGAAGAGCTTTCTTTGGGAGTAGACAGTTTCACAAGCAGGATTTATTATAGTCACCAAACCCTCCTAACTGGGGAAAGGCTTGCTGCTGGGGCAGCTGCCGGCAGTGCGTTCAGGCTTAGTTGGACAGGTAGTCTAGTGGCTACTCAGAACTTGATGCAGAGTTTGAAAGGGAAGCCAAAGGGAAGAGCCTTAAGAGCATGATCTGAAATGTCTGACTTTATTAGGAAAAAGACATCAGTCACAGAAGCTGCCAGGGCACCGAAGTAGTAGAGGCCTTGTTGAGTATTCTGATGGCCGCTAAGCTTTGGAACATTGTCACCTAGCTGTGTGGTCACTTGACCTCAAGTGCCCAAATCTAAGACTAATTCTTCTTTATGAATTTTTACAGCCCCATTCGATTCTCCTGTCACTCAATGCGACAACCACTTCCAACAGAGCACTTATGATTTTTTCTGATTAAGATATAATTTTTGGAAAAATTACCTCAAACAATGTTTTCAAAGATCTGTCCTAACAGCAGTTGGAAACATGGATATGCAAATGAGTCTTACTGTGACTACTTTCTAGTCCTTAAAAATAGATCATATTCTATAATCTATGTCAAAATATTTTTCAAATTAATTCTGTTATGAGCATTTCTCATAACATAAAAAGATTTAATATGAATACTATTTAATTAACCAGCTATACATTTTCATATTTCAAAATTTTGGTTAGCATGATTTGTAGCTTTTCTGATCATGCCTGTCTGTATTAGTGAAACTATGTAATCCAGAATTGTGCATTACAGAATCAAGGGACTATTTGTAAGGACTTTGATGAATGAACCTCAAAAAGCCTTCTAGAAATATTTTGCTCATTTTACCCCCACAACTGGATCCCCTTCTTTATAACATTCTGGTGTTGATTTTTCTTTAAAGCAACATTGACAATTTCAGGTATAAAACTTACAAAGCATCAATATGTGAAAAGATACGTGTGTATTCATCTCCAGTTTTTTCCTGGCTGGTCTTTAATCGATTGATGGGAATGGTACCCTTGTAGCCAGCTCCTCAAGGACCATGCTAGTCATTTATTTTCACTAGGTCTCGATTTTCCAATTTCTAAAACCCAGAAATAAGCTAAACCATATATATTCTCATTGTCACAGGACACTAATGGATTCATAGTCATGTGGTGTGAAGAATCACTGCAAAGAGAATGTTATTATGGTGGGAAGGACATGGACCAAAATGAGAAGAAGTCTTCCAGAAGGATTTCGGAGGATCCCAGACAGAAGACAGAGCACAATCTATGAATATCTCTGTATCTGCAGTTGGATTGACATTTGGGATTCAGGGACTTGAGGGGAACTCACCAGAAAAGAATGATGAACTTGTCTCTGCTGACAAACTGTCACTTTCTTATTATACATTGTGAACTGCCATTTTTGTCACATATAGATTAAATTGCATAAGTTGCAAATGGAACATTAAAATAGTAATGATAATAGTGATAAAACCGTTGATGCTGGAATTCTGGTTACCTCAGATAATCAAAATCAAAAGCTTCACACTAAAGACCATTTCGAACTAATGTGGTGGAATTCTAGGCATTCCTAGTCAAGAAATTAGGGAGAGTGGTGTAGACATGATTATATGACCTAAAGGACAATGTCCAGATGTTGGAGGTGGACAGACCTGGATTAATCCCCTGCTGTGTGAGACTGCGTGCATTTCTCAACCTCTCTGAGAGGCTGAGAATATAAATTAAATGTATTTATGTTTTTCTTTGTATTACATTTTTTCTTTAATTTATAAATGCTCAGGGAGATAAAGTGTAAAATTAGCTGAATGTAGAATAAAATATTCAATAGATGTTAATTATTATTATAAGAATTAAGGGTAAAACTCTATAGATGGTAATTATTATTATAAGAATTAAGGGTAAAACTCTTTGCTAATATTGTTTGAGTTTCTTCACAGCTTTTCTGTCCACTGGCAAATCCCCAAATTTAAAGGTAGCCCACTAAGTAATTCATTTAGTTTAATCCAAATCTACAGCGATTATGAGAAAGACACTGTACTAGGTTAGGCCCTAGGTTCATAGAGATAAATAAATCACATTTCTCTCTATGAGGCATTCTTTACTAAGAGAATCAATAGTTAGGTTCCACCTAATAACCGTCCGAATATAGAGAAAAGTTCTCATCTCCACCCATTCATATACCATTTTCAAGTTCATAATTAATTACTATTTCCCAGTCTCCTGCTTTCTAGACTAAATACACCTAATTATTTTTCTTTCCTCACATGAAAACTACTCAATTTCTTCCCTTACTTTTCTGGATGTTCCCCAGACTTTGCCAGCATCGTTATGACTTTTGTTTTGAAGACTAGTATGGACAAGGTACACAACTCAATCCCTCAATAAGAATTATGAAGGAATTCTTAATTCTTTGGAAATGAATTATTGGAATTAAAGATTATCCATGAACATTTCACTTTTAGATTCATAGTAACATGGTTCAGCTAATTACGCCCTTTGTGGAAACAAACGGGATATTTACTTAAGGTTAGACTAGTGAGTAGAAAAATGTTCAAAAGCCAAAATAAGTATCTCTTGCTCTAGGGAAAGTGTGAAGGAGTAAGATTTGCAAAGGGCTGTTTTTCTTCAGGTTGGTGGTTTGGAACAATCAATCTCAGAAGTGATATAAATAATTCCTTCTATGGAAATAAGGAGAGAAGCGCTAAGCACGAAGGCAAAATGAGAAAGTGACTTTCCTCATTAAATCTCATTATATGAATCATTAGATTGTTTTAAGAACTGAAAAATTCTGCATGTTAGGTCATCACCCTCATGTTAAAATAAAACCCTCCAAAGGCCAAATGGCAACAAGTTGAGGATTATTCTGTCTCTAGCGTTCACTGTGGCGTCTTCTGTCTCTCTCCTTTTTTTCTACCTATTAGGTTCAATAACTGATATTTGGCTGTGTGAAATGCCAGGTGGTGTCAGTGAGTATACACAAGATGCAAGGAATGGAGACAAAGAAGACAGACATTTGTACCCTCCATTTTGTGATTCTGTGACGGAATGTACCTGGGATAAAGGAGGAGACGTTAACATGTGAATTCTCTTCTTGTGAGTGGGATCCAGGTGGGCAGACTCCCTTCCCTTAAAGACTTGCTCAATTCTCTGAATACTAGAGCGTCATTTGCCGATTAATTTATTTTGTAGATGTTTGAATCCAGCTTGTTTACTTTTTGCAGTGTTTCTTTAGGAGAGATTTAACAGAGAAAGGAACGAAAAAGGAAAAAAAAAATACACATTTGAGAGAGTACCAGAATTCACACACACTGGATTCTTTGATAGGTGGGAGCAAGGTGTTTTTTCAGAGCCAAGTCCCCTCAAATTTTAAAAAGAAGAAGAGAAACATGAAGGCATTTCCGGTTAACTTTTGGTAGCATGTTAATTTTGGGTTTATAATGAATTTAGGATCATTAACATTATATGGAGAAAAATAACAAAATTACCCTACAGCATCTCAATTCTCCCATGGAAGCATATCCAAAATAAATGCTGTCCCTTGATACTGTACCATGAAATACATTTCTAAGAAACCCTTGGCGCCTTTTCCCCGAATTTCCAATGTCGTCTGCTAAAGAAACTCTTCAATGAAACCACACAGGTACCGCCTCAGAAAAAACCCAAGGCCCCAGAGAGCTTTTTCCAGCCAGTTAGCTGGATGTATTCGCATTTTTCATAGTAGCCAAAAGATGTCTGGGATAGCTTCCATAGCATAGGGGTTTCTTCTAATATTTTAGGAATATTTTTCTCATGACACTGCATTGTCTGTCTGTGTCTCTTTGTCTTTCTCTCTGTCTATCTCTCTGTCATTTACATCAGTATCTTTTACTTTTTGCAACTTGGAAGGGAGACATTCCTATAAACCAAGCAACAGACTCACCCACGTTTCAGGATCATAGAGCATTTCCGTTGGTGCTGCTTTATGATATCATTCACATAAATTATTTAGTAGCTCTGAGTCTGCTGTTATTTATTTTTATGTAAATGTGAATCAGGAAAGTATATCATTTACAATAGAAGGAACTATGCAGGGGAAGGGTCTACAGCATATATTAAGAGTATAGATATTTTCCTCCATCTGAAGGCAAAACACACAGATGTTCCTTAGTGAGAAAATTGTTTCTTGGGTGTATTTTCTTTGGTCAGCCAGAAGAAGAAAAAAAACAGGATGAAAGTCACAAGCATTTAAGTAATTATATTTTTCAATGTACAAATCATGTACCATTTTTTTATAAAAACGAATCACTAAAGACATAATACTGGCAACACTATATTATGATCGCCTTTCACATACGGTCAGTACCACCTTATGGTAGAAAGCCAAAGACCCCGCCCCGGGCCCTGAGCTTCAGCTCTCCACGCTTTGCAATAGTTTTTAAGTGTCATCCAGGTGTCATTCCCCCAGTGGGAAACCACCTGAGACCCACTGCCCACTTTCTCCCTTTGAGGCATTTTATAGTCCTTTATTCAAATATGGGGTTGAATGGATGCCTTATGGAATCGGCCCAGGCCTTGGGTGTGGGACCACTGAAGGCAGAATAGCCTGGCCAGTGGGTCTCCGGCCCCTGGGCTACTGTCTGCCACCTCTGTCTCTGTCATCATTCTTCACGACTTTGATATCCATTCAGATGGGTCATCCAACGGTTTATCAGTTGTGTAATTTCTTGAGATTCTACAGAGCTTCTTCACTCATCTAACTTATATGGTTGTTCGCTTCAGTGGCATATTCAAGACTCTATAGTCACTAATAACTATACCGAATCTAAAATCTTCATTTCAAACATTGCTGACTTTTACCATCTATCAACTACTAACTTTTCAGTTCACTCACTCCAGCACTGACTGATCAAAACCTCCCATCCATCTACAGCATTACGTTTTCATTACTCATCAAAATCTCTTTTCGGCCGAGTCTTTATTTCTATTCTTAACCAATTCATAACCAACCCCATGCATATGTTCTTACACATGCCCAGCAATACCTAACCCTAGTTAACCTGATTCATCGCTTATTTAATGCCTGGATCTAAGGATCTGAGCATTCCTTGAAGTAACACAGGTGAGAAATTCATGCTCACAAATAAGCGCCAACCTAGAAATACACTATTTAAATATTTTATATCATTTTTCTTGTTAAAGATGACATTTCTCTACTCTTTCTTGAAATCTTCAACACCCTCAGTCCTCATTCTCAGATGAAGACTTGATTCATACTTCGTAAAGAAAATTTATTCAATCCCGTAAGAATTATTTTATCTTACTACGATCACATCTGCCAATCTACATGCATTTGTACCACATGCTGTGATTTCTCTCCCTTTAAAATATATGAACTTTCTCTGCTCTTATTTAAGGCCATATGTATATATACTCTGGGAATATTTCCCATACTGTCTTAGGATTCACTCCTGGAATGGCCTCCTTTCTCATGCTTCAACCACTTCTATCATTCCCATGGGTTGTTTCCATTAGTACTCCAATATCGCTTCATATTACCCATCTTTGAAAGGAATTCCTAGACTCCATATACGCCATCGGTAGCTGTTTAATTTCCCCATTCTCTTTGCTAGCAACAGGCATCGAAGGAGTTGTCTATAGTCTGTTCCTACTTCCTCAGCTACTAGATGATTGCAATTGAATTTCCATCCCCATTACTCCGTAGACAATTCTCATTTATATTGCTAATGACATTCATCTTTTTAAAGAGGCTCAATTCTGAGTTTTCATTTTAAACCATCTTTTAGCATCAGTTGACTCCCTCCTTCTTGAAACCCTTTGTTTTCCTGTTTTTTTTTTTTTGTTGTTGTTGTTTTTTTCCCCCAGCACTCATACCCATCTGGTTTTATTTTCAACCTTATTGTCTTTTCATCCTTATTTTTTCCCCCTTTTACTTTCTCTTTCTCCCTTCCTGGACTTCAAACATTAGAATGCCCTGGAGCTCCATCCTCCAGTATCTTCTTTCTCAATTTTAGCTAATTCTCAGGAGATTGCATTGATTACCATGGTTTAAAACATCATTTATACTCTAAAGAGTCTCTAGTTTTCATCTCCAGACCTGGCTGTCTCCCAGCTCAAGAATTATATATCAGACTGCCTATTGAGAGCTCCACTAGGCTATTAAATTGCCATCTCAATAAAACACGGCCAAAAAACACAAAAGTATTGATGTCCCTCTACAAACTTATTCCCAAGTTTTAGACATTTTAGTAAACAATGTCATCACTACTTTGTCATTTAGAATAGAATCTAAAATTTTCCCCTGGTTCTGCTTTCTTTTTTATGCAAAACATCTACTCCATGAGTAAGTCATGTTAGCTCTGCCTCCAAAATATTTTGCCAATCAATCAAAACACTTCTTATTGTAATTCTATTAAAATTGTACTGTAAAGTCCAAGTCATCTCTTGCCTGGATAATTCTGATAGCCTTCTAATCGGTCCCTCTACTTCTAGTCTTAAGCTCCCATGCAATGCTGCCTACTTCACCATTCTCTCCATAGAGCAACAAGGACATTTTCCAAATTGTGGCTCTTCCCACACTCTTCCCCTGCTAAGACTTTCAAATTGTTTGCAACCAGACAGATAAAATCCTAAGTGTAAATGACAAGTCTCCATATGAATTTGAAATTGCCTACTTATCTGATCTCTACTATATCAATTATTCCTGTGTTCCTTTTGCTTATGCTATCATACTTCCCTCTGTCTCTAATTGGACATGCTTATTACTATCTCAGGATTTCACACGTGCTACTCCTCTGCTCAGGGCACTCTACATCCTGAATTACCTTGGCTGCTTGCTTCTCATCATTGAGGTCCAAAATCATAAGTAACCTCCTTAGGATGCCTTTCCTGACCACCTTAACTAAGATGGACACCTAATCTTTATCACATTGCCCTGTTTTTGTTTGTTTGTTTTCTGTATCATACTTATCAATAGCTGGAAATACCTTAGTCATTTTGTAGCCCTTTTTTAGTATCTCTTCTTAAACCCCACTAAAATGCAAGCTGTTAGAATGCTTCATGCACCACCATATCACAAAAACCTAGGAAGGGCTTTGCTATTTTGATTTTTTAAAGACTCGTATATGTTCACTGGACTAGCTATACCCACCTCCACTAAGATAAAAACTGCTAAGCGTGTTTAACAAATTACAGCAGATCTGAATGCACTATCATCAGATGATTATAGACAAACAATGAATAACCAAGTGACCCAGTGCCTCAGACCATTAATACAAGACATCTGCACATCACAGACTGTGCCAGGGCAGACATTAGGAGAGTCTGGTCAAGTCAAACCGAGTTACCTAGATTTCCTTCATTCACTATGTAGCTAGCAATGATGATAATGTATATCAACAGAGGACCTCGCTTGGGGACTTTGGAAAGCCACTGGATCATATGAAAGACTCTTCTATCCCTCCTCTCTTGAGTGTCGATCTTTAATTTAGAAGAAAAGAAAATTACAGCTCTCTTATTTGGCTGTATTAAAATTTATGAGGCAGGGTGGTTTCCAGGCTCCCGCTCCTGCCGGGCACTGCTCTGATGATGTATGACTGCGACATGTCACCAGGGTAGCTGGGCTCTGATGATCCATTGCAGCAACAAGTCATTTGTCATACATCACTGCCTCAACAGTTGCCCCCATCCCGGCCCCTCCTGTACAGTCCAGCAGGGAGTCCTGGCTGAAAACAAGCTCCGTGTTCCTGCTACACTCCCATGAGCCCTGCAGTCACCGTGCATTTCTTACTGCTTGTGGGAGAGAAGAAAAATAGCTTTTAGAAGCGAACTTTATTGGAGAGTCTTAAGACTTCTGAAGGTAAAGGGTTCATGTAGTTTGATGCCATAAGCTGCTAGCAAGCGATGATTATAGAATGAAGGTGTTTTATGCTTTTAGAATGCTGGGCTAATACTAAAGCAGGAATAAATAGTGGGGAGGTAGCTTTCATTGTTTGATGGCCATTCTTCCAAGGGTTACATGGCTTAACTGACTTAACCATCTAAGAGTCCTACACGAGAGATGATACTGTTATCACCTACTTCATGGCTGAGGAAAAGGTGATCGATTTGTTCTGTCACCTAGCTAAGTAAGTAGAAGATGCAGGGTACAGATCAAGGCAGCCTAGATCTGAAACCTGTGTTCTCAACTACCATTTCATCCTGCATGTACTATCACATACAATCCTAGTCGTTCCTCGTATAGGCTTATATTGAAACCCTGCATTCCAGGACGAAATAAATACGTAGACACAGTGCAGACATTTTACTCGTTTTTATAATTTACTTTTTACTAATAATTATTATCTCTGATGATGACAATGTTTCATAACCACTTGTTAGATTCTAGAATATGTACAAGGTGTTTTGTATATAGTCTTTAGGTCTCCCAGCCTTGCAAGATATTGTCCTGTTTTCTTTTGTTTTTGAATGGATGGCTAGAAAAGTACACTAAAAACTTATCAATGATTATTTTCAAATAAGGTACTTTAAAGGAAAATATAGAGGGAAGACCAGATCAGGGACAGGTATAAATTGAAAACAAACAATGGATGACTGAAAATAATTTCTATAAAATAGTTGAAAAGTCGCTTTTACACATTTTCAATAAATCAACTTAGTTATAGTCTATTCAAGTGTTACTAAAACAAAATCTATAGAATATGTCTGCTTTTGGGTTCCAGTTAAAAATTAATGTTTTATGAGGGAGAATATTTTTTCATAGATTCATATTGTTTACAATTCTTATAATCCAATTAAAACAGATGGATCCATGAAAAAAAAGTTGAGAACTTGGACTTAAAGTTAAAAACTTCTACTCTGTGAAATACTGTTAAGAGAATGAAGATAAACCACAGACATTTATATTTGTAAAACACATATCTGATAAAGAATGCATACCTAAATATAGTAAGCACTCTTAACCTCAACAATAAGAAAATAAACCCAACTAAAAAATTGGCTAAAGAGCTGAACAGAGAGACACTTTACCAAAGATATATACAGATGGAAAATAACTATATGAAAATGTACTCAGAATCATATGTCATTGGGGAAATGCAAATTAAAATGACAATGAGCTGCCACTACACACACATTTTAGAACAGCAAAAATCCAAGAAAAACAATGGTACCAGTGCTGGTGAGGGTGAAGAATAACAGAAACTCTTATTTATTGCTGGTTAGGATGCAAGATGGTATGGCCACTTTGCAAGACAATTTGGCAGTTTCTTACAAAACAAAAACAGTCTTAACCTATAGTCCTTCCATCTTGCTCCTAGGTAATGAATGACTCAACTCATTTAAAGCTTATGCCCACACAAAACAAGCACATGCTTGATTATAGCAGGTTTCTCCATAATTATAAAAAAGTGGAAGCAACCCTTCAATACGTGTATGGATAAACTGTGGTCCATCCATAAAAGAAGGGACTACTATTCAGCGATAGAAGTAATGGGCTATCAAGCTATACAAAGGCATAGCTGACTTTTAAATGCATGTTGCTAAGTGAAAAAAAAGTCAGTCTGTAAAGGCTGCACGTTGTATGTTTCCGTTTATATGACATTCTGCAAATGGCAGAACTAGGAAGATAAACAGATTAATAGTTGCCAAGGGGTGGGACTGGGTGGGGAAACTCCTGTGTATAACAGTATAATAATGGATACACTAAGCATTTGTCAAAACCAATGGAACTTTCCAGCAGGAAGAATGGCCCTTAACAAATCATCTAAGAGACTGGAGATCTCAAGAAGTAGTCAAACTGTATTATTAACATATGAAACAACCTTACTGTTCTAAGCAACTTTAGAAATGAGTTAAGTCTGTAAGATGTGCCATCTGTAATGGCAAAAAAGGGAAGTTCTTAAGCTATGGATACTAGCTAATATCATCGGATAATATCACAAAGTATAAAAGAAATACCCATGAGTGCATACTGATGTAAACAAATTAACACATAAATAAATGCAGACCGCCCAAATCTCTCATGCAGAAGGATTTCAAATAATTTATGTAGCTATTCTGCTCTCGAGGAAGTGGGATGTGACTTCCACTCCCGAGACGTGGGCTCTCCACGCTGACTTCCTTCCAAAGAGTATGGTGTGATAAGAGAAAAAAGAGTAACTTTACCATAAGGAAAACTGACAATCACCACCGCGCCCGAAAGATCAAGATTAACATCAACAGTGATACGTTACGTTAATAGACAGCACTCTTGAAACGATGGGATGAATGGTGCTGTGCTTCCATGGACCTCTTGCCCCAAACATGTAGCCATAGTTTAACACACACACACACACACACACACACACACACACACACACACATCTTTAGACAAATTCCAGTTGAGGAGCATTCTACAAAACGCTGACCTGTATCACTCAAAACTATTGAAGTCATCAAAAACAAGGAAAGTCTAAGAAACTGCCACAACTAAGAAGAGCCTAGGAAGCCATAACCACTAAATGTATGTAGCATGGTATATTAAATGGAATCATGGAACAGAAAAAACATGAGTAAAAAGTGAGGAAATATGAACAAAGTACGGACTTTAATTCATAATTGTCTATCGATACCAATTCATGAATTGTGACAAATACACAATCCTAATGTGAGATGTTAATAAGAGGAAAAACAGTATGTGGAATATAAGGAGACTCTGCTATCTTCACAATTTTTCTGTAAAACTAAAGATATTCTAAATGAAAAGGTTATTAAAATGGATTAGCATTTCTCAAATTTATTGCCAATAAACCTGTTAACGAGTTATTTTGCGGAACACAAGAAACACAAAAAAGAAGCCCTTGAGTGTCTGGTTTGACAGATATTTTAAAAGAACTTTTTAGTTTGAAAAAATTCATAAGTGTTAAAGAAACACTTGGAAAGAAAAACGGTTTTTTAAAAAAGGGGAGGATAAGTAAAATAAAGCCAACTCAGCCTGTTTACCAAGATGGTCTATTATGGAATTAAATTCTGAGGAAAGGGACTCACTCTAAAAAGCTGAGAAAATGTTTTCCTAGTCTCCTGGTAAAATGTAAAATTATAAAATTCATTGATGATTCAGCAATGTGATTTAATTACTTTAGGGGTTTGATATTTGGCTCATGTAGAGAACCCAGTTTTGAATGAATGAGTAAGTACTATGAGCCATTAAGAGAAATTACTTTAAAGACGATACCAGTATGTGATATTTTTACTTGATTTACTAAATTTATCATAAATAAAGACCAACTTGACAAATTCTATTCTGAATACCCAGAAAGCCTTCTGTACTTTTCCTATGGGGACTTTCTATGCTCCATGCATTAAGTTATAAATTTTGGTGTAATTGACTCTTTAGGCAAAAGGTTAGAATGTTATGTCAGGGCAATATAAACACCCTTATTTTAATATGGCACAAATATTGTGGAAATTGTTGCTGGTGACATGTTCTACGTCATTCCATTTATGTTGCTTGGCCCATGAAATCCTCAGTTGGTTATTGACTTCCCCAGTGAATAGTCTCATCCCAAGGAGACCAGATCTGCATTTGAAAATACATTTAAACGGATCAGGGCCAGGTCTTAAACTGCACCAACTTCTGAGTGTATCTTCTTTGCATGGCACTGTCTGTTGGAAGAATGACAAATTCACCCTCGACGTCCTCAAGCAAGCCTTCTTAGAAGGGAAGGCTAGCAAATTCTTAGTATCTGTGCTACTGGAAGCCTCCGAAGCAAGGCATTCCTCTGGAATATTCCCCCAGGCCAGGCCTTTTATTCCAGGCCGAATACTGAGGCCAGCAATCAATAAGTTGGCTCTCTCCATCTGCCTTTGACAGAGGACACACCAGGCTGACACCAGCCTGTCTGGAATCAGCTGTTTTCCTGCCTTTGATCTTCCTAGTTCTGGCTGTCTAAGCTCCCGGGGGCGTCTGCCTCAGCTTAGATACAGGCCACATCCTGCTGATAGCTCCTCCAAGGCCTATTGTGGCCATTGTATCTGAGGAGGAGATCACCTGTCAAAGTGACTGGTTACAAGCCCTCCTTGACCGCGGGAAGTCTTTTTGATGCGGGGCAGATGATAATGAGAGTCTAATTGAGTGATTAACTACCTCCACAGACTTGGAGGTTTTAATGACACCTCTACATGAAGGTCTGGTCTCCCAGCAGGCCCCCAGTTTGTAACTATATGGCCATGATATTTGCAATTATAAGCCTTTCCTTTAACCAGCAGGATTTAACAAATGGATTTGGTTAATCACAGCTCGATGGCCCTCACATCGGACTCAGATGTGAAAAAAACGAGTCTAAATCACAGCATTGGATGGAATTATCAGCCTCCAGATCATTCTGGATCCAGAGTCCTAAACATAAGATGGAAACTGAGTTTCAGAAGATTTGGGGAAATGGACCAAACGGTAGGATGACCGATGCAAGCTTCAATAGCGCCGACATACCTTAACGATGAGAACTAGTTTTTAAGAGTCGCCATACCTACGATCCTTGCCAGCGATGGGAGTCTGTCTAGATATACTGTCTTTAATTAACTGGGTCTGAAAAGCCTATTAATGCAATGTTAAAAGGAACCAGTCTCAGCGGGTTCTCACAGTGCGAAAGGTATCCAGGACTTTCCATTTACGAGGTCTTATTACAAAAGTGCCCTGCTGTTCTGCTCCAGGTCCCTTCTGCCTGGGAGCAATTTAATGATCTGCTTTAGAGCAGAGAAATGGTCAGAGAGAAAATGTCCAGTGTTGTGTGTTAGTGATCAAATACCCAGTGGAATTTACAATGGTAACCAGACACTTCCTTTTCATATCAAAGGAGAACAGGGACAATGGCATCAATAAATTTTATTTTTAAAAAATCCCAATTGAGCAAATGGGTAGTCCTCTGTGACTGTTGATAATCTGAAGCTGGTTATTGAGCGTGACGTGATACAAATGATACGGATGATGAGGACAATGAAAAAGAAAAAGGAGGAAGAAAAAAATAAGGGTAAAAATATGGCTTTTGACTTGAAAGTCTCTTAATAATTTATTCTTCATTTATTTGACACCATTGAAGAAGTATTTGTAATTATCTACCATGTCCCAGGGCTTCTACTATTCATGCTGGGGAAATAACTGTCCACACAGTACTTTTGGGGAACTGATGGATTCATTCATTTTTTCTTTTCCATCCTTTACTCACTGAAGAGACTACGGATAAATCGCTATAATTTGACAGGTATATTGTACTCTGTTGGTAATTTTTAAATTACCTTTATCTAGAGCTAAGATGAAAAAGGCCTAAAAAAAACACATTGGTGAATGAACAAATAAATGAAAGTTTACTGTGCTTTCAATGCGATTCTCATTGAAAGCACAGACAGAAAACAAATACTTATGGTGCAATGTGATAAAAAAATAAAATGGAAATTTGCACACAGTGTAAAGGAGCCATGGAAGAGGGGTTTAGTAAATCCCTAAACCAAAGTGAGTAAGGAAACAGAGCCTGTGAAATTTCAACTGAATGTGTTGAGTTTAGGGCATTATTAGAGACAGAAAAATTCTGAATCTGGGATGAGGTTTGGGTATCTGTTTTGTTTTGTTTTGTTTTCTTAAATATAGATTCTAAGATGTGTGAAGCTTGCATTTTACAGAGCTAGAAAGCCTTTATTTCCGAAGGAACTGGCATGAACTAAATGGTATAAGGAGAGTTTCAGAATCTTACGTTTCCAAAACCTAAAACTACAGTTATGCCTTACAGCTTTTGTCTTATCTTGGAATAACATACTGGAATAACAGGAAGGTAGGTGGACTAAGTGGCTGTTTACACTTTGAAACTTGAGGAAGCACTGCGAATTTTTAACTCTACATTCTTATCTGGCCTGTATTTTCATCACCGGAATTATTCTTTCATTCCATAAAAATGAAAATGCCGTCACAGGGATATGGCCACAGCTATTCGAAATAGCTGAGAGGTTTTTCTCTAGTCTTGTCTCCAAATCATAGTCTAATTTCTTTGATTAATCTTTCCTGACCTTGGAACATATTATCTAACAGAGATGGTTCTAGAATAAGAGGAGTCAGACCACAGCCTTGAACCCTAAAGTGCCAAGCTCTTCTCTAATGGCTTCTGGCTGGATCACTGAAAACTTCTAACAGGCTTAACTCAGGAATTATTTGCATTCAAAGATGGTTTACACTCATATTGTACCGTGACAATGCTTAAGGGTAGATATTGTATATTGGGATAGCAAACTTGCTGAGTTCATTGAACTGGACAATGTCAGATATTTATTTGAAGCAATGAGAAAGCATTACATCTGGTATAAAAGAAAAAAATATGGAGAAAACCTCTGCTTCTCTACAAGAACAGTTATTACAATCTTCTTGCTAGAGAATGAATATCTCTAATACATTTGGACTAACTGGACCACTGGAGAACTCAGCCCCCGAGAACAGAGCAAAGCTCTGACCACCGGCTGGTCACTCATAGGAAGTGTTGTGTGTTGATATATTGTGTACATATCAAAACTCTAACTAAATTTTAGCAGGTAACGATGTGGCACCCTACAAGCAAGTACAGGCAATGAATAAACAACTTGGGGATGACAATAACTTAATGGGTTTATAGGGTTTGACTATCACATAGAAAAATAATGCCTTCTAATAGGAAAGTTGATAAGGGCAGATAATTTAAATCAGGTGAGGCAAAAAGGTCACTGTTGATGACTTTGGAAACATGCACAGTGATTACACATTACTTTTATTTCAGGTCTCATCTGTGTGGCCTCTGAGAGGGAGCAATGCATAGCAGGTTGGGTTTTACAATGTGGGGGGTACTAAATAAGGGGGGCTAAGATGATAATGTGTCCCAAATAATTATTTGTTACAGAAAATATTCCAGAGCTTCTTTGCTTTTCCTTGACTATTTTTAATAATAACACTTCTACTCCTAACCTGGGTATCTTTTTCTTGCGACTTGAAAATGCCCGATAACATATCTTGCCTTACAAAAGATCTCATGAGAGGATTTCTATTACATATACATTTTCCATAATACTTTTGGTTTTTATATGATAAGATTTGACATTTCTCTAGGTTTTCATAAGTACAGATCTGAATGGAAATTAAGTTACTAGAATCAATATACATATTATAACATCAAATGCTACTTTTAAGAAGTACCCTTGTATTTCTTAAAGTTTTGATGTAAAAAAAAAAAAGGTGGGGGGGAATCCTTCAATGATATCCCACTATGGTACATGCCAGATTTGATCTAATTATTTTGCCTATTCAAATATTGAAAATCCACCTAGTCGGCAACACTTCTCATCTCTAAATGAACCCTCATCAGAATCCTCAAGAAAAAGCAGCACCCATTCTCGTTTGCCCGACCTTGAGACTCATACTCTCGCAAGAACCTACAACGATATCATCCAAAAAACAATTTCAAATGAGCAGAATACACGTTTTTGCATTTAGAAGTGCAGCTTGAAGAAGCGTATCTCCACGATTGTACATATATCCACACGAGCGCACACAAACGTACACATTAGATGGGTGATTCACACGATGTGATGTCACACTAGAGACAGACTTCAAATAATATCTGTGGTGGAAGTGAGAAGGACATAAAGAACCCTAAAGAAGTTAAAAACATTGAATGTCCATGTTCCTACCTTGTAGGAAGGGAGGTTGAACATTTCAGTTCATTAGAAAAATCACTAGCCAGGACATTTTTCGTAACATCACAGACCTTTACGGCCTTTAAACAGTAAGGAAAGAACTTGTAAAGTCATAGTACAAAAATGACCTTGGATATTTAGTTTTATAAATGGTGAAATGAAAGCCGAGGGAGAAAATGTGACTTGTCTACAATCGTGGAGTTACCTGATGGCCGGGATCAAACTAGGACCCAAATTGACTTAATATACCACCCTGTTGTTCTGTTTTTCTTATTCCACCCTGACTTCTACTTGATGTAAAGTTTGTGGGGAAAAAAATAGTATTTCTCTTGGAAGAAAGAAGCTAAAGTCCACTAGCAGGGTTGCTACTGATTCGGGTTGGGTCCGGTTGGAATATGGTGGAATGTGGTTTGCTTTATTTGGCTGGGAGTATTTCTCTGTAACCTGAGGATTCATTAGTTTGAAGTGCTGGCCTTTTGCCTCTTTCCAAGGCCATTTTAGATGCAAATTGTACCCCAGACATCATTTTTAAGTGACAGGAAAATCTCTGGAGATAACAAGAATCAGTCCGTTAAATTTATGGACCCTTTGCATTTTCTAATCCTTCTTGATGAATAACTCAGTTTCCAGCCAGGGTTTGAACTTAAGAGTTGATAAAGCATCAGTTTAAGCTGCTGACTACTAAATCAATGTAAGTGATGGCTTAATCAGCCTTCCTACTCCCTCCACTACCTTCCCACAGAATTCCGTCAGACTTCCACGGAGCCAGGTCAACAAGAGACAGACATCCGACGGGCCATTTGTAGCCATCAGATAGCATGGGGAGAGAATGTTGACCAGCGAAATGAGTCAGTTCTACGATTGAGGATATTGGTCTTCCACAGAGCAAGATGGGAAACCTCACTCAGAGATTGCTGAAGTTTAGGGAAGAGCTGTGAATATGAGAAGAATTATGACAAAATGGAGAGGAGACAAACGAGATATGGTGGAAGTTTTACAGATTGGGTCATTTGTAGAGAAGACACCTTGGGTGATATCGTGATAGGCTTTCACGCCCAAGAGCAGATCACACAGCATATTAGAGGGGCAGTTTATAAACCCCTTTGAGAGGAGAGTATCTTTTGAGTGAGGGAAGGGCCCTCTTTAGTTATCCTCTCCAGGATTTGATGATGGACATTTTCCCCAAAAGCCCCTCTTCTGCTGGCAAACTGAGAACGGTGTCCACTTTTCTGAAATAAAAATTTTGGCATGTAGGTTTCAGTTTGATTGATGGACTATATAGAGAAATCACTATCACTATTGACGCAGTGTAGTAGGTTGCCATATTAAAATTTTGTTGTCAAGATAAATATGTAGTTAAATTACAATTGAGAAAAAGCATCACTGAGATGCCTTAGTGATTAACAGAGTAGGCATCTTTCTGCACCCGGATCCACGAAGAAGCATCGGTTCCCCCTCTGAGCTTTCTGCTTTTGTCTCTGCCATCACTTTCGAAGCCAGATTCCAGGAGGATGTGAAGTCCTTGAACATGGGGATTATCTGAGCTGGGAGGTCAGGTTATTGTGATAAGACTGTGGGTCTTGGGGATAAAGGTGCTGGTTTCTATCTCCTGTTTCTTAGGATCTGAATGGTTGTCAGGGAAAAGTCTGGTGGTAAAGAGCAGGCAATAGGAAGTACTCGACTAAGAGGGGAGAGGGTCGGTGCTTCCATATTTCCTCTACACAGAGTTTCTTCCGGTCTTCTAAAGCCGGGCTATCTCAGGTGTGACCCCTGGCCATTGGCAGTAGCCATTACAACATCCCCATCAGCAGGAGCTTTTTAAAAGTGAAAATCTCAGGTGTCAACTCAAACTTAACTCAATAAGAATCTGGCACTTAAGATTTTCAAGAGATCCATATGCACATTAAAGCTTGAGAAGCATTATTCTAAAGAAGACATAAATAAGAAATAAATAAGAAAAATAAAGCCTCCTTCCTTGAGGGTCTTAGAACGTCTGTGGTAACCCAAGTTTTAGTGGTCAAATCCATCTATTTGAAGAGAAATGAATTATACTGTAATTTAAATTTTGCAAACCAGTTTTCACATGCATGAGCCATTCATTGTGTTTTTGAATGATTCAAATGGATTAAGGCTACTTTGCAGATACTCTCCCTCTCTACCACCACCCCACCCCTACCTTTCTCTCTGATACAAAGAATCAGCTCTATCCTTCCATATACCTTCGGTATTTTAGTGTGAAGACAAAATCCTTTTCACTTACTAGTTTTAGGGCCTCCATGAAGACAAGGGGTTGAGAATCTCTACTTTCAGACACAAATGTGAGATTTTGCTGGCAAAGTATACACTTAGAAAAAATGTATACACTTAGATAAAGTGACATCTCTGATCCTCACTGGGACCAAAACTGAATGTCCTCAAAACTGTATCAGTTACCAAAACTTAATGCAATAGGATCTGTCATAGAAATGCCAATACTTTTCCATAATTAAGAATTTAACATTTTAGTTTAGGTTGTATTAAGGTTTCCTTAAATGTTTTTGCAAAAACAAAACTTATTTTTTCATCTTTTTTGGGAATGTACTTAAGTAGGTACAAAGAACTTTGTGGCCAGATGAGAGTTTGTTTAATAAACCAAAACCTTGCTCTAAAACCCTAGTTCCTTTTTTTAGTGGATTTTAAATAAATTACTGAATAAACAAATATTTACTTTTAGCCAATGGCTACATTAGGAGAGAGAAATGATAGGTTTTTCTAGTAATAATTTTTGGATTTTCATGTATACACTTAGATCTACACTGCTTCGTTTCAAACTAAGGGAAAATATCTGACTATAGATATAAACTGGCTTCCCTGAGGTTTTGAAAATATTTTTTCCCAAATGATTTTCCACATCTAAATTTAGAGAGTAAATGATCCAGTCCTTCCTTTTGATGGCAAAAAGAAAACATTCAGTATAAAAGAATGCAAATTAGATATACTCACAGTCAAGTTGGATTTCTGAATAACAGGAAGCAATGGTCATTATTAATGATAATGATATTTAGGTAAATAAAATATTGTAGCTTTAATATTTTACCAATATTACATCCTTTAGGCATTGGAATTACAACAGTATTCTCCTTGGAAGTGAAATAATTCTATTTATCCTATAGACAATTTAATTTAAAAAAAAAATAGAAAAAACTAGAGCAAATGAGAAGCCCATCCTCTCAATTTTGGATTTATATGTGTCTGCATATTTTTTGTTTATGATTGTCCTATGGCAAATGTCACAGCAACGGAACTGGAATGAGACATTTACATCTGAAGCAAAATAGCAATTCACATTATTCTTGTTTAAGTCATGTCTCTAAGTACTGAAATTCTGTGATGGCCAACTGGGTAGTCAGGGGACGTTCATTTGTCTGTCTGTCTGTCTGTCTGTGTGTCTCTCTCTCTATGCCTACCTACCTACCTATCCACCCATCTGTCCGATAAAGAAACTTGCTTTGTATTGTGTACTTAAATAAAATAAATTAGAGCAAAGTAGTTTAATAAAAAGATGTTTATGATTATTTAAGCATTCTATGCCATTTGTACACAGTGTTAATTTTTAAAATTATTATTTATGTTAAATTAACATGCAACAAAGTTCATAAAAAACATTCTATAATACAGAACCATTGAAATTTCTAGGTCTGAAATTATGGGGATATAAATTATTGACTTTAGAGAGTTATTATGAGGGAGGAAGGAAGGAAGGAAGGAAGGAAGGAAGGAAGGAAGGAAGGAAGGAAGGAAGGAAGGGAAAGAAAGAAAAGAAAGAAAGAAAGAAAGAAAGAAAGAAAGAAAGAAAGAAAGAAAGAAAGAAAGAAGAAAAGAAGGAAGAAGGAAGGAAGGAAGGAAGGAAAAGAAAGAAAAGCAAGCAAGCAAGCAAGCAAGCAGGCAGGCAGGCAAAGATTTTTAGTGGAATGGAAATCCCTTGAGTCAGTATTATTGAGTATCATCTAAGGCTTGCTTTTCCTACTGATCCCCAAACTTCTTTTTGCTCAAAAACTTCACCAGGTCTTGTCTTTCAATTTTTAACCAACATTGTGGTTAGGATGTTTTTTTCCTGAGAAATGTTTATAAGGAAACAGTTATTAATACCTAAGACTGACAAAAAATCCTTTTACAAATTAAAAGTATATGGTAGCAATTCATCGGCAGAGAGAAGGTTCTAAGAATAAACAGAAGTGGAATATTCAGAGTAAAGGCAAGGAAGCAAGGACTTTGGGAAAGTCTAGAACATCGAGTTTTGCTGGGAAAGCAGAAGCTCAGCTGGAGGTCCAGAATTAGGCGCCCAGGGCCGCAGAGGAGGTTTGTAAGTTTCTCAACACTTTGAAATTGGGCACACTGGAGGCAAGCCTTGCCTCCTCTAAGATTTTGCCATTGCTAACTGTGTCAGAAACACACGAGAGGAAAAGTGAAGTTGATGAAATGCTTTTGGAACAACCTGGTTCATAGGTTTTGAAATAGTGGATTCATGTGCCATCTTTTTAGTCATTTCTGGCTCTGAAGCTTCTGGGCAAATATGAATAATCACGTAGAGAGCACACAAAGTAATAAATGGTATGAGGGACTAGCTAGTAATTGTGGTTGCTCTTCAATGCAATGTGTGCGACCCGGTGGCCCCACCTGAGGGTGGTTCACGAGCTCTAGCCCCTCCCTTCTCTGCCTCCCCATACAGGGGCCCAGCCCGCTGCCTGAGCAGCCCATGGACTCCTGTGGTCCCAGGGGGCACAGGAGTCCATTCTTGCTCTAGAGACACTCCTGGCTAGCGTGGAAACTTCAGGAGCCCTGACAGAGGACACAGTGGTCTTCTTTGTATCTTGAACCCTCTCCGGATTCCCTAATTCAGTCAAAGCTTTCTTCCTTGCTTTGGAACTGGTCTGTACATCCCAGAGGCAGAGTATAGGACAACACAAATTTTATGTTTTTTTGTTTGTTGTTTGGTTTATTTTGTTTTAATGAGATATTCGCAGTATGAAGTTGAACCCTGCAGTGGAGAGTTTCACACTAGATCTGGAGGTAAATGTTTTCACGCGGAACACACATCCACTCTTGGTCTTGAGTCTCATGTACATCCATGTTTTTCCTGAAAATCTACATATGTAAAGCTGGATCCTCCCTGCTTCTTGAGATTTATATAATATTGGGCACATACTCAATTTCAAGACCAAAGAAAGCAAAGGCCTGCCCGAAAGTTTTGTAACCTTTGAGCTCATAATCTCATTTTCCTTTCCAGGTCCATTTTTATATATCCAAACACATCAAGATACTCAACAGAGCAAAAGTCTTTCCATTTAGAAACACCCAACCTAGCAAAAAGACAGCGTTGCTCTAGTTAATTAAACATTTGCTTCTTACTCTTCATACCCTATGAAAGACAAGTTTTGCCACCTTACGATATTCACACTTCTAAGAGAGCTGTTGCTTTAACAATTCACTTCCTTATTATACACCGAAGATGCTATTTAATTTATATTCTTTCCCATCAGCATGTTTAAGAGGATGAAAAACATGTCTTTTTGCCTCTGGTCTTTTCCTACTTGGGTTTGCTCAGTCTTAAGATGGGAGATGTTGTGGTCTGAATGCTTGTGTCTCCGCAGAATTCGTATATGAAAATCTTAACTCCTAAGGTAATGGTATTAAGCTGTGGGGCCTTTCGTAGGAGCCCTCATGATGGGATTAGTGCCTCATGAAAGAGAGTGTTCTTGCTCCTTCTGCCCTATAAGGACATGATAAAAGACCTGTCTCTATGAACCGGAAATATGGCTCTCCCTGGAAACTGACTATGCTGGTGCCTTGCAACTTCCGGCCTTCAGGACTGTGAGGAAAAAAAAAAAAAAAAACAGTCTGTTTTCTAAAAGCCACCCAGTTTATGGCATTTTTGTTATGGCAGCTTTTACAGACTAAGACAGGGGGGGTAGGTGAGTACTTATTAATTTCAAAAGAAGTTTTTGTTAGTTTATGATCTCATCAGAAATTTCTGCTCCTCGGGCAGTAGTTTAAAATAATTTTTATACTGACCAAAGCACCTTGCCTAACACTATCTCAGAAATTCATTTATAATAAATAAATGGATGGTGAGTCTACTAAAAGAAGACCACAAGTGTGCATTAAACACTTCAAGAAATGTGGCCAACGAACAGTTAAGTAAACGCTAGCTCTTACATTCATTGCAGTGGAATGAAGCATATGGTCAGATACTGTACTCCTCTGAATTCTTCCTCTCTTTGTCTGTTGAGTGTATTAAGAGTTTGGGTTTTTGTTAGTATGACTCCCCACCCTCCCCTAGACTTATCCTTACGGGTAACATGTCTTCATTGGGCATGTATTCTCTTACCAGAGAAAATGATGCAGACACATGTTTCACAAGTAAATAGGAAGGAGAGGAATAGCTGGCTTGGCATTTAGAATTAAAGCACAAGGTAACGCACTGACCCAGAGACAACTGAGCTGATCGGAGCTGCAAGGACACAGATGAAATAAGGTCACGGAAGACAGCTGACATCTTGCTAGCATCTCTTCGCACTGGCTTTGTTCAAAAAACTCTGGGTAGCATCTGAGAAGAACACACTGAAGCAACTTGCCTCTTTCTAAATATATTTTGTAAAACAAACCTGGCTCAGATATGCTGTTTAAATTTGAGAACGACTTTGTTAGGAAATGTGTAGCCCATGTTATACTTAACAAGAAAGTGTTTATCCAAAGGGTTAATAAGATGAGTCATCTCACACTCAAATGCCAGTTCTCTGGAGGTGGGATTCCTGTAAACAGCCAGACACTTTGAACTTATGGTTTTCACTTTATGTCATATTCCAACCACTAAACCAACACACCACGACGGAGTTCTCCTCTGCTAAACCAAACACACCCACCTCATGGAAACTTACTCTGGAAAAATGAGAAAGAAAAGTATCTTCCTAGAGAAAGCTCCTGCCCATCTCCTGAACATTGATTCATCTCTCACTGCAAATAGGACGCGGCCACAGTGGCTCCAGACCAGGGCAACTGATTGCGGAGGCACAGGGCGTTGCTCTGAAAATATATTCTGTACTTAGAAGACTCAGATGACCCTTCCAAGAGTGACCTGCTGTGGAGATCTGATGACCTTTCTGCTTGGCTTAAGAAAGTAATTATATTGAAGATTTCGAAGCTCCTTCTCAGTTTTCTTGCTTCTCTGTACATATATCTCTATTATAATACATCAGTTACTCTTTTATCCATCTCCCCCGCTCACCTGTGTGCTGCTTGAAGGCAAGAGTTACATCTTACTAGTTTTTAAGTGTCAACTCCCAACACAGTAATCCTGTCACATAGTAAGCACTCAACAAGTGTCTGTTGAATAAATGAATATCTTTTCATCATTTCAATGTATTCAATTTAACGTAGTAACTATAAGAATGGTAATGGATTTTATATTTGATGAGTTAATTCTGAACTTAAGACTTCCCCTGAATACTTGTGTAACTTAGAGCAATTTATATAAACTCTGGTCAATGGGTTTTGTTGTTTTTTTGTTTTGAATGTGTATTTTCTCTTCTAGAACATTGATAATACCTTGGTAGAAATACTGGTGGGATTAAATTAAGATGGCTTTACTCAGAACACAGTACACTTGAGGCATTTAATAAAATATGGCAATTCCTTTAGAAATCTTATTGTCATAAGTATTTGAGTATCAGTTATTCAGAGCACTGTCTCTATTTGTCAGATCTGCACAGCAAATCTCTATAATAGCAGTTTGGTAAATGTGGACAAGTTTCACATCCTGAGGAGGCAGTGTTAAAGTCTGAAGGAATTTTTGGCCTAGGATGAGTGGTTAGGAGCATGAGAGTATAGCGTAGAATTTAACCCCCGCCACAAGCAAAGGAAAATTCTGGGCACAGTTGAGATTACATTTGATTTGTGCGGACAATGATTTTATCTGAACGTTCCAAGTGAGGAGTTGAGGCAGTTCATTGAAGTTTTCAAAACTCCAGTCAAGCCAGAAAAAAGGAGAGATAAAAAGAAGGGAGACAGTGAGGGATTTTAAAGGTTAAATTATCAGGACTTACTGCTTTTCATTGCCATGGGCCTAATGTATTTTAATCACTTGTAAGATGTGTTGGAAGTAAACTATTTTGAGTAATAAAAACTATAAGTTTGTGAATGATTTATAGATAGAATACATAGAACTGATCTGAAGGTCTTTATAAAAAATCTCTCCCTCTAACTCGCTGGGATTTTTTTCTAGCTAAAATAAGTTCTTTTAAATTTTTAATTTAGATATATTTCACTTACACTGAAATAAACGGATCTTAAGTTCAACAAGTTTTGCCAAAAGCCTCACCCATACGACCCACGTCCCTATCAAGACAATAGAATGTCACGGTCACCCTCACCACAAAAGAAGCCCCACCCCCTTTCCAGTCAATCCCCATACTCTAACTCCACTTAATTGCCATGTTGGAGAAATCATCATTCTGACTCCTTTAAGTACAGATTGTTCTAGAATTCCATATAAATAAAATCAGATCTACTGATACAAATGAGCATATACTGTTTACATGCTTTATATGTTATAAATATTTCATGTTATTTCATGTTATTTATGTTTTATATGTATTTTTATGCATGACGCCTATGAGATTCCTCCATATTACTGCCTGTGTCAAGCACTCATTCCTTTTCATTGCTGAGTTTGAGTCAGCCATTAGACTGTCCTGCAATATGTTTAACCACCCTCTTGATGGACGTTTGGCCAGTCTTCTATTTTTGTTTATTATATATATCAAATGACTAGGAACATTCTTGTACAAGGTTTTTGGTAGACACATATTTTCTGTTTTTGTGAGTAAATACAGAGTGGACAGGTGTATGCATAACTCTGTGAGAAGCTGCTACAGCGACTTCCATGTGTATTTATTCAACAAGGTAACTAGAGAACATTTCATTTCCAGGTGTTCAATAAATACCTGACAACTGGTTACCAAGGGTTTAGTTATAGCCTATGCAAAAAAGAGGTGAATGTGATATTGCACACTTAACGTACCTGGCGAATGTAGACATGGGTGTATGTTTATTGACACATCCCTCTCCTGGATTTACAATGAACTTGAAATGACTGTATCTACTTTCTTAAAAGGTAGGCTGTACTATTTCAGCCAGCATGTACTTTTCTAGCTGACAATAATTTACTATCTCTATTTTAATATTTGTTAATTGTCAATTTTAATCAAATGGTGCTACATATGCTCTACCAAAGATGATCAGTAACAACTGAATCTTAAATACAGTTACCAGAGAGTTCATGATTTTACCCACCTCAGGTCTAATTATAAACTCCAGCTATTTCCACCACGTCTTAAATGATCTTAAGAGTCAAACACCAAAAATCATTTGTACATTAATATTAATAATTAAAACAGTAATAACCATTTATGAGTGCCAGATACTGTATTATATCAATACTGTAGAAGGGATATTTTATCCTTAATATGTAGATAAGAATCTTGTAGTACAGAGAACTTACTTGCTCTCTCAATATAAACTATAGAGTTGGGACTTCAATATAGGTCTCTCAGACACCAAGTCCCAAAGACTGAATGAATGCACACTAGAGCACATTCACATGCAAGGCTCCGTACTAGGCATTCTCTGTGGCCAATGAAGAAGGGATAACTGAACCTGACTCCCAATCTCACAACAGTTTCCCTTGATTTTCTGAAAATTTAACCTTGCGTTAAACAAAGCTTTCTTAGATATGACAATATAACCACAAGTGACAAAATAACAAAAAGAATGCATTCCACTTCATCAAAAATGAAACTATGTTTCAAAGAATACCACCAAGATGCTAATAGGCAATGGACAAGAATGGGAAAAAGTATTTGCAAACTGTATCTCTGATAAGGTAATTGTATCTAGAATATATAAAGAATCTTATAACTCAATAATTTAAAAACATGCCAAACTTAAAAATTGACAAAGTATCTGAATAGACATTTCCTCAAGAAAATAAACAAAATTCCAATAAGCATATGAAAAGATGCTCAACATCATATGGGAAAGGTTCTGAATAGACTTTTCTTTAAAGACATACAAGTGGATGAGAAAAAGATTCTCAGCATCACGAGCCATTCGTGAAAAGCGGATCAAAAGCATAATTATATACCTTAATACTATAGTGTTTCATACTCATCAAGTTATAATGAAGTTACTAACAGCTTGGGGAAGGTGTTAGTAATAATGTAGAGAAATCAGAACATGTATACACTACAGGAGAGAATATAAAATGGTGAAGCCACTTTGTCAAACTGCTTGGCAATTCCTCAAAAGTTTAAACACAGAATTACCATATGACCTGGCAATTCCATTCCAACATGTATACAAAAGAGGAATGAAAACTTATGCCCACATAAAAACTTATACTCACATTTTTATAGCAGTTGTATTCCTAACAGCCAAAATGTGTGAACATTCCAAATCTTCAGCTGATGAATGGGTAAATAAAAAAGTAATACGTTCGTGCCATGATTATTATTTAGCAATATAGAGGAATAAAGAACTGATGTTAGCTATAACATAGGTGAATAATACAAAACATTAGGCTAACTAAAATAAGCCAGTCACAAAAGACCACATATTGTATGATTCCATTTATTTTCAAAGCGAAAGCCATGATAAACCTCAGTTCAAGTTATGCTGTGGTTAACGCACATTCTGCCATGTAAATGTATAGTATTTTATTGTATATATATAGAACGACAGGATGAAAGTCATACTAAATTCTGTTGTTATATTCTTGGTGGCTGAATGAAAATGTTCTTTTATAGTAAAAATACTCACGTGTGGAAGAGATATAATTAAGGTTATTTTCCTAGGTGGTAAAATCTATTTTCCTAGATGGCAAAGTTATTTTATATTTTGTGGGAAGGGTTTGTCAATGCTTAACTATTCTTTAAAAATTCTCTGAGCAACTGGTATGAAACAGAGTGATATCTCTTTCTTGAAATCCCAAAAGCCCTGTTCCTCCCAGGAAGCATTCACAGAAGGTACCATCATGAGTGATCTTTCTCTCAAGTTGTAAATGCCTCTCAGCCTTTATTCCTATTTGATTAAACAAACCAGCCATAACATAACACACTTAACAGTTTATCACTTCCATCAAGATTTAGAAACTACTACGAGTCATAGTCAGAAACTGGTATTACAGATAAAATGTTTGATCGACCCAGAGCTAAAAGGATGAAAATTGTAGTAGGGTGGTTAGATAAGTAGGTTGAAAATTACGGAATGTGTATGTTCTGTAAGAGAGCAGATACAAGTAGTTCCAGGAGCTCAAAGAAACGAAGTGAGCCCCAGTCTATGATGCTCAGGGAACGCTTCTAGCAGGCTTTACATTTTTACCTTAAGGAATAATAATTAGACTCTGAGAAGGACAGAGTGGAGAAAGGCGCTACTGACCGAGCAATGAACAAGATGCAAAGGCAAGATGATGGAAGAAACACGTGTGGCTATCTGTAGGTCACGTGACATACGAGACTATAAGGGTACAAAGCAGGCAAGACTGACGACTCTATGGACGTTATTCCAAGGACATCTGAGTTAATGCCAATTCACAATGCACCTGTGAATTTGGGAAAGATCACATTAACTACGGCACAGAAGACGAAGTAGAGGAACATAAAAGTAAAACCAGGAAGAAAGATGAAGTCTGTTGACTTATTCGAGAGAAGTTTCGACCTGAACTAATGCAGAAACACTTGAGACAGAGCAAGGGAGGGATTTTAGAGCATTGAATAGACATGACCAACCTAAGGGTGATTGGGATAAGGGGATCGAAGGGAAGATTTAAAGTGACTCTGGTGGTAAAGGGTTAAAGAAGTACAAATCAGTAATTGATAGCTGGCCATGGGGATGGGGAGCACGGCAGAGGGAATGTAGTTAACATTAATATGCTGGCTAGGTGGAGGGCCAGGGGAGGGAGGGAGAAATTGGGGGGATCGTTTTATGAACTATATAGATATCTAACCAATGTACTGTATATTTGAAGCTAATTTAAATAAATTAATTTTTAAAAAAGTGACTCCTGGGTTTCTATTTTGTGCAGCTGTAAACAGGATAGTATAACTTCCGGAGAAAGCGAGGATGGAGAAGCATTGCATATTTGCTATACGGCACATGCTGAGATGTGCTTTCACGTGTTTAGCTGGTGATGTCTGTCCAACGTCAAGAAGTTTGTCGAGCACAGAACCCTGCAGTGCGGGAAACTCAGCTGCGTTCAAGAGAACATTGGAGAGTTGTTGGTATTTAACAGAAGAGTGGAGAAGTGCTGTTCATGGAAAATGCTAAAAATGACCAGAGAGGTTTTGAAAAAGCCCAAAAGGGAGAGTGTCATAGAATTCAAGAGATGATGGCGTTTCAATAAGGGAGGAGTCAAGGATGTCAAATCCTATAGGGACATCACGTTACCACAGAACTGAAAAATGTCCACTATATATTTTTTTTTGGCAAAGGCCACAGTGCAGAATTTTGTGAGCGTCTGTTCATGAAGGTTCTAGAGCCAGGCTGGGGGGCTGGTTATAAAGTGACTGGGTTGGTGGATGAGTCAACGGAGAAAGTGGATAAATCATTCAGAAAGTTTTCTTGTGAAAGAGGAGAGAGAAATGCAGTGGGGGACGGGAGTAGTGTGGAAATAATTTCTTTCATTTTCCTTTAAACATTTTTTACATTGTTTTATGTTTAAAAGAAGGAAATGGTGGGTGGGGGCTGGGAAGGAGAGATGGAAAGACAGATAAGTAAATAAAACTGCTTCTTATTTCCTTTGAAAACCCCAAACAGTAAAGAAATACAATTTCAACGACCAATAATTGATGATTCCGTGTCGCAGTATCTCTGTCTGGCAGGAAGAGCATATGATTTAAGATAGAGAATCTGCCTCCCCGTCTGCTTTGGGACCATCAGATGGAAAAAAAAAAAAATAGGCTTGGTGAGTGGGGGAGGAGGAGGCGATGGATGAACTCTCCCTGGGTCCAATCTCACTATATTTTTATTCTCTATGGAAGAGAACAGATGTTCTCTTTTTCAATGAGAAAACACAATGTTTCCTCCTCAACTTCATTTTAAACAGGAGGTTTCAAGAGAGGCCACCCACAGCTCTGAGTGTTCCCACTGAGAGGAAAAATAAATGCCAAACCATGTGCGCTGAGCAAGGAGCAGCTGAAAAAGAAAAAAAAAAACCCCAAACTCCAACTCTATAGACAGTCTTACCTAACCAGGTTAGAGGCAAAGATGAAGTTTACCAAGTTTTGATTATTGTTTTAAACCACGAATAGTTCATTGCCGTGGATAACAGGCAACTTAACTCCTCAGTGATAGTCCAGTTTACTAAGCCCATGAAATCTGAATTCTTACAAAGTACAACATTTTCTGTCCGTTTGTTATTTTTTGTTTTGCTAGGAATTAATATGGTAATGGGGATGGTATAGAAAGAACCCAAGATATAAAACTGTCAAAAATTATCAGTATTAACAGTGGTGACCTGAGGTTTTTTCATAGGAAAGTAAGTGGGGACTGACTTTGCCAAATTACTGCTTTGTGCGATTGTGAGGAAATTATTTAACATTTCTCTGTGTCAATTTTCTTGACCATAAAATGCTGGGTCTAACAGCACATTGTTTATAGGGTTGAATAAATAAATAAACACATACATTATCACATGTATTATTATATTTAAGAATATTTTATTTATTACCTACATATTTTATACTAGTTTGTTTATTTATTATTTTATATGTTTTAATCTATCCCAATCCTGCCAAGAAACAGGATTCATGGATGATTCAAATGAAGACACTCTGAAGAAGGAACAAGGGAATACTCTAGTGGGGTCGCTAGCCATGAAAGCACACAGCCCCTGACAGAAACTTGATGCTTATACAGGAAGGAAGCAGGAGAAGAAATTTCTGATCTTATTTCTTTCCATCCTGAATCCCTTTTTGATGCCTGCCATTGGCCGAAGCCAACAGAATCCAAACAACGGAGGGAATGGTGATACTTTCTATGAAGGTCAAAACCCCAGAGCACAGAGCAGGACAAAGAAGAGGGCTGAAGGGACCTGGACCCGAATAACACTAAGTCAAACACTACTTTCGAGACAGCTCCTAGAAAACAGTAAAAGCTTATTAAGTATTATGTAAAATTATTGTAACTATCAAGCTGATTGTATTGATAAAGGAAAACGATGATGATGGTGGTGATAATGATCATGTATTATAGAAAAACCAAAAGAAGGAAAATGTAAGTATGCATTTCTGTGATTTTTTTTTTTTAGTTGAAATACAAAGGGATATATTCTGTTTGGAGAGGTAAATACCCAGCCCTTAGTGTAGTTGAAAAATAAATAATGAACTAACTAATCAACAATTAATTTACTTGCATAAGTTTTGATATAAGCTAGTTTACCACATTAGTTTGAGAATAACATCTTAATCTATTAATGTAATAACTAAAGGATTGTTTGACATGAAATTGAGTACAGTTTTCAAAAGAAATTCCAATATAGAGCATATGACTAAAATAACAGAAATTAAAAAATAAAGATTACCAAAAAAAGGAAGAAAAGCTTTCTTCTTTATTTATTCAATGAAGTTTTATCTTCTTTATGATTAACTTAAAAATCAGAATTATTACCTACATTATTTTTTATTTTCTTGCAGTGTTGATGTTTTTCCCTTGTGTATTAGTAACCATCAATAGCCAGGACAAAAAAAAAGTTTCTTCACCCCTGCTTATGCTAAACGATTACAAAATAAAAGGAACTAACAGATAAATACTCAAATGATATTTAGTGTGTAGCTTATATATATATATATATATATATATATATATATATATACACATGCGTGTGTGTGTATATATATATATACATATATATATATCACTAGAAACATTTTCACTGACATTAAAAATATGATCAAACTTTTTAAAAAAAGTATATAACCTAAATAATAGAGATTAGAGAGAACTAGAGGTCAACTCATACAATTTCTTCCTTTTAGCGACAGAGAAAATGGGACAAGGCATCCAATTACCCAGTATCTCATGAATATTTACAGATATAACTTGAAGCCAGGTTTCATAACTCTATGTCAATGGTAAAACACAGAAAGAGTGTTGTTTGATATGTCCCTCTTCTCTTATCCATTATTTCTCAATGTTTTCTTGTTGGAAAACATTGGCTTATACCCTTAGCTCCTGGAAGTTTTAGTTCTTCGATGCAGTCAGTTGACACTATCCCTGGATCTTCTGGATTTACTCTGTCTCTTTGAAGCTGTACTTCCCCTTGTTTGCATGGAGAAAGCAGAGTGCACGACATGTTGAAGCCACTGAATAATGTCCCTGTCTCATCAGTTTCACGGCTTTGCTAAAACTAACTCTTCTACAGGAGGTGTTTCTTGGATGTGAACGGCCAACAGAGTGTATGCATACTTTCAGGGTAATTTATGGAGGAAAAAAAAAATTAACATTATACTAAAGTTAAAATGTTTGTCACGTATGGCTAGAAGATGAGACACTGAGGAGTCTCAGGATGTTTGTTCACTCTTTTGGGGCGTTTTGGAGAATAGGCAGGAAGAGGTTGGAATTTTAGTCAATCCTGAGATTTTGATAAATGATGCGTCAGAAATTCAAAAGGAGAAAAGATCACAAAGGCCAAAATCTTACTCCTAGGGTTTTACATCCTGCTGCAAACCTGATATTTACAATATCGCTTGTCTTCAACACTACCTTTCCCTTGTATTTTAGTAAAAGATACATCTCTTACATCAATGATTTTTTTTTCCTACATCAATGTTTCATGCAGACGGCCTTCACTTGAATCATAACCTTAGGTTTGTCATGAAGTTATAACCCACTCTGAGCAGTATATATTTTGAAAAATAAATCACAGATGAATAAAATTATCTGCTTAAAAAAACATTCACAGTAACCTACTTTAAAAGTAACCAGTCCTTTTGAAAATTAAATATCATTTAATTTATGAAACTGATTAACGCACAACTTTTATGTTTATAAAGTCAAAGTTCCTATATTGCCTCCACTGTATCTCTCCCTAATTCCCCCCACTTAAAAAAAAAAAAAGAATAAAAAAACCTAACCCTGGAATGATCTTTTATGGTTTAGTTTCATTAAGTGTGATATTTAAATAAAATTTATTATGTTACATTTACTATAGATTTATGTTATATGTTTATTATGCTAATAAATTTAATGTGCTCTCAGAATCACAATATGATTACAAAAAATCTTCAAAATACAACAAATCAGCCCAGAAATGAAATTAGAATGGGAATTGGCTTTAGAGACGAAACTTCGGTTTATTCGTCAGTTGAGATACAATTAAGAAATTTCTTTTATGTGGTTTCCAAAATTTGAAGCATAAAAGTATATTTCATATATAAAACAATTCTTTGACGATATTTTCATGGGCTTCGGTATAACATTAAAATATGAGATAACAATAATGACATTGGGATGAGGTTAACATCTCATTTAGAAAGACTTCCTATATAATTTTAATAGGAAAAAAAATGGCAACTTCTTTCACCTCTACCAGTATTCCTTCCTTCCACCAAATAGATGGAGGGAGACGACAGTGGCCTGTGTTTGAAAATTTAGGAAGGGCGTGGTTTCATGTATTTCAAAGACCTCGTCAGGTCCACTGCACATGCTGACCATGGTCAAATATCTAGGAAGGGCTAATGGGTTACACGTGAGGAACTGGAAGGAGTCCTTTAGTTGTGGTTGTCTTGCCTCTAAGAGGAACAAAGCACAAGGAGAGGAATCGAGAAAGGAGGAAGAGGAAAGGGAAGGCTGAACAATAAGGTGAGAGGTTAGAGCTTCATTTCGGTTGTGCTAATGGCTAATCCCTTTGGTCCAGCAATTCGTTTCCCCTCAAACCAACATTTCTTTCAGCTCACCTGTCCCGTTATCTCTGCATGTACCTCAGCAAATTATTCCTCTTCCTATTTCACTGAAGAAACAGAAGACACTATGTGAGAACAGCCTCACATTACTATCCACCTCACCTCAAAAAGATATCTGGGTGCCTGCCTCCATTTTACATTACATGGAAATAAAGGTCTCCTTTTTTCCAAGGATAATTTCTCTTTCTCCGTTCTGCACCTAAACCCCTCAACTGCCTGCCCCATAGGTCCTTTTTCTTTCTATAGTTTCCTTCCTCTGCCATATAATCATGTTTTAAAACAGCATAAAAACATATTGAACTTTAAATCATGTTTCCTTCACGATTGGTTCCAAAGGAATGGTCCCTGTTTGGGACCAATTCCTCACGCCCAATTCATTCCTCCTCCCTTCCATCTTGGGTTCATCCACTCCAATTGTGTTTCAACTCAACAATGACTTATTTGTTTCATCCAATGAATGTTTTCCTTTCCTTCGACACTTAAGCCCTTTGCAGAATTTGGCAATTTTTGAGCGTTTTCTCCCGTCATTCTCTGTGGTTAACATCTCCTGTTTTATTCAACGTGCATTTTAGAGTGATTACTATACCCGTGGCTTCAACAAGCACTTATATGACCACACCCTCTCCCCAAGCTTTGAACTACTATATCGAGTCACTCTACTGACGAAGCCGATGAAAGACCCCAAAGGAACCCAAACTCAAAGTGTCTAAAATTCAACTCTTCTTATTTCCCCAATCTCTTCAAACCCAATTCTCCTTTTATTCCTGACCTTGAGGAAACAACATTACTATCCGGGAAGTCTCCAAAGCCAGAAATCTGAGACAATTCCCTTCTCATTATTGCCTTTTCATACACTGTCAGGCCCTAAGGTCTGTGGCTTCTTCTTAATGACTCGCAAATCTAGTTCCTTCTCTGCATCAATATTTTATTTCAGTTCTTCATTATTTTTTCTCCAGAATAATGCAATTGTCTTCTGTCTCCAATATAAATCTGATTAAGGTATCGCCCCGTGCTATTGTTATAAAATGTAAATATAATATAAATATGATCCTGTCATTTTCTTAAAATCCTTCTGTTGTTCCCTAGATGGGGTAAAGCCGAAACCAGTAGGTATAATGTACCTATTTGTCCATCATTTGATATCTGCTTACTTCTCTGACCTCATCCCTTCCCTCTACTCTATAAAACACCCAATAGTCTAGTCAGAGTAAATTAATTGAATTTTCTTGAATGCACCATGATCTAAGGGGCTGCTTAGCATTTTGTGCCTGAGACGCCTCTTTCTAAACCGCCCCCCCCCATGTTCTTTGCTTGACTTATTTCTACACGTTTCCTGAATTCAAATGCAGAAGCATGCTCATACTGATTTCTCTCTTCTGTTTTCTCATACTACCTCATGCATATTTATCATTTATAACACTGCATTTCATTATTGAATTAATCGTTTTCCATTTCCATTAAAATGTGAGATCTTCCAAGTTGGGGCCTACATCTTTCACATCTGCATTTTAAATATCTAGTGTAGAGTTTAGCACCAAGGTGACGTTTAATATACATTTATTGCCGCATCCACACTACTGTAATAAGCTCAGAGAAGACGCATACATGTTATGATTACAGACTATATTGAAGTTCATGTCAGTAGCTGGATAAAGCAAGTCAATTCCTTAACAAGGCCTTATTTATTATTATGCTGCCAAGATTAATTTTATATGTTTGCTTACATCCAAATTATTGTGCTTAGGGTAAAATGGTGACCTTCTGTTTGAATTTCACATATTTTGCCTTTCACAGCAGGGAACTATACTAAGTCAGCATTTTTATGTCCTAACCTACCTTCAAGGCATAAGGTCTTACTTAAAATAATAAATGATCATCCTTCAAGAGTCAATTAGCATCAGAATCATAACAATTTCTTTCTGGAAGGGACAGTCTTAAGAGACATGCATTTCAACTGCAGTTGAACTGACTCATGAATTTGATAATCGTTCTTCCTGCTGTGAATGTTAGCTTCTATCCTGTTTTCAAGCCCCGCATATGTATGCAGTACCTTGCAATTGTAGAATCCGTCGAAATCACCCCGAATTTTTCAATAAAATCGTACACTTAGTTAGTGGCTGTTTCAGTCATTCAAACAGTCTGGAAACTATACAATTTAGCCAAATGCAAATTTCAAGGGTGGAAGTCATGTTATTGTTTTTCCTCAAACATACTGTTTTTTACTTAAAGCAAAAGTAAACTTTAAGTGGTCCCGTAGGGGTATCTGGTGTGAAGTGTTCCTTAAGCTGAAGAAATATCCAGCGAGTATAAAAGGACTAGTGAGGCTCTCCATGGTACAGACACGTCCTCACAAACAGTCACGTGGGGCCTTTGATATTCCGGTGACTGCATCCTGGGACATATCTCCCCTTTGAAAAGGTTACCATATAGTGGTGAGATGTGTCATATTAATAACGTATATGTGTTATATACTATCTATAACACATAACGTATGTCATATATCCATAGCACATATATTTTCATCATTTTTAATCTGATATCTTTGATGCTATGATAAATTATGAACGAGTCCGTGGAAGCACAGAAGGGTGATACGGTCAGCTCCACAGTCACAAAACAGTCCCAGAAGGAGCTGGCGAATGAGCACAGCTTTAATGAAGGGGTGAAGAAAGGGGAGGTTCGATAGGCATATTACATTACGGAGAATTTGAAGCAGAAGGCGCCCGTGGCATGGTATCAAGAATGGGCCAGAACAGGGCACGTGTCTGGGCAATTTACAAGTGATCTGGTGTTACTGAAAAAGGGGCGAAGATCGAAGAGGTCAGGGAAGCATGGCAAAGCGAGAGGAGGCTGGGACCCGGAGCGTCTTGGGTGTTTGCCCGCTGGTAATGGGCTCCCCGCGGAATGTTTTCAAGCAGGAGAAAGGCACGGCCAGAGTTCTGTTTGAGGAGAACACTCTGACCGCAGTGTGGAAAATGAACTGGATGGAAGAAGCTGGAAAGCAGGCTGGAGACAGCTAACATATTCGAAGTTAATGATGTTGGGACTTGATCTAGAACTTTCGAAGTGGGCTGAAAAGAAAGGTGCACATTTGAGCAGCATGGCCCAGAGATTGTTTTAAATGAAACCTAAAATCCACCACATTTATCTGACATTAAACACATTAAAATAATTTGTTTCACACCAAACTCATCGCTATAGGTATGATCGTTCGCAATCTTAGAGAACCCCAGTTCAATCTGCTTTATTCCCACCACTGCCCACCTGTCTCTGTCTCTGTCTCTGTCTGTCTCTGTCTCTGTCTCTCTCACACACACCCACACTCACACACCCCTGGCTGCATACCATTTATAATGTCCTGCTTAACCAGTGCCGAGCTGCCATAATTATATCACAAACAAAGTACAGAAATTCGATTTAGGACCTAAGCATAGCTCTCATGAAAGTCGCCTCAATTTTGGAAGTTAAAAAAAAAAAAAAAATGCTGGCACATAGATAGAGGAAGAAAAAATCATCAGGGAGCTGACTTATCCTCGATTCTTCATTTCACTTTGAAAGTAAAGACATTGGCCTTGGGCTCTACACTGCAAAGAAAATAATGGGCAAATTATTCAGTTAATGTGATCACTATAGACAGTGAAACCAGACGACGCCTGAAGCACGCCTTCCGCTGCCCCCTCCCAGGTCATGCCGTTTTGTCTACGCAGATATTTCCAAATACAGCCCAGGTATGTTCCAGACGCTGAGCAGCTACTACAGTCTGAGGTTTGCCTTTGGGTCCAGTTTTTCAGAGTGCAGTGTCTCAGTAAATCACAAAGCGAGTATCTTTTGTTACATGGGGACTGCTGAACGCCAGAGGGACCTGAGCTTTTCCATCAGCAATGGGGATCCATAGGTTTGGTTTTTAAAAAGCTCTATTTAAAAAAAAAAATGAAATGGAGAAATAAATGTGTTTATTCTTCAACTTTTAAAGTATATCATGAATCTACAGAGCTGTTTTTGGTTTTTATTTGGTAAAAATTCAACTTTATTTCATTTTTCTTTCTTTGTCTCTCTTTTTTTTTTACTTGGTGAAACGGAAGAATGAAGTTGATATAAAACTACTTCCCTATGTTTGGAAGGAAATTTTCAGTGTGTAGAATTCCCCTCTTTCATAGTGCAAGTTAGTTGTTTTCAGATTTAGGCAGAAAGGAGAAATTCCTCTCTTTTTCTTTAATTTAAGCAGACTGTTCCTAAGTGCATTTTTTAAAAGGCTGCAGGGGTGAAACTAGGCCACGTGGTGATATTAGCTCCAGGAAAAACAGTCTGATTTACACTCGAATGCAGTTATTTCAACTTTTCAAGTAATGTAATCTTAGCGAGACCTTGGTTCCAAAAATATGACAATGTATTAAGTAGAAAATCAAACTTCACAGGATCATTTTATTTCCATTAAATTCCACTCTGAGTATTGCAGAAGGCGATATTTGGTTTTATTATTGTTAATTCCAAATATAATAAATATTGGTCTCAATCTGAGTTGATTTATTATCATTTAAAATAGTAGAATATTTGAAGCTTTCACTATATAGAAGATATCATAGGATTGGGTCCAAACTACTGTTTTTATAATTTCTTTTTTGTTAAAAATAGCATGGTCTAAATTCTTAGAAAGCATACATTATAGACATAACTTTTTTTGAGGAAACAATGATAATTCAACCCACAGTTATTAAATGTATCATAGAAACTATTGTTTTGTGGAAACTAATAATAATATGCATGCACAATTGTTAGAGAATATTGCTATTATATACTATGCATGTGTATCATTTTACATTTTGTTACTAATATAGGGTTTTTCTTTCTCTTGTAATTTTCCATGATTAGGCATTTTAAAGCTTAATGTAGTATCTTTTTAAACAAGTACTGAAAAGTGCTATCAAAATAAATTTAAAAAATATCTTTGAGTCTGGTCTATACAGTGTTATTATTGATCATATAATCTGATAATTTTGCATAAGAATGCAGTGGTTATCTCTAAAATACTTCACAAAAGATAAAGTGTCTGAACTCTGCTATCATCAAGAAGTTGACATTCTGGGACTGGAGGCAGAATGGAGTGTTAGGAGCATGGATGGTGGAGACCAAAGGCCTGGATTCAAATCCTAGCTCTCCTACTTGACCTTGGGCAAGCTACCTGGCCTGTCCATGCCTCAATATCTGCCCATACAAAATTATCTTGATTTCTCTCATTTTTATCAACTGTAGAAAGAGGCTCACAACTGAATGAAATGGTAGAACTCTAAAGGTTGTTCAAATTCATGACAGTCAATTCTTTGACCTGTGTCTACTGTATAGCAATTACAAATAGTTGACGTTACTATTTTATGTTGGCTGATTCACATCGTTGTTGGTATTCTTGGGTGGGGTGAGGTGGGGATGGAGGTCTGGGAGCCTGAGAGCTGAGATACTATTTTTTATTGTACTAAGAAGTATTTAAACCAAAAAGGTTGATATTAATCTCATTTTAATTACATTATCTTAACTAGGTTGATAGGGAATTAGGGATGAAAAATAAACATTGAATCAAAAACTTATCAAGAAGGTAGTGGGCCTTCCTCACTGTATATGCTGAATAAATGAAGGCAAATGAGTAAAGTCCTTGGAAGTTAAAAACAAACAAACAACAACAACAACAAAAAATCTGAGGGACAAAGAACAGCATAGAGTTTAAATACTTTGCTTGTAATTCCTGATACCAGATCAGTATTTATCAGGTATCAAATTTTAAATATCTGCACTATTCCTCTCAACACCTTTCTAAAAAAGTTAGAATGTACGTTCAAAAAAAAAAAATGTTTGCATTGAGATTCAGCCTCTTGTCAGCACTTATAGAAAAGGAGCAATGACCATAGAATGTAAGCTTAAATGAAATGTGTCACTATTCTCACTAATGTAGACAAAAGGACCCTTTGTAGAAAGTGCTTCTTAGGAACTTTAGTATTTTGGATGCAGTAATTTCAGTTCAAGCAAGGGTCTATTATAGCGGCGAGTAGGAATATCGATGCTCCTTACTTTGTGGTGGGGGGGGGGGAAGACATCTTTGCCAATATTATAGCCTTGAGGGTTAGCAAGCATGCCATTCAACTGTCTTCAATCTGCAGTATAAATTGCATACAAGATTCTACATCTTCCCTAAACATGATTAATGTGAGCATACACCAACACCAGAGGCTTCTCCTTTCTCTATTGAGCTTCCCTTAAGAGGTTCATCTACCATGGGGAACAATGAAAGAGCTGGAACCTTAAACAAATGGATAAGGGTGGGGAGAAAACCCATCTATTTCATCACCAAGTCTCAAATAAATAGATGACCCTGCTAGCAGTGCCCCTGGAGCCCTAATATGATACAAATTGATCAACAAATGTTCTCCCTATAGAAAACTATGACTTATTTTCCTCAAAAGAGCCAAAGAGCTATTAAATCTCTTAAAATATCACACCCTTGGCTCTTCAACCATTTTCTTTTGTTGCTCTTTAATTTGAGACATTTGTCAAAGAAAGAAAATATATGTCTTCTGGGAATTCCCCTTGTGGAGTAAGAAAGGATGCAAATCTGGCCTGAGATACAGTAAGCGTTCCAAGAATGTCCGAACTCACACTGTTGCTTTTCTCATTTGTTGCCCAGTTTTTCAGCTGGAGCTGGAATATGCTCCCCAATTTTAACTGATGATCCTTTCCTTAATGGATATGTACCTACTATTAGCAGCACTTGGTCAATATGCTTTAGACATCTGTAGAATCATCGCTGAAACTGAAAAACTAATTTTTAATCCTCGAAATAAAAAAAATAAAAAAAAATGGGAGGAGAAAACAGGGCGGGAGGTGGGGAGATCATGAGAATGTCATCAAAAAGGAGGCAGCGGATGATGAATCTTGTGGTTTGTTTTTCTTGCTTATCCAGAAGAATGAGCTCCTTCCCCGGGATCTCTCACTAACTTCATGTCGTTAGGAACAAACCAATTTCTGTCCCCAACCTCAATTTCTTCCTCTGTTGTATGAAAAGATCAGAATATATATAACCTTTAAGGTCTATTTTAGGTCTGTGATTTTTATTATTTAATTTAGTTAGGGAGATGCTAGCCCTAAAAATTAGCAAATGGAAGTTGTCAAAGAGAATACTTGTGAAAAAATCATTTTCTTAATGATTTACTTAGAAGACAACAAAAATACCAGACAATATAAGATACTACAAAACTCATCATGGTTTTAGCAATACATGTAAATTAAATTTCTTCATTCTAATACTTCTAACCAAAGAAATTTTATGGCCTAGATCACATAATCTCACGTTGCTAATGGATCCTCTGGTTTAATTTCCCCAAAGGAAGCCGTTGGCTAAATTTCAGGGCTCCCCAATTACAGGAGATGCCAGAATGAAAGATAATTGTAAAAAAGGGGGGATTATACTACTTCCAAGGCATTCATGTTCACACAGACACACACACACATATGCTTAATTCAAAGAATAATTATTAAAACGCTACCGAGTGAAAGTACAAAATTGAAAAACCCTTTAAGAGATTTTGATATGGGGGTATGATATATGTAAGTAAATTCAATACACAGAATTATGTAATTAGAGTAGATAGAAAGGTCTAAGGAAGGAGGGCAAACCATTTCCCACAGGGAGAGTGGAGGAAGGCTTTGAAGATGATGTCATTTTTGATGGGCCATCAAACAAGGGTAATGTTTATATTTTAAAGACATTTGGGGTGGAAGAAACAAAAGCCACTCATTTATTTACTCATTGGTTCATTTGCTCATTCACTCAACATCTATTAAGCAATGACAATACAGGAGGCATTGTGTTTGACCTCAGATCAGGAGATCAAATAAAATAAGGTCTTTGTCTGCAGGGGTAGTACTTATCTGTAAAAGAGCTAGGCGATTAGTTCATCTATATCATGAAATATGTACGAGGGAACGGAGAACATAAAACAGAGAAGGTGGATTGGGATGTAATTGTGCACAAACTTGCATCCCAGGTTGATCTTCCCTTGACAAGTCACAGAGGGATCTGAGTAGACTGCAGCCTCAACTTGATCCATAGTGTGCTGTAAGTAAAATTCACCATGCAGCCCTAAATAGGTGAAAGTAAACTAGATAAAACTCGGATGGAAAAAGGAGAGAAAAACTAACAAATAAACAAACACAGGTTAATAGTGACTTAGTACCTCTATTTGCAAAGCTTGACTCAGATAAATCTCTTGCACTCGGGAACCAATATTTTTTTTTCTGAAATGGCTCTCCTGAATGGTTGAAACACTTTAAGAAGACAAATATCTGAAATCTCAGAGAGATGGAAAGGACTGGCTGGGGCAGTGAGGCCTAGAAAGGTAGAAAGACTTGTCCAAGGTCATAAAGTGAGTCAGAAGGGAGTCAGGAAAAGGCTCCGTGAGTCACGGCTCCCAGCTTCTGCTCTGACCACGAGACAAAGCTCCTCCCTAGCAACAGAGGGAGGACTCATCCTCATTGCAGCCAGACTGGCTCTCTCTCTACATCTTTGGCCTCCACTAATGGCAGGACTGTGTCCTGTTACATTTTGTTCCGAAGCCCAAAATAAGTTCCAATGACTACTTTTTGGTTAGGTGGCGACATGGTAGCAATGAGGTGGTTTACCTACAAAACTGAGCCATGACTGCCCAGGGCAGGTAGTCTGACATGGAAAACTGTACAGTTTATACAGCCCAGGAACTCAGCAAGTCAGAAAAAGATGGGGCGAAAAGACCATGGGTTGAGGAAGATGTTGGGAGTGTCTCCTCTTTATCAATAAAACACTCCACTCTGGGATAGTATATCAGGATGAGGAATGAGTATCCTGGAGTATCAGGATCAGGATTGAGACAGCTTGAAGAATTTGTTGATATTATTGTGGATGCTCATTGTTTGCTTTTTAAAAATATGTATGATTGCTACCATCTCTCTATCCTTGAGATGCCAACTTACCATCTCTCATGAAGAGGTTGGTTTTTATTGGGATTCTTGTAAAACCTCCAAAGTCAACTCTGATACTTGCCCTGGATGGAAACCACTATTTAAAAATACCAGATTTGTGGGATGGGCCTAAATGTTAAATTTTCTTTTTTTAAAGTGACTTGTCCTTACCATCAAGTCTTCCTTCAAGTCTTAGAATCTTCTTTCCCTAGGAATCATGAAGGCTCATTGAAATTATTGTTAAAATTGAATTTTAACACAGCTCTTAATGGACAATATTAAAAACATTCCTTGGTCATTAATGGTATAGAAATATAAGTTCTTGTACAGATTTGTAGGCATTCCTCACAGCTCCAAGGTAAAGTTCTATTTACAAGCGTCTGGGAAAAATGAGTAATAATATCTTTTTTTCTTATGAAAATATCAATGTGGGAAAGCCAGTATACTTAATAATTCTTTATAGTGAAGGGGGTATAAATCCCGTTTTTGTACTTGTATGGGCAAAATATTGCATTTAAAGTTTTAATTTCATTTAAGGAAATTACATACAGGCTAGAAAATTGAGTCAAAACCATGAGAAGTTAAACTGTATTGTTGAGGGATGCACGCCTAAGTGATAAAAGTATAAATAAATGAAACGTTACTATCACATAAGTTAGTATAGCATTACCTGTATGGGTTGGGAGTAGGTTTTACTCAGAGGGGGCACACGGGTGGAGAGTTCTAGGGGCTGGCCAAGTTTTATTTTTTTGACCTACGTGGTGGTTACACAGATGTTTGCTTTATTATATTGTTAAACTGTCCAAATATGTTTTATGCAGTTTTCTGTATGTATGGTATAATTCACAATAAAAAGTTTTTAAAAAGTTGAATGGTACTAGAAGACCCTATAATGAAAAGCAGCTGTTTCTTTAATTCCTACTCAACAGATGAAGCCCTCTAGCTGTTTCTAATGGTTTTGATGTTTGTATTTCTAAAAGCAATGCTTCCATGTCTATTTATAATTTTTAAAAATAATCTTAGACATTACATTCTTGCTTTCCTCTATGGCTGATGAAGAATTAACTCTGGTCCTCATTCTTAGCACACATAAGTGTGGGTGGGCCCTTCTCTACCCTCCCTTCTGCTCCCAGAATTCTTTCGTTTAAATTAATTTTTGTTAAGTTAATATTCAGTGCACATCGTTTTATGACTAGGTGTATTTTATTTATAGATGATCCACCTGGTGGTTTAAGGTTACATTTTATTCTGTTTTGGTCCTTTTTATGCTCTCCTGACACTTCATAGTCAAGTCTGTTTTGTTTTTCTCTGCACATTCTTCTTTGTGACTGTAACTTATTTGGCTTCAATAATTTCCAAAGAACAGTCAAACTTTTCTCAATACGTTATTCTAACTTTAGGCAGTCGGTCAGTACAGTATATGAGCACAGGTGTGTGTGTGTGTGTGTGTGTGTGTATTTCTTGGTATCTCCTTCCTGCTTAAGCTATTGTTTAGGTCAGCAACTCCAGATGTTGTCCTAAGATTCCCCCAACATCAGGTAATGTTTTTAAGAGTTGGCAGGTCTGAAAAATATATCGATTCTACCATTACGCCTCCTGATGGTTTGGCTAGGATTATAATTATATTTTTGGATCTTTTTCCCCCCCAGAATTTCGAAGACATATTTCTGCTGTGTTTCAGCTCCCAGTAATCTCATTCATGATTTTTCATTGCATGGGTCCTATGTTATTTTTTTTCTGAAAGCTTCATAGGATGTTTCCTTTATTCTTGATGTCTTAAAATTTTATTATGAGACACCTTAATGTGGGTCTATTTTCTTTAAATTAGAATACGAGTCACAAAATGATGTCTTTTAATCTAGGAACTCACGCTTTTCAATTCTGTGTAAAGCTTTTAACAACTTTTGATAACTTTTCTCTTCCTACCCCTTTTTCTCTGACTCCTGTTAAATGTGGGGTCACCCAAGTCAACTAGTCAACTTTAATTTTTTTGTATTTCCTCATTTTCTTCTCTTTACCTTTTTTATCTTCTAATTATTCAGTGAATTTTCAATTATCCTATCGATTTTTTTCTATTTCTCCTTTTCCATGTCCTTCTTATCTCTTCTCTATGTAGAGGTCTAACATGCTTTTCCAAAAGATTGAGTTAGTGTTCCAGTCCTGGTTTAAGATGCACCTACATGCTTTCCTCAGTGTAAAAATAAAAGCCCGTTAGCACACGTTAGGGTTTGGCTCCTGCTTACCTCTGTCATTCCCGGTATCTACACCGCCCAGAACGATTGATACATCATTTGACAACTCCCAATCCTCTGAATACTTTGATCTCATTCGCTATTCTTCACCTTGATATTTTTATCTCCATTCACTATCTAGCCAAGGACCACTTATTAATTCTGAGTTAGATGCACATTTTTCTCCTGACATACTTTTCTCAGTCTAGTGTCAGCATCCTTGTTAAACGCTTCAGAGCGTGATATACTCCTTCCATCAAAGTACTTATCATGTGGTATTATAAACGTTTAATCATTTGCCCTCTAAGATCGGTTGTGTGCTGTACTTGGGGAAGAAACATGCCTGTCTAGTTTCCATTGTGTTCCCATCACTTACCACGCTCACGGGTTATAGTCTGCTCTCATTATTTGCCAAATGGATAAAGTGATAATAACTGTCGCCTATATTGAGTACTTACAATGTTCAATGAGCTATTTTAACTTCCCTAAGTGCATTTATCACACAACCATCACAAAACCCTAGGAGAGTGCTCCTATTATTATTTCTTTTTCAAAAACAGGAAAATTGAGGTTGGTTAAATAAAACACCTAATTTACTTATAAGTGATAGTTATTGATCTGAACCTGACACTCTGGTTCCAGACCCTTCATTTGTAACCCCTCAGAATGAATACATGAACAAGCAAAGGCAATGAAACACTTCACTCGAGCTTTCATAGGTCGAATAATCCTCGAATTATTCTCATAGAAATGGAATTGGATCGAAAAGGAGCTGACTTTTGTATATTTCGGTAAAATATTTCGAAGATCGTGTTATTTGTCATGCTATATATAAAAACCTTATGCATGTTTCAATATTTTAAATCTTTAAAAAGAACTTCCAAAAATATTTCAAAAGTTTAGCTAAATAGAAGCATTCCCTTTACATTGAAAAAAAAAATTAAACTAGTGCTGTCTTTCTCAAATAGATGAGAATATAGGTTTCAAATCTACATAAAATGACATTCATAAATATCCACATTTCAAATCTTAAACATGTTTGTGTATAACCCAAATGGAAGATTTCGGTTTAGGCAGTTTAAAGAGTTCAACGTGAAGGGTTTTAGTACTGAATATTGGATGATCAGCTGTAATATGTAGATAGAGTAAGGTGAAGAATAATTGTGACTTATCTCATAAGCAAGTTTTTGTTTGTTTTTATTTTGATTTTTTTGATTCCTCTCCCTCTTGTAACTGAACTAGCAAGAAGATGCAAAGGCCTGTCAGTGAAACAGCTTTCAGGTTCTTTCCAAACCATAGCCTTAGCCACATGTGACAAGATTCATTGAGGACAAACTACAAATATCCATTCTGTTTCTGGACAAGGCCAACTTCTTGGCCAGAACACCTGGGCTGTCCTGTCCAAGGGACTCTGCACTCAGAAGGGTACCATGTTCAGTGTGATGTTTTCTTGCTATCATCTTGCAATTCATAATCATTTTGAACAAGAGGCTACTATTTTTAGTTAGCACCGGGCCCCGTGATTTCAGTAGCTGTCTCTGGCAAGATATTTCTCTGCATCGGAGGAAGCAGTCAAAGCAGGTGCTCGGGAAACAGAAATCACCATGATCAATAACAGCTCTAACAACAATGACACCACCCATCTAGGACCTTTGATCAACTGATCAGCCCATCTCATTATTATCTGTTTTGACTTCCTGTGGCTCTATCACTTACTTCTTTCTATTTATTTCATTCATAGCCTCATCATGAACTCTTGGCTGAATTATTCCAGGGGTCTTTTTATTAATCTTTGTGTCTTTAATTTTTCACGGCCCAATTTGCTCTTCAAACTACTACCATTTATATATAAGATTAATTCCCTTTGCCAAAATAAACACCTGCATTTCTATGCCTGTGCCCACTCTGTTTTTATCAAGAATGCTCTTTTCTGATGCATCTGTAGACAGCAATTCTTGCTCATTGTATCAGATAGGAGTCTTTCAGTTACAGATGACACAAAATCGACCCACGCTAGTTTCAAAAGAGGAGGAAATTATTGTTTTATAATGATAAAACGTCCACAGAGAGCTCTTAGCTGCAGATCTGGCTGAATTCAGGACACAAGTTACTAGCACTCAGAATTTCAGGGCTGAATAGGAAGTCCACTGTGTTGGCTTCCTTCTCAAGCTATATTCCTGACTCCAGCAGACCCAAGCTCACATCCCTATAAAACCAGATGCAGATGGCCATCAATCCTGTGTCTTTAATACTGATAATAAATGCCCTAAGTTTTAAAATATTTACTGACCTCAGATCAATTCAGCAAAAGGGTTTACTGATGGATTTTGCCTATAGTCATGTACTCCATCTTGAATATTGGAGTGGAACGACTTCTACCTGAATCATTTAAAAGGCAAAGGGGATGGATCTCTGCTTCCTTCTCACAGACTGTTATCACAAAAGGAGGTTGATATTGAGGTGACCTTCACTTTTATAACAACTTGGGTTGCTAAGATATTGAAGCATTCCTATATACATTGATAAAGAGCCCCTTCTCCAAACTTCCTGAAATATCCAGGCTCATCCTAGCTAGACTGGCCATACAATAGGGTCATGCTGACCTCTGCAAGATCTGTCAATTATAGGGTTAATGATTAGCACTGTAGAGGGTTTCTAGATTGCTACTTCAGTTCCAACTTCAGTGTTCATTTGGCTTGGTTGGTAACTGTGTCTTGCTTTTTAAAAATAATTTTATATGATATCTGAGAGAAGTTTCATCTTAGGTTTCATTTTAAAGAAAATGAAAGTTTTAGGATTAAATCTGATAGGATATGTCAGAAAACCTAATTATCAGTGACTTAAATAATATAGAGGCTTCTTTCTTCTTCCTACAGGTGAATAGCCTAGGGCTGGTTTGCCAGCTTCTCAATTATTGGCGACTCTAGCTTTTTCTATTCTTAAGTTCTGCCATTTTCATAACTGACTCCCAGTGTTTGATCCAAGATACTTCCCAAGCCCAGCCATCAGTTTGCATCCCATACAGCCTGAAGATGAAAAAGGAAGCAGAAGGTCACAGCCCCTTTAATGATGTCTCCTACACACTAATATGTCTCATAGAAGTTGCACACACAATTTCCCTCATATATCCCAATGGTCGGAACTTAATCACTGCATCTAGTTCCAAGGGAGTATGTAATTGTAGTTATTATTTCAGGGAACCATGTGCTATAGCCATATGCTATTATTACAGAAGGAAAGAATCTCAGGTATGAGTAGACAACTAGAAGTCTCAACCACAGCCAGTGATTTCACAGTCTTTGACTTATCATGGGAAAAGGAACTGAAGAAGGAAAATAATTCCAGAAAAGTTTGATGGGAGATTGAAACCTTAGTAACAAAAGAAAGAGAAAGAAAGAAAACCCTATATTCTTATTTTGCACCCCAAACCAGCAATGAGGGATCATCTAGAAACCATGACTTTTATTCTGAAGGGAGAAGGTCTCTCTTCTAAACTCTATTTTCCATACCTCCATCCAATGTGGGTGTTTTTCTTTCTGCTTGATCTCAACCACATATGGCACATGAAATACAAGCAGGAATTGTGTATGTTCAAAACACTGACTTCTCTAGCTAATACTTGTCTCTGTCTTCTCCAAACTCTTAAAACACTTACAGTTTATATGAAGCAATGCTATTAATTCATTGAACAAATATATATTAAGCATCTGCTATATGTAGAACATTCTTTTAGGAGCTGAAAAACATTAGTGAACACAACAGATACATGTTTTAAGGGTAGAAAAACTAAAAAATGAATAGGAAAATGGTAGCATGTGTTATACACTGTTAGGGGACAAAATAGAGTAAGATATGGTAAATTGGAAGTGCTGAGAGTGGCGACTTGCAATTCTAAAATAAGGTGCTTTGCTGAGAAGTTACTTAAATAAAGGAGGCAAGGAAATAAACCACCCAGAAATCTGGAGAAGAATATTTCCAGTCAGGGAGAAAGATGTTCAAAGGTCCTGAGGTAGGGGCATGCCCCTCCCATGAGTAGCAGTAAGGCCTATATCCGCATAGCTTTGCTGGAGTGCAGTTAGCATGTGGCAGATGAGGTCACAGAACACATCACAGAGTGCTCAGTAGGCTACTTAAGACTTTTTCTAAGACTTTGTCTTTTACTCTAAGCAAGACGTGAAGCCATGGAAAGGTTTTGAGCAGATGAGGAGCATGATTTCTTTTAAGTTTTAGAAATATCTTATAAGTGGCAGTATTGAGATCAGATTTTAAAGGAGTACGAGTTGAAGCAAAGAGAGGAATATGGAACTTACTGCATTAATTTAAGAAAATATTATAAAGACATTATATAGATAATGCCAACAAGATATATAGACAAACTGAAAGAAAGGGAGAAATCTAGAATGACATGAAAATATCCGAAGGAGGTAGTTGTGATTTCAGCTGAGCTATTAAGATGGTGGGACACTTATGGAGAAATCTCAGCAATTCAGCCTATTAGACATCTGAATGGACATGTTGAGTAGTTGTCTGGAATTCAGTGGAACAGCCTGGGCTAAAAATGTAAATGTGGGCATCCTTAGCATATGAGTAGTAGTGAAAACCATGCTACCAGGTGAGATTGCCAAGAGATTGAGTGTAAGTAGAACAAAACAAAACAAACAGAATAGTCAGTGTTTTAGAGGTTGAGGAAAATAAAAATGAAGTAGCAGAGGAGACTGAGAAAGAGCTGTTAATGAAGTAAAAAAAAAAAAGTGTAGAGTAAGTAATATTCTGGAAGCCAAGCAAAGAAAGTGGGATGAGGGAGAAATCAACTGAGTTGAATGCATTGTGACAAAGAAAGTAAGATGACAACTAATTCTTGATTATGGATGTTAACAACATTAAGTCTCTGGGATCTTCACAAGAGAAGTTTTAGTGGAATGTAGTTGGAGTGGGTTTAAAAGAATATGGAAAGATAAGAATTGAATCTAATACATACTTTCCCGAAATTTTGCTATATAAGAGAACAAGTAATTTGCTTTTCCAAGACTCAAGAAATAACAGGGTGTTCGAATTACGACAAGAATGATCTAATTGAAGGAGAAAACCGATGATATAGGAACAAGAGGAAACAGTTGTGGAGCAATGATCTTGTGGCACCTGTTGGAGGGCTAGATTTCAGGTAAGAGTCTAAATAGTTCACCTACAGGCAGGAGAGGGCAGGGGACTTGGGTACGTAACTGGTAGGTTGGTGAGTGGCCTGGAGAAGATTTAGTAGGTGTTCTTTATGTCTTACCTTTAATTAGTCTCTCATTAAGTCACTGATACTATGTTCATCTGTTAAGATTGTAAATGTTTCCAGGCCAGCACTGTCTTATGCGTGTTTTCAATACCTGTCCAACCAAGCTATGAGTAATTATTTATTTAACTTTGATAAATAACATAGCAAATGGGTACTCTGCTACTATCAGGGAATAATTATGTCTAAACAAAACAAAACAAAACAAACAAAACAAAACACCAGAAGCGGGGGCGGGGGGTCCCTGTAAAATCTTAAGTTTGATGTGAACTAACAAAACATAGCCTTAAAGTAGATTTTACCAGGAGGTTGTTAAAGAATCGATAAAACCAGTTACATTTTTTAAAAGTTCTACTCTTTGTGGTTTAATTTTTTTCAGTTGTTTACATGGGAAAATAAATAAAATCTATATTCAGTAACATAAATCACATCTTATTTAATAAATATAGCATTGCCTACACTCAGGGAAAAAATGTCCTCACCTCAAGAGTTGCAGGTTCTCTTTGATTACCCCACCCTCGAGGTCTGTGTAATAATTTCCTTTTTTCTTCATTTTTATCACCTATGTATGTAACTTTAAGCAACAGAGTTTAGTTTTATCTATTTTTGAACTTTAAATGATGGAGCCATACTGTACCTATTCCTTTGTGTGTTATTTTATTCAGTGTATGTATATGTGTTTGTATCAAAAACATTAACATTTGCAGAATCTGAGTAAAGGCTATTTGGGAAAGGACTAATGTTACATTTTTGACTGTCCGAAATTAAAAATGAAAATAAAAAAGAAATAAGAATTTTACAATTAGTAAATTAAAATACCCAATATTTTTAAATGCGTACTCTCTTTGCTAATCATGCAGTATCACCTCTGTCATTCATTAAGTGTGTGTGTGTGGTCTACTGCTGAGTTATCATTTTTGCATTTATGTGTATGTTTATCTCCTTGCAAATTCCACAGTCTTAATTACTATATAATTATAATAAAATTTATAATAACGTTTGACATCAGGAAGAGAAAGTTCTCACACCTTGCCCCTTATTAGAGGTCTTATCTATTTATGATTTGTTGTATTTTCATGTGAATTCTAAAATCTGCCTGTCGAGATCTAGCAAAGGGGGAAAAATTGGAAATTTTATTGAGATTGCATTAAATCTAGAAATCAGTTTGAGGAGCTGAAATCTGTCCACTATTAAGTCTTCAACCCTTTAATATTGTCTATCACCCCATTTATTTATTTAGGTTTAAAAAAAAGTTCTCCATAATGTTTATATTTTTTTCTTAAAGATACTGTACACTTTTGTTAGGTTAATATCTTAGTACTTGCAACTTTTGATGCAACTGGAATACTTTAATAATATATACATTAACTGTAACATTAATGTATATATTATAATATATATTTATAAAAATAAGTGTATTTATTAGGTTTTATTATGCATTATTAGTATTTATTATACATCTATAGCTTGAACTATTTGCACAAACTAAACACACTCATGATATCTGCGCTCGAATGAAAAACTAGACTATTATCAATTCCCTAGAATCACCCCTTTCTTTTTGCCAGTTGCCACCCCACAAAGTTAATCATTATTCTAATATATATTGTTTCCCTTGTTTTTGAACTTTCTATAAATAAATCATACATAATGAACTGTTTTGAGTTGCTTCTTTCAATTATGTTTGCGAAATTCATCATATTGTTATGAGTAGTTGTCAGTGGCTTATTCTAATGTATAGTGTTGCATTTAATGAATGGATGCCAATTTACTCATTCATTCGATGCATTTGGATAGTTCCCAGTTTTTGTTTACTATGAATAATGCCACTAAAGATATTTTAAGATATGTCTTTTGTGAATACATATTCACATGTATGTTGGGCATATTTAGGAGTGGAACTGGAGGGGGAGACTATGGAACATGCATATATTCAGTTTTATTAGCTATACCAAACCTTTTCCCAAAATAGTTGTACCAATTTACAGCCACCAGCATGTACAAGAATTTGGCATTGTCTATGTTCTTGCTAATATACTTGATATTTTCTCTTTTTCATGTGATCTAGCCTTTCAGGTAGATAGTTTCATCTCCTTGTGGGTTGAATTTACATTTCTCAGATGACTAATGAGCACTTTTCCAAGTGCTTATGGGCCATTTTGATAATTTCTTTAGTGGTCTGTCTATTCAGATCTCTTGGACCATTTTCCTATTGAGTGGAGTTGTCTGTTTTTCTTACAATTTACGTGAGTTTTTATATACTCAGTATACAGGTGTTTGTCAAATAAATGTATTACAAATATTTTCTCTTACTCTGTGGATTGCCTGTTCACTATTTTAATGGCGTCATTTGATGAACAGAAATGATTTAATACAGTCCTGCAGACTCCAAGGCGATTTTATCTTTTAGTCAATGTTTATGATTATATCTTGGGTGCTCAAAAATAATGTGAATTCTGTAGTCGCTCATTTCAGTGTTCTACACGCGTTTAATGGTTATATTGTTTATCACGTTGTTCATACCTACTCTATTCTTTCTGATATCATTGTCTTCATGATCCAGCAATTAGCCGGAGAGATATGCAATAACTTCCTACTTTAATTATGAATCTGCCCATTTCCCTTTTAGCTACGTTTGTTTTGGCTTAATGTATCTTAAAGTCATGTCATATAGTCTACATACATTTAGAATGGTGAGGTTTTTCTAGAGAATTGAATCTTTTATCACTATACAATGACTTTCTTTAATACACAAAGTATTACTAGTATAAAATCTATTTAGTCTGTCTGTTTTCAGCAAGAGACTTGGTCTCAGCAACTTGGCCTCTTGTTACTAGAAATAGAAGTGCCCATTTAAATCTTTAATTCTTCTGCACTTAATTTTTACATATGGTGTAAAATAGGGATACAATTTTATTTTCCAATGACAAGCCACTAGCTTAGTGACATTTATTGCTATTTCTTCCTTTTCCCTGTAACTGGACAGGTCATCAAGATTTTACATTTGAGTGGGTTTGTTTCTGTATTCTACTGTTCCACTGCTGAAATATACGTCCCTGTATGGTAACGCTGACAAGATATTGAGATTTGACTGTGCTGATATTTATGGGCAAGCTGGAGGCAAGACAGCTATAAACAAAACGATGATAAAGTGAGTGCTATGACGGCATTTTACCTATATTGGCAAAACTGGTGTCTAATTTTGGCAACCACAAGGGGGCAGGGAAGGGTATTAACTGGGTCAGAAGTCAAATCATAAAGCCTTCCCAAGGTAAAAAGTCAAATATTACTTCTTATATCAATATAAGGAGTGCAAAAAGGCTATCATGCAGTAATATTGGTACGAAGTAGGAAGAGGTTGCAGAAACATATAACTATGGGCCCACTTGCATGTCATTAAACATTATCAATGTACAGTCAGAATGTGCTTTTTCTATTTTGTAAGAACTTTTATATTCTTAACATTTAAATATTTTATTCATCTCATTTTTAACTATCAAAAAGTATATTCTCTTTGCCCTCAGTTGCATATATATATACATATATATGTATATATGTATATATATATACACATACACATACATATACATACACACACATATATGTATATATACACATATGTATAAAATCAAATTTCTTCCCCCCCCCAGTATGATTTCTTCCCATTCTACAGTTGTAAGAGGTGTAGTTGACAGTAATGAGTAGGTTTTTACTATCTCTAGTTTCAATATTTTTAAACATTTTAGAAATTTTCATCCTGGTATATCTTATTAAAGTTTATTAACTCTTTAATCTTTTTGTTACCCCAATCCAATAGAATCTCCAGTTCAGAAAACCTTGTGTTTTAGTCCCGTCAAATTAATATCGTAACCTCTAAAAAAGCTACAACTGAATGCCAATTATAACAATATATTATTTTTGCTTCTTTGCTAAGGGGAGTTAGTGACAGAAACTTGGAAATACCTTTTTTTTTCTGTACATTGAAACCAAATAAGTAAAACTGAGTATGATTATTTCAGCCAGAAAATTAGCCATGCTGCTCCTGAATGCTTAAACCATGAAATGAAACACACAATTTCTTGAAAGGAGGCTAAAATATTATACTGATCATAGCAACCTCAAAGCAAATAAAGTTCGGATAAATCATTGTCACATTCATGCTGTGACCAAAGCTGTTTTCTCCACTGGGATTCTATAGAAAACACTGAAAAATCCATAGATATATTAACTTGTATATGAAATTAAACCTTCATTGCTTTTTCACCTACATATCCACTGCAAAGCATGTGCTGGAGCTAAAATTTTAGGAAGAAGATGTTAAAATTAATGATCAAATCAAAACCTTGATCGAGCTACCATGTCGATGGAATGGCATCCCCCTCCCGCCCCTCCGCCACATACGTGCTAGAGTTTTTGTTTGTTTGTTTTTGCCTAGCTGTATTTATTTTCTTGGTCTTTTTCCCCTTGTCCCTTTTCAGTCAGAACACAAACTGTGTTCTAAGATTTCTTTCACCTTTCCTTATTTTCTTAAAATGTTTAGCTTTTGGCGGAAGATGGTGAAAATCGCGTATGCAAGGTTGAATGGCACACTTTCAAATCACACTTTCAAACGTCCTGAAATTCTACATCTCTCAGCTCCTGCCCTTCTTATTTATCAATGTTTCCCTCTTTTTGGGTGATTCTCAACATAAACAGCATCTGCATAAAAGTTTCTGTTTTCAGAAACTCGCATATATTTATTTCATTATATATATTATGTATTGTGCGTATAAGTGGCTATTTTGTTTTTGTTTCAATATTTTCAGCTAGAGGTTTTCATGGAGTAAAAAACGGAAATCGGTTCTAAACCTGGCTCATTGCCTAATTTATTTTATTACTACCTTATTTTATTTTATATCCAAACACAAGTTTGTTTTCATGGCGAAGATAAAGAAACTGGACAAGCAGTTCCCTTCTGTGAGAATTTGGTCTCATTTACGTGATACCACCCAGAGTCCCTCACCCCCCTCCTTACCACCACCACTATGCTCACCTAAAGCGAGCTAAAATATTTATTGGGGTATGAGAGTAGAGATTCTTTTTTTTCTACAATTTCACATAAAATAACGGTGCAGTATTGGTCGTGACCAACGGAGTCTAAGGCTCCTTTGTAACCACTGAATGTAGGAAAAACCACAAATTGCTGTTGGAGAGGGGCTGGCCTTGGGTTCTGGCTTCAATGACCCCCTTCCTCTAAATTCAAAAACCCTGCATCTGTGTAAATAAACATCTCTAGGTGTATGGTAAGGAAATATTTAGCACAAATATGTTTCATACAAAATTAGCAGCAAAGAAAAACTTTAGACTTGTAATTACATGAAAAAAAATTTAAGCCATTAGTGTAATTAAGATGTTTCTTCCTTTTCCCTTCTACAGGTAGAATACGATCCATCATTCTTTTGCATGGATACTCTCATTGCCGAAGTTTCCAAAGCACTATTTTTTTTTTTTCTAGCTTCCATGATGATTTATAATGATACATTTCATTCTGGCAAAAAAACAAAGTCTAGCATTAAATGTTTAGTGATTATAAACACTAAATTTAGAGTAACATTTCTGCCAATGAAACAAAGAAAGTCAATAGATAAGCTTCTTACTTAGGAAATCTTAGCTAGCAGTCTCATAGTTAATTCATAAAAAGAAAGGAAATGAATTCAGACAAGATAAAGACTGACTGACTTGGCTCTATAGAGTGTGTCTATAGCTTTCGCCTTCATTTTTCCTTTCTTGGTTGTTCTTTCTCTCTTATCAGTCAGTTTTGATGTCAAAACTACATTTTGAAAGCAATCCTGACAATTCTAGCTTGAAGGTTCTGTTAGCAAGGTAGTTACCCAAAAAGCGTGTGTTCAGAAAAGTGATCATGGGCACAATGTACTCTGTCATCTTCCCTCTGAGTTTTTTTTTTTTGGTATTTTTAATAATTACATTGAACACCCTTAATGTTTTGAAATAATGAAAAAAAAAGTAACTTTAGTTCAACTGGAGTTTGGAAATTATCCCCAGATAACTCAGAAACTCAGTGAAGAGTCTTATGAGTTATCAATTTTCCCTCAGTCTTGCAATGTGAGAATTTAATTCCCATCGAGTTGAACTCTTTGCTTCTCAACAACACACCTACTGAGCTTCTCTTATCCTGTGCCGGAGTGACCAACCATCCGACTTTACCCAGGACTGTCCTGGTTTTAGCACTGAAAATCCCCACCACATATACCACCTGGGTACCATGGTTTTACTCTTTCTGCCTGAAACTGTCTCCCTCCACATCCAAGTCTACATGGTGATTAAAGCAAGCTCAACTCTTACATCCTTCAGGTAGTCAGTTTACTGCAACCCTCATTCTCTAACGTTCTACAGTTCTTCAACTGTGTTTCACACAATTAAGCTTTTAATTAAAGGCCGCCTTGCCTCGCTTGAGAATTATTTTGGACACATTATCTTTCTCACACAAAGCGGACCATAGCTTACTATTGACTAGGGTCAAGGAAGTAAAAAGGAGCTTGTCTCTGTGAGGCACTGTGGTGAGACTGGAATGGCATCGAGTAATTGGTCTCCTTTACAGAACCGTACCCTGTGAGGTTGGTATTATTACGTTTATTTTATAGAAATCAATTAAGTTCAGACAGGGCAGTAATTTGACCATGAAACTCCAAATCCAGACCTATTTGGCTCCTTCCGCCACACCACACTTACTGCCTAGGAAACATGTGAAATGCTTCTGAATTTCTCACAGCTCTTAACAAAGTGCCAAGCCTGAAACACAGCCTCAAGAAATATTCGCTGTTTTAAACTGCCCTTCCTTTTCGAGCTACAGACTCATGTCAATGATGGCTAAGAATACCATCGCGTTAGTGACGCTATTTTTTTTTAAAGAATACAAATCACAGAAAACGTGTCTTTTTTCTAAGTGAAGCATAGTTGTGTTTCATAGATTGATAATTCAGTATTCATAAATGAGTTTAATCTCTGCATCTTGTCTTTTCAAGTTAAATACAGGGCTGTAAGTGTCCCATATCCATATATATGCACTTACATATATTTATTTAAGTTTTGGTATTATTTTGATTTCTTTTCTGGGTTTCTTTTTTTTCCTTTTCAAAAAAATTCTTTAGATCCCCTCTACTCAATAGAGTAGCCACCAGCCAGGTGTGGCTAATGAGCGCTTGAAACGTGGTTAGTCCAAAGTGAGACATTCTGTAAGTGTAAAATACACTCTAGGGTTTGAAGACACGATAAAACTTAAGAATGTAATATATAGTTCATTAGGGATTTTAAAATATCGATTACATGTTTAAATAATAATGTAAATATATTGAGTTAAATAAAACATAATTAAAATTACTTTTGCCTATTTCTTTTAGCATTTTTAAAAACGTGGCCGCCAGAACATTTAAAATTGTATATGTGACTCGCATTATATATCCATTGGATAGCACTTCTTTACATAATTTCTAGAGACATCAAATGATGAATACGTTGTATAAATTTTCCTTTAAGATAATCTCATCTTTTTATATAATCTTATAGAATGTTCCCATGAAACTATATATTTGAATATTATACATTAGGTGTTTAAATTAATAAATGTCATATGTCCCTACATATGATCAATGATTTTTTTTGATAGAATTCAATGTGGAAAAAAAAATTATATAGCTCGCAGGAATATAAGTGTGACAGAGAAATTCCAGTATTGTTTTTGAGGCATGGATCATGATATTCAAAGAAATACATTCAAAGCCTCTCCATACTTTAGATTTCTATATGTTTACTATGAAACATAGATTTAAACAAAAACGATTTTCTTTTTTATGTATGTGGGTGGGGGGGGAGTACAACGATCGCACAGTTCAACTGTTTCAAAAATCTTTTTAGATCTGAACTCTGTGATATTTGGACCTGACAAAGCTATAAGTCCTATAAAACCTGCTCTCATCAAAGAGTGGCAGTAAGTTGCTTTGTCAAAGCTGTTACTGGGAGCAAAGCGCTCCACCCTTTCGCAGTTGGTGTGAAAATTTAGAAATTATGAACAAATGTATTAATTATTACTAAATGATACAGCTTCCTCTTTTCTATAGTCCCAATTCCAAATCCTGACCAACAATCTAAGATCATGAGAAAGGAAGTGGGTGGATATGAGTTGAGGGAAGAGAGGAAGAGAGAGAGACAGAGAGAGAGAGAGAGAGAGAGAGAGTGTGTGTGTGTGTGTGTGTGTGTGTGTGTGTGTCTTATAAAATAAGTGTCCCATGACAGTCTGGAATGTCTTGCTTCAGGGGACCCAACAGAGTATCTGTTTTAATAGGTGGCTTAGAGTTCAATAGCACAGAGAGCAAGCTTCTTTGGAAAGTCTCTCCATTTTTATTATCCCTATGTCTTATTTAGGAGCCAACAAGGAAAATAAAGTTCCCTGATTAAAAAAAAAAAAGGCAAAACAAAACTGAGTGGTACAAGTGCAGACTTGAGTCCCTACAGCAACAATGACTATTAGAGTCATAAAATAATTCTTAAGACACTTCAAAATGTTCCTTGTCAACAGAGAGCCAGAGCTGGCATTAAGAGAGGGACACAGGTGTTCGTCTCCCTCAGCAGCTTTATCAGCAGGGTGGCATTTGGCACTATCTGTAGGGATGTGGTCACGTCACTCAGGCTCTTTGATCTGAGAGCCTTCACCTTTGAACAGCAGAGAAGCGTTCATATTTGCTTTTCTCTTGCTGGGCACCTAAAAATTACTCTCCGTACACTCATAAAATCATTGATGAGGATAGCTTCCTGAAGATCAAACACTCTTAAGAGCATTTCACCAAATAGAAGTAATGATAATAGCGACATATTTATCTCTTTCAGGAAACGGCTGATACAGCAATTGAGGTTTACAGGCAGAATTAGTGATATAGACTTTATGATCTAAGTGTTGTGCATTTGGTATCTGCAACTATCTATCTGTTAGGCAGGAGTCAAAATAAACACAAACATCTACGAAGCACTTCCTGTGTGACAGTCACACCGCTTGGCTCTTTACCTGCACCATTTTATGCAATAATCTTCATCGTAGGTCTACGGTCAAATACTATGATGATTTCCATTTTAGAACTGAGAGAACTGGACTCGGTTTAAGGAATGAGCTTAAGGTCAACGTTGTGTAACTGGTGGCAAGTGTACAAGCCAGAGAGAAGTACTACATGTTTTCTATACCCCGCGCATGTATTGGAATCACTGGGCCAGCTCACTAGACCATAAATATCTGGGTCAGCATCAGAGATTCTGACTAGTGTCTGGGATTGGGTCTGGGATTGGTCATCTGATATCTTTAGAAGGTCCTTGAAGGAATCTCATGTAAAAAGAACGTCAGAACGATGAATCTAATATCTGCAGTATTTGGACACCGATTTCTCTGCTGCTGTCGTCTGCAGGGACTTGGCTGCTGTTGAATCTGAATTAATTTTTTTGAAAGCTTTAATGATTAACGTGGAAGCTTCCCCTTTTTTTGGCAACACGTTCTGCAGTTGCCCGGTTTATACGCTTTTTCCTCTTGGCAGAACTTCGTATTTGCGTTGTTTACCACCCGCTCTGTGTGGAGTGATTAGTTATTTATTTCTTAGCCTTGGCTTTGGGGATTCTGCTGATAAGACTCATGCTGAACAATGCTTGTGGACCTTCGTTCTCGAATTAGAGGCTGGGTTTGCTCTATAAAAATGATACTCTAGCTCAGCCCTCAAAATCCACAGACACCTAATTCCGGCCCCCACTTCCTTTTCCAGTCTGAAGGATAAAATTCTTAAACCACCTGGTAGGGTAGGGAAGCTTAGATATCGGGGGTACAATACAGAATGAGTGAAGCAAGTTGGTCACTTCTGGCCCCTCTCCAGCTTCCTCTGCTCTCTGATCTTTGAGATTTAGAAATGTAGTGAGTTTAGATTAATATATTCTTGGCGTTGTTTCCTGTTTCAGAGTAAAAGAAGGCATGTCAGTGGTGTCTGATATCAAATAATTGAACCAGAAGGGTAAGTAAGCTAAAGCAAAGAAAGGTCCAGGCTCATTTTTCAACAGGTTAAAATGAAGAAAAGGAAAGCTTCAGATATCATTCATTTTGATCCAAAGCATGTTGACCAAACACCTACTAAGCACTTTGAAATGTTCTTGCAATACTGTGGGCTAGAAATTAAAGGGTATTGAATGAATTTATTACCGAAGGCATTGTGTTATATACAAACATGAATGAAAGCTGATGCCTGCCTTTAAGAGGTTTTTCTTTTTTCCCCTACCTTTAAGAGTTTTAATCAGTTGTGGGTGGGAGGCAAATTTTTTTGTGCAATGAGCTCCAAACTAAGGCAGAATGTGACCAGTGTAATGGAGGCAGAGGGTGATATGACATTAGCAGAGGCAGAAACATTTGTTTTGACCAGAGAGATTAGATGATAAACCAGTTGGCTGACTCTCACAAAAGCTTTAGGTGCACATGCTCTCGGTACACTGTATGGGTCACACTCACAGAGGAGAGGAGAAACGGAGGGGAGGGTGGGGGAGCAGAGAAGGCTCTTAGGAAAACTTTCAGAAGCTGCCACGAAAAGGATATGGCTGTGCCCTTTTGGAATGTGCTAAGAATTAAACAAACAAACAAACAAACAAACAAACAAAGGGTACAGATGTGTCTGATCTAAACTAGATGTCAATTTTCTGATGGACTGAACGTCCTAGTCTCCTGGAGCTGCTATGCCAAATTGCTGCCAACTGGGTGGCTGAAAACAACGACATTTATTCCCTCACAGTTCCAGAGGCTAGAAGTTCAAAGTCAAAGTGTCAACAGGCACAAACCATTCCACGCTTCTGTCCTAGCTTCCGGTGGTATGTCAGTCTTTAGCGTTCCTTGGCGTATACAGACACCGCTCAAATCTCTGCCTCCATCTTCACATGGCCTTCTCAAGAGGACACCGGCGACCGGATTTAGGGCCCACCCTAACCCAGTATGACCTCATCTGAACTAATTATATCTGCAAAGACCTAATTTCCAAGTATGGTCACATTCGAAAGTTCTAGGTGGACATGAATTTTGTCCACTGGGTCACTCCGCTGAGTCAAGTTTTTTGAGATTGCTGTTTAAATATAACATTACAGTTGACCCTTGAACAATGGGTTTGAACAGAATGAGTCCATTCATATGCAATTTTTTAAATAAAATCCACAGTTCAAACCCACATTGTTCAAGGGTCAACTGTGCTAACTGCTTTGGATAATTTCCAGAATTTTCTAAAAGTGAGGCTCAGGGGAAACAAAGATGAGGTCAGTATCTCAGAACTGAAAGCTGACCAGAGCCAAAGAGATGGAAGCCCGCATCAGAGGTCTGAGAATCGGGGATTTTCCTGGCAAAATCATGAGCCTAGTAAAGGAAGATGGATAAATGCACACTTCGTGAGAATAGCAATGGGGAGAAGATTGATTTCAGGTAGGTACTGCCCTGCTCTTCTGAGTGGATAATTCTAGTCCTTTCTATCCAAAAACAAGTAGCTTATGTGTACCTAGTTCCGAATTCTAATGGGTCTGTTATTCCTAGCATATTTCTCTCTCCGTTATAAGGAAAGGGTCAAGTGGGCCTCAGTTTCCTGATTATCTTTAGCAGCACTGAAGATAAACTAATATAGAAATGGGAACCTGCTATTGACCTGAGTATTGAAGGGTAGGGAGGATTTTAACAGTGGAGATGGAGGACTTCCCAGCTGAAAAATTGGGATAGTTCCAGAAGTGAGGAAGTGAATGTTTAATTCAGCATTGCAAATTATCCAGTTTAGCAAAAATAAATAAATAAAATAAAATAAAATGAAATAAAAATAAAAATTGCATTCACACAGTAAGATCTACTAGGATACAATTCTAAAAAGTGATGTTGGGGTCAGATAATGGGTGTCTCGGAATGACAGGCTAAGAAAGGAATTTGACCTCTTTTATAGAGATAAGAGATGGCGACTAAGGTCTTTTAGCAGGGAGGTGGCATGACCAGGTCATGTGACAGACGTATCTGGGAGGGAGAGGGATGAAGGCGAAGTCATCTTTCAGTAAGGATTTGAGATCCCGTGTAAGAAGTAACGTGTATCTGCCAGAGAACAGTGGTAAAATGAATGGAAATAAGACATTCCAGAGAAACTTCAGAAGTCGAGATAATAGATCTTGATGATAAGGCATTGAGAGAAAAGAAAATGTAAATTAAATATCATGGACTTTCAGTAGGGTAGATAGAATAAAACAAACAACAATTTACTTAACCAAAAAAAAAAAAAAGGAACCTATGGGAGAATTACTCTTGTTAATTTTTATTATTTTTTTTTTGTAGGAGAGATTATGCATTTGATTATAGACATATTGTAAACCATCCATACAGAGATGCTAAGGCGGAAGCAGAACAGGAAATCTGGACCCTGGTAGAAGTGCTGGAATTCAAAATGTAATTTGGGAGAAAGCTACAGGAAAGTTTTAGCCATATGAATAGATATGCCTCTGAAGAAGGGGGTATGAAAGAGAGAGAAAGGAGATCCAGATATCGAAACTTCAGTGAAAACCTACATAAAAGGGTAAATCAAAGGAGGAGCTGATTAACGAAACAAAATGGTTACAGACGGTGAAATAGAGCAGATGAACCCCAAAATATTGTGTCATAAAAAAAGCGGGGGAATTTCCAGTTGTTTCAAATGCCAGTGGGTCAAAAGGACTGGGCTTGAGACCGTTTTGTCGTTTATCATCTTTTTGTTACCTGTGCAAATTATTTTACATCTTTAAGCCATAGTTTCTTCGTCTATAAAATGAAGGCAATTCTAACCTAACTTAAGAGGATTAACTACAGTAGTGGACTGGAATGTAGAATATCCTGAAATGCATTATAGAGAACCAGGGAGAAAGCAGAGTGTGTGGCCACTGCAAGTCCTCGCGTCTGCTTAGAGAACACTTTCTCGAAAGTGGTGGAAACTCCAGGTTCCAGCAGGATAAGCGAGGAGAAGGTGCGGAAAGGTAGATAACGGTGAGCGCAAGCTACACTGCTTCGATGCTTAGCAATGAAGGGCGGGAAGACCATGAAATGAAATTTGAGAAGGAAGCAAGATCAAGGAAGATGTTTGTTTGTTTTTCTCTTCAGGATTTAGATAAATTAGAACCTGTATGTGCTGAGCCTAAGAAGTCTCATTATAAAACGGAAGCGACAAGTTATGCGGAGACTCACAGGAGGTAACAGAATGGAGTGTAAACTCTGAGTTAATAGGAAAAGGAGGAATATGCCCAGGTTAAAAGTCGGTTTTGAAAAGAAGCGAGTATATGTAGATTTGAAGTAAGAACAACAACAACAAAAAAAACAGGAACTAGAAAAGGCTGATTGGTTTAAGGAAGAAATTCTAAGATGGAGAGGTGAAACGCAGAACCATTTTACAGCAAATAGATTCTATATTTTCAGGAAGTGAGGGATGAAACGAATGGAGGCTTCCGGGGACAGCGTGTTGGAAACGCCTGTCACTGGTTCACAGCTGGGAACCCACCCAGCCAAAGGAAGCTCAGAGGGGTCAGAAGGACTAGGCCAACGAGCACACGCTAAAAGACGAGCAGTTTCCATCATGAACCGTCATGAACAGGTTCACAGGGAGTGGGAAAGTCGGCAGGGTGAAAAGGGAGAGCTTGGTCAGGCTCGCAAAGCCCTTCGATCAGCACGCGACGATTTGGTATACTTTGTATGTTTTACAGAAATGGTCTCCGGCCTTCTAGTTTTCTGATTTTATTTTTATTTGCACAGGATTGGCTACTGGCCGAAGCAAGAAAATCTGGCCTCAGACAAGTCCAGGAGACTGCCCCAGTGCAGAAAGAACTGACCACGTAGGACAATGCGAAGTAGGGAGAACTAAGATTAGCTTGTAATGGGGTTTGTCTGGAAGATGATCATCCAGTTGTTACAGAGAGAAAGATGTAAAGGGCCCACCAAGAGGACTTGGGATAGCGCAAAGGTCAGCCAAGCCTTAAGGAGAGATAGCAGGTGGGCTCTGTAGTTCTAATTCATGTGCAGCCTTAAAAAAAAAAATCCTAGTTTGTAGGGAGCCTATTTAGCCAACCTTGCACGACAGTGTTAAAAATAAATACACCAATAGCAGGGATCACACAGGTTTCATGAGTTCCATGAACGAAGCTGCACTGTGGACCGAATTCTCCACATGTGCCCACCTCCTACGGGAACCTGGGCAGCGATCACCTGGGCAGCGACCTGCGGCGTCTTCTAGGCAACGTGTCACACTTAACACACCTGACCTGAGCTTTGAGTACGCAGCCACGGGACAGCAGTGCTGCCGGAAAATAACGTTTCGAGTCTTTGGAGAGTAATTAACAAAAGCGACTGAGCACGTGTCTGAATCATTTCCTTTCACGTGAAAAACAGAAAGTACTGGGAACATAGCACCACCGAAAAGCCCATCATTCTTCTCGTGCCACACAGATTTGGGTTGTTCTTCGCTACCCTCTGACGGGGGTGTACGTGATCTACTGAATGGATGCCCCTGGCAAAGCCCACGGGGACCTGAAGCATTTGGGTTTTGCTTGCAAAGTGATACATCTGTAGTATTTCCAAAGAGAGGCAAAGAAAAGTGGCGGCTCTCAGGTTTCTTTCTTCTTTGTTCCTCTCTCCTTCCTGTTGGATGTTGGGAGGGGTCGACCAGCCCCTAGGGATTAAGACATTCAAAGTGGTCAGTAATTTCCATAATAGGATTCAGTGATCAGTTCAAAAGCAAAGAACAACTAATAGGAAAGGATAAGAAGGATGAATGACTGTTACAGAGCAGGCTCTGTGCGCGGGGCAGTCAGTATTCTGAGAGCATTCTGTTAGCGCTCCAGACGTACACAAACACTAGATGGTATTCAAAGGTGAGGAAGTCTTGATGTCTTAATGTCCTGACAGAATAATTTCGATTCCAATAATGGGCTACACGACTGAAAGGAGAATAAAGACATTTGGAAAGGGAGAGAAATGGAAGTGGGGAACAATTCGGCATTCAGTCGTTGGAACAAATTTTTGAAAGAGCAAATGAAAGAGCAATCCCCCCATCCCTCCTCTCCCTTCTCTCCCTTTCTCCCCCTTCTCTCTCTCTCTCTCTCTCTCTCTCTCTCTTTCTCTCTCTCTCTCTCTCTCTCTCTCTGTCTCACTGCTTATCCTCTTGACCCTAATTCTGTGTGTATTTTACGTTGTTCGTAGTGATCAAACAGCACTAATTCTTCCAGTGTAGAAGTTAAAAGCAGTCCATGGGGTCAGAAAATCCGTTTCAATTCTCCATCTACCGATCTCTGTTAAGTCACTTAAACAATTTAGCTTCGGGTTTTTTTTGTTTGTTTTTTTTTGTTTGTTTTAAGAATTGGTGTTTTAGAGCATTTTTAGGTTTACAACAAAATTGAGAAGGAGGAAGGATGAGAGATTTCCCAAATACCCCCTACTCCACACATGCCTAGCCTCTCCCATTACCCTCATTACTCATCGGAATGGTACATTTTTTACTGAGGATGAACCTACGCCAATACACCATGACCAGCTGAAGGCCACAGTTTATATTACAGTTCATTCTTAGTGTGGTACATCCTGCGGCTCTGCACAAAACTATAAATGATGTCATTATAGTATACTGCATAATTTCACTGTCCTAAAAGTAAGTGTGTGTGTGTGTGTGTGTGTGTGTGTGTGTGAATACAAGAAATAAAATTCTTAAAAATCTTCTTTTGGAAAAAATCAGGTCCATGTAGTATTACTTTCTAGGGTTGTTGTAACATTAAATGTGATATTATACGTAACACACAGAGAATAACAAAAGCTTAGTACTAGTTCATTGTTGATGACATTTAAAAATTCAATGTTCCCTCCTGTCACATTTCTCTCTCTCTAGAAGCAACTGTGATGGTGGATTCTGTTTATAACCTTACAGTCCACATGACAATTACTGACATGGGTGCATTGCATCACGTCTGTGCATGCGTGTGCGTTCACACACATATTGTGCTTTACCGTTTATATAAATAATAAAAAAACGCTCGAGTCCTTCTGTACCTTGTTTCTTCACTCAATTTAGTTTTTGAAAATTATCCATTCTGATACATATGGCTTGGCTCTCGTTCATTTTTTTTTTAAGTGTCAGACCTTATTCTGTCATATAAAAACCCTTATTTCATTTATCTTCCACCTTAATGATTTTTTAGGTCATTTCTGACTTGGATCAATGAAAAAGCAGGGTTTATCATGAATATTCTCATGCATATATCCTTTTGCATGTGGCTGAAAGCATTTTTTTTTTAATAAACTATATATCTAGAAATGAACTTTCTAAGTTACAGACATGCCCATTTTTGGCTTTTCTGGATATTTCCAATTTCCTTCCAAAGTAGTCCTACCAATTTATATTTCAGTAGTTCGTGAAAGTTCCTGTTTACTTGCCTTTGTGACCACGAGTGGTAACACCACACTTTGTAATTTTGCAATTTTGTAAGATGGTATTTTATTTTTGTTTTAATTTGAATTTCCTTGATTGCCAGTTAAACTGAACATCTTTTCATATTCTTTGAATATGGGAGTTTATTGTTTTTGAAATGCTTTTTCAAATATTTTGCCTACTTTTTCTCTCGAGTTACACGCCACTTTCTTACTGACTTGTTGGTCTTTATGCTGAATACTAATCTCTCATTGGTTGGAGATTATGGTTTATCTTTGTTTTATGGTATCTGTGGTTATACAGTTTCCGCTTTGTTTCGAAATAGCTACACTTAACCAATCTCTTATTTTACGTTTTAAGCCTTTGCTTAAAATTGTGTTTTGGCATAGTTTTACGTGATTTAGCATGCACAATTTAGCATGCATAACCATCATTTCGAGAGCTTGTTAAAAATATAGAATTCCTGGTCTCACTCTCTTGAAGACTGAGGCGGAAGGGTATAAGTATAGTAAGTTCTTTAAAAAAGAAAAAAAAAAAGATTTTCATGAAAGTGGATCTGCAAACATACTTTGGGAAATACCAGAGTACAGCGTACTGGTCAAAAAACCAGGAGACTGCCCGCCATAGAATCCTTCTCCTTTAAAAAATTTTGGGGGGCATTCGTGTCTGAAGCAGCTGTGAATCTGGGGAAGTACATGGAGATAAATCACTCGGAGAACAGTGAGGAGGCTGCTGTCTTCAGCCCTTCTCAGTGTTCCTGAAACAAAGAGAGATTTGAAATCCTACAAGCCCAGTACCCCCAGTGGAAGTAAACCCATGTCTAGTAAACCCAAGAAATGTGGCCAATTAAAAAAAATCCTGCTAAGGTATACTGCCATTATTTTATTCATGTCTTCAAGTCAATTTTCGAAACAGTTCCTCCAAACAGCTATCGTGAAATAAAAAAAATAACTAGAGCATGAAGTGTTTAAGACATAGGTTTTTAATGAAAACAATGTGAGCGATAAAGACAAGTTGAACGGTATGAAAATTTGGGGCATCGGGAAAGTTTTTTTCCTTCTAACTTTAAGGAATTTAAGAGAGATTTGACTTAGGCATTTTTCCTGTTCTCAGCCAGATTTATTTCGCTTTTGTATTTATGTGCCATATCAAATGTTTTAATGTCGCGGATTTGTTCTGAACTCCATTAATAAAGTGGCTTCCTGTCTTAGCTTAGGTAAGCTAGTCACCTAATTTAGGAAATAACTGATCCATGTTTTGAGACAAAGCTCTTTTGTTTAAAGGACCTTAAGATTAGAATGACAACCAAGGGACATTTGACCCAAATCCCAGAAAGTCCTGAGAATGGATTTCCTCTGTTTAGCACATTGCTACAGTTGAAAACATTAAAGCAGAAGAGAAATGTCCAGAAGAAAAGCTGCCATTTACCCAGCAGACGCAGTAGAGCTGATATATTCTTTCCGAGGGCCTTTGTTTATACTCAGAGGGACAGACAAATTCTAGCTAGGTGTTTTGGTCAGTTTTATTAGGAAGTTGACTCAGGTCTGTATCGCCAGTGGAAGCCAGACAGAAGGCAGAAACCCTACTCACAAATCTTTAGGAAGTGTTGAAAGCTGAATCATTTCAGATGTGTAAATCCTGTTGCAACAAACAGGGCCCATTTGCTTATTTTGGACAGCGATAGACAGCAAAAAGTAGACGAGAACTCAGCATCAAAATGGAAGTCCAATGAAATGGATGGAAAGAATGGTGTGGGGTGGGGAAAGAGCTCTTTCTGCACTTTTGCAGTCTCGCTCTGCCTTTAAGATTCCCTGCTCTTCCCCTTCTCTGCCTCGCTCTCATCCATTGGAAGGACTCAATAGGGAACTTTACGATCACATATGAACTCAAAGAATAAATTCTATGATGTCCTCTCTGGAGAAAGGTGTACCCTCAACTCTAGAATAAATGTTACTTTTATATTGAGAATGGTAAAAATATTCTAAAAATGAACAGTGTTTAAAGATCTATTATCTATCTTTGCTGTATTCCACGTTGATAACAAAGAATAGAGATGGATATGTTTTGGAAAATCTGATTCAACGGAGTAAATGAAAGAAACCTTCCAAGTGAACAATTTAGTTATTATTTTTATCACAGAATCTCAAAAGCTTCAAAATGCATGCATACGTTTGTCAAGAGCCTTGATAAAACATACTATTTCTATTTAATAATTCGTTGGTTGATAGAAATTTCTTCAGTGATTATTTTTTCCCGCGGACACAAAGAGCCAGGATGTTAAATGAAGACTAAAATTTGGGGGATCTGACTCAAACCCGGCCGGCTCAGACCATAATACCATGCGTGGCTACATATCTCACCTTGCTTCTGAACTCTGACAGCAAATATTTGACTGGTGGAGCTGGTGAGGACTTGGATAGTAAATATTTTACGAGGGGAAATGGGAACTCCCCTTCTCTCACATTAAACATATTAATTTATATTAACTGAGGACCAGATAATTCTCTATTTGCCCCTGTCAATATTGAGTCATCATTTCAAATCCTGAATCCTGCTTCTATCACAAATAGGATGTCCCTTTTTTTTTTTTTTTTTTTTTGCCAGATTGGGATGCATCTAAAAATCTGCGAATGAAGCAGGTAGCAACTGAGAAAAACCGGGAGCCTTAGATAACATGTAGTATGTGTGGCTGCTTTATTCCCTGATAACAAGGAGGATAATCAACAGAGTAATCTTTTTTCCCTCCTCCTCCCCATCAAACTCCATCTTTCTTTAAGTGACTTAATACATTGGGTCCTAGGCTGCTGATTCTCCGCCTGACCAAGGCTTTAGACTACTTGCCGGTGACCTTCCTCTGGCCCTCTGGGGGGCAACAGCTGGTTCTCATTATGCATCAGATTATGATACACACCAAAAAGAAAGTGGTCAAAATGAATCAAAAGCGGGTTTCTGGTAATACTGCGGTTTGCTCCTGGGGGTGTCAAGGTGAGGAATCCATCCTGTTCTTCAGATCACTGTAAACTGAATCCATTTCGTTGGATACACGAGTGAAATGCAGCAGTGTTTTCTCAAGAACCTCGGTCGCCTGTATTTACTGTGGGAGAGGCCCCTGGCTTTTTCTTTCTTCTTCCTTTGGTATAGCACTAATGCGTTTTATATGTCCTTTAATCTCAGTCTCAGTTCTGTCAATATTTGAGCTTATCTTAAAACGAAGAACTCTAAAGCAGGGTCAAAGAAAGTAAATTCTCACTCCGGAAGGCAAATAACAATTATTTCATTAAACATTCGGTTCACCAAGCACCCCTTGCTCGAGTTCTTGATATAAACAGCAGAGTGCACTTTGCCCCAAATCGTCCCCTGGCCATGAACATGTAAAAGTCCCAAGTTTTCCAGTATGAGGAGAGCTTCCTAAATATGGACCGTTCCACTAACAAACGCGGTGATAAGGAACGATGAGTGCTGATCCCTGTGTGTGTCTCTGTCTCGGGAAAGCCATTCGAAGAGGAGAGGCGTGGCTGTCAGGGACCCGGGGATTGATCCCAGGTGGGCCCGCTGTGCATCCCTAATGAAGCACTGCTGGAAAGAGCACCTCGCCAGTCGGCATCTTCCGCATGAGCCAAGCAGTTCGTATTGCCCTTCAGTCCTTCACACTGTGACACAGACAGGTATAAGGACTTGAGCTTGGTCCACGATTCTGGGTGCTCTCGGGGCTGTCGCAGTTGCTCAGCCTGTTCGAACAGGTATTTATTTTCCCATAAGCTTCCGCTTTCATGAGCTTTGGTGGTGGAGCTCTTCATAACAGCCAGCCAAGAGCATTATACGAAGACGCAGTTTTGCTTTCCCATCCTGTAGCTTTTTAAAGAACAGGAGGGTGGCCAGGTGTGCTTGATGGGCATTTGCTGTTACATGGGGCTGTCACTCTCTCTATAGGGCAGGAATACACACACACACACACACGCACGCACATATACCAATATATACTATTCAAAATGGAGGTGGCGGGAAGTTGTCATGCTCCCCCTTCCTCCAGGGTTCCAGCAGGGCTGGCAAAGAGACACAAACATTGTTTCAGCAGAACTCAGGGGCTGTTCACACAGACAGTGCGAAGATGCCGTTTGTCTGCAGATTCCACACCCTGAGGGCAGATTCCACATGCTGTAGTGGCTCTTTCCCCTTCTCCTTCTTGGGACATTTCCAGCATTGGAGACCCTGGCTGCATCCTGCTGGGAAGCAATTAGTGCTCAAGAATGACGGCCAACACACAGGTGGCAGGGCCATGAGGGTGAAGAACACAAAGAAGAAGAAAAAAGAAGAAGAAAGAGGCCACCGGGGAACTAAACGGAGGAACCCGGAGGTGGGGACAGTGTCCTCTGGGGGCCGCAAATGGAAGAGCCACCTGCGGACCCCAGAGGTCAAGTACGGAGAGCTGGAATGTGGACACAAGCTACAAAAGTCAAACTTCGTGAAAGAGGAGAGAGCGGCAGGGTCTAGTAGAACTTTCTTCCATTAGGCAATATCCTCCAGTGTGCTCCAGCGAGAGGAGTAGCCATTGGCCTCGTGTAGCTGCCGGAGAGGCAGACTGAGCACTCACAGCTTCCCACCTTCTTTCGTGAACCCATTTGCAAGTTGATATCAAGACATGAGCCCCAAGTATAGGATCATTTTATATGTTATTAGAGTTTCTTTATGTTTGGCTAACATAAAAAAAAAAAATCTGGGATATAGATTTCCCTTCTAGTCTACCGTAAGCCTTGAAATATTAACAAATGTATGTAGCCAAACAAAATGGTATCAGAACCACCCCCACAGAGGGTGCGGTGGGCTCAGTGGAATTGGCCTTGCATCCTAATCTCAAAAAATTCTGGTTCTGTGACCTTCGACAAGACTCTGAGTCTGCCTCATTCTCTGCTCCTTCATTTGCGAAAATGAAATTACAATGCCCCTTTCATCGGAGTGTTACAATGATTAAATTAAGTGACTTTACAAAACACATTATCATAGTTTTTCTTCCTATTGGGTATATTTAGTGTTTACTTATAGGCAGTTAATCTCAGGAGTGTTATAAACTTACACCAACAACCACAAAACAATAATAACAATGTTAAAAATAATGAATCTAGTTAGTAGTTCATTTTATTGTATTCTGTATATACTAATTAATTTTGCTATAATAAAAAAAAAAAACTCAAACTATAATTGCTTAAATAAGATAGGTACTTATTTCTCTCCCACATTACTACTCTGCACTGAGTTCAGGTTGATGAGGTCACTCAACCTCAAACACTTCACCTTTTTCCACTTTATTCTCCCACTATTCCTGAGAGCAGACGTAGACAAACTGCAGCTCAAAGTTCAAATCCAGCCTACTGTCTGTTTTTGTATATAAAGTATTACTGGAGCACAGCCACACCCATCTGAGTATGTGTCATCTAGGGTTATTTTGACGCTACAAGAGCAAAGTCAGGTCTTTCAATGACTTCCTGGCCGCCAAGTCTGAAAGATTCGTATCTGACCCTTTGCAGAAAAGTTGGCAAAACCCTGCCCTAGAGAGCTGCATGAGCCAAGTCGGATCACAGTCTCAACCACGTGTCAGGGAAGAATACAAAAAAGTAGATTTTTTTGTTTTGTTTTGTTTTTTAAGAGAGGCAAAAGTTGTATACATCATTTTTTATCATTCCATCGATTCTATTCGTCCAACAAATATCTGAACACCAATATGTGCCTGTCACAACTCTATCTGAAACCTATCTCATTGGTGAAATTTGGTCACATGGCAACCTTCAGCCACTAGAAGGTTCGAGAAAAAAAAAAGACAGCCTCTGGTTAAGGCTATGCAACCAGCTTAAGCTTCATGATTATTATTAGTGTCCCACTTTGCAACGATAAAGTGCTACCTGGCAATGAGATCACGTGATTAAGAAAAGAACAGAAAACAGATAGCTCTAGAGAAAAACCAGGATGAAAAACAAGATATCAAAAATACCATTTTCATATGATTAAGATCGAGAGTAGAAGACTGGCCTTCTTGACTCGTAAATGTTTATCGATCTTCTGCTACATGGCAAACTTTGGGAATACAGTGGTGAAAAAGCACACGGTCTCCAAGGATTTTGAAATATTACGATCTACTTCATAGTCTGAGAGGCTGGCGTGTGACATGCATGTCTTTTCTCAGATCCTTACTTCACGCAGCGCCTTTTCCAACTCAGCAGTAAGTTTCCTCTTGAGCCAGAGATTAGTTTCCTACAAAAACAAACTTATATTCTCTTCATCGGCTTACTTTGTCTTAAGTCTGAATGGCACATCTATTCTATCAAAAGCAAGAAACAAAATTTTGTGTCTAATTCAGGTTCCCTCTACTATCGACAAGTAGAGTGTTCCAATGAAACTGTTCACAAGTAGAAATGGTTTAAGTGAAGACACCATTACTGTTAATTCATATGGAAACATTTTTAAGTGTTCTCAGACACAAAAATAACCTACCGAATAATACCAAATGACACATAAAGCCTGAAACCACACTAACCCGTAGTAAAAGGCGGAATATGATAAATACACACTATGTTTTACACGGCCACCTGTCCACTCAAGCAAGAGTCTTTCCATTTACCTCTTACTAACTGCCAACTGAAAGAGACAACTTTGTGACTAGAGGAACCAACAGTAACTTCAGCTTTCAAGACTTTTCCTCTCTGTATGCAAATAGTACGAATGGTGGACCTAGGCGAGTTCAATGCATGCACAATGCATTTCATTCACCACACTCAAAATTCTTAACTATGTCTAGTTTTATGCTCAGCTCATCACCCTTATGAGCTCTCTCAGGTGTTTCTGATGCTTTAGGAGACATCTTGCTAATGGATGCACACGATAAATCGCAATAAATCATGCTAAAGCACAGATGCTCACGCACACACAGTTAGAAGCTGTGATGCTTGTTCCTGAGATGCTCCCTGGCAAGGAGTGTGGCAGGGCTTCTCTAAACAGTTGGGGTGCACGCTGCCTCTGAAATGGTTTGTGCAAAACAAACGTTTGACGATTTTTTCACCTTTTGTCTTTTTTTTTTTTTCATAAAAGCAAAAACCTTCTCTGGATTTATTTCGGTTAGTAAAAACAAGTACTAACGTAGCTCTTTTGTAAAAGTAAAGTGACCTTTTGAAAAAGTGGAGGATGTATTGTTATAATTACAGAAGCAACAAAACACAGAACAATAACAATGCAATTGACACACACAGAACAACAATGATACAATTGGCACATGACTCAGTTTTACAAAAAGTATCTCATTTCATCCTCACAGAATCCACATGATACAGAAAAATGTAATAGATTAAGAAGACGGGAAATACAGCTAAGAATCTGAAAACCGATCTTTTAATTCGGCTCCTGAAATGCATCTAATTTGTTTGAAAAATTAAAACTAATAAGAATGAAAGGCTAAGAGGGCAATCGTGTATGAATTTTGAGTTTCTGGTTACAACAGAGTTTCTTACAAACTGGATAGAAGTTTACAACGATAACATGGAAGGAAAAAGAAGGACGAAATCCAGGAGTATGAATGAAGCACTGTGCTTGTTCAATTTCAGGATGTCCAGTCCTAGTGAATCATAATATCTGGAAATGGGTCCAAAAAGCAGGCCCATTTAATCAGCCACCGAGGTGATTTTGATCAATAGTCAAATTAGAAGGCTACAATCTAATAAAGTGTTCCTGTGTCCTGGGATACAGTAAAAAGGCTATGACATAGATGCTGGAAGTTAAAATGGAAAAGAGAAAGGTTTGTGAATACTTTTTCATTTACTTATCAACAAATATTTATTAAACATGCGTGATATGCCAAGCCCTGTGCTAGGTGCTAGGAGATAATAGTGAACAAAAGATGCAGGCTTTTCTACTCATGAAGTTTATAGACAGAATAAACATTTTAGAAGCAAAGAGAGCACATGATGACAGACAGGATAAAAACAATAAAGCAAAGAATTCGTTTTGAATTACTCTAAAATTCCTAATACTGAATATTATGGAAAATAGGCCTTCATTGAAATGAAGGAACTGGGAAATGTAATTATTAGGATAAGAAATATGTTCCTTTCCATTTTTGGCAAGAGTGGGTTGCTGCTGATGTAAGACGATGCTGAGTTTAGGATAAACTCTGAAAAAACAGGGAAGCAAGACAAGGACATAGGTTGGGTACAGGCCTGGGAAAGCAGAGAGACACCTCGTTTCAAGAAGTTTTGAAGCCACGCAAGTGAATGATTGGATCTAGAAAGAGATACTGCAAAGAGAAGATGATCGGCTTCTCTTTGCAGTATCACTTTTGGCTTTCACATCAGTGGGAGGCAAAGCAAAGTGGTACTATCAAGCAAAGGCAGAAGCAGCGATGCTAGCAGGAAGAACAGCATTAGGAGAGCGCGCTGTCGGAAACCAAGAAAAATTTTCAAGGATGAAGTTGAGGTCACGGAGGGGGTCACTGAGCATGAGAACCCGGGACAGCCATTTGAGTAAGTCACACTTCGCATTTTTGAAAGAAAATTTTGGAAGTTGATGGGAAGTAGAAGGGAGATTTCAGAATCATCCGGGGTGAATTGATAAATAAAATTTAGGGGAAGTAAAATTTAGGTGCCAGTGTAGAAAGAATTGAAAAGTTGCTCAAAGACATATTAAAGTTAAGATGATGTATAGAGAAGACTTGAGCATTATTGAGAAGAGGAACAAAAAAAGCCGATGCAATTGTTAACAGTTTTTACTTGCATTTACTTGTCTTTGGTTCTCAACACATAAGGAGGTCAGTTTTCAATCCATGAGGCACCGAAAATACGCTACCGAGGCAAAATTGTCCAGTCTCCGGAAACGTGTTTATCCGTGTTTTCCTCAGGTGACCATCTAACCCCCTCAATACTTTTTCCACCAGGTGGCAATGCCCCCTTACTATTGAGGAGCTGAAAACTCAATATGAAGAACACAGTGAATAATTTGGATTTCTGAAAGAACATTCTGACAACTGTCTTTGTTTAGAAAGTTGACGTTTTCATCGGTTTCTTCCTGGAAAATCCATCACAGATTTCCCAACCGCTGATTATACACCTGGGTAGAAACCTAAGAAAAGGCGACAGTGGGCTTTATATCAAAGAAGGTCACCCTAACATCTTGAGCTAAAGAGTGAGTTTTCCTCAAAAAAATATGTATAAAAAAAGACATTTCATAATTTGAAATGTTGAGTGCATTGGGCAGATAACAGAAACTCTGAGGTATTCTCAAGAAAGAAAGGTTAGGTGATATACCTGATTAGGAAATATTCAAGATGAAAATTCAGGGATTCATCAATATTTCTTAATTAGTAATCAATACATATTTGTTGAACAGATGAAAGGAGAGAAAACAAGAGACCTTTATAAAATGCATTTAGGATCTAGTCCTCCAAAAAAGTTGTTGAAAGCATGAAAGGAAACATTTTTAAAAATCAAGTTTAGAGGACAGAGTAGGTCAGGGGTCAGCAAACTACGGCCCACTGCCCAACTCTGGCCTACTACCTGTTTTTGCAAATACAGTCTTGTTGGGACAGCCACACTCATTCAGTCGCATATTGTCCCTGGCTGCTTCCATGTACTACAGCAGCAGAACTGTGTGTACTTGCAACAGGAACCCTGTGATCAGCAAACTCTAAAATTCATACCATTTGACGCTTTAAAGTAAAGTTTACTATACCTGATGTAGTATTTAAGAGCGTGAGTTTTTAAAATGGACACATCTCAGTCCCAGTTCTCAAATTTAACAGCCGTTTCACCTTGAACAAATTTCCAGGATTAAAGAAAGTCCTGATTTTAAAACACCTAGCGCCCTGCTGGTACAGAAAAATCATGTTACCCATCACTATCTTTTTGACATAAACTAAATGAGAAGCTGAGATAATTTCCTTTCCTCCCACCAGCCCTCAAACACCAAAACCAAAACCCTTTGTCATTTATAGAATGATGGCTAGGAACAAATGTACCTCCTTTTTATTCTGGTGAGGCTATTTCTCCAGGTAACGTCTCTGTCTGTCTTTCAGCAGTGAGATTTCTGATGATGCTATTTAGCAGGGAATAAATGCCTGCTGTGCCCGTGGCTGCCCAGAACTGCTATTCTTCACAGTCTCTCACCAAAAGCCTGGGTCTGGAATCTTACCAAATGCAATGGAAATGTGAAAAATTAGAAAAGAGATGGGGTGTGTGTTTGCAGTATACCCTACGAGCTTCTGACTCTGGATAGTTAAGGTTCAAATCTGGCTTACGGAACATGTAAAGATGATGCTGATGGTTCTCATTCTCGTTTCTAACTAATCTGGTGCTTAGCTGCCAGTAAAGGCCTTTGGCAAACACCTATAAGAGAAGTGTCTAAATGTAAAGTGTGAATCACTGGAAATGGGAACTCTGTCAAAATAAGGGAATTAAGTTCATTAAAGGTGTGGTAGCTTCATTTACTGTGCCAGCACATAATGATCAGGGCTGGCACTCAACGCTCAAGCAGTGCGAACCCACCCAAACTTGGCAGAGCAAATGACCCCAACCAACCCAGCCTCTTGGCTTTCTCTCCAGGTTAAATGTGTTTAAATGAGTAAAAATTGGGTTTGCACCGTGGGCGTTTCTTGTCTTCTAGATTGGGGCTGTGTTGTGTCAACATCATTAGGACCAAAAAGCAAAGATGACTCCGCTGGTGGGGCGGTGGGGCTGACATCTGCAGGTGAGGAAAATTACCTCTCACATCCGCAGGTGAGAAAAGTTGTCCCAGGGTCTTTGAGGACCGTATCGCTAGGAGAATTTATGTTCGGACTCTGCAGACGCATGTTTCCAAGGCTACGTTTAGATGCCTGCCTCTCGATATAAAACTAAGCAGGTCCCCAGAGAAGAAGACCCGAGTGCCAAGTGACATGGCCCCTGGGACCACTATCACCACATGGGCTGTGGCACAGAGGCAGCGGGTAGGACGTGATGGTGACCCACCCTCAGACACACAGACCGTGAAACCTAAAGGAGGCTTATGCGGGCAAGTGGCGTCATGTCAAAATACAATATATTTGCTACTTTCCATGAGAAGCAGAGATTTTCCTAGTAATAGAAGGGAAATCTGTACCTGTGGCAATGGATACTTCCTCGAATCACTTCAATATGTTTAAGTCCTATTTCCACAGCTCGGTTTATTTACAGAAAATTCACTTCGAGCTTTTCTAAGTGCCTTGGGTAGAACATGGAAGTGGCCGTCCTGCCCTCAGAGAGCCTGGGCTCTGGTACAGGAGATAGGCTTCGACGCAAACAGTTACAATGTCACTGAAATCGTGGTCACTGGAAAATAAGGGCAGGGTGGCTAGGTAAACAGGGAAAGGCGTCAAGGAAATGAAGTAATGCTTCACCAAGTGGTGATGTTGGCCCTGGACCATGGAGGATATGGCAATAGTAAAATGTAGTTTTACTCCCTGGCCCTCTGCCCTTCATTCTATTCTCCAAGAAGAGAACTGAAGATTTACTTTAAGAAATAATAATAGCTATAGATGTATATTCTTCTTTCTTTTTCTTAACACCATATTGTACCAATACCGTTGAATGTCCTGAGGAGCCGAGTGAAGAGAGGGGCAGCTTGGAATAGAACATGTAAGGAAAATAGTGTACTTATGTTTCATTACACGTGGATTGTTTCTTTGAAATGTCTGTTAGTTGCAAGTAGACAAGTAGAAACACTGTATAAACCCCCAGATATCAGTCATCTCAGAGCTACCCTGGGAGACTAGCAGACCCGGAATCCTTTTTATCAAAAGAAAAAAAGATTGGAAAGAGTCCGCCAAATTGGTTAGAGAAAAGGCATCACTGGACTTCATTTTTTAAAATGTTTATTGTTGTCGTTGTTGTTTGCTTAGTTATTTTTCATCATAACATCTTTACGGTCAAATTAATTGAGATATCTGTAGTAACTGTCATATTTCCTAACCAATTTTGAACCAGAATAAATGAGTGGTGAAAGTTTTTTGCTTTTTTTTTTTTTAGATAATCCATTTAAGTAAACATTTGTTGCGCATCTATAATGTGCAATGTGTCAAGCAATGGGCATAAGAGAAACAATTATGAGTAAGACATACACAAAGCCTGGCCCTCTTCATCTAATAAATGAAACAGACATTTTATCATCAGAGTGATGATTTTTTAAAAATCCCCGAAGATTTTCAGCTAGGATGTGAAAGAGGAAGAAAATCACAATGGCATGGGAAGTGAGAATGTGGCTGAGAGTGGAAGGCGGAGAGAGGGTGCCTAACTCACAGAGAACTGGCTTAAGTTTTGCTGGCAGGAGAATTTTGCATGACCTTTTACTGCAGTCCTCAGGGTTTGGCTTAATGAAAAGATTCACACCAATGCACTTGAATTTTAAGAGAGGGAAAAACTATAATGAAGGAAAGGAAATGTGGGAAATGGTGAGAGGAGGTTGAAAATAAGCTTAATGATAAAAAAAAAAAAGAGAAAGAAAAGAAAAAGATAAATTGACTGTTCTTTTTTTTTTTTTTTAAAAAAAAGAGGAGCAGAAAAATTTATAAATCTATTATATAAAGTTTTTCCTGACTGCAGAGATTCAACCTCAGTCAATGGGGGCCTACTTTCTCTATCTGCTGCCCCCCAATTTATTTTTTTCTCACATCTTCCAGCCCCCGAGTTCTGCATTGTACTCTCATTTGCTGGTTCCAGCAGAAAATGTTGGTTGCTTCCATTTTTGGAGGTGTTCATGCATTTTCTCTGATGATATTTGTAGCAACATTGGGAGGAGAAAATCTGTTAATCAAAATACGAAAGCTATTTCTGGAATTAGTTCTTAGTAGCCTTTCAAGTGTGTCCCTGTAGCTATTAGAAGGAAAAAAACTGTGCCCTTTTCCAACTTCCATATTCATAGTATGACATGCCATGAATAGGCATTTCATAGACAGGGGTAGAGTTGAAAAGTCTCAAGCAGGCTATGATCCCCAAGGTCAGAGGCTTGCTATAAGATAGCATCTAGGAAGCATTTTTAAATATCGACAAGTAAGCGTTTTTACATGTCAACAAATAAAGATACTTATTTTGTAGTTCTTTTTGGTAATGAATTGGGGAAATCAATGTCTTGACCAAGTTTTCACAGGGAAACTCTGAAACCTCCAGTGGGAGGAATGTCGGGTATTATCCTGTGTAGGTCATAAAAAGAATCGTAACTGTTGGATACGTTAAGATATTATTCTAAGAGCTTTGCCTACAGCAGCCCAGCCTTCATGAACACCTCAAGGGGTATGTGTCCCTAATTATTCCTGCAGACCGAAGGGAAAACTAAGGCAAGAGGCAGTTAAATAAATTGGTCCAAGTACCCAGCTGGTTAACTCTGGGGCCTGGACCCCAACGAACACGGGCAGCGTGATTCTGGTTCACTGTAGTGCAACATCAGAAACGAGTCAGCACACTTCACAGTGACATCGTGACCCGGGGACTTTACTCTTTATTTTTTTTCCTTTTCCTAGTACAAGAGTAAAATATGCTCAGGGCAAAGCACCTGGAAAACTTAAGAACATCATAGCACACGTAGGCGTGACCTAAATCCTACTGATTTCGCAACCCAAACACCATCCGCTTAACATATTAGACTGCCTCGTGTGGTTGAGGCATTTTATTTTTCCTTCCTATCTTAATGCATTAACAATATTGTTATGTTGCATCACAGCTTGTTTTTTTTTTAAAAAAAATTTATAAATATATTCCAAACATATTCTCGCGATCATAAATATTCTTTTAAATTGGGGATAAGTAATCTGTGGTCCACAGGCCAAGTGAGGCCTGCTGTCTTTTTTGTAAATAAAGTTTTATTGCAACACAGCCACGCCTGTTTGTTTACGTGTTGTCTATGGGGGCTTTCACAAGCTACACCGGCAGAGCTCATGATTGCAACAGACACTCCGTGGCTCATAGACGCGAAAAACACTATGTTGCCAACTGCTGATTTACCTCCTGATCCCTAATAACTATTCTAACATGTTGTTCCCCAAATTCCACAGTAGTCTTTAAGTAAACAGGGATGTGACATATTGTTTGATATTTTCATGGAATAACAAAACTTCCCATTGCTTTGAGGAAAAAAAAATATCGGGCCATTATTCCCTATGATAAAACAAAAGCGCATTAAAACAATGAGTTGGACGTGGTTCCATAGTGTAGCGGTTAGCACGCCTGCTTCACACGCAGAAGGCCCTGGGTTCGTGCCCCAGTGGAGCCACGGTCCGTGGTCTGTGGCCATGCCACCCTGAACAAGCCCAATGTCTGATCTCGGAAGCTAAGCAGGGTCAGGCCTGGTTAGTACTTGGATGAGAGACCACCTAGGAAGACCAGGCGCTGTAGGCATAAATAATAAAACAAACAAACAAACATGACTTATCATGGGCTTCCTTAAAGAACAACCTACAGGATAACTATGTGATATCTATCCTCCAATTTAGGAGCTAGACAGAATAACCATACTATACTTGAACTGTCCACAGCAAACTGGGCTCTATGGTTCCCTCCTATGGTTTAACGATCCAATCATTTTCTTATTTTAACTAAGTCCCTAAGTGCACTCTGTTCTGGCAATTGGCCTCCCAATGGTCTCTTTTCTCTACTTACTTCTCTTTCTTTCTTCATCTGCATATTCCTCAAGAAGAAGACAACTCTTATAACTAGACATACCTGGGCCCCTGGCTGCCTCCTGCTCTCCTGTCCCATGTCCTCCCTGCGTTGCAAATAATAATAATAATAAAATCCCATGCATTTTCACAACCAATCCCTTAGATCTTCATACCTCCTCTCTTGAGTCCTGATGACATTTTCTGCACAATTTGTTCACTAGAGAGTATGTGAGTTTTATGTAGTGCTAGAACCATTAAAGTGAACATTTTGAGAAAGAAAGAAAAAAAAAATGTTAAAGAAACACAGAGTTTCTTTCCAAAAAAATGCTCCGAACGGGCTCCTGCTTGGAAATGCTGCATCTTGCGTATGTACCCATCAACGGCGAAGGGAAACAGGCCGCCCTTAGAAATGTTCTACAGCTAAAGATGTAACCTCATAGCTAAATCCAGTCAGAGACAGGTCGGGCAACAAAAACCAGGAGCCAAGGCAGTCTAGTCGGCTCTGAAATTTGATTCAGGCACCAGATTATGAATAGATTTAACTAGTTTGCCAAATGAAAATGTAGATTTTGGCACCGTCTGAATTTTTTTTGGGGGGGAGGGGACATTCTATATGTGGAGTCCCAGTACACACTCAGGGGATATGAAAAAGAGCTTTTTATATTATATAACTACTCAGTGTATGTTAAAGGGGGAAAAAAACAATTAACCCAATAAATGCCAAAAAAAAAAAATCCCACCCAACCACTTTTGACTATGTAGAGCATCCAACTTTTTTTCTATTTGCCTTACTTTATAATGCGAGCTTTTTTATTTATTTAAAACGACACAGCACCAACTGCCAATAGTTGAGGAGTCACCCATGTAAACTTATTATTAAACTGCTCACCTCTGTTCCAGCCCCTTTTCTGTGGAAACGGTGATACAGCGAGAGGCTCAAATCCCACAGCAGGTAAGTAGCACATTGTCAGTGAGGATATGAAAATCAAAATGTAATTGTCCTGAGGTTTCTCAGATTCCCTTCCCTTCCTGGTGAGGCTGGCGATGTGTGCCGCTGACACGATGAACTTCGATTTCCTTCCATTTCCTTAGCATTGGCCCTCAGAGCACTATTATTCTAGGCTCCGTGATGATAAACAAAGATTAAAACAAACGAAAATAAATCACGGCGCACGGGGGATCCCGTTTGACTTCGACAATGCAACCTCCTTTCCTCGACCTCTATTCTTGCTCCGCTTCGTTTTAATAAAAGTTTCCAAATTGTCCTTCATCAAAACATACCGTTCCAACCCCAGAAAGCTAATTGCACTGAAATAGCCGTTTTAACACTGTTTTTATGTACACAAAAGGCAAGTCGAGAAAAACACATTTGATGAGAAGAGGATTTATTACTAGAAATACCACAAGCAACTTTTGAGAGCTCTCTTTTAACTATAATCCAGATGGATTGAAAGGCTGCTCTTCAAACAAATTGGCTTCTGTTTTGTATGTGTGTTAAGTGAGTCCCGAAATTGCAATCATTCTGATCATTTCAAATGAAGAATGAACATTAGTCTGTGCTCGATGAGAAAAGACAGTCATACCTTGCATTTTTAAAGACAGCATTAGTGAGTTGTAGGAAACAAAGTTCAAGGGTCAAATTCTGTCTCTACTACTTTATGGCTATGTGCCCTTGATCAAGTGTCATAATCTTCCTAAGATTCCGGTTCCTCATCTCGATATTAAAATGATGACACTAACCTCATGAGATTTAAAAACATAGTAGATATTATAAGAGAATTTTGCATAGAAACACATTCAATGAGCATAGGCTGTGTGCAAGTGACCAAGGGAGATGTAATAAGAAGATAGGCCCTACTCGAGAAGAAATGACCATTCAAGGGCAAGAATACAGTTAGAGACACTTCTGAATTTGGTAGAGACTAATCAAGTGCAGAGGAACAATGAAGAAGGAAAAGTCAGTTTCTGAGTTTAGGTAAAACATTTAGAAACCTTGTAACCTCTTAAATCTTCCTTCTCTTTGGCCACTTTAGATTTTCTTGGTTAAAAAGTAATTAATTAAAACTTTTTAAAAATTTAGAAGTCACTCTAAATCATCATTTCCTGAGAATATATGTGTAAATAAAGTTCCAGGTGGATGGGCCACTGGTAGAGAGTAAAATGACAGAAAGTAAGAGGAAAATATTAGTTTTTTTCTTTACATATCCTTGATATCTTATACTTTGGTAGGATGTATATTTTTGCTTGCCTAGATTAAAATAAAAGCTGATACTATTTTAAAGGACAGAAATTTGAACATCAAGAAAAATTTTGCAGACTTAAAATTGCGTGGTAGCAGTAAATATTTGTCAGAATGAATGTTTCTTGGTTGACGGAGTAGGAAGGTCAGCAAAATAATATCAAATCTTGAACACAAAGATGATTCACCCAAGAGCTGTGTGGTGTCTCCAAATCCTCAGGAAGCTGGAGTAGGGGGCTGTGAGAATAGAGAACACAGGAAGTCCAGGGGCCAGTTGAATACCTAATGTCTTAAAGGGGAAAAAATGTTGGAGGGTAAGATGGTGGCCGCACTCAGAGGTGTAGTAGTTTGGGGGCGTGTGTGTGTGTATGTGTGTACCTATATGTGCATGTATATATGCATGTGTGTGTGTGTGTGTGTGTGTGTGTGTGTGTGTTTTAAGGGCTGCTCCTATACATAATTCTGGATGGGAAGTCTTAAAGATAAAACAGAAGTTAAAAACAGTTTGGCTTAAGATCCACTGAACAATCGGTTGATGCTGTATTTTAGTGGACCTGAGAAGCAAAAAAAAAAGTGTTGCTGTAACAGAAGCTAACATTTTCAGAAAGCCTAGGATTCTTTACCTTAAATAAACATTCAGAGGGAACAGGGATTTGCATTTCACAAAGGGTAGGTTTAACTTTGACCACTATTTGGTTCATAATAACTGAAAATTGTAAATCTATTTCTTAACCTCGAATGAAATGTGGGAAGGGAAAATATGGTGTTTCAACTGCAACAGAATCTACTAGATAAAAATTTTAATATCTCAGAAGGACTATTTTTCTCTTCATTCTTCACACCTTAAAAGAAGACTTACAGGAGCTTTTTGTTTCCTTCTAAGCGAAAGCGATACATTGATATGATTGTATTGCATTAACTACTGAAACAAGTGGCCTACATCTTATTTTCTCCCTAAGATATAGATATGTTGGCATTACCATTCAAATCATCAGACTATGCTATGACTGGGGAAAGGCCTTTTGTCTTCATTAAAGATGCATATTTCTTATTCCCAAATCCTCTAGAAGGGACTGGCAGTGAAAAAACTCTGAGCGAGAAATTTATTCACGTTCCATGATTCGATTAATAATGAGACCTGATTCCTAGCATCACACATGATCTAAGATGTTGCCTATTATTGATGATTTTTATATGGTTTAAATGTATTTCATTTTATTTGCAATTCGTGCATGTGGACGAGGCAAAAACATTTATGCTAGTAGATGGACTCATGTATACAACTCAACGCATTCTGTGGAATAAAAAGATGTTTTTGTAAAGGACATCAAGGTGGGTATTTCACCCACACAGGCTTTTAAAATACCACAAGTCTATAGACCACATGTGTACAGATAGAAAAACAAACATAAAACCTCTAGAGGTACATTTTGATTACAGATGTCAGTTACTTGTGGTTGGATTTCGCTCTGATTCTGTTCAGGTATGTGATCTAGGAAGTAGTAAAAGGTAGATGTTTTAAAAGTAAAATACGATAAAAAAAGAAAATGTAAAGGAGTAGCAGACATGTGCATACTTTCTGTCTATTAGTGGTGGCATGTCATGATGAAAGTATTTAGGTATTTCATTAGCAGAGAAAATACACAGAGCTTTTTATTTGCTTTCACTGGTGACACCGCTAAGGTTTCTGTCCAGACTTCATTGCCATCCAACGGGCACTAGGGTGTTGTTACCAGGAGGGAGGGAAGTTAGGAGGGCAATACAATGACATTGGTTGACTTCATTTCCCACAATGAGTATGCATTGATTTAAAAAGAACAAATAAAGTGGGAAGGAAAGACAATCCAGGAATGAAAAAGTTCAGAAATTTGTCTTCTTCCCATCTATGAATTTCTCAGGTTTCTATAACAGATCAGCAAAGACATTTGTAAAAAATGAAATTAGTCTATGGCCATTCCACTATGAATGTGCCCAATCCCATCTGATCTTGGAAGCTAAGCAGGATCAGGTTTGGTTCATACTTGGATGGGAGGCCACCTAGGAACACCAGGTGCTGTAGGCATTAAAAAATAAATGAAATTAATCATTACCTCTCTTATTTGGTTAAGTGGAAATACTGGGTACAATTTGTTAGAACAAACAATATGAAATTTTTAACATAATATAGTAATGCTACATAATACTGGCATAGCTAAAGTATGGATATACTTTCAATAGTACAAAAATACATATGCATAAAATTATGAATGCATCATTGTTTATAATTGCAAAATATTGGAAACAACCTATATGACTGTACTTAGGAAAGTGGTTAGATCAACTGTGGTACATGCCCACAGTAAAATACTATGCAACTATAAATAATAATAAGGGAGACCTCTATGAATTAAGGTGGAGTAATTTCTGGGACGTATTGTTAAGTGACAAAAAAAGAAAGATGAGATTATAAAAATATGTATCTTTGCCGTTGATTAAAAGGAATGTAGGAACAATAAGCCAGAAACTAGTAATATTGATCATCTAATGAGGGTGGGTGCTAACGAGAGGGAATGATTTGGGAGACTAGGGAGAGGGCATTAGAGGTGATAAGGAAGTCCTGTTTCTCTGAGTGTGCTATTTTTGTATACACACACACACACAACACATCAACGAATAAAATCAATGAGAGTTTTGGCGGGGAGGAACCCTAAATGGGACTACAAACAGTAGCAAATGACTCTAACTGTATTATTAATGAATAACATAACCAAATTGAATGAGGTAGGGAAGAAAAGAACTAACAAATAACTTGAGGAAAAGTATTTGTACTGTAAGGCAAAGACAAAAAATTACGGTTTACACAATATCGTGCTCTGCTTAGGAAATAGGTTAGCAACACTAAAGCTATTGTATATGTAATCTAGGATTGAGAAAATAAGTAAACGTATTTAGAAAATGAGAGCCAGGCTTCGCACAACTGGAGAGATGAAGGAATTATAAATAACGTGGAAATGTTAGAAATGGATTGGAATCAGAGGTATATGAACTCATCGTTCTAAAAATATAGAAAGATAGACAAATATGTATGTACACATACCTATTTCCTAGCTCTGCCCACCAAGATGGCCTCAAAACAATTATATCTCAGTAGTAATAAGCAAATCGAGGTCCCAGATCTTGTTTTTTTGAATATCGTTTTCAAGTAAAATGAACCAAGACTCCTTGGGGAATGAGCTGGGACAGGGAAAGGACAAGATGAGCCTGGAACAAGATTATTGTGCCAGTAAGTAAAGAAGTGTTAAAAGAACTTTGGGGGCATGTCAGAGGACACGGGAGCCAACTGGAAGTAGATCCCAACGGTCAAATCTGGAGAATGTGAACAATGAAATACATAGTAATAGCGATGGATTCCGACCCACGCAATAAGTGTTGATGAGACTCACATAAGAATTGAATACATAAAAAAATGAGGGAAAAGGAAAAGCTTTTGATTAACATAGAATTTCAGTTAAGAGCATCTTACTGTGGCATTTCGTTTCTTCTGTTAAATACTTTCTTGAGAATAATTTTAAAATAGAATTATTGAATGTGAATATCTTTACAAGATTTTGCTATATTCATTCGGTAATAATGGATAATGCCTTCCAAATTGTGTGCATAGGCATTTACACACACATATAAAATAATATTTTGTACATATATACATATTTAACAAACTTACATAATTATCCATATATATATAGTATGCGTATATAGTTTTATAAATATAAAACAAAATTATACATATTGTTCTTTATATATCAATGTATGTTTTATGTGTGTATGTATATGTATGTATATATATGTATTTTGCATCTAATTAATGTGACTTTTACAATCATATAAAGCGTATTTAAGGTTAATTTTATTTGCATTTTTATATTCTACCTCTGGATATTTATTGGTTGCAAAGAAGAAAATTAGAGCAGTTTTGTTTCTTGGTAAGTGGAAATGGGCTAAGGGAACGTCTGTGATTTTTGGCTCTCACTAAGGCCAAGAGTATAATCTGTTTGAAAATCAGACTATAAGATTACAGTTCTTTGCTCTTCAAACTTTTCTTACTCTGGATTGAATCCTCTCATTTTTTGATGAACTAATCTCTTTTAGTTTTGTCCTCAAAAGAAATAGCAAGAAACAAGAGCCGATGCCCCGATGCCCCCACCTCTGCCTTCCGTCTGTAACGAGGTGAGGGCCCCGCTCGACCCTGCAGTCAGATGCAACCTGGCGGTCAGAACCGCTTTCTCCATGCTGCCCAAGTGCCGTCACGTGATCCAGAAACTATCTCACTGACTTGGAGGCCAGTGGATTTCACGCTGGGTAAGACCTCAGCATGGAGAATCCACATGCGGTTTTGGACATTCATTAATCATCTAGCTAATTTGTTTTAACACAGGAGTGCTGACAGCAAACGAATGTTATTACAGCAATGGTGACTGCGCAGTCCAGACTACGGTGGCGTTAACGTTGACGAAGCTGGCAGCTCCGTGTTCAGATACGGGCAAGGTTGTCTTTCAGGCTGATTGCAGGTATATCCATACTTAACTCACATATGCTGAAATCGTCGGGTGCATTAGACGAGGCTGGCGATATAAATGGATTATGCCCCCCCCCCTTATTTTGATCATTATACCAGTAAATATTTTGAAATGCTGGGATTTATGAATCTGATCTATGTGTGGATTTTATTTTAATATCCTGCAGTTTAAAAATGAAAGTAAAATTTATTATGTAACATACCATATAGTTATAGTATGAATTTCGATATTTTACATGAAATGGTAGTGAAATTTACCTGACTTGGGAAAAGATTTGGCTCTATGAAGATGAGGCAAGTAAAAAAAATTATAAATTAATATAATATTTTAGAATTCTAGAAGCTTATCTGCACATACATTATCAATGTCTTATATAGATATTTTAAAATATTTCAAAGAATTGTTTTCTTTGCTATTTTATATTACTCTCGCTTCAGCTCTGAAAGACATCATCTTCATTATGTTGTTAATTATGATGCATAAACAGGTTAAATAACTTATCTAAAGTCTTTCAACTTGATAGGGGTTGAACTGGACTCCAATCAATGTCTCCTAATTCCCAGATTCAGGGACTATCCATTAACTAACACGTCTTTGCTTTAGATACACCATGGCTTCTCGGTTTTAATAAAATTATAAGCTGAACCCAGTATCCAAGACTCAAGAGATAAAAGATCCCTTCCTCCCTCCTTCAAACATGTAACATGAACACCCCACTCTCATCCCCCTCTCAAAGTCATTCAAAAAATTTCTCCCAGGGAAGGAGGTATTCCTTTTTTTTTTTGAGTTGTAATTTTCTAAGAGTCTTTTATCAAGAAGCATTTAACAATGTATTACTTAATTCACCTTGTTCTCTGAAAGAAATACAGCAAATGTCTCTTAATTGAGATACATTAATACATCCCCCCCCTACAAAAAAAAAAAAATCAAGATGTTTGAAAGGACTGTTCACTGGCCCAAACTACAACATTCACCCAGTTGGATAATAGAGGAAATAAATGGTCTTGCCCTGACATGTTTACATTGTTATCTAGAGTCTTTTAAACAGTAGCAGAGCTGTGGTTCTCTTGATTTGCTCACTCATTCTGTTATTAGAGAAATTCTTAACTTCTTCCGTGGGGAACTATTTTTCTGTCTTCACTCTTTTCCTTGGGCCCATTCCCAGTTCATCAGAACATTGTCAGGATGTTGAAAGTACGTCTATGCTTCTTCCTCCCCGTGCATAGTATAGTTGCTCAGTTATCCCTCACGCCTAACGAGCTCACAGCTTTCAGGCATGACAAAGGAGATTTTGGTCTTCAGTCATTTTGTTTGTGGATTGCTCGCCACCCAAATGCTGGCAGTATTAAAAATGAAGCCTGTCTATAAAGCTGGAAAAAATACGCAACATGAATACAGAGGAGTATTTTCTTTTAGTCAACAAAATATCTTTTACTTACCATGTAGAATGGTATATATATGCTGATAAAACAGTGAATTTTCAAAAAAAAAAAAAACTGCTCTCTTAAATTCGAGTTGTTACTTTAGATGACTATAATTCAATAGCACACAGACTAATACAACTTATAAATGAACTAATTTTAAGAAGACTTTTCATTACATTAAGCCATTTAATTGAGGAGATCTTACAACACTGGAAATTTGAGCTGTGTCATTTAGGGCAAGGAAAAGGAATACCATTGTATTTAAAGGAATACGGATGGTCTTGAACCAGTAAGTTGTTTAAGATCTATTATTATTTGAGAACCTAAAGGCAGACATTAGGCCCCTCTATCTAGCTTTCTACAAATATCTTCTTACATCAATTCAGAGTTTTCCTCCAAAATTCCTGTCCATATGGTTTACTTATTTTGTATTTTTAGTGTTCGCTAAACTTTCAGTGATTATCAATGTAAAATATGATATAAAGGGCTTTATAGAGAGTTAAGAATTTTCTTAGAGATAATTAAAAAATAAAACACAGTTCATAAAAACACCCTTTGAGTTTGCACCAGTTTAAAGTACTACCTTCAGAATGAAAATGTATCTGTTACGAACTTAAAAGGGCTATTTGGATGTGATCCTTTTTCCCCCCTTTGGTTAGTCATACCTAAGTTTTACTTTTCCTGTTATGTGAGGTAGAGTATGCACCAGATAATTTGATCATAATTATTAGAGAAAAATAATTATTTTAAAGTATATTTTGGAAGCTGCAATTAGCATCTTATCTTGGAATTTGAGTATTATTATTATTTAATTTACTATGTAAACATGTAATTCAGTACATTTATATAATTTGTTTAAGCAAATTACTCTTAAGAAAATAAATAGAATATGTGCTTTTGTCTGGAACCAGACAAGGAAAGCCCCAGGCGATTTCCCATTTACTTACTTGCTTTCTTTCATCTCAGGCCCTAAGAGGGAGACTATCCCAAAACTTAGAGCACTCATCCTTCAAGACTGAGCATAAATCAAGGGCGAAAGGACAGGTCCCTATTTTAATAGGTGAAGCCAACCTGATTTTAAAATCATTCTGCCGTGGTATTATTTGGTGTGAGCAGCAATACAGAGGCCAAAATGAGAGAAAAAAAATTGAATTGCAAGACTTTCCTGGTTTCTACACACTTTAAAGAGTGTGTTTCTGATAAAATTTATTTTCACCAACTTATGGATCTATTTTGTTAAATATAGTTAGAATATCGGAACTAACATTTTAGCACTTTTATTCATCCAAAATATATATTGGAATATTGCAGTAATGATTGCTTTTTGACATTATTGTTAATGTTAATATGCAACGATCACATTTCACTACTGTTGAAACACAATGAACTTCCTCCTTACTCAAGTCATAATAACATATGGAAGAAAATTCTCAGTGATTTAAACGGTAAGAATGGATTACTTTTTCTTAAAAACCATCCGTTGGTTTTTTTTAAGATTCAGTTAAGACACAAGAAAGCTAAAGTAAAAAGTAAGTTAAATGACCCACTTCGGTTCTAAATAATAAATGGCAGGGACTTTTATGGAAAATCATAGCCTCTGTGTCTAAACACTAATGAATTAGTCCTTAAAGTTCTTGTAATAATTTTGGTTTGATTTCTCAGAATGAGAGCTAGATCAGAATATCTTCCCTTACCGAGGTCTTGAAAACCTAGCAAAATCATGACTTGCCCTTCCGATTGTATTAGCTAAGTGAATTGGTTATTCACGTATAGGGGTCTTTGTTGAGAATCTAAATGTATTGTATTTATATCTCCAAAAAGGTAAAGCCAATGCTTTTTCTATCGCATTTTAACTAATTTCAATTTTATTTAAATCGATATAGCTTAAGTTTATATAATTTCTAGATAATTTTACCCAGTAATGTTATTCTTTTTACTACAGTAAATTCTAAAGAAGTGTAGATTTCTATTGCTCCTAGATCTAAGTAAAATTAAATAATGAATTAACACAGTGTAATCAAGTATTTGATTTCAAATCTACCACCTCCCTGATTCAGTCTTTAATATAAGCAAAGCTTTAAAAAATTCCTTAATTGTATTACAGTACCATCTTTCCATCTAGAAAGCAGTATAAAAGGCATGCCAAGTATACTTATCATGTGGCACATGTAAATTTGTATATGTTAATGATCACGTTACATGTCTTGGAACTACGATAATAAATAAAGGGCCCAAAAGAGGTTTCTAATTTTGGAAGAGAAATTTTGCAGATGATTTAGATTTGGCCATTTGAGAAAGAACAACATTAGTATATAACCCATATAAACATGCTTATAAGTGTTAATTCAAATACAGGTGAAAATTAGGGACATAACTGATTTTTAAAATATGATCACTTGTCTTTTCCTGTAAATGTAAATGTTGGCTAGTTGTCTTGAGTTTATGATATACATAAGTCAGAGCTTCTACTTGTTCTGCTTAGAGATGATGCATCCTGTTTCCACGGTCTCTTTTTCCATGACTTATGTAATACAAAACGAGTAGGGTAAAACTAATCTGAAATATTCAAGGTCAGTACTTGACATTTAGTGACCTCTTACACACTTATAATCAAGTTACATTTGTAAATGATAGTCTTTTTAGAATAACTCCAATCAAATAAAAAAAGGAGAAATGAGAGCTTTTGTGTAACCTATTTCCAGCTGATCTGGGGGGGTGAGAGAGAGAGAGAGAGAGAGAGAGAGAGAGAGAGAGAGAGAGAGAGAGACAGACAGACAGACTGACTCAGAGAAATCTCCCATGAAGACATAGTCTCATGACACTTCTAACCTGACCACCAGGCCAGAGAAGCTCTGATGGATACCTGAAATTTGAATGGCTGTGCAACTCAAACCATGACCCTTTGGACAGCCGTCCTTCCTTAGGTCTGACTTCAGTGGGGTATAAGCAGTTAGAACAGATGGACTATTAAAGCAAAAGGCTTCCATGCTAATCATATCAAGAAAGACCAAAAGCAAGGAAAGGCTAGCCCTAGCGGATTCCTGATTGTTGCAACCCTCTAAATCAGAAGGCCTCTCTATGGTGCATTGCAGATGCCAGCTAATTTTTTAAAAGATAGAAAATTTTCCATACTATGGTGCATGAAGTGAACACAGGTCCCAGAAGAAAAGCAGAGCACACTCTCCACAGTGACAATACCAACTTTAAGCATCGATTTGGAGAATCCTTTTTAATGGACGTGATTTTTATTCCAGGGGGTCAAAAGTTAAGGAAATTAAAGTTCAGACTCACTTAGGAGAAGAGTCAATATGAAAACCAGAGGAAGGATAACCCCAGAAGCACATGTGTAAGATTCTGGGTGATAAAAAATTAAGGTCTGTGTGCAAGGATAGGCTACCAGCGCTGTTGCCAAGTTCACGAGTCATGAGCAAATGCGGCGGCGGCTGCCCTCCATGGTGGTATATGGGAGGCATGACGAGAACGGGCAAAGCTCTCTTCATTTCTACCCAGTATTTTCCTCATAGCAAGCACCGTAACACATGCTAATTCATCAACAGAAAATTCTATTGCAAAAGTACACGTAAAATGTAAAAAGAAAAATCGTGAAAGAGTAATTCCTTTCATGGTAGAAGTAGATTAAGGACTCCAAGCTTTCACGTTCCATAGTGTTACTGGTTGGACCCCAAAGGACCTGAAATCTTCTCTTATTGATTGAAAGCTAGTTTAACAAACACTCTTTTTTGATTCGGCGTTCTTTCCCTCTGCACTTTACAAATTGGTCATCTGACAGAAGATATTCCGTTCTGTATTTTACACAAAGGATAAAGGAATAATTTCTCAGACTTCTCCAAGCTTACATAGCTATTGAAGTAAAAGAGAAAACAAAACAAAACAAAACAAAACAAAAAAACTAGGAATTTAGAAATGTGTTACTTCTGTTTTCCACATTTTATTTTTTCTTCACCTTTTTCTCCTCTCTGTCTGTCTCTCTGCCTCTCTCTCTCTCTCTCTCTCTCTCTCTCTCTCTCTCTCTCTCTCTGCCCTTCTCTCCCTCCCTCCTTCTCTGTCTCTCTCTCCTTCAGGCTCCCCGCCACAGAGTAAATGATTTATTTATAGGAACAGAAAAGAACTGAATTTTGAAGTGACTTTTTTTTTTCTTTCAAATGTTGTCAGCATGATTACTTGACCTTTGAGATAGACTAAGGAATAAAAAGGAAGGATTCTTCCTTAAGCTTTTCTTCTCAGAAGGCCTGACACCAAGTGTAGCTAATTGTCAGCAGCATTATGAAATTCTAAACCCACCCCATGAACCTTTAGTTAGAAGCAGACTTGGGCCGAAAATGACTCAAACAAACTTTCCTTCTTCCCTCCTCCCTTTTCCCCGTCCTGTTTTGGTTGTTTGCCTTCTGTCCATTGTATGGCATCCAAGATTTCGCATGGAAACACCCCATGGCTTGCTTTTCATTGCAGGTTAAAATCAACTTTAATTTTGTTATTTCTTTTTCCCCCTAAGATGTCGCCCGTCCCATTAAAATGATTAGGTTTTTCTTTTGAAGAGTTACCTGAGGTAAAAGTCTAATTGGCACATTGGCCTCTGAAAAATGATGCCAAAGGCGGGAGTGGTACCAGCCAAGCTGATCCATTGCAAGAAGCCGTCATAGCGGGGGCTCGATTTCACGCCATGATTTAAGACACCACGTGCTCGGCTCCGATGATAAAGCATCTCTGGTTGTTAAGCATTGGAAAATGGGGCTGTGTTTCCTCAATAGAGAGGAACTAACCGACATTAAACATCACATTTATGTGCATAACAGCCATATATCAGATGACAAAATGTAACAAAGGTTCCTGCTAGAGAGAAGTTTAACGCCTAGTTGAGTTGAGTTCAGAATTTTGTGCTGTCTTTTGTTCATTATTGGAAGCTCCAGCACTGTGCCAACAGGACTCACAAAACCATCCATTTAATGGTTTAAATGAAATTATGTTTTACAAACTGGGTTTGCAATGCGGTAATATGATGCATTCGACAGTGTTTAAAGAGGAGACATAGGAAAAGATTTAAATAGTGGCTTCATATGTTTTCGTAGCGAGACAAAATGGCACTTTACGCTCAGTGGTGTATTATAACGGAACATGACCAGCGATTAAAAGATCATTTTTAACCAGACCGGAGTAAATTTCTGGACTACTAAAGTTCTGTTTGTTTGTTTGTTTTTAGAAAAACTTTATTCAACACCAGTGAGGATGAAAAGAGAGTCCAAATTAAATAGATGATTTTTCTGTTTTACTTTTCTACCCTTTATAAAACTCCATATCAGAGAACAACAAAGATGAATCCTGACAAATGTGTGTCTTCGCAGTGACAACTTCTCATTATTAAGGGTCATGTTCTCAGCGTCTCCTCAGGAGATACTTGATGTATGCGCCGGCAAGAATGTCAGGGGTTTGCATTGGAACTAATTCCAAGGATCATTATATCAGAGCAGTTTCTTTTCCTGCCTTTTCAGCATATAATGCAATTGGTTTGATTCCTTTTCTTTGGATCCTAATACCTGACATCACTTTGACATTAAAGGACTTCTCAGTAAGAATGGAAAAGGATTCAACCGCTAGCCCATTGGTTCTCTGAATTGAAGAAGAGAAATGCAGAAGCATCTTTGCATCTTTGTATCTTTGGGACTCACCATCTCAATTAAAAGATATTCTTACACCTGTAGAGTCTATTTAATTCACTATTTGGTTCTCGAAGTTGAGATGGCATACTGTCTTTCAGCGTTGCATGCTTCTTGATGTTAGAAAATTTTCTCTTTGGTCCATTCTAAAATTCTCTTATCACAAGCTCTGTGTGTGTGTGTGTGTGTGTGTGTGTGTGTGTGTGTGTGTCCTGAGTGGTCTATTCATTTTAGTCCTTTTCAGTTAGTCTTTGTTTTAGTTTTTCTAGGAGCATAAAGAAAGGAACATACTTTTTGAGTAAAACAGATATATATTTAAATTTCGGTTCCATTCCTTTATAGTCAGTCATATCAGGAAATTGACTTAACACCTCCCCTCTGGATCTCACTTAATTTCCTCATCAAGAAAATCAAGATAATTTGATGAAATGTAGAAAACGAGTGTAAATCACCCAGCAGAGTTGGCACATATTGGTCATATTAAACAAAAGTAATATTAATAACAAAAATGTCAATACATACAATAATCACCTTTATCATGTTGGAAGTTCTGTTTCGGGAATCTAGGCAAGCTGGTTTTTTATCACCATAATATTTGCTGTGAGAATAACTGACAAACTTTCTGACTGGTTTTATCATTCATATACTGATCTAACTCATTAAGTGTGCTAAAAACGATGTCTGAAGCATAGAGCCTCCTAAGTTCCATTAGGTTGGTTTTGAATTTGATGAGGTGTTTCAAACCCCTTTCTTCTATTTATTTAGTACCCTTAGAACTCCCAGAAAAGTGTCGAACAGTCATTAAGAGAAAATGGTGTCGCATGAAATCTGCCCAACTGACGTCAGTGGTATCAATGAAGTTTTGCCATGAGCTAAGTCCTGGAGCTTCCTTCGTTTTCATCATGCACTGGACTGTAATAAGGATGTTTGGTTTCTTGGAAGTGTATACGTAGAGACGCCTCCACCCATACTCAGAGAACTGGAGTATAGGCTTGGCCAGCCTCTGTGGCCAACAATTTTTGCCTCAGCGGCTTAACGTGTCCTTCTCTAAACAAGCCCTCTAATCTAATATCATGTTGACATGTTGCCATTGCCAATATTTTCAAAAACAATTTCATCGTAAATGCCCATCCACTGATGAACGGACAAGCAGAACGTGGTATTACAATGCAATACTATATATTAGTAGAAAAGGAATAGAGTGATACATACGACATAGATCAGCCTCAAAACCATATGCTTAGTGAAAGAAGCCAGACACAAGAGATTATACAAGGTGAGATTCCATCTCTATGAAATATCCAGAAAACAAAAACCTATAGAGACAGAAAGCAGATTACTGGCTGCCTGGGCTTGGTCTGGGGAAGGTGAGGTGACTGCACATGGGCACTAGAGAGCTCATGCAGAAGATGAAAATGTTCTAAACCTAGATCGTAATAATGCTTCCAAAACTTGGTAAATTTACTCAAAATCATTGACTTATACAGTCGACATGAGTGAGTTATATGGTAGGTAGATTATGCCTCAATAAAGCTCCTCAAATGACAACAACAATTTCACGTCTGTCCCTTTTCCTCCCAGTTCATCCCAATGGAAGAACGCTGCCCCGTCTGGCACCGTCGTCCTGACCATGTCTGCGGTGGCGAACGCAGGCCGACTTTACAAGGCCATCATAAGGAAGGCACCGAGGCTGGAGCCCTGCGTGTGGCATCAGGTTGGTTAAACTGGTGCTTCTGAGGCAGGCCCACGCGACCACACGCCTCTCACTTGGTATTATCGAAACAAGTGGTGAAATGTATAGAAGACAGTTTCACATAGCTTGAAACATCAATTTTGGGACGTTTTTTGTAAATTATCTTCATTACTTCTTCCATTTAACTTTCTGTCTAAAATGTTGACCCAACCAAGAAAAAAATAAAAAACCCATAAGCGAGAGTCGTGGAGACGTATTTATTTATTTGTGTTTGCAATGCCCTCTCTGTCAGATGTTTTACAGATTAAGAAGGGAGGGGGGAGTTCTGCACGAGGGAAAACAAAACTAAGGCCAAGTTTTCTTTCCGTCATTATTCTACTCCCCCTCCCCACCCCCAACTCCCTTCCCCTTCTCTCTCTCTCTCTCTCTCTCTTTTTTTTCCAGCCCCATATTGCGACTTTGACAAATGACAATGCAAAAAGAGAATTTATGTTGGGTCTTGGAGATTAGCACATTATCACAAGCAAAACAGAGCCCTCAGCCTCCGCCGCCAGGGAGCAATTGAGAAAGTCTTTGAATGTGATGCATGGGTCAAGAACCATTCCTGAAGAAGTGAGGATACCGTCATGCTGGGACAAGGCTGGATAAAAGCCTGTGGAGAGCCAGGTGAAGACACTCAGGGCTGGATGAGGCGCATTTAGCCAGAAAGCTCGTTCTGGAAAGGAAAGAGGAACCAGGGAGCTCCCTGAAGACCTCGGTGTTGAATGATTTAAGGCTACCTGTAGGAAATGCCTTTTGCTTTATTGCTTTTTAGTCTCCCTTCTTTTCAGGGCGGGGGAAGAAGCACAATGCAGACCTCTTCCTTCGACTCCCCTCGGTATTCCCCAGGAAGTTTTAGAAGGATCTCTGCCCCATCACTGTTCTTATAAGGCTCCCCGACAAAAACATGACAATCTGCATGTGGGACCCCAGATTAAATCGCAATAGAGCGTTTCAGCTTTTGAAAAACATTCAATAATAGGCATACTGCTTTTCAAAGTTTGCATGCTTAGTTTACAACGTGGGGCTCAAGCATCTGAGAACATCAGACACAAAGCAACATGAGAAAAAATAAAAAACAAATACAAGTTTTTGAAAGGAAATACATTCAGGTTCTATGCAATATTAATTCATTCCTTAAATTATCAAAAAAAAATGTTGGCGAAAGGAAATACATTCTGGTTCTATGCAATATTAATCCATTCCTTGAATTATCAAAAAAATATTGGCAAAATCATTTTGAGAAAGTACTCAAGAGAAAAGCTGTTTCTGAAGGTCATAAGTAGCTGAATGTGATTGGACATCTAACTGGTAGCTTGATATTCGCAGCATACCATGAATAAAACATCCATGAAGATGAACGGCACATAATGAGGCAGTATTCATAATATGAATAATATGACTTCTTGAGGACTATTTATTGGTGCCCGTGAAAGTCACATTAATAGGCCAGAGTTTCTCAGCTTAAGAACTGTTCACATTTTGGGTCTGCTCATTCTTTGCTATGGAGGGACATCCTGTATACTTAAAAATGTTTAATAGAATCCATGGCCTCTATCCACTAGATACCGATAGCACTCCACCCTTCTCGGTTGCATTAACCAAAAATGTCACCAGACATTGCCAAATGTCCCAAGGTGGCAGAGGCAGAGCGCAAAATCAGGCTGGTTGAGAATCGCAGATTTAGACAGAATGGTCCGGTTTCAACGTCGCTTTTGTGTGTTGCCCTTTGCATAAAAGCAAGATGAAGATGCTGGCAGCATATGCGATGCCTTTCTGTAGAAATTACTGCTTTAGAAGTAAAGCCTACATATTCGTTTTGGCTACAATTCATGTGGCTCCTGGGTGTTGATGCTAGAGTTATACTTCTGAGGGCCTGGCATCCATTTGGCGGGGTTAGCTCTTCTGGACCCACAAGCGTGGGGTAGTCATTCACACAATAGTTAGAATCATAACAGATTTTGGATGCTTCACATGTGCCAAGTACGTAGCTGAGAACTCTACCTGTATTATGCTTTTTAATGTCATGAAAGTGATAGATGTTGGTAATTGTTACAACACCCATTTTATGCATGAGACTTAAATCGACTTGCCAAGCTCATTCAGTAACAGATAAATCTGAGATTAGCTCGTTTAAAGAAGACATTATTAAGAAGAATAAAGTTAAGGGTATGTGAATGAACAGACTTCTATAGTACCTTCTTAAGCCATAAGGCCATCGCCAGGAATGACGGGCTACCTGTTGCTCCTTTTCTAACCTGAAAAGGAAATACGCTCTCAGTGACCTTTGGAAAAATTCCAGCTGCTCTTGTATTGTCTAGAGCCTGCAGACGTCAAAATGGTTCTATTCCCTGAGGGATCCTGTGCGTCTCCACATTTCTGCCACTGCCACATCTCCTCTGCTTGTTTTCACTTTCTCTTGTAGCTCTGTGGCTGCTTAGACGAAAGCAGGGGTACTTTACCAGAATAATTTTGCTCCCATAAGGGACACTTGACAACGTCTGGAGACATTTTCAATTCTCGCATCTAGAGAAGTGCTACTGGCATCCAATGGGCAGAGGCCAAGTGCGCTACTAAACATCCAGTACCTAGGACAGTCTCGCATGGCAGAAGGTTATCCAGCTTGAAGCGTCACAGTGCTAAGGGTGAGTGAGGAACCCGGGGCGAAAGGGATGCAATCGGCTTTAAATGGCGAGCAAGCCAGTCCACTGTGACCTCTCTGAGAAATGGAAGTTCTTACAAATTACGTGGACTATATTATTACTATTGGCTTTCTGAGGATAACCAGTCGATCGTACTTCACTATTTCCTCTTGGATTCTAAACGGACTGAATAATAGATTCAGATATTAGATAGATGCCCAGCTAAGTTTTGTACACCTGTCCTCATGAATTAAACTCACTGGTGCCCAAGTGGAACAGTGAGAGAGGAGTGAACCTCTCCCCAAAGGGACCCACGGTGGTGAATTTTATTTATCGACCTAACAAATTGTAATAGCTACAACCCAGAATAACAATAATAATTTTGTGATCCATTTCTTTATAATAAAGGTCTAACTCTATGTAATAGATCCCAAATACGTCCTTACTGGGAAGAAATTTCTAAAGTTGTTAATATCTACCACTTTCTTACCACCCTCCCCCCCACATGCTCATCTATATACTATCCATGTCTATGAATTGCCTTATATCTACATTTTCTTTCTCTTTCTTTCTTTCTTTCTTTCTTTCTTTCTTTCTTTCTTTCTTTCTTTCTTTCTTTCTTTCTCTCTCTCTCTTTCTCTCTCTCTCTCTCTTTCTTTCTCTCTTTCTCTCTCTCTTTCTCTCTCTCTCTCTCTCTCTCTCTCTCTCTCTCTCTCTCTCTCTCTTTCTTTCTTTCTTTCTCTCTATCATCTATCTATCTACATCCTGCCTTTATTAACTGCTTGGGTCTTCAGGCTTTTCCAATTGCAGAATCATCTTTTCCCTAATCAGAATATCTTTCTTCTATATTAAATGTTTATATTAAAGAAATGTTCCCCTTACCTCAGATTGAACTAATCAGATAAGAAGTCTAAGCCAGAACATCAATAAGCTCTTCTGTTAGCTCCTCAGTTTTTGGTATCAAAAGCTTTACCTCACAAGGACTGTGCAAAAGAGTGGAAATGTAGGAACCTTGGCAGGACAGTGAAAAACACATTTTAGACAGGAAGTACTCTGAAGACTATATTCATTCTCAAGGTAACTCTTAGAGATGTATCGTCAGAAGCCGAATTCGCTACCTCTCCAAGACTAATAATTAGTTTAACTTCACAAGCACGGAAAATAAAGGATAAAGGGGCCCTAGGCAGCAGTGTTACAATTTTACTTTGTTTATAGTTTGTCAATCAGTAAAAGTATTAGTTGAGTCTGTGAATATGCAGTTTGGGTGAAGGTCTAATGACCTGATAAGAATGCATGTCATTTTTATAAACACAGGAGTGGCTACCAGGGCAGAGAGCATTATTGGCAGCTGTTTATGTCTGACAATAGAAACTAAAGCCCTCTTGTACAAGAAGAGACCTGGATCCCTTTTACATTTGATATTCTAAAAATTTTATAATTACATGTTCTTTTCAGGGCAATTGCCTACATCTTTACTCACCTTTAAGTCTCTCTGTCCTTGCTTTTGTTCTTCTTTGTGTGATTTTGAAGAGGCACAATATAAATGTGTGTGTGCGTCATGAAATATATTCAAGTAAACAGCTGGCCGATGTGTTCTTTTTCCTTTTACTAAAGCAAAAATAGTAAAAGGGTGAATTTTTACTTTGAAACTTTTCTCCCTATTGGAAGATGTTTAAAATAGCAACAATTCACACTGATAGTTTCCCCGTATGGAGGTCGTGCTCTTTAAAGAGATAATTGACCCACGTAACATCTCATAAGGTTTGGATGAAAAGTAAATCGATGTTTCGAGAAAGTGCATTTGTGATTGTGAACTGTTGTATTAAGGGGGAAAAATAATGTGGTTTGTCATCAATCTCTTCGTGTGGCATACAAGGGCTGACTTGTTGAAATTTTGTAGGCTTTTATTTACAGAGAAAACACAGACCCTGTGCTGCCCAGAGTCCTATCAGCCCACACGTTCAAGAAATCACATCTGAAAGAGAGACTGCTTAAATCATAACCTTTACGGATAATCTAATCCATAAGGAGACCAGAATGACTTTGCTCCTGTGAATAAGAACAAAACCTAAAGAATTTAATTATTTGTGAATTATTCATGAATATTTTTGATCCTGGCTCAGGGCTACACTTGGAAAAGAGAGACAATCACTGACTGTTGCCAATCAGGGTTTCATGGAAGAAAAATATGGAATATTTCAGCCTCGGGATAACACCCCATATTTCCAGGTTTTGTTTTTTTAAAAAAAGAGGTGTTGCTAGAGACAAGTGAACCTTGGTGGAAACAGAAATAAAATCAGACCCTCTGAGAAAGAAATGGGATATGGACTGTTGCTGGGAAAAAATTATTACGATGTGTGTTGTTTAGTTATAATGCTCGGATTATAAGTTACATTTTGTGAGAAACATATGGCCACGTGCTAAACATCCATGTGCCATAGTTAATAAAATTGAATTTCATTGATATGTCTTGTACTGCTGATCTTACTTAGTGGTTGGAAAGTCCATAAATGTACGTGTTTATATACACACACAGACACACACACACACACACACACAGACACACACACACAGACACACACACACAGACACACACACACACACACACATACCCCTGATGCATCTAGTAGATGCAAGTGATTCGCATGTACTTAGTGCTTGATATGAATGGTGTTTCCCAAAGTTATGGAAAAAACAAAGTTATGCTAAACTATCTTGGGGCATGACCTGGTCCCCTGTTTCTGTTATCCAGAACTTTAATGAAAAAAGGGAGTCACTGTAGAAGAGCAAATTTTATATCATATAGATATTAGTATTCTGCCTTTTAGTGTGGTCCTCTTAGATAAGCAATTTAATCTCCCTGACCATAAATGTAAATAGGATAATACAATCTACCTCTTAGGGCTGTTTGAAGGATAAGAAAAACTGATGTTAAAACTCTAGCAGTCTTAGGTTCATAGTACATGGTAGATCATTCATATATAAATATGTAATAAGTATACATATTTATAGAGTATCTTTTTGGGTTAGATACTATGTTAATTGTTGAATTTACAGTTGGATATATGAGAAAAAGTTATTTCCTAAGGATCTTACATTCTAATGAAGGGAGAGAGGCAATAAACCTATAAACAAACAAATGAACAAGGCCATTCTAGATAACGACAAGTGTTGAGAAAAATAAAATGTGGCAATAGAATTTAAGAGTTATTGAGGGTGATGGGTGATGGGGGGCAGGGATTGGGAACAGCCTTACATTAGGTGTTCGGGAATAGTCTCCCTGAGGAGGTGACATTTCTTCTGAGCTGTAATTAATGCAGAAGGGTCAGCCAAGTGAGAATTTCAGAAAAGGGAGTTCCAGCAAGAGGAAACAGAAAAACTACAGGTCTTGAATCTGGAATGAGTTTGGTGTGTTTAAAAAACAAACAAAAAAAGCCTTTTTGGGTAGAACACAGTTTAAACAGGAAAGTCAAATAAAATGGAAAAGGGAGTCAAAGACCAGATCCTGGAGGTCTTTTGTGGCCAAGGTCAGAGATTTAGGGCTTAGGTCAAGCACAACATGTATAAGAAATACAAGCAGGGGGATGGACTTACTTGTCCATATATATAAGTTGGGGGTCCAAGCGTGGAAGAAGCCAGACAAATTTTCAGGCTATTATAGTTATACAGTGAGATAAAATGGTGGTTGAGATCCAGGAGGAAGAAATGGAGATGGAGGACATTCTTAGACATGAATGTGGGAAGCAGAAGGAGAGAAGAATCAAGAATTACTCAGCTGTATAAAGTTGATGCTGCCTTGTTCAATGGTGCATCCATGCTTAGCATGGCGCCTGGCACATAGTAGTCATGCGATAAATGTTTACTGCAATCACCAAAAAATAAGCTCCATTCTAAGTGCTGTGTATGAATTACTTCATTTAATTCTTACAACCTTGTGGGCTGGATTCCATCATTTCCCACACTTCATATAGAGAGAAACTAAAGTTAACTAGTTTGGCTAAGTAATTTCCTCAAAGCTACACAACCAGGAAGTAGGGGTCCTGAGAAGTAAACTCAGGTAGTTTGTCTGACTTATTTTAAGCTCGTGCTCTTTTTTTCCATTTCTGAAAATAAAGAATAAATGCAAGTTGTTAGCATCTTTTCCAGAAATTGTCTACATGAGGTTTCTCTTTAGTGTTATTCCTACTTCTTAAATATATTTATTTTTGCTTCCTGGCTTAATAATAATAAGAGCTAGTGTTTGTTGTATAATTTTCGTATGTCATGCATTCCATTAGATAATTTAATTCTACCAGATTAGTTTACTTCTAATACAAAATCTTTGAGATAGATACAAGTACTACTCCTGTTTTGTAGGTGAAAAATTAAAGGCAGGGAGTTTATCCCAATATATTTAATTCCACAGACAGTGATTTTTGACCCACAAGTAATTGGAATAACCAAAGAGCATATAAAAGTGATCAACATCAGGAAACTGCATATTAAAACAACATCAAAATACTACTACACAACTCTCAGAATCACTAAATTTAAAAGACTGATAAAATTAAGTGTGACAAGCGTATGGAGGAACTGAAATTCTCATGTAGTGCTGCTGGGGATTTAAAATGGTAAAATTTATGAAGAAGAATTCTGATCAGTTAAAAAAAAAAAAGATCAAATAGACACCTACTTGGTGACAATTTCACTCTTAGGATTATATCCAAGAAAGATGGAGGCAGTTTGTGGCAGCCATTTTGATTCATAGAACATCTACTGAGAACTTACCAGGATGTTGTATTAGTTAGGGTTCTCCAGAGAAAGAGAACCAATAGGATGTATAGAAAGACATTTATTATAAGGAATTAGCTCATGTGAATACAGAGACTAAGAAATCCAGACCCAGGAGAGCTAATGGATTCCAGTCTGAGTCCAAAGACCTGAGAAACGGGAGAGCTGATGGTGTAGGCTTCAGTGCAAGTCCGAGTTCAAAGGTAGATGAAGCTCAGCATCTTAGTTCAGACAGAATTATTTTCTATTCAGCTTTTAACTCTATTCAGGTCTTAATGGACTGGGTGAGGCCCACCCACACCGGGGAGAATCATCTGGTCTTCAGAGTCTGCTGATTCAAATGCTGACCTCACCAAAAAAACCCTCAGAGACACTTCTCCTCAAAAAATGATGTTTAACCGCATAGCTGAGCATCTTACGGCCCATTCAAGTCAATGCATAAAATTGACAGATGTGAAGCAACTTATTTTATACACTATGAAGACCTCCCACTGGGGTAACTGCGTATCCCAATGTGTCTGTACCCATTACCCTGGTGTTACTATTGATAGTACGCCTTCTCCTTTTCGTGGTCCAGTTTGAATAGCAAATTCTTCGGTCACCCAAATTCAAATCTATGTCTCCCTTTCTATACATCTCTTATTGATGACGTATAATCTGATGCTAAAACTTTACATCATCCCTGGTCTTCCCTCCACTAAGTGATGGAATAAGCCTAAATATTAAAATTCAGGCAACTGTTTTTGCCCATTCTTAGGAATCACATATCTATATTTATTTGAGAAAGGTCTCTTGAACATATCCTCATATCAAAATGGCCTTTCCAAATGTCGCATTTGCTTCTCAGATCTTGACCATGAGGACAGTCTCTCTTATTAACATACTATCAGCCTCACTGTATAAATAGTCCTATAACTTTTTTCTTTATATTATAATGTTGTTAGATTTTCAAAACATTTAGCATTCACTATCTAATAATTCTTGAAAAAATCCCTTAATGTCAATTGAGTACCCACCATCTAAGCATGACTCTAAGCCAGAAGACTCCCCGTGCTCTCATATCTAATGAGGACCACTACATCTCCTAAATCATTCTTACACTTAAGTGCTTCCTTCTGTCCCCACGGCCACTTTGCCCCTTGAGTCTTACTTTGATCTTGTCTCTCCTGAATGATATTCCCATACCCCTCACTGTTTTCTATGCCGCTAGAAATTTCTTCTTTTAAGCCATTCTTTGTGGCTTCATCTCTAAAATAAAAATCTAATCATGTCTTTCCCTTGACTAACAGATTCAATGGTCTCCATAGCATGGCGCCGAGGACCTTTATCGCCTAGCTCATTGTCTCATTTATTTCCCCTCTTTTCTATACTCACTGTTGTAGCCTTTCAGAAGTAATTAAAAATGTTCCCCGGACACCCTTTTCTTCATCACTTTGGGGTTCGGGGGCTTTAGACGTGCTATCCCCACTACCTGAAACAACTTCTCCAAATCCTACCTGGGTAACTATTGTTTACATTTCCTGTTTCTGCTCAAGTATCATATTCTCCTTGATATTTTTCCTGGCCCTCAAAGACTCAAGTTGCCCTTAATGAGTTGCAAACATTATGCCCTAGCACTTATTAAATGTCATCATTGCCTCTATAATTCTGACTCACCTATACTCTTCATTACTTTTCTATCTCTAGAAAATAGACAAGTTGATGGCAAGAAGTTATGGTCATTAATTCATCATCATACTCCCAAGGACCTTTTGCATTGCCTGATATCCAATTGGGGTTCAGTGAACAGTTCTTGAATAAATCGCTTCACTTTATAGAAGTAATGGAGTATAAATCAACCATCCAATTCAAAAACAATCATTACATAAGTACATAAACCAATATATAAAATGATATAATCATAATACAGGAGATTGTAAGAACAGATGGGGTTTGGGAGGAGGGAACTGAATGTTTGGTGTGACCTTTTAGATAAGCTGGTCATAAAGGTCTTTTCTATAAAGGTTTGAGCTGAAGTCTCAATCATAAGATTCAGGGCCAAGCATTGCTGAGTAAGAATGTGTTCCTGTATTTGCTCTGGCAGGGAGAAAAAATTCCCTGAGGCAATGGGAGACTGGGCAAGTAAGTTTGGATGAGGATAATGTTTGAAAATTTTCAGGAAATGGAGAGATTCTACCTCCGGGATCACCCTAGTGGGAAGATGTGAGTATCCAGGGCATCCCATGAAATAGAAAGTGTCAAAAAGTCCAAGGATGCGAACAGAAAAAAGAAAATGAAAACAAAGATACAGGCACTGAAGTTTAAATTCTAGCTGGGTTGAAATTTTATCCAAACCAAAAAAGAACCAAACAACATTTACTTTATGAAATAAATGAGACTCATTTTTTTTTTTTTTTTCTAGAGAGATGATCGTTTGGGCATTTCTCCCATAAGATGAGACCAAAATGGCCAATGAAATACACATCCTCATACATTTCTCTCTGTAAACAAAAATGAAAGCTAACTAAATTCTGAAAAAAGCTGAGTCTCTTTTTTTTTCTTAAAACCTGCATATTTCTGCTTTCCAAAAGGTGTATATCCTATTCATAAAGATTCTGAGACTTTATTCCAATAAATTTGTTCTCACTGAAGCAAATGATTACGTTTATTTAAAAAAAAACATTATGAAATTGATGAGGTCATTTATTGTTGCTTAACTTTAATAGCGTCTAAATAAGGCAGGAGTCAGTACAGTTTTTTGTTGTTGTTGTTTATCTGTTGTTTTTTCCACTCCTGCTGGACCAGTAGCAGCCTCCAAATGACATGATGCTAAATCAGACTTTTGTCCCCCCCCCCGCCCCCCACCGGATTTGAAAGAAAGAAAAAAAAAAAGCAAACTTCATCTCAGCACCAAATGAGGCAGTTCATGCTGGTTTTGGAAAAAGAATTAGTTCTGGAGAGAAAAATAACAAACGCAGTCCTGAGGTCTTTCCTATATATATTGAAAAAGGCCGGTCTGGAAAGAAAATGCGGGAAAACAAACAGAGGGGGCCCAGGTTCCTTTATCATACCTGGGGAAAGACACGCTGAGACCTACGCAGCCCTGCCCTGGCGCCAGCGCTCCATTATTGTTGCTCTTTTAAAATGGCACCTACTGCCCTATAAAGTGATCTATTGGGACTTCAAAGCTGTGGCCATTGCATGTAGCACAGGATGTACGCAATTAATTATGTGATGCTTAAATGACAGGGTGTAGGAAAAATAAGGGAGAAGAAAACGGTTTTTTTTTTTTTTTAAAAAAAGTAAAAAAAAAAAACCCGAAGTAATCTGAAAGACCTGGTTGTCTGCCTGCCAACAACCAGTAGCAGATAAGGCCTCCAGTTGCTGTGGAAACTCAGGCCTCCAGGAGCCAGAATCCAATTTCAGAAACCACAAAATCAACATAAACGTGCGCAAAAATAAAAAGGTTTGTTTGGCAAGTAATAAGGAGAAGGCTACCAATGTATAAAACACATGAACCAAGGTGACCTCAGCCAGCCGAAGCCGTAATGACGATGTTGTCCACGGCAGATCTGGCACCTTCGAAATGAGCGGTAACGAGACACAGGCCACGCTGCTTTCTGTTATCAGGTAATTGCTACCTTTTTGAAATATTAACTGTCCACCACCTCTTCCCATGCCTCACCTCAAGCAACATAACGCCATCCTTCATGAAAGGAGCATGAGAGACCTTCATTTTAAACCAAGAGGCCAGAAAAGAGACAGCTAGATGTTTCTTTACATCATGAATTACATGGTATATCATCCAGGAAAAAGAAAAAATGAAAAAAAAAAATAGATTACACATACGGACTTCTTTCTCTCTCCTGTAATATCTGCAAGGACCAATATTCTAAAGTAAGAAGCAGGCTTCGCATGTGAATGATTAATAATTTCAAAACGCAATGTTATTCTCAAAAAATTTTATTTAATTTACTTCCGTTTGGAATTAAAAAAAAATCATCTAAAATAAAAGCCATGTGATGGCTGGATGGCTCTGAATTCATCCTCTGCTCCCAGAAACCATTTACACATGCAACATTATTTTTGTGTCTTATTTTTGTTTTCTTTAGACACTAAATGCTCTGCCAGACTGACTTCATCTATATGTTGAGTTATTTATTTGCTTAGGTAAGGCTGAATTGTATTATATTCTAGCACTACGCCCAGAGGACTGTCAGTATAAATTTCAGAGAATTCACAAGCTTAAATTAAAATCATATAAAAAATGTACCAGCATATTTGATTCTGAGGAAGTGACCTAAAGCTCTTTTCCAGGAAGAAAAAATATAAGAAAAAAATAAATATATTTGCATTCCAGACAGATAAATATGTAAAGAAAGAAACCAAACCCAACACAGAAATATTAAGTGTGTATAAATTCACTATACAAACATCGCCGTCTCCTTTATTTTTCTCTCAATCCTAAGTATTTGCTCCTCAAACTGAGAATGAAAATTAAAATGCATAATTGCATGTACAATAACCCACATTGGTGATTGTGTAGAAAACTCTAGCTGTGTGGCAGACTCTGCTAAATGTGTATTCCATCACGTCCTTTGTCTACTGGGTCCACAGCTAAGCCATGTCTTCCTGTGACTGAGTTCTGGCCACGGCAATGCAGTGTAGGCAGAAGTAATAAGCACCACTTTCAAGACTGGCCCTACTAAACCTCGCTTATGAGCCTCCACACTCCAGTTAGTTGACTAGTTAGTTGTCCACTAGTTAGCTGTCTGTTTACCGATTAGATACAGAAGATTCAAGAGAAGCCCTCATGCTCCTAGGTGATAGTATTATCCATCATGGAGGAAGTCTGGCTCTCTGGCTTACCGCCTGGAGAAGAGCTCTCCCTGGGAGGGCCGACTGATCTAGGGCATCCATGCTAGACTAGGCAGGGGTGACAATTAGCTTTTACTATGTTGAGCCACAAATGTTTGCAGCATTGGTTCCCATAGCGCACATCCTATCTAATACAATACCCCTCAGAGAATAACCTGAGCATTACCAAAGTCTGCGAAGCAGTCTCGGACAGCTCCAGAAAAGTTTCTATCACACCTTTGCCCGCTGCATCCAGCTCTATCAGAACCCCGATCACATGTCATGGTTATATAGCTGTTACTTTAGTAAGCAGGCGTTTTTATCAATGTTTTCTAGGTTTTGCATGTTGACATTTTGGGTCTAGAAAATATATCCATCAACCTATAGCTACCTAGTAAGGATGAAGATCAAAAAGAAAAACCATAAATATCCAAAAAAAGGATTTTCTTCTTCCTCCTGCCCAAAACTCTTATGGCAGCTCTTATAAAATATCATTGGGCAATGAGGACAACTGAAGGGAAACTCACAATCATTAGTTTATGTTTTGAAGAGAAAAAGAACACTCGGCCACAGTGATGAGAAACATCTTCCCGGAACCGAGAGTGGCAGAGAGAAGCTCAGGGCCTTCAGCTTTCAGCGTCGTGGGGGCGATCTGACATTTAAGGACCTGTTATTATGAGCAAGGTTTGCGCGGTATAAAATTCTACCCGGGGCAGAGAAACATTTATACGACCAGAAGAGTCAGGGGAAATTGAGAACGCTTCTTTTTGTTTTCATAGCCACTTCGGGCATTATAAGAAAGAAAACGCGATACTAAAACATGTTCATTTGACTCAGATAATGTCACATCATTTTTCTCATTAAAAGTTGCAACTTCGATTTTTTTTTTAATTCATTTATACCGAATACCCATTTGTTGGATATATTATTGGTGTTGTCATAAATGAAATTTTATGTAGATCTTAAAAAATCATGTTTCTAAGAATATTTAATGACTTTGGAAAGCTTTGATATATTCTAAGTGAAAAAAACTCAAGGTATATAATTTAAATTATATGTTAAAATATTTGTGAAATATGTAAAAGCTATTTTACTAAGTAGAATTATGTGATTTTTATTTAATTTCTTCTTTATAGTTTACTATAATTCCAAATTTTATCTACTAAGTATACATTGTCATTTTATTGTTAGAATATATTGATTACTGTTATTTGTTCAAATAATTCAGAACATTTGCATGCAAGATAAGTTTAAAGCAGTCTTCAAAATTAAAATATGTTTAAACAGTATATTTAAAAAACTGGAGAGATCATGAAAAATTAACAAAATAAAATTCTGTAATAATAAGGATAATAGTACAATGTGTTGGGTGTTGTTTTAAGAATTGTGCTCATATTAATTTATGAGCTAATTATATTACTTTCTTTTTACAAACAAACAAACAAACGAACAAAGAAACAAACAATGAAGCACAGAGAAGTTGAATGACTTGCCTACGGTCTCTCAGCTTAGTAGTGGAAGACCTGGAATTTGAACTCAGGTAGCCTGGCTCCAGAGACTGAATTTTTAGGTACTATACTGTAGTAAGATGGTCATCAGAAGCAAAAATGGAGTTTGCCCTTGGGTTACTCTCTCAAGGCAAACAGCGAATACAGATTCTATAATTGCATCTTTCTACTATAAAAAAACATAAATCAACATTTATCTGAATATAAAGGTGTTTTCCTAAATATTAAGAGGAACTGATTGTTCAAATTATTGAGTGCAAAAGTGAGCAAGAGTTTCGACTGTAGAATACAGAAATGAAATCCAGTGTTGGGAACAAGAGGAAGCAATGAATCCTCACGCTTTTCAAATGTGTCATCTTTCTGTGGACAAAGGTGGATAACGGTATGTTCTCTTACTAAGAACAGGGATGCTGCTGGCTGTAGCCCTAGCGCCGTCCTCTTTCTCCTCTTAATGATCAAACACCCAGGCCCGGGTGCAGCGGAGCAGCAGAGCTAAACAAAACCTTTTCGGCGAGATCACTCCTGCCAAAGGGACATGATTAATCTAATAATGTTGCACATTAAATCAATTTGCACCGAGAACACGAAAGCCACACACGGTGATATATAGCCTATGGGAGATTCCCCAAAGAAACGCAAGCTCCAGCCGATGTGTTAGTCTCTTACTACGTCTTTTATTTTACACAGAAAATTAAATTTTAGTAGTCGAGTTCTATTTTCGTTTAGAATGTCCATTTAAAGTCTGGCTGTAATATTTATGAATACCAAAACAAGACCACCAGGGCACATAGCTCCTAAAAGCAAGTCTCAGTTACAGCTCTACCCAACAGTTCCTCAGACATTAATAATAATAATAATAATAATAATAATAATAATAATATGTGACCTGAAACAAACTATATGAGAGAGGTTCAAGTTGTAAAAACAGATAACACACATTAAAAAATGATAAAAATGTTAAAATATAATAATAAAATTCTTCTATGTGATTTAGAAGCCTTTTCTTTGCTATTACTTCATTCCTGGGGTTAGAGGGTAGAGGGTCAGGTTCAATGAATGCTCATGAAATTTTGTTATAAAATCTTCAAGGAGATACTTTTGAGGACATGCTCAAATATTTAGTCAAGAGTATGTTAAAGTCTAAACTGTAGGCATATTAACCAAAAAATTTTTTCACCCTCAAATACCTTTTTTACCCCCCAAAAATTTTGCTGAATTCCTAGTGCTTATTTTTGTTTGTTTCATTTTGTTTAGTGTATGTCAGGATTAGCTTATAGATTGACTTATGACAGAGTGAATTGAAAGAGACAGAACGATTTACTGTGAGATTGTTAGTGGCTAATGCTGAGTAAAGATAAATGGTGATAAAACACATTAAAGAGAAACCATATCATAAATAATAATGTGAGCTAATAGAGAAATAGGATTTAATTTTTTTGGAAAAAAAAAACAAACGTTTTCTATACTATTTTCCAGTTAACACATTCCCACTTACAATTTACCTGTCAAAGTTAAAACTTAAGACCATTCTTGACATTTGAAAACACAAATTATATTTTTCATGATGAATTAACTTGAATCTGCAGTTAAAAAATCAACCACCAATTTCAGGTTCAGCTTCGCCTGTGAGGTCATCTTTGTCTTTTTCCCGAGATAAACTTTGCAAAAAGATTATATTTTCTGAGCAATAACTTTCAAGACCACAACCTCTGTATAATTAACCTGTTCTATTGCTCCCCTAAACCCAAAGTAATGGAAAGGAGACATAGAAAAAGAAAGAAGAAAAACGAGCATCAGAGAGTTTTTTTTCAAACCTTCCCCAGTCTTGAAATGTTGCCTCATCCTCCCCTGACACTTTCTCAGTGACAAACCTTTTCCTCTGCCCTTCATGGCACCCTCTCTGCTAACCCAGACTGGACTCCATCAAAAATGTCTGTTGGTACATGCTTCTGGGCACAGGACTGAGGTTATGCAAAACCTGGCCTTGCGAATGTAATTCTGGCCGACAAACTGACTTTTTCCTAAACATTCCCCCCGCCCCGCTTTTTTTTAACATAAAGAAAGAAAGCCTCTCGTTTAAACTCCAGGCATAGGGAGAAAAATGAGGAAAGAGGGTGGTGATACGGAGCAAGCCGATGAAAACAAAGCACCGGAGTGCTTAGTGGGTTTTGCTCTGGAGTTTAATTTAGTAGCATTTTCTGTGTCACTGGACCTGCTTAATCAGAGAGGATTTATGTGCAATGTCATGCTGTGATTCACAGTGTGTGTGTGTGTGTGTGTGTGTGTGTGTGTGAACGTGTGTGCTTGTGTGAGTGCTGTGTCTGGGTGCATGTGCATGTGCGTGCTTGTGTGTGTGCACGTACATGCAAGTGTGCATTCATAAGCATGGCGACATGCATACTGCACAGAACTGCTAAGCTAAAAAATCCTCCCTCAATGAAATGAGGGTAATGTTTTCTTCTAGTCACCTTTCAAAGGAACTGCCCTGTCGTCTGGATCCAGAGCTATGGTGGCCCACCTAGACTTTGCAGGGCAGATCTGCCTGGATCCATTTCTCACTCTGCCTCCAGGATGGCAGAGAGCCAGATGCTCTCCTGGTAATCACGTGCTCCCTGCGGCTTCTAGTTTTTCTCTATCACTTAGCTCTGCAGACCTTTTGAAGTGGACTTATTCTGGCTTTGCTCACTTCCTGCCATTCTTCAGAATGTCTTTGAGTGATTTTGGACAGTAAAGGAATGTCAGATTAAAAAATCAAAAATCTTGAGACTAAAATCTTAAATCTGAACACTGAGGAAAACCAGAGATTGAGGAGTCCACCCCCACCCCCTCCAATGTCTTCTTTGCCACCAATGTAGGTCACTTCTTAAAATAGAAGTACAACTTTTGAAGTTTATAATATAATTCAGCCTTTGAGTGACCCTTTTTTTTTTTTTTTTTAGGAGGGAGGAAATGAGTTTAGATATACAGGATCAGACCCAATGAACTTGACTCTGACTCTGACCTTGGCTGACTTTCACATTTAGTGGGTTTCTGGGGAGTCCTCAGTAACACAGGGTAACTGAATTAAGAGACATGGCTCATCCGAGTGGGTACGGTAGGCTTCACCACACAAAATTCTAGAACAGACTAATTTTTTTGACTCAGGCATATGAAAGATTGAAACCAAGACAATCCATATGAATTTATAAATTCAACAGAGGAAACAGATCTACCTTGAGGGAGAAGAGGTTGGTGGGTATCAGGTAAGAGTTCAGAAGCTCATGCAACTAGGTGGGGCTTGAGACCTGGGCAAAGGTGGAATGTACTCAAAACCAGACACCAGGATAAAAGTCTAGTTAACCAGGTGGACTGCTCATTACGAAGCATGATGCTATAGCTTGGACTCCTAAGACTCTATGGCCTCACAGACATATCAGACGGATAACATTGGTCCAACTGCATACAACCAGGCTCTCTCTTGCTGCTTCTGGTTCTGGATAAAACTGAGCTATGCGTAAGCCATTGTCACTGCTGTAATATGGAGGAGGGATGGGTGAGAAAATTAGGAAGGATTCAAAGTATAAGATGTGCCCTAAACTGTAGGTCTGAGGTGGCTGTGATGAAACGAAGTGGCCTGACTATGTGGGTGGAGGGGTGGAGGTGGCAATCAAGAAAAGAGTGCTTAGAAGAACAACAGACATTTTTTGTTGTACATGCCATAGTCATATAAATATTGTATCTTTAAAATCAGGGAAACATGGAAACTAGTAAAACAGCTTCTTCCCCCTTAAATAAAAAGTGTGGTAATTTTTTTAGATTGCTCTCAATTATATATATATATACACACACACACACATACACACACACACATATATACAAACATATATACATATATATTTTATAATGATGATTTATTTGGAAGTCTTAAATATAACTGAGTAGTTAGATAGAAAATTATGTCTTATCTTTTGTGTTTCCTTTATGTGTTATCCTGGGTGATGCAGAGAAAGAAATTGATATTTACTTAGTTTCATAAATTTTCCTGTTAATCCAGCACACGTTATTCAAGGTCATCCATTCACACAATAAATCTTATAGGTATGCCTAAAATATTTAGTCAGTCAGTTTACTAATTGTTAATATCATTATTGTTTTAGGTGGCTAATACTCAATAACACATAGACTATTTTTTAAAACGAATTGAGTGTATAATCATTTTTTAGGCATTGTTATTATATGTAAGCCCAGAAGATCATAAGTGAAGAATATTAAATACCTGTGATTACCTTATGAAGGACACACCTGTTATTATCCTAGGTCCAGACTCCTTTAGACTCTAGATTACTACTGGGAGGGGGGGGGGAGACGGGATCCTATTTTTGTGCAAATATAAATTGTGAATTCCTCAAACCAAGAGCACTCAAGTGGGCTGTGCTCTTTCCAACAGACTTCCATTTATTAATGTATTTATATTATCCGATAAATGTGATCTCTATATGACTAAGTTTTTCATCACTACGACGATAAATGCCAACTTATAAAAGGTTGGAGAAACTCCACCATTCCAGAAAGAGGGAGAAGACTGAAAAATCACTCCGTAACTACGTCCAGTTTCAATCAAAAGTTTGTGCATCAAAAGCAACATCTGATTCTCCATCATGAATAAGATGGGGATTACTGTAAATGGCAAATAGAAAACCTTGACTAATTGGAGAAAATGATGTTAGTTTTGAGGATGTGGCAAAATCTTACTCAGGGCAAAATTTTATATTCTCTTTCCTCACCCTCCCAGAATATTGTGAAAAGGTCCATGATGGTTTGGGACAGGTAAACTCAGGCTTACGAGCCTACAGGAACGTGAACTTGAAGCCCTGTGAGATCTTTTACGGCCGTGTGAACGCCCTGCTATCGCCCCACGTACAGAACTAAATGTATTTGCTGGCTGGCTTCCCTCTTTCTGTCAGTGGTACCACCATTTTTCCAGCCACCCAGGCTTGAAATTTGGGAGTTAGTTTTCATTCTTTTGGCTTCCTACCTCTTAACCCCGTCACTTACTAAATCTATTCAACTCTTTTACGTCTCTTTTCTCATCCACGCCTATCTTGCTTGTCCCCATTTCAAGACCCCAATTTAAACTCCTATTATTTTATGCCTGTTCAGCTGCGGCACCTTTATAACTGAACCTTCCTCCCCCCCCCATTCAACTGACCCTCCATGTCACCACTAGATCAAACTTCTTTGAACATAACTTTGATCATGTTAAGCATCTTCGGCGTTTCTGCCTTGTGTTTATCTGCATTGCACAAGCTGGTGATGTGTTCGGCAACACAAAAAGTCATGCGATTGAACACATTTGGGGAAAGCTGTCTCTGCTTCTTTATGGAAATTCATACTGCTCCTCAGTAGATCAATGACTTGAAGAAATCTCCCCATGGAAAAACCTAGTTTATTTTCTTTAATACTCCCATTTCTCAAATTTAGTTGTACATGGAAACATTTTTTTTCTCATGTAAAAAATCATTAACATTTCTTACACTGAATATTTTAAGTACCATCCTTTGGGAAATGTTTGGATGATAATATTGCAACTCCTTAGTATGATGTATCTTTTCATGCTCCATTCTGTCTAGTCCTACCCTGCACAACTCCCCAGGGCACATGGATGCCACCGGGATGACATACCCCCATTCTCTGGTCATACTTATTCCTTCTCCATTAACTTCTACTGGTTAATTTTAAAAAAAGAAGTTATCTGTATCTTTCCAGAACCAGTTCAATGCTAACTTTTTCACAATGACTTTGTAGTGTTCCAACTCCATAAGTTAAATCAGTCTCCCATCTGTGGGACACAGTAATTGTAACAGTCATAGAGTAATTCCTAATTTATTAAACTCAATTTAGTAAAAGTCTCTGAAGCACTTCTAGTTGGCAGACACTGACGGTAGGAAGTGAATTATGTGCTGCCTCCGTGGAGGCACGAAGGTGCTCTCTGGGGCGTCTGAAGAATTGGAGATATTGCTGTGATTGTGTCATTCAATTTGGAAACTGGGGGTCGTTGCTCGTGTAAAGCCACAGAAAGATGGTCTCTGAGCCAGCTCTAATTTAGTCAAAAACATTAAACAATCATCCTTATTAGACAACAAATTCTGGCTAACCTATATCCCCATATTTACCTCAAAAGCTACATTATCTGACTGTGCTTCATGAGACAAGGGACGCTTGATCACTGTCACTTACTAAGAGTTCCTCATGAAATTGAAAACTATTATCAAGTATCTCTTCAATTACTTATTCTTCGGGCTACAGAGACCCAATTCCTTTTTCCTTTTCTCAAAGGCCTGCATTTCTTGCCTTTAACCATCATTGTTCTTTCTCTGGACTCTCTCTACAGTCCTCAGGCCCTTCTTCACTCGTCAATTCCACCACTGGTTACTCTGCTGCATAAACAGCAGAGGAATGTCCTGGACGGCATACGGCATGCTGGGGTTTGAGTTAGTTAAGTACCCAACTCACAAATACTTATTCAGAACGTCCCAACCTTGTAGTGCAAAACTTGGCCGTGGATCAAAAGTGTTTTAATGGCCTGTTCATACAGCATTACATGAGGGTGATGATTTTTTAAAAATTCTTCTGGGCATAATATTAAACTACAGAAACCCCCAAATAAGTACATCCATGTAGCACCAGATATTTAAGAGCTATTTATGGTTTCCACTATTTATTTGTTTAAATAAATATGACACATTTAAAATATTTAAGATATATATCATACACATATACTATGCTAAAATATACTAAATATCTAGTTATATAAAATTAAATAACGCATGTAAGTTTTTTTTTTTCCACGTGGTTTAAGTTCGGTGGCTGTGTGTGTGTGTGTGTGTGTGTGTGTGTTCCACATTGGCATGTTTCTTACTACCAAATAGAGAAGGACAGTAAAATACAGCCTTCATCGGAGGTCAGTATCCCTAAATTAATCAAATTTTAATTTGTAAATTTGTGGTGCAATAGGTAGAGGGAAATGACATCTCATTGATAAAGGACTAAGAATTGGACTGATAGCAAATTTCCCAAAAGTAACAAAAGAAATGAGAAATTAGTGGACTCTTCAGAGCAGAGTACTTGCGAAAATAACTATCAAACCAGAATAGTACACTAAGCTAATTCATCTTTAAAAAAAAAAAAACGAGGACAAAATAATATCTTCAGAAATTATCTTTCTTAATATCTTAAGAAAGAGTCCACTAATAGGCTGAATTGAAAAATATACTTCAAGGGGAAGAAAAACAAGTCTAGGAGAAAATTCAAGATGTAAAACAAATAGTAAGAAAAAATAATGAAAGTGTATTAAATACCGACAAACATTATCTGGTCTAAAACAATAATATTAATACTGATACTTAAAATAATAAGTGATTTTTAAAGAACAGTAATGAAATACAGGACATTGACAGTATGTAAACTGGAAGACATCAAGCCTTTCTGAGGTCCTTATCTTTTTCTTGAGAGGAAGGGGATAGAAAAGAGGGTTAAAGATATTGTTAAGCTTTTTACTTGAGTAACCAAACATTCATAATAAAATTTCAGAAGTGATCTCTAAAAGAGTAGGAGTATCATGATTAATTATAAATCTTATTTAAATATAAAAATGTTAAACTTTAGGCTTAATTAAATATTTATAATTTCCAGAGTAACCTCTAAAATGGCAGATATAGATTAATTCAGAACCCAGTGAAAATTTTTGAAAGGTAGAAAAATGAGAAATAAACTACTCAAAAAACCTAAAGTAACCCTAAGGAATACAAGAAAGGAGATTAAAAGAAGATAAGAAGAGAAATAAAGAGAAATTGTAAAGTTAGGCACTATAAAGAGCTTAACAATATTGATAGAATAAATGGACTAAACTCGCTATTTAATATATGGGGAGATCAAATTGTGTTATAAAAACAATCCCACTTTATAAATACACATTCAGAATATACCAACTCTTAACCCTATGCTACTCATAAGACTACTCATAAGACGCTCTTCTATAACATAAAGATCCAGATTATTATTTAAAAAGAAACTGTAAAGGGTATACTCAGGTTATACCAACCAAAAAGTGGGTACCATGACAATATTAACATTATGCAAAGATACATTAAGATAAAAATATTATCAGGAAGTTACTATACAGTAACAAATAGTTTAATTTATCAGTAAGATTAAAAAATAAACTTGTATTCACCTATTAATTAGGCTCAGAATATATAAATAAAAATGACTAAAACTACAAAAAAAATCAAAAAATTCATAATTATAGGGGAAGTTTCAACACACCAACTCAATGATAAGTTACAGACGAAATTAAATCAATGGAATATTTGCCAACACAACTAATAAGCTTGACTTAATGGACAAAAGTGTAATTATGTACCTAACAGTCAAAGAAATACAACCTCTTCTGGAGCATATATTTAAACCTTAGGAAAACTTAATATATGTGAGTAGACCATAGTTTAAGGCTCAATAAATTTCAGAAAATAGGTTAACATGTTTTTGGTAAATAATATGGCATGACTATGTTAAAAGTCAAGAAAAACAATATAAACCTATATACACTTGGTAATAAAAAAAAATGCACTTCTGACACAAAGTAATGGAATTTGAAAAATACTGAATAAAAATGAAATACTTTTAAACAACTGTGGAATATATCAAAAATGGAGTTACATGGAAGATTTGTAGTTTTAGAAAAAAGAATTCTGAAAACTAATGAGCTAAACATTCACCATTACAAGTTAGACAAAAAATAAGAGGATAATCCTTAAAAAATAGAAGGAATGAGATAGTAAGGTTAAGAGCATAAATTAACATAATCAAAAATAAAAATTCAATAAGGGAATCAACAAAGCCAAAAATAAGTTTTTAGGAAAGACTGGGTAATAAATTTCTCTCAAGATCAAAAATAATAATTAGGAATGAAATTGGTGCAGAAATACATATACGACAGAGAATTAAAAGGACATAATGAAAACCTTTTTGCCAATCTGAGAATTAGATAAAATAGATAAACTTGTAGATTTTAGCACTCTAAGAGAATATTCTATAATTATACCTAAAACAAATGCATACATTTCAGATACTCTCACAAAGAAAATACTAGCACAACAGAGTTTAATAGGAGAGTTTTTCTAAAATTTCAAGTGTAAGATTATTCCAATCTTATTCAAATATTCTCAAAAATAGAGAGCCTATGTTTCAACTCATTCTTTGAAGCTATAAAATTTTGGTACAAAAATTATATAAAAAGAGTAATTTAAAAAAAAAGGAAAAGCTTGTTTATTCATGAACTTGGATATAAACATTGTGAAGAAAATACTATCAAACTGAATTCTACATTCTATAAAAGAGATTAAACTAGTTTTAATTCAGGAACACAAGGGTTGTTTAACATTTCGAAATCTAAAATCTTACCTCATCACCCAGCACTGATTAAAAGGAACTGAGACATAGACTAAGGCAGCTGCCCAAAGACTTGCACCCATTAAGTGGCTGAACTGGGACTTATATGGGAAAGATTAAATAGTGACCGTCTTGCACAAGAAAGATGGAGAAATTCAATGAGACAAAGCATATAAGGGGTGGTGGTCGATATACAGAAAAGGATCTTTGAATGGGGAAAAATAGTATTCTTTTGACTACTTTATATTTTGGCCAATCCTTCCCCGCCCCTCCCCCCTTCCATCAGAATCAAGGGTATGGAAAAACAGAGTATCAACTGTTTTTTTTTTCTTTTTTTAGGTAATATACCCAATTTTAGAAAATGTAGATGTTCTTTATTGTGGGGCTTTGAAAAGGGGTAGGGCAGAAGGGTAAGGCCGAATTTGGAAGGTTACTGTCAAGTGAGAAGGTGAATCAAAGATGCTGAACTATCATGCCCAGAATGATCCAAAACGGCCAAACAAATGGGTCGCTCAAATAAACTGAGCTGTATCTAAAGTGTTCCAGATCCCAGCAGTGGAATCAGAATGAGTTCCAACCCCTGAATTTAAACGTGTATCACCTTTTCACTGTGTTGTATGTAAATCACAGAAATATTTTATCATGCCATTTCACATTTCTGAGTATTTTCTCTAGGCCCCTCTGCTAATTCCTGGAATCTCTCCATTCAGAGTTGGAGTCATAATCAGATCTGGCGGGTCGATACCAAGGCAACTGTCTGTATGTTTTCTTTCCACTGTATCACAGGATGCCAGCGTGCGGCTTAAGAAACAGTCAGGAATATGAAGCCTGTTTCTTGAGGGGCTGATTAAGCAAGACAAAGTCAATTAACATCTGATTCCTCACAGGTTCCTGCAAGCAAATTGTTCCAATTACCCAAAACCAGTGAGCAAATTGTGAGATAATTAAAAGGGGCAGTCACGACTCCACTGACATGGCCCTGCCACTGCGCTGTCGCAAATTCTGTAGAAGACTGAGTTAAGAGCAACTTCAAACACGCAAATTCTGCTGCAAGAAAGTTCTCCTCAATTATATGTATATACGACTCCTCTATATTTTATTTAATTTTAAGGGCTTTCGAGTGCAATGTGTTTGTCTGCATTTTTACATTGTTATTTTTTTAACAGTTTATTACTTTCATTTAAATATAAAATAAATGCAACATCTTTACAAAGTGTGTTTAGTATATATGCTGTCACAGCCAGGACGTTTTACAACTCTGTGGAATAAAAGATAGACTCCACTGTTACTGTTTACAGTCTGTAATAAGGCAACATAAAAACAAAGTCCACATTAGTTGTGTAGACAGCATACTTTTATGAGCCTGTTAAACTTTGTTTTCACAGGCTACTTAGTCATTTCAAACTAGAGCCTAAACAAACTACCCATATGTTTACTCTGTTTGTCACCAAGAATTAAGATTTGATCTCATTATGTAGGTGGTCATTACTGCAGAGTTGCATAACTTTCCTTATTGTGTTTATGGAAGAAGCTACCAAGAACCAAAATGGAAGGGACCAGAAGACGGGATGTGACAAGACTCTTAACGTGGATACGATGGTATTTTCTTTGACACTGTATGAGCCTGCAGAGCAGACAGAAGTCAGGCTTTCCTAGATGACGTGGTTTGGACAAAGAATTTGCAGTGTTGTACCGATATGAACTTACAAGAAATTCCATCTCTATCTGGAAAAGAGAGGGAGTTATAACTTATTTGCTGTATCAAGATAATGCAAATGAAGCTTGTGGTCCATCATTTTTAGGATATAAAACAACTAACAAATGTTTAAAAGAGTAGGGTCAGAATGGCAAATAATCCAAAGGACAAATCATACGGAAAATACTTTCAAAACGATAGGATTGTTTGGGGTTAATGAAATAAGCTGATTAGCTTCCAACACCTGAGGGAATGTGATGAATTAGACTTGTTTGGTGGGTCTCCTAGAATATATAGGAATCTTGCCTCATGATAAGATATAACAATGCTTTATCTGATTAGTTGACATTCCCCTTTATGGCATTTTAATTTAATTTGTATACTATGATTTTCCCACCTTATGTAATTTTAAAGGACTAAATATAATTTTATTACATATTGAATAAAAAAGAATTCGTATTTATTTTGTGTCCACTGCGCACAAGACATTCTACTGAATAACTGGCATCTATTTACCTTATTTGATGCTTACAGAAATTTTTATGCAGTGAAAACTGTCATTTGCATTGTGCACAGTAGAAAAAACGAGGTTCAGGGTATTTAAGTAATTTGCCCAAAGTCCCCCTGCTAGTAAATGATGGAAAGTGAGATTCAAACTAGTTTTCTGTTGGCATGCGTCTTCATTTTTCATTATTACAATGTACTACTTAATGTTTATAATACATGTTTACCAAAACTTATTTATTAATGAACATTTATGAAGTGCTTATTATATATACCGGAAACTATTCTAGATGTGACAAATATATCAATGAAATAAAATTAGAGAGCAGACAAACCACAAACTTGTAAGCAAAGTGATATAGACTATGGGGGGAAAAAAAGGACAGAGAAAAAAACCTGGAGAGGTAGGTGGGATGAGCTGCATTTTTAAATTGAGAGGGCAGGGTAGAGTTCCTTGAAAAGCTAGCACGCGTACAGCGCCGAAGGAGCTGAGTGAACCACGTGGACGTTGAGATGTAGAATGTTCCAGGCAGAGGAAACAACAGCGTGGAGACATGTGTTGAGAAAGGGCCAAACATTTAAGAGAAATGACCAGGAGGCCAACATGGCTAGAGCAGAACAAGACGTTTGAACTTTATAATAGACATTTATGTGATTGAAATGCAACCTTCATGGACAATTTTTATAAGAATTATAGATTTTTTTTTTATGAGATGCTATTTAAGCCACTTAAAAATGGATATTTCTTGGAAATTTAGTTATGTTCACTCATTTAACAAATGTTGACTGGGCACCTAGTATGAGCTAACATTCTGGGGCATTAATGAAAACAACAGTCGAAGACTCAGATTTTCATGTCATTTGCCAATGACCATGACCAAGCAGGGTGGATCTCAATTTTAATACAGGTTAATATTAGAAATTCTATTTATATAACACATCACATGAATATGTCAAAAGAGAAATCTCTCCATACATGTCTAAAACGATTAGTACTTAAAAAACCTACTCGTGTAATAGTAAAATAAGTATAAAAATCAGTGGATGACAAAATACTAAACATAAATGGAAAAATTCCCATTACCATCTGAAAATAGACAGGGGTTATCCATCATTGTATCAATTATTCTAAATGGTCTAGTCAATGCAATAAAACTGACAACCAAAACCATCTAAATTTAGTGTATTTGTATCATCTAAATGTAAACCGCAAATATATATATTTACATATATATTTAAATATATATGTATGTATACATCACACACATTTACATAAAACACACACATTATATACATATATTTTTCTTTTATGATAATTCCCTAAAGTCTATTTGTCTTAGGTCAAAGGGCACATACTGTTCAGAGTTTAAAAACAAATTTTCCAGTTTTCCCTTAGAGTTTCTGACACATGTTCATTAGGTTGGGAAACTAGAGAGTAGGGGGAAAAATGTCTTTTTCTAGGAAAAATTTGCTTCCCCTAGTTAACTCATAAAACACTCGGGCTGGATGTAGGGTTGGGATTGAAATACAATTTAACCAATGATTTGATCAGTTTTAAAATGTTCCTCTAAAAGATGATTTGTAATGCTTGAAGTACATTGAGGTGTATTTATAATAATTATCCAGCTAATAAAAAGACACAATTTCTTGGGACTGCTTTTGTTCTCAAGTTGCCCAAGTACTTATGGAAAATTTTTCACAATAATCTTTTACATTTTTAATATTTTTACAATAATGATTAGATGCACAATGAGAAAGGAGGTTGGAAAAATGTTATTTCAAGCAAAGCCTAATAAGGGGGTGTTTCTATGAACCTTTGCATCAGCTTAGACACCCAACCAGCCCGTTCAAAATGCACATTGATAGAGGAACAGACAGGGTGAAGTTATTGATACCAGATAGCTAAGGAATACAGGATCTAATGATTTGTTCACTGATATTGAACAGAGCTGTCAACAAAAGCCCACTCTCACAGCCAACCCCTGACCCCCGGCCAACCGATGCAACGTGTGACTGACCTACAACAAAGTGGCCCAGGTACTCTCTGTCATCTTCAGCACTGCTCGGCTGGGTCAGCCGCCATTGGTTTGGGCCGGTGTATTACATCTCCCTTTAATATTTCTAAACCATTTTGTCTCTCTGAAGATGTTTCACCTTAATGTTCTGGCTATCTCAAAAGTCTAGATGAGCTCCATTAAGGCTATCCGAGGATGAAGCCTCTCCGAGATCATATCTTTTGGGCCTCCATCTAATCTGCCCTGTCGCAGAGCAGATGGAGGCAAATTAGCATGTTACTAAGAAGGAAAGAAACCTGTCCAACTTCTAATAGGCTTATGATTCATCTTCTGACGGCTCACAGGCCTTTCTGGACCATGGCAATTGGCCATCTGGTTTTATGGAGGATGATAAATTCAGGAATAACATGACTCTTGGTCCTCTGTCCCTCCAAACTCGAGTCACAAATATTGTGAGTCAGATGTCCCCACCCGACAACACAACAGCTTCTGAGCTCAAATGCTCCTTTGAAGTAGCCCATGCCACCCAACTTCAACTAGGCCTGGGCTACAAGACAGAATTCTTTTTCTTCAGCACCACACACACACACATGCACACACGCACACACGCACGCACTGTTTTTTTAAAGAAGGCAGAGGCACCCAGCCAAATAAACTACGTTAAGCAGTGGGTTCCATTTTAGGTGTTGACAGTGTATAATAAATCCAGGCCTACCTAACATTTACAGGGACGTTATAAAATGACTGAAATGGCATGAGCTGGTTACCAGGCCAACCAGACAAACACAATAAACAGGCAGCAGTGACAGGAGTAAGTTACACCATCTCTCCGGTCTGAAATATATCACTTTACATTAGTCTCTGACCACTTTGAAAGCTCTTTGTTTTATATTTTTCAAAACGCTCTTTTACGGCATAGATTACCATTTAAATCTTTTCAGATGAGGAAGTTTCTTCTCTTTTTTTCTCTTCCCAAACTTGCCTCGCTCTAGAAAGTAGAACATTTATTTTTATTTTAACTTTAATTAAAAAATAAATTCAAGCCTTAAGAACAATGTTAAGGCTCAAACCCTGACGGTCCCTTCTGGCAGATTAAAAAAAAAAAAATTTCCCTAGACTAGAAAGAAAATAAACAATAACAGTAGTTAGTATATTTGGTTGGTTTAAAATATTCTGGTGAAACGGCAGTGGTTTGCAGGACTATTTAACTCCTTAAAAGTCAGTCTGTACTCCAAAGAACTTTCTCTCTTAATGGAGAATACATTTTATTATAAGCAGAGAGTTCTAGAACATTGTAGTTGGAATGAGTCTTAGAAATCATCAAACACTTCCTTTATTTGAATGAGAAAAAAAAGAAATAGATTTTTTAGGGCTTTTATAATTATGAAAAATAAGTGATATCTCATTTCTGCTATTTATGCCATACAAAATAATTTATTTTTACTCCTTTGGCCAGTATTCATGGATGTAAAAGGAGCAATATCATACTTCTTAATTTCAGCATAGGCTTTGAGCAGCAAGCTAAAGTAGAATAAAGTTTTCCATATATGATGAAATAAAACTACAATACCTACGAAACAAGTAAAATGCTTCAATACTCAGTTTAACCGAATTTGCATGACTCATACAAAATATTGCCAGATTATCAACCATCCTTTCAAAAGGCAAACTTGTGACCAGGGCAAATGGCTTTTCCCAGTCTGCCTGAGACACTTCAAGACAGCGAGAGCTCATGTCTCAGAGAAGGCCTCGACCTTAGAGAAGCAGGTACAAGTGATCATCTACCTGTGAAGGCCATTTTTCTTTTTCACTCTCATGGTTTTATAATATATTTAACAAAAACTTGTCTGTAAATTATCCTGAGGAAAAATCTGCCCTTGCCTAAAATACTAAAAGCGAGAAATTTCCTAATGATGATTTATTTCTTTATAATCAATAGAATCCATATTTCTACATCTCAGTCAGTAGTTTTAGTATGAGAGATGCAGAATATAGTTAACTTATGCATCATGTTCAAGTTTTGAAGTTGTAGCTCCAGCACTGGAAAAATTTCACTGCTGACAGGGAGAATCTAGCCATTTCCCACTGACTGGTTCATCCTTCCTTGACTTACACTGCCAGGACTTACCTCTAAGAAAACAATGTAGGTGTTAAGAAAAATTGGAGATGAGACAATTGGTTAGAGGGAGCCCTGCCAGAAGTCGGTTATAATGTATTGAAAATTCTCAGTGCTTCTCAGAATGATACCAAGTAATGCTTTGACAGCTCCAAACTTGATATTCTAGTATAAACGGCACAGAATTTATTATATTGGCTCAAGAAAAGGCATTTTTCTTGCTTTCTAAGGGCAGAGATGTAAGTCAACTAGACAGATATCTTTTTAATAACCTCTCTTCTGATTTTATATTTTTGGCACTTTTTGTCTATAAGCAGTTTGACGTCCTAATAAATTAAAGCTTGAGAAAAGTAAAATTTTCTGATCGAAATGTTTCTGATGAGGAACAAATACGAGTCGACTGACCGTCTCGACAGCCCTGATTCTTCGTCCCTTGTTGTCCCTACACCCTTTGCAATATGACTTTGAAGTTCCTTTCTCTGAACAGGTGGGGTCTATTTCCTCGTCCTTTGAATCTATGACATGTTTCAGTCGACAGAAGGCTATCGGATGTTACTGTATTAGCTACGAGTCCCGGCCATGATAATCACGTGCATTTCCATTTATTCTCTTTTGATTTCCTACCTTTGCCATTCAAACTTGCCTGGACTAGCACGCTGAAGAATGATAGATACGGGCCCAGTTGCCACCTTAGCTCTAGCAGCCATTGAATGGCCGGATGGATGAGTGATCCCATATGAGACGGAGGAATCACGCAGCTGAGCCCAGCCTAATTCAGCAACTAACTTCCAGACTCGTGACCTAAAACAGTTCTTATTGTCTTAAGACACCTACCTCTGATGTGGTTAGTTATATAATATTATTGCGACAATAGATAACTGGTTGCAAATAAGAAGTCGGAGACCTCCATAATACCGCCTGACAGCCACGTCAGGGCTCGACTCGATCTCCTGAAGCCCATACTCCAAGCCAGCCCATGCCTCTGTGCTGGGCCTGAGCCTGAGGTAACAGGACCTCCTAATGAACTCAAGCAAAAGACTTTTAAAACCACACCTGACCACAAAAATACACTGAATGACCTCTAGAGAACTTCCATCTCAATAGCACAAACTTACAGATTCCACTGAAGCAATGCAATTCAATACGGAGCCTCTAAATTTCAAGAATGCTGAGAGATTGAGGAGGCACTGGGCATATATATATTGTTTTAAATTTTAAAATATGGCAACTGACCACCACAGTTGGAGCTAACTAATCAATCGGTTGATTGACACACCATTCCTAGAGTTCCCTCCGTGTCCAGCACAATAGCTCTATTTCTGCAGATACTGGCATATTTAAGCAGGAATACTGGATTGCTGCTGCAAAACGTACCGTTTTCATACTTTGGTGGATTTAATTTCTAACTTATTACTGCTAACTGGCAACTCTGTCTTTGACTCATTTCTGTATATAGTATTCGGTGAATAAACAAACATTTAGAACTTAAATTTCCTGCCCTTTGATATTATCAGAAGTCTAGCGCACAGTAAATGTTTATTCAGTGAACACAATAATTAGGAAAAATTGAAAGATATGATTAAATGCCCTATTAGAAGGGATAATTTACTTTATTTTAATAATTAGGCATAATGATAAACATAAAAATAAGACAGAGAAATAATGTTAGAAATGCAGTCCAGTTGCAAGATGAGACTTTTTTTTTTTTTAATTTCAAACAGATTTGAGAGTATCCTGACAGTCTATGAAAGATGAGCCCTCCGTGGGCTATAAAAGACAAGACCATCCTTCTGAAACTGCTTAGACATTGATCTGGCTATATCGTAAGACCATTTCCAGTGCAAAGCTTCAAAATAAACGAACGAATGAACAACAACAACGACAAAAAAAACCCACAAAAAAAAGTTATGTAAAATAGATATTCTATTGACTAACAAGGGCCACTCCATCCTTGACACTCACCCTCAGGAAATAGTGACCAACGGAAGCCAAAAGTGCTAAGAAAGGAGAGAGTGGTAGGAAAAGACCATATCGAGGGTCATCATCGTGGTCAGTGTCATGGTCTGCCCTGAAACACAAGAAGCTTTATTTTCTCATGTCCGAGTATGACAATACTTCCCTGAAATGGTAAGTAAATAAATGATGAACTGTCTAAAATGGTTAGCTACAGAATTTGATAAATAATTAGTCCTTGAGTCACGGTCCACAGCAGAATACAGCTGCCTTAGAGCATAAACCCATTCTTAAGTTTTGCTCTGGTTCATCTCTACGTGTTATTTCCCTCTGCCACCCTTCCCAGTCCTCGCTCAGCATGCTGTTTGGAAATCTCTAAAGGAAGGGTGGAGTGAGTCCCATGACTCCTGCTCTCCTGCCATTTTTAGCTGCCTGCAACCTTTCCTGGCTGCGACGATTTATAGACTTGGGCTCGGAGGCCTTGCCAAATAACAAGCGTCTGGCTCACGAACCCTGAGGTAGGCTCGTATTAAATGAAAACGTGTCCACTCCACCATATGAAAGCAAAGAAGGGGCCTGCAATGTCAACGTGTGAAAAGTCAAGGTTAAGGGAGTGCAAGGTTTTACAAGAGAACCACCACCCTGCAGTGACTAATTAAACTGAGTGAGGTCCAGATGGCAAGCATCTTTAAAGATGCCAATTATAGATTCAAATGTTTTTTTGTGACACTGTTTTCCTAGAAAGATTAAGTAGTGATGATGACTTGCTTTTAGTGTTAGGCACCATTTTATTGTGTCACAGATCCGGCCAATGCTTGCCCATGGCTGCACACCTGTATACAACTGATGCTAACTTCGTAACATACCCCGGGCACGGGATGGCCACTAAGAAAATTCAAGCATCTGTGGCGAACCCGGAAAAAAGGGAGTGGCTCTCTGGTCAAGAATCACATTCCCTACGTCTGTGTTGGCAAACTCTTGGCATAGTTACCCCAGGCGTGGCTTTAAACAAAGATAATTCCTGGTTGTCAACTGAAGTCTGGTAAGTTCCGTCATCATGGTCACCTCCTCCGGGAAGAGTCCTGGACTAGTTCAAGGATGAAAAACATAAGAAAGAAAATCAAACTCCCTAACAGATGCAATTAAGCTGAACAAAGATGAAAAATTTAAACTTATTAGGCAGGGGGACAGGTTAGAATGAGGAATACCCCAATGCTTACCTTTTGGGGTACCGACTAGATGAATCAATCATTTTTCCTCTTCTACTGAGTCTCTTATTTAGATGCCATTCCTCAAACTAATATTTTGCCCAATAGTCCTATCAGTATGATTCCAGACATGTTGCTGAAGTATTACATATCAGCAAACCCTGCATTGAACTTAGTTTAAAAAGTTTCTTTCTTACAAGACTTCTCAGCTCCTTAATCTCACTGTGGTGTAGCACAGATTTCTGGAGAGGGAATGTAATATTGTTTACTTGTCTTGCTCTTAAATACACACATGTACAAGCGCTTTCAGACATTAAAGTTTTAGATTTAAAAAAAAAATTGTGAATGTAGATTTTAGTGCAGTACTAAGTAATTAAGTTTTCTGGGAGGAGAAATAATGATGAAATCTATTTGGTGGCCTTAATCTGGCAAACGAACCAGGGTATCATGGAACGAGGTGATAGAGCAAAGAGATTACATCAGCGTTTGTTTGGTTTCTCACTATAATCCTTATATAAGACGTTTAAAGGCGGAAGTGGTGAGGAGGGAATGAAAAGGGAGGCACAGATACAATAGTCATTCAAGAGCAAACTCGATGGCTCTGTGGAACTTTCCACATGCTGGTAGCAAGGAAGAGGTCAAATATAACTCCGAGGTTTCAAGATCAGAAAATATATATGCATAAGAACCCAGGTGGGGAATTGGAGAGATTCAGGTTTGCCTTTGTGGGATTTACATCCTGGGATTCTTTTGAAGATATGGTAGTAAAATGGACAGTGAGCCTAACAAAAATAATGCAGAATCCTCAGAGAGATAAGATTTGTTTCAAAAGGAAGGAATTTAAGGCTTTTGATGTCAGTGACAGACTTACAGAGCAACGGCGAGTGATAAGAAAGCAGGTAAGGATAATGACAGCTGGGACAGGCTTGAAGGCCTTAGGGAAACGGGTCTCAGTCGGTTGCATGCAACTCCAGGACATTGTAACTGCATCAGGCACGGAGGTTGGGGTGTGAGTGTGTGTGTGCATGTGTTGTGCATGCGTGTGTGCGTGTGCATGGGTGTGTAATTGCTGAAGAGAAAAAGGAAACTTAGAAAGAAATGAGTTGACTTTCATGCAAGTTACTAGTAATGATTCTGGTTAATATTAGTGAGCACTTATTAAGGTCCAATATATATATTTTTACACAGATAACACCAATTAATCATCGAAAAATCATATTATGCAGATATCGCAAATCTCCTTTGTTAAACAATTGTATTCTATATGTTAGCATGTGTGTGTGTGTGTGTGTGTGTGTGTGTGTAATGTCTATACCTAAACATTTACCCACTTTAGATGTATAATTCAATGACTTTTTAGCAAATTTCCTGTCCTGTGATACCATCACCATAATCCTGTTTGAGAACGTCGCCTCCAGGAAAAGCCTTCATGAGCATTTATCGTTGTAATGACTGTTCTATCCGCAGTTACAGCAACCCGAATCTACGTGCTTTCTCTACCCATTTTCTACCCATTTTATCCCCATCTTACATCAGAGAAAACTTTACCATATCCCTTTTCTAGTTCTGAATAAAATTGTCCCAATTCACACACAACATAAGAAACACAATGCCTTTGAAAATCATCAGACGACGGCGACAAAAAAAAAAAAATAAGTGATAGTAGAAACACATCGACGGCACAGGAGATGGGAGAGATTTGTGAGAAGTTAGTATTTTCCACGTTCGGCAAAGTAAACAAAGAGCTGAAGGTGACGTTTGGGTGTAAGAAGCAAGATCTTACAAGAAACCTGGTACCAGGAAGAAAACAAGCGATGTTTTATTCTGGGCCGAGTTTTCAGACACCGCTGGCCTGGCTAGGTGAGTCTGCGGAAAATCGGAGCTGGCCGGCACTCTCTGGGAGAAACCCTGATAGGCAATTGCGCTGCGGAGACGGCCAGTGTGGTCAGCGAGGCATTTGGATGCAGCCCACAGTATGAGAAGGGGGCAGAAATGGACCACATGGAAATTGGCGTTCAGAGATATTGCATCTGGAAGGCAAACTTTCCAGGCTGCTGTCGGCCCGAAATGTCAAATTGTTTGAAAAAACAAACACAATGACATAACAGGCATATGCGATGAAGCTTTCAAGATGTTCCCAACTGAACAGCATGCGGTACTTGGCACAAGGGACCTATTCCCCAACCCCCAAAATACTGTCCCAATAACCAGAGAAAGAAGAAGAAAAAAAAGAAATGTCGAGACTGAAGTCAGGGAGGTGAAAGAGTAACTAACTCTGCTGGCTGGATTTGTTCCCTGCTCTTCCATTTACACAGCAATCACTGGACATTCTCTGTTAGACTCGATCTTTTTTTCTAACGTCCCGACCTCTTACATCTGGTAAGTACACATTCCTAAACTCTGAAAGAAATAATCTAAATCTTCTATATATATATTAAAAGAGGAAGGCCTTATGGATATCACAAAGGTAGGACTCAGACAAAAGTAAAGAAATCTGTTCAAAATTACCTTTGAATGGAATATTCCTTCAATGAGCTGATAATCAATAACTGAGTCAGTAAAGACGCCATTGGATATTTGAGATAAAAGGAAAGCTGGTAAGAAGAATGAGATGGTAAATCTTCCAGGAATTTTTTTTTTTTAAATGCAGTCTGATTATACAAATATAAAACTGAACTCTTTTTCTCTCCGAAGATATTTGTGGTTCAGTGGTAGGCTGCTTAGAGTTTCAATTGTGGTTTCTTTATTCTCTCTCATCCTTAAAAAATGTGATGAGTGTAAGAAGCTTTGCATCCATTTTCGAGGCCCAGTGTGTACGGAGTCTACCCAGCTCCTATCTAGCAAGCATCCCTCCTGCTTTTGAAATTCCCTTTATCTCTCAACCCAGTGCCTGGAGTTCCACTATTTCCTCCAATCACCTGTTTGATCATTCAGTATCAATTCTACCAAACTTTAGATGTTTTTCATTGCCATCTCTCCTTTTGTTTTGTGTTTATGTAGACGACATACAACAAAAGAATGAGAAATGTGAGCACGGATACTTATAAAATGCCATTTGTATCAGGCATCTGATACGAAATTTGATTTTCAAATTTTCTCAACAATGTAAAGGAGGCAAAGAAACCCAGACATAGGAAAACACTTAAATGGCATCTATCTATGCTCTGCATTTCCCTTTCCTATGTTTTCTTTAATGGCATTGCTTTTATTATTAAGACTTGACATTTTGGGGAGTTCAAAGTTCACTGCAAAATTGAGGAGAAGGTGCAGAGATTTCCCACGTGGCCCCTCCCACCCACACGCCTAGCCTCCCCCATTATCAGTGCCCCTCACCAGAGGATACATTTGTTACAGCTGATGAACCTGCAGTGGCACATTGTAATCTTCCAAAGTCCATATCTTAATTACACTTAATTCTCACTGTTGCACATTCTGTGGGTTTGGACAAAGGTATTACAGGCATCCATCATTACGGTATACAGAATATTTTCACTGCCCTGAAAAGCCATTTATCCTTCTCCTCCATACTCTTGACAACCACTGATCTTTTCACTGTCCCCATAATTTTTCCTTTTTCAAAACGTGATGCAGTTGGAATTATATAATGTGCAGCCTTTTTAAAATAGCTTAAGGTAGAAACACACATTTATGGTTTCTTCATGACTCGATAGCTCATTTCTTGTTACCACTGAATAATATTCCATTGTCTGGATGGACCACCATTTACTCATCACCTACTGAAGGCCATCCTGGTTCCTCTACGTTTTGGCAATTGTAAATTAAGCCGCTAGGAACATCCTTGTGCAGGTCTGTGTGTGGACATAGGTTATCAACTCTTTCAGGTAAATACCAAGGAGGGCAACTGCTGGATCGGATGGTAAAAATATGTTTAGCTTCGTTAAGAAACTGACACATTCTTCCGACGTGGCTGTACCATTTCCCATTCCCACCAGCACTGAACGAGAGTTCCTGTTGCTCCGTATCCTCACCAGCATTTGATGTTGTCAGTGTTCCTGTCCTTTCTATGATACCATCTGGTGACATGTCCATCGGGTTGGTTAACAGAGCTATCAAAAAAAATCAACTTGGAAAAACAGATAAAGAAGTCGACCGTTCCTAGCGGTTAGCTCCTTTTCATAAAGCAATTGTCTTATTTCAATTTTAGGTGTTTCCTAGTTACGTGTTTGTTTTTAATCATATAAAGAAATGATTATTTTGGAAAAAAGTACAGGTAAACAAGAGTATAATTCACTCATAATTTCACTTTCCAAAATAAAACAAAACACTGCTAATATTTTGGTTTATATCCTTTCAGAAACGTAAGCTTGCACACACACACACACGCATATATACACACAATTATCCATTAGTTCTTACTGCATAACAAACTGTCCCATGACTTTACGGCTTCAAATAACAACTATGTACTTGCTTATATTTCCATGAGTCAGTAATTTTGGCTGGACTTGCCTGCGAGGTTCTTCTGCTATAGTAAGTTAGGTGGCTCCATTTGGGGGGTTACCTAGGGGGTGATGGGGCCATAAGCATTTTATTATGCAGCAGACTTGTCCAGCCTTGCTCTCATGGTGTCAGCAGCAGAGTTCCCAGGTGAAGCAAGAAGGCAAGTCTCAACATACAAGTCCTTTCCAAGCCTCTAATTGTATCACAGATGTCAATGGTCTATTGGTGAAGCGATTCCCACGGCCAGTCCAGAGCCTGGAGTGGAGAAACAGACTCCGCTATTTGAAAGGAGGGTTTGGATGTGAGAATGTGTGGCCACGCTTGCAGTTATTAATGATCCTGCCACACAGGTGGTGGGCTACTATTAACATCTTGGTTTATATATTTTTTAAAAAAACATATAAGCACGTACTAGATTAAAATATGTTGTAGGTATATCCCCATGTCAATATCTGTTGGTCTGTTCCATTTTTTCAATAGCTGCAGAATGTTACCCCTTTTCGCTGTACCATCATTTATTTGATCTACCTCCTACAATCCAAGTTTAGGACATGTCTGATTTTTCCCTATGAGGCTGTTGGAAACATCATTGTGCATTCATCTTTCTGTCTATCCATGATTATTGTCTTACATAGCCCTTCGGCTAGCTTATTATTCTCCTCTTTCCCAGGCTCTCCAAGACACAGCCTTTGTTCATTAGGAGACATGGAAAAAAGACAGTAGAAAGGGTAAAAATAGAGACCCAACTTGAGTGTTTATCACGACTTGTCACCAATACGAAAATAAAAAGTAAAAATGAAGATAATTATACAATCGTCATGGAAACCCCACTTGTTTATAAAGAATAATTTGTGAAAACATTCCCAACTTATCCACCTCTAGTGCATTTCATATACTGCTTCCAGCACATAGTCCGGGACCAATTCTTTTTACTTCTTCCAATGGCATTGGCCTGGGTAGCTGGTCTATTTCCTTTTGCAACATGGTGGCTTTTCCTCCATCTTGTTGGAACAAAGATGCTGCACGTTCTGTGCATCCTGGTGCAGTTGGCTCCTTCGCGGCCTGTGCCACCTGACACCAGAACATAGAGAGACCAGGCCGCCCATCCGGTGTCCCTGGCGGTGATAATCTGGGTTTCATGGCTCGGCTCCCCCACCTGCGTTTGGGGCCTTCTCCGATTCACTAAGTACTTCCTCGCCACCTTCTTCCATTTCAAGAACAAGGGCTTGATGTGCACCTGGATGTTGTCGGTACCCAACACGCAAGACAGGAGAAGGAATAAAATAAACACCTTATTATAGTTGAGCTGGACCAGGTCCAAGGATATGTCTAAAAGCTTTTGTCTGCAGAGAACCGCACTCTCAGGGCTGATAACGGTGACTAGATGTCAAGCTGCAATAAAAAAATATCAAGTTCTTTAAACAACAAACTGCAAACACCATAAAAATCGTTGTATTGTCTTCACCTTCCCTGTTTAGTGGCTTTGTTGTGCTTGTGTATTATGGCAGACACACATGCCAACGGAAGACAAGAATCTTCTAAGCTTGTCGTGTGTTTATACGTGACTTCCGGAATTAAGGTGGCGCACAGGAATTTTCTATTTATCCAGCACGATCGATAAGGTAAATTTGGAAGAATAAAGAAGGGGAAGGGTTTGAAAATATGCTTCATTTCACTGTTTGTCTTCATAGCATGATAGCTGCATTTTCAGAAAAAGAATGCCATTCTTTTCATCTTGTGTTTTTATCTTCTTGGCTGTTTTTTCAGATTCCAAATTTCCAGTGTGTTCTTTTTAGTAGAGACACATGGCAAGACAATGCTATATTGGAGTATTAAATTTGCTTTTTTATAAAGGATCCTGCATGGAGAGATTTAGGCAAAACTAAGATGAAAGACCTAAAATCCATTTGTGACCTCGGGTTATCAGATTACAAAGATCATCATGGTTTATTTTAATCTGAATAGGTTATAGGATGGAAGTCATAACACAATTACACAATTAAGTTATTTCTTACTCAAAATGATTCTAAACATTAGAAAACAACCTTACTATTTGAGTTTGCGTTTACCAGTTACTCAAAATCTTATTCAGAATAAAACAAAAATTATCAAAGTCTCTGTCTGGGTACTTAATTATTAGTGTTTAGCTAATTTTCTTCAAGGGAACAAGGAACGCCTCCATTCACGGAGAAAGACCAGTTTCATTTCAAGCACGACTATTGATGCCCATGGCAAGTCTGCTGACTGAAAAGACAGTGTTTATTGATTCAACCTTTCCATAACCCTCTATGAAAGTAAACATGTCTGAGATAACTAAGCAAAACATCAAATTTCACTCAACTACCATGTGGCCCTCTCTGATTAAAGAACTTGGCATGGGTCACTAATCCAGCTGAGGTCCCAGCAGTACAGAGGATCTGCGTCTTACATGGCACGTTAATCCTTCCCACCACCAATTTTCTTCCCCAGCACCATGAACACCTTCTCCAGCGTCCGCCCTGATGCTCTCCTCTACCTGCAGTTAACTGCTGTTTGCTAAGAGTTGCGCATCATCCTCTCTATCTAATACTGTCGTAGTAGGTGTAATTTTCGTCTCACTTTAAGTTAGTATAAGCAACTTCTCTTGGGAGGTGAGGAAGTGAGTGTATAGTTTCATCATCATTGAGAAATCTCACTTTGTTGATAATGGTATAATCATGCATTGCCAACGACTTACAGATCTGATTCAAAATAAGAATTTTATATTTTAAAAAGCCAAAACTCTCCAACTAAACATTACCTCGATCTTCGCTGAACCTCAGATTTCACTCGATATGAAGAAATCAGTGAAATATCTTCACAATCTGTAATGTAACTTTCATAGTCTATCCATCATCACTGAGGCGGGAAATAAATGAAGACATGCACATATGCGAGACAACATTGTATCTGCCTTTGCATGTATACGTCATTGATTCATTCAACAAACATTATTGGCCATCCACTACATGTGCTGAAAACAGAATGACAGATAAAACACCTTCTCAGCAAACTCCTGGTGCTTGCTCTCCAGGAGAGGAATGTTAAGATAGCATCGTGCTGATTACGTATGAAAATAGTAATCAAAGAGCAAATGGATAATTCATTTTTGATGCATACCTATTTTGTTAAAGAAAGGCATGGTTTTGAATTTTTCTTTACTACACGATTTTTACCTGCTCCCTGAAGCCACTGTTGGAATAAAACTAAATGTGAGATTTTGTCATACTTATAGAGGAGCATTTTTTCCTGAGGTTCTAAATTCGGCCTCAGTCTAATGAAGAATTGCCCTGAGCTTTCTGTGTGGTGAGATGAGAACTGGATGACCACACGACTGGGTATCTGTGCTTCATATTATGGGTTAACACTCTGAGGACGATTCTATTTCCCTCACTTCCGGATTCTCTGGGGCTCCTAACTGTACCTACCAGGTACCGACAATAATCACAACAAAAATCTTTTTATGACCTCGAGCTCCCAGTTTTTCACTTCATCTGAGCCAGAACCTCAGAGAGAGCAGTTGTCTCCTTAGGTCAGTGGTTCTCAACTGTAGGTGATTCTGTCCACAACAATTTTTGTTCACAAAGGACCTTTGGCCACATCCAGAGACAGTTACAGTTGTTACGACTTGGTGGCCTGGTGACAACAGGGGTGAGAGCGTGGCATGGAGGTGGAGTGGAATGAGGGCGGGCTCTTGCCATCAAGCTTAGAGACCAGGGATGCTGGCCAAACACCTTACAATTCGAAGGGCATCCCGTGACAAAATGATCTAGCTCCAAAATTCAATAGTGCTGATGCAGAGAAATTCTGCCTTAGAGGTGCTCTTGACTTGACAATTATACTTACAATGTCCCTGCTTAAACATCTCAGCACAGATGGCAATGCTACTGGCTTAAGGACAGTGTATGCTTTCTTCAACTCCCTATAACTTTCCTTCAATGGTTTTCTTTTCGTTTGTTGAAAATGCCATACATGGTTATAAAAATTTTATCAATACCAGGGATGTCATGTTTTTTATATTGATATTCCCATCTGGGATGAGACGGTCAGATGATACTGAAATATCAAAGTACTCACGTAAATCAGAATGTTTTCAGAAGGAAATACCCCCTGTCATTGAATAGACATTACTAAACTATGTAGAGGAGAATGTCTTTTATTTCTGAATGGAGATACCCTCAGATAAGAATCAGATAAGTTCTCCTTCCCACTGAGGTCTGGGTGAAAATGGGTGTGAGATCCTGAGTGTTTTCTAAGTGGTGCAGAATAAGGATTGGAAGAGAACATCACCTCTGCCTCGCACAGATTCTGGTAGACCAGAGGACAAACACCAGGCTCTTGTAGCGCAAGGTTCATCACCCTAAAAGTAGATTAGGGTTACTCATTACCCCAAGGGTACCCACCGAGTCATGACAGTTATGGCTTGAAAGCTTTAACTCTAACTTAATTTCTGTCTCCAGAAAAACTAGAGAAGACCAGATTACTGGCATCGAAGAAGTTTACGTGATCAAAGATGTTGTCACGATCTCCAGTTAGCTCACTGCTCTCCGTGTTTACTACTGCCTAAATATTGCTTTTAGGGCTTACTTTCCAACTTTGAAGTTATCTGAGGCCATCTTTGAAGCTTCTCCAGGTTTCCTTCACCTCTATTCAGTTTATGAGGCCAGAAAGAACAAAAGTACAACAAACCTAACATAGTAAAAGTCTAACTAGTATATTATAGAAGGCTGACTTTATGACTTCTCCTTACTCTTCTGCCAAGAAGCTCTCCTAAGTTTCATAAAGACTCACAGTTATATTAATATATTCACAGAACACACACATACGCGCGCGCACACACACACACACACCTTTTTTTTTTTTTTTTCACATTGACGTTTTTTTAAGGTGAGAACCATACTCGACTAATTATACTGCATGCCCCACCCCCCACGACAAAAACTTCCAAAGAAAACAGCTGAAATCTCATCATGGCCAGTGTCTGGATGAAGCTGTTTTAAAAATCATGGGATAAGCAGCTCCCTCTGTAGGGGGGAAAGAAAGTGATTATGCCGCATGCGAGGCCTTTAAATTGAGGGAGAATTAACTCAGCTTATAATAAATCACTGTTGACATCTTCACTAAAGACTCAATGCTCTCGCAAGCCAGGGGGAATTTTTAGCTGGCCAAGAAGGAAACCTCACAAATGCTGGCTATTATTTGCATGTGCCAGCTTCATCTGGGAGCTTCTGAAGGGTTTTCCCTGTACAGTCTGAACAAACTCCACAGAGAATAGCTACCCTACTAAAACAAACAAAGGTTGATTAATAACTTATTATCATATTTTACAATTGAGACTTTGGAAAATGCGTCACAGTAGGAGGCCCTGTCTTCACCTCACTTGTGTGTTTTTTTTTTAAGTTATATATTGCTCTTTTACACTTACATACACACAAATTAAAGTAAAAATGACTGAGGAAAACAACCCTTCCTTCCATGGTTTGAAGGAGAATTTTTTTTTTCTTTGTATTTTTCAAATGTGACTCACTGGTCTACCAACTTTCCTGAAATTTTATCGACTTTATAGCATATCGCTTGCTGTTCATCTGCTCCCTGCAAAGTCCCTGAAGGAATGAAGGCGCTTTCTGTGGCGTACACGTTGAGGTAAAGGACCTTTTAGTCTGAGAGGTGGAGTGACTTAAGGACTGAAGGAAGGACGTCCAGGTGAGAGAGGACAGAGGCAGGCGCCCGCCTGAGCTGCAGTCCAGGGACCATTCTCTGTCACATACTTCATAAGGAGGGTGCCTTCCTCTGCTGATGGAATCAAATACTACATTAAGGGTATTTATTGAGACATAAAAAAAGTCTCGGAGTGACACGAAGCCTCTGGTAGAGTATCGTTTTCCTCCCGTGTCTGCTACCACCAGCCTTCATACTAGCGATATCACGTGATTCAGGGAAAACCGAATTCGTCAGGATTCACTGCCATATTCCCCAAAGAGTTCACACTTTTATCTGGGTGAGACTAACATGTTTCAGTGTTATTTGCTTTGGGGAGTGTGGGAACTGATTCAGAATCAGGTATAAATTAAATGTGTATACACGACATTGGAATCATGTTTCCAAACTAGTAAGATTACTTCAATTAATAGGATATTCCGGAGACTGAAGAAAAATCAGAATGATTAACTGGGTAAATTTGTCTATTTTCACGTACTGTGATATTAACTTAATAAATTAATTATCATGCCAAGACTAATAATGTTATTAAAAGGCCATTTTGGACCAATTAAGATATATAATCATAGGCAGATAGATTGATAGATAAATGGATGCGAGGTAGACAGACAGACATACATAGTATAAGGAACATACATAGAAATCCCAGATGTTCACTTAGCGCTTTCTACTGTACAACTTAGAAATGCAAACAACGTATATTTTTTAATTCTGATTTTATGCTCCCAATAAACAAAAGCAAACAAATAAATTAACAAATATGTTTTTAAAAGATGGTCTGATGTTTAATATATGTTTATTTCCAATTAGTTACAGCGGCTAAATGTGGGACTTATGTGGCTCATTGAATGCTAATTATTATGCTTTCGCAACACGTTGTGGCATTTTGGTGAACTATTTTGGCATCGGGGCATTCCTAAGTATAGTCGGTAGGCTCTGATTAATATAGTAGGGCATTTTTAGCTTAGGCTTTAGCTTTTGAAAATCACACTGCCTAAAGTGTTCCCTTATAGAAAAAAAATTACTATATTGAAGCATAACCCCACCTGTAGATGTCTAGCCAAGTCTTTTGGCCTGTGAAATGAGTACCTAACTGATAGAGATAAACAAACAAATCACACACACACACATATCTGCATATACGCATACATATACAAATCTGTATATATACATGTATATACACATATATACACATATTTATAAATGTTGTTAAGATTCCCCACAATAAATTAATTTCATAAAACGGAAAGATTTTTACCTCTTAGAAGAAGTTTTATTTCACCTCTCCCAGAGGGTCTGAGAAGCACTGGCAAGAGCACACACATGACATGAGTGTTTAAGGAAAGGATGAAATTGCCGAAGATTGAAAAACACACAACGTACATCAAGCTCTGAACACCACATGATAGGAGATGATGTGGCCCTAAGTCACAGGAGTGGGCTCCCGAATGTGAATTATCAGCTGGCATTCTGTGTGTGTGTGTGTGTGTGTGTGTGTGTGTGTGTGTGTGCACGCACACGCACGCATGTTTCTTGTCTTTTTCTCTGCAAAGCATTCCACTCAGGCAACTGGGGTAACGAGTCAGACAAGTTCTCCCACAAACAAACGCAACACTGTTAATCAATCACTCTTTGCACTTTGAGAATTTACTTCCTCCTGAAAACCACTTGTGAAATGAACCATTTTTCCTCTTCTTCAGATTAGGGGACTGGAACGGAGGGGCGGGGGGCGGGGATCGACATGCTCATGGTTCTTTAGTGACATTTCAAGACAAATGAGTTGAAAAGCAGCGACTCTTGACGGGGGGATTCAGTTCTGCCAGGCACAGATAACACCAGTCACACAAGAGCCAATAATCACTAATTCCTACTTATTTGGTTGTTGCTTTCTAACTTTGTATAACAAAATCGACTGCTGAATCCTATGTACTTCGCAAAACCAGAGACACTCTCCCTTGCTATCTCAATGATCCTCAGCAAATCCAAGAGACAGGGAACAAAGAGGTCCCTGCACAATGCATTTCCCGCATTGCACTCAAAGTAGAGCCACAGCATTTCTCCCTTAAACGTCATCTGTTTTTACATTACGCCGTGCATTACATGACACTATCAAAACGTGCAGTAACAGGGGTTTGCTGAGCAAGAATCCTTTTGGGGAAAATATGCACACAACATGAAATTTTACATAGAATTTAAATGGGTTTGTTCACCATCTAATTTTTCTTCTCAGCAGCTTTAATCTGTTGTTTCACTCTATGAACTTCTGGAAGATACCATTAAGTCCCTGTTTCAGCATTCATCTGAACCTTCTCCCCACTCCTGGCCTCCAGATATTTGGAAGAAAATAACAAACTGGTGGGGAAGATCATTAGAATCAAGCATAATCATAGCACCAATTTATAACAGCTAATATCCTGATAACCATATAATGAGAGTACTAAAATAAACAAAAGTAATTCATAATATGTGATAGGCTGAAACCATTTTGGGTAGTAACAAACAATTCTATTGCGCGAAGTTCTGAAGGGTTTGCTGGATTCACAAGGCGAAAGAATTTCTGTTCTTAAAGCATGACCTTTGATCATCCTGACAAGTGTTAAGTAATCAGATATTTAAAACTGAAAGTTTGGTGAGACTTGAAAAATTACCTACCATAATTTCCTCTTTCTACAGAGAAAGAAAATGAAATTCTGGGAGACCGCCAAGTGGTTAGCATATAGTCAGTTAGTTTTTTGTTTTTTGTTTTTTGTTTTTAAAGATAGATAGAGACCAAATCGGTCGTTTGTTTAATATCAAGTCGTACCAAATGTATTAAATCTTAGCAAGGGATACTGAAAATGACAGACGAGTTTGGTCACTCTGTTTACCCGAGGTAAAGGTTACTATCTAGAGCCAAGTATTTTATTTACTACAAATCAGATTCATTGTTGAGTGATATTTTCAATCACTGGACAATATAGGAAGCTGTAGAGGACCCTTTGTTCGCGTCCCAGGCCGTTTCGGGGAAGAACTGGGCGCTCTGGAAGCTGCGAGTAGCGCTGGCGGACAGCCTTGGACTCTCGGCGATGCTCTTTGGAGCCACACTGGGGACTGAAGCAGAGAAAAACACGCGCCCCGACATCTGAGCATCAGAATATCTTCCCGTATTTTGAACCAAAAGAAAAAAGTGAAAGATCTCCAATCAAAAAAAAAAAAAAAAGGACTAAAAATAGAGTCTTAAACTGCCCATTCTATTTGCACACCATTGTCAACTGTCGAAAACTTGCCCAGTGAACACTTAATACCTGTGAAGGCTCAAAAACCATTGTCTGATTGGAAAGCACCGTTTCCATCACAGGGCCATGAAATACACGATCAACAGCTTGTCTTTGTTTAAATTTTGATATTTTGTTCATTGTGGATTTTTTTTGCATGAATTTTGAGTTATATATATATATATTGCGTTAAAACATTAGTTATCTTGATTACTGAGTTTTTGGTATCTCCTTAAAGTTTTCACTGAGGAGACTGCCTTACCTGCCTCATCCTAGGGCTGGTCCTAACAGGCAAACTTTTTCGAGGCTGTCTCGCTAGCGAAGAGCTAACTCACCAAGGTCGTGTTCTTCTCGAGTGGTCCGCATTCAGTCACTGATGCATGGAGAGGCAGCCTGGGCATCCAGGCCCAACTGCGCCAACAGCGAAGGGTCGTTTTAACTCCATAGCTCTCTGCAAGGCTAGCCAGAGCCGTTCTGGGAACTGGGTTCTAACTGGACCTTCCTCTCTACCTATTCCTGCTTCCTTCCCTGCCTTTCACAGGCGTTGATCTCAAACACGCTGTGTATGTAGCAAGCTCCATCTCTGAGGCTGCTTCCTGGGGAATCCTACCTGTGGCAAATATCAAATTATATTAGCTAATATTTCTTGAGCACATACTGGTTTCAAGGGATGTTTATGAGCAATTTTATTTTACCTTCACCATGAACCAGTAAGGCACTACGAGCAACACGGATTTTTGTGTGTGTGTGTGTGTGGTATTAAAATCAATTACACACAGTATAATATCCTTTCAGTGGATAAAGTGATAAAACTAGGCCCACACGAAACCAACATGCTGTGTCGTAATGCACGTCAATGTTCTTCCTTTCCTCACTGGCCAAAATGTTATAAAGATGTTTAACCTCAGGCGAAGACTCATACGTATAGTCCAGAGTATGTGCCTTAAGAAGGCGGAGAAGGATTTCATACATTTTAAGGTTTCAATTCAAAATATTCCAAATTCGAAATACGATTCACCAAAAGAGATACGCTCTGGCTGTTTAGAAAATGCGTTATTTTCATTTCACTCTCTCATGACACTGGATAACTGAGGTCTGAATTTCATTTTGTAAACAATAGTGACAGTGGGTCAAAATGTAAATGTTTCATAATCTTGACATTTCTCTTCATTCTGAAATAGAATACCACCAAGGCTTGTGATAAAACGTGGACACAAATTATCACTGCACACGAAAATGATAATTCATTAGTTTGTCAAATGTAATAAAAATATTCTCAGTTGAATTAGGAAACATATTTTGTTAGGTCAGTGGGAGGCCTCGCAAATTTACGTGAGCTCTTTAAAAATTCAAATCGCCTATATTAGAAATTGCATCAGTGAGTAGAGCTCTCTTTTTAAATGCTTTTTGGTCTGGATCATTTGCTAATAATCCTATTTCTGAACTTCACTGTGGCACATTTTTTCTTTCTGCAGTTATGATTCCCATATTTCTGAGCATGTTATATTTTATATTCAAGTCTCTTACTGTTCTGGTTCATATGAAATGCTGCTATTTATTTATTACAAGATCTCACATTTGTTTTATCCATCACAAGCTAACGCTCGTATGAATTAGGCCCTAGAGATGCAATATCATCTTTAAAAAGCTGCCCCAAAGACGAAAAGCTGAGAATTGAAAGCAGAACGAGAATCAAGGTGTAGAGCCTGAGTGTCCAAGTTGATATTTTTTTTTCATGTGAACAGCTTAGGTCCACAATCCTCCCTTTTTTTGGTCAAAAAATAGCTATTAGCATACCAGGAGAATGTATAAACCTGAGTTATGACTGGATTGAGATGTCTGCCCAATGATTCTGGGCAGGGCCACATGGAAAAAGAAATGCATAAATGATTCTCTGGGAGGCTACTGCTCTGTCTTTACTTACCTGTAACTTCGCAACCTTTTTCAAAATGAGGATATTTGAAGACTACAGCATTTGACCAGTCTATTTTTGAGCTGTAAAGGTTTCCTACATATATTAGTCTTCAGCAAAGGAATCTGAGCTTGTAAAATTGCTGAAGGTAGCTAGCAGTGAAATCTAATCTATTCAAGCATTAGAAAGACACAGGTACTACTCAATTTTGTGAACCAAGAGAGTTAGCGACTCGCAACCCACCACCTGGGATATTATGATATGGAGGCGTATCATAATATCAAAAGAAATCCATTCAAACAGTGTTTACTAGATATTTTTATGTGCCTGGCACAGTACTAAACACAAAGTATTCAAAGGTCATTCATTGCACCTGCCCTTGAAGCACTTGATGTTAACTGAAAGACTTTCTACAAAATGTAAACATAAATTACTATTATGGCAAATAATGTAAAATGCAAGGCTAAAATTTCGTTTATTAAAATGTCAGGGCTGCATCCATGAGCCACATTTCAGGTTATGTACATTTCGTTTATTATTGGAGGCCACACTGCAGTGCATTCAATAGAAATAAATTCTGTGGAGATGTTCGAGGGAAGAAATTCACCTTTACCCTTAAAACTCTAAGATTCTTTATCTGAACCTTAAAATAAAAACTGGGTCAGCTGATGTCCGTATAAAACAATTTTTGGTGCCAGAGCATAACTCAAGATTCTAAAAATGTAAAGAACCACCCAATATTACAAGAGTTTATCGATAGGGCCCACCAGGTAATTCTAGATATTCTTGGATAGTTTGATAATTTTGTGGAAGTGGGCAGGATTTTAGAAGAAACTCTGTATTGAAAACCAACTATTATTACCATAATATTATAAAAATGCTTCATTTTACACTTTCATGCAACAGTTGGCATCTGCTTTGTTTCCAGACCATTTTGAACATTGTTCCTGTTTCAAAGTGACTCAGTCCAGGGACTTTTAACAAGGAGCTGACAACGTAACATCAGAAGCCATCTCTCTGAAGCTAATGGATCTACGACACAGTTGCCGCTGAGTTCCCAGGTTGTCCGTACCAACATAGAGCTCGCAATGTGCGTGTCCCTGCCCGAACATGTCTTATATATGCCAGAGGATGCTGAAACAATGCCCTGTTGGCACAGCCTCTATTTACCATGGTGCCCTGACTTATGGGCTGGGGAGCATTCTATTTGGGTTGTGCAAGGCAAGGTCATCATTGCATAAAGCAGGAGCCCACAGGTGGCTGTTTCTGAGGCGATCCGATGGGCTCCGGTCACAACAAAGGCTGAGTGACAGTTTCCCTGGGTGTCTCTGGGACGTGGCAAGGCAAACTTACTCAGAATTCCTTGGCCGAATCCAGGAAAAAAGTTGACTACTAAAATGAGTCACTACTGAGCAAAAACCTTGTCTGTAACTCTCTTTTGAGGTTATGTGCTCTTCTAAAATTACATATTTGGATTGATATATTAATGTGCCTGTATTGTGGTTGCCTAGAGACGACTTGGAAGCCACGGAGTTGGACGATGATGGTCTTTGTCACCGATTATGTCATCTTATGCATTGTGCTTCGATCACACCTTTCACAAAGAGAAACAGAGTTGCCCTTTCTCACCTTTGTAAGAAGAGGCATTTTTTTTTTTTTATATTGCCTCCCTCACCCCTTTTAGGAGATATTTAAACCGATATTTAGGAGATATTTAGGAGACATCATCCCTTTTAGGAGATATTCAATCCTCTCTCATGATGTTCCATAGATTTGTAAATCATTTGAATCGAATGTTATCACTTTGAAGAGATGAAAGAGGCAAAAGTGACAGGAAATAAAGACAAAGAAAATCTCAAGATGAGCTTTGTGAATTATTTTTGTTTTTCTCTAGTCATTCAACAACTTGAACAACTACTACGTCTGATGTTTGGGGTGAGGTTCTGGGAAGAAAATGAAGACAAATAATATGTTCTCGAGGAGAGGCTACAGGAGAAGGCGTATATGAACAAGGTGATGGAAAGTGACCGACAAGCAAATGTGCGGAGTCAAAGGGACAGTGTTGCCTGTGGCTGGCCGGGTCAGGGAAAACTCTATGGAAAAATCTCTTTCCTCTGTTCCTCAAAAGAGCAGAACTGCTGATTCTCTGAGGATAAGAAGACAGGCTTTTATGTTGTGTCAACCAAGGCACAAAGGTGGGGACTTGGAGAGCTGGGAACTGAACGGTTCCTCGGCTCAGGAAGGCTGATGTGTGATTAATGGACCACAGCGGGCATCAGAATGTGAGGAGAGAACCCAAAGGAAGATATTTCTATGGTTAAGGATGCGGGCTGATGCGATGGCATTAGAAATTAAAAACGACATGTAGGTGTGAGGAAGGACGCATGGGCAGGTATGAGGGATGATTTGGTGACCAAGTGGATTGGACCGGTGAAGGTGAGATGCCCTCGAGGGCAGAAGGATGAAGCAGAAGGATGAAGCAGAAGGATGGTACTGAGAACATGAACTAAAACATCAGTGAAAGAAATCGAGGGCCTTCGAGTCAGACGGGACACGGGCTCACTTTCAGATTTGTATATTATATTTAAAAGCGATGGCTTTCGGGCAGTGATGGATCATTCAGGGAAAGACGTCCACCAGATATTTGCGTTTGTGGAACAGAGAATTGGGATAAACATCAGAATTACTGCGAAGCTAGAAAAGAGTGTTCTGGGTTTAAATCAGGCCGTCTCTGTGAAGTACGACGATTCAATATTTCTGTTCATTTATCTTCGGATCAAGAGAAGTGAAAGAGTTTTCTAATTCTGAGATGACAGAGATGCACTTTTTCCTCTTCCTGCTAAGCACAACTAAAAATCCCTGGACATTATATATAAGACTCTGAAAGGAAGAAAGGATGGATGGGTTATGCACCTTGGGACCCAAGGAACACTAAAAAGGTAAGTTCTCTGAATTTTCTCTGTACCTCACGTATCCCAGACTTGGAGCTAAGAAGCCAGTCATTCAGAAACGCCAATAAGTACAGGCACAAGAAACCCCAGCAAAAATCCACTCTCTCTGCCCAAGGGCCAGGAAAGGGGCAGCTTGGCAAGAAAGAACACTTCTAGACAATGAGCGCCTAGCTCTAGCCAAAAAACCACAGAAAACACTGTGGCCCTACCCCCAGCCCCAAAGCAAAGGCCGATTAAAAATCCCAGATTCCTACTGTCTCCCGACAGTGAGAGATGCATGAACCTTCTTCCCCTGCAATGTCAGAAAGCATCCCAAACAGAAGATATAAATAAGATCCGATTCCAATGGCACCATACCCAACGTGTTTGAGTTTCAATTAAAAAAATCACCCATCATAGCAAAAACCAGGAAGATCTCAGACTGAAGAGAACAAAAGAAAACAACTGATAACAATACTGGAAACGGAGATGATAGAATTAATTATCTGACAAAAATTTTAAAGCAGCCATCACACACACACAAAAATTGTTTCACTGAGTGATTATAAAGATGTCTGAAACAAGTGGGAAAATAAAGTGAAACTGTCAGCAGAAACAGAAGATAAAACAAAGAGCCAAAGGGAAATTTTAGAATAAATAATTCAATAACCAAAATTTAAAAACTCAATGATAGACTGGATAGCAGAATGGAAGGGAAGAAAGACTAAGCGTGAGGATGGAACGATAGAAATTACCAATCTGAAAAAGAGAGGTAAAATAGACTAAAACAGAAAATGAACAGTTTCAGGAACTTGTGAGACTATAACAAAAAAAATATATAACACTCCGATGGTGGCATTACACCCAGAAGGTGAAGAGAGGAAGTGTGATGCTGAGAAACTTCACCAAGGGAGAAATGCAGGTGACACATGAACGTATTAAAACACGCGACATCATATGTCATTAAGGATTTGCGAATTGAAATGAGAATAAAATGACACTATACGAATGGCTAAAACAGAAACAAAACAACAACAGCAACAACAAAAAACACCTGACAATACCAAATGCTGGTGAGGATGTGACAAAACAGGAATTCTCGGTCACTGCTGGTGGGAACGCGCAATGGTACAGTCACTCTGGAAAACCGTTTGGCAGCTTCTTATAGGACTAAGCACGTAACCTCCATACGTCCCGACCCAAATGCACTCCTGGGCATTCACGTCAGAGAAATGAAAACTTACTTTACATAATTATAGGCACGTGACCTTTAATGGTAGCTTAATTCGTAATAGCCCCAAACTGGAAACGACCCAGACGTCTTCAACAGGTGAAGAGTTAAACAAATGTATGCATCTGTAACACAGGCTGCTACTCGAACAATAAAAAGGAACGAACTGTGGACACATAACAACAATTTCAATGAATCTCCAAAGAATTATGCTGAGATGAGAAAAACATTCCCAAGATCATATAGTGTCTTTATTTTTTTTTTAACGTTTATATGACATGATTGAAATAACAAAAATATAGAAACGAAGAAGAGATTAGTGGTTGGCAGTGAGTTAAGCAGGGCGTGGGAGTGGGAGGGAAATAGATGTGGCTATAAAGGACACTTGAGGGGTCCCGGGCTTCGTGTACAGGTCCCATGTCTTGACTGTATCAGTATCAATATTGTCACTGCAATAATGTACGATAGTTCTGCACATTGTCACAACAGTGGGAAGCCAAGGAAAGGTTCGTGATTTCTCACAATCATATACAAAGCTGTCTTACAAAGTAACAATTTAACTAAAAGCAGGCAAACAAAAAAAAAATTAGAAAATACGCAAGTTAAGCTCTTCTTGGGAATAGTAACTTGTCTGACATTGATTGTATGTGCATTCTTGCACTGCTGGGCAGCGTTCAGCAGTATGCACTTTATTATAAAGCCATAAAAACGTTGGGCGATCGATGCTGCTATGAAAACCCGGCTCCCCTCTTCCTGAACTATGGGGATATAAATTTGCAATCCTAAAATTGCATTAGCATGTGATTCTACAACTTAATAAAATGCACTTGTTCCAAAAATGAGGGAGAAATGTAATATTAAAAAAAGCAGCAATCAAGCAGAATTATTGCTGTATACATAAATATATTAGGGAGGGGGAAGCAACTTGATTTCTTTGTGTATAAATTAATTTTTCAAATGAACTAGAAAACTCACATTTGTATGAGACTGAGTAGCAAATGTTTACATAATCTTTCAATTTTACCATACCCAAGAAATATGGGAAAACAGTTTGTAGCTATGCTTTCTTTCTTTTTTTAAAATTTTATATTCTAATAAAATCTCTAGGTTAAAAAAAAAGCACACAGACATACAGAAAATGTGCCCTACAGAGTGGTTATTCCCCCGAAATGTTAAAGAAAAATTGCTTAATGATTCAAAGTAAATTCAGTATTTCAGTTTATTCTTTTAAACATATGAGAATTTAATTGTTGTTCTTAAATTTTTGCACAGTATCTGATTTGGAAGGGTTTTACTTAAATGTTAATGAGATTGGTAACAATTTTGGCTTCCTCACTTTAGTAAAAGGATTTGATTTTTTTCTTTCCCCAAATCATTACATAAATGACCCTGTGCGGCGGGATCGGATGGGCTAAAGGTGTGGGTGATACATAGTCTCATTTGAAGCACAGCGTTACTTGATAGTTTATAAATTATTTTTTTCTGGCAAAAATGTAGTGCTAACACATTCTCATCGATTATCCGCCCTTACCTTCTTATCTCAAGTTCTCCTCCACCACGCCCATAATAGTGAAAAAGCCTAAAATCTCCTCTCTGTGCCTCGGGGCTCATCGCAAATGAAACAAGTCCTCAGATCACACAGGCCCTGCAAGATGTTGCCACCACCGGGACCCTGGGTCCTAAATAGTCACCACTCTTCCCCCTCCCTTGTTCTGCTGCTGACGCAGATGCCACGTCGCTGTTCCTCAAGAACACTCGGCATGTTCCCCTCTCGGGACCTGGGCACGGACCTTCCTTCTGACCCGGATGCACTGCCCTTGACCACACGTGCCCTGTGCCTTCGTTTCATCGAAGCTCCTTCTCAAACGCTCTCTCATCAAAGCTGCTTTCTCTGTGCCCTGTTCCCCAACACTCCTCACCTCTGGTCCCGCTCCGTTCATTAAGAATGTTGATGTATCCTTAGGTAATTACGTTTGCTTTGTTCCCAGCATCGGAAGGTAAGCACTATGAGAACAAAATCTTTGTTTGTTTGTTTTTACCGTGCATCCCAAAGTCAAGAACAATGTAAGGCACACAGTAAGAGCTCAATAAATATCTGTTAAATGAATGAATGAATTAAATACAGCTACATACTATGATTTGGCTGATCTCATGAAAATAATTCTTAATTGACTTCAGACACCTTAAAAAAAGCATCAGTAACTCCCCCCGTTGAACACAGATTACATTTTAAACGCCCCAATAGGAAACTCCTGAACTTGTCATGCTTGTCACTCCCTAGCGGGGTGACCGATCACCCTAATTTGCTGAGGACCGAAGAATTTCATGGAACGCAGGACATTCATTCCTAAAAGTGAGGAAGTTCCGAGGAAACAAGAATGACGCGGTAACTCCGGTACCCACGCATCCTCCTCTTCCTCTTGGCTGTAAGCTCCCCTGTTCTCTCCTTCAGCCCGCAAGGCCCCAGTTTCCTCCAAGACCCAGCTCAAGCTCCCCACCCTCAGCCAAGTCTTCGTGGTCTCTGCCACACTCCCTGAGGTTTTCTCCGCTATATTCAACAGCTACTCTTATTAATTTAGTAAACATTGTTACATCTTAAAACATATTTGTCATTAGTATATATGTATGTACTATACCTATTATATGTATACACACACACACTCTGCCTCACCAGTGAAATTTGTTCTCAGAAAGTAGGAAACTACCCCTCATTTTTTTTTATATATATCTGACCGTCCGACACAGCGCTTGAAATGTAGTAAATATGCAGCAAATGTTTGTTAGTGTTGATGGATGGATTCTGTCTTTTGAAAGTAGACTACCTGGATAAATAATCACCCGGTAGGCTGCTTAGAGTGTGAAGTAGAGCTTAAAAACCCAGGACACGTGACCGTGACAGAGCCACAAAAGGAGGTTATTTTCATTCAAAATAAAAGACATGGAAAAAGTACAGACCCGGATCAAGATGTCCCCTTTGAAAGGATATCCGATCTTCCTGCTTTTGTTCTATCCTGAATAGTATGGATCCATATAATGTCCTTATAGATTAAGTCTACACTGGCATCTACACAATACCAAGCTACGTGATTAGCATGGGAAAAGGTAATGAATCATCGTGATGGCTTGTAAGACACCATATTCTAACATGTGGCAGCATCCTGACCAAACGAAGTTTTCACTTTTCATCTAGCTATTTTGGTGCTGTGTAGACACAGTCCAAGAACTAGAACAGTAGGAAAACTGCCACAGTTATGCTGAATTTTACTGGCTTAGCAACGAGGGGAAACTCGCGCATCGCTTGCCAGAAAAATAACTGGCTTTAGCTGGTGCTATTAGTCTCACGCTTTTTAGGAGAACTTAATTTAAAACAAAATTGTGGGCTTAATTCCCACCCTAATGTTTTGAGACCGCTGTAACAAGCAAATGTTCAAAGTGTTCTTTATGCAACCAAGTGGGCAAGTTTCTTGTTCGGGCTCCATCTATAACAAAAAGATTTTCATTTGGTGAGCAGTGATCCCTGAGTTAGCACAAGCAAACACATCAAGATGCATTCAGGCTTACGGCACAGACATCTCTGGGCAGTGAGGTCTAACCTGACAAAATAATCGCTATGGAAAAACAACTTACAAATCACACTTGCCACCGAAATAGAGGCTTGGTTTCCTAACTGGCTTCTCAGGGAAGCCCTAAAACAATATGAGGGATTGTTAATTGAGGTTTAGAGTTACTATCTTATGCCTGCACCTTAAGCATTAATTCTGGCTCGTTGCTATGCAGCATGTACCACTTCAAGACGAGGGATATTGGGATTCATCCCTTCGCTACTCGGAGTATCTAAAAGGCTATATTATATTTCAGGAAGTATAAACCTTTGACTTTTCAGTAACGGTGTTCCAGCCTTAATGTATGTTTCAACTCCATCAGAGACATGGTTTACTTGGATATGAGTATGTCAAGAAAACATAGAAGAGAAAATGCCTCCTAAAAGGAGGGAAATAATTTTTCAGAAACTGTACCATGGTTTCCTTCATTCATGTAAAACCTGAGCTTTTCATAGAAACAGTACCAGGTAACAGATGACATTCCTACCTCTACTGCTACTAGTTCTCCTATTGACAGAGCGCCTGTAATATTAAAATGCTCTACTTGATGCTTTATTTACTCACAATACGTAGTAACTGCTGTATGACTGTATCCTCCTCTCCAAGAGGTTGATGAGAAATGAAATTAATACACATAAAATAATACTCATTAACCTTTACTGAAGCTCAGCTCTTTCCAGACACTACTCCATTGCATACTGAAATATTAATTTCTCACTTTTATGAAAATGTTATAATAGGAGTAAGATTTTAACCTTTATACAAATGAGGAAGGTGAGTTTTAACATATTGCTAAGCCGCACCTGACTGCTGTCTAAGCCCTCCCCCTTCTCCAGGCTGCAGACCACCCACTGGACGTGGAAGCTGTGTGCAGAGAAAGTGATTAATGAGCACCCTTCGAATAAGATCCCGTCCTCCATGATGTAACGTAGAGGCCAGTCAACTTCTTGCCTTCCCTCCTTGTTATTGTAATGAGAACATTGATCACATCAGCTCTCCCCTTTAACACAATTTTAAGTGTAGAAAACGATACTGTGAAGTACAGGCACGATGGTGTCCAGCCGATCTCCAGACTTTATTCACCTCGCATCATTGATACTTTATACCCACTGAAGAGCCACAACCTCCCCCCACCCCATCTCTCTTCGCCCTGGCCCTGGCAACCACCATTCCGTCCTCTGCTTCTATGAGTTTGGCTACCTGAGATACTTCACCTAAGTGGAATCATACAGTATTTGTCCATCTACGATTGGCTTATTCCACTTAGTCGACTGTCCTCCAGGGTCATGTTAACAAGACCACAGATGACCAGTTTTACTGAGAGTGTCACGTGGTGGAATCAGACTAAACGAACAGTCCTTCTAAGTACATCCTGTGTCAAAGGAAACAGAAGCAAAGCCAAAGCAAGAGATGAATTTTCTGATGAATCTTGTCGATCCAGGGAACCGAGCTGGAATAAAGGGCTCACGAGGGGCCTTTTATGGTGTTAGACAGACTTGTTTTGTGAAGCCTGTGGCTCTTGTTTTATCACATGCTGTAATTTGGTTTAAAAACTGCATAGTCCAGGTTTATGTAATTGGATGCAAGCTACTGACTCAAATGACTGGAATGTCTCAATGGCCATTAGTAAAATCTTACTTGTTTTCATTTCCCACCCTCCAGATAGACAGTATAGGATTAGACGAAGAGAATGAATCAGCGCCCTTCCCTGACGGCATGGTCCCTTCATTCTTCCACGGCCTAATAAATAACATTCCTAGAAGTGAAACAAAGTTATATACAATTAAGGATGGTGATAAATATTTCTGAGAGTTACTGTGTATCATTTAGATCAAAAATAATTTGAGAAGCGAAGGTGTCATATTTTCTAAGGAAGAAAAACCAAACAAGGAAATAATGCTTTTGCGTTCCATAGAGTGGGGAGACAGCAAGTATTGGAATCAAGATATTCTCTTCTCAGCTAGTATTGGAATCAAGTTATCTCTTTCTTTCTCAATAAACAGTTTATAGCTTCTATTTTTAAATTGTAAAGAAATATTTGGTATATATTCAATAGAAAACTTTTTGTTTCGCTGATGGCAGAGAATTGGAGACTCAGAACGAACTCCCGTAGGTGGAAAGATGGGTCATCATCAAAGATGCTCTACTTATTCTCCCCGGCTCATTTTTAAGCTCTGCCAATTATAAACCCTGCGAATAACTTCACGTAAGCTTCTTCACCTTCCTATGCCTTTGTTTTCTCATCAGGAAAATGGTGTAATAATAACTACTTCACAGGGTTGTTGTGACAGTTAAATGAGTTAGTTATACATAGAGTACTTAGAATAGAAAAGGCACATAGTCGGTAACTTATTAAGGTGATGATGTAAAGAACTTGAACATACTTAATAATGTATAAATGGTTCATTTCAAAGTAAAAAGTATCGATGGAGAATATTTAATATTATGTTGTATTCTTCGTAACTTCAATTTTAAGCTCATGGGACAAATAAACTGCTAATCAGGATAAAGGAGGAGCAATGGAAAAAAAAGAGAGAGAGAGAGAGAGAAAGGGCAATGTGGAGGAACTTGAGTAGCTTGGAAAAGCTGCATGCCATAACAAATATCCTGAAGTTAGCACAGTGTCTGTGACATAGAGCATCCTTGCTTTTTTAAATTAAATTAAAGCCTGCTGCATTCAGCCCGTTCTAGCTACACTGCACCAAAAACGCTTTCTAATGTTCCATCTGTTTAAAAAAAAAAAAAAAAAGGAATCAGCTGCAAAACGTTCAGGCAATTAACAAGTCTGAAAGATCGTGTTCGTGCTGGGGTCTCCCAGCGTGGACGGTCCTGCCGGAGGACCCAGCGTCATTCGTCAGTGGCCATGGCCGTGGAGGTGGGTGGCTGCTGATAGTTTTGGCCCATTGGAACCGGCTTTGGATGACTGCCAGCCTGTGTGTAACAGTTTGAAATGTTTGAAACAATACAGTCTTTACAATGTTATAAAATACTAGGGTGGTTCGAAGGGGCTGCAGACTGGCTCGTGGCCAATAAAACCTCAGGACTCCAGTCAGCTGTAACCTGGAGTTTAATGCTGTCTGAGGTGTTCAAGGTCATCTCTCCACGACGTCCTGTAGGTTGGCCCAGTCCTTACAGAGCTGCCTGGTTGAGCTGCTGCTCCTCAATCAGCCCTGCTTGAAATCCCCGAGTCACTTTGCGTCCCTTGTGCCCTCTCTGAAAAATCGTTTTGAGAGTTAACTTTAAAAGTCTTACTTAGGAAAACTATTTTAAAAATCGAAGCTCCTTTCTGTTTCTCCTTATTTTAGTACTACACCCAATCACCCCTAATCCATCACCCTAAGGCAACCAGCTACATTAATGGTGTATTTCATCTGAGCTCTTCTTTCAGTGTATATTTTTACATATTTCTGATCATACTGAATATATAACTTGTAACCATATCTCCCAAACTTTATGTCAAAATTCTATTTCACATGAATATAGGTTATTTCTTAAGCACAATATTAATGGTACGATTTTTATTTTAATTTAATTAAAAATTTTTTTTAGGTGACGCAACCCTGGTTGCCCTCACAGATTGCAAAGACCTTGTCAGTTTACAATCCCTTATTTTTTTATTTTTTATGCCTACAGCAACTGGTCTTCCTAGGTGGTCTCCCATCCAAGTACTAACCGGGCCCGACCCTGCTTAGCTTCTGAGATTAGACGGGATCAGGCTTGTTCAGGGGAACATGGCTGTAGACACAATATTTTATCTTGTATTTATTCATGTTTGTATTGTGGAATGCTTATCATGTTCTTTCACCAAGAAGGTAAACAGTATTCTTATTTACATAAAGCTTTTATGCATTTAATATTATTTCCTTAGGATAAATTCCCAGATGTAAAATTAAAGGGCCAAGAGGGACGGACATTTTAGAGTTTTGACAAAAGTTCCCAAACGGCTTTCCGAAAAGATTTTTACCAACCCCCCTTAACTAACCACCTATCAGTAAAATATAAGAGAGTTCATTTCATTCCTTCATCATCAGCAATAGTTAATAGCTAGCATTTTTCTAAAGAAAGCAAATATGCTAATATTAAAAAGGACAAGTTGTCCTATTCCGAAAATGTGTATATTGCTTTGGGCTAGAGAAGCACTCAGTAGCATTACAGAGAAAGAGTCATGGAGCTACTTCATGAGTGATTAGTTTTTAATTTGTTCTCTAAGCAAGAAGTAATTCTTCTGAACAAAAGGGAATTTAATTCTGGGGTGTCACCACAGTAAGAAAAACACTGAGGACAGAGAGACTCTAAGAAAGGATGCTCCAGGTAGAAAAAAAAAAAAAAGACCTACAACTTTATGTGTCCTTGCACGGTAAGTCAAGCAGCTGGCTTGGAGAAACTGCGGATAAATGCAGAGTGCCTAATCAACAGAGTTGGAGGAAGTGTACAAGCAAAAAATTAAGAACGTTCTATGATTGCAACGGAGGCCTTGAATCAAGAAGAGGATGCTCCAGACATAACAGTAGAGGAAAAGGGAAGGATATAGGACATGAGGAAAAGGAACCCAGAAGAAACATCCAGAACAAATCCTATGACAGACATTTGTTCGCTTTCATGCAGTTTTAACAGCATGGCCAGCTTCTTAGAAAGAACCAATAACATCTACCCAAATAACTGTATGATAAAACTTGCACAGTCGCCATTCTAGAACGTTCTTTGATCAAGTCTCAAGTTAATAAATCTCTCTGCAATATCTTCATATACCTGGGTTACTGGGAATGTACCTTATGAATACAGTTTAGATTCTGCTACTTAGAAAAAGGAAAATTGATAAATACCTCCTCTTAAGAAGCATGGACTCATTTTGTCTGGGTGTTCTAGAATTATGTTTACTTCCCTGGCCATGGATCCCACTTCACCATCATTGGAGACTCAAGTTCTAGGAGGAAATTCCTTATGCTCACTCTCACTCTGTGTTTTCCTTCTGAAGGGCGTAGTACAGAGTCTTTTTAAGAACTTATCATACTAACTTCGGAGCTGAAATGCTTTTAAGACATACTCATGGGAAACCCCATGTATTTTAACGTTCGTATTTAATCTACTTTCCCGAAGCCTACAGTTCTTCTCTCATTACATCCAGTGATGTTTTCTATTTCCCATGTTGCTACCATCATCCGTGAGGTTTTTGTTTTTTGGTTTTTTTTTTTTAGCCTCTTGCTGATAAAATTGAAGTACAACAGTTTCTATCCATGATGCCTTCATTTTAAACAAAATATAATAAACAAGGAAAATCAAGACTATATCAGATATTCTGGTTTCGGCAAGACTAGACATTTTCCAGATGTTGAGTACTTAAAATCTCCCATCTGTAACACCGTGTGTCTCGATTTCAGTTCTGACGTCTGCTACTTAGCTGAGTACTTAAGCTCCATGTCCTTCAGCTGGCTCATCTCTAAAACAGAGATTAAAAATAATGCTTAAACTTATGGTATTGGGGGGCAGGGATTAAACGAGTTAATAGGTGGAGTGCTTAGATCATTGTCTACAGAGAAGCACACATTAGATATGAAATATTTTATTGCTTGTTATAAATAAACCCTCGGAGCACCTTCTTGTATTAATCTCAGTGCTCCTTCTTTGCTTTCAATCTCTTTCAAATATTTTTCATTGGATTTTCGATTTCCAGAAAGCTTTGTATAACTTCTTAGCCTTTCTTCTCTAGTAGATTGTTTTAATCTGAACCATGTACGCCATTCTGTTGTAAACAAAAATCCCAACCCACTAAGTCTCTTGACATCTGTGAGGCCATATATATAATTTCACGAGCTAAAATATCAAGTTTACTTTATTACCTAAATGCACCCATAAAAATAAAAGGAATCCAATATAAAAATCAGTAACTAATGAAATCAATACTTAATTCATTAAGTATTCCTTAATGAGTCTTCAAATTCTTGTTTCAGGTGAGATTAAAATTATATTTTAAAGTGCCTTTATATTTATAGTACAATACTAGGCAGTTTAAACTAACGCAAATGACTGTTTTCATGTCTTGCCTCTTACTTGCTAGCGTCCATCTATACCATAGATTAGATATGTTATTGCTGAGAGGAGTAAAAGCGCTTCTTTTAATTCAAATCTGTTGACGTTTCAACATTTTAATCACTCTGTCCATGTTTTCAATTCCTTTAAAAACAATTCTACCGTAATTAAGCAAAACAGTAGACTGATGACTGATTGCAAAGAAGCTGTGTCAAAAATAAACAGGGCTTTGAACTCAATAAGCCTTCCTTTTCCCAAACTTTTCTGTGTATATATAAACACACCCCATGTCCCCAGGTCCTCTCTGTATTTCACACACTTAAATTATTCTCAATTAGGTATTTCTCTACTTGCCTTTTTTTTTTCTTTTAAAAAAAGCATCCCCAGATGTTTCACTATCTTCACTCACTGCTCTGTCTACAAGTGCCCTGCTCTGCCAAGCCTGTCTTGGAGATTTTACGTTTACAGCAAACTGACTCAGTACACACTCTGAAAACTCTGGTGAACAGCTCAGCCCAGTGCTGGTCTTGATGCCTGGCCAACAGGCTCAAACAACAGACATAAAAGCTAAATCTGTACTTCCATTCAGTTACGAGGTTGCCAAGTTAGTTTTCCTGATACTGTACCTACAGTATATCCATCTCGCAATGTCTCAGACTCACTTCATTAACTTTGTGACATCAGCCTCTGATGTTATGAACTCAATTTTGCTAATATAAATGATACAGTACATATAGAAATTTAAGAGGTTGTAACATTAGAAGTCTCTTCAAGATTCCCATAACAGTTAAAGAACAAGGAACCCAAATTCCCAGAACCAATTTTTGCTGGGAAATAATTCTTTATGTATGATCTTAATGCTAGTCTCCCTTCCCCCAGCCCTCTGCTTCTGATTCCCATTTATATTGCAAATAGCTTTTAATGATAGAACAGGGAAATATATTGTGGTTTCACACTTTCAGGGATTTTATGGTCACTTATTCCTAACTAGGAGATAGAGACACATAGCAGAAAAGTATTTTTCTTAGCACAAACCAGTTTAGTATATTGTGCTCTTTGTTATAAGAATATATGTATTTAGAAATAATATTATTCAAAGATCAACTTATAGAAGAATGTTTTCTCAATGGAAAGCCTCGATATCTGTAATGCTTAGCATAAGATGGATTTACAAGCTCAGTCACTAAATTGGTTTGACTAATTTGGAAACTCCAATTCGTCACCATGAATCTATATCATATACAATGGAGGATATGGAAACTGGACATGCTATTATTCCCACAGAAGTAATGAGTGTTTGTCCAACATCAATTATGCCTCACAAGATGTAGCTCATCTCAAAGAGCAAATGTAAGCAGATTTTCTGACATGATTCCAATATCTCCCTTGCTCTTCACATCTCCTCTGAGGTTAGCAGCTGTCAATAATAGTGCCATAGGTTGGCTAATGTTCATGTAGTGAAAAGAGAGGACCGGTAGTCCTGTGAAGTTAAGACATCGGTCTGTCTGCATTCAACTCCTGGCTTTGTCGTTATTTAATGAATGACCTTGAATATGTTGTTTAACAGCTCAGGGCTTTGAATTCCCCCTCTGTAAAGTGAGAAATGAATCAACATAGGGCTGTGATAGAGATTAAATAGTATAGTGCATGCAAAGTTATTACAACAGTTCCCAGTGCCTAGGAGACAGAGAGAGGCAGACAGATGATAGATACAGAAACAAAATTGATATTAAGATATGCTGACAGGTGAATATTTACTGAGTCAAAGTGACAAAGAAATAATTACCTTTGAACACCTCTGATGTTAATACTGACCCTAACTTAGATTGATCTCTCCCATATGTCACCTTTGAAATCCAAAAAATATACATCCTTTGGAATGTATAAGATAAGATAAGTATGATCCAGCCTGTCGCTTTAAGTATCAGAATGCAGAGATGGTAGACAAGCAGATGTTGGGCTTGGCCCAGGTCTTCAAATGACCCATGTGCTCTTAGAAACGTCGCAAACATTTCATTTTAATAAGTTCCTTTTCTAAAAATCTGCCTTTACTACCTCACCACATCTTTTATATGCAAGTCTAAGCTTTGATGCCCCATCTTCCATGTAGGCGAAGTGCTTTGGATTTTCCGCTGTGCTTGTATGAAGCATTTAAAAGAATCCTTCCAACACGATTCACTGGTTTTGCATTCCTATGCCATGGATGGCCTCTAGTGAGTAAGCAACTTAGGAGCAGGGTCTATCATTGTGTCTCCCACCAAAGCCTATCACAGGGTTCCTGGGAAAAGGATCTGCAGACACCTGCTGAGTTGAATTAAACAATAAAAGTGAAAGTAGCATGCTATAACTATATGGAATCACCGGTTGAGATTGAAACTTAGGTTGTTGGGTTGGTATATTGGTGGAGCAAGCATTTCTCTTCCACATTCCCAGATTTATCCCAGATCTTTCCTATATGCTATTGTTATTTTATTAATTATTTTATGCTGCGATTTAAATAGTGTCAAAAAACTAGAACAGTGCTTTGCCAAAAGATGGCTAGACATTTTAACTTTAAAATGACCACGAGAAAAAGGATATAAAAGTGATCTTAAAAATAAATTCGTACAACTATTAGGTGATCTCTTTTTCTACTGTTCCAAATAATTTCAGGGGGAAATTTTAATAAGCATGGACACTGGGCTCACGAAAGCTACGGCTTGAATTAAGCGGACTAGATATACTCAAACATCAGCAGGATTTATGCAACGCAGCCCAGAAACAAGCATGGCATAGTCTTGTCTCAGGCAGGTTTCGCATTGCTTCCTAAGACCCCAGAATAGTATTTATTCCTAATGCAGCTATATGGAAGAATTAAAAGTAGGGAAAACATTATCAGTGGCAGGTATTCTGCTCCTGGCAGGGCTCTAATTCTATTTCCTGTTTGACATATCATTTTATTTCCATTTTCCCTAAATGTAATATAGGAACTTTCCATAATAAACGATTCTCTAATTTGCCACTCCTTTGATTGGCATTTTTGATTTTTTTTTTTTTAAGGAATCTATCGGCTGTTCCTTCACGAGTTGCAAAAATAAACGAAAAAACTAAACCACATGCCATTGTTGGGCAGAATTTTCTGAATTTGTCTTGAAGCCAAGAGAATTTATTTGACTGTCTGGGGAGTACGGAGGCAGCTCTCTTATTCTCAAACAGATACCGAAGTTGCTTGAACAAATGGTTCGTGTTAGCCGGAGAAAGACACTGAATCGAAACCATGTGCCTCTGGACCTTGTGGTTTCAAGTTGAACCACAAGCAGCAAGAAGAGCTGTCAGTCTCTAGTCCTGAGTTCAGCCATGCTTGCGGGCAGGGGAAACGGTCAGAGCCACCCATCATGTTGTCCTCATAGGGGGAACCTGCAAACTCTGCGACACAGGCGAAGTCGGTAGTTGTGCGAAGCGTAAGAGATGGGATCCAAAGCCACAGCCCGTGGGACATCATGAAGACACACGATTTTTCTCTACGGGTCTCTCTATACATGGTAAATGTAACAAACTGAAAGCTTTCTGAGAAACAGATACAACCCAGGGAGGTACAGGAACATAAAAACCAGGCGTCTTCTGATAGTTATCGGAAAGCTGAAGAAAAACATCCCAGAAGAATTAGTCTAGAGACCCAAGAAGACTAAGGTTACTAGATCAGAAAAACAAGAACGACAAATTTCTAAGTGGTGCCATCTATCAAACTCCTAAAGCAAGTCTGGGATGTTCTGAAGGAGTATTAAGTGCTGTTTTATGTCACGAAGGCAAGAGAATCTCTTACCCACGTATAAGTGTGGCTTCCTTAGTTACTACACTCACACCTTAACCGAACCACTTAGATTATGGAAAAGAGATTCCGAAAAATGGAGAAAGGTTTGACTTTGAGTTATCTGGCCACTGGATGGGATTGTAAAAACCTTTTACATTTCTTCTCTCTTGCCTTCTGTTAAAAAGCCTCTCTCTCTCTTAGAGGGATTTATTTTAGGCAGCCAGTATATCCATCAATTATGTTATTAATCTGAATAAAATAATCTGAATAGCAGACTCTAAACAACTCTCTACAATCTGCAGGAGAATTGTGACATATTACATAGCCATCAAGTGGATTGTCATGCCATACAAGTGCTCTGATTAATAAGAGAAACCACACAGGTAAATTACCTTCCATCTTGTGAACTATAAGAATTAGAATAATTTCTGGTAATTTTAATCAGCCGAAGAGCAGAAACAGATGAGTCATCATTCCAAAGCACATTTCGAAGTAAAAATTTGTTCAAATAAAACAAATTAAAACAATACTCATGTCAGGTTCCCAAAGAGTCAATTACAACAACCCATGTAGACCTGTAAGCTCAAAACTAAATTTGAGCCCACATGTCAGTCAGTCTTTATTAACCACCTACTATGTGTCAAGCATATGTGGAATTTGTCAGTCCACATCCTAATGCTACAGAACGTTCTTGGAATTGCTACCTCATTCTGAAACCTATGTTGACTATAAGGTTTGGTCGTATTTAAATGTTGCAAATATCTATACAACAAAACATTCTCAAACACCATCATAGGCTATCGCCATTTAATTAGCCAAACTGCAAACATTCAGTTGACCTACGATATAACTCTGAATGTGTCGATTGTGCCCATTATCAGTATAAATTGAAGGCTGCCATCATATAATCCTTGGTTTTCTTAAACGCTAAGGTGCATTTTTTTTTTCTATTTTAACATTTCTGGAATTAAAATGTGTCTCACAATTGTGTATGCACTGGTTTGGGACTTATTTCCTCTCCCCTTAGTCTTCCCAACCCTAACTAGCTTGTCATTAAATCAGATTTACATCTTGAAATGGAAGGTTGTTAGAATACAGTGATGCTAGAGTTGTCCTAACTCGTTCGATAATCCCATACACACACCACCCGTGTGCAGTAGAAGAAGGGAAAAAGAAGGCTCCGGAACTTCAGTTTTATAATTCTCCTGACAGACACAGCCTCAGCCTGACTGCAGAATATCACAGTTCATATGATCAGTTTCCAGCAGATGGCATCTCGCACTTTTAGGTCCCTCATCAAGGAACCTGTAGGAAAGCCGCATCCCCTGCCTGGGTAACACACGGAACTCAAAGCCATGCTTGTTGCTTCACGAGAGCGCGTCTTGCCAGCACAGCCACCTAGACTGGGGATCTCCTGCAGCCGGCCTCAGCATGTGGTCATTGGGGTCGCCCACAAGCATTAGGTATTTTCAGCAGGGCCAGAGCCTCGCGCGCATTTTAATGACAGTACTGCCTGTTTTAGAACAGTCTGCACTGCATAATTGCAGGGTGAGGTGGGAATTATGAGTCTTAAACAAGTACCGTAGGTGGGGATAACGTGTATTAAAATAACCAAAACCACTCGCTCTATTTTTCTGTAGATAAGCCTCACAGAGCTATGATTCATGGCACTGTAAAGCCTTCTTTCTGGGGGGAAATCTCGGAGTCCTTCGCTGTGCTTTCTGCCTGGATATTTAGTTTTTTTTTTTTTTTTTACCTTTGCTAAAAATGCTATTACAGCAATATTTGTGTTTGGTATTTTAATGAATAAATAAAAGTCACATTAACGCACGATTGTAGTATATCAGATGCCTCTTGAGTAAGTCATTTGAAGAAAGAAAGAGACACCTCAAATGGCAATGGCTAAGCATATCTTTTTACTTTTCTGTATTTGTGGAATCCCTCCCTGTTTCTGAGGCAAATTGCCCAGCTGACTTTTTCTCAGAAGTCAATTTGTTCTTTTTCAACTAAAGATGTCAATGAGGCTGAGGATCCATAAGGATAAAGAAAACCTCTTTGGTTTAACCATCAAGCCTGAAAATCAGCAACAGAGATCAACGTGATTAGCATGCATTTCGAGCTACGCTGGGTCTTCAGATTGATGGAAGTTCTTAAAGGCTCTGAGAATCAAACTGGGGGACGAAAATCATGCTTTAAGATAGTACAGTTCTAAAAATTCAAGTTTAGATGACATCATAAAACGTGATAGGTAACAAATTGCTAACCCAAAAGCCCAAAGAATGGAAACAAAAGCAGTCAGAACGGAAAACTATTACAGGCGAGAACTCATGAAAGGTGACATGGTTTTGATGCTATGACGGAGAGAAAAATTCAAGTAGAGTACTTATTTGGAAGGAGGTAATATGAGAATTCATCAATTGAATAAATGTGGGGACTGACTTAAAAAACTATAGATAAATCTATGTGGCAGAATGCTGGCATTGCAAATCTACAATGGAGCACCAATTTTAAAGAAAAGATACAAAATTATGATTAAGGTTAGCTTGAGCTGAAAGAAGGACTTTACAATAAAAATGTCTAGAGGGCAGTTGCAAATATGGATCTGGAGTTCCAGGGGAGTTGGCATCATAGCTCGTAACTCAGGAGTCTTTCACGCAAGATAAAGGTCGAAAACTCAGGGATTGGTCAAATCTCTGATACCGACACTCTGATATACAGAGTAAGAAATAGAGAGTTATGAAAACCATAGAAGTAAATGAAATTGGGATGGATTGTTATTCTATAATGGGTATGACTTAAACTTCTGAAGAGTGAGGCTGACTCTATGACAATTGCACTTAACAATGAGTTAAGAAGAAAATTTTCAGGCACTGTATTCATGCTGCATGAGTCTATATGACTTAGGGCCTCACTTATATCCCCAACCCTCCTTGAAAACTACAGGAGACCCTAATGATAATGTATCTATTTGGATCGACTATTCACCATTTTCCCCAAATACATGATCTTCTTTCTACCCCCTCGATCAATGGCCAAATCCCTTTAAAGAGAAAAATAAAGATTATTTTATGTTTTACATTAAAGAGTCACTTGTGTGACTCCGTCTAATTAAATGGCCACTATCTAACCTTTTTCTAGACAGTTCAAGCAAAAAACAAGATTTAGGATATTGAACAGATTAACTGTCTTCCTAGGTAGCATTATCTCTAATTTAGTTATCAGCCAGTGAAAATGGACAACCGAAGTGGGTTAAAGGGATTTTGGGATTTTATCTGTCATTTAAAGCCATAAGTTTTAGGATTGTCTGGGGACAAAAGTAGGAAGTGACTATCAGGAAGAAAAACCTCAACTCCTTTTTCATTCCCAGATGGAGCCCAAAAAGGACTGCGTAAGCAAAGGTGGCACACATTTGTCCTCTACCTTTGAGTTCCTCATTCTATCATGTCCCACAAAAAACCTGGCCCTGTGTTAAATTCACACTACTGAACACATCACACGACTTCACACACAGTTTCATCAGGTGGGCAGAGGCCATGGGGAGAGGCGGGGTTGAATTTTTATCCTGGATAAAGTCAAACTAAGCAGAGAACGCTGTGAGCCAGTAGCGGGGAACTTTCCAGAACCCACCTCTGTTGTGAAGGTTTGGGGTGGGGTCAGGCTCAAGGCAATCTTTTAGAGTATCATTGATTTAGACTGGGCGAAAGTGGGGAGAGGGCATTGCTGTGAGAGAGGGCAGTAGAAAGTGAGGGAAACTGGGGATCTCAAAATTTGGGGGAGCGCTCACATTCACAGGCGCTCGAGCGACACGCTAGTCTGCGTCTCCTGCTGTAGTCTCTCTTCTGGGGCTCATTCTGTGATTCACCCCAGTCAGGTTTTCTAAAAAATTGGCTGTCACACACCAGTCACATTTTAAAGGATTCCCCTTTTAAAGATCATGATTCTTAATGTACATTAATGAATGTGCTGTCATAATTAATGTAAAACTGATATAAAGTCTGAGAGGGTTTTTCAGAAAAGCTTTGGAAACCATGGGCAATGTAAACTCCCATGGTGCCAGGCCTGCAGAGGGCTAATTTTGTGACCTTACTGCTAATACTTTATATTTACTCTATTTGGACAAACTTAGGGGAGGAAACGCACTTTCTTTTTCTACAGAAGAAATAAACACTAGTGCATTAATACATTACATACAGGAGTTGAATGCCTGTACTGTGGTTTTACCACACACTCATGGGTGATTCCATTCTCTGAGCAAAGGAGACTAGACTGGGATTTCTTCCTCTGGTCAAATATCCCCTACCTGAGGCACCAGGATCTTGTTCGGCACTCGGGTCCAGAAACAGCAAATTCAATCTAGCTGTGGCAAGCCCAGGGCGAACTGGAATGCCAACTCCAGACCGGGGTTGCAAACCACGAGCCTCTGGAAACAAAGCTTGGACTTGGAGAAACGACACTGACCTCCAGCCAAGAAATCTCACCCAGTTTTTAAAAAAGCTTCAGTGCACAGTGAACACAGATAACTGTTAACAGCATTGCTGTTTTTGTTGCAAATATATCAACCTCCGCATTTACTGTAAGGTGCCATAAGCCAGAAAACGGCTCACCTTCCCTAGATCCTCAGTCTTTGGGTTATCTGGGTCAACTGGATTGAGAACTGTAGCAGCAACTTTTTAAGCTCAGTGTACTAAGATAGTTTTTCCTCATCTGTCAACTGGTCAATGAATAGATTCATGAATTAGCTGTAGCTACAAAGAAAAAATAAAATGGATATTAGAGGCAGATCTATCAATTATCTATCTCCCTGCCTGTCTGTCTGTCTGTCCGTCTGTCCGTCCGTCCATCCATCCATCCATCCATCCACCCACCCATCCACCCATCCACCTACCTACCTATCATCTACCCTTATCAACCTATCTATTGCTCTCTCTCTTTAGGTCATCATTGACCATTATTTAAACTCTTCATACATCTCCTTGAATTAGAGATGACAAGTCCAGAAGGTAAACTCCACCTCAGCCTGACAAACTTGGACTCCATTCCACTTTCTGTCACATCTCTCTAATCATGTCTCATTCAAGCCACTCCAGCGTCAAAGTTTATTCTTGATTGAAATATATAGTACAGAAATTCAGGAAGATAATGTAATATAATGAAGTACACTGATGCCTTAAAGAACACTTCTTCTGGAAACTTCCTCAAACTTAAAATTATAATTGTCTGATGCAATGTTTATTTTCTTTAAAAAAAAGTTTTCAGTTGCATTAGCCATGAGAATGATTTGTCTATTTGTGTGGGCGCCATATAAGGAGGTTCTATTTTTAAAAACTAGGCGTAGCTTGAAATTCCTAAATTTGGGGGAAGAAAGCACAGTTTAAGTCAGGAGAGGTGCATCTGAATGATGATAGTGGTAGACGTGATATTGATGTTGATGATGATAATATCGATTTGTCGAGTGCTTAGTCTGTGCCAAGAATCATGTTGTGCTTTACAGCATATAATTTTAATTAACTGAACTTCTGAAAGTTGGTCTTAAATATTCTTTTCTTTCCTCTAGTAACTGTCAACACTAAGCTTCTGAAGCCAATAACGAATATCACATCAATTCATCTGTTCTCTCTCACAACTTAATGAATGATTTACCATTATTTAATTGGTGGACACAAGTTCCAACCGGTAGCAGTGCTAATTAATTTGCAGAACCACCAGACCAATATAAGAACTAACAAAATTAAAATGGTAAATATTTCACCCTTAACTAGCAAGATAATGAATTATCTGCTTCTGTCTTCATTAGCTCCCATATGGAAACTTGCCAAGCAGTGATAAGCTTCATAAACAAGCTTTTATTTTGGCATTTAATATTCTTGGCTCCTTGTTAGAGGGGGTAATATTGTCTGAAGTTAAGAGATAGAATAAAACATCATCAAATAAATTCCAGCTTAATCTCAAAGAGTTGTTGTTATATTCTCGATTCATGATTGTTGTTTATTCCTATTCCATTTAAATTCTTTATTTATTGAGTACTTAATTCATGCCTGACACTGTTCTAGGTACTTCCTATATATTATCTCATTGGACCTCACAGAAAGCTTATGCTATGGATTTTAATATTATCCTCTCCATTTGACAGATAGCAACAAGGGCGACTTAGCTACTAAGATACAGGCAGCAAATGAGGGGGCTGGGATGGAAACTCAGACTGTGTTTACTGCCCTGGCTCTAGTGTGGGTCTGAAGATCTACCTTACTGACCTGCTCCGTGACTCCAGGTGTGTTTCTGTGCATATAGTAGGTCAGTGTGACTGAACCTGCCTAAATTGTCCTTTTCTTAATTCTCACATTCCCAATTACCCAAAAATCTTCACAGAAGGAGGCTCAAGCCAGCCAGTCTTCCAAAATCCATGTACACACCTATTTTAGCAAGTTTAACGATGATGGTAGAGAATTTATATAGTTAACCTTTCTTGAATATCCTAGTTAAGCTATTAAAGAGTGAAACACGCTCCATAAATGCCATGTTGGTATATCTCACTTGTGCGTTAATCAAGCACATATGCTCAGCATACAGGAAGATGGTGCCACAGCCATGAATCAATACAATTAAACCCTTAAGTCGTAAATGAAAGACATTACTTTTGAACCACTCTTTTCCGGATTTGCAATGGAACATTAATAAGTTCTGAAGTTGGACACACTATGTATTTAAATTCTAAAACCTGTTTGACAACATGCTGTATTATGTGTACAAAAATGAAGCTTTGCCCTCGCCAACATTAGGCTCTGTGCCCAGAATGACTTTTTTTTTTTTTTTACTTGGCATAGTGGGGCATGATTGGTAGCATTTCACTAGATGCTTTTAGTCACTCCCTGTGATGAGGGGCATTAGCAAGATGGACTTTCAGACTAATGTTTATTTACTGTGACAGTGGAATAGATTAAATTTAACTGCTTTATGGGAAGGTTGACCCAAAACGCTTCTGCTAGTGTATGGCTCTGGGTGCCTGGGTGTTAGCGACCCATTGCTTTTGCTTTCTCTTGTTAGAATTTAGTTACCAACTGACTCATTCGATGACTACCATGGGTTTTAATGACAGGGTAGTCAATCACATTAGGCATCTAGGTTCTTAAACACAGAGTCGTTTTGCTAAGGAAAGAACACTCATCAAACATCTAAAGCAGAACACCATTCTTTCAACCACCACGATAACAGAAACCAACAACTAATATTCATGAAGCACCTGTAGGACACACCCAAGATAGTGTTCGGGGAACTCTTATTTTCTTTTTTCATTCTCTCTACAGGACTGTGAAGTACGGGGCAGAGATTTGCTGTGGCTCTGGTCACTCGCAATGTCGACATGACCCTCGACATGGGAAAATACCAAAAATGTTAGATGTTTCCCTAAAGGATACCAAAAAGAAAAAAAAAAAAAAACATGTAATTCCTCCCATAGCTGAATGAATTCTCATTCACGTTTCTCGTGAAAAAGGCAATCCCAATAAAACAGAATATCGCATCCACTGAGTCCACTCCTGGCGTGTCTGTGCAGATAAAACTTTAAGTCACTATTGCTAGTGGATGTTGGTCAGACGGAAAACAGAGAGGGAGGTAAATGAAACTGGAGATTAGGAAGTAACAAAAGAAGAGAAACAAAAACCAGGCTTCTGCAACTTTTGATCATTCTTAAACACAGCAGGATCCTCAATTACAAAGGGAAGCAAATCTTGTGGAAATGTGATGGCGACACGTCTGTACTACACACTGAGTAATTTCCCGTGGAACAACAAAAAAAAAGGTTTATTTTACTGTGAAATAATGTACTCCACTTGGCTGACTCGCCAGCAGAGCCAAAGAAAAACTACAGAAATTGTGTTTACTCTACGAATGAGATATTGGAGAAGTTTTCGAAGCAGAAAAGGGATCTGGGTCTAATGCTTCTTCAGACACTATCTTCCAATGGTATAAAGAAAGAGGTTCCATCGGGTCATCTCAGAACCAACAGTTCCTTGTCCTCAAAGCATCCATCTTCAATACCTTGTTGAAGTCCACATTAAGAGGTCAGATGTATTCATGAATAGAACTTACTTTATGAATAGTAGTGTGAGATACACACTGATTCTACCTATGATTTTAAGGGCCCCCCAAAAAAGAGTCTCCACCTTCGACATATTTCCTCTAAGTTGGGCTATTTAAGGGTCTAAATTTCCATCCATTAATGATTTGTTGCTTTAAGAGAAATCCTTTGTTTTCTCTAGAGGGCTCAACTTAAAATAGCAATGCCTAGGAACGAAACACAGTGAATAGAGCTAGCTTTCAATTAGTTGACAAGACTGTCTTGTAACACAAAAGCGGGCTGAGTGTAGCCCCAAGAAAAAATGTGATCCAAGAAAGTGTTGCCAAGAGAGAAGAGAAGGAAATGTCCAAAGCAGAAGCAAAAGGTTCTCAGCATAGAGTCTGGAACAGGATCTCTCTATCGTTAGTTGGTGGAAAAGTGAGCAGATGAAAAAGGACATAGTGCTTTCTAACTTGTTTATATGACTCCAAGCATCCTCCCTAGATGCTTCATGGCCCAAGAAGTGATGCTCCAACAGTATATTTACACTACCTCCACTACGGGAAACACATCACAGACTTGTTATGAAAGTGCCATTCTGCTCTCCATCCTCTACCAGGTACATTTTTGGTCCAGAGCACAGGACGACATGCCTGGAAATAATGGGCTTTTGGAAAATGTTCGGAATTCTCTTCAAGCCACAAAGAACATAAAGACCTTTCATGCCTTGAGAAAAGAAGAAGTGAGTGGGGGGCGGGGGGATGCTAAAATGGGATGTGTCCATCGAAGATGAGACTTGTCATTTGACAAAGGGAACAAGGTAGTGTCTACACACAAACCAGAGACTTAGGCTGTGCATTTTTTCAGAAGCCTCTATATTAGTGTCAGTATTTACAGGGCCTGCAGTGAGGACCGCCAGGGCTGAGACTAGAAGTTGTGTGCAGTCCCAAACTACTTCTGAACACACTTATGTCTAAAGCTATCTCCACGTTGAGGCTTCTAGAACTGTTTTGCTAGACCCTAGAGATTTGGGGCAATGAGGCACAATACTCACTCTATACTAGGAATAAGAAATATAGAAAGATACACTCATTGGGGGAAAAATGAGACAGAGGTTTATTAATTTTTTAAAAAAGAAAGTAGACTCATTAACTTTGGCTAATTGTTCTAGTGACATTGTTATTTTGGATACATGGAATTTAGAATAAAGGCTTTGAACTGCCTTCTCCATGGTGAGGATGGTTTTCTATGAACTATCCATGCTCTGATCACAAAGAAAATTGAGTAAAAGTTTGTTCTATGCAAGTCCATTGTCTGGAGTTAGAAACAGAAGGAAACTTCATGAATGAAAAGCTAAAGATGCCATTCGAACTGTGTGTGTGTGGTGGGGCGGGGCGGGGGGGGGGGAGGATTGTCAAGCCAGTGACCTTGGCCTCATTAGCACAGTGCTCTAACCAACTGAGCTGACTGGCCTCCTGCGAAGCAATAGAATATTAAATTCATGGGTACATTCCTTTCGTTAGCCTTAATAAAAGTCTGTGTAAGCTGGTATGGGAGGGATTCCAGCACTGTCACTGTCAACTCTGTGACATTGGGCACATGCCCCAACCTCTTTGGCTCTGTTTCAGTATTAGTCATAAGCTGATATTTTTTTTTAGCCTCTGATATGATATAGGGAGGCAAAGAAAAGAAGGTTTTGAAGAGAAGAAAAGCAGATTCTAAAACATGTATCTTAAATCCTTAGAAGAAAATAGACAAAAATTCCATTACTATCACCATTATTTTAACTATTATCACCTGTGATTCACCTAATTAGTAGACTTTTTGAAATCCTTCTGCAGAACTGAAAATGTTCCCTAATTCTTGAAACTCACAGGAATGAAAACAAATTGGTTAGCAAATTTCCTACTTAAAAATATTGCAGGGAAAATTACACAAAAGGATGGTTTGAGTTTGTTTTCTTCTTCGGTTGTGTAGCAAATAGTTCCCACAATGAAACACTGGAATTTCCTCCAGTCTGTTCCCCATTACCTCTGTGGGAAAATTGTGAAAAATCAATCTGTTTTCTGCATAACCATATTACATCCCATTATTTGAGGAATGTCAAAGGCAAACCCCAACAACCAACAATATCAATCTTTTCTCTCTTTTCCAAGTTCGATTTCAGCAGTAGTTATGAAAAAGAAAAGTGCATGCAGAATATCATTCTACTCCAGGCAACTGCAGATTTTAATAAGACTTTATATAAAACAGGAGGGTGTATTCTCTTTATAGTTGATTATATCCTTGACCTTGGGAGTTATGTGAGCTTCCTGTGACTAGGATTACATTTTAGAAAATGAGGAATAAAGGCTGTGGCAAGCAGAACTTAATGCCTTTCTTCTGACAACAGAAAATGAGATAATGCCAGGCTAAGGATGAAAATTATTGGAATAATAATAATAATAAAAAGACTCCAGAGAATGTGACGTCCTGTTTTGGTGATATCCTATGTGATCTCATATACCAGGGTATTAGGACTTAAGAGTCACTCATGCCTTATCTTTTAACCTCTCTTCACCCTTACTTCATATATAAATATGCATTCTTGGGCAAAAAAAAAAAAAATTCAAGACTTTTTTTGAAGTTAAACAGAAATGACTAAATGCTTTCTCATACTGTCCTACCAGCACAGAATATGACTTATTTTAAAAAACATTTTATTGAAACAATGGAAGTTTTTTGTTAAGTTTTTCCAAAAACATCTAATTTTGTTAATTTTTACATAACTGTTGACTCGATATTTATTCCCACATATTTTATTAGTTGTATTTTATACTTTTTCTAAGAAAACAAAAATGCTGAAAATATCGCAATTTTGGAAAGCATAGGACAAGAAGAAAGAAAAATCTCCCTTTCTTTCAGAGTATATCCATCGCAACTTTTTTTCCTTGAAATTACTCTCTTCATCTCATCATCTTTCTTTCTCCACATCTCTCATTCCATTCTTCCAGGAATCCATAGAGACAATCTCTGGCCTTAACTGTTTCTTTGCAAAAAAAAAAAAAAAAAAAAAAAAAAGAACCCAAACCTCTTGGGACTATTATAATCTTTTGAACCCATTGTTCACGGGTCATGAAGGGAAAGCTAACTCACAGCATAGAGAAAGGAAACTGGCACCTGATTTTGGTGGGGGTCTCCCCGCTTCATTCATGGTTCTGCTTCCAACCACATGAAAAACTACTCTGAGCTTCTTCTGAGATCGGGCATGTGAACATTTTCTTCAAAACAAAGGTCATAATACAACTTCTACCAATCAGAAACCAGCATGGCACTGAACGAGCGTCAGAATGCCCAAGTCTGCATCCTGGATCACTCATAAATTTCTTATACACTTAGAAAGTCACTATCTCTCTGACACCCTGTTTCCATATCTGAATGATGGAGATGGGAACTCTGCCTCCCAAAGAAGGCCACTGTGAGCAAAAAGAAATCATGCATTCGTAGGAACTTAGTGTTCTGCTATGTGGCAAGAAGTCAAGAAATGTTAGATGAAAATAATTATAAACTTGCACCAAGAGTGGTCCAGAAGAGTTAGAAGGATGATCCTTTGATTCTCTTCTGCTAGCACTTGGGATTCCAATGTCAGGGGAAGTTGTCAGACTAGAACTCAAAGTCCATTATTAATCATCGATCATTTTACACGGTTTAGTTGCGATAATAACCACTAGAAGCAAGAACCTCAACCCGTCAATGGTTGGAGACTCTGTAGAAAATAAAACATCCTCACCCCATTTACATTAGGTAAGAAAAATACACCTTTTACAGTTTACAGTATTTTTCCCCCCATTAAACATAACTCTTTCAGATAACTTGTCTTTCTGGGCCCCAACTGGCAATATGCACTGTGAAGTCCATCCTCAGCAAGATGGACTTCAATAGCTTTAGGTTGAAAAAACAATATGTCTGCTTTGCCCTCTCAGCCCTTCCCCATCCCACAATCTGAAGAATAGAGCCCTTTCCAGCTGTGGCTGGACAGTGGTTTTGGTGGTTGATGACTGGAACCTGAGACCTGTCGTGAGCCTCCATCACCGTGCGGCTGTGGGCGGGATCACGGCGCCCCCATGAAGCTCATGGGCTTTCCAAGTAATCTTTCCAGCAGCCTTCGACCTGAGCACAAAGGGAGCTTTTCTTCACCTCGTCTGAGGGAGTCACTGTTCTTGGGGCAGAGCGTTGGACCAGGTTAACCAGCAGGATCCCCAGGTGCCAAACCATGCAGAAGCATAATGAACGGGCGACGGGAGAAAGTTCGATTCGCTATTTCTATAAACAGCCGTTTCTTTTTTGGCACCCGCTTCTATAAATGACCTGAGGTACGAACCTCTCTGCAGAGATCTAACTATGGAGCATGTTCACAAAATGGATGGAGGGGTGTCGGCTGCGTCTGAGCTTCTTCGCGATTTCAAGCCTCTGACTCCTTCACTTCCTTCATGTTTTTTTTTACTTTCCTGTGCAATACTACCCCCTCGTTCTTTTTTTTTTCTTGATCTGTCTCTCCCACCCCCCCTTTTTTAAAATCATGTAAATGTAAAAATAAAACAAACAAAAAAAGAAACACATTTGCTTCTATTTTCAAGTAGGAAGGAGACTAGCCTTACGGCCAAGATGACTGACAAATTCTTGTGGCTTTGTGCAAAAGTCAAACCAAAATCTCACCAGCAGCCAGGCTGAGTTCTGGCAACCCCGCTTTGCCTGGAAATGAGTGCAATCATATCCTAATAGCTATTTGGATAATTGTTCATATGAGTGATATGCCAACTAATGCTTGAAACAAGTCCCTATTACAAATATAGCATGTAGTCTAATCTGGAATATATTAAAATGTTATTTCTGTAGCTGCCTATTTCCAAACTGAAATAATAACTAGACCATTTATCACATTTGTTTTCTAAGGGGAATTTTTGAAGTACAATAGTAATATGTAAATGCGTGAATGCACGGTTACATGTGTAATATTTTAAATTAAAAAAATATTTTTGTCTCAAGTTAACATTTTATTCATGAGTCCTATCTCCTGAATTAATATTAGTCTAAAGGAGGATTTTTAGCTATATTTTTTTAATGCACATTGATCATGTGAATAATTACATATAAAAAAATCACCACTTGTTAATTTTAACCCCTTGTATTGGAAATAAACTGACACATTGCGCCGACTGTAGATACTTGTGGGTAGAGAAACATGGTGCCAGACAATGAGAGGGTGATAAATAAGCCACTTCTCAGAAATCTGAAACTGGAAGCCGATCAAAAGTAAAATTCCTCCCAATTAAAATTACTCCCTTATTCTGAGGTACAAGGCGGTGAGTTTAACCGCGACAACGGGAATCTTTAGCTGTTCCCACAGAAAGGAGACAGAGTGGGAAGCTTTTGCCGTAGTTTCATAAAAAGGCGTTTGGTACAGTGAAAGAATAGGGGCTCTGAAGACTGAAGACGGCCTGGGTTTGAATTCTAAGTTGCCTTTTAGAAGCTGGAAATTCTCAGGTAACTTATATCCTTCTCCCAAGCCTCAGTGTCTTCATTATGAAAATGGTAATCCTAACACCATTTCCCAACTCTGTTACATGGTGATTAAATTAAAGGGCTCAGGTAAAGTGACAAGGACGAATGAGGCATCTGGTGAGCAACAGCTCTGCTTTGTAGAGAAGGCAGCACGTGTCACGGTGTCATGAGCATGGGCCATGGCGCCATATTGTCTGGTTTCAGATACGCCGGTATCAAATCTCCCTAGTGGTGGAGTGATGTAGCAATGGGCAAGCCACCTGACTCCATGTGACTCAGTGTCTTCATCTGTCAAATGGGGATAAAAATATTACATACCTGGGAGAGTCGCTGTCAGGATCAGTGAGTTAACAGGATAAACTCCTGGCACAATAAACATCCAATAAAGCTAACACGTTGCTATTGCTGTTGTTGTGATAAGCTGGCCCCCCGATGCCTCCCCCTCCTTCCTATCCAGTCTTCGTTCCCTTTTTTTTTTCTCCTTTCATTCCCCTTCCCCCCGCCCCGGCTTCCTCCTAGATATAAATAATATATACCCACTTCTCGGGGTTAAACAAACTTTTATTTCCATGGATCTACCCTGTGTGAAGCAGAAGAAAGAAAACAGGTAATGCTTATAAGTGGAGCTGATGCCAGTATTTTTTTTTCAAAAAATAAACTTGTTTTAATTTTCCAGTTTTAAACAATTCCACAAACTGATTCATCCCGCACATAATACACAGTTATTAAATGGTGCCACAGATGAGGCACGGTACTAGGCTCAATGATGATGACAATGACCATAAGAAAGAGCTCAAAAGGGAAGTTACTATGGGGAATTAATAAACAGATGTTAAGAAGAGGGAGTGGTTACTTTTTCTCTGCTTCTTGGAGTAATTAGGGTGATTGGGTATTTCTGATTGCTGTTACTTTAGAAAGATAAACAGTAAATGATCAACATCTTAATAAAAAGATGAAGAAAAATAGAACATTGACAAACAGAAAAAGAATAAAAAATGGACATGATGTCTCATTTCTAATGCAGAAATTGAATTTGTTCTATAGCCCTCGAGTACCAGAAATGACTTTCATGATTTTTTTATATCAAGTTATATATTTTAAATGCCTCTTGACAGGATAAAATTAAAAGATATCAATCATTGCAGAGGGATTCTGCTACCTTTCTACCTAGCGTAAGAGCCCCTATGTCTTATGTAGTACAGAAGACTATTGGGAGGAACAGTTTGGGGCACATCATGGGCATCTCTGAGAAGGAACAGTCAAGGTTCATGGTTCCTGGTCTCTAGTGGCCCCCGTGTTCACAGACGACTCTGTTGGGACAATTGCCACTCCCAAGATGCTGTGTAGAAGTGCAATGAATACATCCCTAGAACTTGGCAGAATCCGCCATCCTTCCCGTATGTGCCCCTTTTGGGGTCTACTACCTATGGCCAAGTAGCCTCCAACACTGGCCACGGGCCCTCTCTCCTGATCGCTAACCCAGGCTGGTCCAGCTCAGTTACCCAAGACGCCAGCAGGACCCGAGACCTAGAGATGTATTCCAGGTGCCCGGAAACAAAAAGCTGTTAAAATCCCCATGAGTGAGCCAGGATACTCGAACAGGAATATAAACGCTAAGCATTCACATCCACGGGGAGAAAAAGGAAAAATATTACTTTTTAATTCTTTCAAGTCTGTTACAACAGAAAGAAAGCAGCATGATTTAACATCTCACGAGCAAGCCCTGTCACACTTTGGAAAATCTACCGACATGTATCCGGCGGCAGAATGTGTATTCACGTTGGCCTCGCAGGGCCTGTGTTTTCTTTCCAGAAACTAAGCTTAATGATTTGTCCCAAAAATTGGGAGGAGGAAGCTGTCTATGGTTTTAATGGAATAAGAAGCTCAGACTGAATGGCTACCTGGTCGACCCCTAATGAGTTTTCAGGGATTCAGCTTTAATGACACTTGATGCGTAATATCTTCCGTTAACCCCCCGCCAGACAGTGCAGTTAAATATAAATTATATATATATAATTTATAATGCGATTGTGAGAACAGGGGCTTTTTCTTATTGTGTGTTTTGTGTTCTCAGTGTTTAGAGCATTTCTTTCCTCATATCGTCAATAAATTTCTAATAGATGAATAAATAAATGCATGAGATAAAATATATTTGACTAACACATATGCATAACTACAGGCAACAAGGAACAAACCCAGCACCTTCTCAGTTTCTGAGGCTCAGTTCAACTTAATTAAACAAACGTGTTTTAAACACCGTCTACACTCAAGCCATTGGACAAGGACCATGAGAGATTCATAATGATGACCCAGACTGGGGAGTAGATGCAGATTTTGAACTACCTTCATGCCTTGTCAGCCACCATTTTACTCCAGCTACTCATAGGCGCCCTGATTTCTGCATCAAGTAGCCTCAATTTCTCCCCTAGGACTTCTGTGTCCTTTGAGATATCTGAGCAACTGGTGTTGTTAGTGTGACTTGTGTGCAAACAACCCCTTATGATGGCTGTTAGGGCCATTCGATACACCCCCACTTGCCTCTCAGGTTCTGATCCCCTCTACACAGCTGCTCAGAGGGCTCCCCCAAAAGGTCGAATTCTGATTGTACACCCTGGGGAGCAGGGCTCTCTCTTACCCATTTACTCTTCCCATCCTCCATCATGCTTCTTGGGCTCACTTCCCAAAATGAACAAGCCCTCATTTCGACCTCCGATACCATATCAGCCACTAATTATAAAATGGGTGGTCTTTAGAAAAAGCAAAGAGATGTGAACAAAGGAATTATGCTCCAGTTGGAAACTCTTTTCAAAAGATCCCTGGGCAGCTCTGAAAATCTCATGATTCTGCCTACAATCTCAGGGGGCCTGACTGAGTTGAAGAATATAAGCAATGATGCAGAAAAAATCTGTCTCATCTCAATAATTCCGGAAGTTGTATTAACAGAGATTTAAAATATTTGATGAGACACTTAGGAAATTTATGAGACCTTTATCCCCGTGAGCAGATTAATTCACATCTGTCTTTTATGTAAAGCCTCCAAGTCTCCAAATTAGCAATAGTAACGAAAGAATGAAAAAAATGAAAGAATAAGATGAAGGGAGAATGGGAGGAAGAGAGGGAAGAAAGGAGGGAGGAAGAGAAAGAATGAGAAGAAAAGGAAAGAAAAAAAACCCACTGAGTTTACTTTATATTTCTTCTTAGATTTTAACATGTTACTGAGTAAAAACTAAGCCTAGGTCTTAACCAAAAAAACAAAAGGAGATTCTGTATTAAATGAGATGATCACCTAAAAATCAGTTGATGATTATTTAAATTTAAAAAAAATCAAAGAATAATATATCACATCAATCTCAAATATATATATATATATGTATATATAAAATAAGTAAAATATATACATATATATTTACCTACAAAACTTGGGCCATTCCTGACTTCCCTTCCATTGATCGGCACAGTCAGTCTGATTACGTTATGTAATCCAATGCTTGACAGTCCACCCCAAAGCTGGTACAGCAGAGTGCAGATGAGAAGCCGGAGCTGGTGTCCCAGACTGTGGTGCTGATCAGTGTCAACACCAATGCCAGTTAACCAGCCTAATCAACCTTTTCAGCATTCTGGAGTCTCATTTCTGGAGATTCTACTTCGGATGTCAATTAACTTTACAATTCGGTCACTCTTTTTGGATGAAATAAATATAAAGCGACTGTCCCAACTTTCGTCCTTTATTTCTATTCAATTTCAGAAGAAAGTATGGACCTATGTCCCTTTCCGAAGTGCTTCACTGGACATCTCCCGGCATTTCGAAATAATCTACCTTACGTTGTGATTCTTTTCTGGATGTGCTCTATCTTCCGCAGTCTTCCACAGCAGGATGCATGTCTAAAACAATCCTGGATCTCGCTCACACTCCCTCTCCCACCCTGTGATCAAGAATGATGCTTTGCACTAAAATAATGACTAAAGCACTCAGTGAGTAACTCAGTAGATGACATCTTGAAATAGTGAATTGAGGATCAAGAATTATCTACAGAAGTCCAGGAATGCCTCTGGGTCTGACCCCTTAGTGGCCATTACACACTTTGGCACTTGGGCTCTGAACACCAGAGGTGACATGCACATTTTCATTAAGATGCGTTCTTTTGACTTAAGCATGTTCTCTTTTCTGCAGATGTGCAGTAGTCGCCATATTTCAACTCTTCACCTTCACACCCCCCACTGGTGTCAACCTCTTTTCCTCTGTAATTTATGTCTTTTTTTATTATTCTGCCTGGAGCCATGCCAGGCCCTAGGATCAAACTCCCCAATCTCACCAAACCCTTGGGTGACAGGACGGAAATCAGTCTTGGTAGAAAGGCCTGTACTCATAATGTGGGAAAGGAAGTGGCTTACCCGTTGCCATGGAAATGTGCACACTTTCCAATTGTTGCCGAATAAATGAAAAGTTGTGTTCTTAATTCACAGATCACAGTGTCAAGCACACCTCGCAGAGATTCTCAGGGCCGGCACACTGAGAAATTCTTAAAAACATAAGATTTTGTGCTGCATTCCTGTAGCTACAGAGAAAATTGCAGGGGTGGTATTTAATATTTCATTTTTCGCCTTGTCATCTCATCCTCAAATCACATACCTCACCTAACCATACCCTTTAGACCAGGGGTCCTCAATCCTTAGATTAGGAACTGGGCCACACAGCAGGAGGTGAGCCATGGGTGAGCAAGCAAAGCTTCATCTGGATTTGCAGCCGCTCCCCAGCGCTAGCATCACCGCCTCAGCTCTATCTCAGGTCCTTAGGCATTAGATTCTCATAGGAGCACCGATCCCTGGTGCCAAAACAGCTGGGGACCATTGCAGATGGTATCCACGAAATAGCAGGTAGCACTTGATTTTTAAAAGCATAAAATCATTGATTACAACTGCTGCAGGATTTAGTTAATTCCTTTAAGATTAGAAAATTTCATTGAACATAACAGTAAGGACCGGACATTGAGTATGCAGTATTATTTCACCAAAGAAACATCCAGAGGCAAAGGATTTTTGTATCGAAGACCATGCTTAAATCTTCAGTGAAGGTTTCTGAAAGGTAGCTTATTTAAATTAAATCAATATTTATTCCCCACTGTCGAAGAAAGCTGACCGTGATGTCATGGACTGGCAGTGTACGTGACAATCAGCAGTGGATCTTTTAGAAAATATAAACCTCGGGTCCTCACTCAAGACACAGTAAGTCTTCACCTTGAGGTGTTACTGGAACCTACAGACTCTATATCGTGTGGTATTGTATTGGATATACTAGAGAATTTGAGACAAACTTTGGAGGGGCTCTGTTACCCCATAGTTACGTGGCCTTGAAAAAAATTATTGAACCCCTGTTTTTTAAGCTGTAAAGTTATAACATCAATACTTATTAAAGGCAAACTATTTAGAATGGTATCTGGCATAAAAAATGCTCAACACGTTTCGTCATAACTTTGTACTAGTTGTATGTTCAATGACTTTTATAAGTGATTTGGATCATGGTGAGGGTTTAAAACCCACTGAGCACCTCAAATACTTTCGATGTAATGAACAAATTGAATTTTAAAATTTATTGAATTTTTAATTATTTTTAATAGAATATCTAATACTTGATTCAGTGATTGTAAAACTTATGCTGAGAACAGTTGGAGTATGTGACTATTTTACAACAGTATGTTTCACAGAATACAAATACAGATCAAGTGTTTCCAAAGAAATTTTAGCATCTAAATTGAGATGTAACTTTAAAATATACACCATATTTTGAAGATTTGGCATAAAAAATGAAAAAAATATTTGTCAATTTTTATATCAATTACATGTTGAGATAATACTACTTTGCATATATTGGGCAAAGTAAAATGCATTATTAAAATTAATTTCACTTGTTTCTTTTTACTTGTTTAATATGGCTGCTCAAAAATTTGAAACCACATACGTGGCTTGCATTATTTCCATCAGTCGGTGTTGACGCATAGTGGATGCCGAGTCTCATGATTTGATGGATAAATTCCAGTGCCTGATGACCCATTTTTCCAAATACAAAAACGTAAATGCATCAATAAGCCCAAAGATTATCAGCCTGCGAGAATCAGGTTCCACAACATGAGGAAGCTATATAAACCCAAAAGAAAATTGCACATGGACCTCTGTGTGCATGAGCACGCGCGTTGTGTTTGGTGTAACATATCGCTGTGGTGCAGAATTATTTACCAAGAGGAAAGTTCAGTGTGTTCTGCTGGCATAAGCGAGCCATACGGTAAGCCGGTCACAGACTACCGAAATGTCTGAATGTGGCGCCTGACGGCTGAGTGAGCCAAGCCTTCACGCTCTTCTTCAGCCATGCACATTGCCCAACCAGAAAGGCCAGATGTTCTCTCGTCCGTAAATGAATGGGACTCTTTCCTCTCTGGAGAATTTGGTGCAAACGCTGATGTACATCTCATCCTCTGCTCTCCTTTACTGTAACTTGTCCCCAAACCATGGAAATTTAGGGACCCCACTGTAACATCAACACTTCCCCACAGATTCTGAAAATCTGTCACTGGAGAGATGCCACGCTACTCAAAGTCCAGACATTATGTGGCTGTGCTGTAAAGTCAGGGTTTCAATCTTGCCACTGTCACTTACTGACCCTGTAACTTGTAGTGAATTATGCAGCTTTTCTATACCTCCCTTTTCAATAGGAATGATGATAATAGTATTTTTCTCCCAGAGCCACTATGATTAAATGACCTAATACCTATAAAACATTTTCGATGGTGTCTGTTAGAGACTATGAACTCAATATGCAAGTTATTCTAATAACCATTTGACTAATACAAACTAGAACTAATTAAGCCGAGGATCCCCTCAACCATTTCCCGAATTGCCTTGTCCTTGCATGTTGGCCTCTTGATAGTACTTTCCAAATGAATGCTAATAAAATAAAGGTTCTATAAAACCAACTGACTTGAGTCAAGCACAAGCCCTGGCAGGCCCCGCGTGACCTCCGTTTCTCCACCCCGCGGGCCGGTCTTTATTCTTCAGTGTTGACCTACAGCCTACTCTGTTATTCACTCTTAGGTTCCTGCCAGCCCCACCTGGCCAGTCATGCTTGTTGGTACCAAGAGGTGCCAAGTCGGTTTATTATACGGACAGACACCCATTGATGTTAGGTAGAGACCTTGTAAACATTCCCCCTCAAGACTTAAAATGTTTTCGAACTTGAGTTTTCAGAGATAAAAACATATTACATGTCCACACTCATCAGTGGCCAGATGTGAACCTAGAGAAAAATGATGAATAGATATGAAATGGTAAAGCACCAGTATTTTGAATATCTTAAGCCACGAATGGGTACACGGAGGTCCTGGGGCCAAACCTAGTCTACTTCCTGTTTTCATAAGGCCCATGGGCTAAGAGCTTTTCCATTTTTAAAGGGTAACATTTAAAAATGGTTATAGAAATATTAATATAATACCCCTGATTTTGCTACTTTCATAGAAAAATTTCCTGACCCTAGCTTTAAACTATAAAATGTATGCTTTTATTGTTCTGTTAATTCAATTGTTTACATTTTGTCATGGATTTTAGTTTTAAGATTAGAATTAGTGGTATTCTAAGTAATAAATTTTATTCTTCAAAACTTTCAGGTGACAAAAAATACAGCTACTTTGAAGGAACTGGATTATATATTCTCTAATTAATCTATAGTATGGAAGCCTTTGGTTCAGAATTTTTTTTTTTTTAATACGAGCCCTTAAACATTCAAGAAAAATAACATATTTTATATTATCTTACTGCATCAAACAATCTGGTACTAGCGCCCAAAGCACTAGTATTTAATGAAGTTTTCTTATTAATTTCTCTGCATCCCTTATATATGGTATATGCACAAGTCTGTTTTGCATTTCAGCATATAGCATACTTGATGAGTTTTATTCTTTTAATATTTTCCGGCAGTGGAAACAATAACTCTAAAATGGTTTCTACAGAGGTGAACTGTCCCTGGCTTCATGATCTAGGTGCTTGAAAGATTCTAATGCAACAATGAAGCAAGACCAAAGGGCCAATAACAAACAGCTGAGCAGATCAATAACCCCTGTGTTTTCAGTCCATGCTTATTTAATGTGGTAGATGGAAAAAAAAAAAAGTTTCTCTATTTATATCTGGAACTTAATGAAGTGAAATTATCACAGCCGACAGGCGCTGGTGTTGTAACTCAGAGACAGGGCTTGGCTTAGAGGGATTTGCAGGCTGTTTTTCTTCCAATTTTTAATTTTTTTTTTTTTTTTAGTGAAACTTAATCCCCTAATCAGTTCCAATTTACATATTTGCTGGCCTTTTTTTCCAGCTCAGTTCTTAGAGTGTGGTGTTGGAGGCATGGAATGATTATTTGATTATTTAATTATCCATTGCAACATTCTGTGCTCCATTCTGAACGAGCGGATCCGTGGCCAACGTACAGATAAGCTTGTCAGCACAAAGCTGGGACCTGTAGCCGTTGAAAGCTGTTACCTTTCCCATGTGCATGCGCAGGCACGTGTACACATATGGGTGTACGTGTGTTTTTAACTTGATCTACCCTGTAATGCTTCGTTCACACTGGCTCTCATTTCCAGGCTTAATGGCTATTCTACTAAATGAAGTGTTGCAACATTTGAATTTTATTTTGGGACTAAATGGAATACCAAATGCTGATATTTATAATCATGGTAGAATTGTGTTCTATCATCAAATATTCTTATTCTCATTCCCTGCATGTGTAAAATGCCGGTCAAGTTATCTTCCTTGTGTATATTCATCAAGCTGTAACTTACGTTTTTGTTCTTTAAATTTCATTTAAAATTGGGGATTTCCAAAAGATCAATGACTTTATTTTCCAGGGTTAATTTTTCCTCTTTATTCAGAGATGGCAGTTATGACTGTGAAAAGACTATAAGTAGTGAAGACATTACGTCAATTATGCGATAATTAAGTATTGATCTGTCATTTTCACCAGGTTTTCTGAAGAATCATCAATTACCTTGAAGCTCCGAGAGTCTTCATGAGTCTCAAATAGATTTTTTTATAACAATCAGAAAATTAAGAACAACCTCGATGATTTACTTTTAATGAGCTCACAGGCTTACATGATCAGTGATCGAATGGTTACCATTTAGTCACAGGAAGGTAGTATTATTGAAGTCACAAAATTAATCCTTGATTTTTCAATCATGTACTTGTGTGCTTGATAAGTATTTACTGAGCCTCTACTAAGCACAGGCAGTATCCTAAATTCTCTGGGAAACTAAACATGAAAAGTAATCAAATACAAATACTACTTTCAAAAAAGTATTCTAATAGAAGGTGACATATACAAAAACCTCAATAAACTGGTTTCTCACCAGTTTTCATTGGATGCTACTGAGGTGGTTTTTTAAAACAATAGAACTCTATGCTGAAGTCATCTATTATGTGATCATTCTTTATAGGACATGTTGATTACTGAATAGGGAGAGATGGGAAGTGGCCAGGCCAGTTAGTAGAGTACTGTAATAGTTTAAGCAAGAGAAAAGAAAACTGGAAAAACAACACCAAAAGCAGTGAGAACAAGGTGAAAATAAATGGAATCAATAGTTCCCACATAAAAACTGTTCTGGAAAATAGCAGGAGATCAAATAAAAGACGTCAAGGCTGGATTAATAGGAAGTTATTGATGAGCAATTCTTGTGGAAGAACTCTTGAGCTCAGCTTGTCTTCATGATTCCCCCACTGGCCTCAAAAGAAAAAAAATTATACATGAGAGTCAAGGGGTGCTGTTTATTTTCCCTTGCTTATCCATGTAAAAAACAGGAAAAGAGTAGTAATAATAAGTGCAGGTTTGGGAATCAGAACAACCTAAGTCTGAATACCAGGGCAGTTATTTCTCAGTTGTTTGCCCTTGGCCAACTGATTTTAACTTCCTCATTCTCAACTTTCTTATTTGAAAGAAAAATCTAAAAAATTACAATATCTATCACGTGCATGGATTAAATGAGCCAGTACACTTAAATTGCTTGACACAATGTCTGGAATATAGTTGGTATTTAAGAGAGTAATTAATTGTGATGATCGTTTTAGTTGCTTAAGCTGAGGGTAATCAAACCATGACCCTGAAATATTATATCCCATGAAGATATTCAGAAGTTTTTCATGTTTTGACTTGCAAGAAAACTCTAAGAAGGGTTAACCTTTGAAACTGGTTTTCCAGAAATCTCCATGAGAAACTTTCAAACATTTGATATGAATTATATACTATTTTCTAAATTGTTTTCCCTGGATGCTAATTCAATTAAAACCAAAAAGTATTTCTCGATCATTCGTTGCATGCCCAGAAGCATGGCAGGCACTATGGGAGGTATAAAAATATTTTATAAGCTCTCTTTGTGGTTAAGAATATTATAGTTTAGTTAGAAAGATAAAAAAATGATGCCCGTGAAACAAGGAAAAAAATGTTAACATAAGAAATACAAAAAAAAAATATTAATGTAAGAATATAAGGAAACAGCCAGGGGATTGCTTCTCACTCACTAGCGTTGCTAAGAGAATTCGGAAGAGGGAGTACTGGAGCAGCTCTACTCAGCAAGGGTCTTTGCTTTGCGACGCGAACTCATTTCTGAAGGAAGAAGGGACGGATCCCTAAAGCCAGCCTGGACCTGGACTTAATGGACGGGGAGGGAAAGCCATTTCTAACCTGGACAGAATGCCGCACAAAAAAAATGAGGACAGTGGGCAGAGAGTATGAAGATGGACATGACTGTGGAGGAAGAAATGTGTTGGAGTTCAGTGAGAAAACGGGTTGAAAAAGCCAGGCGAGCTGACTGGTTGACATCTTTAAGAGCCAGTTTAGAAGTTTAGACTTTGCCCATGAATTATAAAGGGTGACAAACTTTGAGGCAGGAAAAAGGGTATTCCTTTGAGTTTCTAAATGGAGGAAATTCAATATTGGACAGGTAGTAATAGCAATGACAGAGAGGCAATCAACAAAAGGGAGAAACAGGCAGGCGACGAACCGTTGTCGTTATATTACATACAGATGTGGACACGCTACCTTGGAGGCTGTGGAAAGGCAGTTCAAACAGAAAGAACAGCACACGAGAATCATGGGTGATAACAGAAGAGGAGAAAAGGCACTTTTCTATATTTTTCTCCTCAAAATATAGATTTATCTGCATGGCTTTCAAGCACCTTTATTAACAGGCTTCACCCTCTACAAGCAATTGTCTTTATGCTATTTCCTAATATAGACCCTTCTCTAAAGTATGACCCATCACCAATTTCTACAGCAAATCATCATGGCTTTTCCTATACCTCTGTCTTGATGGCCTCATTTCTGTCTTCTTTGGAATTCTACATTGATACTTAGAGTTGCCAAAGAAAATACGAGGTACTCAGTTAAATTTCAGATAAACAATGAATAATTTTAGCATAAATATGTCCTAAATGTTATATGAGACATACTTATACTTATAAAATTGTTTTTACCTGAAATTCAAATGTAACTGAGCATCCTGCATTTTATTTTGCTAAATCTGTCACCTTTACTGAAAGCATCTATCTTACCCTTTAAACCCTCGATCTCACGTTGTCATAGGTTTTTCCAAATTATTTAGATATTAACTTCCTCCCAAAAAAGGGTTTAATAATTTCTTCCCCTAAGAACAGAAGAGCTAGAGGAAACAGAGGCCAGGTGGTGGTGATTCCAGGATAACCAAGGCCTAAAGAGGTTTCATTTAAGATAATGATTCTGCAAAGTAGGGGTCTGGGGCAGGACCAAGGGAACATCCTAGATCTTTCTAGCATAACTGAGTTTACTAGTTAGAGGTGTGAAAAAAGTAGTTAGGCTATGTTCTTCCCTCCTGCCCCCAGCACTTTCATTCAATACTTGGTGAATACACAAAGTCAAAGCATGCGCGATCTGGACGTAAAGTTGAGCATCACACTCTGCCTGCCTGCTTAAAATACATACCAATCTATACATGTATAAATGAAGTAATCTAGGATTGTGCAGAGGATTGGTACCAACAAAGTTTTAGAGCAGTGATTCTCAACCAGGGATGATTTTGCTAGCCTCCCCTGGGACACTTGGCAATATCTGGCGAGATTTTCAATTGCCACAGCTAGGGGACATCTTCGGGTGTCTAGCAGGTAAAAGGGCAGGGATGCTGACTCTTCAATTGCATAGGGCTGACAGCCACGGTGTCCAGGATAAGAAGAGAATGATCTGATCTGGAATGTCAATAACGGCACAGTTGAGAAACTGTGGTCTAAAAGGAAGCAGTTAAAAGAAGCAAAGCTTCCATGGGAGGCGATCAGAGCAAACTTCCAAAGAAGAAAACAGTTGAATGGAGGACAGAGGCATAAGCGAACTCAGCGGAAGTCGGCCTCTGACGAAGGAACAGTACAAAGTGTTGACTGTCGTGCAGTCATGATTTGTGTTGGAGACCAGCGGGCAAAGAGCCAGAAGTGGGAAGCTACGGAACTTCAGATTTTCAATCACTGAAACTGAGAATTGATGATGGAGAATTTGGAGGCCAGGACCGATATGTGGCAAAGGTAAGTGCGTTAGGAAATTTTAGTTTATAGTGGCGAAAGTCTGAAAAAGTCACTGAGGAATTTTACTTCAATGAGGCCACACTTCTGAAACAGAATGAAATAAGGCAGTTCGGTAATCTTGACCATGATTCTACTGCAACAGTTTACTTCCTTCGACTCTTCGTTTCTTTCTGGAACCAAAGCCACGGCCCGCATGAGGTAACCTTCGATTTTTTTGTATTAACATCACGGCCTTGTTAGCTCACAGTTTTAATCCTTCCTCTTGATCCTGTGGTAAAGCCACAGGAGTCCCATTTTCATCTTAGGCAACTCTACTGAATTTTACATGCTGAACCAGGCCCAGAAAATGGGGTACGAGGACAAGCTGGATAAGTTGAGAACCTAACTTAAATTCTGTGGTTCAGCGTTTGGAACCGAACCCAAAAAATTTCGGTATTGGGGCTTATTTCTCCTTGGCAAAACATAGCCTTCTGTTTTAAAGGAGTGGGGGGAAGGTTTTAAAAAGCTTATTAAAAAGTCTTGAAATGCTTCTTCAACATCAAATAGCTCCTAGAAAAATATTTTGATGAGTTAAGTGTAAATGAATCAGAAACATATGGATTATATTTCCTTTAGATTACACATGGGCTTCAAAATTAAGGGGGAAAGTGCTCAGGGCAAAATGCATTTTGGATTTTATTGAACCCAAAATATTTGAGAAATAACTCAAGATACTCGAAGAACCCAAAATCCTGCCAGGCTTCTCAATCCCTTGTGAAAAGCAAATTAGATTTTAAAATTCTTTTTGCTTTAGTGATCTATGGTGTTACATGAAATGTGGATAAAAACTTCTTTCCTGTATATGGTTTTTCTCCTGGATACTTTCACTTACAACTTTGGCAAAAATCGAGACCTTAAGTATACTATAGATTGACTAAGTTGGCTAGATGGTTCAGCCTCTCTCCACCCTGCCTAGCAACAAGAATATTTGTCTCGTGCATAGTCATGGAGAGAAGGGATTAACCAAAGACCATCAAATAGTTCCGTAGTAAACAGTAACAGACAGTCTTTAAAATGTGCCATTTTGCAATTAGTTTTCCACTTATTTATTGGGCATTACTAAAGACTTCTCTATTATTTCTCATTTCCTTCTTACATTGAGAGAGCCTGTTTCTAGATTCTACATTTTAAAAACATAAAGTGACCCATACTTATTTAGACTTTTGCTTATTCCAATGGCCAGGCCAAAGTGTGACTGGAGAAGGGGCTTAGAGATCCCTAATATTTCCATTCCCCAAAGCCACACAATCTATTAAAAAACCGCATTTTTGCTAAGCACAACGCTTCAAGACAATCTGAAACCCAGCCATGTTTCCAATCAGCTTGTTGTCCCTAGGCCCCTTCTACACAGACTTTGGAGAACCATAATATTTACTCTTTAATTCCTTCATAGAATAGATTATTTTTTAGTACCTGCTATAACGGTGTGCACGGCGGTGGTTATTAGGGACATGAATCAAGCAAGGCATGCATACCCATGCCTTCTCAAGAAGCTTCAGATACATACACACAAATATATGGTACTCAAGGACACATCCTGCCAGAGGAGAAGCACCGAAAAAAAGATAGCGACGCAACACTATGATCACATAGTAGTAGTTGTTTAAATCTAATCTGTGTGACTCTGCTTGAAGTATTTTATAGTAAAGAGAGCTTACAGGGCCTGTCTTATATGTCTAATATATTTCCCTCTGTTCTCCCACTGGCAAACTCTCATTTGTAACTCAAGAGTCAACAAAATCTTGGATGGTGAGATTTCACATTTCTACCACAGTTGAGTGAAATATTTCTTCGAATTTACATCATACGTTGAACATGTATTTGTTTAAATCATTGCAAGCATTGTGTTTTAATTAATTTATTTATTTCTGGAGTCTCCATTAACCATTGACATTTTCGAGGTAAAAACTACGTCCTAGTCTTATTTTTATTCCCAATACACAGCAATTGCCTGAAATATATAAAGCACTTACATGTCATTCAATGAATGGACGATTGGATAAATGATGCTTTTATTAAAAAGGGAAGTGGAGAAAGACAAAAGCATATCACAGTCCCAATCTCGGTGACATCACCACAAGTGATTTTAAAAATCTTATTCTAAATACACTCATTATTCTCCATATAGAACAAATGACTCATATTTACTAAATTTGGCTACTAATGACATAGACGGCATGTCAAAGGAACAGTCAAAAGCTAAGATGTGAATTCACTTAGAGGAACGTATTCATTCATGTGACCATTTATCCAGCCTTTTCTCCACGTGAGGCCATAATTTCTTGAAGTCCTTCCTTATAGTTTATAGCTCAGAGACCATGGATAGAACACTAAGTAGTTCTAAATGTGGTGCACCAAAAATTTTAAATCTATCGCAAATACAAAATGCTGATTTTATCAGATGGGAAATATATGCCAATTTGGTGAAAATGCCCACCGAGTATATTCTCTACACTATCAAAAGACACTTTTTAATAGCTATTCACAATTTTTAAACTTTCTTACATTTTTATATGGTTTCTCAGATTTGCAAACAAAATTATAAATGACACCGGTACCCACGGTCATCGGTAAATGGATAGGAACATTGTACTAGGAGAATTTCCATCTCAGGGAAGACGTCTTTGAGACTCTTAAATATCTGGAATAAAACGAGATCGATTCCAAACCTCAGGATCTTCCTACATAAAGATTAAAATGATGTTTTTTCTTTTCGATTTGAAACATACAATCCATATTCCATGGCACCGTTGGCCTCTCAAACACATGCATAAAGAAAATTTAACAGGACTCAACGTCTAGTCTCATTCTTTAAGTTGCCCAAATCTTTGATCTTTCCTGAATTTTTTTAAAGCTTCAATTAGTTTATTAGTTTGACAGGAGCTCGGGTAATTCTGCCAGCCTCTGAGTCCTACTGTAAGTTGCGTCTGCGTCTCTCCCTGAACGCACACAAAATTCAGTGCCACTGCCGCACTTCTCCAAACAAATAAAAGATTTGTGAACTAGTCACCAAGCATCCGACGCAATTAAACTGCATTTGTTTCTTTTTTGGCATTCTCACACAATCGAGGCCTTGTGAGAGGGAGGCACTCCTCCGATCAGACTGTGTTTTCTTTAGAGGAAAGTGTGCCAAAATCCTCCCACCCCACGTAACTGAAGTCTCAACCAGCAGGCGCGGGACTCGCAACACACAGACACACACGCATACTCTTCCTTTGCCTACCCCTGCTAGCGCCATGTTAGACACATAAAGAAAAAAAGCACAAACCCATAACTGCAAAAATATTAACATGAGAAACAGAATAAAACTTGCTAGACAATGAAGTGCTGTTGCCCACAGTTTCGATCGGTTACAGCTTTACTTAAGAGAAAACAAACACTATTCGTTTACAAGCACAGACACTAATGGTTAAGAGTAAAAGCAGAGACAATAAAATGGGAACTGTTTTGGAAAAACTAGATTCTTGATTTTTTTTAGTTTTTGAGAGAAGTCAAAATAGGGTTTATTTTGAGGTACCTAGATCTCAACAGCTTGTAATTGCCAACTTCAAGCTGTCACGCTTTGAACATTTTTTTTTTTTAAAGAAAAAGTCTTTAAAATCTGGTTAATTAGAACTGACCACCATTAACTCTTTGATTGATTTAGCATCCTGTTGTGCTGGCTCGTGCTCACAGGTTCCCCACTGGTTTCCCTGAGTTGGTCCCCAACATTGGTGTGGATACTACATATGAACTTGGAGCCACACAACGGTCCTTGTTATAAAAATCATTTATCAAGGAAACTCCGAGTAAGGTATATGTGTGGTCTAAACAGACTCTGGGAGCGGCAAGGACTTATACACCAACTCAGTATCAGACGAGCTCTTTAACTTCTCCACAATTCTGCTTCCTTGTCTGCGTTATACAATACAGACTGGTGAGAACATCTCCGATCAGCTCTGTGAATAAATCAAATTCTTTGTGTACTTCCATTAATATCACCATTAGAAGTCACACACTTCGATCCACATTTTCCATACACTACTCATATGATCCTTATCAAGCAGATAGTGCCACCCTCATATTCAGGATGATAAACCTGAGGATTAGTGAGATTTAATTAATGGGCATCTAATAAAAATCTGAGTTTTAATTTAAGCCCGGTTTTATCTGATTTCAAAACCTAGATTTCTCATTATCCCATACTGCTTTTGTCTGCCAAGTTCTTCATGGTCCAATGTGTCAGTTACAGCTCTCGCTCTATTATCTTATAGTGAGAGAAAGAAAGGGGAGAAATGAACCCTTACCTAGATAATTAATGGATAAATAAAATCTCACTTCTCTTTTAAAAAAGTACTGTCTTTGGAAGTATAGAACTTTTTCCCCTTATATTATTACGCTAAAATGTATATTAGGGTTTGAAAGTACTACAGCATTTCTTAGGATATTCTTTTGAAAACTTTTTTTGCATGTTGAAGGAATCATTTTATAGAATGACAAATAATAATATATTTATCAAAAGGAATGTTATTGATATGTATTGGGAGACAATTCTCCATAGATCTCTCACTTTTCTTCCTGTCTTGTAAGCAGAGGCACTGACTGCCCTTGTTCCAAATTCATTTCAAAGATATGTGTACAAAGAATGACCTTGGGTATAAAGATGTCTTCTCTCAGAGTAATGGGCAAGCATGGTTATTATCCAGTATAAAAGATTCAGATTTCCTAAACTCAGAGTTCTTCACTTATTATATAACCCAATGCATGTGTAGATGTTATCTGACCCTCTTTTGTGTAGTCTTGTGAGAACCGGAGCTCAGAGAACCAGTGCAGATGTCCTGAGCTATGGTTCCTGTCATTGCTGTGAGTAATAAACTGTCTTTCGTCTCTGACCCAGGAGTCTCGTGGCTTCTACCAGTACTCACGAAAAGGTGGCAGGCTAACTTACAAGTCTGCAAACATGGTAACATCTCAGATCTTCATAGTTCACCACAATATAACCCATCCTTACTATCAGTGAAATTAGATTTGTTAGTCCTAAGTATCCATAAACCCTGTTAAATACAATTTAACAAAGGTTTGTTTACTATATGTTCTATAAATGTGAATTATATTTATATTTTCATCACTCTCTCTTACAGATGAGACTGAGATCATCAGAATTGCCTTTGATTATATGTGTCTTTCATATCCACTCAGACCCTCCCATTACATCTAGTTTCCAAAATACAATATTGAGTGCCTATTTTTGGTTGGACAAGAGGGTCCAGGAGATACATAAGGCTAACAAATCCGAGGTAGGTATAAATCAGCATCTATATGGTCATTTATATGTTATCTCATTATTTCTTAAACATTAATATGACATTTTCATAATGTTTGTGCATTAAGATACTCGCAAGATTATAAGGACTCTGCTTCTAGTTTTATATTATCCCATAGCTTTTGGGTCATAGTACCATGTATTTTGGAATCTCAATATTTCTAAATAACTTGGTATACTTTATGGGAAGACAAAAGGCACACATGTTTGCATTGCCATGTCTTAATGCATTTTTTCTGTTTTTATTTATTTATTCATTTTTGTATTCTATGTTTAGTAATCTTTGAGAGAATAATGTCAAAAAAGCTATGGACATTGGTGATACAAAGTCCTGAGTTCAAATCCTGTTCTATCACTTGTTAACCCGCCATACTGGGCAAGTTAATTTAACTCCCAGAATAATAATTTACTCTCTGGTTAAAGGAAATTACTAATTTCCACCAAACTGTAAGCAGATTGGAAATACAGGACATACAATGCAAAACAAACAAATACAAAATTATAGTCATATTATTATACTATCAAGTTTTCAGCAGAAATAGATTTCTTTGCTCATGCTAGCTAATGATTTTTTTTTACTGTAAATTTCAAATGTGCATGCAATTAGAGTAATTATGTTTTTAAACTATCTTAATGCCTGGGGAAGCCACTCTTCAATTTCATGAGAATGGCTTCCAAAAAGAACTTCGGACTGAAAAAATGGTGATCATGAGCAAAGGCCATCTATGGCACAGACACTCTGAAAGCCATCACCTCCTGATTTTGACCATGAGGTTCATGAACATTCATTTCGACCTGCTCAGGGACGTGTGAAAGGCGGGAGGAATACCGCCCGTCCTGATTCCCTTTGGTGGGCGGGCAGGATTCCTCGTCCCACAGTAATACCAACTGTTACTGGCTGCAAGTTTTACAGGGAAGAAGAGAGGAAAGAAAGGAATTGGGGGGGAGGGGGAAGAATGTGAACAGAAAGAAATTACAGGAGAAAAAAGAAAAGAGGACAAAAGGATGGAAGAGATCAAATGAGATTTCACGTTTTATGATGTCAGTTTTTCCTGTTTTCTCTCTCTCTTTTTTTTCTTTGTCTTTGTTCATTTCTGGAATAATAATTTTACCAGCTGCAACGTGAGCCCTTTCATGACTCAGAAACAATGACTTTCCTTAGCTTGGAAAGATATTTACAATTTCTCCCCCTAGGTTAATGGAGTTTGGATATATTCTTATGACGTGGGCCTGCGTCTGATGCACTGTGAATGAAGGGAACTCAGAGCGTTCACGGCTTACACTGAGTTACATGTTATTTTTTCCTGGTGCTGCTTCTTCCATATTTCCTATTTTAATTTATTTCCCCATTGGAAAAACCTGCTATATTTAACTGGTATCTTTAAAAAATCATGTATTTCTTGCTAGGCTTTGCCCTCCCTTTGGTTATAATTTTAAAACTTCTAGTGTTTGCCCTCCCTTTGGTTATAATTTTAAAACTTCTAGTGTTTCAAAGCTGGATGCCTAGACTGCCGACATGAGTCTAGGGTAGTTATGCGACGCTACAGAGTTACTAGAGACTCGAATACCTATTATATTGTTTCACCCTAGTGGCAGATTGGAGAGTCCAATTTGCCTCAGCCCCTACTGTGAATTAGCTGCTTCTGACCTACTGTTATACTAGAATTAGAATTACAGTTGGAGGCAGTTTCCTATTCATTTCTAATAACCAATAACAAAGACATAAGAAGATAAACTATATCAGAATTATCCTAGATCTCCATAGGTAGTGTACACTGATGATATATGTGTCTTTGTGAAAGCAATGAGCTAAATTATACAAGTGCATTTTAACAAAAGGAAAGCTTAAACTATAACAAAAATTTTAAATAAGAGAAAAAATATGATAGTTATTCATTTATTCATATTGAGTGTGTATTACCTACATTTACTATGCAAAATACTACAAAAGTATCAGTTAATGAAACAAAGCAGGTGCCAGACTCAAAGAATCTAAAAGGAAAATGTAGCAGTAGAAGTGATTCGGACATAGAACTGGATTATTTGTATGAGCTGAGAATAAAACAGATGAAAAAAACTAAGAAATAATCAGAAAATATAAGACCAGGACAATCTTTTAAGTCCACTGAGAACAGAGGCATTATAATCAATGAGGATATTCTGGATCAATAAAAACTAATGTGACTTCTTGATAGAATTCTGTGCAGAAAGTCCATGACAAGAACAGATCCAAAAAAAAAAAAATCCAACTTACAAATGTGCTATGGGTATTCTGCAAAGAAATAACCATTTAAACATGCAATCCCATAATTAGCCTGGATCTCTCATTCAAGTACTGCAGGTCAAAACCACCAACTTTTCCAAGTCAATGGGGAAAAACCTTCCATTTCTCTCTTGTGTATTTGGATGTGTGTAATTAGACTTCTCCTATGCCAACAAAAACCCATGAAGGCTTTCTCTATACAAGTTTAGATTGTTCCAGCTCCAAAACTGAGATCGAAACGTGCTGGTCCACCCTGAGCAATGCTGGACAGGAAACACGACTGGGCCATTTCGGCGCAGGGTCACTGCTCTCTGCTACGAGGGACAGAGCCATAAAAGAGAAACCAAATAAATGGAGCAGAAGAGAATGCCATTAGTCTGACGACTGCAGGGGATCTGATGGCGAACTGCGCCTGCTGACTCACGTCGCTTCTCTTGGCGGTCGATGTTTTAAGCTGATCCTGTAAATGGATGAGCTATTAATGTGGTAAAATCTGAGGTCGGTGACCACTGTATCAGTTACCACTTGGTTTGGCTCCATAGTACAGAAAATCAAGATAATGTTTTAAACAGGATAAAAATATGTTCCCCTCTCTCTCTCTCTCTCTCTCTCTCTTTCTCACACACACACACACACACACACACACACACACACTCACACACACACACATAAGCCCTGTGAGTTGGCAGTCTACAGCAGTTATGGCGATGCTACAGAGTTACTAGAGACCCGAATACCTATTATATTGTTTCACCCTAGTGGCAGATTGGAGAGCCCAGTGATGGCCACGATGTGTGATACCACGTTAACCACGTGCTCTTATGCAAGCTGACCCTGCTCATCCCCAGTAAAGAGGTGGAGAGAAGGTATCCTTCCCCTTGAGTCTGGCCTGGCATGTCAGCACTGAAGCAGAGAAGGTATGCTGTGTGACTTCTGAAATTAGGTCGGCAAAGACCACACAGCTGTGCCTGGTTTTCTTGACCGCCTGCTCTTAGAATCCAACTCCCACATGGTGAGAAGCCCAGGTGCACAGAGAGGCCATGTGCAGGTGTTCTGGTTGACTGTCCTAGTTGAGCCTGGACTTCAAATCACCTTAGTGAACCAGACATTAGATTAAAGAAGCCTCCAGGTCACCCCAGTGCTCAGCCACTGGATCCTTGCCGGCTGAGGACTCAGCCATTGTTCCGTATTCTGGACATCAAAATGCAGAAGACAGAGAAAAAGGATACACTGATTCCATTTGAAAGGGGGGAAAAAAATCCGCTTCATTTCATTGGTGAAAACCTCATCGTAGGGACTCACCTAGCCTCAAGGCAGGCTGGGAACTATAGTCTTTACGATCAATGACTCCATTTCAAGGTAAATGTTCTGTTCCTAGAGAGGGTGGCAAGAATGTGAGACCAACTAAAAGTTTCTACCCCAAACATCTATTTTTTTTGTTGTTCCTCGATCTGATGTAAGACACTCCCACTTTTATAATCAGTCATTTCATCAGATAAAGTGTTATGCCTACTGAGAACTCCTGTCATGTACAAACAGAAAACAAAGAAGAGTAGCATCTAAGTGCAGATATCTTTATCAAATCACTACTTTGCTTATAAAACAGCCAAATTGAGAAGACAAAGTATGATTAAGAGAAATCAAGAACATTGCCTCAGAAGCAAGCAGAGAAGCAAAATACTGGCCTTGGGAAATCTAATTATGGCTTGAGGATCCTGGGCTTATGGAAGATAAAGGAAGAATTATCATGAATTGGACTTGAGTCTACGTCCATGCCACCCTGAACAAGCCCGATCCCATCTGATCTGGTAAGCTAAGCAGGGTCGGGCCTGGTTAGTACTTGGATGGAAGTCCACCTAGGAAGACCAGGTGCTGTAGGCGTAAAAAATAAAAAATAAGGGATTGTAAGCTGACAAGGTCCTTGCAATCTGTGAGGTCAACCAAGGGTTACCTTGACATAAAACAACAACAAAAAACCTGGACTTGCATTAAAATTCATAATCACCTAAGGATGAGATGGGCCGGCCAAACTTTAATACTTTTATTCTCTAGACAAATCTAGTTAAAATAATACTGATGGGTTTTTCTACTAATTCTATGTTAGAATAAGATATTTCAATACAGAGAGGTCCCTTTTATTTCCACCATATCTTTAACTCAAATCATTAATGCCCTGGTCTTCTTTTGATGGGACTTAAGACATATTTGTGCAAAGATATGAGTCTTTTGATAGCCAAAACCTACCTCCTGCAGTCAAGATCACTAATGATTAGCTAGCTGTAACCTGGGGCACAAGTTTTGTTCAGATCATACCAAAACCTTAATTGAGGACTTCCTCCATAACCAGAATACATATTAATTCACCGAAAGCCCTGGTTTCTAGGAAATCTGGCCAAATGCTGTAGGAATTCTGTGTGACTAGGCTTAAGTATGGTTCTCCACAATGGAGGATGCCCATCAAATGACAACCTCGTGTGGCCTGGAAGTGACATTGTTACTCCGTTCTAAAGCAGTGGCTCCAGAAGAGACACATGCATCATGGTGACCATGGCAGTAACAACGAGAAACATTTCATCACGATAGCAGGTATTTTTCAGCACGAACTTGCATCAGGAACCTCGTGAAGAATTTTGGAGTATCTTATTTACTATTCACCGCAGCTCCATCAAAGAGGTCCTATTGTTATCTATATTTAACCAGCAAGGAAATGGAAAATAAGTAACAGAGCCAGCATCATGCGGAGCTAAGATTCAATCTTAGGCCACTAAGTAGATGGCAAAGCAAAGTGAGCATCATGTGACTTCCCAGTCTGTCTGTCTCATATTCTCTCTCTTTTGACCAGAGTTTTTTTAACAGTATAATATTTGACGTTTTTGCAATGGAGTAAAGCTATTGGCCAAGACACGAGCACTCTAAACCTAAGTACTCTATGTAGATGGAGCTAGAAAGTGACAGACAGAGGACAAAAAGCACCAGTGCCATCGGGATGTAGGTGAGTGTGTCATAGGGAGTCTCCTTCCTTCCTTCCTTCCTATGTTTTCTTTCCTTTTTGCAAGACACATTGCCCTAACAGAGAAGTGTGGCTTAGAGGCAGCCTTACCTGAATGTGCTTTGGGAGAGAGCCTAATACCTCATAGTTTTAAAAAGAAACACACACACACACACACACACACGCTCTCACACACACTCACACTCACATATACCCAAGCCAAAAATATCAAGCTGTTCATGGTTGTTAAGAAGCCAGGGAAAGCTGAGTCGCAACCTTCAGTGTTTTTCTTTCAAACACATTGACCACCCTCTCTTCACGACGTCTTATTTATTGAAGCACAAGTTGTCCAAACGGAATAAAACTTTGCAACGCTGAAATCTGGATTCTGCCTAAAGTTTTCTTTTATTGTGAAAATTCCAGTCCGTGTCTGTCCCTCCCTCCCCACCCCTCCTTTCTCAATTCTAGGCATCACAGCAGAAATATCTCCATGGAGAGCCAGAGGGAAAAGGGTTAATTTCAGAGGCCAGGAGCCAAGCCTCTCTTAACCGGGGGACTGGCAGCTAGCCGTTTGGAACACTGCCTCGAATGTCTGACTGAATGCTTTTATTACCCTTTTTGCCCAAAGGTGGCTTTTAGACACCCATAGCGGCACAGGGCCTTCTGACTGGGACTCGACAGACGGGAGCCAGAAAGTTGTCTGCCCCTTCTGTGATGGCTGGGGAACCCCACGGAGGAAACCACCAGCCCTCCCCGATCTGAGGGTGGACTTGCCCTCCCTCGCCCTTCAATAAACTGCAGACCTGCCAGGGGACTTATAAAAATCAGTAGGGACTTCTGAGAGGGAGGCTGGGCGGGGGAGGGGGAAAGGGTCTGAGAGATGCAGTTGAGAGTCAGGCGGGCCCAGAGACTCCCGACATGACAGAGAATAGAGGGAGGAACAGGAGAGCTGAAACAGAGAGAGAGAGTGATTGACATGAGGGCAAGTAACATGGAAGACAAAAAGGAGCTACACAGAGAAAAAGAAAAGGGAAATGGAAAGACCAAAAGTAAAGAAAGAAACAGAAAGGGCTGGAAGCAAGCTCACCCCAGAACCTCCCACTCTGGATCTGCCTTCGTCAACAGTAATTAACCCGTGAAGGGTCTGAGTTGCCATTTTTATGGAGTTGCTTTAATTGCTCTGTCCTGACCTGCTCAATTAAAACTGACTGGGTTTCACCAGCGTGAAAGTCTGTACCTGTTTGGAAACCTCAGACTGGAAGTGTTATGGGCTCAAAAGCAGTATTCTGTTGTTCAGGATTTCTCCATTCCTCATCAGGAAATACCATGTGCCCAGGTATGAGGAGGCAGGTTGGGGGCGAGCACAAACAGGAGGCTATTTTTACATAGCATGAGGGTCGTCAGCGTCCAAAGAGATGATTTAGATGTAGGAGTCAATCAGAGACTCACTGGCAAAATAGCACCCTTGTTGGGGGGGCCACCTTCAGTCTCCTTTCCTCGTAGCCCCCTGAGATCAAAACGAGAACACGTCCATCAGCTCCCAAACTCCTCGCTTAGAAACATACTGAAGCTCAGCCACCGAGAGGAAGGAAATTGGGACTCTTCCCAATTTCGTGAATATCCCAAGTACGTGACCAAATGTACTTGGGATAGGGGTGTTGAGACCTCGAGCGTTTATTTAACAAGAAGAGTAATTACATTTTGGAGGGTCTTACTATATACATGGAGCACCTCCTTCCCACACGCCATCTCTTTGGATGCGCACAGCACCATGCAATACGAAGACTGGAAGGTGTTATTCCTATTCCCAGCTCGCAGGGGAGGGAAGCAACAACGCAGGTCTCAAAGTGAGATCCACAGACCGCCATCTAACTACCTTGAGAAAAAGGCCGACTTCCTGGCCTCCGCCATTCAGACAGACTAAAGTAGACGCTCTGATGGAAACTGGATTTTTACCTTGAACCCTGGTGATTCCCAGCACAGCAAAGCTAAGAGGCGCAGGGTCAGCATGTTGGAAAAGTAGGTTTTCAATATCTCAGTGGGGTTTTTCCAAAGGCTAAGCTCACTTATTTCCATGTTTATAGAAATGAAATTGAGATTGAAGAGAATACATGATGGGTCCAAAGTCACATCGGAATTCACTGCAAGAGATGTAAGAGACGTAACTGGAAATCTTTAACAAACAGGAAGCAGATGAATAACTAGAAATGACTGCAAATAAAACCTAGATCAGATTGGTGTTTATCTCTGTTCCTTCAACCACACCAGACTGCCTCCTTCTGGTACAGGAGATTTTGCATTGGTTCTTTTGGAATCTTTATTACAGAGGCCCCACACAGGTAATAACAGCACATGTATTTAGCTTCCCAGTGCCACTCCTGACAGGACGGACCACTGGTCTTGGTCACGGTCCTTTAAATGCGGTCCTATGGAATGTGCCCACTTCCTACTCAGACACTAAACTAGTCTAATTCTTATCCAAAATCTTTGAGATTGGAGAATTGGAAGGATCACTATTCCAATGGCCGAAGTGTAAAAATGTTAGGTGTGGCAGGCACCGTTCTGAATTCTTAATATATGTATTAAATTAAGCAAATGAGCTCATTCATTTTTTTTTTTTTTAAGCAAACCACTGAGGTAAGTACTGGCATTTCCTAATGAAGACGGTGAGACCCAAAGTGACCTGCCCACGTTTACACAGCCCTAAGTCACAGAGTTGGGCTATGAAGAAAGACTGTGTGTCTCCAGAGGCAGCAAGCTCAACCTCCAGTGACTCTGCCTCTGTCTATGGCGCAGGTGGAGATACCATCGTAGGTACGTTTTAGTGGAAAGAAAAAAAAAATCACCCCCAGTAGCTCAGAACTGTTCCGGCAACAGAGAACCATAACCTCACTTTGGCAAAAGGCATCTAAAGGTATATTCAAAATAAGTCTTAACCTTTAAGAACAATCAATCAAATAATATAGATGTAGAAGTGACCATGAAACTGATGTGGTTTGATGATTTTTTTTTCCATAGGTGAGAAAATCAAGAATCCAAAAAGTCAAACTATTTTCCCCAAAGTCTCAGATCACTCAGAGGTAGAAGTATGAGCCCAGCTGCATAAGTTGCATATACAATCGATTTCTTGAAACAAAGCCTTAGGTGAGGGTAACAGGAATGGATTAAGCTATCGTCGTGACAATACTCCATCATGAACAACCACAACACTTCAGTGGGATGTGACGATAAGTGTTCATTGCCCACCAGTCTGGTGTGGTTGACTAGGTGCCTCTTCTGCTCCTGACTGGCTTTCGTATTTCTGAGGGTCAGCTCATCTAGCTGATTGTTGGCCTCGACTGGAACAAGTAGGCTCTGTTCCATATTTCTCTTGTCATCTAGCTTGGAAAAAAATTCTCATGTCACTGGAGGAGGTGCAAGGGCACACGTGGAAATGTGCAAGCACCATTTCAAGTCTCTGCTTGCCTGGTCAAGGCTCCATCCACCTCACCAGCCAAAGCCAGTTGCATGACCAGGCCCAGATAAGAATTGAGTGCACTATAACTTATTTATATGAAGGAGAAAGAACAGTGCATAGAGTTTCCAGGAGAGGAAAGAAATCGAAGGAAGCCAAATTATGCTATATTAGTTGTAACCTTTAAATTTTGAAGTCACGTCTTCCATTTGGGGGAACATTTGCTACATTTAATAAATCGGGAAAAATACATCATTTGGCTAAAAGAAAGGAAGTGTTGAATTTAAGAAGTGTGCACCATTTTTTTAAAAGTTAGGTTCACCATGCTGGCAGGCATCATGTTGAATGTGAGGATTCTTAACTTATTTATAGATAAATTTATGCAGGTCCTTTTTAAGGAAAATCTGAGAAAAACAAAATTTAACTTTAATTGAATATATGCAATTGAAATTAAATTTTATATAAATTTTATATTATAATTATATATATTATATGAAAAAGTGCGTTTATTTTGGCAATATAAATATGGCTTAATTTATAAAACATTAACATATTAGCAATTTATAAAAGTTTAATATATTTGCAGCTTTTCCAGAATTCATCTAGAACTAATTTGGATACATGTAATAAAATATTAAAATGGTTTGCTTTAGTTAAATTAGAAATCTATTTTTTTAGATAGAGACCTATTTTTTAATGTTTATGAATGTGTGTGGTGAATGCTATTTAAGGATTAAAATATCTTCTTCAAGAAGTAAAATTCAAGTGTCACTTTTTTAAAAAAAATTGTAGCTGTTATTCCTGGTAAAGACCAAAACTATTTTTCACCTTTTTTTTCTTTGCTAGTTGGACTAATTTCATAAGTCACCATCCTCTAACTATCACTTTTTAAGCCTCTTGACAAGAGTTCTTTAAAAGCAAGCTCTCATAAAAGAAAAAGAACAAAAACAAACAAACAAAAAAACTAAAACTAAAATCAAACAAGCTCCCAAAATAAAACAAACACAATCCTACTAATACAAACTCTTGCAAAATCTGTTACTAAAAAGTATCTCATATTGTATTAAATTCCGGTTACAAAATAAAACATAAACATAAATATCAAAAGGCTTCTTTACAGTGTTGGCTTCTCAGGAAACTAAGGTTCTAGAGCTTTGGGTATCTTGTCTTTTTTTTTTTTTCTTTTTAAATAAAATTGTTGTAAACAGGTTAATATTGTATTATTACAATGGGTCCCTAGCCAGCCCACTGTAAGAGGTTAAATGTTGAAAATCTGATGTTATGATGTTATCCTTTAAAAAAAAAAAAAAAAAAAAAAAAAAAAAGCTAATTTTAAACACGAAAGTGCAATGCAACATCTAAATTCAAGAATTTTAAATTGTTTTTGTCAAAATGCCCTACCTACTCTCCAGGCAAGTGCCCTGTCTTCGTACTGTGAGGAAACACTGCGTGTTGCTTTATGCAAACATCTTTGATTTATTAGAGGAAGCACGTCTTCTTGCTCCTCAAAGCAACAGTAATGTCATTAACCTGTTGATGGGAAAAGTTAGAGTCATAAAAGTATGAATGAAACAAAAGGAACAACACAGAGGTTGACAGATGAGATGTGTTTCCTTTTTTTTTCTCATTCCATGATATATGGCATTGCCTCCTAATGAGTAGTCTTCTTGTGGGACCTGCCATTTGCTTTTTAAAAGTTTAATTATCACTCTCCAGTCCCTATCTGCTGACGGCTGTTCCACTTGGGTACACCTTGGGACCTACATCTGCCGGCTCTAGCTATGGGTTTTCCTTTGTTGCTTCGTGAACTCAGGAAATTCAAAACTGTCCCCAAACAAAGAGGACAAGGAGAAATAAAAAAAAAAAGGCACACCACTCCGGATCAGTAGGTGGCAGTTTTAAGAAGGAAACTTACTTATGAGGCTTAAGTGGCTGCAAGAGAAACAGATCTCCATGCCTGCCACCAGAATCTTAAAAGTTAATGCAGAGGCCTTAACTGGGCTCAGTCAGGTATGTACGTTGTCTGAACGACATTGCTCTCTCAAGGCTGTGTCCTTGACAATGGCTCCAACTGTGGGAACCGTGGGCGGAACGTAGCTTCCAAGGGCAGGGGAGGGGTGAGGAGCCTCCAGTGGCTCAGGTCCAGATCATGGACCAACTGGCAGCCATGTCCTCTGACGACCAACTCTCACATCCTCATATGTGATCATCTTCTGAGAAGTTGTCAGAAAGAGGATGTAATTGAATTGCTCTTACGATATTTCTGGAGAATCAGAATTTTCTTCAGGAGATGTCATCGGAAATGAGCCAGGTTCCACATCACCAGTCTTCGCATATACTGGAACTCTGTTTCCCCTTCTGCTTTGAACAGAAATGCACTACTGCAGTCCCATCGGCTGAAACCTTCCTTTATTTTTCAACTTGTCATTCTGTATTTTTCCATAATCTGATGGTATGCAATTACAAAACTGACAAAAGTGCCCAAACGACTATTTCAAGTAATCTATTGTCACACACACACACACACACACACACACACACACACACACACACATTCTCTCTCTCTCTCTCTCTCTCTCTCTCACTCTCTCTCTCATAGCAGCAACACGAGCTCTCATTTTGTTTGTTGTTTTCATTGTTTGCATATGTTTGCTTAATTCTGGGACTGAACTTAAAGGTAAGAGCCATCAGAGAGACATAGTCTTATGACATTTCCATTGTTCCTTGACTTTGTATGTTTTCCATTTGATAACCCGGCGTGACCTCTGGAAGCAAAACAGCATGTCGCTTTGAATATCCTACTTTCTCTAAAAAGAGATGAATGGAAGCAAAAAGGATCTGATGTATCATAAATATTTTTTCCAACCTGCTTTCATAAACACTATGTGTTTGATCCTTGCAACGACTATATTGATAATCCTGGCTGGAATATTTTTTAATAATCCTAAATTCCTAGAGCATTTTTCTCTTTCTTATTTCCTTAAGGTACATGTACCTTGTATTATAGCTATTTGTGAATGTAGCCTGTCTACCCTACGCTGCACTAAGAATGATTTGGCCCTTTGTCCCCGACCACTGGGCGATAAACTCTAAGCCCTTGGAATGTCCTGCCTGAAAAGAGTGACTGTTTACCTAGGCGTGTTGAGCCACACTAGAAAGTTTAAGATGACAGTGTGGTTTATGGTGGGGCCTGGGGCATGTGGGCAATCGGCTTTGTCTAAGTGACCAACCTTCAGTAAGAATTGTGGACATGCCGGTTTGGGTGGGCTTCCCTGGTTGGCAACACTGTGTGTCCTGTCACACATTGTTACTGGGAAAAGCAAACCCTGTCCACATGACTCCTGTGGAAGAGGACACCAGGTAGCTTATACCTGGCCCCTCCTGGCCGCTGCCCTAGTACCTTTGCCAATTGTGACCTGCATCCTTCACTGGAATAAACTGTGACCATGAGTACAACAACTGAATCAGAATAGCCTGAGGTCTTGGAGATGTCCCTAACTCACAGGGTGACATTAGTGGCTTCCTAAATCTTCCGGCTCACAGTTTGGTCAATAAGGAGGCCCCACAGCAGAATGGAGGCACACAGGGAAGAAAGGCTGAGGTATTCACGATCCTACTTCTGTCGCTGTGAGAGAGCGTCTTTGCCTGCGCTTTTGGAGCTCAGAGAGGTTACGCTCCTAAGCAAGCATCCTGTTCTACAGACCTGCTGTTTCTTCTGGCTTCCGGAGACATTTCCTTTCGTCTCTTTTGGTGACAGCCTTGTTACTGCAAGACCCAGGTTTTCTCCTTGGGGTTCCCTACATTCAGTCGTACATCTGTAATTAGTTAATGAGTAAATCCCTTTCTTTTTTTTTCTTCCTAATACAAGTGTGTCCTCTGTTAACTGCGAGGACGCTGACTGATACATGCAAAACCTTTGGCAGCAATGAATTTTGTGCACTGTAATATTTTTATTGCATTATCTTAAATTTTGCAACAAAATCTTTAATACGCTTGTAATTAAGAAAATGAAGTATTTTGAAAAGAGCAGTGACACATCTGGACAACTAGCATTCCCACTCTCAGACACCGTAACCCTGAATACAGCCCTCTCTTCATTTAAACAACTCTCTGAGGACGACCACCCCTTAACCCTCCTTTGGCCCCTCACCATCATTCACTGGTTTTGGTTACTGTATCTTCTTCTTTTCTTCTCATGCTGTGAAAACTCCTGAGAATTCCTGAGTGTCTACTCTGTTGTTAATCCTGGAGTTTCTGCTTATATTTTAAGCCATGCCCAAACTCCTAACACACAGAAATGATGATATGATAAATACAGTGTTAAGCTACTAAATTTACCATAATTTATTACATAGCAATAGATGATACACAAATAGTTCTCTTAAGCTATGAATTGTCATTCTGATGGGTGTGTGGTGGCATCTTGGTGTGGTTTTAACTTACATTTTCTTTTGGCTATTGGACATCTTCACTATGAAGGGTTCAAATCTTTGCCCATATTTTTAAGTGAATTGCTTATATTTTGTTATTATTGAATTATAGAAATGTTAACATAAATGTTAGTTATAAATTCCTTTTTAAATTCATATAATGAAAATGTTTTCTCCCAGTCTATGGCTGGCATTTTTTCTTTTTTTTAAAGGTGTCCTATGATAAACTGTAACATAAAGTATGAGAAGCTCTAGATAATCAAGGGTGAGCTCTGAGGCAACAGCTGGGAGGATGTATTTTAGGTGAGAGAGATGATGATGGCTTGGAGGCAGTGGAGGCATCGTGAAGAGGTGATCAAATTCTGGATATAATTTGAAGGCAGACTGTTGAGGAACTGGGGGTGATTTTACCCCGTGAGGGACATCTGGAAATGTTAGGATGGAGGCGGGGACTACTACTGGTGTCTACTGAGAGGAGGCCAAGGATGTTACTCAACAACCTACAATGCATGGGACAGCCACCCCACCCACACGCCCCATCACCACCTGCAACAGAGAATTAACCAGCACAAGTATCAGTCATGCCTAGGCTGAGGAACCACACCATAGAGTAAAACGTTTCTTATACATCAAGTATATATCTCAGAAAGAAATGATAAGAAATGAGGAAAAGATGGGACAACCTGTAATTCATAAACATGGAATAGTTTTTTTCCATTTATTTGTGTCTTCTTCAATATCTTTTACCAGTGTTTGATAATTTTCAGTGTACATAGCTTTCATCATCCTGATTAAATTTATTCCTAAGTATTTTATTCTGTTGATGTTATTGCAAATGGGATTGTTTTCTTAATTTTTAAGATAGGTCATGGTTAGTGCATAGAAATGGAACCAACTATTGTATTTCAATTTTGTATCCTGCAACTTTACTGAATTCATTTATCGGTTCTAACAGAGTTTTTTTTTTCTTTTTTCTTTTTCTTTTTGATGGACTCTATACAGTTTCTATATATAAGATCATGCCACCTATAAACAGAGACAATTTTACTTCTTCCTTTTTTATTCAGATGCCTTTTAATTCTTTTTCTTGCCTAATCGCTCTGGCTTGGACTTTCAGTGCTATGTTAATCAAAGCAGCAAGAGTGGGCGGCTTTATTTTGTTCCCGATTTTAGAGCTTGTTTTTTATTTAACGTCATAATATTGAAGTTAATCCACATTGTTAGTGTGTATCCGTATTTGATTCCTCTTCACTACTGAATAGTATCCCATCATTGGTGTACGTCAGCAGTTGATGGACATTCCAACTGTTTCTAGTTTGGGCCTACTTTGAATAATACTGCTATGTATTTCCAAGTGCAAGACTTGGTATGAACATTTGTTTTCATTTCTCTTTGGTACACACCTAAGAGTAAAACTCCTCGAGCATATGATACACTTGTCAATTTACATTTAACTTTTAAAGACAGTGGCAAGCTATTTTCCAAATAGGTCATTTTTTAATTAAAAAAAAAATTTCAGGAGTCTTCGAATCTTTCAGAAATTTTGATTTGTTCACTGTAACTTCAAAGGAGGGGAAGTGTTTTTACAGACAGTGAGTCTTGTCCTGCCGCACGTATACTGATGGAAGCCCTTGATGTCAACAACCAACGTTTTTCATTGTTTTCCATGACACATAAACCAGAACCTGTGATAAGTAGACCTGGAGAAATCTCACACAGATCCAATCTATCTCTGCTGAACGATGATAAGAGTTTTCATGCCAAAGAACAAATAGCATAGAAAAATATGCATATTGACTTTAGAAGTCAACTGGGAGATTTTACCAGACTCACGAAGGTTGACATCACAGTCTCGCATTGCAGTGATTGTTGACATGAGCTCTGGGAGGCTACTTGGAGAACTCTCCCCCAGCAGACTGGATGCTTCCTCCTTTACGATGAGGGAGAACTACAGCCATCATCATTACTTATATATTTAAATTGTTTAAAGCTTTATGTTTTTTTTTTTTTTTTGTAAAAGGGAAAACAACAAGTCTTCAAATGTCTCACAGAAATTAAGCGATGTTGTTGGATCTAGTTGGATGAATATCAAAATTGACATGTAGTCAGATGTGGTCTGTACAAAACATCTTTTGTTTTTACTAGGAAGTGCCTTATGCGTTTCAATTATATCCTGGTGCACATGAGTGTGATGGATTATTTAAAAATATTATGCTGTCCAATCACTGTGCATTAACGATACACTAAATATCATGAGAACAAAAGGACTGGGGAAACCAGTTCTGGTAAATTAAGATCCACCTGAGATGTCACTCCCATGAGCAACCTTCATTTGAACTTGAGTAGAACGATTCTGTTTTGTTTAATTTTGGCCCAAGTTGTATCTGTTGCACTAATAACAGAAATAGCAACAAATCTTTTTCTTAAATGTATTTTTCCCTCACACCAAAATAACCTATAAAATAAATCAAAGGAAGAAAGTGCTCATATTAATTCTTGAACTGGGATTCATGCTCTATCCACCAATGATCTTAGCCACTTCTGACAAGAAGATCTCTTTATTTAAAGCCAAGCTTGATAACATCGGAGGGAATCACCTGAGAGGGTTGGTTGCTCAGGCTTCAAACCGGAAGCAGGAGAAAGTCAGAATGTTGCTGATGTGTGTGCTATTTAATGCTGTAGAGAAAGAATTTCCCACATAGCCCTGTGAAAGAATAAACCTGCTTCTGAATATCCAGGAAGAAAAATGTACGTCCTGGGAAAAGCGGGCTTATTGTCCCTTACATATTTCCCATTTTCTCCGAAACGTGTGGCAGCATAATGTTATCATTTTTTAACCGCTACCAGTGGCGATGTGGGCATGTGGGTATCGCTGCCATCCTTCAGATGTTTTGCAAATATTTCTCTCCCTGGCCAAGCCACAGATTCAATTTGTACCCAGTTAAATCCTCATAAAATAGTGTCTTTGACAAATGATTGTTTTTTTCCTTTTCAACCCAGAGACATGCCAGGCTGGGCTATTTTCACTTTTGGTGGGAAATGTTCCATTTATACTGATGCACAGTTACGTGGCAAATATCCTGATGGTCTTTTCTTGTCATATGGCTAAACTTTATAGAGTTGTGGAAGTGACCCGATAATTATAATAAAAATAGCTGAGTTAGCATGTTCCAAGACTGCTACTTGAATTATCTTGTTTTTTGTTGTTGTTGTTTGTTTGTTTGTTTTCCTGTTCTGCTGTACCAGTACTGAGTTAAATACTATTATTATGTTTATTTTTCATGTGCGGAAACTGAGATTTAGGAAGGCTAAATCATTTACCTATCATCAGTAACTGGCAGTCTCATTTTTACTACTTTTGATTATTCTTCATAAGTACTGAATAATAAGACTTTGATCCACTCATTTAAAAATATTAAAAACCTTAAAAAAATTTTTGTGGTTCATAAGCACAAAATGGAGCATCTTTAGTATCTAGGAATTTTTTTCTATGAGAATGTACTGTTTTGAGGAGAAACAAAAGTCATGTAGGGAATTAATTTAAAACATGTTGGATATCTAAAATATACTAATACAGAAAATATAGATTATTTAAAAAACTACTTTGTATAGGTAGGTAGATAGATACACGCATGCATACATATATATAGTCAGAAAGAACTAGACTATTATGTAAAACCTCAGACGATTCCTAAATGGTGAAGTTATAAAAGACAAAATGCCTGTAATATGTGTCATAGGGAATTAGCATAACTATGAAAAGTAATAGCACCAACTTATTACCATAGTAATGGAGATAAATCCTGATTGGTTGGTGAACAGCCATCAACCAGGTCTAAAATAGCAATCATAAGGATGGGTGGACCCACGCTATCTTCACCCACTAACCTGTTTCTTTAACCGGTCTCACTTTTCTCACAATCCATGCTGTATCGACCAACGATCTTAGCCGCTTTGTTGATCTCTACTTCCCACCAGAAATAATCTGCGCAACAACTTTTGGGGTCATCGGAGTGGTTACTGTCATCTCCATACCTGGGCTTATTGCTTTAATACCTTTTGAACGGCTTCCTCAGCCCCACCTCACCTCCTGTAAGCTATCACCTTTTTCCCCCATTGCAATTAAACTGGGATTCAATGGCTTGAGAGCGCACAGTCTGCAAGACTTGTCACTCTTGGGTTAGCACAGGGTCTATACACTTGTTCTGTAAAGGTCCAAGTAAAATAAAACTTTGACTTTGAGGGCCATGTAGTCTCTGTCAACTACTCAAACCTACCACTGCAGTACAGAAACAGCCATAGGAAACTCCTAAATAGATGGGTGTGATGCTGCTCTAATTAATCTTTATTTATTAACATGAGCAGGATGCCAGACTCGGCCCACGGGCTCATAGTTTATCACGTCCTGGTTTGGAAAGATGTGCCACGCAGTTTCGGTGCTGGGGTCTTTGTGGCCCCTTTATTGCTCCTTCACAGTCATGTAAGGGAAGGCGGTAGGGGTATGCCAAGGACCAGGACCTTACATAGCTACAGAGCCCGCCCCGTCCCCAGGTCTTTTTAGACATGGCAGCCTTGGATGGCTCTGTCCATCAGTATCAGGAGACCAGACATCAACACCCTTTTTAGCATTCTCCCTGAATATATTTTTTTAAACTGCAAGAAAGGTTTTCTCTCTGTCTAATGACCACTGGTATCATGAAAAACAATTAGCAAAATATTTCCCTCAATGGCCCCCGATTTTGGTCACCTTCAGGGGGATGTTGTCTTAGTTCCACGGAATGGCAGTGTGAGACTTCACACGTAAGCCTGTTTGCACAAGGGCATGTCTGTGGCTACTTGGTTTATGTGTTTAATAGGTGGCTGTACTCTGCCCCACAGTTTGGATTTTTAAAAATTAAAGGCTTGCAGTTGGTAGTTTCAGAGGTTTTGAGTCATGGAAAGAGAGAATGAAGGATTCAAATCGTAAACGTGTCTGTCTTCTCCATAGCCCCTCATTTGGCAGAGCGTTTGCACACAGAGATGTACCCTGGGCTCTCTCCCTTCAACTGAGGATGCCCGGCCCAGCTCTGGACTGAGCTTTGAGTCCAGCTCCCTTTTCTAATTCTAAATCAAACCTCTCATTCAATCTCTCCTTTTACTAAGCACTAAATCCACATGCCAGGTTTCTGAAAAAGAAAAAAATAAGTTTTAACTCTTAAAACTTCCCTGAAACCTATGAACAGGGAACTTATGGCATTATAATTTGTGTGTGTGTGTGTGTGTGTGTGTGTGTGTGTGTTAAGCAAGACATCTGTAGCATTCAAGTAATGGCTTAAATCTGTTGGATTCCAGAAACTTTTATAATTTGAACTCTAAAGTAGATTAGTTATTTTTATTAGATTCAGCAATTGTCAATTCATAAAGAAAATGTTAGCTTGCAAACCACTTTTTGAAAGAGGGACTTTGGTGACGTGCAAGGGTACGTATTGATTTGAAATACCAAGTGCTAAGACAATTACGTTCCGTGCAGGTGTGATGGGGTACGGCCACTGAAATTCTGTGCATGAAGAAAATGGGCGACAACGCTGACCAGATCAGTTCTCCTTCTATGGCTGCTCTAGGCAGCATTTCTGAGTGACTGGTGCTGGCTATTCGTGTAATAGATATTTCTGAGCACCTGTTATATACCAGGCATTGTGCAAGGCACTTGGAACAGCAGAATACCAGCCTGCAGAGAGCTTAGATCTAAAATCAGGTATTAAAAATGACAGCTAATTAATGGACTACATTGGGGGTCTGGGAAAAATTACTGAAGAGGTTGGATTTTACCCAGAGATGAAACACTGACTATGTGTTAGTTGGCGCATGGCTGGCTGGGGAGTCTTCTATACAGCTAGAACGGCATCCAGGCCTTGAGGAGAAGAAATGAGACGAGTCTGCGGAAGGCGAAGTGTTATCAGCATGAGAAGAATGGAAGCAAACATTCCTGCGACAGGTAGATGGCACGGAACTGTCAGGGTTTGGACAGCATGGTAAGGACTTAAACTTTCACCTGCAGAATCCTTCCCTTCCTCCTTCCAAATATGGATTTTCCCTAAAGCGCTTTGTTTATAGACTCCCATTTCTAGGAAGAAACATGCCTTGCGATGCTTTATAAGTTTTGTTTGGAATTGTCTACTTGCATACAATGGTTAAGCCAACCTTTGAGCCACTAAGTACAAAATTTACCTCATGGCTTCTCTACTCTGTAGAAATACACAGGATCAATTAGTAAACAGTTTATCTTAGAGGAGATGGTATGAAGAAAACAAATACACCACCTGGGAAAAAGGTGTGCAGTGCATCGCGAGTCATCCATGAGAACCTGCGGATGATCCAAAGTTTTTACAACGATGAATTCCTCTTTAACCAATAAACAACCAAAATTACTTTCCAATGAAAACGAGATCAACTAAGTGCAACAGAACAAGACATTTCATTGAAAAAAGAAATCCACTATAAATTTTTAAACAACAAGGTTCATTGTCTTGGAACACAGAAAAAAAAAATCATCATTCTAACTGCAATGTTTATTTATTTATTTTCCAAACTAGTTCGATTTTTTACATTTTTATAGCAGCAAATATCCCTTTATTTTTGTTAAGTTTTCACTTAATGTTATTTTCCATAGTTTGAAAGATTCTACATCATTATAATTTATAATGAGTGTAAGTACTTCATCTCTAAGTAAGTAATTGTGATACTTCTGATTATGTATCAGTGTTGGATTATTGAGAAAGTTGTTTAACAAGAAAAAGGGCTTTCTGCACTAGAGTTTAATGTATGCTTGAATCACTAAATTTAAACAAAAAGAAATAAACCACTTTAATGAAATTGCTGGAACAGCGTATGGTCCTTTTGCGTCTGAAATTTGGCAATGGCCAAATGAATGGAATGAAATCCCAGAAATCTGAATATGTACTCGAACCACTTATTTAAATATTACCAATTATTTTTAATAGACTTTATTTTTTTTTAGAGATTTTAGAGCCACTGCACCTGAATGGAAAATATGGAGTTCTCGTATACCCTCTGCTCTCATATACCCTCCGCCCCTCTCCTACCATGGAAAGCCACGCTGATGATAAGCATCCCTCACCACAGCGGTGCATTCGTTACGACTGACCATCATACACCGACGCACTATTAACATACAAAGCCCACAGTTCACGCTAAGGTTTCATCTCGGTACTGTTCATTCTATGGGTTTTCACAAAGGTATAATGACATGTATTACATAGCATCATACGGAATAGTCTCACTGCCCTAAAAATCCTCTGTGGCCACCTATTCATCCTTTCCTCTGCCCTAAGCCCTGGAACCCACGGAGCTTTTTATTGTCTGGATAGTTTTTCCTTTCCCAGAATGTCACGTCGTTTGACTCACACGGTACATCGCCTTTTCAGACTGGCTCCTTTTACTTCTCTGCATTTATGTTTGCACTGTCTTTACATGCCATGGTAGCTCATTTCTTTACAGCGCTGAATAATTTTCTATTCTCTGGATGGTTCGACATTTATTTATACAATTACCTACTGAAGAACATCTTGGTTGCTTCTCAGTTTTGCAAATTAGGAATAAAGCTACTACACATAATCCATGTGCTGGTTTTTGTACAGACCTAGGTTTTCAACTCATTCGAATCGTAATCAAGGAGTGCAATTGCAGAATCATGTGGTAAGAGTGTGTTTAGTTTTGCAAAAAAAAAAAAAAAATGGGAAACTAACTGCCTTTGAACTCGGCTGTACCATTTTGCATTCCCACCGGCAGTGGATGAGAATTCTCGCGACTCTACATCTTCATTTGGTGTTGTCAGTGTTTTGGATTTTCACTATTTTAATGACTGTGTAGAACGATTAATTACTATTTTTTAAATAATAATAGAACAAAATGAAAAAGTCCTCTTTCAATAACTTTGCCAGGTTTTTTTTTCCCCCCTTCATCCTTTCTGTTTTCACCAAGAGGGCCGAATGTATTGATAATGCAATGGAACTCCATTTCCTGTCACGCAGGAGCAAACTTTCAACATATCATGGTTTTAATTTTTTTTTTTAACCTTTCTTATTTAACATTTTTATCATGAAAACAGAGGAAAAAACTTATAGAACTTGCAATGGACGCAGTGCACAATGCGATCTTTCTCCATCTCTCCCTCTCTTTTCATCTGCCTCTCTCAAACTCTTGAGGCCACTCCCATCGTATTTTTGCTTCTATCACTCTAATGAAACTACTTTTGCCAAGATCACATCTCCTCCTTGTCGAATCCAGAAAGCAAGCATTTGTCTTTTTTCTAGACTTGTTAGGTTCCACATGTGACACTTTGTTGTAACTCTTCATCCTACTGAACACATCTCATTCTGTGTCCCTCATTGCTCTGCCCCCCATCAGACTCTAAACTTTGGAATCGAAAGGACTTGGGCATAAAATATCTACTCTTTACTAAATACACGTTTTTCCAAAGTAATCTCATCCGATCCCACAGATTTAAAATCTTTTATCTGCTGATGAGTTCAAAATTTATAGCTTCAGTCCTGAACCCTCCCTGAACTCCAGACTCATAAATCCAACTCTAAAACTTAAAGTACATAGAATATAACAATTCATACATATGTCTTTCTTTTTACACATCCTTCTCTACACCCTAAATGTAATATTCTTAGAGAATGGCACCTTTCTCTGTCCACTTGCTTGGGTCCAAAAGTTCAAAGTCTACCTTCATTTCTTACCATCCCACAACAGCCAAATCAACAGCAAGTTCTCACAGCTCTGTCTGCAAAACATCCTAAATTCTTCCACTCATCTCCACCTTCCTTTTAGGCAGCCATCGTGTCTCACCTGGACTGCTGCTATTGCTCACTTGGTCTCACTCCTTCCTCTCATTTCTATGTAGTGCCATCTTCACCCAGTGAAGTCATAGAGTCACGTGATATATAAGAAATAGACTCTCCCTGAAACATCAAGGTCGGGTACTAAAGCAAGCATCAGGCAAACACTAACTTGCAGCTTTTCAAAAAGAAATCCCTGATGACTTGTTCCAAGTCTCCTGAATCTCTCGCATCCATTCTGAACAAAAAAGAGTCCAAAAGAAAGAAGGTTTTGGAAGAGATGCTGGGTTAAGGGATGTCTTTGCCTCCACTAATACTGCCAGGAGGACAAGGAACGTGTCTGTGTACTTCCGGTTGCTCAGGACCCTAGCGAGAGCATCTACTGGTCAACAGGAATAGAAACTTAAATACCTGGGTCAAAAGGGATACAGGAAACATGTGCATTTGACTTTATTACCAGTTATGCTTGTTCACAAATCCAGTTATGTGACTATTGAAACTATAAATCAGATCATATCTCTTCTCTGTAATTCCCTCCAAAGCCTTCCATTATATTTAGAATAAGATCTAAATTTCTTCCATTATAGCTAGAATGAACTCTAGGTAAGGTCCGTCCTGCAGCCTTGAAGTCCTACACGAGCTGGCACTGCTGAGTTCTCCAAAACCCTCATCCCCCATTCCACCATCGGCGCATGATCCTTCACTAGCTACCATCCTACTACTTATTACTACATAGAATTCCATTTTTTTTTCCCCATAGATTTGTTGGTTGATTGTATGCTCCTGCTTTGCTAAACGGTCATGGATTCTGCCTTGAGCATTGCTGTGGTTCCAGCAGAGAGAATGCCTGAGACTCAGTAGACTCCCCAAACGTCTTTTTTTTTTAAATAAATAAGTAAATAAGTAAGTAAGTAAATAAATAAATAAATAAATAAATAAATAAATAAGTAGGTGAGTCAATGTACAGAATTGAACAATTAGATTGATTTCTTCAGGATAAGTTATAGCAAAATATCTCTTCTTTTTGCAGCCCACTGTTGGGGGCTGAATTGCGCCTGATCCCAAAATTCGTATGTCGAAGCTGCGAAAATTAATAAGCAGAAAACTCATTTACAGTAGAATCAGGAGGCTAGAGAGAAGGCTCACCCACATGTCACTTGAGGCACACTACTGACCCCCATAGGAAGAAAGGTGCCTTGCATCCCCGACAGGAAGTGATACTATTTTACTACCCCCGCAGGGAGATTGCCAGACTCCGCCAAAGAAAAGTCACTGCAGTTCAAACTTTGTTTCTTCTAATGGATTCTTCATTTACAGCAGCCCCTCCTTTCTTCCAGTGCCCTAATCGTTTGCCACTAGATCACACATCCCAAACCGTAATTATCTTTTGTTTCCTCATATAACCATTTTGCTGAAGACGTATCTGACTGTCTATTTGTTGAGGTCAACGAAGCCCCATCCATCTCTAGAACTTTTCCATCTTCTCAAACAGAAACGGTACCCATTAAACACTAACTCCCCATGTCCCCTTTCCAGGCCCCGGTGACCACCATTCTACTTTCTGTCTCTATAAATTTGACTACCCTGAGTACCTCATGTAAGTGGAGTCAGGCAGTATTTGTCTTTTATGCCTGGCTTATTTCACTTAGCGAAATGTCTTCGAGGTTCTCTCATGTTGTAGCATGTGTCAGAATTTCAGTCCTCTTTGAGGCTGAATAATACACCACGTTTTGTTTATATATTCACTTGTTGATGTACATTTGGTTTGTGTCTACTTTTAGCTATTGTAAATGTGCTTCCAAGAACAGGAGTGAACAAATATCTGTTTGAGTCTCTGTTATCAGTTCTTTTCGGTATATATCTAGGGGCAAAACTGCTATATCATATGGTAATTTTATGTTTAATATTTTGAGAAATCGCCATACTGTTTTCCATAGTAACACACTGACTTTTAACTCTTAACCATATAATGACAATTAAAATGTGTGTGGTCTATTTTCTCTATGTCGGGTCCTTTGCTAGGTGCCTTACCTAATATCACTTTCAATTCTCTTATGAGACAGGTTCTTTTATTACCCGTGATTGACAGATGAGGACAGTTGTCCAAATGGATACATAGTTAAGTTGCAAAGCCCGGACTGGAGTTCAGGTCTGCCTGACTCCACAGCCCATGTTCTTCTCCGCTGCACCTTGTCACTGCCTGGAGCCATTGGTATGGGGTTGTCCAGGGAGAAATGTGACCAAGCTGTCTATCTGTATCTTGCCTGGTAAATATTTTCATCTTCTAAGCAGATGGCATGATAATTTCTAGAACCCAAAGAAATGCTTGGAATCGTGAAAGGCTAATCCCAAGAAAATAGGATACACATCGCTCATGGTTTCCTGGTAGGAAAGGAAATGATGAATTTCTGTTTTGTACCTGGCAAATTATTCCAGCCTCGATTCTGTTAGCACCTAAGCTTTTCTAATTAATCTTCTGAGTTCTATGGTCAGCGCATGAGAAAAGGCAGACAAATGACTGTTTCTTAGAAGAATTGCAGATGGGCCAGTGTATGTCATGGAGAGGGAAGAAAAACAAAACAAGCAGCCTTACCACGTAAGCATTGGTGAGATTACTCACTCCTCCCAATGCAACCAAAAGAAATCCTCCAACAGGAATATCAAGACAAATAGAGGTCTCCCATTAACCTGCACAAGGCATTCTTCCACATTTTAAACAAGGACTATTGCATCAGATTATATTGAGATTCAGACAATATGCCAGTAGCAAGCAGCCGAAAGAGGAAATCCCAGTTTATATGACTCACTGTTTTGGGCAAATATTAACATTGGCTAGCCAACCTTTTCCTTTCTATCACTTTTCCAGATCACCAGAAAGTTATATAATACTTCAACGTAGCCAATACAGGCAGGAGAAACTAGATAGATTATTTGGATTACTTAGTTTCATTACCAACAGCTTCAGTCAACTTAGTATTTTTCTGAAACACAGAAGAAGAAAAAAAGCTTTTCCAAGCATCGGAATAGGCTAGCCCTCTTCTGAGAAGGGCTGAGCTGGAAAGGTATCTAGACAGCATCTCTTCACATCCACCAGGCTAGAAACCAGCTCGGTTTGAACATGACAGAAAACAAGTTTTGCAAATGTCAAAGAGCTCCTTCTTTCAAAGTTGTTATGTAGACTGGCCCATTACATTGACACACATGATTGATAGGTCAATGACGTTTCAGTGATGACAATGTCAATAATATACATTTCTCTGCTAAGATGGACAAATTCACTTTTTTTTTTTTCCTGGGAATTACAAAATAATAAAGATGACAGTATTCAGTGAATTAACACCCACATGCGAAATGATAATCCGAATGACTTTAAAAGAAAAGGTTAGATGAGTTAAAAACGAATTCTTTCCCAAACCTAAATCTTTATAGTTCTTCATTTCCAATGAAAGCTGAATTTACGTTTTATTTCCATGCTATCACAAAAAATGTAAGTGAATGAATTGCCCCTTATTCCAATATGTGTATGAGATTTGCAGGGATTTTCCTGCGTGGGACAAGTGATGGGTTTGAGGGATGTATTGATGGAGTTCGTGGATAAAGGGCATTGAGTGACATGCCCCACAGGGTTTAGCGAGGACTCATCTCCAGAATTTTCATCTTAATCATGATTTTCTCAATGATGTTCAGAAATTTCGTTAGTTCATAAATGTCTTAAGCATATGCTATGTTTGTGGAATCCCAGAATCCTGCACTGACTGTGGTGTGAGCCGGCACGTGTGAACGCCCACCCTGGCAGAATGGGGGGTTTGCAGCTGAAAGCGAAGAGGGCTGGGCAAAGAACCGAGTTGCAGGAGAGCAGAAAAGAAAGAGGATTCAGTGTTTCGAACACACACATGAATCAGTAACCCTTGGAGAAACATCGAGTAAAATGAATTCCTAAACACAATGTATGTACACAGGAGCCAACGTGACCAGAAAAATAAAAAATGTGTGTGTGCATATAATAATACAGAAAGTGGTATATATTACCATACGCTACCGTATAGTAATCCCAAGTGGACCCATTCGGTACAGACATGTCGGGAGACAGTTTCTAGGATGAAGTAAACACATAGGAGAAGAGGAAGAAAAAAGGCAGAGAAAAGAAAAATGAAAGATTAGCTGGGCCAGATTTTGACATGGTCTAGTCAATTACGGATCCCCTTAACCTAGATTTCTCTTCCTAGACTATTGATTTAGCTCGGATTCTGAACTTTCTCTCGGGTGGCACTTGCTTCAGAAACAGAAAAAAAAAAAATTTTTTTTTTCTATTGATTTTCTCATGGTCAGTCTGTCCCCCAGGCTCTTACGGCTAATCAGTTACCACCTCCTCCACTTATCTTATCGGGTTTTCTAATTTCCTCCATTAAGAGATGTCTGACTCTGTAGTTGCTGAAATCTCTCAGTCTGGGTACATAAGGAGATTAAACCGAGTCACCAAGTCCCCTTGATCTTCTCGACTTCCCCTTGTTGAAGGCGTGTCTCTGTTTACTGTGCAGGATAAGAGGGTGCAGACAAGGCAGGAACAGGGCCTTAGACTCATGCAAAGGATTTAGATATTTGTACTATGTATACAGTAGGTGACAAGAAAATTCCACATGGGGAAACTAGAAAGGGCTCCTGGACTACAGTTCATTACATTCAGTTTACGAAAAAAGGAGAACTCTGGTGAGGTCTGAGGGTGTAACCAGATCCCAGCCCTTTTAAAGGGTAGTGATTAGTTGAAGTGTTTCTGACAGCTAAATAAATATTTTCTAAATAAAAATATACTGTATGTTTTAAATGAAATATCGGAACCATTTTTAGAAATGAGGATTGCTACTCTGGGATTCCCCAGCTGCCAGGTTCCGTTCTAAGGAGAAATGGCTATTTTCTGACTGTCGCCAGCTGGAAGTACCACTGTGCCCAATGAAATGGCATTTTGGTTAAACCATTCAAGGTCTAGAGCTGCGAGAAACGGTGCCTATGTGAACGAGCAATGCAAACTTTAGAAAAATTGATTTCAAAAGCTTTGTGAAAATATGGGTAGAATCCTAGATCCAGCCTGAGTAATGAGTAATATCTGAAGAGACACACGCAGAGAAAAAGGGAGTCCCAGACAGAGAAGAAAATCCTTATCATTCACTAGCTGATGCCAGTAATGATGGTGAGTGACGCGGAAACCAAGAGAGAGAGAGAAAAAAAAATCAATGCGGTGGCATTGAGCACTCTTTCACAAGACTAGAAGGAAAAAACATTATGGAAAAGTAGGAGTGAGATATAAACAAGGACAGGTAGGAACATTTACAAAACTGTGAAAGGACATGATCGTTAAAGAACAGAATGACTTGAGAATACATACATATGATAAATGTGTTTATGATTATATTAACTATTATACATACTGGGGAAAACCTTCAGATAGCATGAGAGTTACTCTTTCTCTCCTGCCCCCATTCCAGAGACGCAATCAGTCACTTAGTTTCTTCCGTATTCTTCCAGAAATTTTCTACACTAATGCAAGCATAATGCATAGCAGTGGTTCTCCAATGGAGGCCGTTTTGCCTCCTGTTGAAGTTCATACCCAAATTAGAAAATAGAAATTAAATAATTATTTGTATGCGTGACTTCTACAATATCTGGGACAAGATAGAGTAGAATATACAAAGCAATGAGAGTGAGGCCATTGTCAGAAATCTTAGAATCATAAAGGGGAGGAGACACAGACGACCTCTATCTTGACTTTGAGGTGAGAGACTGTACGATTTATAACACAAACCAGAATCAGAATCTCCCTCTTTTGAAAACTTCTACCACACCCTGTCAAACAAATGGTTTATAAACAAAAAGAGTGTGATGAACACTAGAAATTATTATGGGTCCTAAAGAATAAATCAAATGAAGAAACTTCATGTGACACATTAATGAAATGAAAATGTAGGGCAGGTGAAATACAAAAAGAACAATTTTATTCAACAAAACATTTGGGAACATTCCATGTTAGAACTATTAATAAGGTGGAGACATTACTGGGTAATATTACTGGGTAAATTTATATCTGAATGACCTGCAATATCTATGGAGTGTCAATCAAAAACGTCCAAGGAAAAGGAACACATTTAATGAACAATGCCAGCCCTGTCTTGTACGCTGTTTGTATTATTTTAATGATGAAAATAATAAACAACTTTCAGAAAGTCACATTTATTCAATTTTAAACAAGTGGGCTAGGTAGCTAATTTATAATAGGAATTCTTCTATATATTCAGCACTTAACTGTGATCTTTGCAAAACATGCATTCATATGTTTAACAATCACAAAATTCTACTGTTATAATAATTGAATCAGAAGCCAAGACGCATGAGGTTAAGTAGCTTTCCCAAAGTCATACAGTGAATACGTCTGGATCTGAACTATGAGACCGGCTCGTCTGGCTCTAGCGTCCATGACAGTAATCACGTGGCTCTACCGCCTCTAGCATATCGTGATGTCATAAATAACAAAGTCAAAATTCAAAATTATTTCAACAATCCATAATATCATGAAAAAAGCTTATTAGAGACAAATGTAAAGTCTTACACCAGACTCCCCAAAATTCATTGGTTCAATTATAACCTGGATGTTGGCCCCTCATAAGATCGATACAGCAAGGTTAAAGGCATGACACCGTTACTTTCTGCCATCTCCAACTTTGCTCAGCTGAGGCTGGGCAGAGGTTGGTGCCTCCATCGGCAGACCCCCTGCCCATGAGCGGAGCAGGGTTTGGGAATAACATTTTATCCTCTACCCAATATCGAGTGATCTCTGGGGACCTGAGTGATGACCAAGCCAACCTTTGCTGGATTCAGATTTGACCTTTGCTGAACCTTCTTCACTACGTGACTAGATAGAGCACTAAGAATTTGAGCACGCAATAAGAAAATGGACTTGAATGTCTGAAAATATACAAGTAGTGACCAATTGACCGTCGATGTAACATGTACCAGAGGGACTGCTGTGTAATTTATACAAAAGGCCTCAGTGGCATGTCAGAATGGAAAGGAAAGGAAGTTTGGAACAGGAAGGGCCCTGGGAATGGGAGAATATTGACGGATTGTTCCCCGCAGGGGTTACTGGCAGTTAGAAATCACACAGGTGGCACGTGTGGTTGCCATTCGGGCTTTGCAACGACAACGGCAGGGATCTAGGGGTGGGACACAGCAACAGAAACCTGTAAACCGGGATGGAAACTGTTCCTTCTCTCATGTTGTGTCTAACTGATACACGTGGCTGCTGGAGGTTAGGGGTACACAACGCTTCTCCCGCGGCACCCCAGCCCTGTGCCGGGACTGTCGTAAGCCATCGGGTGCTGCTCACATGTGTCTCTTCCCTCCAGCTAACAGCACTGCCTCCTTAGTTTTGTGACCTGGAGGATTATGTTTCTAGGAAGTAACTTTCTGGGCAGTAGAAGTCCCCAGGGACTTTCTGGAACTCTGTCTACAGGGAATATTTCCAAGGAGAAATGCTGAGTAACAATTAGACAGGCTTTGGGGATGGAGCCCCACCCTAGGGAGGAGTTAGAGCTGGGAGGAAAAGGAACCCTTTGAGTTACATCCACTGAATGTATATGGTGGCTGTTTGCAAGTGGGCTCTATCCGGATATTGCCATTGGTGTCCACAGGCTCCACCTGGGCACACAGAGTCCTCGACAGAGTATCGAAGATATTCATCCATCTAATGTCCTACCAGATAAATGGAGTGCTAGTGCGATTCTCACAAGTGTGGGAAAATACAGTTTTCACATACTTTAAGTGTAAGTTTTCATTCTTAATTTATTCTAAATATCCCCTACTATCAAATACTTAAGAAACTTCAAAAAACAAATTTAGATGGAAAAGGAAGGAGAATGCTCCCATAAGATGACAATTCAGACAATCTTCTGATAAGGCAAACAGGAAACAATAAGACAAAAATGTTTAGATTTTCCCATAGTCTATAACATTTATGTTCCTAGGCTAAAATATTAATTTAGAAGGACCTTCCCCCCCCCCCATAACTTACCGATATCATCCTAATAATGCGAATTCAGAACATTAAGGAAGGCTTCTTTTTGGCATCTTAATCAAACAGATGTGACATGGGGGTCTTTAGGTTGGTTAGTGTGTCCTGCCCACTTACTCAAGAGACTAAGCTCTAATACAAGGCCCGTGCCATCAAAACCACTGATGCCAAGATCCTATTTATTTATTTACTGTCATGGAGGATTCCAAACATATTTTGCTATTACAGTTCAGTTGTGAATGAAATAAAATCATAGTAAATAAGAGTCACCAAGAAGCACTGCATGGCTTTTAAGAATTCCAATGACAGCCTAGATTTGATGTCACTGTTTTATGAGTACTTGGTATTTTCCCCCCGAGAACACGAGTAAGTCTCTTCTGTTAGAAAGTACTTCTCTACAACTGCTCTTTACAGAAAACGTAAAACCACTCATGACTGGTTAACAAACCAAGTGACTTGTAGCCATAAAAAAGAAAGAAACAGTGAGATAATTAAAAGGTCAAGAAAGAGAATCTGCCTTCTGGAGAGGTAGAGACACCCAGTGGGTTGGTTCCTTTTGAATGATTTGGGTCGTGTTCCATTCTTAAAGGAACTTCTATTTCTCATTAGAGCTTTCCATGAAAGGGAATGTTGATGCCCAAGATACGGCAAAGCTCCACAAAATTCCAGAGCTTTCTGTCTCACACTGGAACAAATCGATGGGTTACTTTACCATTGACTCCATCCTTAAAATTCACGGCTGCCCCACCTTCCAGACCAGGTGGAAACAAGTTATTTCATGAAGTGTCTTATTCTCCAACTATGGCTGATAACTTAGGAAAATTACTTCTAAAATATTGAAAAATAAAAAAAAAAAATTAATGGAAGAACCATCACCCCTATCCTGGGCCAAAATATTAAGCATTCTATGCGCCTTTGAAGCAAGAAACTCAGGGAAGTTTGCAACAACAATCAGAATGAACAATTAATAAGAGAGGCTTCTAATTATTAATTAAAATCTAACCATCCTGTTCCATAATACAATTAACATCAGAAATTGAGGAATTCCTTGTTGCCTCAGGCCTCCCTCAGAAAGTATAGAAGTTTTAGAATTCAAAGAACATTAACACCACTTCCATTGTTTCTTTATGGATAACCATTTTTAAGATTAAAAATTGAATGAAAACAAACCCAAATTTCTCTTTCCTGTCCATAATTCCTTCTTGTTTTTCTTCCTTACCAGAACGAACCTCAATACACTTCCGCTGCATATATGAATGATCTCTGATCTGTCTCTTTTCTTCAGCCCTCCCACCTGATTCACTCTCTACTTTCCAAGGATAGACAAAAATCTATTTGCTTTACTCTCCTCTTCACTACCACGCCCCTAGCCGAAGGCCCCATCAGCTTTCCCCTGGAATTCCGCTCTTGCTCCCTCTCCTGCGGCTGAATCTCCACTCGATTTAGTCAGAGGGGCCGCTAAGACACAAACCCGACTGGATTACACCACCGCTTAAAATTCTGCAAGCGTACCCCTCAAAAATCAGAGCAAAGTGCTCTCCCGTTTACACAGCCCTCCGGAGCAGCGCCTGTGTCTCATTTTGAGTCACTTTCCTCTGCCCACGGGACAGCAGCACACAGGCTTCCTGCTGTGCCCCCAATGCAGCAGGCCTCCGGCTAGTTTAGCAGGGTTTACCAGCTGTTTCCGCATCTTTACATCCTGGACACTCACATCACTGCTAAGCTGTCATTTCAAGTAGACCTGCCCCGACACTCAAATTTTTCCTACCTACACAGTCAGTTCCCAGCGTGGCTGTCATCACGCGGGCTATTGCTCACCTTCGCCTTCTCCACAGAGGTGGTGAACTTCTCCACGCTCTGCCACTGTGTCTCCGGCACCTAGAACAGGGGCTAGCATTTAGTAGGTCGTCGGCTAATACTTTTTGACTAAGACTACATTTTAAATGAGAAGATGAACGGCAACTTCCGTAGAGATCTTACAGCTATCGCAAGCTTCGAGCTAGTTACAAAACATTAAAGCACAGACTCGAAGGCTCAGCATTTACTTAATTCATTTGCATGATGATCTGCTTCAAGCAGGCTTTATTTACAGCTCAGAAAGTTTCCTTCAAAATTACACCAAGTGTTCATATTAGAGAACAGGGATCAATGTGAAATTATTTGGGTTGGGGGGAGAATGATGGAAGGAAGGAAGGAAGGAAGGAAGGAAGGAAGGAAGGAAGGAAGGAAGGAAGGAAGGAAGGAAGGAAGGAAGGAAGGGAGGAAGGGAGGGAGGAAGGAAAAAAGGAAGAAGAGAAAGAAGGGCTAAGAAAGGAAGGAGCTGTGAAAGGGCACGCACTCAGGCGTGGAGGGATGATTTTGTGTATTTCGGTTGTTTTCTAAACGAGGCTGTCTCAAACTTCTACTCTTCCAGGCGTTTTCTGCCCTAGTAGCATCTTCTCCTCTCCTTTGCGGAGGGCTCGTTCACACCCCGACATTTTAGAGGCCACACAAAGCCAAGGCCAACCTCATAAAGGCAGACCAAGACTTTTGGCCTGGTGGGCACCCAGAACCTTCCAAGGCTGCCTACCCATAGACTTCCTCCCGCTGCTCTGTCCCAGGGTCATCCTATAATTTCTTTACTGAAGGCTTTGCAGGATTCTGAGCTCCACAGTAAAATGCCAAAACCTCTGTACTAATACCTCTGGGAAGCAGAATGCTTTAAGTCATTATCACAAACACCTAAAGGGAAGTACTTGAAAAACGAGAGCGAGATTAAAACCTGATGGGGTGAGGAATGAAATGCCCAGGAAGGGGAAGGAGAGGCACCAGGAGGGGAGGGTTCCGAGACCAATCCCGCCCCCCTACCAAGTGTCTCAAAGGTACGACGTGAAGCGAGAGATGCTTCTGCTTATACCCAGCATTTCTGAAACCGAGCCTTTCCATGGGAATACAAAAAAAAGTGTATGATGTTGCAGTTGGTGCACTCTTCTATATTCATGTATGCGTTCCCTGAAACATAACCGAAACCTTCCCATCTCAGCTAGCAGTGGGTTCCGCTTCCTGCCACCGTCAGTGGCGGCCCATTCTCTATGGGAGCTTGTCTGTGCCGGTAAGCTGCTTGGGAGCCGAGCAGCTTCTGAGACCATGTGGCAGGGTCAATTTCTAGAACTCTTCCCCTGTTTTCTGATGCAACTGAATGTCACAATGCTGTATCCTAGTAAACATGGATGTAGCACCAGGGAAATAGTACCCTGTCTACTTCTGAAAATAACAGACTGGATTGTGGCTCAGGATGAAATCCAGAGACCTATTTGAAGTCTTCATTTGGTACCGCGTTTCTTACATTCTGTTTGCCTACGGATGAAAAAAGCAACAAGACGACCCGGAGCCACCTATGCGAAACCCATTACAAATTCAGCTGTACAGAATGCAGGATGGACCGGTGCCAAAACAGGCTGAAAACACATCTGCTCTCTGGTCATTCCGCCCGGCCTTCCTCTGTAGGGAAGACCGAATCCGATCCCCTGTTATGCAAATGTCCTCCCTTCTCATGCTGATCTTTCTGGCTGGGTGGGAAGAGGAAAGGCCTTCTTCTCATTAGGAAATCACTGCCCAGTGTGTGACCTCAAGGCCTCTAATATCTCTGGACATCTATTTCTTCATGCATAAAATAAAAGATTTATATTAGGTAATGGCTAAACGCTTGAGAATATGAAACTAAAGAAAGAGACGTCTAAACCACTTTATTTTAAAATTTTGCACTTAGATAAGTACACAACTTTTTCAAGAAAACACTGAGATTCTTCCATATTAGAGAACATACTAAATTTTTTTTTTTTCCAATTGTGATAAGAGCACCTAACACAAGACTTACCTTCTTAGCAGGTTTTTACGTGCACAATGCAGCGTTGTTATGTACGGGCCCGATGGTGTACAACGTGGCTCTCGCACTCATTGGCACAACTGAAATCTTATACATGTTGATTGACAGCTCATTTTCCGTTCCCCCCAGTTCCCGACAACCATCATTCTAGTCTTTGCTTCTTTGATTATTCAGATACTCCTTATAAGAGCAATTATGTAGCAGTTGCTCTTCTGTAACTGGCTGATTTCACTTAGCATAATGTCTTCCAGTTTCATCTAAGTTATCACATACTACAGAATGTCCTTCTTTCTTTTAAGGCCGAATAATACTTCATTGCTCACGTATATGCGACGTTCCCTTATCCGTTCTTCCAGTGGTGGACATTTAGGCTGTTTCTATATCTTGGCTACTGTGACTAGTGCTGCAATGATCATATGTGTGCTCATATCTCTTTGGGATCCTGATTCCAACCCTTCTGGATAAACGGATTCGGGAGAAGCATGAATATTTGCTTAGTTACTGATTCACCAACATTAAATCATGGGTACCAAGAATTATAAGCCTAGACTTTTAGGGAAAAAATAATGGTAATGCAATGTCTCAGGTAATTTAGAAAGAGTGACCTAGAGGAATTAAGTGCCAACTGTGTGTCAAATGTTGAGATGAATGAGTCACTTCGACTACACTATTTGATCTTTACAGAAACACGAGATTTTGGGAAAAGGCTGAGACTTAGGTTGAAGGACATGTCTTTGAGCTCACAGTTCCCAGGCGATAGAGGCGGCCTTCAAACCCTGGAGGCTATATTCTCATCCCACATATTTTCAATACCACATGTCCACAGCCATTTTGCTGTGTTGTTACTGCGGCTAAACACACCATCGATATTTCCACTCTAAGTTTTACAAAAATTGCTGTTAACAAGCAATCTGCGAAAATTTCGGATTCTTGCAGAAGAAAATAATTCGCTTTAGTTTTTAAAACATTTTTGGAGTATTTATATTACATTATGAAATGACATTTAATAATAAAATATCAGATTAAAAGATTTGGGTGGAGTTGAATTACATTTCAAATAAACCCAATAGATTAAAACATGCTTCTTGCGTGTGTCTATTGCTTGTTCAGCATGGTTTGGAAAAGCTTCAGGTGGAGATAGGAAATAGGCTTTTGAATGTCAGAGGTAAGGATTGACACCCGTGAACTTGACTTTCTCAGCCAAACACGTTACTACTCAGTCTAGACCTGTGCTTAAGGTAGAGTTTTTGAACTAAAGCCTCTTAGAAGAACACTCTGAGGCTTAAGTCAATATACGATGATTAAATGCTTTGGCGTTTTTAAGTATTTTACTAAACATGGGAGATTAAGAAAACCAGGCATCATAAATCTCCCCGTCCCCGGCCTACACATGGTCTAATAATAGAATTAAGGATATGAAAGAGCTTAATCCTTTGAACTGGAGGAAGACGAACTCATGTCATTGAACTACATCCTTCTGCAGCCAGACTATATGGTTGTGCATTTTCAGTTACTGAGATGAAGACATTTTAAGGCTGCTCTGAGCAGAACTAGATGTTTTGCAAGTTAAGACTTTCTCCTGGGATATCAATGAGATGGAGAAAAAATGTTCTTTCTGTCAAGCGCTCGCGTATTGTTGGTCTGGAAAAGCGAGCAAAGTCAGCATGAGGTTTTGGATTTCATTGCATACAACATCGTAGTTAACATATTACTCAGTTTCATACGTTCGTCAAAGTGCTATTGGTCAGTTTCTTAATTTCTACCATTTCTTCTTTTTATTCCTGTTTGGTGAAAAGTATTCAGCAGAACTCGTTACAACGAGCCTGATACGAAACAATGTGGAAAGTGAGCAATGACTTGCTCTTTAAGAAAGCCTCTTTTGATGGTGACATCTACATAATTTGGACAATTAAAAGCTTGTGGCAGTAACTTAGACAGAACTGTCCCCGCTGAGACGAACTTGTCCCTAAAGAGTTCACTGTATTCCTCTTTCGTTATGGGTGTCTAATTTCTATCTCCATGGGCCTAAAGCTGAGTGGGCGTGAGCAGTGAGGGAACGGTCCCTCATTTATAAGAATACACCATACGGGGTGGTCGATCATCAATTCGCGCCTTGTACCTTCCTTCTCGTTTTTCAGTTACTCCAAACATGAGTCTTCACGCCTGCCACTGTGCGAGTCACTCTTCCCACTTCCTGCATTAGAAAGTCTCTACTCCACAGCAAGAAAAATAGGACCTGTGTTCTTCTATGCTGATGATTTGCATAATAGATTGCTAAAAATCTAGGTAAAAAAAATGGCTGACAATTTCCAAATATCACTTCCTGTGTTTTGACAAGTCAGGGGTGAAATGTAGAACCTCATTTCCATCAGTGGAGTCAAAAACAGCCAGTAATTGTAGGAAAATGGATTGGGGTTGAACTATTCGTAAAGCGAAGTAAAACAAAGTGATAATTATGTAGGCTGCAGGTTCAAATTAATTCATTGCCTTCTTTACAGATATTTATCAAGTTATGGCTTTAGTTAAAATGATAGCTACCTAACCCAAATTCCTTACATAGATCCCTCCATACTTTCGTGAAGAGATGGATGCCAAACCTCTCCGGTCTGGACTATTTCATTTAAACCTCTAATATAGCCCCAGAGAGGCTGATTTAGAAACAACAAAAATAGCACTGCTGCCTACCACAAAATGGAATGTTTCTACAACTAGTCTCGTCCTTTTTTGACCAATCTCAGGGGGGTACTTAAACTGGGATCTGAAAGGTGGAAAGAGGGATGGAAGATGTTTTTTCCTCCTTCCAGAAAATGAGATTTCTTCTCCACTCCAGTGCAATAATACAGCTTAAACACACACACGCACGCACGCACGCACGCACACACAGAAATACAGCTAAATAAACTAGCCTGGACAAATGCAATTGTCTTATGTAAACCTATTTTGGTTTTCCAACTGTCATACGTTCCTTACAATGCTTTGCCTTAGAAATTGCCCGAAGACTTGTTAGAGGACAGGATGACACAGATTAAAACGAACAAATAATTAAAAGAAAGAAAGAAAAGAGGGAAAAGAGTACAACCTATGTTTCCTTATTTGTGATATATGTATTACAAAATCACTTCTGGACTCTGTGCCAGGACGATGCTCGGGGCAAAGAGGAGGTTTGTGCAAGACTCTCCCTCTGACGGAGGTATTCTTTTGTATGGTAGAGAGACCTCGTTTCATTTTAATGACTCTGACAAGAGGTGGGAGAAGGCACTCATCATGTCTCACAAAGGTCTCATTGACAGAAGTTTATGATTTTTGTTCGAAAGAACTTCCTACCAAAGAGCGAGACTTTGAAGTTTATTCTTTGTTCAGTCATGCTTGTTATGGTTTCTTGAAGACGAAAAAGACAAAAAAAAAAAGACAAAAAAAAAATCTCTACTATCTTTATGGCCAATTCTCTGTACATAAAAAAATTTTTAAATGCTTTTGCTTAAAGGACCCAAGTCAAATATCAAGCAAGTCCTACCTCAAAGTTGTACCTTTGATCGCTAAAACATAAAGTTAAGTAGCTGATCTATTTTTCCTCTGGATTTAGGGTTTTTTTTTCCATTTTGTGTGAGTGTATGTGTGTGTGTACGTGTTTATGTGTGTGGTGTACACATGGGTGCTGTTCAGCATGAAAAACGCAAGTACAGTTCTGTAACTGACTTCATTTCATTTTCTAGATCTGTGTCTTCTTGTGATCTCCCAAGTTTACACGATTTCAAGGAAACGCTTAAAATTCTCACTGCTATGGTTTTTTCACTTGTATTTTTATTTTGCATCATTTTGGACATTATAACAGCTGTCCAACTCAAATCTAACTTAAGCTTAATGAAAAAAGCAGTGTCGCTTTACATTTCTGCTTTCTAGAAAAGTTCTGTTTTTTTTTTTTTTTTTTTAATTTTTGGTACATATTTCTGGCAATTATTTGCCATGTGTCTAGGTCTGCTTACTTTTGAGGATGTTTTGCTTTCTTTTTGTTACCACGTCCTGGTGGTCTAACAATTGTTTGCGTTGTTCCATCCACCTGGCCCCCAGCTGTCCCTTGGTCCTATAAAACCATGCTGAAAGCTCACAGTGTAGAATACAAACACCAGTCAAGGAATCAAAAGTGTCAGGAAAAGTGTCCCACAGAAGAAATGCGAATGCACGTGTCCTCTCATGGCTAAAGGTGGGAGGCTGTGCCTTCAGGAGACTCAACATGAACTGTTTTATTTGCGACCACAGACAGAATCACTACAGAAGATTTCCTGTAGTTTGACACTCTGCTCCTTCAGCCAAGTATACTAAACGTAGTTTACTTCTTATTAACTTTCTTTTCACATTGAACTTTATATTGTAAACTACCTCCTTTTATTGTTATCCACCAAGGAGTGGTTTCTTGGCATGGAATGAGGGGGAAACATTGCCAAAAACATTTTTTTTTTTTTTGGCATGGGCATCAATTAAAACTGATACACCAATTTAACAAAGAGAGATTAGAATATTTCCCAGGCCCATTTCCTTGATTATTTCAGAACAAGGCAACAGAGTTCTTCGTGCTGTTTCTTTAGAGTGGATGTCATATCCAAAATTATCCTTTTGAACGCAGTACTAGCATCCTCTTTATCTGAGTATCTATATTTAAAATAATCTATATTTATCTATATTTAAAATAATTTTTGTTTAAGCGATAGTTTTTTTTTTTTAACTCAGGCTTTTTCTTGCTTTTTTCTTGCAGCTATTTTTCCAAAATTTGAAATACCAATGAAAAGTCAGTGCTATTTTTTAAGTAGGCTGCAGTACAAATACAAGGTAAAAGAAACTAGATGCAACTAAGTAGATTTAACATTAATGATATGTGCGCTGTTGAAAGTAATCTCAGAATTCAAATACTAGAATAAGGTTCCTGGGGTCATGCTAGGATGCACGTCAGCGTGAACTTTCTGCAGGAGGTCAAACGCCACGTTGCTCAAATGCACAGTTGCTAATGATGCCATCTTTGGTGGGGACTGTTCCGGCTTTGTTGTCTTTTCCAGCACATTTTCTCACATTCCTGTGCGGTGGAAGCTGGTGCAGCGTGGAGGGTTGGTCTGGGCTCTGAAGTCGTTAAGAACCTCTAGTTTAAAAGCCCAGGCTCCCCATTTTCTAGCTGTGCGCCATTTTGCCAGCTACATCGATGCTCTGCGTCTCCATTTCCTCCTCTAGAATCAGCAGCTCCCCTACAGGAGTCTCATGAGAAAACTGTGGCGAAGCACACAATGAGAACTACGATGACATCGTGGTGGGGAATCAGTGGCTGCCTTCGGTCCGAAATGCCCTGTGATTCCTGTGCATTAAGAAGCCTTTCGCATTTCAATGATGAGCAAAATTATGCTCTGGAAATTTGAATTCACTCCTTCTGCCATCATGCTACTGGCGCTCTGCAGAACTTCTAGAATTTAGATAAGACTCAATCTTGGAGATGTCGATGGCCATACCAAAAGTGTGGACTGGATCTGGACTAGAAGGAGAGATGAGAGTAACTCCGAGGGCCAAAGCTGAGGGTCGTGGTGAGCTGAAGCCAGCTACTGCAGGCAGAAAAAGCTTAACCTAGAAACTCTAGTAATGAGCAGAGACCCCTGGATGCCAGGAGAAGCGAGTCTTCTCTGGAAGAAGCATATCCAATTTAGGCGTTTAGATAGTACACAGATTAAGATCTACCAATGAGCTCACCATCAATATCATCGAGCTCATAAAAAGGCAAGTCCTTGTGAATGAAATCATAGACACAAACAACAATAGGATTGGCTAAGTATGTAGGTGCCAATAAAAAATGGATGACAGCCCCACTCAGAGGTGGCCTTAAAGGACAGCCTTGAAGTAAAAGACCTCCCAGGGAACAGAATTCTGGCCAGTGTACCTAGTTATCTACTGCGTGAACAGAAAAAAAAAAAAATGGCCTGAACTAAGAATACACAGTCTCTTTGATCATTGTAAATAGCTTGGTTGATTGCATAGGGACCTGGAAATATTGGAAGACTGGGGACAGGGGTGCTGGAGAGGCATGCGGAGAACCCAACAGGAATGAACACAAAGGGTGAGCATCTCTGTATCTCACATTCATGTTGGGCAAAGAGCAACATCCACTGCAGAAGCGATACCAAGTTGACGGGACGATACAGCCGGTAGATGTCAGCCGGGCTCCGATGTCCTTGGGCGTCTCGTGCTGGAGCAGTGGGTTCACGTACAGAGTAACTATAATGGCTGAGGAGGCGGGTAGGCACAGGCTCAACCACAGGGGCTGTGTCTCACCAAGGTTAATGTAGCTACTGCTGGTGGATGGCCGACCTGCTAGCAATAGAGACCAAGGCCATGGCCCACCCTCCTTAGAGTCCCATTACTCAGCCATCTCATGACAAGTTAGAAAGGACAGCGTTGCATCTTGGCTTGGACTGACTGGCAGTCTGGACACGGGTCTGCATGTCTGGCACACAGTGGCTCAGCCATCACCAACATTCCAGGTCTCAGAGAGTGTCTTCTCTCCCAGCATGGAGTCCATACGACATCACGTCAGACCAAAGGACATGCTTTAGAGCAAAAGAGGGGCGTGGCAATGGGCACTCGGCCATGGGACATACTGATCTCACCATATATCACACAATCCAGAAGCTGCTGGAGTGAAAGACTGTGGCCTCTTGAAGGTTCATCCCAGGCGCCAGGTGGGGAAGATGAGGTACCACCCTTCCGGATGTAGTATACATCTGAAACCAGTGTTTAATTATATGTCTCACGTGCAGTGCTGTGTTCCCAGCAGGTAGAACACATGGGTTTGGGAATCAAGACAAGAAGTAAAAGTGGCCCCATTCACATGCCTGGTGACTCACAGGAAGAACGTGTACTTCCTGCTCCTGCAGATTTAGGCTCTGTGATCTAGACATCCGAGGTTTCAGAAGGAACACGGTCAGCAGGGAATACAGCAAGAACTCCACTTAAATCAAAGCTAAAACTTTCACAGGTAATTTTGACATCTTCATGATGGTCAACTGCAGACACAGAAAGTCATGACCTTGAAGAGGAAGAAGCGCTGATACAAAACAGGGTCGGGAAGGAATACGTTTGCCACTGGGACATCTCTTGATATTCTCGGGTCCAGGTTTAACTATAAATGGTTAAGCACCTAAAAACAACAAGAATGACAATGATGGCGAACAAATCCAAGGGCTCAGACACCTCAAGGGCGAGAATCTGTGTCGCTCCACTAGGCAAGCCACCCAGACCGACAGATGTGCTAGAAGAGGAGAAAGAAGGCTGGAGAGGAGGAAAGGGAGGATGAGTATCAGTTACTGCCTTGGGACCAGCTGCTACAGCAGAGACTGCAGTTAATCTAACACGTCTTTTCCCAGCATTGCGAAGGCTGTAATGGGGGGATGGGGATTTGGGAAATGAGATGAATTTAAGTCTGATTCATCCCTTTACACATGCCAAGTACTCCATAATCCAGGTAATACACATTATTATATGATCCAGCTTTTCCAGAAATCTTGTCTTCAAGGATCACACATCCTTTTAGTGATTAAAAAAAAAAAAAATCTGTTTTTTTCCTGCTCGAACACAAGCGGTTTGCCAAGCTGCTCTCCCAAAATGTTCTTGATAATCTAAGAACTGCTTCTGCATTGCACAAGCCAGTTAGCCAGCCCCTGGATGCAGGCCACTAGTTTGCACTTTTTCAGTTACCTAAAGATGCTTATTTTCCAAGCATGGCTTCCAGACTGCTAATGCTCCTCTCTTTGTAAAACTGTATCTGTCTCTTAAGACTTCTCCTGCTGCAGGTCACAAAAATTTATCTCAAACTGGCTTACGCAATAAAGGAGATTTATCGGCTTCCAAAACAGGAAGTCCATCTAGAGCAGGGGCTTCAGGATCGACGAAGCAGCCATCAGAAGTGTCATTAAACACATAGTTTTTTCTACTGTCCTTCTCTGCCTTCGCGGCGTGAGCTTCATCTTATGTCTGACTCTCCTCATTCATTCCCACTCCCCATGACCTCATGGCCATAGGAATCTGCCAGGAGCAACGACACCGTTGTTTCTTCATTCTTGTTAAACAGGAAAGAGTATGTGTCTAGCCCAGTAATCCAAAGAACAGTATCCAGACTCCCTCTGCTTGCTTAAGTTACATGCCTGCTATAGAATGAATGTCTGTGTCCCATCAAAATTCATAGGTCAAATCCCAATCCTCACTGTAATGGAGGTTAGGCCTGTGGGAAGCGACTAGTTCATGAGGGTGGAGCCCTCGTCAGTGAGATTAGTGCCCTTATGAAAGAGACTCTGGAGAGCGCCCTTCCCCCTTCTGCCACATGAGGACGCAGTAAGGAGATGGCCAGCAATGGACTGGGAAGGGGGCTCTCGCCAGACACCAAATGTGCCAGTGCCCTGACGTTGGAATTCCCAGACTCCAGAACTGTGAGAAGTAAATTTCCATTGTTTATGAGCCACCCAGTCAATAGTGTTCTGTTACAGAAGCCCAAGCAGGCCAAGACAATACACAACCTTGAACCGATGGCTACGGCCAAGGAATAATATATACTGATTGACTGAACCAACCGGGACCCACCTCTGAACTACGGGAGGCTCAGCTCGCCCCCAAGTGCACTTTCTGTGTCGAGGAGAAGTGAACAGAGATACATGTGAGAATTGGTAGGACGTGAAAATGGAAGCTATACGGGAACCAACAATGTTGACTAGATGCACTTTTTTTCCCCAAGCATGGCCGACACCCTCCCCCTAACTCCCCAGGGAACTGAAGGCCTGAAAAATAACGGAACTCAGAAAATTCACAAAGTAAAACCAAATAGATCTTAAAAAATAAATCTTGGCTACAGCTGTTGCCGGACTCCACAGCCAATCTCTACCCAGAAGATTCTTTGTGCCAGTGCTTCCTACATCCTCCTGCACATCCACATCCTTAAACATTCTGTGACATTGCTGGCTCCGGAGTGAAGCCCGGGATTCTGCCATTCTAACAAGTGCCCTGGGGATGCGGAAGAGGCTGGTCTGAGGGCCACACTTCGACAGCTTCCGTCGCGATCGCCTGGTCCACCAGTACAGGAGACGAGGCACTACTGACCTTGCTTCTTCTCCTGAGACAGGGATTTCTACTTCCTAGAATCCCACTGAAAGAAACACAAGTTCCTAAAATGAAAGCCGTGGCAAAAGTTTAAGTTCATCTTCAAGGAAGACAAATGTGATATTACTAAGGGTTTAACTCCACATTGCTGCCAAACTTCTTCATCTGGGTCAAACTATCGCTTTAGCATGGCAGACACAAAGAAACCCTTAAAGTATCTTTCCCAAAAAAACAAAGACATGTATTTCCTCGATGATAAATGTAAACTTCTATAGATAGAAAAAAAAATGCAACCCATATTAAAAACTGCACAAGCAAAAGCTTTAAAATGGCACTTGCTCACCTCACACAGCTTTCAAGAATTTTAAATTACAGGATCTAGCCTCAATAAAGATACACACACACACACACACACACACACACACACACGCACGCACACAAACACATACGCACACTAGAACAAATTATGCCAATAGCTCATGGCATATTTACGTCTCTCCTTTTCTACTTTTTTGAGGCTTTGGGTGGCTGGCCTAGGAATCTAAACATCATTCACAGGAACATTTCTATTTGAGCATGCATTTCTAAACAACTAACTTTCCCACTTTTCAAACACAATCCATCTGCCCGAAGAAGGCCAGCACACAGGAAGAGGACTATGGGACAGGCAGTATGACAGCATGCATTATGCAGGACACACAGGGGGACCACTGAGGCATGGTGAGTGAAGCAGATAATTTCTCCAGAGGAAGTGTGTTTGGGGCTCAGCAACGTTAGATCAAGGTCATTCTATACACACTGCTTGTTTAGAGCAAGCTTTTTGAGATTTGATTCTCTGGCACTCCAGATCACATTTAGTTAGTGACAGAGAAAAATATTCCTCTTCTTAAAAAAAGCACAAATGGAGGAGGAAATGGGCTTCGAAAGGAGAGTTTTACACGGAATCTGGAGTCTGCAGAAATGCCTCTCCAGGTGCGGATGGCACTTCTTTCTCCACGAGACTCTTACAGTGGTTCTACCTTTGTCTGTAATTAAAGGGCCAGAAGCTAGTTTTATATATAACTCAAGGCAATTGTAAAATATAAGTATATTTCCCCTCTGTTTGAATGAATGGAATAATTTGTCCCATAATCACATTGGTCTCTGCGAGCTCTTGAAGTTTTATTAAAGTGTAACTTGTGAGTCACACTATTACTTGGTTATTAAGCTTGAGTCTCATAGTACTTTTTAAAAATATGAATCCTAACTTTGTGCAACTTTAAAGAATGGAAAGGTTTGAAGACCCATCGCCTTAGAAGTCATGAAGTCCTAACATATCCCTCGCAACCTGAGCGTAACCTATGCGGCATGGATCATGTGTTGGATGCAGAGTTAAGAGGCAGGTAAACATGGTGGGGTAGCCAAGAGCAGGCACTGTGAACTCGAAAGTCTGGGTGCAAATCCTGGCACTGTCGCCTATCAGCTAGTTACAATATCTTGGGAAAGATGCCTCAAATATCTGTACCTCAGTTTTCTCTACTGGAAAACAAGGAAAATGGTAGTAACTTTTTTTAGGAATATTGGTAGACTAAATAGTTAGTAAATGTAGACCTTAGCAGAAAAAGTGACACACAGTAGGCACGCAATATACGTCAGAGCTTGTCATCACCAGTGTTCGGTGGTTCTTAACTGGGGGCGATTCTATCCCACAGGGGACATCTGGCAATGCTAGGATGGAGACGGGGACTGCTGCTGGTGTCTAGTGAGAGGAGGCCAAGGATGATGCGAAACCCCCTACAATGCATGGGACAGCCACCCCGCCCACACGTCCCATCGCCACCGGCAGCAGAGGGTCAACCGGAGCAAACGTGAGTCGTGCCTATGTTGAGGAACCACGCCACAGAGTACACTGTTTCTTGTACATCAAGTACATATCCCAGAAAGAAGTTATAAGACATGATGAAAAGATGGGACGACCTGTACTCCGAATCCCCTTCACCTTGCTCCCTACGTGGGAGGAAGCGCAGCTTGCCTCCTCGAATGCAGCACAGAGAACAGTGCGTGTATCGGAAGTGAACGCCTCGGAATTTTCATAAACTCAACACGTCCAGGTAGCTAACACCAGAACGAAAGTCAGTTTATTAACAGAACTTCAGTTATGACCCTTCCTAAAAATATTCATTTTTCTTGACCTGAATCATCGCAGATTTCTTTTTTTTTTTTTACAAACATGAAATTATACTTTATGTTTTTTGTGACTGGTTTACAGTTTTGAGACTTATCCACATTATTACAAGGAGTTACAATTCGTTCACTCTCACTGCGTAGTAGTAGTTCCTTTCAAGAATGTACTAGAAATTCTATATCCATTCTAATCGCCACAAGCATTTGGGTAGCTTTCTGCTTGGGGCAGTTAGGAATGAATAGTGGCAGCTGTGTGCTTTCTAGTACCCATCTCTTGGTGTGCAAATACGTGAATTTCTGTCGGGTGTGTGCGGCGTGACCTTTTGAGAATAACAGAAAATCCCATCCATGATGATTACAATTTCACTAAAACCAAGGTCCTTTAAGTGGGCACACTTCCTAGCTTGCCAGAGACAGTGCCAACTTGTGCCCGTGTGTCCTGACATCGATCTCCACTCCCACATCGGACAATAAACGTCTCTTACTCTATAGACTGCACCTTGCCCAATTTTCCGTATTTATTTTCCTGTCTCTCTACCTGCCAATCGGCGGCTGCAGACTCTGCCCAGCCACCGCGTGCTCCCCCCGCTTTCCCGAACACGCCACGCATTCTTCACCGCGCACTGTTCGCCATATGCATTCGTTTCCCTACTCTGAGAAGAGCGAAACCTTCTCGTCTTTCGTTTCTGAGTTTCGGTGTCGGCTCGCTGGAGGGGCGGCCCCTGGCCAGACCACGTGGGTTCTTCACATCCTTCCCTGTGCTTGGATCTGCTAGGCTTGCACACTCCTGCCTTCGGAGCGCTTACCTCACCATGTGATTGTTTGATGGTGTGCAAGCGCGTTCATTATACTCCTTGATGGGACGTGTATGTCATGAAGGGCGGTAAAGCAGACCACTGAGGCTGCGAAGGCTGCAGCCAGAGAGCTCCACACACATCACGGCTCTGTCACTGTCACTTCCTACCTGCGAGACGCTAGGCCATGGACAGCTTTGCGACCTCTCTATGCCGCGGTTCCTGTACCTGTAACGTGGGGGGAATTTATTTAGCGTCCATCTCGCCACGTTGTGAGAGTCACGATAAAGTCTAATCGAAGTTAGTAGAAGACACAGGCTTAGAACAGTGCCTGAGGAACACTCGGTGCTGCTTAGATGGTGCCTGCTGTCGTCCTCATCCTAGTCACCCAGGTCGTCACATGACCAAGGGGCAAAGCGGGCACCCAGGCTGGGCGTTCTCTGACTGCTCGCATCCTTCTGCCCTAGCGGGGGCCGTACTTGTGCTTCTCCTCCATTCGCAGGAACATTTTTGTGCTTTCACTGTCAGTGGTTCCAGGGAAAACATAAGATTATCTTGAGTCACCTAAACATATTCAGTGACAGAGGCTGGGCATGGGAATGAAAATAACGTCATTAGGTAGAAGGTCAAGCATTCGGTTTACAAACAGAATCCACAACTGCAAAGACTTATTATTTTTTTTTTTAATAATGGTAAGATCTGTCACTCCAGAGCTGGACCCCTCAGGCGGCTTCTCTCTGCCCCTCACACCAAGGCTGTCTACAGTCTTTGCCGCGGCTCCCAGGTCTGCGGCTCCTCCCGTTCCCCGGCTTTGCCTCTGCTCCAGTCCCGGGGCCCTGCGATGTCCCACAGACAGGCCCACAGGGCTCCCCGCTCGGCTCAGACATACATGGTCCCCTCTGCTTAGAACAATCAGATGTTTCCACCTGGTACCACGTCTGTCACTTCGGTCAGGTTTCTACCCAAGTGTCCCTTCCTCAGAGAGGTCTTCTCTGGCCACGTTGCCTAAGACAGTACCCCTCACCCTACTATCCCCCACGCTGGCTGTCCTTCTTCATGGCACCTCCCACCGGAACAACGGCATGTCTATTTGGTTTTATGGGTCCCCGTCTACCGCTAAAACATAAACTCCATGACTTAGGCTCTTTATTTTATCCTCTACTGAACAGAATACTAGCTGGCATGGACTCGGTTCGACTTAAAGAGTAAAGGAGGCGCTCACCATAAGAGTATTAATAACGACCATCGTGGCGAGCTCACCTGAGCACACATCTGCTGTAAGCAGCTGTTTATGCAGCATCTAATTGAATTCTGCTATTAGAGGAGTGTTACTACAATCCCTATATGTCAGTTACATACAGAGAAACTGAGAACGAGAAAGGCCAAGTGATTGGCTCCAGTGACAAGGCTGGTCACCGACAGCCTGGGGACTCATTAGCATCACCGCTTAACTTGAGACCTCTTCATTATCATGCCATATAAAGCGTCGGTGATAAACCCCCATTAGTTCCATTTTTTTTTTCCTTTGGACCAATTATAAATGTCAGAGAAGTTATAAAAGCACATCTGACCCCCATTTTCCTTACTTCAGAGTGAAATTGCTAGTTGCCAAGAGGCAGGCAGTGACTTGAACTTTCATGTCGTAATAATTACGAGAACGAAGGGAATTTGAATGCAGCAGAGTGGGCTGAATTCAGAATTCTCAGCATAAGAGACGCTCAGGTTCAGAAAGAGCCTTGAATTTATCTCCATTTTAATGTCTTTCCACATTTTAAAATATTAGTTGAAAAGGGGGATTTGAGAGGGCGGTAGAGCCAAAGTAAACATTCAGCACACTGTTATACTAGGATTTTATTATGCTCAAGTTCACAGGCGCCTCTGCTGCCGCTGCCCGTCCAGCGACTGGTGAATCAGTGGCTGTGTCTGAAAAGGAGACAAACAGAATGGAAAAAATATCCACTTCTGTGTGTGTGTGTGTGTGCATGTGCGTGTGTGTGTGTTTTAAAAGGCCGTATAGTCGCATCATGCACTTATGATAACAAAGTGGTAAAAAACAAAAACAAAAAAAACAACCTGGTTTAAGTATTGAATCAACTTCATTTTTTATACCACAATGACACAGGTTTTTTTTTTTGCTTTTTATGCACTAGACATTTATATTTTCATATTGTCATGGAGACTGAATGTGATTCAAGTGATTCTGCACATTCTTATGGAATAATTTGTCTTCTGTTAAGTCATCTTTTTTTTTTTTAGTGATGTATACTGTGGATGGAACAGATTTAACAAGCAGGCGAGAGAGGGTATGTTTATGCATAAGGGCCGTGATTTAGCAGTGCCGGCAAGTAGATGGGTGGGGACTCTCGAAGGCCGGGCTGCCAGTTCCCAGGGAAATGTCTTATCTCATTTTTCTAAGAAACATCGGGTTGAGACAGGATTCGCTCAAGGGTGATACCTGCTCAACTTCTAGCTCTTAAGCAATGAAGATAGGCCGGTGACTCCTCAGTTTCCCCACCTGCGAACTAGGATTCGGTTATAAAAATGTAAAGTTTCTTCTCAGAAGAACGATGAAGCCCATGAGGCAGGCGACACTCCTACCCGTCAGCCCTCCGTAGCAATGTCACCCACCCCCACCTGCCGCCGGTTTTGATCTCTCATTTTCTCCCATTTCACACTTGGGAGAAGTAAGACCATTTCAGGTGCTGGGAGTAAGTACAAATTGCCTGACCGCTGTGGAGTCCACACTGGGGACACATTCTCAGACAAACTTGGATTAAAGAAGCAGAATGACTCTCTTTCTGTGACTTTTTTTTTTTCTTTTTGTAAGTAAGTTTTTATTTTGGAATAATTTTAGATTTTCAGAAAAGCTGTAAATGTAGTACAGAGTGATCTCTCTGGTTTTCTTTAAGTCTTAGATGACTGTGAAATTTGTCAAAACTAAGAAACTCACATTGGTACAGAACTACTAATTAAACTTCAGTTTTTATTTGGATTCCGCCAGTTTTTCCAGTCATGTCCCTTTTCTGTCCTGGGATCCAATCCAGGATACCTCACTGCATTTAGTCACTCTTTAATTCTTTAAATGGGGGTGGGCATGCGGTGGAGTGTAGAGCCCACGGACTGGACAGCCAGACCCTGAGCCTTAGACCTGATAAGCACTAAGGAGCCGCGCAACCTCGAGCTCTTTACCCAGCAGATCTCCTATACTCCCTACAAGCGTATTCTCTGCAAAACGAGGCCCAAGCATGCTGCGCATCCTCCAGACTAGGACACAGATTAGATGCTGCCTCTCTTGGTTTGTGCCGATAAAGACAACTGCGAAGAGGAGTGACCGCATGAGCTCCTCCAGCTGGCCTCCGTTTGCATTTGCCAAACTTGAGCGGACTCTGCCATTCGGGAAAGAATAAAAGCGAGAAACTACCCAATCTATCGAGCTCTAGCAAAAGGATGATTCTGCAGGAGCAAACGAGGGCGGCTGAGCATTCTCGAGTTTTCTCTCTGAAGGAGTCTGCCTTTGAACTGAGGATCGAGTGGCCTTGAGGAGATGCCGATGGGAGATGCCTGGCAATCAAGCCTTTTAGCCACCGCGTCTCTCCCCTCGTCCACCCCCACACCCACTCCGCCCCCACTTCCTTGCCCTCCCCCCAACTTTTCCACGCTGCCTTCTTTGTCCCCGCCTGTTACAGTGTTCACACTGTCCCTCTCCCTCAGCGGGACACCAATCCTGCAAGGCTTGCAAAGGCCAAACAAAACCAGGACTTACAAATATGTAACTGTTTTCCTAAGCTCGTGGCATAAATCAAAAAAAAAAAAAAAAAAAAAAAAAACGGAAAAAAAAAGAAAGAAAAAAAATTCTGTTAGCACAGGGCTCGAGAGTGTTTATTTTTTTGCCAACTGCAACATGCTACCCTCACAGGGGCTCACCTAAAACCAGTTACGGTTTAGATTGGAGTGGGGTGTCAACCGTAAGCTGTGGGCTTGGCCTCTCTCAATGAATTACGACCTTGTCAGGAACCTATTTTTTCTAAATCAATGCAGGTTTTCTATCAAATCAAATACCTGCACACTAAATTATATTTTTGGTGCCAGGCTGGCTCTCCAATTTTTTTTCCCCCCTTTGCTAGTTTTTTCCAGTCTCCTCCCCCATCTCTCCACCCCCCCCCCCTTTACTGTGATACAGACAGTTTTTGTCTATGAGAAAAAAATGGAAAAACAAGCCTTACATTTGGAGGGGAAAGAGGGGACTGTCCTTTGCCATTCTGTGTGTGCACACATTACCACTGTTTAGAATCTATCTCAGAGGCTTAAATGCCAAAAGTGCTCCCGCAGACTAATGGAGGCAAGGGGGTCCCTTGGGACCATCCATCCAGCAGCGGTGAGGACATTTGCTTTGGAAGGAAGATTTTTTCTTTTCTTTTTGAAAGGTTTTGGTGGAGGTGGATCTCATGGGGGCGGGGATGGGGGGGGGGGGAGGCTCCTAATCAGGTGTTGGGATAAAGTGTTCAATATTTAGATCATCTCCTTAGTACCAATTTGAGACATCCCTGGCCATCCTGTGATTTTATAATGTGACTAGATTTTAGAGAATCAGGGGACTTTTCTTCCTTCCCCTTTCCTCACCTCCCTCTCTTCCTTTCTCCTTGTTTTCTTCTTTTAATTTTTTGAACAAGGAAAGACATTCTTCTGCCCCCAACTCCTGTTCTTTGTGATGGGTTACAGGCCGCTGCACTGGTAGCTTAGCGGAGACAATGTCAGAGCAGGAGCTGCCTGCCCTTACGACTCCCGTGGAGCCAGCGGAGGCCTGCAGCATTTGTGACAAAGATAACTTGTCAATAACGAGAATCTCCATGTATCAAAAATTCACTTACGGCAAATCCACAGAGACGCACAGCTCAGTGTTGGCACCAAAGGCAGCCCCTTCGCATGGCTCGGAAGTCTTTATTCGGTGGTTTTTCAATTAAATGCCACATATACTTCAGGGCACATGTAAAGAATCCTCAAATGAATTGCAAACTGTTTGGGCAGCAACTGGGACGGATAGACCACTGACAAGGGATCCCGACCAGCTGCGTTTGCGTCTTCCAAACGCAAATCAAATATTTTCAGGTCGGACTCTGGACATTTTCGATAGGCTGTCACGGTGCTAACACAGTCTTCACTGCACCCTGAAAGGCTGCTTTGGCAGGGGTTCCCCTCTTTGTCCAGCTGGAGGCCCCCCACTCCGCCTGTAGCCTCCGCTGATACAGGCATGCTGGAAAGTTCCTCCCTCAGGAGGTCTAAGGTGAGCTATTTTCCTCACTTGAGAAGTTCAAGACGAAAAGACGTATCGAGAGTCATTTTGGAGGGGAAGGACAGAGGAAGGTACTCAGAAACTAAGGTGGCAGAGCTAAGACACACACGCCCATCAGAGAGAAGCCTGGCACCCTAGGGCCCGCCTGCTTCGACCGTCTCTTCCCAAGGTCCGTGATTCAACTGGATAAATACTTTGCTGAGTTGGTTTCTGTGCTAGCCTTTAAGGGATACAAATATGTCTAGGATGAGGGTCCTAATCAGAGAACGCTTTTAGCCTTAAAGGAGAGGGAGGAGCATACACCACCATAACGAGACGAAACAGACAACGGCAAATGCTAAGAGCAAGCAGGCGGCTCCCAACGTTCAGCATCCCATTTCCTCATTCCGGCGTTTCTTGAGGAACTCATCCCCCCTTGCCCCTTGAATCCTCGGTCCGTCTGACTTGGATGGAATTAACCTTGGTCCCTGTTTCGAGGATGGGCCATGAGTGGTCTAAGCTAATTAATAATGAGTCCCATTCTTCGGGTTTCCATGACGGAAGCGGAGGTGGGGTCAAGACCTACTTCGCACTAAGGAGAACACAGGGTGTGAATGTAAACCAGAGTCCAGACCCAGAGCAAGAGGCCTGGAATTTGCTTTATGTAAAGTCAAAGACCAATAACCCAAGAAATTTAAAGAGCAAATGATGCCTGTTAAGCTCTTAGCTCAGATCTAAGCAAATGGTAAGAGATCAACGAATATTACTCAGGAATAAATCAGTTCACGATCAAGAGGGCTTGGAGACTGATTGCATTGGGGAGGACAGAGTGGAAAATTCAAAGTCTGCCTTGGGGATTGTTGTTGTTGTTTTTCGGTTTTGTTTTTGTTTTAATTGGGTTAATGGAATCATGTTCTACCCAGGCGTCTATGATAGAGAAAATACAAGCGAACATTCATCCCAGTAGTACAGCAAATTCTTTGGCTACTGAAGGCAGGTATTGTATCCAAGAAGCTTCATTTCATCAGAAGGCCCACTGGACACTGAATTCCTTCACTTCATGGTTTTTGCCTACGGTCACCCTCACGCTGGTTCTAAGCATGAAAGTGCCACTAAGCACATTATTTCTCTAATCTCTTCTATCTAGCGCCTGGATTTCTAAAGCTGGTATTTATAACGGGAACAAATCTCTCTTTGGAAACTATGAGAGAAGACCGGACCCGGGGATAACACCTCCCTCCTGGGGGTGGATTTCAAACCCCGGTAAATTAGGATACATCCCAAGATGCCACTGCTTACTTTAACTGAAGAACTCACTCGAATCTACTCATTATTACCCGCATTTTACTTCCACTTGCAAGTTGGTGCTTTTGAACCACCGTGAATATGAGCATCACATGGTCATATGTTATTTCTATTCTGAGACTTTTATTGAAGAGGAAAAAAAAAAAAAAGAATTGGATTGCTGACTTTGGCTGCTTGGCACCAAGAGCGAGGCAGTCAAGATAAACTTAATTTTATTATAATCATTATTAAATAAAGATTTGGGAAAACAGCACGGGGATATTTGTGATAGGAATTATAAGAAATTTATGTAAATAACCATGTAGATTTTATACACCCCTTAGGCTCCAAGGAATATTCCAAAGCCATACTGCCTCTTTGAAAACTTGACTGTTTTTTTTTTTTTTGTCTTTTTTGAGAACTTATCAATCCCAGGGTTCCCATTAAATCGGACCTAAACTGAAAAAGCTATTTTCGAGATGAGAAGCTGGCTTTAATAATCAAAACATTTGCTTACAAAAGATGTCTTTTTTCCCCTCAAGAACGAGGCTTTTAAATCCCAGGATTTGGGTTTTGTTTGTATTACGCCACCCAAACCGATTGTCGTTTTCCTTCTCCCTTTGGTAGCAGAAGTATTTTCTTCCCCATTCACGAAGCAGTGTATCTGCGCGGTGCAGAGGTCAAGGGTTTGAATCCAAACGCTTTGGCTCTTCCCAGCTGCCTGCGGCGTTCAGCATGTCGCCTGCTTCCTCCAGCCCTCAACGACTTTCTGTAAAGCGGGGGTTATTGATTTTCACCGTTCCTCCCTCAAAAGGTTGTTATAAATATCAAATGAGAAGATGCACAGGACGATGAACTGTGAAAGACAAAATCTTGTCGAACATTCAATGTTGAATGAATGCAAAACATTGATTAAGGGCCTGGTGCTGGCTCAAAGGTAGAACCATAAACCATCAAAGCCAAATAGCAGTCTTTGGGGGACGTGGGGGTTAGCTAAACAGTCTAATGTAATAAGGGCTAGGATAAAGGAAAGGAAAGACTGCAGGAAAGCCCCAAAGCAGGACATCGAAAGCCAAAAGGCGGTGAGGGATGGCAGAAGAGATGATACTGGAGCTGAAATCTGAAGCTTCCTTCACCACCTCATCACCTCCGTAGAAATTAAATTCCAGGTATTCAGCAGTGAGGGACTCCACTGCCTGATTTTCCTAGCACAAAAGCCAGCGAGCTTCACTGATTATGCAGACAGATGATCTACCCTGGCCAAATACCACCCTCCCCGCCCCCACCGCCCGCTAAGCATTTCCATCCTCTCTTCTGTGCAATGGCAAAGGTTTCTTAAGTGCAGGGAAGTTGCCAAAATGCGATTTGAAGTCCAAGTGAGGAAAAAAGGTAGTATTTTCCCCCTCTTTTGCAAAAAGCACACTGGGGTGTCCTTAATTCTCGTGCCATTTTGTACCAGAGCCCCAGTACTTCGCGTCCAGAAGTTATTTGACTCGCAGACATTTGTGGCTTTGGGTTACTTTCCACATTCGGAATCCAGAGTTGCTGGCTGCGACATCCAGACCACTTGGACTGGCCTCCAAGACGAGAGTTAGCCCCGGGGGGTAATACACTCGTATTAAGACAGGGTGGTGGCAAGATAGGGTGCGACAAGGCCATCCGTACCAATGCGGCTATTGAGATACATGGGTCGAGGGCACGTTTTTGTACAAATTATTCAGTTGCTCATTCTACGGTAGGATTTATTTGCAATCATTCCGAATCATCCGATCATTGCCATTTCTCCATTCCATATGCTGTGTCAGCTACTCTATAAAACACTCTAAGAAAAAAAAAAAAGAAAAAAAAAATCCTCTCCCCACCCAAGTTGACAGGGCCATTGGTTTATTTTACCTGTTACTAATATCAACTTTATGGCACATTTTTGCCTGCTTTAAAAAAAAAAAAAAAAAGTGGTCTGCATGAGTCTATCCAGTATATTAGTTATAGTGTTATGGCCAGATCTCTTTATGATAAAAATGTAAAACCTTCCTGTAAAAATTCCTTATTTTACATAAAAATTGCTTGTTTTTCCCCTATTTAGATCAGCTTTGATTCTGCTCCATAACTTGAAAACTTCATTGACACTAATAGACCAGTCTTCAAGATGCATTTTAAAGTTAGGCTTTAAATCCACTTTCGCAATTGCAAAACGACACGCCCCCCTCCCCCCACATCCCCCCCTCCCCACCCCCAGTCTGGCTAATTAACTGATACGACACTAATCCGTTGCACATCTGGCATTAAGTGTCTGCTCACACGGGCTCCCCAGCGAGGGCGTGTGGCCAAACGCGGACTTGCAATGTGCTCGATTTCACTTTAAAATCTTCACTCTCTCCGAATGAAAATCTTGAGATAAAACATCTGGATTTCAGCGGTGTCCCCGGGGAACGAAAGTTATAGTTCTATAGAATACATATTGCCCATAATATGGCCTTGTTATTTCTACATTAGCACTGCTCCAGCCGGTGCCCGCCGTAACCATGTCAGTCTCCTGACACGTCATTAATAAACAGGTAATTTCATAACTGATTTCCACATAGTGTCATGCTGAAAACCGCCTGGGTTTTCGTTTTCACTAAGATTAAAGGGACAGGCTAGAGGGAGGCCGTTATTATTAAACTGGGACTAATTTAATTGAATAATGGATTGAATCAGCGAAAACAAATGCATATGCAGAAAGCTAAAAAAAAAAAAATCTCTAGGCCAACGGATAAGTCTGAATCCACTCATGAAAAAGTGACGGTTGCCTCCCCCTTCCCCCTTCCTCGGGCACATTGGTGCCACTGCCTCCAGCGAAGCCCCACAAAACACCGGAGAAGCGACCATCGGGGGAAAATCTATAGTTTTAAAATTGAGACATGTGAAATTAGGTCCAGGGCACGCGTACGCACTCACTGAATTTTAAACTGATACTGCATGTTACGTGCCATTAAAAACACTGACCAAGGTGAGCCACAGTCGGGGCTGGCCTACAGCTCGGGCCAAAGGCGTAGTGACAAGCGATGACACTTTCGGTGTAGTTGGAAATGATACCTGAGGTAGAATGCACACCTGGGCCCAGCCGGGCTTTTTCTTCTTCTTCTTTTTTTTTAATCCTGACATTATCATTTTATCCATAGCTTTCCTTCTGACTTTGAAATGCCTGCCTTCGCATCGTCAGAAAGGGGGGTATCCAGTGGTTTCTAAGGGGAACGTTCAATCTTTTGATATATTTCTGGAGGAATTTTTTTTAACTTTCTTCATGAACCAAGGCTAATAATTTAATATCTTGGTCTTTGACTCCTGCTCATGTGAAATTTCAATCCAACAGGGAACTGAATGAATGTAGAGTATCATTATGACATTCACTCTGTCCTGCCTATTTGTACTTAGCAGACAGGAGAAAAAAAAGAAGTTGTGTGTCACCAATTTCTCTCTGACCTTCCATTCCATTTTTACATCCATAATGGCCTGCTTTCCTTCATCCAATCAAGTTCTTAAAAGAATAGATTACGCAAAATCTCCTCTTTGTGGTTTAGGAAAAATCCTAAGTATAAACTGGGAAATGAAAAAATCTGATGCCAAAATTTCCATAGTTTTGTGTTGTCATAACAAAAAATTATAGGGAATGGTTCAGTTTACATATAAACATTGAATCTCACTGGCCATTCAGTACAATAGAATATATGTAGTGAGAAATTTGAATATATCTATTCTACATACCCTCTCTGTTCTATAGCTGAAAAAAAACAGAGGAACAATCAAGATATTCTTTATAGTCAATAACTGCTTAAAGTCTGTCACAGAGGTTATGGAGGAGCAAAGGTTAGACTTTAAATGCTTCTAAAGGAAAAGTAACACCACACCAAAGCGTAAAACTATCTGAACTAGATAGACTCCCTCATGGACTCACGCTTAGCACCGACTTAAATGCTTTCTTCTGTGCAGTTCTTCACAGGTCCTGTGAAGGATTTTCGTCCACACTCAGAACCATCCAAGCCATTAAATGACAACTAGTGAAAGGAACTGACAACCCTGACACGTGCAATATTCACCAAAATATGTATCGAACTTAGTTAAGCCCTTCACGAGACTAGCGGTTCTCAACCAGGGCTGACTTTGTACTCCAGACCAAGAGGCAGGTGACAATTTTAGCTGTCACACCTGGGTGGGTGGGGAGTGATGCTGATACCTGAGAGGGCAGAGGCCAGAGATGCTGCTAAACATCCTACAGCACACGAGGAGACAGTCCCCGACAAAAGAGTTATCTGGCCCCAAATGACGGCGGTGACGAGACTGAGAAACCCTTCTGTAGACTACTTGTTAGAGGCACTGATAAAGCCACCAGCCCGTGAGACCTTAACAACCAGAAAGCTTCTATAGGCCATGTGTACTTCATCTAAGCCCCACACTGTTCCATTCCCAATGCAAAATGCTACGCTCCTCGAAATCTCCAGGGAAGCTAGAAGCATAAGGCTTTGGGTGAAATGTAAATTTCTTAAAATATTTATCCATCCATAAGTGGCTACATTTTTGACATTATTATAGGGTTTCTCAGTGTTCCATTTTATTAAAAAATATTTATTTGGTTTCTAAGATTACTGCTTTTCTGACCACAGAAAATTCAATTACTGAAAACTGCAGCTATCAAATTGGTTGAAAATAAATAGCCTTTTATCCAAAGCTGGCAAAGACTGGTTTGCTTTTAATATGTAGCCATTTAAAAATAAAATAAAATAAAAATAAGAAAACATTTCCATTGCAAGCTGATGGATTGCAGAGTCAGAAGCCAAATAGTCTTTTGCATCATCAGGTTTTACTTAAAAGAGGATGAGAAAAGAGTTAGGGGTAGTTTAAGAAAAGAAGTCATCGTAAGAGTCATTCACCCTTATTTTTCCTCTTTTGTTTTACAAGACAGGAGAAACATGATCCTTCTTTGCCGGTGGAAATCACTCTCTCCTGCTTTCTCTCTGTCTCAGTTTGAAATGTTTAGTAATATACAGGAAATGTGGTACGTGAGATCCACAAACGTGGGCTTCAAATATCAAGGCTAATTATGTGCTAAGCAATGGGTTGGTGGCGGAATTGCCAGCAAACCACAAAGGAGGCCGGACTAGAGTGCCTAGATCTTTCTCTCATTTGCTTCTCATTTGCATTTTAATCTCCTACACATTTTTTTTTTTTTAGCTCAAAAGAACACTTGTCCACATTTCCACAGTGGAAACCAATCAACCCACAAGAAGAGGTAACTGAGAAACTGACAGAACCACATTGTAAACAACGGCACAGAGATTCTCCTTCCTGCGGATTACAAATAACAATATTTCCATCTCTAAATTGCCGCCCTCTCACCACGGAACGTGCGCCTCAGAGTTCTCTGCCTCGGATGAGAATGAACTGCACACGGTTCCGGCTCATGTTCACTTTACATCAGACTAAGTGAAGCATCCCTGGGAATTCGATGCTATTGAGCATGCCCATTATGCTGACGCCAACACCCAGGGCATCACTCAGCCCCGGAAAACCATCTGCTGAGAATTATCGAGATTGTGTGTGTGAAGATGCTCTTGACGGATGAGAATCAGGAGACCTGGGTTGGCTTGTTGTTTTGCTATTCATCAAGCTGGTGAATTCCAGCAAGTCACCAAAACTCACTGAGACACAGTTCTTTCGCCTGTAGAATGAAGTGGCTGGAAGACAATGTCTAAGGCCATTTCTGCCTCTCCAAGTCCTCACCTTTGTGGATAGGCTGGGGTTCTGTTCGGCCAGCATGGAACAAGCTCTGGGCTAAAAACAGGCCACCACTGGCAAGAGGCATCACTGCCTCACATCTGGGGTCCTGGCTTTGTGTAAAAGCTGTTTCTCGATGGTGGAAATAATGTGAGACTCTCCTCTGCCTATTTTATTTTCACAAGAAGTGCCCCTTTAAAATGCAAGTATAAATGATGATGAGCGATGCCAGCCACAGCCTTGGAAATGGAGATCGCCTTTGTGCATAAGAGTCATTCACGCTCAGTGTGTGTTTAGAGGGGATTGCGTGGCCACTGGCTGACAGGAAAGGACTCTGTCCCTCCTCCATCACACACACACACACACACACACACACACACACACACACACATGCACGCACGTACACTGAAATGACTCTCCTTCTTGGAGGCTGAGAAAGGATTGGCAAAGAAGGTTTAACCACAGAAAGTGTACGGTGTCCGCGACAAAGCCCACGACCCTGACAGAAGACAGGAGCCCCGCTGTGTAGCGGCCAGAACCAGGCTGGGCAGGGCAAGGCTGCCTTCATGAGGAGTTCCCTAAAAATGTAAAAATAAAACCTCGCCGCCCCCTCTCTGCTTTCTTGTCTCCCTTGGTCGGGAGAGAACCACAGGCTCCCAGATTTTACTGTCTGGTTTTGTGGTCTTATTGAGGGCTAACGTGACGACAGACAATAATGGTTCTGGGGCCTCCCATTTTGAAAACTCTTTACTGTTTCCCTGAATCCTACTTACTATATTATAGTTGTGGGTGATGGATAAAAGATACCACTTCTTGCAGCTAATCCCACCTGTTCGAACTTCGCCAGTTTGGGACGGACCGTGGCTGGAAAGGCCGTACCCAGGGCTTCTTTAGACAAGTCAGAAAGAGGAGCGGAGAACATAGCAAGTTCTGGGAATTCAGTGTGTGTGGAGAGAATGAGGCTTTTATGGATTTTTTTTTTTTTAACTTTAGAATTGTGAGTTCAATACATATCTCTACCAAACCAGAGTGATTCCACTGAGTTGGTGTGTCATTGAACTGTCTATTTAGCCCAGAGGCTTGAGATGGGGGGTGAGGGTGCGGGGGAGGGGGATATCCTCCTGGCAAAGGGCAAAGGGCATCAAAGGATGGAATTTAAAACATCTTTAAAGAGCACGGGGTCAGCTGAGCTTTGCTAACAGCTTCTGTTAGCAGACCTGCTAGTGTGGGCCCCGCGCTCGTGGTGGGGTAACCGCGGCTGATGACGGACAGCTCTGTGAAGCCGGAAGCTGACGGTAGAATCTCCCGTCAAGGCAGAGCTTAGGGAAGGATAATGAGAGGTGGGGAGAGGAAGATGCTCTGAACTTAGAGACATTTTAGCTCTACACAAATAAGTAGCTGCAACTCCCAGCTGGTGATCATGACTACAATGCTGTCACCACGGAGTTAACATCTGACTTAAACATCTTGTAAAGTTAACAAACATAGCAAAAGTCTAAAACAATCGGCAGATTAGGAAAGGAGAAGAAGGTTAAGCGTTTGTCAAAGAATTCCAATTAATGGAAGAAGAGACTTTAAACCTAGGTCTTTATTCACCGGAAGGCAAAATTATTAAAATAATTGTCAGAAATGACAGATTGGGGGACAGGATTAACCGATGAATGGATGAAGTGTGCTGTTACATCAGGGTAGACCTAGGCAGAGCACGGAAGATTTCCAGAGCAGTAAAATACTCTATGATACTGTAACGATAGATAGACATTATCATACATTTGTCCAAACCTGTAGAATGTGCAACACTACTAGCGAACCCTAAGTAAATGCTGAACTTTGGGTGATTATGACACATCATAATCAGGTTCATCCACTAGAACGAATGTGCCCCTCTGGGAGGGGCGGATGTTGACAATGGGGGAGGCTGTGCCTGTGTGGGGGCAGGGGGCACGTGGGAAATATCTGTACTTCCTTCTTGATTTTGCTGTGAACCTAAAACTACTCTAAAAAAAAAAAAAAAGAAAGAAAGAAAGAAAAAAAAATCAGAGTAGGCTATCTGCACCAGTTAGAAGAAACCCAGATATTTAGGAAGAATACTTAAGACCCATCTTGTGACACTTTGTTTACATCTTATATGTACACAGGCAAATCGAAAGAGAGACTTCGGGCTGTAGAGGAGAAAATATATAAGTGATGGATTAAAAAGGATCTAAATTAGAATTGCCAGAAGAAAAAAAAAAATTCCTCATTGTGCTTTACCAAGTGAACACAGCATTTGCATGAATAATGAAAGGAAATAAATTTTCCATTTTAAGAAGGACTATTCGAGTTTTATGCAACTAATTGTTTTTTTAAAATGGAGTTCACTTTGACAAATTCATTGGTCATCTGCTATGTGCCAAGCATAAAATCTGTAAGGTCCTAGAATTCATAGATCAATGAGACTAGTCCTCAGAGAAGGCCTCCTCCGACCTGAATGCCAATTGTATTGTTCTAATTATTCTTCCATCTCCTTCACAATAATAGTGATCAAATAGGAAAACCAAGCAATCACACAGGAGACACTTAACTTTTTTCTCTTTGGAAATCAAAGATTAAAGGTTACGGGGTGAAGGGGAATATAAAACTATATTTTCATTTGTGTTATTGCCGTTAAAACTGTTTTTGCATATTTGTTGGAAAAGGTTTAAACACATGATGGCCAAAACTAGGAAGAACCACATGGCACAGTCAGCTTTTGAATACGTGTGGCAAAAGCCAGGAGTTGCAAAGACAGACGAATATATTGTTTGAACGTACATGGCAGGGAAAGAGGCTGAAAACTCCCACTCTAATCTGTCGATATGATTTCCAAGTTCATCTGGCGGCTGGTTAACAAAGTCCAACCGCTGCACATTTGAGACATAATTATGTGGAAGTAGGAAGAAAGCCTGTAATTTATACCAGTGCCTACCCCGTGTCAGCTTCTCGGAGACCTGACCCTTTCCCCAGCCTCTCTTTGACCAAGTCAACTTCACTTGGTCCGCCGGCAGCCTGGAAGCTATGGGTTCCCCTGGAAACATGGTTTATGGATAATGTATCTATAATGGACTCCCCACTCAAAACCAATAGAGCAGTAGCATAGCCATCAACAATCAGTCCATAAAATCTACAGTTACCTCCTTTTTTTTCTTACAGGGGGCAGGAAGCTAATGGATTTGAAATTGCAGAAGCGGACCACAGACCTTTTTAATAAATGAAAATAAAATTGAGTCTCGGGTTTATGTTGATCTATAGAACTGTGGGTCCCAGAGTTCTCCCACTGTTCCCGCTCCCCCCACCCCCAGGGCTGATGTCTAGCCTAAAGCACCCAACATTTATAGCTGATAAGTGTCTACTGAAGGGTAATAAAACACAGCATGTGTACTTGTAGAAAATGTAACTTATCACTTTCATCAAAAGCTCCCTGAAAATGTGTTTATCTAAATGGCTTGTATGTTTGTGTATATTTCAAATATCTCTGCCGTTAGGTTGAGCTCCTTGGGCATTTAAAAGCTATTTCTTGAAAAGGCTTCTTTGGAAGCTGTTTAGCTGTGGGTTAACGGTTACATTTCCTTGGATTGGAGATATCCTCCAGGTTACAGAATTTATACAAATATATACAAATGAGACATTGACTATTGCCCAATTTTATTTTCTCACTAAATCAAGGTAAAGATTTAAAGCCCAATTCATAAAGGAGAAAAAAAAATCTTTATGTGGGTGTTAGGTGATTTTTAACTCCGGCACAACTGATGCTGGGAACTTTCCAAGTATGCAGCTGCCTAGTGGAAAAAAAAAAAGAAAAAGAAAAAGAAAAAGTCTGAGACATCGAGAAAAAAAGTTTAGGACACTCTGGTAATAGCTATGGGATATGACTACACGTCAGTTTTAAAAGCTAGCCGTGCCGTACGTGGTTTATAGCTGGGATATCGATGGTCTTATCTGAAAATGATTCTAGATCACTCAAGAAACAGATGAAAAACAGATTTTTTTTCACTCAAAGACGATTCGAGTTATAAATGTCCCCATGACATGCTAGGGCTTTCCTTGAGGAAGTCGCTCACTGAAGTCCCAATGATGGGAGGAGTTGGAAATCAATGCATCTTCTATATGTGCAGTACCAGCCTAGAGGTACGGAAAGGTCCGTGTACACTTAGACTAGCTATAAAATAATGCACGCGAAATGTGAGTGTACTCATGGCTCAGAAAACAAGCAGTCTGATCTGTCTCCAGGTATCCGCTGTCCAGATCATCGGGCCACCGACTGCGTTTCACAGCGACAGTTTTGTGACCAGGTTTTGATGCAGAATGTGCAGAAAAAGGCCCCAGTGCGGAACATCTTCTCCCAAATGGACAACTGCGAGCATCACAGAGCAGCTTTTTTTTTTTTTTTTTTTTCCTGACAGTTTGGAAAACTCCTTCTTCCAGCTAACATGATGGCTCTAACTTCTGGGCTGAATCAGCCCAGAAGGGCACCGAAAAGGCTGGTCCCGTGGCATTGCACAAAGCTTTTGATCTGGAAGGCTTTTCTTTTTCACCCAGTCTGGGGAAAGATCTCAGAGAATGAGTTGTGGCCTCTCTTGCTTGGGGCTATTATATTCACGAAGAAACTCCCGACACAGTGAAGCAATTACTGTGTTTCATCCTCATATTTATCTCTCAAGGTGCATAAAAGAGTGTCACACTTGGAGCGGGTACTCAATACATAGCAGTTTAGCATTGACTGACAGCTCGACCTCCTCTCAAATTGCATAAGCTAAGGAAAAACGGCTACTTGAGATTTTAAATTTGGATTTTCATATTAACGTAATCTATATTAACATAAGTAGCTAGACAACTGTTTATTTCTTTATTTTTTTCTACAGATATAGCCTACAATTAAAATGTTGGTATCTAATTATTTTAGGGTATTTTAAAAATAGACATGCCAACATACTAACATACAACTTATAATATTAAAAATAATAATCTCTAATAACGTTCGTCCATTCAAAGATCTTGCCAAGTTCATAGCTATCGATGATGGCACCAAGATTGGAGTTCGTGTCTTCAGGCTTTGGCATATGTCAGGCTTTGGCATATGTGCTAAACTATGTTACATTTTCATCAAAGTCCCAAATTGGGTCACTTTAATATGGGAGCTGCATATTCAGTGTACAGAGTCACAGTTCCACATAACCTAGAGGTCAAAGCAAACCAGTAGTGAATTTGAGATGTTAACCCAGATCCTATGTAGTGCTTCTCTTCTTTGGAAAGACGAGACTATGTGCCCAGACAGTGTTTTCAATTTCCACAATAGATAGTAATAAATGCAGAGAAGTCCCATCTACCTGCCTTCGGATTCTGTTCAGGGTCCCTAACCTGTGTGTGTAAAATGAAGTATTCCGGCACACTAAATACAATGCGGGCAGGGATCATTGTATCTTTATTTGGAAATGCAGTATTTAGAGACCCTAAAAATGGTGATAACAGCAAACTTCTTTAAGAGTCTGCAGGGAATGGAATATAACCTAAAGACTTCTATCTGTACCTCATTAAAACCAGTCTTACAAGAGATGCACACCCCTTGAAGTTTTATCATCTCTGGTTCATGGGGGGGGGGGTGTCCCGAGATGTCATTTGACATTTTGATTTCAATATACATATGAATTTAAATATATATATGTGAATTTCAGAGGGTGACAAATGAGTACTTTATGTGAATCGAGGTATCAAATGGAACCTTGAAAGTAGCTGAAGAACTAGAATCATTTCATGGACATAGTTAAGTTGCAATTCTTTCGTTTGAAAAATGAGGATTTCTGAAGCTATGGAGACACACGCGAATAGAACATCATTCCCAATCTTAGGATCTCTTTATGAATTAACTGAAACAAATCAACTATGATCGCCAAAACAGCTCTTGAAAATTCAAAATAACTTCGTCTAAATCCACAAGTCACACGCGTGCTTCCTGTTTAGAATAATTCCCGAATTCTCTGAATTTCGAGACATAGTACTTATGAAATAACCATTGGACTCATCAAAATGTCAAAATGTTCAGAGAACAAATCTTTTTCAAAGCCCGTTAGCAAACATTAGTGTAAAATACTTTCATAACAGAACGATGCTAATAGTTTTTAATATTTTAAAATTCTAAGGAAATGATATGCATTCCTTATTTGAGTTTTGATGTCTCTCTTTTTCACTTTCTTCTGTTCGAATTCCTTTTTTTGCTCCTTCACGCCATCCTCTGCTTTCTGTCAGTTTCGTCCTGAACTTTGGTGTCCTTAAAAAAAAAAAAACCTGTCTGTGCCAAGGGCATTTCAAAGAACAGGGTCCCGTTTTGATTCCAGACACTATTACACCCTATTTTTATAGTCAAGCCAAGCCAAATGGAACTCATTTCAATAGCTGACAAATTCCCGAAATAGAGCCCATATTATAAATTGTGTCTCCTTTAATATATTGAGCTTCTTCTGAAAGAGGAAATAAGAGATAGATTCCATTTTAGCCGGTTAGGATAGAACCAAATACTTTTAATTTTAGAATCAGGCTGTTAAACAAATTAGAAGTCTGAAAACCTCTGCAGAATTTGGGCACACATATCAACGAGGGTGGAGCAGTCAGGAAACTTCATCTTTTTGTATACTGGATTAGACACCTTGCCTGGGGGAAGGGAGGTAGAAAAACAACCCTATTTCTCTGATTTCGGGATGCCCTCCACCCCAGAGGATATGAAAGATTTCAAGCCTGACTTTCTCTGACAGGCACACTGAAGTTCGTTCAAGAGAATTGTCAGAGTCTCGTCGCGGGTAAAATCAAGTGCTCTGTGATGAGCGGCAGAAGCGGCCAACTTTTGGGATTTCTCTGCCACGTGTGCTGTCAAGGGATTGTGGCAGTGTTCACTTTCTCAACGTATGACGCCATGCGCGTGCACGCATGTGTGTACACACACACACACACACACACACTTCAGAGAGGATTGTTTTTCATCTGTATTTCAGTTACGTTTTTTAAAATGCTAGCCTCTTTGAAATCAATGGCTAATGGAATTCCCACCTCTGGTTGCACTGGTGATTTATAGAGCTCTGGCCGGCCAGATGCACAGCTTTCCCCAAGAAAAAGATAATATCTGTGCTAATCGCTTCCTGAATAAGTTGGCTTTCAGGCCGATCTCTCGCCCCTACTTTTAAGTCTCTTTTTGGCTCCTGAGAGTTTTATTTCATGACTTGCATCGTTTCTGTCTCCTTCACGGGCACGTCAGTTTGCTTAGTATACATTCTATTCCAAACAGGTGCTCTAAAGTCATCTCAAGTGAAGATGTGAAGTGTGTGTGTGGCGGGGGGTGAGGGGAGGATGGAGGGGAGCGGTACTAAATAAATTTTATCTGTGAAATAAATTAATATGATTGCTCTATAATAATTCTGTCTTAGGTTGAGTCGAAATCGGTGAATTTCTCTGTCGCAGTTAAAACACTCTTCTAATTCCTGGAGACCTGGGCAAGTCGGTTCAGATTTGGCCAATGACCTCTGGTCTGTACTATGCCTCATATGGCACATGGAATGTGAGCCATGTCTCACCCAGGGGCCAGTGTTAACGGTTTTGATACAAAGCCATGATACGGACTCGGCATCCCGGATCCCAGAGGGGGCAGCCCGATGTGACAGTTCCCAGAGATTTTTTTTCTGCTTCTCAGCCAATCAGACACCAGCCAGGTATAGCTACAACTGGGACCAGACAATGTTCAGGGAGCTGCTCCCACATAAGTCTTCTACAATGCACTCTGTTCAGAGAAGCAATAACCTCACCAATAAATCTGCTGTGAGCATGTCTCAGCCTCCATCAGCAACTGCAGCTACTCACTTAAGAATTGAAGCAGTTATTTAAAACATATATGTATTCCTTTCTAGTATAGCTGTAAGATGTTCATGAACTGGATGCCAGCTTTTGACAGGGAAATTTAGTTTTAGGTCACTCAATTTATGCCTCTGAGGGGCAGAAATTCCCCAGAAGATTAAACTTTCATTAAGTTCTTTCTTTTATTTCCTGCCTTTGCACCCATCATATCGAAAGCTTCAGAACTGACGTCTTATTGTGGTCATGAAATGGCTGGGTTTGAACTGCAGGGACCTGCCAGACACCTCTCCCTCCCCTGCCTTCCCCCCAATAAAAAACCTTTTAGAGAACGGTACTTAAATTGACAGTCTCAGCGGTCACCCTTCCCAGCCTATGTCAGTGAGAATGTGCCCAGAAGAGAAGGAAAAGGTAACTCACATTGTGAGCTCCTCCTCCCTCCCGCCCCAACTCCCCCCATTGTTATGACTAGACAAGGGATCACACTGGATAGATTAACAATCAATGGCTTGGGACACCTACTGCTCGGAATGCCATTGCACTCAGAGTGGAAGGAGATAAAAACGTCTCCCCTCCACCCCTGATCCCCTACTCTGTGGCAATATTTCTGCCACAGAAATACTTGGCTGTCAGCTCCAGTAAAGCAACCCTGGACAGGCGCAGTAGTCTGTTGTCAGAATGAAAAATGGTTCCGTGCAAAAGGTCTCGGGGCTGCGATGCTGAGCCCTAAGTCAGGCATTTGACAGAGAACTTGGTCCTGCTGTTAAATACCACTTAATACTGTCCTGCCTGATAATCCCTGCTGTTTAACGACTGTACCATCACAGCCTGGCCTAGGCGGAATGTCTTTTCGACAGGGGTGGAGAAAATGGCCAGATGTCATACATTTGCCTGGGAGAAAAGAAAATACATCTCTTTGCACCCAATGAAAATAATGCTTCAAAAAAAAAAAAAAAAAAAGACAATTGCAAATCCATTATAGCCTTGATTCGGCATGAGAATTCACCACCAAGAGAGAAATGAAATTCTATCTGAGGTTAGTTCTAGGTGAAGAGCAAAGAAGCTTGATACAGACATTAGAACTGCAGACAGTGCCTTGAACAGTGGGCAGGGAGTGAAAAAAAATTCACACTTGTTATTTGTATCTGAGCATTATGTAATAAACTTCCTTTTCATGCATTGAATGGATTTGGACTTAGAATTGTGTATCAGCTGATACATTCATTGGGTTTTATTTTCCTTTGTGCAAAGTTATCATTGTTATGATAAAAAGTATGAGGGGCTTCCTAATAAGGCCAATTGCTCCTTTGTTGTTTTTAAGGTAAGATTTAATTAACTTAGTTCCAATTTTCTTACCCAGAGTTTCCCACTTTTCTCATGGTTTCTTATATACTATGCTTAAAATATGACTATGCATATTTTAATATGACAATATGACAATGCTTCAGAAGGAAGCATTTAAGTGAGCAGGCAGGATTTATAAAAAAATAAAATAAAAATTTGGTGTAAGGAAAAACCAAAGTTTATCACCGTAAGGGACCGAAAGAGGAAGAAGCAGCATTATTAAAGGGAAATCTCTGAATCACTGAGGACGTGGATGTGGGCCAGGTGGTCCTTCCAGAGCTACGGAGGACGAGCTTCCTTTCCTGGGGCAGAGGCTAACATCTATGACTTATGCGTTACTTCTCGGGATGCTAATATGCTAAAGAGATGTATGGAGATGATAAGTTTTGAACGCACAAAGGTACAGGATTCCTATTGGTCTAGATAATTTATTCTTTTAAAATCACTTTTATTCCTTGGCTTCAAAAATAATTAAGGTACACCAGGAGAATGTGACAGACACCCTTGGGATAATAACAGATACAAAATTGGCCATCATAACTCGACGGGGGGATGGGGGGATCTGGGATGGATATAGCTAAGCATTTCAACCTGAATCTAATCCTATGGACATCTCTGACATAGACGACACGACATAAATATATTTCAAGTCACCCTTACTTACGCTTCTCACTAAACCTCAAATCTCAACCAACCAAAAAAAAAAAAAAAAACAGAAAAGCAAAACAAAAAATAAAACACACAGAAAGAAACCTACTAGACCTCATACTTGTGGTTTATTTTGAAATCTCAGTGAATTCCTAAAATAGTTTACTTATAACTTCTCTTGTGGCCTTGTCACTTCCTATCATACATAAAAGTTATTATTAAAATATGCTCTATCTTCCCTACCCTTCTCTGTGTTCCCTGAAGCTAGTGCTGGTATCTGATTAACCTTTTTCTCTAGAAACACAACTAGCATTGTAGTTTGTTTTCGGCAATAGTCAATATCATACATCTCCTAAAATATGTTAATAATTGTTCTTTAAAAGAAAAGGTTGTTTTTGGCCTACACGAAAAAAAAAAATAAAGCTTTACGGAGAAAGAGAGCTCCTTTTATTAATTTAGTAACATCTTTATAACCCTCCATTAAATTCAATAAGATCAACTTAATTCATTTCCCACTCATATTTCATAAAACCATTTTCTTTCAAAACGCTTCGATAGGATGATTTCAAGGGGAAAAAAAAACTTTTTGAGCAACTTATCACATTTTTCTGAAAGTTTGTGATTTTGACCTCTTTCTAAGTATTTGTGACTGTTCTTTATGCATTTTCATGAATAATGTTACTGGAAGTTATATCAGAAGCCATATTTCCCCATTTATATCATCAAGAAAGAACTGTTTGGGTTCCATTTGAACTATAGGTGTCTGTTTGTGATCATCATACCAAACTTATTCTTTAAAGTGACTTATAAAGGTCAGTTTTACAAGGACGTCATTTTTAATTCTTTCATAACTTATTTTCTCTAGTCAACTTATATGCATCGGAAACTACTGATTGATTTAATTACAAGTTAATATGTCTTTCCAAACTACTAATTTCATTTCAAAATAAATAACTAAAAAGTACCCTATTGTAGGAGAGGCTTTGTAAAGATTGGAAACTTAAGGTGAGATTTTTTTTTTTTGAAGTGACAGTTTTGTCAATAAAACTGTCTTACGTTTGAGAATTTTTATTCCCTTTTAAATTGTACACCCCCTTAGGGCCTTAGGATTTAAAATGCTCTCAGACATCCTGCTGTTCAAAAAAATTGCCTCAAATTTGAACCTATCTTACAGGATTTTTCTGAAGAATAAAAATAATGTGTCTGATAAAGAACAGACCTACAAGAGACAACAGCTGCCAATTTTACAATAGCGGTTGCTTGGCCAATGTGTATTTAATAAATGATGCTACTGACAGCCAATGAATGCTTACTGTGAGTTCAATGATTTGCTTACACTGAGCTACTGAATGTCTAGAATCCTTTAGTGAAGACGATACTTCTCAATCCTACATTTGCCCATGAAGAAACAGATTCAAGGACGTTAGGTCATTTGTGCATCTAGAGCATGGTGTGGCTAGGTTTCCTACCTAGGCTTACCTGACTCGGACTCTGCTATACTATTCTAAATTCATGCATTTTTTAAAAGATTTTATATTGATGCCATATTCAAAACAATCACGATGGATAATGCCGAGCGTGAACATTTGAACCAACTAAAAAGGAATTTCCTATTTCTATCTTAGCAAAAATGACAGCCAGGTTCATGTACACCAACTACACCCAGACATTGCCTGTTTTCTCTCCTGGACAAGTTCCCTGCACCTCGGGCCCCCAGACCTGGGAGCAGAAGGACGCTCAGGCTGAGCATCCTCTACCTGCCCACCTGACTCATCCGCTCTGAGCCAGCATTTTTGCCCCAGGACGCACCCCTATGCTCCCCAGGCTCCTTGGCTGCTGTCTCCTTGCTTGTGTTTATGGTGTACGCAACTGCTATCTGGGAGGATCAGCAGATGGTAACCCTATGACTTGCTAATTAGATTTCCCAAAGACAGTGTCAAATGAAAACCTGGCCTTCTACATTCACATAAACATGGAGGGACGCACCAGCCAACGTCGGGGCTGTCCATGAGTAGGCAGATCTTTTCTCCCGGGAACCATTCTCTTATCTGAGCCTAAGAGACCCACCTCTAGCAGGGGACTGTCTTGAGCATCTACACACTTGAGTAAAACACAGTGGTGCTGAGCTCAGAGTGTTTCCTTGGCTTGGTGCTCATTTTACTGCAAATTAAATCCAGTGCTCAGCAGAATGAAGGAAAGAATCCCTGGGCAACCCAGCCCTGTCAGCAGCTCGTGGGTCAATACTCTGGGAAGTGTGGCCAGTTGGTGCGTAAGAGCTGCCAGGGAGCAGCTTGGCTCTCACTCCCATGTCTGCTCTGCCACCTCGGGTGAGCTACTTAAGTCTTCTAGTCTCCTGCCTGGTTCTCAGGTGCCTCATTTGCATAATGAGGATGCCTGAGCTCATGGGGTTCCTGAGGCCTGCTCTTTGGAAAGCCCTGAATGACATAAAGTCCCGTTTGCTGCTGCTTCTGGTATAGATGCTGCCCAGCTTGCTGAAGGAATAAAGGGAAAGTTGTCGAAGCAGTCCCGGGTTTTGTCTACATCAAGGTGTGAAGCAGGCAGGGAAAGCGGCCTTGCATCTGAATGCCGGAGAGGATTCCCTGAGACTAGGCCAGGAGGTGAGCCGGAAAGTCCACATGGGCCCCTCTGGTTTGATGAGGTACACTTGAAAGGGAGCCTGGGAGCCTCTGACACATCTAGTAGGTAAATATGGCGGAATACAAAGCACGTGGGTTTTATGGTTTCTCTTTGAATGCCAGCTCCATCGCTCAAGGCTTCTGTCACTTTTGATAAGTTACTTAATTTCCTCAAACCTTAGTTTACTCTTTTAAAAAAAAAATTGAGATATTTCCCTTCTCAGGTTATTATTAAAATTAAATGAGATAATTAAAAAAAAAAAGAAAGAAAACGTTTAAATCCTTGTCTCAGGAGCTGGTGAGAAATAACGTTAATTGTTTTACTCTTACACGTCCCCCTCCCACACCCGGTGACACAGATGACCATAAAAATAAGCTTCAGTGAGGCGAGGAAGAAAGGGGAAAAGTTGTGAGTAGAAGCATGAAAAATAAGTAGGAGAAATTAAGTGCACAAAGCCAAATTATTTCTAAGCCTAAAAATAGTATAACACAGAATGTTAAATACGTTCACAGGGCATCTATTAAATTTTGAGGTTCTTATCATAAGGGAGAAGAACATATTTTCCAATAACGTAGTCACTATTTCCAGCGTACGAGGCAGAATGCTATTCCGAGAGCAGGCGACAGCAATTTTGTTTTTTGTTATAAGTCTATTTTCATGCTGTGAGGTTCCAAGTTTTCAGTCGTTTGCTCAGATAACTTCACACTTCCACAATATTCATTCATGAATTCAAGATGACTGTATTTCCGAGACACACTGAGGATATCTTTTCTATCAGATTTCTATCAGTCCTGCATCATAGGCAATATCATCCTCATTTTGTACAACAGGATACTAAAACAAGAGAGCTTACGTAACATACCCCTAGCTAAGTGGACAGGTTACAACTTAAGCTCAAGTCTCATGATCTTTCTAGCTTCTCATCCTTGCCTTAAAACTCCAACTTGTTTCATTCTTTCTTCGAACGGTCTTGTTGATGTGTGAGACTTAAGATTTCCTAAACCCATAGTCTGGTGGTGGTATAAGAGTTTGAAATCTAAGGAACAGTGGTCGGTCATCTTGGTGAGGGACTAACAATACCTAAAATGAAGGAGCACGGACTGCAAAGTTTTGTTTTCTCTCCTGCACACAGAGGCAGAGGTTTGTGCTTAGCAAATGTGGAGAAGGAACATCGATATGGACCTTTAAGAACTTACACAGCGGTACCCAGCCCCTCAGGGCAGTAGGCACGAGTTCTCAGCTAAGGGTGATTCTGCCCTTTCAGGGGATATTTGACTTCTAGAGACATATTTCTGAATGTCACAAGTCAGGGGTGGGTGCTGCTGACGTGGAGTGGGTAGTAGCCAGGGATGTTGCTACACATCCTGCAAGGCACGGGACAGCCCTCATCCCACCCCCCAAACAAATAGTGATCCAGTTTCAAATGTCAATAGTGTAGAGAAACCCTGTAGGAGGCTGTAACTCTTTGGAGAGAAGGGACTGGAATATTCGTGAATGAATGGATGAACGAATAGCAAAGGAATGAATGAATGAGTGTATAAAACAATCGGACATGAACTAATGATCAGGTTATGGAGTAACAATCTGGTAGCAGCAATGGAACATGGAAAAGTGGTCTGAAATTGTATCTTGATTGATAATTGTGTGCATCTCGACATACACAATCGAATGCATGTAATAACTTATCAGCTCATTCAACGAAAGCTGAAGAGAAATATATACCTTCCTCCACTCTCCGACCCCATCATGGTAGCTTCTGCAAATAATAAAATTCTAAGTGAAAATATATAATCATGCATGTCATTTAAAGTTTTCAATACTTCTTTTCTTCTTTTTTTCTTTGTAACTTACGTCTTGTCAGGGTGAACTTCGACCTTGGCTTTGATTCCAAGGGAAAGACATCTATCTATAACACAGGGTCTGGTGGAATTAATATCGCTTCTGCTATCAGACTCTCTCTCTTTCCTTCTCTTTTTTTTTAAGTTTAGGCCATATCCTCAGCAGACGTTAGTCAACCAAAAAGCGCAAAGAGGGAGGGAAAAAACAGAGTAGCCAGACCTATGACCGCCCAGCCCGCGCCTGAGAGAGCGGCCGACAGCCTGGCTTCCTGGCGCGAGCGGCATCGTTGCAGTGCGGCTCCTCTCGCTGGGTTTCGTTACAGTAAACCTGTGGTTTCACCCAGGCACTTTCCCACGAGAGCATTTTAATTAATTTATTCATTGCGAATGAAGCTACAGGTGTCTGAGTGGGTTGATGGTAGTGATGTGTGTGTGTGTGTGTGCGCGCGCGCGCACTGGAGCGCATGTGCATGAGTGTGTGCGTGTGTGTGTGTGTGTGTGTGTGTGTGTTTTCATCACTTGTGCATCCACCTCCCTGGCTCGACCTGTCAGGCCAGTTAGCAACCCCCCAGCAACGGATCCCCAGACAAGTCCGTGCAGCTGCTTGTCACGTGGCGGGATGATTCCATTAGGCCCGTAAGGCTTTGCAGGAAAGGAACAGTGTCATGATCAGGTGCTGGGTCCTTGGCACCTGAACCCTGGTTCTGGGGGAGAGGCTGGCAGCGGTCTCCTGAGAGACTGGGGTGCTATTTCAAACTACAATCAAATGTTTAGATTTTTTATAAGTTTTCTTTCTGCGTCGAAGAAGGTTTAGTCTCCCATGCCAGAGTTAGTACCTTGCTGACGACTTTCAGATAGTTCCTAACCTGGGGACCGCCACCAGGCAGTGGCCACTGCTCTCTTAATGTAAACCCTTGCAGCTGGGTTTTGGGGTCTCAACAAAGTGCCATTAAACCAGCCAGGCAGGGGTTTGAATATGGCCACTTCCAGGAGGGAACTGGCTCTAGGAGGAAGAGCCAAGACTTTGGGGCTAGAAGGAGCTGCTCTTTAAGCCATGTTCTGTTCTCAATTAAATATTGAGTGACTTACCTAAATACCATGGAGTCTCATTTGCCCACTAATAATATGACAATAAAAACAGCTACCTTTTGAGCTACTGTCAAGACTAGCAGAAGGTAGAACTGTTTGACAAATAGTAGGCACTCAGTTAATTCTGTTATTTCTTAAAGACATCACTATTATTCTCCCGTAAGTCTTACAATAACTAAGAAGTTGTTTCTGTTCTCAGCTCAATGGCTTCCATTAAAAAAAAAATTTGTTTCCACTTTCAAACCTGAATATACTAAAACGAATAATTAAAGCAAAGCCACCCAGTTCTGTATTTCTCTTTCCCCCCCAATGTGAACTTGCGAATATGACTTACTATGGTTAATTATTTATGTTTGTTTGCTCTGTCTTATTTAAATTAAAATGTAAATCCTCCTAGGACGAGAGCTAGGTACTTCTACTCTGTGTGCTCCCTCAGCCCTTCACGCATTACAAACTGTTAATGTCTGAGTTCAGCTCTCTGGAGCTTTATTGATTTACTCTGGGGTCATAATTAAAAGCTTATAGAGTAATATCACTCAGTTCAGTTAGGAATCTCTAAGTCGCATTACCAACAAGCCCCACAACTCTTCAAGTCTCCTGTATCTACAGTTTAACCTCAAATGGGGACTATAATTTACTATACACACATACATACACAAACATACAAATAAGGAAGATCATGGACAACGATTTTAGCATATATCTTGTAGAGATGGAGTTCATCATGATACTATAATATACTTGGTGTTTTCTTATTCAAAAGCTTATTGCTAATTAAAAAAAACCCATCAGATTCCTGAGGTTTACTAAAATTTTATTGCATTTTTTTTTAAAGGCAAGCGTGTATGTGTGAGAGAGAGAGAGAAAACGAGCGAGAGAGAGAGAGATAAAAGTTAATTAATAGAATTTGGCCTTCCTCCAAAATACACTCTGTGAGTTCGAGGCATTTGAGATTGGGTAACTCAGGATGGTTGGTATGTGGAAAACATCTGTCATGATGGGTCTTGCCATAAAATGCCACTCACTGGGAGGGCACGGCATCATCTCGGCAGCATCGTTATGATTTTTGAAAATGTGCCACTTCCTACACGACACCAGCAAGTCCTGGGGCCCTGACTGGGGTGCTCCGTATCGATTACAACGCTTTTCACGTTCTGAGATCAGCTTGGAAAGCTGAATGGTAAGCGAAGTCATTAGTTCCCCTCGGAGTTGATTTATATCTCTAGTGGGAGCTAGTTTTTCCACCGCTTTTTTTTCTTAAATAGAGTTGGGAAAGTTTGATTGGGTTTGAAGTACCCTATCTGGTACTATTTATAATCTATTAGTCCCTTTTTACTACAGGGCCTGGAACTAATTGCACATAAAAATTCCCAAGTAGTTTCTGAATTAAAATAGTTATTTTTATGGCAAGAGCTGAGTTTCCCAAAGGGTGTTCAATAAAATACTAGTACCATGAGATGCTCATCAGAAAGGGATTTATTGTTCACATAAATTAGAGGGGAAACAGTTCGTTGATTCTCCCTCTTGTTTGCGTATTGCTAGATTTTAGGGTCCACACAGCAGGACCAGTGCAGAGAAATCATAAATCTGGATTCTGATCTACAATATTTATATACTTATTTTTAAATGTTGACAACCAATTCCATTAGACACACACACATACACACACAAACACCCCTCCATCTATAGTAGATTAAATAGACATATTATTTTTCCTTTCTCTCAAAATTCTCACTAAAAATGAAAATAACACAATTAAAAAAAAGGTTAACCTCACAGATGTGGAAAGCTGGGGAGGGCCGATAGTGGCAACGTTTTGAAAGCTGGTTAAGGGGAGGGACGGGTGGTAACTGATGCAAACGGGTTAAATCTCCAGCTTGGAATAAGGAAAAATATGTTGCATCTTAATTTTCAGAAAGCGCGGTGAGGGGAACGTGGTGCCTTGCCAGCTGGGAAGAAGGCAGGATGGCCAACACGAGAACCGAAAAGTTGACCGAGCTCGTAGATCCTGTCAAGCCCACTCCAACGCACTCTGAACCCATGCTCTCCCCCCACACTGTCAATAATGTATAGATTTATGCTGCGGCCAGTACGAAATAGAGGGTCTGTGGGTTGGGGGAGAGGTGGGTGCCAGGCAAGGACGAGTATGTGGATGCCATAATAAACGAAAACAAGGAAGGTACGCAACCTGCATGCTGCATCCAGAAAGGAGGTGGCCGTCTCCCATTCAGCTCCAAACGTACTGGCATCCTGACCTTGAACCCTCAGACAGGAAACTGGAAGGATGCTCTCTCAGGAATCGAGTCCATACTCTCTTAGGGTATGAACACCCAGGGGTCCCAAACCAGTGGCCCACCTGGATCACTCTAGAGTGACACTAACAGTGGTGTCGTCAGTGGGACTCGAATCGGTTTTAGTTTCTACCAGTCTTCACAGAGCAGCCAGCCAAGAAACAAAGGATGCCTGAAAAACACTCTAATACAGGAGAAAGGCACCAAAGGAAACAGAGCAGAGCAGAAGAAAGGACCATGCAGGAGGAGAAATCCTTCAGAGAGGGACCTAGGACTCACATCTTTGTTTTTAGATATTTAAATACATAGTATCGGGCTCATGATACAGCCAGGCCAGGTGCACCAACCTGGTGAGTCTTGGCTTACTCAAGTCTTACTCATGAACTTGCCCACTGATTTCCCCACAAGGAGATTTTGTAAATTATCAGGCAACTGAAACCAGAGCTACTGCACAGTTTATTTTCTCTGCGGACTTCTCATATAACCTATAGAAATATTGCCCGTCCTCACACAGCTAGGCTCGTGATTGCTACTCAGGTTTACAAACCTCACAGTAGCCTGCTTCCAGATACATGCATAGGTGGGATAACTTTAAAAATCAAACAGATAAGCAAGGGAGTGAGTGATTATGACAAAAGTCAGGACAAGGGTACTTCCAGGGGACAGAGGGCATATTAGTTTCCTGGGGCCGCTATAACAAATTGCCATAAACTCAGTGACCTGAAAGAAGAAAACTTTACTCTTTCATAATTCTAGATGTCAGAAGTCTAAAATCAAGATGTTGGCAGGGCTGTGTCCCTTCTGGAGGCTCCAGGAGATAATCCATTTCTTTTCCTCTTCCAGCTTCTAGAAGCTTCCTACACCTACATTCCTTGGCTCCTGGCATATAGTTCTGACTTTCGGTTCCACCATCGCATCTTACACCACACTCTGATTCCTAGTCTTCCTGCATGCCTCTGATAAAGAGCCGTGTGATAAAACTGAGCCCACCTGTATAATCTGAGATATTCTCCCCATTCCAAGGTCTTTAATTTAATCACACTTGTACATTCCTTTTTGTCATGAAAGGTAACATAGTCACAGGTTGCACAACTTAGGATGTAGACATCTGAGGGGAGGGGAGGCATTATTCTGTCCACCACAGAAGAGGATGATGGAATCTGGGAGGGTCACATAGGAGATTTCAGGGGGAGGGGAGAATTCAAGGCAATGTCATCTTTATTAAGCTGCATGATGGGTAATGGGTAATCATTTCGTTACGTATCTTTAAACTGTACATATATGTTTTATATACTTTTCTTTATATGTCATACATTTCACAAAAGTGGGCTGCATGTTACACATGGAACCAGGTTGAGCTTGTGGTATCCAGTTGGCAACTTTCATTTAGAAGGATGCTTACGTCACGGGTCCACAATAGTGAGGAAGATGATGCAGTGTATTTGGCGCTCTCTTTCCAATTTTCTTCGGACTTGAGGCAGCAGGTGAGGGTAACTGTCTACCTCTGTCTTCTGAAATGTAGCCACGCAGCGACGCTAACAGCTCTTTCACTTGGTCATTTGGGATAAGTTGTCAAAACGGCAATTCAGGTTTGACTTGGTTCTGTCTTCGAAAGAGACACACGAGGGGTTCGCTTCAAGAAAACGACATCTGGAGTCATTCCGTGTTCTCTTCCTCTTCCTGTATGTTGCTAGACTCTAACAGACTTTTTACCAAGAGCCAAGTGTGTGGGTCTAAGGAATGTTAATTATTGGGCGTATGCCTAATTTCTCACCCTATTTGAGACAATAGCATTTTCTTGGCTATTCTCTTGAAATTTTCAGACACTAATTTTTCTTTTCCTCCATCCATGCCAATAAGTTCTCTAGGGATGCTGAGAAACCTTCAGGCTTAAAGAATTTAGAAACAGTGGATGGGATATCACATAAAGATAAACAGTTTACAAAAATCTAATATCAGAGTCTTTTTCCAAAACAGGGGGTAGAAGGTAATCTTGTCAGCAGAAATAGTTTGAGTGTCTGCCCAACTGTAAACTGGGGACTCAAGATCCTGAGCACACTGCAGGCGATTCCCCGGATCAGACATTTAAAATGATTTATCACTTTTGAGCACGCATAAGATATTTACAGAAAAAAATGATCTGAAGGTCAAAAGGGATGTAAAAATTTTAAATATTACTTAAAACAATATTCTTTAAGCATGGTGAGATAAAGTAGAAGTCATTGAAAAAGTAGTCCTGAATCTACTTGTTTAGAATCTAAAAATCAAACTTGTACATAAATCATGAACGCACGAAAGAAAATACAATTGTAAAACACTTAAAACTGAATAATACTATGAACCAAAACCAGTGGAATAAAATTCCAGTTTTCAGAAGTCAGGATGGTGACAATTATGCTTCTTTCACTTCTTGGAAAGCTCCTTAAAACAAGAGTGAGAAAAAAAAAAAGAAAGAAAGAAATGCAGACATCATCCTTGAGGAAACAAAGAGGGATCTGTAACCCAAGCCGCGAGAGTTCAAGGGCGGCCAATGGCACTGATTATCAACTAGGGGGCTGGAAGACTTCGAGTGCGTCCCTGTACCCACGTTACCTATGGGCACCCAGCAAGGGCATAGCCATTACCTGTTGTTTGGAACAGTAAGCATTAAGGAGTTGGTTTGGTAATGGGGACTTTTTGGATCTTTTTGGCTCGACAGGATAACAGGGGCTTAGAACAAGTAGGGAAATGTAGCGATACATACGCCATGTTTACAAGAAGCAGTCAGTAAATGAGGTGGAGTAGGAGAGAGACTTTAAGTCCTGAGCAGCCCTGCAAATGTCATTCTATTTCTCTATGTATATGTGCATGTACACACACACACACACACACACACACACGGTCGTAAGCAGCTTCCCAGTCCATCAGTGAGAATTCCCTCTGAAAGGGCAGACAACCCTGGCTCTATTGCATGACCTCTATTACTCTTCCCGCACTAAGTGATCCACAGGAAAATAAAAATAAAAAGAGAAAACAATATTTTAGGTGCTCAGACAATAGGTATTCTAGGATTGGGAGTCGAAAGGAATATGTGAATTCTAACAGCGAAGAAAACACGAGAATGAGAAGGAGCAGGTGGGAGCTCCGAGTAACGCGACGGCACACAGGCAACACGGACGAGGGCGAGGGAGAAACGGCATGTTGCCAGAGTCGAGGCCAAAGCAGCAGCAGCAGCAACGAATAAGGAGAGTGGGACACGACGATGGCTGATACTCTTAGCCTTGATCAGTGAGTGGAAATTACACAAACATGGCAAGGTCACAAGAAAATCTAAAAAGCCCCTTCCAGACCAGATTACAACTCGGGAAGACTCCGTAAAGACTGCAGCTCTGTGTCATGTAAAGGCGACGTGAAAACAGAGTGACTTGGGAGATAAAGGGTGGGCGAGTGGCGGTCGACAATAAAAATGTGACCCGTGGAATAATAAGCAAATAAGTGATCAAAGGAAACAGATTCTAATCTTAATATAAACAGGGTTGAATTCAGAGGAAAACGCATTAAAGAAGACTGCACAGAAATTATGAAAATTCTGAATCCGTAATCGATATCTAATAGGTATGAATACATATGCACCGAAGAAACAGACTGATGAATTCCTTATGAAGATAAAAAGTCCACAGAAAATCAACACTAGTAGATTTCATCTCACCTCTCCCACTTATGACAGGGACAGTGGCTAAAAAGTACGAGAATATAAAACTCTAAAAAAATAGGAATAAGGGAGATCTACAAAGCCCCATATGATATTAACAACTGGAAGTAAATGAGGCCACAATAAAACTTCAATAAGTCTCAAGAAAGCAGAAATAGGAGAGCAGAACAGAAAACATTTTCTCATCAAAATAAAAGAAGATCTGGACATTTTCACCAAATGACATGCACTCCCTTAAATATGCTTTAAGAAAACAACAACAATTATATGCTGTATGAGGATTTTACAAATAAAATAATTTAAATAGACATGGACAAACTGGCCAAAGGAACAGTTTTAGAAGCCCAGAATAGATCCATGTACATAATGAAATTTATGTAGCAAAGGTGGCCTTACGACTTAGTGGCTACCAATTAGTGAGGATGAGTCATTGGATGAAGGTTACTGGGACAATTTACATGTGTACATCTTGAAAAACATCTTAAGTCCAAAGACAATAAAAATGAGCAAAGCATTGGAATAAGCCACAAAAGAGGAAATTTGAATGGCCAATAAGCATATGTGAAAATGTTCGACGTGCTCTAATAATGAAGAGAATGCAGTATATAGCAGGATATCATTTCACATTTACCACACTGGCAAAATAAAAGGTCTGATAATACCAATTGCTGGGGGTGGTGAGGAGCAATGAGGGCGCATACTTACCACTGAGAGGTGGGATCGGGAATTCACTAAAGGATCAATTTGTTTTTATCCCACCCTAAATCCTCTGTTCCCCTAATGTCCCTTGGCCTAACACATGTCCCTAGACAGAAGAATCACCATCTAAGACCTTCTCGCTCCTCCCAGATGATATTTACGTTTTAAGAAGTCCACCTATAACTTATTTGCATTTCAAACCCCCATCTCTAGCCACATGGGGCATCAAAATGACTCAAAAATCATAATGGGACCACACGATTCCTGAAAGGATTGACATTTCCATACACTCTCCTCAGGCATTGGCTGGTTTGTGCCTTTGTGGAAAACTATTTCAGATTTAAGCATAAATCCATGGATCGGTTATCGCACGTAATACTCAGACCACCTCAGTGGCAGACTCGCTCTGGGGACAAAGGAGCCCCGCAGACTGACACCTTCTCCGCAGGAAGAGGGGAGTGAGCGTGAACCTCACCCCCAAAAATGCCCTGTACACGCCCATCGGTTTCAGCTGGTGCGGCTCTGAACTCCCGTTTTATAACTGACCTACATGGAAAGAGTTTTTCCACACTGAAATCAAAATGGGTGGGATTGATTTTGCTTTATTTTAACTAGTTTTCCTTCATATGTGAGATTTCTGGCAGATAGCCCGAGAAGCCTGCCATCATGAAATGCATTTCATGCGGCGAGGGGAAATAAAAATTTTTGTCTTCTTTTTAAATTTTTTTTTTCCATGCCTGTAAACACTCCATTTCACCTTGGCAGAAACATTGTTCGTGAGACCGAAGGCTTATAAGCAAAACAGGTCTGGACCCAAAGAAAATAAAGAATGCTCTCGTCTTCCCTATTATGCAGAGTGATTTCACATGCACTCACCCACAGATGGAGAGGAGGAGGGTTTTGTCCCCAACAGCCGTCCCCTAGGCAGCCTGCCCCAGGTGTGACAGGTATGAGTTACAAGGTAAATCCCTAAGGACCGGGGCATGGCCATCCTTCCCAGCGGACACTGCTCTTACAATCCAATTTGATCTGTGAACCCTTGATTTTGCTTTATTTTATGTGAACTCTTGCTGGGGAAATAAAATAACAACAGTCTATAGCTTCCTGGGCTATTTTCCACATGTCCCTGTGGGTGACAGTCACGTGTGCAGGGGGAGCTGACTGCATCAAGAGAAGTATCTGTAGGCTGGTGGTTAATGCTGTGTCAAAGTCTGACAGGGGCGAGGGAGACAGGGACGCGTTTCTCTGCCTTCCCCAGGCTCCTGGGCAGATGCGGGAGCAGCACAGGTGTGTCTGATCTCCTCAGGGCCTTGATTATCTCACGATAACCACATCCTCTGTACTTCCCTTATTGCTCTTTTTTTCCCAGGTTCGGATACAAAGAAGTGATTTAGATGATCGGAGTGACTGACAAAAAACTGTCAGCCATCTGCACCGTGACATTCTAAAGGAGAATACCTACTTTCTACAGGTTTGGCCACCGACGGGCCAGTGTCAGCAAATTAAATGCTTCCTGGATGAACTAGGCTCCTGCAGTAGCCCTTGTGTTTACATTTCCAGTGCCCTTTTCACAGGCAATTTGAAACCTAAAGCCTAAAGCTTTCGCTGTTCTTGAGAGAGAGAGAGAGAGAGGAGAGGCACGCAGTGTGCATCACTGCTCCAAATTCAGGATCGTTTGTCCATGTTTTATGATGGATTTGGGAGGTCGGCTGCTGCATCCAGACTGATAGAGTGGGTCAAATGCAACGATAATTTTTCTCTTACATTTAGGCTGAGACAGGAAAAGCCTGAGGCCAGAGGGTTGTAAGCAACAGGTGAGTAACTCCTGGGATAATATCACAACTGACTCAGATAAAGTGCTTGCCAACATTAGATTCCTTTAATTCAAAGTGAGGGGTTATGGTAAAGGTGCTATCTCCTTTCTGCACTTTTACAAGTCTACTCATTATAGCACAATGCTCAGTGGTCTCTCAGAGAACAAAATTAAATGGCCGCTTAAGGGGAAACGAATATTGATTTACCCAAAGACTGTTTTCTGTCCGAGGTGAGAGGATGATGTGAGCGAAGTTCTCATTCTCGCCATCCTTGAATGTGGAAGGGTGAAGTTATACAATGCTTTCAGCATCTGTGTTCTATCTGGTGGATGCGAAATAGCTTAAATTTTAAATGAGCTGTTCCCATGTAAATAAACGATCTATTTACTCCTATTTGTTCCTAATCGCTAGGAGTTCTCATTTTCATCTTTGAAAAAAATAAAATAAGAGCCTGTGACTGTGAGAAAGACATACTACGTGCCGAGCTTTATTCTTGGAGTGGAGGATGTGTGCGTGACATGACTTGTGCTCATGAACAGTTAGCATCCTATTCTGGTGGGAGGAAGATTATGGTTGGGATCAGGTTACGGCCTTGACAACAGTGGGGACAGGGACTCTGAGCACAGCGACTATTGCAGCACCGAGATGCTGACGGGAGCCGTGTCGTGGCCATGTTCATGGACCAGTACATCGGCGCACCACAGTACATTGGCGCTCTGAAGCAGAGCTCCGCAAAATCCCAACCAAGCGTTGGTGGAATAAACTAAGTCGATGCGATTGGAGTGATGTAACGAGAGGTGACTTGGCTCACATGTGTGTGGATGGAGCCATTTTATATGACATTTATTTGAATACCATCTGATTTTTTAACGGTTTCACGCTCAAAGTTTCCTCTCTTTAAGGGGATCCTTGCATTTTTTTCTCGTATCCATGTAGAAGTCCTCCCAGACATCTCTACACACAATAAGGGCCTATTAACACCTGTTAATGCTACTACTAACAAGCAATACTAATAATACTAACTATAATGCTAATAGTACTAACTACCATTACTACTAACAAATTCTCCCTTTTCCTCAAAACCCAGAATTTTGTTTTTTCCCTGGTGTAAAAAACAACAATCACAAGAGCAACTAACAATATTTAAAATTTTCACGTACTTGGGCAACGTGGATTTAGAGATAGATTATTATAATATTAAGAGTGAAGCCTCTCCCCCAGTTGAAAGAAAGTTCAGCCAGAAAACGAACATTATAAGAAAGTAACTTGACTAGAAAATAACGTGAATTACCACAAGAAAAAAAAATGTGTCCTTGAAGGTGGTAACCGAAGGACCACAAGAAAAATTTCTTTGTACTTACAGCTAAAAAGATACAATTGAAACAGGGGTAATATTTAAGTTAAACTGTTATGTATCTAAACTTGACGGAGTAGGTTTCAGTCAGTTTATGGTAGAAGAAACACAAAGGTATACATTCATTTTACATGAGCAGGGCTGCTAAATAGAGCTAGCATATTTTTGTAAAGAATATAAACAATTTTATAGTTTATCTTTCTAATTTTCCAGTAAGTCTAGGTTATTGATGGTAAAATGACTCGATGCAAATACATATTAAGTTTTCATTTATTTTTCCTGCACTATTCTTGAACACCTGAACGAAATATTTCATGAATGGAAAGTTAATCTACCCAGACCTGGATGCCTAAAGCATTATGAGAAATTGGAGACTTTTTTTGGATTTAGTCGACCACATAGGAGCATTGTGCAAAACGGTAAGGATAGAGACTTGATCTCAAAGTCCAGAGCCTGATCTGCAGTTGAAATGATCAAGGTGCTTTGCTTATTATTATTTTTTTTTTTCATTTAAATGGGTTCAAATCACTGGCTTATTCAATTTTCGCCCAGAGCTTAATACACTGAGGAATTCCCAGGGCACACAAATTTAGAAGTAAAATCATTATTTCTGATGACAAACGTTCTTAAGGACACCTGAAATGTGGCCATTGAATAAGTTCTCTGTCTCCGGAAGTGCATTTGCGCATTGCTGGATTTGTACACAGCACGATTCAAGCAACATCTCTATTGTTTTTCACTGAATATTTTTTTCCCAAGCACACTAGGGGCTTAAGATGGAGATTTAAAATTTTAAGCCCTTTTGGTTTTTATGAGCAGCTACATTTAAAATCTTTTTTTTTTTTTAATTCTAAGATACAAATAAGTTTGTAGGCTTTTGTTGGAGGTAAAATAAGCAGGGGAATTTAAAGTCAATAGTCCTCATATTGGTCACATTAGAACTGTGTCATCGAAGTCGTCATCGACACAGATGGTTTGATTCCTGCCTCTGGAGAAGAAACGCAGCAGGAGAAGAATTAAAGCAAAGACAATGATGAGAGCAAAGCAGCTGTAACTGGAGAAATCGAAACGGTGGCCTGCATCGACACCGCCATCTTGGTTTCTTTTATGATTTATGTTAAATATTAAGTAGATAAAAATAATGCTTTTAAAAGATATTCAGGGTCGAAAAAGTCAAGACAACCATGATCTATTCTCCCACCACACTGTTTAAGGAATAGCACGTTGTAATTATTCTTTAGCAGTGAATTTTACGTGTATGTGAACAAAGCTTAAAAATAAAAACATTACTTGACTAAGAGATGTAACCAGCTAGAGGAGGATACTGAAGCATGCTTCTGCTGATACAGTTATTTGTAAGACTTACAAAGAAAGACGATGATTACAGATGCTGCTTTAGCAAGGCACAGGTATCCCATCCATGTGCATTTCAAGGAACATGCAACATCCAAGAATTGGGCGCAGTAAAAATGCTCTTAACCCATCCTCATAATCGAGTCAGAAATGACTTAATTTGTGTAATAATCAACAGAAGTCTAGCTCATGATGGTGCTCATTTTTCTTTCTTGAGGAAACAAACTGCCAACGTTCAAACGACACTTGGACTTTGTCTGTGCTTTACTCTGGATTTTTCACATGGGGACTTTTTCATGCCCTACATTCTCTGCTTAACCACCTTCCTAGAATCCGTTCTCAGTGTCACCTCTATATTATTCCACAGGTAAATGCGTAGCGTAGGAGAGCATGCTTCTTTATTTTAACTCTTTCTCCTTCTGGATTCTATGCTGAACTCAAGAATAAACAGGGTCCCCTCCCCACCCCTTGGTGTTGTTCCCACATCAATGTGGCTCCATCTGAATTCGCCTTGGGCTATGAGGGAGGAGACAGTATGGTATGACTGTAAACGAAGAAAAATAGGGAAAATTAAGCAAAGCATCCTGTTTACTTTCAGTTGGAAAGCCTAGTTGAACAACCTGCTAAGCCACAGCCTTGTTTTTGGACAGATGATGCATTTCATTAGTAAAAAAAAAAAAAAAAAAAAAAAAGAAGGTGGTTTTTAAAAGCACCTTTTTGAAAAAATAATCACTGGACGTGAAGAAAAAAAAAATCATCATTTTAGGGACCATTCCTGGAATAGGCAGACCTCTTAATTTATTTTAACTACATGGGCAGGGATTTTTCAAAGACACAGTCTCTGGGTCCGTTGGCACCAAGAGTAACCTGGGCGAGGGCTGTAGCTCAAGCTCTTCCCGTGGGGGACATCGGCCATGTAATACCTCCACAGCCATTCTTTCAGGAGTTCCAAACATGAGCAACTCTGCAGATTATCCCGCCTCTGTAAATAACCTGGAGTTATTACAGATGGAGACAAAATATTTTGTGAGGTTATGTGGAAATTTACAGTGGAAATCTTGTAAAATTATTTGTGGGCTCTATACATAGGGGGCAGTCTGAGGTTGAGAAGCTAAATGGGACGTATGCCTACACTTCGGCCACTTCTGCAGGGCAGCTGGAGTAGGATTACTCTATCGGGAGGGACTGAAGAACCTTTAATACAAAATGAAAAGAGAGTTGATGTCCATTAAGTTTGGTTTAAGGTCAAAATTTTAGGGTTAAAAGAAAGGGGTCATTTCACAGATGGTCTTGACTCCATGAATTCACGCCTGGCAAGACATGAATTTTTAATTGTTGATACAGTAATAGTAAAAAGTAAAATACTAATGTCATAAAATCCACGGAAGATACTGAGTGGCCAAAAAAAGGAAAAAAAAATCATTGTTTTATAGCTTTAACGTAGAATGGAGATTAACCGATGGCAAAAGGAACATGCTCCATTTTAAATAAAAAAAATATTCAAGGTGGCGGAAGCAGAAACTACACTAACACCTGAACTAGGGAAGCGCAGAGGATGTACCTTTTGGGCAGCACTGGCTGGCAGCATTACTGGAGTTAGGGTAGGAAGTAACAAGGCACATCATGGAAGGAGCCAGAATGCGAAAAGAAGCACAACAGAAGAGACCCTTCATGACGAGCACCCCTGGGGTACGCCTCGAGGGTTTCCTCAAGGCACTGGAAAGAATACTTAGGGACAGAGCTAAGCAAGTAGCGTCTTTGACATTATTTAACTTACCCTCACTCTACATCTCATTCCGTTGTTGCGGTCTTTGCAGTTGGATTAAATATGTGACGGTAGGAAGGAGCATGTCTCTTGACTTGTCATGAAAAACTTAGCGAAAAGTCAAGAGTTTAACTGACTCGGCCAACTATGTATGTGTCAAGTGACTGCACTGATAAATCCTTGAGAGATTTGCCAAAATGTAGCTCTTAGTTTGGTTGTATGTAGCAAGGTTTGAGTTTTCATTCTTCTTAATCAAATATATATATATATATTTTTTTTTTTAAGTTCTCATCTTGGATCACTTGGCTATTCTTACATTGTTAAGCAGTGGCGTAAAGTGGGGTGCACAGAGGGCAACTATCAATGGCCTGTAGCGGGGCACATTGCGTTGGTTGCAGAGCCGAGCTAGAAGCCCCCTGACGAGCTTTCTCCGCTCAGAATCCTGTAAGAATCACAAAAGTATTTCAAGCCATAAGCAGCCACAGATTGGACTCGCACTCATTCTTTAATTTCTAAGGAAGTTAGTGAGATCAAAAGTCAACCAGAAAGCAAAAAAGTTAGATGCTAACACTGGCACCCGTTTCTCTCACTCTGTGATCTTGGGCCTCGAAATGGCATTCCCTTTCCTTTGTTAGACTGGAAGTGTTAAAAGTTAAAATGAGAAGACGAGACTAACTCTTCTTTGAAGAAGTTCAAAATCATCACGGTGGCTTACCGAATATGCTTTCAACTATATATTTAAATAAGAAAATGTATGTATATAATAATAATTAACTTTAATTGCCATCATAACCAGAACCACAGAATCTTAGGGCTGAGAGAACCTTAAAATTGAGAGCACGGTGGTCTCCAAATTCCGTTTCAGTCAAACCCTTAGTCGAAGAAAGTCCTATTTAGAAGTTGAATATTTGCGCCTGGTCTGAGTGGGGATGCTCTCATATCAGAAGCCTCACTTAAACTCATCAAAAATTTTTACTTCTCCCAGCCCCACGTACTTTCGAGACCTTTCCATCTCCTGTGCACAGAGATGACTCTCACTTGTTAATTCCCTTTCTCTACAGATCAAGCGGCTGAAAGCCAGGGAAGCTGCTGTTCATTCAATAAATATATGTGATGAGTTAAACTGCTTAAAAAAAAAATTATCCACTTATCCGCTGAATTAACAACAGAGTGAGAATTGGGACCCTAACATGTGGACTCCCCCAGAGGTCTGAATCCCTCTCTGTTTCTCCACCGCTTTCCTTTATGGCCATGGGAAAACACAGACTTAGAAGAAAAGCAAATCCTTTAACAGTTTGGATATGTAGAAAGTTGCTAAACACTTATTGAACATAGATGCTGCATCCTTTCATCTTCACATATAAACCTAGCACTTGGGTCAAAAAGGATGAAGTTCTGCAAGTGCCTTTGACAAGAAATGAGGAGTTATCCAGCTAAGCACATTAGAGGGAGACTCTGCTATCCTGATGCATCCTGATTCTCAAAGGGAACTCAGCTCCCTAAAACCTGTCTCGATATGTTTGAGACTTAAATAAATTTGTTTTTAAGTCACTTTCCTTCTCAAAAATAATAATTAAAAAAAAAGGCAAATAAACTTCCTATTTGTGTCTTTTAATATCTTTAATATAAGACATGGTAAAAATAATTGTCAGATCTATCTTTGTGTATAATGTGACAAAAATGGACATATCTGAGGTTAGTGGTTGGACTCCCTGATTTGAGCATGCTAACTGAAGGAGTATATTTTGACGAATTTTTTAATGCCTACCATATGCCCAGCTAAAATCCAACTAGAAATGAGCTGGGCTGAACAAGCGACAGGGAAGCATTTTTTTCTGGCTCTTATTTCTCTCTGGGAATATTACCCAGGAGAATGTATGACTTGGTTTCTGAGATATCAAGAGCCGGTAATTAAAAGGTACAGAATGCACTGGAAAGGAGCACATAAAACAAAAACAAGCAAAACAAGACCAAAAAAAAAAAAAAAAGTCCATAATCTCCTGGCCTAAGCTTCGGGCATAATTATACTTTTACATCTTCTTTCTTGTGTTTTCTGTTTTCAAGAAATGTCCAAACAGCTACTGGGTGATGTAACACCAATATATGTTTAAAGTCATTTTCGTGGTAAGTGCTAGTAAAATAATTATTGCTTATGGTAAGGAAATTAATAACATGTAAAATTTCAAAAACAAAAACCAAGATCATTGAGAGATTGAATAATAATTTTTCTTTTTCAGTTTTTGTGCAAACATAAATATACACGTGCACACACGCGCGCGCGCGCACACACACACTTTTTACAAACTTAGATGAGAGTGTTTCTTTCCTGATGACAGTAAGGTACCAAGACATGGCACAAAGAACTCTGGACTGGAAATTAATAGGCCTGCGATGGAGATACTACAGTTTTGCCATTAACAAAATGAGTTACTCAAGCAATTCCCACCATCTCTTGGATGCCAATTTCCTCGTTCGTGAAACAATAAATTTGGACCGAATACATTAAAGGTAATTTCCAGGCTGAAAATTATTTGAGGAGGAGGAGGAGCATGACGACAATGATGAAAATGAGTAATATTATTAAAATGTTAATTGTGCATGGGTAAAAAAATTTAGATAAGAATTGCTTTCACGTATGATGCCATGAGATGAACATCTAAACCCCGTGGACTTAGGTAAGAAAGAACTTAAAGATGAGGAAACAGAATCTCAGAGAGGTGATGTGGTAGGTCTTTCAAAGGCCAGTCAGAGAAAAATCAGTGCTTTAGAATTTCCGTTGAGACTGAGATGACGACTATGCAAAATCATTTACTTTTGCCATATGGAATGAAATCCAGTCTAGGGCCAAGGCGAGAGAGTAACACAGTCACCCACAGCCCTGCTTGCAGGCTCAAAGAACCTTCTAGTAACCTGGAGGATTTACTTACGAATTTAACGGCTGCTATGAGTTCAATAGGCAATGCAGAGTTATAACAATTGCCATTCAGTGCCAGTCTGGTTATCAAAATGCCACAGAAGAACATTTGTATATCTGTGACAGGTTTTTTTTCTCCTATATGTTTACCTAATTCTATACTGATGAATCATCCCATTAGGGATGAAATGACTAAAAATTCCACGATGGGGTGGGTGTCTGTTATTTTGGGAAAATAATGCACAGCCTGCAGCGAGAGAGCCATGCTCACTGGAAGTGCAGGCGGTATTTTGGGAACATGCTCGTAGGTGGGAGCCTCAGGGAACGCTCGCCTTCCCCTTCTGCAAGCTTCGGCATGGTGCTGTGTGAGGAGGTCCAGCGGGTAACTGGAAATCCCCACATGCCTAATGCTCAGAAATACTCCTTTGGCATGTTAGGTAAGAATGAAGTCATGTTTAAGAAATATCTTCCATGAGACTCTGTCCTCTCTCTCTTGTATCAGAACTCCGTGAGAGAAAGGCTCCAACTCCAGATACCAGCCAGTTTTCTCTAGTACCATCTCACATGCACAGGCACATGTATACCCTTCTGATATGCATCAAACACAGGGGGTCAAAGGAAAGGTGATCCAGGTGTGCCCTCCCAGGTGTTCTGGCTCCATGTCAAAGTCGGTAGCAATTATCCACCCACCTTCAGAATTTCCCCAGAATTTTGAATTTCAAGTCGATTTACCCTTTTCTTCCTTTCTGTATTGAAAACCTACCATAGTTGGTCATAGGCTGCCATATTCTGCTTTGAGACTCTTGGATTGGAGGAGAAGAGCCTTCTGGGAAGGGAGTATATTCTGGTGAAGAGTATATTCTGGTGAAGAAAATAAGTCGTTCCAGGATCTGGAGAGCACTGAGCTTTCAAACCAAGGCTGAAGGCAGACTGTTACACTGGTGGCTTGGCACATGCTCCTAAACTTGATGTCATTTTTGAAGGCACTGTTTTATGTATTATTTATTTCCCTTGTACAAATATAGGTCAAGAAAAAAATTGGGCTTATGAATTTCCACTATCTAGAAATGATAAAGCATTTTTAAGAATGTGATAAAATGAATTTTATCTTGTATTTTTAAATTATTTTAAAACATGATATAGATATTTTATGTGGCTTAAAAATAATTTTAAAAATATGTACATAAAATGTCTCACTCCTGCCCCATCCACACGCACTGTTCCACACCTCTTAACCTTCTCGCCCCACAGGTAGCCATACTGACTAGTTTTTCACGTGTATTTCTACTTCTTTCAGGTAAGTAGAAGAAAATACAAAGATATAATTCGTTAATTTTAATTTAATTGTGGTAAGCATATGTAGCATGAAATCTATCCTCGTAACAGCTTTAAGTGTACAGTACAATACTGTACATTAGATTTCTAGGATTTATTCATCTACACACCTGAAATGTTATGCCCATTGATTAGCAACTCCTCATTTTCCCCTGTCCCTGTCCCTATCACTTCACATCTGCTAGGGTGACTACAATAAAAATAAAAAATAAAAGAAGGACAAGTTGTAGTGAGTATATGAGAAAACTGGAACCCTGTATACTGTTGGTGAGAATGTAAATTGGTACAGACACTATGGAAAACAGTATGGAGGGTCCTCAAAGAATTAAACATAGAACTGCCATATAATCCAGAAATCCTACCTCTGGATATTTATTGAAACTGGAATCTCGAAGAGATATTCGCACCTCCGTGTCCGTTACCTCACTATTCACAGTAGCCAAGATGTGGAAGCAACCTAAATGTCCAGCCACTCTTGAATGGATAAAGAAAATGTGACATATACAAGTTATGGAACATTATTCAGCCTTGAAAAAAAAAAAGAAGGAAATCTGCAATATATGGCCATGTGGATGAATCTGGAGGACACTATGCTAAGTGAAATAAGCCAGTCTCGAAGAGACACAGACTACACATCGCCACGTGTACGTAGTAGCTAAAATAGTTAAACTCACAGAAGGACAGAGCAGAAAAATGTAGCTTTTCACTTCCTCCCTTTCATACACAAATGGCAATGTGTTATATATTCTGTGCTGTACCTGTTTTTCATTGAACAATATATCTGAGTAATATTCCAAATTGAGATATAGATTATTTCTTCATCCCTTCTAAAGCTCTAGAGTATGTTCAATGCAACTGTTTATGCAGCCACTACACAGGAGCTGTATTCTTAGATGGTGTCCAGTTATTTGTAATAAAATTATACATACATCCAGGCAAATATATAATGAACTCTAGTAATTGGTATTTCTGGGTCAGAGAAGCACATGAATTTGTAATTTAGGTAAAAATTGGTAATCACTACATTTTGAAGACAGTTTTAAGCATTTGGGATACAAGTATAATATTTTTGTTTTTATGATGAAGTCTATCTAGCAAAAAAATCACATTTGATCCAGATTATATCATTTACACAGAGCTAATTATCAGACTTGTTTGGGGAGCTTTTAAAATACAGACTTCTGGTTGACCCTCTGGAAAATATGAACTTTTGGGTCTGGAGCAGGGCCCAGGAATCTGTATTTAAAACTCCTTCAGATAATTTCTATCAGGGTACTTTTAAGATTTCCTTATGTGTTGGGCCCTTAGAGATTTGAGGTTACAAACCAAACAGTCTAAAACGAAATAAAATGACCCATATTCCACTCTGTTATTGTGACTAAAGGATTTATATAATTTAGCTTTTGACATTATTAATAATTCTGATTTTGTAATTTAAATATTTTGGAACCAATAAATAGTTTCCCCATTATCAAAGGGTAAACAAGGTCTTTGAAAGAGTGTAGGTCCCAAGCCTTCAGCATGAAAAACAGTGCAGATTCACACTGGTCTGTTGGTCCAGCAGTAAGTATCACATGCATGGTTGCAATATTTTAAACCCTTATTAGCATGTTTCTATCAAATATGATATCCAATATTTCCAATTCATAATTTTATTCCCTCTACAATGTGAAATGCAGAAAATTTCGATGCTTGATCACCTAGCAAGGGGGCCTCTGGCAGGATCCAGTTTGTTCTGCCCTAAGTGAAGGTGTCTGCAAACTGTCACATTAAAGGGGCTCAGACAACATTTAAAATAGAACTCGAGAGAAATAATCTTGTTGAATTTCACTACCAGCCCTGAAAAGTTTTAAATCGGGTGGCTAGTTATTTCTAACTTGTAAGTATCGTGTCTAAATGGCAACCTATGACGAACCGTGTGGGAACTTTATTTTGAAGAAATTTTTATTGTTATTGACTGGGGTTGGGTTAATCCATTGGAAAGGAAGTGATTATTATATCTGAATGGCCCTAGGTTTCATTTCTGTGTAGGCCAGATAGGTCTCCTCGGCAAATTGCTACAGATTTAACATCTGAACTCAGGGCATTTCAGCAGGAAGAGGGTCTTAAGTAACAGAAGAGGATGGGTCGACAGAATCTACCTCTCTCCCTGGTCCTGGGTCGCAACCACTGAGATGCCTGCTCCCATGAGGATGGCAACTTGATTTATCTGAGCATAAAAATGACTGTCAGAACCTCCACGTGTGACTTTTCTCATATGTTCCCAAATTCTCATTCAGTTTTACAAAGACATGTATTAAAGCAATTGGAGCACTCAGTGCCCAAACTGTGCCAATACCTTCGTTAACTATATGCAATATCCAATAACTGAACTACAAAAGAAATAAGTCAGCCAAATACTTCACCTTATTCTATCTTTAGTACTTTTCTTTGTAAAGTAAAGTTGGTTGTGCTGACCGATTGTTTGGGCCTCACGTATGTGCTAACATTGATCATTTAGAGATGCTGAACTCCAAACCCATACGAAAGATCATCGATCACATCACGAATTATTGGTTTCTTGTTAAAGGGACCTCCCAGACCACACAATCTCTATGACTAGAAGTTACTGTGGAAAACAACAGCAGCTTAACCTTTGGGTTGTTCATATTTTAACCCCGAAAGAAAACAGTTTCTTTGAAGAATTTTCTAAGTATAGTGCATTTATTTTTACGAAACTGATAGCTGGCTCAGAGCTTGAAGTAGAGACCCCTGAGCACATGGTTCGTTCATGGTACCTTGGTTTATAAAGTACTCTTGAATATAAGCAGAAATGATCTCTATCAGAATCCTTATTTCTGGATAGTTTAGAAAAACCACAGAATTCATAAATTTCTATTGTTTTTCATCGATAGTCATTTATACCTAAAACGTCAATAAATGGCAGATATCGTCAGAGAGCCTACTATGTGTATGGCACCAGGACACTGAGATATAACTTCCAGAAAGGATCGAATTATTATATTTCCTCCATCATGTTTTCCTTGAAGCTCAGCACTGTGTCATGGAGAAGTGGGGGCGGAATGCGAAAAGCCAGGTGAACTTTCCAAGTGAGCACACGGGGACACGTGGGATGGAAACTTTTAAAATTCCATACAGTTTGTTCAGGCAGAACCAACGATTTTCAAAATGAACAGTGACAGATCAATTTTTAATGGTAACTCTATTATTTTTCTCTATTATGAATACTACTTTTTAGCAGACCATGAAAATTATGTTGACATTTGAAAAGCATGTGATTAATTGTAGCAGAACAAACATTCTGAATGCGGCTCCATTTAGGAAGGTGATACCCAGAAGGGGCCCTGATTAGACCATTGTTGGCGCACTGGAGCCCTGCTCTCTCTTTCTTTTTAATTCACTAAACATTAAAGACCTTAGGTGTGCCAGTGATGAATCCATACCCATCGGAGGCACGATGGGTTGTGGAGAGGCCATTCTGCAAATATGGCCACTCATTCGACTAGAATCTAAGTACATTTCAGAAATGAAACCAAATGGCCTCACGACCCCATGTTTTAACACTGGTCAAAATGGCCAAATGACATTTCTACCTCATAACTCCCAATATTCTCCCAATTTTACAGAAAGATTTGTGCTCAGACGTTACAAAGCGGTCACTGTATCAAAGCGCACATGTAAAAAATTTTAGTTTTAATGTGGCACAGAAGCTATGTCATTTAAACTTCTTGTTTTTCTTTTTAAAATAAAGATTCAGAACTGTGGCCATGAAATACGAGGTAGGCTTTTATAATAAATACTCCACCGTCCAGATTAGAGAGTCGGGAGGTGTCGGCTACGTAAAAGACATCTCTGAACTTCAACTGCCCCATTTTCTTTGCTGTTCTCACCACTTTTTCATGGTTTAGGGATACAATATTTAGCCACAAAGCAGAGCACGAAGAACCAACCCATGCAAGAATCAGACTTAAAATCATATACTGTTAGTGGCATGCTCCAGCCACCTGAGTTAAGTTATCTGGAGATATGAGGTTTGTAAAACGCACATTTTACTATCTTATTTCAGAAAAGAAAGAGGAAAATTGGGAAGACTACTTGATGGAAAAGGAAAACTCTGAGGGAAAAATCAAGTTAAAATCAGAGTCAGGACTCAGCCACTAAATTAGCTGGCTCTGCTGGGAATGCTGAAATCCCTCTGAGGCGGCCTTTTCACCAACATCAAACACGTTTACGATGGTATCTGCCTTCGATCCGGGCTATAAGAAAGTGTCTAGTATTAAAGTGAGAATAAATGAGATCATATTCAACAGGTAAGAGAAGCCTAGTTTAATGGTATAGTATTATACAAGAAAGTAAAGTTATGAAGCCAATATACATAAAGCCCTTTAATATTTTTAGTTATAAGCCCTTTAATATATATATTTAATATATTTAGTAGACGGGAATGGTTGGATCTTAAGTCTACAGGCCTATGATGTGTATATGCAAATCTTTAAGAGTAAAAGTTTCTACAGAATGACAAACCACATGTTGAAGAAAAAAAGAGTATGGTGTAATATAATGTAGGTTTAGTCCTGGTGCACTGACATCGATATGTCTTAATTCTGGGACATTTAAAAAAATTATTTCCATTGGCTGTTGATGAGTTAACTTCAACCTTCTAGTTTTCAAATCTTCCCTAGATTTAATAGAAGAAAACTGAAAGTAAGAATAGCTTGAGGTAAACTAATATTGCTAGCAAATAAATGGCCGAGTGAGATCCTAAGAAAAAGAATTTGGAGGAAAAAAAGAGAGAAAAGTTGTTTCGATTTATGTCTTATTATAGAATCATGTTTATTTTTATGATTCATTATTTATATTTTGTTCGTGCCTACTTTTGGTACAAACTACTTCATGGTTCTACAAGTGAGAATTTAGAAATTCGTACTTATCTTTCTTAGTGAAATGGTGAGAACTACTGAAGTTCAGTGACTGGATATGAAATGAAATAAAATGAATGAAATTTAGAAAGTTGTTATTATGGTTTTATATACATTATTATATGTGCATCATATATTTCTATATATATTATTAAGATTTTCTTATTAACAACTGGAAAGAAACCTATGTGTTTATTTAATATGTTTCCTGTGTAAGAGGCAGTTGAAATCTGGAGAAATTAAATGGATCTTTGTTTTTGAACCCTATTGTGTGTATGCGTGTGCATGTGCGCACACATACACACGTATGTATTTTAATTGTTCATGAGTAGCAGACTTCTTTTCATTCCGATTGCGTGGAAGCCCGACACTTGTCCTTGGTGTTTCTTACTCTCGATAGTGTACCTCAACGTAGATTAACTTTTGGTTATATTTTTGAATCTGAGGAGCGCATATCCAGTAATTCTGGAAAATTCCACACCATTATTTCTTTTAACTTTTCTCATGGAGTAGGCTTGTTTTTTTTTCCTTGTGTGTTTCATCATCCGATATTGAGAATTCTTTAGTGAGATTAGATATCTCTCTCTCTCTCTTTCTTCCGATATTGAGAATTCTTTAGTGAGATTAGATCGATCTCTCTCTCTCTCTCTATTTCTCCCCTCCTTCCTTGAGGGAAAATCATTCTAGAACACTTTTGTGTTCACTGATGGGGCATGCCACAGTGATACCATACCAGTGGCCGCTGACCCAGCTAACAGGTTTTCAATATGTTTTTTTTGGCTTGGGAGTTCCTGAAATACGAAAACAGTATAAATTTAAACTTCAAACCTGTGAAATCCTTAGGAGTTCTGGTGTGGTTTTGTCAGATGCAGTTTTTGTTGCTGTGGTTTATTTGTTTGTTTCAGCCAGGGCCTCGGCGAATATAGACAAGTCTTTCTATCGCAAGTTTTATTTCCTTTTCTCACCTTCTGCAGCGGCTGCCCGTAGAGACCCCAGCTTTCTGCGGAGATCTCATTCTCAAGTCATCGCTTCGCACTGTCTCTGGATGGACATAATCAAGTTCTAGGTTACTGGGTCCGATAAATACCTCTCCAGGCTTCTGAAGCATCACGCGGTCATTATACTGGTTTTCAGTTTCCACTTTGTTTCTGCAACTAGGTAATTTCTTCTACATTTTACAAGCTCAGCCAAAAAAAAAAAAAATTAAATGCAGGTTTGTCACATTTACCTAGAACCTACTGGTGACTATAGTAGGAGATATTTTGGATTACTGTAATTTACCATTTTGCCTATAATACGTGTGATTTTTTCTAATAAGCTCAACATCCTTGCCTTCGACTCTCTGGCCATAAATAAAGGTCCCCCTGGATTAAAACCTCTCTGAACTCACTGTGAGGAGGAATGCATGTTCGCCAAGATCAGGTGACAATGTATCTAAAGCAAAATCCTGCGATCCATCTACTGCCATGCCTGGAGGTCGAGGGATTGGACCGACAAGCTGCAGCCTGTCCTCCAGTCTGAACTTCTAGAATGTTGTTCTTCTTCTCTTCCTATAAGGTCAGGCCGCCATGTTCTGCTCTTTTCCCAGCGCTTTTCACAATCCTCTCCCCGGAGAAATGTGAGAGGCAGCCTGCAAAAACATCAGTGCTATGTGTGTCAGGGCCTGCTTACACAGGATGCCAACAGATGGCAATATTTTATCATTATTACACAATCCAGAGACCCTTCATCTGCGGCCTCGGGAACATGAGGAGTCGGCTCTTTGGTGTGACGCATGTCACCAAAGCTTCACCCCCGTTAACTGTGCTGTTGTTTGTGATTGTTAAGCTGTGTGTCTCGCCATGTGTCACATTCTTGACTTGTACAAAGGTCCATTAGTAAGTAGCCTCTGAGTACCATGAGTCACAGAGGGCCCCGTACTTGGAAAAATAAACACTGCGCATTCGGCTAAGATTAGAGCCACTGGCTGGTAGTGAACTGGATGGCGCTTCGTGTAAAAGGCTGTTTCTGTGATTCATCAGGCCTTTTCTCCCCTCCGTCAACGCACTGGAAACTCACATCACCACTGCAAGGCACGTCCCATTCACAAACAAGAGGGCACTCGCATTGTCTTTGGTCCAAGGACGGCTTGTCCCTGGTGACAGTGGACGATGAGGGACGAGGGGAAAATGAGAACGAGGAATTTCAAAACTATCAGCAGCCCTCGTGAAATCCACTTCGTGACTTCAAGTAAAAGATGTTTCTGATTTTTAGATCTATTTATTTTCCAGAGACTTGCTCGTATCATTCCTTCCTCTCCTCATTCTCTCCATTTTGTAGATCATCTTCTCTTCCCTTTCCTTACATCTTTCGTGACTTGGGTCTTTTTCTTTTCTCCCTTTCTTCGACGTTTTCTTCGTCTTCCCACATCATGCTTCATCGGGTTCTTTTTCTCTCCCCAAACCCTCATACGCAGGACTCCGGCCCAGGGAAGGCTTTCTGGTCCTTTGGAGCTGGCACCAAAGGGGCACCACTAAAAGCCTTGCCAACACTACCTAAGAAGCTGCTGTTAAAAGAGAATTCCCTCCAGCTACCCTCTAACCCGGCCATCGCCGGCATCATAATCGCAAGCCATCTAATGGTTAAAAACTGGCCTGAGACTAAAGAAATTGAGCTCCGGGTTGGGTTTAGGGACAGTGTGGGCCTTTCTCCACGTACGTGCGACTTTGGAGGCCGTATTTCAATGCTCGATCCCCTTAGCAATCTGGCACATCCACTGTTTGTGTTTCTCTCTTCTAGCTTTTTAATTTTCTTTTTTTTTTTGAAGTGAAATTCCGGCATTTCTTCCAGGAAGGAAGGCACTGCTGGGTGGCATGAGTGAGGGCCAGCCCGGAGGTCCTCACAGGCCATCTACCCCACCTGACGTCAGGATGCGGCCATGGAGTCAGTCACACGCCCAAGGGGCAGAGCGGAGAAAACAGATGGGGACCGTGAGCTCCCAGACCCCACACCTTCTTTCAAAACCTGTTTCAGAAAGCGGTTTTCTGTGAAAGCACATTTCCGAGAGTCGTACTTTTTATAAACACTCCACTCCTCTCTTTGGCCCGGGAGAGGTGCTGTGGGTGGGAGCATTTTGCCATCAAACGAGGTTTTATTGAATATCCTCCTTGTTGTTGCTATAATAATCCGCGCTGATATAAACCATGCTCCATAAAATGCCACAATACACATCCACCGGGCAGCCCGGCAGGGCCAGGCTCAAGCCGGAGCTCCTCGGGCAATAAAACCGAGACCTCCAGAAACACGGCTGCCATTTATTTCCCCGTAATGTGCTTTCTCTCTTTCTCTCTCTAGGCAGATTTTCCCCGTGTTGAAAGGGAACCTCTGGTCAAAAGTCAGCAAGCAAAGTTGTAGAAAGCTTTGATAGTCAGCGAAGTGAATCATGGCTACACATGGCCGTGGCATGCACCGATGGAGCCTCTTGCTGGGCGGACCTCCCTCTAAGAGTGACTTCTGGTCATCAGTCAAAGGGGCCCCCAACGAGCTCTGCGCAGCCAATGGCTTCACCAGCTCCATGGTGCCTGGGTCCCAAGTTGCCCTTTTCCACAGGTATTGCTAAAGCAAATAGCAGACGGTATTTACTGGGTGTGATGCTTTCAATCACATTAATCTAGCCAGTAAAAAAATTTATGACCAATAAAAATTCCACCGTGACATGGCTGATTGGAGGGGAGACGGCATGATGGAAATTCAAGCCCCGCCTATGCCTCTAGCTAGACTGTCACAAACCTTGGAAGGAAGTGGGAGTCGGGATCGAGAAAGACAGAAAAATCTCAGGGGTTGTTAAAACTAATTCAGGGGTAGGTGGATAAAACTCTTAAATCGTTTAATAAGTCCAAACTCTTGGAGTGTGGAGGGTGACTGAGTGAACACCTACTTCGAAAAGCTACCTGGGGACAGCGTGGATGTGGTCCCACTTCCATTAGAAAACTACCCTGGGCTCCTTCTAATCTTACGACCGCACGATTCTTTGCGCATAACAAAATAAATATTCAACGTGCGACACTTAGAAAGGAGCTAGAGGGATACTTGGGTGGGGACACTCTACTTGGTTGGGAGCCAGCCGCGAATGTGGCTTCTCAGGGCCGCCCTCCTCCTGGCTGGTCAGCACCAGGTTTACACGCGTCCAGAAGGGCAACGGCTAAGCCTCTTAGCATCTGCTGGCCATTCCCTCCTGCCCCGGTCCACGGCGATGGTCCTCAGCCTGCATGCGTTCAAACACACGGTCTCCAAATCTCACTATTCCATGGCTTTTTCCTCAAGTGGGCAGCTGATCCAATTATTTATTAATGATCCCGGACCACACACAGCAATGAGGAAGGTATTTCAATGGATTTATGTTCGAAGTCCTGCTGCTGGGAGTGAGTACCTGCTTAGCTAATTGTGACTAATGCTTCGAGTAGCTTATCCAACATGCATACCCCATTCTTTTCTTAGCTATAGAACCCCAAGTTTAATCTGCATGGCCATGCGCCCACCCAAAGGTTTTATTTGCAAAACCCCTTGTTACTAACCCCGTGTGTGAGACTTTTGAGCAAGCCCCAGAACAGTAGGTCAGACAGTGGTATCTCCCCTTTCAACCCTCTCCGACTTCCTTCTATTTCCTGCCTAGAGCAAAGACTCAGTGCCAAGGACTGCAGTACTCACCTTGGAGAGCGGGATGAACTGAAGGATGCAGGTCTCACGCTTTAAGGGATAGGAGAATGGGGAGCAAAGGGGAAGGGGAGTAAGAAGTACAAACCTCCACTTACAAAATGAGTCACTGGGGCGTAATGCGCTGCAGAGGGAATACAGCTAATAATGTCATCGTCAGTACGCAGTGACAGATAGGTGCCATATTTATTGCGGTAAGCACATCATAAGATATATAAACGTTGAGTCATTATACTGTACGCCTGAAAGTAATATAACATTGCATGCCAACTATAATTAAAGATAAATTTTAAAAATAAATTTTTAAAAATGGGGGAGCTGGGAGAGATGGGAGAGGAACCTGGGTCTCTGATGACTCAGTCATACAATCTGATCTCTAAATTACCTACCTCCAGACTGTTTTCTTTTGAGAAAAAAAGAAACTTGGGTTGTTTAAGCCACTATTATTTCTAGTCTCAGCACTAGATTTCTAATCAGAATCAAAGCCCTAAGCATCTAAAACTCTCTCCAGACAGAATTTTTTTTATAGCCCCCTGCCCTCAACAAATGAATACTCACATATTCCACACAAATTGACAATCTTTATTATTATTATTATTAGTAGTAGTAGTAGTAGTAGTAGTAGTAGTAGTAGTAGTAGTAGTGATAGGCAATTTCCTCCAAAAGCAGCACGTTACACACAACCTCTTACATGTAAGACACACTGTAAAGTGTTTGCTGAAACGTGACTGGCAACACGGAGAACTGAACAGATCAAAGGTTTTACAGCTGGAAAGATCACGCTTTTGAATTTGAGCTCTCTCACCAGCAGTGTGGCATGAGGCAAGTTACTCAGCCGTGACCCTTAATATTCGTGACTATAAAATGAGGATGACAGTATCAACCTGGTAGAGGTACCGACGACATGGCAAGGTACCTATTTAAAGCAGACATAACATAGCAAATGCTTAAGAAATTCAACGCTCTTGTGCCTTCTCCTTCCTAGTCTGCAATTCTATACTGACTGGATTGGGTTATGTTCTTTTAATTTATCCTTGGAGACAAATGCAAAAATTCTCTGCCAGCGAACATTCCACCAACCATTGTATTTATTCATCCCTGTTTCCCCAATGACATGTCCCTATTTCCCTCCCAATATCCTTCTCTCTGCATCAGTATTAAATGGAGATATCAACATACGAAAATTTAAAAGCAAAGAAACCCTTTACTCAGTTTGCCTCTGCCACACGTACATACATATATTTTAAAATACAAGTGCAGGTAAAAGGACAGGCTGACATGAGTCAATTCATTCTGATTCCAACAGCTGACTTTTCTTTCATTTGTATTTTCACTGGTAAGACCTGACATCCCTAAAGGCCAAGGAGTACACACGATCGCCTTTGCTGATTTTGATGGTAGTGCCACAACATTCAGAAATGATTAAGTGTTCATTGCAATCTCTCTGAAATTATACGCCGCTGATAAATTAAGCAGCCACTTTATTATTCAAATGGAAAGAGCACAATGTAGCGCGTAGTGGTGAAGGATGCAAACGCGGATTCGGACGGATCTGTGGGCGGGTCTATGTGCCCATGGATAAATTAACTGACGTCTTCATTAATTAATGGTAGATCAAGTTGTTGTGAGGATTAAGTAAGACAACGAATGTAGGAAATGCAGCATGATGCCTGACAAGAGCGATCACTCCAACATTGGTCTTCATGGCCATCATGATTACGGCCTCGGTAGAAGGAACCGTTATGGCTTATCACTAACATGAACTTTCTCACCCATCCCTTCTCCCACCCCATGACAAGTGGTTATTTACAGGATTAAAAAAAGAAGAAGAAGATTGTATCAAAGTCCTTTGCTTCTTGTATCTCTAGCAACTTCAAAATTATTTCTTTCAGAAAGAGATGGGACCACGAAACAATGAATTGGGGTTTCTGAAAACTGTACGTAGGTCTCTTTAAGTTAGAAGTCGTGAAATGCCATTTTCATTACACGTAGGTATAATTTTGTAGAAGGGCAGACACTCTTAGTAAACAGCCTTGGATTTGAAATCTGATCCCACATTTTAGCCACCATATGACTCAGGCTAGTCAACTAACCTCTCTAAGTTTCAGCTAGCATGCCTAACTCCCATTTTTAGAAAAACTGCATTAATACCTGTGTAAAGTTTCTAAAAATCTGTAACATCGGTCGCACATGAAATGTTTGCTTTCTTCCTCTGGTCATGGTTTTTTTTTTTTTTTTTTTTTCATGTTCTTGTCTACCAACAAGGTGTTTGTACCTAACAGGAAAACATCAAAGTTATTTCTGATGGGAAGTCAGGAATCTGGTGGATTAAGAGGAAAGGGGAGGGAAGGAGGAGGGAGAGAAGGAGGAGGGAAAAAAGTAGCCAAGACACACTGCAAACACAAACACTGAAGTCTTCTGCTTTGTTTATACTACTGTGCCAGTCCTAACGCTAATTTCAGCCTGGCACCTTACAGCTGTCTAGAGGTAGCACTTGAAAAACCACACCCAAGCCTGGGATCCCATCGCAAACTACCACCTCTTACAATAACAGTTCCTCTACTCTTAGTCTTTGTATTTCTCAAACCTCTGACATAGGAAATCATCAGGGGGCAACGCCCCAAATTAACCAAAATAGTCTATAATGAAGGTTTTCAACCCTGTGATTTGGGACATAAGATCCAAGGTAATTTTGCAAGTATTTATATGTCATGTTTCAAGAAAGAAACAGAACACGCAATCGCTTTACATATTTAGGAAATTTGATTTTCCTTTGGAAGAGAGTATAAAGGGCTGCCAGCCCAGTCATCATGGAAGGAGGCGCCTGCCTAAGATGAGTAAATGGTACATAAACTTATCGTCCACTGTTCACACCCAGAAGTCACGAGGAAAGGGGTGACCCTGACTGGTACTCACACTGCCACCTCTGCTCTGATTATCCTGACCTGCCGACTCCAGAGACCTCTCTGAGCGTGAACTTAATCCCTACCTTGGAGCCCTGACGTCACTCATGGGGCCTTGCCTAGATCTGAGTGGCCAGTCCATTAAGCAACTGAGAAAATTACCTGAATCCATTTCTGAACCAGAGTCAAATGCTCAGTAATACTTAAGACAATCGCCTTAATATCACTGTCTAAGAACGTTAAATCAACTCCGATTATCGAGCAAGGACAGGGGTGGTGCATTAAATTCTCAGAAACGCAGAAGAACACTGAGGGTTTTTGTTTTTGTTTTTGTTTTCTCTAGCTTGGCTTTGGACAGTCCCTTAGTCTCCACGTGTCCAATGTAGCCAGAAACACCACGCAAAACAAACAAACGAAAAAACTTAGTGTTGCTAACTCAGTCAAATTCTCTTCGAAATGGCCATTTTCCAAAGCCAATTTGCACTCCTGAAGAGACAAGAAGATGCTGATTCTAAGAGATGATGGGCCCCCCTTTGGGCACAGAAACAACTAAAACACAATGGCCCTGCTATTACGACGCAGATCACAAATACCATTTTGGCTGAACAGGTTTGTCGGGACACTGCTGGGCCCTCAGACTCACTCAAAGTTCCCCGTCACCACTGTGTGTGCAGGACACTTTCTCCACACTTTTCCAAGTTCAGTGCGAAGCTAAACAACTACTGGGCTTTGCACGGTTTGGGGGCACAAATGACCATGTGTCATATGACTTCAGCAAAGCCCTTGACTTCCCTGGCCTTGGTCCCGGGCTGGTCACAGAGGTTGTCCACAGATGTGGCCGTCATACCTGGGGGAGTGAATATTGTCACTTTCAAAGCAGGTCGTAGGTGGCCAACACTCTGAGAATCAGGAGTGGAAGGGTGAACAGAGGTGCACGAAAGAGGGAGTAATGGCAGTTGTGAGGTAATAAGAAGTATATTCTGATGCCTAAGAATATAATTTTGCCTTTACAGAAATACAAATTTATGAAAATGTGGGTTAAGACTAACTCATAGCTCCGAACAACCAATATCTAAACACTCTGAGATTTTCTGTAAACAACGGTAGCTGCTTTTGCCAGTCTGGGATTGTAACCACGCATGGGCCCGCGTGCCAGGGAGCCGAGTGGAATATTATTTGTCATTTCTTTATTATTGGATATCAATTAATCTCTAAGTGCTGACATTAATGTAGGCAACATGGCGGTGCGTGCCAAGGACTGGATTTGGTTTGGAGAACCTTGAATGGTGCCTAAAAAGCTCTGCTAGCAACAGTGTCTACAGTTTTTTTTTTCATTCTCATTAGCATTGAAGTAAAGATCTTGTCAGTATAAAGAAACAAGATCAAAGTGGGGAAAAGGAGAGTAAAGAGAGCAAATGCTCCCCATTTTGCTGACCTTTATCGCTAAAATGATTGAACGAGGCCTATCTTAGCTCCAAGTCTGTGTAATTTATGAAAATAAGCAGACATTATTCTTAAGATGTTATAAGGGTGTTTGCTAATAATTTATAGTAATCTAATCTAGAGTAGAAGGCTATGAAACGTGTTGATGACGAGGATTACATGGATGGGTGAGCTGCCAGACCATACAGGTGTCCTGTACTTGTATTTGCTAAATCCGGCAACCCTAGGTATGAAGCAGTTAGGAGATAATTGGAAAGAGAAGGGTTGACCTCTAAAGAGTTGACCTGAATCCCAAATTTTTTTGTTCTTTTCAACATGTACACATTCCTTGCTTTTCCTATATTCCTCATCAACTTCTTGGATCCATAGCGGATTCCCAAAAAATGCTAATTGATTGACTCACTGATAGATAAAAGAAAAAAGCCAAAACTAAGCCAAAGCAAATAAACCTTCTGGTTTGAATGTATTATTATTTCGCGCGCCAGATTTGGGCACGCATTTCACCATTTGGAACACATACTTTTGAAATTGCAAAAATAGAGTGCATTTGGAAACTCAGGTACCTTTTAAAGTCCCACTCTGCTAACTCTCAGGTTATTATTCATGCTTATATCGTAATGGATTCCACAAATCAATTTTTCATTTTCCTTGGTGAACATGGCTGATACTTACAAATGAGTATCATTTACCCCCACCCCCATAACGTCTTATGGCGCCAAAGCCCAGAGCTATAAATATAGAACACCACTGCTGGACCCCCCCCCTCCCCTCTTTTTTCCCCCCCAGCAGGTAATGGATTTCTCTTTTCAGAGTGTTAAAAGGATCAGTAAATCATTGGGTCACCTATTGATATGAAAGTCTTTTCATTTGAAATCATTATTGTTTTAGCAAATTGCAAAAGAAAAATACAAAAGAGCAAATAAATCAAGAAAAATTACAACAGGTTTTTATGAAGTATGGGTGGAGTGGAAAAAGTGACCTCGGTTTAATTAACCACACTTAGTCACTTAGTCATGAGATGCAGGAAGCAGAGGTTTTAAAAAGTCCAACTAGGGCTGTGCTTCTCACACACACACACGCACACACTCACACACACGCACACGCACACACACACACACACACACACACAATTTAAGGTGTTAATTTCCATCACATCATTCTGCGCTGAAAAAAACTGTTGAATCCTGACCTTGGTGTGAAATATTAAAATCACACTCTCTCAGAAGGCTCAACTGCCCTGAGATACTTTCTGTGCAGTCACGGAGGAACATCTCTACACAGGTAACAGATGTCCAAGATCTAGCTGTATATTCCCTGGGGAAAGAAGGCCATGATTATCTGATAAGTCTGGATTTCCTATGTATCAGTAACATCTTATTTTGACCTCTCCTTGTTGACTCATAGCATTACTTGTACTTTAAGTATCCTAACCCCTGCAGTCTCCTGTGTTTCTAAACTCCAATCATTCCAATCTCATGGTTCAAGTCAATCATCCTATCCATCATGCCACCAAATGTTCCTCCTCTAATTAAACACTTAGCATCCTGTTGACACTATATACTTGGTTATGTACTTTAACACTTGATTAATTCCTTGTATTATTTTATCTTTTCTCATGCATGCACCTCATTCCCCGAATTACTGAATATACCCTAAGGACGTATGCCTCTCTGGAGTACTTTGGGACTGGCAATCAACCATGAAGAGTAATAGGTACTAAACTTGTAGAATGATGCAACATCCCTCCCTCCCTCCCTCCCTCCCTCCCTCCCTCCCTTAGTGAACCTAAGGCTAGTGTCTCAATTGACTTTATTTTAAGGAAACCAGTTGCACAGTAGAATGAAGGGAGAAAAAGACGAAGAGGTTAAAAATGTTTCTGTCAATGACAGACTGCATGTACAGCCGCGGCCTCATAACATTATAAGGGAGCTGAACTTCCTGTAAGAAATAGAAGGTGTGAGGTTCAAGAGGACTTTTTTTTCCCCCTCTGAAGGGAGCAACATCTGTGGGGTTTGGCGATAGAGTCCCTCTCACTCACTGCACCTCAATTTCGAGTACGCAGATGACATCCCAGTCAGCCGCTGACCTGTCTCAGCTTAGAGGAGCCTGTCCCCCAGCGCTACATCCTCGGAGGGTGTGACAGCCTGCCCAGATCTGGCCTGATGGTCTTCAGAGCACACTGCTGTAAATTCTTTGTCGAAGACCGAAGATCCTGGATCAGGGCACTGGGCCACAGGAGTGACCTTAACAAGTATTAAATATCACTGTCACTTGAATAAAAACCAGCCCACCTTTGTACTTTGGAGCTATTTTCAGGTTGTAATGATGTAAAGCATAGGTAAGTTTTATTTCTTCTATCAGCTCAATGCCAGAGAATACCCTCTGTGCCAGATCGGGTTAGCGGGACCAAAAACAAATTCCCAAAGTCAAATATCGAGTCTTCAGTTCCATACCCTCTTTTTCATGAATACCACAAAGCCTCTTCATCTGGTAACTGCTCCAACATGCGACAGCCAAGTACACCTTGCCATGGCAACCCCTACATCCCCTTTTCTCTCCATCTTGATTTTGGATTCCTACTGATGCTCTGGCCACCTCTCCTTCCCTCCTGAGAGCCACTGTTAGGGGCTATACCCCGTACCCAGCCAGTCTCTCCTGGACATTTCCAATCAACCCGGCCCAATTCCCTGTCCAGGGGTGGCATCGGCAGCTTCAATGTTCTATTTCTGACCCTGGCAAGAGTAAGCACGGGGAAGGCTTGTAGGACCGTGTTTCCAAAGGCCATAGCAGTGCAGTCACGTCCCAGGCCACTCACTCAGAATGACAGGGATGGCAATGAAAACAAATCTTGCCTAATTTAAGATTTGTCCTATGTTGGCCAAGTGTGGGGTTTGTAATTGTGAAGCCCAGAAGAACCCAGTGTCAACTGGCTGCAGGTGGAAGCTTCAAGAAGGAGACCATCTTTTTCTAAGTACCATGCTTGTTAAACCGGAAATCGTATTCCAAGGTAAATGGTCAAGCATCCTAAAACGAGACTAGACGATGAGGAATTGTCGAGCATTGATTTGGGATCACTGAGGTGACATAATAAACAAACATCAATAAGTTTAGTTTTCAGTAGTGTCTATTCTCCCAGGGGATTCTGGGAAAATCTCAGCAACATAAGTAAAATATTAAGAGCACTGAAAAGAGTAGCTTTAAAAAGATTTATGTAAAATAATAACCTTTCTAGTTCAAGCATCTGAAGGCCCTCTTAGACAAATGCATATCATTGTCCTCTCATTTAAATTTCTCTATAAAAGGCAAAACAAGCAAAAATCCTCATAAAAAGTGAAAATTTATTGCATTCTCTCATTAAAATTTAAATAAAAATCTGATATTGAAAATGAGGCCAAAGAATCAGATGAAGCAAAATAATTCAGAGGATTTACAACATTTATAGTCCACTAAAGGACAAATATCTTTCTATCCAAAGCCTAAAAAACAGGGTTACGGGTATTGGCCATCCCCAAATGTTATCTTTTCTGTCCCTTAATTTTAAAAAATTGTGCTTTAATCACACATTTCAAATTTCCTTATGTTCAATTAATTTTAAAACCAGTCTATGAGATACATACTATGAACCACATTTACGATTATCCATTTTATAGGGTTCAAATAATTTTCTTCAGTGTGCCAAATACGAATGTTTTAAAACTGCATATACATCTATTGTAAAAGAACAACTATTAAGAATTTTGAAAGAGAGAAAAGTTGAAACAAGAGTAAAATTTTAGATAAAAAAAAAATGAGACAAAAAGTTGATTTCTGCCTTTGTTAAAGGAAATTATATTTTCCAAATAAGAAGGTCTGAAGGGATAAAGGATAAAATGATAATCAAAGGACCTCCAAAATCAGACAAAGTATTTACGTTTGAAAAGAAAAAAGAACTTTAGTAACATTAGAAGGGATTGAACTGAAATTTTGAACTAGAAATATTACGTCAATCAGTATAGTCTTTTTGATGTTAATTATACATGGACATTTCCATTTAACTATTTGCTTAATTTATTTTATTTTAAACAGAGGAACTGCATAAGGGCGGTACTTTTACAAAACTAAAAGTGAAAAATAACCTGGTTAAGTGTCATAGTCCCATTACGTCAGAGAGACAAATGGAAAATTCAAATACGTGAGGAAACCTAATTTTATATAAAAAAAAAATAATAAATAAGTATCAAACAGAAGATTGTGAAAGGAAAGGCCAGTTAGAGTTAAAACAATTTTTTCATTGAAATTTAAGTTTCAGTTTTGATTGAAAATATAGGTTGCTTTATATTGTGTATTCAGAGTCCAGAGAAAACTGGCATCAACGACTTTTTTTTTATTTCTATAGCCATAGAAATAAGCTATTAAGCCCGAGTGAGTCATTCTTTTTTTTTCTTTCAGTGTACTTCAATGTAATTTTTTCAAGAGTTAATGAAAGAGCTGTACAATCCATACTCCACCCCTTTTCAAGAATGTCTAGCCAATACAGCTGTAAATTACAAAATAATGCCCTGCATTCATACAACAGCTCACACATAAATATAAAAAATAAAGCCACTGATCAAACGAGTCTTCCAGATCAGTTGCTTAAACCATCAAATATATATAAATATAACCTTAAGAAGCATCCTTCAACTTTTAAAAACTGTATAGATTTTACCCTAAAAATCCCTCTTTTAAATCATACAGTAGCCTGTACCCATGTACTGAAGAATGACTGCTAAATTAAAAAAAAAAAAAACCCATATATTAAATGCAGAAGATTTTTCCCTCACTGAGCCTTTTTTATTTGTTCAGAAAAGCAGTTTTGTCCACAGAAAGCCCCAGGGGAGAGCAGTGAGAATCAGAACTCTCCCCACCAGCACCATTTTCTGAAATGTAGACATAAGTTTATCAAATATATTCAGGAAAAAAAATGTTTTAAGAACTGAATTCTAAAAAACTAAAAGTCCAAGAGAAGGTTTTTATTCGGCATTCTTTGGCCTTTCTGTCAGATGATCCTATCTCTCAGTTTCCCTGTTAATGATGCTGCCTTTCACTCCAAAAGCCTCAGATATATCGTCACCAACCTTTAAGCTTTATATGAGGTGGAGGTTAAAAATTCATGAAGTTCAGTCTTTTATTTGTATAATCCAGTAACACACCGAATGAACTATTAAATATTAAATTTTAATTTGATATTACGTCTGTATGGATGCACACAATCAAATCTATAACTTGTGAGATACATATATCTAAATAAGAAAAAATGGAGTTAGTTCTGCCACAATCATGTTGTCTGCTAGTCATGGATAGACTGCTTTAAAAAGTTATTTGGGGACACTATATGCATATTCCAAAAATGGGATTCCTAACACAACTCTAAGCGCATGCTAAATCAAGTTATAACAAATTTAGGAAAAAGTCTCATTACTTAATAGACACAACTTATTTTCAATTGAAAGCTGTACTACTGGACTCAATACCAATTTTAAGTCCATTTGTCTTTTATTTAGTTTTAAAAAAAAATATGCACTCAAAGCACACACACATTTTTATTTATTATGTTGAAACATTATTATTTGCTATTTCTCTCCTCTGCCCTTCTTGAGTTCTTAATTAAAGGCAGTAACTTTGCCTTATTCATCAGTGCGTTCCTAACAATTACGTAGAGTACTCAGCATTTTTTAGGCATGTAGTAAACATTTGTTGAATCATAATATGGGTGAATGGATGAGCAGTTCCTTATCTTGGAGTTTTTGCGACAATTCCAAAAGTTGAGTTTCGCACACTGGAAAAAATAGCTGATAATTATTTTGACGGGAGCAACACTAATATGCATATGCAAGTCCTGGTATAACTATCATTAAGTGGTATCAACACCCAAACTTAACAAATCTAAACCTGATCCCAGTTACACTCGTCATGAATAATTCATTTTCACGCTAGAAACTAATCCGAGTTCATTGGGGAACCCAGAGTGGGGTACACTGCAGACCTTTGTGACATAAAACATGATCCATAGCTGGGCTACCTCAATGTGTCCCGCACACTTGTTAGACATCGGCCCTAGCTCAGACCTACTGGGTCAAAATCTTCAATTACTGTCATTACCAGGTAATCCAGGTGCCCGGGAAGTCACATCGGCACTACTTACAACGTTTGACATTTGCGTGTTTACAACATGCAAGTCAAGATGCTGCTAAGGACAGAGAATGGGGGAGAAAAGGGATAAAATAAGGGGTAGAAATATGACAAAGTGACACTTTTGTCTCTGAGGATTGTACAATCTAGTAAGTTAGATAGAACTAATAGATCAAACCCAGCAGACAGCATAACATAAGAATAAAATTATCTTATAATTTTAGAATCAAGTTATTGCTAGAACAGGGTAAACCCAGCAGATTTCTCTGTTTTAGAGAATGAGGAACAGATCAAAAAATGAGGTACAGATCTTTGGTTTTGTGTTCATGAATACACACATGTGTGCCTTCTCTTACACACACACACACACACACACACCCATACACATATGCTTTCTGCCTTCCTAAAACGGATTTGATGTGGCTAAAATATGTATCATGGCTATTCTCCAGGTAGTTAGGTTTCTCCTAATAATATACTTAAGCCCTAACTTCAATGCCCTCATTAGTAACTTGAATATCTTAAGGCTATCCATAGGGAAATAAATCTCAAATGAAAATAACTGCTTTTGACACGTATCGACCTTGTTAACCTTGCAGGTAAAAACTCACCAAGCAGAGAAATGTCACATTGCTAATGCAGGAATCGACGCAAAAAAACACAGGGTTATGATGAGGTTCAGCTGTTGCTCTTTTTCTCTTTCTTGTGGAGATATAACAGCGCTGCTGCAGAGTTTGTGCACAGAAAAATGAGCTTATCAGGATGACGCTGGGGGACCAAAATGAGAACACCCAATGCCCACGTCCAGAGTTGATTTATGAGTAATCGACAGAGAGCATTTCATTGACAAAATAATCACGTGTCTTTTTGTTGGAGATTATATATGTAAAATACAGTCTTAAGTTTCTGCCTTTAGTCTGCCAATACCATTTTAACAATAAAATCCGACTACCTCCTTATATAAAATCGTGTATGCTCAGAAAACCTCTTGAACCTTCTGCAAAGCTTTTGATCCTAAAATTCATTTCTAAAAGGCTGAACAAGGTCATTCTTGCATATGGACTTGGTTATAACCTGTAATTTATACATTTTATATTATTCTAGAAAAAAATCAAATTCAGCAAATACTTAGTGCCCCTACGCTATATGGAAACCGTTGTACTGTGTATTTAAAATTAACACTGACATCTCTCTGGGACGATTTCCCTGGACTCCCCTTTCCAGGAAGAGTCGATAATCCTGCCACACCACCTTGTCTTTACGGTGACTGGTACAAATGAACTAAGCAAGAGTGTAATAATAATTTCCTTAGACGCCTCTGACAACTACTATATTATGAAGTTCTTATAGCAGAAACATCTTTTTTTATTTTTGCTTCCTTAGATCCCAATACAGCTTTCTGTATCAAAAATGTTAAATGAATGAATCCATAACACATCAACGGAGGTCATTAAAAAATAAGGTAATTGGCAGCTTTGGTAGTTCATGTGAACAATATTGACAATATTGAGCTATTCTTCATAATGCTTCCTGAGAATTAGAGAGACAGGCAAAATTCTCAATACAAGTTCACAAATATAAAAATGTTAGATTTGTGTTTATCACCTGGAGACGTCTGTTACTAGAAAGTGTCGCCTGAGATTATATATTTATATATACATATATATATATATATATATATATTTTGAGTTTTACATTATAAAGATTAGTCTTCCCCCCAAAATGAACCTGATCCTTCTGGTAACATTCAAATACAAAATCCTTCCAACTTCCAGCTGCAATGTTTCATAAGTATTAGAACCCGCATTCTATTTGAACAGTCCATTAGAATTATGTCATAAGCATTTTATCAAAGTAAAAGTGCTCTGAAAAACATGTGTACAATACTGAAGTATTTACAAGTAACATAATAGGATGAGATGACTGGAATTAGCTTTAAAATCTTCCATCAAAAATAAATTTGAACAATCACTGAAACATGTTTTTTATGAAAATCCTTAATTTTTTTGCTCGAGTCTTTCTTTGAAACTTCAAGAAGATAAATAGGAGACTGCTCATCCTACCTTTATGGCAGCAAATAGCTAAATAAGTAAGTTCATCAGCTATTGATTATGGATTTATTTTGCATTTTCATCTAGACTTCCTCTCTGGTCGAACATGAATATTCACACATTAACCTATAATCACACACATACATAGTCACGTATAGAAAGGTATGTGTCTGGTAAAGGTGACGAAGTTTCCTATTCTTGTTGACTTGTTCCCATCAACCTAAAGCCTTGTTTAAATCACACTATGAGCATACTTTGCTAAGAAATAGACCCATGTGCTTTGGACATTTGTGTGAAGTTTGCCAAGGATGAAATGTATTTCAAACAGAGTGAAAGTAATTTAATACAGTGAATTATTCTGATTTGATTCAGAACTTGAACTCGCTGTTGAGGCTGGCTCTCACTGCCTAGCTGAACATAATGAACTGATTACAAGGAATTAGAAATTCATCACTTTTCCTCTTCTTACTCATGAAATTATATTTAGTTTTGCTTGTTTTTAAATAGTATATAAATTTTTGCCTATTAACATAAATATTGGTATACTCTAGACAAACTGGGACATAGATAGATTAGCCAGCAAAGAGAAAATATCTAGAGCTAGAAAAAATATATATGTTCACGTGGCCATTCCTCAAACGAAGTGTCTGTTTTCACCTAATGAATTGCTTTTAAAGATTTTCAGTATGCATAATTCATACCCGATTTATTTCATAATGAGAGATGCAGAGATTTAATACAGACATACATATGTTAGTCTAAAAATAGAGCTGGTACCAGTGTTTAAACATTCTTATTTTAAAATATCGGCTTCCTCTCCATGAATGCCAATTCCGAAATGGTTTTATTACCCATGAACTATTACTAACGTTATTGCTTAAACTTACTTCAGATCAAATTCTCATATGAATTGATGCAACTTATAAAATGCAGATTTTCAGCGATGTTTGCTAAAAGGGATAAAATGCCTTCTTTCCTCGGAGTACTAACGGAAGCAGCGATTGTTTGAGGAAATTTATTTCCTGAAAGAGTAGATACTTCTTTGGACCGAACAGACAAAACAGACACGATGTTGTCATGTCCTATTTCAAGAGGAGATGTTAGGATTTGTCAATCACAAAAGGCAAAAGTTATCATGGATGCTGACTTTTTTTTTTTTTTTTTTATCAAGACCAGGTCTTTCTGTGATATAGTTCTGTGCTTTAAGAAATATATGGCTTATGTTCATAGTTTTTTTCTAGAACTAAGAGACCGAGATTATCCAGCAGCAAATCATTTCCCAAATGTTAATTGCATTCTTTCAAGGAGAAATGTCTGTGAATGTAAGGTAATTGTATTTTTTCAGCCACTCCAAGCAAAGCAATGGCTCACTTGGGTTGGCACCTGTGAGGCCAAATATTGTTTTTACTTAAGTGAATTAGCAATTATGGATCAGGAAAGAAATATTAGGACCAACTGAGACCTGATGCCTAGGTGATATTTTCCTAGGTTAAGCCTTATGTGGGCCAATGGAAAGAAACTAAATTATATCTACCCTTAGGTTTTTTTCCCCCTCACCTCCAACTATTTTATGAAGGTAATTAGTACTTTCAGTAATTGGACCTCACACTCTCCATGGCTTAAGTCCCAAGTTATAGGTATTGCTGCAGAATATCTTTGCGTCTCCATGGGAAAAACGTTCCCCTAACAAGAATTATCAAATTTAATAGGATACTTGAGTTTCTGACTTAATATATTTTTCCAGAGGACAAAGGGGTTCCAGTTGTTCAAGTTCATTATCAGGGCTGCCTTCTGGGGCATAAAGTAGGGAGGAGCTGGAGATCAGGTTAATAGAGAGGGGGACGCAGAATACCCACCACACCCCACGCCTCTGCCCCCGAGGGGTGCACACCACAGTCCCTGACGGGGAGCGTGGCCTTCCTAAATACAGTCGGTCTTCACCTCTTCTCCAGAAACCACTCTGGACTTGCCCCAGCTTGTCCTGCAGAAGAATATTCCCACAGACAGAAGGGCGGAAGAGGTTCAACGGCAGGTTACAGACGTTCAGTCAGCCAGAAACTGACAGTCGTCATATCAGACAGACAAACGTGGCTGGCCCAGTGTAATATTTTTAATGATATTATGCCGACATAAATTTCTCGATTATTTTCCCCTGTTTTCTCTCTTTGTCATTTATTTTTACCTGTTGTAAAATTTTAATGATCTAGAAAATCATGCAACAATCACATTTTGCTACCAAGATATTAAAAATATTAGGATTTCTGCCATATTTGCTTTGGATAGCTCAAAACATATTTTTAAAAAGTATCTTAAAGAAAGATGGACTACTAGCATGACTCTTGGGAGCATTTCCTCTCAGGGGATAGAGCCTCATTTTTAGCCAATTGTGCTTAGATTGTGCACATAAATTACACACACATATATATGTTATATATATAATATGTACATATATATAATTTCAGTTATGTAATATCATATATGACTGTAAATTGCTTAAAGCCAGTTTGGTATTTTATAAAAAATGGATGTTTAAGAGCTATTGTAGATAGAAAAAAAAAATAAACTACCTTTTGAACTACCTTGCATTACTATTATATAATTCCTAATTATCTGCTTTTACACTGAACCATTTTCTTGGTTTGGCATCAATTCTTTCTACGTTTTTCCCTCAAACCACTGACTGAGAAAAGGTCATTTAAACCTTCCATAAGAGCTGAGTTGAGCCGAGTGATGGGGTAGGGCATCTGTTCTTTAAAGGAACAGACTAAAAAGGAAACCAACAGAAATGGGAATGATAAATTAATATATGTTCTATCATCTTTGCTCATTCTCTAGTGCTTTGGAGTTTTTTGTTTGTTTGTTTGTTTTTTTCAACAGCAGCTGAATCTTTTCTTCACAGGAATTTTTCATGAGAATCGAACACACAGAGCAGTGAAGTGCTACTACTCAAGCGAAGGCTGGAGGTGACAATTTGGTCACCTCCTGAGCCCCACCATGAAGCCCAGGAGCTCCGAGACGCAAAGCATGCAACGCCTTAGAACTCTGAGACACACACAGCAGACACTACTGCCCAAGCTTATTTTAACTGTAATAGTGCGACATCCACTAATCTTTCCAGTGAGCGATTTTCCAACCTGAATCCACTTTGAAATCACCTAGAGAGCTTTAAAAATGCTTGTGTCCGGGTCTCACTCATAGAGATTCTGTCTTAATTGTCCTGGGGTGGCCCCCAGGCATCAGTGTGTTTTAAGAACTCCACGAATAATTTCAATATAATAGCACGTCTAGCTTCAGAAATACTGCCCGAACTCTAAAGAACTAATGAATCTGAAGCCTAATTCTATCAGATTTTAATTTCTGTAAGGACAGAGACTGTACCGCAGTCAACATTTAAATACATGAAAGAATAAAAGAAAATTTTACGGCCAATCAAAATATCCAGGAACATTACTTTGTCTATGGCCTGGGCAGCACCTCAGGCTGGAGACCAAAGGGCGTTCTTGCTTCTTTCACCCACCCAGCAATCATTTACATGCCAGGTGCCATGCTAATCGCTGTTTCCTAAGTCTAATAAGGAAGGCAGACATTTAAATAAGTAAATATATATTTATAGTACCTCAGTAAGTACTCTAAATGCAAGAGAAACAAAATTAGCACCAATCCAACCAGGAAGACTTGGGAGATGCTTCCTGGAAGAAGAGCCCCCTGAATTTGGTTCAGAAGTGCAATTAAGAGGGTCCAGATTCAGGAAAGTTAAGGAGAGGAGGAGGAGATACCAAATCTATTACTCTAAAATATGATCGCAGGTTAAAAAAGAGAGAGAGAGAATAAGAATGAACGAAGTCGCAGAGCTGTGGCAGAAGGTGCAGAAAAGAAAGGGACACTTAGCAAGAGCCGCGAGGGGCACTGGATGGCTCGGCTGCTCTCCCCGGAGTCACCCGAGGTGAAGCCACAGCACTCGCTCCAAGGCAGCACTTCTCAGACTCTAACGTGGCATCTTAGGGCCTTTCTCGAAATGCAAATTTTTACTCAATAAATATGGAGTGAGGCCTGAGATTCTGAATTTCTAACAAACTCTAGGTGAAAGGGAGGATGCCGGGCCACGGGTCACGTTTCCAGGAGTCAGGTTCTAGAGTTCAGCATAAAAGCATCACGAGCTTTCACTCTTTCTGGGGTGATACTTCACGACGTGAGTTTTTACTCTGTTTCCTAACTTCCTTTATTTTTCGTCTGCCTTTCTGGAGGTTCAAACAGACGCTGATGCGTTTGTGATCTAGAAAGGCTGTGAAGAATCCTGTGATTATCTGACAGTGGTCCTTTCAATCTATCAGTTACCACCACCCCACATTCCCAAGAAAGCAATTATCGGGCTCTCCTGAAGTCCTGAACAGGGTGCTGACAATCCCTGAGGAGAACACAACAGAATTTTAAAATGTTCTCTACCTTCACTGAACTAAGCAGAAAGGATGGACATGCATAGCACATATATCATGACCAAATGTTTAAACAAGGTGACCTATCTGGGGCTTCAGAGAGCTTTAGCAGGAAAGGACGTCAATAAATCTGGGACATCCAAGGAAAACATCCTTCGAGGGCGCCCTCTAGCTGCAGCTTTGATAAAATAGTGTGGAAAACCTGGCCAGCTAGACCAACTTTCTTTGAGACGCACGCAAGGATTTTTTTCCCCTAACTATCCTGTGTTCTGAGAACACAAAGGAGAGAAAATAAATAAGTAAAATAATCAAAATAAAGCCATTGGATATCTTATTGGGCAACCAGAGTTCGTGATAAGAGAAAGGGTAGAGGGTAGCCACCGGACTTCCTTCCCCCCAACTGTACATATCTCCAAGCCGCTGCAAGTGAAGACAAAGGCAGATTCCATTAAGCGGCACCCAGGATGGGCTCCAGACGCGGAAGCAGCTCCTTGGTGTGCTCCTTTGGCCTGCCACACGATTAATTAGGCCACAGTTGTTTATTTTGAGACATTTAACTAGAGACCTTCCTGGGAGAGGCCTGCCCTTGCGGTCTGTCCTGCTCCTTCCCTAAGTGTGGGAACCTTTGCCTAATTGGATTGACTGGAAGTGTAATCACGGGGTGAGCTCTCGAGCAGCGCGCACCACGGACATTCACATGGAAATGAGGTTAATCACTCAGCATTGGGGGGCGTCTAATGATTGCACCTGCAGCGCCAAACAACCTCCCTTTAACTCAGTTTCACAAACAATTACAAAGAGCAGCTGCATTCGTCTCCACAGCTAGAGTTAAAAAATCTGTAATGATCCCCAGCAGAATAGAGGTGCAGGGGGTGAGGGTGAGGAAGGAGAAAATTCTTCCGGTTCAGATGTCCTTCTCCAGCCACCTGCTGACTGTGCTAACACCAGGGGCCTTGGGCACATACATCCAGCCACAATAAGCTCTTGCCAGCCGAGGTCTTTACCCACACCCCCTCCCCACCCCCTCGTGACTCAGATTAGATTTTCGCATCTGTCAAGATTCATTAACATGGTGATGGAGATTTATGAAGGGCAAGGCCAGCAGAATTCTAGATACAGGGTCATTACAAGTAGCCAAACTGTTTGCTTCAGAGAAACAGAACCGACTGGTTATCTATCTACATCTATATCTCGATATAAAGAGTTTTACTATAAAAGATTGGCTCATATGATTAACAGGTCCCAAGCTAATAAGCTAACAAGTCCCAAGGTCTGCAATCATCGAGCTAAAGACCCAGGATGATAGTGTGGTTCCCGTCCAAGTGTGAAGGTCTAAGAACGGGAAGAGCCAGTGGCGTAAGTTGCAGCCTGAGGTCAGCAGGCTCGAAATCCAGGAACATCTGACGTTTAGTCTGAAAGCAGGGGGGATAAAAAATGCCCCAGCTTAAAGGCAGTCAGGTAGGCGTGCCTGCTTATTCAGAAGAAGGTTGGCCTTTTTGTTCTATCCAGGCCTTCAACTGATTGGGTGAGGCCCACCCGCACTAAGAAGGGCAATCTGCTCTACTCAGTCTATCAATTTAAATGTTAAACTCATCTAAAACACCTTCATGGAAACACCCAGCATAATGTTTCACCAACTATCTGGGCCCCTCATGGCCCAGTCACATTGGCACATAAAACCAATCACCACACAAACCGTTCCCCAAGTCGTGGAAGGACTGCTTGCGAACAATGCTACTTACTATCGCGCTGAGGCTCGTTGCTGTTCCTTTCGTCCGCCCTCCCCCACCCCCACATCATCGAGATCATCTTCTTTCTTTCCTTCCATTCTCTCTCCTTTTCTCCTTAGTGTTCCATTTCCCATTCCTCATTTCTATCATTATCCCCACAGACACCTTTTAGGAATACTGGGAAGACAAGACGCTACGATAGGAGTGTAACAGTAGTAGGAGTGAGCCCCACCCCTAAACATAGCTAAATCTTTGCATAGCTTAGTTGACCTGACATATACCCATGTGATACATACTCAGCTCCCGGATTAGTCACATAGAAAAGTTCTGTGTTTTTGTCAGTGATATCATTGGGGGAAAAAAAACCATAGACGTTCACATGTCCACATTCACAACCCTCTTGGGTTTTAAGAAACATTTTATTATACACGTAAAAATATCGGTCCCGATACTATATAGTAGCAGCTATAATTTGGGGATCCAAATGGGATCCCCTGGCTGGGGCTGTGAAAGATAATTGACTGTGGCTAACTCAAATCCGCCCTCAAATATTTAAACATTTAAGGAATGTGCTTCGGGCTCTCAGAGCAGTTCTGGAAAGAGGAGGTCCAAAATGCTTCTGAGTAATTGGATAAACTTTCAAAGGGACTGAGTTGAAGGTGAGGACACCCATGGGGATGTGTAACTCGTTATGTTTGTTAAAATAACTAGATTTACTTACCTTTTAGTCTTGCCTCGTGTTTCTTTGATTATCATATTGTCCCCAAAAGACAAGTAAGGGAGGCAAGCTAGCCAAGCACACTCATTAGCAGCCACGCACAAGGCAGCCAGAACTACGTTTCTTACCATTCTGACCTCTCTGCTCAACATCAAACTAGCTTTATATGGGTGGGAGGCAGGATTAGCTGGAACTAAACTTGTCTTGAAGAAAAGCCATCTAAATTCCATCTGCCATCTCAGTAGGTCTCCACATATCAAGCTCGACTTAAGGAAACCATGCTAAGGGCTCTGTGCTCGTTGTACTGGGGTGTGGGGATGGAAAAGTGGGGGCCAGCGAGGAAAGGGAAATGAGCTTCCTACTCGTCACTTCTTTCTGACGGTCAGTCTCCTGGGTAGCAGGCAAGTGAACCTATTTTCCAAGTGTGAAGTAAATACAGTCATAACAGTGGACTTCTGTAAAATCGAAGAACTTCTTATTCCTTTGACTCTCAAGACACAATCTGATTGGATAACACACTGAAAAGAACACCTTTTCTTCACTTTGGATCAATCCAGAAAAGACAAATTTGGGCTTTCTGTGTGTGTGCGTCTGAGAGTGTTCATGCCCGAACTTGTTATTCAAAACGTACCTTTTCAGAGATTAATGACAAAATGATGCTCAGCCCAGTGAACCAAGCCTTCGAATGTGCTGCCATCATCACTATTAATGGCTTGCAAAGAAGTGAAAAGTCACGGCGTGTGATGGAAGGCATGATACAGGCACTTAAGTAAAGTGTACTCAGGGCAGGGAAACACAGCCTTGATTTAATCACCGGCGAACAGATGCTAGGACCTCGCCCATCTTGGCTCACATGGCGGCACCCAACTGGTTCCCGCCAAGCCGCGTGCTGCCGAGTCTGGGCCGCCGGGGATGCTGAAGCACGTATGCCGCAGAGACGCCTTCTGCTATCACCGGGGACGCCACGGTCATGCTCGCTGAAGGCACGGAAACCATTTATGGTTGGGACAGCTGCAAGACCACAGCCTGACTGGAACATTTGGGATAAAAATGAATTGCAGGAACGTAATATAGTTTTAGCACTTATGGTGAACACGCGTGTATTTTAAAAGGATGCCATTGGGTTTAATTTGGATTCTTAAAAACAGTCCATCCAAACAAGATTTCTGTTTACACTTGGGGAGGCTCATTTGACTTGTTCTGTTTTGCAAAGCTCAATGTTTCTGTAATATGTTTGGTGGCATCATTTCAAATCAAAACAAGGAGAGTGGTTCTCAAAAATAAAACCAGAGGCCAGCTAAATAAGGGTTTGCTAAGTCAATTGGTTGTTTGCTTATTTATATTCCACTTCTTCTCCTCCCTCCTTGGGGAATTTGTATTAAAACATACGCTCGCACATGTGCGTGCATGCACACGTACACATACACACAGGCTGATCTTGGTGGGGAGTATAAGGAAAGGAACATCATGTCCTTTGGTTCCTGTGACAATATGAAACAGGAGATGAGCATAATGTATATGCAAATATATATAAATACCGGATACACATATATTAGATATCTATGAGCAAATATAGATGATGATGATGATAAAGAAGAAGACAGATAGATGATTGATTGATAGATAGATGATAGATAGAAAGATAGGTAGGTAGATAGACTGATAGCGCCATTGATCCAAAGAAAAGAGAATGGCTAGAAGCCGAGTGAAGTTTAGGATGTAAACAAAGAGACTTTCACCAAGCCTTGCCTGTTCAAACTTGCTCTTTTTTTTTTTTTTCCTTTTCTTTAAGGAAAACCTCTGAAGCTGATTTGCAATTGTCGAGCTAATCTGTGGCCTAGGGGAGAAGAAAGCCCCCGAAGCCTTATAGAAATGAAGGAAATCACACAGACACGCCCGCCCCCAGACTTAACGTTCCACTTCCATGTGGTTTGGGAACGCGCAAGAAGTTTGAGTTGTACTTGGAAAGAAAAAACATGCACCGACAACATCTGGGGGCGGCGTCGCTGCAGATACGGAGATCCCGATGGCAGCTGGGGTGCCACTACGCGGGCTGGCAGTGGCCGGGTCCGTCATTAAACACATGCATTCTCTTTACCAGAGATTGCAAAGAAAAGGGAAGTGTATTTACATGTACGTAGGCTGAGGATGCCTGTAAACCGAGGATTCCCTAAATATGTTCAAGTTCACTCATTGACCCACTGGACAATTATTTGTGGAGCACCTGCTATGTGCAATGTCTTGAGTAACAGCAGTGACCGAGGGCGATGAGGCACCTCTGACCTTGGAGTTCACATTCTAGAAGGTGCCGGCAGACGATAAATGCATTAACGTATAAGAAGACAAGCCTAGATTATAATTAAGAGACAAAACAGAACTATACAACAGAAGGTAACTGAAGGGGAAGTGTCTGCTTTCATCTAAGGTGCCAGAGAAGTCTCGCTGAGCAGGGAGCATCTGACCTGAGACCTGGGGGCAAGATGGAGCCAGCCAACCCCATGTCTGCAGTCACCCTGACATATTTTTAATGCCCCAGTGCCTACCAGGTGCCTCTCCAGCCCTCTACACTGTCGTCCAAGCCCTCCACGGCCTGTCACGTGTCCCTCCAGCCTTAGCCCCCACTACGCTCTGTAAAAACTCGCAGCTCCCACTCTAACCAGGGCCCTTCGTCTGTGACTTTCTGGTTTTCTCATACGATTCTAACTCCACGGCCGCTTCCCCCACCCCACTTTCGTCTGTCCAGAGTCTCTCCCCCTTCAAGAGCCTTTGAAAATGCCACATTCTCCACGAAGTGGTTGGTTTTTAACACCCACCCATGTAATTTCCCCTTCCTTGAATTCCTCTCAGTGTGACTGTATCTTTTTCATATCGCTTTGGAATCTCCCTTCTTTACCTCATGCCCTGGTTATCACATGTGTCTCCTATCTTTCCTTATGAGTGTGAGCTCTTCGAGAATGGCTCTTTTCTCTTTGTCTTAACCGTTTGTATCTCTTCTGGTTTCTTAAAGTTTCACCAAGTCCTCGATAACAAAAACAGTGGAACAAAAGCTAATCTCCAAATGCCAGAGGTAAAGTGAGGGGAGTGAGTGAGTGTGTGTGTGCGTGTGCGTGCGTGTGTGTGTGTGTGCGTGATTAGTGATGGCTAGGACAATGAATTGGGGTAACGCTGAGTGGGAAACAGCACTGAGACTAAGATCGCTAAAGAATCATCATTAAAAGGGAATTGTTAGCTGCTTCTTTTTTGTTATATTTGTCATCTTCGTTCAACGTTTGGGTCGACCAACTGGAGTTCAGTGTTAACGTGGTCAAGCTCTCTGTTTGGTGCTGAGGAAAGCAAGCGAGCCTTGCTGATGAGAGAGGAAACCATTTCCAGCCCTAACTCCAGCCTGCGGTGATCTCCACGCACGGAGAAAGCTGACATGCGCAGATCGCAACCAGCACCTTCACAAGGCCCGGGCGATGGGCGCCTTTGCTGGCTTGACTCCTCACTGACCACCTCACTGAAGAGGATACTCAGCTTGTACTGCCCCTCGGTGATCTGTATTTCTCAACATGGTAGAGGGTCATAGAATATCAAAACTACAAGGGACCAAGGAGAATCTTCTTAAAACAGATGACTTTGAAACTCTGAGAGCTGAGGAGGTTGTTGGCGTGAGGTCTCACTCTAGCAGATTTGGGACTTTCAACTTGAAGCACAGTATAGTTTGATATCACATTGTCTCAATCTCCATCTTATCATCATTTTAAATGAGAATTTTTTCTTTCTCCCCTGTCATGCTGTCTTTTAAGGATTTAGACAAATTGCTTCTGGGGAGGGGGGCGGGGCAATCTCTTAATTACTAAGAGATGTAAATACAATGAATCCTCAAGAAAATGCTATTGATGGAGCTTCGCCCCAGGTGCATCATTTCTGGCCCGGGGCCACCCAAAACAGAGCAGGTAGGTGGTGTTTCTCTCTTTATGTCTCTGGATGTTTCAAAATAACTGGCTTTCAGGAAGAACTGCAACTGAAATGGTTCCCGACATCACTCAAAGAGACCTGGGTACAGCGAGGCGCGCTATGGGAAAGTGAAAAGGAAGAAAGAAAGAGGAAGAAAACCACACCGATGCATAATAAAGCTGGGAGCAGGGCAGAGGTCTAGAAGGCCGGTCGGTTCCAGCAATAACAAGAGCTGACATTTGTTACATGTTAATTACACGGTATTGTCTTTTGGAGGTTAAATCAATCCGAAATTTCCTGTACAGCTAATAAAATTGGAACCCATCTGCGGTTTGCCAGGTCACGTTAGACACTGTCTCAGGACAGAGTTAGACGGCTCAGGCTCTAATTTGTTCTGGGCAGAAGAAATGAGAAACTGCGTCTTTAACTGAATTAGATTTGTTAGTGCTGTCCTATAGCAGACTCCTAAGTGGAATAAAAAAGCATTATCATAGATGCCATTTATTGAAAGTGAATTCGTGTACCAGGCACTTCTCTGAGCACGACACAATAGAATCGTGTTTGCTTGAAACTGAACTTGATGCAGGTTTATCTCCATTTTAAAGAAACAGAAACTGGATCTCAGCAAGTTGAAGTAAGGCTCCCAGATCACACAGCTGGTAAACACTGCACTTAGAACTTGAGCTCATGGTTGTCTAATACCAAAATCTCAGCTTGTTTCTAATAAATCAGTATACACATTAAGTATTCAGCTAATACTTGGTGATTTCGATTGATAGTAGTAAGACATATTTTAAGGGTAAAATCTTATAGCACCTACTAAAAATGTTCGTTTACTTGACTCTTTTCCATGACTAAAGTTGTTTTGAATATTTAAACCATCGAGTGCTTCCCAAAACATTCAGCTATTTTATTTACTGAAATAATTCACAGACAGTTGATACCGTGCAAAAGATTAGATGAGCCTTAAGTGGTTTTAAGTAAGAGTGCTTTAAATAAAATAACAAATGACTGGGCTCATTGAACGACTCATTTTAAGTTAATTCTTATATACATTGGCTTTTGAGATTTATGTCATGAAAACTAAGACGTAGGTCCCTAGCTCTATTTTTTGAACCATTTTAAAATTTAACTCTTCCAAGGAGAAGTTTCTAGAGACCTATACACAGGCTCTATCACTTCACTTTGTGACACTCCATGCTGACTGTCATACCATTCATTTATTTAGAAGTAAAAATCTTCAAATGCCAATAATTAATGTAGTGCCCAATGTTTTATGACCCTGTCGATTTTCAGACTTGTCCCAAATTCAGAGATGTTAAAAGGTAAAAAAAAAAGAACCCATGAAATATATTTACATATTTTTTTCCCCCTGACATGTCATGTCTAGGAACTGACTGAATCAATGTTGTGAATCAGAAAACTGGCGGCAGTGGGACTAGAAAGTGTTTAATATTCTTAAGGTTATAAGATATGATTACTGAGAACGTTCACTGGCCACGGCGCTCAGAGGGGTAAAGATAAAGACATGTACCTCAGAGGGGGTTTGAGGACAGGACTGTTTCCATTTCCCGAAAGTGAGAACGCGAAGGTCCTCGTCAACTCTTGTCCGTTCTGCCGGCTGTCTCAGTTAAGGCCAAGGTCAAAGATGCCCAATCGACGCAGGGAATTTTTGTCCTTACTTCATTTTATTTATTTATTTACTTATTTATAGTGCACATTTTTGAGACTTCTGATGCTAAACGGGCCTTGGAGATCGAAGGAACCCCTCCTTGAAAACCCTCTAGCAGCTACAGAAACTACGAGCCCCATTTTGATAAGATCGGCCGAGTTAGTTTGTTGCCTCTTCATGTTCCAGAGTCCTAAATAAATTCTTGTCAAAAAGAAATATTAAAATATTACCAACTCCTAATATTTTGTAAGTCAGGTACACCTATGAATCAGCCACAACGCACTTCCTCGAATTCCCTCAAGGCCCACGCTGACTTGGCCCCATCCTGCTTCCTTTGTGAGAACTGGCTTCCAGGTAGTCGAGCCCTTTAATTGGCTGCCTGATAAATGACAAGCTGTATTCTTTTTATTGGGATAATTCCCAGGCAACTGATTGGATACATGGAAATGACAGTTACCAGAGGATTTCTGGCTGGGCTGGAGCCTTGCTGATTAACCGACACAGGTGGGACTAGTATCTGTCAGGCTAAATTTCCTTCTGCAACATCTTTGTTGCTGTTAGGCAGACCTCTGGCTCATATCAAGATGTCGAAAGTGAATTCTTCAACGTGTACCAAGCCCGAAACTTGATTTTCTTTTTAGGCAATGTCTTTTTGGACAACACAAAGGGGAGAATTCAGTGCATTATCCGAAGGACTCAAGGTTCCAAAAGTGGATGAAGGAAAACTAATTTTGGAAGAAGAGAGAGAGAAAACTGAATTATGTAAGTTTTCAGATATCTAGACATGTAAATTCCAAGGTCAAAGCGATTATGTCACTATTCTGACAGGTCCAAAGAATCAACCCAATCTGTTTCCTTTTATGTTATGTGCTTAGAAAGAACTTTTTTTTCTTCCTGTAGGACAAGTAAAAATTTGCTTATCTAGAGTTCAAGTTTTTGCCCATCTACTTATACAGATATTAATCTAAGTCTGCCTCCCCATTTCTAAGGATGAAACCATTTGACACATCTTGTTGCTGTATGGTATGCTCCATTCTTAGACAATTTTTCCTAGCTTATTGCATGCGCTTTGCCTCCAGCAACTGACAATATTGGTTTTACATGCATGCATAAAGGACAGCTAAAATTTGGCAAGAAGTTACTTTTTTTTTTTTTTTCTATTTGGAAGAGGATAACGTCGAATTACTTACATAGTTCCCTTTAAATCATGCACATGTGTGGCTTGGCCATGACATAAACTAAACTATCCTGATGTATACCCTTTATTAATGGGCACGGCTATTCTGGGGTCTGCCTCCTGGTCCCAAGTTTGTCATCACGACACACTATGCCAACAACACCTCATAAAATGTTCTTCCCTAGTTTATAACTATTTCATCATTCCAGAGAGACAAAAAAAAAAAAAAATTATCGTGAGGATAAATGTTAAATTATACACTCAAGAAAACATATTCTTAAGTAAAACTGGGGAATGAGCCAAATTTAACTGAAGCTCATTCAATAATAGTTTTGAGGTTTAGCTCCTCTTTCTTTTGATACTTAATTTCTTCCATTTCCCAGCATCCCCATGACTTTATTTAACTAGTCAGAGTCCCTTAAGTGCCTTGTCTAGGCTGCTGTCTCTCAATATTACGCTCAAAAGTGTTTCTTGCTACTTCTTTTGCTCATCTGACCCCTTCCATCTGATCAGATTTCAAATTAGCTTACAGCATACACGTAGGACAGTAATCTGATTAAACACATCTGCAATATTGCGTGAAAAGTGATAACTCGTGAGTTAGCGCACGCCGTTTCGCTTCCTATCTTCCTGAAATCTTTCTGCTTCCTCTATTCCTGGTTTCCTGGAAAATCTTCAATGTTAATTCTAATTCTTTCTTTTCCTTGAAACCTCCTCTGATCTCAGCTCCCAACCCCCAGCATCTGGAGAGCTCTCACTTCCTTCTATAATTCATTCATTCACAGCTTTAATTAGATGGTGCTATAACCTTTATAACTGGCTCTCTTTTACATGATTCTATTCTCCAAAAATTAAGGGTAAAATCTTACAGCACCTAATTAAATGCAAATTAAGTTATACATTCTTGGAAGGAGAAGGTTATGGTCATTGGAGAGACCATACAAAGGAAATGGAGTTGGGAAGATCATAGGTCAGTTTTTTTTTTTCCTCTGTGATTTTCTAACTGTGTGATCCTGAACATGTTATCTTTTCAGAACTATTTTTATATTCCATAAAAAAAAAAAGAATAACAAATGCTATCTCTTAGGGGTATAACGAGTAACTAAATAAGCTACAACATATAATTTGCTTAGTGTACACCTGGCAGGTGGAGGTGGCCTGGACAGTGTTGACAACCTTATGCATCCTTTTATCCTCAGTACCTAGCCCTGTGCTTTATTTTCGGCAATAACTTTTTAAATTGATATTGCTGCAATCATGAATTCATGCTACCCTCTCTTCTCCCTAATAACTTGTTTGTCTTCATTCCATCACCTGATTCTCAGTAAGTCGAACTCTTTACGAGGAAACACGTGATATTAATTTGAGGGGCTGCTTCAGGCATCCCACAGTATCCAGCAGCAGACGGCGGGAGGCCACTGTTTGGATCCCACCCTTCAGGAAATTCAGCCATGAGCAGCTATTATGGACTGTAAAGGCTAAAGAAAGAAGGCGCAGTTGAAAATTCACAGAATGCTGTAAGCTTTCCCTTTCGATGCAAAATAATCGAGGGTCTGATACAGTTAGAATCCCTGTGAGAGCTGGTAGAAGAGTTCCAAGGATGAGCCAGTGGAGGCAGACGCTGGAGGTGGGAGGACTCTACTGCTCCACTCTACTTCAGTGGTTTCTTCCTACCCTTGTGCTGGACCAGGAATGAGCAGTGTGTCTTGTCTGGGGTGGTTGTGCTTTGGGAGGTTTTTCCATATGGCACCCCTAGAGGGCGCAACAACTCTCTTCCTCATGTTTTCAGCTAATGGCCAAAGGCATAGGTAACGTTGGAAAGTTAATCCTTTCTATGCAACAGCAAGACTCGAGTGGTTCAGAATTTAGTTGCAAATAATTTGGACTCAATGTCAACTGGTTAACCTCATCACCTAATACTTAGAAAGTACCTACTGTGTGTGTGTTTTCTTCTGTTGGCACTTGCAACTGGACACTATGAACATTAAATGGACTTCCATTCTTCAATAATCTAAGCTGATCTCTATACTCTTAGGTCAACTGAAAATGTAATTTTAGTACATGTGCTGCAGAAGGGAACACAAAAGTGTAATTTTTAAATCTGTTGTTTTATTTTTAAAAAGTATTCTTTGTCTCATTCATAAAGGAATATTAAAAATTGTATCTTTATTTGGTAACTACGCTTTAGTTTGCATTTTAATGAAGAATGTCCTATTTTCCTGGAATAAATTTAGTTTTTATATGACTGTGTCATATATAGATTAAAAATTGCATCTTTTTTACTAGGACATTCATTGGAAACATGGATGTTTCTTTAATTATTAAATATTTATACTTTCAATTAATATAATGCTAAATTGAGGAAATGCCTGTCTAAGGCTGTTTTATTATTTATAAAAAAGGATATTAGAACATGTCTTATAAGGCTGTTTTAAGAAGAAAATGAAACAATCTCTGTGAAGCACTTAGCACAATGCCTGTCGGGTAGCAAGCACTCAATAAACAGCAGCTATTATTATAAAGGACATAAAATTTTGTGGCACGACATTCTAAAACCTTTAAGAAGGCAGTTTTACCACAAAAAGGCATCTGATTCTCGTTAATCTTTTGGGTGTCACTTACTGATTACAGAAATATACATAGGTGTAGTACACATGTAAGAAATGATTCAGGAAATAGATAAGAGTGGTTAACATAAGGAAAACATATATACACACACATGCACACAGCACACACAAATCTCACCTAGACAATCTGAATTGTGTCAGTGACTTGGAACTGTGAAACTGTATCGAATTTTTATTATATTTTAGTAATCCCGGTGCCAATTTATTTATATACGACTTTTTTTTTAATTTCTGAAAAAAATATATATCTTGGCAATTTTTTAAGTCAAATCTAGATAACAAAATAGCTCATCAAAGACAGATCAAATCTCTGAAATTCAAGATCTGGAAGATAAACGAGATTCATAACCTCCGCATGCTCTTTCTCAATCCTATCTTCCTTTTATAGAAATAAATGTGTCTCTGAGATGTTGTCAATATCATATAGACATAACTGCCAACACCTTACCTCATCTCCTCCATTCAGCTAGAAAATTAAGGGCATCTCACTCAAGTTAAAGGGAACCAGTTCAACATGGCTTCCTTAGATGCAGTACGTGACTGTGCGTAGATTAGTAAATAGCTCGGGGGGTTGATTTTAGGTGCTGGAGAGTTGCAGGACCAAAGAAATCCAGCCTCAGCTCCTAGCCGATGTTTGAAACTCCACTGGACTCAATTCTCTCCTTTCTTGCAGCTTTTGGTATGTGTGAGAAATGTAACTTTCTGCTGTGTTGGTTCAAGAATTTGAGTAAAATAATCCAGTAGAGAGAGAGAGAGAGAGAGAGAGAGAGAGAGAGAGAGAGAGAGAGAGAGAGAGAGACCCACAACTCAAGGCTGATATCATTAAGAGATAAGACTAATATCTTCCAAGTTTTGTCAAAAAAACTCCTAGGTGAATGGGTGAGGCTACACTTCCGGTTTCTAATTGTGTCAGTCAAATTTTACTTCCTGAGTGAGAACTGTCTGGGGTCTTCTTGACTCTCTTGTACTCCTCCTCTCTTCGATCCATGCCCTTGCTTTAGCTTTTGATGTACAGACATGTAGCCACGGGACACGTGTACGCTGCACTGTTTTCTGTGGGTGTTCAGGGCAGGCTTACGTGATCTGTGGCTTTGGCGGCCTGATTTGAGTTTTGCCCTTGAGAAAAACTCTGGTTCTGACGTGTGTATATAGTAAATGAAGTGTATTAATGGCATAACTGGCACACGGTGGGTCATGCCGTAACCCCAGATTGCATGGAGACCTCAACAGTGGGCTGACTTGGGAACGGCACGTTGCACTTGGCCTCTGGTAACCTCCCCGAGTCTCCCCTTCTGCGTGAGGTGCGTAGCGTTGGGGGTTGTCCTGGTTCTTGACAGTCACTTTTGTTCCAAGCAAATGTAATACACTTACATAATAAAAAACTGTGTGCTACACATGAAAAAAAAAATTACTACCCGGAAGATTACCTGTGCCAGTCTCCTCCCCCTCCCTTGGGCACCACTCTGTCAAAGCAAAGAGAGGCTGGGAAAGGTGTGAGAATATCTATTTCACCCACTGAATACAAAAGTGCCCTTTGTCGGCCTGGATGGTAGATAACATATAACCTTGTCCCACTTAAGCTGAACCCAGAAAGTGACTTACGGAGGATAGTTCAAATGTCTAGGTCGAAACCCTAACTTGAGCTGAGGTGAGTGGAGAGTCTTTAGGACCAAGGAATGACTATTTGAGAGGCCAAGAAACTCTTCCTGGAGTATACTACATCCACGTCACTAATTCCAGGTACCGAAGGAATTCCAGGATCCTGAAAGTGCAGAGAGCATTTTGCAAGTCTGAGCTTCCCAGAGATGCTGATGCAGACAGACAGGTGTTCCTCTAAGTCACCCAGCTGCCAAGGAGGCCAGCTGTTCCCGCCAGGCTTACTACGAACACTGTGCTGGATGGCCCAGGGCTCAGGGGGTTCTCGAGTCACAGGACTCTGTGTCCTAAAACTAGGGAAGTCCTGGGCACACTGGGATGAGCCGCTAGGAAGAAGTTGGTAAAAGGCTGTTCTGATGCATTGGTGCCACAGCATTGTGACACCTGAGAGGTTAACTCTACGGCTCGGGTCCTTCTGGTGTCGACCTCCTAGCCCCGGGGACATGTTATTCTGTTTGCCATGGGCCTTACAGTCTTCACTGTCACCTGGAAATTCACATTCTAAAAACTGCTTCGAGGCCAAAGAAAAACTAGTGTTGAACTAGACAGCTTTCCTTTTCCCAGTGGGTTTGATTTTTGGTCACTGACTACAGATGTTTTGAGTTTAAGTGAACAAGGCCACAAAAAAATGTGCAGATGTCCAATTCTTCGCAGGACTTATTATATAGGGACTATTTTATACCCCATTACAATAAAATCAGTCGGGTTTATTATATGCTAAACAACAATAACAATCATAGGTTGGACAGTAATTAGCTTGGACGGACATTTATTTTATCCTTTTACTGGCAAAAACAACTTTAGTTTCATGCTCCAGAAAAATTTATTTTTGCATTCTATGTTTAAAGGTGCTTTGCCAAACTGACACTAACATCGTTATTATGAAGACGGTAAAATGTGCTCTGGAGCTCTCTGTGCTATAAAGCAGTGGTCCCCAACCTTTTTGGCACCAGGGGCCGGTGCTCCTATAAGAATCTGATGCCTGATGACCTGAGATGGAGCTGAGGCAGTGATGCTGGCGCTGGGGAGCAGCTGCAGACACAGATGAAGCTTCGCTCGCTCACCTGCCACTCACCTCCTGCTGTGTAGCCCGGTTCCTAACAGGCAATGGACCTGGTCCCGGTCGGTGGCCTTGAGATGGTAGACTTCTGCTACAAAGTACTTGGGAAACATAGCCAATAAGAGTCTATTACTCGTGCTCACTCTCGCGTTGTTCATAAGGTACAGAACACACTGGGTTGGCCATTTCTTTTATGCATGAGCCTGTAACTGCCCCCCGCCTTGCTATTTATCCATCCTTTCTCAAAATTCGTGAGTTAGGTTTCATGATACACATTTCATGATACATATTCAGGTAACAAATAAGCCGTTGCACTTTAATAGCCAGCCTTTGAAAGAACAGAGGCGGTCGAGCTTCCAGACCCTATGCGGGGCCCAAGCAGTAGGCGGAACTTTCCCGGAGGTCTGGCCGCTCTTCTGAAAGGCCTGTGACACCGTGTGCCACCAATAAGAAAGGCTCACTCTGTGAGTGGCAGCCCGCCACTGTCCAGCGATGCCACGAGGACGCCGGCCTCCCCCTCACAGACACAGGTGCCGCAAGCACTAGATGGCGCGTCGATTGCTCTTTCCATGGACAACGGACGCCTCCTGGAAGGCCCTGCCCATAGTCACAGTCACCCCAGCCAGACGCCACCGCTACGGGGAGACTCCGGGTCCTCTCGGCAGCATTTGGTGCATGGCATCAAACCCCCTTACATCTGCATATGGGGAGTGCCTTCTTCTGAGCAAGAAGAAGAAAAAAAAATGCACAGGGCTCCACTGAATTACTTTGTTAATAAGCCTAATCAGGGTTATATCCAAGATATGTGTCTTAGGAGGTATGAAAAGCACATCCCCAGTAAACACACGCACGCACACGTGCACACACACGCACACACATGCACACACAGTGATACCTGATGAATTTTCTCCAGTATTTCCCTTTTCGTCACACGTACTAGGTTTTCCTTACCAGAGAAAATCAAGAAACCCTGTTTGAGCACTCCACTATAAATATTCAATTGGGTTACAAATATCTTAACCTCGGCCATTCCTACTGTGTGGTCGGCAGGTGTGTGTCAGCAGCCGCGGCATCTCGGAGTAGCCGTCTTTCTCCTGACCGAAGAGCCAGGGACATGGGATAACTCATCCCATCTCTCGAATCAGGGGTTTTCTTTGTACACCTTTTTTATGGTACAAGGTAGAATATAATTTTCCCAGATTTTATTTATAGCTATACATTTTCAGTGGCTTCTTCAGTTTTAAAATTCTATTTTACTAAAGCAAAGCATCTAATAATTCTAAAAAAAAAAAAAAAAGTAGCCAAGAAGCCATCACGTACTAGTAAGCACACTCACCCACGCACCTATTCATCTAGCTTTCCCCTCGACTCCCCCTGGAATGAGACATAAACATTCAGCATTTATTATTTCCTACTAGGTGCTTGAGAGTTTATTAGGTTCGAGGAAGCTGTCAGTTTTGAAGGGGAGAAAAGAAAACTTTATATAAGGTATTTGGACCGAGGGACAGGGGAGTCCCTCTTCTCCCAGAAACGGATTGGAAATAATAATAAATTAGTTCTGAAAAAAATATACGTAGATCATACGTTCAAAGCATAATTGACCAAGCACTGAGCTGGCAATCAGGTCCAACTCCCTACCTCACGGTTAGCTGGGAAAACTTCGGCATAACTTATGTTATGGTTAACAACCAGAATGATAACAATCCTAACGATCAGAATGATTAACGACCTAAGTTATGCTGTTATGACATAACTTAGGTTGTTTATGTCGAAATAACTTTTTATATCAAAAGAGTAAGACTTTGATTTCAGACATTTCGCCAAAGACACATAGCTACCTCCTTGGATGAAAGATACTGAAATAAAATAAATAAATAAATAAAAGAAGAAGAAACTCTAATAACATTATGGTTATGTTTACTCTCTTTAGCATTAATGAGCCAGAAGGCCAAATGTTTCTGCCGATGACATATGTACGTCTTATAATGCGAGATGAGTTTAATCGATTCAGGTAACCAATTTGTTAAGGATTCGTTATACAAATCTATGTCCTGTATAGAAATTGATGGCACAGTGAAGTTCAGAGAGGTGACCCTGTGGCCTTGTAAGATATGAAAAAGGCTGATTACATAGAACACAATGGTGTGTAGAACAGTCTTGAAACAGTGTTTTCCTGTTTCCTGTGGGCAGGTTCTAGTCTCTGAGATAGAATAGACTCTCAAAGTTAAAGTAACAGTCAGAATGATTAACAACCTCTAGGTAGTGGTGTGGACTTCTTCCCACACACACACCCAGTCCATCAATCTTCACACTTTGAACCAGTCCAGCAAGCACAAAGCCTGCATGGAGGGAGGCGGAGACGAACACTGGGAAAAACAGATCCACGCAGGAGGCTGGAGGGTGCCTCGGGGGGAGCAGCTTATTGTAAATATCCAGTCTTGAACGTGACCATTTCTGCATCGCCATGCTCAGATGGCTGGCCAGACCTCTTAGGTTACAGTGACCGCAGCGTTCTTCACAGGTTGCAAGTCACACTGTGCTTGGAGGCAGAAGCCACCAACAGTATCATTTCCGGGATCCTGGTAGTTTCTCAAGATGTCTGTACCCTGGGTCGAGGTCTTTTGGTCTCTTTGGTTGTTCTAGGGCTAAATCTAAAGTGAAATTACACCATTTGAAGTAAACCAACCCTTCTGGAAAGCCAACCCCCTAACTCATCCATGTAATAAATGTGATGAATGATGTTTAAACTTTTCCTGATATTTTATGTTCAAACTGATTTATTTACTGAAAACAAACAATGGAAACGAATCCAATTAAAAAGGTCTGTGAAAATATGTTTCAGGTTGATGATCCTCCCCCTCTCTTCCTCTTTCTCTCATGATGACAATGACGAATGAGCTTGGGAGGGGCTGAAGTTATAAGAACTTTTCCATTTCTTTATTCGCTTGTTTTGTTTTGTTTTGTTTTCGAATGGCAAATAAAACAAGGAAAATAAGTGAACTGAGGTATTTAGAGTTTTGTGATTCATCCCGAATATCTCAACAACTGATCTGGTTCTTCGCCATCGACCATGAAGGTTATAAACGTTTTCTGATGAAAGATTATTGATGAAAACGTGGCATTCGCATATAGACTTGAGTGTGTGTTTGTTTACACACAATTTAGTTCTAATTAGAACACCGAAAGCCTCTTTAAACCTTCCAAACATATTCAGACTAGCCTCCTTCATTAACTTGGCAGAGGATATTGAGAAGTCTTGGAGTAAACATCATGATTTTTATTGCATAATAAAATTATATCATTGGAAATGCAAATGGTAATACTGTGGTGTAATTTAAGTATTCAAGGGTATTATATTGAAAATCTTTCATAGATATTTATTGAATCATTTAACAAAATGTCAATGTTTCGGCATAATGACAGATATATATTCTATACTAAAGCCTTGTGACTGTTGAGAACTAAAGAATAAATTGGCTGTGAGGTTCCTAATGAGGGCATCAACAGCACTGAGCCAGTAACTGTTTGTTGTACAGGGCTGTCCTATGCATTGTAAAACTGTAGCAGCCACCCAAGTCTATACCTACTAGATGACAGGAATGCCCCCTTCTCCACCCTAAGCTGCGACAACCAAGAATGTCTCTAGTGCAAAACATCCCTTTAAGGGCAAATCACTTACAGCTGAGGACCAGTGGTTTAACGTAATACAATATAGGAGAGTTTCTGTTTGTTTGTTTTCTCTCAAAGTCTTTAAAAACAGAGTTCATAATTGCATCTAAGAAAGTTTAAGGGCACTATTTTCCAAGGTCATAGAGATAGGCATAAAAGACATTGACTCTTTTTTTTCAAGTTAGGATATTAGAATCAAATTAAGAGAAGAAATACTGGATGAGAGTAGATACAAAATACGAAAACCTCCTTAAAGTAGGTTCAACACATTTTTAAAAGTTGAAAGTCTGTTCACATTTAGCAAGAAACGTGAACTACGAATTCTAAATGCTGATTTTGATAGCAGACCTCATGGAAACCAAGGATAAGCTGTTCCCTCTTTATCCAAATGAGCTTTAAGAGTGAAGAGGCAGAACAGGTGAGACTAAAGTTGAACAAAACAGACCAACAAAAATACTCTCAGTTAGTCATCGATTCTGAGTGATGGCTTACAGGGATATGGAACTTGGTAGAAGACGGTAGAAGCAAGCTGAGAATATGCTTTGTAATTTCATAGCTGCTCATTAAGAGTTAAGTGAAATGAAGACCCAGGGGAAAGTAACTCATGCTCCCCTGTGTTCGTCCATCTGGGCTACATTTGGGGATTTCAAGGCCTTTGTAAATAATGTGGTCTCCTTTTGGGCCAATGCTCAGCAGTGTGCTACATAGAATTCAATGATCAATAAACGTTCGACGACACTGGCAAACAGGAGAACCTAGCTAGGAGCACCATAATTTCTTATTTGAAGAGTCCTAGACAGGAATTATCCATTATAGTCAAGAAGGCAGCGTTTCGCCAAAGCCATGTGTCACTGATAGTCATAGGAAGGATATGATCTGCTCATTACCACGAGATATAATTACGACTCTCCTCATAATTTTCCTCAGGGAGGACAGGCCACCAACTTCGCAGCAACTTGATATTGTGAGAGGTCATCCTTAAATTTCTTAAATGAGAAATCTTTACTACCTTTTTTTTTTTTTGGTCCTACAAAACTGGAAAGAAGAAAGGCAAGCTCATAAGATCTGCTGTGCCATAAACTGGTTTCTATACTTGCTAAATCTTTCAGTTAGTTGACATTAGTTTATGTAAAATTAAAAATGAAACACACAGGTGTCAGGCTGGCATCACAGGACTTGTCCAGTAGCTATCAGGGACCCAAGCTAGACACTGAGAACTAAGGAGAAATAGCATGACTTATAACCAGCAGGTATATTATGGAGCTAGTGTCACTTCTAATATTTACTTAGAGAAGATTACTTATAAGCAAAACTCTGAGGATGACAGAGAAAATTTCACAGGTTTTCAGATGTGCTTCAAGGGTCAATGGCTTCCCGTGGCAACTGTCAAAATGTCCTGAATCTTTGCCATGGTCTTGAAAACCGACCACCCCTCTGCTACCTCTGCCTTTAAAAGCTACTTCTTTCACTCCAATAGCCACTTTGTTTTTATTCCCATTTCACTTCTAGGTTCAGGAATTTGCATTTGCCATCTTTCTCCTTGAAATGCTTCCCCTACCCCACTCCCCAATTTTCCACATCCAGTGCCCACTTATCACCTGATGCTCTTTTGGCTCAAATGTCACCCCCTCAGAGACACTTTCTCATCTTGTCCTTCTCGCTGAAGTTCATCCACCACCCATATTCCCCAAGGCTCACTCTCAACCCTATTATCATCTGGTTTTATTTTTCTCTTAAAAATTATGATCACCTTAAAATACCTAAATATTTATTTGATTATATGGTTATTGCTGACCTCTGCTGGCATGTAACCTCTGGACAGTAAGGATTCAGTCCCACTGACCATTCAGAACTGGTTTTGGTGCACGTGTTCTTGGCCATTAGAAGAAACTAAAAATCTTATCTTTCGGAAATTCAAGGCTGAAATCTACTGATATCTGGTGAGGAGGGGAGTGAGGATCTCTTATCTTTCCTGTTGTATAAAACTCTCATCTGGAGTAACAAGGCACAAATAATATATGATAAGGAAAGTTTTCCAGCCTAAGCAATACTTGTCTTAACTAATCCAGAGGTAACGTCAGGATCACTTTGGTCCCTGGAAAGCCTTCCCACGGGAAGTATAAGCATCACCTGGGGCCTTGATAAACCATAAGAACAGTTTTCAATTTTCTATAAAGTAAGGAGGCAAGTGGGTCCCTAGCCCCAGTAAACTCTGAAACGCCGTCATGAAAATATGTGCCACTTCTATCAAGTGGACTCCCCTCTCAGCCTGAGTCCCTCGAAAATATAAATTAACAAGTACCTTCTCTTCATTTCATCACAAGGGACAGCTAGGCAAAATCTGGTGACTTTGATCCATGTATGAGATGGAAGGGAATAAAACAGCTGTGGTAAAATTAAAATACTTTAGAAATTCAGACATTAAATAGGAAAAGGTCGGATCAAGGGGTACTTAATTTCGTAGAAATGATTTGCTTTATTGCTAAGTTTTCAGAAGTGCTACTAGTAAAAAAAAAATAAATAAAGATATAAGTAGAAACTGAACATCTAGCTGGTTCTCTACAACTCAAAAAGGCCAACAGAAAAGTTTGTTGCAATTGCAGGCAGATAGCTGAGGAATTAGAAGGCCATGGTGACTTGTGAAGACAGACCACAACAATGAGGACTTTGATAAAGACACTGAAAGAATCTTTATACTTCAGACTATATGGTCTGGTATGGTGCGCACACTGCCTTTAGGCCCAGACAAACGTATCTGCCAACGAAAGGGATGCCGGGACTTGTGGGAGAGCAAGATAGTCCGTGAAAGAGAAGTCTATCAGAATGGTGGAGCAGAGCTGAAAGGGGACGCACGTGTGAATAGCTGGAGGACCAGGTTTAAGACGAGCAGCTGGAAGGGAGTGTAAGGATGCCTGAGAGGCTCCAGTGTCTTCTAATCAAGCATGGGAGAGAGGGAGGCAAAACACTGTGCTTTCTCGGAATGAATAACAGCTTGGGAGTTGATGAAAGTTCACCGCCATGAGGGGCTTCGGGCGACAGGTGGAGAGAAGCTAAGCAAAGAGTCTAGAGATTCAAAGTTAAAAATCTCAGTTGAATAATTTATTTCCCACCAACATTTCATATCCAGTAACCCAATGCTGGGGTTTGGGCCATTAATCTTTCCTTTAAAATTTCCTTAAAACAGTTGCTCTGTTATCTGTATTTTTTCAATCAAATACGTCATCCCTGGAATATATTGAATTAGTCCAATCAAATTAATTAGTCAAACTGAAGTGTTTATTGAATGACTCTAGTCCCTAAACTCTGAGAGAGCCAAGGTCATCTCTGGTTTTGGTCATGGTGTACCCTTACAATAATTATGATGTAGTAAGCATTTACTATGTAACCACTGATTAAATGAATAAATGGATTAATTAGTTTTTATTGCCAATCCATGTGTTTCCCAGATTTACATCTCCTTTAATTAGATGAATTTCCCTTTGAAGCTCTGGAATTATGACCACAGACGCACACTAAAATTGAGACAAGCCCACATGCTGATTTCTCACTCTTTTTCAGTAGCATGTTTGCTGCAGCTAAGAAAAGAAATTGAAAAGCATCTATCAAGAACAGAGTCAAATACTAGGGCATTTCGATGCGGCAGTATACAAAAACAAATTTCTAAGAAAACTTTGACCTTAAAATATGGAGGTGTTCACTTAGTTGATGCTAAATTAACAAGTGAGAAGGTCACAGGTATCTGGACCCAAGTGATGGATCAGAACGAAGAGGATGCTGCTCATTTAATTAATCTCTTATTAACCCTTTAGGACCAGAGCTTTTGGTGGGATTGTCATAAAATTTGAAGAACTTTTTTTTTTTTTTTAATCTTTCCATTATGAAAAAATGGCTCTCGGTATGTGGTTCCTCATAAAGAAACGGAAAATGTTTAGGGTGGCCATGGGTATTTTTTAAAATGGCACCCATGAAAGGCCATAACGCTGACATATTTTTCCAGGGCTGGTTTCGGCTTTCCCACCGGAAGTGGGAACTGGGTCACTGGGCCAGCCCTTTTCTTGACGGGCCGTTATATTTTGCCAGGTTTGCTGCTAAAAATAGTCTTTTGTAGGAGCTGTTAGTCACTATCAGCTTTTTCCTGAGTTCATTTGGCTTTCATTTAAGGTGCCAAAAGCACCTCCCTGGAAACTGAAGTTTTCCATGTGTTCATATAACAAGTATATTGGGATTTGCCCTCCCAGAGTCTGACTCTTCTACAGTGTTGATCTGGCTGAACCGAGGGTGGAAGATAATCTATTCTGTAGTCCTTGGACTTCCCCTTGGAGGCAACCATTGGCAAGCATTGTTTTGTTTCCATGTAAACTGTTACTTTTTGGAAATGGGGAAGACAATTCTGCGATACTTAGTATTTGTCCTAAGTCAATCTGACCTGCATCTACTCTGTGGTCTGCTGTCTCATCCTTGTCCTCTGCTTTCTTTGAGGAATTACGCTTTTCCACTTAAAATTCAAAGAACTCTCTTTTCAGGAGAGCTGCCTGTGTTTGCACAGGGAGGTAAGTGGGGGCCAGCCGGGAGGAAAGAAATTGTTGTCCCAGAGAACATGGTCCACAGAGATTGAAACCAGTTGAATCAAAATCACCCCAGGAACGTTTGCAGCTTAAAAGTCAAGGTAATTATCACCAATTGGTGACATGCAAATTGATCCAGAGTTACAGTACAGCGTGCAGATTAGAGATTAGGTACCCTTCCTCCATTCAGCTGAAGCTAAATTCTTCCTACTCTGCATCCACATCCAACCAAATCTAGAGGAAGTCAGTCCTTCAGCAGGAGGGGCAAAGAGCCGGATGCCAGAACACTTGATTTTAGGTATGTCTGGTTCACTCACTCCTATCACAAAGATTTTTAAGTTCCTAACACAGACTAAGCACCGAAATAGCCCTTAACTACATCCTCATCCACAAAATGACCAGAAGTAAAGAAGGAATAATACACTTTTGTGATATGGCTTTGCAAACTGAAACGATAGTTATAGAATTGGGGTACACAGCATCCTAAAGGTCCCTAAGACCATTTTAAATTGTCTGAGAAAGCAGATATGTGTTCTATGGTAATATGAAGATGTGATTTCCATTTTTTACCTGTATTGATGTATGTTTTGATAGTGCAGGAGCAACTCTGGCACCTTACTATTAATCAAGCCAGTGGCATTAAAAATACATGTCATTATACTTTTCATCACTGTAAATTTATAATTAAAAGAGGGGGAAGTTTCATTTAATAAATTCTTGATGAAGTAATAAAATTATTAATTTTAATAAATCTAGAATTTTGCATACATGTCTTTTTAATAATTAGTGTGATGAAATCAGGGGTAGGTATAAAGCACTTATACTGTCTACAGAGGAAAAAAATAACTATATTTCTCTTATTTGTGAGCTGAACTAGTCACTATTTTTTATAAATAGCTTTTTTACTTGAAAGAAAGCCTAAAAAATTATATTATTCAGACTTGAGTATTTGGCAATTTTTCAAAAATGAATGAAGCAATATCTCATGGTTTTGATTTCCATTTTCCTAATAATTACTGAGACTGAGCATCTTTTCATATACCTGTTGGCAATTTGTAAGTCTTCTTCAGTAAAATGTCCATTCATCTTTAGCCCATTTTTAAATCGGGTTATTAGTTTTTTTGTTTTGTGGGGGTTTTTTTTGTTTTTTTTTTTGTTTGTTTGTTTTTGTTTTGTTTTGTTTTGTTTTGTTTGGGCTATTGAGTTGTAGAACTTCCTTATATATTTTGGAAACTAACCACTTATCAGATATTTGGTCTGAACATACTTTCTCCTATTCTGTACGCTCTCGTTCTGCTCTGTTGGCTGTTTCCTTTTGCTGTGTAGAAGCTTTTTAGTTCGGTGTGGTCTCGCCCGTTTGTTTCCTGTTGCCTATCTTTGGTGTCGTATACATAAAATCACTGCCAAGGCCAATGTCATGAAGCTTTCCCCCTAGGTTTTCTTATAGGTGTATTAAAGTTTGAGGTCTTATAATTTAAGGGTTCAATTCCTTTTGAGTTGATTTTTTGTGTATGGTATAAGAACAGGGTCGAATTTCATCCCACACCCGTAGACTGGCTACTATTGAAAAAAAGGGGGTGGCAATACATTTTGGTGAGAATGTGGAGATCTTGGAACCCTTGTATACTTTTTGGGGAAACACAAAATGGTTATAACTACTATAGAAAACGATATAAAGGTATCTCAAAAAATAAAAAAAAAATAGATCGACCATATTAACTAGCAATCCTACTTCTTCTGGATCTTTATCTAAAATAATTGAAATTGGGATCTCAGAGAGATGTTAGCAATCCCATGTTCATTGCAGTGCTATTCACAATAGCCAAGATGTGGAAACAACCTAATTGTCCATTGATGGATGAATGGATTTTAAAAATGTGTTATTTCTATATAGTGAAATATTATTTGGTCTTATAAAAGGAAATTCTGTAGTAATGTAACAACATGGATGAACCTTGAGAATATTATGCTAAGTGAGATAAGCCAGTCACAGAGGACAAACGCTGCATGATTCCACTATCTAAAACGGTCAAAATAATAGAAGCAATAAATAGAATGATGGTTGCTAGGGGCTAGGAAGAGGAGCAAATAGAAAGTTGCTAATCAATATAACAAAATTTCAGTTATGAAAGATGAATAAGTTCTGGAGATCTAGGGTATACTATCGTGCCTAACATAACAATATATGCTTAATAATTTGTTAAAGGTCGTGATCTAATGTTAAATGTTCTTAATATTGTCCTTATAATCAATCGGTCAATCAATCAAGTGAATTTGTCACCCCAAGAAAAACAACAGGCAGTATTTGCTGTCAGTGATAAAATGTAAGCTCGGAAGCAAAAATTAACATTTTGGAAAACTTGTTTCCATCATCATGAGCATGACAATTTCTTGATATTTCAATACTTTCCAATGTGACTGGTGATGATAATAACAGATGTGACTGTTTAATATAATGAAACACATCAATCTTTAGAGGTTCCACATGACTTAGAGAATCAATATTCTCCATATGATTAACGTACACTTACAAAACCCTGCAGGGCTAGAAGTTCCATTCAATAGATTTTTACACAACAGAGTACGAAAAGTTCATTAATATTATTTCACACTTCACACGGCAACTACCTCGTCTAGAGTTCTGGTGTAGTACCAAGGAAGAAATATTCATAACCATTTGACAAGGTTTAAATTATTCCTCTCTTTCCAGATATGCATCTTTATGTGGCCAGATTTTCTTCCTATAATTCAACCAAAACAAAATGTAGAAACAGAATGATTGCAGAAGCAGATGTAAGAATTCAGCTGACTCTTCTAAAGTCAGACATTAAAGAAATTTCAAAAAAAAAAAAAAGTAAAACAACGTCCAACGTCATTATATTTTTGAGGGGGGAGAATATAGTTATGTTCATTAAATATGTGACTTCGATGTGTAAATATTTATTATGACTATTGTATACACATTAATAAATATGTTTAAATGTCTCAGTTTCAATTTCTAATATAATAAATTTTAATAGATATTGCCTAAAGAAAAAACTCTTCGGTCTCAATGGTTAAGAGTGCAAAGGGGTCTCAAGGCCAAAATGTCTACTTTAAAGTGATGTATTTCTGCTTTTTCCCTCTCTTTCGGTAATAACGATGGAGCACTTAGAAGAAGATATTAGCAAACCCCAAAACGCCAGTCCCTGTTGCTCCCTGTGGCACTCTGAAAGGATGGCTGTCCAGGGACAGTCGTCCTCCCCTTACCCACGCTTCTGCTGTCCGTGATTTCAGTCACTTGCAGTCAACTGCATTTCACGAATTTTAAATGGAAAATTTAAGAAATGAACAATTCTTAAGTTGTAAGTTGCACACTGTCCTGGGCAGTGTGATGAAATCTCGCGCTGTCCTGCCCTACCCATCCAGCCCTTTGTCACATGTCTGTGCTGTATATGCTGCCTGCCCTTTAGTCACTTCATAGCCACGTCAGTTATAAGATCGACTGTCACAGTATGTAGATGCTTGTGTTAAAGAAATTCTTACCGTGAGGTCAAGAGTAGCCTAATGCTACATCACAATACTGACGTCATTCACCTCACTTCCTCTCACCATGTAAGCACTGTATCATCCTATATCATCACAAAAAGGGTGAGTATAGTACAAGATATTTTGAGAAAGACCACATTCGCATAACTTTCATACAGCATGTTGTTACAAGTGTCCTGTCTTATTATTATTTATTGCTGTTAATCTCATGTTGTTCCTAATTTATAAATTAAACTTTATCATTGATATGCATGTATAAGAAAAAAACACTGTATATACAGGTTTGGTACCAGACAAGTTTTCAGGCATCCACTGGGGGTCTTGGAATGTATTCCCAGTGAGTAACGGGGTAATTTGCACTAGCTCAAGAGTCACCAGGTACATCACTGAATCATGTTGGACCTGGTCATAGAACATTAAAATTACTGGTAATCAAATTTTAAGATTTTGTTTAAACTAATTTCTTCAGTTCCCACCAATATATAATCCCTTTTTCTTTAATCATTTGGCTTCTTAATAACAACTGCACATTATTTCGTAAAAGGCAGAGGATAGTCATTGCCATTTGTCAAAAACAATGCCAGTTTTGACAGCTACTGAACTGACCACTTGTTTGGAGTGCTTTCTTCTACTTCTAAATTGCTCTTGGCTTTCCTCTTTGGGAGCAGCTGAACTGTTCCCAAGAAATCTTGTGTAAATATTAAGCATTAGAGCTTCAGGATATCCTGGAAATATGCCTATTCGCAGTGTTCCTTATAAAATAAGTTGAGGATTTTTACAATCAGCTATTAGAAAGGAAATTGGTTTTATATCTGATCTATCTTATTGTGTACAATTAGCTTAGAACCATAAATAACGTCAATTGAAAAGTTAAGCATTAACCAAAGTGTGCCTTTGTTTCAGTTGATAAATGTCTTGCAGACATACTAAGCATAAGACCCTGGACCTACATTGCATTAAATCCTTACAACGCCTCCCGGTCTCCTGAAATTGGCATTGTTATTTCAATCTTATGGGTAGAAAACAGAATTGTACACTGAGAAATTTATAGAGCCAAGATTAAACAGGAGATTGGTGTGATTTCAAATTGATAAACTCTATAGGTAACACAGCATGGACAGGTTAGAATAGGGGAAGATTTGAGCTAGTAACTGGTTAGGAAGTCACTGCATTGTCCCAATGAAAGGCATTATGATGACATTTTTTCTTTTTCTTTTTTCTCTTCAAGAAAGATTCAGAAAATTTTCATGTATTTTCCTGATACATTCTCTCAACAAATGATCAACAGAGTTGACAGTATTAGTTCAAAAAGACTCTCAGTATGGGTGTTTCCCGTTATTGATTAATCAGTAACTCTTGAATAATTGCTGGTCAAAAACCAGTTTGAGCTCGATCAAGTGCTATGGTCTCTTGACTTTAAAAATCAGCAACTGATGTGCTTTTTACTTGACGTTAATTAGCCAATTGACTTGTGTTTTCCTGACTAAAAACATCTCAATATACATGGTTTATTTCCTTCTTTCTCGGATCCATAAACTGGTATCTGAGAAGCAAAACCCATGCCTTCGTTCTGACTTCTATTAAGAGGAGATTTTCAAATACTGATTGCTATTTCTGTAGAGGTAAAAAGTAGAATTTGGTCGTTTAATATAGACCTAATCCCAGGTATAAAAAGGTTTCATTCAATATACTGAAAGATCCCATTTTCATTTTTCTAGGTGATTTCATTTGAGTATTATAATTCTTATTTATGGAAAAAAAAATTAGCAAAAATGCTTCCAGAAGAAAACACAAGTATTTCTAAGTGTCCAAATCCAGATTTTAACAGTTAGCAAATATTTTCTCAACGCGTTTAAGTTCCTAGTAGTTCTTGCAAAGTGCTGTCTTGCTCCACTGCATGAGACCCTTCCGATTCTCCTTTATGGCCAGGATCAAGATGCTCTTCCTGCATCTTAGCGAAGGGACTATTTACCGCCATCCAAGATGGCTCTATAGCCTCGGGGACTCCTGAAACCTAGCTTGTTCCTCTAACTCTAACCATGATGAGGCACTTCTAGTCTTTTAAATAGGATGTATCATTTCGCACTGACCGGCTGGTGCTCACTCTGCTTCCTTTTCTTGGGGGCATATACGTACTTTTTATAGATCCACCTCGAGTGAGTGCTAGCGACTCATATGAAGAAGCAAGACTAGAAGGCGTTTTCGGAGGCCGCCTGGCCCCACCCCCACACAGCCAAACCTGCGCACATTTCTTCCTGTCCCGTCCTCGCACTCGACTTCCTCCCATCAGAGCGCTCCTGACACTGTCATGTTACACCCCCGTTTCTCCCTGTACACCTATAAACCTCGCAAAGACAGAAGCCCCTTCTGTCTTTGACTTTTCTATGCTGAGCATATGCTACAACATAGGCACTTATTAGGCACTCAGTGAATATCTGCTGAACAAATGCATAGATTTTCTTCCATCCAGAGACTTTCCACATCTGCTTAAACCTATGAAATACACATTAACTCAGTATTCAGATTGATTCAAGAAGGTAAAACAAATCTTGAGATGGAACCTAGAAATCCTAGTCCACGATCACTGGAGGAAATGATTTTTTAAGAAGTGTTGGCACAAATAGTATGGTTTGAGGCATAAATGTGTTTTAGAAACTAAATGTTATCTTCGTTAAAATTATATATGGAACTAAGTCGATTTAAGTTTTACTAACATGATTTTTAAAAGCGGCATTAAGTCAACTCTACTGCCTACACAAATACAAACATTTCTATATTTTAACTAAAATATGTAATATTTTAACTAAATAGGTGGTAGTTTATGCTTAAGAATGTCTGGGGCAAAGCAGGTAGTTGGTAAATATATAAATTAATGAACTGACTGATGAATGAATGAAAAGCAATTAACCCCAATCTATTCCTCTGAGTTTACAGATGATAAAATTGATATCCAGGTGGCTGCAGAACAATGACAAATAATTCAACATTACGGCTCCGAGATCCATATCTACTGTATTTTATGACTATTATAAAATATTATAATATATAATAACTTTAGATGGATAGGGAACACAGTCTGAGGCATGGAACCTCAATACAGGACAAGAAGTATTTATCAGAAAGCTAATATGGACCTTACCTTTTGCTGTGCACTGTAGATACAAAGAAGGAATGAATATTGATCACATCCAACATTACCATCATCAGAGTCTACCATGAGTACAGTCTCATAGAGGAGAAAGACAAAGGAAATATTGACAGTGCAATATGATACATAAAGTGTTAGGAAAACTCAAATGAGGAACAATTCCACCTCAGGGTAAAAGAGGGGAGGAAGGAGAGCTATAAGAAACAGATGACATTGAAGGTGCCTCTTGAGAAACAAGTAGAAGAGAAGAGAAATGGCATTGCAGGCACGAGACACGAATACCAGCTCATCGGACATCACGGAGATGATGGACCCATAAAACAAACTGCTGCAAGAAGAGAACCAAAGCCGACCTCAGTGGCAGGCACTAATACTGCATAAGTGTGGAGAAACAGTCCCTTCTCCGGCCATTCCGAAGTGAGAAGACAACATGCCAGGAGTTATAAAGTGCCTCAGGAAAATAGGAACAAAGAAAAGCCTTCTGTTTGAAGGGGCTTTGCCCTTCCCCGTGGCTAAATGGCTAACGCATTACATGCCAATGCCCCTTGGCTAGAAATACCCTGACCTGAGCTGACGGGAGAGGGTAGCAAGGCAGTATCTGAGGAGACTATATATAGTATAATAGGGCATTATAAGCTCTAGATCAATGCCCTATTGTTGCCTACTTGCTAAGTCACATATGTTACTTACTCTTCCTGACTTGTTTTGGAATAGTTTCTTTTGGTAATCTTTTTGGTTAATAATATTTTAACTCGCAGAAAACGTTCTTTATCCCAAGGGATATGAAAGAGGTGTGATTTTAATTTTAATATTGGTACATTCTTGACATCAAAATTCATGTTTCTCCACAGTCTTAGAGAAATACCACGCTGATGTGGGCTGCTTACTAGGCTTGATCACATCCAATATTAGAAGTTTAAGAGTTCTCGTTTGAGAAGGGCATCGCGGATCTCATGTTATATATTGATGACAGGTAAGTAAACTATTGGAATCCATCTCAGTGGTGGATTTCATCCTTCACGAAATGTGGGGGCCAGTAAGTGAACTGTCTTAACAACTACTGAGAATGGGTTCACCTCCCCAATGCACTTCCCTCACCCCAATTTAGTTTCTTAATAACCATAGGAAGTAGGAGATCACACAGTGCAAGAGCTAGAAGGAGAAAACAATAAATTAGGCTAAAATATTCAAAACAGACATTAGGATAAAGGAAAGAGACATCAGAGATAGGAAAGGAAATGGCTCAGATTACTGGAGGAAAGAGTTATTTAACAAAATGTACAAGAGATTAACAAGACATTTCCCCAGGTCTCTTATTATTGCCTTTGTCATCTTCATCACCACCACCATCTCCATTACCATCATCATCATCATCACCATCACCACCATCATCATCACCACCAGGAAGTACTGAATACTGCATCAAGCCTCAAAAATAGTTTTCCAAAACATCAGTCTAGATTTACTACTATTAGCCCTACAACCCTCTAAGTATTAGACATCCTAAATCTCAATTGCCTCATCCATAAAGGGATGTTAAGAGATATTTGGGAGAATTAACGAAGATCATCCATGTATAGTACCTGACCACAGAATAGACTATCAATAAATTCCACTGTAATCATCACCAACAAAAACATTCCTGGTTACCTATTTTGTGTAGTACTAGGCAATTCAAGGAGAAATTCATATATCAGACCAGACATCCTGTGATAGTCACCAAACAGACGGATATAAATTATCCATTGGACTGTTTTTTTTTTTTAATATCATCACATGGAAATTGCCTTTAAATAAACGGAGATGGCCAGATTCTCCAAAACCTTTCTCGAATTTTCTACAAAATGCCAATGAAAGGCTTTTGTTTCTTCTCAGTAAAAATTACAATCCTGGTCACTTTGAGAAATTAAAGAAGTTGTTTGTTTTGCGCACTCTGCCTCACTTTTTTTGGTTTTGTTTTGTTTTTGTTTTTGTTTTTTTTCACTCTAATACACCCTTCTTGGGCGAACTCCAGCCAGACAGATATTCACCATTCCGTTAGTTTTAAAGTGTTAGCCCCAGACACATAAGCATTGTTGGAATGCAATGGAAAAAAAAAAAGTTTTAAATCTCAAATGGGGTAATAAACTGCAGCCAGAAGCTAATTGTCCTGAAACCCGAGCTTTTATAACATGTTACTACTGTAGGGAGACCACTCAGCGCTCCTTTGGTGGGGCTGTTGTGTAATTGGTAGTAGATTACATTGCAGACATATTAAAAAAAAAAAAAAAAGATGTCAAATCAGACATTTCTGCTTATTACTTAGACCTCAGCATAATTCTCAAAGCAATCAATGCATTTCATCCATTAAACTATTGATGGGGGGTATTAATTCATATAATGTTTAACTACTCACTGTGGGCCTTCTCTCTGCCAACTTTCTTCCACCCAAGAAGTCCTGAAATGTTGTCGCTCCTGTCAAAAGAAATGAATCATTAATAAGAACCAACAAGGCCAGAGGCGAGCTAGAAGCTGGGCCATGATATATAAAGACTTCACGTTCTTTTACTTCGGTGCTGAATTATATGCACGAAGGAGAAAACAGCCCAGTAGCATTTTTACTAAGAGTCTGAAAGAAACACAAAGAAGGGTATTTCATCAAATCTATTTATTGACCATTTAGGGATATGAGAACACTTTTCACTTTAAGATTATGTAAGTTGGTAGCTACGTCAGAGTCGACAGTACCAAAAAATCACAAGTAATGTTCTGACCCAGCTCTAAACCCACAGGAGGCCAGGAAGAAGGCTGCACTCATCCCCAATGTCTTAAAGTTGGGTCCAGTCCAGGTAAGAGTAGGTCTATAGCCAAAGAAAATTTGGTGATAAGAATATAAGAAATAGCTCTTCTCCCAAGTTTTGTGTTGTTCATTTCTATTGCAATTTTCTTTCCTTCCTTCCTTCCTTCCTTCCTTCCTTCCTTCCTTCCTTCCTTCCTTCCTTCCTTCCTTCCTTTTTTTCTCTCTCTTTCTCTCTTTCTTTCTTTCTCTCTTTCTTTCGAGACTCCCTGCCTTTCAGAGAGCTCCATATCAACATGAACTAACAAAACGAAAGAGTTTGGCTATTAGAAAAGAGACCTGCATGGCCACAAAACCATGAGCTCTGAAGTCAGATCTGAACCTGAAGTTGGTTTCTGTTCTCTCTTTATTGTAAAATAATTTTACCATCCTGAGTTCTAGTTTCCTCCTTTGCAAAATGAGGATAATGATACCTCACAGAGATCTGATAAAGTATAAAATGAATAGCATATATAAATTGCTGAGGGGAATTCTCAGCTCTAAGATGATAATTAATGATGGGAAAGTGATGACGACAATTATAAGGAAATAAAGTCACTTGATCAGCGTGGAGAGTCATTTCAGTTGACTAAAGTTCCAGTGCAGATTTGAGGCCTAGATCAATATTGCTATCTGGAAAACTTTCATTCCATCTTATATGTTTTTGCTTGAGCTACTTGTTGGACATTTGCCGTACTAAATTTTAGAGACAGTGGAAGAGTAAGCCTGGCCAGAGGAGGGGAGAAGCTTTGACGTGACTTGTATCTAAAAAAGCCAAACCCATTTTGAGGACTTGGGAATGATGTTTGGAATCTGAACACTATTGATCTATTTTCAGACTGCCCATAGGATTCCTTCAAATGAGCTAGAAGAATTCTTTCCATCTAGTTTTGAATGAATCTCATGGTTAAGAAAATTTCATAGAATTAAACTTAAATCATAGAAAGAAAATCATAGAATTGAACTTTGTAATTTTTATATGTTTTCTCTTTGCCTGAAATCAAGGTCCTTATCCTCATATTTGTAGCTTTTTTTCCCCCCAGGTTTCTTATAGTTATAGCACGTCTGAGATTTTACAAAACATGTCCACATACAGCTGATCCTCACTACAATCCTGCCATGTCCTTATTATTCATCACCAATTTACAGCGTAAACTCAAAGTGGATTAAGCGACTTGCCCAGCTACCCCTTCCCTGGCATGCTCTGAAAGCACATTTACAACTCTGCACGGCAGAATCCAAGGCCGGTCCTCTTCACTGGAGGATCAGAAGTGGGTTTATAATCATGCAGCAGAAGGCCGCAGGTCAACTTGACTAGGCATCCTGTAATCCAAACCTCTTAGGAGGTATTTTTGGACTCTGAAAATGTTTCATATACAAGGGTCTCCCGGTTTTCGAGAATCTTCTGGCCCTGAAATACTTTTAAATACACAAAATATGACTGATTTCTTAGTAATTTTACTTTAGATGCGTGTTGTTTATCTCAAAGAACACTTTGCAAGTATTCATGACATACTGCCATTCATCCTTGCATACAAAAATATTTTAAATAAGCCTTTATTATGTGGGCACTATTCTCAGCTTGGTAGGTACTAGAGTGAAAAAAAAAGCGGGCAAAAAACTGCTCTTTTCAAGCTTGCATTCTAAGTAGGGAGAGATGACATATACAAACGAGTACACTATAATATTTGTCTAATGGCATAAAGTTGCTATTTTAAATAAGGCTCTATGGGAAGACCTCACTGATGGATCGTATGTGATCAGAAACCTGAAGAAACAACCAAGCAGGTGGCCTTTTAGAAGGCTACTGCAATAATCTGGCTCAGAGATGACGGTGGCTTGGACGAAGGCAAGGACAGTGTAGATAGTGAGAATATGTTTGAAAGAGAAGCAACAGGATTTGCTAACAGGTTAAATGTGGGGTGTGCGAAGAAGACATTAATAGTAGGCCAAGACTGTAAAAGGTGAGTGTCCGCCAGCTGAGATAGTGAACGCAGAGGTAGAAGATGATTTAGGAAGGAAAAGCAGGTGTTCACAGTATTGGCTAATTAAGTGTCTACTGGACACCTAAGTAGAAGAGTCTTGTGTGCAGGCAGCTCATTACAAGAGTCCTGGTTGCAGATAATACTGAGAGTTGTCTATGTGCGAATGTGTTTAAAGCCATGAAACATAATGACTTTTAGAGAGTGGTAGTAGGTAGAGACAAGGCTCAGAGAAGAATCCCGGGACGCTTCTGGTTAGAAGTTGGGGACATGCAAGGTGTTGCCAAAAAAGACTGAAATAAAGATTGGGAAGGCCGTTGCTCAAATACATAGGGAGTACTTTGGTGTCTGGGAGGGTGGAGAACTGCGAGTGAGCGGCCAAACACCATTTGGAGCGAGCTCTAAAGCAACAAAGATTTCCTTACAGGGCCCTTAGCTGACCCAGAAAGCAAGCAGGCTCGAGAATCCGGGAGACATGGTAGACTATGTATAGAATCCTCCTACTTAACTTCTGGCCACTCACTGTCATGCTCTTCTATTGTGTCCTTCAAATACAGTGATGTAATTCCATGTTCCTTTATCTCCACCTCTCTAAAGACTTTTTTTTTTGCCCCAAATCTCTTGAAACTAAAATAAGAACTCCTTGAGGACTTGGTACAGGTTTCACTGAACTCTGTGTACTCTCCTCCCGGGTCCTGCCCATGGTGTTTTTATGAGACATGTTCCTAAACCACCGGTGAATATACAAACGGACTGGTTAAATTCAGAGAGCATCCCTGCATCGTGAGTTCATGTGTCCTGCCCCTAGCATCACATACAGTGGGAAAACAGTTTGGCACTTCCTTCACAAGTTAAACAGAGAATTCCCATATGACCCAGCAATTCCCCTCCCAGATATATACGCCAAATAATTAAAAACTGGTTCTCCACCAAATGGGTACACAAATGTTCACATCAGCACAATGCACAACAACCAAAAGGCAGAAACAACCCAGATATCCGCCAACGGATGAATAGATAAATCAAATGTGCTATATGCAGACAACAGATTATTATCCAGCCATTAAAAGGAATGAAGTACTGACTGATACACTGTATGACAAAGTGAACCTCAAAGACATTGTGTTAAATGAAAGAAGCCAGATGCAAAAGACTAGAGCATATGAGTCCATTTATATGAAATATCCAGAGGAGGCAAACCACAGAGACAGCAGTTTGATGGTGGCCAGGGTCTAGGAAGTGACTTTTAATTGGAATGATTTTTTTTTGGGGGGGGGGTGATGAAAATGTTTGGCACTTGATATATGTGGTCATTGCACACACTGTGGATATACTATGTGTTGCTGTATTATACATTACACATAATTAACATTAAAATAGTTCATGTGGTTATTTACCTTAAAATATGAGTACACAGACTCTAGATCAGAATGTGTGCTTGTATTTTTTATATAAGATATATATATATATATTTCCTATTTTGTTTTGCTTAAACTTCCTTTCCTCTTCTTTACATGCCTCTCACAGAATTGCTGACAGAAACTAGAAATGCAACTGGAGTTTCAAAAACACAATTTTTCTCAGCACAAAGCTAAATCCTTATACGTGGATTTGATCTTCCACCTGATTCCAGAACACTTGGTAAAATGCAGCACTCTTGATTTTTAAATTTTAAAGTGATTTCAGACATATAGAAAACTTTCAAAACAGTGAAAAGAATTCTTATAGGTTATTCATTTGCATTACCCAAATGTAAACATTTTTGTGTAAAATGTGAAAATGTAAAGCATGTTTTAGTGAAAACAAATGTGCAAAATATGCATCCCTGTGCATATTCATATGTGCATACATGTACACTACATATGTGAATAAACTTTATTTTTGCATATCTGTGTATTCATGTGTCTTTATATGTACATATATGTATGCATGCAGACAGTGTGCAATTTCTGTTTGCATGTGTGTATATAGCTGTGCATATAATCATGGACACATGTATACACACATGCATCATACCCATATGCACATGTATATGTGTGCATGCATATATACATATTTTTTCTGAATCATCTGAAAAGTCACACTGCACCTTCACTCGTATGCACAATGTTACTTCCTAAACCAAGGACATACAATGGCATTACTATAGCACAATTATTGCTATCAGGATGTTACTATTAATAGTACTAAAATCTAACCGTTCTTTTCAAATTTCACTACTTACACTAATAATGCATCTTTTAGCAACAGACAAAATGTAGAGGTGAAAGATATAAATGGAGTGGAATGAAATTGGAACACGGACCTTCTGAAGACCTCCTCTTGTATCTAGCTCATTGTATTTTTAATCACCAAGATAATATGTTATGCAGCATGCCTGGGGTGCATGAAGACTGGATTCAGGAATTAATTTTGCTTAATTACTTAATCCAAGATGTGGGTGCTTTTACATTATGGAACTATTAATCACTCTTTTAAGAAGAAAAGTAGAGCCAACAAAAAAGTATCATAAGGGTCTAAATATCTTTAAGCCTAAAAATGTTCTCTGTTTACTTTTTCTTTGATCATGAAAATCCACAGGCAGCCATAAAATTTTTACTGGAGCTATAATTATTTGAAACTTTCAGGGTGTCTTTAAAGCACTTTATAACAACCTCAAGTATCATAACTTGATATTATTTCGACTTTTCTACTTATAATGAAAACAAGAGTTGTGAGTCCTATTCATCATTTCCACGTGAAAAAACAATAGAAAAAACGGTGTGTTTATTCACCTAGAAAATGCCCAGCTGGGGTTTATTAACCACATTTTAGTTACTCATCTTTATGACTCTTGAATATAGATAAGATAAAAATCACAAAGACCTCCCAGATGACAGGTCCAGCAAGGCCACTGGATTAGAGGGAAGCTGGGGTCTTCGGTGACTGCCTCATAGTCAACCTTGAGTTATTTATGTTCAAGGTATCAGTTCTCTGGAATTTTTAGCAAATTAAACCCCAGAGCCAGTCTCATACCACCATCTATGACCTAACTGGCACATCCTCTCAATAGCGAGCTGCTAAGGACACCAGTCCTATAAATTCATGTTATCAGAAGCCCTATATAATAGCATATATAGATATATGTATAAGATATGTGTGTGTATATCTTATATGTTATATGTATATCTATATAAGGCTTGTTAGCTCTTTTTTCTTTTCCTTCCTTCCTTCCTTCCTTCCTTCCTTCCTTCCTTCCTTCCTTCCTTCCCTATCTACCTATCTACCTACCTATCTACCTATCCATCCATCCATCCATCCATCCATCCACCCACCCATCCACCCACCCACCTACACAGCTATTTAGCTATCTATCTAGCTATCCTCTCTCTGTTTCTAAAAAAAAAAGTCTTCTCTAAGCCACTGCAGTGAATCATACCCTCTGTTAAGACAGGGACCCAAAAGAGTACATCGTGTATCTGGCCATAAGGAGCACAGTTTAGTTGGGCTCGCTGACCTCTGCAGAGATAAATCACAAGGCAGCATCAATAGTTCTCTAAGGTCTCTCTGAACTGAGCGCCATGGAACCAAGAAGAAGAGTCTGGTTGAGATTTCCTGGATTTATCTAGAAAAATTTCACAGAGGAGATGATAGCTGAGCTGTGAAATCTTGATGGCTGAACAGTTTGTCAGGAATAAAAAGGTCATGAAGTATACATATACATATACACATACATACATAAATATACATACACATACACATATATGTATATATAGATGTATAACATCTATCTAGATATGTATCTACGATACGTGTGTGTGTGTGTGTGTATAATATCTAGAGAGTGGCTAGGCACAAGAAGCCCATCCATATATTCAATATTCATACTTCCAATTTGCAAGTAAACTATTTTAGGGAGTCAGGAAGACCTAAGGGGCCCAGAGTATGGGATGAGAGAAGTCAAGTGATTTATGATTTCATGGATCCTTCTGGGAAACCTTGGATAGTGCCACAGTCCCTTTGACAGACATCCTTATGCATTAGCCACCATGCTCTACCACGTGCCCTAAAACACTGTCCGGAGCCGACTGTGATAGGAACAGGCACCACACCCTAGGAGAAGGCAGGCATTCCACTAATTGGCCTAGCACAAGAACGAGGTCATACCAGATTGTGACGGATGAGTCACTCGCATCTTTCAGCTTCTTTCTCTCTGCTATCAGCATCTTACCTCCTCTTTACAGCGTCTGGTCACAAACGAGAAGCCATGAGATGGAGAGAGAAGCCATGAGTCAAGCCGAAGTTCCGAGCCCAAGTCTGACTTCATCTCCCACGACTCTCCCCCGCCTCCTTCCTCTCCAGCCGCACTTCCCCACGCCAGGCACCTGCCTTCCTCAGGACTCAGCGCTTGCCAGTTCCACCGCCTGCAACACCCCTTCCCCAGCATGGCGCATTCCCCCCTTTTTTTAGAATGTCTTTCGACAACCTTTTCAAGGAACCCTATCTAAACTCCAGCCACCCTGAGTTTACCCTCCACACATTTCAAAATCCCCTTCCCAGCATCGTCATTCTCCTCCTTCGCACTTATCACTGTGTAACATACTACATCTCTCCCCGCCATCATCTTTTTCTTTATATTGCATTAGAACGGAAGCTCCATGAGTGAAGAAGAATTGGTGTCTGTTGTGTTTACTGCTCTATCTCCAAAGCTTAGATAACAGCTCAGCACCTTGTCGGCACGCGGGCAGGTATTTCTCCAGCCCCAGATCCACTTTCTGCCCCTCTGTGCCTGACGCTGTGCCCTGGGGGGTAGGCTCCTGTGGATGCGTCCACTCTGAGATGGCTTCGTGGTGCATTCGGCCAGTGGGCGGCATTGTGAAGACAGTGCAGGGAGGGAGGAGAGAGGGTGTCGCAATTCTTCCCACTTCGGTCCCTCGTCTTCGGCGGCAGCTGCCTCCCTCCACAACTCAGTTCCTCTAGTAAAAGCAACCGCTCCCCCAAATTCCTTCCACTGTGAGGGTGTGACGACTTCCTGCTGCTCCTAATTCCTGGGTACTGCATCCTCTTTAGCTTTTCGCTTGTACCTCTGCCCACATATCATTAAGTAGACCCTTCATTAAAACCTTTTCATTTGTACCATCTGCGATGAGCTCTCTTTCCTGCCAGGACTCTGCCTGATAAAGAACTCAATAAGCACTCGTTGAAAGACTGTTGAATGAACGAAAAGTCTTGGCATCCCTTGAAAACTTGATTGATTGGTTTTGGCACTGGAACCGCCATTGGAAAGATACCAAAGGAGAGAAGGGTAGAAGTCAGCAGCGGGAAGATAACTCTGGAATGTCTAGCCAAGCCTTGAATGTGTGTACGTAATGCAACAGCCAATGGCTGAGGAGTAAAGGATTCAATCCGCAAGCAAGCTACTGTTCTTCATTATGCCCGTTTCTCTAGTTACTGTGTGTGTGTGTGTGTGTGTGTGTGTGTGTGTGTACACACACACGCACATGTGTGTATGTTGGTAAAATATGGTATTTGACACAGGTCATAATGATCACAGAGTATACTGGCAGAATGTGAGAAGCAATGAAACCATTGTTGAATTCCAGTTTGCTATTTGACTAATTTGCTTAACCTTTCTGAGCTGGGTTTGGTCATCTACAAATCTGAAATCGACAGAAACTTCATGGAGACATTATAAGTACAAAGATATGACGTAGACGAAGTGCTGACCACGATGGGCGACAGTCTTTGCTCAATAACCGCTAGTTTCCCCGCCTCCTTTCCCACTTGTAACCATCCTCCCTTTCTTCGCCTCTCTTCTTTCACGTTGAACTGCCTCAGATAAAATGAGATCAGAGAGATTTTCTTCTAAAACTTTTAAATTCTCTGACTTGAAAAAAAAAAAAAAACCTGTGCAATAATATATATTTGATCACGAAAGAGAAGGAATTTACTTGGTGGACACTCAGGCATTGAGGTACAAGAGGTGGTCACAAGAAGAAGAAAGGGCATCAGAAAGGAGAGTCTGAACAGTCCCTCTTCTCTCCAAAAGGCTTTGGAGTCAGCCGGCTCCGCATGGCACAATCAACCCGCCATGCCTGATTGCTTGGCAAGCCGAGCAATGTTCCACCCGCGTTAGAGTCACATACCACTGGGTCGAGATGGAGCCCATTTCAAGTTACTGAGCGAGAGAAACCTGGCTGCTTTTCTTTGCCATAAGGGAAAACAGAGGGGCCTTCTTGGAAGATTATTGGTGTAAAATTGTGAGTTACGGCTTTAAGATTTGCCACTTTGCATGCATGTTAAGACATGTAGACATAGTACCGCTCCAACATATACCTTTTCCCGCTTGTCTTTTTTTGTTGTTTATAAAGCAAAAGAGCATGCTCCAAAGATAGTATTGCTTCCAAGGAAAAAATTTGACATGCTACTGGATGGAATAACAGAAATGAATGCACTTTCAAACGAGATGCTGTATATAGAAAGATACAAATCCTGCAAGGCCACTCCACAACCACCATGGGCATGTGTGTGCTACACCAATTTTCTTGCACTGTCTTTTTTGTGCTAAAGCACTAGGAACCATCCAATGAATTATAAATCTGCAATGGTTGCTATGTCTACATAGCTGCCCAACGGAGCAGATGTGATTGTAGAGACAAAGCCAGGCCAAGAGGGCAGCAATGAAATATCTAATCACTTGCAAAACAATGTTAAAAAAAAAAAAAAACAAGTTGGAAAATTATAAGGTCCCAGAGGACAACTTTCGCTGAGGTCCTGCAGAAATGGCCGCCATGCTAACCCGATCTTCATTTGTCAAACACTTACATTTCAAGAGTCAGCACAATAGTACCTTCTTCATGAAACCAATCCCCAACTTCAGGGAGAATCAACACCTATCTAGAGTTATCTGCAATCCCTGTAACTTTTTATTGCACTTGTCCACTTATGTGACTCCATTTAACCAAAGTATAAACCACGTGAAGGTGGGAACCATCGCGATATTGCTAAGCCTTCCATCCTCACTCAAGTCTCATAGACAAATGTTCAGTAAAAGCCTGCTGAAATAATTTGTGTTCTTCTCCACTTCTAATAACATTAGATAAATGCCCTGGTGCCTCTTGCCCGTGTGTGCTGCCTTTTACAAAAAATTGACCCACCATGACTGGAACAAAAGATCTGCAGGATTTTTGGTTTTTTGCTCATTTTTGTTTTTTACAGTAGCAGGAAGGGATTTGCTCTGCTAACCACACTTTTACTACTGACTCGACTTTTGACCCAAGTTTAGGTTTACTGAGTGACTGGCTGGATTCGAGGTTGCGATCTGTGAGGCTGATCTCAGGAGCAGACTCTGAGGGATCGAGGCAAACTTCAAATGCGTGTTTAGTACCTTCTCCACGGGGTCTCGCTCCTGTGTGAAAATGCTGCACAGAGAAGCCCCAAGAGGACTGATAAACTAATGTCTCATATTTCTAGAGAAACTCTTGAGCTCAGATATGTTCTCCATCTGAGAGAAGTCTTACTTGGTAAAGGGGTTAAGGGGGTCTCAATGACACCCCGTTTACTGGTTGTACTATTGCAGTATTTACTAATTACCTGTCAACCATACATTCTTGTTAATAAAATATTCTGTAAATTCAAAAAAAAATTGAGAGTATAAGCTACACAATGTTAATTAAAGGAGTTATATTTTCTCAGTGCCGGATTATGATATCTTTTGGATTTTCTTTCCTAAATGTCTCTGAAGATGTCCGTCCACTTTCCTCTATATGGTGTGTAGGCCTAGTCACCAACAGTTCTCACCTGGACGACTGGGGAGATTTGGCAGGTCCCTTCACATCCTGCACTGCCCCAGCCAGAGTGATCTTTTAAAATGCAGGTAGAATAAAATAAGTTCACCTCGCCTCCGCTCCTGCCTCCTCCTCATTCATTTACTTAGAAACAGTTGGTGGCTTCCTCTCCCGTTCAGCCTACAGACCCAAATTCCTGACGGTCTCTCGGGTTCTGTATCCAACCAGCTTCTCCAGCCTCTCACCTGTCAGCACTCTCCTCCTTTTCCCTATTCTAGCCATGCTGCCTCCTCAACCCTCCTTGACCTTTATATCTGTGTTTCTCAAACATTCACACTCATCATTGTCATCTAGGACACTTGTGGAAACACGGTTTTCTGGGCCACACCCCCAAGTGATTCTCATTCAGTGGATCTTGGGTGAGGACTTGAGAACCTGCACTTCTAATGAACCCAGGTGATGCTGATGCTGCCCCCGGGCCCATCCTTGGAATAATTCAGCTCCCAATCTACTCATTTTCTCGGGAAAGTTTACTCAACCCAAGACCCAGTCCCCTGCTTTGCACCACCGCAGTACAGCGTGGAAGTCACATGTGGCCTTCATCACCCTTGCGACATTGGCTTTGCGTGGCCACCTGAAAGTTTCCACCACCAGAAGTTCCGTGACGACGTCTGTGCACCTCTTGTCCATGACATCCCCCAATAAGCGTTTTTTAAATAAATGAACAAATACACAAATCCCGAATGCCCTCGTTATTTAATTTTCTGGTACTTGCGTTGGAAAAATTAGTTTGTGAGACTAATTGTGAGATCTTGACAAATTGAAAACTGTCTTTACTTCCCAACTTTCTGAAAAAATTAGCCTTTACCAAAACATATGCATGCAGAGCATTCCAGAACAAAAAGTGGTACCATGAAGAAGAAAAGGACACTGAGATTTCCATTTCTCAATTCTTTTAGGCATAAAAACTATATAGATGGATGAACAGATAGTTAGGGGACAAGTCGAATGGATTGATACACGTAGCATTGTTGGCAAATGAAGCCATTGGGATGGAAAATTCACTTATTTTAATAGCCTGGTGTCAAGATGGCTCTGAAAAAGGCGCTGGTATGTTTTGCACATATGTGTGCAGATATGTGTGTTCCCTGTACCTCACCACAGCGTTTCGAGTAAAATTGTGCAGTCTGGAATGAAATGATTTATGCTAGATGCTAAAAGTAAGGGTTCTTTAGAAAAAGGGTATATAAGATTATTAAAATTAGATCATTATACAACAAATATTTGACATCTATTATTGTTTTATTTTTTAATATATGACTGACAAGATGATATCCAAAATATATCCCTATTCTGAAGGAGTTTACTATGAAGGCACATTAAAAATCAACTACAAAAATATGTACTATGTAATACATAAAGTTTCAAAGGTAAGAGAAAGGAGTAATCACTTCCTATAATGGAAAAAGGAGATGATTTCATGGAGGAATAAAGTTTAATTAGGAATTTGAAGGTCGACTAGAAATTCGGAGGGTAGAAGTTGAGTGAAGACAAGGACAGCTGCTCCAAGAAAGAAAATTAATATCACGACTTCGAACCTGAAACCCTGCACGCACTGCGACACACTGAGCCCGTGGGGGTCAGTCACACCTAAGCGCGGCACAGCCTCGCTCGTCCTGACGCTCGCAGGGTGGGACATGAGTGTGACAAGACAGGTGCCTCCATGTGTTTAGTTTTTTCACCAAGCACGGGAGCACCAAGAAGCAGTCAGTGGATTTTCCAAGTCCTACATGTACTGTTGGCTGCATTTTGTGGCATCATTTCCGTATGATAATTAGGGTCAATTACTCCTACTCCTACCAGTTAGGTGGCAAAACATGCTCCAGCTGCACAGAAAGCCCATAAGGAAGAGAAGGCAAGCAGGCGTTGGCAGGTGGAAGTTGGCCGTGTGCGCTGGAATAACAAGGGGACGGGGCTGTGGGCAGACGTGGGCAGCATCTGCCGCCCAGGCGCAGAGAAAAGCGGGACTTTGCGAGATGAACAAATGAATAGACCGTAGAGATTGGTGACAAGGAGTTTTGGGGAAAAAGTGTTTGCAAAGGGGTTTCTCAGGAATGACCCAATGTTTGAAATGATTTTTACTCACCAGAAGATCCCAATAAAGGGAAAGTTATTCAAACACAAAACACGGCCCGTGTTTTGATGGAAAGAAACAGAAGGGATCACTCTGGCAGAGGTGATGGACTGTCAGGGAGATGTGGCCGGAACAAACATGCCTGGCACTCCGGACCCAGGGAGGGCGAGTCCCCGCACTGCCAAGGGAGGACATAGAGGATGGAAAGTGATAATTATGTATGGTGACAGAGGTGCTATTTATCACTAGAATGGCAATCAAAATACAGCATACAAAATGCATCGCATTAATATGCTGTACATCTAAAATTTACAGTGTTACATATCAAATATATTTCAATTAAAAAAAAAAAAAACCTTGGAATAGTCCTCAATCAATATAATTGATTGGAGTTTGCTTATAATTGCCCTGGTGACCTCACCCTTCTTGTGGGTGACTGATTCCTAGTTCGCTCGGTGGGGATAATCTTCATTTACCCGCGGCTAGAACTGGCTTGGTAACATGCTCCTCCCCTTCCTTGTCTCTCTTCCTCACTCCCCTGTGGGTGTTTTCTGGCATTTCCCAAATAAAACACTTTCAGTCAGATCCTTGACATAGGTTCTGAGGCAGTCTGGTCACTGTTGGCTGTTGCCCAGGAAATGGTGCCGTGGGTCAACAATGCTCCCTGAAAATAGGGACAGGAAGATGAGGCTCGTGATTTCACCGGCAGGAACCCCCTTCTCGATTCTGTTTCAAGGCCACCCGCGAACTGGTTTGTGATGCTGCAGTGGCCCATTCCCAGCTGCTCCTGGCTCATCACTTAGGTCCTCATGAAAAATAACAGGTTGTAAAGAGTAGTCACACAACTATCAAGAACTACGTCACGATGCATGGAGCAGTGGGACAGAAACCGTGATTATTTATCTTTCTTATGATTTTTATCTCCCCAAATATTGACTGGCTAACTGTCTTCCTCAAAATCTCACCACACAGCTGTGTGACACCCCCTGCCTATAACTTCATTCCTACGGAACTTTAAATAACACTGTGTATCCACATAGAAGATGAACCACTTATATCGATGGACTCAGCCTAACTCATATGCTTGAAGTTAAGCCACACACTTCAGACCTTGGCTCTCCGATCACGAGCGTTCACCACTGAGGGTATACACCTGCCTCAGGCTGGACCGATTCAACGACCCCCTCTGTAAATTCTGAGTTGGGACTAGCAAAAGCTGGCAACTGAGATGGGAAATTCTGCTGGGAACCTGAAATGGGATGCTCGCCTCTGGAGACCCTACTTAATTCTATCCGCAGTCAAGAAAAGAAAGCTAAACCCTAGCAAGCTGAAAACAAGGTGAATAAAGCTCATTTGTAAGAGAAAGGAGAGACCAGACCGTGTAGCTTGAGATCCAGAGACGGGCGGTTTGCCCCTAACAGCTTCTCAGCACCTACGTCCAGGCTTTCACGTGATCCTGCTACGTTTCTTTCCCTTGGATCCATAGATACCCCATACTTTAGAAAATTTTTCTCCTTTTGGCCTGACTTGAGGTATTTTTCAGTTCTTTGAAACCAAAAAGGCCTTGGTTAACATAAGCGCACGAGACTCTGAGCTCAGGCAGAATGCAGAGCACCACTTTTTAAAAGTGCATCAAAGTTTAGTGCTTGGCACATAGCAGATCCTTGAGAAGTATCGATCAGACCAACAACGAATTAAGCGTATTAATACACTTCGGCAGAAGCATGCATACTTTTCGCAACATGCAAAGCCTTCCCAGCAACGGTGAGCAGCCGGCCAGCGTTGGACCGTGCACGGGGCCAGGACACGCATGTCTCGGGTTTATTTTAATCAGTAGTCGCCCACTCATTTAATCCACTTGAAAAACGGTCTGAACCACTGCTCCAATTATTGGCGTGTGTGTCTCTGGGATACGTCGCAGGGTATTAATTCACCTTGAAACGTTTAGGCATCTCCATCACTCTCAGATGTGCGAAGCGTCTCAGCAAAGGAGCGACACGAAGTGGAGCTTAGAACGGGGAAACCGGGCAATGAGGTCTCAATCCGGCAAATCCAACACTTCATCAAACCCAGCGGGGAGAGTCGAATGTTGCGGCTTGTTGTTTCTTGAGATGCGTGTTAAGGAAAGGCTAAATTTAGCGAACGCTGCAGTCCCTCTTGTAATGTTTTATGATTGTTGTAGTATTTGGTAACTTCTGCTCCCCTCTGGCTGTGATGTGAGAGTCTCCCCCACCCCCCATGACAGCAATCTCTACTTGTAAAATGGTAAGACCGTCAGCCAGCAATAATTTGCAATCCAAACAGACTTGACGCTCCCTGACATTTATTGAAACCTCAGACCCCGTGCACTGGTTTCAGTTTTCCTCCCTTTGCTCTGTTTTTACAGACAGACAAGTGCTTAGGTTTAGGTGTAATAATGAGGAGAAATTTCTTCTTGGCCTACTCTTGCTTGTGTTGGCTGCAACGGGGCTTGCAACAGACGGGTGGTTGGAGTTAATTACATTAAATGGTGAGAACATTATTTGACCCCACCGGTTCGGCCCCAGAGGCTGTGTGCCTCCTGACAGACACCGGCAGATGGAATGCTTCACAGGCCGGGCACGGGACAGAAACCACGTAGAAAGAGTCCTCCACTTAAGACAAGACTCCTTAACAAAGCTTGCATCTCTGGCCTCCAATAAACCAGTGAAGTTCAAAGAAACACGGGGTGACGGCAAGGACTAGGAAAATGCACTTCATCCATCAGAATTGCTCTCAAAGGGAGCCGTCATCTTCATAAATGGCACGCCGCATGCCTTTTTTTTTTTTTTTTTTTTTAGGAAAGAACAATATGAAGGCTTCACCACAAACTTGACTCTGACAAGCCAAAGGGGAACTCTGTCACATATGTTATTGCAAGACACCTCGTGACATATTACAATTAGATTCGAAAGCCAGTGATAACTGCATGCTATTTAGCTCAGAGCATCACGCTTAGCGTCTGCAAATGTTCTTGGTGTTGCTATTTTTTACAACGATGCTGACAGTGATAACAGCACCCTCAAGTTCTCACCCTAGGGACAATCTGGCATTCATGATTCTCGTGAAGAAAAAGTAACCAATACACTTAAAAGAGAAACGATAGCATGTCCCAGTATACCAACAGACCAGGGTCAGGTTTTAACTTGGATAAGGACCCCAAATGCACGGCACCCCATTCAGAGCAGCATGATTCACTTTGTTCTGTGGTCACGCTCCACCACCCTAGTCCTTCCCAAGCCAGCCACGCTTGAGTGTCATGGCGTTATGCGAGTCAGCATGCGTAGTGAGTACCACGCCTCTCCTATGTACAAACTACTCGAGGCGTGTGTGCTTTGTGAATCAGTAGCATCTTTCTCCCTTGAGGCAGCACGGGATCACAGGTGTAATGTCCACACCTGGAATGAGACAGGTACATAAATTTCCCTGCGGTGCTTAAACCTCATTAAATGATTACTACAATTCATTAAAAAAAAAAAAAAAAAAAAGTTTGCTTTGCAAAATGTTTATACAAAACATGTAGACGATGTGTATTTTCCCCCAGTAAAAGATAATTAAGAGTGGTAGGGTGTGCTACTAAAGTACAGAAACAATAAGATTCAAGAGCTTAAATATTGTTATGTCTTAATCAACCATACATAAATAAGGAGCAAATATAGGCACAAACTATACTTAATGAAAGAGTTGACATTTTTTTAAATGAAAAAGTGGCATTTATTGGAGTGACTGCTTTCGGAACTCAAATGAAGGTAGCTGTGTTATAGACTTGATTGTGACAGAGTCTGTGAGACAGGATCAAGGCCCAGAGGGAATCTAGGACTGAATGATACGTAAACAGCAAGGCGAGACAATGAGACGGGGCCAAGATAAACAAAATGAATGCTATTTAATGCCCAAGGATGAGGATTTCAGGAAAAAGCGGGAAACCATCGCTTTCTGTGGAGAGGAGGTAAGGAAACCTTCCTAAAGACTCAATGCTCAATCTCATTATTCAAAGTTTTGTTGGTAATGTCATCTGCTTCGTTTTTGTTTGTGTGCGTGTTGTTTATTTGCAAACGGCAATGACGGGGAGAGCTCCGCGGTAGAGAAAGCAGTGTGAGTAAGACCGTAGGCATGAGGGCCCATTCAGAGAGCACAAGCATGGCAGGGCCCATGCCAGAGCCCGCGGTCAGAGACGTGGGGGACACGCCGAGAACCCGGCGTCTATCCTGTGTGCAGCAAGGAAGCTTTGAGCGGTTCACCTAGGGACACGGCGTGATCAGATTTCTATTTTAGAGCAACATTGCAGAGGATGGGTCAATGGTTACACTGAAGTCACAGGGACCTGCTGGTGAGAAGGCGGCTGGTCCACAGAGCACTGAACGGGGTCTAAACTAAAGCTGTAGAGAAGCATGGCAAGTGGGAAACCAGGCCATTTATAACCACAAGAAAATCACGATGGGGTGAGAAAGGAAAAGGCCATCATGATTTACTGGCTTCCCCAGAGTCAGAATGGCTGGTGGAGATAAGAAAAAATGAAAGAAGGAACAGATAGATCCTAAGGGAAAACAAATTGAATTCACATTTGAATATAATAAGCCGAAGGTTCCTATGGGCACCTAAGCTCAGGTATCAAGCATCGTGTAAATATCAAAGCCAGGATTCAGTCTTGGCTCTACTGGAGTCCAGACTCTAGTCTCCCTGTATATCCCTTATCTCCCTAGAGAAGCAACTAAGGAAATAAAAACATGTAATAAGTTATTATAAAACAGGTATGAGATGTGCATAGAGGCCAAGAGTTGGTTCAATATATTCATAACATAGACTATTATCTACCAATTTATATTTTTGCTTTTAAGAGACTTTCTCTTATACTATAGAAATAACTACCTGTGAGGTAATACCTTTACAATTTGCAATCAGGTGGGTGAATGCAGACTTAGTCATGTGCTAGAATTCCATCCTCCCTTTTCTTTACCCAGCATAGAGTTGAGTTTAAGAATCTGTGTATAGAGATGCCTAAGATTCAGATTGATGGAAACAAAGTTAATAAAAATCAATGGAAATGGAATATAGTTAATAAAATCCAGATTTGAGTATTCACCTGCTGGCAGAATTATATTCTTAATTCATTCTCATTTTCAAGCAAGCGGATTTTATGTTTTTAAAAAATGATCTGTTGTAATGCAAACTTTATCTTTCCAAAGATAAGATTTAATGAAGACGTAGCCTTCAATGTTGGAGATTTCACCGAGATTTAAAGATTTAAATGAGGACATTGACTTCAATGTTAGAAGAGAGACATTAGAATTTTAAGAAGCAAAATAGGCTGAAAGATTTATTATGCCACTTAGAAACGCAAGTCTGCAGACTGCATGCCCAGGCATGACCAATGAGCAGGTAATAACAGATCTCATTAGACGCTGTTTATTTAATTTAATATATTCTGTTAGAGATGTTTTCCCTGCTGGATAGGGCCCATGTTTTTTTTTTTTTGGTAGTTTAAATGATGCCCAAATACACAAGAATGTATTTGTCATAATAGATGGCTGTAAATGCAAATTCAGAAAGTCACTAAATCACTCCAACTCAACAATGTTATGGAGCTACATTTTTAGGTTTTCTGCATCTGTTCCCTGTCCCCTCAAGAGCAAGGAAATAAGTCACACATACCAACTCAGAAAGAATCCTAAAAAGAGACCCCATTATTTTTCTCCCTGTATTTGTTTATCTTTTTCCAACGCTACTACAAAAGTTCTCTTTTTAGTGTCTAAATAATGTTCCAATGAATTTATGCTTGTATTTGAGATTAAAGTAACCTCCAGCTAGAACTACACAGAACAAGATAAATCAATATTAATGATTTCTTACAGAAACAAGTATTCTTGAATATTCGGCTGACAAAAATTAAAGATCACTTTGGAAAGATCACATTGCATAATGCTCACTTAATTTTCTGCTGTCACACTTCCATCTTCACCCAAAAACAGGTTTTATCACTTTATTTAGATTTATATATTTTTAAAAAATAATAACTCATTATTAGGATAATGTAATTTAGACTTAGGGAAGCTATCAGCTTTCATTAGGCATTATTAAAGCTAAAATGGTCAAGAAAAAGAATTAAATATTCCTCTGTGATGCTGACATTATCTACAATATGAATATGGAATAATAAAAATTGCTGAGGTGAAAATATTGCTCTATAGTGAAAACTCCCAAGCTAATAGATTGACAGTGGTCATGAAAAATTCTATGAATTAAGAGAAAGACCTGCCATAATCTATGTTTTGACACTGACAACGTGGTCTACACTCTTCTTCTGAAAGATATCCTCAGGGATCAAGGACTCATCATTTAGTCATTCAGGTGGTTCAGTGGTTACATCATCTCCAGGGTGGCTCAGGAATTAAGTTATCTTAACAGGAGACCCTGAGTTTAGGAAAAAGTTGTCAGTGAAGCATGGTAAGTGATCGGAAAAGCATCAGGCATGTTTAAGACCCCCAGGAAAGGCCCAACACATTATAAACAATTGCTTATACTTGGAGACGAGATGATAAGTTTTTAAATTCCTCATTATTTTCTGGGAACTTTTAATCAGAAATGAACATATCTACTTATTCCGCATAGTTTTCCTGTCCCCGGCTTCATGATATGCTCCAATGCCACTGTCCTTCTAGCTGCACAGAACCACAAGTTCATGGTTATTTCCTCTGCCTCCTCCTGTACGTTCTGTCGATGCAAGCATCTCTGACTTAGAGCAAAGCCTGGTGAACATTTTTTCTGGTAAAGCACCAAATAGCAAATCATTTAGTCTTTGCATTCAGTAGAACACTGAACTCTGCTGGCATATAGCACACGAAAGTAACCATGGACAATATGTAAATGAATATGTAGGGCTGTGTTCCAATAAAACTTTATTCATAAAAACTGGCAGAAAGCAGATTTGGTCCAAGGGGTCACACTTTGCCAACTGCTGTTGGAAAACTGTTTTCCCCCCACACCTGCTGTTATAGCCTATCCAAACTCTCAGTAGTTCACACCTATATCACTCTGCTCTTTTATAGGTCTCACCTACATTTGTCTTCATTTCCTGTCTACAGAAGCAATGTCTACAGAAGCAAAAGCTTCTCTAACCATGTTGTCATAGAAATCTAAGTGTAACTCACTCATCTTGTTCCCCATTGGGAAAAACCTTCTGTGAGCCTCGGTTAGCTACAAAATTACGTCGTATGATCCTGGCAGAAGGGAGGGCCAACCTGGCTTCAGGCCCCGCACCGGATACCTAAGGGCGACACCCATTATTCCAACAGTCCTGCTGCTTCCCCCAACTATTCTTTTTCTTACACTTCCTCTTCTGCTGGATTAGTCCTCTCAGGCCACTCGCTATGTTTACCTGCAAAAACCTTCTTCGTAATTCAAGGCTTTCTTTCGCGCCTTTATCAATTACTCACGACTTTCCCCTTTGGGGTTATCTGCGAGAGAGAGCTAAAATTATGTGTGTAAAGGGGACTACCATGGGAAATAAAAATTGAGACTAAACAAGGACCAAGAAGAGAATTTTGGAATTAGATTAGGGGATAGGAGGGAATCAGTGTAAGAGGCAACAAGGATAACTGGGAAAGACAAAAGGAGATTTGAGGAAATTCTGCATGTTAAATTAACACAGAGATAAATCCTCATGCCTTATATTCCAGTATCATTTCATTGAATTAATGCATAATACGCTTAATTTAAAATATTTTAACATTAACAATGCAAGTTGTTTCACATGTCTTACTGTTGTAAAAATGTGAATAAGTCTATTCATCTCACGAATATCTGAATAATTAGTGACTACCACGTGTCAGTCACTGTACAGTCATCTTTGTGACTGACAGCTCCTCTTATAATCCTGGAAATAACCCCTGAAGATGGGCTTTTCCTCCAATGCCTAAAGTTATAGTAACGATGGGAACATTTTACCACAGGGTTGACTCATGCCGAAGAACCCGGCGGTGAGAACGCTGGCAGACCTGTACTGTGGGAAAGTGAGGAATACTAGCTGAGTAAATGACCCAGGACACGATCATCTTGATATGTTAATCTGGCTTAGATGCTCCGGGGTAGAATGAGAGAACATATATACATTCTCTACATATGTGCTGCACCCAGCATTGTTTGCAGAAAATAACAAGATAACATCGTCTAGGTCAACAGGGAAAAACCCCAACTGCACAGCTTTTTAAGATTAAATGCTTCAGAAAATGAAACAGAACTGAGATTGCAAACTGAGATTGTTGGCTTATCTTGAAAACAAGTCCGTGCCTCAGTTTCCCTGATGTTACACAGTGTGCAGCGCTGGTGATGAAGAAAAGCTTTCGACTTGAGAAAAGCTCATCTAAATTAAAGAGATTTGGGGAAACATTGTAAAGGATTTGTCTAAGTACGAATAACTTATCAACGACTCTTAGAGCCTCTTGACTTCAGCTGGCTTAATGGAAACAACTTCATCGCCAGCAAAAGAGCTGCTAACACATCTCGTAGCTGTCAAGCTTAAGACCCGATTTACACTTTGGCAGTTCATCTTTCCTTTGATGATCACATCTGCCGCCCTGAGCCTGCCTTCTTCCATGCTGGGACTGAGGACAGGCTGCCACTTTGATTGGCCAGCTCTTTACCTGTCACCCACAGCCTGTGCCGCTCTCACACCTGAACAGCTTTACTCATCGATACGTTTTGCTTCATTAGATACTTTAAATTGTAATACCTGGAGTGTAGGTGTTCCCCACAATAAGCCAACATTGATTTTTTTTTGTCCCCAGTAGGATGTAGGGCCATTCTCAACTAAAAATAACGTCTCCAGAAGTCCTTATGCACCTCTTTTCTTCTAGTTACAGATGGCGTAACTGGATTAAGGAGCTAAAATCTATGTCTACTGTACTTATTCTAATGGTTTAGAGAGCTGCAGGTTTCTGCCCTCAGTGCTACCCACTGGCAATCGAGCTTAAAATCTGAAAAAAAGATTAATGTAGCCACCAAAGGTAAATCAAGACATTTTCCCATTTATAAAGATTCTTCGCTGCCAATTTGACAATAACTTATTTCTCTACACTGTAACCACCATCTGACCGTGTGCTCAGATGGCCTTTCTTTGGTGTGTATGGTACAGAAAGATCTAATTCCATTCTTGTAAGGCCACCGATCCTACTCGAGTTGGACCCTACCCTCATGTCTTCATGTAACCTTAATTACTTCCTAAACGCCCTACCTCCAAACACAGCCACATTAGGGTCAGAGCTTCAATGGTTGAGTTTGGAGGTAACATAATTCCATCCATTGAACCATCTGGGCCTCAAAAAAACCCTGGACCTGCTCCAATCTGTGACTATTTCCAGCCTGGCATATCTAAGTATAGAGATGTCGTCAGTTAACTCAGAGAACAAAGTGTGTTTACATATAAAAATATGCAAAATAGGTGATTCTCCATTTACTAATAGATGTATGAGGTCATTTAACATTCCTCTGCCAAAAAAAGATTAGGAAAAATATTAAAAATCAACGTTTTCAGAGCACTGGAGAACACCCCAAAGGTGAGCAAGAACTTGAGAAGTACTTGCTCCCAACAAACCACCACTTTGGTGTACAAACAAAACAAAACAAAACGATGAACTTAGGGGCTTCTGGCCTAGGGGATTTCTGTGTCCCCAAGTTCCAGCAGCAAAGTTCTACCGCCTAGAGGTAGGGAACTTGGTTTGGGGGTGGGAGGTGCTAAAGCAAGCAGAAATTTAATAAGGAGATTGTAGAAGCAAGAGAACCCCAGACAGGCAGATATAATTGCTCTCTGGCTGACTGCTAAACTGCACACACACGTGGGAGACAGTAAGGAATCTGGCAAAAATCAAAAGCCTGGGGAGACCTGTAAACTCGCTGTGCCTTTGAATGTGCTCCTTGACCTCCGCACGCAGCCAGGGTGGCAGACAGCTGGAGGAGCTCGAATAAAACCTCTGCACAAAACACTGACGTTCAAGTGCACAGTCATGGAGGTACTTCTAGAGAGTTGCATGAAAAACAAAACCAAACGGCACGCAGAGCAGCAACTACACAGCACGGGGAAGATGGACGTTTCGATGTGTGTCCCTGCGTGTCTGCAGCCCGCTGAAACATGAAAGCTGTAATGCTTAGAGGGAAAACTAGAACACGGAGTCGTTATACTGCATCGCCTAAAATGCCTACTTTTAGAACAAAAATGACCAAACCCACACCCTTGGCAAGGATGTGAATAAAAGGGAAACTTTGGGCACTGTTTATGAGAATGTCAGTTGGTGCATCCACTATGGAGAGCAGTATGGAGGGTCCTCAAAAAATTAAAGATAGAACTACCAAATGATCCAAAAATCGCACTTTTAGGTATATATTTTTTTTAAAAATGAAAATAAGACATCAAAAAGATTTCTACACTCCATGTTCATGGTAGTGTTATTCACGATATTCAAGATAGAACACAACCTAAGTGTCTGTCAAAAGATATGGATAGATAAGATGTATTACATACACAACGGAATGTCATTCAGCCATAAGGAAAAAGGAAATCCTGCCATTCGCAACAACATGGATGGGTCTTAAGGACATTATGCTAAGTGAACTGAGCAGGACAAATATTGCATGGTATCACATGTACGTGGAATCTAAATAAAAAGTTAAACTCACAGAAACAGAGAGTAGAAAAGTGGTCACCGGGAGCTGGGTGCAGGGGAGATAGGGAGAGGTTGGTAAAGACTATACAAGCTTTCAGCTATGAGATGAATAAGGTCTGGGTTCTAATATAAAACATGGTTACTAGAGTTAATAATACCATATTGTATAACTGAAATGTGCTAGGAGAGTAGAACTTAAATGCTCTCATGGACGGACAGACGGACGGAAGAAAGGAACGAACGAACGAATGAACGAACGAACGAACGAACTTATGCCTAATACCCCAGATGTTGGATTTAGCAACTTTAAAGCAGCTATTCTAAATATGCCTAAAGAATTAAAAGAACATCTACTAAGAATGAAAAATCAAGTAGGGACTCTCAATAGAGAAATGAAAACTATTAAAAAGAAAAGTATCAAGTGAACATTCTAAGGCTTAAAGATACAGTAAATGGGATTTAAATATTAACTAGACAGGCTAACCATCATATTTGAGATGACGTAAGAATCCGTGAACTTGAAAAATAGACCAACAGAATTTATCAAGTCTGAGAGAGAGACAAAAACACTTGGAGAAAACTGTACAGACCTTAGAGATCTGTGGGATCACGTCAAGTACTCCAACATATGTGGCAGAAGAAGTGTGGAGAAAAGGGAAAAGAAAAGATATTTGAAGAAGTAATTACTGAGAAATATCCTCAAGTTTGGTGGGAGTGCTGTCCTTTATATATAAGGAGTTTGACAAACCCAACACTAAGGAAAGCACACAAAAACACACCATAATCAAACTGCTGAAAGACTAAAAAAAAAAAAAAAAAACTCTCAAGAACAATGAGAAACACAACATGTTACACATGAGAGAAAATAGTAGGATCAATGGGTCACTTTTGAGCAGAAACAATAAACTAAAGAAAACATTATAGAAGAGTCGAAAGTCTACAAAATATATAACAAAAGTGTCGACCAATTATTCCATACCTAGCAAAACTATTCTTTAAAAAAAAAGGTAAAATAAAGACGTGTATGAATAAAAACTGAAAGAATTGGCTGCTCGCAGCTCCATGCCACAAGATACACTAAAGGAAATTCTTCAGATTGAAGAGAAACAGCAGATCATATCCCAGATCCATAAGAAATGGTAAATATGTGTTAAATATAAAATATTGGTGTACGCATATACTAATCTTTGTTTTTCTTGATTTATTTAAAAGACATATGACTATATAGAGAAAAAATCAAAACATTAGCGTGAACATTCTATTATTGGGTTTATGTTGTTTATGGATGTGCTATACGTACGCAAACAAGAATTTAAAGTTTGATTGGGTGGGCTAGTCTAATACAGACTGCCCAGCCTTTGTTGGAAATACTTCATATTAACTTGACACATATTGGCATAAGTCAAAGACACATACTATATGCCAGAAAGCAACAATTAAAGTAATAACATGAATAAGGTAAAAATACAATAGAGGAATTAAAATGGTAAAAGGCTATCCATTCTATGAGTTCATTTTTCTGAAGCACAGAAAGAGGCAAAACGAATGAGTGGCTTCCTAGGGTCGGTGCCGGTGTCAGAGCTTCACTGCAGAAGGACGTGCGGGAAATGCTGAGAGTGGTCAGAAGTGGTGACGCGAGCAGTGACCGAGCAGTGACGACGGCATGAGCGGCACGCGTAGAAGTGGGAGAATTATTAGAAAAGAACGGCAGACGGACAAATAAACATTTCGCATATACGCCCTCTGTTTCCTGAAGTCCTCTGCTCTTCCACCTCCGCCGTTTGCTTTCAGACTTGGTACCCCGGCCCCTCTCCTTGGCTTTTCTCACAAAACAAATGGAAAAGGTCAGCTCAGCTGGCACCGCGACACAGCCCTCCACCCCACCTCCTTCCTGCACAGACACCTGACGTGTGTGGCTCCTTTGGTGCCAGCTCATCGTGAGTTGACGGTTTTCACCTTTGTGTGCGGCAAGGAGGTCATGAAAAGGCGGCACTAATCTGGCCACGCTGCTGCCTAATTCTTAAGATCCCCCCTGGGAAACACTGCATCAACATGCTTCATTGTGGGCTTGTGCCATTTTGCTGTGTTTGACTTTGTTTTCTGTTAGAACAATGCTTTTTTTTTTTTTGGTTTGAGCACTGTATTGCCTGGGGAAGAAAGGGAAATGTCTGTTATTGCTTGCTAAACATCTACCATGAAACCGGCCAAACCACAGGAGCTAATCTCAAATCGGGGAGTTAGCTTCTCAAGGAAGGAGCCCTCTGGTAGACACGCTTTTCCGACATGGCCTCCCAAGCCTCCACGCCTCTCTGTCTCACTTCCTGTGTGTGCCCCAACATGTAAGGCACAGTTCCTGTTGCACATCTAGGGGTTTTATTTGAAATTTTCATTAAAAGGGGAAATCACCACCACTTTCATTTCTTCTGTCTCTAGTGCCAAGTAAATTGGGATCAGACCACACCTTTTCGAGGTCCACTTTGTAAGTTGTTTTGCCTCTTCGTCTGTCATCTTCTCTTATTGCTCTATACAGTATCATCCAACCACATGTTCTGAATATCATCTTGATATTTTTATCATTTCCATATTTATGTACTCGATTTAACCTTTATCTTTCCCCCACAATTAAGATCCATATTGCCAAGAAATCATTGGGCATCCACACTTGGATGTTAAACATACACCTCAGCTCAAGGGGTTTAGAACCACATCTGTCATCTTTGTCGTCAAGCCGTCACCAGTTAACCGAGCCAGGGACAAAGCATTGTCACTGAGTAGCCTTTCCCCCTCATTCTCACACTTAACTCCAGCTCCAATCAGGAACCTTTGGGTTCCGACAGGGTCTTGGACCCTGCGTTCTCGCCTGCTTTCCAGCACTGTAAACACGATTCACACTTTTCTTTGTCCTTTCCATCCTCCCTCACTCTTCTCCAACCTGTACTTTACCAGACTAATTCCAACTCAGAACTCGGGGTCACCCTACACCTTCCAGAACCTCTCAAGTCTCATTTGAAAGACTCTCATGTGATATTAATTGAGTATGTTAAAATCCTTGCATTCTAACATTTCCACACTATATTAGAATGGCTTTATTTCCTACATATCTCATTTAATAGCCTAAATCTCCAGGATCAACAGGGTTATGTTTGTTCTGTCCTCGCTGGCATCTGTGGTCTCTAGCATTATGTCTGGGGAAGCACAGGCCTTCAGTAAATATTACTTGAATAAAAAAATTTTTTTATAATGTATTGTATCCAAACTTAGACTCCTAATTTTCATGTACAAAGGTTTTCTAAATTTAAGTCTTTATACAAAATAATTTCTAAGTCCCCGTCTAGGCAGAAATCAAGCTCTACTTTAGAGAACACTACACTGATGTTTAGGATACGAGGTTGAACTGAATCAGAAGCTCCCCTTGACCACTAAAAGCCCCAGAGATGTACATTCAAATGATACAGTATACATTTTCCAGGTGGCCGGCTGACTCACAGGTAAATTTCCCAAACAAAAGTCACACAACATTGGTCTCTATTTCCAAATCAGTGTCTCATCTTAAAATTGGATGATGAGGCTGCTAAAGGAATGACATTCTGATTATAAACTGTGCACTTAAACTTATCTGGAAGGCACCTGGGCTGACCCCTCTCACTTGTACTCTGCTTTACTCAGAGGTGCAAAGACAATTAAAAATCTCTATTGACAACCTGAAGAACAAGACCTATGTTCTGAACTAAATGCATTTTGCAATTGGACTGTAGCAATATTGGGTACCTGAACTAATAACTCCGAAAAATATCTTGGGGAATAAAGTACAGCTGAACCATGCACTGTATTAACAAGCTGGAACTTGGGTTAAATTGGACTATTGATTCATTATCTGGCATCATCACCCATAAGAATCTTTGCCTCTCTTTAACCTTAGCTGAAGCCACAAACATTGTCTGATCTTGCTAACACCTGGGTTGCACTCAAGATGATGAATGCAGAAGGGGTTGGAGAGATAATAAAGCCACGATATCCATAATCTAAAAGCAGCCCAAGGAATAGCCATGAACCAACTTGAAGATCTGGGGAGCACAGAGTCAGCTTGCAGCCTACACGTCTAACATCATCTGCTGTCCTGAAGAATCCGAAGCTACTTGCTCAAGTGAAGAGGGGACAAAAAAGGACATTAAGGTCCTGGATATACATAAACGGCATCTTCTTAGGTTATTGGTTTATTTGGTGGTGGTGGTGGAGGAAGAAGAAGATGGGCTTTGCTCTCTCTTATTTTTACCTATCTCAGTGTCTTAATAAGTCATTGAATAAATCAGTTAATACCTGCTGGAGGAAAGTACAGTAGGAAGACTATTATATAACAAATTATTAAATATTTCCTCAGTCTCTTGACCTCAGTTTTTGGTTACTATCCATTGACATCTGGTCAAAATTTAGGTAGAAGCCATTGTTACTTGACAGTAATAATCCAAGGCAGTGACCCCAACCCTCTGCCTACTCAAAGATTGTAACAACCACTGGGGGGGGGGGTACTCTTCACAGAACTCATTCTAGGCAATGCTTCTCATCTTCACTTCATCTGACAAAGTGAGAAAATTTAGCTTAGGAGCAGTTATTTCTTTATTTGGGGAATGGCTATATATTCCCCATTACTACTCATTAACTGGCTCTTAATGTTACGATTCTACTGCATACGTGCTTTCAATGCTACACCTTTCACATCTTCTCTGGGAACAGAGGTGGCATCGATTATAAATGTATACGACGTGGGCAGAGATGAATCAGCCGGCACGAGAGGAATGCCGAGACGGAGAGCCAGCTCAGTCACTGGAGTGCCAGACTAAACTGATTGGCTATTTTGATAGTATCTTGAAGCGAGTAAACAATGGAAAATTTTCATAACCCAACTTTCACTAAGTTTTCTGCCTTCCAAAGGCACACTTTAATAAAGAAGGAATAAAAATCTGAGATCTCATCCTACATGACCTCAGTGTGTCTAGGGCCTTTGAAAGAGTGGCAGAGGGTCCCTAAAAAGTGCTGATATATCCCGATGGTTGACTCCAGGCTTCTGTCCTGGGCTTTCCAGTCAATATCCATCTCGACACTATCCCATGCAACTGCCACTCTCTTCGGCTGCTTCCCCACACTTTTGCCTTCTAAAGCACAGCTAATACAAAGTTGTCCCACATACTAGGAAATCAAGAAAGCCATAAAACAATCACAATGCCAACAAAAGAGGAAAACATAGAAGTATTTCTCACAGGAAGTCTTCTCCTGGCCCCCTCTCTCATTTGCCTGGTTGGCCGTGACATGATGGGCATCCATTCACCTGCCCAGCATGAGAGCTGTCTCCCACATGAACCTCACTGTCCCCAGTCCAAAGCCTCCATCTGAAACGATCAAATTACAATAACATCGGGTAAGATGTACATGGTTCCACGGCAGCTCCCTTTTCCATTATTAAACAAAACCATTAGCATCACGATGGGAAGCACCTATATTTTTATTCGTATCCAGCAAGCAGACACTTGGCCATCATGGGCAAAGGCACTTCTGGGGAGGACTTTTTCTTAATGGCAGATTCTGAGCCACACTTGAAGTCTTATGAAGGAGATCAATTTTTAACTGCAAATGTTATTTTTTTAATTATTATACCTGCAACTCTGAGGGCTGAGAAACGGAAGGCATAGAGATAACTCAAAAGAACTCTTTCCATAAAGTCTTTGAGAAATTTTAGACACATGACAGTGCTGCACTGAAACCCACCTTAGGACCGAGCACAGTTTGTTGGTTGTCTCCTGGGAGACTCGGATTACAGATAAACTTGGGTTTGTAGCCCAGGCATCAGTAGTGCCTTGAGCTTCAGGATGGTCTTGAGCAGTAGTTAACGCTTTTGTACAGAGCAGCTGACCTATCAGAAGTGTCAACACTATTGGCAGGTAGTTTCTCTCTGAAGTGGCTTTTGAACCTTAAACCAAGTTCAGGGAGAAGTGTGGAGGTGTCTGTGGGCACGGGTGCCATGTTGATGGGTTGTGGTCTGGTACAGCTTCGCAAACCCCAGACTCCTGGGCAGCACACAGCTTGACGGGTCTGGGTCAGAAAGGGAGGAACGGGTTAACCTAACTTGAAATAGCTAAGATCACTCACGACCGAAAGCCAATAAGATTAGCCTCTAAGGATTCCTAGAAAGAACTGGAGAAAATGTGATAGATATGTAGGCAGGTCCTTGCAGGGGACCACAGCTCACTCATACAGCATGCAGGAGGGCATAAAGTATTTTTATGTTGATATGACCCCATTCATATCCTTAGGGTGATGTGGTCTGAGAGAACAATGGTTACATAGTTTATACTGACTCTGGCAAAGTATGAGCTATTGTTTTCTAGATAGTCACAGATAGGGCGAGAGCAGCCAGTTAAGGTTACGCGTAGTTAAACCAAGATGGAAAGTCATGACTTCCGAGTGCCGACTGAGAGCCTTTTAGCACTGTGCAAGGAATTCTCTCAGAATCTGTTTACAGAATGCTTCTCCTAGTTCTGGCTTTTCAGCAGCTTTATTATTGATTTGGACTAAATCACTATATTGCACATGCGTGCGTGCGTGCATGTGTGTATTTGCCATAGCAGCATAATTATCTAATTGGCTAATGACACAAATCTGGAGGGGCATTTAACACCATAATTGACCCAATTATTTAATACAAGCTCACCAACTTAAAATGATGAATCAAAACTTAAAAGAGGAAATCACGTGGAGATAAACCCAAAGTCGTTTCTTCCTGTAATGAATGACACATCAAGACATGATGGAAGGAGCTCTTTGCAGGAAACCTGGTTATCCCAGCCCCTGCCTTGCCGTTACGTTAGGTCAATGCAGACAAATTACATCTCAAGTGACAATATAAATCCCTTTATCTGTAATATGAGTAGGCTTTTAATAGAGCATCTCTTAAAACTTTTAAGACTCTAAATTATGAGTGCAAAGCTTGTCTGGCTTTGTTTATTGGGGGAAAGCACAGGGTTTGGATTAAACCAATGTCGATCTTAGGTCTAATGTTTAGTACCTGTGTAAATGGGAACAACCTAATTTGATTCTCTAGGCCTCAGTTTCCTCATCTGTAGGATGGAAATCATAACTGCCTTCCAGAGTTTGAGGAAGTATAAAATAAGATAATGCACTGGAAACCCTAGAAGGGGGCATGACACATAGGAGAAAATACATAATAAATTGTAGTTCTCTCCTATTGTTTTCCTACTTCACATTCGAGAGAGAGAGAGTGAGATTGAGAGAGAGAGAGAGAAAGAGGGGAGGGAGGGAGGAAGGAGAAGGGAGGGGGAGAGAGAGAACAGAAAAAAAAGTTTAGGAAGAAATTTCATTATTCGGAAATTAAATGAGCCAACAGTATACTATCCACTGCCTCAAATCTTAACATTGATTATTGTTTACACCTCATAAGAAGCCTTCTCTGCTGATTTCCATATCCAGCAGTGATGTCTCCAAATCAAGTGCTCATATTTTAAGACAAACCCTAAAAATTAGAGCTTATTAGAAGGAACGTACTACAGAGAGACGGGAGAGAGAGTTGTGGGAAGGTGTAAGAATCACCGAAGGAAATACAATGTCTCGGGACGTGTGTAGGCTGCAGAGGGAAACTGAAAAGTGTATAGAATTATTTCTGGTATTTAGTAGGTCATGGCATTGAATGGGGAATAGTCCGCTTTTGTGTTTCCTTTGAGAGCCAAACTAGAACTAAGGAATATCTGCTGGCGGGGGTCGGCAGGCACGGGCAGGATGGGAGAGGCCAGGTTTCAACTCAACATAAAGCAAATATTACAACAATCAGGTCTCATGCTGAAAGGACAGCCTCATGACTCGGTGACTCCCTATCATTAGGGGCCGCAAGAAGACACAGAGGACCTTAAATCACTGGGCTAAAGGTTGAACTACACGATATGCAGACTTCCCTGTAACTTGGAGACTCTATAGTTCCAAGAAGGAAGTGGGTTGGCAGGGATTACATTCTGCAAATCAGTTTCATCAGAACTGCTGTGTTGTGACCTGAAATGTGAAGGCGTTTCCCACAAAACAATAAGACGGCCTTCTTCTCAGCGTAAGAATTCCCCCGGAGGAATTCTCTGATACTGGCACCTTTTGAAATAGTGCTTTGGCAACTTCCAAGGGCCCGGGGCACCTGTGTCCAGACCCCACCTGCCTGGTTTCCTCATCACCCTAACACTTCTCCTTTAGCCAACACGCACTGCCTGGTTTTCCTGATTAGTGAGAGTTACTGTATGTTTATGTAGTTCTCCAACTCTTTTGTCTTCCTCTCATCTCTTGCTTTTCAGTGCGGAACTGCTTGCCCAGTGTGGGCACAATTACTTAAATATAGTTTTTGGCTCTGGCTCCGACCACAGACATCGGGTTATTTTTGATTGTTGTGACTTTTAAGAATGACAGAGGTATGTAGGGAGGGCTGAGAAACTTGGGCAGCAAAGCACACTTTTTTGAGATCTCTGTTTCTGCTAGCACAGCCAGAGAGATGAGCACCTGAGCACATTTAAAGTTGGTAGCCTGGACTGGGAGATCTCCCGCTTCTCAGAGACGGGCTTCTCTTCGCCGTCACTGCACATCTTGGAGCTTCCTATAATATGAGGTGTTTAAATGTGCCTTACTTTTAGAAAGCTTGATGTGTCTTAGAAGGCTGCTAAGAATCCCCACTGCCTGATGCTCACGCCATTTCTACTCCTCTCCCCGTCAGTCTGGGCTGGACCTAATGACTCGTGTCCAATGAACAGAACAGTGATGGGCTGTCACCTCTGTCATTATGTTACAGAAGTAAGCAGACTCTCTCTTCCTCGATGATTTTGATGAAGCAAGCTGCCAGGCCCACATGGCACAGAACCGAGGCCAGACTCTTTCCAAAAAGCCAGCAAGAAACTCGGGGGGGCTTCCACCCAACAACCAATGAAGAACTTGAAGGCTGTCAACAAACTGTGACCTCGGAAGTGGATTTGTCCCCAGTTTAGCTTTGAGATGAGACCGCGGCCCCGGCCGACATTGTGCAGTCCTCGGCCTGTCCGGAAACACAGAACCCTGCTGGGCATGCCTGGATTCCCGACCCAGAGGAACCATGAGACAATAAATATGGAGTTTTCAGTGGCTAAGTTTTGGGGTGATAAACTCTGCGAAAATAGATAACAGAACTTTCTGTAATAGACAAGAACCCAAGCCTAGAATACAATAATTTAGGTGGAAATTGTGTTGCTCCAGAATTAATTTTAAGGTTCATTTTAACCTCAATATCTTTTAAGAAATTAAGTCTTGTATATCTTTAACTATTAGAAGTAGAGAAACTTAGAGTTAAGAGGCAAAATTCGTTATTCATTAAACATTAACTAGAAGGTACAACAGGACATCTTTATAGCCTTCATGTGTATCAGTCAGAATTTCACTAGGAAAAAAAAGAACCCATAGGAGATATATATTATAAAGGATTTAATTGCAAGGAATTGGCTTACATGGTGATGGTGGCTGGGGAGGCGAGTCCAAAATCCGTAGGACAGGCCACAGGAGGGATGGGCTGGAACTCTCAGGGACAAGCTGAAGTGACAGTCCCCGAGTAGAATTTTTTTTTTCTTCAGTTCTGCTCTTAAGGTCTTTCTACTGATAGACTCAGGCCCACCCAGGTTATCTAAAGTGACCTCACTTTCTTAACGTCAGCGGCTTATGGACTCAAATCATATCTACAAAAAACCTTCAGAGACATGCCTCCATTCGTTTGTGACGGGGACCATATAAAACTGAGCATCTCACCATGCAATGCCAAGCGGACACATAAACGGACTTTGAATCATTTCAATGTAAAAAAAAAAAAAAAAAAAAAAGGAAACGTGATTTATAAAAATTCGAAATGTTCGTAACATTCTAGTGACTGTTTCCTGTGAAAATTAAAGCAGATGTTTTGTTTTAATCTTGGTGGAGAAACATATTTGAAAAGTGAACATAAGCCAGCTCTACACTTAAGTTTAAAATGTGGTTTTTCTCCCAAAATGTTATTTTATTATATTCAGAACTCTGTGAGCCATATTTGAATTGTTAACTCCGATCATATAAAACTATTTAAATATTTAACTTGATATTTAATTATTTTCTAAATTTTCAATGGCTTTACATGGTGGAAAATGTTAAATAAATGTTACATACATGTTTTTATATAATTATTTCATTGATAAAATGAGAAAAAAATATAGTTGAAAAAACTGTCAAATTGTCAAAAACACTAACAAAATTTTCTTTGACTTTGCACGAGGTCCTAAAACATTATCTAGCAATGGTGCCACTCTAGGCGAAATGACAAGATAAAGATCCTACCTCACTTATCTAGTCTTTACAGCTACCATGACCATAAATAAAAAGAGGCTGGGGCAATAATGGTAAACTGTGGGTAAATTACCTATTGTCACCAAATATTAAGGTTACTTTATAAATGCATTCGTTTAGCAAATATTTATCACATAACCAGGCACTGGAAATAGAAAGTCCCTTCCCTTTAAGCTGAAAATAAACAAGGTTTGAACGAACAGAACCATGATTATAGAGTGAAGCAGAAGACTGCGTTTCTATCACGCGAAGTGATAGAGGATTTGCCTGGATCCTTGTTCTTATAAGGATTCCTCTTCGCACGCATATCTTATGCGAACAAATTACATGGGGCATTTACACTCTCTGAGAGTAGAAGCTACAAAACAATGTGGCTAGAAAACCCAGAAGGAAAACTTGGAAAAGCAGGAATGAAGTGCAGTGAAACAGTTAACTCTCTGCGTAAATAGGTGATCCTTTTGAGTTAAAAATACATCAGTTAAAAGCAACCTCTGCCTGCAGGTTGCGGCCTCTCCTGAGGTGGGCGGCTTCTGAACTGTGTGTGCTCTGTTCCCCCAGAAACAGCCTTGGGAGGCCTGGGGGTGAGTGACGGCGGCAACTATGTTACATCGAGTACAATAAGCAGCTGGAGACAAGTTCAGATACATGGTCCAGGGGGCATTCTGAGATACTTTTGTTATTAAAGAGACCTTGGTTCCTCTTAGAATTTATAAAGACCTTATCAGTGAGAGTAACATTCCACTGAGTTTCACAGGGTGGTGTGTGGCTTCCGCACTGTGTGGGATGGGGGTGGATTCAGCTCATACTTCTCCCCCCACTTTCTCCCTTCCTTCTTTATTTTCCACCTCCACTACATGATAGAAAACAGCTAGTTTATGTGATACAAGGTGGCCCACTAATTGCGGGACACCTGCAGATTCTTCAAATCATTTTGTCCATATTAAAATACAGATATAAATAAATATGAATCGAGAAAATTAAATATATTCCTAAGAGCAGCAGAAAATCTGACACAAATTAGAAAACATCTATTTTCTTATCATCAATTTGAGGCTGAAATAAATGCCAGTTTCTCAAGCACAGGAACAAGTTCATCTTTCCAGAAGGTCCCTGTCCCCACTCCTTGATAAAGCTGGGGCCTTAACCAAGAGCATTCAGATCTTAAAGAGACTAAAAAAAATAAAAATAAAAATAAAAATAAATACATAAATACATAAATAAAAAAGCAAGTGCAGAAACGAAGAGGCAGAGACATGTGTGTACCAGAGGAGACGTCGAGCAGGGTCGTCCGTCTTCTTGGGCCCTGTTTGCCCCGAGCGTCTGTGATGGCTGACAGAGAAAAGAAGCGACCCGTTTCCAAGATGCTCTGCCTATCCCTGGCATTTCTTTCCTATCGGTCATCTTTGTAGACGTTAGACCATCTGATACTTGCATATTCTTATCACTAGAAATTAAAGAGCCACTTGAAAATAAACAAACAAATCTTCCCTCTCATTCTCTAGACACCTACAATCTATCTATCTATATAGTCTTATATTTAGTCTTTGACTAAATCTGTTGGGTCAAGGGTATAAAAAGCTGATGTGACCAAGCTCAGCTGAAAGCACATTTTCTCATATTTGGTGGCGGACAGCTTTTGAACAGGATTCTAAACTTGTCCTTGAAAACCAGTATAACGAGAATTAATGTGTCGATGGCGATGCATGCACAGCCTTTATTCCGCTCCCAATTTACTTGAATACAAAATTGCCTTATCTTTTACCCAAATGCATAATTAAGTTGGAGTCATCATAGTATCATTTATCTCTGATACTATCGCAAGATCTTTAAAAAGATAAAAGGAAGATGCCTTCGAAAATTATTCCTTAAAGTATATGAATAGTTCGTAATTGTGTCTCCTTGATTGTAAAACCTCAGGTAACCAGAAGGCAGTTATTAGATGTGGAACCACTTGATTAAGGGCACACTCACACACGGAAGCTCCTGTGAGGACTTCTTTAAAAGTAAAAATAGCAAAAACAATTTGGGCACATGAGATGCGATCAGTACAAACCACTGTCGCTTTGCGGCCCCATCCTCACCCGCAGAGATGGTGAGTTACACGCCTTTCTCTCGTCAGGGCTGTTTCTCCCTTTAAGCGATGGCCTTTCCTCTCCTGTAACGCGAGGGACCTTCTTTCCCCCTGCATCCGTGCCTCACCTTTTTGTTTTTGCTCGATTCCTCCCTCAAAAGCTATAGTCACGATCCGTTCTCCACCTGTGTAAAAGAAGAAAATCTTCCCTGATCTTGGGTCCTTTTTACTCACGTCTCTTTCTTTTTGTCTTCTCTTTACAGCCTAAATTCCTAAGAACAGGTGACAATCACTATCCTCACATCTTTGGCTCCCAGTCCCTCTACACTTTTATATTTGTCAAATTGCTAAATATCTCCAGCATGCAGGAAAATGCAGTGAATGGCACGATGTACGCCTGTGGGCCCGCCACCAGCTTTGTCACACATTAATCGATTTCCATCTCCTTTTTCAGTCAGTCTTTAAAGAGAGAAAACATTATAGATACAGGTAAGCTCCCTGGTCACTCCCTCCTTTTTAAAAAGTATCTCATCCAGCTCTTGCCTTCAGAAAGTTGAACTGCTGGGGATGAATACCTACCTGTCCTCTTTTGGAAAGTTCCTCAGATGAGAGGTTAAAACTACTGTAGACTGGTTACTCTGTGTGGTACAGTCAGAGTCAAAGCCCTTTCCATTGGTGTTAGTAGTTTGCAGTTTATATATATATATACACACACACACACACACACACACATACACATATATATATACATATACACACACACACACATACATATACACACACACACACATACACATACATACACACCCACACACACATACATATACATATATATATGCATATGCATTTATGATGTATATATCTTTGATTCGTCTACCTGACTGTTTCCCAGGCTCAGGGATGGCATTTAAGAACGTGTTCTGTGACCCCCTTGGTGTTGCTCCCTCTCCCTTTCTGCTCCTGGAGTTAACCAGCTGGCTCCTGGAGTTTTGAAGCTCTCTGTGGTATTTTATTAACTGTCCAAGGAAGCTAATGCACCTTCCTTAAAAATGGTCCTTCCATGCCCGCGCCTAAACACCATCGTTACGGGGCAGTCATGGGAGCTCTGGAGCTGACATCTTTAAGGAGTATATTTTTAATGGGAGCCCAAAATGTAAACTTCATGATGTTCGGGACCCCTGTCTGCTTTGTTCATCGCTTTACCACTAGTGCCTGGTGCAAAATACAAATGAAGCTAATAGTAGGTGCATCAATGTGGTGTAATAAAAAATGGATTCTTAGAAGCTGTTGTTTTCCAACGAGCTAGCGGCCAAGAGCTGATCAGGCTAGGAGGTGAGAGGTGGAAAGGGGCCAGAAGTCATTTACCAGAGTTATGATTTCTTAGAATTCGAAGAATCTCCTACCTGATAAATGCATATTTTTCAAATGCATCCCTAAGAAATGGTCATCATCCTTTCCTTTAATAGCTCTGACAGGTATCAGAGCTTAATCTCTTTAGTCTCTTTAGTCCTACTGCTAATTTCTGATGTTCTTGGATGGGTCTGGACCTCAGTTTCCTTCCTGAAGAACTGAGAAGTTTGGACAGATGATCCCTTGTAGCTCTAAAGACCACATCGGCCTCAAGACCTCTGGAATGAAGTGGCAGTCATGACAAAGGAATATCAAATGAAACTTTATTCGAAGTTTTGTCTGGACTGTCTACCTAGGCTGCTTCAAAATGACTTTGTATTTCTAGAACAAGTCATTCCTAAGTGATAAAACCAGATGTCATAGTATATAGTATGTATGTGTGTACAGAATTTTTTTTTTTATGTGGAAACAAGAACCACCTAAGATTAACCATCCTCTGTGGGTAATCCACATAGCAAATAAAACACATGCAGATCAGCAAGAGAGTTAAGCCACTGGCAAAAATAAAACCCAAAATTCAAAGGTCACCCTCGTTTACTCTCTTGTTCAGGATGAAAATGAAGATTAAAGCAGAGTAAAAAAAAAAAAAAAAAAATCCTGGAACAGCAATGCTGTCTAGAAATATACCCGGGCTTTGGCGTTTATTTGGCGTTTGCAACTGTTTTCCATATAATCACCACCCAAGTGGGGGCGTCTCTAAATAATGGAAATGCTGACCGACCAAAAATAATGGAAATTCTAATAAAATCCGAGAGCAAAATTCTCTCAGACAGGTTCCACCGGCTAATCCCCCATAGTCATCCTTTTGTTTCTAGAAATGGCATTAAAGCCACCCAGTGAGGGACAGGAAAACTATACAGACTCCTGTTCATTGTGGGCACTTAAAACCTCACCACCAAATGTAGGTTTTGACTCTCTGCCCAGCACAGCTTTGAAAGTTTTGCCATGAAGTTCTAATTGCTAAGTAAATGTTCACTCATTATTTCTCCATAAAGGGGAGAAAAAGAAAAAAAAAAAACAGAGAAGAGAAACTGGGAGAGGAAAATATGTTATTTTCTTAGAGAAAATACACATCCTAGGTGCATTCTTAGGCTTAACATTGTTACTCCTGCCGATAAAGTTGATCATTTCTTCATTAAAAAAAATACTTCCTGTGTATCTGGGACCTGTTGTTAATATGTCCTCCCTTTCCGTGGTGCAGCTCCCCTCCTCCTCCTCCAAGCCTATCCTCTGCTATGTAAATAAGATGCCTTTCCACTCAATAATATTCACCAAAATGCACGGTTTCCAAAATCATGCCCCACATTTTACAAACTATGACTGCTTTACCTCTTGGAAATAAGTTTGTTTCTGACAAGAGGTGCCGATTATGGATCTTCTGAGACCCTCTCAGGCCCAGAGTGGACGCCTACAAATAGAATATCTGGTTCTTTCCCCAAGGGGTTAACAGTTTCCCTCGAAAGGCAAAGCTGGCTAACAGGTATGTTGGTGCCATACTTTATATACAATAAGAAGACGCATATAAGAAGTTGTATATTCAGGTTGGATTTAACATCATAAAGAGCATAAGCAAGGATATAACAATAAATAATTCATTGAAAACCTGAATGTGTTTTTCTCAAGGTTTTATGTCCTGAATACTACGTAATACTTTCACTTCTACCAAGATTTCAGAATCCCATCACTGCTGCCATTTGGGTGGGATCGTTCTTTGGTGTGGAAGGCTGTCCCGTGCGTTGCAGAATGTTTAACATCGTAGGTGACCTCTACCCAGTAGACGCCAGAAGCATCTCAGGTGTATCTGTGACAATGAATTCCCAAGTCAAGAGATTGATAGGTTGTAACGTCTCGCTTTCAAAGCGTCCTCCCAAAACGATCTGACGGACTCACTGCACCAATAAGAATGTGGAGGTTGAGTTGACAGACAGAGCTTGACTAGGCAAACCCCACGAGAGAGAGGCTGGGTCAGACAGCAAACCTTGCATCTAGAATACGCGAAAGCAGACAAGTGGCTCTAGAGGTGCTGGGTGGGGGTGTGGGGAGAAAAGTCCCCCTCCCCACCCCAATCATTTGTGACTTAACTCCTGAATCTTCCTGAAGTGCAGGAAACAGCAGTCCATGTAAAATCTATAAATAGTTGTATAAGTCAAAGTTTCTTTTCAGACGAGAAAAAAATTAAAATACCCTCTGGAGAAAACATGATCTTTTCTCCATGTTTTAGTTGTCAGTTTTGACAAGAATGATACAAGCTAATTAAATTTTTGTTAATTTATTTTGTCTGATTCAGTGACTGCCTGTCACACAAATCCCTCAATAAGTAAGAGTTCTCTCTGCTATAAACTTTCTACTCTTTCTCTGAAATGCCATTAGGTAAACGCACGAAAAGTGGACCTGTTTTACTCAAATAAACACTAAAAGCACTTAAACTCAATCCGCCCTCAATACTTCAACTCCTCATGTCTGTTTTGGAGAGAACCTAACTCTTTCCAGCTTATAAATCTCCAATCGGGACCATTACCCTCTGAAAAATAAAAGGCTTTTGCAGATAAAATACAAAGATGAAGTTAAGAAACTGACGGTAGATGAAACCCGAATATGCTGCATTCCAGTTCGCCTTAAAATTCCCAAGGACCGTTTCTCACATCATTCCTCTTTGGGTTAAAATTTGAGAACGACACCGTGTAATCATTTCAGTCCTAGTTACCTCGAGTGATTAAAGTCCTTTTTTTTTTTTTTTTTTTTTTTTTTTTTTTTTTGTCAGGAGTATTATAAAGTCACAACATCATGCCAGGACAGAGCATGATATTTGAATCAATATCAACATCGGTCACATGTGTGGTTATCTAATCGATCTTTCTTTTCTATGTCATTTTTATGGAAGGTTCGGGTCTTCCTTATTATTGGAGATTTAGCTCAAACATCACCTCCACTGCAAATCCTGCCCTGCCCGCCTTCCCTCCACTCCTACTGGAATGATTATCCTAAAAAAAGAAACCGTACTTAGTTTTTCTCATTCTATCTGGCAATTTCTTGTTTGCATGCCTGTTAGATAACTCCATTTCTTTGAAAACATGTCCTTGAATCGCTCAGAGGATAAGGAGGGAAAAAAAGGAAGGGGCCAAGAAGCAGAGAAAGGAGAAGAGTGGGAAGGAAGAAAGGAAAAGAAACTTTTTTATAACTGAGCTACTGGTCTACCATTTAGAGAAGGGCAAATCCAGGCTCCCTGGTGCTCCTACATTACTTTGTCCATACTTACTACCATTACACAGAAGACTTACATTTCATTAGCGTATAGTCACCAGACCTTACTCAGATTTAATAATATTCAGGATCAACGTTTAGAATCTCAACAAAGTTTTACTGGGTTTGGTGGTTAATGCTATTGTCTTGAATATCCAAGGCAGAAAATGATTCATCATACATTATGCTAAGATGCTAATACTGCAGTAATAACTAACCCATTGAGCACCTGTTTGTCTCAAGCACTTTCTTATATAAATCTTAATCCTCAGGACAACCTGGTGGGCTAGGTATTGTTATTACCTCCATTTTAGAGATGGGGAAACTGAGGCAAAAAAAGTTAAAAATCATTATCCATGGTCACACGGTTAGACAGTAGTAGAGACCAGACTAAAAGCCAACAGAGCTCTGAACAACACAGAAATCAAGTTCATGACTATTACAAGTAGCTTCGGTATAGTCAACCAGCATTTTATTTGTTGACATTTGATGAATCAATTTCATGTCATATTTATGGTTATGATTTAAATTAAAACAGGATATCAATAACCCATGCCCCAAGCTCTCTTTTTCTATGCTCACAGAGTAGATTAACTGTTCTATCCCCTTGTTATTCTTTGTGAATATCTGGACCTCTTTTCTGAACTCTAAGCTTCGTAGGAATTTATTCATTATCACATCTTTCACAGCTGTTCTTGCTGAATAAGATAAAATTGTTCAAGATTCAGTAAATCCATCCTCTTCTTTCTACTGCACGCCATAAATAGAATTATTAATTCATGGATTTGTCTGATTCCATTGACTCCCACATGCGGGAACATAATATTAACTTTAATTTTTATCATTCTAATAAACCTCTTTTAATTTCATATGGGAATGAAAGCCTTGTAACGAGCTTTCTTGGCTTTTGAAAACGCCTTTAGAAAAACGAGGCTGAGAATTTTAATCCAGGAAGGTAAGCAGAGGCCGTGATGCTCAGACAATAATTGAATTCTTCAGAAACACTTAAGAGTTTTCTTCGTTTGGGATTAGTCATTTTATAGGAACTTCAGATTCAAAGAACCTTTTAAAACCAGTACAGAGTTTTGTTATGTTGTCTTGCATAATGTGGTCACTTCTGCATAAAGGTATCTGCATGTTTTAATTCTTCTTGGCAGCAAAACACTCGAGTACGTGACTTGACACTCATAGGCACTCTGGCACGTTAGCCGTTCCCTCTCCCCCTGCGCCCCACGGCTTCCCCCCTTCTCTGTAGCTGGAACTAACTCACAGAACAGACCGCCCTCTCCCTCAACTCAAACAGAACACCCAGCGGCGGGAAGTTACAGGGCAGTCCCCCACCGGAGGGGCGGTGTCACGGCTCCGCCGGGTCGTCGCGCGACAGAAACCGGTTTACCGGTGTTCTGGCGTGCGTGTACCCCGCCAGCGCCACCAGCACCCCAGCGAGGGTGTGACTGCTGCGTGATGCCCCCCTCAGCGGGGCTCCTTTCCTCTCACATCGCTGCATGTCTAGAGCTGTTGATAGGCGGCCCTTTATCCCAGAGTATTTCCAAGAGCTCTACAGGGGAAACAGAGCTGCTGTGTGCATCGTCGTCGAATGAGCACACCCCGCTTTCCAAGGTCACACGTGGACTGCTGCAGAGCTGCCGCTGGCCGGAAACAGCGGCGGGACAGGGAGCGCCGGGGCACGTAAGGTCGGAGCAAGCGCGGGGCAGAGCCAGCCCCGCATCGCTGTCCGATAACCGGGAGGACGGTGGTGACGTCCACACCTCTTCTGACAGCTTGCCGCCCGCTACCCTGGGACACACCTGTCCAGGGGAGCAGGACCGTGTGGCTTTCTGTGTAACTGGCTCCTCGGAGGAAGGCAGTGGCCTGGGCGGTGAGCTCTGGGTCACGTGGGGCTGAGAGCCGGGGTCGTCCCGCTCCCGGTCACCGGCTCGTCCAAATTCGGGAGAATGAGAGTTACCTTACACTTAGTCTTCACTTCCTCCCCGACGGAGCACCTCGGAGCCGTGACCAACACCTCCACGCAGGCGAAGGCGGAACCCACCCCAGATCAGAGAGGCCAGGGCTCCTGCACGGCGTGGACCAAGGCCCCTAACGTGGTGGCTTTGCCCAGCTCAGCAGGGAAAAAGTGGCCTCGTCTCCTTGGAGAGGATGCAGGAATGAGCCAGACCCACGTCCTAAGTCTAGGGACATAACAGATCACATCTCAAGTTCATAGTCTCCTAATCCCGCCGGCCCCCTCCCCCGCCACTCCCACCCAAATGGCTTTAAATGTTCAGTAAAGTAGCCTCTGGTGCGATTAGTCACTTCATAAGTGGCCCTTTTTGGGGGGGGGGGGGAAATTTGCCAGGACAACTGTTGAGTGATGTCTCACTTTATGGCCCCCGGGGGACGAAGCATCTCTGGTAAGGCCATCAAGCGGGGAAAGGCGAGTGTAAATGTACCGTTTTCTCTTTTCGGTGGTAACTTTAAAATGTTTTTAAATATTTTTGGCCCCACCGTCATGGCATTACCTCTGCGGATGCGAGGACGACACAGGGGCTCCGGAGGAAGAGAGGAAAACACTTAAATGGGGCTCCTCGGGTTTCCTCGGTTTTACTGCAGAAAATACTTTTTTTTCCTCCCTCTCGCATGGAAAGAAAAAAATAATAATAACTTTCTGCTCTCATAACTTGGATCCTCCAGGACGGGGTGTTAAAGGCTTTATAAAGATTGACTTAAAATTCCTAAAGTGACTAATAGGAGCGAACGGATGGCCGCACAGGGCACAAGGCAGGGCCCGTGACAACAAGCGATGAAGCGACGTTTCCTTGGCCCGCCCGCCGTTTGCGTCAGGCGAGGGCCGGAGCCTGCAGGGCATCCGAGGGCACAGATTGGGGCCGTTCGGTGAGCTTTCGGGAAGGTGACGTTGTAAAGAACACCTAATGGTGTCGTCGTAAAACCCGCCCCGCCTCGCTTCTCACCCTCTGAGCAAAGGAATCGGGGACAGAATCCAGTCACGAGTCAGAGCTGCCGATGACTGAAAACCCTGGGGATCCTGCCAGCGAGGTCACTGCAGCGTCACACTGCTCGTCGGCAGGTCCTACAGGCTCCTGAGGCAGCCCTGGGCAGGGACGCGGCTGTGGCCGCGTGGTACCCCAGGGACGCTGAGCGTTAGGCTTTGGGGAAGCAACCTTCAGCAGAGTTCCTGCTCCCCTCACCCCCAACAACTTGTCTTCCTGTTTGGCACTAAAGCAGTGCAGCCATCCTCGTACAAGGGACCATGGAGGCTGAGACAATATTCGTGGGGGCCGGCGAGGACGGAAGACCAGAGGGCTCCCCCCGTGTTGTAGACAGGGCACCCAAATAAAAGAGTCTTGAAGAACAGGGGTCTGCTATCACATGCGTTGTGAGGTTTCCGGGTAAGTAACCTCGGCAACGCAGTGATGTCGGGGGACCCCCTCGGGGAAGCAAGATGCCTGCCACAGATCCAAGCCTTGTCCTTCACCTGGACGCGTTGAAAGGCAGAAGGAATGGCGCTTTGCTCCTCGCACCTTTGTTTTGATTACGGTGGACACTGCTCCCCCGAAGAGCCTAGAATGCCCTACCACCTGCCACCTCACACACCTGCGGGCGGGAAGGAAGGGCAGGCCAGCTGCGGCAGGCTTAGACCACCCCTGTTCCATCTGCCTGGGCTTGGGGGAGCGTCCACCGTCCCTGTGTGAACTGCTGCCTCGCGCTTGAATAAAATTAGGGTTCTAGCGGCCAGAAAAGGAGGCCGCAAAGCTGCTGAACAGGCCATGGCGCCTGGACAGGACCCCTGCCCGCGGATTCGTGCATTATCTTTGGTGAGGAGTTCCTTTCTCATGGACGAGAATAAATGTCCTGCCCGGGAGGAAGGAGTGAATCTGAGTTTAGAAAATAAAACGGTAACATTTCTCAAAAAAAATTTAAAAAAAATTTAAAAAGACTATCTCATGTGTTCCTGCTTTATCCCCTTTCCCTTGTTCAGACCTCTTCAGCTCTTCCCCATCAGGATTCCCCATTCGACAGTCTCCTAAAGGTTATGGACTTCGTCCCAGGCAAAAAACAAATTCCTCATTTCCTCGCAGGGTGAAAAACAGAACAGAATTTGCCAAAGCATTCTCGGATTAATTGGAAGAGAGCACGGGCCTCCTTGGACACCGCCTGTCTAGACGTGGAATCCCAGAGTCATCCTCTCAGTTTTCGTCCCTGTCTTACGGAGCAAATAAATCACTCCCTGCGGAGGCAGCTCTCGCCTCGTCTCGGGGACGGAGGGGTCGTGGCCCACTGGCGCGGGGGGTTCCTGGCACCTTGGCTCCTTTGCCTTCCTCTACCCTCACCGTAAGCCGGCTCCTCCTCACCCAGCGGAAGCCTATCAGGCCTGCCACACTGGACATGGCGAGGTGCAGAATGGTGGGTATAAAGGGCTCCACGCGTTAAGATAGGAACGTAAAGCACTGTCATCTTATTTAATAATGACAGTAATAACTACCATCACTATATGATTTTATTTTAAAAAAATATGTCAAGTAACCCTCCCCCAGCCCATTTTTTAATATGGTCCTAATAAGAGGATGGGCATGAGAGTCTTTTGTAGGAAGTTGTAGAATGATAGATGTTTATGATCAGACCCACAGCTTTGTGTCCGTGACCCAGGCCCGAAGTCACAGGCAGTCATTTAAAGGAAGGATAAAAAAATATATGCTGTCTTGCCCGGTTCAAGAAGATCTACTTTGTTTGGCTCTGTGTATTTATTTGGATACGTCTGGAGGGAGGGGATAGAGAATCCACAATTATCGCACTTCGCGCTGAAATGTGTCCTTTATAAATAATTGATCATTAATGTGGAACCTAATTCATTATTTAACCATTAACGAAACATTTCTGATTATCATCATCGAATGGGCCCCTTTTAGAGCTAGTCTCTAGTCGGAGACTTAGGACACGGGCGATTAAGGCGGCACGAACTGGCTGAGAGCGGCACAGGCCCAGGAAGCTCGCGCGGCTGGTGGCAGCGGGAAGCCAGCGTTGCCCGCTGGCCCTGGGGGCACCGGCTGCCCTACGGGCAGGAAGCGTGTGACATGGGCGACCTGCGCTAATCAGTTGGCCCGGGTCCCGTTCCCTGCCGTCCAGGTCTTGTTCTCTCTAGATCGTGTAGGAAACGTCGCCTGTTTCTCACCTGACCCTTCCATTCGATGAGCTGGGCAGGGCGCACATAGTTATCCCCGTTTCATACCGAGGAAACGGACCGAGCGCCCAAAGTCACACGGCTTGGAAGTGGTGGGGCTGGGAAAATGCGGGAGGCTAGCGCCGTTTTCAACAGTCAGTTTTCGGAGGCTTCTAGTCGACACTGCCTGAGCCACAGAGAACCGACGTCCTTCCTTTGGTGACGCAAGGACGAGTTTCTCAAGGGGCCCACGACTCCCCGCGGAAACGTCGCACGGAATGGTGTGGAATGAGCACATCCTCATTCATCTGTAGGAAAAGCCCTTCGCTGTCACCAAATGAACTGGAATCGTAGAAATGCAGGAGGTCGTCACTGCACTGAATCGCCCTAATCTGTCCACCCAGGAGTCCCTAAAGAGGACTCGCAAACCAGGAGAGACAGTACCGCGCTGTGTTTGCCTCTATCTGCCCCGAAGCAATCTGGGACACACCTCGGGGACTCAGAATATACCCCAAAGCCACCTCTCCCTGCCCCGGCAACCCGTTCTTATAAGGAAGAACAGCTCCATCAACAGATGACAAAGGAAACGGTGGCTCTGACTCCTCACACCTGAGGCGGTGCGCAGTGAGATGTTTTTCCCACTCAAATACTGAGCTCTCGGATGGAACATGGCCTGGACTTCATAGGGATTACCGAGTCTGAGACAGTTTGGGCAGGGAAAGAAGGTGAACCGAGGCAGTGGGCAAAGAGGTTGTTCACTGACAGGATGTGGCCAGATGTTTATCTTTCAAGCCACCAAGGGCACGAACTGGCCAGGCCTGGCAGGGGCTGGCACACGGCATTTCCCTCCTCATGCCTCTGCCAAGCCGCCTGAATCCTGACATCTCGAACATTCCGCCTTCGCACACGGCCTCCCTGGAGATCGGCGTCTGGGCAGCGGCGCTTCCTCCCCGAGGTCAGGCCGTCCAGACACGGTGCGTCAGGGCCCTGGTCTTTCTGTCAGACTCTTTTCCGTCCTCAGTTCCCAGGGTTCAAAGTCACGAATGAAAATGCCCAGTACGCCTCTGGTTTTCCTGTTCTTCTGCAGTCCAGGAAAAAGGATGTCTACCGCGAAATTACCCTGTTTTTGAGACGCAATGCGGTCTCATTGGGAAGCCTACAGGACTGGAAATTTGGAGCCTTTTTCTTCCCCACCCCCCAAAAAAATCAGACTCTATCACTAGTTCTGTGACCTTGGGCACATAATATAAACTAGCCATGACAGAACAGTGAGCTTAACTGATGTAGCTGCCCAACCTTGTGAAAGCTTCATGGAGTGCGAGCAAACTCAGAGGCTCTGAGACCACGAGTGAACCAAAAAAGCACTGAACACTAAAAGCCAGATCTGTGGCTTAGCTCTGGCAAACACTCGGCGCGCTCTAGTGCGAGTCCTGTGCATGGACCCCACCTCCGGCTCCGTCTCTTCTGCCCAGCATCATACTCCGTGTGCCGCCGTCTCCAACGGGATTCTTTTTGTCTCATTTATATTGCTATAGTCCGTATGGGTTTAAAGCCATCTTAAATCACTTTGGAAACACGCATTAAGGAAGGGAGAACGGAAATGGGGAAAGGAGAAAACTGGCAGCCGTTCGGCCACTTCCCGCCGCCATTTCACGGCTGCACTCACCGAAACTTTCATAGACACTTCCTTTGCTAAACGCCTGTCACCTGGTTCTGCTTCCTGCTAGTACCGTGGACGGCAAGGACAGACTTCGACACCACGGCCTCTCAAATGCTCGACCTCCTGAACTCCACTGGCCTTCAACTCTACTCACCTTCCCCATCGCTCTGCACACCACAATCTAGATTTCAACTCCTGGAATTTTTCCGTCTCTGAAATTGTAAATTCGGACATGTCCCTTAAATCAGTTAACTTTCTTTACACTGCAGGTAACGAAAGCTGGTTTAAACTGTAAAGGGGCTTCATCGCTTTATGGAATGGAGAAGCCCACCTACGGGACAGACTTTAGGGCGAGATCGTTCCAGTGACTTGATGTGGTCTTCTTGGACCCGCTTTCTTCCCATACCCATCCCCTGCCTTCCGCAGCGGCATGCTCAGGGTGGCAAATTACGCATTGTTCTGGGCTTCGCACTGCATGCCACACCATCAAAAAGGGGGGCACGAGTCCCTTCCTAGAAACTTCCAGAAAATGTCTTCTTCACTCTCACTGATGCAAACTGGGCTGCGTGCTCAGCCCGGAACTAAGAACATGGGCTTATGGCTGGATGACCGTGAACATAGCACTCAGATCACATATTATCAGCCACCTTCCTCTAAAATTATATTTTCTATACGGAGAAACTGCAACAACCAGATTTGCCATAAGTCACTTCCCCAAAGAAAAACCACAATGGTCTCGTGAAGCAGGAGAGAGGATGAGGGGACACACACCTTTCTCACAAATTTCTTCTGTTTTCAGTATCTTTACTTTGTGTCACTTAATACCACATTTTCTTCTTTGAACATGTGATGCTAATGAGATGAACATATTAAGGTATTAAGGAAGGCAAGTGAAGCTTAGTCTAGAAATTGAGCATCTCAACTGCAGGATATCTCTTGTAAATAAAAACAAAAGTCACAATTCACAGGAATTTCTGACCTCTAGATTTTTAGCAGTGTAACTATCTTGCTACTTGCAATGTGGAAATAACTATATTTGAAAAAAACATTGACGAGAAGGACACATGTGGCATCGCTTTGACGGATTTTCTTAATAAACAACTTTATTGAAAAACAGAGGCAATGGGCTGTATAGCTCTGTACTTCTCTCCATCCTCACCTTATTCCAGGTACCCTGTGGGATAAACCTGGCTACTGAGATACAGAGACTTAATCAAATGAGAACAGAGTTCAGCCAGGATTGAGAGTTACTGATTTAATGGCCTATTGACATGCAAGGATTATGTTTTCAAAGCGTCATTTTGAACTTTGAGGGAAAAAACTACATACTGGTTTTCATGTAAATTACAGGGACTTATCTGTGATGAAGGCAAGCATATACTTTATCAAGACACATTGAAAGTATCGCAAAAGTCAACCTTAAAAATAAAGCTGTAACTGGTACCTAGCTGACCTGGCCTCTCCCTAGCCTCTAAAACAAAAAAAGAAGACTGTACTCACAAATGTTTTCATGTATGATATTTACATTTAGATCAGAAAGAAACCAATGGGCAACTTGGATCTAAATGTCTCCAACATGTGGGCAGATGTCAGCTTATGGGGTCACCTGAATGGCGTTTATGGCCGAGGACACACGATTCGGCTTGTTTCGGTCCGTTTGAGCAGCCTGTCAGTTCCATAGCTCTCTGCTCTTGGGCATAAGGTGGGATGTCATTAGCCCAGGGGGGTGGGGACAGGACCATGAAAGTGGAACCATGTGTGTTGTAGCAAGAGAAAATGCATTCCAGTCACTATTCCACTGCAAGTATAAATGCGTGCTCTCTGCCAACGTTCCTTTATGTATCACACACTATGTGCACGTGCGGATACATGTCCTTTAATTAATGTAGCCCCCGGGCACTCACACTCGGCACTGGCCAGGTCAGGGACGAACTCCCTGAGTCTGCACCAGAGAACTCAGAGATGAAATGTTAGGGCAGATGGACCAGCAATCGATCCCAGGTGTACCTTTCATCAGCATGTGTAACGCTCCACAACGAAGGAAAAGTCCTGGTCTGTCATTACAGGGGTCACATCTACCAGGACCTCAGATACTGACACCATCTGGAGCCACCACATGCTACCATGAAACAGGGTCACCTAATGAGTGGTGTTTGAATATGCAAGTGAAGGTTATAAGTTATTCTTCTACCATTTAATTTTATAAGGCTTCCATTTCCAAATGAATTTATGAAGTTATCAAAACATGAAGAATTCTCCTGTGCTTACTCTTGAAGGTCACCTAACTCTGATGGACTGTTTTGTTTAGCTGACGGTGCATTTTATCAGAAATGCCTTAAATGTTCCCTTTTAAAATACACTGTACTTTGTAAGCTTAAGGAATAACAACTTACATTTGCGAAGACACCCAGGGCCTTGCCATGTGTCATTTCGGCCTTTGGTGATCAAGTCAGATTCATGTTACATACAAACAGGGATGGCTCGTTGTTCCAAATGACTTGAATGGTGTCTTTCAAATGAAGGTGGGATAATTTAAACCCATCTGAGCTGGGTCCTGGTGTAAATCGCTTTTTTCAAAGATTTTCCTAACATATTTATGATGCCAAATGCCACGTGTCTCTTCCTTAGACGAAAGCTATAGGAGATGTAAAGGCTGAACTCATAATGAGTTTGGAAGTAATTACCAGGGTGTTTCTGTATAAACACCATTTTTTTTCTTCTTTAGCTATTTCATGTTTGAGACTATGTTCTTTTAAAACACAGGACTCACGGGCTGGCCCTCCATAAAAAGATCATTTGCTATTTTTTGGAGAACTTGAGAAATGCACCGCAGTACTGCTCTGTAAGATGTGCCTTTGTATGAATTCTGTAGAATCTCTTTTGTGTCATGAAATGGTTCAATGCACTGTAAATAAGGCAGCAGAGCCTTTGTCCACGTGAAATCTGTCTAACAACCCTGAGTTCACCTTCTTTTGGAAAAACGAAAAACAAAAAACACCTATGTAATATCCTAAACCACTTTCATTAAATTTCAAAAAATCAAATCTCTTTGTATCACGGTGATTCCATTTTTCATCCCTTGAAAAAAAAGACTAGATAAAAGAAAACATATTACGTGATGTTTCCAATGATAGGAAATGCCCCAAAAGAAAATATAGAGAGAGACAGAAAGCAGATTTGTAGTTGCCTAGGGCTGGGTTAGGGATAGAGAATGACTCCAAATTGGCACAAGATCACTTTTAAGGGGTATTAAAACATTCCAAAATTAGATTGTGGCAATGACTGTACAACCCTGTAAATATGCTAAAATGTACTGAATTGTACATAGAAAACAGGTGAATTTATTGCATTTAAATTATAGCTCAAAAAAGCCATTTAAAAAGAGAAAAGATAATGGTTAAAAGCCAGATAATAGCTTTGAAACTTTTCTATCCACAAAATATAAACTTTACATATTTTTCCTGACTAATTACATCCTTTTTAAATAATATTAAAGTAGCATGTTTTCTAGGACTGTGCGCATTGTTCGTTTCATCTATAAAAATAATGATCCATTAGAGAGTGTATCAGTTTGCTAGAGCCATTTCTCAGGCAGCTATGGACCACTCCAGGTCAGCTGATCAGAGCTGAGGTCAGCTGATCGGAGCTGAGGTCAGCTGGAGGGCATACTCTCCAGGTGAACCACATGGTAGCCGGGGCAGTTCTTCCCTTGCCAGTGGCAAAGGTGGAAGACAGTGAATAGAAATAGGCAAGGTATCTTAAGGGCTTGACTTTGATGAGGTGCCCAGTCAGGCGCACCTCCTTCAGTTGGCCAGAGCAAGGTCCATGACCGAACTCCACATCAAGCAATGGAGAAGTACATGCCACCATCCTTTCTGTGGGAAAAACCGAACGGCGAGATGCTACGAGGCGTGGATGCTAGAGGGATCATGGTCATTGCTGCGGCATTTCACAGGGGTGGGACAGGGCGGGGCGGGGGCAACACAACACAATCTAAAGGAAACGCTGGGGCTTGGTTCCCTGGATTCTGAAACCCTAGTGGAATCGCCTTCTCTTTGGAACACTATACCATAGGAACAAACACTTCCCTTTTCATTTTTCATCAACCAGGAGCATATCAGTAAATGTGTTACTGCTACAGGGGAATCACTATGCTTCCTGTAAGTGTCCGAACTGTCCTCTGTGTCCACTGATTGCAGGCAAGAGAAAAGGCTGGGGTTTAGAGCTTCCCTTTTGTTGGTCATAAGAGTAGGCAATAGAAATTGGGATTCTGTTGATCAATGTCAAACAAAAAAATGTTTAATCAAAAAAGAACTGCTGTCAAAACAGGTGTGACAGCCATGAAAGAGTAGAAAACAATTATAAAAACAGATTCTAAAATAAATAAATAAATAAATGCGGATTCCTTGAACATGGGTACTCACAAATGTTAGAAGCATGGTTTTCCCCTTCAAAGAGTTAAAACGTCCTGCTCGTGTGTCCTCTGGCCCTTTAAAGTGTTCTAGGAAGTAATCCGGGACCAGAGGACATATGAAGTGCTTCCCCAAGGTGGAAGGGTGTTAGTCCAAAAGAAACATATCAGGGTCTGGCCATTTAACAGGGTAGAGAAAGAACAGGGAGGGAACCCTGCTCACAGCTGATGCTTTTATTTTCTGAATATTATGGCAATCTGTAATTTCTAAGGATACATAAGCCCTGGACTTGAAATGGGCCCGACTGACACCACAGACTCATACTTTACTGATCCCTCCCCTCGTCTCCCACATCGCCCCCGACATCCTGCTAGTGATCTGTAAGAGTCCCAGCCAGAAAGACGATCGTACAGCATCCATCACACTCACCCTTTCCTGATCCATGTGCCTGATCCTATCTATGTCTCTTGCTGAGGCCTCTGCATCAAGGACTCTTACTTAACTCTTTCCCACCTAAAACACATGTGGCTCATTCTAAAATTACTAAAGTAGTCACGAAACCAGAGCTTTAAAAAAAGGTAATCCAAGCTCAACTGAAATCACAGGAAGACACGATTTATCCCTGCCCTGACTTTGGTGACTGTTATGGTCTGACCAGGTAAAGTTACCCTGTCCAGGTAGCAACTGACTCCTTCAATACACTTGCCAGAACACCAACTGCGGATTTACCATCTGTATATGGACTGTACTATCAACTACCCAATGGCAGAGCTGATCTAATAATATCGAACATGCATTCTTCACAGAATATCTTATTACGTCTCTGCTTGTTGTTTTTGGGACGTGACCATGGCCCAGACTGGTCGGAGATTCATTAAGACCTCCAACGCAGCTGCCCGGAGACCCCAAAGGGAGGTGTGAAGATTAACAGCCTTCAGTCCAGACTGCTAGAGGATGTACTTAATTAACAGTGACAAGGGACCACTGGCTCCATTGCCTTCATAGGCTTTCTTGAACCGCACACACTGACACTGGTTTATTTTTGTTTGCATTATTGAGTAAACTCTAGGAACTCAGTAGATTTACAGTCTTTCCTTTCTTAATTCAGCAGGACCTCGAGGCCCCAGTTCTCCCGTCAAGCATGCCGCCAGTGTCTCCTGAAGCACACTGTTTCCGGGGCTATGGGGACCTTTCCCCTCCGCCTTACAAATGGTTCTCATCTTTTTACTGAGAGCTGATAGTACACTCCGCCCCTCCTTGTCCTTGGTGAATAACTGACCAGTTTTACCAATGAGACAGACAGGTCCCAAGGGTGGCATCGCAGCCAAGGTGGCTTTAAGTTTCTGCCTCAGAGTCTGCACGCGGATCAGCCATGGCGTGCCACGGGCGGACACCGGGCAGTGTTTTCCCCGTGATCCTGAAGATGTGTTCAAATGGGACAGGGCCTCACGGGGGGAAGACTGACCAGTCACAGGTCAAACAGCCATTAAAGCCGAACAGCTAAATTCTCCCTCCACAGAGCTACTCCTAGCTACTCTATGTCCTTCATGAGCCCATGGTAGATACTGAAATATAGATGTGACTGATTACCTTTTGTTCTATGTGTATGTGTTCCTTCATTTATAAAATTTATAGAAAAAAAATGAAATTCAATCTTTTTAAAATATGCATTAAATCACTTATATTCAGACTGTAATGCAGCTTGGAGAAAACAGAATGAGTGTTGAATGTTTAATTATTAAGCAGTTTACAAATGACTCTATATGCTATTACTATTGAGTGCTTTTAAATAGAATTTTTTTTAAAAACAATAACAATGAAACATCTTGAACCTTTGGCCTAAAGCCTAATTATTTCTTAGAATAACTAGTGAGTTGGTAAGAGCCTGAATTATATTCATTTTATCAGAGAACTGAAATCAGAGAAGTTGCCATTTATTCAAGATATTTACCAATACTACGATGGGAATCCTCTCCTCTATTATGCAAGTGAGAGCTCTTTCCACTAAATAATGGCTTGCCAGATTTAGCAAAAAAGAAGAGGAAGAGGAGGAGGAAAAGAAAAACAGAACACTAATTGAATTTTAATTTCAGTTAAACAGCAAATAATTTTTTTAGTACAGGTATATCTTATGTTTGTTTATAGTATAGGTATAGACATACAGCAGAGGCATACCCTATGCCTTATTTACAAACCAGAGTCCGTTTATGGACTTCCTTGGGGGAGCAGGAGGGAATGGGGGGCAACATGGCAGGTTTCCTTCCTCCTCCTCCCATATGATCAGAACGGTTCTAAGCGCCTACGAAAGTAGGTGTTCTTTGATGAAAGTTCTTTGTCAAACAAAATTAAGAAATGTTTTTCTAATGCTAGAAGACTTCTTGCCCTTGCTGTGTGACAAGAAGTTCGATGTGAAAGAAATAAGAACCTCAACAAAAAGGGACACATAAATTTGCTGAGAATCAAGTAAAACTTATATTTTATAATTTTAAAGCAATTACTTCTGCAGATTTGAAAAGGAATAAAAACTAATTATAATCAGAAAGAATGTATTTTATATGTTTACATGTTTAACCGTAACCAGGAAGAAACATGTTGTGTAAAGCAACTCTATTAGAATCAATTGGGAAATATGTATATATTCAAATACACATATAATATCTGATATTGTATGTCACATGCATTTTAGGATACATATCTATAAATGTAGATATAGAATCTCTGTGTATATGATACTAAAATGTACCTAAATAAAAATTTAAAAATATGTGAACATGTCATATCCTTTACACAGAAATACGGCTGCCCAAATAAAGGAAAATCTATTTTTAATTTTAAATGGATGGAAAAGCCAAACCTGTACAACAGAACAGAACTCTTAAAACAAAACTGAAGTTGCCTGCAGTTAAAAAAAAAAAAAAAAACATTTGTTTTTACCTACTGCAAATTAGCAGTGGAAGGCATATGATGACATCTATTTACTTCTAAGACTTTAAAAAAATATATTTTTAACTTGCAGTAAAACAGCAGAAGTAGTGAGGATTTTATCTGAAATCAGGGCAAATTATTGCAAGGTGTGGGGTCATCAGCTTGGCCTACGAGTCCAAAGTAACACCTTTTAATATGGACTCATTGCAGTATATACAATATGTACATTGATACCTGCGTATATTTCTACAGCAGCGCTGACTGATCTATCCATTTTCATGAAACTGCACTATTTCAGGTTAGTGGGAAACACGCAGAAAGAGAGTCTTCATTGACCAGGTTCCTATCTAGCAGGAGGGACACAAATGGGACACCTGTGCTTGTCGTGGCTCGAGTATCACAGGCATTCGTGGGGGAGAGAGATTTTAAAAGGGAGCGGAGGAAAGACGACCAGGAATGGGGGTGTGCACGGTAAAGAAGCCCGTCTCCAGATGTGATGATGTGTCGCGCAGCCTCTCCTCCCGGGACCGTGTCTGAGCAGCTGCCCTGCCGAGGCTCAGAAGCCAGGTTCCTGGAGTTCTACTCTAATTCCTGATGTTAGGAAAACAACATTCCTGCTGTAGGCACCAAAATATTCGTGCACACAGTTCATAAAACATCTTCCTAAAGGGCGCTGGGAGGGGAGAGGGAAGTGGGCGTGGGGAAGCATGGGCGGGAATGAATGGCCCCGTAGAACAGAGGAGTCGCTGGTGCCAAGGCCGCCGGTGGCCCCCGTGAGCGCCTGGGGCACCTTTCGGCGGAATGCCCTGCGTAAATATTTGAGCGCCTCTCCTCAGAACTTTCGACAATACTACACTGCTCGTTGGCGAGTTTTTCTGCAGTGATGAGTGCACCAGATCTTGCACCTCTCCCCAAGATTTTCCTGGAAAGTGAAAGGGCTGAATGGTGTTTTCAGCCCAGGTTTTGAATGAGGGATCGTGGCTGTGACTTTTCCTTCCTTATCCACCCCACAGTGACCTTCTCCAGGGATCGGGCGTGATGCTGTCCTCTCAGCATTCCAGTGGTGAACCTAGCTGGGGCAGGAGCACTGAGGGGGACTGCACGGAGACAGCCACGGAATGGTTTCCTCACGGGGCAGAAAGCACCTACATTCAGAAGCACACGTGTGTGTGTCGGGGGTGGGGTGGGGGGTCGGTCAGTCAGTCAGTCAGCGGTCAGATATTTTCCCATATGAATGGCATGTGTGTTGTGTTTTTTGTTTTGTTTTTGTCATAATCTCTGACTGTTTCCTAGCTGTCTAGAGTTGGACTAGAAGGGAGAGGTCAAGCTCTAAACTGTGAATCCAAAAAAGGCCTAACAAAGAAGAAAACTCGTTTTTGCATTGTGCCAGCCCTGCCTCCTCCTAACTACACCAAAGCAGAACAGACCACTGCCCAGATAGTATGTTTCGAGGAGTCTTCAGATGGGCACGAATGTTTCTGCCGGCAGCGTGCGGCAATGCCTCAGACCCTGGCATCAGAGTGACCTGGCGGGATAAGGGGCTCGCTGCCCAAAGAATAAACCTGAAAACAGGTAACCATAAAATAAAAGTACTACCTTTACCCATTCCTTACCGCGTTTTCCATCTTGTGATTCAATGGTGTTTTATCTAGCGCAGAACTCGAAGCCTGGGCATCTGGTTTGGATGCCTGATTTGTGTAATACAGAGGCTCTAAGATACTGCTGACCGATGCCAAGTCCGCAGCTCTGAACTACATAAGCCCCTAAGAGCTTTTTCCCAAGGGAATGGAAAACAAGGATTTAGTTTCTACATGCCATACAATTTTCTGAGTTCTACCACAGGTAATGACTAACTTCTTCCCTGTAATAATGCTGTGAAGTAGGTATTATTATTAACCCATTTTACGGGTGAGAAAACCAAGCTCCAGGAACTTGTCTGCGGTCATCTAAGAATGGGCAGAATGAGAATTCTTACCTAGGCCCTCAGAGAGGGAAAATGGGTGGCGACTTAGTAACTATTCCGTGCTCACTCTCTCCGATCCGTGAAGTACGGCAGATAATGAGGTGGCAATAAAGGACAGTGTTACCAGTGAGGGCCAGAAGAAGGACACTCCGGGGACAGTGGAGGCCAGCGAGGTTCTCTGAGGCAAAACCAGGGATGCTCGCCAAAGATGAGACTTAGTCTCTGTCCTAGGCCTCTATTAGCCGTGGCTTAGTCATCAAAACACCATGTATCCCTTGAGGTAGAATCACCTTGAGGCCGAAGAAGACAGATATGTTCTCTGTGCATGAGTGGACTGTGGAAGAAGTCAGCCATGTGGTACTCGTGACCAGATGAGAATTTGCCAAATGCCAAGTCTATCGGTTGATGCGACAGCAAAAGCACTCGCCTACTACACCACATTAAGCAACACCTCACTGCTCCAACCACCAAAGCCACCAGTGAGAAACTCCCCGACCCAGTGAGTACGTCCCCATCAGCAGCAGTTGCCTGGTCTGTGAGTAATGGGTCCAGCAAAGCAAAGTTTTCTTTCAGGTGCGCAGAAAAAAAAAAAAAAAAACGCTTTGGTTTCTCTAGCCTCCTTTGGTACAATTAGCCGCCCTGATTAATGTGTGTTCTTTCTTTAGCTTTTTTCAATGACTCAGGTCCGGGACCCAAATGGGATCTTGGCCTGATGGGAAAGACGCAACGCCCGATAAGGATATGGACTCCCTCAAGGAGTGGTCAGCCCTCCATTCAAGGAAGGGGCAGTGGGAGAATCAAGAGCTAAATGTATAATTAAACTCCAAGTGCAAAAACTACTCAGAAGAGAAGCAAACAGGTCTGGACTCAGGCCGATGTGGGTTCACTCCTGAACTCCTAACACAAGGTCAGAGGGCATTACGATGACAGCATGTCATTTCTGAATTCTGCTCACTTATTGAGATTCCACTGACCCTGAACTAGATGCTTGAGGATGCTTGTGACACTGGAACACTTTATTATTTCAGGCATTTTTGATTTATTTTCATCTTGGGATTTAAAGTCTATTCTTCAGAGAAATTAAGATTATTTCCTTGTTCATAAGTGCCAGCAGGTCAAACTCAAGTATCGCCAAGTTTTATCAGGTAATTGAAATGAGTAGCCAGAGGCTGTACCAGCGTTTAGCAAATTAAACACTGATATGTAAAAAGACAGAACTGAATCACACAAAAGTGCTAATAGTGATGAAATCTAGATAATAAACGTATGGGTCATTTTTATAATTAAAAAATTCCAGTAAGTCCCATAAATAGAAGAGTATAAAGAGTTCCCCTGTATTTATCACCTTATGATATATTTTATATTCTGACTTATACTTTTTTCGAATTTCCCAAATAAACATTAGTTTCTTAACATCACATTTTTTATCAGAAAATGAAAATGATAATAGTTCAAAAAAGTATATTCCAATTAACAATGTTTTTTTTAATTATAAGAATGCTATAATTTATGTAAAGACACTAAGGCAGTGGTTATACGACTGTCCCATCCTTATTTCTTTCCACCTGAAGCTCAGTCTCACAAATAAAGGGTCTGAGAATTGGCAGGGGAGAAAAAACTGAGTTACGATTCTCTTCCCTCCTCCTGGTTCTGGGGGGCGCCGGAGTCTGGCAAGCTCAGTGCAGTGACCAGCTAGTGCTCCCCATCCCCATTGGGGGTTCACCTCCGGGCTTTGCATGTGAACTGGCATTTGGGATTTGGGTGCCTGCACGTGTTAGGGCAGCACCCACCCGAGCTCCTGCCCACAGGGGAAACGGCGACATGAATCCTAACTGTACTACGGTTAGAAGACAGTTAATTTAGAACTGCGCAATATGCTACATAGGCACAGAACCAAACCAAATGTTTGCAGTAACAGAAATTTCCATACGCTGTACAACATTTAAAATACGTTATTTGCCGACACTGGACTTCAACAGCGGGACCTTTCTCTAGGGCTAAAATGACAGCCTCTATCCAGCCGCCAGTACTAACACCGATGTTACAAACTGTGCACTGTGTGGCCTCGTGGCTTCCAGGCGAGGTGCCTCGGTCCAGCACGACCCACCGCTTGCTAAGTCCCCACGCGGCCCTCCCACAGCTGGGGTCCACGCAGGGGACGGAGAATAAAGAACTGAAGGAAAATGATTTACATGTGATGTATTCTAGAACTGTACGCTTGAAAGCTATATAATTTTATTAACCAGTGTCACCCCCAATAAATTTAATAAAAAAATTTAAAAATAAATTTAAAAAAATGATTTTCCAGCGGAGAGCTGTAAAGAGAGGACTTTGGCAAGTTGGGCTTAGGATCCCATGATTTTACAGTAAAGCGGTTTTCTGGAGTTATTACTAGCGGTAGGATTTGACATTAATGAGGATAATATCAAGCACAATAGAGCAGTTAACCTTTCGCGATGCTATGCCCATCCTTCTTTTACAAATAAGAAAATTGAAGCAGAGAGAAAAGCATCGCATAGCTAACCACACAAAAACTGAAACACAGCTAACATCCTCAGCACCGCCCGACAGCCAGAGATTAAGAAAACAAATGAGAATTCAGCCTGTATCACGGCGCGGCCACGATGTCCCTGGACAGCAAGTGAGCGAGTGGGAGACAGAGAGAGGCATGGTGATGTCAGGCATCATCGAAATCAGGGCGTGAGCAAAGTGCCACCGCAAAGCGGGTCTGACGATCCCTCGCGACCTTCTGTTAAAAACGGCCTCATTCTAATCCAGTGAAGCCACTCCAGACACAAGCCGCCTTGGCCCCCTGGGCTCGTGTCTTTTTTAAGCGCTGACTCTGAAACTGACATGGTATGATTCACATTCAGGGACGCTTCTCTCAAGCGAGTCCTCCCGTTTGCGCCCCAGGCCACCTCCTGCCCGCCCGGGCCGCCGGGAGAGCCAGCCTCCGCTGCCACCCTCCTTCGCGGTTTCCCTCCGTGCTAAACTCTGGACCTTTCAACGTGCCTTTGGACCCGTCTACATTATAATGTAAGGGAAAGAATTAGTAGAAATATCCAGGGCCTGTCCTACTTTCCAAAGCACCAGCTGCACATTTTAAATTTTTTATGGAAGAATAATATACGTGCAGAAAGGTGCACATATAAAAAGTGCACGGCGCTGTGACCTTTCACAGGACGCACACACTTGTGTAACCAACACCCGGACGGAGAAGCAGATGACCGGCCCCCAGATGTGCTTCTTTCTGCGCTCAACGAGGAAGCCACCACCCGGACTCCCACCGGATGCCATAATGTCGCCCGCTTTGTACTTTATTTGACGAGAATCATACAGTGCGTCTCCGCACGTCTGCGTTCCTTCACGCAGCATCACTTCTGCGAGACCCACGCGCGTTCTTGTGTAAAGCCGTGGGCCTTTCTCCCTCCTTGTTTCACAGTGTGTAACTGTGTGAATCAACGTATCTACCCATTCTACAGCTGCAGGGCATTTCGGTGGTTTCCAATTTGGGGCAACCTTTGGTAGTGCTGCTGTGAAAATGTTCATGCTCTGGGTCGCCGCACGCACATCTCTCTGATGGGTAGGTACTTACGAGTGGAATTGCTGGGTCACAGGGTCTGCGCGTGTTCAACTTTACCGGATATCGCCAGCTTCTCAAAGTGGTCCTATGAATTTACTCTCCCCCCGACTATATGTGAAAGGTCACTCAGCTACACACCTGGCCAAGTCCTAATATTTCTCTTCCTTCTCACTTTAACCCTTTTGCTAGCTGTGCTCCAGTTTACTCTAATTCAATAGTGCTTTTTCAAGAAGTGACTTTCAAAAAAGGGACTGCAGGTATTCTAGGTCGAGGTTCCCCAAAAGCAGAAGCCAGTGGCATGGGCTGGATGATCCTTCTCTGTCAGGGATGGTCTTGTGGGCTGCAGGATGCTTAGCAGTGTAACCCACAGTTGGGCCAACCCGAAGCGTCTCCCAACACTGCCAGTTAGTTGTCTGCGGCTGGAGAGGAGGGACACGGGACTCTTTCTTCCTTGGTTGAGGGGCCATAGCTCTAGATTTGTTTGGCACATTCTTGAAGACGTATCGGTTTCTGCAAGGTCTTCGAGGTTACCCCGTGATGCAAACGGCCACATGGAACCAGGGGAGTAAGCAAACAGGACACAGCTCAGCAGCGCAGAGGGCCAAGGGCAGGAGGCCACCGGAACCTCGGTGTTTGCCTCACGGTTGGGGGCAAACGTTCATTCATAAGAACATGGGGACAGGCATTTAGGAAGCTTCCAGCCAGCCAGGACCTGCCGCTCACTACAAATGGGAGACGAGGCAGTTGAGTTGGATTGCACTCGTTTTGTCAATTTGCAATATAAAAGGACAGGCAAGTTACCAGAGTGTTTCTCTCATTCATCTCTCTTAAAGCAAATACACTTGAAGCCAACGTTTTTTCTTTAATCGGCAAGGTTGTGTGTGTGTGACAAGGGTGAGCACTGAAGTCTCGAGGTCAAACAGTGAGCGTGCGAGCGTGCTGCACGTTAACGACGCCGTCTACCACTTTCTGACGTGCTAGGTGGCCACGGCCAGAGACCTCGGTTTGCATGCTGGCTCTGCCACAAAATTCTGAATCATTTCATTTTATGTAACCTCCTTGTACCCCAGTTTCCTCATCTGTACAGTAGGATTTATAAGACTAACCTATCTCAGAGCGTCCTTTGAAGGTTAATAAATTGACTGGTAGAAGCACACGGAATAGTGCCTGATGGTAGTGACGCTTGATGAAAGCTGGCGGCAGCATTGCAACAATCCTGTTGCGTAGACACTACCACCTTACCCTACGGAAAAGGAACCGGGTTCGAAAGATGAAGTGTATTGCCCGACGCCACACACTTAGTTTCGGGAGGGTTATGGTTCACACCCAGGCACCTGCCTCAGCTGTCTGCTCTCAGGATGCCTCGTTCCAACACAGAGACCCTGTACCTGCCTCGGCTGCAGCCCACCTCCCACAGAATCTCTAGCAGCAAATCCCAACGCTCTTCGCCAACTACGAAATCCAAACTCCTCAACCCGACTTTCAATTTTAATTTTTTTAAGCTTTAAATTTGTCAATGATGTAAGATAAAAGAATTGTATCAATTGTAGTGCCTGATTTTGGATACCTAAGCAAAGTATATAAGCCGTGTCATAAAGTCAACACCTGAAAAAAAGTTAGGTTTAATGGAAACGAGGGGGCTGACCAAATTAAACGAATTAAGCATTTCCTTCTCCCATGCTCCCTGAGGATTTATTGTTGTGGCTGCTGCTCTTTTCCTGGGTTCATCGAACTATGTAAAAACTTCATTTTTGCAGGCAGATTTCTGTATGTGTGTTATTTCGGCAGAGTGACATGGTGGGGGTGGGGATCTCAGGATTTGAAAGTAACTGAGTTAAAGAAGGTGGCAATGGCACGAATAGATATGACTTTATGCCATGTGAATTTTGCAAGGCAAATGGAATCTTTGGACCTGATGATTTCTGAAAACCATGTGCGAGACATAACTCTGCTCCCACGGAAAGTGGCAGACTTGGGCCAATCCTCCATTGCAGAAATCAAAGGAGGAAATCAGAGCGCCTCTGGGCTGAATGAGGGCTGACAATAAGTCCCTACGAGTTAATTAAAGTCAGATTTATACTCCTCAAGCCCCAGACCGTTCTGTAGACTTCCTAGGGCAACTCAAGCTTTGTTACCCATGAACTTGGCCACGGCAATCGTCTTCTGCTTAACACTAAATCTGAGCTGTCTCAAAAAACAAATTAAACACAGGGAGGCTTTTGTGCTGGACCTCTTTGGAAAACCATGACAACTCTTCCCCAAATACGAACCCATTAGGGTCGGCAGGAGCTTTTGATAACCCCAGGACTTCCGAGCTTGGGTTCTTAACCCAGATCTCTTGCTTTTCAGAACCTCGGTGTTCATCGCCACATAGGCTTTATCCATGTGTTTCGTAAGGCTAACAATTGGTCACAGGCAGCACAGAAGAGAAGCTAAGCACTTCCTGTAAGGACACTGCGATCCTACAAGCCCAGGACCCGGAGCAGGCGCCGAGGTCTTGGGTCAGCCCTCTGTGTGAAGGGACATTTCTGTCTTCTGAGCCTAGGCTGCCACTGTTCTTATTTCCCGTTGCCCAGAACTGACCCAAGGACACTGAAGCTTTCCTGCATGACCTGTGGTACCTCCCTAGCAAAAGGCATTTAGCAGCCATTGTCCCTGGAGGAAAGATGCTCAGGTTATAGGGCACACGTACACCTCCCCACCTCTCAGGATGGGAGGGGCAAATGCCGGCAGCCCATTCTTCTGCCTCCTTGCCTGACTTGCCAGGGAAAGGCCAGCACCAACTGCCAAGCACAAGCTGCAGGAGGCCAGGTGCGAATAAGAACTGAAGTGGCCACGACTCCAATAGCTCCTGGGTAGCCTGGTGTCACCTGGTGTCAGCCTCTTTGGAAAAGCTGAGCTCGTTCTTTCAGATCTCCCGTCACTGAAGCAATGAGTGATCTTGTGGCTGGGCACCGTGACTCCAGAACCTGGCTGTGCACTGGATCATCCAAGGAGCCAAAAACGCCCTTTCCTGTTCTGCCCTAAGACCAGTGAAATTTCTGAGGGGACACCGAAAAAACATAATGAAATGGGAGGCAGTTGTTGTTATCATTGTTTATAATTTCCCCTAGGAAATTCCAATGCGTAATAAAGACTGCGAATCCCTGGTTTTGTGCGCAATCTCAGAGACACCAGTCGTAACTGGACCAGCTTGCACCTGGAGATCTCACTGTTTGCACTATTGTTATTTTAAAAATATATATTGAAAGGCCTGCAAGCAACTCCCACCTAGTAAACGTTTTCTCCTTGGTAACATGGCTTAACTTTCTTTCTCTAAATGCTTTTCTTCTCCACAAACTGCTTTTAGAGAAAATCTCACACGGCACTTTATAAAGGTATTTTATATATATATATAATTTGCAAGAATTGTCCCTTGAGGAAGAGTGTAATGATAGAAATCAAAAATTTCTTCAAGTCTCTCAATTTCATGAGACGCTGGAATATATATTTCTCTTTCTCATGGATAATTTGATATATAAATAAAAATGAAAATGTCACTTTAAAATAGAATTTCCTAAGTGGAAACATGAAGCTTGACAGTGGGGGCAAAATAAATAATTTTATTCTGTCAATTATCATTACATTAACTGCATGTTAAAAAAAAAAAATCCAGATAGGTATATCGAATCATTCAGACAGGCTAATTTTCATCTACATTTCTTGACTTATATTTCCAAATTTTAAAAAAATTAAGGCTATGGACTGTCCCTATTCTTCTGCTCATAATGTATCAGGGGTATTTCGAACTTGCAGGTACAACTTGCTTACAAATGTGTAACATTTGTTTCAAAATCCATTCAACCTTCTCTGATCACTCCTAAAACTATATTTGAAAAAGACTGCCCAGGATTAAAATTGGTACACCCCTCCACTTTTTTTAAAATATCAGCCATGGTAATAACAATTGACTATGATTATAACATTAGTTAAACTTAAAATACATGCCATGTGCCAGTTACAATTCTAAGTGTTTCCACTCAATTGTTTCATCCTCATAACCACCCTGAGAGGATCGCCTGTAAGGTACACCATCACGATTACTGTATTCCGAAGATAGGGACTGAGACTGAATCACTTACAGAGAGTTACAAACCTAGTAAGAAACAGGACCGGGTTAAAACCAGCACTATGGGATTGCCGAGTCCACAGGCTGAACCACTGCCGTTAGCTATGGGGTTTCCCTGGTTGGCCTGGGTGGAGCTCAGTGGCTTCTGAGGTCGTTTTCGGCCTCAGACCTCAGACTTTCCTCACTGTCTTGGAAAGTTGCTGATAAATTCTCTATGGTTACATCCTGGACTTGATGGAACCGATCCCCAAACGACCTTCAACTTTTCTCTTTCTGGGCTGATATTATAAATTCTATCTTGGTGAATCATTGACGTCCTGACACTCTCAAATACGTCTAGAATTTCTATGCCTTTTGTTATTGGTTCATACTATTTCCTTTGAAAGAAATGCTCCCCTCCTTTCCTTCACTTGTAAAAAAAAAAAATACCTACCTTTCCTGATTCATCTTAAAAGCTGCTGCTTCTATCATGCACAACCTGAGTTATTTTAATTTAAAAATATTTGACACAACTATGTAAATTAAAGGCATAGGCCATGTTGACTTGATGCATTTATATACTGTAATATGATTGGTCATTACAATGATCATTAAGTGAAAAATCTAAAGTACCAGAACTTTATATACAATGAGATCTCGATAGGAAGAAATAGACACAAATTAATGTAAAGAGTAGTTATCTTTGGCTTTGGGATTTCATTTTAATTTAAGTTAAAAAGCCAACTAGTATGATTTATTCTTATTTTGGAAGCCAAGGCAATAAAATATAATATGAAATATAAACGTAAGTCTTATATAATACAAAGAAAAGATAAGAAATTAGTTATCATTTTCAGATATGTTGGTTTTATTTGAAATTCCAAAAAGACCTACTGAAAATATATTAGAATTAATAGATTCAGTAACTCAGAGGAATATCTTATATAAATCCTAATTAATAACCATTAAAGAGAATAAAATATTTCATTCAAAAATACTAAAAACATTAAAACAAAAATACTAAAAATACATAAAATACTAATAACACCCTAAAGTATTTAGAAAAAATATAAAAGGGAATATAAATTTCTCACAAAATTAGTATACAGTATTTAAAATGAGAATACCCAATGCTCAGAAAAATGTAGTTAAAATTATTTTCTCTTCATTCTTCAAAAAAAAAAACTACTGAATGACTGGTTTATATTCTAGAGGATGAAACAAATAGTAAGCAAAAAGAAATAATTTATATAATGGTAAGTACTAAGTACTATGAATAAAATCAAAGGAGGGGGTTAGAGAGAGATTGAGATGAGGATTGGGCAGTTTTTCCTGGGATACTTCAAGGAATAATCCTATAAAGAGATGAGTTTTGAGCACGAGTCAAAGAAAAAATTATTAAGTCGTGTGGTGGGAATAAAGGTGGAGGAAACACAAAGACCAGTGGTCTTGGGGGACGTTCGGTGAGTAAGAACGACAGAAAGAAAGTTGGAGAGAAAAGCAAGGGGCAGATCATGCAGGGCTCGCTCGGGTAATTTCATCTCATTCTAATGCTGGAGTCTGTACAAATGGCAAACCTTTTCTGGAAGGCAAAATTGGCAATGCTTACGAAAAACCATAAAATATCTCATGTTTAACTCAGTGATCCCATTTATGGAAATACATTCCAGGAAACTTATTCTCCCCCATGTCCTCCAATGATTATTTCAAACATTTCCAGTCTCCAAAAATGCCCTGTTTCATGAAATTCCCTTTCATACGCCAACCTCTTAGAGGACGAACTAACCCACCCACTTTCAGGGGGAAAAAAAATGGTCTGTTAGGTAAAAACTCCTACGATCTGCATTTTGGACCAACATCTCATCTTTGTACCCATCCTGGCCTCAAGCCTTCTTCCTCTCTGGGGAAGGTGTCCTTTTGCTGTCTGAAGTCACCCTCCAGCAGGCTGTGGCTCCTGTCTCCTCCTTGCATCTCTAGAATCTGATTCCGTTGTTTCTCTTCAATTAGAACTTCCCATCCTCCTCTGCCAATACCCTCCCTTGGACAGCTCAACTCACTCCAAAGTCATCTGTTATTGAAGAAACAGGAGAAGAAACGTCCCTCCTCTCTCCTGTCCCTCTCAGCCACCTTCCCCCAGAAATGACCAGCCGCTGTGCATTCATTCCCAGAGTTCCCACCACCTTGCTCTTGCTCCCATCCTTGTATTGATACCTGCCTGAGAAAATGCTGCACGTTCTCATCACTACACCGCTGTGTATATCCAAACTTTTGCTGCGGGTATGTTTCAGGGATCGCTTTGTTCAGAAACAGCACATAAAGCCACCGAGGAAGTATGACATAGTTTATTTTCCTCTTTGTCACAAGGCCTTAAGCGACTTGATTTTCCTCTATTCTTTGTAGAGAGGTATTTTAAGCAACTTTAAAAATAGCATCTGCATTATCTTGGCTTGGGTTACTTCCATGTGTAATTCTCAGCAAGCGCGCACGCGCACACACACACACACACACACACATACACACTCTGGAGCCCAAGGAATGGGTCAACAAGCAAACCACCCGTGAGCAGAAGAGGAAGCCCTCAGAGCGCAGGGCGGCACGGGGAGTCGCTGAGCCTGGAGTGAGAAGGCTTGGGAACCTTAGGCTGTCACTTGGCACCGGGCAGTGTGACGAAGAGAAGGCGGCTCACGTCACATGAGAGGAGAAGGCACGTGAGAGAAAACGAGGGAGAGCTGACGACATGCTTTTGTTTTTTTATAATTCAGTCTAATGATCTCCTAAAAACTGGTATATGCATGCACTTGAGGCTTTCTTGGAGGGAGATGTGTCTCGTCTTTGTTCTAATCTAGCTGAGCGCTCTATTCTTATGAACTTGATACTGCAGGTGGGCTGCTTAATGAAATGAAAAGCAAACCCCCCCACCACCACAAAAAAAAAAAAAAAAAGAAGGTATTTGCCCAGGCTCGAGATGCCACCCTCTATTCATTTCTGATGCGGCTAGTTCCCTAACACTTTCGGCCTGCCAAAATGCAGGATAAAGTATGTACGGTAAAATTATACAGACTTGCAAAAATTCTGATTTGAATTCAGGGTATTAATAGCAGAAGGAATGTTCTTCTGGGAGTAATCTAAGTGTTATATTTACCTTTGGTTTGAGAATATTTGCAGTGAGGAATTTCAAATGCAAATATTTTAAAAGCATAGCATGTTGGTAGAAAGAGACACTGTGGGCACTTCTGTTTTCCTTAAAAAAAAAAAAAAAGGTTTTTCTTGACTTTTTATTGGAATCCTAATGAGACCATAATTACGACAGCAAAAAGGGAGAAAATGCAGATGTTAAAAGCTGGGTGTTACTGTATATACAGTCCCTGCACTAAATTTAAAAAAAAAAAAATCTGAAGACATTCATAGGTGAAAAAAAAAGATGATTTAGCAATCTCAAACCCTTTATGCCCCTGGTATGCGTGAATTTTTTTTTAATGCAGAGTTTTGAAATTTGGCAGTCATGTTTCCGCTGATCTTTTCTTTTCATTTTAATTGGACCATAGCATAAAATACTTTCAAAGAAGACTCACCTTTGTATTTGTCTCTTCCACATACATCCAACCTCCCCGAACCTGTTTAGTGTTGTGATTATGAAACTACACATCTCCAGAGGCTAATAGTTCAATTATTTCCTCGGCAACACCCCCGTTTGGGAGGCTAGGATGTCTGTGTTTGGAGGAAGGTAAAACACTGGTGTGAATATAAGACTTATGATTACAGGACTTTCCTCTTCTGGTTCATAGCAGATATTCATATTTAATATAGTTTTTCTCTTGAATAGATGACCATGATAAATTGGATAAAACAAATAGGACAATTAACAATTCATTAAATGGTTCCGAAATGGCAACCTCATTCTTCTTGCCACAGCCTAGAGATTGAATCAAGCAAATAAACGCTTTTTACAGAATGAAAAAGATGCTCAGGGGAGATCCTAAGCAAAACTGCTCAGATCAACTCATCGCAGGTGGCATTTGTTAGCTACATCGAAATTTTCAACTGGAAGTTCTCGTAGTGATAATCCAATCCAAATCTGTTCCTCCCTCTGAGTGTATGGACTTTTGAAAATAATTTTGATTATACTTAAAGTGCAATGCATTAGTGAAGCCGTAAAAGAAATATAGAGTAGCAACGAGGACGGGTTCTGCCAAGGACTGATGAGATGGAGATTATCATCTGACCCATGTTTTAGTTCTGAGCCATCAGGGAACCCAAAGGGCACTTCCTCCAGAGTGGAACCTTCGGGAAGCAGTAAGGACAAGGGCACCGAAACCCTCCTCACATCATACTGAGCCCCAAAACGGGAGAATGCTGTTATCACGATCAATGAAAGCCACTCATGTCTCAAACCAACCAGCACTGAGCACCCCCACGACCAGTGACACGCCACCCTTTAAGCTGGACACCTTAGAAGCCTAATTTCCTCGGCTCTGTGGAAGCTGAACTACCTTTATTTCCAGAGTTTAGAGAGTGTTATAAAACACTGTGCTGTTGGTTTGGTGATGGTGTGAGCTTATATCACAGATGAACAACGTGTGTCTAAACTAGCTATGTTGTCAGAGAGCTGTTATGTTGTCAAAAATAATGCAACGGAAGCGCCTTCAAAATCGGCTCCGGCTGTTAGACTGTTGGGACTGAATGAAGAGAATAAAAGCCACTTTTCATATATTGACTAATTATAGACAGCACATTTATTTAAGAGTTTGTATAAGTTAATTGCTGCCATGCATGCAGGTAGCATATTCATTTTTAACGTATGCTATCGCCAACTTATTTTTTTCGCTTTCTGACAGGCCCTACCCCTCCTCTGCTCACCCCCGGGACTGCTTCCAACACTGGTCTTTGTACTTGTTTCTTTCCAACGCAAAGAATCTTACAGCTCACAAAGCGATTATCAGCAACTAGGCCCCTCTCTCCCATTTTCTTAAAAATGTATAAGTGATCGGACCTTCCTGAAATGTTGACTATAATTGTGGCCCTGAAATGTGGATATGGGAGGTAACAGTTGCCTCTGACGGCTGAATGGGGTCATTATCGCTTACGAAGCCTTGTCCTATTTTTAACTCTGTTCTAACTGAATATGGAAATTAATAATAATAATAAGAAAGTTGTATGCTACACTTGCTGAATCACGCATTAACGAAAGGGTTATAGGATCCCATTTTTTTTTCTTGGAGGGAGCGGGGCAATAAAACATCTCTCTTGTATCCTCACACCTCTATGCTCAGGAACACAGACCCTTTCTGACAATACAAACGCAGCAGCAGCGAGATTGACACTGTCTGCTATGGTAACTCTGCAACCGGCTCGTTCTTTACCCTTATAAACTTTTACTTTTTTAATATTAGGGTTATTTTTCTTCTGATATCAGAATGAGATATAGTTATTGTGAAAAAAAATTAAAAAGAACAAGGCATAAAATTAGGATAACCTCGACACTGATAGAGAGGGATTTTTTTGTTTTTTTTTTGTTTGTTTGTTTGTTTCTTTTAGGGAATATTCGTCTTCATCTTTTGAGTGTATGGACTTTTGAAAATAATTTCGATTACACTTAACAGACTGATATCGTGGTGGTATTTCTTAGGCTATACGTCAACACCTAATGAATATTTAATTGGTTTTTAATCTGATCCTTAAAGACATGAACAACCATTTATTTAGTCCTTCCCCAATTTTTTGGACATTAAGTTTCTCACATTAGGGCCTCCGTTGCTGCCACTTCAGAAGCAAAGTCTAATACAACTTACCCACTTCTGAAGACACTGAGTTCCTACACGTCCACTAGAAGAATAACAGCAAGCAGGGATAAAAAAAACCCTGGGGACTATAATCGATCCACCGGGCTTGCTCCTTTATGCTTTACCTGGAGAGTCTTCGACTCTCCATCTTTGGGCACATCCTGTCTCCCTGGAACTACGCGCGTATCTTTCTCCTTCCGTGTGCCTTACTTTCTTGGCTCTGCAGCACCCATCAAACCCTAGCTTAACTTGTCCCTGAGCTACCAGTCCCTCCCAGCGGACCCTGTTCTGCCGTGGTGCATCTCGCACCACTGCACGTTGCTACAATCGGACAGCTTTGCTTCGTCGCTAACTATCCTCTGCTTAGCCCCATGTCTTGGGCAGCTCGAGTTCACAAAATGACACGCCACAGACTGGGCGTCTTCAACAACAGAAATGTATTTTCTCACGGTCTGGAGACTGGTGAGAATAAGGTGTCAGGTGAGAGAATAAGGTGGCAGCAGGGCTGGTGGCAGGGTGAGACCTCTGTGTACTGCAGATGGCCATCTTCTCCTGTGCCCTCATGTGGCTTTCCTTGGGGCATACATGCAGAAAGAGAGTCCTCCTCTTTTAATAAGGCCACCAGTCCTATCGGATTAGGAGCCACCCCTTATAATCTCATTTAAGCTTCAGTGCTTCATAAAAGAAAAGCCCTATCCCCAAATTCAGCCACATTACAGGTTAAGGATTCAGCATATGAATTTGGAAGGTGGGGACATAATTCAGTAATTCAGTCCATAGCATCCCCTTCAAATAAAGGACAGATTTCATGAATACCATGACTATTCCAAATACTTTGCTAGGGAAAGTATTCACATCCCCAAAACGATGGCAACATCACTCCAAAAACAAGTCCGACTGCAGACCCAGTCCAGCCCAGCTGCACGGACAAACCGCATCCCATTCAGACAAAACGCAGTCCATGGACACGCGGAGGTTCCCCCGGCTGACTGTCCCCCGGCTCGTTTCTCTGCCTTCACAATGGCACACCTCAGATGCTGCTTCTGATTATAAACCCGTCTGGCTCTCAAGTCACAAAACAGCAGCAAATTTTAACTAATCAATGTTTTATGGCTATAATTAAACTACGCACTTACAAATAAAATGTAACACTTAAAATAAGGTCCCAATTTCTCAAAGCTGCATTAATATTTATAAAATGATTACTGCAGACAGGCACATTCTTTTACTGCTTATTAGGGCGCACAGTATGCACTTGGGGGCAGTAAATTCTTAATTATCATAGAAGCCGAAGGCCACGGTCCCTCGCTTCCTCAGCCCTGTCCCAACGACTTCCGACCTTTAGAATGTACGTTATGGATAAGCTTCTGGTCTTTTTCACTTCCCGGCCTTTCCATCCCCAGGAGATGCTGTGTTAAGAGTTCTCCTCTGAGAGAAAGAGGAAAAACTGTGACTTTAACTTGATGGCTCCGTGGAACAAACGGCGCAAAATGGTCCAACCTCAGCTAGAGGAAGCTGAACGGCGGCTTCTGTTTCTTCTGTGAATTCCGAAGCCCGAGTGAAGACAATTTCTCTCCCCCAGTCCCACCCATAGTTGGTCTCCACTAGACCACCACCAGAGCCTATTACTAGCCAATATAGGGCCTGTAATATCTCAATAGAATTTTTGTAGGGGTAAAAATCACATAGTTATATAATAGAGGTGGGAATTGATTTACATTGCGATAGCATGAGCTCTAAAGCAATGCAATATTTTAGAAATATTCATTAGCCCAAAAGGAAACTTTAAATGGTAAAAATGAACTAAGCCCACCAGCTGGCGACGTAACAGAATGGAGAGGGGATAAACGCGTTTGGCCGAGTTCGTATCCATTGGAACTCTGAGATTTCACGCTCTCAGCCCCTTTTGGAGGCTCAGGTTCCTTTATACTCGGCAGAATGTTATTTCCTGATGCGCGGAGAGCAAGAAAATGGTTTTTTGGGAAGTACTCACAGGACTCCAAAAGTATCAAATAGCTCCTTACGAGACATTTTGATGAGCTAACTTGAAATTCATCAGAAATGTACAGATTATAGTTCCTTTGTGAAAATGTCCCCTTTTTTTTTTTGAATTACATGCTAGGAAGGGAACTTGGGTATCATCAACCCTAAATCTCTCATTTCAGAGACAGAAGTATGAAGGCAAAGCCAAATTAGTTGTCTATGTCCGATCGATTATGGGCTCCTAAAAAAATAAAATTATTGGCCGGAAGAGTGTTATTGCCTCTGTGCAGAACAGATTCAGCTACAGCTTGTGTGTACGAATACTTAACAGAAACTGTTGATAATGGCAGTGGTGGAGGCGCCAGAAGGGGCGAACCTGCCAAGTAAGTATTATGCATGCGGAGCACAGAAATGCACATCGACTCCACTACATTCCCACGATCTGCTGTGGGGGCTCAAATTCCCACCATTAGAGCCATCCCGTGGAACTGAGATTTTTATCACTATGGAAACTTTCAGTTATATGCAAATCTTCTACATGTAGAATGAAGGCTGTAATACATTAGCTCCTTCTTACATTAGCATGAATTAGATTATCGACACACATAAGAATGAGAAAGGACAAGCAGAGACACTGACTGGGAAGAAATATGAGGGAAACTGAAGAGCTCCAGTATCTGGTCCATCTGCCTCAGAAAGCGAGGTGGTGCAAAGGACAGGCATGCTGGAGAGTGGCGGCAGTTGGGCTTTGTGGGGCATAAATTGGAAAGAGGGATTTTTAAAAGCAAGCCAGAGATGCCAGAGAAAAACGTTACCCTCTTGGTCATTCAGATAGCCTCGTGGACATCTATTTGATTAATGGCAAATGTTAAATTCATTTTAAACAGGCAAACATGAAAGCCAACCAGTGCTGAATAAAATAGCAGTCTGTTTAATAAAAAGAACACGGAATCTAGGGTCAGATAGAAGTAGCTTTAAAACCTGCATCTTTAATCTACTTGCTATATGACCTTGAGCAAACCACTTCAATTTGAGCATCAGTCTCTTCCTACGTAAAGCCAGAGTAACAGTCCTTTTCAGGAGTCGTTAAAAGAATTGCGTCTGACACACAGTAGATATTCAGGACCCATAAGAAAGAAGTTATATGTTGTTGGAAACCTACAGTTATAAATGAAGCACTCCCAATTGCCAAATTCCAGCCCAATTTCCCTGTAAGACCCTCACTTCAGTGCCACTGCTGCCAGGTTCTTCTCTGCAATACTAACACTAAGAATCTCTTTGTCACTCAGCCAACAAGCCCGATGAGGACCACTTAGGAGGGCAACTATTTGCAGAACCGGCAGATCACAAAGCCTGGGGGAATTCGGGGACAGGATTTAGGAGGATCTTCCACTTTGTTTCCCATTTTTCCACTCACAATGCTTTATTTCCTTCACCACAGGAAAGGGCTTGGTGTAGAGCAAAGAGAAGGTAGAGAGTGTAAGAATCTCACCCCGGAACTTGCTGGCTGCTGATCTGAAAATTCTGAGTTTCATCAATGCATTGATGCTCACCTGATATCTACCAAACTGTCACTACTATAGCACCTCAGTTGCTTTGTCACTCCACTATGTGATCTACAAATTATACTCAGCTAAGATCTTGCCACAGAGAACTTGAAATTCAAATATATGGACAGTAATGCCAGCAGACCAACATCTTGCCGTACCTGGCTGACAGAAATTATTTGGGAACTGTATGCCCACTTTCCAAAGGCTGGTACGTAACCTGAAGTTATCTGGGGGGATGTGTGCAGTTCTGATTTAGCCCTGGCACATAGTGTTGGCAGGAATGTCTCTAAATACACAGCCTCATTGGCTCTAGCAACTAAAAATAAAACACCATTAATGAATTTTTTTAAAAAATCCTTTACCTCCTCATTTTCTAGCACTATGATTTTGTAGTCCTGAAGATGGTGATTTGATCAGTAACAAAACATATATAATATTTCCATTTTATTCAACAAAGGAAAACTTCATAAATTCCCTGATTGCCAAAACTGATCTCTGCCTATGCGTTTAGGGTGTCCTGATATACCTCGAAAGGAATCCCTGTGCAGTTGAACACTGTATAGGTAGTGTGATTAAGGTGTGATTTTTAGTGTTGTCAAATGTCACTAGTGAATACCTTAGGATTATCATCTTTAGATCCCAGGGTCCCCCAAATCTACCATATGATATGAAAAATAGCTCATGGACACTCTAAATAGTTATTGGGAACTTCAAAAGGACTAATTCACATGTTACTAGGCTATAGTAATTACATACTAATTACATACTAGTACATATTACAAATCACATACTAACTTACATGTTACTATCACATATCACTATAAATTATTTAGTATCCACCACATTAGAGAAGTCACTTGTAGAACTCATGCAGCCTGTTTCGGCATTCCCAGTGGTTCCCTCCAAACCCAGCCCCTCGGGGAATCCCACCCGGAACGACTAAAACCAGGTCATTCCCAGCCATGAACACTTTTCAATCTAGCTTCCATCCTCCAACCAGTAACCACGGTTTTTCTTATTATTATAAGATATGGCTATATCTATATCTACCTGTCTCTCTACATATAACTTTTCAGTACTAAAATTAAATATATTTATTGTAAAACTTAAAGAAAACAGAAACATAAAATTAATTGATTTTACATGATTCCATTGCCCCAAAACAATCATTGGGCCTTTAGGCTTATACATGTATACAGAAATATATTTACAAAATTGAAATTCTATATTCATAATATTCCATACTTTTTATTTTTAACAAAGACCACTCTATGGTGATTCTCTCTATAAGCCAATACATACTTATATCTTTGTTTTGATTGTCTAGTTCCTTTGGTTTGATGCTTATTTAGACTATTTGTTTAGCCCTTGACTCCACCTTCCCTTGTTCATTATCTTGCCATTTTTTCACCCTTGTCTCTAACCCTGCAGATTAAGGCTATTAAGGCTCAATCCCACAGAACAGATTGAAATGCACAATCCTGGATTAGATCAAGTACTAGTAAATATTACTCTAAGGACTTTACAGGGACAATACATGAAATGTGAACAAGCTCTGTAAATAATAGTATCAATGGTAAAATTAAAAATGCAGAGTTTAATTAGCATTCTTTAATTATAGACTTAAATGTCCTTATTCTTAGGAAATACACACTTAAGAATTTAGATATAAAGGAGCACAATTTCTGTAAATCACTCTCAAATTCTTAAAAAAAATAAAAACTAGATGATAAAGTTTACGTGGCAAAATGTTAACAATTGATGTAGTTGAGTAAAACATATACAGAATTTGTTTCCTGAAACTTTTCTATGACCTTAAATTATCTCGAATAAAAATTTAAAAATTAAATGCCAACTCCTTAACAAAACAAAAGGCAAACCAACAAATGGAGAGACACTTTTTGTCTAATGGCCCCCATTTTTGCTTGTTGAAGTTAATCTAAACATATTTTATTTTAGGATAAAAATCCTTCAGAAATCCCTCAGAGATCACCAAGTATAGTTTGTCTCACTTTAAAAAAAACTCTGAAGTAGCTCTCAGGTCCAAGACAGAACAACACAGGGCATTTTCAGCCGTCACACTCCTTAGGCTTTATTCTCTATTGCTTGGAAATGTCTGAAATTTAGTTGCTTAATATTTTTCTACTCCAGGATTTATGCTAAAATTTACTGGAAAGATAATGAGCACACTCTTAATTTATTTTAATTGAAACAAGAGAGGACAGAAAGTTCAGTTCAGATTCCAGACATCATAAAACCTGCTCAAAAATGAATGGCGGGGAAATTGAAACATAAACACACGCACATGCACACGTGTGCGTGCGTGCATGTGTGTGTGCACGCACGCGCGCACACACACACACAGCCCTACCTACCTTTAAACCCGAAACGAGAGTTTTATTTTTGTTAGGACTGCAATCATGTGTACGGTTGACGGTTTCCAGTAACATAGCAACATTTGCTGTGCGTGTAGGAACAGCATCTAAAATGACATAATAAAAAAGAATTATCTGCGATTACAAGTGAACTGTTAAAACTACTCTGGTCAGTGCCAAAAATCGACAGAGTTTATTATTCCAGTAGCTGCAGTGAGAAACCCCCCTGGGTGCCTAGAAAACCAGCCCCCTTGGGCTTCCACCATCCTCCTCACTGACACGGTAATGGGCTTTGTTGAATTCAAAGACAGTTACGTCAGCAATTCGTGGCCTCTCGTGGGTTTTCCAGGTCTATAAAGCACACAAATTATACCCAAATATTGGCCTGAAAAATTAGTAAGCTATCGGGTTTGTGTTATTTTAGCCAAGCATTACTGTAGTAAAAGAAACCGAGGGACTCTAAAACTCAATAGTTTCTTTGCTGCTTTATTATTTCTTTTCTGGTGGGCTGATTCTGATATGTTAATACTGATTTTTTCTTTTAATTTTTTTTTGCTTCATTATTACATTATTTTTATTATTTTTGTCTCTTTCTGTTTTGTTTGACACCCAAGGAAAACTGTGGCAGAGGTTAATTAGCATGACATTTATGGTATCTTTATAAAAACACTACTCTTTGGTTTTTGCTTAGAATTAAGTGATTTAAAAAAATATCTAAAATCATCTTCTTTTTAAAGAACTTTCCATGAATATCCCTGAAAATGATAATGACCTTTGTTACAGGTCACCAATCCCTGGTAGACATTGTGTCCATCCAAGTCCATATATCAGGATATAGTACATAAGGGGGCGGAGTTACAGCTCTACCTGACCAGGTAAGAACACCGTAGGGAGTGAAACTAGGGATGGTGATGGAAAGCAACCCCTGCACTGATTTAACGAGGAAAAGCACAAAACGTGAAGTCCCAACATTTGACTCCAACACCAGATCTGTACCGACTTAGCTTGGAATTAGTGTTGTTTTCCTTTTTAGTTTAATTATACCTTTACAGTAAAATGTAAGCATGGAAAATCACATGAAATGCACAGAGTTGAATGAGTTATCCGAAGTTGAACGTCCTTGTAAAAAGCCACCCATGGGAGCTTCTATACATCCCATCCAAATCACACCTTCTCCATCTCCATAAATAACCACGATTCTGACTTTTATAGCAATAAAGAAATGAGGAAGTGTGTGCTATAAAAGGCAAAATAGTGCTTATTTGTGGCCAAATTTCTAAGCCTTGCTTTCTTCATTGGAGTAATCCAAACAATAACACTATCACTCACTCACTGACAATAATAGTGTTTGGTAAAATAAGGCATAACGAATGACCAAAAAAAGACATGTTCAAGGGTTCCATGAGCCATAAAGCTTTCTACCAAGAAAAGTGATTCCGATTACACTTACAGACTCTCAGGTAGGGGGTCTAGAGACCAGACTAACTATAACCCACTAGGGGGCCAAGATGGATTGCTCACAGCTCTTATCATTCATATTTATGTGCTGTGTGACCTGCGGGGGGTTAGACTCCGAGGTTTTCCATAATATTATTTATCAAGCAGGAAGATAATTATGAGTAGCAATTGAGAAACATAATTGTTAATAAAGCTGTGTTTATTTTAGACGACTTTAACGACATTTTCCCCTAGACCTTCACATATTTTCCAAACTTCTGATATTTAATGTTCATAATTTTAATTCTCACAAACATTAGTACGCAGCTACAAAGGTCGAGATCCAAGAGGGAAAAGGAGGCTTTGTTGAATAAAGTTATTTACATAGTTAATCAGGGGCTAAAACCCAAGAGAAATGCAAATCACCTTGTTTCCAGAGAGGGAACAGTAGTATAGTCTTTGGCCAGCATTCATACCCTAGAGACAAACAAAAGCTTTGACTTTCTTCCCTTGAACTCCTTTTGTGTATGTGATCTTACTTGGTTTCAGTTTTCAAGTTTATAGAAATAATCTTCTGGGTGAACCAAGGTCAAAACAGCAACCTGGGGTTTAACTGCTGATCAAGCAAACAGGATGTCCAAATATTTCCCCGAAGCAATAAACCATCAGTTAATGGTGTCGTTCCAACCCAGAATGCCCTCTTGGACCAACAGGAAATGTACCTTCATTTGCTGGCCATGTGTAGTAGCATCTATTTTAAACACTATATAAAAATGGTCACATCAGGATTTCTAACTCCATCCAAAGAAATTTTTTTAGTGAATTATAGACTCAGTGTCTTTCCCATTACTTCTCTCTTTTATACTCAACTGTTACCTGATCTGGTAGCTCTTTTATTCTAAAAAGACAATAGGGAACACTAGAAAAGATGTTCTCCGGAATTTAGAAGACATTGATTCCAGTCCAACTTCTGCTTCCATGTGATATTACATGTCACTTCGAAGTAGTGAGTAAAATTCTATGAGGTCTGGTTTAAATTTCAAGCACATTATCGATAACCTCCCCGCTTTGCAAAGGCTCTGCTGTAGGTTATAAGAGTGTATATCATCAAAATAAGTCATGACGAGCATAGACGGAAAGTGAAAAGACAACAGCCTTCTTAAAAAAGGGTTTGAGAAGCTGGATCAAATCTCAGTATGCATTAGAAACATTTAAGATATGTGCAAACAGTCCTTCAAAGGCTGGCACTCCCATAATGCTTTGCTAATGCCCAGACAATACCGTAGCTCAGATAACTGAGCTTTGAGATATCTTATCAGATGTTACCTTAAATCCATGTTAGATCACAATTTTGAAGCTTTTCTTTTCAGATTATTATGTAGCCATCTTTTCGCTATTCTATTCCATAAACCTGATTAAACTACTTAATTTGTATTCTACTTTTTATATCCATAAATCCTGGATCACCTGACTTCTTAGATCAACTTCTCTCTTCCTCAGACCGTGTGTGTGTGTGTGTGTGTGTGTGTGTGTGTGAGAGAGAGAGAGAGAGAGAGAGAGAGAGAGAGAGAGAGAGAGAGAGAGAGAGAGCACGCGCGCAAGCGCAAGCACAAGCGCGAGAGATTGATTGATTGATTTTGATTTTGATTGATTAACTCTTTACCTAGCCTGAAACTCATAGTCATCTCTTTCGATGCTTTCTTCTCTAGCAATTCTGGAATTCATGACTCCTTTGTTTTCCTTTGATGCAAATTCCCACCTAGATAACCCTTTGCAGACTTCTAAAAAGAGTTAAGGGAAGTCAGGAGACACTGCTGAGTGTACTGTCAATGTGAGCAATTCCCAGTTAGTGGATCCTTGTCTATTCCTTCAACCTTTTACCACATTCTTCATAGCAACTGCTCTAAATCCCTAATACTGTTCCTTCCACCTCGTCATCTACGCTGGTGGCTCAGTTTATCCATTCAACATTTTACTACCTATCACATTTATCGTGATGCTTTGAGTTTGTCCATATTCTTTAAGTCCTTAATGTCACCACCTCTGTCACTCACAGCTCAAAACCTCCTCTTCTACTTTACAGAGACTCAAGTTTCAGGCTTAAGAATCCTAGTCTTACCTACTTTCAATTATCTAAATAACCACTTCACTGATTCAATATTTTACTGACTTTTCATACAAACTTTTCTTTTCTTCCATGCCTTTTAAACAGTTTTTTCTATAAAATTTCCAAATGTACTAATAAGAGTTATGATTAAAAAGAAAACTATGTCATCTCCTTTTGTTCTTGCTTCTACTTCACATAATCAAATCAACATTATAGCTAAATCTTTAGCATTTAACGAATCCATTTTTTAAAATAGTAAATAACGGAGAAAAATTAGCCCGTGAATTTCTTCCCAATCCAATTCTCCTGGTTTCTCAGTATAGAGGTGACAATATTCTTAAGTTCCTAACAATTTTCCTCAAGTATAACTTTACAATTTTATTGCATATGTATTTGTCTTTGAAAAATATATAGTGTGACATGGAGAAAGATGGTCTCCTAACATGCCCATGTCCCAATTCTCGGAACCTCTGAATATCTTATCTTACATCAGAAGTGGGACTTAGTAGATGTGATTAAAGGTAAGGACTTAGTAAATATGATTGAAGTTAAGAACCTTGAAGTGGGGAGATGTCATAGATCATATAGGTTGGCCCTATCCAATGCCATAGGTCCTTAAAAGTCAAAGAGGAGGTCAGAAGACTGTATCAGAGAGATGTGACATAAGAACTCCATCTACCACTGTTGGCTTCAAAGAGGCAGAACTGGGTCCAAGAGCCAATGAAGAAAGTGGCATCTGGAATCTGAGAATGACCCTTATAGTTTATAGCTAACCAGAAAATAGGAAGTTCGGTCTTATAATGTCAAGGAAAAGAATGCTATTAATCTCAAGGAACAAGGAAACGGATTCCCCAGCAGAGCCTCCAGAAAGAAACACAGCTGGCCAACATCCCAGTTTTAGTTCAGAGAGACCTATACTAGACTTCTAACTTACAAAATTAAGACAGTTAATTTGTGGTGTTTCAAGTTACTAAGCTAATAGCAAGTTGTGATCACAGCACAGAGAATATAATATCATTGTGTTCTAATGCTATTATTATGTTTTTGGGGTTAACCCATGTTAGTAAATGTGGCCCTCGTTCATTCATTGTATGTTATGTGCTGTTTTATAAATATTCCGCAACTTATTCATTATCTTTTTTTATTGATGTTTAAGGTTTTTTTCCTGAATTTTTTACTATTAATATTTTTTGTTCCCCCCCCAGCTTTATTGACAAATAAAAATTGTGTATACTTAGCTTGTGCAAAGTGATTTCTTAAGGTGTACAACATGATGGTTTAACACACATATACAGTGTGAAATGATTACCACAATCAAATTAGTTAACACATCTATCATTCACATAGTTACTATTTTTATTTTTGTGGTAAGAACACATGATTTCTCTCAGCAAATATAAAGTATATAATAGAGCATTATCTACTATAATCACTACACTGCATATTAGATCCTCAGAACATATTCATCTCATAGATGAAAGTTTGTACCCTTGGCTCAACTTCTCTCCATTTTCTCCCTCCCAGCCCCTCGCAAGCACTGTTCTACTCTCTGATTCTGTGAGTCTGACTTTTATTACATTGTTGAGTGTTCCCATCCATGAACATGGTATATTTTGTCATTTAGTTAGCACTTATTTTGTTACATTTAGTCTCAGAAACATCATGCATCTATTTTCTCACTTTTTATTGTAGGTGTCTAAAAATCCAAATGGTTTCTTTTTGTTGAGCAACTTTCCTGAATTTTTATAAAATTTCAACAGTTTAGTCTCTGTTTTTTTCTAGTTGACAATTGTATTAAATAAAAACTATTGTAATCCTTATATTTTTTTCCCCAAAATGTATTGCTTTGTTTTAGACCACTAATTCAATACTAAACAGAAGGAGTGCTCACAGGAACTCTTGCTGTGTTCCTGAGTTGAATTTAACAGATTTCCCTTTATTGTGCAGTTCTTATATGGTTTGTCTTTTATTTCTATTGTCCATGGAAAAGGTACATTAGTTACATACAGCAGCCTCCTTACATTGTGGTCATGTTGGTTTGGAAAATGCTGACGAGAGATATAGTCCTGATGTGGTAAGCACGTTAGGTGCCTTTGTTGCATTATCGCACTGAGAAGGGAACCATCCTGAACAAACTATTCTTCATGAAAAATGTATGCTAAAAAGTTAGCATACGGTTAACTTGGGAGAAACTTTAGCGCCAACAATTTTAATATGAAGATAAATTGAAAATAAAGAGATTCAATCTTGTCTACTCCTACTGTTTAATTCTGAAAAGAGATGAAAGAAAAATAATGAGAACACCTATTCTTGATGAATTTACCCTCACTCCCCACCCCCGACACGCACACACAAATTGGTCTCATGATTTATACAGTGTGCTTTACACTCCTTCTCTACCTACTCCCAATATTACAAATATTAATCACTTCCCCCTGGGCAATTATAGGGATTAAGGCCTAGAACTGTGTATGTCCATAAGCAGTATGACATCAAAAAGAAATGCGCTCTGCTTTTTGGTTTCCCCACCCCCACCTCCAGCTGTTCACATATCATGTTCTGATCACTAAGAGAAAGAAACAAGAGTGTCTCAGTAGGGACCTATGCTAGAGAAGCAAACAAACAAAGAAAAAGACAAAAAAAAAATCACTTTGGGGCAAACCAAATCATATAAAAAGCTCCAAAAGAATGAATATTTTTTCATGTGTGGACTCCAGTCTAAGATATCAGAGGATAACCTTTACTCCCAAGTTACTGAAATCAACAAAGCAAGAGCTGAGAACCTCAGATGGGCCAGCGAGCCACCCTGCCAGTGACCACATTCCAATGGGTCGCGTTATGGCCTTAAGGTCAAAGATACAGAATATCACAGAGCTTATCGAAGCTTACATCTTTATTTTAAAGGGGGCCGGGAGGGTGTCTCTGTTCTGCAGACTGACTCTTAGAAGAGGACGAGTGGACAAAGGCAACAGATGGATTAAGCTGCAAAGCAAGCATGTGTGTGCTCTTTTAAGAAACCACTAATGCTTTCGTACTCAATGAAATAGCCCTATACTTTCCTCAGCTTCTCAGCCAGATATGTAAAATGTATTTCTCTTCAGTAGAATCAAAAATTCCGAACCATCCAGATATAAGTATATGGATCAATCTCTTACAAGTTAGTGAAGCAGCGGTTCTGAGAGTAAAATAAATTATATATATATATATATATATATATATATATCTCACATATCAGTCAGGACAAACTAGGCTCTCCTGAAATAATAAACAACCCCAATGCTCCATGGGTGAATACAATGAAAATGCAGTGGTTTTTTTGCTCATCCTACATAGAGAAACAATTAGCAAGGGAATTTGCGCACCGAAGTTAAACAGAGGCGTTAGCTGGAAGATGCTGCATCTCAACATACAGTTCTAGAAAGGAACAAAATACGGCATGTCCAAACTCTTAAAAACTTGTGCCTGGAAGTGAGACACATCATACCCTTTCTTCGTTCATGGCTTACATTCAGAAGCAAGGATGTGCAATTTTATCATATGCTAAGGAAGGAGAAGAACTAGAAGAAACGCGAGCGGCCTAAATGACCTTATTCCACCCCAAAAACACTAAGTCAAATCCGTCACTCTTATCCTCATGCAAGATGCAAACACCAGCTGTGTTCGGAAGCCATTCGAGAGATAACATGAGAGAAGATGGGTATGAACACTACATGCCACCGAAGTATCTTCTACAGCAGCAGTTCAGGGAACGGAAACATGGAAGATAGCCAATTCTATTTCATTCGTCTTTTGCTTGGACTTTCTTTCTTCCTTCCTTTTCAATCAATCAACAAACCTCTTCCTGGTCTATACTCTTGATGTTTTCTTTCTCATATTTTTTAAATATTTCACTTTCAATCTCCTACTGTTACCTTATGAATTTTTTGGAACAAAGCAATATATTCAGTAAATTCCCTTGTGATGTTTTCAAAGCTTTAAAAGCCTTAATGATATTAATTCATTAATTTTTTCTGCTGAAAATCATTCCAGAACTTATCAGTTTTGAGCCTTGACTATATTAGGGCAAAGAAAATAAAGATTTTCATTTCTAACTCTGTAGAATTACAATGTCTCCCGGAATAATAATAAGGAAAAAAGATCCACAAAATATTGTTTCAAGTCTCTATCACTAATATTAACTGTTGGCATATTCTGAACCCCCCACTGATCGCAGATGAACAGAAATAGCATTAGAAGAAGTGACAAAATGAGCTCTTCTGAAGCTCCTTGCCTATATTTAGGTAATGAAAAATGTAAAAGAGTTTAGTTATGCCAGCAAATGAAAAGTGAAGACTTCAGAGGTGGGGATAAGTACCTTGCTCAAAGGCAGAGGGGGAAAAAAACACACAATGTGTTTTTTCATTTATCTACATGGAAGCAAAAACAAGTTCAGCTTTTGGTTTGCTTGGTTTTTACCTAATTATCACAGATAATTATTGAAACTAAGGAATCAAGTTAAATACACTAAATCGATCAGAATTACCCTACTCTACCCTTCTGTGCATATACCAAAATTTGTAGATCTGAGCTTTCTTTTTTATTCCTTATACATCTCCAGATTGTTACCTCCAGTCTTTTACCTGAATCATATTCCAAAATCGTGTGTGTGTGTAATTTTTTGACATTCTTCACTCACTCCCCAGAGTCCCCTGCAGTGACTAGCTGCCTGACTGGTTATTACCGCTTTAGCTTTACTAAAGGCTCAGAGGACCGTGTGATTTAGCTGCTTCTAGAAAAATGAATTTGCTGCAAAGACATGTTTTTTTCTTTAGATACTGACATGGGCATGAGAGGTTGTCAGAGTAACCGAGGGAATTGTCTAACGGATCTCTATGGCATTTGTCAGTAGCTACAAAAAAAAGAAAAGAAAAAGAAAAAGAAGAAAAAAAAAAAACCCTGAAGCTTCGGTTCCACACAATTTTGAAGCAAAGAACCCTTGGCTGAAGATAACAGCTTATGTTAGTGTATCATATAGTCATAATCTCATCTCCATTTGGAGAATTAGTTCCATTCTCCAGAACATGCTTCCCTGGAATGAGAAATTATCATGCTCAAACTGTAGAATTAGGAACAGAAACAGAGGAAAAGTGTAAACTACATGAGGCTACTCAGCCAGGCCCTCCGGCTTCCACGTCCGCTCCATTACTTTGCTCACCTACTGAGGATATTTACAGAGGCCATTAGAATGCGGTAGTTCAGAGTGGTTTGCCACCACCATCTGTCACAGTAGTGGGTGGAAGTAAAACTAAACTATATTATAAGAAAACTGAAATCATTGTTTTCATTAAGATCCAAAACGGCCGACTGACGGTCAGAATGGCCTTGCAGACAAGTGCTGAGCTCACTTCCTCCCACGACCCATCGGAATTGAAACTGAAGTACAGGACCACCGTCACTGAGGACTGTCTGAAGACTCACCAAACAGACACCTATAACTAAGAATATAAAGAAGCCACGTCAAAACCGAACATCGTATGTCAACCATAATTGAAAAAAAAAATTTTTAAGATCCAAAATGAAATCTTAAATATAGTAGTAGATATCTCTTTCCTGTTCTTTTGAAATTAGAGCGGTATTATTTCTTTTGGAAGTAAGAAAAATACATATTGTTAGTTAAAAATAGTGCTATTTCCATTCTGGTTCTTTCTAGGTTATTCTATCCCATTCCGAATAGGTAATATTTCCATGATACCATCATTCTCAAGTACACATTGAACAATGTTCACAATGTTACGGCAGCAGAATAAGTAAGCGCTGAGCTAACGAGCAAGCTTACGAGAACCACTGCCTCCTCAGAGTTTATAACCTGAGCTTCATCTGACATCCAGTCCCACGTGTGAAGAGGACTGAGCGTAATAAACTCCAGTGCTGAAGTAGTGACAGAGTTTCTCGAGATTATTACCTTCACTTGTCTGCTCCCAGGCAGGCACATCCACCCCTGGGAATTATTTTTTCACCTAATGCTCAAAATCCTTCAATGATTAAGGGTATGTCAGCTTACAGCTAGGTCATTCATTATTATTTTCTGGAACTTTTCAAATTTCTCTTCTAAAAACAGAGGCAGAAGTGAGGAGAAAAGCTTCCTTGTTTCTGTAACCTATCCATGACAGAATTGCCCATCCTGCAAACTGATCCTTATTATGAAAATTTTACGCGCGCGCGCACACACACACACACACAAATAGAAAAGCAAAATATAAATCTATACAAATGCTTTCTCTCCTTGCTCTTGCCTGTTCACACCTGATCCAAGAAGCCTTTTACAAATGATTTCACCGACTCTGGCTTTCTGACAACACAAGATCCAAGTCCTCCTGCTTTGGAGTAACTTCTCTACAGAAATAATACAGTATTAGTACACTCTGGGCTATATAATGAACCCTTCATTTAGCAGTAAAACTGAGTTATATTTACAGAAGCTGATGTCAAGGGCTAGAGCCAAAGACTTGGAATATTACAATAGACAAAAAGAAAAAAAAAAACTGCCAAGAACTTTGTGATATTGATGTTTAAAGACTGTACCAGCAGGACATTTATGAGGCTTTTCCAAGTGAAGTACAGCAATCGCCAGCCGAAGGCTCAGCTCCCTCTCGCAATGTCCCATCTTTCTCTGCGTCGTTTACGGGATCCCTCTTGGCTTCTGGGTGTTGTCTGAGGACTAGAAATGTGCCACATAAATCTTTGCTGGTCTTTTTAAATGGAACTTCCTTTGTCTCAAGGGAGAATGGCGCTGTGTCAATTCCGTCCAGGAACTTCAAGAAAGGACGGAGTAGACGACATAGGTCACGTTTATTCTCAGAGTATGGATCAACTTCATCTGAGCACGGCTCTTTTTTAACTGGGGAACAAATACTTCTTTCCCAATTGCTACCTCTATGTTTAGTTTTGCTCTTGGAGAAACTGGACGGTTAGTGAAATGAAAGCCAGTATCTTTGTGGTTCTTTCCTCTTTCCTCCTCCTCCTTCCTGTCATACATATCTCCACTGGCCCATGACTCTGCAGCACATGTGCATAAAATTTATATCATATCATCTTACACATGTTATTTCCTAGTTTTTTTTGTCATGTGTTATTTTCCCCACAGAAGAGATTATTTCCTGAGTTTCTCACTCATCTACTGTTTTCCAAAAGGCCTGCCAACGATAAGCACATCGTAAATAATTGCTGACTATATGTGTAAATAACCTTTTGCTTTTTAAAATATTCCACTGACACACTTATTCCTTTAAAAAAAAAAATCAGTACACCTTAAACTTCCACTGCCCCTGGACAGAATGTTAAGCCTTTAACATCCTACCTTTTACTCTTTCTACCATCATTTTCCCATGTTTGGGGACTGAATGTTTGTGTCCCCTCAAAATTCGTATGTTGAAATCCTGAGCCCCAGTGTGGTGGTATCAGGAGCTGGGGCCCTTGGTAGGTAATTAAGTCATGAGGGTGAAGCCTTCTGAATGAGATTAGTGCCCTGAGTGCCCCTTTAACTATGTAAGGACACAAGAAGCGGACAGGAATGTCTGAACCAGGAAGCTGGTCCTCCCCAGACACAGGATCTACCAGCACCTTGATACTGGACTTTCCGGCCTTCAGAACTGTCAGAAATAAATGTTCTGTTCTTTAAGCCACTTATATTCTATGGTATTTTTTTCAGAGCCCATAACTGTGACATCCCATAATCCTACAACGTACCTTGTGTCCCTGCCTGGATGTCTTCCTGTTCCACCAGGAGAACATGCTCTTCTGCAGCTCGGAAAGCCTTTCCTGTCTTCTCCATTTGCCAACTTCAATTTATACTTCAAGATACAGGGCAAATGTTACTTCACTTGTGTACCCTTATTTGATTCCCCAGAGGAAGCTTCATTAGTAATTAAGTGACACTTTATAACTATCTCTAGCATATCAGTAATCATATAAATGTGATACTGTGGTTATTTGTTAATTTGGCATTCCATCTCATACACACACATATACACACACCCCTCACAAACATTTCTGAGCATAGATATTATACCTCATTCCTCTGCCTAACTAAAAATCCAGAGTATCTGGAAAATAATTAGGTGTTAAATATATATATATGTTTGTGGAATAAGAGTGACTAAAATAATAAATGAATGAATGAATGAATGAATGGAATAGATAGGTATTTAGAGATTAACAAAAGACTGACCTGAACTGGAACCCTATTTTAACCAACTCTAGCTTTTGATTCAACTAAGCAACTTTCTTTACTAAATCTTCAATATTTTCATCTCTAAAACGGAGTGATAATAGTCCTTTTAAACAAGGCTGTGATAAAAGTTATGTGAAATAATTAATGGAACGATTGGAAATGTCTGGAAGATGAGGAAGAAATGAAAGAAGTGGACAAAGGACAAAGAAGAGGAGTAAAAGAAAAGAAAGATGTTGAAGAAGAAGAATGACAAATATGCCTTACAGTCAGGGGAAAACATCAGAGCGATATCCCTAAGACATTAGGTCCTCTATGAATGAGAGGAGCTTGAAGAAGCCTGGTCCAGGGTGTTGTTTTGAATGGCCACAGTATATTGTCAACACCGTTAAAGGCATGTTTTAAAGAGAAAAGGAGTAGTGGTGCTTTCCAGAGAGTCAAATTTCATTAACCCAAACAACTTCTGAATCAACTGCTATACCATCAAAGCCACTGGAAAAGTAAATGAGGTCTCACGAACAAAGTGGTACCTGGATTATTAAGGGGAAGTCGGTGAAAAAGCACGCACTATGGTTCGGGACTCATAACGCAGAAAAGGATGAAGAGGAAAGACAGGAGGACTCTCTTTTAGACTTCTGAATTGTCTTTACCCCCAAATATGTGAGACTTAGTCAAGTGTGGCCTGGGCATTGCCAGTCGAAGCTAGAAGTACCTCCTTAGATATCACCTCATCTTTTGCTAAAAAGTGTATCTGGGGAAAAAGAAGTCAGTCTAAATCTGTCATAAACGGCCAGTCCCACACTCATAATATATTTCTCATCACCATGGAGTCCGTTCTTATTGATCGAAAGGGTCGAAAAAGAACTTTTCTACAAATACACACCACACACAAGCACGTAACCACAGAATAAATACAAAGTTATCCTCTAGTCTCTCTACTTCTCTAAATCTGTGATAGACAAATACTAGCTGTGCTTGTGATTCTGGAAAGTAAGTATCATTAAGTCGTTTTGATGTTACAGTCGCTCAAAGAGTGAAACCGCGATCACGGTACAAATGGTTTTCCGAGTCTTTAGTGGCCTCTAAGTGTTGTGAATGTTAAAGAGGAAGTTCTTTAGCTGAAACCATGCTTCCAAATAAAAATGAATGAAATCATCAACTTAATGTAAAAAACTGCTACATATACACATGTATGTGCACTTTAGTTCTATATATGCTACAGACCTGTAGCAACTTCTATGTTCCTGGGGGGGTAGGACAATATCTATTATCATCTTTCACCCCAAGATGCTCAAATAAGTGATTTGCACATAGTAGAGGTTCAATATATTTTTTCTTTTCAATGTACCTGAGCTGTAACCAGAATGGGTATGCGTACCCACAAATGTACAACTACTGGTGTCATTATAAAAGTGATTGACATCCCTTCAGACATCTTTCAATCTCCAAAGTAGATGCCAAAATGAATGGTCTCTGAGAGAACTGGGGACTGGGGGTTAGAGAGGGTCCAATGTCCATCTCCTGTCACACTGGGATTGTGTTTATGGATAAAATTATAGACGTCTTAACAATAGTGTTTCTTCCAATTCATAGTCATGTTGTGATGCGCCATTTATTTACATGTAAGCTTTTAAAAATGTTTCTTTATGCAGTGTTTTGTAGTTCTCAGTTATAGATCTTGCACATATATCATGAAATTTATTTATACTCAGATATTCTGTTGCAATCATAATGTAATTTTTTATTTAAATTACAATTGTTTATTGGTAGCATATAGAAAAATTGTTTGCAGTATATCCATGCAAAAAAAAAATACTAATCAGCAATTAAAAGGAATAGACTAGAGGTACACAACATGGATGAATCTCAAAAACAACAGCTGAGTAGCTGAGTGGTATCAGCTTTGCATAAGGAGGTACGCACTCTGAGATTTAAATTACATGTAACATGTAACTCTAGGAAAGAAATCTAATCAGTGTCTGCCCATGTCCAGAGATTACGGGGGAATTGTCTAGAAAGGGACATGTCTTTGAGGGTAACAGGATTGTTCTATATCTCAGTTGTAGATGTGACTGCATCGATTAACACATTTCTCAAAACTTACCTAAAAATGGGTGCAATTTATTTTATCTAACTTATGTACCAATAAGGTTGGTGATTTGTTTCTCTTCTCAATACCAAAATACATAAACATCTACCAACTAAACCTTGACATACTCTACTCGTGCCTTTATGTCAGATCTATGTATTCTTCTCTTGTCTTGGATGAGTTGCTTCCCAAGTGGAGTCTAAATTTTTCTAGCAAACAGAACCCCAGTGCCGGGGCACCTCATGAGCCCTGAGTACGTCCAGCCACATGGGAGTTTTCAAATATTATATGCTTCTGTTCCCATCGGGGTCTTCTGTGACAGGCTTTCAACCCTACAGAATAAGGACTAAAAGTCAGTGACAAAAGGTAGGTATTTAAAGAGTGACAGAAACAGGAAGAAACAAATGTCTGGGGAAAGTCATTTACCATCCTTCCGGTGACGGGTGACTTCCAGAGACCAATGTGTTGCTACATCAAAGTGTCCCCGGATGCTTTTGAAGAAGGTTATTTCTGTCCAAAGATGTTACGGAATGCTACACTCGGTGATAACAGTTACCACTCATAACCCTCGTTGGTACAGAACTAAACATGAGGGATAACGGTTATATATTATGGGAGCCTGTAGAGTCCATGGTTAGAATGCAAATCTTTAGGACTTTAAAAGTACTAAAAGTACGTAGCACTGCAGAAAGCTGACTATGAAATGATAAACAAAGTCTTGAAAAATAAATGGCCTTTCCATCAGGACATTTGAAGCCAATCCAGTTAGAACATTGTACTATTTTAAAACTATGTTGACTTTCCTGACCTTCACTATCTTTCTAAAGAGACATTTTTCTGAATCACCTCTAATTAAACCAAAAAGGATTGGAGTTGAAACAGCAGGCAAACAGCAGGTCAGTAAAATTAATCTTTTTTCCAGTTAATATTATATACTTTTTGATTATTTGGATTAAGTGAGAAGAGTCATATGGATATTGCAAAAATGGTAGAATATAAAAACGGTCACTTCTATCTTAGCTTGAAATGCTGCGCGCGCGTGTGTGTGTGTGTACGGCTAATTTACTGTTCTCATTCTAGTGTCACTTTATAAAATGATGCTCTCTGGGTAGAAGAAAGCATTAGGAAAATACAGAAAACCATCTGAGATTAAAAGTTTTCCAGGAAAATGTCAAAGCGGGCAGTAAGTGCATGAATAAAAAAGATGAATAGGAAAGATGACTATCTTGGGGGTGCTGGGCGCAGAAACTTCTAAGCAGCATCAAACGTGTTATCATGATTCCTGCTGGTAACTCGAGCCAACTTCAAAGCTTCCCTGGGTGGATTATGTCAAGAGGACCCATTATCAGAAAGGAAGAGTTAATTAGAGTGAATTATTAGAATGTTCGACCTGCCTTAAATGGAGTACAGCTGCTGAGTCACACTGTAAAAATGAAATTGGGCCACTCATCTACTTGTGTCGTTAATAATTTGTTTAAATTGGACATCTTTGTAAAGCTGGAACAGAGTGACACGGAGTTTAGCAGACATCACATTTAAATGACTTTTTCTTGATGTATTTTCATCACGCAATATACTTTTCTAGACATTTTTAACAATTTAAAGACTACTCTATTTTCTCGTGGTGTTATTCCCTCCGTCCTAAAAATATCCATTGTCCGCAGATGTGCATTGACAGTATTTGAGACCCTTGGGTCTCACTATCTAATGCCACTGCTTAGTAAAGGGAATGTAGACTGAAGGTCATAGTATAATAAAATCACTTTCTTAGTCACTCCTGAAAGGAACTTGAAAGGAACAGGTGCACAGTCTGGGAGGAAGACTGAGTTGATAGAATAAAAGACCTCTTCTTTCTTTTTCTCTTTCTTTTCTCCCTCGGCAGGTTCCAAAACTTATGAGAAAGCAGTTTGCTACAAACAGATTATGTTACTCTAGGAAAAATACGAATGTCCATTATGAAGAAACAGAATGACAGAGACAACTGACAAAAGAAGACACGCTGCCGCCCCATTTTCTTCCCCTCGACCCCAGTCCGCACACATCTGGGAACCTGAGATACTGTCCTAAGGTTAAGGAAGCAAACAGATGTCAGCTGCTGATAACAACCTCTGGTGAACTTTGAGCCCAGTGGTGAATTACCCGGTGGCACCTTCCTTACCGGAATGCCATTATAAGCTCTCACCTGGGGAAGCGCCCCAGCCTGCCCAAGCAGCTTCCATCTGGCGTTATCATTACCATAAACCAAGCCCGTGAGTAACAGAACAGCCCAGGTGTCTACAGCTTTCAACTTCCACACCACCTGACAGCACACAGCCACTCCCACATCAAGATTTCCCTATCTCTGAGGACAGTCGAGAAGTTCAAAGAGTTATAACCCCGTCTTGGACATGCTTATGGTTGAATGAAACGCTCTCATTTCCCAGAAAGCCAGCAAGCACTGAATGATCACAGTGGAATGACATCCTCGAGGAGTACAAAAGCAACTGGACTAACATCAGCAATGTGGCTTGCATAACCAGGCAATGCCTGATCTTGAAAGAGATCGTCTTGACTTGCGAAGGTGTTCTTCATCCAACAGCTAAGAGAATGTGTTGGTGGTACCCAGATTTGTAAGCCTCAAATGTCCAGAGAGCTTTTACATAAAAGATAAGGTGGCAGTTAGGATCAAAAACATTCCTTGCTGGATCTGTATTTTTGTCCTGGGTTTTAAGACATCAAAATGCAGAGACACTAAAGCTTATACTGTTTTAAAAATTAGTAAGAACCAGATAGAAGCGATGGGTGCAGAACACTGAGGATGTACCAAACGCCACTGAATTATATAGTTTAAAACAGTTAATTTTATGTTATGTGAAATTCACCTCAGTAAAAATGAATTTATTAATTTGAAAAATAAAAGTAGTTGAGGGATTAAGGCAAAACATTCTGGGAACAATTTTTAATTCATTCGTTCACTCTGTATTTTTTGCACATTTAGTAAGGGCCAGTTGCTTTTTGGTAGGGGGCTTAGAAAATTAAGGTACTTATAATCCCATATCCTTAAATTCCCAAAGGATTTACAACTAGATTTTTTTTCTAATCAAGTCTTGCGGGAAAAAAAAAAAATATTTTTGTCTTAATCAAAGTAAAGTTTCCAGGATTAGTGAACCTGGATTCAATCTAGGCTTGGACCCTAACTATCCAATTCTATGCAAGGTTTTTAACCTATGCTTCATTTTTTTTTTTCATGTGAAAATGGGGATAATAAAGACATTGACCTCATAAGGAGATTTTGAGGATCTTATTAGATAATGCAGGTAAAGCACTTAACATAAAACAGCGCCAGTATTAGAATTAAACTGATGTGAGGCCTGATTATTGATATTATTATGTGACTTTCTTTGATCCTTCATGTCAATATGACACTTTAAAACATATTTTTCATTTCTAAATTACTCATATTTCCATGATTATACATTTTAATAGTGACAAAATCAGCATTTCTGAATCGAATTAATTTTTAAAAGGTTATAAATTTGAATGAAGGAATTATAGATTCAACTGATTAAAGAGCTAATTCTTTCCTATGCCTTCCAGTTTTCTCACCCCAAAATATTGCCAACAAAAAATTAGTTGATCTTTAGTCACCTGAGAAAATTCTGTTGCCTCCTAAGTTAGACTCGGTATCATGGGAAATAGCCTTGATCCAATGAATATCTTTGGGGAGGATAAGGGTAAAATAAATACATCTATCTCTAGCTGCATCTTTTTTTCTCTTTACTTTTTTGGAAAATCAACCTTACTGAGGTATAATTTATACGTAAGAAAATGTCCTATTTTGAGCATATAGTTGATGAGTTTTAACAAATATATATACTCTTATATAATAATCACTCTGATCAAGATATTTCCATAACATTCCTACTCCCCTCAAAAAATTAAATTGTGCTCCCTTTGCAATCAACCCTATTTAATCTGTGGCTCCAGATAATGACTTATCCTCTTTCTTACATTTATATTAGTACAGTTTGGTTTAGAATGAAGTGCTTGCAAATTTTATCTCATAGGCCAGTTCTAGCCCCCTACTCTTTTTCATAAGGCAAAAAGCTAAAAAGCATTTTTTTCATGTTTAAATTATTGGAAAAAACAAAAACAAAAGGACAGTAAGAAGATTTTAATATACACAAAATGTTTATGAGATGAAAATTTCAGGGTCCAAAACTAAAGCTTTATTTTAATCTGGCCATGCTCATTCATTTACAAACTGCCTACGACTGCCATTGTCCTAAAACAGTAGAGTAATTGAGACTAAGGCCCCATGGCCCACAAAGACTACAATATTTAACATTTGGTCTTTTGCAGAAAATGGAATCATACAGTAGGTAGTCTTCTGAACCTGGCTTCTTTTTCACAATATGAGTTTTTGAAATCCATCCACATTGCAGCATGTGACAGTGACTCAGCCTTTATGTTGCTGAGTAGTATTCTACTGTATGGACATACCACCACGTGTTTACTCACAAACACGCTGATGCACATCTGGCTTGTTTCCAGTTTGGAGCCGTTATGAATTAAGCTGTTACAAACATTCTTGTACAAGTCTCTTTGTACACATATGTTTTCATTTCTCTTGGGAACGTACTGGGAATGCACGGGCTGGGTCACATGAAAAAGGTGTGGTCAACTTTATAAGAAAGTAGCGTCTTGCTTCATGCCTTTTGCCAATAATGGCGAAATTTTAAAATTTGTATTCTTTAGGGATTTCTACACAAAAACATAGTGTCTAATTTGGGTTGACTTCCTGAGTTAGTATTAATCATACTTGCATTTCTACCTCTCTTATCTTGTTTTCAGATAATGATACTGTCTTTGGATTTCTGTTTCAGGAATGTATATCTTCCATGGACATCTGAAACATACTGTGTTTTTCAATTCGGACGATGGAAGATAAGAGAGACCCAGGGTCAGCAGTTTTTTCTAAAACAGGCCAGATAGTTTGGCTTTGCAACTACATAGGCCCTTTGCTGAATACTCTTCTCCTTTTTCTTTCTTTCTTTTTTTTAACAACCTTTAAAAATGTAAAAATCATCCTTAGTTGATGTGCTACACAAAATTAGACCATGGGCCAGATTCGACTCAAAGGCTGTGGTCTACTCACTCTTGAAATTAAACATGTTTTTCATAATTTGACAATGCTCAATGTTTCTTTTAAAATACTGGTTAAACACAAGTCAACCTGACCTACTAAGGAACAGACAGCTTTCAAGGAAAGCATTTTAAGACATAGCTACCACTCTCCTAGGTGGCCAACAACCATTGCTATGCTGGAGTCAGCCCCCATCAGCTTGAAGAGCTGATTATTAAATATTTATGATTTTGTCAGTTGATTATTAAACCACTGGTGGCTGGAAATGGGTCATGGTGGGAGTATTTATGCCACGAAAATCAGTAAATAGTTTTTTTCTAGAGAGCAGATTTACCTGCATCCCACTGGCAGCAACATTTCTGATTACCAATGTTTATGCAATCTGTATGCAGAGACTTGGTAGTGTGTGGCAAGTTTAATAAATAAAGCCATCAGTCACCTTCTCCAGACACTCTGAGAGACAATCTGACATCCTTATTTCCCAAGATGATGGGTGAAATCCATATTTATTTTGTCTCCCCTGTAATTTAACTCAAAACTTAGAAATCCTGGCCATAAATTTAGAAATCCAATCAGTTTCTACATCCCTTACCCAGACAGCACAAGAAACTATTAGCTGAACTGCTGCTTTTATCGTTTTTGTTGCTATACAAATGCACATTTTAATTTTTCCTTGAATAGAATTAGAATGATAAAGTCTTCCATATTTTTAGAGTTCAGCATTTTGTTCTGTGTTTATAACACTTTCAGATGACAGATTCTGTCTGATATTGACTTTTGTGAATTGAGCTGTAACCCCTTCTATTTAATGACAATAAAACAAGTACATAAGAATAAAGGCAACAGGTTTAAAGGAAATCCACTTGTTTTTCCCTCTTCAGACCTTTCTCCAATCTTCATCATTTTTTTTTAGAGATTATTAATGTAGAAACAGAGACTGAATGATGCAGAAAGTAATTACCTCTTCATGTCTATCGCTTCAGTCACCACCATGCAAGCCGCACTCAAATATTCATAAGTTCTGAATATTTAAAACAGAAAATGCAAATAAATTTTTCTCACTGTAACAGGCAGGGTACCACAAAACTGAAATAGTTATTGACATAGAAATCCTGGGCTTCTGGTGTTTACATGTTCAGTTCAAGAAAATTTATTGAGATTTTGCTATTCCCTAGGTACTATATTACTGGGCTGAAAGCTGTCTGAATACACACTGAGCTATAATAAAATATTTAAATATACAACCTCGCTGTAAATGGCCCATTTTATTTAGGCATTCCTCCAAACACTCATGTCTTCTCATACTTAACACCCTACCAGTTTGCATGATAATTTGTATTTACAAAGGAGATATTTGACTACGCCGCTGACAGACGAGACCCAAGATGGAAGTGTTTCTTTAATCTTGCTTCTGTTCTCTCAGCGGTCCCCAAAAAGCAAACAACAGCTCTGCCCAGTTCAGACAGCCGTTGATGGACATCTAACCAAGAGCGCTAGGAGTCTCCCGGGCCAATCGCAACCATCGGAGGGCCCTGGTTCTGCTTCAAATTACGAGCAGCCTGGATGGAGCATGCATGACTTGCACGGTTTGAATAGACAAAAGTCGAGAAGACAACAGTGGGAAGAGCAGGAAAGGGCATTCCAGGCGGAAGGAACGGAAGCACGAAGCTCTGGAGGCAGAAGGGATCCGCCAGCCCGCGGCTCAGGAAGGAGCAAGGGCCTGCAAGGCCAGTGCCGCGAGGACAGGCAGAGCGGTGTGGGCACGCGCCAGATCACGTGGGGCTCGCAGGCCGTGTCGGGAGCTTAGATGCCACTACAGAGCAATCGGGTACAATCGGAAGAACTGTATACAAAATGGCACTACCCGATTATTTTTTAAAATGCACACTCAGTAGCCGCTGAATGGTATGTAAACAGTAGCCAGCGGGAGAAGAGTAAGAAGATACCTGCCGGGAGGATACTGCAGCCAGTCCTGGTCGCAGATAACCTGGACGATGGAGAAGGAGCAAGGGGACACGCTCCTAATGTGTTTTTGAGTTATTACTATCAGGATTTGGGCAATGGGCTGGTGATGTTCTACTTTTGCTATAGAATTAAATGAGGATTCAATGAAATCTGGCACTGGTAAGTAACTCTAGTGCTTCATGTCATTCTCCTAAACTACACGGTTCCTTTCTTAAGGAAAGATAACGTCACCGCTTTCTTGCACCACTCTTGAATAGTAACTGCTACGGACTGGATGTCTGTCTGGCCCCCAAGGTCGCGTGCTCAAATCTAATTTCCAACGTGATGGTACTTGGAGGTAGAGCTTTGGGAGGTGGTTAGGTCACCAGGGGAAAACCCTCATGAATGGAATTAGGGCCCTCATCAGAAGAGGCCGGAGAGGTAGCTTGCTCTCTTCCCACCATGTGAGGATACGATGAGAAGCCAGTAGTCTATAACACGGAAGAGGGTCCTCGCCAGAACCCTAAGCTTGAACTTCCGGCCTCCAGAACTGTGGAAAACACTTTCTGTTGTGTGTCAGCAACCCAGTCCACGGCACTTTGTCACAGCCGCCAAAACTACGACAGGAACTCTTACGTCCTTCTACTTAAAGCCACTGCTCAGTTGATGCTTTTTCACAGAGATGTCGTAGCCATAGGCGCACACAGACCAGTCCTTGACTCTGCTACGAGTGGAGTCAGGTGACGGCGTTCATCTGCCACATCATGGTGACCCACCGTGATGTTCACATCAGGCTCACTGTCCCCCCGGGGTGTTCCCAGCTGATGACTGGGCACTGCGCAGCTCCTAGAGTGAGACCGCTCCTGCCTAACGTGAGACTCTTCTAATGGGCAGTTTTCTGTCACCACTACCATCAGCCCATTCAGGCTTTTCCAGAACTCTGCTGCTATCTGCGGCTCATCCCGCTCAGAGCTCCTTCCTTTCCGCCATCCTGTCACAGGCATAGGGTCTATCCGGCTCCTGCTCCCTCTCCCCGTCTTTCCCCCAATAAATCTCTTGCGCATCTAGTTCTATCTCCGCATCTGTTTCATTGAGGACATGAGCTAACATGAGAGGTAATTATAAATACTCGTATTATTATCAATCATCACCAAGATGACAATATAGGAAATTATTTAATGACCAAAAAATCCCACGAGGAAAATCAGAACAGGTGAAAAGACAAGGAAAGTTCAGTTTTTCATCTGGAAAGTAGATGAGTGACTGATAATTGGTTTGGCACACCACAGAAAGCTGAATCTTAAAGTGAAAGAGCTAAAGCTAAATAAAAATCTATTTTCTTTACCATAAAATATCCTTAAGGTTTCAGGAATTGGCAGTAACAGTTATTTCTTACAATGACTGGTGGTGGGGGAGGGGCGGGGAAGATAGGTAGGAGGTCTACTTAAGAGAAAACTAGACCTGCTCCCCTTCCAGGATTCCTCTCTCACTAGGTGAGGGGTACTTACCTCTATCTGCAGCGAGGTACAGCTGTACCCCATCCCAATAAAATGCTTGAGATTTATGTTCTAGGAAGAGCAAAGCAGAAAGATCTTACCCTGGACCAGACCCACTCATGAACTGGTACTTCCTAACTCCCCTTGCCCACTTAGATCCTAGGACCTTGGAAGCTAACAGTCTACCCTCCATGTAGAGAAAAAAATATCTTTTATGGGAAGTTGGACTATCCCAAGAGTAAAGACTTAAAGCACTGTCTTTGGCCTTCTGCAACTAAATGACCTCATCAGAATTATTACACAGGGTGACCACAGCCAATGAGTCCAACAAATTATCTAGGGTCCCAGGCATTTGAAGGAAGAATCTGCTATTAAAAATGATACAAAAATAAGAAAACAGATGCAGATAGGTATTTGGAGAAATAAAAATAAGCAAAAAAAAAAATCTTTCCAAAGAGATAAGTATTTTGGGGGGGGGGGTGGAAATGCTAAAGGAAAAGCTGAAAACAGAGAATTTAGAAAATAAAAAGTTCTTGCATTAAAAACATGAAAGAATTTTTTAAGTCTTCAAGAAGATTTACTTGATTAAATTAGAAAAAAAAGAATAGATAAAATAGTAAGAATGGAAGAAAAAAAATACTCAGATAAATATTTCAACAACATTCCAAAATAGGAGATACGTTTCCAGATTAGAAATGTCAGAGAGTTCCCAAGATGGTGACTTAAAGTGAGCCCCCAAACACACCATCATGAAATGTCAGCTCTAGCAACTAACAAAGAAAGCTATAATTTTGTAGTAGGAAAAAGGTCCTGTAGTCTATGATAATAGATTTTTCAACAGTACCTCTAAATGACCAAAGACCATGGAAGAAAGTTTGCAAAATTTTTTAGGAAAAATCTTTCCAATGTAAAAAGTATATGTCCTACTAAATTCTCAGTTCAGTGTTAAGGCAGAGTTAAGATAACTTCAGATGTATGTGGTGTCAAAATTTTACTTTCCCATACAAACTGTCATAACATTCCTGGAGGAAAAAAAAAATGTATGAGTTCTAGAAAATAGGAAACTAACTTAGAAGAGATGCGGGAAATCAGGATCCTGGTTAAAAGAAGTCCTAGTATAGCAGCTATGCAGCCAAGATAGGGAGCAATCAACCATGATTAGAGTATGTAGAACGTTTTGGAAGATCACATCAGAAAAAAAAATTGACAAGTTAACAAATATCGATAATCATATTGAAATATATACAGAACTGAGGCAAACATTGGGCTTAAATAACCAATGAAAGAAAACAAAAAAGACAACTATCAACAAAAATATATATTAAGTAAAAAAGATCATAGTATATTAAATGACTCAGCTGTAATATTTTCGTAGCTATAATAATATCACATGGGGATGAACATTGATCTAATAATAAGTAATGGATAGTCATCCTGGAAGAAGGGGTGATAGGATTTTTGTAGGTGAAAGATAAGGAAAAGAATAGTCAAATCCCCATATTCCACAGTGAGAATTCAATAAGTAATTCTTAAAACTAAAAAAAATCAAGAAATAGTAATATTATCGAACATTATTAGAAATATGTAGCTAATTGAAAGAATCTGCTGAAAAGAGTTGAGGGTGATTGCAAGGAGTAGAACATGGGGCAAGAAAGAGCTATCTTCAACAAGATAATGCAAGCGGAAAAACATCACACACTCACACACATAAATAGTGTTATTTTCATAGTCATACCATTATCCCTATAATTAAATTAGCCAATCGGGTTTGCCAGAAAAACTCAGCTCTGGGAAAATCTTGCTGCTACCATTGGGCTAGGAAACCCCATAATCCTATTTTTAGTTAATTTTGAATTCCATTACTTTTATTATTTTCAAAGAAATACTTGATGCTGATGAAAAGAACATAACTGAAAAGAAACATCTATGAAGAAGTAATTTCTAATTAATGGAAGAGGAGAAAAGAAAGGGAAGAGAGGTTCATGTGGACATGCTAACTTCTGATAGACAATTGCTTATTTTTCTGAGGATTTTCTCTATGCCAGGTAATATATCTATCTCTCCCTCCCTCCCTCTTTCCCTTTCTCTCTCACACACATTTTCTTTTTGTTTCTTTTTCAATTAACAGGAAAACTCCATGGATAAAGCTGCATTGCTCAGAAATTATTATCAATCAGTGGTTTTTAAATCCTATCTATAAATGTAGATGGAAAGATGCAATAATGCTAATATAAATAGAGACGTGATTTCCCAGGTAAGGCTCTGAAATTAAGTGCCTCAGGATGCTCTGGCAAACACATGTTTCAGCAATCTTCCCATGCTAATCTCTGATCAATCCCACCTACAAAGAAAGGGGCAGCCATGTTGGAATCTCAACTCTTTTATCTCCCAATAGGCTAGACTCTAGAAATGGGAGGAGATTTGGTTTCACATACACGTTTTCTACTTGGAGAAGGCTCATTTAGGCTTTGGCCTGAGAGTATCCTGTTCTGTGAAGAGTTTCCAAACAAAAATAGGGTGTGGTGAGCAGTCTTGGCACTTCAACGAGCTGTAGATAGATGCCCTGTGGGACCCTGCCATCCAGCACGCCCACACTCTATTGTCATTAGAATGTATTAGACAACACTGCCACACCCTGCCCTGCACTAGTACTTTCAATTAAAAAACCTCCTGAGGTTTCTGTGTAAATAACTTACAGAGGGTAACATGAAGGCCATTGCTAATGACAGTTCCTGAGACCTCGTGCTACTTACCATCATTTCGTCTGGAGACAGAGTGAAAACATGGAGTCCCATGAAGATGTTCGGAAGACTGAAAAATCCAGGCCGTCTCACCAATAAGAGATCTTCAAAGTTTTTTGGTGTGTGTAGTTTTGGTAGGGCTATATTACGTTACATTTTGGTATCTATTAAAACCCCCTTTTTGCTGTACTATCCAACCCTGTAAGTAACTAATGTCAAAAAAGTATACAAACGTGCTCATCCAGAACAAGCTATCCAATTAGAATACACGCTGTCCCATTTGCCATGTCACCATGATAGGCACAGCCAGAGGGAAAATAAGAAAGAACAGGCAGCAGTTGTGAGAATGACATTCTGCTCATGTCTATTACAAATCTGAATTAGGAAACCTTAGAACTTTGAATAAATTAAAAAGTATAAAAGGTTATAAAATAATTTGTCAATGTTCGCCTAAGTTTCCAAGATACAGAGCTCTTAAGGTATGTCACAGTGCCAGGACCCTCCTCAGAATGAGCCAAGCCCATTTACAGGACACTCGGAAACTGTTTTCTTCTCTAATAAAATAGACCTGCCCTCCACGTAAGATGTGACATCAGCCTCTAGCTACCTAGAAGGAAGGTGAATGGAATATGCAGTGTACAAATTAATGTTACTCTGACTCTTCCACCAAGGTTCCCTTATACTAAGTATTCTACTGATGCAATGAAGTTTGGGGTTGAAAATAAAGATCAGGAAAAGATGGTTTATTTTCCTTTGACTAATTTGCCAGTGAAACAATCTATCTACTAAGTATGCCTCATTTAGGTTTCCTAATGCAATTTCTATGTTCACCTACAGAAAAACAGAACTCCTAATTATAACCCCCCATCCCTCCAAAAAAAAATCTGGAAACAAGTGATTCAAATAAGCAACTTTTCTCCATATAACCCTTAATTAATGACCATAACGACACAAAGGATTGGGACTCTTGCCAATTATTAGCTTCATCTCTGTGTTCTGTTTCTCAACAGAGATTCAATAAACAATTCAAGACTTGCTGGAGTTTGAAAGCAAGAACTGAAGCCAAAAGCCTGGGTATATTAAAACCATTCCTGCAACAATAAACTCCGACTGGGAAATGAACTAATCATTTCTGTTGTTTGACAAAGCTCCTAACTGAAGAGGCTGGAATCACAGCCCCCTCCAAAAGCCCAGGCTCGGCTGACCGGGGACAAGTAGTCACTGACCTCTGGGTACCCTTTATTCCCGAGCTTCCCCGACATACCCTCTTCTTCTGCGTCTCATGCCTCTCATTCCTCCACGCCGGCATTTGATAGGTGAGCTTAGGATGGTGAATGGTGATGGCTGACTCACAGCCCATCGTTTATATTCCATCGGGGGAAAGCAAGCAAGACAGAATGCCTGCTAACAAGTGCTTAGCCAGTAAGTGGCTCCGCATTTTCCCTTACCTGTGTTTTTAAAGGCATCCATCAGGAGGAAGTAAAGGCACTGTTTAGGAGGAGACGAACCTATTAAAATCACTATGGTATTGGAAATCTTTAAAACACGAGGGAATTTTTGACCAAAAATCTATCCTGTAGTTTATTGTACTTCATATATATGAAGTCGTTAGAAGAGCTCTGTGTCCCTAAATTGTCTTTTTATCTATCTCATCTTTCAAGTTGAGTATAAGCCTGTTTAGATGCAAAGAAAAAGTTGGGAAGAATAACATATTTATTCAACAACTCATTTGTGGGATTTAGAATACATTTATGTTGGTTTCTATGTAACAGCCAACCCAAGAAGAGGGTTTTATGTCAAATCATTCAATAAAATGTGGTGAATGATAGATGAAAGGACAGAAAAAGATACAGGATACTTTCTCTAGCATCAAAACTAAGCCGGCATGTCCTACATTGAGATCACAATGCTAGACCCTTCTGATGCAGGTTTTATGAGTGAAAGGGTTGTCTGCAAGAGGACGGTAACTAAAGCAAACTTGACAATGAACACTCGACTTCACAAAAGATAAGCGTCTAGTCTCATTCACATATGACTCAGTCCCAGACAATGAATAAATGTTTTGGCCTAAAATCCTTCCCCAGATGAAATCTATGTCTTCATCTATCAGTAATGTCTGAATGCTCCCATTTCTCTCTGCTTTTCAGAAATATCTCTGTCCCTTGGTAAATGAATAATTAAAAAAAAAAACTATCTGCACCTTCAATTTCCTGGTTAATTCAAGTCTATTGACTCCCATGCCAATCAAGGTTATACAGAGCTTTATTGAAAGAGGTAGAATTTTAGTGTGTTGAAAGTTGTGACACACATAATTATCTTGCAGACACACAGCCATTTTTCATCCCTACGCTGAAACGCTTTTCCTCCCATGAGAGATGGACAGAGAGCATATGCAGATGTCCATTTACTCAGTTTCCCCTGACACCAGGAGAGGCAATGTGGCCAATTACACATAAGGGGAAATCTGCTCGGGGACTTCTGAGAGAAAGCACGAGCCTAGCTCTCTTCCCCATGTTCCTTGTTCTCACACTTGGGTGTTGAGTGAGGGCATACCGAGGGTGCTGTGGCATGAAGGGAGAGAGCGTCAGCACCTAGGGTGACAGAAACATGGGCTAGCCTGACTCCCCAATGACATTTTAACTTTGCAAACCTACCCCATGACTGCCATAACACTAATCTTCCTTGTACATGGGACAGCCCTAGCCTCCTTTCTAAATGAGAAGTGAATGGCCTCCGTTGTTTAAGCCACTGTTGGTCTGGAAGCCTCTCACCTGCAGCACAAAGCAAGCAACTGGTTTAGCAATGGAGATACATAAGCCGATTTGAACCAGTACGACACAAGGAGAGAGTTCTTCTGGGCTCCATGATAAAAGAATTTATCAAATGTGAACACTGATGTATATTTCTTCAATGAATGCTGATGGCCATTTGAGATCCTGAAAGGAGCCAGACCAAAGATGAGCCAACAGACTGACAATGGTTGAGAGGAAAGATGGAAAGTGTCCCCATCCTTGATGACATTATTGAGTCATTAGGTCAACCAACTCCGTAGTCTACCATAAGTTTGGGCTTTCTATCATGTGAGATAATCTATTTAAGCTTTAAGCACATTTTATTTTGTGCACTGTGACAGGCTGGTTGCACGGAGGGTCTTACTTAATGACATCCCTGGATCTGTGCTCTTTGCCTTGTAACTTTGTCAGATCTGCCCGCTCTGTGAGAACTGCTTTATTTAACAGAAAGTGACAAAAGTGATGATGTGCTAGTTCTGAGCCTAAACCACAAGAGACCTTGAATGTCTCGACTCTCTCTCTCTCTCAGAATTTTCTTTCATTGTCATGACTACCAGCCTCGGCCGGCCCGTAGAGAACGAGAGACCGCATGGAAGAGAGCCTAGTTGTCTCAGCTGAAGCCATCCTAGACTAGCCTGCAGCTAGCCGACACCCAAACATGAGCGAGCGCCAAGGCAAGGTCAACAGAGTGGCTCACCCAGCCACGGCTGACCACAGACATGTCAGTGAGCCTAGCCAACACCAAAACTCTTCGCAGCTGCCCCGGAGCCATGAGCAATAATAAATATTTACTGTTTTAAGCCACTGAATTTTTGGATGGTGTATTATGCACCAAGAGTTAACTGATTCAGTTACTTGGGTTACTTGTAGATGAAAGCATCCTGATATAGCAAAACGAGATGCTGAAGAGATAGGCAGGAGGGTATTCCAAAATAAACTTGGAGCAGTCAGGACATCTTCAAAAACTTTTAATTAGGGAAATGATGAGATCTGTATTTTAGACAAAAACATTCAGGCATGGATGGGGAGGATAATACTGAAAAAGATCGTCATGATCTAAAAGAGGTATCTCAACAGGAAAAAAAAGGAACAGAACGTAAAGCAGACAGAGTAGAAACTGTAAGGATTTCCCACAATCCTGCCACTGACAGTGGCAAGTTCATCTGTTCTCTAGACCAGCAGTCCCCAGCCTTTTGGGCACCACGGACCGGCCTGCCTATGAGAATCTAATGTCTGGTGATCCAAGGCGGAGCTGAGGCAGTGATGCTGGCGCTGGGGAGCGGCTGCAAACACAGAAGCAGCTTTCCTCGCTTGCCCATAGCTCACCTGCTGTGCGGCCCAGGTCCTAACAGGTCATGGACCAGGAGTTGGGAACACCTGCTCTAGATGATCTGTTCAAAGTGAGGTTTCCAGACCAACAGCATCATCATCACCTGAAACTTGTTAAAAATGCAAATTTTCAGTCCAGACCTACTGAATCAGAACATGGGGACAGGTTCCAGCAATCTGTTTTCGCAAGCCCACAGGGCTACTTCTAATCCGTGTTAAAGTTTGAGAAGCACTGCTCTAGGCCATAGGTAAAAGCTGTTAAAAATGCCCAATTATTAGGACACTGGCACCCTTTTCAGATCATTTTCACCAAAAGGAATGGAGCCGAGATGTCAACAGTTGTCTGGTTGAAAATTTTAGTCTACTGACATGAGGCTTGTTCTCAGGATTTCTTCTCTGGATTCTAATGTCTCGGTGGCCAAATTTTGGCCATGGCCATAATGTTCTCCCATTGACTTTGAGCTATCTTCATGACTTCCTGAACCACAAGCAGAGATTGGAACTCTAGGTGAATATACATGAACAGAGAAAACTGAATTTACAAGACCACCAGATTGAGGATCTTGCCTACCTCAGAAGGACTCAGCTTTGGTACCCTGTCTCCCAGCTGGGGACGGGTCCTTCGCATGCCGAATGGTCTCGTTATTGAGTGAAACCCTACGAAGGGCCTGCACTGAATGCCATAATTAATACACCATGTCTCACCCTAGCAAAAATTTTCAGGAGATCTCCTGACTTTCCAGTTTCCCTAAATACAAGGGCGGTGGCGGGGCGGGGAGGCGGGGAGGGCGGAGGAGGATTGCAGATATGCTGATGTAAGTCTGTGAGGGAAACTGTAAGAATCAAAGTCTGAAATGCTATCAAATGAAGTGATTTCAGTAAACTCTATAATGAGTTGTGAAGGAATTCTGTTGGTGGAAGAGACACATCTATTTTTTACGTTATTCTCGGCACTATACGTGACATAAAGGAACACAGGGATCCTTCTCGTGGGAAGAATTAGGATCGTGTTAGAAAGAGATGGGACATGTAATTGGTAGGAAGAATTTCATTCAGCAAAACTCCTACAGTGGGGGCCAGAACGAGCCCCGTTTCCCAGTTCTTAGACCTGATGATCCACTGTTTCGGCACGAAACCGTAATGGGACAATGTCTGAGTGACCTCTTAGCATTGTCAACCAAACTGGCAGCAACTTCTAGGATCTAGACAAGTTTCAAACCCTCTCCACCCACGCAAACATATGCATGGTCTCTTCCTTTTTGAGAATGCCGGTTATCTTGTAAATTTGCATATTAAACTGGAGAAATCGTTGGTTTATCTATTACTGTTCAGAAATGGGAGGATGTCTTTCACCGAAAGGGCTTTCGTTTTTCGTTTCAAATCACCAACCTAATGAGTCTGGAACATGAAGGTCTCCTGTGTGGACAGCCTATCCCAAGGCTCTGTGCAGGGTCAACTAGAAAGGTCTTGCAGTAACGTTAATATTATTAGAGTGAAGACTAAGACAAGGGTCTACATCTGTGCTTCAGTTCCCTCATCTATAAAACATGAATTTTAATAATATTATTAGGGAACAACATTAAATTAGTTAAAAATGCCAAACAAAATATTTATTGACTGATCCATAGGGAAACACCTGTCAGGAATTCAGTTCTAACTAGTGTCAGTATATAATTGATATTATTATTATTAATACTCAGTTTTATGTTATTGAAATAATATGGATAATTATGAAAGGTATGAGGAAGAAAAATTCACTCGGACTCTGGGTCTGGGAGGGCTATTACTCTGAGCCTGGCTGAGCTCCACCAAGCAGTTCTACGTGGTGGGCAAGTGGGGTTCAAGCCTGCTGGGCGACTCTGAAAGACAGTGTAAGACGTGGTTCGGAGTTATCCCAAACAAGAGGAGATGGGGCGACAGCGCTGCTCCCCTACTCCTTCCACGGGCCCCATGCAGACAAACAAAATTAAGAACAAACCCCTCAAAAGAAATCACTGTCTCACTTGATTCCAGAATCCAGAAAGTAAGTTACTGACACAGGACCTACTTCCCCTAAGAATGTCACAGCTGGAGCAGCAAGTGACGCTGCCTCGAGAATTCCTAGTTTGCAGATTACAGCTTCTGATGACATGTTCTAGGGATCAGCCACTCTCGAAGGTCCCCTGAACAGAGCAGCCGCACAAATGGTGCGGGTCATGGGCTACCAAGAAATAGGCTAGAACATTTCCCTGTTCCAATAAAACAGTTGCATTTCCACAAAATGAGCAACAAACTCACAATGAGAAAGAAATTCTCCAAGTTAGGGGGGAGAGGGTGATGAATGGGTGGAACACAGAAGATTTTCAGGGCGAGGATACTGCTCTGCATGATACGATAATGGAGGACACATGTGACTATGCATTTGTCAATCACCCTCCACCTCCTAAAAAAAAAAAAAAAAAGAGGGTCTCTAAGGCTTACATCCTAATGGGAACAAGGAGTGTGCATAGGTGTGTGATCTGTGTGTGTGCTGGGGGTGGGGGGGGGGGGTTGGTAGATTATAAGGCTGTGTGTGCAGGAGGTAATAATGTGAGATGAAGTCCCCACAAGCCAATGAGCTACAGTGCAGGCTTAAAAGTGCTTTTCTGTCCAGCAGAGGAGACATTTATTTTAAGACACACATAGAAGCGCTCAAGTCTGTTTTGAGGGAGGAAAAATTAATATTTCATCTTGAACAGACTGAAGTTCAAATAGTACTTCCAACCCAGAAAAGCAGTAACCCAGACAGAGTTTACTTAGAGGGCCAAGAAGACACAGCCCAAAATAGAGTAAGAAAACTATGAAATATCTACCTCGGGAGAAGCCAGTCCAGATAGCTCATTCGGGATAGCTCATGCATTTATCCAACCAGCCCAGACAAAGACGGAGATGAAATGTGAAGCAAATTCCCAGGAAGTCCTGAGAGGTTGGGGCCTGAGACTCAACCCTAATGTTTTGGAAATCGGCTTTAGTTGGCTTTTCGTTTTTGTATGCCTTTCAAAAGATATGATAATTAATACTCTTTGTATTTTTAAACTCAACGGCAAGCCATATTAATTGTAGAACAATGGAAAAAAAAGGTAAAAAGCAGATAATTAAAATCTCCCATGATCTCGCCACCCAGACAGATATGACCACTGGTAGTATTTTGATGTGTTACCTTTCCTGAGGATTCTCCGCCTATAGTTGTATGTAACTTTAATAAAACTCATTGACCATAATATTTTTGTGAACTGTTCTTTGCTGAACACAGTACAGACGCAAGGTTAGAAAAGCTTTTACTGAACTTGAACTCATTATCAAAATTTTGACCTGGATTAAAAGACTTTAGGAGAAAACAGAGTGCGAGTTAATGTGTTTTACTCACACACCACCTTTGTCAACATCTTACTGGAAAGTACAGAAACTGTATTTGGAAAAGAAAATTTTTTAAAATAATAATAAAAAAAAATTGCATTAGGAGCCTGTGCTCTGCCTCTGCACCCGCAGGATTCCCCCCACCTCGTCCTTCTTCCTTCCTCACACTCAGTCCTGCACACTCGGTCCTCCTCCATTGCTTCCACCCTCCTCTGCTCCTGTGCTTAGCTTTTCCCAACATTTTCTCACTCAAAATCACAGTTTTTTCAGCTCGTGGCTTGGACTCCAAACGCAGCAGGCACTGCTGTCTGGCACCTTCGACGTGCATGCCCGTGAAGACCCGTCTTGCACTGTGTGTCCCCTCCCTGTGCCCCATCCACCTGGCCGTGGCGCCAGGAGAAATGGTGGCGCTCGCTGACGTGGAGGATGGCTCACCTGGAGGCAGGCGGTGCCGCCGACAAAGGGGAGGAGAACCTGAGTGGTTTCTCTCGCCTTCACGTTGGCAGAGAGAAATGGGTATAAAACTGAGGCTGGGGTGCAGCCTCGAGAGTCCTGGAAGATCAACGAAGCCAGCCCGAGCCAGGAAAGAACACATGGCAGTTGTGTGTGGCAGTCAGTGACACTTCCAGAAAAATCGCTCTGAGTCGTGCGCCTGATGATTTAACTGCTGTGGGCACCAGCCCAGCTTTCTCCCCAAGTCAAAATGTAAATGCTTTGAGGAAGCTGGTCTTTTTTCTATCCACTTTTACCGTACTAAATGTCTAACAGCCATTTTACTGTGTTTACAAATTATGAGAATTCTGGGCAGCTAATTATGAAAATACTGAGAAGTCGGATGAGAAGGAACTCTTGGAGCAGGTTAAGGCAAAGAACAGACTGCAAAGTCCTTGAAAAATGAGCTGCTTACTCTCTACTCCTGCCAGTGAATTTTGGAATTCCAGCATATTGCTATGCTAATCTGAATGCAAAAAGAAAGAAATCAATAAAAATCTAGGAGAAGAGTAGGGGATGAGGCAGGCCACCAATATTCGGTAGATGGATCAGAGCAGATTAGTTTCTAAGATCTATACATTTCTCTTCCAATGGATCAGAAGCCAAAGGATCCAGGGGAAAATAGGAAAAAGAAGTTTTATAACTTAAATGAGAGGTGATAAATTTTAAGTTCTCTGTAAAAGGGGACAGCCTTTCTTCAAGTTTGACCTCGCTGTTTTCACACCATCTGGAAAGAAAATCTAGTTGTCTTCCCCCATTTGTTTTATGTTGAATAAAATTAATGCCCATGCAGTAATAACAGAAAGAATATAAGTACATTCTAGATTGATTATAAAGTTGGTTAGATTTTATGACAGATCGTAATAATTTAACAAATGTTTTCCTACAATGCCATTCTTCCTTGCGGCAGATTTCTTTAGCTATTTTTTCATGTGAAATAAATGTGTACAAAATAGAGCTATTGTCATTGTCCCTTTTAGAAAAGGTGAGTCGTGGCAGTCACGTCAGGTTAGGGATGGTAAAATAATTTGAGAGCATGGCTATTTTATTATCCAGTCCTAAAATCTTTCAATTAGAAAATGAAGCTTTCGCAGGTTAGATAATAATACATAAAGTTCACTTTATATTTCATACTACAACTCTGCAGATTGTGGTGCTATAAGACAATTATTAATGCCATGTAATGCATTGAAATCTTAAGGACATTTCATGTAGCATTATTACAAGCAGTCCCCAAGTTATATTATACAGAGTTAGTGTCTCATATGAAGAGCTAACATAAATACACATTTAAATTCAGAATCTTGTGATAGTTAAGCTTTTCTGCAATAAATCCTGCCATCTTCTTATTCTTTTTGACCCTTACATATTTATAAGCTGTAAATAAGATAATAAAGATTTCATTAATTGATAAAATGTTAAGTATAATCACATTTTTAACTTCCCCTACTATTTGCTTCTATAAGAAAGAGGCTAAGCTCTGATCCTGAGCTCCTCTTTCAATATTATAAGCCAAGAAATTTATGAAGTTTTCCCCGAGTTTCCATTGGCAGAGAGCTTTATAAAAGCTGTGATTTATATAAAGTATGGAAAGGCAAGGAACACACACATTAATGTGTGTGAAAGGGTGCAAAGTAAAACGGCAAATCTATGAAATGAACTCTCCATGCACATATTACTCAACTGAAATCCACAGCTACATAAGTAATTCATACCTTGCCGCCTCCAGTTACCTTTCAGTTGGGCACATGCACAGGTGTGGACACACGTAACGTGAGTGCCCTTTAACTGGAACATTGTCTAACTAAATGTCATGATAAAGGCCAACCACGTTTAAATCCGCCATATTAGCCAGTTATAAAATCTAGCAACTTTTCAAGGAGAAAAACGTGTTTAATGTGACACATCTCATTCTAAGTGAAGCCACAATGGTTACCAGTGCACCTTAATTTTTCTTGGAGCTTAGAAGTCATTTCTTTTAGTCAATCCAGTGCTAGAGTCTTCCCTTTGAATGCAAGCTTGAAGAATCCACATGGAACACACAGACACTTGCCTATTTTCAGTCTTCAGCCATCTTTCCTACTCTCTGTGGGTTTTGTTTTGTTTTTTGTTTTGTTTTTGTTTCTGTTTTTTAAATAGATAACAGTTTATCAATTTGCTTCCTTGCCAGCGCCGTCAGCGTACTACAGGAAGTATCTGAACTGAGCCCAAAACTTTGAATTGATTCAAAGCAACCAGGCACATAGCTAAAATATTTTGCCTGTCTTTGGTCTCATTCCTTCCTTAGAAAATTCTGCCTGTCCCTTTTCATTCCAAAGCTTGTCCCTCTTGGCTATAAACATAGAAATCAATAGAGACTTAAAAGAATTGTGACACAATTTGGTATACGGCCAGTATGACAGTTGTCATATCAGAAATTTTTATTTAAATAATAAACTTACAAATTAGAGTAAAAAGTCAGTCACAGCAGACAAAAAATACTAATTATGCTTTTTGATACAAGCATTTCTCACCATTTTGTCACAAGCTGGGATCATCCACTGATTACTACCTCGACTACTAATTAGCTACTTGATTTTGATTTGTGGAGACGGTATTCAATTATTAGACTACAACAACCATCTTCTTCCTTCGGGTAGACTTGCTAAGTTAAGCAAAGTTTGTCTGTGTTTAATTCCAAAGGAGTACCAGGTAAAAACAGTCTGGTTAAGTTAAAAAAAAAAAAAAAAAAAAAAAAAAAAAAAAAAAAAGCTCTAAAGAGCAGAGCAGAGAGTCTTCACTAAAACTGGGAAGCAGCTGATATGCTGAGACAGGATCCCCCCCTCTCTCCCGTGCCCCCAAAAAGGGAGCATTCAACGCAATAAGGCAACTAGCTGCCTCTTTTAAAACTGCCATCATTTAGTCATTTCGCATTCTTTCTGCTAAGGCATAATTTAAAAACCAATGGGGAACGTCTATGCACGTGGAAACTTCTTGAGAATTTGGGAACCGACCAAGAATGCCTTGTATCCTACCGTCTGCTGCCCAGAAGCATCCGAGAGGTACACGCCACCAGCAACTGCTGTCACCACGCTCAGCTGCACAAGGACAGGATGCTAAGGACATGGGAACCCTCTGGAAAACGGCACATCAGCCCTGCATGGGGACAGTCTTCGAGTGGGGCTTCTTTCTTGGGCTTTACCACCAAATCCTGATGGTTTGGCATCGGAGTGAATATTGCCTTTTAGCGCATCACCTGCTATCTGCAATTGCTCGGTACGAAAATATACAAATCTTTATCACAACTTGAAAATGGATGCCTCACTAGTGGAAGCTCCGTGAGTGTATAAGATGTGTTAACAAGTTTTCATGTACCTCCAGCATGTTTCACTGGATTCAGAGAGCTGCTTCTGCATAGGGCAGCTTGATAAACATTTTAGGCTTTGTAGACCATATGGAAATATTAAAACTACTCAGCTCTGTGTTCGTGGAGCCACAGCGCACTAACCTCAGGCCTAAAACACCCTGTCATCTAGTAAGGTCTGTCAATTAGAGAGAAAACAGATGCAATCAGTATCTCAGTGCATTTAGAGTACCTGGACAGCATACTCTCATTCGTCCTGGCTCTGTAAGGGCAGGTTAGTAACAAGCTGCTATCTAGACTAGGTAAAAATTGTTTAAAGTTGTTGTCTGGACTCAATATTCATAGGTCTGAACATTACAGCATCTTAAAAGGATGTGGCGGTCTCCGGATGAGACAGTGACAAGCCACATATAATCAAAAAGTGGGACAAGGGCAAAAGAGACAAGAAATGGCTACTTATTGTCCTCGACCATTTATCCCTACAGACACCTCTTTTTCTTTCAGTTGATCTACAGTGAAAAAATGTTGTAATAATACCTTGTGTGTATATACAAACAGATTTTAGATTTTGTTAAAATTACTTCTTCAAGAAAAATTTCCAGAAGCAAAGTTATAAGGTCAAAGAACATGAATGACATGAATATCTTTGTCACGTTGATATTCGCAATCACTGATATTCACTGTCCTTCCTTAGCTTAGAATATCATTCTCAATCAAACACGTGCAGACATAGTCTCTTCCTCTTCCTCCCTCCATTTCCTTCTCTCCTCCTCGCTCTCCCTCCCTGTCTTAAGAGGGATTACAAATATAAAGATAGGAATGAATAGAATTTCCATTTTTAATCAAATTTGAGTAGCATTTAACATTCTATGGCAAAGCATGGTCTCTAAACTTACTGCCGTTACACTAAAAAATGTCAATTTCATATCACTGAATTGATGAATGAAAAAAAATAATAAATGTGGACAAGGTCTTCTCTATGGATTTAGCATGAAATATTTCTTCTCGGGAGGAAATCCTCAGAAAAATTAAATTGAAAGGATGAATTAGGGGTACCTAAATGGAAGTAAACGTTCTTTCACAATGTTGCTTACTCCATCATCATGGGTACAACCACACTACCCAGCAGGTTGCCCGTTGACTCCACAGGCCTAGAGGAACTCAAGACAGACAAAACAATTGCTTCCTGGCCTAGAACATGGGGTACTCCGTACTGACTGTCCATGAGTGGGTTTTTTTTCTTTCTTTTTTCTTTTTCTTTTTCTTTCTTTTTTTTTTTTTTTTTGATGAAAAGGTAAGAATGCAGAGTAACTATATGAGGGACAGATATTTGAAAAGACTTCATTCTAAGAAGTCATCATTTTTCATGTTTTAAGGCACTGTAGGAAAAACGCAGATGAAGGGAGGACAGATACCGCATGTCCTCCTGGTGATGGGAATAGCGCAGTGGAGGCAGCCAAGCCTACGGGGGAAACGCCATGTCGATGTGAACGTGGCACAGAGCTGAGCTCCAGAAATCACTTCCTAACGAGCGTGTAGAGAACAATGTGATGCCTCCCGCTCCTGGGGCTGCTGCCACCCCTAAAACCCATGAGACGGCTGCTCTCCTGGGACACTTTTGGACTCTGCTGTGAGTAGAAAGAGCACACACGGGCTTCTTTGCCTGAGAGTGTGGAAGGACTTCCTTCTACAGAGCGCATGAAATATCAGTTTGGCTAGCACTATCTAAAGCTAAATTGATCCATATGATTGGAATTTTGCCCAGAGGCTTTAACCAAAGGGGGGGAGGGGCGGCATCATTTCGAAATTAGCATTATCAATACGCTAATGCATTCTGAACGCTAGCTGGGCCTGACATAGGAAGTGATGTAATAAGAGAGTGCTTACTGCTCCTGCCCCTCGAACAGGAAATATTTTCCTTGAGGAATAGAATACTTGAAAACTGCAGATTGCATTTTAATATTAACCAGATTTCTACATTAAACATGATTTCCGAGAACAATTTGATTTTTCTTTTTTTCTCCCTCTCTTTACCCCCACTGCGCCCCTCAAGCAAGCGATCAGAACAGCGTCCAACCACGGGCAGCTCCTGGAACGGACCCAGGGCTGCCTGCAATTTAAATGTCAAACTCTGTGCTGCTGCGCGGCAGAGAGTCTCACTCGGCAACATGTGTCACTCATTGCTGCCCTGTCCACGGTTATTGCTTCTTGATGCGTTCAGATTGCTACAAATTCTCCCCCGGTTTCTCTGATTGTCTCCAAGTGCGAAATTTCAAAGCTCGTTTCTTCTTCACTGTGTTTGAGACAAGTGAGTGTAATCACCTTCCAGAACAAGCAAGAAGCAAGAAAATTACCAGACCTGTTTTAAATTTTGAAAGGAGCAGAAAGTAGTTTTTGAGCTCCTAGAACTAGTTTCTGCAACTAACTGCACAGTCAAAAAAAAAAAAAAAAACTCCTTTTTTTTTTTTTTTAAACTGGTTAAACACATCTATCCCCAGCGGACACATACACAAGAACTCTAAGCTACCAAAAATGGCCTTTTTTCGGGGAAGATTTGACAGCAGTGACAACTCCTGATTGGTTAATGGGAGCACTTCGGGATTTATCAGTTTTGATTGCTATCGTCTTTGGCAGCCAGTAAAATAGTGAAATAAAGATAATTTAACCACAGTTGTGCAGGGACAGGGGAGGGTGTGGAAGGACCGCTACAAGTAATGTGCTGTCACTCGTGATTTGTTGAAAGCAGATGGCTGTGAAACGGGGGCCACAAAGGAGGATGAATAAGGAAAATAAAACCATAGAGTCGTGAGGTAATGGACCGAAAGCATGAGTATTTGGTGCATGTAATGGCAAACATGAGGACAACTGCAGCCTTAGGAGATAATCGGGGTTTGATGGTTATAAACAGACTTTTAAAAATCACTTCCCGTCGCTAAGTAAGAATTTCTACTAAAAGAAGTGAAGTTAAAAATGGGGAAAACAAAAAGAAACCCTGAAGTCTGAGGATCTAGGAATACTGTACACCACTCACTACCCAGGAAAACATACACACACACGCACACGCACACGCACACACACACACACTCACACTGGTGTGATGGGCAAAGGAACCCGTAAGACAAAGCGGTCGGCGTGGCGTGTGCCTGAAGCCGGGGCGCTACCTCTCAGCACGGGGATTTCGCTTCTCCAGCAGGGAGAAGGGTTTCAGTCAGGGTTAGACACTCCTGAGGGAAAAACGGCACTGCTTTTTACCTCTTTATTGCGACACGGCACAAATGCCTCAGAGCTGTGTGTTTTCCATTTCTTTATTCACCCTAAAACTAGCTCTACATAGGAAGGAAGAAATCTAACATGTGTTAAAAAACAAACAAAACCTATGGTGTGCTGGGCTGCACGTTTCCTACGTTCAATTTCATGACATCTTACATCATCTGAGCACCTCATGAACTAGATGTCATCTCAGTCTTAAAAACAAGAAAAAAGGCATAGAAAGGTCTGATCTCATCTAAGATCAGAAAACACAAACCTGTGTACGAGGTAATAAGACACGGAAGTGGATTTGGAACTCAAGGCTGCCTGACTTGAAGATCAGTGCTTTTCTCATCATCTTATACTTACTACCCATATTAACCTGCTCGCACTTGGACTTGATAGTGCCAGTAACTACCACTGGGCACCCTCGCTTCAGCACCCTCGCTCTGTGTCATTTCCCTGGCACCGCGTTGATCTAAAGTGAGCCTTTTGGCCTGATATCTATTCCTCACGCTAATCAGCTGCTCAGCTCGTAAGCACTCTTGACTCTGGGCCTACACTCTGAGTCTTCGGCAGATCCCTTGCACCATCTGACTGAAGACCTGCTTGGGTGGAACACGCCATCTTTCTAAAATCAACAGTCTTCCCTCGGCGTTGGTGGTTTCTGCAAAGTACAGGTGAACATCCATGATGGCTCCCTCCTGCCTGACTTTTCCACTGATGGTTTTCTTCCAAAGCTGGCTCCCTCCACACACAGCCCCAATTACAAAGACTTTATTTAATTCTAGAAGCGTCTGGTACCTGTAGATGATGTTCTATCAGACTTCTATCGGAATTTCAGATAGAAATTTAATAGCTTAGTTTTCAACAATCAAAACACTTGAAAAAAAAATCTGAAAGAAGGGGAAAAAAAAGACAAGTGCATAATTATAAAGGCTTTAATGCTTCCATCTCAGTACTTGAGAGAATGTATAGATAGTCAGTAGCTTGACATAACTATCAACCTATATAGTTTACAGAAAAATACACCTCAAATCCAGAGTACAAACTCTTTACAAGTGCATGTGGACTATTCACCAAATAAACTATATGTTTGGCTCTAAAGTCTCAATAAATTAATAAGTATTGAAATCAAAAAGAATATGTTCTCTGACTGCAATGGAGTTAAATTAGGAAACGATAATAAATATTCCTGGAATATAATCAAACACTTGGAAATCAAAGAACGTACTTTGAAATAATTCATGAAGAAAAAAATCACAGCATATAGTAAATATTTCTAATTGAATAACTATGAAAATGAAACATATTGAAATCTATAAAGTGCAATTGAAAAAATTGCTTAGAACGAAATATGCAGTTTGAAGTGCTCATATTAAAAAAGGTAAGTCAAAATCAGTGATACAAACTTCTACCTTAAGGACAGAGAGAAAGGAGGAAGAGAAGGAGGAGGAGACCAAATTAAATCCGGCATAAGTGAAAGAAAGGAAATAATGAAGACGACAGCAGAAAGCAATAAAATTTAAAAAATGCAGATATAATAAAAGTCAATAATACCATAGTCGGTCATTTTTTAAAAAAGTGAATAAAATGAATGACTCTACCTAGATTGAGCGCTAAAAATTACCAAAATGAGAAATAAAGGGGAAAAATGACTATATAGTTTTCAGAAATTAAAGGATAATATGAGAATGTTGTGAATAAGTGTGCTAACAAATTTTGAAACTTAGATGTAATGGACAAATATTTTGAAAAACTGACATAAGAAGAAATAGACCAACTAAGTAGCCATATATTAAGTAAACTGAATTTACAGTTAAATATCTTTCCCAAATGAAATTTCCACTCATATGGCTTTACTAGTGACTTCTATTGTAAATTTAAATAAGAAATAAAACTAATTCCATGCAAAATATTTCAGAAAGAAAATGAAGATTTTCCAATACATTATATAAGGCAGGTATTATATTGATAGCAAAACCATTAAAGAACACTGCAAGAAAGAATACTGTACATCAATATTTTCCACAAAAATAGGAGCAAAAGTTCCGAACAAAATGTCAACAAATTGAAATTGGAAATATATAAACTTGATGGTACATCATCATCAAATGGGTTTTAGCCCCACGATGTAAAATTTTTTTAAAAAAAAATCAATTCATGTTATTTCACCATGTTAAGAAAATAAAAGAGAAAAAAGAGATATGCCCATCACAATAAATGCAGAAGATAAATTCAGCAAAATTAAATATCCATTTGTAACATTCTCAGTAAAACAAGAATAAATGGGAATTTCAACTTTGTAAAGGTATTTACAAAAAAAAAAAAATGGTAAAAGACTGAATGTTTTCTATCTAAAAACAGAAACAATGCAAAGGTGACCATTCTGACCACTTCTGCGCAACACTGTGTTGGAATTCCTAGCCTACGTAATACAATGGGGGCAGGGAGGCACACAGATGGGAAAGGAAGAAGTTGCACTCTACTCGCTGATGGCATGATCACATACACAGAACTGTCAAGGAAAATCCACAGCTAAGCTATAAGAACTTGACTAGTGACGAGATTCCTACTGCGGGTTACAGTTTAAATAATGGATTTCAAAGATCCACTGAAAAATAGACTTAAAAAAATAGACATTTTATACAGTTATTTTTCACATATTTCAAATGGTCTTTTGGGGGAGAATCAAGAGCTCTAGATAAATACAGATTAGGAGAGAGATGGTCTCATAAGGACAATTGAGCCTGCTTCACAATGGGTAGCGTTTGAAAACCCAACAATTTAGAATTTACTCTTATGGAGAAGTTGAAAATGAAATATAATGACAGTCTGATGTTACTACCAATTAGGAAAGGTAATCTCATTTTCAGGTTATTGAAACTGAATTCCAGCATGTGAGACATTAACTGCCAATCAGGAATGAGATGTGATATATATTAAGAAGTTCTGGAGAAAAGAATAATAACATAAGTCCTGAATCAGTTATGCTAAGGGATCTAACATCATTTCAGCACCTGTAATTTGTCATTATTATTAAGCCATGAAATGAAAAGGTGAACCAAATGGTATGTGCTTTCCAGTGGTAAGTTTATGTTGGAATGAGATACTGGGCCACCAGAGCCGCTAAAATATTTTTTAATGAATTCATAAAGAAAATCCAGACACTTAAAAATAACAAGGCCTACAACCGTGCATTTCAACAGAGTTTGCTAAAGGGGAATCAATATTTTTCCTCAAGACTTACTTCCTCTGATTCTCTCTTGCAAATATAGACACTGGAATGTGAAGACATCATTAGTTTCATCTTAACCATTAATGAGTCAAAGGCAGATGTTTCAAATTTAAGGCCTAAATTTGTGATGGAGCTGCTTTTCAGGCAGACAACTTTATCTCATATGCTCCAGGGAATATGGCAGCAGGAATTACTTTTCATATGTTTCCTAAGTAAACAAAATGACGAACATGTATTTAAACTTTATCACCAAGTTAAGAATTATCGCAGCTCTGAATAAATTATTAAATTCATATGAAATCGGTACAACTCCAAAGTTCTAGTTTTCATTAAGCTTCATATTACAATGGTTAGTGATTCTCCTGAGAAATGTTAGATAATAGTTACTAATATTATTAATAATAATAAGAGTCAACACCTTTTCTAAGTGTTTATTATGCAAACATGCAATGCAATAATGCATTCAATCCCTCTAACAACTTCATGAAGAATGTACTATTACTAGTCCTCACTCTGGATGCCAGTTAATCAAGTTCATTTAGCTAGTGAATGGTATGTTTGAGTTTCACAAACAGGTATGTCAGAGTTGAGGTTTGCAGATGAGAGCATTATACTCTGAAGACTAAGCCTTGAAACACTACACGATTCTGTATCACAGAGGAGAAAAGTGAAAATACTTAAAAATGCTAAAAGTCCTGTAGCTTTTTCCCTACCCTCGAAAGCTTTGGGCACAAAATATAAGAAAACACTACAGCAATTTGGAATTAATACGAAGTACATTTCTACTCTTTTAGAAATTAGAATATGCTATACAGGAGCCAAATGCTGAGACACATTCAAGCTACACAATCCCACTGAAATAGTCACATAGAAAGTAGTAACAATGGACCAATCCTATCTATTCGAAAAGGATTTCTGGATATAAACCTCAAAGGTTCATATTTACACACACATACATCCCCACCCCTTTTTTACAATTCTTTGAAATAGTGTGCCATAATTTCAAATAACCAACACTTTTTACATTACTGGTTTCCAGTCAATTAAAAAAAAAAAAAAGCCCTAATAAAAGAGCCTTGGAGAAGTGAAAAAACCAACTATCTTCAAAACACATTTGGCAGGAGGGAAGGGGACTGTCATGGGGGAAAGAGTATTGGGGTGAGTATGTGGAAAGAAATTCGGCTAACTGCTGACTGCCTTCAAGGCTAATTATTCATGGAGAGTTACGGAGACGAAGCTAAGAGATCCCTGAGGATGTCTGAACACCCTGCCCCCGTCCCACCCCCATGGTACCAAGGAGCCTTAGTCCAAACATTTCTAGATAAATGGGTCTCTTCTTTGTTTTAAGGAAATCTCCAGGGTCTCAGATTTCAAAACTGCCCTCACTCACACATTCCATATATTTTCCCCAACTTTCATAAATCTCTCTTTTTATTAAGTAAATCTAACTTTCCCATATGAGCACTGAGTTTGGAGGAGAAAGATTACACAAGCCTTCTCTATTTCCCCAAGTTTCAACACAAGCATAGGAAAACACTTGTGATCTTGCTGCATCTAGAGGTCAAGGGATTCCTTGGCCGCCATCATCACCTGCATGTATCTACTCTCAAACGAACACTCTCACAGACACACATCACGCACAGAGGCCTTCCCTGATGAGCTGCCACCCTCACATAAATTCTAGAATCACTTTCAGAATTAATCCTACTGTTTGCGAAGTGTGATCTTTGCAACACAGCACATTTTAATATGCGGTACTTATTAAATATATATTCCAAGGTTCCTTTCCCGAGCTACTGCATTGGAATTTACAAGAACTGAGTCCTGGAAATGACAGTTTTAACAAACTCCCTTAGATTAAATTCAATCCCAATTAAAATCCCAGCAAGTTTTTATGCATGCATAGAAATTGACAAGCTGATGCTAAAATTTATGTAGAAATGCAAAAGACCTGGAGAATCCCAGTGCAAACAGGAACGAAGCAGGCAACTTATTGTACCTGACTTCAAAGCTACTAATAAAGCTACAGTATTCAAGCCTGTCTGGTATTGGCATACAGATTAACATATAGCTCAATAAAAGAGAACAGAGAGTCTAGAGAGAGGGCCACATATAGGTTATTGATCAATTTTCAACAAAGAAACCAAACAGTTCAACAAGCAAGAGAGCATCTTTTCAACAAATTGTTCCAAAAACGATTAGCCATAAACAAAACAACAATCCTACATTCAAAACTACACTACATATAAAACGTAAGGCAAAGTAGAACATACACCTAAATGTTAAGTTAGTTATAATATTTTTAGAAGAAATATAAGAGAAAATGCTAATGACAGTGGGTTTGGTTGAAATTTCGTAAATAGGACACAGAAGGCATGAACTTTAAAATTAAAAAAAAATTAAATTAGACCAACAAAATTGAAAACTTGTGCACTTTAAAAGATACTATTTTAAAAATGAAAGAGCAAGGTTCAGACTGGTAGAAAATACTTGCAAAACATCTCACAAAGAACTAGTGTCGAGAATGCATACGGAACAAGGATGATGAATTTGCCCTTTTTTTGTATATCTTTTCCCCCACTGAAATCAGGGTGCTTGTTCCAGTGACAAACCATTGTCTCCTTATTATAAATTTCAGTGTACATTCCAAATTATGGAAGTCACTATATGGCAGGAATGAGAAGGAAGGGATCCATTCAACGGACACTGTGAGGGAAAAAAATCTATGGGACTTTAATATGACTCTATGGAGAGGAAGGGAGATGGCAAACACGTTTTGAGCCGGGTTTCTGGGAGAATGGTGATGCTGAGAATGGGAATAGGAACTTGGGGGAGCTGTGTTTAAAAGAAAGTTGAGTTGGGATTTGAAGCATGTCAAATCAGCAGAGTTGGTGCGACCTGTCTGAGAGTAACTGCAAATTCGAGACCTTAGTAGGAATGTCCCCATTCCTGCTCCTCCGTGTACAGTCTTCATTCTGTTCAGAACTTTTTGTGATGATGGAAATTTTTATATGCATATTGCACAACACAGCCACTGAGTACTTGAAATGTGTCTGGCCAACAGATAAATCAGCTTTATTTAATTCAGATTAGTTTAAATAGCTAAATGTGGCTAGTGGCTATCATATAGGAGAGTACAGGTTTAAAAGGGAATCATTACCCATTTAATATCCCAACCTAAGAACTTCACATAAACTGATCTGCTTCATTTTTTTATTTTTCCTTTCATGCACTTATCAAATAAATCTTGATTGGACACCTACCTCTCTTTGTTTATTACAGTATGCCCACCATTAAGCACAAGCGAGGTCCCTGCCCTCGTGAAGTTTATGTTGCAGTGAGTCCCACTAATCATCAAATCTTAACTACAGTCCCAACCAAAACTTCAGTGTTTTCCCATCTCATCTCTGCTGTTTGCAATATAGTCTCAAGTTCATTAACTTCACCCACAGGGTGAAATAACCCAAACGTTTTGTTTTAGTTTTTGTTATTTGTTTTTGATAATCCCATGAAAAGGAAATAAAAATTGCTTTATAACTATTTTGGGGTCATGTTAGACATGCTGAAACTGAGATAATAGGATTACTGGTTTAGCAACGAGAAACTATGACATGTTCAAGGTATTACTTCACATGATGCCCCCATTTTTTCTTCCATTGCTAAACATCTGCTGACCATAAGTACTGGTTGAAATGGAGAGCAAACTTTCAGGCATCTTACTGTTCGTGCTGATGTCTATATTTATGTGTGTCTATGTAGTGCCATAATCTATGTCAATACAAGTATTTTTACACAGATTTTAAAAATCATCTTACAGAAAGGGAAGAACAAACTGAAGTGGCCCAATTATTCAAACACTCAGTGAAAGTGTCCATTATATCTGAAGCTCTAGGTAATCAAGTGTGACTTGTGCATTTTTTTCCCTATGCAAAACGCACAGCAAAGCTTCTAAATTGCTTCTCCATAGAAATTTTCTTTGCATAATTTGATAATAAAGCCTTGGTAAGCAGATCGAAACCTTTAATTAGCAAAGCACAGTTTCGAGTCAAGAGGAGTGGAAATAAAAAGAAACTTGTCAAAGATTTTATCTCGTGATCATAAATCCATCCAGGACTATAAATTTGTCAGAGAAACCCACTGAAGGATCCTGAGGGAAACCAAGTACATTAACGAAGAAAACGCCAACCCCATACAAGTGTCAAAAGGATAGGAAATCAATGTCTGTGACGTCTTTCGACTATCGAAAAGCCATGCTTTGGGCTGCTCTGGCTCTGTCTCTTGGGGACACCCAAAGGTATTATTAGAGCCTTGGAACCATGAGCTTCATTACCGTAGATGTAATAAAGCTTATTTTCTGCAGAGTCCTTAGTTATCACTCTTTCAAAATGGTGAAATACTGCTATCCCCAACACTCTCACGAAAGACAGAGTGACTAAACCTAATTTTTGAGTCTAAAGCTGCTAACTCCCTAGCAGAGCCAACAAAAATGACACACACATGACTTTATTTTTACACTCGTAATGAAACGTAACTTCTTAAGTCAAAAGCTTCTTAGAGTTTAAAGGAATGGGGGAGGGGGTATTTCTGACCTAACATTGAAACATCATCAAAATAATTTATCCTGATGGGTCACAAGTAAAATGTCCCACAGTGTTCTGTAGCAGTGAATTAGCTTAGCATATGGCTACGTGTATAGTACATTTAACTGGCATTTGGCTGTGCCTTTTGCAACACAGGGAACGAAGGGAGAACATCGCTCATCTGGAAGAAATATGGGAACTTCAGGAAACGCTGAGAAGGGCGGGCTCGTGAGCCTGTCTGCAGACGTCAACCCTCGGGTTCAATCCACGCAGACAGGCGCTAAAGGTACTTTATCATCATCTAATTCCAAATCCTGAACACAGAGGGAACGCACTGAGTAACACAGCTTTCCGGCCCCAGAGGGCGGCTGCGTGCTCACGCAGGGTGCTTCCACTGCCGTCTTGAACCCATGGTGCTTTGAAACACTGCACATCCCATGTGTTTATTATTTTCATTCATGTGTTTTTTCAGTGACCAGTACGGGAGCCGAAGATGGAGCTGTGTGGACCCCAGAGCTCGTGAGTCACGCGGCTGGTCACCTAACGTGGCTCTATGCAGATCCCTTGTTGTTGTTGTTGTTATTTCCATAAAAATAGTTTCTCTCAGTTGCAGCACCTGATAGGTTTTTGGTCATAGTTTAATTTTCCCAAACGTGCCTGAATATAAAACTCCCCCGAAATGATACTAAACACAGATCGCCAGACCCTCCTCTGGAATGCAAATTTTTAAAAAGTGTCTTCTGTTTGAGAAACACTTCCTCAGGTCATCATCCTGGTGTGACCAACTATCAGAAAGGACAGATTAGTGCCAGATAACAACGGGATCTGAGCAGGTCCATTAAACCCTGGTTACTAGTTCCCCTCAGCTTTACAAGGCTCATAGTTAAAAAGATGTTTATAGAAAGTTGGTTTCCAAAAAAAAAAAAAAAAAAAAAAGAGGGGGCGGGGAAATGCGTAGCATGTCCTGTTAAAGCTGTCTTTTGTGTTTAGGATTGAATTCCACACTTTCAACAGCTTCGGAAAGAGCTTGCTCATCTTCTAAACTCTCTAAAGTGGGCTCGTCCAGGACCCAGGCTCGGCGACAGAGCACACACTAAGGTCACTGGGGGAAGCTTTGGGGATCAGATGCTCTGAAAGAGTGACAACGAAATCAGCTGGTCCCAGAAGGAGCTCTGAGCTAGGACGGCCCCTCAGAGTTGTTCCCAAGCAGGCAAGATGGCCAGGCCTTCGTGCCGGCCGCTGATGTTTTGTTGAATGTGAGCTGCATCAGGCAGAACATTGGTCAAGGCGGTTAACTTCTTCTGAGAGCGACCCTCTTGGAAGAAACGGATAGGATCCACCAACAGTCAACATCACCTGGGGACATGAGTTGGTCCTGAGGGTCCTAAAGGTGTGATCAAGGCCACGCACCACAGCATCCACCTCGAAGGCTGGGTATCAGACCCAGCCCCAGCCCAGCTCACCTTCGCTCATGCCCACTTGCTCCCCAAACAGGCTGGGGCCCGTGATCACCTCTGAGAAACCGAAGACGCTCTAAATGCTTTAAGACTGGAGATCTCGCAGAGAGTTTGCGCACATTTTCAATGTACAATGAGGGCAGAGTGGGAGAGTCAACGTATTTTAGCACTGAGACGTCAGGTTTCATTAGAGTTAGTCGTTCCAGGAAAGCAAAGGGAAATAAAACACAGAGGAACACTAACAGGGACTCACATTACCAGCCTTTTAAATACACTGACCATGCACTGGTAGTTTATATTGAAAAAAAAGGAAGTGTACATTTTACACATTTCAGTGAATCAACATTCTCATCCACTAAGGCCGCTCATCAATCATCTGGTGGTCAGACAGCCCCACAAACAAGCCGTGCATCCAGGCTCACTCCTGGAGTTATTATAAATTTCAGGTGTTGTGTGCTTTTCACAGCAAACACTTTCATGGGGGCCTGGGCAACACACGGCACGTATTCAGTGCTAAAGGGTCTGGTTCTCAAATTCTCAACTGCGGATAATCGCACTTAAGTGTCAACAGAGGTCTTATTTAACCACGGGAAGCCAGACGGTGCACTCTACGCTCCAGCATTTCTTGTAAGACCCGGTGTTTCCTGGGGCTGGGTTTTCTGCTGTCCTGATTGGCATGGAAGTCCTTTAGAAGTGAACAGGCAATTATGGGTGGGGAACAGAATAAAACTTCATTTGCTTGCATGTTCATTTTGAGAGCAGGCCACACTATGAACCTTGAATATGATTCATCATTGTTTTGGTAAATGGTAAACACTTGATGAGCCAGAAAATCCGAGGACCCAAATCTAAGTCAACATGGCCCCAGGAAGCACAAAGGTCATTTGACCTTGCTGCTCATTAACTCTTACTAATCACCTATATAATTGTAGGTCTTACTAATTAACCCCAATGTCAGTTTTTGCTTCAATTGGGAATGGTCACCTTCTCTTCATTCTATTTTGGAAAGAGGGGAGGGACCGTCCCAGAACCAGCCTTCAGTCCTCCAAGCAGAATTCACTCCTCAGCAAGGCGCCCTTTCTGCTCACGCTCACACACCTGCTCCTGACAACTAGCCTTTCCAGCAGCTGCTGTCACCTGACCCAGGCGCTACAGGACGGGTAAAGGGAGCGAAAGACTAGGACCCCGCTCACCGTCCCTGAGCTGCATTCTCTCAACCACTCCTGGAGTGATACAAATCACAGAAAGTGTGACCACCTTTAGTAAATGATGGCCATAAATAGGAAGCACACTTTAGTGTTAATTTCCCCCTGCTGTCGTATAAATCACAATTTTTCTATAAGTGCAACATAATCAAAAAGTCGCACATTTTATGAGGGTTCAGTTCTATTTCCAAGCCTTGCATACCTATTCTTAGAGTCTGAGCTTTCCTGTGGGAAAAAATATATATACATATAATAGCTTTATATATATATATACACATACATATAAACATATTTTTATATATATATATATATATTTTTTTTTTTTTTTACCTAAACTCTGCTGTGGGTCCCTGTGACCAACTTTCAAAAAAAATTCCCCACTATGTACAGGAGTTGGTTTTCCCCGGGGATGCATTTTTCCCCCACGGAACTATTTTTACTGAACTTGAACTATTTGGCTGGAACAAGAGTATTTTTTGTGTTAGAAATGGGGTCAGAGAGGAAGGTCAAAGCAGAGAAGGGAAAAGAAGGGCTGGCCTTAGGTCTTCTACGGCCCTGACCACAGCGGAGGCCGGCAGAAGAGCCTGGGATTCCAAATCTCGCGCAGCGACCCATAAGGGCGTGGGAGATCCAGCCCAGGCCCCTTCAAAGCCCCCACATCAAAGTGAATTACAGGTGCATTCCCGTCTTTTTCATGGGAGATATGAAACGGAAGCACCCACATAGGCGAAGCAGCATACGCCTATACATACACACACGTCACGAGGAAATGTATTAAGAAAAAATATAAATCTTTTTTTACCTCATCGCTCCATGATTTGTAACACATAATTTCCACCACGGTCTAAGGACTTCACGAGGTATGTTTCTCAAGCCGCAGTTCTATCCTGCTGCTCACTTTCAGGAGAAAACTCCTAAGTTGCTGTAAATCCACGCTCTCTCCACGCCTTTGCCTTTTATTCTTTCCTCGATCGACTGCGATCAAACGTATCAGCATCGCTCCACTCACGCATCTCTTACCACGATCGAGAGTAAGTTTCACGTTGCCGAATCCAGGGGCCAACTGTCTGTCTCCATCCGCCTCTCAGAAGGGTGCGGTACAGTCACGAAGTCTCTCGACTTCTACGACGGCCGCTTTCCTGTTCCACCTGCATTCTCCTTCACTTACTCCTCCCCCTTCCTCGACCTAAATGTCCTTGCTTATTTTTGCAATGCATTCTCCCTCTAGGTGATGTTATACTGCCCTCTGTATAATTCCATTTGTATGCTTATCACTTCCATTTGCAAGTTCTGCTACCGAGCCGATGTAGATGTGGCGTACATCCAGTAAATGTCTTACTTTAACCTGGCCAAAGAGTATGATTTTTCCTTTCACCATCCACCCAAAATGATCAAGTCAGAGATCTGCCCGTAAACTTCAATTCCTCTCTTACTGTTACCTCACCATCAACAGATCACATTTACTTACATCCAAAACACAGCCCAACTACTCAGCTCATCACTTCAAGCACTTGAATTCTCACGATTCTCTTACTTGCACCACTGTGAAAGCCTCCTGTTTAACTCCTCTCACTCTTACCAACAGTCTTTTCTTTACAAAGAGCTAAAATTGTACTTTAAGAATACGAATCATACCTGAGGGTAGGGGAGGAGGCAGGAGCGAGGAGGTAGATGGAGTAAAAGGGGTCAAACATGTGGTAACAGAAAGAAATCTGACTGTGGGTGGTGAACACACAATGCAATATATAAACACCTTACTGTTAAATTACACACCTTTCTGGTTTTGTTAACCATAATAAAAATTAATTTAGAAAAAGAATATGAATCGGAATAGGCCACTCCCATTTTAAGACCCTCCAAAACCTTCCATACCATGTAGACTAGATCCAAGTGCCCTACACTGGCCACCAAGGCCATGACCAATCTCGTCTCTCTCCACTCCTCTCCTGCCTTACACCGCCACAGTCACGCTGTTTTATGGCTCATTCTCAAAGACACCAGTGAGTTCATGCCTCTCGGGTCCTTAGAACTTACTGTGCATTCTGCCTGGAACATTCTTCCTAGATCTTCATATGAATGGTCCCTTGCCATAACTCCCAATCACTTTATAGTGCCACTTATGATCCATTATGGCAGGTACAGGTACAACGAAAAAGAGTTATGCTATTTAGAGACCAAATAGATATATGTAGGTGCTATAATAGTTATTTTATGTAGAGATAAAATGAGCTCAAGAATCACTTTCCCTACATCTCATCCATTGCATAGTCTCTTTGTTTGCTATTCAATGAAAACTAAATTACTACAAACTTGTTAGCCCCCATACGTTCTCCTATATATAACACCAAAAATCCAATTTCATTCCAAAATCCAATTTCTGAAATACGTAAACTATTTTGTAAGTTTGTAAGAAACTTGTTTGTTAGAAAAATATGGCCTAAGTAGATGCAAAGTTATTTACAGTCTTATGTTTTTTACTTCATGTGAATATTCATGTGTTTACCTACAGAACTATCAATGTGTTTAATGATAGGGTACAGTCTCTGACCCTATTGAGAGTGTGATGTAATATTCAGGAAATGTACCAAATTACCTTCGTAAAAATTTTAGAACCTTCTATTTCAAATGGGTGTGTGTGGGGAGGGGGGGAGGGGGAGTGCTGTCTCTTGCATATGCTACCAGTTCTGAAGAGGTGACCAGAGCATTGCCTCTAGGTTTGAGGTGTCCCTACTTTTGAGGTAAAATCCTGATTTCTCATCATTTATTCTTAACAACCCTTGCTCTTTCATCGTACTACTGCACTGAACACTACACAATGATGCCCAGCTAATCTCTGGCTTAACAAACACTGTTTCAAATGACTACTTCGATTTCAAATACCATTTCTGTATCTCTACAGTGTAGATTTCTGTATATTTGTTCGCCTAACAAAGCTCACAAACAAATGTGTTAGGCTGAAATGTTTTATCCTCATTTCACAAAGGACTAAACCGAGCAGCAGCTAGATTATTTTTGTGAGACTCACAGTTTAGAGAGGACAGCGTGAGGCTCTGACTTGGTCTCAGGATACACTAAATGTATGATGAATTACCACCAATGGGCCAGTCTTCCTCTTCTCCGTAACTACAGTATTATTCTTTTGAATGCGTAATGTTTTCACATGACACAAAATTCAACGATCCAATTTCATTTCAAAATCAAATCTCATTTCTGAAATACTAAATTATGTTGTATGTTGGAGACAAACTCATTTGTTGGTAAAACTTAGCCTAAAATATCAAAATTTATTTAGCTAGTTCACTATTTATAGATGGTTCAATTATTTCTGATATTTTGCTACCACGAATTATATGCCAATGTTCATATGCTCAGACATACCTGTCAAATAGCTACTTATAATAGAAAAACAACCTAGTAATTGGACAAATGATGTAAACAGATGATGCACATAAAGGAAAATAAAAAACATCTCTTTTCTTATCGAACATTAGAAAAATTAAACCTTTGTCTCTGAAATGCTTTACAAATATATTTTCCCAATTTATTACCTGGTTTCTGATTTTGTTTATGGTATTTTTATAAGAATTTGTTAAAACTTTTATGTAACCAAAGTGTTGACTTTTTTATACCTTTAACTCTCAGGGAATTTATATGATATTAAGGCAGTCCTTTCTAATCTGAGATCACTGATATAAAATGCTTCTATATTTTTGGACGCCAATATACATATGTATCTATGTTCGGATTTTGATTTTGATATGTTTTAGGGTAACAGGTCTAGTGTGATCCCTTTATCCCCCTGATAGCTACGCAGTGTTCCTAATGCCATTTATTGAGCAATCTTTTTTTATATATATAGTTTTTTCCCTTCAGTTTTCATTACACAAAGTACCTCAGAGTACAGAACGGTAACCACCGAAAGGAATTCTGTTTATTTTCTTTTTCATACTGACCAACCCACAGCACAGTTTCTATGAAGGCTGGCAACTTCCCTGCTCTACTCTGGGTCTAGGGGTTCGTATTAGGTTGCATGAGGGTACAGTGGGGGAAAGGCTGCCACCAACCCCCGGCAAGGTGGGGAGGGGGGTGCTGTGTCCTTGTTCGTGTGCATCTGAGACGACTTCACATCTGACCACAGTCCCAGTGGTTGGTTTTTCTCTCCTCTGCTTCTTTGTACCTATTTTGGATTCTCGAATGCTAGAAAACAGCTAAAGCAGTGAAACAAATAAAAATAAATTGTGTTAGGAAGTTATTCTTCCTCCTCACTGCAGATGATTCCTGTAGTTTTGTGTTTAAATAGTTGACTACCGAGGCGTCTGTGATTAGAGCTAATAAACAGCTGCAATAAAATGTGTATCTTATTTGATAAAATGACTTGTGTTTCAATCTTTACCCAGGCATTTTGAATTGTCTGATGAAAACTTTCAGGTTGACAAACTCTACTGGGAATTTCTTGATTCATTTAATAAAATGCCTCCATATTTTCTCTGTGCAATCTATTCTCCTGAGGTGTGAAGGACTCATAAACGAAGAAAACAAGTGCATACGCTGCCGTCGGTTCTTCTTAGACAGACCAGGCCGCAGCAAAGGCTTTCTCTGGCAGGGCCGGGAGATGCTGTAACACTAGGATAATGTGCTCGGCATTGCTAGGAAGGTTCAAGGAACGTCTCTGGCATGCAGGTGGGGGAGAGTAATTCTGAATTGTAGAAGTGTCATGGAAGCAGGGACAATGGCCATGCCCTTAAAATCCATTTACAGTCTCAACACATCGAGATAGATATTTGAGGAAAAAGTGCGACTTTCACTTAAAAAAAAAAAAAAAGGCATATGCAATGGTTAATTTTATGTCAATTTGAGTGATCTAAGGGATGCCCAGGTAGCTGGGAAAACATGATTTCAGAGTATCTGAAAGGATTTATCTGGAAGAGATAAATTCATTCAATAGACTGAGTGGAGATGCACCCTCGGCCATGGAGAGCCAGGATCGCCGAACTTGCTGAGGACCTGCGTGGACCAAAGGTGGAGGGAGGGCACATTCTCTCTCTTTCTGAGCTGCAATGTCCTCCTTTTTCTGCTCTTAGATCCCAAAGCTCCTGGCTCTCTGGTCTGCAGACTCTGGGACCTATACCAGTGGCCCTCTCTGGTTCTAAGGCCTTCAGACCTGGACTGAGCTACAACACTGGCTTTCCTGGCTCCCCAGCTTGCAGACAACAGCCTGTGAGACTCCTCGGCCTCCATAACCTATAACCTGTAACCTAAAACCTATAACCTATAATCTCAGCCAATTCCTATAAACTCTCAAACTCTCTCAGACTCCCTCAAACTCTTTCAAACTCTCTCAATCTCTCTCAATCTCTCTGTCAATCTCTCTCTCTCTCTCTCTCTCTCTCTCTCTCTCCCTCCCTCCCCCCTCCCTCCTTCCCTCACCCCTCTTTTATGGCAAACCCTGCCTAATACAGTATGGAAACAAGATATTTCTTTAGACAGCAAAAAGTTAGGAGGTTTTAGGCACTGAAACCAAAAAAGAGGAAGAATTCTTCCATATCTCCCACTCCGTCTGCCACAAAACTGTTCATCTGAACTGTCTATTTTTTCTTTTACGATGTTCTTCTCCATTACCAGGTTACTTCCTTAGCTCAAAACCTGAGCCCAATCGTCTCATTCTCTGATGACTGAAGTACTGGAGCATGTGGTTCCATCCCTTGTTCTTCATAGTATTTTTATTTAACACAAATATGATTATTTTAAGATTCTAGAGGAAACCCTTTTGTGGCTCCTTACCACCTTCAGGATAAAGTCAGAATGCATCAAGATGACGACCATCGTTCTCCATAGTGTGTCTTTATTCTACTTGCCCACATTCATCTAACTTAAATAACTCTCCAGTGCGGCCTGAATTCCAGCCATTGCAGAGTAGTTAAAGCTCTCAATTTTACGACAGAGTATGACAGCTTCGTAGTCCTACTTCTCTCTGCCTGCGACTTCCTCCTTAATTCGTTGGTCCATCTGACACACTTCCATCCATCTTTCAACATCAGTTCGCCTTTGTCCTCCTCTGTAAAACACCTGCAAACCAAACTACCCAGAATGAGTGACCACCTCCATGGTGTCGCCATCCCACCTTGCTCGCGAATCTATCCGTGAGCCATGGATCTAGTCCTATTCGGTTTTCGATGATTTGGAAGAAAGTATTGTTGCCTTCTTTATCACTATAAACATGGAAATAACAAGAGGGTTAGCCTGAAGCAGGAGACTTATGAGAGATGGGATAATGTGACAGTTTCTTTCTCAACGTACTTTTCTTTAAAAGGAGTTTAGGGAATTATGTAAAAGGCCATCCCACAAACAGTCTGGCAGGTTTAACCAAATGTCTCAATATTAAAGGGATTATATACAGCAGAAGATCTGAATGTTGTAAATCCTATCGTGATTTATCATCTCAATTCTCCAACGATTTAGTCAAGATATCATTTGTCTATTATATTTGAAACACCAATTTTGGAACTGATAAAATTACAAACAGTAGCTTAACATGCAGGATCAGCGTCACATACCATTCTCAGGAAACCTGACAGTGTGCCCCATCTCATTCCGGGTGACAGCTGTGGAAACATTTCCTATCACACGCTCATCGTTCCCTCCTTTCTTGACAAGGCATCCTGACTTCAGTCTGGACCGCAGGTGCCCCGAGCCAGGCACTTTGGGCTAAGCCGGTTCTTTAATCTTGCCCATAGCCTACTCCCTGCCCTGAAGCTGTGGCGGGCAGGTACCCAGTGCGCAGAATGAAACATAAGGGGATTGCTGGACAGGACTGCGGGAAAGCTCATCACGAACTCCTACACAGGATGGCCAGCTTGCCCTCTTTCCCTTCACTCTATGACCAAGAGGTAAAATGAAGGATGTTTAATATTGTAGAGCAGGGAGAGAGAAAGCGTGTAGGTTTTCAGTGATTGTTGTTGAACCAGTGGATCGGCCCCATCTTCTTGTTATGTGAGAACAACAAAGCCACTCTTGGTAGGCTTTGCTGTTATTTGCAGCCAAACACGGTCCCATAGATAGAGTAGGCGGGGCCACTGAGAAGAAAGACTTTCTCCTAAGAGCGTTCTTTCTCTGCCAATCCTTAAGAAATTTTATGGACGACACATATAAACAAGAGCTTACTGATTTTTAAACAGATGGCTATGAATAAGATCCCCTGCATGTATGGCAAAGAAATGAAAGTAGTTACTCATGATAAATTCAAAACAATGACCAAAAAAAAAAGTTTCCTTCAATTACCTTTGCAAATTTTAAAAATTCCCAGAACTTTGAAACCATGTCTTTGCTCAGAAACAATATAATCTAGCTAACATTAAAGCAATGCATGGCCATGTTGAATCTATACAGCTAACAGAGGTAATCTTAAGAAGAGAAGGTTTTGTTTCTCATTAGAAAAGTAGAGCTTTTGGCTGGTAAATGTGTTTGGTCAGCCAGCCTTCTAATCCATGAATTGACGGCAATTAGTTTTCAAGTTTCAAACTTTTTTTTTCTTGCTCTAGAGGCTTTGCCTTCAAGTTATTTTCATGTTAAATAGTTTTTGAGCCCTGAGCAGATATTTTGATACCCTGATAATTTGTGGTCTTGCTAAAGACTAACTCTTTGCACAGTCTCCCTGAGTTGATTTGTTATTTCAAAGTTACAATTATTTCACAGCTTCTTTTGAGACTTTTCCTGAGTTGTATTTTCCCAACTGAAATTAGAATTAACCCAACTCTTGCCTTAATCAAAATTTGAGCCACTTTTTAAAGATTAAAATTCTACAGTGTTTTTAAATAGATGTTGTTGTTTTTACAATCTTCCTAATTTCATTTTGTGGGACAAACTAGAACCTTAAAATAGTGGGAAAATATTTTCTTACCCAATCCCCAAGCCCCATTTCTACTTCCATAAAGTTTCTATAAATAAACACTTTGGACAATATTTATAGCTTTAAATGTTTAGCAGCCGTTGTGATAATTATCTATGAACCAGCAAATGAATATTCTGATTTGTGAATAAGTCTCTTTCTAACTTCATCCTTTCCCCAGGCAGAAAAAGTCCTATTATTGCCCTGTAGCATATGACCAAACAGCCTTCAAAACCAAGCTAGTCTAAACCCAGATACCACTTTCCCATTACAGAGAAAATGAAGAGAGGAAGTGCAGCTTTTCCTTCACGACCAGAGCAGTGAAATGTCACTCCAAGAACAAAGTTCTCGTTTTAGTCCCTTATACGCTGAGAATAAACATTTTGAGTTACTGGAATTTGCTGGGTGTGATTTGCCATTATTTTCCAATTCCTGAAAAAGCTTTAGATAATAAAATCACAGCTTATATGTTCCACTACTTTTCCCTAAACTGTTAGGTGTTTAAGCTGAATTTTCATGTGTGTATCTGTCCATTCACATGGATGTATTGCAAGCATAACTGTTTCTGTATGTGACTCAATGAATTCTATTTCCAGAATTAAAAGTTGCTTGGTTTGTTCAGTGATTTCAAAATAATTTATCAAATCCCAATCAAAAAAAAATTCAGCTAAGGAAAATTCAAAAACAGATTTGTGCCTTCAAAGGAATAGCCTCTCATGAGAAATAAAGAAAAATGTTACATTTTATCTAAGAGTTCTCCTACTATTATAATCATTCTTATTAGTTTTTTTTAGATTTACACCTCTGACTGAGAAATATTTTCGGGGTCTTAGCATACTAATATGTTGACTAGAAAACAAAGGCCAAAATGTTCAGCAAAATAAAAGATCAAATAACCTCTGGCCATCCAAAATAGATGTCACAAAGTTTCAAATAATTTTAGTAGAGTTTCATCTTCACTCAATGCCTCCTACTTTTTATTGAGCTACAGAGGTCTAAGCACTTTTGTTTTCAGGTTGTATAACACATGAAAGGTTAATGATAACAGTCAGAAAAGGGATAATTTCAAGAGAAGTTTGCCTTTAAAAAAGTGAGAGTGAATACCCCAAAATAGGAAAAATACAGAAAAACTAAAGTTATTGAAAAACATTAAAAAATTAGCTACTAAAAACATTGAAGTCTAAGACTATTTAAAGTAGGAAAAACAAACCTATATCCTTAATACTTTTTTTTTGTTTTCTTTTGCTAACAGTTCAGAAATTTGGAGCAACAAGGAAACATTGTATTTTTGTAGCATGTTCTATTAAGAAAAAAGGGAAAAGTCTAAATAAAAGAGGGTGATTCTTCCTTGGCTTGCGATTATTATAGGTCAATTCCGTCTGATAGAAACAAAGGCAGGTCACGAATATGAGCTACATATATATTTTAAAATTTATATTAACCTCAATAAAAATAGTAAAAAAAAAAAAAAGAAATGGGTGTAATTAATTTCAACAACATATTTTATTTAACCTAATATATCTAAAAGGTTATCTTAACATAATGCATTATTATAATATTTTATGTCGGTTTATGTATATTAAGTCTCCAAAGCCTGCATGTTGTTTTAGTTACATCTAAATGTGGACTAGCCATATTTCAAGTGCTCAGCAGCTACTGTATTAGGACAGTTCTAGATGCTGCTGGGAATAAAGCCGCAAACAATATATTCAAGGTCCCTGTTTCTGTGAAGCTCATATTCCATGTCACGGAAGATACAGAAAACTACAAAAATAACAAACAGGAAGCAAATCACATGATTTTAAATGCCTTGAAGAAACTGAAAAGGTTGATGAGATAGAAAATGCTGAAGGGCGAGTGCTCAGCAGATGTGACATTTAACCTGAGGCCTGAATGAGTGGGGAGCAGGCATGAGATGATGAGAAGCATGCTGGGCAGAACAGGGAGCTTCTACCACAGACCTAGAGCAGAAAGAAGCCTGCGTGTTTAAACGACGACGACAACAAAAACGGTCGGATGAGAGAAAGCAAGGAGAGAGGAAGAATGCCGTCAGTGGACTTTAGAGGGGCAGGTGGCCACTTCACGTAGGTTTTCGGACACAGGGAGAAAGAGCTCGGGCAGCCAGCAGGGAGGGATGCCGGAAAGGCTAAGCAGTCAGCTGCAAACCCGGCAGGGCGACGCCCTGCGAGGGAGGGCGACAGGAAACAGCCTTCGCAGCACCCGAAACAAAGCCTGGGCCTCCAGTGGCTCCAGTGCCTAATTGGATAAAGCTGATCTTCCTAGATCAATTTCGCTACTATTAGAAAATTAAATCCACTTTGAGAGAATTCATCTAGAACCTCCACACTTTTTAATGTAACGTGCCCAGCATTTAATTCAAAATTGCCAAGAAAGATAATGAATAAAATCAAATGACTCTAAGATAAGGGGAGAGGAAAAAAAAAGGCATTCTGGTGATGCAGATTTTTGAGTTGTCAGACTCCTCCTGCTTTATAATAAACGTGGGGAGTTTGTTCAAGAAAACAGACAGTAAGAGAACTGAAATACATGAACAATGAACCAGATTTTTCTAGAATTGTAGAGGGGGAAAAGGCGACAATACATATACAATTCAACAGATGGGTTTAAGAGCTGATAAGACAGAGCAGAAGTAGAGATTAGAAAAGTGGAAAATAGGTCAACAAAAAGCAAAAGAAAAACCCAGATCAAAGAACAAGAAGAAAAAGAACATTACCAAAACATATACACAAAAAAACATTAAAAAAAAAATTGGGGAATAAAGAAAAATGATCTAAAGAGCATCCTCCCGAGAAGGGGAGGCAAGAAAAAAACAGGAATTGGGTGTGGTCTTTATCTTCCTAACGTTTCCTTCTATAGTCTCATGTTTTTATTACTTTGGAAAAATTAATGTAAATCATTACCTCACATCATGTATGAAAATAAACCCAGCTGGAGCAATGAATTTAATGTAAAAAAGAAAATCACAAACTAACCAGAATAAAAGGAACGGGCAAATATTTATCTTGCCTTTCTAACCACAAACACAAAACCTGAAACATTAAGACTTATGTTTGTCTCCATATGAATTTTTGCTTATGAAAAACACCATAACCAAAATTCAAAGGCTAAGGACCAGATGAGAACATGGTTGAACCAGGTGTGTGATGGAAATATATGCAGTAATTAAAATCAAATTTCACAAGAATATTTAATGACATGGAAAGTGCCCATAATTTGTATTTAGATTTTAAATAGTTTACTGACATTCCCTCCAGGTGAATATGAAATAACAAGGGCTGGATTCACTCTTTCACAATAAACAAGAAAATCAGACAACGAACTAATATAAACTAATACTGAATCTTGACTGTAACAGAATAGAATTGTTTAAAAAAGAAAAGAAAAAAGAAAATCAGAGAAAACATATGAAACAAAGCTTTTCGATACGGAACAAGTAGCTTCACAGTAACAATCCTCGCGAGATCGGGAAGAAACACAGAAAATCATAAGACTATCCTGGTTTACTGCTCAAAGGCCATCTCCAAACTGCCCTCTGTGGAAAGGGAGCCCAGAGAGAGCCGATAAGCTTACTGGGAGGACGGGACAGAGAACAGAAACCAAGGTGGCCAGGACGGGGAGGAGAGCTATGCAGAAAAAGCGCTGATGTTCTGCAGGGGGTCTTCTCGGGGCTCTGATGAGCTACCACCGTGTGCATCCGTGACAGCCACCAGGGGCACGGAAAGAAACACTGGAACAGGGCGGGTGGACCACTTCAGAGTCCGCACATGACACAGAATAGCGCATATTCTCACAAGCCAGAGGAGAGAGACTTCAAAATACGTGAGATAAAAGAAGCGGTCATAAAGATACTTAAATTTGTTCAAGAATGTAGAGGAAAAGACAATCCTTATTAAGAAAAAAAAAAAGGGTGAAACATATAAAAAACCCAAAGAACTCTTAGAGATGAAAAATCCAATATCTAAATGAAAAACACTTTGGATATGTTTAATCCAAAGCGTGCAGATCTTATTTCTAATATTATTCTTCAATAAAAGGAACTAAGGCTCCTAGGAGAAATGGCTGATTCTATGACTGGAATAGGAAATATACCAGATGAGTCTGGAGCATCTTGGAGTGCCAGAAATTTAGAAAGTGCAAAGAAAAACTGCATTGATGGGAGCATGTCAAAGGGACTCAGGGACCAACTGTAATTTGAGCAGCGAGATTAAATAGTGTTGTTTATAACACAGAGAATAAAATGAATATCCATGAGTCCACACTGATATAAGTAAATGATTGACTAATAAATGAAGTGGGAGGTAGAGGACAGACAAACATCCCATATGCACAAAATTCCAAATAATTTACATAGAAAATCCACCACAAAGCGAAGGGGCATAAGTCCCCACTGCTTAAGTGTAAGCAGCGCATAGTGACATCATTCTTAAAAACCCAGCATGGAAAGGGGAGAAAAAGAGCAACTTTACAGTTAAGAAACCTGACAAACACTATCTCAATAAGGTGGTGTATGTCAATGTGAACAGTGAAAAATCATGTTATAGGAGGTACTCTTGATACGATGTGATAAAAATGACACTTTGTGGGCTTCCTCCCCAAAATCCATAACCTCAGCATAATCATGAGAACAACATCAGAAAATACAATAGAGGAGAATCCTACAAAAGGTCTGAGCAATACAAAACTCCTTAAAACCATCAAGGTCATCAAAAGCAAGCATAGTCTGAGAAATTCTCAAAGCCAAAAGGAACCTAAGGACCATGACAAGTAAGCGTAATGTGGTATCTTGGATGGGATCCTAGGACAGGAAAAGGACATTAGGTGGAAGGACTTAAGAGAAAGCATGAATAAAGTATGGACTTCGGTTAATAAGAATATACCGATATTAGTTAATTGTGACAAATATATCATAGAAATATGAGATGTTAATAACAAGGGAAACTGGCTTTAGGGTATATGGGAACTTTCTGTACCATCGTCACAAAGTTTCATGTTATCTAAAATTATTATGAAAAAGCTAACTGTATTTAAAAACACATTGGATTTAACTGTATTTAAAAATACAGTGAAAATGAAAAAATAAATTCATAGCAATAAAAATGATCAAAATCAAAAAGGAAAAAGAGAGAAATAGTATCATGTGTGTAACTAGGTTAGGTAAGTGAGAGGGCGGCCATATGAATAGACAGAAAAACAATTCTGAAGGGAGAATGGCTACATTTTTTCTAACTATGCTGAGAACTATAAACTCATATATCTAAAAACTCAACCCATGAGATCACACAGAGGCCCTTCATAATCAAATTGCTAAAAACCAGTGATAAAGAGGGAAAAAACTACATGCAGAGAAATAAAGATGAGTTTCTACCTATTTCTTGGCCTAAAAGTAAGCATTCCAGAAGATAATGGAGAGACATCTCTAAAATATTGAAAGTTTAAAAAAAAAAAAAGGCCCACTTAGAATTCTACATCTAATGTATATAACTTTAATGAATAAAGGTTAAAAAAAAGAAGAAATAACAATATTTAAAAAATCATCAAAATACTTAGGCATACATCTAACAAAATACAATCAATGAGAGAAACTAAAGAAAATCTAAATCTAAATAATTACTCCAATTTAATGGTTTAGACATCTCAATATTATGAACATATCAATTATCTCCAAAGTCATGTACAGACTCAATGCAACCCCAATCAGAATGCCAGTAAGCGCCTTTGCAAAATCTGACAAGCTTACACTAAAGTTTATGAGGAAATGCAAAGGATATAGAATAGCCAACACAGTTTGAAAAAGAAGAATCAGGTCATTTATATTACTTGGTTATATTTACTATAGGGTTACAGTCACCTAGACAGTATGGTATTGACGCGAGGATAGGAACAGAATGATGGAATAAGTAGACAATCGAGACATAGATCCACAATAGCCAAGTGATTTTATATGACAGTTATTAAGACATAATTTACATAACATATAATACACACATTTAAAGTGTACGATTCAATGGTATTTACTAGGTGCATATGATTGTGCAACAATCACTACACCTTATGATGTAAAATAAACAGCGCTTAAACGCTATGACACAAAGCGAATACCTAATCATCTTATGTTACCGGACAGGAGAATAAGAGAGGGAATAAAGCAAAGATATTTAGTACACACATATGCAAACATATTCATAGGAAGATAAGGAGAAACAGAAAATATACGTGATTACAGTTCTCATTTCTCTAACTGGACACGTGGTCACAACGAATATTTATAACTATCTTTTCCTGCTATCTATTCTTTGGTTTCAGTAAACTCTCAAAAGATTGCAGTTCTTTACCTAATGCGGTGACCCAAATCTTCATTCCTAAAGGTTCTGCGCCATTAGTAGTCCTGACTAGACTGAAACGTTGCATGTTTCCATTGGCCTTACTCATAGGCACGGTGATACTAGCAGAGGCCCTGTGGAGTCCTCTGCATTCTAGACGTACTCTTCCTTACTTCCGTCATGAAGGAGCAGTCAATCTCCCCTTGGTAGCCAAGAGCACCCCCAACCCCAGGCCAGCACAGGAACTCCCTTCTTCATCGATTCATTGGCATGACGAGTCCAAAGTGGCTGAGCAGCAATCTCAACTTCCAGTTCAATTGACTCATTGTTGTGGCCCTGCCTGACACATTCCTCCCTTTAGAACTAAGACCTCTAGGCCAACGGAGCATAAGGTCACGAGAATAGGAAGCAAAATTTCTGCTCAATTAGTAACTACAGTTAAAAGTGAGGGATGCCACTCCCATTTCCACTCTCTTGATTCCTGAATTCATCAATTCTGGTGGTGGGAGAGACAGCGGCATATACTAGATGCTGACTCAGAGCATATACAGCCTCCTTGAGAATCTTCTCCAAACCCTGCAAGGTATTGCCACCAATCTTACACGGTAACTATTCTCAAAAGTCCATGTCACCAGCCTCGCAAGCCAGCTGCTCCAGGGCGGTGGGAAACATGGTTAGGAGCAAGGGTCCACAGCCACGCTTCGTTTGCTGTGAAGTGAGTTCCTTGATCTACGGCGATGTTGTGTGAAATACCATGACGACGGATAAGACATTCTGTAAGTCCAAGGATGGTAGTTTTGGCAGAAGCACCGTGTGCAAGGAAAGCAAATGCATACGCAGAGTGTGTGTTCCAGTGATAACAAATGCCGCCCCTCCCATAACGGAAGCAGTCCAACGTAATCAACCTGCCACCAGTGGCTTGCTCATCACACTGGGGACTAGTGCCTTATGAGAAGTCAGTGTTTTCTCTGCTATTAGCAAATCAGACCCTCAGCACTGGCCATGGCTAGGTTGGCCTTGGTGAGTGGAAGCCAATGTTGCTGAACCCATGCGTAACCTTCATCTTTGCCACTGTGGCCGCCTTGTTCATGAGTCCAATGTGGGTGCTGCCTGGGGAAAGAGGCTGACCGCTACTCACAGGATACATTACCCTATACACCTGATTATGAAATCTTTTCTCTGCTGAGGTCATCCTTCAGTGAGCATCCACATGGAATGCAGATATCTTCACATTTTTGGCCCATTCGAAAGGATCTATCCATATACCTCTTGCCCACATTTTCTTGTTGCCAGTTTTCCAAACATGTTCCTTCCAAGTCCCTGATAATCCAGGCAAATCACTGGCCAAAACCCGTGATTCAGATTATAATCACTCACCTGGCCATTTCTCAAAGTTCTGCCCTCAGGGAAGTCCCAGAGAGCACTACAGCTATCCACTTTCAAGAAGTGCCTATAAATCACAGAGGCCATCTATAAACCAAGCTCGCATTTTTCTTCCATCAAATGATCATAGTGTTATATCTTAAGGAGCTAGGAAAAAAAAAAAGCAAACCAGAAGGTAGCAGAACGGAGGGAATAATAAACAATGGAGAATATGAAAGAGAACAGAAAATAAAGAAAATCACAAAAACAAAAGTTGTTTCTCTGAAGAGGTAAAGAAAATTGATGAACTTTTACTAGAATAAGCAAAAAAAAAAAAAGACATGAATAACTAAAATCAGAAATGAACATGAAAATGTTACAACCAACATCGCAGAAATAAAAAGGCTTATAACAGAATGCTATGAAGATTGTATGCCAACAAGTTAAGAAGCTTAGGTAAAACAGAAAACTTGCAGAAACACATCAAACACCAATAATGACTCAAGAAGAAATAACAAATCTAAACAGCGTAAAGATTAAAGAGATTGAATCAGTAATCGAAAACCTTCTAGCAAAGAAAAAATGGCTTCCTTGGTGAATTCAAACAAACATTTAAAGAAGAATGAACAACTCTTCACTAACTTCCCATAGTGAAAGAAGGAAGAACAGTTTCGAATTCATTCTATAAAGCCAGCATTACAATGACCCCAAAGCCAGACAAGGAAACTACAAGAAAACTACATACCAATATCCCTTATGACTATCAATGTAGAAATGCTCAACAAAATACTAGCAATCTAAACCCAAAATCACATTGAAAGAATCATATACTGTTACCAAGTGGGATTTATCCCAGGAGTGCATTGATAAGAAAATCAATCAATGTAAGAGATCACATTAATAGAATGAATGAAACAAACCACACAATCATCTCAACTGACACAGAAAAAATATTTGATAAAATCCGACACTATTTCATGATAAAAAATTCAGAAAACTAGGAATAGAAAAGAAATTCATCAATATGATAAATGGCATTTATGTTAAACAAAACAAACAAACAAACAAACAAAAAACAATAAACCATAGGCAATATACTCCACGGTGAAAGACTGAAAGCTTTTTCCTTAAGATCAGAAACAAGGCATGGATGCCTGCTTTCACCACCACTTATCAACAGTGTACTGTAAGTCTTAGTCACAGCAATTGGGCAAGAAAAAAAAAAGTATCCAAATAGAAAAGAAATAAAACTATCTCTATTCACAGATGACATGATCCTATATTGAGAAAATCCATCAAAAAAGGAGAAAATATCAGCACTAATGAATTCAGCAAAGTTGCAGAGTACATACTCAACATGCAAAAATTAGTTGTGTATCTATAAAACAACAAAGAACAATCCAAAAAAAAAGTTCAGAAAATAGATCAGTCATTGCTAGGGGCCGGGGATGGGGAAAGGAATTTTTTGCAAATGCACATGAGGAATATTTTGAGATGACGAAAATGCTCTATATCATGGTTGTGGTGGTGCATTTGACAAAACTCGACATTTAAAAATTGATCAATTTTGTTGTATGTAAATAACATATCAAAAAGTTGACAAAATAGGTTTTAAAACAAAATGTATATTAAGACCCTCTTTTTAAAACATTTTAATGCATAAAGTATCAAATAATGGACAGCAAAGCATAATATCTGAGAGGTAGGTTGGGAGTGAGTTTTACTTTTTTATGTGCTTTTTACTTTAAATTGTTTATAATATATAACTTTCGTTTTATAATCAGAAAAGAGCTATTTAAAAATATATAAGAGCATGATACACTTTCGTTTTATTTCTATTTAAGAGTTAACGTTTTAAAGCATTGGCACTTACCACGTGAAGCACATCAACCTTTGACTATGGCAGATAAAGGGAGGTGTAACGATATGCCGAGCTGACATCAAGTACTTTACGCCCATTTTCGGATTCTATCTCATAAAAATCTGTGTACTGGAACTCCATTTTTATATGGGTACAACTGAAAAGACTCCAGAAACTTAGATCATAACTAACAATTCGAAGGTCTTTTTTCAATAAAATGGTCCCAGTACGTTTAAGTAGAAAGCTAGAAAGCTGTGTGGTTACCACGGGCCCACCTAAATTTTAAACCAAGTCAAACAGTAACACGATAGTTTTAATAGACCCAGTAAACAAACTTCAAGTGATGGCGACGTTGGAGAAGCAAAAGTTGGCATGGAAATTAATGATCAAACCCCATGTTGTCCTTGATCTCATAAATAAAAACCTACTGGCAGCAGAGGGGAAGGCATCCTGAGCGGTACTCGTGAGAACAGACTAAATGATAGGGATCAAGAGCGATGAAGGTTGAAAGGACAAAGTTACAAAACTAGACCAGCTCAAACACAGATTTGGCATCCGACCCTGAAATTCTAGTATTTAGGAGTCTCGCTCTCGAGTGGTAGCAGGAAGCATATCTAACAGATTAGGCGAAAATATAAGGAGCTGATTACTCAGGTGCAGATACTGCCTCAAGCGTGAACAGCAGTGGAGTCGAGAAGTTTATAAGGATAAGTTTACAGACTCCTGATCCACAGCATGGTTAAAAGAAACACATTCAAATTCTATCATAATGGACAATAAATCTCTTTGGAAAACTCCTCTAACTACTGGGGTAAAATAAAACTAAAATTAGCTTCCATGTATAGAGTGCTTACTATGTAATAAGCACTTTGTATACATTATCTCTAATCCAAATTAAAGACCCGAATTTACCTATGAGTTTGTAATGGCTGAAGTCTTTACGGTAAGTAAATATTAGAGCAGGGCTTGAATCTCAGGTCTGTTTCAGTAAAAACCCCAGGGTCTTTTCAGTCTCGTGTTTCCTCCCCCAACACGAAGCTGGAAAATATAAGTCCAACTCCGTTTAGAAAGAAGAAAGTGGAGAGCGGAGAGTATCTGCAATACCCCGCGCATGTACCACATAAAATCTACACAAAGTCTTCAACTTGTTCCTTAGACCCCAGGTGAAAAATAAAAATGAGTCTTACTTATCCTAAATCTATTCTTTTCAACTATATCATGTTAGAAAAAAAGGAAAAAAAAAAAAAAACACTTAATTTAGTTTGATTTTTTTTTTTTTTAAGCTATGAAACAGTAATAATGATGTCTGCTCCACGGGGTGGTAAGAACTCAGTTACACGAGTTTTTTTTTAAGATACTTAGCATGAGGCTGGCGTGAAATAGGCACTCAGGTTATGGTAGCTATTACTAATGTCACTTTTACTCCTCAGTGTTTGATAAGGTCATCAACGTGACAGGCCTTCGGGGAGTCAGCGTGGAAGAAACCACCAAAGGACCAATCGCAGGAACCTAGCGTGGCGGGCCTAAGACTCCTGCTAGTCCAAGCTCCTGCAATGTCACCTTTAATCTCATTCGTAGATAATTCTTTGAGCTGCGTTGCTAGGTGTGAGCCTCTACGCAATACTTTCTGAACCCAACTCTCTAGCACTCTCCTCTCCTTTTGAATTTCACAGTTTGAGCTGTATCTCCCTCTCATGCTTCACTATGAGAAGAAAAATGTCAAAATAGCTCAAGCATGCATGACTTAAATTTTTCATTTTTTCATATGTGTCTGCAAAAGAGAAGATGAGGGAGTAGAAACCTTCCTGCCCGCGCTACTGTACTAACCCTGTTTGCTCGGAACATCCGAACAGTCAAAATAGCAGCTGAGACACTTCTGAAATATGCGATTCCTCCGGGAAGGTGGGTGGGTGTGAAAGCAGAGGGAGGAAAAAGGAGGGAGAAAGGGAGGAGGGAGAAGGAGAGGGAGAGGGTAGGAGAGAGGGAGGGTGGGAGAGAGGGAGGGTATGGGAGAGAGAGAGAGACCCCCACCCCCCAACCAAGAAGTGATTGCCTTGATACCCTGAACACAGTTTTTCAAATCCAATGTGTGATATATTAGACCTTTCACTCTTGAGTTTTTACTGGCAAGGTTACTAGAACAACCTCTGAATAGCAACTACTGCTGAATTTTAAAATCTTCTCGGCCCTACCTTGAGCCAAATTTAAAGGTACATCAAGCTTGGCTCACTTGATGTTCAGGAACTTTTTTTTTAATATAAATTAATTTTACTACTATCAAATAGCCTACCTCAGTAACTGCCAGAAGAGATAAGATTTATACCATTCTATACTGCTAAGAAAAAGGAAAGGTCGCAGATAAGTCTGAATTCTAAAGAAAGACTTACTGACCTAAGCCAAGTTTTATTTTGATTTATAGCCTTTTTCTCTTGAGGAACCTTTTGTTGCTAAGTAAAATGAACTGTATTATTTTTAAAGGTTTATAAAGTAATCTCAATAAATCAACTTAAGATGCTTGACAGTATCACACAGAAGGCCCCTCAACTACTTCAGACATGTTTTCTACTGGGTTTACCCATCCCAGTGGCCTTGGTCCCTGTAGATAACTGGAGATTTCAGTCTTCACAAATAACACATCCTTTTCATTTAGCACTGAGGCTTCAGCACGGGGATGTTTCACATAAAAGGATTTCTTCAGTCTCATCAGCTGGCACACGGGAATTGCACATTCCAGGGAAGAAGGCGATATTTATTTTTTCAAACCCAATTCCAGCCAACGACCATAAACTTGGTGGTTCTGAGAGCTCCTTGTTCCGCTTTGATTTGGCGCCTGCCAACAGGTGACCGGATGCTGGTGCGCATTTGTCTCCTCCTCGGGGACCCTGCTGACGGGACTGTAACTTGGAACCGGGATTCCAAGTGGACAACCCTCGGTCCAGGTGCAGAACCAGCAGCCCCTTCGAGCGCCTCCTCCCACACTCACCCCGGGAGCTGCTGTTCCAAGGTGGTCTCAGCCTATTACTGGGTCAGCGGGAAGCTTATTAAAGGAAAGAAAATTCAGTGAGCATCAGGTACTCTGCATCCAAGATTTCTGCAAAATACCAGAGTCTCATGTTCTCAGGGTCTTATCTAGCTTTGAATTCTTCTTCTTGCTGAACTTTTGATCTCGGTTCCTCTTGCTTGTAGCTCCTCTCCTGTGGGCATTTTCTTCCCTCCGTTCCGGACATGGAATTCAGCTGTCCCCCCCCCTCCAACCAACACACACACACTCACACACTGGCATTGACATGGCAAGTCGATTTTCATGCAGCTTTTGGATATGAGGGAGGCTATGGCACATAATTAATAATAGCAGTGGATACTGATCGTCCTTATTCTTAAAAGCCTTTCAGACACTCTGACCTTTTGTCCTCAGGCTCCTGCCCTGACCTGTCTTCACCCTTCTTCACCTCAGCCCTAGTCTGTTTATACTCATGTTTATTCTTATGCAAGTTTATTGTGTCTTTTGTTTTAGCCCCATTCAGGTTGCTATAGCAAAAAAAAAAAAAAAAAAAAAAAGGCCCTGGGCTGAGTGGCTTAAACAACATTTCTCTCTCACAGTTCTGGAGCGAGCAAGTCCAAGATCAAAGTGTCTGGTTAAAGCCTGCTTCCTCATTCACAGACAGACAGCTTCTCACTGTGTCCTCCCTTGGCAGAGGGATCTTTTCTAAGGGCACGGATCCCTTCCCTGACGGCTTCGCCCTCATGGCCTAATCACACCCCTCAAGAGTTTGACCTCCTAATACCGCCAATTGGGGGGTTAAGATTTCAAGGTATGAATCTGGGGAATGTACAAACATTCAGCCCAGAACATCTTCGTGGTGCTCTCCAAATATGACAAATTCTCGGGTCCTCATTTCCCCCGTTACAGTCACGTTCCTAAAGATAAACAGTGTTCCATGTCAAGTAAAGTCTATTTGTTACAACTATTAAAATACATTAATTTGGTTTTTAAAATTATGCTACATAACAGTAAAACATATATATACATACATGTATATATGTGTGTATATGTGTGTGTGTACACACACACACATATATCTCCCATAAATACCATTTACCAATATCACATACATTATTTTACTGTAAGGTCTCACACCGAAGCTGTTTCTCCCAGAGTCATATCTTCTCCCAGCCATGTCATCCTCATCAATTCCTCGCAAACTCTCGAAACTAGTAATACTAGCGTCCTTCAAGCACATTTTTGACTGGTTCTGTGTTCTGACGACCCCCATAGTTTGTCTTTCATTTGAATAGTTTTACAGAAGCCACATCCTCATTTGCCATCGGTCAGACAATTTCCTATAACCAAGTATCCGGCATAATTCAAACGTTTATCCTCTAGTGACTTGGGCGCCTGACCCATGAAATTTCTTTTTTCCAAACATACATCTTTGGATTCTGTTTTGTGCTCAACCACCTTATAAGAGTTACGAAATCAACGGTTTCTGAGTCTGCCAAGAGCATCTCTTGCTGAGGTGGCTGGCCGAACGGGCTAACTTTATCCCATGAGGTCTTCCCTTCAGTCCATCAACTAAGCTCAAGTCTGATCTGTGTTCCTATTGGCCGGCCAGCTGCCTTTAGTGTGTCTCACCTTGCCTATATTTTTCTTCTAAACAGATGTCACAAACCCAAATGCCTGCAGAGATCAAGTGGGTGAGCTAAAAAAAAAAAAAAAAAAAAAAAAAAAATTGGGCAACTAGAAACGTTAACCAGGGGAGAAAAAGCCCCCCACCCCCGGAGCAAGTGCCACTGCTGAGCCCTGACTGTCCCCAGAGGCAGCAGGCCCAGGGACGCCAGAGTACCCATCTCCGGGATGTTTTATTCAGTTCTATTGGAAATCTCCACTTTCTGAATTTAAAATGAATATTCTTTGAAGTGTATTAGCGAAAGGGAATATGCCTCTGGGTCTCATGTTGCCCAAAGACAGCGAATTAGAGCCCCGGGTTTAGACTCACAAAGCGTCAGTCCCACGAGCACGTGTCCTGCCGCCGCATTTGCGTAATCTCGTCCCCTCCGAACTCCCCTGCTAGGGCCTGCCGGGCTTGATTTGGTCCTCTCGCACGGGTCCCAATCTGCTCCGAGCAGCCTCTCCGGGCTCTCCGAACTAACTCCTACTTTGCTGCTTTTATTAAATGCCTGGTTTTAACTTCACGAGGGCCTCCCCTTCATCCCTAGACCTGACTGTTCTTTGAGAAAGCCGCTCCTTTGCTCACTGGGTCTCGCCTCCTGCTATCTGTCCCGTGTCTTCGGGCTGCAGGTATCGCTGTTGTCGCACCTGATCCGGTCATGGCAGGAAAATGCCCTTCTCCTGCTCTCGTTTTGTTTCAAGCTGCCACAGGAAAGTTTCCATTTGGGGGTAACTCCTTGGTCTGGCCTGTCTGATCCAACCTTTCCCCAGAGTAAACTTCTTTACCCCGCCCCTCCAAGTCAATGTTTTCTTCCTTTGTTTTCAAAATTCTTTCTCATACTCCTACTTTTCTTACTATACGGGATGTCGGGGAGGGTGACAGTGTGACCACTGAGTGCTGACCAGCAGTTACTTGCTCGACAGTGTCCTCCTTGATGTGAGACACGGTTAAAAATGAGACCCCCAGGAGCAGACTCAGGAACACTTGATCTGTCATCGCCCACTGAGGGCGGGACAAACATCCGTAGAGAAAATGCCAAGCACATGTGCTCTGTACTCCAAATCGGATTTCATTTTCGCAGCTCAAATCTAATGATAAATTCCAGAATCGATGCCGAAAACATCAGCCACGACCTTTATCTTAGTTCCTGCAACACGCCGGTAGACCGAGGGTGGCCACGGCGGCTGCCCCAGGACCCGCCATTCTGAAGTCGTACATGTGTCTCTGACGGTCACGTGGAATTTTCACCCAAGTGGATTTCCTGTGCCCTAAGAGATGGGAGCTTTGGACAAATCTCAGACTCGTCTCCAAGTTTATGTGACAGAGGAAAGAGGCGCCATGATCACCAGCCTAAATGAGGTCACAGGTTTAGATTTATTCAGGGTTTTCTGAGAGAACACAGGACAAAGTAGCGAGACTGACCTGAATCACGCCTCTGCCTTTGTTCGCAGGGAAAGAAGCTGGAGGAGGACAGGCACTTCGTGCCAAAAGCAGCAAGGTGCCTGGCCTACCGATCACGCTGAAGGAGGCAGCAGAAACAAACAAACGAACAAACAAAAAAGTAGAGCGTTTTCAAAGATAGGGACCATAACATGTACCACTTTTTGTAATTGTCATGGCTCCTACTCTAGCATTAAAGATACAGTAGAAACTGAAAAGCAATTTTTACGCAAAGTTGAGAAAATGCAGATCTTCTTATAAATGCTATGTTGCAATTCCCAGAACTTTTATGAGTTATAATGCACTTGTCATTGGGCAAAAAGGTATTTACTTTTTACTCTTAATGCATAAATTGTGTCTGATAAGATGCGAGAGAGAAGTTATCATAAAGACCACAGCTACTGTCTCAGACAGAAAACCGTCATCATTTAAACCTGGCATCACCACACAGCACGCTCCTTGACACGCATCATGAATTTGCAGGTGGGGGGGCCAAACCCTGGCTCTGCCAACACGACCCTCTAGATCCCAGACAGGCTTTCCTTCCTCAGATATCAGTTCCTGCAGTCCCATAATCAGGCCGGAAATTTCAAGGGTATAAAAGCAAGAAATTGGTTTTATGATGACAAAACTAAGCAGAAAAATAGACATTTTTTTTTTCCTTGTTCAGGTTTTGGGGGTGGAGTACTTCATTCTTGGTCTCGAGCGTCTAGAAAGGATTGAAATCACGATTGCATCTCAATTATACAATGTTGAGTAGGGTAGTCTTCCTGCCTGTGTACTGGCTCCCTCATCTATAAAATGATGGGTTTGGAGTAAATAATATCTAAGGGACACTTCCGATCAACATTCAGGAGATGGTAGCTACCAATGAGATCTGCGAGATCGCCAGGGGAAAAAAAAGTATTCCAGCTAGGTTTATCAGTGAAGATAAACTTGAGAGAACAGAAGACTTTAAACAGTGAAAAGGCATTCCAGACAAAGGGGCAAGGTAAGCACAGGTCAAGAAAAGGAAATATTCGGCATTTTCCTAGAACTTTAAGGAGTCCCGCGCACCTGGTTGTTGCAAAAGAACTTTTCCATAGGCACATCCTCCTTTGTAAAATAAAGAAATTTCCTTCTAAAGTAAAGGTCAAATTATTATTTTTGTGTTACAGCTTTCTTGAGATATAATTCACATACCATACAACTCATCCATTTAAATTATGTAAGTCGATGGCTTTTAGTATAATAACAGATAAGTGCAACCATCTACCACAATCTATCTTAGAATATGTTCATCACCCCAGACCTTTTAGCTATCACCCCCAAATTCCATCATCCTCTTCCCCAGCCCTGAGCAACCACTAATCTACTTTCTGTCTTCGTAGATTTGCCTGTTCTAGTCATTTCATATAAATGGGATCATATAACCTGGATTGTTGGTGGATTCTTTCACTTAGCATAATATTTTCAAAATTCATTTATGTTGTATCATGTATCAGTGTGTCATTGCTTTTATGGCTCAATAATGTTCCATTGAATGAATATACCGAATTTTGTTTGCCCGTTCACCAGTTGATGGATATTTTAGTTGCTTCCACCCTTTGGCTGTTATGCATAATGCTTTCGTGTGCAAGTTTTTGTGTGGATCTATATTTTCATTTTTCTTGGAAATACATGTAGGAATGCAACTTCTGGGTTATATGGTAATTCTCTGTTTAGCTTTTTGAGAAACTGCCAGACCATTTTCCAAAGTAGCCGGACCATTTTACATTCCCACCAGCAGAGTGTGAGAGTTCCAATTTCTCTGCATCCTTACTCGCACTTATCGTAATCTGTCTTTTGATCGTGGCAATCCCAGAGAGTGTGAAGTGATATTTCACTGTTTCTGATTTTCCATGTTGACTAATGTGTTGAGCATCCTTTCCTGTGCTTATTGGGTATTTGCATATTTTCTTTACAGAAACATTGTTTTTCTGTTTTTTAACTGGGTTACATGTCTTTTTATTACTGAGTTATAAGAGTTCTTTATACATTTATAATTTGCTTCCATTTGGAAGGAAGAGTCAGATTATTACATTTTAAAGAATAGAAACAAACAAAAAAAGTTTTCCAGTACGAGTTTATAAATACTGCACTATTTTCTAAAAAACACATTTTAATTTTTACATAGTACTCATCAAATATTTTAAACCTTGCTTTTTGAAAACTCTCAATAAAGTCACCTCCAACTTTGGGAGGTAATAAGTACATACAGACATGCACATAGGTGCCTCTGCAGAGAACTCTGATTACTCGGTGAGACCACTGCAGCTTTTATAAATCATGTTGTACAAATTCGAGCACTAGAATTACATCCCAAAATAAGCCTTGGAAGGCATCTGGCTGCATGCTGTAACCATTAAAAGGATGTTCTGTGCTACAGAAAATACATTTTAGAGATACCCTCTGAATGAATTATGACTAGATAGCTCAAATCTCATATGATTGACCAATTAGATGCTTCCAAAAAAAAAAAAATGAATACCACAAATTCAGAAGATATGTAAACACTGGCTCATTAAAGCAAGCCATTTTCTAGTTAAGCTGTGGTCTCTGCTATGTGCTGAATGCTAAAATGCAATTCACTGGCCACTTTGCTATGAACACCAAGAGATTTCATTTCCGAGAATACACCCAGGCAGGAAAAGGTGTCATCAGATCACAGAACTCAAGAAAAATACAGCTCCTTATGCGAAGCGCAGTTCAAAGTTGAACAGAAGTTCCCCGCAACTCCTGTGTACGTCACCTTCTGCTCTGACAAGCCTGGCTGGGAGTCTCGCTCCACTCCTACCTTACAATTTCCTTTCCCGGAGCAATGGAGGCCGAAGAGCATCTCCAAGAGTCGAGGGCGGCTCCACCGCGCCGAGCCGCCGGCCCTGCGCCGAAGGACCTGGGAAACATTAGCTTGCTTCTGGTCTGGCCATAATGAAAATAAATGAGGGCTTCAATTTAAAGTCGTTACTAAAAATTTGTTCTTTCCTCCATTCTAATTCTGAGACCCACTTGCAGCTAATTAGAACGGTTCCCAGCGTGATCTCCCAGCACACTGCTAGTGTAAACACCCACCATCTGAGTTTCATTACAATAAAGAAATCAAATAAACAGTGGACCAGAAAACAGTAGTTCGGGTATGGCTCATTACAGCACAATGCAGTTCGCATTCCTCAGGGAGGGCGGGAAGGGCAGCTCCGGCCAGCGTCTGATGCCCAGTGCTCACAACTCTTATTAATGATGTGAGTGCGGCTGTGGGTTATTTCTTACTGTTAAAATTTTCTGGAGAAAGAGGGATTTTTTTTTTTTGACCAAAAGAAAGAAAAGAAGTACTCTCTGAAGCTCACTGTAAACAAAGAGAAAAAGTGATGATTTGCTTTGGACCACTCACTACCTTTCCAGGTACGCTTAGGATATACTGTTTACAACTTCAGCAAGGACAAAGACAAAGACAGAAAGAGGCACACAGCGTCCGCTAATGTGCTTCGGGTTTTTACTGTTTATCCTAGTGTAAACAAGTCTGTGCCAACGTAGGCTGGATGTGACTACACGATCACTAACATCCAGAATATAAAACAATAAGTAAACCCATAAATAAGTAAAAGAGTCACTCACGGACCCAGATATTTTACTCATCTCGTTCCCAGCTACTAATCTTTGGGAACGTTCACATAAGTAAATAATCATTTTATGGATTCATCTACAGTATTCAGCATGACCTTGGAACCATTAAAGGGAGGGAAAAAAAAATCCAAATGTTTCTGTCTCTAAAGTTTAACCCTGCTCTTAAGTGACTATAAAAGTCTAAAGACATTTATTGAATTTGGTTCATAAACTCAACAAAAATATGAGTTCTCTGGTTATAGCATATTCTACGAAGGAAATATAAACAAACTCCAGAACTTCCTGTGATCTGACTTCCAAGTTATGACTGAGGCTCAGGACTAACCATTGGCCATTGGATCAGGCCGTGGTCTCACTGCACGTGACAAACCCCTAGCCACTCAGTGGCAACGTAGCTTGATCAAAGCTAGTGCAGAAACATCTTTCATTCCCTGCCTTAACACAGTCTAGGTCTCGGTGTTTAAGTATTCCATGCCAGGTATTTACGGCTTTCCTCTTTTTCATTTAAATGGTTACAGAAAGGTTATGATACTGGTAGGAATGTATTATTTACTGAGAAGATTGCACATGCATTGGGCTAGGATGAAAATACCTCTAAAATAGCCCATTTATGGTCCCACTTAGACCACTGTAAAAAGCGGTTGCATGAAAGCACCCAAATCAAGATCCCAAACCACACAAATCAATACCTGAAGAAAAGTCACCCCCCCAAATGCAAATAATATTGAAGTGGATCGCACTAGGAAAAAAAAAATGTGCTAAATCAACAGAACTTAGAGCTAAAATGCATGTTCTGACCTTGAGATTCATTTTAATCTGTAGAAGGAAACAGTCATCCCTGAGCAAAAGGGGGGAAAAAAAGAAAAAAGAAAAAAGAAGCAAGAGGCATTTGTGTCTAGAGCAGCTGTCTTAGTAAAGAACTTAAAAAAAAATCTGCCATTGTTTTGGAATGAATTGTCTATTATCTACATGTTCAAAGAAAATTAAAGTCACAGAAAATAAACGTCCAGAGAAATTCAAACTTAAGATAGCAATTTTTTAAATCTACAAGCACTGTCATTTTATACTTTTACTAATTTTCTTAACCAGCTTTACCTCCAAATAATCTGTTTAGGTCCATAAGACACACACATCCTTTCATTAGACAACTATTTAATCGACATCTGTCTGCTAGATGCCGAACCTATTCACTGATTTTTCAAGCGGAGTTTGCGTACTCCCACACCCATACCTACGTAGATGGACATCAGATCACAGGCCAGGCTGTCTAGCTCTTACAATTTAGAGCTGCGCCCTCACCTGTAGGGAATGCACACATTTTCAGCTCTGAGAGGCAGCCATGGTCCTGTGTGTGGTCAAGATGTTCCGTGACAGCATCGAACTGACCAGCCTACTTTGAAGCCACGAGGTTTAAGGACTGTAACGTTTAATGGAGTTGAATGGAGAGACTGTATGATTCCTTTGGAAGTTTCCTTGGCATCCACATTTTTTCAAGACTGGAATAATGTTGAAATTAATTTAATCATTCCATGAATGCCAAAAGGACAATAATCACTATCCCCTTTCATTTTACTTTGTATTAATGTTTTTCTTTTCAAAGCACTTGTTTTAGTAATTACTTTTTTTTAATCCATCCCACTGCCTCCTGCTGCCCCACCCCCACCCCGGCCTCCACCAGTTTGTTCCATCTCTGGGTCTATTTCTGGGGATGTTTTCTATTTGTTTTTGTTTTTTAGATGACACAAAGAAGTGAAATCATATGCTATTTGCCTGTCTGATTGGCTTATTTCATTTAGCACCATGTTGTCGTACATGACAAGATTTCATTCCTTTTTATGACTAATATTATTTTGTGTATGTATATATGTGTGTATCACGTCTTGTTTCCTGAAAACATTTTTATTATTAATTTCTCAAAACAGAATCACTTAGCCCAAATGTAGCTCACAGAATTGTAATGGAATATGAAATCACACTATGGCATCCGCACCTTACAAGTAACATCATCAAAGAAATCAAGGCTAGATTTCTGTGTTCAGTTTCTCAAAGCTGGAACGTGGTGTATAAACCAGGTTTATCCTTACTCCAAAGTCCATGTTCTTTCTTCTACATCATGTGTATTTATTTTATTTTTTGTGTATAAATTATATGCCTTGCCATAAACTAGGTTTTAGAAAATAAATATATCTAATGCATTTTAGAAATAAATATGCTTAAAGAAAATTGTCTGCTGGAAAGAACATACAGTTCTGAGGTAGAATGACCCTTATTGGAACATGCATTAAAGTTTGCACGTTCTAGCAAAAAAAAACAAAAAAAAAAACAGAAAGGCAATTATGTTCAATATCGGATAACTAAACCATAAACTCTATAGGTAGAAATTTACTTTTTAAAATCTCAGATTGCTTTTCCTCTGCCACATGGTATGTTTGTAGAACATGGATTTCAGCAATGATGGGTTACTCAGAAATTTAAATAATCTTAAGAAAGCAAAACCCGGCATAAAACATTCATAGGAAAAGCAAAGGGAATAAAGAACTGCTTCCCAGAATATTTTCTGTTTGGGATAATTCATACTGTCTTTCAGACTGGCACTGAGAAAAACTGAAAAGAAGATATTGTGATAAAATAAGCACGGAAAGGAAATAGGATGACTGTTTTTTTTGTTTGTTTGTTTTGTTTTTTTATCTGTGCTCTGCTACTAACCAGTTAGTTGCCTAAGCTTAGGTGTGACAAGTCACCTCGAACTTCTGTTACTTTACCTCTGCAAAATTAAGGGCTTGGTCTCAGATTTCTCTTTGACTCTGATGTTCTATTAGATTGTGAATCATTAAAAAAGATCTCCAAAGTTGTCCATCATAATTTTAATGTAGAAATTATTCTTTCTCTGGCAGAAGGGAAATTCTACTGACTCTACAAATCACGTATGTACCCTGAACCTCAATTTAATTGTCCAACAGTCAATCAGGACAGGAAAGCTATCAGATTCTATCAGAAGTTTAAAATACCAAATTTAAAAGAGAGAGTGTATATGCATGAATGTGTTTGGTGAGTGTGTGTGTGTGTCCAGGCAAGGTCACACTGTTGACCTCCTGGAAGCAGCAAAGGTCCCATCCGCGGAGCCTGCTGTGACAGCATCTGGAAATTCCTCACTTGGGTCATTGGGGAGACATTCTCTGTTTGCTTTGCTTTGTTTTATACCCATGTGGTGCTTGGCATATCAATAATATATTTCAATCTCATCACAAAACCCTTTAATGATTTACTTTTCAAACCTCTCAGGCCCATCTAGCCACAGGAAAACCCATTCCTTTTGTTACACTCCACTCCTTTTGAAAGGATGACAGTCATAACACAGACAGAAGAAAAAGCACTTGGTGAAATCTCATGTTGCTCCTTGCTGCTTACCCACAGTAGCCACGGCTGGGTTTTCGACGTCTGGAGAGAATGTGGGGAAGGCCACTGACTTCCTGTAATAACTTTTACTATAAGTGACACGTGTCAAAACACAAGGAGTTTTTACATGATTGGCAGTATTCATAGAAAAATTTTCTACGAAACTGAATATTGAAATAACTAGTTCTGGGACACCTTGGTGCATTACTGTCTAAACATTTTATAGACCTTTTTGTGTATTTCATGTTCTCCTACGGAGATGACACAAAAAGCCTATTTAGTTCTACACCATTGTTAGAAATCCTCTGAATTTAGATCGAGTGTGTGACTAATGTTTTGTCCTGCTCAACTTACTGCTTTGTGGGCGCAGCAGTCATTCAGCCGATCAAGACAACTCTCAATGAATGACACCACTCATCCCTACAGAACCGCTAGCGTCTTCATCTCATTCTTTCTCCTCACCCACTGGCTATACTCAATTTCCGCATCTGTCTATTCTCCTAACATTTCCCAAAGCAATTCATTCACTCTGCTCCACAGCAATCATCATTTCCAGGGCACTATCCTGTGTAGCCCAGGTCACTACATATGCTCCTACACTCTCTTACATAGCTTTTCCCCTCCACAACTGAGACATAGTAATCTTATTTAAATACGAATCTCATGGTGTCACTTCCATCCTTGAACCCTTCGAAGATTCTCTTTGTTCATATAGATGCTGAATAAATAAAGCTTATTGTGAGGATGACTTGAATGGAATAGCCCGAGCTCTAGCAAAGGTGGCAGTGTACAGAACAAAACATTAATAAATAGATTCATATAAATTAAATAAGGTAAGGTAAATGGGTCAAAGGAAAGAAACTGTTAATAATGCTTATGTACATGTTGATCAATAAACATGATTTTATTTGTTATGGGAACCTTTCAGTATATGTTTAATTACTGTAATCTTGCAGATGAAGAAACTGAGGCACAGAAAGACTAAATGTCTTGCTTACACAGAGTTACATGGGTAATAAATGCAAGGACAAAGTGTCTGACTAGTTCCAATATTTTTTACTCTGTGCTCACCCCATGCAATAGGAGTCAGTCTTTAATGCCTTTATCCTTTCTTATGGCGAACTTCCTCTCCATGGTGAGAATTACCTCCTCATTTCTGGAGTGCCTTCCTGCTCTATAAAATCCATCTCTCAAGTTTTTTTTAAAAAAAAAGGAGTTGATATCAGTCTTCACTTGCCTATACGTGGCTATCTCACCAAGTCATCTCCCATTCATTCCTCAATCATCTGTAATAAAACTTTTCCCCATCCGTCAACACAAACAATTCCTACTAAAGTTTCCAATGACTTCCAAGTCACAGAATCAGATGGCCTTCTTCTGTCATAACTTCCCTGTAGCAAATCATACCTTTGACCACTTCCGTTATGTAAAACACTATCTTACCCCCTGATTTTCTTTCTTCTATCTTCACCATAGCTTTTAATTTCTGAGACTATTCAGATGATTATTATTTCTTTCTCTTTCTCTCTCTCTCTCTGCATGTGTGTGTCTACAATATATTTAATATACTCTTGCATAGTCCTAGGAATCTATGAGTCATTCTTGATACATCCCTTTCCCCCCTCTATCTCCATATCCATTTCATTACATGGTCCTGCGGGTAATTGAATTTCTAAATATCTTTATAATCCATTGATTTATTTCCACTTCATCAACTGTATAGTAGTAATTACTTATTAGAGAGTATGACAGCATTAAAAAGAATACTACTTTTATATATTATTTTGGTCCCTAGACAGGAGAAAGGCCGTTCTGGACCAGATCTGTGGTAATCCCAGGCTGGTGGCTTTAAAATGCTCCTCAGCAGATTCCTCTCAATAAAATTCCCCCAGCGACACATTACCAAACCAGTTTCCTACAGACGATCTGCTGAACTGTCTCTCCGAACTCTGAGCACAGTTAAGAAACAAAGCGACATAGATGCCCTGTGAACAGAAGCCTGGAGAAAGTCAGAGAAGCTCTCTCTGTAGCATGAGCCCAGTCCTAGCAATTCTGCTGAATGCAGGTTCTCTGGGCGTGATTAGCACCCCCATATACAGGAGGAAATGCTAACGTAAGAAAAAGGCGACGACGAGAGAGGGGCAGACTTCCGGAATGGCGATGTCGCCAGCATTCGACTCCATGTTATTTATGGGACATACCCTTTCGATTCCATACTTTAAGCTAAAAAACGGAAAAAAAGATATACCATGCAAATAGCAACCATAAGAGCGCTGAAATTATATATTAATATGTACTGATTTACAAATACCAAATTTTAAAAGTGAAAATATCACTAGATACATAAAGAAAAACTTTATTATAAAAAAAAACAAGCGGTCACTCCATCATGAAGATATAATAAATATTAACATATATGCACCTAACAACAGAGCCTCAAAGTACATAAAGCAAAAAAAAAAAAAATTTAAGAGAAAATAAACTATTCAACAATAATAGTTGGAAACATCAATAAACAATTCAAATGATGGCTAGAACAACCAGGCAGAAGATCAACAATAGTATACAAGGCCTGAACAACAACATAAAACAAATAGACCTAACGGACTTACTAGAACAGTTTACAACAGCAGAACACACATTCTTTTCAAGTGCATATGGAATATTCTCCAGGATAGACATATGCTAGGTCATAAAACAAACCTTAACAAATTTAAATGATACGAAGTATGTCGTCTGACAAATAGAATTAAATTAGAAATCAATAACAGACGGAAATTAGGAAATTTATAAAATGTAGAAATTAAACTCATAAATAACTAACATGTCAAAGAAGTCACAAGAGAAATATAAAATGCTTTGAGATGAATGAAAAAATATAACATACTATAATGTATACATTTAAAACATAGCTTAGAAGAAAATGTATAGTTATATATGCTTATATTAAAAAAAAGAAGAATCTCGAATCAATAAGTGAATCTCCCACTTAAGTACCTAGAAAAAGAAAACTAAACCCAAGGTAATCAGAACAAAGGAAATAATAAAGATTAGGGAAGGAATAAATGAAATAAAGAAAAATAGTAAAGAGAATCAAGAAAGTCAAAAATTTGTTCTTTAATATCAACGAGATTGACAAAACTTTAGACTGACCAAGTAAAAAAGAGAGAAGACTCAAAATACCAAAATCATAAAATGTAATCGAAATATGGCACCTCTGGATGTGAGAGCAGATAGTGCTCAAAGATCCAGGCAGGCAGAGAATCTGAGCAGTGTGAGGACCTCAGCCATGAGGGTGGGGTGCAGGAAAGAGCCCTGGCAATCTGAAAATCGACTTGTGGCAATTCCATCGGATTGGCATGGGAAACCAAGGCGAGGTTTGATACATGGAAGCTAAGAAAGGAGTCCCCGTCTCGTACTTGGGAAAAAGGAAGAGAAAGGAAAGAACCTAGTAGTCAGGAATAATTCACACATTCTGAGCCAGACAAGTCACAAAGGGGACATGATGATACGATTTCAAATATTAATCCAGAATTTCTTTAATCGCTAATGTAAAGGTTAGGATTTCTAAAAACTTCTGCAACTGACATTTGAGTGGCTTGTGCCATTAGGAAAAAACCATGTTTGAATGCTGGAAGCACATAATGCTAAACTTGTAACCCAAAATCTATCTCTATTTCTCTCTCATTTTTCTTCCACTTTAAGGTTATTTCAATGTAATTAAATAAAGGACAGAACCACATATGAATAATTTTTGCAAACAGAAATTTATATATTTGTTTCTAACTATATATAATTTAATTTTCTTCCAGACAGAGGAATCTCTCGTTCTCCCAGCTTCGAACAGTTAGTTTTCTCTAGAGCTCCGAAAGGGTGAAGAATTTAAAAAGTCATAGTTTGAAGTATAATATTTTTATCCAGAATACTATGTTACAATCTGTCTCAGGGCCGATGATCCTCAAGCAGAGCTGAATCCCAGATCAGCCAGGGAGTTTGTTTTGGTTTTAATGTAGACTCCCTCCCACCTCCTAATGAAAGCAAGCATTTTTTGAGTTCTTTCTATGTACCAGGCAAATATAAGTGTTATTTCTATGCTACAGATTGGAAAACACAGGCAAGAAAACTAAATAACTTCACGAAGTTACCTAGCTAGTAATGGAGGAGCTGGACTCCACGCCAAGGCAGTGCGGCTCCAGAGCTGGGCACCGAACCGGCACATCCGTCAATATTTCAGGGAAGGCGCCCAGAATGTTGTATGTTTTAAAAGTCCTAGAGAACACTCACGCCCACCTGGGCTTGGGAACCACTGTGCTGGCACATTTCTGTTTGAAAGTGCACTTACAAACAGACTGTGGTTCTCGTAACATCTGTGCTGATATTGCATTAAGTGTTAGGCATTTAGGGAGACGGCTGTTCGTGCTTCTGCTTTGTTTTAGAAAGTTTCTATGTAGCTTAGTAAGCATATTACCCTAATAACATTAAAGACATCAATGTGTCAGAAATATACCTCACTTTAATAATAATAATAGATTATTAATAGTACTAATAATTATGGCTAAGCCTCAGCGTTCCATTCATTCTAAGATATTGGGCTGAGTATTTTTTATTCAGTTTCTAATTTTTGAAACACTGTCACCATTTTAAAGATGACAAAACTGAGGCTGTGGAAAGGTTCAAGGGGCAAAGTCTAGATCTGAATTCACCTAGATTGATTTCAAAGTGTTTGTTACTTCCATTACACCTATGGGCATCTTCTTCATATCCTGAGTTTCTAAGAAGCAGCATCTTAGAAGTATGCACCTGTGCCCATCTTAAATTACCCCCTTCTTTGCATGGTTCTTTCTATGATTAAAGCCAGTTAAAGTTTTATTTGGGGACTGTAATTTCCTTCTGAGTCCTACACTTTCTAGAAAAGATAAGTGAAAAGAATTCTGTTCTTTATAAAGTGTTTGGAGTAGTAAAGAGAGGTTTGACACAATCGGACTGTGGAAGAAAACCGAGAAGAGATCGGGAGAATGTGAACTCGAGGAGCTGAACAGAATGGTAGCAATGTTGTGTGATAAAATACTGATACAGCTTCTGCATTTTAAACAATCGGCATACATTACTGTAGCAAATAAAAATAAGGGAAGACACCTCTCTCAGTAAATAGAAATATATGCACATTTAAATGTAAACGTCACCTGAATACACCCGAGATTTCTAGTCCCCCCTCAATCACGAACACACATAGGCTGACCTTAGACAACTCATTTCATTTCTCTGGATCTGAGACATTGGAAAATATATTAATGCACTACTAATATATCCCATGTCCCTTCTTCCCAAGTTCAAATAAAAATAAGTCACCTATATTTAAATTAAAGGTAACAAACGAGGGTAGAAAAGGGATATACCAAGTTCCCAAGAATCTGAAATCCCAGAAACTCAAATAAGTCCCATAGTGATGTGGAGAGTTGCCTAAGTGTGCAGAAGCCCAGAAAGACTGCCTTGACTCATGCTCCAAAAGGCTGTAGGAGACAACCTTCCTTTCATTTCTTTCTTTTGACCAGAAGATAAATGCTAAGATTTTCTCTGGTAGACTTCTTATGGCTCTTGATGAGATTTTTGACATCAGGGAAGAATTAAAGAAACTCCTAAGATTCCCCTCCTAGATGTTGCACAACAAAAACTCTTACATCTTACTGAGAGAGTGTAACTTGGTACAACCTCTTTGGAATAGTCTTATCCCCTGAGACTAAAAGTATGCATAGCATGCGGCCCATACGTGTGTCCTGTCAATGTTCTATGTTTTGATCTGGGTGCTGTTTACACAGTTGTGCTCGATTTGAAAATATATTGAGGTTATACTTAAATTGGAACATGTTTCCATATATTTATTAGACCTCATAAAACTTTTTTTAAAAAATCCTCTCCTACTCTAAGTTTGCCCAATGTAAATGAATGGCCAGTGAGCCTGAGCTGATAATGATGGTCAAATGCATCATCTCATAGGATCACAGTGACCTTATCTTATGGATTGAACTATTTCTTCCCCAAACTGCTGAAGTCCTAACCCCAGCACTTGCGAATGAGGATCTTATTTGGAAATTGGGTGTTTGCAAAGATAATCAAATTAAAATGATGTCATGCAGTATCTATCATTCTGTCTGACCGAGCTCACTTAGCATAATACGCTCAAGGTCCATCCACATTGTCCCAAATGGCAGGATCTCCTTCACGTTATTTAAATAACATTCTGGTGGGTGTGTGTATCACTTTTTCTTTATCAGTTCATCCACTAACAGGCACGTAGGTTGTTCTCGTATGTTGGGTATTGTGAATAATACTACGATAAACATGAGAGCACAGATATCTTTCAATATTCCGTTTTCATTTTCTTGGGATATATACACGGGAGTATAGTATTACTTATATGCAGAATCTAAAGAGCCAAACTTGTAAAAACAGAGTACAAAGGTGGTTGCTGGGGGCTAGGAAGTGGAGGAGTTGGGGAGATACTGTTTAAGGGTACAAACTTGAAACCAATAGATAAATAAGCCTTGGAGAACTAATGCACAACATATTGATTAGAGTCAACAAGATTGTATTATAAACTTTACAGTTGCTGAGAGGCTAGATTTTAATTCTTCTTATTACAAAAAAGAAATAATAATTATGTGACATGATAGAGATGTCAGCTAATGCTAAGCTATGGTGGTAATCATATAACAATATAATAATACATCAAATCGGTATACTTCATACCTTAAACTTACATAATGTTGTATGTCAGTTGTATCTCGATTAAAAAAAAAAATAAGGTCACACCGAGTTAGGGTAGACCCTCGCCCGACATGACTGGCGTCGCTATAAAAAACAGAAGAGACACACGAAGGAAGACGCAATAGGGGCCGGGCTGGAGTGGCACGTCTAGAAGCTGAGGCACGCCAAGGCTTGCGGGCAGTAGCTGAAGCTAAGAGAAAGATACGGAACGGTTTCTCTCCTAGAGCCTTCAGACAGAATGGCTACGCCAGCGCCTGGATATTGGACCTCTGGTCTCCAACCGTGAGAGAATACACTTTTGTTGTTTTAAGCCGACCAGTTTGTGATAATTTGCTAGAGCTGCCCTAGGAAACGAATACGCCCTACAAGGCAGGTGTTGCTATCGAGTAAGGCAACTAAGGATCGACGAGGTTATGCAACCTGGCCAGGAGTGTACAGAGAACGCTGAGTCCATACGCTGCCCCAGGCCTGACTTTAAACCAAGGGCTGGTGACCGCATCGCCAAGCCAGCTCCCAGTAACTTCCCCATTATAACCATCCTCCTGTACTGTGTTTGCTGCTGGGAGTCTGTTGCCTCTGACCTAGCTGTGAACCAATTGTTGGTCATTTAAAACATTTAATGGTACCAAGTCCTCTCAGAAGGCAAGCAAACCTATTTTTTGCCACTCATAATATTCCTCTATCATATAGTGATCAATCAAAGAGAACTACCCTCCCCAAGGAACTTCAGACCAGACCAAGCCAACTCCGCTTCTAGCTGCTGTAACATGGGACAAAGGTGATACTCTACGCCCGCCTCATGTCCCTGGACACAGTGAAGAATTCTTAAATGGGTACACACCCCAAGGCCCGTCAAGGCCCATCAACACCAGCAAAATTTCCAAAACCTTCATTTGATCTCTCAGAAACGTCCTCTTTCCCGCTAGACTTACAGGAGGGAAGATAAGGCTCCAGAGTGAGAAAGAACTGCCAACATTAGGAAGTGAGGGCTCCGGCCACCACATGCAGCTAAGCGTCAAATCTAATCATGGTTGAAGCCAGACTTTCGGTGGAACTTTTAACTTATAAAAGACAAGAAATTAACTTTTGTCTCAGCACCATTTCTAATGGATTTTCCACCTGTAGCAACAAAGAGAATCTAACCTAACACAACTTTCTCTTCAACGATCTCCATAAATACTATATCTATTTTAGGAGGTGTCTCCTTCTGCCAGTTACTCCCACCTGTGATATCAGGAAAAGCTCTAGGATATTGAGAAATAAGATGGAGCTCCACAAGCTTTGCCTCTGATATTCTCTCCCAAGCTGAAGGACAATAAAAGTTGAGGTGACCACACGGTTCGCTGGGCGTGTGTCCTTCTGTGTTCTAGGTGAGTCTTTTTCCAGCTAAAGCCCTTTCGTCTCTTCCCTTAGCTTTTCCCAGAGACTAATTAGAAACATGGCAATGAAAGACCGCCCTTACCTGCCAAAAGTTTAGTGGTCCAGAGGGGTAGGGGATGATGGTAGGGAACAGAATCCATCTGGCTGTTGACAGCATGTCAGGCAGGAGAGTAAAGCATGGAGATCCACGCGTAAGAAAGAAAAAAAGACCTTTAACAAATCTCAGATTCAGAAACATACACTAAGCATCTCTTCCTTAGCGCTCAGAAGCAGCCTGAGACCTCTTAAGTTTTCCTTAAGTTTGGAAGCTTTATCATTGGCAGAGGCAGTAAATAAATTCTCCTACATGCTGCCATTAAGGAGTTAAGCAACACCCTGGCAGCTTTTTTTTTTCTTTCTCTTTGGTATTAAGATAATAAAAGGCCCCCATTTTAAAACTAATTTACCCTCTAAAAAATTAAAGCATTTTTACCACTGTTTGCTTTTCCAGTTTCTTTAATTTGGGTAATTGCTTAGTCAACTTTCAAAAATATATATTCTGTCTTAAAAAAACAGCCAAATATGACGGATCACCTTCATTTTCATTTCAGATTTGGCATGCTGGACCCAGATTGTGTATTCTTTCCATGGCGCCACACCAGCGTCGGATACTTAATTAATTTCCTTTCGTTTGTGCAGGCTTGCACTTAAAGAGACAGTGTCCCATTTTGACGGCTTGCTTTTGGCTGAAGTTCAAAAGTATCACTTCTTAAATCTTTTTTTTTTTCCTTCAAAACTTCCCAGAGTGCTATATAGAAAAATAAAATAAAATAAAAACACCCTGGTGTTTTTCTCTACCCGTACCCTCCTCTTCGGCACTATTCCCTCCACTCATATTTATTCATTTAAACCAATCCTTTCTCTCTCTCTCTCTCTCTCTCTCTCTCTCTCTCTCTCTCTCTCTCTCTCTCTCTGCGTGTGTGTGTGTGTGTGTGTGTGTGTGTGAGAGAGAGAGAGAGAGAGAGAGAGAGAGAGAGAGAGAGAGAGAATGAGAATGAATATGGAAGGAATCACAAGATGCGTGCACCTTGTTTCCCTCTAACTGGCATTTGCTTTCAAAGCTGGGGTGGGGAGGGGGTGGGGTTCCCCTTGATGATTATGCTGACTGGTCAGAACCATTGGGAATAACTGAAGACTTCTTAAACACTAAGACAGTGACTTCTCACTGCAAATGAAGACCTGCGACCTTCTCATCAGATATTCCACATCATCCTTAGGCTAAAACGAAACGTTCTTAAAGACAGATGATAACTAGGTGTCTCTGGGAGTCAGTGCATATCCAGTTTGATGTTCGACAGGACGTGAGAGAGCCGAGTGTTTGCAATACAGAGATAGAGACTGATAATACCAGAGAACATGCTTGTATCATGCCAGTCTTTTTTCTATTGGAAAGTCCTTAATCAGTGGCACGCCAAGTCATTTGAGAACGAAATGTCCCGGGTCGTGCGTACCGTGCACCACGGTACGAATAATGCTATGAACACAAGTACACAGATATCTGTTCAAGCCTCTGTTAGCGACTCTTCCGGGTGCATTCCCAGAAGTGGAATGGCTGAATCATATAATTCTAAGCATAATTTTGGGGGGAACTGCTATGCTGTTTTCCGCAGCACCTGCATCAGTGTATATTCCCATCAGCAGTGCACATCCTCATCAGCATTTAACTGGCTCGTTCTCTGGACCATTTTTCTTATATCAGAGCATTAAAGTCTACAGCCATGGTACCCTGAACAAGCCCGATCCCGTCTGATCTCGGAAGCTAAGTAGGGTCAGACCTGGTTAACACTTGGATGGGAGACCACCTAGGAAGACCAGGTGCTGTAGGTGTAAAAAGTTAAAAAAAAAAAAATAAGGGATTGTAAGCTGACAAGGTCCTTGTAATCTGTGAGGTCAACCAAGGTTCCCTCACAAAAAAAAAAAAAAAAAAAAAAACAGAAAAGAAGAACATTACTCTGCTGCCAAGTAGTTTGCTAACCCTTCTAGCAACTGCATCTTTTATTATGTTTGAAAGGTTTTCTCAACACTAACAAGACAAGACTTCTCAACTGATTCTTCTTTCTTAGGCTGAACTGGAAGGGAGGTGAAGAAGACAGGAAGCTTGTGAATCTAACCTTCTGGCCACTCAGCCTGATGCAGCCTTCCATGGTCGGAGAGTAGCGGTTCGGGCTTTCATATGCCTGGTGAAAGTAATCCTCAACTCTAATCCGGCTGTCAGTGGGCAGGAATCTACGCTAAAATCATTTGTACAGCAAAAAGAAGTGATCGAACCTGGAAGGAATGCTGAAGTGAAGCAAGTCCTTGCTGGTGGCCATGACACAGCACTCCCGACCACCACCTCATCATTCATCGGTATCGCCTCTGGCCCCGGACAGTGAGGAACCCACACCTAATATTTTATGATGCCCCTTGGCACTGGCTTTACTGTCTCATCCATATATTTCATTATGTGTGTGTGTACATACATATGCATATATACACATACACGTTTAACATAAACACTGTATTTTGGGTTTGTTACATTTTTGTTATGTTGTTGTGCATAAAAAGCATTAAATGTTTATACATATAAATTACATAGAATAGTATACGAGTATGTATATGTATATAAGATGACAGCTGTTACAGAAGTACGCCACTTGCAAAAGTAGAGAACAAGCGAACTCCACTTCGCCTCCTTGCGTGCAGATGTCACCGTGTCTTTGTGATCTTCAGAATTCTCTACTTCTTGCTCTACCTGTAGGTTCCTGTATGAACTCTATTTTCCACTGGTGCTCCCATCTTCATGTTGTGAGATGGATTTGTATCCATTCATTTTCGGCCTCCGGTCCAAGATACAGCTCCCATGGTGAAGTGTGCCTATCTATCTAAAAATGTATTAAAGTGACCTAACAAACATATCCAAGGAAGAGAAAAAGTAGTGTCAGAGAAGAAACAGCCCTTCAAACTATGCCCTTTCTAATTTAATGATGATGAAGAGCAACTAACGTCTCAGAAGGTCTTGTGATTGGTAAATGGGAACGAATGGAGTCCCCTATTGAAAGAAAACTGTCGGAAATATTGGCTAATAAAATTAGGAGGACTCTCCATGCAGCCTGGCCCATAACCAAACATGCCGAGTTAACACATCCACCGACCGAGAAGGCCAACTCGTACTGCCAGCCTTGATGGCCAAGTCTCGGACGGCCGGAAATGCTCGACAGGGATGAAGTTTCTCTGTAGCTGGAAGCGTTGACATGAAGAACGGGACAACCCACGACAACAAGACAGAAGATGATGGTGGCTAATGACCATCCTCAGATTATTTAGCCACACACCTGCCCTCAGAATTTAATCTCCAAGAGATTCTTCCAACGAGAAGCAAAACGCACAGATGTTACCAGGTATTAAGCGCCTACCATCATAGCTGAATGTCACCTTACTGGGTGAATACTATGTATAAGAACTGTGGCCTGCGTTATAGACACGTAGAACTTAATCTCCCCACCCCTTACTTGAGGCAAGGACCATCCTCCCCATCTTTACAGGTAAAGAAACTGACCCAGAAAGGTTACACAATTGACCAAGAGCCCAGAGCAAAGGTCAAAATTCTGGTTGGCACTTTAATTCATTACTCAGATGTAAAAACAATGCCGTAAACCTCCACTAAACAAAAATTATGTAAACCTGGGGAAAATGGTGTGTGAGCGGTACCCTGAATAACATAACATTCCAGCAGATTACAGCCTGTGGACCAAATCCAGTTCGCCATCTGTTTTTGTATGCTCCACAAACCAAGAAAAATTTTTTCTACTGTTAAATGGTTGAAAGAAAAACCCAAGGAAGAATAGTTCATGAAACATGAACATTATACGGATTTCAAAATTTCGTATCATATATAACGTTTCATGGAAACACAGCCATGCTCATTCATTCGCGTGGTGTCTACATCTGCATTTGTGCTTCGGTGGAAGAACTGAGTGGTCGCAACAGAAGTTGGAACTGCATGGTCTGCAGAGCCTGGAATACTTCCTATCTGGTTTTTACAGGAGTTTGCTGGGCCCTGTTCTAGCCAACAGACCCCTGCTGCTAGGAATCATCTCAGGCAATGAAGCCTTCATCACACTGATCAGTGAATAGCACAGGTCTTCCTCGAATCTTGACTATTAGTATAGCTCTAATCGACACACTGAAATACCCAAATCTGTGCCTGCTACTAAGATAAATTTGAGGTCAAGTATTCACTTTCTCAAAGGATTCACTGTAAGATGTCATGTCTCAGCGGTACCCATGAGAGCAGTTCAGATATGATTTGAGTTGCCAAACTTGATTTCATTCGCTCTTTCATGGGGTAAAATGAGGTACACCTGTTTAGCCAAACTCAGTCCAATACAAATCTGTCTTGAATCCCATCCAAAGGAGGTTAATTTTCAGAGGACCAGAGGGACCTCATTATAACCACTGCTCCTTCTGCCCCAGACGCCCAGGACCAGCCTCCCAAGATGCCCAGGCAGGTGAAGCTAGCAAATCAGAATTTGGCTTCAGCCATTTCTCAGCCAGAATCTGGAGGAAAATTACGTTGGCAGGGGAACTAAAATTGCCAGTTTTTTGTTTGTTTTAAAAAAAGGATATAAGATAGGTGAGACAGTGCAGAGGGTCGATAGTCAAGACATGCCATTTCGAAGCCAGAGGGAGACCTAGGACGATTTGGGGGGCACTTTCGATGTTCCGTTTAACACGTGGCAGTGTGGTGATAGCTATTCACCCTGGAACACTGAGTGAAGAAAGGTTTAGCCACTAACTAAGACACATGCAAAACAAGCCGATGGTCTCACGGGCCAAAGTCAGGCCGTACGTCGAGTGTTCTCGGATGAGGGGAAGTGTTCTGGGGAAAGTAACAACAGGACAGATTTCCCGAGGGCTGCTGGCTGAGTTCGGTCATCGCAACTCAGGGACCTCCATGGTACCTTCTCGTGCGAGCTGGAGTGTCCCTGACCATGCTATTTAAAGCTGCCATCTCTCCCGGCCATGCCGACTCGCTCTCCGGCCTTGTTCTTCTCCACGGAGCTCGCCCGGTGTCCCACATCTGTGTGCTCTCTGCCTCCCACCTCTAAGGTGTGGGCCCCCTGAGGGCAAGGATTCCGTGTGTCTCCTGAGTTCTCGGCCAGAGTCCGGCCCACAGGGTGTACACGGGGATTCCCGCAGGAATAAAATAACTTGAAGAGGCTTTTCATCAAAACACCAGAAAGACTCCCCTTGCTCTTTGAGAAGTCCCTCATGAGTAGACCTCCAGATACTAGGAAGACTAGGGTGATTTGTACATCTTTAAATCAGAGACTGATTTATTTCCCCTGTCCTCTGCTGCAGCATTTGCTCTGTGCCATCGGCCAGACCCAGAAGAATGACTAAGTTCAAAAAGTTCAGCGCCTGACACCTCACAGGTACTTGATACATGCATGTGACCATGTGAATGGCTGAATGAATGAATACATGACATAGACAATAAGTAAATGAACCTACATGCACTGGTAACTAATCACCAGCAAGAACGTTCACTCTGCAAATTTAAATACTTCATGTCCTCGATACGACTCTTTCCAGGTTTTCCTTCACTCTCTCTGATCTTTTCCTCTTGACTCCTTCTAAAAAATTATTTTCCTTTACCTTCCCCTTAAACGAGAGCATATTCAGTGGTTGTAAACTGTGCTAGTATTTCCTATGTCTTTCCATATCAGAAATCCTTAGGAGGTGATAACACTTGCACAGTGCATGAAGAGGAGAATGATAAAGCTGCTCGTGGCCCGCGGTTACTGGTCCTGGGGTTCTGCTGGCCAAAGCCCTGCCCTGTGGTTCCGGAATACCCAGCGGCAGCCCAGTTAAAATAACACGTCTGTATATGTGTAACCCACCCACGGCACGCCAGGCTGCCGCAGCCCAGCAGCTGCGAGCCCCGTTCCACTGTTCTGCTTCCCCCCCGCTGGTCAATCCTGCCCACTCACGCTTTTTAATCACCATCCAGCGAGCGAGGACTCCCACATCTGTACCTCTTCTCCAAACATCCGCCCCTTCCTTGGCTCCCAGGTCAGAATCACACACGCCACCGCTGACTGAACACGTCGCGGTGTTCCTCCCCTGACCACCTCCTCTGTTTAAAACATGCTTCTTTCCAGAGTAAACCTGTGGCGACGAAACCTGTGACCCAAACTAGAAGCATAAGAGTCGTTCTTTACTCATTGCTCATTCTCCTCAGCCAGGCCGCCTTCTCTCCTCCCTGTCGGTGGCTTCTCCCTTTGTTCAAGCCCGTGTCGTCTTCTGTATGAACTAAACAAGCCTCCTGATGCATCAAGTTCTTCCTATCTATTTCCTCCAGTCCAGTACTGGGCTGGAGTTGGCTGTACCGGCTCACGAATGACAATTGTGTTCTCCTCTTCCCAACTCCAGGCTCAGTGGCTTCAGGTCGCTGCTTAAAATCCGCCATGTTGGGAGTACTGACACCATGGAAACTGGCAAACAGTATAACTAAGACTTTGAGCTTACAGATAGGTAGCTGTTAAATATTTGAGCAGCATATCACTGCTCGAATCTATCCTCTATGGAGAAAAATTTATTGAAAACAAAAATTTAGCCACGTCACACATTCGTTTAAATTATTCTGTGGCTCCTAACTGCCCATAAAATTAATCCAAGCTCTTAAAATGTCATCGGAAGGCCCTTGGAGATCTGCTCCTACCTCCTCCTAAAACAGAATCTGCTAATACCCCACCTCCTAGGGATGCCTTTTGGTGACATTAAACTTGTAACCACCTACATGTCGGAATATTCTAGACTCCATGATTTTGCATAAACTGTCCCAGAAGCTTGGGGTTTCTTCCCTTAGGTTACTCTCTTCTGTATGACTACCTCTTTACCCATCATTTAATGTACAGTTGAGACCTTACTTTCTGCAGAAATTTTTTCTGATCACCCCTAAGCTATGGTGATCATTCACCCTCTTTTAGGCACTGAGAGCTCCCTCTTCCTGTTTCTATCACTGCATTGACTACAGTAGTCTACTCTGATTGTGAGTCTATATGGCCCCTCTTCTAGCCCCTAAAAAGAAAAAGGGAGATGCTGGAGAGCAGAAAGCATGTATACTCATCTTTGCGCCCCCAGTTCTTGAACAGTAACTTACCAATATTTTAAATTCAGTCTCTATTTACTATACCTATAGGTGAATAAATAAGTGATCGAATATTGGATATGAGTGCAGTCAGTAATTTATAACATTCAAAATGTGCTGAAACTGGAATTCATACTTCCTAATTTACTAATTGGGATTCCTTAATCGCGTGGGGTGAAGGGGCTCCTGAGATTCCAGCCACAATCACACCGAGGGCCCTTGTGGGAGGCTATTATCAATACGCTCTTGTGAAGGTCACTCTCTTTTCTATAATGCTCTATTTTCTGTGCGTCTGGTCTGCCCAGAGCAGACCTCCACATAAACTGGCCACTCATTTACTATTAGAAAATGTGTGTGAGCGTGTGTGTGTGTGTGTGTGTGTGTGTGTGTGTGTGTGTGTGTTGGGGAAATGAGCAGGGGGAGCAAGAGAGCAGGCTGTGAAACAGGCAGAGGGTGTTGGTAAACTTCTGGTTACCAAGGTCAACAATGTTTGTTTTCTTTCTTCCTGATAGAAAGCCAAACGACCAAGAGGACTCTGTTTAAAAATGCATTCTACAATGTTGTCCTGAGCAGGTTTTTAGAATTGGTTTTCTCTTCTGTTATTTTTACATTAAAATACAGTGAGACTCCTGTACATTAAGTGTTCCTGTGAGTTTTAAAATGCAGTACTGTGGGTGGTTAGCAAAGGAGGCAAAACATTTACTTCTAAGAGACAACATTTCTTGAATAAATTTGTCTAAAAGGAGAGACGAGTGCTTTCTGAGCTGTAGCTCAACCAGCAGCAGCTAAGATACTTAATGATATTCTTTTCCTTTCTGGAAAAAAAAAAAATAAGGCTTTTACAATATTTAGCAATAACAAAAAGAGCTTCTTTTTCTATATCTTTATTTATTCTTTAAAGATCCCAAAGAAAATATGGACAGCTGTAATTCCATGAATATTTAATGACTATATTTTTATTAATATGTATTTAAATATTGGAGAGAATATTAGATGATTATGTAGCTAAGCTCGAAGCCATAAAGAGAAGCCGCTAATTAAATTTAGAACTGATAGTTTGCTGATGTCAAGGAATCGTTATTGAAAGTATTCTAAAAAAGTCTGATGGAAGATTTTTCCCCCACACCACCCCCACACCACCATCATCGCCATCGACAGTCCCGGGAACCATCTGTCTACCCACAGCACTACCGAAAAGGTGACATTTATTGCAAACTTGGCATTTTCTAACTCGGTCTTGGACCACAAAAATTATGCTGAACTCCCCAAAAGAAATGAAGTTGTTTTTACTTTTTCTTCATCTTTCTCTTTTTGCCTGACTAGTAACAGGAAGTTCTTGGAAACTTCCCAGAGAATGGCTGGTCTTGTAAGACTCCCAAACCGATCTCGTAGGCGCCAGAGTCTTGGCACGGCAGAAGTAAGGGTTTTAGAAGCACCTGCACTGCCTCCGTCAACCAAACCTCCCATCACTAAGCTCCAGAAATTCCCCTTGTTGTTTATTAGCCATGAGCCTGAGCGAGTGTGGCGTGGGGGGCCATGCAAAACACACACACACACACACACACACACACACACACACACACTCCTACAAGACATATTTAGCCGATCTTGTGCACTGTACCAGAAAATGTAGAAAATGCCTATGAGATACCTTAAACTTTGCAGTCAAATTAGGACCCTTCCTTGAACCCTGAGGTCAAACTATATATAACCTGTTCCCTATTTGGAATTTATCCTCTTGACAAATAAAATGTACAGTAGGAGGCAAAACTGGAGACATGACACCTCATCAGTCATTCTGAGCAGATCCTTTTTTTTCACCTCGGAGCCCCTCCAGAATGACTGGCGAGGCAGCTCGCTCGCATTCCTGCTTCGGTCTATACCAAGCCATCCTAAACCCTTGGGTCCGTTCCTTCTCTTTCTCCATTGTGCAGTTGAAGGTCTGAAGGAGCTGGAGACAATGCAAGAACGACGGTGGTTACCTGCAGGAATTCCTTCCCTGGTGCCTGGAGCTCAGGGGGCTCCACCGGATGCTGCTGTGGACCTAGCGGCTGTGCCAGGAAGTGAGGAGCGGGAGCGCGGGGGTTGCCGGGAGAAAGGCCTTTGGCATGGGCTGCGACAGCTATGCAGACCAGGAGGCTCACCGCACGCTGGAGGGAGGAAAGGGGCCACGGCCCAGTTGTGGCTAACAAACATTCTGTTCCTCTTTTTCTTAGCTCCTGTTACTTTCATTAACTTTCCGTCCCAACAACAGTTCAAATTCTAAGGATGGGACTCCTCTCATTAAACAGATGCATGGATTTCTGTGAAAGTACCCCAAGCCCACGAAATAGATCCCTGATTCATTAATATCTGTGAACCCACCACTACATTCTTGTTATTTTGATTTAAAGTCTCAGGGCTCGGAACAAAAACTTTCCCAGAGAAATCTCAATATCTATAATTTCACGTTAATATAAATTAGAAAATTGATCACTAGCTAATCATAGATAACAGTTCACTGAAAGTTTGTTTTGTGCCTGGGACTGTGTGAAGTGCTTTATATGCAGTATCTCATTGAATAGTCAATGAAATCCTTTGTGTACCAGTCCTGATAGTTGCTTTCTGAAATCTATTTTAAATGACCATCTTAAGATAATCATTGTAATGCCATTCTCTTCTTCAGTACTGATTTAGGCATGGCCATGTGACCAAATCCTATCAATAAGGTATAAGAGGACGTCTGGTGAGGGGCTTTGAAGAACGCTGTCCCTACTTCTGAAAAGGACATACAAGAAAGAGACCATCCTCCTTCTCACATACACCAACATTCCAGGGTCCGACATCTGGAGTGAATGCAATCACACTGCCCCCATGAGATGATCAGGGCGAGCGAGGAAAACAACTGAGTCCTGAGTGGCATCGCTGAGCCACTGATCATACTGCACCTGGACCCAAACGATCTTCCTGACTTCCACCTGCGTGAGATAATCAGTTTCATTGCTGGGCAGGTGAGTTTGAATCGGGGCTTCCTGTTAGTTTCAGTAGAAGGCATCCCAGCCGACACACAGTGAGCTTGAGAACAGTGCCTCTGAAGACACTGAGGCTCGTAAAGGTCAAACAACTCTCCTATGGTCTGCGGAGCCCTAAGGTATGAAACGGCGGTTTGCACTGAGCAGCCAGCCTTCCAACTCCATTCTCAAACCAACGCACTGCGCCTGGGTAACAGCGGTGGGCAATGATGTTCTCCGAGGAACGAGAGCACTGTCGGAGAGCCACTGAGGCTCTCGGGCATTCACGACGTCCGATGCTATCCTACACAACCGTTTCAATGACTCCACTCAGCAGTCGGGCCCTGGCCCCAGGGGGGCACTCTCCCACAGGCTGACGGGTCCCTGCTGCATAGTAAAGCACACAGATGAAGAGAAATGACGACAAAAATGAATGAATGAATGAATGAATGGTATTATGAGACAATGGCTGCAAAATTACTTTCCTTTACGGGCAAAGAGTAAGTAACTCTAACAGAGGATGAATGTCTTCATTCATTGTCCCCTTTCTCAGCTCGGGCCAGTCAAGAACCTCTCTCTCCGCCAGTCACTCGATTACAAGTGTCCTTAATTGGACACAGAAGGGAAAAACAGTTTCAGAGATGGCTGTTACACAGAAAGGTTTTACATCCAATCGCTCTGATACCCGCACTCTAGGAGAATTCCTGCCTGAAGGAGGAGATGATCTGGCTGCATTTGAGCCCCGGGATACAAGTCCATAAGCAGCTTTCCTCATAAGAGCTCACTGAGAAGGATGTCTTCCCACATTATACGTCAAGGAGCTTTCGAAAGAACTGCTCCAAGTGAGAACACTTCGAAACGCACAGGCCCCTGTCCTCAAAAGCCATCAACACTCCTGCAGAACCATACACCAGCCCTCAAGGGACCCAGTACTCCATTATACCAGAAAGTCTGTGGAAGGTAAATCCAGGGGCCTGAAATGCTGTATATTTTTTTCAAAAAAGTTTAAAGTGGAAGCCATTGACTCCACAAATCCACCAAATGAATGGATTGTTTCATCTGTGTAAATGAACTGTCAGAAACAATGGCCACGCAACACATTTTGCTCCTGTTCCCCAAAGAGGAAAAACCTACATCCCAAATAAAGCTACGTCTTTTTTATAAAACTTAAGCAAAGAAGCATGGGGAAAAGAAAGCTTGATTTATACTTCAGAATCAGATGTCTGCGTTCAGACAGCACAGACTAGACCTGGGAGGCTCAATTCTCTCAATTCAGAATGCAAATGGGTGAGCCTTCAACATCCATGGTTCTCTGAGCGAATTTGCAAAAGCACTTCCTGAAGTATGTCTAGTTTTATTTTCTAATCACTTTTTTTTAAGTTCCCATCTCCAAAGTTTTTACCCCTAAAACTTTCAGACAACTTCATCCTCCACCTTTACTCTCTCCCTTCTTTTTGAATGTGGTCTTTCATTAAGAAATATTAAAAACACTCAGAAAGTTATACTGAATAACCTAAGAAACAGCATTTTGTCTTTACTTACCATTATTATCAAATCTTAGCATTTTTACAAATTGGTCGAAATTTATTTTTAGAAGTTACTGTAAAATTGACACTTCCTATTCATCTGTCTCCAAAATTTTTACACTTCTCCCTTTTACTATGACCTCTTCTTTCTGAGGTCACTACTGTCCAAAATTGGGAATTTTTATTTTTTTCATAGCTACATACTTACATAGTATTTTTAAATAATATCATATAGTTCATATCAACTTTCTTTGGTTGCTTGTTTATGTAAAACATTCTTTTGAGCCTCAGCAACATGTTACATGTGACCCTAAGTTATTGATCATAACAACTGTGTTGTATTCCATTGAATAAAAAAATGAGTCCATCTGATTTCTTTCTGATGGACATTGCATTTCTTTTCCATCAGTTTTTTGTTTCTTTGTTTTCATCTATAATCACTTAGGACTTTTACAGACTGGTCGTATTGCTTCCTCTTCACGTAATGTCCCTTTCATCTTAGGCAGCACCAGAACGTCATCTGCACCTGCCTGCTTTGGCTAATTATTCAGGTTTTGTTTCCTTTTGGTTTATTTGGCTTTAATGGTGCATCTTCCCTCTTAAGTCAGTTGGTTTTGCTTCTCAATCTTCAAATCTTCTCCTATTACCTCAGCTTAGGTAAACTTATTCTCTCCTCTTGTTTATTATTGAGAAGAATATGTCATCTGTCTATAATTTCAAAACACCTACGAGTTAACACTATCTTATGAGGGTAGAAAGCGAAAAGACAAGGTGTCCAGGAACATAAAGTGAGGTGAGAGAGAGAGAGAAGAAGAAGGCGACGCCTCACTCGACTTCGCTCTCGGAAGCCCAGCTTAAACCTCTGCCCTGGTACACACGCATGTGCCTATGTTCAATCTCAGCAGGTTTTCTGCTTCCTTTCCACTTTCACTCACATAGGCTGCGTCCCAAGAGTTCTTCCTTGATCTTAATACAATTAACATCAAGCGCATCTAACTTCTGACGGGTCTCTCGAAACCATTTATCTTTGTTCTTCTACTGAATGCCCAGGTCTACTGATCATTTCAAATCATCTGCACTGTTTTTCCTTAAATTCCATGCATAGCCATTCGGTGATTAGGATGACGATGTTCTGATATTACATTGGCTGCTCTGACAGTAAAGTTTAAATACACACACACACACACACACACACACACACACAACCACAAAATTCTCCTTTGCTGACATTCACAGAGGAGGTCAGAATTCCATGCTTATTTCATTCCAGACTTTATGGGCATGCAGAGGGGTTTCTTGAGGTATAAAGATGAAAGGAATGAAACAGGACAAGCCTCACTCTAGTTCTAAGTACTTGAAATACAGTTTCAAAAAAAACCTTCAAATCTCCCAAACATCTACAAAGTAACTTCTGTATCAAGTTAACCTGACTGGTGTTTCCTTACCTGTCCATGTCTAGTGTCAAATTTCTAAAAACTAATATACTTAACGCTTCCTACACACAAGCAAATTCCAGACTGAGCGGTCAGTGGGATGGATGACCAGCAGGGTGTATGTGTCTTGGAGTTCTCTCTCTCTCATTTTTTTTTTAATATGTGGGACTTGGAAAAAGAACATTGAAAATATATTTTCCCCCATAACAGTTCAAGATCTTAAGTCACGTAGAAGAGAGACAGCCAGTTGCCATGCAACATAAACCCATTTGTGTGGAGGTGCCATTATCATCCTGAATTTACTGACTCTTCTGGTACAGAAGCACACCCTGCCTGCTCTAGTTGGTCCACCTCAGTTACGGGGACTCAGGCTGCTGAATATTTACAACCAAGGAGATGAGAAGTCCTTTCCCAGTCCTTCTTGTTTTATTAACATACTCTCATTTGATAGCTCTTACAGGAAATTTATTTTAGATAGATATATATAGATCAGACTACAGAACTGTGAGATTCTGAGATCAGTGACTTTATCTTATTCTAATAAAATTATTAGACTTTCTACAAGGTTCTGTACACAGCAGACATTCTATAACTTCTTTTTAGATTCAGTGGAATAAAAAATAGAAAAATTTGCATATGCTCTCTAAAATTGTTTTGATGGTGAGACCATGAGAAGTTCTCCGTTTTCCAAATCTAACTAAGTGATAGAAAAATGTTTATTAAATAAGGATGTTTATTAGATAAGAGCTTATACTGAACTTTATTTCTCTAAAAATCTTTATTAGTGCATCTTAGATATGTTTTTCAGCCTCACACAGCACTAAGAATACTTCCTTCAAAAAAAAAATACTCCGTGGTTTGATACCTCAGCAATTTTCCAATGGGAAAAAAGAGATTTCGCCAAATACATATTCATACATGAAAAGTAATTTAAAGTGATTTGATAAATGGCATGCCATAAACAGATTTAAAAAGCGAGCCATAAACCAGATACTAATAATATGTTGCAATTCCAAAATAATACTGATGACCAGGAATAACATTCATCCGTGGATTCCTAATAATGAGATTTCTGAAACATGCTCCTAGGAAAAAATACCAGCGGTCAAATATTTTTAGAAAGCAATATTTACTACAGCTTCCTACTGGAGATTCGCAGTGCACGTTTTCATGCGACGGGATTTAAACTCACTTCTTTAACTCGGGATTGCCGATAATTTTCTTGTGCAAGGAAGGCAACGTGAAAAGAGAAGATGGAATTGGCCTTCGGGCAGAGCAGCTTCTAACCCTGGCTCAGTGGTTTGGATAAATCTAAGCCACTGACTCAGTTTTGGAGTCCCTCAGTTTCATCATCCGTAAAATGGGAAACAATCTTCACTTAGTGAGACATTCTTATCTTTAAAGTTAAAATAAGGTATTATTTTTAAAAATCCCTATGAGATGCTTAATATAATTGGAACTTTGTAGAGAATAGCTTCTATTGTTCCTGTTATTTTTATCCTTTCTTCTCCTTTTCTTCTTCTTTATTTATTAGCATTTCTCTCAAATGAACAGTAGTGTTTGACTTTGGTTTAGTGCATTGTCAGTGATGGCTTTAATCAACTTTTGTTTACCGAACAATAACAGTGAATCCCGTATCTTACATATTTTTCAGGAAAACTCAACAAGAGGCAAGTTTAGGAGCCCACTCCCATCCCTCCCTGACTTCCAACGAACGGACAATAGCTATGGAAACCGGATTGCCGACCATGTCCCTAGCCCTCTGTTCCCCCAGCACCTGTCCTCCCGTTGAGCACCTTCCTCCGACAGAGATCATTAGCTGTTAACACACACAAACACTCTCACCTTCGGCACTGCACATTCCTTTGGGGCAGGGACCATTCATTCAGTCTATTAATGTCTATTGATGATCTACTAGCTTGCAAGGTGGTATGGAGGCCATCATCTGGTATCAATAAACAGGGCAGAATGCCAGCAAAATGCTTGTGAACAAAACAAATACTCAAAATAATATTATTTACTGGATATTTACCATTAGCTAAGTCACGTGCTAAAAGTTTCACTTGTATTTTCTTATTTTCTCATTTACTTCTGAGGGTGGGGAGGGCAGGAAGGATTGGGAAAGTTTCCCACAGTTAAACAACTAATAAGTGAAAAAACTCACAGTAAAGCCATCGGATAAATCATTTCTCTGAAAAAAAAAAAAAAAATCCCCAAAGTAACTGGATTTGATGGGTTTTCGAAATCTATTTCCTGGGGTGAAAATGGTTAAAGTTAGCCCAATCCTGTCCTACACTGATCAACTCACTTCTTTTCTAAATAGTCCTTAAGCATCTACATCATGCATATGTATTACACACACATTCTTTGCCAGGGCCTAGAAATGTGACATTGAAAAAAAACCTGGCTTTCTGTCTTTGAGAAGCCTGATTCCGCGGAGCTAAGAGGCATGTGAGGGCTGCAGCACAGGCCGGTCTGGTGCCCTGCGAGCAGGGTGCTCCTGTTTGACTCTGGCTTCTCATATTAATGAAAATTCTTTTGATTTCATGAATTAGTTCTGTAAAACCGAAGCAACACAAAGGAAAACAAACAAAAAGCATCATTACCAGAATATCACCTACTGAGAAATGTAGCTATTTGAACTACTTCCGGTCACAAAAGTAGACAGATGATGTGGCCAAAATTATCATTGACTCTCATTTTATAACGTGTCTTCCTTGAGCCGTTATGGCCGAGCCTGTCCAGGACTCAGATGCGGCTAGGATACGAAATGGACCACAAAAAGCCCTAGTCAAGTGCAAGACAGAAGCTGCTGCACCGAGGACATCGCCGGAGTGGCAGGATGGGAGTGTCCTGCGGTCATGTCCCCTCAGAGCCGCTCATCATGAGCGTACCTTTGTGGGAAGCCAGAAGTCCAGAGAATAGTTCCAGCGCACTGTTCTAGCAAAAACTCTGAGCATAGACTCGCTGAAGAGAGAACAAGTTCACTTTACCTGTCACCTTTCCTACAATGCAGCACAACTCGATGACAAAAGAGACCTATTTCAGCCGTTAATTTCTCCCGTGGGAGAAAGCGTGGGCACAGCGAGTGAACACCCAGCTTCTCCCACCGTGTGGAACACCGCCCACAAGGGCCACTTCCTTGGTGGCCCACACAGAACACTAAGATGGCTGAGGCTGGGGTAAGCGGGGATCGCCACAACTGGGGCTCGGAACCATCCGCGTCGTGAAGGTCTTTCTAGCCACTGCGTGGACCCCATCGGGGAGAATGCCCTCATGCCACATGCGACGTCGCTCCTGCAGACTCACCCAAATTCCCACGGGCACCCCCTGCACTCCAAGCACTTCACCCACACCTCCCGTGGACAGCTCCCTGTGCATACCCACGAAAACAGGGGCACAGCCTTTACAGGTGACTCATAAGCACGCTCAGAAAGGTGGCCCGGCTCTGCAGGGTTTCAGGAAGACACACAAACGTCAGCATTTTAGGGTGGTTCCCTGGGAAAAACGAACAGGACACTCGAAGCGCTCATCCTGGCTTTGCAGGGCCGAGAGAAGGCATACAATCTTAAGAATGCCCCCTAAAGAATCCACCCCCCCCCCAAAAAAAGGGAACAAGAGGTAAAGTAGATGCAGCCATAGAAAAGAACTGAGAGAACCTCAAAATCTCTACGGATCCAACTCAATCCTTGTCAAAATCCCAACGGCATTTTTTGCACGAGTTTATAAAAGATAATCCTAAAATGCATATGGAACCAAAAAAGGCCCCACAGAGCTAAAACAATCTTGAGCAAAAAGAACAAAGCTGAAGGCATCACACTTCCCCATTTCGAATCATATTGCAATGCTATAGTAATCGAAACAGTATGGTACTAGCATAAAAACGGGCACACGGACCAACGGAACAGATTGGAGCACCCAAGCATAGGCAGTCAACTAATCTTTGACAAAAGCACCAAGAATACACAATGAAGAAAGGACAGTCCCTTCAATAATGGTGTTGGGGAAACTGAATATTCACATGCAGAAAGAAAAGAAATTGAACCTTTATCTTACACCATTCATAAACACCAACTCGAAATGGATTACGGTTTAAATGTAAGATGTGAAACCATGAAATTCCTTGAAGAAAGCATAGGAGAAAAACTTTCTGACAATGGTCTTTTTGGACTTAAGCATAGGCAACAAAAAAAAAAAAAAAGAAGACAACTAGATCAAAAGAAAATGTTTCTCCACAGCAAAAGAAACAATCAACAAAATGAAAAGACAAGCTACGAAATGGAAGAAAATATTTGCAAACCACATATTCGATAAGGGATTAATATCCAAATCACATGAGGAATTCACAACTCAATAGCAAAAACCCCTAATAACCCAATTTTAAAAAGGGTAAAGGATAGACATTCTCCCAAAGATAAACAGCCAGCAGGTATATGAAAAGATGCTCAATGTCACTAATCCTGAGGGAAATGCAAATCAAAACCACAATGAGTATATCACCTCTTACGTATTAGGACGGATAAGTCAAAAGATACAACTGGGTGCCAAGGTATGAAGCAAAGGGAAGCCTTCACGCACTGTGGGTGGAACTGTAAATCAGTACAGCCATTTCAGAAAATTAAAAACAGAACGACCGCGTGATCCAAGAATCCCACTTCTGGAAATACAGCCAAAGGAAATAAAATCACTATCACAAAGAGATACCTATCGCAAAGAGATATCTGTATTACCATATTCATTGAAACATTATTCACAGTAGTCAAGCTATTGAAACAACCTAAGGGTCTGTCCACAGATAAATAAAGACAATGTGAATTACGTATATATTTCATAATATAAAGCCAGACACAGAAATAAGCCAGACATAGACAGACAAATACTGCATGAGCTCACTTACATGTGGAATCTAAAAAAATACTGATTTCATAGTAACAGCGCAGAATGGCGGTTATCAGGGGCTGGGGGAGTGAGGTAAATGGGGAGATGTTGGTCAAAGTGCACAAACTTTAAGTTATAAGATGAATAAATTCTGGACACCTAAGGTACAACATGGTGACAATAATTAATCACAATATATCATATACTTGAAATATGCCCCAAGAACAGATCTCAAGTATTTTCAGCAAAAGGTAATTGTGTGAGACGGTGGATATGTTCATTAGCCTGACTCTGGTAACTTTACTATATAAATCAAAACATCATGTTGTACACCTTAAAATACACAATTTTTATTTGCCGATCATACCTCAATAAAGCTATGATAAAAAGAAACAGGAAGAAAAGGTGTACAGGAAAGTAACATATACTAATGAAATAAAGAGAAGAAAAAACAAAGGTACTAATAGCTAAGAGAACTAGATGAGACATGACAGGAAATTGTTTTTTCTTTATAGACAGGATTTAGATATACATGTATTGAGAGGGTTGTTATGGGCTGAATTGTGTTCCCCACTCCCCCCCCCCCTCAAAAAAAAAATTCATATGTTTAGATCCCAACCCTTAGTAACTCAGAATGGAACCGTATTTACAGGTGAAGTTTTAAGGAAGTGATTTAGAATGAGGCCGTTAGGATGGAAGCCCTAATCCGCCACGACTGGTGTTTTTAGAGGACGAGGCAGAAACACCAGGAATGAGGGTGCGCAGAGGAAGAGACACGTGAGGACCCTGACAGAAAGTGACTGTCTTCAAGCCAAGGAAAGGGCTCTCGCCCCAAAGCAAACCTGATGGCACCTTGATCTTGGACATCCAGCTTCCAGAGCTGAAAGAAGCATACATTTCTGTTGTTTAAGCCCGCGGTCCCCAACCTTTCTGGCACCAGGGACCGGTGCTCCTATGAGAATCTAATGCCTGGTGATCTGAGGCGGTGATGCTGGCGCTGGGGAGCAGCTGCAAATGCAGATGAGGCTTCGCTCTCGCCGGCTTGCCGCTCACCTCCTGCTGTGCGGCCTCGTTCCTAACAGGCCATGGACCAGTACCAGTCTGCAATCTGGGGGATGGGGACCCCTAGTTTAAGCCACCTAGCCTGTGGTACTTAATTATGGCAGTCCTGGCAAACTAATACAGGGGGCTTATCAGATAAATGAAGTGACAACTGTGACCAAAAAGACATCAGAAAGAAACCAAAGGGAGTTGGCAAAAAAAAAAAGTCTACAGCAGTATCGATCTATTAATATTTAACAGGACTATTAAGAATGTGGTGGGAAATAAGCTAAACTGATACAGCTTGGGTCTAAATGACAAAGGACATAAATTCAGGAGTGAGGGATATGGACTTTACCCAGTAGACGACAGGGAGCCACTAAAATGTTTCTGAGAAATAGAATGACATGATCCACCTCAGATTTAAGTAAGTAATTTAGGAGCAGCACATGGGAGGGTTTGTAGTAGAGGAGAGGAGGTAAGGAGGCGAATTAGAAAGCCGTAACAGAAATACAGCAGAGTCAAGGGAATCTGAGTGACAACCAGAATTAGCATAAGGAGACAGAGACAAAGGAATAGTATGGAAACAGCAGTAATAGAACTTGACGTTAAAAAAAAATATATTCTTGAAACTATCCAATAGGCTGAACTTAACTTTAAAGCGTATTACTTTATTTTTTTTTTTTTTCATTTTAAATTACACAAATCCTTAAAACATGGGACTGGTTTCAACCTGCTGTAGTTAAGTCCTCTGGCAGGGTCATTACGTGGGTATAATTTTCCCTCCTTGAATTGTTTCTGAGGGGGGAACAAAAGAGAAAGGGCGTCTGCACCCTCGGTCCCACGTTTCTGAGTGCTCGCTCCCTGCAAAGTGAGACATCTGCTTCCCATCAGTCACAGCTGTGGCCGGGGACGAGAGGCAGCAGGTGAAGTTTAGCATCTCATTCATCAGGAGCTTCCCGACAATCTTCCAACCTTAGTCGAGGTACACAGTCAAATGACACCTCCCACTCTCCCTCCTCTCCATGTGGGCCTGACAGGGACTAGGTTCTGAGACTTGGAGTATTATTCTTGTCCACCTTCCAACTGGCTCCTTGGAGAGCTCATCGACTTCCAGGCCCTCTCTTCAAACTAGAGGAGTAAAGCTTGAGGGTGAGAAAGGGGAAGAATTCCATTGCAGCATAATCTAAGAGCATCTCTAGCGAGCTCCCTCCCAGAGCAATTAACACAAACCTGCTGTGCAGAATAATGGGAGAATAGCATGGGAGAGAAAAACCAACACTTTAGGAGAAAAGGCAGTAGAACAAAGTGAATTTTATTCACTTTCTCAGCAGCAAAGAGCAGTCACAAAGTTGAAAGGTCACTTACTCCCTACGATTCACATCAAAGTACTTCACACTGGAGGGGTCTGTTAACCCATTAACACGGCACCTTTGCGGATGGCCAGCTACTTCTCTCCATCCCAGGACCGCTCCACAGCCCACGCTGTTCCACAGGGAGTTGGGGACAAAAATGCTTCTCCCTGACACCTCTTGGCTGAACATATGATTACTAAATCAATTAAATCTGCAAATATTTATTGAGCACCTACTAAGAGCAATTTAAGTAGGAAGAATACAGTGGAGGAACAAAAAAGAAAAAAAAAAAATCCTGGCCATTTTAACATCATATTCCAAAGGGTGATACAGGCAAAAATAAAACAAAACGCATAGCATGGTGACGGAGTGTTGACGGAGAGGTTGCATTTTTATATGGGGGATTCAGAGAAGTCCTCACCGAGAGATAAAGGGGCAAAGGACTGAGCAAAACAAGTATCTGGGAAAAGAGAACTCGAAGAAGATGGAGGAGCAAAGGTGGAAGACAAGAGCAGGCCTCACGGGCTCAGGAAGGGTCCCGAAGTGCGGCTGGGGCCGAGGGCGGGAGGGAGAGGCAGGTACCAGGCGCCCAGAGCATGAGGACGTTACCAGGCACTGGCCGCTTACACTGGGGATGGGGAGCCTTCCCGGGTGTGGGCGCGCACGCCGGTGGGCACAGTGCTGCCGAAGCTCTGACAGGGCCTGGCTGACGGTGCTGCAGGCGGACTGAGGATGCGCGCTGGCAGAAATCCCAAGTCTACGGCAGATGTGTCAGCAGCGGCACCAAAAGTGGCGCGAACGGCCCCCTCCAAGTAGGATTCTCGAGGCGCGAAGGTGCCGCCTATCTTGGCACCGCTGCCTGTCCCCCGACTATTCCGTTTCCCAAAAGCCACGTTTCCCTCTTCTCTCCTGTAATGACTAAATGGCTTGCTCTCCTTTTCATTTTGCTTAGCTGTTGGAAAAGAGTTTGCATTTCTTTCCCCCCCTGAAAGTTGATAGCCTTATTTTTCCCCCACGGTAAACGCTGAGTAACAGACTTCGGCACATCTGGGCGATGCTGATCACGCAGGGAACCCATGTGTCCCCAGTACATGAGCTATACCTAATTATGAAGATTAAAAAATGTGTTCTATCATCACACGAAACATCTGGTGGAATTCAAGATTAAGTTACAAATGGTTCTGAAGGCCAATTATTAGACAAATGATGCCCGCTAAAACGAGGCTGTGGTTTCACTACCTGGTAACATGTTCCTGATTGCTCTGAGCCTGACTTATCACGGGATCCTCAAAATGTATCACATTTACACTTAACTAAAAGGGCAGGGGGTGGTTTCTTGTTTAGAGTGAAATGGAAGCACAATGTCTAGGAGAAATGATGGAAGGGCGATAATTACTTTCTATATTTATCTTTATCTCCCATGAGGGAAACGTAATGTGCCATATTTGAAACCCAGCTATTGAGACAATATCAATAACAGTGGTACTAGTAATAGCTATTATTTATTGCGCCAAGCATTTGATAGGCTCATTTATTCCTCAGGCATTATCATCATCCCCCTTTATCAGTCAACTGAGGCGCGGAGAAGCTGCGGTAACTTGCTGGGATTCAAACGAACTGAACTGTGACGATGATGAAGTTCAAACCCAGCCCCCTGACCCCTCGCTGTCACTTCCAACCTCGATGCGACGCTGTGCTAACCTGCTCTCTGCCGCAACGTGCACGCCCCCAGCGACGCCGCGGTAACCCCGATGTGATGGGGGGCTGCACCCCTAACAGCTTGCTCTTCTCTATCTCGACATGACACTTCGTGCATTTCCCAGCTACCGTCTGGTGCAAACGACTCACCCACTTCCTCATACCTGGATGAAAACTTGACCTAGGCTGTGTGTGCTGGAGATTCCTTATTCAAAGATATCTTTCCACTACTAAACCGACCTTCATCAAAAAAAGTACTTTTACATAAAGAACTTTAAAGAGCGGCAATTCGTCTCTGCCTAGACTCTTACATTTTGAGTGTGGAACATATACCAAAAATGAATAGAAAACACAGAAATATCATGATTTTGCATTCCTTTTTGGTCTTGACTACTATCTTCAAGAAGCTATGAATCGATGACAGGACAAGCAACATTAACTATAATTCATCTACTCCCTGACATTTGTAGATCTGAATTTGGTGATATGTTTTATTGAATATCAATGACTTCCAAAATATGTTAGATTCCATATTTCAGCAGGTAGCCATCAAAGCAAAAGGTTGAAATACTTTTTTCTTGTATCTGGGACCCTTTAAGAGGTAAAACAATGTTTTTAATGTAGTAGTCTCAGTCTTCGAATCTTATCATAAATCAGCTATGATTCAGAAGCCATTTAAGGTTTTGATATTTTAAGAAACTCCACTGTAACTGTCTTTTTTAAAAGTATAAAGAACATTTGCAAGGAACATAACCACTTCTTAGTGGAATGTGAACATATTATGCAATTTGCATATTTATCCAAAAGGCTAGGTTTGACTTCTAATTCTACATTTACTGCTTGACTGGGGTGGGGGGGGGGGTGGGGGTGTCACAATCATATCTAAGTCACACGGCTATTGTAAGGCTAAGATGAAGTGATGAACCTGAAAAGACATTTGGAACTCTAAAGCTCATTTTAAATGTTACTGTAATAATTTATATTTCAACCTCATTGTCTCTTGGAATTACATATTTTAAATGAATTTTCCTTAATGTGAGGCACAGCTCAACGCAACACCTTCAGCCAAGTAGAAAGAGCTTGGCTGAGAACTAAACCATACTCATTACCACTGACATCCACTTTTCCTGGCAATAAAGTTCTCACTTCTTATCTCTACCATGTTGTGATACTGTGACTTATAAAAAATATATATTCGGTCTTTGTCCCCGTTTCCAGCACAGAGCTCCTAGGACCTTTGGAATGTTTTAAGTGATGAGAGGGAAGAAGGTGTCACTTCATAACGAGCCCCTCTCAATGGCACCTGAGTTTATGTTAATGAGGTGACTTCTGGAAAGCTCCTCAGGATGAGGGCTGGTTGTCAGGGGAACCAACGGTGATTAGAGGGTTGGAACTTTCAGGCGGGGTAGAGGGGCTGGAGGCTGAATCAGTCGTCAATGATTTAATCAGTTATGCTATGTAATGAAGCCTGCAAAAAAAAAAAAAAAGGGCAAAAGGACTGGCTGGGAACTTCCGAGGTGACAAACATGGCCACGTGCCAGGAAGGCAGTGCACTGCAGTTCACGGGAACAGAAGCATCTGCACAGGACCCTTCCAGACTCCATGTGCTCACGTGACTATCCAAATGTACACTCTATACTATGCTTTACAATAAACTTATAAATTAAGTGTTCCTCTGGGTTCTGTGAGCCATGCTAGCAAACTAATAGAGCCCGAGGAGTGGGTAACGGGAACCTCCTACTTAGAGCCAGTCAGTCAGAAGCACAAGTGACACTTTGGACTTGAGAGCGGCAATTGAAGTGTGTGAAGTCCCGTAAGACTGAGAGCCCTTGCCCGTGGGATCTGCTGCTATCCTCAGGGAGTGTCAGGAGTGAGTGAGATCATAGCGCACCCATCAGAGTTATCAGAGAATTGGAGAATTGCGTGGGGGTGTTGGAAAAACACATCACGCGTGTCTTTATCATAATCAAAATTATTTTCAAGTAATTCTGTGTGCTCAGTGTTATTTAATTTGATCCTCTTCCATTAGAAGTATGCAAAAAAAAAAATTTTAATAGAAAAGGAAATCAATTGGAAACACCGACCCTTGACACATTTAACAAACCAGAATGTGGAGAGTACAAAGTCAATAAAAATTGAAATAGTTCATTTACGTAATATAATTTACATACCTTCCCAAGAGTAGAGCTTCCCTAGAATCTTTCCTTAATACAATTTATTATCAAAAACTCTCAAAATACCCCTAAAGAAAACTAGAAAATTTTTTCCCAAGCTAACCTTTGCAGTTTCTATAGTGAGCGGTATCTCTTCGTCCATTAACCCTCCCGTAATTTTATTTTGTATCCGTTTATTAAATGCTCTGCTGAGTTCTGAGAACACATGTGTGAAGAAGACACAATGTCTGCAACAAATGCTCTGTCTTCCAGCAGAGACAACGGCGCAACGACTCAACAACAGGAAACGTCCTAAGTATAAGGAACTGAGCACATGCAAAAAGAACCTGCATATGAACGAGCCACTCTGCTTTCTACTTGGGTGCCTCTGACGCACATGTCTTTAGTGATACTGTAATGTTTTCATTATTTTATACCTTTTGGAAAAATTGTGATGATTAGACAGAGGTTGGAAAGATCTATAATTATAATTCTATTTAGGGTTTGACTTATGCTTAATCACGACTGCATTCATGTGTGGTTATCAATTCTCTTATTAAACCATTAATATCACTTACTTTGTATGTTTAGATGAACTTCTGTTTCTCTAAAAAGTCATTGGTACAAAATATTTTTAAAAAGATGAGTGTAGATTAATGATTATTAGACTGTGAGTCATGGTTTCTGTACATGTAGATTTAGTGGGGTCAGGTGTCTTAAATAAAGGTCACCTCCCCTTGAACCCCACTGCCATCTAATCACCAGGAAGACCATGTTTTCTATTGTGGTTTCTATGGTAACAACAACACAACTTGATTACTACCTTTTCAACAGTGCTATGTATGGTAAGAGACTGGGGTTTGTGACACTTAATTGAGAAGTAATTTAATGATTCATATGCTCATGAGTTTCTCGTACATTTCGGTGTTGCCTAGACTCCCTTCGTAAACTGCACAGGTATGAGCGCACTTCAAGGGCTTAGGAGCAGCAGTGGAAAAATCAATCCAGACTGGACTGGGAGCTCCTCTACAACAGCGGGCTCACGCTCTTCTCAGTTACTTCAGCACCACTGAGTAGCAGCTTGTGTGTGTGTGTAGGTGTGTGTGTGTGCACGCGCGCACGCTGATGACTTAGAAACTCAGGAGAATCCAGAGAGTAGGTCATTAACTCTGGTGGGTGACTTCTCCGTTTCTACTCTGAATGGAGAAACTAGATATAACCTCTTGAGTTCCGTTAGGGGCTCTGTGAGTCACCACAGTGAACTCGGAGTGATGATGTGTCACACATTTATTTGCATAGTATTTTGTCTTGAATCATAAGATCATTACCCTGCAAAAGTCCTAAGAAAAAGCTACACAGATCACAGAGACTGCTAGAGCTAAACGTACTCCTGCTTCTCAGTATGCACCGAGCAGGACTTCGCTTGGGCTTCCTATTTTCCTTGGACAGCATCAATATTTAGTATTTTGAGTAGAGTTTAGAAAGAAGTGCTGCTTCTCTTCTGAGTCCTGTTCCCAGGTTCCTATCAGTTCAAAATCCCGGTTTCAGTCTACGTAAAAAGGATCATTATTTTTCTTAACCTGTTAGCCAACAACATAAACCAGTCTGAGAAAGGGTTGTAATTATTACACAGGACTTCATATTTTAATTTTTAATTACCTACTTTTTGCAAACAAAATGACAAGATGCTCCTTTTATATCTATTTTGGTTTGTAAATCTATAGGATTTCTTGACCTCTTTAATCATTGAAACTGTCAAAGACCTGAGAACGTGGAAAGTAGTATGTTGATATGCAGGTGTGCTATCTCGTCATGGTTTTCTTTACCAATCTTCATCGTATCAATTCAGGACACAAGAGGACATTGGGAGCTGCCCTCAAAATCATAGGTCTTGAATTTTGGCAAATAGAAAAGCCAGGAGCTGGCTTTCAAGAGAACAAATGGGGAAGACTGACAGCCAGACTGACCCAGGGCCAAGTTCATCCAGCACCCAGCCCCACTCGCTCACGTCACAGAAGAATGAGTTGAAGACTGCTGTTGCCAGCAAGCTCATCTGCAAGGTGCTCGAAGACCCTGCCAGTCTGGTGTGCATTCTGAGAGGCGCCCTCCTTCTCCCAAGAAGCAGACCCCTGAGCATAATCAGGCCAACGCTCTGGGTGGCGCACGCACTGCTCTCGTCTGCAGATGAGCTGCCCCAGGTGATTTACAAGGCGCTGACTGCTCCTGCCTTGGTGACGAATCTCCGCAGGCCTTCCCCACCTTGCCTTCACCTCACCTGAAGGCGGCCGGTAATTCCTCAACTCCCTGCTTAAAAAATGCTGACACTTAATGCTCTGTATCTGGTGTTGGAAATTATTGTCCCAGTTCCACCAGCCTCCAGAAAAGGTTTTATCAACCATTTCCAAAATTACCACCTTCGAAATCATTTTCTACAACTCCAAGACCACATAAACACAAGAAAATCAAATTTCATGCAATTAATCTAGCCTAAATCATTTGCCTTTGGGAAAGTGGACAAGCAGGACTGATTGAAATAAACTATAAAAGATCTTGGTTAGGAAAAAAAAAGGAAATAAAATTATCTGCTCCAATTATTAATATAGCCTATCTTCTCATAGATCATTGCAATTCTGCTTTAAAGTGTAGAGTAAAATGAAAAGTCATATTTATTAAGGTACTAGAAGCTTTGCTAGTGTAAATAAAATATTTGTTTAATTCTAGGGCCTGGTTATCAGACCTCGGTACGGCTATAACAATGAGGCCTGAGATCCCGTGGGTATGTCCTCACTTCTAAAATCACAAGAGTCTCTCCCAGAAGCACCCGGCACAGAAGGCCAGCCTCATTACAAGCTGCTCAGGACCCAGGCCACGCTGGAAGGCCAGGGGACCAGAAGACCCCCACAGGTCAGCCACAGGCGTGGTGCAAAGGCTGGTGTCCCCAGCTGTGTCCAGGCTCAGTAAAGATAGGCCGCCTTGCGGAAGGATCCACAGGGGTGACCCTAAAGACCATACACCTCGTCTCCATCTGAACATGGGCTGTGGGCCTAGAACCGATCCCTGGAAAGGGTCTAGACTTGGAAGAGGGAGCAGCTGCCTGGGGAAACTCAGTCCCTTTGGAGTCCTCGTTTTTACAGAGGTCTATGTAGGGCAATTTAAACAGGCATTCCAGGAAACTGGGAGATGGAGTGGATGATCTCTGGAGCATCCATTCAATTGAAATTCTGGGGATTTCGATCAGTAGCTCTCATAGTAGACACCGTAATTTATTTTAGAGGATTAAATAATTTGGTAGAAAACATAGAGGGTTTTAGTTTCTAAACAACAGTTATTCAGTTTGACATCATCTCTACAAACTTTCCAGTAAAAAAAAAAATCTAAAAAGACCCTCCATCCCCTCCTCCACAAACTCTAACATTATTGCATCCATTGGGACTGTGTTTTCAAGGAAGTGAGCCCAGATTGGAGGTGGAGAGTGTATAGAACAGTGATTATCTTATTCACTGCATCCTACAAAATATGCTCATAATCAAAGCACTGTAGGTATCAACAGGAAAGGTGCCTACTTCAAAGGCACTAGATTTCACGTGTTCTTGAGTCTCTTATCTCGGTGTAGCAGAGCTGTGCAGATGAAAGCTACCAAGCGCAGGGTCCTGGGTGGGAGTTTCCTCTTCCTCGCCAAGGAGAAGAGAACCAAGAGCACTGTCCACACCTCGTGTGTTTACAAACACTAACAGGGAATGGATTCTCGTTTAAGGATAGGAAAGAATAAAAAGGAAAATGAGTAAATGGGACCTAAGGACAGGGGAATTTGAGAATAATAGAAAAGGTCACGAAACTCAGGAAAAGAATATTCTTCTGAAGAAGATACAGTCCAGGAATCAAAAAATAATTCTGAAGCGTGTACAAGAATTGTCTCCTATAAAGCAAGATGAGAATCCATAAGTAGAGCAAACCCATAGAAAAGAATGAGATGTAATAGAAAGATAAAAAAAATTAGCTAAAAAGGCAATAAGCAGAAATGCAATAAAACACAAACACAAGCACAAGAAAAGAAAAACAGGAGAAACAGAGAAAGTGCATGACAACTAAAATGACAACGGCAAAATTAAAATCTTTGTGGTAGATATTTAACAGCAGTAATGGCGTCCAAAATTTCAGTCAGTGATTTCAAAACAAACTTGATAAGATCTTCTACCATAAAGGGGTAAAGAACAAAGGACCAAAACCAGTAAGAGGACAAATTATAAATAAAGAAGCTAAAAATTAGTTATTTCCAAGAATAGAAAAAATGCATAATTTCAACACTAGAAAGAGAAGCAGTGATCAAATCCATAATAAATTTTTCTGGAACCCAAAACTAAACACCTTAAAATGAAAATTAAACAGATTCAACCTGTTCTGAATAATCTTAACAGGAAGAAATCCAGAGATGAAAAAGCTCCAACAAAATTCTGAACTATGAAGAAAAATGTAATTTCACAAAAGATCCTGCTGATAGCAACCAAAACCTCAGATAAGAAGCCTGGAAAGAAATAAAAATCCTCAAGAAAACATACGGTGCCAAACTAGTCTTACTGGGAGCTGTTAAGTGTCACAAAGGACCAACATTTCCACTTGTTCTTCTTGGATTATATAGATTAGTTATCGCATTTCAGCACAACAGCCAATTCTCAATGTCTTTTCAACTCTACAGACTTGACGTTGGGTCCATGACAAATCTCTCTCCAATAATTCTGAGCTGATAAACAGACTAGCTGATGGCTAACCTCCAGATAACAGCTCTTCACTTCGGTTTTATTTCATTTGGATATGGTTTTCATACATCAAAACGTCATGGATCCAAAATTTCCCTTGTGGATCACAGGTCACAAGAGCCAGGATGCAATGGTGGGATTTTCCTCAGACTGTTACAAATTAGCTGGAGACCACATGTTTCAGGGAAATAAAAACCAGAAAGGGCAGGAATTTCTGTTTAGCTTCAGGCAGTGAAGCACTGGATACTTTGTGCAGTATCCTCTATAACGGATACAGTTTAAAATACAGCCCAGTAGGGATAGCTAACCTGGAAAGTTTCATTCTATCTGAGAGAAGAGTTCAGAGTCATTTGCACTATTCTGGTAGGAGTAAGGAGAAAAGTAATTAGAGCATTAAAAACAATAAATAGAATTCATCACTACAGTAGAGAGAGATGCACACATAGTGTGACAAAAGCTTGGGAAGTGAAATTATAGAATAATCGAAAAGATTGAACTTGGCTTAAGTTTGAATTCTATCAAGAATGATGAAACGCTGTTGGATCTGGTGATTAGGAGGCCGCTAATAACCATCTGTATGTGTGGTTTTCACAGAGAGGGGGCAGTTGACAGTAAAGTTATTTTGCAAAAGTACCAGGTACAGACTTCTCTAAGGATGACACTAATAAATAGGAGAGCAATTACCCAAAGAGATATCGGAGTAAAAAACAAAACAAAAAAATCGGGACCAGGCAAACAGTCAGCATGTGCACAGCTAAAGGAGTCCATGGAAAGAGAAAGTTTAAAGGATTAAGAGAGTCTGAATGTAAATGAAATGAGCCACCATATGATTGATTGGTAAAGATACGGAACTTCATCAAAAGAACAAATGAAGAGACGCGCTTTATCAAGAAGACTGCTTCTCAGAAGACTGAGACAAAGGAAGAGAAAATGGACAGACAATGTTGGGAACAGAAGAGTTGAGGAAGATCCCATAAACTGGCCACCGTTGCCTTTTATTAAGAATGAATATGAATCCAAATGTTGAAAATGAAGACACGTGGATTCAACAGCAGCTTGAAGATGTGGAAAAGGTCTTAAAAGGCAATAAGCAGTCACCTAGAGATGAATAATGAGCGATTATGACTTTACCCGAAACTACAGAATTTCTCTTCCTCGGCTCAAATGAACATGACGCCATGACAGTGTTCCCCGCCTGGCAAACCAGGGGGAACGGGGGATGGTGCACGAGGGTCGCTGCCTGGAGACACGTGGGATGTGGGGTTCACAAGGCAAGAACGGGAAGACTTGAGAAGAAAGTTCTGACAGATTCTGAAGAGGGAGCTAGCATGCTCATGACATGATAGGCCTCGTGATTCCAACTGACAACGGTGGCATGCAGAGCCAGAGTGAAAGAAAAATTCAGGGAAGACCTCGAGAGGCTGGGAAGGGCCAGGACCGCCAGTGCCCACCACATACTGTGAATTCTCAGCCTCCACCACCTTTTTTTGTTTTTGTTTTTGTTTTTTTAGGGTGGGGTAAATGATAAGTTCAATTCACCAGACTTTGAGCAGAAACGAAGTGCATCTCTTCCAGGGCGAGGCAGTAAAAAGTCACTGTGTCTCCTCCAGCCCATTCCCCCACTACTGAGGTGACACGGGAAGCCATGGGCTGGGTAAGACGACAATATCACAAGGCAAAAGGAGCCTGGATCCCAGATGGAGGCCCTGCTGACCCACATCGGGTGTGTGTGAATGAGAAACGAGCTCCTCTTGTGTTGGGCCACTGAGACTTAATTGCTCTCGGGATAAATAGGATGCCGAGCATGAGTGATGAGGTGGAAAATATGAACGGAAAGGAGGTCATGCTCTGAGAGGGGCTTGTCACATTCGGAGCCCTTTTAAGTGGGGCAGTTCTGACAATGATGAGATCTAAGATGCGGCCACATTTGGGAATGGTTCATGGAGAGAAAAAAAAAAGAGATCACTGGACCCGAGGAAATAAACAGTGAACCCAACATGTTATAAAGGCAACAAGAATTATATTAATAGTTATAATTGAGAGAAAGACTGACCTGTTCTGAAGTTACAAAGAAAGGTAAGATCCTATTCTCAAGGCTGGAAGAATGCAATATCAATACTGGCAGAAATCTTCAAAAAAAAAAGAGAGAGAGGCAGGACAACTGTCTGGAAGTTGTCGTGGAACCTGAATATACCAATTCCTAGTCTTGCCTAGTAAATTCCAGGTGGATTGGAAGGGACAGTAATGGAGGAAAAGAAATAGAAACATTAGGAGCTTTAATTCTGGAAGCTATTTAGCATTCTGACACAAACCACAGATCAGCGTCCCACCCTCTAGATCAGGGTGACTCAAGGAGATAAGGAGTCGCTCTTAAGTCCAGGAAAGGCCCACACAGCTCTGAAAATTCCCTAGACTAAATGGACTCTTGAGGGAAGTGGCCCATCCTTGTCTTTCTAGACATAATTACTTGGGATGCTAAATTGTATCTTAGTCTCTATTTCTAGAGAAGTCCTTTCCACTTGGCTTGCCAGAGCCCTAATTACCTGAACTACCCAAGGCCAAGGTTCTATGACAAGAACGAGTTAGCAGCACGCACACAAAAAACAACAACAACAACAAAAAAAACACTCTCAAACAGCACGCATAGTAACATATTCTTGTATTTTCCCCTCAGTCAGAAACCTGTTCTTATATTGAGAAGGTCCCTCTGAACTTAACTTATTTTCCTAAGTGAATAAACAAAGAGAACAGGTATGTCTAAACATCTAAAACAAGGGTTCTTAACCTGAGGTCATTAAACCATTTAAAATCGACTCAGGACTCAGTGAACTGGCACTCTCCCCATCCCATCTGCCAATCAGGAGAATTCCTTCAGCTCTTACCTGAGGGGGTAAATGGGTCTGGGTCCTAAAAATATTTTAAAATAACTGGTCCAAAAAAAAAAAAAAAAAAGAATATAAGTGGTGATCTCTAAGAGATTGTTTGAATAAAGATATGCAAGATGTAGTCGATGATCAATTTTCCTATTTCCCAAAGGAGATGAAATGAATTCACTGACGGTGGAGTAAGAAGCCATACAGAGACTCTCTGGGTTGAGACTGCTCCTTGTATGCAGAGCCCACCGCCACACCTTACTCTCCCCGGACACACTCTTTTATTCCTAAGCAACTCTTTTCCTGTTCTGGGATCTCTTTCTCCATCCTCATCACCCCCCTCTGATTACTCTCCCAAATGAGGGAATTTTGGTGGCACACAGAATAAATGTTGTAAACTCTGACAAAGTGAAAATACCATAGACCACAAAAATGTGGAGGCGGCAGTAACAGTGGGAGAAACTGTAAGAACATTTTTCATAAACTCTGCTTCTTAATCTCAGGAAGTGGTCCACAGCCTCGGAGGCCACTGGGGTCACCTGAGCACTTTAAGAAACACGTAATGCCTGCATCCCATCCCCTGAGATTCTAATTTAGTTTCTCTTAGGTACAAGTCTTCAGATTTTTAAAGGTTCTCAGGTGATCCCAGTGTGAGGTCAAGGTTGAAATCTGCTTTAGAGGGATATTCTAAGAACTCACCTCACTGCTGTTTATGAAACATTTTTTCTGTAGCTTAGAAACTCATTCAGCTTTACTTCAGTTTCTCTACTACGAAGCCTAAGAAACAGTAAAGGTAATTCATGAAGATGCCTTCTACATAGTAATGGTTCTTCTTTCTATCTATATATCATCCGTCCATCCATCCCTTTGCATATGTTATCCAGCCATCCCTGCCTTTTGTATATAAGTAGAAAGGGTTGTCAGGAGCATTTGTGAAACAGTAATGCTGAATTCGGGGGAGTCGGCTTTTGTCTGTTTTGACTTCTCTTTTTGTTTGGAATTTATGCAATGAACCTAAGTCACATTTTTAAAAACAATAAAACACTCCTAGGAATACATTTTTAAAATAAAGCTTAAGAAATTTTTTTAAAAAAGCAAATAAAAATGTCAAAATCCAATTGCAGAGGACACGCATATTTCCAGTTTGCGGGACAGACAGCTGATTTAATTCTTAGAAGCGGAAACGGAAAACCCGGCTTGTCAGGACCTATCTTATGGCTATTGATTGACAAGTCTCCCTGTGTTCACTTCACTGAAGGGTGAGGTGACAGGACAAACGTTAGGTTTGATCTGTCAGAGAATAATGTTGTTATTCACATGTATGAACAGAATATCTAAGAATACTGATTAGAACAAAACAGAGTTTCATAGTTACTTGAAAATAATCTAAGATGTGCCCTCTGACTAGAGACAGAATGAAGGCTGTCATTGTCCATTTAACCCTCTAGTTTGTCCTTGAAGTAACTGATTTGTCCCCCTGCCTATTTCCACTCCCCCAAGTGTCAATTCAGTGTACCCTTCTAGAAAGAAAAACAAATCCATCTCACAGCACTGACCCACATATAGTCAAATATGTGTACGTACACACACACATATATTTATATACCCATGTATATTTACATCGCTGTACAAATTTATTTCCACCGGGCCCAAGCAAATATGGGGAGACTGAATAAAGAGAATATTCAGAAATATATCTATTAGGAATATTGGTCCAAAGAAGCCACACAGTGGAGAGGCCATCTAGCAGGCCGAGAGAAAACCATGAGTCCTGACCCCAGTACAACTGACATTTTGAGTCAAACAACTCTGTCGTGAAGGCTGTCCTGGGCATCGCAGGATGTTGGACAGAATCCCTGAGCTTGACCCACTAGATGACAGCAGTAACCCCACCCCCACACACATGACCATTGTGACAACCAAAAAATGTCACCATTCTTAAATGTCTCGTGGGAGGCAAAACTGTCCTCTGTTGAGAACCTTTAAGTTAAATGATAATACAGAAAATCTTAAAGGATACAGCATGGCTGCTACGAAGTTGGAGAGAATGAGAAAAATTAAGACAGACTTGCCAAAATCTAGGTACAGCTTGTGAAAATTTTGAGAAATTTTTTTTGACGTATTTATCTTGCATGTTTTGTCTCTTGTGATACACGACTGAAACCCTGTGGGTGGGTGTCATTGTTTATACTTTTAAGTATTTTCCCCGGAGCCAGTCACATTGTACATGGTGAATGGATACAGACTGACTAAACAGACAAGAAGATGGGTCAGCAATCACCTGCAGCAAATCCCCTGAGGACCATGTTGTGTAGACTCCCAGGGAATGAGACTCCCAAGAGTCCACTCTCCCCAGAACCTCTCAGGGAAGAAAACTGACAAGGAATCAGCTGAACCTGAACTTCTAGCCTTCTAGTCACTGCTGTGTAAATGGTCCCACAAATCGATATAATTCTCTCTCTGAGGGCCTGCCTCTTTGCCTTGCACGGATGATGAAGGTCTGCCTGTATCTCTTTTCCATCCACTTGAGACTGGCCCATCCGGGCTGCGTTCTGTCTTCGGTCCCTTGACGCTTTCTGCAGTGATGGGATTCAAGTTGAAGCTTAGCAAGGTGGAAAACACCCCTTAGATCATATTCTGCAGTCCAGTTTAGCAGAGTCCGGGTCTGAGCTGGGCCAGCTGTGAAACAGTACTTTTCCAGCTGCTAGTGTCCTTCAAGTACATCCATACATTAGAAAACTCATGGTGACTGTGGCTTAAGAGGAAGCTCGGGTCTACCCATGACCCTTGCCGAAAAGTCACGCTGACATCACTGTAAGAACCCCAGAGCTTCCATTTAATCCACAACGTGGGGCAGGTAGGGAAACATCTCTCAGGCAATAGGTTGAGATTATGCTGACATATTTATTAACCTATTTCTTGTTTAGAAAAAAAAAAATAGTACAGTTCTCTGCCAGCATTAATTTTACAAAAACACGCTCTTTGAGCCTGAAGCGAATCTGACTAGTTTTCAATGTGAAAATAAAATATAAAAACTGTTCTTGGATTTATTTTTAAACAGAACTTGTCTCTAATCCTAATGTAACAGAAATGTATATGTAAATTGAAATCATCAAATGAATCTTTGGCAAATGGCTGTTTGAGAGCGATGTGAATATCGCATGTAGGAATGCTATGTTTTCAAGGATCTGACATTTCCAGCGATCGAGAATTACTGCATTTTGTAAACGAAAATACCACTACTAAACACAGAATGCTGTACATAGAATGATGCCAATTGTTTCCAGACTATCGATATACTAGAGCAATGTGAAAATAGTAATAAAAGCAAGCTATTTCGTGGCGGACTTTAGGGGTGAGGTTAGGACTGTAACCCGCAAGTTATCTCGGGGTAAACGATGCAGCCACAAGTGCCGCCGGCGAGTATTCTCGGGGCAAACGGGAAATGGGTTAAAAAACGAAAGTAGCATCTGTCAAACATGGTAACTCACATACAAACATTAAACACACTATATTCTTTCTATGAGAAATCACATAGTCAATTTTCATTGGAAGAATGAGGCCAAGAAGCCCAACCTGGCTCCACAGCGCGCCCCTTTCCTGGACGGCGAGTCCCCTCCAGGGGCCAACGAGCTCCCCCTGGAGTCAGAGTTGACCCAGACTGACTTTGGTGACATAACCAAAGCAAGCCAGAGTCAAGACGAAACTGGCGGGCTGCCTTTTTCATCGATGAGTTTGGTAGCGATGGGACCAGGCACCCCCACAGATGGTCACCATTCCTTACACTGGTAAGAAGAGAAACGGGTAAGCATGCCTGTAGGTAGGGAACGCTGTCCTCTACCTGTCTGCTGGCAGGGAACGGACACAACGTGCAGGGCTGGCGGGGAGTCTGGTCTCTCTCCCCAGTTCCCTCTCCACCTTTCCTGCCACTTGTTTTGCTTCGCTTTGCTTCCTTTCCACAAAGACTGAGGGCAGGTTCTAGTGTATCAGGACTTCTTCTCGCTTTCCTTCCCTCGATTCCTTATTGCATGAAGGCTCTGACCACAGACGCTACCGAGTGTCAAAATGAAACGAGAAAGATGCGTGGTTGCTGACCAACCCCCGGCAAACCAACTTGGCCGAAACTGGCAATTATCTCTCTGCCTGACTTCAAAGGTAGTTTCTATTAGTTCACTACATTTTCTTCACTCATTATTTATTGCTTTCCATTCAGGGGTGTGATTTTGTTTTGCTTCCTCCTTTTGCACTGTTGGTAGTCAGTCGAGTGAGGAAAATGTGACTCTGACAGACCGTATGATGTTCTGTCAATCAGAAAAAAAAAAAAAACGGATTCACCTTTCAGACGTATTTTCGTGTTTCCTTCCTGCATAAACGATGCTTTTAATTGAACCCATTGGCTTTTGAAAAACTTAATTAAAATATACACACGGTGATATATAATCAAGGCTGAGAGATCAAGTCTTGCCAAGAAGATGCATTTATGCTACTTGACTCTGGGAACTTAAACTAAGGATTCTCTCCAAACCGAAGGCTGACGTTCTATGAACAGAAGCAGAAAGAATGGTAAACGTGAAGCCAAAATAGCAACTGGATATCGGAACGAGGAAAGCTGAAAACGTGCAAACTCACGTCTTGGGTCATCCCTCTTTCCACATGAGAGCCATCACCTGCCCCCATTAAGGCTAGCACGATTTCCCAAGTTCACTCAAGGTAAACGTAAGCGGACGCCATCTCTATGAGGAGAGGGGGAAAGACCAAAAAATAAAAAGTATGTTATGGTGGAATCACCTAAGATTTTCCTTAATTCCTAAAAATAAACTGTTTTTCTGGAAAGACTTTGGGTGAATAACTCATGTCTTCATCAACAGAAAAATGTGTCTTTTAAGAAAGAGGGTTCAGTAAGAAAGAAAAACATTGTGGTCCGGCAAATGACGCACAGGTCTGCAGGGTAACGGCAGCTCCGGGGGTTTAGGGCCATTCATATGGAAAAGGAATACTTTTTGATTTCTTTGGAATTTAAGGTAGCTTTGCGGGTTTTCATTTTCCTCACTTTGTATATCTTTTCTTTTCCCGGAGCTATTGTGTGGACTTGGCCCAGACTTGCGGAGACGCTTAAAATATTATGTGAAATAAGACGACTGCAAATGTAAGTCAGCAACGGGAGAAGAATCAAGGCTTAAGGGTTAACGCTCACCACCACATTCGAGTGGAAGGCAAGAAGGGAAATCCCGCACGGGAAGCAGCAGTTTGGTGGCTCTCTTGTTCAGAGCTAAATGGCCACAGGGTACGCATGTTTAAGAGCTGAGTCTCCTTCTGACATGTTGGACCCATGCCTGTAGTGTGAAAGTGTTCATTTCTCTCAACACCATTCACAAACTTTGTACCTGTAACTGTCACAAGGCACATACACGAAACACCCAGGATTCAGTACCCAACACAGCCGATGTGATCTGAAATGACAGAGGGACCACATGTTGCTGGGTTAAATAAATCACCTTGAGGGTTAGCCATTAACCTCTGTGAAAAGCCAGGTAAGTGGAAGCTTGTATTTCTTTCCCAGTCTCTTATTGTCTACCTTTGTGGTTCCTTTGTGATAAACGCAGTAAAGAAGAGGATGACCTGCTCATTGATCTGGAGATAATGCCCAGGGCAGACAGACCTGGCGAGGCCAGCTTGCGAATGCACAGGAGTCCGCAGCAGAAGGGAGAGCGCCGGCGTGCTCCGAGTGCTCTTGCTCCCTCTTCCCTAACAAAAATGTCCAGACCCTCGGAGACTCACGATGCTCCAGGGCAGCAGTCCTCATCTGGGCATTTGCTAATGAAAACTACTCATTCCTGGACACCGAGGCTGGCTATGTAGAACAGAAGTAGGCAACGGCCAAGAACACTTAGCAAAATCCTCGACCTGGACCTCTGAGGACCTGACGAAGACTGGACTGGCTTTACCTAATTGTCAGAGCTGGCTGAGTAGTCCCCATAAGTGTGCTGTCTCTGGGTCTGCTGCTGGGGCTTGGAGTTGGGCGGAGTTGGCACACAGGACAATGGGTGCAAATTGGGAGAGGTCAAGATCAGGTGAGAACTCACACGCATGAAGTGGAACCCCGGGAGGATGGACCGTAGCCCGTACCAGTTTTTGTTGCCTCTGACCTTGGTGCTGAGGTTATTATCCTGGAGCACACGGGTCCTTCGCTACAGAGTTAAACACGGAATCCCGGTCCAGCAGTTGGCAGAACTGGATGCAGGGAGAAGGCAGGACAGCGTCAGGTCCCTCTGATGCTTCACACCAATGAGACAAGTCAGCAAAGCGGCAACAACCGTGTTGCTGACAAAATGGCCGCTGCCTCCTTTCCACCCTCTGAGTCCTCCAAGAGTCTCTCACATGGTCCATGCTAACCATAGACATACAAGAAAAGTAGGGTTGCCAGAAAACTTACAGGACGCCCAGTTAAATTCAAATTTCAGAGAAACAACAAAAAAATTTTAGTATAAGTATGTCTCAAAGATTGATTGCATGGGGCATCTACTGAAAAAAGCATCCATCGTTTCTATAAAATTCAAATTTCACTCAGTGTCCTGCATTTTTATTTGCTTTATCATTTACCTTAAAAGAAATGGAATTCTGGGAAACGTAGTTCGGCCTCGCTGAGCTGATACATTACAAAGCCAACAATCATGTCATGACTTAGGAGATTTGTGAAATGAGGTGATACTGGTCACGAGTGCTTTCAGCTCTGGATCTGTATCTCTGCCAGGGATACGAGGTAGAACATGATAAAGTGTGGCTGTTGAGGGGCTGCCCCTTTAGGAGGGGCTGGTGGAGAAGTCTCCCTTCTAAGGAGATGTGGGTACACAGTCACAGGACACGAGTCACATGCTCAGTAAAGGGTCCCATGTTTCAGAAAGGTTTCCCCTTGGAAGACTTGTCCTCAGCCAAGGAACACACGATTACCAGCGGAGCTTTTCCGACAGAATAGATGTCCGGGCCTGACCCCAACACCTATGAAGTGAGAATCTTCAGGGTTGAGAATAATACCTGGTTTTGTTTTTCTCAAAAAACTACAAGTTGTCTGGGTGTGCACTCTTCAGAACCCCCACTTTAGAGGCACAATTATAAATGAATAAATGGAAGAAGAATCTTAACAGTTCATGCCAGGCTGCTACATCACACATTTCCCCCAAGCCCCATAGAAAACCCCAATCATGCCAACCTTCAGTACAACTGACCGAGCGTTCAAAATGTCCTACATGGCCACTGCGCCTCTTGCTGGTGTTAAGTTTGGGTTTGATAGCTGACCTGCCTGACCATATTCCATCTACGCTCTGGCACACTGGGCATACCTCTACGGTCGCCTTTGTCACTTTGAACCCCGCGGAAGTCACAGACACATCGGAGGCACTCGAGCATCAAATGACTCAAAAGTGGATGCACATTCCCTCCTGCTCATCCTTTTGTCATTTTGTTAGTCCTCATCAAGACTTTCAGAAATCGGAAAATAACGACTAATAGTTACCGAGTGCTTCTTATAAACCAGGCTCTATTGTAAGTTCTTTATATTCCTAACTTAATCTCCAAAGTATTTTTTTATGAAATACTCTGGGGAAACAGATGTGCACAGGACTGAGAGGGCTGGCTCTCGTCACACAGCTGAGAGTGAAGGACTGGGGACGGAGTGCCTTCTCCTAACTCACGTGCTTCCCCGGGGAGCCTGCACAGGACAGCACGGCGTTAGGCCCCGCTCTTAAGACCTCAGCAGGAGCAACGCTATTAGAATAAAACCTGAAACCGCTGTTGCAGTCAGCTTCCTCCCCCTCTGTGTAAAGCGGTCTGGTCTCCCAGGAAAATATGCCCTCCGTGGTAGAACAAGGAAAGCAATCTATAATTCGCATTTCATAAAGTGAGTCATACATCAAGTCATTGGCTCCTGAAATCCCGCTGCTCCGGTGTGCAGAAAGATGAAATGATTGATTCAGGGTCGCACGGTCAGAGCGAGGCGGATCCAGAATTAGGATGCGACGGTCCTCACTCACAGTCAAGCGCCTGCCCCTCTCCATCCACGGGGAAGCTGGGGGGGGGGGGGGGGGCCAGGGGGAGAGGTGCAAACTTCATGTGTGATCACTTGGTCACAGTTTGGCTTAAGAATGGATGAGGTCAAGCACCACGCCACCTCGAAAAGGGCCTCGCATCATCCCTCCAGGCCCCTTTCCCTTCCTCCCTGAAGGGACTGTCTTTCTTTCTCTCTTCCAGGACCTGTGGTCTTAGAGGGTAAGGGCATGAGTGTGCCAACCACAAGCCTGAACGAAACTGACCCGGAGAGAATACTGCAGCAGGAGGGAGGCAGGTCCGCCGGATCTCTGAGGAGAAAATGGAAAGGTGGGGTCCTTTTTTGGGGTAAACCAGGTGAGGGGCTTCTGGAATCGTCCTTAGGAACACCAACATGTGCCTCTGGCCTGACAGATATAAAAATTAGGGAATTTTATGATACGGGGGCCTCATTCCATCCCAGACCCCAAGAATCGAGACATATTCAGAGGTTGTGCTTTTGACTTTCCTTACTAGTTTCTGCCCTCTCCTTTCCTGCAAAAGAGCGATAGCCACACAAAGACAACCTCAGAGCTAAGGGCTGCTCACTAGAAAAAGAGCCATAAAAATCAAATGGCGAGATAGGACAGGGAAAGAAGCTATTTAAGGAGATAAGAGGACTTATGACTCCCTGCCATAAACAAACTAAAGAACATGAAACACGTAGATGCCCTTTCAAGAGCTAAAATGATGAGCGTGCATTTATTTTCTCAGTGTTATTTAGCCAGCTTGGAAAAAAAAACCCTGACGTTAATGCCAGGATAACAGAGATGGGAGTAGGGCTTTTGTCTCTTATAATTATCTTACTATCTGTCCATCTTAGGTCCACAAACATGCTATGATTGACAGGTTAAAATGTTTAGGTTAGTCTGAGCTCACATAAACCATTTTAAGTTTTCTAGGACAGGAGAATGTTATAAAACAAACATAATCTTTTCTCCACCTTCCTACTTTCCAACCTTCTTCCCACCTGCCCTCCTCGTCTTTTTGGGGGGAGGATGTCCATAAAGAATTTCGGTCATTACCAAGGATATCGCCAAGCTGGTGGGCACAAGTCATGGTGAGACCAAACAAATTACTGCATTCTCCTAAATGAAAGAAGAGGAAGCACTCGAGGAAATATGATTGGCTCCGGTGTACATGACAGAGAGGGAAAAAAAAAAAGGTAACTAGAATAGCTATCACTATTACTCCCTTGAACCCGGTTACAAATTCTGGGTCTCCAAGATATCTCGACCCTTTACTACGGAGAATCAAGGTCATGGATGAGGGGATAATAGAGAGGAGCACCAGTTAATTCACAGCGGGAAGAGGAAAGAATCATTCGGTAAAAAGAACAGACTCTATCTAGAAAGTCAGAGGGGGAAAAAGAGCTTTAGGAGTAATTTGGGAGGGGGGGGCGTGTAAGAGGGATTTGATTGGTGGGCAGAGTGTCTGCATGAGGTGGGGGCAGAGCATTTTAGAAAATCCTGGAGTATGGAGTAAGAAAAATAAAAAGATGCCATTTAAAAAAAAAAATGTAATCAGTAGAGATAAATGTCTTCCCGATGCCTGTCAGTTTCAGCGGGTATTCATTTGAATCTGAGACTGTGGTCATGGCAGAGTAGGAGCCGTGCTTTGTGTGGGTTACAGATATGTCATAATCTGCTTCGACTGTGTCCCCCTTGTCCTCGGCGACACCCTTTTGAGAGGGGAAAAAAAACGCTTTGTGAGGATGATTACGAGTGGATTGCGTGAAGATTCCACTATTAACCCATTTAAAATCCTAAGTCATATGACAGAAAAAGTGCTGGTATGGCAGTTTAAAAACTCAGGCTCTAGAGTTTATGACTGCTAGAAAATGTGAGGGAACCTCGACTCCTTCGTTAATTAAAGAAACACACTTCATGTACCCTCTTGTGTCTGGCCCTCGTCCGCGTAATATGATCATAGCAGTGAATGAAAGATTCCACGGTCCTTTGTGGAGTTTTCCAGCGGGGAAAGATAGGCTGTCCATACACAAATAAGCATAACGTATAGAATGTCACCTGGGGGGAAGTGATATAAAAATACGGTAAAGTGACAAAGGGGTTTAGGAACTGACAATGGCAGGGATGGTGTCTGTCACTGAAATAGGGCCGTCGAGGAAGACCACACCAATTTGAAGCAGCCGAGGCTACAAGCCGTGTCACGACCTGAAGGGAAAACACTTCGGGCAGTAAGTGCAAAGCTTCTGAGACAGGAACCTGATGGGCATGCCTGAGAAACCTACGCTTTGCAGAGCGCTGTATAGTTTTCGAACTTTTACTTCTTCATGTGGTCCCAAACGGGACGAGAATGTTGACTCCATAGGACTGTTGTGAAATAATTAGAAATACTGTATGCGAAGTCCTTGGCTTTTCAGCAACTCGTTAATGTGAGGAAGTAGATAACATTCTTCTTGCCGCAGTGTTCATTTGCCAAGAGACGTGAGCTGCCTCCCAAAGTCAGACCCCAGGGGACGAGGCCGGATGGGGTGGTCGAGCCTTGTGGGGAAAAGCCACTGTGTCACGGATGCAGATCAAAACCCCAACTCCCTTACTTACGAGATGCGAAGACGTGGATGAATGACTCAACATCTCTAAGCCTCTGCTTCACGATATGTGAAACACGGATGATGATATCTATCCTTCGAGGATGTTGTGAAAGTTAAACAAACACTGAGAGTAATGAAAAATAGCAATAATCGCTCCCGGGCACTAAGTGCTCGCCACGGGCCTGGCACAGGGCAGAGCTATAGTCCTGCATCATGTTAGCCCATCCTCACAAAACTGGAAAGTAATATTAGGATTCCCGTTTTACAGAAGAAGAGACCACTGGGTCCAAAACTAGCAAATCGTAGGGTCGAGATCTGGATCCGCCGGTCTGAAGACAGGCCGAGTTGCTGCCTTCCATGTTAAGTCCCCTCACACTGTGCCCGGCCCGGAATTAAACCTCGGTAAACGGCAGCAGATGTTAACTGCCACTGATGCTCTTGTTGTTGTTGTTGTTGTTGTTGTTGTTGTTGTTGTTGTTGTTGCTATGATGCACTTAGAAGGGGCATCTCTTTTGGAAGGGGACAAAGCAAATTGAAAATAATACTGCTGGCAGGGTTGGAGACAAATACACCCATCAGTGGGTATAAATCATGAAGAGATCTTCCAGCCAGATCCCCGATTTGCGATAGTCAGAGGAATGAATCACAGAGATGAGTCACTGGGTAAAAAACCTGGGGAGACACACAGCTTTACACAAGTCCCAGATGTTCTAAACTTGGGAACACCAAGTCTTAAAAACTGGCTTTGGGGCTTTTCTCTCAATGTGGCTTAAGTCTTGTTTTTCTCACCTCCCCCAACAGACATGCGTGGAGAGCAGTCAGATGGCCCAGCCGTCCTCGCTGGACCACGGACGGACTAAAAGTAACCCAGACAGGCAGCCATATTTTCCCCAATTCCTAGGATGGTTCCTCATTCCAGCCTCGGCACACACACACACACACACACACCCCATGTGCTTGCTGCTTGTCTTTCTTTTCGCTGCTCAAGAAAATGTGTACAGACGGTTTTCTGAATTGACTTCCTTTTAAATCACTCACACTGAAAAGCTGGTTCTTCTCTTCCCCTGCCAACCTTAACTTGGACTGCTTCTGTGTGCTTGCTCAGTACCTTCTACCGCAAGGGGACCTTCCTATGTCACACACACATTTATCCCTGTAAACTTCTACTCCTTCAAGGGATCAAGAAGAACCCATATTGTGACCTTGATATAGAAATATCATTCCAGTGCTTTAAAAATCCTCGGTTTCCCCTAAAGGAAGAGAATAAGACCCTTCCTGTAGGTAGTATCTTTTGTGGCAACACTCTGTAATATATAAGTAAATCATGTGTCATGGAATGAGTTCCGTAATCAGAAAAATCTACGTGAGGGGTCACGTTAGGAGAGAGGATTTTGCGATTGGACAGAAGGAAGCGTTGCAGGTAGACGCTCGCAGCTCCTGGGAGGTTCCTGCTGCGTGGAAAGATCTCTAGAACCGCTCTTCGACCTGTTTTACCATGGATTCCCCTATCTCCCTGGACCACTAAACCAATAAAGATTCGGTTCCTTGCAGCTCGTACTTGACAGCATATGATTAGTGCATGTCTGCATACGCGCACACTTTCAGCCTCAGGCAGTTATCTATGAAGACATTCAGCTTCCAATCAGGCATCTAGCTTATAGCCAAATAAACATATCCTTGTTTTTTTAAAAAAAAAAAAAAAAAAAAAAAAAAAAAGTCCCTTCTGAAAACCAGAAAGCCAGCCTTTTGTTTTCAACTTAGCTTCAAATATCTCAACATTCCCATGATCTTAACCAAAAAGGATAACAAGATAAAAAAAAATTCCAAGTCAAGTGAAAACCGAAAGCACCTTAGGATTTAACACACCTCCAGAGAGAATGGCACAGATGCTTAGACCGGACTTCGGGTTCGAGACGCTGTGACAAGCAGCGGCTCCAAGCCACTGAGCTCTGTCGGTCCTGAGCCTCTGACTCTCCTGCTTCCCCTTCCCGATCCAGGCGCTGACCTGGACTGCATTTTAGTCTCCCCTCTCACACTCATCTTGCAAACTATGCAGCGCTGGCCCCTCCTCCCATCCGACCTTGATGAGCTTTTTGTGGGCAAGTTAATAAAGACTGAACCGGCTACCAAACCCAACGCAGTGAGGGCTTTCAGCGTGGACCCTCTGTTCACATAGGGATCTCTTTATCCAACGCGGAGGCCCTGCCAGCCTTTCCTCTTCCCTTCGTCTCCCTCCTACGTCAGGAAGGTGAGAAATGGAAAGAAAAGGAGAAGCAGAGCATTCGGCGGTGTCAGAAGTCAGGACGCGCTGCCCCTTCGCTGCTGCGAGGCTTTCTGCAGGAGTTGGGGCCGCCCGGCGTGTTTCCTCTCACCCAGAGTCTTGCCCAGTGCACTGAGCAAGGCAGTGAGAGAGCTGTGGTTTCCTCGGCCAGGCCAAGGCAAGCAGGCCTTGGAGTGCCGAAAGGCCCCCGGGTCACTTCATGGTATGCAAAGAATCGGGAACTTACGAAGGTATTGATTCACGTTCGGGACATATTAAATGCATAAGCAATCGCTGTTGTGATCTTCATTTCTGTTTTTTGTTTGTTTTTTTAAATGTCTGTGTCTATATCTTATGTGTGGGCAAGATAGTCAAGTGAATGCTAACCAATGACAAAGAATTTCAATAGTCTTGTGTTTCGACTCTATCCTGTTTCTGAGCTCCTTTCTCATTCAGATTCTTCTTCCAGAGAAAAAAGAATTTGCTTATTTACTTTTATCTCTTGTTTTTTTATTTTGCTTCTACTATATTAATGCCTCATATATATACGTGTGTGTGTGTGTGTGTGTGTGTGTGTGTTGAGGAAGTGTTAAAAAGAAGCATAATCAAATACAATGGCACAAGCATGGAGCTGGAGCTGAAGCGTGATGATTACCTGGTTAATTTTTTGTGTAACCTAACTGGACCGAGGGGAACCCAGTTGGTCAAACATTATTCCGGGTGTGTCTCTGAGGCCGTTTTGGATAAGAGTAGTGAGCCTTTAAAGAGACAATGCATTTCATGCAATGCGCTTAGCAATATGCTTGGCACATAGCTGGTCTTCAATAAATATTAGCACTGATTTTAGGATGACGACCTATAAATTGATCAGAGATGTCAGAAGTAACCCCGTTCCCATCTCCATCCACATTCCTACTGAAGGAGAACTGCCTTCTCAGGTTGGTGCTCTGTTCCCCCAAGCAAAGGAATGGCAGGCGGGGCAAAATGACCGAGCGCAAACCGACCACCGTGAAGAGCATTTTCTTTCTGAAGCGCTCTCTGCGTGTTCTCATAGAAGGCTGGGAAACCAAGTCGTGGACAACCTCAAATACGGCGTGAAACACTGAAGAGGACACGGGCTTATTTTTCTTACATAGATTACTGAAATAAATGAACCTTCTTGATTCAACTGAATTGCTTGGCAGGAATAAATAGTTCATGAGCCAATCAGAATGGCAAAAAGAAAGGGATGGGAAGGAAGAGGATGAGGAAAAAGCTAGAAGCTGCTGCCTCTTTAGGTAAAATTACTGCTTCGTTTGCTTGTTTCTTTAAAAACTAAATATTACTATTCAATGAAAAAGGTAGAAGATTCTATTATGAGACTAGGTTTTATTTTGAGTCCTAATTTTCTCCATGACTGTTCTTTTTTAACTGCGTTTACTGCCATGTCCCAAATGGGTTCCCAAAGATAATTCTAAATAGTTACACTTCATCGTGTCTCGTACCTACTCGACATCTTCTGAGGGCTTCGCACCCAACTCAGAGCAAACCCCCGTGTCCGCGGCCTCCTCGCTGTGCCTCCAGCGGGTCTGTTCCCTCTGCTGAATGCTCTTCCCCTGAATCGTATGCCTCTCTTCCTCCTCTCCTGCCCCGGTCTCTGCTCAAACGCTCCTCTGTCAGAAACACCTTCCCTGGCCCAGTCCTCCCATCAGCTTCTACCTATTATCCAGTGCCATCGTTAACCCTGATACTTATGCCACCTCTATGTACATCATGTTTGTTTGGTTCTATGTCATTACTGCCTGTCCACCTGCACCACCTGCTCTGTGAGAGCAGGGACAGCATGTAGTGTGCTGCTGCTACATATAAAGTCTCAGCAAATGACTGGTTCGTAATTATTACACGGACATATACATGAAATGATATCCCAGAGAAGCTCAGGTTTTCTTATCCTAGAAGTAACATGGGGAGGTGGAAGAGATGAATGAGTAGGAGAGATGGACTTTACACTTCCTTATAGACAGAAATAACTCTTCTAGAACATAGCCCATCATAGATGCAAAGCTAAGTGGTTACATATACATTACTTCATTCGATTTCCATGACACTCTGAAAAAGGTATTGTAATAACTGTTCACTGTTGAAGTAAGTGAAGGTCAGAGGAATTAAGTGATTCACTTGAAGGTCACATTGTTTTTAAGTGGTAGAATGTTGGGACCAAAAAGGCAATGTCTTGCCTTTTTTTCCTACTGCCTCAAATAGATATAGCATGTTACCTCTTAGACAGCATGTCCGTGAGCCTCACACAATCACAAACTACAAGGTTACCAACCCCCAAAGCTCATGAGTGACAAAATATACGGGCAGCTTTTCTACATTTTAGCATTCTTCAAAGGAACAAGCAACCAACCAAACACACCAAAGAGTCCGTCGGCCATTCTGAGGGTCTTCTCAGGTTTTAGGCCAGATCAGAATCCTCTAATCGGCTACTTCCCCTCTGTCCTCTAGAGAGTTCCAAATTGGATTAATATCTTATCTGCTCTCTAAGCGCTTTTCCGTCTTTCTGAGCAAATTTATCCGGGTTTTCCCAGCTTAAAGACTGCCAATCTCTTGGTGAAGTCAAAGTAGTAATTTTCTTATTGTGTTACTAGCTCTGCTGGGTTAACTCAGATTAGGAAAAATTATCACCTTGTTTTTCGAGAACTTTGATTTCACAGAGGCCATTGTTCTGTTGGTTTCAGGAGCTCTGTCCTCTGAGGTCATGGAATACAGGAGCCATGGGGTGGAAGCAATGGATTAGAGGAGAAAAAAAACAAGCTCTCCTTTCTCTTCCTCCTCATTAATATCCCCAAAGGTCTCTGAGGCCTTGCCAAAAATGTGAGTGAGCCTTCACATGGGTTTTCAAGTCAGGTTCAATGTTTGCTTAAATTGGATGGCAGTTTGTATCAGTTCAGCTTCATGCACCCATTGGAGTTCGGCTTGATTTTAGGTTTCTGAAGCTGACTTGGTAATTTCTAATGGATGTCAAATATTACAAAGGTTCAGATGTGGAGCCAAAGATATTTGGGCTGCAAGTTTTTGAAAAGCTGGAACTGACTCTCTTGAGAGATTTCCAATAGGGATGGGCTGGTGCTTTTTTTTGCCAAGTTTAGAACCCATTCCAAATCTAAGGGGGTTAGAACTCAGGCTTGGCTGGAATCTTCTGGAAGTTAAGGGGAGTTGTTCTGTTTTATTTTCCTCTAATTTAGCAAAAGCCTTCCTAGCTTTCAGAATTATGTCCCAAGGGAACTGTGTATAGATATTCGGTGGCTCAGGAAACCTCCTTTAAATGACTTGATGTGATTTTTAACATTTTCACGTATTTGATCCTACACAGGCAAATCCGTCTGTATTTCTTACTTTTCATTGTCTTTGCGTGATGACAGAGCTCTATTCATTGGAGAAAACTCACCTCTAAACATGCCTTGGGAAATAATTTCTTCTCTCCTCACCCTGAGAGGTAAACCATTCCTCCAGGACCAATGGTTTGTGCCCAAAGTTAATGCGGCCAAGAAAGCAAAAGTTGTTCCTTGGCTCCAAGTGATTTATACAAATATGAGTGTGTCTGGGTCCCCTCTTCTCCTGTTTATGGAGAATATGTCATAGCCAGGGCTGAGCCTGTTAATGGAATGAGTGCTGGAAAGCGAGCAGCGGCCCACGTGGACTGGACAGGACCTGCGCAGAATCAGAGGGGCCTGGCATCGGGAGACCCAGATTCAAGCCCCTACTCTGCCACTCGCTCATCGCGATCTATCATTTGCAAGTTATTTAGGCGCTGACCTTGCCTGTAAAACAGGAAAGACAATACCTGCTTTATTTACCTTGAGGGAAGATGATCTATATGAAAGTATCATGTAAAGTAAACACACAAACAGACAAAATTCTAGGAACTGGAAAAAGTGCTTATCCGAGATACTGTAACGTGCATCTGTTTTAGAGGATATGAAATAGGATCTGCTCAGATAATCCAACGCCATTACAGGCCTTGAACATGATGCGGCTTTAAGGGAAGAAAATAACTGAGGACTGTGGAACGTTTAAAAAAATAATCTCCCTCCCAAGTCTCACTCTCTGAGTTTCCCCCACTGAAAAGACCTCCTTTAAAACAAAGAGTCTAGGAAAAACCAGTGATGGTGACTGTCCCAGACTGGCAATGAGCAAGGCCTTACTCTTCTTGTTCGGGACCAATTAATATTCATGTAGCCCCAACCTTGAAGGGACCTAGCCCCAGCCTTTCACAAAACTGGAGCGATCTATCAGCCAAAAGGGCAAAGAGGCAAATTTCTGAGCACTTTTCCCCAAACTCTGTCAGAGAGTATAAGCTCACGTTACTTCCCCTCCCCAGCCCTTTCCTTCTTTATGAAGTGAGACTGTTGTGGATAACTGTGGTCTCGTCATGCATTTTTGGCTGGCCAAGGCAATGCCGTGGCTTCAGAAACTCTCTTTAGTAGAAGTTGGCTGGGGTTTCCATTGTTTGCATCTGGGACGTGGCCAGTAGAGTTCGGACATCTGCCCATTGTGTTAGCTCCTTGGGCGCCAGTGGGCTGAAGCTCATTATTCCATTGGGAATTAATGCCTCTATTCCTTGAAAAAGGGAGTGACTCACCAAGTACCCTCTATCACATCTGACACTTGGAAGCCGAAAATCCCTTAAGTTCCAAGTTTCAGTGTGAGTTTCTTATTCTGACTAAGCTGATCCTAAAGGTACCGCCTGACCAATCTCATGCTTGGTCATTTCTCTGGAGTTGCGATTTAGAAGGAAATTTGGGAATCCCATTTCTGCACATGCCTAGGACTGTACCATCCAAGTGCTCAGCCCTTCTGACTGCAAAACCAGATTGAGAGAGAAAACAGTTGCTACAGGAGGTGGAGGGATCATGCTGGCAAATCTCTCGGTCCTCTCGGTAATTCTGCAATTTTCCTGTCCCTTCCTTTTAATCCTATTTCAACGAATTTCTCTTGGAATTTCATTAACCATTTCTATTCTAGGTCCCCACTTCTGTCATTAACTCATTATGGCACATTGGTACAGTTAGTCAATCTGAGGTTCAATTTCTTTACCTCAAAAATGAGTGTGTTAGCATTTACCTTACAGGGTGGTGAAGAGTAAAGCACTTAGTACAAGAACACGGTACATGACAAGTGTTCAGTAAACGTTAGAGATAAAAATGCACAATACTTAGCATGTAATAATAATTTGATAAGTGATGAGAATTAGTTGCTATATTATTATAAGTAAAGGGTGAGCTGAATCCAGCTGTTTTCTTTGTTAGGTTCCATTTATGGTCTATTTCCCATTAGGGTCAACATGTGGCTCTAGCCAGACCTGAAACTGAGGCTGGGTCTTCAAATACCATCATCGCCACTGCTCCATGAACTTACTCCCCCAGTACCCACTGGCCAACTTTTTAGTTCTTTACGGGGTTCCGACCTGGCCCACATGGTTAACAATAGCCAATAACTCCCAGGAAAACAAAGAGCAGGATATTGGGGTCTTTTGGCCTCTGCATCAAAGCACAGCTGGATCCAATTCAGAGGCTTAACCGAGGAAAGAAAGAAAAATGGACACCCTTCCACTGGTCATGCGTCAGCCACCACAGGCCGTCTCTACCACCTGCAGGAACAGCCCAAATGGAGCATTTTTATTAAGTCTCCCAGCAGATTACAAGCAATGAGCAGTGAAGAACCAACCCTCTCAGGAACAGAGTGACAATACGCTCCCAGACGCGGCCCCTTTCTCTGAGCAGCTGCATTTGTCCTTTCTGAGGTTCAGGATCCTCATTTCACACAAAGGAGGGACGAGAACAATTCCACAGTACATGCTTGGGAAGGATGCTCAACGAGGTCGTGTTTGCTAAAGTGCAAAGCACAGCTCCGCCATCAGTGCCGAGTAGGCCTGCCATGTGTATCAACTTGTCCTTCCTCCTCCTCGGAGCTTCCAGAGTACGGCGATACCAAACACACAACAGCTGGCCAGTAAGTGGTAGTTCCCTAAAGGGCAGCAAGGAACCCTGAGCCCTGACCTCCCTGGGAGTGGCTCTCCCCTGCCCCCTGCCGAGTGCCAGCGGGCAGCTGGAACCCGGTAAGACAGCATCGGGTGCCTGAGCCCACTGTTCTCCACTCCAGCCTGCTTATTACTTCATCTCTTCCTCCTTCCACAACCGAACGGCTCACTTGCCTGCCCTGAGCGTCTCAGGGAAGCCCTTCCCCACCCCTCCAGGGAGTCTGCGATACAGCCCAGATGCTCTCAAAGATTAGAAAGGCTTTTTAAGTCTACTCTAAAAAACAGTCCTGCCCTTTGTCTCAGGCCATTATTTCTTCTCTTACGAATTCTGGAGGATGCAATTTCCCATTCTTCATTTATAATATTTTGCTGGGGATATCTGCAGATTGTCAGCCTATATATCAAGTCTCCTGCTTGATTACACCATATAAATTCAGTTCTATTTATAAGCTGAAGTGACTACTACTAGAATAGGAATTAAGTATATTTCTAGTCTTGGAAGCAAACGACACTCATTTTTCTAACCCAGTATCTCTTTGGATAAAGCATCATCCCAATCTATAAATTAGAATTTTAGGGCTGCGGGAGCTGCCTCATTTGGAGACAAGAAAAGTAAAGAACTTTCTTCACGTGATCCTAGCTTATGGCAGGATCAAGACTTACTCACAGGTGGCTTGCTTCTCAGGTCAGGTGTCTCTTCACTATGCCTTCATACCTGATATGGTAGGGTCCCCCGCAGCGTGACCACCTCTACGTCACCCACTCCTGCACAGACTGCCTACTTTCCCTGCACTCTGCTCAGTCCAGCGTCCATGGACTACTTCCCGTTCCTCCCCACACATCCGGGGGACATTTATTTCCACCACTCCCTGGAATGGCCTGCCTCAGCTGTCTATCTAGGAAATCGACTTGTCCTCTAATGTCTAACTCAAGGTTCACTTTTTCTTCTATAATGCTCTGAAACGCCCTCTGAAAAATCACTCCTTCACCTGTGTTCTAACAGAATCTTTTGTATGTCTCAATTGGAGAACATAGCGCATTGAATGAAAGCTTTATCTTTGTCTCTCCACTAAACTATGAATGGTTCAAGGTTAAAAATCATACTTTATTCACCTTGTATCTGACAACTCTTCAAAGAATTTGACACCTAGTAATCGTTAGTAATGGTCGTTTTAGGGGTTTTGTTGTTTGCGGACAATTTTCTTATTGATTGCATTAGGTGAATAATAATGCACTTACATGGAGTATATAAATTATTTGATTCTGGTCAACAGCTAAATATGTCTGAACTTCTGTAGATACCTTGGATTTCTAGGAACTAGAGATACTAAACATAATAATTGGAAAAATTTAGCCAGAATAGTTGGGTTAACTTTCTTCAGAGACTGAGAAAAAGTTCATGAGATCTGAGCACCAAACAGACTATCCAGGGAGTTCCCCTTTGTTCTTTAAGGTAGCTTATTTATCTTAAAAATTCCAGAATTTTTCACCTTTGGCCAAGAAAAATACAAAAAAAAAGCCACTTATAATGACATTTGTTCCAATGTTTTAATATCAAGAAAGATTAAGTTATAACAAAATAAAAATGTACTGTTTTGGAAAGTAAAATAAAGTAATAACTCAAGTACACAAACCTCCAGTGACTTAAAATTGAGTCTTTTATCCCAAAATGGCGATTAAGTTTCCAACTATAATTAAAAGGTCTCAATAGCTCTTATAGTAGAATTCTTTAAAAAGTAATCTGAACTCTAAACTATGTTCCCATTCTTGGGAGCTATCACGGAATTTCTCAACTCTGTCATTTTTCTTTAATAATTTCTACTTCATTCGGTTCTTCAGCAGAAATAGACGGGTATTCATCCACCTGACAAGTGACTTAGGAACAGTGAAACACTAACAATGCTGAATGACCAAACCTGCCCTCTACATACAACCTCACTGGGAAATTCTTACTTATGGGGCACTGTGGAGTTGGCCCACCTACCACCCACCACTCACCACCCGCGACCTCGCCCATGTTCCTGTGGGGCTAAAAGGGCTATGACTTCATTCAGCTGTGTTCATTTCCCAACTTGGCTGGTTCTGGGATAATACCAGATTGATATTTTGAGCCACATTTGGTTATTCTTTGCAGTGGACAATCACGGTTTCCACCAATCAGGTTATGACATGCTATAACGAAAAGACGTGGCATATTAAGAAAGTGGAAAACAAACAAAAACAAGAGTTCTAATGCACGAAATATCCATACTTCTTAGAGTGATAAAGGAAAGAAGAGAGGCTTCAGGTGTGTGTTTTGTGTTAAGATCAGAGCATGAATATCATTCAATACGAACTAGAGGAAAGGCAGAATAAAACCCTTTACTTAAAAGCGTACGAGTGAGAAGCTACACAGGTAAAAGTTATTTGACGTAAATGCTGCCATTTATATTTCCTAAAGGTCAGTGTGAACTTCTCTTACCTTAGAGGCTGAGGAGCAGGTGCAATAGCAGCTCACGTGTAGAACTGTCCCACAAACTGCAGTGATGCCACAGCTGGAAACGGAAATGTCATATTGATGATGTTTACTGTTAGATACCATATGTGTGTTTGTTCAAACTCTATCAAGAATTTCACATAGTTTGACCCAGATGACCAACTCCTGGCCAGAAAGACTCTTCATTCAAACACAGCCAGTCTGATTTTTAGGTTGTTTTTTTTTTTTCTTCAACATCTTTCCTAACTTTACCAAGAAGAAATATTGTTTTGCTTTTTAGTTCTCTCCTATTTGAAATAATTATAAGTCACATAAATAAAGACCTGAGTTAGCTCCTGGGCCCAATGGAGAGCTGAAAGGACAAGTCAAAGGGAACATTTTAAGATGACTCTTGGCAACTGCCAAGGGGGCTGGTAGAAGCAGAACCACCCAGCTGGAACTCATGGCTTAGCATCTGAACGGAGACTGAATCTCAGCCCTTCGCTTCTTTATACCATAGCAGCCTCATCTGTGAGAGCCATAAAAATCAGTATTTCAGCTTATGGCAGTTAGCTAGCTCATTGACTGACAGCCAGTCAGTAAATAGACACATAATTTTGTATTTTGCTTTTATATACTTGTGTATAAATGTATTATTTTTCTATTTTGTATGTACATACTTTTATGTACTTATGCATATAGTTGCTGTTTGTTACAATGTTTTTTTTTTTTTAGCTCCACTGATGCATTAAGCAATAAGATGGAGCAATTTAGGAAATAAGCAGAAAACCACATACAAATAAGGCTCTTCCTTTCCTGTAAGTTATAAACAGCAGGGGAAGTATGCAATTCGACAAAAAAAAAATTCCAAAAGAGTTGACCAGACAGACAGGTTTTCCCTGGACAGTCCTGATTTATGTGTGTTGTCCCAGCACGCTTATTAATACCCCGCCCCCCTTCAGAAGAGTGTCCTGACTTGATCAATCAGATGCTCACACAAATGGTCACCTGTGGTGGGATAAACCTGCTCGGAGGGAAACACACTCCAGGGTGCCGGGTCCACGTAGGGAGGCAGGATGGAGAAGCTCCCCAGAGTTAGGGGAGATCTAGACCGATGAGTAGAAGCAGCCGCGTGAAAACGAGGCAGAAGCATGGCAAGGGGCGCTAATCCCAAAAGGACAGGACGGTGAGTGCCAACATGAAAGCTCAAAGAGGGGTAAGAAGAAACAGGGAGTAATTAAAATACACAGCAGGATGACGCAGTTCAAAGGAGAAAATGGCAAAGGATGACACGGGCTGGGTCAGCAGTGCCCAGATCACGAGGGTTCAGACGAACTGGACCGACCTATTTTTTAAAAAAGCAATAAAAAGCCAAGGACGATGGTCTGTTTACTTGAGGGTACACAATGGCAGAATGCGGGAAGCCGGAGAATAAAGGGCTCGTTTTATTTGGAAGCCCTCGGGGAACTGTTGATTTTACAACAAACCAATATCGCTTTGCTGATGGCATTCTTCCAGATCATAGGTGTGATCTGGCCGAGAAACCCCAAAGCACGTAGCATCCATTTCGCCCCCAAGTTTACACTTCAGCAGAACAACTCCAGGATGAATCATTGCGTGCACAGGTTGTTGGTTATGCCGGGCTTAAATCCCATTTTCAGAGCTCTTTTCTACTTTGTGTTTGAGGCGGAGTCTGCAGAAATTTATGTGGAGATTTCTTGTTCTCCTTGAAAAATATAAAATCTTTCACCAGAGTGTTTTTCTCACTCAGTGAGGCAATACCAGGCCTCCTTGCTGTTCCTCCCCGTAAGGCCTTTTCTACCTCCGCTCAAATCTCTATCATTTCTAGTTAAGAAAGGAAGCGGGTAGTTGAGAAGAGAGAAATTAGCCCCTGACGTGCTCTTAAAGATGGAATAAAAAGTGAACGGAGCCCTTTGAAATCAGGAGAACGTGAGAGAGAAACCAGTCATCCAGTGAGACAAAACTATGTGCTGTAAAATAATGAGTTGACTTTGGGAGGATTCCATTTCTCAAACTCCCCTACTTCTGAGACCCAGCCTGGTGTGGAGCAAAGTCTGAGGAATGGGTCGTTGTCTACAGGCGTGACAGTAACTCAATGCAGGGAAATACACCTTCTTAAGGAAAGATTGAGATCAAAAATGTGTTGTTAAAAAAAGAAAAAAGTGTGGTTTACCAAGGAGAAAAATGGTGCCTAGTTTATAAAGACAGAGTTTCATGAGGAAAGGAATATGAGAAATGAGCAAATGGTGGTGGAAGAGTATAGGGCTGGACAGCCACACCATCTGGGCTTGAATTGGGCTCTTCCATGACACAGTGGCCCTGGACAAGTGTCTGACACTCTGGGAGTCTCGGGCTCCTCATCTGTAAAATGGGAACAATAATAGCATCTATCTCATAGAGTTGTTATGAGGGGTAAATGTGTTAACACTCACGAAGTACTCAGCAATCCCTGACACAGAGTGCTTGTTAACAACAGTAACAACAACAAAAAATCTATCAATAATTGTTACTCAGGGATGATGGAATCTAAGATCTCTGGGAACTCAGAGTTTCTGTTTCTATGAAATGATTTCATCTTCTGCTATGTTCCTTCCGCCTACTTCAAATCCTCCTAAAACCAAGGAGAATTTGTAGCTCTTAGAGCACAAACTACCAATTTGAAATTTATAAACGATTCACAATATTCTTCCTAAATCTTCAGAGAAATACCTGCACATACACCAAGTCCCTTAGTGATGAGGACATTTGCCCCGGTGGAGATGTGAAGGCCAAGACATGACAGGGTCAGAGTTTATCTTTATATCTCTTTGTCTCAGTTTAGAGAAAAAGAAAGGTCCCAGCTTCCAGACAGCCATAAAAACAAAATAAACAGGCATGTAAATGAGATGTGTTTTGGATGTGGGTTTGTATATATTGGCAGGAAGAGCAGTGAAACTTATGACTCTACTTTCTTATTCTTTTTTCTCTCTTCTGTCCCTCTCAGTGCCAAAGGAGTTATTTTTAAAAGCATGGGTTTGTGTTTTTGATCATAATGTTACGGCAAAAAGGGAGATGACCTTTACATTTAGTTAGTAGCTGTTAGACAATCAGCAAGCTCCAGGTGACAGTATTTCATATTTGGTCACCAATAATTTATGGAGTCTCCTCAACAGCTGCACTTACCGAGCCAGAATATGTTAAGATAGTAATTTATTCATTAATTCATTAAAAGAACATCTATTCCCTACCAAGTTCTACCAAAGCACCTTCCAAGGTCCAGTCCCATATGGAATAACACGTAGAGGTGAATTAGTGTCCTAAATCTTTACTAACACATGCAGGTGTTGACCCGACTTTGTGCACCAGGCCTGAGAGGATAGAGCAGCTGAAACGTTTTTATGTAAAATCTAAACAGACAACCTAGAGAAGTGGCCAGGTGAGATGCAATCCCACTTAACGAGGACACCTGAGCTTTTAATTCAATGTGTTCCCATCAACAAGAGGAGATTGGAATCCCATGACTTATGTAATGTCCTAATTCTTCAGCATTTTAATTCTTATTTTTGGCCATTCTGGGGGGTATCAAGTTCTGGGCCAACTTTCCTAGAGGAAAGAATGATAATTCCAGCAAACAACAATAATAACAAATGCTGACTATGTATGTTTTATTCACTAATGTTTTTCCTGGGGGAAGGGGAAAAAGAACTGAATCATTTTTTTCACACTTTACTTGAGAGACTAGCGAAAGCACTTTCTATATTATTCAAAAATTTTGACAGAAAACTGAAAAATTAGGTAAATATTCCAAACATTTTTCTTTATACAAAATTAAATGACTTGGAAAAATCACACCAGGCCACTATGTGAATTTGTTTTCTTTGGATATTTAGTGATAGCCTAAAACTATTCATTAAAATATATTCATATTAAATACATACCAGGGGAAAAGAGTTATATGACTTTCATTCCTAACTTTTTGTTGTAAAATAAACTGAACTTTTCAGTTCCCCAATTTCTGATGATCTAACGGTATTCTGTAGTGAGAACTGTATCTAACAAAATTGGTATCAAATTAAACTTGATTCATCCAAAAAAACAATATCTCTGAAGGAGAAGGTGAGGCAAAGCAATCTCATTATATTCCTATATAAAAAGAGTAAAATTTTAATTCTGAAAATTAGTTGTTTAAAATTTTATTTCTTTATCGGCATCAACAGAAAGATCAAGTTTTGAGACCTATGTTAAAATAACTGATACTAGCTTCTGAAATAAACAACCTCTGACTCTTAGTGGCTTAGCTCCACAAAGATTTATTTCTCACACATGTAAGGTCCACTGTCGGTGACCCTGGCCACCTCTCCCCGCTCTAGCTTGTGGATCTATGGATACCCTCCGTCCTAGGGCCCTGCTGTTCTGGAGCCCTCTGCCCCCAGTTGCACAGATGGTGGCGATAGAGAGAGCTAAAGAATGGGAGATCGTGTAGAACATTCTGGAAGAAGGTAATAGACATTTGAATAGGTTTAAATGACACCTGACTTGCTAGGGGCCATGAACTCTGAGTCTTGCTGCCTTCAGTATTTTATCTACAACCAACCTGTTACACAATTGCTGGATCTTTATAAATCACACACTCCCTTTAAAGGGTAAAAAATTAGACAAGCAGACAGGCCGAAACACAACTGCCAAAGCCTGATTTATTGGTGAAGAGTTAGTATAAATCATCTGTAGAAAAAGCAACAATCACATTTCTAGCAAATGCCAAAGCACCCTCCTCTTTTAATGACTTCTCTCCACTCTTCAAAGACCTAAGCTAAAGGAATATGCGTGGCTTTTAAATGATCTTTGTAATATAATTAAGTTACGGGGTTTGTTAAAAAAACAAGACAACAGGCCCAAAATGGATTCGCTTATGCCAAGCCCCGCATTACCAAATCTAAACTTACAGTTTCGACCCTCCCTGATACGAAATCTTAAACCAGAAATAGAATCTTAAATCCGTCGATCAGTAATTGCCTAATCAGCAGGTCAGGTAATCAACCTGACCCCTGCCAGTCTCCAAAGGCGAGTAACTAATCCCGCCTTTGAGCCTAGGACGACTTCCTTTTTCCCGCTCCTTCTGCCTATACGCGGTCTTTCATTCACACAGCTTCTTTCTATTTGCTAGATTGGATACTGCCCAGTTGGAATCAATAGGTGTTCAAATAAACTCTTAAAAGTTTTACTATGCCCCAGTTTATCTTTTTAATACTCTGGTGTCAGAAGAGAGGACCAGAGGGGAGACCCCCACTCACTCCCTGACAGCCCCCTCAGAACAAGAAACAAGGTGTCTGTACCTGTTGAGTCCCTCGAGCTCGCAGCGACCTTGCTGCCTCTGGAGCTGTGGCGAAAGCATCTCTCGAATCCCAACTCTGAAGTTTCTGCGTTAGGAGACTGAGCGATTCTCTACCCGACCCCACTCGGTCTGGAAACTAGCGGGAGCCGAACTGGGTCTGACGAAAAACCAGGGTGGGTCGAGGCCGACGTCATGGGCGGGGCTGACGTTTGGGGCGGGGCCGACGTCGTGGGCGGGGCCGACGTCGTGGGCGGGGCCGATGTCGTGGGCGGGGCCGGCGTCGCTACTGGGCTGATCCTGGGTCGTCCTGAAGCTGCCTAGGGGCGGTCAGCTTGAGGCCTCAGGTGTGAAAAATGTTAGGGCGTCACAGGTAAATTAGCCTGACCAAGGTTAATCTTAAATGATAGTGGCTACTTTTTTAACTATCTTAGATAAGACGGATCTGTTTATGAGGTTCTCTAGAGAAAAAGGGGTCTCAGCCAAGCGCTCAGGATAAAGGGATAAATAGTTTTTTCTCCTCTACAGTTCCTGGGGACGGGAATGAAACCTGCTAGGACACCCCACCTGGTGCCAGAGGCTGCAGACGAGACTCTGGAGACACTGACAGGAGCTGGAGAAAATGACAGAATTAGCGTACACCATCTCTCCGACATTGCTCTATGGTGCCGGCAAGAGAGGAAGGTAAGACTTCATGTTGTCCCTTTCCAAGTTCATGTTAGCGGGGGTAAAAAAAAAAAAAAATGTAAGAATTAGAACTTTGAATCCTGACTCGAGGCTTTGCCCTCAGAGCCCCATTCCTGGTTGTTGACGCTTTGTCTTCCTGGGGCAGCTCTTTGCCTTCTCGTTCGTCTCCTTTCGTGTCGTGAGAATGTGGCTTATTAGCATCTATGAGGTCAGGAGCTCCAAAAATATGGCCGGACAGAAATGTGGCGGGGTGGGGGGGGGGGGGTGTTTATTTGGTTTTTGTTTGTTTGTTTATTTTATGTACTTCTAACGTCCCCAGAAGAAGTCTAAGGCGTTTTATCAAAAGTGTACACGAACAGTTTATATTTCCTGTATCTTCGTATCTGCGAAAATCCGTTGATTTTGCTCATGAGTGACTATATGGCGTGTTATGGGATAGCTGAATCTTAACATTCCAAACTCTGTAGGAATTTTAAAACTATCTTAGTGTTAAATATTACTAGGGAGAAAGGGTTTACTTTTGTTCCTTTGTACATAACCTAAATTTTCTGCTTGAATATGTGGATAATTTTTTAAAATCCTTGAATTGCAACCATTTTGTCAATGTACATTCATGAGTAAGCTCTACTCTTTTTAGTGTGTTTCTCAAATTAATCTTGCCTGAAAATTTAAGGGCCTCATTATTTATAGATTTGGACCTCTTTTTTAAAGCAGGAATTATTTCTTTTATATGTTCAATAATCCAATAACTACTTCTGTACCCATTATTTAGTTTCTTTGCCTAGATGCAAAAGCACTGCTGCTATTACTTTTTATCTGAAAATATAGTGGAAATAAATATTCTTACACAAAAGTCCTAAGAGCTATTTTGCTGGCCGTACTACTAAGCCCTGCTTTTAAAGCATCATCTTGAAATTGGTCACCCCATTGCTTTGCTTCTATTTCTTACCCCGTTTCAAGCACTCCTCTGGGAAGCAGAAAGAGCCCTCTTAATCATCTGTATTTTATTAAGTGTCTAATAGACTATAGGAGAAAGCCAATTCTCTGTTTTCCTAACATTTCAGCTGAGTACCAGGATTTGGGGCCAAACAAATTACAGCAAACCATTTTCTAATAGGAGGGGGAAAAAAATGCCTCAGGAGTTCTATAATGGCCTAAACAAAGCAAACAAATCTTGGGTGTTTAGAGTTCCTATTTAAAAGACTCTCCCACCATAAACCACGCAACTCAATTTCTCTCAAAAAAGACGAAAGGGTGATTCAATGTGGCTGTAATTTGAACTTTACGGGTCCAGGGAGTCTCCCCATTTCCAACATGAGACTTAGACCACGAAGTTATCTCTCCCAGTGGATTTAGTTGCCTCTTTTATTTCCTTGGTTAAAAATGCCTTAGTCACCATGAACCAAACACTGTAAGAACCTTTACCTTAAAGGAGCCCTGAAACGGCATTGATTGATTTGCTGGAATGTTGGATTACAGAGGAAATATAATCTTCAACCTCTGGGCCTGAAAGCTCTCACCATTGCTCCTCATGTCTTCCTACATGGACCTTTCTGACTGCCCCTAAAAGTGTGTACATATCAAAATACCCGAAAAGACAAAACAACCAAGGCTTTACTTACAACGTAGCTAATGAGAGAACACAGTGGGACCAGTACTTTCTGTATTAGGGATAGCATTTATGCGTTTATTTATTCATTTATATTTATTGAGTGTCTGCTGTCTACTCACTATTCCAAATGCTCATGATACAAAGATGAAGAAGACCCAGGCCCTTTAGAACTATCTAAATGTCCTCCTATCATAATAGCAGTTAGGGGGAGAAAGAAGTTAAGCAGGAAAATAAGAGATATATTATTATCCCTATTTTACAGCTGACTAAACTGAGGCACGGTCTCTCTCTGTTACTTTTCCAGATCTCTGGGGTGTTCGATATGTGCTAGTAGACATTTTTTTCTTGACCCTCAGATTCTGACATTCCATCTATTTACTGCCTAGCTGAATAATGGAAAATGTAGAGCTAGCACCCTAAGTGTGCGTGCTTTGGCCAAGAGAAGGCCACTCTAGTGATAGCGTTAGAAAGTGTATTCATTCAACACACATGAAACAAAATTCTAGCCCTTGAAACGCATGCTCTTGAGTGTGAATAAAGCACCGCTGACTCTCAAGGAGCAAACAGCCTAAAGAGAAATAGTTACCTTAATACCAGTCCTGTAGTGCAGGCCGAGTGCACTAAGTAGGACAGTCATAACCTTCTGGACCACCAGGGAGAGTGCCAGGTCATATCTGCTGTTGTAATGGAATTACCAAAGTGCCAGCTTTCTCAGAACTCTCTGCATGTGGATGGTAAATTATATATGGTCATTCTAGCACTAAGAAAGGTGCATTTAAAGTACTATGGGAAGATGATGAGAGAGCAACAAAATTTACATGGGAGGAGGGACCAGTGCTGTGAATTAGTTTGTTTTGTGGTTTATTAAAAAATCACTGTTTAGCATTTAACCTGCTAATCAAATCATCCTGTGTTCATGTACTGGCAGTCATAGCAATATCCAAAAATGTGAAATATCAGAAAACTTTTCTAGTGTATAAGCTGTGATCTTTTCATTCAAATGAACAATTCCAAGACATCTTTGAGCACATACTACACGCCAGGCACCACGCTAATGAAACACGGATGAGTAGGTCATTGTCATTCGAAGTAGACTAAATACCCTACATGCAGGGACCAAAACACACAAAAATACAATACGACACAGTAAGTACAAAATAAAGTATATCTGGAGTGATCAGGGGGAAGAAGTATTTAATCCAAGCTGGGGATTCAGAGAAACCTCTTAGAGGAAACAATTGAACTAAATCTTAAAGAATAAATAACAACTTTAAAAAAAATGAATAAATAGATGAGTTTTAACTGTTTTATTTAAAAGTTTAATTAATTAAATTTAAAAAGTTAAAAAAGTCAAAATTGGAGTGAAATTCAAGGCAGAGAGAACAGTCACCCAACCACCATCAGACACATAATTTGCTCCCCTCTGTGGGAAAGTGCGCCCTCTGCAAACAACAGGATCACACACAGCTGGCTGAGGTGGATCTAGATGATAAATCTAGTGGGGTGATAAACGCTTAGGCCTAAGTGGAGCTAAGCCCCAGGCATACCCAGATGTCCACAGTTTGAAGCCGACCCTTAAGGAAACCTACCATGTTACAATAGGAGTCTCTCACTAATTAAGTAGAATTTATTTGGTTATTCAAACTATCTTCCCCTAATTTGGGATGATGCCTCTCTATAGTTTCATGCTGTGATTTTAATTTAATTAATTCAAATAGTATGTTAAAATATGCCTGAATTCTCATTTCCAGTGGTCAGCCTGACAACAAACAGAAAAGTAATCAGTTGTTCGATTGGATGCTGTAAATTCATCTAACAAATATCTTTCTGTATCTGTTTCAGTATCTTTTAAGTGTATTAAGTAACACGTTGCTGATACTTTACTGAATTTACTATTTCCTCTACCCTCCTGATTTACTGACAGTATCATTAACTACACATGTATCTTAGTTTTGGAATTATTTGTTCCTAATAAGACTATTGATCACAACTTTGTTTCAAGACATTCACAAATGTAGTGGGCAGGGAAGGGAGCAGACTTTCTGTCCTGTTCATTTTCTGGCTCATAGTTTCATGTTACTCCAGTGTCTTCCCAACAGTTTCAGATAAAGTCCACCGTTTTTTTTTTTTTTTGGAAGCACACTATCACTTAAAGTTGGGAAATGAAAGAGCAATGGGATGGTAGAAAAATTGGGACCGTGTTCCGCTGACCACTGCTTCAGTTAGAATAGCTTCGTTTTGATCTGCTTCCTAACGCCAGGGTTCTGTATCACATCTCGTGTTTTAAAATCCTGCTGGCCAAAAAGTATAGTCCATAGTCATGATCCTAGCCATGTTTTCTCCCATGCGAACAGGCCCACTGCTGACAGTGGAGCTATCCTAATTTGGTTTTTCCTGGTAGTAAAATCACTTCAGAATGTCATGTTAAGTATGTTAAATTCTACTTAAGTTGGTGTGTCTGTGGCTTGAGTCTGTCTGATGGACTTGACTACTTTACCTCAATACATTTTGTATGTAGTTCTTTATGTTTAATGGTTACAGAGAAATATTCAATCGCATAATCAGAGGAACTAATTTAAGGAAGAAAATGTTAATGTAAACTGGAGTAGCAGCCAAACCTCTGGGCTGATCATCAGCTTTTTGCCTCTACCTCAGTAACTGAGCAGGATTATGAAATGAAGAGTTTGGACTACTCCCTTAATTTCCACTCCATCCCTAAAGTTCTGTGATCTCAGGTCCAGCTGCAAACGTCACTCCCTTTTTGACTGAGAAACCAGGAAGCTGTCAGCATCATAGGGCTTCATATTCTGGGAAAAATCAAAATGTGCTCTGAATTCTGTTCCCCTCTCTGCTTCTGTCCACAAACAGATTGGAGAGAAGCGTGAAGGGAATCAGAGCTCTCGAAAACCCAGAGTATGGGAACAGGAGAAGGTAGAGAAGGGACCTGGAGTTTACCGGTCACCTAGTTGATGTCCTCTCCACACTCACGAGGATGCTTTCTCATGTTTTATGCCGTGCATTATGCCATGCAGTCCTCACAATAATCTCCAAGGTAGCTTTTAGTATACCCAATTTAGAGATGCAGAACTTTGGCATCTGAGACAATAATTAGCTAGCCCAAGGCTCCACAGCTCATAAGAGACTGAGCTATAACTAGGGGAGAGGTTTGATTCCAGAGCAGCTGGCTTGATATGCTGTGTTTATTGATCATTCAATGTGAACGGGCGGGCAAGTCTCTGTCATTAGAAGTGTGGATAGGAATTCTGCACATGTCGATACCTGGTAAAACTGTTACGATATTAAAGTTCAGAAAAAGGAAAAAACCTTTGACTTAGGTTTTAAAGACTCTTGATGAGGGGAATAAATTCTTTTACTCAAGCTGTAAGAAAGTCAAGCTTAATTATTTAAGGATTAGTAACTAAGGTACCAAGCCTTATTTAGGACTTCTTAAAGTCTTGATTTAATCGTATATCATTTAAAAATATGTAGTGATCCATTACACTGAGAATTATTTTACGCTGGATTATTCGTTCAATGTTTTGTTGCTTTATTTAAAAATAAGCCCTGACCTAAGAATGTACTAGGATTTCTTATTTGACCATACCATGGGGTGTCCCACAGAGGGAATGAGAAGACGGGGCCACATAATGGCTAGAAGCAGATCCCATACTCAATAAGAGAACAAATGGCCCTTGGACAGTGGCCTTGCAAATCGATCCCTCTAGAATGATAGTAAGTGTCAAAAACACATCGTGATCTCTGAGCTCCTGAAAACTTCACCTGACAATTAAAATTAGGCTAAAAACAAATCATTTCCAGGAAAACTACATCCTATTTCCAGACTTCAGAGGTTCTCTGTGATTTTACTTGAGAATGAAAATAGTGAAAGGGAGGATTCAGTAGGCTGCATCTGAGATGCTACTGGGAAAAGAGGGAGGGAGGGAGGGAGGGAGGAAAAAAGGAAAGAAGGAAGGAAGGAAGGAAGGAAGGAAGGAAGGAAGGAAGGAAGGAAGTTAGGAAGTCAATTGGAGACCTGAGACCCACAAAGCCTGGCCGGCTCTTCCCAAGGTCTCCACCCAGCCCATCGAGCAGCAGGCTTCATGAGCCCCAGGGGAAGGGGAAGGCCTCTCCTGGCTCCACTGACCTCCTCTGTCACAGCCTTCCCCAGAACTCAGATGATGAAGTCTACCAACTGCAGCATCTTTAAAAGTTCTGGATTCAATTTTGTCTCATAGACCATTAAAAACACCCTTTTTCCTATCATAATTAAAGAAAAAGCTCAATTCTAAAAAATTAAGCCAATCTCCAATTGCTATGATTTTAAGGAAGATTAAGGTGAGATAACAGAGCGAAAGGGTCTGGCCGCCACTGCATTCCCACCCAGCCTCTTGATGAAGGCGTCATAAAGAAACAAAACTAGCCTCAAACCAATCGATTGTTTTTTCCAATCAGGATCTTTGATTTTTTTTCTCAGCATCAAGAGCACCAGAAATTATTAAAATGTAATAAACAGTGCTCGGAATGAAGTTGAGTTCTCTGCCAGAATCATAAAAGGCGTGGGAAGACCCTCACTAGGAGAGGAGCAGGCCAGAGCAATTGTGGCAGACACTGACATTTGTTTCTTTCCGAGAAAAAAAAAAAAAACAGGACACCAGCAACCCAGAGATATGGGACCCTGTGATACTCTATTTTCAAAACAAGGCAGAACCCAACTGCAGCTCCCTAAAGAGAGCCCTACTTCCCAGAGCCAGCACGAGGAGCCCTGGCATTTCCTCCTGAACACAGAGTCCAGCCAGCCCAGCAGTCAAGCTGTGATTGGGAGCTGAGGCAGTAGTTAATTAAGGCTGCATCCTTTATTCTCCGGGGCAATTCAGCCCAGCTTGAATGAGCCCCAGAGCCGGTCTGCGGTGGGAATGTCTCCCTGGGCAGTGGGAGAATCCAGTCTCATCAGCATGACAATAGCCCCCAGGATGCACTTGGACTGATGTAATGGCCAGAGCTGGGGTGGGGGATGAAAGCCTTGGAGCAGAAGCCTGGAGCGTTTGCAGCTGACTGGGGCTATTTCGGTGCATGAAATTCCTTCCCCCTTTCTTTCTTCCTTTTATAAGAGATGTTTGCTAATTGGTAGAGCTCAGAAAACAATATACCATTAAGAATCCCTTTCCTTTCTCCCACACCCCCTCCCCCCCATTTTAAAAAAAAAAATCCCTTCTTCCTTGCTTCACTGAAAATCTCAACTTTTGTTCTGTGGTTTGCATCAAGTCCTACTTTTTCTTTCTCTTGAACATGAAACGTATAAACAACAATTTACTAAAAGAGACTCTGCAACTGATTCTTCTGTATCAGGGTTTCCCTAGCGCTCTCCGCCTCCGAGATCTTGGCCGCGGTCCTGCTACAAGTCATACGTTTGCCTTGTACATGATACATTGATATAAAACATTTTGGAAAAGTGAGTCATGGAAAGTTAGTCTGATTTTGTAATTTTTTTTTTTTTTTAATCACGAGAACCTATTTAAAGCTGGAGCAATTGAATCATTTAAGTTGACAGGGTAATAGTCAAAATGTAGGCAGCGTGGGGAAGTGCCAATTGACAGTCTGGCAACGAATGTCCTTTGGCTTTGCCACCAACTCGGTAAGTGACCTGGGTGGGACACTGTCCTCTCCTGCCTGTGTCTCAGTTTGCTCATTTGTCCAAGGAGAAGGAGGACCTTGGTGATTTCTAAGGCCCCCTCCTGAGCTAGGCACTTCAGGACTGATTGTCATATTTTCTTGGTCAACACAGGACATAAACGCTGATAATGCCAGAAAGTTTCCAGTGTGTTAGTTCTCTAAAAGAACAAGATGTTCATATTCCATCTAAAGTTTTTAAATTAATGCTCTTAATCATTTCGGGTGGCATTTCCAAATGATGCAGACCCCAAAAGATATTGCGTGCTGATTCTGACTCACATGCGAGGTTGGCAGCTAATGAGCAGAAATAGGAGTGTTTAGGAGAATGTTCTTTACCTTCCAAAGCTTGGCACCCTGGCCTCCACTTCCTGTTCCGTCACATGGTTCCCCTTGCCCAGCATTTGTAGGACCTTTAGAGAGATCTGAGAGGTCTTTTAAGTGTTGTCCTAAAGTCAGACAACTTTTTTAAGTGGTCTCGTGGTCTGGATTTGTTCTCGAAATCACCATCTGTCACTCCAGCTTCTTCCTTACCCCTCTCATCAAATTATGTGCATTGATGATTATTTAAAATATGCCACCATCTTTCTTACAAGACAAGTTTTATTTTCATAGGGACCAGAGTCATCAAGAGGTCTGGGGGGGACTGGAGGGGTTCCTCAGGAAGTCAGTAAGCCCATTGAAATCGTAAACATTTTGAATGTGTATAATGTGTACATATTACTGGGGAGAGTGTCCAGGACTTACATTTGGTCACCAAGTTGTCGACAGTCACCGTCTTAAGATAAGCAATATGAAGGCTAAGGTAGAACTTATGCATGGTTTTTAGGAAAAGACAGTAATGAAAGACAATAAGGAAACTAGGTGGCAGTAGGGCAGGAACACAGGAGACCAGAAGGGGATTGATCCCCTCCATAAAAGAAGCCATGGGCATGAGTCTGCAGGAGCGGGGCGGGGCCGTTAGGACCGGGGACATTGCAGACTCTCTCATTCATAGGGCCACCAGGAGTTGGGAGTCACCTGAAGGGCAGATAGCACACATGGATCATGAAGATAGAGGGACCCTATGTCTACATGGATGGCTGTCCCTTCTTTTGACTATTGAGATACACCCGTGCTGTCTCTCAAGATAGTCCTGTAAAGTTCCTCAGAATTATCCACAGAACTGACTTCACAGCTCCCTCTTATTATTTTCTAAGATTCGAGAGAAGAAAAAATACTAAACACTCAGAAGCTATAAAATGACAGCCCCTTATGTAAAAATGTAATGCCCTGGCTGCAAACACCAAGGAACTGTCATCGAATTGTTTCAGCCATGGGTTACTCCAGGTGAGCCACGAGTTCCACGTAGGACTCCTGCCTTCTCCCCGGGCGGCAGAATTCCAGTGGGTCCCTGCTCGCCTCTCGGCAGAGATACTGGTCATGGTATCCAGTCGAAACGCCTCCTTGAACTTGGTAGGGGTCCATTTGATTATCATTATTATAAAATGTAGAGAAGAATGCAGCTCGCTTGGTACTTTTCTCAGGCCCAAGTCTGAGTTTGAGTAAAGAGATCCAAGATTAGTGTCTTTTTAAAGGTGCCAGATTTATCATCAGAATTTGTCTTGGCAAGGAAGCGCGCGCGCACACACACACACACGCACACACATGCACGCACACACTCACACATGCAGACAGCCATCATTGTCTTCTTATATGGGAAAGAGCCAGTCCCCATAGTGTGGGCTCTTTGCAGCTGGGAGCACAATAAGGTAGAATGAAGACTACACAGCCCCTTCCCCCACCCCGTCCCAGCGAACGCGGCCAAAGAAATCTTTGTCCAGTCCAGGTGTTGGCTGTGTCCTCTTCACCGACATCCTGTCTTGAATTATTCAGGCTCATTCATTATGTATCCCACATAGACACAATTAAATCCTTAACTTCCCCCTCAAGAGAGCAGCAGAGCCCCCCAGGGACTACAGGACAGTAGTGTTCCTTCCAGCCCAGAACCGCCTGGAGACGCGGATGGCAAGGCGAATGGTTTTTGCAAAGAGGCGCTGGGCGGCGGGGCATCTCTGCTCTGAAAGTCAGAACCCCATTGTCCTGCCAAGTTGTTTGACTGCAGAAGCAGCTCCCATGCAGGTTACAGGGCAGGTGAGCTAAGGAAGAACTGAGCGATTCGAATTTAGTTTGGGGGTCTGCACAATTCCCTGAGGCCCCTCAAAACTGCACGTGGACTTTTTATTTTTATGATGAGCATGCACTCGGTTCCATTAGGTAGGAAGCTGTGAATGAACTCCAGATCTCTCTACTGAAGAGATTCGGGGGGCAGGAAGGGGTCAGCAAAGTCTCAGCCTTGTAACTCCTTGAGACCAACAGTGAGATAACTGCAAGCTTTTTAGCTCAAAATGTTGTGCCTCTATAGTACTTCCTGTTCCTTCTCATGGGTCTCAGTGGCAAGTGGCTTATACAGGAAGAGTCGTCACAAGGTGATTCAGGGCATCTCTGGGCAAACCAGTGATAGCGTCATACCTAGGTTAGATTTGTGTTGGGAAAGGGAGCCTTCCTCCTCTTTCATGTCCCCCTCATTCTGTTTCCTTACCACTGGGAGCCTACAACTGTATGCTGAAGAGTTCAGACCAGCTCCATGTAACGACCAAGTGAGTTGTTTGCCACTGTCCATCCCTGCTGAGAACTGACCAGAGGCAAACCGGTCACAATTCCTAGGTTCTTTGTGGTAGACAATGGTAGGCACCAAGAACTTCAAGGTGAACGAGGTTTCATTATTTCCCCACAAACTCCCTGACTAGCTGTAATCAACCAAGAGTCAGACCAAATCCGTCTTCCCCCAACACACACACAGACAGTGATGTAAACATTACTTTGCAAGTAGGCTCAGGGGGCCTGTCCTGTGAGGCCAAAGACACCTCAGTGCTCTGTCCTTAAGGTGATCTGGACCCACCTTCTATGGAAGTTTGTCTCAAGATGGATGTAATAACAATCCATTGTCAGAACTCAGTTTTCCTTATAGTTGGTCCCGAGTTACTGTATCCTCTAAACTAGACTTTCTTCATTGGGTAACTCCCCTCCCCTCTAGGGACATCTGTTAATGTCTGGAAACAGGGGTTGACACAACGGAAGAGGAAGAAGGAGGGTTTCTACTGGTATCTAGTGAGTAGAGACCAAAGATGTTAGTAAACATCCTACAATGCATAGGGAAGATCCCCAAGGCAAAGAATTGTCTGGACCAAAATCCATCCCAAAATGTCAATAGTGCCCTGGTTAAGGAACTCTGAGCCCATGACTGAACATAAGGCCTTTTGAATTTTAATCCTTGGTTGCCAACACTGATGTAAACTTTACAGCCCTTGCTGAATTCTTATGTCCTCTACCACAAAGGAAGGCAAGTCACATCTCCCAGACGCGCTAAGCCAATGTCCCTTCCAGTATCTCTCCAGCTGATTAACAAACTAGTAACTTATAGACAGACTGGTAATTAGCTAAAGTCTGAGATTTATTGGGCAGATGTGCTTATAATATCCACATCTGGATATTCCGATATAGTCCCAGTATCCACCCGCTGGATAAGATCTCTGAATAAAATAATAATGGCATCTAGAATATAAGTTCAGTACACATATGCATGCACATACACACAAAATTACAAAACCTATACTGAAATATTTTAAAGTATTTTATAGACTTCTCATAGCAGTCCCTTGGTAAATGTGTGCTGAACGATCATATAAGGAATGAGGACTCAAGCTCGATAATTTAAGTATATTATTTTTATTTGTGCTGCTACTTAGAGGCTAAGCAGAGACAAATACAGGCTCACCTACCCTGAGAGGAGCTCCCGAGACATCTCCTTGGATGCAGATAAGACCCAATAAATCCCTAAAAATTATTTACCATTAGAATATAACTTTGGGTTGACCTTTTGTTTATTCTTCAAGGATCTGAAATCTTTTTCTGAAAATTATGAGCACCTATCAGTTGTTAAGTTCCCACAGACAGTGAAATCTCAAGCTAAAACAAGACACATTTGACACAATAATTTCAACAACTTTTTCCTTCAGACTTTTACAAAAACTTCGAAGTGACCGTATACAGAGTTTACGCTGCCTTGTTCTCATTTTCACTTTACGTAGATGCCAAAAAATGGTGGTGTTTTTAGCAAGAGAGAGTAGAAGCTCTTGCAAATGCACACGCTTCATTATATCAGCATATGTATGAAGAAAAAGGGAAGAAAATGTGCTTTAGTTCTATTCTCTGAATGAAAAAAATGGCAGATCAGAAAAATTAAGGGCTTATTTGTGCAGTTCACTCTCAGCGTAAGATGCAGATTGGTGGGTCCACGATCGGGGACCCAGGGACTTCCAGGAATGGGTTGTATTATTCCAGGCATCTCAAGACAGCGAAAGGTCTTATCTCAGGTCACCACATTGTCCGACCTTCTCAAAATGGGATACTGTGAGAGAGGAAGGGTGCTATTTATAATAATGCCGGAGCAACAAGCGTAAAACCAGGTGAAGTGGGACTCATGGTCACTCTGTGTCCCCCATTCTGAGTCCTCAGTTCTTGAAGGGATGGGAGTGATAGGAGTTTACTGAAAATAAATGCAAACTCCCCCAACAGAGGGCCGGAGGCAGACTCAAAGGCCAGCACTGGCTTAGCAGAGAATGTCCTCGGAGCAGAATGGGGCAGCAGGAAGAGCTGGACACTACGACAGACACCACCGGGTCTCACGTTGGCCGTGGACCACGAGAATGAGCCCCGTTCTTACCGTGTTCCTTTTTAATTGTCCACATTCATTTTTTGTCTCTGGTGACTTGCAGTAATTAGAAAAGAAAAGGGAATACTGGTTGTGAGAGAGAAAGGAGATAAATCTATTGCTAGAAAAACTGTTTGCAACCAAGCTTTCCATGACTTAAAGTCATCACGACCAGGACCTCACAGAACTGAGGAGGAGGGAGCCAAAACAGGGTGCTGTGCTGGAGTCATACGGGGAAGATGTAAGTTACCTTTGAGTGGCATGACCCTGCACTGCTCTTAAATGCACTCCACATCCTGCGTCTGGCTCGTCACAAGCTACATGACATCGAACGGGAGGATATACGCTCTGCGAGGTCAAATGGTTGTATGTGTTCTGTTTACAAAGGAATCCCAAGTGGCTAGACTACTACCTGTTGCACACGTGTGCACACACACACACACACACCAATCTGTTCAATGAACAATTGGCCAAGTTACCTCTGTGCTTCAGTCTCCACATCTATATAATGGAGTTATGCAGAGAAGTCAAAGGGTCAGTACTGAAAAGCTCTTAGGATGTGCCCAAAAATATGTACAGCAATGGTAAGCTGTCCTCATCAGTGCAGTGCATGGGTCGGGGAAAGTTGGAGGAATCTGTGGAACTCTCTCCATAAGTGGTGTTCTGAGTTCAGGGGATAATAATTTTGCTATTTAATCATAAGTACTCAAACCACAATCATGTCCAGAGAAATAATTTCACTGGAAAGCAGAAGCTAGAATAAGAAATTCTTAGATTTCCAGCCTTCAGAGGCATGAGAATTTACTTGGAAGAACTAGATGAGTCCAAATCATGAGGCCAGGGTAAGGATGAAGCCTCAACGTTCAAGCTAAAGGGACGGTGGCTTTCTTTGAGGCCAAGCCTGTGGCCCTATAGAACCTGAGTGATTTAAAATATCATCTTGACTTCATATTCTTGGCAATCTTCTTTTCAAATGAAAAAATTTCAATATATGCAGAAACACCCCCATATGAGCTCAGGACACTCATTAACTGTGAGTGGAGACACTTAAAGTAACTGGCATGATTCTCACGTCTGGTCCACGGTCTAGTCGGGCAAAGTCAAACACTTAGCCTCCACTTTTGCATGGTGCATCATCCTGCATGCACCTCTCAACACATGTCCGTTAGACACAAAGGGTCCCAAATGTGGACCTTTCTGAAGTGATAACAGCAGAGCTATTAAAACAGTGACAGAGCCTAGAAATACCTGCCACTCCATCCCCTCCTGCCATTCCCCCCTCCCACCCCATTTTCTACCATCTTGAATAACTAAGCTCCTTTTATTTGCTGGTAGATTAAAACCGATGTAGCTCGCTTTATTTTCCTTGCTCATCAAACAAAGAGTAAATATGCTAGTTAAAAAGTAGCGACTAGAAAAAAGATAAATTATTAGAGATGCTAACTGTATTTTATAACTCTCCTTTTCCAAAATAATGCTCACAAAGATCAGAATCTAAATATAAAACTACATGCAAGAAAAAACATCCAGACGCACGGCATCCAGTGTACTTTAAGGTTAGAGAATGTGAAAAGTGGAATGGATATGGGAATGCACGGTATTTCAATGGTCTCTTATCTATGTTCACTCACTCATTTGTTCATTTGGTGTTTATTGAATACTTACTAAGAGCCGAGCAGATACCAAGCTCTTGGTTCATAAAAGGAAGCACAACTCAAACTTGACCTCAACTATGCACTACCTAGAGCAAGAGTCTGCAAACTTCTGTAAAGGGTAGAGAACAAATACTTTTGGCTTTGCAGACTATATGGTCTCTGTCACAGCTACTCAACTCTGCCATGGTAATGCAAAAATCACCATGGATAATATATAAACACACGAGCATGATAGATATTGAAAGGAGGGAACTGGAAACTGGATGGAGAGATTTTCTCCAAGAAATGACGGGAGGCAGACGCTGTATCAGAGCAGCAGGCGTATCGGGATGTATTTATGGAAATAGAAATCCGAAAGTCTGCAGCAGAGGGAGGAAGGGTCCAGACCTAGGGCATTCGTTGTCGGCTCCCCTATCTGCTCCATATCAAAAGCGAGACAAGAAGGAAATGCTACCTGGAGCACAAGTTAGAATACTCTCTCTCTCTCTCTACCGATCTGTGACACCCTGTAAGTAAAAGCAGTGTTCTCAGCAGCCTTAAAACAAGCCCCCTAGTGGCACCAACCCCATTAAACTGATGCCTGTAAACTCTTTAGAAGCTGCCACCAGGCGTTTGATAAGAAACCGAAAGGAGAATCAGAAAAGAAGATGGATCCTATGAAAGTCTCCATTTCATTACAAGACAGGGGATCACGGAAACTCAGCACGTCCTCTAGCTCTTGCAGCCGACTGGAGGCCAGCTGCTGGAATTTTGCACGTAAATGGTCAGCCTGGGTTTGCAAAGCCAGGATGATCACAGGGGATGGGTATTTTTTATTCCTATTTTACAGAATGTCCAGAGTCTTATGGCTACTAAGGGGCAGAATTACCCTCCCACCTAAGGCACTTGGATCCACATTCCATCGTGCCTTCAGGCGTCACATTGGGTCTCGCTCAACAAAGAGTGGCAACTAGTTGTTTAAAAAGCACAACTGGGAACTACAAGTCACCCAAGGCAATACACTGAGACTGTCATTGTTAGTATTTTGTGCTCATAATAGGGCTTCGAAAGAATACCACACCTGGTAGCCTAAGAAGCCACCATGATACATAAGACATTTATCCATCATTCTTCACGTCAGCCCAGAGAAGTGGAGGGATCCCCCAGGGAGGCTTCACCTAGATGTTCACCCCTGCCGGCCAGAAGGAAATGGCAAGCCGAAAGCTTTCTCTTCGCTTTCTTCTCCTCCTTTTCCCCCAAGGGCACGTCGGTCCCTCCCTCAGACCCAGTGGAGCCTGAGAGTTTCACGTGAGCTGTGGGAGGAAGGAGTGTCATTAAGAAAATGGGAAACAGAGTAAAAGTGGACTCGGACCAAAAGGCAACTCCAAATGTAGCATGTTCCAAAATAGGAACAATTGGGAAGTCAGAATAAGGTGGACGAACCCAGAGTTCATAGAAAATATCTAAACTTAGGAGAAGTTCAAGGCTATCAAGAATCTTCCATCACTGCTCACTTATGACTTACCCAGAGACACGGATGGAACCGAGAATCTAAGATGATTGTCGCTCCAGCCAAACCTTTCTTTCCGCCAGACTTCGCCACGTCCCGGAGCCATGGGAGTGTGAACTAATCCACATGGAATTACCGACGGTAATAGTTTCCAGAGCGATTACATGACTGTTGGACTCTCAGCACAGGTTTTGTTTTTAAAAGAAAACTATATTATTTGTTTCTAATATTTGCTTTTTTTTCTAATGCTTGTCTGGAGTTTTCTCCATGGAAGGTAGCATAGCAATGTTATTTTTTCCTAAATAAAGAGCAAAGGGCCATTTAGCAATTTATTGTGCAAAAATGTAGCTGCATTAATAAATGTGTAAGTGCTGCTGAAGTCCCTGCATTTCATCATGAAAAATAGAATGTATTAGTTTGTTTATAATAGTTTGTACACTAATACAGTTTGGATAGAATAGTTTTTTTCAATTATCTATTACACTTGTTAGTAGCTATTTTTTTTAATATTAAAATAACATGTTCTCTGTGCAGGACATTTAGAAACTACTAAGAAATTAATTTATTTTTCCCTTTCTGTCTGTTTCTCTCTAGATGGCTAGACAGACATATATAGATATATAGTTTATATACTGTTGTTACTTAAAATGTCATGGGCTTCATTTCTGTTTTCATGACTAAACCAAAATGCATTGCACACACTCACATAAATGAGCAATTTGAACATACATTGCCGTCTGCATCTTTTACGATTTCTTTTTTGTAGGAGCCCAGATGTAGATTACTGAGTTACAGTTATATTACACTTAAGGATACTGGTACCTATTGTTAAAGCACGCCAGTTTACGGTCTCAAATCATATCTGAAATGAGCGTTTTCACAGCAGCCTGGCCGGCATCATTATCTATTCTTCGTTTTCAAAGGAGGTGACTATTTTAATTTGCATTTCTGTACCAGAACACTCCCCTACACTTACTCACAATTTGCATCTAGGATAACTGTTCAGATTTCAGAGTCAGGATGGATTAGGCATGACGTGGACTGAGCACAGGGGCTTCTCAGGGTACTTACCATTCCTCAGATCTGATCATTTATTTGGTGAGTCCTTGCCGAGACCTAGGCTGCACTCTCTCCATAGATCCCAAGAGACAGAAAGACATCTTGAGGGAAAGGCATCATTTCGGCCACATGAGACAAACAGCTTCCTCTGTTCTGTGGCTTCAAACAGCATCCGTTCTGATGTGCAGTTCTGGGAGGCTACGTGGTAGGGTCTGCACATTATTTCCTCACTCATTCCTTTATTTTCAGTCTCAGATTCCGTCCCCATATGCAGGAGGAGCTTGGCATGTGCTTGTTTATTGTCTGAATGACCGTGACTGTCTCCTCACTTGATAAATGTAGAGTCTAGTTAGTGGAAATAGACATAAACCAATACTGCCCTGTACAACACGCTGTAAAAGATTTAGTGCATATCAGAGAAGGCTGTGTGGCTCACGCATTGAGGCTTATGTATAACAGATAATGTAATAGTCAAGCTAGTCCTTAAAGAATGAGGACTGGCTATGCAGATGAGGTGGGCGGAGCTTCCAGGCAGAAGGCAGGACCTGTGCGAGGATCACCGTGTATCTCAGGGGTCTTGTGGGTTGTAAAGAATGTAAAGTATAGAGTCAGAGTAGATAAAAAGTGAGACTGGAGAGAAGCAGGTGGAGGGACAGTGAGGAGCCTTGTTCCTCATGTGCGGAATCCGGATTTCTCCCAAAGGTGACTGGAAGGAAGCACTTGGACCTAATGCTGGCGTCAGCCTATGGAATCTGTAAGAGGGAAAAACAGCTGGACTGTGGGGGTTAGACAGGCCAGAGTTACAGGTGGGGGTGGATCCAGTGATCAACAGACAAAGGAATGAAATAATGGAAAACAAAAGAAGCTGGTAGTGGATGAGTGGATCGGTAGAATGGTTTAGGGGGGAGGTAGACAGATAAAGAGGGCCGTTGTAGACACTGCAGTTACCTGCAGAGTTACAGGGAAAGAACCCCTAACTCACCAGTGTCAAGTTTGAAGCAAGGTCAGTCTGTTCAAGACAATATGACCGATGATGGCTAATAATGAGGAATTTCTAAGTTAATTACATATTTGTGGTACTTAGAGGTGGATAGTGAGATTTCAGTGATTTTTAATATCTCATATTTTATATTATCAATCATATAAATATTTTACATGTATTTTTATCCTGCAATGATATATATTACTAAAAATATCAATTTTGTGTAACTAATTGGAAATATCATAATGGCTACCATGTGTAATATCTACCTATAGCTTTTACACAATATCCAGGGTTTTACATGTGTCTAATCCTCACAACGTTCCTATGAGGCACTTCCTGTCCTTCGAGCAATGGAGGAACTAGTCCAAGTGTGCAGACTGGTGTGGTAGATTACAGGAATAACCCAATTCTCCGCCCCTCCCCGTACCCACACCCTCTGCAATGTGACTTCTAAGCTCCCGCCACTAAGAAGTGGATCTGTTTCTCCACCCCTTGAATCTCAGCTAGTCCCGTGACTCTCTCTGGCCATGAGGATGTGGAAGATGTGACATGGTGGCAGTCCAGGGTTTGGTCTTTGAGATGCATTGGATGCAGCTACGTCCTCTTAGGTCACCCTCCTTCTACCACATCGGCAAGGCCAGACTAGAACGCTGGGCAACGAGAGACAGTGTCACATCTATCTCCCCAGGCAATAGCTAAACCTCAGGCATGGATGGGAGTGAGGCCACCCTACGCCAGCCTGACTTTGGCTGACCTGAAAGCTGACAGTAGACGCCCGAGTAAATCCAGCCAAGATCAGGTAACCTAGTCAAAATCTGCAGAATTGCCCAGCTGCCCCACATATAATGGTGGTTGTTTTCAGACAGGTAGGTTAAAGGAGTTTGGTACACATCAGTGTCTAACCGATACAATAGAAAGTGGAAGAGTCCAGATTCGAACCCAGCTCTGGGCTCCCCCATGTGTCTCCAGAGCTTCCTGTCTCTGTTGTGCGGTTAGTGATCTCACTTTACTCCACATTTTCCTTCCCTGGCTTCCTTCCCCAAGTCATTTTGATGGGAAATCCCTCATTCTATCTCCACTCAAGATCTAGTTTGGGTCTCTGTACTTAAATTTGAAAACTCCTCCAGGACTGCCTAGTGTTGTTGTATTTTTTTTTTTTTTGGCCTTGAATAATTTGTCAACATAATTTAAGTTGCTGGAATGGAGAGTCTACACCTGGATTCACTAATAAAATTAGAATGAGCTTACAAGTTTATTTCCTTGCATGCTACTTTCACGTATGTTATCTGGTTTTATATTTATATTACTACAAGGATAAAAAAGTATCGTTATACCAATTTTATAGGCAAAACAAACAAAACAAACAAAAATTAAGACCGAGATACATATAGAGTACTTGTCTGGGATCAAGCAATGAATCAGACACCCTGCAGGCGAGCTCAGCCTGACCTCACCACCAGACCATGAAATCTAGATTCTGACCCAGAATTATTTAATCCAGCTGTGAGACTTAGGAAGCCATTTCACATGCTGGCTTTCTAGTTAAAAATAACAATTCATTTCCTATTGCATTTCAAACGCTGGCTGGTTTAACCAAGATTCTTCGCTGTCCCCTCAAAGTGTAAGGAAACTATCAGCTTCCAGAGAGTGTAACTGTCACAAAGGGAGGCCCCTGACTGTGTCCCTTGCCACTGGGTCCCCAGGACACACGAGAGGAGCACCGAAAGAGCAAGGGCAGGTAGTAAGAGGCTAGGTACCAAGTTCTTAAAAGTAACTCATTTAATCCTCTCCCAACCTATTTCTTGCAAAGTACCCCACTTTACAGAAGATGCGTTAAGATTCAGGGTCTTACATAGATTTCCTAAAGAAACTCAGAAAATGAGCGGCAGAGTCCAATTTTGAATCCAGGGTTGCTGAGGTCAAAATACGAGGCTTTTTTTCAAATTGCCCTTCCTATTTACCAAAATAACAGGCGTGCTTACCTGCCATAAGGTAGATTTCTAAATAACTGGCCCCAGGCAGCCTTTTCTACCAGGGATTAAAAATGGGGGAACGGGCTTCAGCTAAAGCAGAGTAAACGCATTAGACACAAATATAAAAGTTACTTTCAGATCGTTCAATTTTTGAGCCATCCGAGCATATCACAAATCAAAATAGAATTCTCTGATGTATGGTTCGATTCTGCAGGGAAACAATTCTGTGGGTACCACTTGCGGCCTGTGTGACCGCATCCAGGAATCCATGGTTCCTTCACTTAGTGCCAGAGCGTGGCCGTAAGGGCCAGATCATTCCCATTTCCCTCCTGATTCGCTCTTCATCCAGGCCTTCCCTAACATAGCGTGAACACAAAGGTCGATTTCCTGCAGTCAGTTTGAAAAAGGCCAACTCTCAATTAACTTTGTGAAAGGGGTCAGAGGTGATGTGGAGAAATAAAGTCCACGAGTAATGCAAAACACCCATTTCAGCTCTGAGCACTAAAAACCACTGCTTCCCAAACGCCGACCAGGGCTACTAACCAGCAGTAATGCAGATAAATCTGCCTTCCGTCACTCATGTCCCTTCGTTTCTGATACTCGCCTCAGGTGGACAGATCAATAGAGGAGAAAGTTGCAAGGTTAGCAACTGGCGAGAGGAGGAAAACAGCAGAGAAAGGGATGCTGGCATGATCTGCGAGCTAAAGGTTATTAAAGTCATTATTATTTAGAACTTATTAGATTCTTTCCTCCGATCTCAAGTGAACATGCACGTCTCCCACTCATCTCTAATTCCCCTCCCACCCTTGCCGACGAACCAGCATTTCGGGCACCAAGCAGAGGACTCTGAGAACTTTTGAAAGGCCACCCCACCCGCTCCCCCCGCCCCAAACCACCACCACACAGGGGAGTAGTTCCCTAAGTCCAAACCAGACAGGGCCCTTCCGTGGAAAGGCTCACTGTGCTCTTCCAAAATTAGACCCTAAATGCTTGCTGAGCTTCTAACTTTTGACGTGGGCAAAACTTAGGGACTTTTCAGTGTGCCATGCACTCTGGGCAGTGGTCCATTCACCCTTCTTGAGTAAGGGACATGAAGTGCGGAGAACGGGGAGTTGGTAAAAGGCACCATTCCACCTTTGATACAAATCCCTGTAATCGAAACCACATTGGGCCAGCTCGGTCTTACCTCCAGACTCCCTCTGAGATGCTGTAAACATTGGCAGACAACGCATATGATTAAGGTGGACTACGTTCTCTTAAATGTCTGCTTCCATCTGCTAGCTGTTTCAGTGAATATTAGATTGCTTGTGGTCAGTGTGGAGAACAGGAGGGACTCTCAGATCTCCCCTGAGAAGCGGTTCAGGAGCTCGGCACGGTGACAGTGCCGGAGCCTGCCGCCTCGGGAAGCACGTGAAGCTGGAGGTCAGAGCATGCTTTCCAGCCTCCATCGTCCAGGAGCAGGCTAGGAGCGACGAGGCGACGTGGTCAAGCTCCCCTCGACCGCTGTGAAGAAACACTGAGAGACTGTGAGCATTGTTGTCTTTCAATACCAAGGGGGGAAGTGGGCGAAAGAAAGTAAGAGTGTTCTGGCACCAGAGTAATTTCTCCATTACCTCAATTAGTTCCAATGATGTGGAAAAGTTCTGTCTGGAGAAATCAAACTAAACGTAAAATCACTGACGCGCTGGTGGTGGCGGCGGTAGGTGTTGATACAGGCATTAGTCAGCAATACTGATTGCAGTGAAGTCACTCGATAGCCCCGTCCCGGGAACCTGGGCGGGGACAGAAACTCATTAGGTCACCCCCTCTGGTGAAGCATGTGGTGGTTTTCAGTGTGGCACCAACACAGCCTGGCACCCAGCGAAAGATTTAGCTGTCTGCCCTTGGAAGGCACAATTTACTAAGGTGTCTGGTAAAGAAATCTGGATAAGTACCATTATTATTTTCTACAGAAACATAAACAAGTTCTCTTTCTTAAGAGCCACATTTGCCATTAGTTACGAGATGTGGGATTTTCTTTAGGGAATTAAGTCGTTCTTTGTGGCCACAGAGTACAGGATTGAGACGACGAAAAGGAAGAGAGGATAGGAGAGGTTTGGGCTTTGCACAGGGAAGAATTTGTGGTGCTCGAAGCAGGCTAGAACACTCTCTTCTGAGGTGGATATTAAGCTCTCCATTGGGTGTTCAATGAAGGCTGGTTAACACCCGCCAGGGATAGTACAGGGGTGATTCTTGTACTAGAACGGGCCACTGAATCATCTAAAATCTCTTTCCCAAGTTTCGATCCAACTAGTAGGAGTTGAGAGAAGAAAATACATACATTTCTTTTTCTGCCATGTTGGTAACCACATATCCCCTACCCCTCTTCTCTATAGAATCTAAGAAAAAAAAATTAGACTCTTAAAAGATGTTTTCTCATTTATAGAACTGTATTTACATAATACGTACTCCTTCGTGTTTAGAAGAATTGATGAAAATTGAGACGTTCAGTAATGGATTGAACTACCTCCTCCATAGTATGTCCCAGTTTAACCACAACCCTTTCAAGCACCTATTTTGATAAAAGATTGATGAGCACAGCATGCAGATGGATGGATGGATGGATGGATGGATGGATGGATGGATGGATGGATGGCTGGATGGCTGGCTGGCTGGCTGGCTGGCTAGATAGAAGGCACCATCCGCTTCGCATATGGTCAATGACTTATATCCCTCAAAAAAACCACACTTGTATGTTATATCCAGGTTGTATAACTAAGGAAACTGAATTGCAGAGGAGTTTAGTAACTTCCCCAAAATCCCATAGCGGCAGAAGCAGGATTAAGATCGAGAAGGAATAGACTTCCGGCTTTGATCATTCCCTCACACTGCCCCCCGCAAGCCCAAGTCAGGGCCATGGCTCACCCTGCTTCACATGTTAAGTCCAAATGTCAAGGAGGAGTGGAGACTCCTATTTCTTCATACAACATTATGTAGAGATGGTAAGTAATAAATGGCTGGTTGATAGGAGTTTACAATGTCTCCTCAAAACAATTTTCCTTCTTTAATACGATGTAGTACATACCAGTCTAATGTACTGCCAAAGTTGGAATTTTTCACCCCTATAGGAAGTCTAAAAGGTCGACTTCAGCCCACCCCTCAAAAAAAGCTCAAAGAAGCAGATAACAATGGCATGAGCCCCCCCAAGACACATTGTTAAGGGTGAGCAACCTCTTCTCCCTTGAATTCTGATGTTTTATAAGATAGGTAAGAGTGATGAAAATATTACTCTTTTATTTGGGGATTTCAGGAACATGGAGATGTTTTTGAAAATGTCACTTGAATTTTCCAATCCCTAAAAAGAGATTGGCTTCTACAGACTGACATAAACCAGGACCCCATGCAGAAATCCACATTAGAAAGAGTCCCTCATCCATGGTTTTTCCTCCAATTCCCAACTGTGTGTGTACGTGTGTGTGCATGTGTGTGTGTGTGTGTGTCTCTAACTAGTCTTTATAAGGCTGTCTTTCAATTTATAGGTGGCAAGTCTTTATGAGATTGAACCACAATTGAGTGATCATTCCATGGTATGTCACTGCATAGAAAATCCATATAGCCCATCAAGAAAGGGCTGTTTCAGTTAGTGTTTGGACTAAATACTTGATTGTCTACATCAGTGTTGGAACAGGGAGAACAAAAATTAACAAGAGCCACAGATAAACTGGAAACGTCACACCAGGCTTTGATTTCCGTATTTTACCATACTTGTTCTTTCCCTATAGTCATTTTGAGGGCATCACAATGATTTTCATTATAGATGCTAAAATATCGTATGCTCTTCTTACACTGGTCTCATCACCCCCAGAAGTATTAAGCAAGGACCACACCAGCCACTATGAAGTAGAGCTCAATGAGGAAGATGCCGGGCTTGCTCCTAAAAGAAGAATTCGTATTCAAACCCCGATTCTAGCTGTGTGTGATCTTGGGCAAGTCATTTAACCTCTCTGAGTGTCTCAAATGAGAGCAACATTAGTGCATATCTCACTAGCTTGGTGAGCGAAATAAATGTGATCCTTATTAAAATGCACCCAGCACAGCGTCTGGCACAGAGCGAAGGCTTGTAAACGTGAGCTATCGGTATGATTGTGTCTTCTTCCACAAAGAGTTTTGCTCTGAGCACTCAGTAGAAGCTCAATATAAAAGTGATAATTTGTAAAATGAGGGAGAAACAATAATCACAAATTGGGCTGCACTGCAGAGTAATTCTGGGAATTTAAAATTTTTATTTTTTAAAAAAGCATCTCCCTTGTTGCCCAATTTTTCCCCCTGCCTTTCTTGTTGCCTTATTTTATACTTTGCCCAAGGCATCATTTAGTGTTCCAAAATATTAGACTCTTATAGGTATTCAGAAGCCCCAGGAGAAATAGAATACATTTACAGACCCATAAACATCTAAATTAGTGCTATAAATGGGAAATATAGTCTATAGTTGGAGAGTGCCCAATACATAATATGTTGTGGCATAGAGGAGACTTCCTTTTTGGTGGCTGGAAAATCTATTTGCTCTAAGTATTCAATTTTAAAATGGATAATAAAAGTAAATAATAGGCATGCTTCTGCTTAAATTGCACCTTTCATGGGAGATCTCAAAGAGTTTTTCAACTGTTAATTTATGACCCCTGGGGAAAGGTAGGTGGCAAGTAATATCCTTCTTTCTTAAATGGAGAAACAGACTTAAAGAGGCCTGGGTGACTTGTCCAAGGACACAAGGGAAGTCCCAGCTTCAAGCAAACTATCGCAAGAAAAGAAAACGTTGAGCTATCCTCTTTAAATTATTAAATTATTAGAACTAGTATTAAAGTATTAAAACCTGCGTTATTTGCCTATAAAGTCTAAGATGAGCACCAGTGTGGGTTGCGTGGCTGTCATACGCCTGACACTAATTTCATTAGTATACCGGTTTTCTGTTCCTACAAAACATGCTACCATTTTGCTTCGTGGCTTTTAGTGGCTAATGTCTAGTCTCGCTCGCACACCTGCAGGTGGGCTAGGAATCGACTTCCTGTCTAATATCGAGGCTAACTAAATTCAGCTGGGGCAGTACAGAATGCCAGTCGAGTCTGAATCTTTTTCCTGTTTCCCTCACCCTACGTGGAGCAGGGCTCCAGCCAGGGCACGATCACCTCATGGCAATGGCAGAGAAGCCACGCGAGTGAATCCTGTCATTCTCCTCATCCTGTTGGCCAAAGCAAGTCCACAACTGAGCTTAAATGGAAGGGCAGAAAAGTACACTCTCCCCACCGCCCAGCTGAAAAGTCACGTGGCCATGCCCAAAATCAATGTCCTCAGAAGTTTACTACCCCCACGGCAGTGAGAAAGGGGGTGAATACTCTTAGACAGTTTTCTAATTTACCACAATCTGCACTTGATTGTTATTATTATTTCAGACATTTTTTTTAATGCGCTAATCTTTGAAACTGTGTCTGTTTCATGTGCTTCTGTAATTTCTGCTGGATCACTGACTTGCTCGTAGCTTAGAAGAGTGAAATTTAAATAATACAACAAATACCTCTTGTCACTTATTAGGATCTCCTCGATACCAAATTAATAATACTAATCAGAGATTTAAGAGGCTATTCTCTAATAAAGAAATAATGCCAATTAATTTAGATAAAATTATATCTAGTGAATCAATGTAAATAATTTGAGCTCATGAATCTATTCACAGACACTCTTTAGTCCCTAAGATTTCCAAGGAACCAGGAATAAAAGACTCAGTGGGATATCTTTAGCATAGTGATGCTCACTGAGGTGAGATCCTGTTAACCAATGGTTCTACCTCCACCAAACCTCAGAAAACTCAAAAACTCCAGGATGCCACATGAGGATTCTTTCTGGTTGGTAGCATCCTGGTATTAATATACATGCCCCTTAAATTCATTCCATGCTACATCTGCATCTCTCCTCCAATACTCAGTTTGCTTCTCAACCTAAACCAAAATTTCTAGCTTTCTTCTCATATTAAGTGAAGATGAGACATTCCTCTCTGTCTCTTTCTCCTCGTACTATGTGGAATCAAAGAAAAATAAAGGATTGAAGCTCCAGTCTAATCTGAAGTTTCTAGACAACAGTGAGACTTAAGAAATGTTGTCATTTTAGACAGCAGTGATGTAGAGGAGAAATCACTACATGGCAAGGCCCCATGAGATCGCCACTGGGCTGTGGAGGGCTGAAAGGAAAACTCGGTGTCCCTTTGACATTATTTTGAGGTCCAACTTTCTCTCCAAGGTAGCCAAGTCCTCTACATCACTGCCAACCCTCACCTCCAGGCCCTATCGAAATCACTTTTCTCTCTGGCTGAATCTCTGGGTTCCTGCAGGGATAAGAGTGGCTTCCACTGGCTCGGGACTGTATCTCCAGGTTAGGTATGTCACAATTTTCCATGCCTTTAACAAGACTCAATTAAAAATTAATCGGTCCCGCATGGCAATTTGAGAGGTAATTGTTTCTTTTCCCAACTGCATGGCCATAGGCTAAAAGCACACCCAGAACCCAAATTAATCATCTAATGGGGATTTTTCCATACTCCTGCCGTTCCGCCTTCCAGGGGCCCCAGCAGCGTGCTGCCTGACCTCAATTATCTGGCGTCCCGAGTGTCCACTCTGTGGCTTTCTGCCCTGCTTTCCCTTCCAATTCCCTGTAGTCAAATGGAAAAAAGCCACATAGGCTGTTTACCTGGACTCTCTCCAATGACCAACAGCCATATATTGTGAAGATAAAGCAGCATTCATGAGGAAATACTGGGACAATGGGGCAGGTTAATATATTCAACATGGTTTATAATAGCCAAAGTCGGTTTCAACCTAATAGCAGCCCTGATTGGTTAAATCAATATGGCCTGTTCATACAACATGTAGCAATGCAGCTGAAAAAGAAACGTGGAAATGTTATGTGCACAGCTATGAAATATTCTCGAGGTCATACCAGACACATTCTCATCTGACGCACACAGTGTGTTCTCTCTCTCTCTCTCTCTCTCTCTCTCTCGCTCTCGCTCTCGCTCTCGCTCTCGCTCTCGCTCTCGCTCTCTCTCTCTCTTTCTCTTTTTTTTTAACAAATGAATATAGTGGTCATGTAAAGAAATTAGGTTAATACCAGAGGTATTTGTGCTGACTCATGGCAACTCACACACACACATACACACTGCCTCTATATTTTTAATATAAAAAATACATTTATTTATTCTTCTCAATTTTAAGATTAACAGCAATCATGTTGTTCCATAATGAAAAGAGGTAAAGGCCTATATTTTATTATTTCATTTTTTAAACCTTGATATAAGTCTTGTACTTTCTTAAAGTAATCTTATAGAGGAATCAGCATCTAATTTTTTTTAAGTTCCTACATGGGAAAATTATTTAAAATTCACTCCGTCTTTCATATAAGTTTATCCATTATATACTAAAGACCACAAATTTTTTTAAAAGGATTTGGAGCTATATCTTTTTAAGTGGAGATGACTTCTTATTAATTGATATTCAGAAAAACCAGCCAATATCTGAGTATCTCTTAAGATAGAGCTTAAATTCTATTTCTTCCATGAAATTGACCATAAACAACATTCATCTTCATCACACATTGTTCTCTCTGAGTACAGTCAAATTATAAATTTATATCGTCTTGCAAACTTTTGCCAAGCATGAAAACTTTGGATCACCAAAGACACAAAAAATTAATTAAATTGACCTGATCATACCCTCCAATTTCAAACCAATCATTGGGTATATTTAAATAATGCCAGCAATATAAGTGTTCTGTAAACTATGAAATAATTTACAAATATTATAAATATTGTTAATAATTCTAACTAAATGTCTCTATTTGGAATTAATTTAATAGTATCAAAGGAGTCATTGTATAGTCACTAGGATTTTGTCTGAAAAGATAGCCACCCTCATCAAAACAGTAAACATAGCTTTAATGAAACCTGTTTCTTACGGCTTATTGTATAAAGTTAATGAAGGCTGTCCTTTTAACTTCTCTGGGATTACTTTGTAGGTGTATAAAGCACAGTGCCAATACCCTTTCGGAAATCTTTGTTCATTAAAGGAGTGACCGAATAAGGAAGCATGCAAGTTTTATCTGTTCTTTTATCTGTCGAATCTTTACATTAGAACTATCACTCCAAGACCTTATTTCTATTGCTAAGATATGTCTGGCTCTAGAAAAAGTGCTTAAAGGCATGCCTCTTCATCCCACTAGTCACACTTTTCAAATAGGTAATCTTGCTTTTATCTCAACCTGCCTTATCTCAACCTTTAATAAGACAAGTAGCTATACCTACACTGACAAACAGCAGTAATATTGCACTTAGTCTAATCATGATAGTTAAACAATGCTTAGACATTTCAACCATATCTGTTTTGCATGTATATGGAAGGTGAGGACAAATCCAATTTTCAATTTATCTCATTTATTGTGTTCTATAGAATTTAGGGCTCACACAGTTAGTTCACAGGTCCTATCAGCATACTAAAAATCATTCCCACAGTTGCTAGTAGCATATTATAGATGACATTGTAATGATTCTCCCAACTACCTGTCAGTCATCACAGTCCCAGGGCTTTATTAGCTCTCTCCAGGCAGATCATCTCCTTGGAGAGAAGAATGCGGCAAGCAGAAGCTCCAACCAATTCTGTCCATGTAATGAAATGCCAGAGGACTCCCAAGGACCTCTGACCTTTTCTCCATGGTTGAAGCTGCCTTAGGGGTTCTTTCCCATGGAGAAAGAACCGATACCCTACTCTCCCCTCTCCCCTTCCTCCCTCCCTGGCCAGCCTCACCTGTGATCGCCCAGGGCAGGAAGACACGAAAGCCCTCCCTGGCCTGATAACAGGGTGGCCTGACTGTAATGACAGGCTTTCGCTCCCCAGCTCTCCAAAATGACAGTCACAATGGAGACTGAAACTCCTCAGTCAGATGGAATCAATTACCGGGCAAAATTGGGAGCTTAATTTTCCTCAGAATGAGATAGGTCTTTTGGCTTTGCCATCTCTTTCCCTCCAGCTGGTGGCTTAGTTGGTTGCTTTGTTCTCTGGCCATGTGAACAAAGCTCTGTTCGGAAGGATTTCCAAAAGAGTTGATTTGAAAAGGAAACTCCATCAGCCCCTAAACTCAATACGTGCCGAAGAGACGGACCATTATTAACCACGCAGCATGGCTGGCTAATCACTAGAATTTACATGTGATGGGCACAGGGTTAATCCAATGAGAAGAAATGGAATCTGCCCATACAGGACCATCCCCTTCCTGCAGTTCACCTGACTCTACCTTTGCCTGACCCAGCATTGACAGAGTCTTCCCTTTTGGAAACTACCGTGGAAATAAACCAGTCCCCTCATGAGAATTGTTTTCTAAATATGACATAGTATGTCTTTTAAAAAATAAATAAAGAAAACAAATGACCATTATTCATTTCTCCAAATGGAATTGCCTCCTTCAAATGGCTTAGTAGAAGTGTTAAAATAGCTTCCATTTAATAGGTGATAATAATAACAATAATAATGATAATAACAGTGACTAAAATTTGTTCAAACTTAACTGTGTTTGGGGAACTGCTAAACGTTATTTATTAACTCAATTCCCTCAAAACTGCCCTAAACGGAGGCATTAAGAAGTTGGATAACCTATCCATGTTTACCTGTTAGTAACAGAGCCAGAACATGAACCCAAGAGATCCGAATCCAGAGGCTACAATTTAAAATCACTCCACCACGTGAACAGCACTACCGCATTTGTTCCTAAATGTCAAAAGGGAGGCACTCGCATCCCTTTGTAAGTGGGGAATTTGAAGCATGGAGATATCAATCAACTCGTTCGCGTTTAGGTAGCTCATGAACTAATGAAGCTGCTATTTCACACCACATCCATCAGACTCAGAGGTCCAAGCACGTCCATTCAAACCCTACAGAGGCTTTGCGAAGAGCCACTCTGGCAGTCTTGGATGATGGTCAGCTAAAATCATTGGTAGTGATCATCAATTCTAATATCATTTATGTTCTTCCATCAGTCCTCTTCAGGAGTGTGGCTAAGTCAAATGTGGTGGATTTACATGATTCCTGTAATGATATTGTATATATTGTATTCCGAATTCTATTTAGCTCTTCCCCTTACATAATCTTTTAAGAGGTTACGCTATGAAGTAGGTACACACCTCACCAGGAAAAGACTTTGAGAGTTTGAATAACCTGTAATAAGATATTTTGAATTAAAGCGCGGTGCTGTTTCTACCACTGAGCCCTAACATCCCCATAATATCTGACAGATTAAAAGGCAAGTACTTCATTATTGCCCCTCAATCTCTGAGTCATATAAATGATCCATGTCTTCTAATGATGTGCCATTTAGTAGACGTAGAGCTTGGTGGGTTCATTCAATCATCCTGTAGATACTTAAAGAGTTTCTGCCATATACCAGCATGGTGGCAAGTAAGAGACCATGGCTAAAGTCTCAGGACAGGGCGACCAGTGTTCCTGCTCTCATGGACCTCGTATTCTACTGCATACTAAATGCAGTGTTTGCAAATGGCTTTTATACTTCTCACACACCCAGTACATTATGTAACAGGGTAGGAAAAATAATGGCAAATTTGTATTTTCCAGTTAGAAAAAAAAATAAGCTAGATCCTTTTTATTTTCCTAAGGAGTATACCATGCTAATGGAGGCATTTGTGAATATGTGAATACAACTAAGAGGAGAATAATTTAAATTGAAATTACAAAACAGGTAATTTCTCTTTCATTTTATGTGTGTGTGGGGGGGTGAAAAGTAGGAGGTGATATTTATGTTACAGCAGGATTCTTTATAGTTCATATACGTGGTTGGTGTATGTGGATCTTTAATGATAAAGAAATGTAACTACAAAGAAACTACAAAGAAGTCAGATAGACAAGTAGTGCTAATTTAAAACCAATTTTAAATAAATGGAGCTTTAAAACATCTGAAGTTAAAAAAAAAGTGAAATTATAAATTTATAATTGTACATATTTATATGTTAGAATATATAGTTATATGTAATATATAGATATATAGAGAATTATGTAATATATGTACATATATATTAGAATTCATTAGTATTTGATTCGCCAGGATACCAGATTTCGTAAAGCGAGGCTCACCTCTAGTTAAGAGACGTCCGGGTGACACCCTGTTGAATAAGTTGAGAGGACATTCTGTTTTCAGTGGATGCTGAGAAATAATGTTTTGTGTAAGCTGAAAGAAACACACAGAAACACACAATATACAAACACACATTATTTTGTGCCCCATAAGCTTTTTTAGATTAACATAATGTGATTTCTGGATTCAGAAAGGAGAAGACACAGCCCTACATCTCTGCTAAGTAGTCTCCATTTCACTTTCTTTTTTTCTTTTCTCTTAACCCCGGCTTTTCTCATAGACTCTGTTTCTTTCTTTGCAAAAGGCGGGCCAGTGAGATCGGGGAGGCGGGCAGCGGCCGCGCGAGCGTGGGCTTCCCACACTACAGCATCTTCGGCGTAGGTGCAGGAGCGGACCTTGTGAAAGGGGCTCTCTCATCATTATGATTTTTGTGGTCAAAAGGTTGCATACACTATTTTTTTTTTCTGCTGCTAAAGCTTAGAAAGGGTGGAAAGCAAAATATTTGTATAATTATTCAGGCCATCAGGTTACATAAGAGGTTCCACAGCTTTCTGCATCAAACTTGAACAGTTGAAACCACAAATTCTGTTTTTGCAGCCATAAAACATTCATGGCAAAAAAAAAAAATAAATAAAGAGAGAGAGAGAAAATAATAAAATCCATTTTCCATTCGCTTGAAACTTATAAAATTTAATGTGGTGAAAAATGACAGTTTACTCCCTGTAGGAAACTGCTCAGAGCCATGTTTCGTAGGCTCGGTGTGGAGACTTCAGGACACATTTGCAGTTATTGAACACAGCAAGAAATGGCATGCCGAAAGAGGATGTTGCAAGGTAGAATGTCTCAGGGGCAGGGTAAATAAGGCCTTTCTCTAAAAGGAAAAGTCTGGTTCTCTACCGGAATCGTTAGGCTGCATCTCTTCAGTAATCACCATTGGAGCCCATGCTCCACTTGAGAAGTACACGTAGGTAGACACAGGTGTGTTGGCTGCAGTGCGGTAGACATCCCCGCCCCAAGACGGAAGACACTTTGCTGTGACTCGTAACTGAATACGGTTATCAGCATAGAAAGCACTGAATAATATTTTGCTGGCAGTAGTTAGGACCTCCACAAAATGCAGTATTCACGTAACATGTGTCTTTCCGTGGCATCTCACTAAGAGCAGAATTCAGGCATCCAGAGTTAAGCAGCAAAAACGACAGGACCCAGCTCTGTAAATGACTAGAGCAGCAGCCAAAGGCTGGTCCAGTAACGCAGCCGGCCTTGAAGTTAGTGGTTAGACTAAGTGATTTCCAAGGCCCAATTTAATTAATATTGCATAGGAGTTTTAGGAAAGGATCGTTAACCTGGATATCCAAATCGGTGAAGCAGTGAACCATGTAACAACTGAAATCAAGAATTGCCGTGACCACATCTGAGTAAAGTTGGATATTATACGTGGTTTGTAAAATTTCTGAGTCTACGATGGCTTTTTTTTTAATCATTATTTTTATTTTTAAATTACAGTTGACATACAATATTGTATTAGAAAGTGTGGAAAGCAAATATATTGATTAGACACATAACTTACAAAGTGAACGCAATATGATTTCGCTTATGTGTGGAATCTTAAGAACAAAATAAATGAAAAAACAAAGCAGAAACAAACTCAGAGAACATTTTGATGGTTGCCAGATGGGAAGAAGGTAGGGCGGATGAGTGAAAAAGGGGAAGGGATTCTGAGTCTACATTGCTTTAGTCATAGCTTTAATAGTTGACTATTTATATCAAATATCTATTACCATAATAATGCTGTCTAATAAACCACTACAAAACTTAATGGCTTAAAACAATGAGCATCTATTACTGCTTAGGGGCCTACAGATCACCTGAGTAGTTCCGTTGATCTGGCCAGGTTTGGCTGCTCTCAGCTAGGTTTGCTTATACACCTGCAATCAGCTGGTAGACCTGGTGGAAGATGGCTGGTCTAGGGTGGCCTCACGTACGTGTCTCGTGATTCATTATCTGGTAACTGGAGTATCAGAGGTCACACAGCCAACAGTCTCTCATCATCTGGGAGTAGAGCACATGATTGTTCTCATGGCAGATGAGAAGGGTGCCAAGAGAGAAGAGAAACAGACCAGGCCACTTAAAGCGTATGCTCAGAACTGGCACGCCATCATGTTCACCACATTTTACTAGAGAAAGCAAGTTGTGAAACAAGTCTAGATGCAAGGAATGAGGAAATAGAGATCATCCCTTGATTTAAAAAAAAACCTGAAAAGTCACATTGCACAGTGTCTGGATTTAGGGAGGTATGGAGAACTAGGGACATTTTGGCGATCCATCTGCCACACTATGCTAAGATGCTGGTGTGGCTGAAAACACCATCGGTATTTTCTGGTGGTAAAAAAAAAATATATATATATATGTTTCTCCATTTATTTCGTAGTGTTGTATAATGTCCCATAGGCATCATCTTCCATTCAATTTTTTTTCTCCCATGTAATCCAGTCTACTTACCATCATTCAGCATTATATTTGGTCAAACCATAATTGGAGGCTAATTAAACCCCAACTTCATTATCGTAGCATTTATTCTCTGCCTATTTTTGGATTAATGGTGGGTAAACCTACATTGTTATTAAAGATATATAAATATTAATCTGAAATTGGTCCTAATCTGGTTATGATACAGAAAAAGTAGATGTGATCCTTGCATAGTCTGGGATCTAAAATATTACAGTCACAATTGAATTCTGGAGATATGGAAAATTCGAGATGATATACTACCTGCCTGCTATTCTTTGTAGATAATTTAATCTTTTTGAGTCTCAGTTACCTTTTCTACAAAAAAAACAAGTTTACTTATCTAAAGTGTCTTCTAATGTTAAGTTCTGTCATTTTAATTGGACACAGTATACCAACATTTCTGAATAATGCGGGACCCCTGTAACTTACTGAAATTTTAGAATAGATGTTTTAAAAAATATTTTGAATATTCAAAACATCTAAGTATTTTAAAATCCTAGCTATTTTAGTATAGATTGATATCAACAAGGGGATTTGAGAGAGTTTAGATGTAACCAGATATAAATCTTTAGCTACATCAAATAAAAATTAATATCATTCCATTAAAACTTTATCAATACTTTTCTTCCCACATGCTTGTAAAAAACTTTCAGAATGTTTTTTCCATACAAATGTTTTCGAGTAATGCCGCAATTACTGTCCACCAGTCATTTTCAAATCCCACCTTGTTATTAACAGCCTCTTTAATCCAGGTAGATAAACATGCTTAAAAGGAAAGAATTACTTGAGATCAAACTTGGTAAGACAATTCAGTAATTCTTGTCATTTTCTACATCATCTGAAAGAAATAGCTAGTAAATAAAAATAAGAAAAATATTTATTTTATTATATATATCATTCCACAGAAAAATACAATTGACATACAGATATCAACTATTGATTTCTAGCTTAGAATGAGTTCTTAGTGATCGTCATAGGAAAGAGATTTACCTCTATATTCAATGTTTCCGTAAATATTTCAAAAACTGTAATAGAAGATAAACACATTAGAAATTTTCCAACTGTTAACCACCACAATTTAATATTACCTACTTAAAACCAACATTATTTCCCCCTTATTAGAATTTGGCACATTTGGACGTTGGGTACAATTAAAAATACCTTTGAAGAATATAAATGAATCTTTTCTATTTGAGAAGAAAAATGCAGTGCTTGAAATACTAGCTAACAAACACATGTAAAAATGGAATATAAGACAGACACCCAGGAACAAGCCATGTCATTAGCCTGTTAAAAGCTGGTCAATACCAAAGCCACAATTTTTTTTGCTATTATACATGTGTCCTAAGAGTATTTCCATTTGGCAAAGCCGTGGCAAGGTGCATATTCCTTTTCATACTTTTTGTTGTTTGTACAAAGCTATTTTGGTTGACTCCATACAAATAAAAGGAAATAGAAGCTTGAGGCCACCACTGGAATTTTTCAAAACAAAGAAAACCCATGTGTTTCATTCAAACAGCAATTGGGGGCAAATGTGGTTTTTGGCCAACATTTTCCAGAAAACCACTTAATCCTACAAGTTTCTTCTGCGTCTGGAGATACAACCAGAGTCCCAGCTGACTGGCTTCGCCGAGTGTGGAGATTCAGACTGGTCCAGGATATACACTCAACACCAAACAGAGGACATTTACAGCAATATGGAAACAGGAAGTACTGATGCATTTCCCATTTTGGGAATGCATGAAATCACGCCGAATACCTACAAATGCTCAGGACTGTGATTGCGCCCTGGACCGTTTCTCAGGGCTCTTGTTTTTTGCTAACATATCTGTATAATGCTCTGGAAACTGATTTCCTGAGTCATATCTAGACTTTACTATTCACTAATAGCGGAATCCCGAGTAAGTCACTTAATCACTTTTGACCTCAGTTTCCCACATATATACAACATGAAGATAATAGAGTGTAACTTGTTAGCAGGGGAAAAGGTTATATACCTAAAGCCGTTTGATGTAGTGTCTGGCAGTCAATAAATATTAGCTATTGATAGTTTTATATAATCATCATCATTGTCATCATTAGTTATATGCAACCAAACACATATGAAGAAGTCTGACCATAAATCTGACATCAGTTTTACATATCACATAAAATGCTTATTCCTAAGAAAGGAATTTTCAGAGAATTCCTCACCAGAGAATTCCTAATATGGAGAACTGCCTTCATAACTTTGGGCTCCAGTGCTCATCCGTGGCAAATCATTAAAGGAGGTTGAAAATCCCATCTCCTACTCGGGCTCATCCTAAACTCTGAAAGCCCCATTCATCCCTGGACTCATCAATCAGTATTTATGGAGCACCATGGCAGACGGTGATGGAATTAAAGAAGGGGGAAGTCCCCTGCTCCAGACAGACTCACGCCCGGCAAGGAGACAACCATGTTACTAATAATGACCGTGCATTAATGCAATGCAGTGGCAGGGCCACAATGTGGAGGGCACTTACATTCATGCCCGAGGGACCTGGAAGAGGCCTGACGCCTGAGAAGAGACCTGGGGTCCCCGTCTTGGAAGATAAGAAGGAGTCACCAAATAGTGAAAAGAAAGCAGTGGATATCAAGGGTTCTGAAAGCTCCCGACATGTAAAGAGAATTGTGAGAATATATCTCTACCCGCCCCCCCCATACTCATTATGCAGAACATGAAAATGAATTAAAGCACAAATCGTTCAGAGATGCCCACGCAAACCTCAGGTCTGAAAAAAAGAACAAAAAAATGGCAAAAGAAAAATAACTTTCTTAGATAACACTATATTTGACTTGCTCTTGGAAAAAATCTCCCTGTGAATGCCTCTTTCCACAATCAGAATCCTTTTTTATTATTATTATTTTTAATGGACCAAAGGAAACGAAATAATATTTATTGTGTCTTGCATTTGATCCTTACGAACTTGGCATTAACCTCATATGGAAACACTTTGACGCCCCTGAAAATAATTCCTTAACCACAAACATGTCTTCTACTTGTCTGATCTCAAATTGTTCCAAGTGAGTATCACAATTTTAGGTCAGGTTTAAGGATATGACAGGCACTATCAGTCCATTAAATATGAATGATATATGAGGTAGAGGGCGGAGGTGTTGGCACAGGAGAGACGGCGGGCGGGAGCCCCATCCCGGGTTCTGTGGAGCGTTCGCCTTCCCAAGGAACTTTCCAGTCCCATCTGAAGACACTTACCCGGCAGCTCCTCGGCACAGATGAAGGAGGAACAATGGAACTGCTCTCTGTGTCCATCACACCCAGATACCATCTCAGAACCTCAGTGGAGCATGATTATTGGAAGCAAAATAACGCAGATAGGATTTCACATCCAGGCTTGGGACAGAAAAACAGCAAAGATGTGAGGGCACCAACAAGCCCTCTCCCCGCACTCCGCCCTCCTCACCCCCGGCACCCACCTCCTTGTTGCGTTCTCGCTTCCAGCTTCTAACTGGCGACACCTGATCTGCACAGCCATTGCGTTTTCAGAGCACACAAGGCCACTTGAGACTGCCTGATACGTGTGGGAAAGTGGTGGCCATGTTACTTGCACCTGTTGGTGGGAGCTGCCCATTGCCACCCCCCTCCCTTCCCCCAGTTCCCATTGTGTGCCACCTTATTCTGTTTCAGTAGCAGCAGAAAGGAAGTCAAAGTACCCAGCATTCAACATGAACACATACAAAAAGGAGGCCAGAAAACTTCCTTGTATCTCTTTCTTTCCCAAAGCCAGCCCAATGGCCTATTTCAATGGTTAGTGTAGCAATCCTATCTCTTTTCAGAGCTACAGTGCAGAAGTTAGTAAAAGACAACAACATAACCATTTATTTGGATGGCCCATTGAGCGTTACTATTATTATTCAGCTTCTCGCTCCTCTCTCTCTCTCTCTCTCTCTCTCTCTCTCTCTCTCTCTCTCCCTCTCTCCCCCCCCATCTCCCCCCACCCTCTCCCTAACCCCTCTCTCTCTGATTCAAAACTATTCACACTTGGTATCCCCAAGTAGACCGTATCTGTTACTTTTGTGAAAGTAAATAGATTTGAGATCAAAGGCACTGAGACTTTTAACTTCCAAGAGAATAGGCTGCAATACTAATAAACTTTCACAGCTACCTTCTTGGAATGTAGACTGAAATTGAATAATTCTACATACAGATCTTAATGACAGCAATGGAGAACGAACTCAAGTTCAAAGGAGAGAGGGAGAGAGGTACAGCAGCTACTGGCTCAAGCAACTGTGCACAATAAAACAAGACCAGATTTTGAAGTTTGATGGCCAAGCTGTTTAGTGAGTGTCCATTACCGTGTGGATACTAAAATGTGAGACCGCGACCACTCAGTGGTGGGAATAATACATCATAAGACCTGGAAATGGAAAGGACCCATTAAATCATCAAGTAATGCCTTTGCCAGCACAGGATGCCCTTCCCAGAGAATATTCCTTAAAGCGCCCCTTGGGATGAGCTCCAAAGACCAAGTCATTTTATCCATCTCCAAAGAGTGCAATCCATCTATCTACAGTATCCGATTGCTGTTATGAAATTAAACTTTGGCCTTAAAAGCATTGTTCCATACCGAACTAGTCCTTAGTACCAGGTTTTCATTAAGCACCAGCCCTAGCCCTTGGAGGAGGCAGCAAAGGTCATTTTATCCATTCCCCGACTTCCGGGCAGGTCTTGTGTGAAATGACACCAGCCTGGCTCTTATTATACAATTCCCAAAGCAGGAAGTCCTATAGCCCCTGTTATAATAGTGCTTTCCCAGGACATGAAACCCTCATGGAGAAAGTGTTTTCTACAGTCTGAGTAAAATCTCCCCCACCCCACAATTGAAACACATGTTCCCACAGTAGCAAAGAACTGTTTATCACCCTCGGTGCGTTGAGTGCCCACTGTAAGTGCTTCCTCTGTGCTGCCTTTTGTAGGACTTTAACGAGGATTTTCATACCAGAGTCAATCAAAAAAAAAAAAAAGGCGATATGGGCTTTTGGAAGGCAAGGTGGTTCTTTTCCTTTTTCTATTTATGGATATTTGGGAAGGGGGAGGTTTTGATTAGGTGTAAAGAGAACACTAAAAACAGAAAAGCATTCCCTAAGACAGTTAACATCAGACTTTGATATAAGTGAGACACAAATCGACTTACTTCTTCATTTCATATTTCATTATATTGGAAGAATCATTAAAAGATTTATGAAATCAATTAAATGTGGGAAATCTGAGATCTACAACCTTAAAATATTGAAATATTTACAATATAGTATGCTAGTTATACATCATTATTATGTATTCTTCTGTTACTTAAAATAGATAAGAGGACTAGACCTCTTACTGGCCATTTCTGATTACTCTATTTTAAATTCCTATCAGTAATTCAAAGTAATGAGATAGAGTATCTCAGTACATTACAATTTGTTTTTATTACCTTTAACTGCTCTTTTCAAAAATTGTTCAGAGTAATGGAGCCTCAGCAGTATTTCAGTAAGGAACCCGGAAATATATAACCTGAGTTTATGCTTCAGACAACTTCCTTACTTGACTTTTAATTAACTGGTAGGCATATGCCTACCAACAAGATGCTTTGAGGAAAGAAATCAAAATTGATAACTTGCATGATATTTCCTCTGTGTTTGAAAAAACAAAAAGTTCATAAGAATAATCTTATAAATGCATGTTTTCATATTAACATTACAGACATTTCTAACGTGCATCACATTGATAGAAATAAAACAGTAGAAAAGAAGCTTACAATTCAGTCATTCGCATTTCATGTTTATTTTCAATTTTGGACAAAACCTGAAAATGTTCAATTCTGGACCGTGAAAGGGTGAGCGGGTACCTCTGAAAGCACACTCATCATTGTTTCCCTGACTTTGTCTTGCATTAGAAACTGAGAGGGGGAAGGAGGGCCTTTTCCTGAGTTTAGGAAGGATCGAAGGATCAGAGTATTCCAATAAACATGCTAATGCGAATCTTTTAACAAAATTATCAAACCGTAATTTCTGCACATATTACCATAAGGTTTATCCTTATGGAAATTCTTAAGAAAGGGATACGTTAGCTCAGAGCAGGTCAGTCATCTTAACAAGTACTTTATTTTACATCCCACAATGTAATGCTTCTGTAAGCCCATAATGCCTTTATATCAGGCAGTGGTGTAAGTACGTGCTTGATTCTCACATAACATTTACTGAGGCCTTTCCTTTTTGCAAGTTTCTGCCTCCAAAGAAAGACATACCTTTTGTGGATTTCTAAACTCAGCCAGGGTTGTTGGGAAAATACTTATCTACAGCAACAATAACAGTTAACATTTTATTGAGTGCTTACCATGTGCTAAACACTCCACATGCATCATATTATTTGATTTTCATAATCACCCTGTGAAGTAGGCACTATAGTGGTTTCCATTTTGCAGGTGAGGTTCACCAAGGTTAAGTATCTTGCCCAAGGTCGCACAGCTGGTGAGTAGCGTGGCCAGGCCTTAAACTGAGCAGTTTGTCTGCAGAGCCTCAGATCGTACGCCACGCCAGGCTTTGCACATGAATCTTTTTAAGTATCACTTTTACTGTCACTCTGCTTCCTTGTGTCCTACAGGTTCAGCAGCTTGGAATCGTTAGGAAAATAAGAGCGCACAGAAACAGCAAACCGAATAGATCTGAAATAAAAACAATATTCTAAAACACCTCTTGTAATCTCACGATCAGTAACAAGGAGCATAAACAATGCAACATAGAGATGCCTTCCTGTCACATTGTACACCTGAAACTTACTGGATTTCGTTAACCAATGTCACCATAAAAGTAAAATAATAATAAATCAATTTGAAGGAAAAGTTTAAAGAGTAAAAATTAACTCTTTAGTTAAATTTGTTTTCCTTTGTTTAAAAACTGGGAGGCACCCGAACTACTTTGCTAATTCCAGTCTAATCCTCATGCTGTAACTTTGGGTCGCATGGAAGAGCCAACAACAATGGCACTAGCCTCCCACCTTTCTGCCAGAAATAGTGACAGTAGTGTGAACATTTAAATATGCCAAGGCCACTTCTAGGAAATTTTTAAACCATTTATCCCTCAAAAAGAGTAAGTTTGTGTACAGAAAGAAAGAAAATAAGACCATCGGAAAATAATTACAGGCATGCCATTTTCAGAAAAAAAGCAATTTCTTATTTTAATTAAAGATTTTGCCTCTTGTTCAATCATCAGTCATTTCATGTAAACTATAAATAGGAACAGTTCTATAAGGATGAATTGTTCTTTTAATGGTTTAGCTGAATATTGAAAAGTAGAGCTTCTGCACTTTAGATCAAAAAAAAAAACAAGCATGTAACTGTTAGTAGATATAATTAGGTATTTTGTGACAGAAGAAGTAATTATTTGACACAAGTGGCAGTTTTAGCTGACTTTAGAAAGTTTGTCTATCTCTGTGGACAAGCTCTCCCTACTAAGAGCAAACGGGTGAGCTTCAAAGCATTGGTTTGGAACACTGGAAACAGAGAGTCAACAAGGCTGGAGAAGAGCTTCCCCTCCCTCCCCCCTGCCTTGTTTTGGGATTTTTTTTTTTTTTCTTCCAGATCTCCTTGTCAATGGATGATTGATATGTGCGGAGCAGCCCTTCAAACGCCAGTCGCTGCCTGAGGCACTTCCTATAATCAAAGCCCACGCCCACCCAGAGCTAATTAGACATTAGATTAGTGTCAACTGATTGATTTAAAGCAGCCGACCCCCTGTCCCCATTCTTCTCTCCCAGCACAGTCCTTCAGGACGGGACTGGTCCCCAAAATGGCCCTCTCAACAAACAGGCAAATTTTTCACAGAAGCTCCAGGAAAGAAACCTAGAGATTATGCAACATGGCTAGAACACACCAGAATAATATTTCTTAGAAAGAAGGCGAGGAGGAGAGAAAGAGGAACAGACTTAAAAAGAGAATGAATCACGTTTCCTAGAGCAATGAAACCCCTCGGTCCAATTTGTTGAGTTAAGTTAGAGAGAGTGTTTGTGATGTTTGAAAGAAATTATTTGCAATTTAAACTAGAAGAGTTCTGAGTACATTTGGCTACAATTTAGATACCATTTTTCAAAGTCTTTTCCCTTCATTCCCTCCCCACCCCCCTTTATAAATATATGAGCCGGGAACATTCAAAGTTGTCTTAATGGATTAAGCAGAGACAAGGCTGCAAGGAGCAAATTAAAAATGAAATAGTTACAGCTGTTGGAACTGGCATTGAGCAGAGGGAGGTAAAAAAAGATTTCTCTCCTCACAGGATAAGGGAGATTTCAGAAACACAAAGCCCTGGCAGAGCTCAGCCGGGCATGCCCACAATACGGTATGAGTGACTCCCCCCGCCCCCCCCTCCCAACTTTTTAAGAACTGTGCAGTTCAACTGCCGCGTACCCTGTGAAGGATCCCAAAAAGTTGTATTTCAGCTAAAAAGTGAACCCATTCCCAGAAGAGACCACCAGAGTACGGGGGCAGCCAGGGGCCAGTTTTCGACTGTTCATTTGCAGATTAAAGACCGTTTCCACTTGTCGCGTCCTGCTACTCCTGGATGCTGGGGTCAGGGCTGGTCCCACGCGCACACACCTCCGAAATCATTTCTGTGAGCGTGGGGCCCAGAGCGGAGCTGTGTATACCCAGAGCAGGCATGTAAGAAAGATGACTCGAGCTGGGGCGATGCCAGTGGCCTTCGTGTAAGGATAGCGCCTCCTGTCTGGGATGGGAGAGGGCTGGAGAGAGGGAAGAGGGGACGGCTAACGACCTGGGGAGGGGCAGGTAGAGGTAAGGAGAAAAGCAACAGCCACCAACCGAACTGGCGTTTCAGCTAGTCATCATGCCTGACGATTAAGGCCAATAATTGTCCCCCCCTTCCCCAATTCAGTAGGAAAAGTCAGTGACCAAGCACGGGGTCTGTAGACTGGGTCTCTGCTTAGTGATCTTCCTGACGCCCCACACTGCCTTCCCAACGTCTGTCTTAACCGCGTTTCACATACACATATGATTCTTGTATTATTGCTGTTCTTAATTTCGATCCCCGTTCTGTCTGCAAACATTCTATGATCTGAAGAGTTATCCCTCTTAGCTCAAGAAGCGAACCAGATCGCACGTAAGCTAGAAGTGTAGGAGGTCCCTAGGGAGGGTTTGCAGGACCCAGAGGGGGCGCTGACCACCGGGTCAAGGACAGGAGTGACAACCGGAGTTTATTCCGCGTGGAAACCGAAGCCCCGAGCTAGCTTCCGCGTGATCCCCACCAAAGCAGGAAAGGTGCGGGGGAGTGGGCACCGGAAACCTAACGCCGCGCTCTAAACTGTGTCATGAAAATGGACGGAAGTTTCTGGAATCCAAAATGCGATCGGGCGCCGGAGCAGAATGGAACTATTTTATTTTCCTTGTGTATGGGTCTTAGCATCATAGTGACAGCTGTCAAGCGCTACTTAGGTTGAAATATGAAGTCCCAAAAGTCAAGGGTAGGTGAAGTCTGGACAATTCCAGCCACGTCACCCTTCCCACCCCCCACTCCCCACCCCGCCCCCGCCTCCTTGTCTCCCTGTGGGGACAGGATTTCAGAGAACAGAACCAGAGAGCCAACACGGGTGAGGCATGCAGGAGAGTCTTCCAAATGCCGATTCGGCAAATTTTAACTTTTTTTTCAGCTATAAACCTTTCAATACCTCAAAATAAATCCTTCAATTTTATATGAGATTTCGATTTCCGCAGCTGTAGATTTATGCAGTGTGCTGAGGCCAGGCCAAGAGAAGTGAACATAAATGATGTGACAGACGCACAAGGATGTTATTCAGCCTCTCACTACGGCATCTCTCACTCGGGAACTTTCCAAATGCCGTGCATAGCCCCTCTCAGTAATTAGCTGCTAAGGCAGCTGATCTTCTGCGATGGACGTGTGTCTCCAACCGCGGGCCCTCTGCTCGAGAGCCGTAGGACGCACCAGGCTTCCTCACACCCGGCCTGGATCCGGTACTGTCGGGCGGGCAGGTCACGCAGGCCTCGCTGTTACCGGCGCATCTGCTCGTGCATGTCTCGATGTGCTGAGCCATGTGCTCTGCTTGCTGGTGGGAAATGAAGGACGGAAATACAGCATGCTTCGGGAGCCAGCTACGTTCACTAGGAAATAATTTCAGATGTGTCAACAGCATAAGCAGTCAGTAGGTTTTGACAAGATCATGCAAGAGGACATATAGGCCTATCACCATATTGCCTTTATTGATGTACTTAAGAATAAATTAATATTTTCTGAAATAATATTTCTGTTATAGATCTGGCCGTGTGCCAGTTTCCTTATAAATATCTTAATTAATCCCCATCATGACAGCATAGCAGGTACAATCAAACTCATTCTACAGAGGAAGAGACCAAGAATAGGAGAGGTTAAATGCACTACCTGTAAAGCATCCAGGTGCTCACTTGAGCAACCCTGTCTCCGTCTGCAACATTATGGATCAACCTAAAGGAATATGATAGTTTCCTCAAAAATAGGAACCTGTGAATAATACAGGGAAGACTGCTCCCTAGCCGAAATTACTGGGAGAGTCCCAAGTCGGTTCTCTCCCATAAGGACAATAGAGGCTTTGTCACCACAGCATCAGCCGTACACGGGAGGACTGGAACTTGACGACTGAGACCAGGATTTTGTATGTAATTTTAACTTTATCGAACTTGTACATGTGTGAGTTCCTTCTGGCCAAGATGGAGTAAAAGGGACCATACCTACCCTCCCACCTGAAACGGATTTTAAAAATTGGGACAAAAAATACATGAAACAGTGATTCTGAGGACATGGGACATCAGTCGACAAAAGACAGTGACCTCTCCAGAGAAGGGAAACAACAGGGGAGCCCCACAATGTGCCTGGCTTACCTCCTGGAGAGAATTCGCGGAACCCAGTGGAGCAGCCTCCTTGAGTTGCTGGAGACAGGAGTGGGTGTCGGGGGCGGGGCAAGGCAGCGAGAGCCTGCAGGGCAGTGCCCCGGAGACCAAAAGCCTTCGGCTTCAGCTGAGGCTGAAGAAAAACTCACCTACCAAGGTTAGACGGAACAGTCTCTGGAGCTCACTAGTGGCCGGGAACAGTTCCTGTCCCTCCAGCCAGAGAAAACCTCATAGCCCACAAGTCATCAGGTCGGAGAAGAGGGGCAAGGTCCACCTGAACTAAGTGCCGCTCCAGACGGAGGTCCAGGAACGTCCCTGGTCCCATGTTTTCCATATACAGCGAGACCATTACTCTTGACGTCTGTCTGGTATTCTCCAGAAAGTGGACTCCCTGCCTCCTGTTGGGGGGGGGGGGTAGGAACTATAGCAATAGAAGGTTGGGAGCCATATTTTCATGTTTTTACACCTCATCCTTCACTCCTGCCTTCTCCAACGCCTTCTTCGGTGCTGATAACCTGAAATTTACGATGTTTCATCAGCACAAATCCGCTTATTTTTAATTACTATCTTTTACAGGCACATAGTTTTCAGCTCCCTATCATCTGTTGAGTCATTTACCAAACCAGTCACCCTTTCTCATTATCTAACTTCTGGAAAAATTTCTAGTTCATTGTGTTCTCCTTCTCTACCTACCTTTTCATTTTACCTCAAACTTTCTTTGAAATTATCTAACTGCTGTATAAGTAGGGTTTTAAAAGAAATGCACATAAGTTCTACTACACATATTTAAGCACATGTTCAAAAAATGTCTAGTCAGAAGTTCAAAAGAATTCTTCCTCAACTGCAAACAAGCGGTCCACATTCTGAATTTTGGTGGCCTGTGCTCACACCCATGTTTAAGGGTTTAAGATATCTCATTCTACTGACGAGAAAGCTGAGACTTAAAATAATTAAAGAAGTTGTTCAAGGTCATAAAGTCATACTTACATCTCAGAGTTGTTACGAGTATTAAATACAATAAATCACAACGTAGTTGTTGTCTTATCATAATCGACTTTACAGAGTTGTTTTTCATCATTAAACAGGTGGTTCTTATTTATTCTCCAAATTCTGACTAGAGTATAGGTACGTCAGTAGGAAAGTGGAGAAGAGAAAGATACGTAAAGGAGTAGGAGGCTCTATGCTCAACCAGGGAATAATGGTGTTCCAGTAGGAGCAATAATAACTATTTCGACTTATTTGTAAGGCTTACATTTGTTTTATCTGGGGATTTTTTTTTTTTTTTTGTAAGCAGCTATGAAACCAAAATATGTTGGGAGAACAATGACAAACCAGTAACTCGTTCGGGACAGTAGGCTGAATAATCCCTTATAATAGGAGAAAAATAAAATATGAAACTTACAGTCATTCCTTGGCCAAATATCTTTAGAGTCTATTAATGCTGCATTCAATTACATTTTCAGAAATTCCTTAATCTACTTTTTAAATTTATTTTGTTTCCAAGTAAATTCTAAAAGTTTTTGCCTTGAGTCATGAAGGAAGAAGTAACTAGTACCAGACTAGCCCTTCTACAATTAAAAAAAAAAAAAAAAAAAACACCCAGAAAACTGGACCAAATATGTGAAACAACAGTTTCCAGACACTGGGCAATGAGCACTACAGGACTGTGATCCCTGAAAGAAGGGAAACAAGGTGAGAGCTGTGACCTCCCTGCATTTCCACCTGGAGGCAATTTCTGAATCATGGTACAGGGAGTGGGAATCAAGTAGAGCATAGTGGTCTCCTTGGCTAAAACTACAAGGATCAGAGTTTGGAGGCTGGGGTGACTGGAATTTCGGTGGCTGAAAGGAGGGACCTGCAAGAAAGAATCCACAAAATCTGTGCAGGGGTCTGCTTGTGTCTTTGGCTGCCTGTGGTTAGAGAGAGACTATACAGGCTAAAGGAACAGTGAACAGAGATAGGACGGCTCATGGGAAGCTCTCTGGAAGAAAATAATTGCGTTATGTACATCTGACAAAAGAGTTGTATCCAAAATGTACAAAGAACACCTACGCCTCAATAAGACACACCTGCTAACTGAAAATGGGCAGAATTATTTAAGCAGCCACTCCACAAAAGAAGGTATAAGAACGGCTGATAAGCATAGATAAGAGTGCTTATAAGACACCAGGATATGCAAATTAAAACCAAAAAGGAGTACTTTATGGTAACTACCACACACTCACTAGAATGGCTAAAATTAAAAAGACTGACAATAGCAAGTGTCGCAAAGATTGGAGGCAACTAGAACTCTCATACTTTGTTGGTGAGAGTGTACAGTCACTGTGCAAAAAAAGACAGTTTCTTATAAACTTAAACATCTCCCTATTCTGTGATCCAAGAATTCCACTCCTAGATATTTATCCAAGAAGTGAAAACATAAATCTACAAAAATACTAATGTGTAAATGTTCATAGCCGCTTTCTTTATAAATAGTTCCAAAATGGAAACAACACAAATGTCTGTCAGTGAGTAAACTGATAAACAAACTGTGATATAGTCACACAATGAAATAAACTTAGCAATTTAAAATGAACAAATTACTATCACAACAACAGGATGGATCTCAAAACCTTATGTTAAGTGAAAGAAATAAGACACAAAATTTGAGTATATACTTTATGAGTCTGCTTATATAAAATTCTAAAATAAACAAAACTAATCTATAATATAGAAATCAAACTGACAATTGCTTGGAGCAACATTGGCTGGGAGAGAGCATAAGGCAGCTAGCTAGGGTAGATGAAAATGTTCCATATATGCATATATGTGATTTTAACATAAATATAGACATTTATCAAAACTCATCCAACTATTTCAAACTGTTCTGCTTAGCTTAAAATGTTTTTTAAATGTTTAATTGCAAACATTTCTATCCCCTGATCCATTTAAAAACATTTTATTTCTGGCTTGAAATAACACATATTTATTACCTTACTGTTCTTTAGGTTAAAAGTCTCACAAGTTTCCCTGGGCTAAAATCAAGATGCATTACTTTTCTAGAGGCTCTAGGAGAGAATTCGTTTTCTTGACTTGTCTGACTTTTAGAGGCCGCCCATATTCCTTAGTTTATCCCCCCACCTCCAGCCTTGAAAGGGACCAATGTAGCATCTCTCTGAACCGGCTTCATCATCACTTCTCTTTTTCTCGGCCTCACATCTCTTTCTACCTCCCTCTTCCCCTTTTGAAAAGAGATTTAAAAACTTTAGTGGAGAAAAATAGGTGTACTTTGTTGTATTTATATATAACTCAACAACGATTATTTAAATGTTCATATTAATATGTTCTCCAAGAGTGATTTGAATTTTAAAGGAGAACAGAAAAGCTTTGATGAGCAATTAAAGAACACTCACCTGTCAGAGGAAGAACACTAGAGTCCTCTCCCCAAGTACCGTGGTGGGAACCAGCAAAGTCGGGTAGAGTGCATTCCCAAGTTGACTTCCAAATCGAAGGGATCCATGAGAAGTAAGGATCAGGCAACCAGCTCACACGATCAGAAGTATCAAAATTAGGATCAGAAATGAAGTATGTGCCTCAAAAAGGAATGAAGGTGAGAAACACAGGAAATCTGTGTCTGATAAAGGGCAAAAACTAGAGGTACCATTGGTCCTTCTTCATAGAAGAAACAACATGATCTGCTAGCACAAACATAGTAATGGTAAAGAATGTGAACCACCAGCAGAGACTGCCAAGGACTCTGATTACCCTACTGTTTGTCTGTGTCTGACTGCAGGCTACTCCTGTTGGCTCAAACCATTTGTGTCTACTCAAAGTTGAGTCTTCTCTGACTATAAATCTAGAATACACCCCAGAATGTTTCTCTTTCTGCTGCAAGATTCATTTCAGAGACCAAAAATCACTGTCATTAAAACAGTAGGCATCTACAGAACATTTGGCATCAAATCGCTTGAGACATTATACTAAATGTTGTACTATTATCGAGAGTAGTATGTGAAGCTACAGCATGAGTGTTATTGAGTATAAACTTTTTTTTTAGCTATGAATTCCATTCGGAGGAAAGATTTTTATTTAAAAGGCCATGGATCATTAACATTTCAATATCCTGAGTTTAGATCTGGCAACTTAAAGAAATTTTTTTAGGGGAAAGGCACACAATCCAAGTGACTATCTTAATTATCTCCATCAGCCCAGTTAATTTGTGGTATATTTCAAGCTGAAACAAAGGCCCAGGAATGAGCCAGAGGTATTCTGCGAAGCCTCTCCCTCAGTCATTCCAAGGAAGAAATACAATAGGATGGAGTTGAGCCCTCTGGGTCTTGGCAGCCAAGAGAAGCAGAGAGGTAGCTTTGCCAGGGCTCATATCAGTGTGGAAAAATCACATCACAACTAAGGTGAAGAATCCTTGAGGATGGAAGACTGTAAAACATCTGATAAAAGCAAAATTTAGAACATGTCCTGAGGATGAGTTTTACTGGCTGAATCAACAGATTTCTACAATGCAGAAACTCCACAGAGTTCTTTGCTAGCCTCTTGATTGTGCATAGCTATTTTTCCCTCCCTAAGTCAGTACCATCGATGAGTCTTCATGCTGGATCCAGGGAGGATCCTCTGACATCCACCCAACTTCCCAAATGTCCCCACGACCCCAGCATGTTCTGTCGTGCTTCTCCCATTGGATTAGGACCTGTGCACATGACCACGAGTTCAGATCAGGCCCGAGCTTGCTCTACTGGATGCTCCGGTCTGGATTGTTTCTCCCGTCTAACAAATCAATGCTGCGTCGCAAATCAGGGCTTAAGGAGAATAGATGGGAACCCAGATGGCGTGTTTAGCAAGGATGCCGAGAAGACCAGCACGGCCCCAACGCCTGCAAAATCCCCACAAGTTCATTTCCAATGTTCGAAATTCCATCATTGAAAGTTTATGTCATTGAGTTAAAGTAGCGAAATCTACCAACATATAGAGAGCATGTAGACAGAGCGTTAAATCATTATTAGTCATCAACCACTTACTATGAATTTTCCTATTCTAAATGTTTCCACAGGAACAAAGGTCCATGAGATTTATGTATAAGAAGGTAAAATATAACCCCCATGCCCCAACCAAATGGAAGGAAACCAAGTAGGAATAAAGAAATTGGGGCAGGTCAGGGCACTGAGAATCTTGAGAGGAGAAGCACATCAGGAAAACTAAAAGAGGAAATAAGCAATTGCCCAAGACATATTTTATCGATTTCACAATTATGTAAATTACCCAACCCAGAGAAAGGTCTGTGGTCAATACCTCAGGAAGAACAAAAGCCAGAGATTGCCTTCCCCCAAGGCGCTTTCAGGAAATGACTGAATAAAGTCCATGAAAAGTCACTGCAGTCCCTCTGGGAATGCTACAATGCAGTAGCTCGAGGCCACGGTGTCAGGCGGATGCTGGACGACCAGCAGCCCGAGTGTTAAGGAAAGAGTTTCTGTACCGGAAGTCTAGGCCGGGCCAGGCAGCCTCCGTGGTTTCGCTTAGGAGCCTATGGTAGAGAACATATGATTTACTGTAGAAGCGCCTCTGAGTGGAAACAGTGATGTTCAAAACAAATAAGACAACTTATCCACCTGGATTGGGATGCCTGACAAATGCCAAATACAATGCTAGTTCCTCCTCGCGACATAGTCGGCCTGGTGGTCAACAAGGAAACCAGGGGGAACAACATGGGAGAAGTGTTTGGTAGAGAAATGCCTAGAATGTTTGATGAATCTGGAAGAGGGTCTCAAACCCACTCCTAGGGAAGGCTCCCCATGCAGGTTACATCGGAGCTAAGGCTTGAAAGATGAGGGACTGGGCAGATCTAGAGGAGGGTGGATTCTAGAGGAAGGAAGCAGTAAGGCAATGAGTTCACAGCCATAGGGGCACATCAGGGTGCCCAGAGTGTGGAACGGGTGAGAGAGCAGAGGCCAAGCTACAAAAAGTCTTCTGTATGTGTCCTGCTAAGTAATCCATGTAAGCACGCACCCATGTGTGTATTCACACACACACCCCTCCCCCCTTATTCCAGAAAGAATTTAAAGTGACTTTTGCTACAGAGTTTGGATTGTATTGTGAATGCAATTGAGTGTAATTCAAGGATTTTAAGCAGGAATGACATGCTCAGGCATGCATTTAAGAAAGATTATTCAGGCAATGTAGAAAATAAATTGTAAGGGGTACAGGGAAAAGGACAAGACTTCAGGCAGTTAAGGCAGAATAGAGGCAATTACAATAATCCAAGGGAAAAATGAAGCAGGCCTGAACTAATGCAGCAGCACTGGGAATGGGGGGGACTGGATGGATTCGAGAGGTATTTAAGATTGGGCAGAATAATTTCAAATTAGTGGGCATAATGATACTTAACGCTATGGGAGTAAACTGAGTAGAAAGAAATTTCTCAGGAAGTGTGTCTTGATCAGGAATTTGAATAAAGGAGATAAGTGATCTAGACAATCTGCCTGATATTAGAGAATTTATAGAGTTTACTTTGAATTTCCATTTGAATCATCAGCCTAGTTTCCTTTAAGCATAACCTTATTTCTTTCAAGGTACAAACCTCTGAGATAATCGAATGGTCATAATTGCCCTTGGAACTACTCAGTGCATTTTTCAAAGGAGTATTGTTGTTAGCAACAGCTTGAGAATCAAAAACCATCTCCCTGTCATGCGTAGTTTGCAGCAGGCAGAAATTGAGAGAGGTGATTATTCTCCAGAAGGGAAAGCCTCTTCCCAGTTAAAGCAAACACATCACACAAAAATGTAATATCCAGTAACTTAAATTAGACATTGAGTGAAAATGCTAACACAAAACCTGGAAGATAATTAGTCCTCAGTAAGTATTCTTTGGATCTGAAACTGCTTTTAAAAGAGAGTTTTTAAAATGATCATTGAAAGAATAGACTTTAATACAAATATAAAATTTGAAAAATCTAAAGTTTAATAGAATTTGACCTACGGGAAAATAAATTGGGGAGAAGGAGGAACGAGAATGTGTTTTGTGAATGAGGAGTGAATTTAAAAGAGACTAGTAAAGGTTACCCTTGTAGAAAAGTAGTATTTTCTTTCCAAGACTTTCAGTAGGGGCATAGAATCACTCCCAAATGAAAATTTAAGCTATAATAATACATGCAGCTGAGCATGACTCTAACTGCTTTAAAAATGTGAAGATTATGTTATTTGTTAGTGTATTCAAATCCATAGATTAAAAAAATATTTTTAAAAAAACTAAAAGTAATTTTGAAAGATACCTAAAAGACGTTTCTCAAAATTCAACATTATATATCGATATTTTTTCATGTTGTGATTTAGACGCTGATGGATAGTTACTTAATCTGAAAAATATCTGCCCCAAAGCAATAGCCAGCGTCAACCAGATTGTCTAGAGGAATGTCCAAGAAAGTGGGAAACAAGAAAAGGGAACTGTGATTATTTAGCATCCTCCTAAAAGTTCTAGACAAACAAAATAAAAGGTACAAATATTTAAAAGGAGAATACAAAAGTATGATATCTGTGGACGACATGATCATCTATTTACTTGCAGGTAGTTGGACTATTAAGAAAAGCACATTGTTTATAAATAATGTTTGACTTTTTGACTGGCTTGACTATCCTAATGGGCCAGATATATGATTTTTCTGAGTAATGATTTTTTTAGGTACAGCAATCAGGTAGCCAGTATTTATTGCATGGAGCAATAAATTATTTGTGGGTGATGTTATCACAATTGAAAAATTTAAACAAAATTTTAGAGAAAATAGAGTATTAAATAAATATATAGAATTGATAACCATTATATATGTATACATACACACACACACACACACATATTGTACAGCTAGACAATAACAGTTGAGGGGGGAAAGGACCATCATTGGCAATCCGTATTTTATGACCCAGTTTCCTCTCTTCTGAATCAGTATACCAAAGGTATGTCCTTTTGATTTTAGGAGGCATTAACTGAATGTAGTCATTAACTTACATAACAAATATTGCTGAGTATGACTACCATTCAGCTCCTGTGATCAGCACTGGGGAGACCATGACAAGTCCCTGCCATCATGGCAGAAGTACAGAGTGCTATGGCCGCATATGAGAGAGGATATAAACTTATTTGGAAGATTAAGGTCCATTGATCCTAAGGATGTGTAGTGATCATTTAAGTCCATAAGGGAACAACACTGTTCTACATAAAAGAAAAGAGTTTAGAGTTTAGAAAGTGAGACGGAAAGTAGCTTAACAGAGACAGGAAAAGGCTAGATCTACTGAGCAGAGTAGCTTCCTGTAGGGATTAGGATTGTAGCGTGAGCAACCCAAGGTTTTGAGTGGAAAGGGTTGGCTGATGTTTGGGAGGTAGAATCTGTAATGCTGGCAGTTGCTTGGGGTGGTTGGGTAGTGGTCCCCTTGTCTGAGATAATGGACACCAGGGGCAAGTTCCTGTAGCAGGAGCAGGTTCCCAAGAAAAGGCCGGTCAGTAGACCACAGAATTAGAGAGAATACATCCTGGACTCTGACTGCCCAAGTTCAAATCCATCTGGATCCCTTCGGGGGAATATTTTAACTTCCATGACTTTTGTTTTCTTAATTTATAAAATAGAGGTGACAATAACAGGATCCACCTTGTGAGGACTATCGAAAGTTATTCCTCTAGTATTTAGCAGAATGTCTGCTAATGTGACTACCGCTCAGTAGCTATTCTTTAGCATTATGACCAGTGTTTCGACACTTGTATTCCAAAGTGTTTGGAAACATCCAGGAGGGGACATTTTAAAGATATGTGGCTATGAAGGTCTGGACCTCTGGAAACAGACTTGGACCAGAAGTATATTTGAAATCAACATGCACATAGTATTTGAAGTATTTTAAACAGTGGAGGAAAGATTGATTACTGAACAAATGGTTGTGGTCTTTAGGGATAGAAAATAAAGTTAGATCCTCTTCACAACCTGAACATGTAGAAGGATTAAATGCTTAAGCATTAAAGAAGAAAGTGTAAAAATGTTACCTTAAGATAAGAAAATTCCTTATAAACGGGAAACAAAAAGCAAAAGCTATCAAAGAAAATATATATTTGAATGCATTAAAATTTTTTAAAATCTAAAGTTAAAAAGCAAATAAAATTTTGGAACAAAGACATTGGAAAAATATAACGTAACAAAAATATACATATATAAAGAAGATTTATAGTTAAACAAGAGACAAACAAGCTCATTAAGTAGATAAATTGTATGATAAGGCAGTTAACAAAAGTAATACGAATTGAATTAACATTACAGACTGGCAAAAAATCTTAAAGTTTTCAAGTTTTAATTAAAGTTTTTTAAATTTTAGTAAAAGAAGACATGTACCCCAAAGCACTAGTTTAGCAACTTTTTGCTCACTTATCAATAAAAAATTTTTCTAAATATACAAACATCTTCACATTTCATATTTTATGTTAACATTATTTATTCTTTAAATCGTTGCAATATTGTAAATATCGACATCTAAAACTATTTCACTCTTTTACATTTTTTTCAACATAATCTAAATCCAAAAATTATTTAACATTCACCGTCATTCAGTAAAAAAATAATTTGTTCTTTAAGATTTAGAAACTATAGCTTTTTTTTACTTTGAATTTCTATTTTTATTTCTCTTTCATAGATTTCATATATTTTTATCTTAATATATTTTATACTTCTACAATTGTATTTTTTGATGCTTGTCTACAACAAAATTTAATTTGAAAATTTAAAACCTATTTTATTTTAATATATGTTCATCTCTGTGATTGGCAGAATAACATCCCCCAAAATGTCCTTATCCTAATATCTAAAACCTGTAAATATGATACATTGTATGGAGAAAGGAACTTAGCAAATGGGATTAAGATTGTGAACCTTGAAACGGGGAGAATATCCTGCATTAATTGCACAGAGCCAATCTAATCACGTGAGTTCTTAAAAATGGAAGAGGAAAGCAGAAAAGTCCATCGGAGAAATGAGATAATGAAAGAAAAGGCAGGAAAGAGACCAGGTGTGAGAGGGACTCTGTCCACTGAGGCTGGAGGTGAAGATGGAGGAGGCAGCAGAGAGCAGAGGGAGGGTGGCCTCCGGAAGCAGAGGAGGGCCGAGGACCAGCGCGAACACGGGACTTCAGCCCTACAACTGCAAGGACCTGGATTCTGCCAACAACCGGGATGAGCAAGGAAATAGATTCTGCCCGGAAGTCTCCAGAAAAGATCCTCAGCGCTCTCTTCGGAACACGCTCCCTCAATTTTTGCAATATGGGTAGGCCGAGAATTTTCCAGATCTTCAGGTTCTGCTTCCTTTGGCTTAACAATACCTACAATTTATCTCTCTCCTCTCAACGCTTGGCTTAGAAATCTCTCCAGCTATGTCCAGTTTTCTCACTCACCAGTTTTACCTTCCACAAAACACTAGAATACAATTCAGCCAAGTTCCTTGCCACTTCGTGAGGAGGACCGCCTTCCCCAGTTCCCAGGCCATTCCTCGTTCCCATTCGAGGGGTCACCGGAATGGCCTTCTGCATCCACATTCCTACCAGCTTTCAGTTCATGATGGCATGTGGGCTTTTTAAGACCAGGGGCTTCCCCCAGAATGCTCCTCTATTCCCCCTGAGCTCTCACCAGAATTGCCTTTAACCGTCTTAGTAAAGTCATGTTGCCACCAAATAAAATGCCACGGAAGAGGCATTATTTCGATAGCAGCAGCATCTTAAATTGTAAAGATGTACATGAAGCACCCCTCCACGGCTGGCCTCTCTCACCGGCCCAGACAGGGCTCTTTACGGAATGTTGCTTTAGACAGAATAGCTATCTGCTTTCTTCCTAAACATGATGCCTCACGCTTCTCTCTTTTTGGCCAAATTCACTCTGAATTTTAGGACATCTGATTCAACGGAACACAGCTGTGTCTATTGCTGTTTCTCCTCTACCCGTGCGAGCAGGGTGACTGCACTGATAGAAGCATCGTCATTTAAAGAAGGAAAAAAAAAAAAAGGTGCAAAAACGTGAGTGTTGCGTTTTCTTAGTAGAAGACAGGACCTTCTGAAGCACAGAATACACCAAAGAGAAGGCACTCTGGGTGAGCCGTGGAGAAGCTGAGCGTGAGTGCTCTCAAGCCGAGAGCCTATGGGCATGACCCAGAGAACACCTACCATGGCCCGGACCGCTGGGATCCAGCCCTGCTCCCCCTTCGAGTTAATTCTGTGACTTAAACTAGTCATTTAACTTGCCAAGTTTGTATTTCCTCTTCTACTTAAAAAGAAAAAAGAAAAAAAAAAAAAGGATTAGATTAGATGGTTTTAAAGACTTCTTTCTAGTTCTAAAATTCTGCAGTTCTTAATACATTCAGACATTCTTTCACATGCTTTGACTACTAGAATCTCCACCTTCTTTTAATAAATTCTATTTACTTGCAGGTGGTTGGACTATTAAGAAAAGCAAATTGTTTAAATAATGTCTGACTTTTTGACTGGCTTGACTCTCCTAACGGGCCATATATATAATTTTTTTTTTCCGGGTAGTGATTTTTTAGGTACATCAATCAAGTAGCCAGTATTTATTGCATGGAGCTAATTAACTTTCAAAATGACATTTTCATTTGTAACATTGGTTGAGATTTGAACTCAGATCTCATCAATGAAAAGCAGCTGCACTAATAACCCAAGTCCCAGCGAGCCCCCTAATTCTCCCAGCTTACCTTCATCATAAACGTGTGATTAATCACAGGTTTAAGGGGGTTCTCAGTTACTGTGAAAACAAATCATTACCAGAAACTGGCATTCCCAATTTATTTTATTTATTTTATTTTTATTTTTATTACTTATACCCTATTCTCCATATTTTCCATATGTTTTGGGGTCCTTTTCATCCATCCAGGACCTTGTAGAAAGCTCAGCTCACCCCCATATCCTATTGGGTCACAGTAAACAGAAAAATTTTGTGGTCCCGCGTCCTTCAGCTTTGTGAGAACACCTTTTTTGATGAATAGCTACATCAATTCTCCCCATCCTCTATCTTGTGAGGAGGCAAGGACCTCTCTCCTAAAATAAGGTAGGCCTTCCGAGGGAACTCATGCTTCCCGTAGTCATTTCTGTCCCCAAGTTCCTGCTCTTTCTGAACTTTATTTTATTCAAGTCTCAGATGAGTGTGTTCTCTTTTCCCTGCCCAGCGTCACACTTGAAAATACATCCCCATTGCCGTGCCTCTCCCCAGATACCACCATCCTTAGCCAGGTCTGCAAAATCAGCGCCTGAGGAAGTTTGAAGTTGAACAGTGACACAAGGTGGTTTCACTGCCCAACACCACAGGGACCAAGTGAGCAGGTCCCTGCACAAAAACTCCATTCGGCAATCCCATCCCAGGAAACTTCTCACCAGCTGTCTCTGTGCCTCGTGCCTCAGCCCTCTGCCCTGAGTTTCATTTCCTTCCGTCTCTTATGGCCAAACTCCATCTCTCCTTCCACAGGATGACTTTTTGCTTATGCGAAATAGCACAGCCCTCCGCACCCTACTTCAAAGGCCCTGGCCCGTGGTAGCCTTTCCCCAGACTCAGTCACAGTGCTCCAGGGAGCAAAGATGGTTTTACTTTCTCCCATGATCAAATTCTTAGGTAGACCAACCTTCGCCATCAGTCCTTGTAAATGAAGAATATGAAATGCCAGCTCCCCAATATAAATTATATGAGCATCTTCAGAAGGCAGAACTGTTCCTCAGTCAGATCTGTTTGTGTTTGGTTTTGTTTTGTTTTGAATAGTATATTTTGCTTGCCACTAACATCACACTCACAAGGACTCACACTCGTGTCCACAAAAACACACACACACAGCCTATTTGACTCACATCATCTCTTGAACATCCACACACTAATAAACATGGGAAATCCACAAACTAGTCATCCAACCCCTACTCTCTCAGTGTCTGCCAGTCTGAGACGTGGAAAAAACAGAGAAGAGGAAACGGAAGAAAGTCAAAGAAAAGCAAGACACAGGAGGGCAAAAAGCGGAAGTAGTAAGGAGGAGAAAGAAAAGAAAACGTGTGTGTGCGTGTGTGTGTGTGTGTGCATGCACACACACGTGTGCACATGCTGGTGTGCTCGATTGCAGAGAACCAAGGCAGTGGTAGAAATGCGAGTTGTGGGTGGGGTCACTGCACTCTGAGCCGCGTCTCCTGCTCTTCTGCGGAGCTGGAATCTTCCCCAGTGCGAGGAAAATGTGCTGACACAAGCTCACGTGCACAACGCACACGTCCCTGTAGAAAGATCACAGACTCACACCTGTGTAAGAGCTACCGTCTTTACCCTGCAAAGGATGACAGCCGGAGAGCAGTGAAGTTAGTGGAATTAACTAACTTTTATAAAAAATGTTTTAACTTTATTAGGAAGTTGTAAGCCATGGAGCCGAGTCTCCACGCATTAGTGAAGAATAGCTTTGCTTTTGTTTTCCTTGGCATTCTGGCACACATTAGACTGCAAATCGGGCCTGGGAGGAGAATCAAAACTTAAAGATCAGAATTCACACGTTCCAGAGACGAATGGAAAGTTCTGTTCCCAGGAGGTCTTTTCTTGTGACATGTCCGGCCTAATAATGCATCCCTCTGAGGTTTAGCAAAGTGACCAGGTCTGGGGTGTTAATACAGACCAAACCTCAGCCCTCTCAGGGCTCTCTCCTGGTGAGCCCAGAGCTCCCACAGTCCCTACGCCCTGAGATGCTACCACCAGCTGTGAGGCCGTGGCTCTGGAGAGGGTCATGCCCACAGACACGTCTTTCTGTGTGTGTGACCAGCCTCTGCCAACTTGCGGTGAGACCTTGGATGCCAAGTGTAACTAACCAACTACAGGAGTCCCCATCCTGTGGCTGCGGGCATCTGCTTATGGGAGTATGTTCCCTGGACGTCATCAGAGCTGTGATTGGAGACGCTTGGGGTCTGCAGGACATTTGGAAGGGAGTCTCTTCGACCTGGCATTTACCCTTGGGGCGAACTGTCCTCTCTTGCTGCCAGTAGTTACAGCGTATCTTTCAGACACAAGTTTGTGAAACCCTTAGTCACCAAGGAAAGGCTTCTGGCCCACCCATTACCATTTTTTTTTTTTAATCTTTTGACTACCAGTGCCTCCAGAGAAAATGGGACAAAAAGAGGAAATGACTGAGTAGTCTCAAAAATTAAAAAAAAAAATCAAAAATAACTTGAAAACTGGCCCCAAATTAGATGGCAACATTTTTCCAAGTTTATCCTGACAATTCTGAAGTATCTGTCACAACAATTTCTTCTTTGATTCCATGACCCTTTCATTATCTCTCATTTGGATTCTTACAAAATCTTTGCCGGTGTTATACTTCCCTCTAACATCTCTGTCTTCCAAATCATCCAGTTATTTTTCTGAAAACAAACATCTGATTACGTTCCTTGTCTTAGTGGCTCTCTCTTCTCTGTAGTGGAAAACTTTGAATATATGCCCTTTATACACCATGGGATATTTATATTTCCCCACCCATGCTGCGTACGTCCATGCCAGTACTTAACTGAATATTTCATTACTCCTTCTGGAATGTTCTTCATATACTTCTTGTATCGGCAGAGAGCTCCTCCTTCAAAGGCCGGGCCATTTGGTCTTCCAGAGCCCTTCAGATGGGGCTGTTTCTCCCTCCACTCTGGCTGTCTTCTTTTATGCTTATTACGTCCTTTAGTAATATACATCCTGTCGCAAGCTATCGACCTCATTAGTCAAGGGTGTGGCCCTGGGAATATAAAATAAACACAAGGAGACATAGACCACATTTTTAGGTCTTAGCATAAGATATGACACATAAAAGGTATTCAACAAATATTTGCTGAAAAAAATGAATAAATAATTGAGCTTATGACTTATTCAGTGACACTGGTAGAGAGCATGTTTGTCATGGATAATTAAAAACAGGGGCGAATTCACACATAATTCTATACATTTACATACTTATGTAGAATGATACAATTCATGTAAACCTAATGTACAAACACACATAAAATCCATTACTTTATATTTGCTTTGGAAATGCAACCTGCTTTTTTTTTTTATTAACCAAAATGTGTGCCCTAAAGGTCTTTTTGAGTAAGACCTGTCTGCGCTTGTTTGTTTTGGTCTTTTGTTTTTCTCTTTGGTTTTCTAATTACTACTTTGGATTCTATAGACCAGCTATATCCCAGACTTCTTATCTGTCCTCCCTGGGTGGAGTCTCGATTGTTTTTCTCGCTGTTAGGAGCAGTTGCTGTCATGAAATCCTTGTGCTTGGACGCATGTTTTTCTTAAGGGTGACACCGGAGAATTGCTGGGCCGTAGGAAATGCACATTTACATGTTAATAAATTCTAACAAATCGTCCCACATATTGGTTAACAAACATAGTGACTTCCACATACCCTCACTAGCACTAAATACACCGAATGATTTTATTTCTTTCCACCCTTCTATCCCCCCATTTCACCCCCGCTAAATTCCTCATTGATACATTCTGGAAAGTTAGTTCCAGATCTTTCTTTTTTTTTTTTTCTTTACAATGAATGTTTATTAAATTTAGCATTACGTTTTCTTAACATTATTGCTCACCTTTGGTTTTTCTCATTATTTTCTCTTGGCATCACCTTGTTGCTGATTTTATATATATATATATATATATATATATATATATATATTTCCTTGCAATTCTTTCAGAATATTTATAGGAGTTTAACTGTCTTATCGTTTATATGTAAATATGTAGATAACTATCTTCCTTTCACAAGACTTGAATAATAGCATGAGAGTTATAGGCTAAAATGAAACTTTCCTTCGGCATTTTAAAATGTAAATTTCCACCAGCATTTAAAGCACTCACTGCGTTCTTTCATCCAGTGCTGACTAAAACTCTTTTGTCCATACGATTCTCCATCTATTATAGGTTATCTTTACTTTTTTTTCCTGCTCTGATAGCTTTTAGTATTTTTGTCTTGATTGTTGATATAAAGTTTTAATACACTATATCTAAATGAAACAGTAAATGTTGATAAATGATTAAGAAACTTCTAAATGTTTAGATGTTTTATGTTAGGTGGAGAAGCCATCTGAATGACTAAATACCTACTGGACTTTATTTTAGGTCCAATGTCAAAGGACACAGAATAACTGAGTTGTGACTAGCTGTGCCCTAATAGTCATGTGACCGGGTTTAAAACTCCTGTGGACATCAATTTCATCTTTCCTCATACATAAAATGAAGAGGTTATAGAAAGTATCTCTAAGATCCTTTTCAGTTATAAAATGGTGCGCTAGGAGCTCTGAATCTCCATAAACCATAAGAGTATTTTTTTTTTCGTGGAGACAATATTGAAGACAAACTATCCCAGTGATATTACTACTTATTAGAACCACATCATCGAAATGGTTTCTAGAAATTGAACAGCTCTTAACTCCCTTCCTTGTGTCCCTTTTCCTTGCAACTGCATTTTGTCTGAAAGTATGATATTAAAAATTAGGAGAATACAAAAGTACAGTTAGGAATGTTGCTAAATGGTGCTTTTAATCTTAGAGCTGAGGTAGAATGGATTGTGTATAGGTCAGTGAATTAAAGAAGCATTTCATATGAGACTCTACACACACACACACACACACACACACACACACACACACATTCAAAATTGTGCCAAAAGGCTACTTAAATATTCACAAAGGGAATTCTAGAAAGCTAAAAGATTTCTCCCTCCAACAGGCGTGAGAGCCCTCTGAATTAAAGCTTCCGACCTCTGAGCGCCAGGCTGCCCCTGATTAAAAACAAACGGAACATGTGCTTGCGGAGCGTAAGTCTACCTGATTTATGGCTTGGAAAATTAAGTTACTATTACTTATGGGGCTTGGAAGCGAAGGCTCAATGCAATAGCTAATTGAGAGTAGAGAAAGGGTATGTGCTGAAATTGGGAAAATATATTTTAGAGAATGGCTGAGTGAAGACATCAGGGTATGTAATTAAAGGCCTTTAAAAAAAAAGTCACACTCCCAGCAACCTCTTATATCAAACGATTGGAATGTGTTGGTTTTATTAACTGGTCTTCTGCCATTAGTTCCATCAAGCTAGAGACAACAGAGTAAATTTTCACCGTTGACCGACTATAGTAAACATTAAAACTTCCATTACCAGATGTCTGATAATAATGGAATATTAGTTCAGGAGAAACATTTGTGGTAGTTCTCCAATAATTAAAGACTATTTCAAACACAGGCAATTACTAGGTTGTGGTAAGCTACACAAAGGTCTTCTGCATTCCCCTAGTCAGAAAAGAACACTCTGATGAGTCTCCTCATTCGTCAGATAAATTTCCAATAAATTCTAGAAAGGAGTCTTATTTTCATAGGCGCAGAGGAATGGTGACTTCCGGCTGTGAAAGGTCAAATGCGGGAAGCCCTGGGAGGGCACGAAGCTATGGACAGTACCCTCACCACCGGCTCTCTCAGACGGCTGCAGGGTAAAGAACTAAAAAATTAAGAGTTAGGGCCGTGACTATGAGTGATAAAATTGATGACATATGTAGAGACTTTTTGTTTTTATTGGACAATCAAACATTCCAGACTGATTGCTATAATTTAGAACAACTACTAAAAATTTCTGAAATTGACGGGTGATGCTATCTAATCATCGTAAAGACCACTTTCATAATTGAACTTGGTTACTGAGGACCTGTGTGTGTATACTTATTTAAATACAACGGAGGGCTATTTTGCTAATTGAGAGTTATTTTTCTAATTGAAGGACTAAAAGAATATTTCCCTTACTTTTATATTTAAATGTATGCATTTTATTCTATACTTGTGGTTCTCATCTGGGGGTGATTTTGCCTTCCAGGGGACATTACACAATGTTTGAAGACATGTTTGATTGTCACAACTGGGCAGGAGGTTACTACCAGCACCTAGATGGCAGACACCCGCAATGCTGCTACATATTCTAATGTGCACAGAACAGCCCTTCGTAATAAAGACCTAGTCAACCCCAAATATCAGTAATGCCGGGGCTGAGCACTCTGCAGGAGGGACCTTTAACTGTGGTGCATCACGTAGGTCATTAACGCCAAAACTTAAAATCCATGGACGCAAACAAATTGGGATCACTAATTGTGACCCTAAAAGGTCTCAATTTATAAAAATTGGATTTGCACATAAATTTTCGGGAGCACATTTATTGTTGAAAATAAGATATAGATGTACAGATTTAAACCAACCAAACAACAAAAGAGAACCCAGTGATGACGTCATCTGGAGGGGAAGCACCTCTCCCAACCCTGGCCTGGCACTTTGTCCACAGCAACAATTCAATAAATACCTGCCGAATTAGGTTTTTTTTTTTAATCAATTATTTACATAAAATATGTAAGAGTAGGTCTTCTCAAGAATTTATATTTCTTTTTTAATGATGATCTAACATGCCTGACAGGAGAAAAAAAAAAATCCTTCTTGAAGACACTTTAATTCTCACATTTTCCTAATTTAAGTAAGATTAACTTAAAGAAAAAGTGTTTGATTTTAAGGAGGTGGACTTGGTTGAAATAGTAGGTAGTTTTGTGGCAATTTTAGCTTCGGATCCGGCTGCGTTAGTGAGAGACGCTCTTTCCAGAGACGGAAGTATTTGTGCGAGTTTGAGAGGAACATCCCACTGCCGCCGTGCCCTGTCCCCAAGCTGCACCATCCCTTCCGCTGGACCCACTTTTTTCCATCAACGACTAGTGAGAATAAAGTCTTCACTGTAGCTCCCTAGCCTGAGGTAACAAAGATATTTCACACCCGCTAATTAGGGGCTGGCAGGTAACCCATCTAACCCCTGAGATAGAAAACACATGGTCAATAAATTGTTTGGTCACACTTCCTGCCACTCTGACTCAGAGATGCTCACACGTCAACTGCCCATTCACGGGTCTCTAACCTTTGGGGTTTTCTGGTCAGGAATTTTGAGGAGGGCAGGAGAGCCAGAGAAACAGTGGCAGAGAGGAAGAGATCCCACGATCCAAAAGCAGAGACCAAGAACTAGAGAAACTGGGATGGAAGTTTCTGGGCTTTCCCGGAAGTGTTCCTCTAACTCACATAAACACAAAGGGTGAAGTGTCGTTAAAGAAATTGTAATTTTACGTCTACCCGGTGATATGTAAGCATGTACGGAAACCATCTTTCACACTTCCTTAGTCATCTTGTTTAAATTACTGATTCTAGACTAACATAACTTTTCTTTATTATTAAGGATTTTAAAAAATTATAAGAAATTAGGATAGTAAGGAAATGGAAGTTAAAGATGTGGCAAAACAGAACTCCTCTTCGTGTGTGTGTGTGTGTGTGTGTGTGTGTGTGTGTGTGTGTATACCTTTTATGTATCACATTAAAAAGTTATACTAACATTCCTTCCTATGGTCAAAGATACTAATCATTTTTTTTTTCTGGCGGCCTTACCTGTACTTGGAAATAAATTAATGGCTGCCTGATGAAATTTAAGTGTAACTTAAAGATGAAAAATAGCTATATGGAGAAAAATAAATCATGCCAATTTAGAGACTTTTTAAAAAGTGATTTCACAAAAACAGCCGAAGCCGACTTCGGCTCGGAGCACTGGGAAGGGTCAGTGGGCTTGTGTTTATCAGGAGCAAATGAATACATCTCGCCGACATAGTGAGATGTTAAGTTAAATACAAAATAAGAAATACAAATAAGAAATCCAAAATAAGAAATACAAATAAGAAATCCAACCCAACTTTTTAAAAATAAGTTTAACTATATGAAATTGCTGAACTTATAGGTCAACAATGAATATAACAATTTCACATGGATTCGTTAACAATAGCATCATATGACAAAGAAAACTGAACAGAAAATTTTAAATGTCTCTCCTCAAATTATCTGTGAAAGAGAATCTTCAAAGTTAAATCTGATCTCCTTTTACCATTAGTGTGGAGAGACATCTTAGAAATAATTTCTTCCTCACCAGGCATGTAAAATGAATTTTATTTCAAGAAAGAAGCAAGCAGTTCCGGTCACCTTGGGATTCCGTGAGAAGTGGGGCTCTGCAGCCATCGTCAGCAGAGGGGTGGGATCGGGAGCGGCCAGCACTCACAGAGCCAGCCCAGACTCTAACTGCTTGACATATACGTACTCATTTAAATCTCACAAGACACCAATAAGATGCCCTTATTAGTAGCTTTAGTTTTATAGATGAGGTAACAAGGCACAAGCTAGTTAAGGAACTCAGCTAAGGTCACACATCTGTGGATTCGAAACAGGATTCAAACCTAGGCACTTACCCCGACACTATATTGCTCCCTAAATAGCCCCCTGTCCTTCCTGACTATGCTCCCGGTGCCCTGACTTACATTTCTTTGTGGGCATTTATCCCCACTTGTTGGATACATTGCATGGGCTCGCGCATTTGTAATTTGACTCTTGCTAAAAATAAATGTGGGGTTCCTGACTGTATCAGTGGGCCTGTTTCATTTGTTAAGGCATCCTCTGGACCTAGACGTGGAAGGTATTAGATAAATAGTTGTTGTAATAAGTTATCATGTGAACGAATGCATAAACGAATGAGTGAACGAATGATATACCTCACTCTAAAGAGCAAGGGAACATTCAAAGCATCAAAGCATCAAATTTATGAATGAGTTTCTAATCAAAGATGAGACACGACCTATGGGATTGAGGACCAAGCCTGAGGATGTTCCCAGCCTCAGGAGTGAGCCTGGGGAGGGCGCATTTCCTCCCCTGCCCGGTGGGAGGAACGTGTGGCCAAGCCTCTTGGGTCTAGAACGTGCGCCATTCTTGACTGAGCCCGGTCCCTTCCGCCACCACAGACACCAGGGGTACCAGCTCATGTTTCAGCATATATGGGACACATACTAGAAGAAAAACATGTCTCAAATACTGCATGGGACATGACTTAGTTTTTTTTTTTTTTTATGATCATTTATCTGAAGTTTAGAATTCACTGCTTATCATTCGTTTTTATCTGTGAACTCCGGCAGCCCTCGCCCGCATACCTGAGACCTCACCCTATTCCTGTTCCCAGCATGGAGCTTGCAATCCCACGGACATTCTGCTGCTAATTTCTTCTGGCCCACACATCTCTTCCTGTTTAGTCTGTGACCCCCTCTTCACCCTCTGACATCACCCCTAATTTGCATCCTACCGTCTGTCCTCAGGCCACTCTCCCAGGCATTCAGAGAGCACGTTAAAGAGGAGAGTGGGTTGTTGACGGGTAACTCTGAGAACGTGGAGGCCGAGTGGGAGAGGGCAGGGAGGGCGACAGAACAAATGGTCAGCAAAGAACCAACGGCCTGCTGGAGGGAGCTCCACAGTGACCACGTTGCTTCAATACGCACAAAAAAAGGGCGGCCCTGGGTGGTGGCAAATGCCACGCCCGCTCCGGTCTGTCGAGGGAACCCTGCGGACGAGGCTGGCAGAGGAGCCCGTTCTTCGGGATGAACCCCAGGCACAGCACAGATGAGGTGGCCCCAGCGGCCACGCGTCGGCCAGTGCGCAAGCCCATGATGCCTCGCAGGCGCCACGACCGACCGACGTCGCCGCTGCCGGCAGCGTTCCAAGCAGTTGACACCTTCACAACACCCGGTTTCCATCTTTTTTTTTTTTTTTTTTTTTTCCCCCTCTAATCCAGTCACTGATCCTTGAATTAGGGAGCTGTCTTCAGAATAGAGTGGGAAGGAACTCGGATCAGCAGAGGCATTCCAACTCCCTCTTCCAACACGGAATTAAAATTTAAATCTGATTTGACACAGTTATTTGGGGAATCCGCGGACTTGTCATGAGACAGATGATTAAAGCAGAACTAAGGGATTTGGGCCTGTCTTTGTGAAGAAGATAAAAAAAAAAAGAGTTGGAGGAATTTGTTTTGTTTCTCCTTTTACACATCCCTCACAAGAAAATTGCACTATAAACGCTTGGCAGTGCACTTGGCTCCAATAGCCAGGCTAGGCATGGAAAAAAAAAAAAAAGCCAAAAAAAAGGTCCTTTCTCATTAGGTTGGTAGTAAGTATACAATGCATTTTGTTTTATTTCTGTCACTAACCAACGTGGCTGAAAAGCGCTCCAGAGAACAGCGAAGTGGGAGGATTTTATTTCTTCGAACCGAAGCGTCCTCACAGGCGATCACGAAGTTACAGCGAAGGGGCAGTAGACAGAGCCTGGGGAGAGCCTGTGCGTGTCCCGGGACTCGCGTGCAAGGCCGGGCGACCTTCGGCTCCTACTCGGTTCAGTTGTGGATCGCACGCAGAGCGACCTCGGAGAGGCCACCACACCGCAGACAGCCCGCTGCTGGCCGCCTACAGGACCCGGCTGCCGAAGGCAGCGACGCAGCTGTGGACTTGGCCAGTGTGAAAGCCAGAGTGGCGTTTACTCCAGGGCACGTTGGCCCCGGGGCTGCCACTGTGTGGCTTAGCGTTTCCAAATAGTGGACCTTTGTCATTACACATTCCTGCAGATCTCCTGCTTCTTCCTTAGGTGCAGGAGGAGGATTATCAGATAAGAGAAAGTTCTTCACTCAAATAAAAACAGGATTCACTGTCTTTGGCATCTAAATTTATTTTTTATTTTTATTTTTTTGCCCCAAGCCCAAGAAAACACCAAGGTTCAGGGATGAGAGAATCCCATACATTCTTTCTATCACCTGTCGATGCTGGGCAACTAGGTGTTAGAGTCTCGTTGGAGATGCCAGCATGGGAACTCGCAGTTCCTAAGGGGAAAGTCGGTCGTCCCAGGACCCTCACACAGCACATGGGATGGGCTGAGGGTGGCGTCGCCTGAGGTCCTGACACCTCAAGACTGTTTTTTATGTGTGTCCTCCCACTCTGTGTCTGAGAATTTCTTATATGCCCCCCCCACCCCCACCGCCTTGCTGAAGAGGCCCCACAGACCGACAAGAGATGTATTGTTCTACCCTGGGCATAGAGACTCCCAGGCCTTGTGTTTGACCTCAGGCAAATCACATAAAGTCTTGGGTCTCTATTTCACCATCCATAAAATAGGAGTAGTTCCATCTGCTCCTCCCACCTTCATAGGGCTGTTTGAAGGGCAAGGTGTTGAGATAATCAATTTAAAAGCATTTAGAAGAAGTAATGAATGCACTTTAGGCATTAATATCTTCATTATTGCCATTCCAATACCAGGATCAGCATCCACTTATTATGACAGTGGGCAACTGTGTAATCCCCCCACATGCGTGCCCTGCCCCCTTAGACGACAGATGGGCTCCCGCCTCTGCGTGGACCATTCGCTCTGCCTGGAATATTTTTCTCCCCTATAGCATCGTTTCTACCTTCCGCTCCCCCCTTCAAGATTTGCTCACATGGCATCTTCTCGGTGAGGCCACCTCTGACTCTTCAGATTACAAACCACCCCTCCACCCCCAGTATTTCTGATGCTCCATGGCTGCTACATACATTTCTATAGAACTCATCTCTTTCAGCATACTAGAAGGTCTACTGTAATTAAGTATAATTATGATTGAAGTAATACATCAAATTGCCGTAATTCGTGTCATTTATTATGTTTATGATCTATCGCCTGTCTCTGTTTCATGAGAACAGAGATGTCTGTGTGTTTTGCTTATTAAAAATATCCCAAGCTTATTTAAGACAGTGCCTGGCACGAAGCAGACATTTAAAAATATTTGTTAAATAAAGTAAATAAAAACAAACCCATGGTCGCCTCCTGCATACCAACTATATGTGCTCCATGTTCCTTAGCCTAGAATCCAAGGCCAAACACAACCTAGTCTCATCTGCCTTTCAGTATCATCTTTCTTGCCCCCTTTTTTTTTTCCTCCTTAATAAACGCATTTCAGCTAATATGGAGTATTGTCAGTTGCCCCAATGCCCTACTGTGTAAACTGTCTTATCCTGCTTCTTTTGCTAAAATGCCCACTCTGTAAATGTTCTCATTTCAAATCTGATTTTCCTTTCAAGTTCTAAGGTTTTTTCCTCTATAAACCCGAACTGCTTTTCTAACAGAAACATAACCTTTCCCTCTCTTAACTCAGCAGTGCATGGCTTATGTCGCCAGTATGACCCTTGCTGTCTCTTATTTTGTAAGGATGCCACACAGTACTAGAGACCAGGTGACTTAAACAACAGCCATTTATTTCCTCACCATTCTGAAAGCTAGAAGTCTGAGTTCAAGGTGTGGGTAGAGTTGGTTTCTGTGGAGGCCTCTCTCTTTGGCTTGTAGATGGCCATCTTCTCCTTGTGTCTTCACATGGTGTGTGTGTGTGTGTGTGTGTCTGTCTGTCTGTGTGTGTGTGTGTGTCTGTGTGTGTGCACATACACATGTGTGTCCAAATCTCTTTATAAGGACACTAGGGCACTTGGATTAGGTCCCGTCTTGAGAACCTCATTTTAACTTAAGTACTTCTTTAAAGACTCTGTCTCCAAAAACAGTCATATTCCAAGATGCTGGAGGTTAGGACTTCAACATATGAATTCAGTGGGATACAATTCAATCCATAAAGAGTATATACTCTCAGGCTCCTCCAAAGGACCTTACAACCCAGAAGTTATGAGTTCTTTTAGGACAGGCACTTGGTCTTACCCATTTCTCTAACTCCCAGGCAATCTAGCATAGTTTCAGAACTAATTGGCTCTCAGATCTTGTTGAATGAACCTCTTTTCCAATCATGATCTCACAGAAACCAGAGCCTATGACGAAGATCGTTATGACTCCTTCATTCTCTGCTCTTTGGACCACCTGTCAGATCAGCAGGGTCTCCTCGAATTTGTCTCAGCTTCGTTCCTTATTTATTTTCCTTTCGAGGTCTCTTTCTTAAGGATTATTTCCCAACGGAGGAAAGATTTCCTTCTTCAGTTGCTTTTTACATATGAGAATAAACTTAGCCTTTATTCTGCTTGGCAATAACTGAACATCCTTGTAGCTTTCAAGAAGGATAAATCTTGTGTGAAAAGGACCACATCGTAATAAATACAGTATGGTTAAAACTCAGAGAAACTTTCTGCCCGAACTAAAGTTATAACTAATTGCTCAAAGTTAGCGCCTATCTTATTTTTAATGCTTATTGACTCAGAAACACATGATGTCCTTGACAACCTACACTTCAAATATAAAATTTCTAAACCTCTTTTCAAACCACTAAAATTTGTATTTCCGTCAAAATATAAAATATCATTACCTAATACAGGATTCCATCTTCAGAAATTATTGAGAAAACTCTAGAAACTTAGGATATTGACAATAATAAATCTCTGTGAGCCTGGAAACACAGAGAATTCTCCATTTTCCAGAAAATGGTTGATCTTCACAGTATAGGTTAAAGATCTTATATGTAGCAATTCAGTCCTCAACTTAATTTTTAGTTAGCATTTATGAGTAAAACTGTGACACCCAGTTTTCTGTTACTGAACAGAAAACTTAGTCTATCAGCGAGATGGAGAAGGTACTAGCAAAAAAAAAAAAAATCACTTGAAAGTTTATGCTCAGCGAGAATGTCATCAAGCAGCTGTGTCTGAGAAACAAGAATACCTAAAAGCTCTGAAATTAAACAAAATAATTCCTGCCATAACTTTTAAGAATAGAAGGCAGTGTTTTCAAGGAAAAGAAGATTGAAAAGATCGAATTAGGCCAAGGAGTGTAAGTTCTAGCCCTGTTTCTGTGAGGCATTTGCTAAGTGGATTTGGGTAACTCACATATCATGTTTGGGCTCTATATCCTCATCTGTAAGAAGGAAAGGCAGATAAAATGGTTACAATAACCATTGTGGAGGCAACGCTGAATTTTGAACTTCGGAGAACTCAAACTTCTCCATGGACTCGGATTATATTTTAAAACCTTCCTTCAATTCAAGAAAGCCCCATTGACTGTTTCAGGAGGTACTTGAACTGGACAGAGGACAAAAGCCAGGAACACACACCACTGTACAATGGTCAGAATAAAGGTCTCAGGATGTACATTTCCACGAGGAGCCATGACTGTAGACAGGGTTGTCTGATCCTCTCAGTGTGTCCTTCTCCCTGAGCAGAGACACTCAGACCATTCATCAAGAGGTCCATAGTGACAACAGTAAACAACCACGAGACATTGTGATGGTGGAAGCATGTCAGTAAAGCAGATGCGTCCCTTGGGTCACACTGTGTCATTCCCCAACCATCTTATAAGGTGCAATGCCTAAAATACAATGACCAGGAAGATGCTGAGACCATAGGTCAGGTTCACACAGGAAAAATGAAGAAAAGAGGGAAGTTGACTGCTTTTTCACAAATTCTAGATAAATGGGGCATTTGTGTTGCATTGCTTAAGCAATCTTATCCTAATACACCCAATATTCTATAGATTTATTTCAAAGCAACATATCTTCTAAGTACCTCCAATAGTAAATGCCAGGAGCTGCTAACGTAGCTTTGCCTAATAGTCCCCAGAAAAACCTGTCCGTTGCCATTCCTGATGGGTTGAACGTGGGCTGGCTGTAGACAGGCCACATCGCCCAAGCAGCCTGTCCATCAGGAAAAGACAAAAAGCCAGTCCAAACAGAATAAGGTCTATTTGTTTAGTGTATACCAGAGTAGTATTTTCTTGTTTTCATTCCACTTGGCAAATCTCATCAAGATCTAGGTATGCAAAGCAAATTGAGTTATTAAGAGTTTTCCCACTAAATCTTTCAAACACATGGAAAACCAAAGAATCTCATTAATTTATAGAGCTAATTGAATCCTGCTGGCTGGTAAACTACAATGGAGAATTATGCCCAGGGTTATAGAAATAATAGTAATCATTCACAGCAATGGGCAACCAATAATCTACTTTATGTCTTTATACATTGGCCTTTTTCAACATTTTATATGAATAGAACCATACAATATTTATAATTCTATACTTGTCTTTTGCATATGACTTCTTTCATTTAACATAATAGAGGTTTATCCTTGTTGTAACATATATCAGTACTTTGTTCCTCTTTAATGCAAAATAGTATTCCATTATATGAAAACTCCATACTTTGTTTACTTCTTAATCTATTGAAGGACATTTAAATTGTTTTTAGTTTTTGGCCATCATGAATAATGCCTTTTCGAACATTCACGTGTGAGTCTGTGTGTGGATGCATGTTCCCATTGCTCTTGGGAAAATGCTTACAAGTGGAATTATGGGGTCACATGGTATATTTATCTGTAAGAAACTGTCAACTTATTTTCCAAAATGGCTGCACCATGTTACATTCCCACCAACGTAGAAGGCTTCCAGTTTCTCTACATCCTCCCAACACTTGTTATTATCTGTCTCTATTATACTAAGAAGAATTTTGAAACTCAGCCTGTCTTTGGCTCCACTGACATCTGGCTATTCTTCCTATGAATAAGTCCACAGAAAGTAATCTTATTGATAAGTTATCGTAAGTGTGTGAAGACTTAAAGACCTCTTGACATTAGTCATCATTTCATCTATTATATCAAAAGTCCCCAGATTTACGACCTGTCACTTGCTTTGCTATTTGAAAATTAGCTATTGTTCTTCTCCCCCCCTCTTAAATGTTTGGTCACATCCAGTGCAGCATAGTATGAAAAAAATTTCAATTACCAACAAGAAAAAAATAACTCAGAAGTGGTAAAAGAAGAAACAACAAACCAGAATTTTTCAGCAGACACGAAAAAGTTTGTAGCCTGATGTTTCTAAAAAGGAAGTGGAAACAGCTCAAGACCATGGCAGCAAAATCTAGGCTGCTGAGCGTGGCTTCTCGTTTCGCCAGTTACCGGTGGCTCCACTGAAATAAAAAGGCTAGTCATTACTCAGTGGAAAATTTTGTTGAGGGGAAAAAAATATATACTCATGGAATGAATCTCTTGTCCAGACCGCAAATTATTTTACAAGTGACAATTAATTAGGACCCACAACACGCATATAAGGCCGTTTTGCCCCATATTTTAGCAAAGTCTTGCTGAACCTAGTTATTCCTTAGGATGTCATATTTTGGGGAGAGCAATGGAACATGGGAATTTCACAAGAACTTTTACAACAGATAAGGGTCATTTATGCACTTTGTCAGGGAAGATCTTCCTTTCGTTTAAGGTACTTAGAGAAGTGGCAGAATAAATCTAATAGATTCACCATGTGTTATCAAAAGCGTATCCTTGTTGGGAGCATGGATTGAGTGAGACTCTTCCCACTTAGTTTTAGGACATTTAATGGTAATTTCCTCACTCGGAGTCCCCAGCGTCGACCAACCTAGCATGGCAGCCGTGGTGAACTCTTTACAGTCTACTGTTCATCCAACAAACATTTATTGAACATCAACTGTATGTCAGTCATCACATTTCCTGAAATTGTCAATTCAAGTGTTTTTTAATAGCTGTGTCACAGCACTAAAGTTGCCAGAGGTGGGTGGGTGTGTGTGGGGTGGGGAGGGGGGTAGAAGACCACAAGATAAAACAAGAAACTAAACCATGGAACCTTTGCAAAACGAGAGAAGCAGCTGAACAGAGTCATTCCGACTCCCCTCCCCTGAGATCGTGACATCATTATTCAATCCATTCAGGACTTTGTTGATGTTGAGGTGTTCTCGTCTCCCCCTCCCACCAAATCCAGAACTTTTCCAGGTTCGGTCAATGTCCGAGCCAGGAGGCCAAGTGCTATTTTCAGCTCCAGCAGCTCCCTTGTTTTGTGAGTTCAGCCCAGACAGGAAACCACCCAGTCTGGGAGGATTCAGTTAAATCCCAAAAGAGCACACACGCTCAGGTGCAAGCCCTTCAAGGCAGCAAGGGATGTTCCATTTAATCCCCATACAAGGCAAAAAGTGAACAAGCAGCCACTGTTTCTCCAAGGGATGAACGCTATTGTGTATATATGTTATGTATTTTATACATCATATGTATTTATAGCATATGCGTGTATGTATTTATATAGATAGACGAATGGATGGATGAATGGATGGATGGATGTGTATGTAAATATAGGAGGGGTGGATCAAAAGGTACTTCACAAATCTTGCTCTCCTTACCATGTAGACCCCCCATAGATTTCCATAGGGAACTTGTAGAAAGCTTAGAAATTGTTTTATTTTGTAAAAATGTTTATTTTGTTTGGAAATGCTACTGGTTGAAAAATTTTGAGTCTGAAAGGAGTAATATACAGAAGATTTTGTAGACAGGACAAATAGTCTGTCACATACCAAGTGGAGGCCTTCTTTAAGATGTTCTTGCCTTATTCATCTCCTGACATGAGGAACAGAACTTGTCTGCAGTCCATCGGCCCTTCCTGGTCCTGAGTGCCCATGGTGGCTTTTGAGTTCAAAGAGGAGAGGGAGGGAGGGGACAATAGGACTCATCAAATTACCCAAGAGTATATGCGGTATCTGGGGTATCCTTACACTAAAAGATTATTCACCGTTGATCTGAAATTCAAATTTAACTGGCCTTCTTGAATTTTATCTGGCAACGCCCTCATCACTCACTCGTATTTACATCTTGGTTTCTGCACGGTTTCTTGGTTTCTTGTCTTTCTGATCTTTGCTTCCCCCTTAGGGTCTGGGAACAGAGTAAATAATCTACTAATGTTTGCTAGGTGAATGATAGATGGATTACTAATATAACCCAAATCATTAACTCATACAGGGCTCATTATCTTACATAAAATGTTTAAATTAAAGTTAATTGAAGAAATACATGTCAGTGAGATCCTTTCGCTGCATGAGTTCAGACCAGGCTATTTAATGCAGTAGCTAGATTCTATTCTTGGCACATTGGTACCTGACGTGGAGCGAATTACTCTCCTGAAGGGGGGGCATTAAGAAGTTTCACTCAACCATGGGCGGCTAACGTTTATCGAATGCTCGCCATGGGCCAATATATTTATATTAATATTTCATTCTCACAAAGGTAAGAGTTTAATCACATTTCACAGATGAGGAAAGTAAGCACAGAGAAGTTAAGTAATTTGGCTGAGATCACACAGCTGTTAAGTACTATTGGAGTTTGAACACAGGCAGCTGGCTCCAAAGCTAATCTTCCAACTGTCCAACTACGCGGCATCTCGGAAGAGTGACTGCATGTCTTGAACTACGCTGACTCCATAGCTTTTGCTTCAGGAACTGAATGCATTCTTCCTGCTCACCTGTGTTCCAGCTCTCTTCCTCTCTTAGCCAGTTCTGGTCTTGAACAGACACTCTCGAGGTTCTCTCCTTCTGCACCCCTCTCTACACCCCTCTCCTCTCTCTCCCACAGAGCTCTTAGCCAACCTTGGAAGTGACTTTCCAAAATGGTGGCAGCAGCATGCAGAAGGAAACTCCCAATGGAATTATGTCCCGAATTTAAGAGTTTATCCAGTAAATCCTGCCTCCGCCCTTTGCCCCAGAAGAGAAGACAAAGTAGAAAAGAAGGAGCCATTAATACAGTATCAGGAAATTTCTATTTTGAAACTTTTGCTTGTTAGGTGGAAAGGGTAGGAGGGATTGGGCTACAGACCAGAAATTCATATCCAGTATATAAACAGAGACCCTGAAAACCAGACATAATTCACTTTATTAAGAATGATTCGGATGATCTCTAATGACTCATAGCACCTATGTTTTGAGGGAAAAGATCTTCTCGAAAAATTCCCTAAAATCATTTCATGTAGAAGACTACAAAAATATTAGGTGTCATGCAATTTTATCTGCATTTGATAGAGATGTAATGCATCTTTATTATCCAATTTAAAACTAATATTTTAGGTGATGACAAGTTGAGAAGACTGGATCCACAGAACTGGAACTGGAAATTATCAACTGGAAAAATATAATTCAGCTTGACTGATGGCTGGAAGGATCAGGGGTGAGGTCGAATTAACATTTTGGAAGGCCAGTTCATCAGCTGTAATGAGCCAATTTGAAGGGGAAAAATAATGTGCTAAATCATGAGATGCTTCAGTTTAAAAAAAAAAAAACTACAAAAGGCAAATATCAAGAGAAGCATCCAAAAGAGCTTGTTCAAACCATTTCCCAGATTTCGTTTTTTCAGAACTACTTTTAAAAGAAACTAAATGATCATTTATCTGTAACGACTGGGTTAAACTGCCCGTAAGCAGATAAGGAGACAGATGATGCTTTATTTCCTAAGATTCTTTGAATTTCACATCAAAGAGCTTTCAGTTCAATTTACGGTGAATGTACTCATTTCTGTTCTATCATCTACCCACTCCAGCCCACGAGGCTTCGGTGTTCTGGGACTTACAAAGCAGCTGAGGTCTCTACCACTTCAGGAAGCCAGTGGCAGCGCCTTTGGGTACCAGTGCCGTATATCCCTGAATCAAGTCACCGGGGGCCTAACACCCACGTCACTCGACATTCTGACTCCTGTGAGGAATAAGCAAAATACCTGCTGTTTCCCCGCCACCACCCAGGCCATGGGGCCTCCCCACAGCCAGGCCTGGTGAGCTCAAGCAGATTCAACCTGTGGCTGCAGTGGGATGTGCAGGCCAGGTGTGTAGACTTCTGGGTATCAGCCAGGTGTGTCGATGGATTGCATCTCGTCGGGATGCAAAACCTCATTTTACTCAAAGCAAGTCTTGGTTTTTCTCCTGGGTGGGGGTGACTGGGAGCACACAGATGAAGGTCAGGTAATCAGCATGCGGAATCTCTGTGCCTTACCTGCTCCGAGGTAGGGAGACCTTTTGGCAACCTTATCAAAGTGGATGTGACCAGGAGGTACCGTTCTTTATGCTTTGGATCCGATGTGCTCTAAAGTCAGAATGATCGCCTCAGTGAGAGCAAGCAAATGTCACTCGGGAAACACTGATGGAATAATGGGGGCGGGGGGATGTGAGAATGGAGGGTAAGATGGAAAAGAGGAAGAGAAAGGAGAGGAATGGGAATAAGAATAGAAATGGGAATAGGAAAGAGAGAAGGGTGGGGAGAGGTTAACCAAAGCCGCGCTCTGATTGAGACGCTGAGTGCCTGCCAGTTCACGAGAAGCTTGCTGTTGCTGTTTTTTAAGGCTCCGTTTCATTAAGACCAGGAGTTGGGCAAGGTTCCCTCCTGATCACTAGGCCAATATGCTTCCCTGTTATTGCTACCATTGAGAAGGAAAGAAAAAAAAAAGTATTTGGCATCATTGCTTAGACAAATTTACATTTCACTGTGGAAGATTCATGGCTGTTCAACTTCACTCAGTTCCAATCTGTTCCAGCCAAATAACTTTTTTATCCTTCTTTCTCGTTTTTGGAGGGACAGAAAAGAAAAAGAAGAAAGAGGAAAGAGATAGAGATAGAGATAGAAATGAGAGAGAATACGAGAACCCAGGCTCTTAGGGTCTTTAAATTCTGCCCAAACCCCTTTGAAAGTGAGATATTTTCAACGAGTGTACAAAGAAGTGAAATTTGAATTAAACTGTCTTGATTTACCCATGGTTTCAAATAGGGAGAGAAAATAAGGACCTAATATTGCCTAGTTTTTTTAAAATAAATTTACATAAATCTGAATTCAACATAAGCAGCACTACCTTGATTCCCATCCAAAAAAAAAAAAAACCCTTATTTATAAAATGCCAGAGGAATCTCATTTTATCCATCAGACTAATGTCTTGACCCTCGAAAAGAATGCTAACAGAATACTGCAGGGCTAGACCAATTGGAAACAATAGTTATGCCTGGAGAGCCTATGATCAAATGATTCATGACAAGCTCTATTTTGCATTTATCAATGTATTTGCCAGTGGGACAAACAGTCCCTATTTCAGGATAACTCTTCCGTATCAATGCGCAAACCACAGAAAAAGAAAGACAGCAAATCTGGACAACACAAATCTCATCTTGGAAGTTGCATTAGCAAAGACTATAACATTTAACAACAACAAAATAATGATCTAAATAAAATAAGACTGCAAGACTTACGTTGAATCCAGAACCAACTGCTGAGCACCTTATCAGGTATGAGCCCAGCCTGGAGATGGAGATAGGGTGAATGAGGAAAGTGAGCTAGAAATCAGCTTCTCAGAGCGCACACATCCACCCTCCTTAAGTTCTTACTCATTTGGAAAAGGTTTGCTGCATTTGGAATTATTTGACTTTAAAAAAAAATTTGATAGTTATTGATTCATTTTCCTTAAAAGTATAGATAGACGTGTATACATGCATAGCTCTATAAATACGCATTCTAAATAAATTAGGAAATGACATAATTACTTTAGCATGGTGTTGCAGTCACTTGAACAAAAAAATGAGAGAGAGAAAGAGAAAGAAAAAGAAAGAAGAAAGAAAGATCTTGCCTGTTTCTGGCTATTAAACAGGGAATTGAAAAGATTCCACATAGGTTTGCCATATTAATGGGTTCTGCTTTTGAAAATTGAACCCCCTCCATCCTGATCAAAAATGACCAAAATTGACTGGTCGAGTCTCTTAATTGTAGAACATTTCAGAACATTTTGGGATATTTTCTACTATTCATCCTATCGAGCCAGAAAATGAAAACTCAGAGGAGGAGAAGGGGAAGAAGAAGAAAGAGAAGAAAAAAAGAAAAATTGCATTAGGATACAAGAAAGCAATGATGTGTTCCCATCAATTACTGTCAAGAAATGGCCAGCCTGATCCCTTCACCGACCAGAGTACATACAGTGTGTGGCTTAAACGCAGCCCCCCACACCATTACCCAGTGAGTGATTCTACCCCAGGTCAAACCCAAGCTCCACGTATTATATGAGCTGAACTTAAGAGGGCTGGAAGAACCCGTCCTGTGCTCTCTTTTACTTGATTCAAACTGAACCCCAGTCGCTTTTCATTTTCACAGGTGACCCTGAAGGACTGACTCGGCAGCAACACATTGAAACCTGCTGCCTGTCAAGAGGACATGATGTTAGGCTTTGTACATTTTTTTTCTGCAGTGCATTTGACTGTACAATAGTTAAAAACTTTTCTGTGCCGTTATTCGCATTGGCAGAAAACTTGCAAAACAGGAATTCCAAAAGAATTGACACTTAACTGATATCAGTGAGTCGATGAGAGAATTGTGAAGTCTTATTTTGATCAGACTTTCTCATGGTCTGATGCCCACCCCAGCCTCACCTAATCTGATACTGCTGTATGCTTCACTGAAACAAAACCCAGAATAAATGACTGAACCGGGTACCTCCTGGGTTCCTACTGTTCGAAGCATTGTGCTGGCTGCCGAGGGGAAAAGCTGGTGAACAAGACAGACATGCTCATTGGTTTTATGGATGTTACATCTAGCAGCTGAGAGGGACAGTTAGCAAGTAATCACCCAAATCGTGTCAAGTACTATAAAAAGAAAGTCCTGGGTTCTTTTGTTTTATGCCAAACAAAAAGGGCCTAATTTAGATAAGGTGGGTGGACAAAGGTATCAGCAAAGATCTCAATATGTGGTTGCAAAAATCTCATTTTCCACTGCAGACTCAAACTCACGTAGATGTGGCGCACGAGACATCCTGAGTGATCAGGGGAGTGGAAGTTGATCGATTCCTTGGATTTTAATTTTTGTCTTGTTTTAAAATAACTTTCTCTCTCTCTCTCTCTCTCTCTCTCTCTCTCTCTCTCTCTCTCTCTCTCTCTCTCTAGATGAACAGTATGCAAGCTTCTTCAGAGAAAACAATAACGAGAGTGAACAGATGGAAGCTACCTGAACTGGAATTCAAAACAAGGTAACTGCTATAAAGCCATGGGATAACCGTCAGTGAATTTCTGCCATGAGGCAGGAGGAATTCTCTCCGTGTGTTATGGCGAAGGGACAGAGACGACAGAGGCAGGGCCTCGCCCCGAAGCCCTGATGCTGAGGCGAATGCTCTGGGTTTTATTACAATCCTCAGGAGCCCACATCCTGTTTTCTCCCAGGCTCTGAACTCATCTGCATAGCCAGCCCAAGCCAGAATGTTCCTCCCAGCTCTGGGCCTCTGTGCGAGGCAGGGAACTGTTTTAGCGGCCCCTGGATGCATCACACAGGTCTGCGATGAATGACATCAGGCAAGAGGGGCCCAGCTCCCGGTGTCTCTTAGATTCTAATAATTCACGGTCTACTTTGCACTTGGAATTTCCATAGGCGGAAGACATGTTAAGCCCTGTTCCCATCTTATCAATAGGAAAACCAAGACTAGAACTCGGTCTTCCTGATTTCTTGCCCAGAATCCTTCCTGAAGTCTTTATTTTTTTCTATCTGTGGGCAGCAGGGGGTTGGGGAGGGGGCGGGGGTGGGGTGGGGGTGGTGGAGGGGGGGAGTACTTTCTCTTTTCCAAATTTGAGGTTTGTAAAATATTACGTGCCCTTGTTTAAATTGCAGTGTCACTTTATACAATATATTTGTATTATTAAAAATTGACCAAGTTAAATGACTGGTAAAATCTGGGACATGACACCGAACGGTTGCTGGGGAGGAGGGCGGCGGGGAGGCGGTTAAACGCATTTCCAGGGCGTGATGTCACGGAGTCCCCCAGGAAAGTCAGGAAAATGCTAAGAGTGTATTTACCATTATGAGAGACATCTTAAGCATATGCGAAATGCATTTGACCTAATATAAGCTGTAGGTGGAAACCCAGTTAGGCTCCGTGTTTCCCTTAACTGGCCTTCTTAAGCACTCTGAGAACAAAGGACCTAGAGTCACAGACTCAGAAGAGTCATCCAGGCCCACGCCTTATCAGGTACTTGCATACCTCTAATGATAGGGATCTCACTATCTACTGAGAATCATCTCCTCACCTCCCAAAAAGCTCATTGGACAGCTTTAATTCTGCAACCCAGAAGAGTATGTGTGAATGAAAGGAAGAAAGAAATCTGTAACCTGCCTTCAGTGTAAAGAATAGACGAGTTACCAAGAACACAATATAGCGTTTTACTGGAATAGTGACAGAAGTCGTCTGTGAAATAAATAAAACATTGCCTTAAAGAGGAACAGAGCCAAAGTAGACCTAATATACTAAGTCATTAGTTTAACAAATATTTATCGAGTACTTATTATGTACCTAGCACTGCTCTAGTCATTGGGGATGAAGCAGTGAACAAAATAGAGCACGTTCTGGCAGCTCGTACAAGAACAGCCTGCATGAGAGTAAGTGTGTAAGGAGAGCAAGCGCTCTGCTCTGCGCCAGGTTTCGTTCTAAACATCTTGTGTGCATTAATATGTCCGATCCCATAATGACCTTCTGTGGAAGGTACCTTTACGACCCCTGCTAAATTCCTGTGTGAGGGACGAAGGCTTCTCCTCCTAAGCCGTGCAGCTAGTGCACGATGGGGTTGGTGTGTGCCCAGGCAGCCCGTCTTTAAAACCGTCGTGCTTGGATTTCTTGTACAAAAATAGATGCGTGTTCGGTCGCGGGCGGCGGGGGGGGGGGGGGGGCGGGGAGCGCTTTTTCAATCACAGGGAAAACGCCGATGCCGTGGGATTGATGCCGAGGGTAATTTTAAGGGGAGGGTCTGTAAATGCTTCCTGGAGGAAGTAACCCTAAGCAGAGACCTGACAGTCAGGTGGGAAACTGACACATTATTTGCTGCAGGCGGAGGGGGATGTGATTCTGCCAGAGAGGACAGCAGGGACCCAGACCCGGGGGAGGAAGACATGACATGTGCCAGGGGCAAAAGGATCACAGAGATCCCCGGTGAACAGACAGAAGTTTGACTGGGATGCAATTGAGATGAACTCTTTTTTTGTCATTGCTGTTGTTGCTTGGATCGTTCCTTCATTTATAAGTTAATTGCTCTATTCAATAATTATTTGTTTACTATCACATGTCAGGCGGTCCACAAGAGCTCGCTCTATAATACCCCTGATACTGATTCCTCATTCTGGACGCGCAGTGCTGAAACAAGCAACATAAATGCTTTCGAGATGGAAGGCAATACCGCAAACGCATTTCTTTCTAAATTAATCTGTAGTTAAAATATATGTAATTAACGCTTGTCTGGTCAGAACACCAAAGTTATACTTCGAAACTTGAAAGAGTGATTCTAAAGTTTATCCAGGGGGAAAATGTGCAAAAAATAACCAATGTATCTTTGGGGAAAATGCAAGCGATCGGGTTAGAGAACTACCAGGCAAGAAAATGTGTCATTAAGTCATAATAACTTTAAAAGTTATTATGGTGCTAGCGCAAGAACAGACGCCTGGCTGTCTCACAAAAACGGCCTGCACTAAAAGTAGAAAGTTAAAAATCATTGAAACTCTCCGATAATCGGTGAAAACAGAATGCCGCGTTTATTTTCGTTTCTTTCATTGCTATTATAACTCAGCATTTTCCCTATATTTAGTGGCCATTTGTATTTTTCTTTTTGTTAAGTCATTTATTTCTTTGCCTATATTTCTGTTACTCGGGGTTTTATTTGTGGATTTGTTTAAGATCTTTGTGTAGCAAGGACATTAAGTTTTGAGAGCATTTATTCGTTGCAAATGAACCCGAGCACTCATTTTAATTTGTTGACACACCTGTAGACTCACCTGCTACCTACAGCTACCTGCATACAGCCTCGATGCGCATGTACGCACACTTAGGCATGTACACTTACCTGTCTATGTTATCATTCTTTCTCTTTCCACGATGATAACAAAGAGATGCGGCAACTGAGTTCAGAAAAACATTGACATGGCATACTTCTTGGGACCCTGCATTAGCCAAGTCATGAACTTCAGGAGTGCTATCTAGGCGATGTAGCTGTCTTTTATGAAAAACCCCATACTACCTGAAAAAGACATCAGAACTAAAACATTTGGGGAACAAAAATTGTGTGCCCAAGCGAAGAAAATTCTCAAGGTACAAAAATATTTGCCGCTATAATTCGCCCTCTTTTCACGATCCGTCCTTGAGTATTGAAAAAGTGAACACCGTGCTCTCCTTCTCTCCAAAGGCCAGTCCCATGTAGATTCAGTGGTATCGCAGAGTAGACACGCAGCTTAGTGGGCAGCCTGACTCTCCGCACGCCCGACATCTGTCTGAGTCAATATACAGAAGCCGCCAGCAGTGTGCTCGCTGACTGCACTAAACCCAGCGCCTGTGACCCTCCCTCCGAGGACCGGAGTGACTCCTACCCTCCCGGCTTCTTCCAGAACCGGGTGCCCAGCAGAATCCTGGATTACACCACGTGGTGTGTTTATCTAATGAAATATGAGCTGCGGGTACGATGAGCAATGCCTTGCCACAGACACCCCATCCATCTGCTGAAAAATAATCAATCTCGGAAAATAAAAGCCCTGGGAAACGTTAAAATTGGGTACATGCCGAGGATTAACAAGAGGTTCGGGGACGAAACTGCAGATATTTTATTGACTTGGAATCAGTGCTCGGGGAAGGACCGGGCCATTTACCATTGGTCTAAAAAAATGTGTTTGTCACGTGAAGGCCGGGGTTGCCAAGCACGCGGCAGCAGGCCGGCTCCTTGGCGGCCGCTCGGATGGGAAATCACGCAGGAGTGGTGGCAGCTGGGCACTCCCGTTTCTGAACGAATGGGTCCTCCAGGTTGGTCATCTTAGTGAGAGAAGCCTCACGCCATCCTGTGGTCCCACCCGGTACCCTGACCTTGGCCACGAATAGCGTTAGTAACAACTACCATAATGGCGATAGCGTGTAACGTTCATCGAGTGCCTCTGACATGTAAAGGAATTTACATAGAGACGTTTCGAATTAAAAAAAAAATAAAATCTCATTTAATCCTCCGAAGAACCTTATAAGGCAGTTTGTTTTTACTTCTAGCTCATGGACTTCTGTGTAAACCGAGACTCGGAGAAGAGGAGGTTTGAACCCGAGATGGGAATTATGTGAGCAGCGTGCGCTGGCGGGAAGTCGCTCGAGGGATCGCGTGTGCGTCCCAGGGCGGCCCATCTTCCTTAGTGCAAAATCGAGAAACGGCCCTCAGCCCTCATAATGCCAACCTCAGATCGATGGCAGGGCAGCTAACCAGAATGGGGAGGAGTGTTTCCCACGGCAGCGTCCAGGGCGGGAGGGTCAACATGCTCAGGTGGCTTCCCGAGCGTTATGAAGCTCAGGCCGTTCGGAAGGCACGAGGCCGTGTTCACCCCCTTCTCGGGCAAGGCTGGCTGCAGGTGTTGCCTTTCTACCCATGTTCATGGGAAGAACTGCCTCAAGCCACAAGACACCCCCAAAGGTTTCCAGTTGGCTCAAAACATATTTTTTTCCCAGAGAAAAGAATCAGTTTAGGTAGGAAAGTATGCAAAAGGAGAAAAAAGAATGAGAAAACTTGAAGCAAAAACTAAGAGGCGATGTCGCCGTGGGCTCCCTAAATGTCATCCTAGGTGAGGACGTGAGCTCTAGAGTCAGCTGGGCTTAAGTGGGAATCTAGACTCTGTGATTAGGACGAAGTAACTTTTCTCTTTATCTATGAAACCGAGGTAAGAACAGGGCCTCTCACTGAGGGCTGTGTCTGGATTTAAGGAGCCCATGCACTTGAAAGGGCCTGGCTCCTGAAAAGGACTCAGCGTGAGACAGTCATTTTCATCTCCGTGACGTTCTCTCAGGCCCCGTTTAGCATCTGTGATGCTCGAGCAGCCTTCCTTCCTCTGCACCTGCTTCTTCCACCAAAGGCTCATACCCGCTTCTCTCTGCAGTCGGCAGGGCAGGCTTATGGTGAGTAGGAGAGGACCTAGCTTGTCTGCTTGCTTTTAGGTGTGGCCAATGACTAGTGGACTTAACTCAACTCTGAATTTTTCCTTAGTAAAAGCAATGGCTCAGCATGTATCAATGATCTGATACTGACGCAGGGGTACCACCTCTTACAAATGTCTCTTTTCTTTCCGTGCTATGTCGGGGGGCCATCTTTAACCTATTCTTACTATTTTCATCTACTTTTCCTTCGAGCCGATAATCTAAATTGTTGAAGAAAATTTGGAGAGACAGAAATGGAGTGTGGTAAAATCCTTAAGAGTCGGAGCAGGAAGTAAAGATGTTGAACTTGGGGAGACAGTTGTGGGGCTTAAACAGAAAAAGAGGGGGCAGAGTGTGGGGGAGAAGGCCGTGAGACAGAGCAGGGACAAGGGGACTGGGTCCCTGAGCGCTTGGAGCGGTTTCTATGCGTCAACCCGTCCCGCCCCAGGAAGGCACCCCCACTTTCATGTGAAACTCAATCACACTCTTGGCAACCCGCGAGCAGAGCCTTCTGATTATATTTGTACTGCAAACTGGAGAATCACCTCTGAAGGCCTCGTATACTAAAACAGTTCAAAATGGGGTTCACAGAGATAGACCACATAAGCTGGTGCAAATAAAAAATTCAGATCGGCAATGACATTATGGAAACACGATCCAAATAAAATAAACCCAGGGGTTTTCCTCCAGTGACCTTGAATCACAAATTACATTCCGTATCCCACACAGAGAGACTTCTCCCCGCACAGCCCCGGAGATGAAGCCGAAGTGTCAGCTTCAATATTAGAATTTAATTCTACATTTCCTTCGGCGGATCACTAATTCCAGGGTTGAGTAGATTTTAGTGGTCTTTAAGAGATTACCTCAAACGCGAAAGCCTCTCCATCCGAGACCAGAAAGGTTTCACAAGAAGAGAGGAACATTTCCAAGTGCTTGATAATCTAGCTTTCAAGAATTTAAAGTTACTTAAAGCCGTGTTTTCATATCTGAGCCGTGCCAGGTTTCAGGAATGGGAGATGTCTTATTCTTGTTTTGCAGACAATGTGTCATCAGCCAAGTATTTACTGAGCACTTGAGTCATGCATAGCAATGAGCAAAGGCAGCCGGAGAACGTGAAGAAGGGGAGACCGCTCTCTGCCCTCAGGGGACTTGCAGTTTAATTGGGAGGCCTTCATTTCACAGGCCTCCGCGGCTGCCGTGGTTTATTTTAGCTCCTCTGTACATACCAGTGTTGGACATACAATCAAACGACAGAAGAATGACTTGTTTCGACTCATTCGGTGTTGTAGAATGACTTAGGTCCCTGACGATGAGGACTTCCCGTTTGCATAACAGCTCTCTATCCGAAACGGGTGGAAGGATGTTCATTTCAGAAGTCCAAGGCCACACGTGCAGCGGAGAGGCCCAGAGCAGAAGCCAAAAAATCTAGGAATCAGGGCCAAGGAGAGGGAGATGGCAAAATGGGGGGCAAACCGGGTCTGAAAGCAGGTAACGGGCAGGCAGCGGAGTGGCGGAGGGAGGAAGGAGCCTTTATTCCGAGCGACGAGAGTAACGGATGGAAAGGCTCGATGTCCGAGTGAGCCGGGCAGGGGTGCGCGGCGGCCGCGCGCCTGGTGGACGTGCCGCTCTTTGCTTTGGCGAAGACGAGGTTGCGCAGAGATGCATGCAGACTGAACTTCCAAGTGTAGGAAACAGAAAGTGTTTTGTCCCCGTCGAGAGCGCCCCATTTTCCACTCAGCCCCAATTTGCATGCCACAGTCCTGACTCAGCTACGCTCCTGTCAATGGGCGCTATGTTCTCGCCAGGAAGGGCAGCCCTCGCTAAATGTTATGGTTTGGAGTGATCCTTCCCAAGGATGGAAAACCGAGTTAATTCAATTAAGGCCTGGGGTCCTGGGCTTTGAACCAGCCACAGTCTCAGTTTTATGAGAGGATGAAAAGTTAATTATTTGCCGAGTTCGAGTGAAGTCTACTTTGAAAATCCCTTCCCAAAGACTAATTTCCACTCCGGTTTCCCTGTGGAAAAATCAAGGCAGGTTGAACCGGGGTCGCAAAGGGAACCTCGGGGGCTGGGTGTTCACATGGGGGTCCCCCGGCCCCCGCCTTGCCTCGCTCCAGCCCGCATTCGAAGGGCTGGCTGGCATCCAGAAAGTGACCGGAGCCTGTGTTTACACCATGAGCTATTCTGGAAAATAGAAAAGAACATACAGGTTGAATTTAGGAAGTCACGTTTTTCAGGATGCCTTTTTTAGGGGTCGATCTTGATAATTCATTGGATGGGATATTCCCTGTCTAACTGGCAGCTCGTCGGCTGCTTTTCATGTTATCATTTTATTTATCTTAAAATTTTTAACCTGAAAAGTTAGACACATATTTACGCACCTCTATATAATAACTAGGAGACAATGACAATGATACAGAACATATAAAGTGAAAATCATCCATAAATCCACTGCCCACATAGTGTGTCAATGGTTTTGGTGCTTATACTTCCAAAAACTTTTTAAGCACGTATACCCGGATAGATGCGCACACACGCATGTGCACACAACACACATACACCACGCATAAGCACGCACACACAAAAGAGTTATGCTACCAGCTCTGTTTTGTTTCTCAGCGCAATATAGCAAGATTTGCTTCCACATACGTTGGGAGAACAAAGGGGTGAAGCGAATTGGTTCTGGGAAAAAAAAAAAAACTTTAGAGTGAATCGTGAAAATTACCCAACCTTTTCAAGTCCCCATGAAAATACAACCGTTCTGTGGTATGGTTCCCAAGCTGAAATGAAATACTCTGTGGAAGGCTTTTAGTACCTGAACTTAACACATGCTCAGAGAATCTTAGCTATTGTCTTAGCATCAACGACTAGAGATTCGTGTCTTCCTTTACGATGGCAGCAAAAGATGCCGTGGTATGGTTGGATGTGTCAGTTCATGTGAGTGTGGTTTTCATGATGGACGTGTAGATGGTTTCTAATTTCTCACTATCATAGTTGGTTCTGTGATGCGTATTCTGCATGGGCAACTTCGATGGCTCTGGCGTTTATGTAGGAAACCGAAAAGAAATATTTTCCGAAAACAAGAAACATCAGTTCCCCCACCACGCACACACACCACCACACATGTTATTTTTAACTGACTAATGAGTTCGCTCAAGTAATCCTAAGGAACATGCGAGGAATGCTACTATAGGACCGAAACCACAGTAAAGGAACATTTTCGAATCAGTGTCACCTCAGAAGAGAGAACCGGAATTAAAGAGGATCCAGTTCTAACTCTTGAGTTTATTGTCAACCCCAAACAAATGCCGAACTCTGCGAGCCTCAGTTTCCTCCTTAGTGAACTGCAAGCTCCTTGCCACACGACTACAGAAGTTATACAGTGAAGGTATTGCTTGCAGGGTATCTTACCATCGACGCTATGAGAAGGCCTGTCCTAAAAGAACATGGGGCTAAGCCTAAAGGGGATCATGATACTTCATGTCTTTGCATTCAAGGCTAATGAAATGAGATTAAATGAAATACAAAATGCAACTCTTTCCCTTTATCCCTGTGCTAATGGCTAGGCAGCTGATACTACGTAACATTATATAACACATCTGTAACAGAAACTCGTAACAATGGGAAGAGCTTAGAAACGTTGAGCAAACAAGTTATTCCATCTTATCGTGTGCAAAAAGAATTTCAAAAAGCTGTGGGAACCTTAAGGAGGTAAGGTAGGGTCTCTGCCTTAGCGTCGCTAAGTGGGAGAGAAGAGGCAAGCCCATAGAAAGTTCTCTGAAGATGTGGAGCTTGATTATTTACGCATCGACGTCTTTCTTTGTTTCAAGAGACTTAAGGCCATTTAGAAAATTGCATCTAATACAAAAAAAAAAAAATGCATTAAATTAATTTAGAAAAATTATCCTGATGAAATGACAACCACAGGTACAAGAGTAAGGTGAGGATGATCTACTGAATTCATTTAAAATTAAACACCGTACGCTACATCTTCACTAAGCAGCCAGTGCAGAAAGTCTGAACAGACATCACAGTGTGACCGGGGTCAGAATAGTAACAGCCAAGGTTTGTTTAGAGCTTACTGTGTGATGCGGCCGCCAGGGCCCTAAGAATTTTGCATGTACGGTTGACCCTCGAACGATGTGAGTTTGAACTGCGCGGGTCCATTTCTAGGCCGATTTTCTTCAGTAAACACAGTCTGGACCCTTCGAACCTGCGGGTTTCCCATCCTTGGATCCAACCAGCCCTGGATGGAAAACAGTATTTTCGTATTCCCGACTGCAGTTCCCAACTACAGATCGAAAGCGCTGTTTTCCATCAGCGGTAGGTTGAATTTGTGGACACCAAGGGCTGACTATAGCTAATCTAAGTTTTTTGTGAGTCAAAATTTGTACACGGATTTTCCAGTGCACGGAATCAGAGCCCCTAACCCCTGCATTGTTCAAAGGCGAACCGTAGATTAACTCATTTAGCCTCATGATAAACTGTGATGTGATTTTGTTATTATTCCCACCTAGCCTTGTGGAAACAGGCCCGGCGAGGTCAGGCAGAGTACCCGGGGGCACCCAGCTGGGAAGTCGTAGCTGTGGCTTGCAGTTCTCTAGGTCACGAGTCACTGCACCCCCTCTCCCGTCCAATGCTGGGCTGTGAAACAAATGGAACATTCTTCGTGTTTTGTTTTTGATCCCTCAGATCTTCCTCGAGTTCTCCTGTTTCTCTGGAAACTAACATGTAAACACCTATTTACAATCGCAGAAATTTATATTTTTACAAAAATAAACAAGGCAGGATAAACTTAGGGCCCGTTCAGTAAACTCACTGCAAGCTACAGAAGAGGGGTCACCTGTTGGGGAGGGCGGGGTCAGAAGGCTTCACGGAAGAGGTAAGCCTTAAAGGACAGGTAGGACGGGGGGAAGCAGTGAAGGAAACAGGACTTGTGGATAGGTGGGCTAGCACAGGTTTCAGCATCCGTTGACAAAATCGAGCTCCTAAACAATGGTCGCATGAAAATTTAGCTCAATTTCCACATCACCCAAAGACGTGGCCTTTCCTGTATGGCTAGGTCAAAAGGAGAAAAACAAGTTAGAGCCACACTTCGCATGTATCTTCCTATGCCCGCGAAGACTTCGCATTCCTTCCAGGAAGACGGCAACCGCTGCAGCCTCCATTTCTCTCCTTTCTCCTGTTTTTCTTCTCATTCGTCCATCCCTGAAGCCACAGATCCACAAGTTCAGATGAGAACGACATAGCAGGGAAGGGCGGGAGGCTGGGAGCGAGAGAGGAAGAAAAGGAAAGGCGACTGGCCTCGGATCCTCCTACCCCTTAGCAACCCCTTCCCTAAGACCCTATCACGAAGATGCAAAAACCGCTCTCATTAACAGCCCGGTGACAGACACGGGAAAAGGTCACCCATCTGAAGCCACTGGAGCTTCCTTGTTTCCGAGAGTCTCAGGCGAACAAAACCCTGCTAGCAGATATTTTCAGAACATTCATTTACTTAAAATCAGATTAGCGAAGAGTTGAGAAGATTCTCTGGGAAATCTGGTCCGCCTTTAAGGAGAGGGTTCTAAATGCAGGCATTGATGCAGCGATTAAGGGCAATAATTATCTCTTCTCTTTATTCTGCCACAGAAAATTGCTGGAGGCCAAGAACAGATTAGCACTGGCTAACCCATCCTTCCCTCCCCCACCCCCACTTCCCTCCCCCACTGAATCCCAAATGGAACCAGGCAGAATATTTTTCAAGCTGAATTAATTCATGGACCTGTGAAACCAGCAACCCTGCTTGCCATTCCCATTAAATTGGGGGATTTAAAAACTCAAAAATAGTAGATTAGACAGATTGACTTTGCATACTGTTACTACAATGAAATAAAACAGGCCCCGCTATGAATTAATCACCTCGATGCAGCCTGTGATAGTTTAAGAATCGAGGCAAGATTTTGAAAAACGTTAAGACTCGATCTGAATCCACTAGAGATTGCTAACGGCTTTTGTAGCTAATACCTTCAACGCCCCTCTCCAAAAGCGAATGCACGCACACCGAAAACTCGGAAGCACGGTTGTGTCTTTATTGCTGCCTTGATCTTCTTGCAAGACGAAGATTCCTGTTACTCTTGGGAGGCTGTTCTCCTTAACTTCTCAGCATGGCTCCCCAGAGAGAAGACTAGAATGCAGGCGATACCCTCTCCTCCCCAAACTGCAGGCATGTGCTTTGTGGCCTGCCCAGTGTCGATTTCATCCTGAGATCTTAGACCCGAGCCCCCCCCCCCCGGTGGTTGTCCAATAATCCTGGAAACAAGACACCAAAATGACAAAAGTGACTAAAATTTACACAAGCATAGTCCCAGGAAAACTAAGTCATTCAGAACTCCGCCTAAAAAAGATAAGACACAGGATTAAATAATAGCAGTGTGTGTGTAGGAGTAACCATTAACATTAATTTATTTTCATCAAAAATCAAATGAGAAAAAAACGATGCCACAGCATTAAGAGAGAGAGTATACCGGAGGCACCGAGTCTGCGGTGGTAGCCTATGACCCCAGCAACGGGACCCGTGGCGCTGAATTCAGCTAACCCTAAAAAAAAAAAAAGAATGGAAAATCATATATACCACCAATAGTGCACACGAGAGTACAAGGATTATTGAGGGAAAAGAAATGAGAAAAGAACCAGTTAGACAAAAAGCGTGACAGGCTGGGTAACGAAGGAGAGCTGGGCACGTTCAAAAGCCCCAAACGAGCAGCTGGTGGAGAAGACGTGGACTTGATTGAGCATTAATTGCAGGAAAGGGTCTATAAAATGCGGTCGAAAATTATTAAGCCCCCAGTGTTAGGCCAACATTATGCCATCCACCCCCCCCCCCTTTCCAAGGCAGGTGTATTATTCCTGGTCCCCAGCATTAAAGTAAATCATTGCTTTTCCATATATTCTGAATATTACATTTCATTATTAATTTTTTTTTTACTGCCCTGTTTCTCAAGGTTTTGTAGCTTAATAGGCACTATTACGTATAAAGTTATCATGGGTTCCATATTGGGAGAAGGAATGTTAGGAAAAGAATATCCCATCAAAATTCCCTCTCCATCCTTAAATCCTAGATGAACTTTCTCTACATACATTTCCGGAAACCGCTCTGGGGTCAAAATATATTTCCGGTGATGGACACAGATAAATCTCTCTCCGCCCACTGATATTGGGATGCTCCCCTAGATTTAAGACATTCCTCAAGCCACCGAATCATTGAGAGAAACCCAAGCTTACTTACTTGAAGCCCAAAACTTTCTTCTGGAAGCCACCAAATTATGTTACTTATTCGAAACAAAAGATAGAGTGGGTTCGCCCCGAATTCCAGAACCCGTAGATGGGTTGAGAAAAATTAAGCAATCCATAGCATGTCCAAGATGCACACCGTGAGACCCACTCTCCATATGTTGGCCGATCGCTCAGGAAAGAACCCTCACGCCAGATAGGACATGGCTGCCGCCCCCGTCCCGACGTTCCCTGATTCGGGAGGCGACCCTTCCAGTTTTTTCCCACTCCTCCCTCCAACGTTCTGCATCGTTTTCTTCTTTGATTCAGAGAAAACAAAAGGAGAGGCCGTCGGAGCGCGCGACTCGTGGCCCTTTCGTTACTGTGCTTTTTAGCGTGCGGAGTGGCCAACGGAGGAAAAGCTCAGAGCAGCGCCGGGTTGTGGCACGGTCAGGGTCCGTAGTGACCCCGGCGGGGCACTTGTCCCGAATGCCAGCTACCTGCCGAGCACAGAGAATGGGCCGCGATCTGCTGGTTCGGTATTTCCCAGCCCCGCCCCCACCCGCCACCCCATCCATTGTATATTCGTAATCACTCCCTCCCAAGAAAACTTTTTGGACCTTTATTTTTCTAATCACCTCCCCCCTCTATGAAATCTTAGTGTCACAGATAGACTATATATCCATTGGTATGCCGTACATATATCTGTGCTTTATACATTAAAAAAAAAAAAAAAAAGTGAGGTGTTTTTTTTTTTCTTCCTTTGCCCAGAAAGAACCAGTTTCTGCCCCCTTGGTAGGGCTGGCACTCCTGCCGAGAACACAAGTGCCGGTCCTCGTGAGCCCTTTAGGCCCTGGGAGTTCCGCTGTGCGCACACGGCAAATTTTTTTTTCCTTTATAGGGCAGGGCTTCTCCGCTTCCAAACTGTTGCTATTTGGGCCAAATAGCAGCCTCTTTGCTGTCGAGGCTGTCCTGTGCACTGTGGCATGTTTATAGCATCCCTGACCTCTAGACCTCCCCCCCCACCCCCACCCCGGCTGAGGACCTCATGCCCCAGGAGTGAGGGGCCCAGCACTGAACGAGGCAGGCTGGGTTCCCGCCTGTTCCGACCCCAAAAGATTAATCCTCACAGCTCTTGGTCGCTTTACCTCTCAAAGAAAATACAGTAATAACATCCAGGGTCCTCCCTGACTTTATTATCCTGTGGCAAGTGATTTCCGTGTGTTTTTATTGTCGTAGACGTGGGCTACTTAGAATAGCTCTTTTTTCCCCCCTTATAGGTTTGAACTGAAATCACCTACACAATGAATTGCATTTTAAAACGAAAGCGTTTATTGGTAATCTTCCCAAATCGGTCTGTGAATGATCTTATCCAGGGAGAGTTATACAAATATCATCTCCTTGCAGATTACAATCCTGAGCAAGCAGCGGGGGGTCTTGTAGGGAGCAGGGCAGAGCAGCCCGCAGAATCCGGCATCCACCAAATGTCACGCTTTATGAGTATAAAGCCGTCAAAGAGCATCATAAAATCATGCTGACCCTCATTAAAGGTTTTAACATTTTATAAAAGGCATCTCTCTTTCTCACTCTCTTTCTCTCCCTCCCCCCCCCCCCCCGCCCCACACATGATGTTGATAATGAAGAAGGTGTTGGTCCAGGTAAGGAAGTAATATAGAGAAAATAGCCTTAGAAATTTGGAGTGATGGGAGTAGCGTCTGCTCACAGGCCCGTCAGACAGGTTACGTGGGAGCTCTTAAAATGTCCTAACCATTCTGCTACTGCCAAGTCCCATTTGCCCAAGGTCACTGAAATAGTCTCTGTTCAGGACTCAGAAGCAAACTCAGTGTGTCTCTTAAGTGAGAAGACGATTTGAGGTCAGCTTTGTACCGTTTAGTTTGCCTCAGCCTTGGAGATGATGTGATACCTTAATGAACAAGGGGTGAGAGTTGAGTAGATCCCTTTCTTTATGACCTGAAGTAGCAAAGTCTACCTGAGTGTGGAGTTGACTTGGTGAGAGGGTCGCAAACCGGGTCTAGGACACATTTGCTTCTTGGGGGTCTGAGGCACCCCTCTAGTGTGTTCCCATCGTGAAACCATCATCTGAGAGTATTGGGGACTCATTGGCCTTGGAAACCCATAAATGGCTGGAGAAGTACCTGGAAGGTCAGGTGAGTCCTTAGTGTTTTAAGCGAATGACCTGTGTTCCTCGGATCATTGTCACTCCTAGAGCACACCAAAGAGCTACCCAGGAAGAGGTCATTGCTTTCTTTTCTGTGTGGATAAAGGAAATTAGCCTTCTCCCCCACCCCTTCTTGCCTCTCTAATGAAAGTGAGCCAGATGGCCAAAGCATCTTGAAAGGAGAGGGGATTTTAAGTTCTTAGAATTTACAACTTTATTTCCCATTCTGAGGTTGGCTCAGCGTCTAGGAAACTTAGAAATATTATCTGATGACTTGTTCCCAAGCAAAGCTGGTGCCAGAACTCATTGAAGGAATTGGGGGACCCCCCTCAGTGCCATATTGCCATAGCCACCAGACTTCCATCTTCCGGTCCAGGGGACCCAGGTATACATACCTTATGTTGGCAAATTCGCCCAGTGCCCGTGGGTTAGCTAAGCGCCTGCGGTGGTCACATCTGGAGAACATTGCCAGAAAGCCTAAATGCTTATTATCCTATTTGGGAATCTTCTTACTCTCTGGCCAAAAGTTAGACTAACTGGCTGAAGAACCAGGAACTTCTCCCAAAGAGGCATCCAGAGGGAAAGCCAAATAGCTCATAAAATCTTAGCCCAGTCTGTAAAACAGTGAAAGAGACACTTAGCGTAGAGTGTTGTTTGCTTGGTTCTTGTTATTTTATGAGGTCTCAATAAGTGTCCTGGGGCTGCTGTAAAAAAAGATTTCTTTTTAGTGGTTTGCTAGGCCAGACCCCCCACCCACCCTCACACACACCCCTTATTCCCACCTCCTCACCACACTTCCCCTCCTTTTGTTTGGTCTACAAAAGTTTTTCCATGTCCTATGTTAGTACTGTCAACTGGCTTTTTTTTTTTTTTTTTTTATTTGCTCACAATGCTTCTTTTCCCTCAAAGGTAATGTTTGGTGTTGACTGGGCTTGTCATAGTTCACAGTGCAAGCTCATCAAGGCCCTTTGTTTAGATTTCTGTTAGAAGGTGGAGTATGCTGGTAACGCCTCATCATCCCGGGAGGAGGAGGCCGTGACATGATTCTTCTAGCTTCCAGTAGTGTTGAGATAGACCTCAGTTGTCAGCCTCCTGTAGGAAGAAAGATGCCTGCCCCAAAGCGGCGCCTCCACCCAGGGCCGCTCACACCCAGTGGCTGATCCGTGTGAGGCATGAGCCCAGGACATCAGTGAAAGCCTGCCTCTGATTCAGCTAACAGAGCATCGGCATCACTGGGTGGTTATTTCTCTAGTCCTTGAATGTGTGAAATAGATACACTTGGAATTTGGCTTGATTTGCACGATGGCATATGGGGTAAGAGCTATTAAGAAGGTCCTAATTACCACCCCCCACCACCACCACCCACACACACACACACACATACAAGATAGAGAATCAAGTCAATATTTCCTCTTGAAAAGGACGGCAGAACTAATGCCACCTTAAAGACGTAACGCATGAAGTCGCGCACCTGTAAACCACAGGCCAGTCTGGTGTGCTCCCTGAGAACGGCCTGTGAGCTAAGAATGGTGTCGTACTTTTAAATGGTTACAGAAGTACCTACATAATAGCTTCAACTTCTCCACTTGACACCTAAAGCCTAACATAGTTACTGTCTAGCCCTTCACAGAAAAAGTTTGCCAACCTCTGCATTACAAGACAGTGTTCATCATATCCCTGTGTATTTAGGAATCTGGCTCCTGCAGAAAAAAAAGCCGACAAATCCTGGTGGTTGACAGTGAGCCACTGAGGACTCAACCCAGTAGCAGGCCAACGTGGCAGAGCCAGGAAACAGGGTCCTGTAGATTTCGCGTGGTCTCTGTTCTGGGGAATGGTTCTCTTCCTGCCTTATCAGAAAAGAAGGTTAGAAAACAGTTGGCTTGTCTTGGAAGGGACCACAAAATACCTTCGCGGTTTTGCCCCAGGCCTGGGCTGACTCTCTCACTCTGTCGTAACATAGTCAGAAGAGACACGGACCATCGAGACAGCCCACAGCACCGCGCTGGCCTTGTCCACTGTGTCAATGACACTGTGCTCACCAGACCAGATGAGCAAGGCATGACCAGCATCTTGGAGGCCGCAATAAGATACGTGCGCCCCAAAGCATGGTTGACAAATCCTGCCAAGGTACAGGAGTCTGCCAGTAGGGTTTTAGGGTCTGAGCAGGGAAGCATTTTAGCACAGAGGTCAAAAGAACCGCCCTTTGCTGTTCTCTGCCAAGCAGTATAGATGCTCAGAAATTGGGCGTTAATGCGATTAAGACACTGACGGTAAGCATAATGTTTGGAGTTTGGAAGACCCGGCCCAAACTGCTGTCAACCTGCCCATGACTTTAAGTCATTTACTTTGTTATGCATGAGGCAATACGATGCCTCAATTTGGAATATTGCGCTCAATCAGAATGTTGGCTCGGCCCCCCTTAGTGGTTGTGAAACCCTGAGCATGTTATTTCATATCTCTCTGGAGTTTGCATATTATCCCCTGTAGTGATCACTTCAGATTAGATGATATCTAAAATATCTTCCATCTTGAATACTCCATCCCCAGGCAGTGTATGATGATGGCTCCCAGTCACATGTGGCTGTTTAAACTTACAGTTAAATGGATTAAAGCAAATCAAATTAAAAGTTCAATACCCCAGTTACACTAGTCACATTTCAAGTGTTCAGTAGTCACATGTGGCCTGTGGCAATCATATCGGACAGCACGGATAAAGAACATTCCGTCACCACAGAAAGTTCCATTGACAGGGCTGCTTTATTAGTCTCTTTAGGTCCACTGTACAAACACACACACACACACACACACACGCATATACAAGTATACATTTTGAAAAGCTAACAAAGTTACTCAGCCATTCATGAGGGCTAGGAGACGTATACGTATTATCTCGCTTAATTTCGTCACATCATTATTATTACGGTTACACCATTTATAGATAAGGGATTTATTTAGTCTGTTAACGTCATTCAGAGCCTCGCCGCAGTCATTCAGCCAGGACGGGGTGGAGTGGAGAGAGACCCACGGCCTTCTCGAGTCCCCTTCCTTGCAGCTGGATGGTGACGGCCATGACAGCAGGACTTCTTCTGTATTCCAGCACGAGACTCTCAGGGGCTCGAGGAGCTAGTAACGGGCTGGCAGGCCCCTGGAAGCAGAGACTTGCCCAGGTTTTAGTTCTCAGGGCGTTGTGTTGGAAATAAAGAGAACATTGCCTGGAAATGCTTCCTTCTCTCTTGGCTTTCAAGTCGATTATTTTTTTTTTTGCCTCCAGCTGACATTTTTGACCACTTCGTTCATGTCCCTCCCTAATCTCCACACATATCCTCCTTTGTTAATACTCTTCCCCCCCGCCCCCCCCCCCCCCCGTACTTCAGTCTGAAAATAGCATAGCTGTCCGGATGCTGTATTTCTTCCTTAAATTCATAGTAACCTAGATGTCTGGATGCCGTGCTATTCTGGACAACGGCATAGCATAGGCAGTAGTCGGAAATAGCATAGATGTCTGGTTCCTGGGTTATGCCATTAATTTCATAATAATTACAATAATATTCTACTTTCATTGCACATGCTGCTTTTCAAGTAGATGTAAGTGTGCGTGTTTGCGTGTGAAAGAAAACCGCCTCACTTCTCGAGTTGGACGTTCAGGAGAAGTCCTTGAGGTGGGCAAGTTGAGAACTGAATTTTATGTTTTGGAAGGAAAAGGGGGATTCCCAGGTGAGAGTTGTGAAATCTAAACAATTGAAGTTCCACTGACTTTGAATATTTGTTTTAGGTGAAACAGCGCTGCACATTTCTAAGGGCCGGTGGTGTCGCTTAAAGGCATCCTGGCTCGGAACCGGAAGACAGGTTTCCATAGCAACTCTGCCATTCGTAGCTGCGGGGCCGCGGCAGACAGTTAAACGAGGGTCTTGTTCACCTCCTCCGAAAATGTAACCATGGTAACACTGGCCTTTCCTGCTCGAGTGGATGCTGCAAGGTACAAACCAGGTTCCCCCTTTGAGACCAAGGAAATTCTTTCCCAGGTGTAGGACGTGTTAGTCTGTCTCCAGGATTTACCTTCAGCCCAAAGGAGTCACCTTGCCCAAGAGCAGCCTACATCCCAAGACTGATGTGTCTGTTTTGCAAAGGCCCAGTGTCCTTATCCCGATTTAGGGGTCATCCAGCTCCAGAGCCTCCCGGGGGATCAGCCAATACCCCTGTGGTAACTACACTCCAGTTCGGTCTCTCCTTCCGCCCAGTCTGCCTGCTTCCCTCACTCCTTTATGATAGTGTCTTCAGGAACCCTCCCAGTCGATCACCTGTAAGCAGATCTCCCAGCTCAGAGGCACCTGGAAGTCACCTCGATCCTTGGTACATATAAGAGTTTTGTTGCTTCCCTCCCATCCCACAAACATTAAGCCAAACATACTATTAAAAATATCTCTAGTGCGTTTTCACATTGAAACACTTTGTTAACGATATACACCAACCGGGAGAAAATTTCTAAGGCGTAATTCCTTATCTGCCCATGGCATAACCATAATCTGGGCAGAACCGTTGGGATATTTAATACCGTGGCCATTTTAGTAGGTCTAAGGTCAGAGTCAACACGACGCGACCTGCTGTTAGAATTTTAAAACAACGTCATCAGGAAAAGTTTTCATTAACATTACCGAAGACACCTCACGCTCCCCGCTTTCCCCTTCACGAAGTCTTCCTAACCTCACGGTCAAAGCGGATCGTTTTGTCCCTGCTGCTTCTGAGTCATTTTGTGAAGGGTGGGCACAGTTATTTGTGTTTGTGGCTCTCTTCCCCGCCGAGACGACATAGTTTTCATGTTTTCTCCCCGCGGTTTCTACCGCACTGCTTCGCATGGAGTGAGCTGCTCGTCGACGTGGGCGGTTGCGTTTGTTGTCGTTTGTATGGACACATAGGGCCAATCTTTCTCCATTTTCTCTGAAAACTGTAGGAAAGAGGAAGAAGTCTTTAAACAGAAGCCTGTGAGATTTAGGTGTGATATCAAACATGTTTTCATAACCGCAAAGCTTGTTTTCTATTAAAAGTGGCCACTAGCATTCATATATTTATGGTTAATTGCTTCTTGACAAGGTCAAGACCACTCAATGAGCAAAGAATAGTCTCTTCAACGAATGGTGCTGGGACAAGTGGATTCCATATGCAAAAATATAAAGCCGGACCCCTACCTCATACCGTATACAAAACTTAAAAAGGATTCGTGACCTAACTATAAGAGCTAAAACCATAAAATTCCCAGAAGAAAGCATGGGATTAAATCTTCATGACCTTGGATTTGGCAATGGATTCTTAGATATGATACTAAAAGCAAGAGCAACAAAAGAAAAAACAGACGAACTAGATTTCGTCACATTAAAAACATCTGTGCATTAAAGGACACTGTCAAAAAAAAAAAAAAAAAACTCTACAAGAATGGGAGAAAGTATTTGCAAATCATATATCTGATAAGGGTCCAAGTATTCAGAATATATAAACAGCTCTTACAGATCAACAACAAAAAGACAAACAACTCAATTTAAAAGTGGTCAAAAGACTTCAATAAACATTTAAAAATATATATATATACAGATAGCCAAAAAGCAAATGAAACAATGCTCAGCATCATTTGTCATTAGAGAAATGCAAATCAAAACCACAATGAGATACCACTTCACACCCACTAGGAAGGCAATAGTTTAAAAATAATAATAATAATAATAATAATAACAACAACAACAACAACATATCAGCGAAGATGTGGAGAAATTAAAACTCTTTGCACTGCTCATGGGCATGTAAAATAATTCAGCCACTGTGGAAAATAGTTTGGCGGTTCCTAAATAGCCAAACACAGAATTACTACCTAACCCTACAATTTCACCCCTAGGTTATACCCAAAAGAACCGAAAGCAGGAACTCAAGCATGTACACGTACATACATGTCACGACAGCAGTCTTCATAATAGCCAAAAGGTATAAAGAACGAATGAATAGATAAACAAATTGCAGTATGTACAGACAATGGAATATTATTCAGTTATGAAAAAGGATTAAGTACTGATATACATGCTAGATATGTGTGAACTTCCAAAACATGCTAAACGGAAGAAGGCGGATACAAAAGGTCACATATTGTATGATTCTATATACACTAAACTTCCAGAATAGGTAGAGCCCCTGAGAGAGCATGCAGAGTGATGGTTTCCGGTGGGGGGGGGGTGGGGGACTGGAGGGCGTAGAATAGCCGTTCGGTGGGTTTTATTTTGGAGCTATGGAAATCTTTTGGAACCAGATAGAAGTGGTGGTTGCACAACATTGTGAATGTAATAAATGCTCTTTTAACATGGTAATTTTATGCTATGTGAATTTAACCTCAATAAATATAATTTTGTTAATGTTTAAATAGCTTTTAAGGGGGTTTTAAAATGTCTCATACGTAAGCCTCTAGAACTTTATAGGATTGACTAAACATTGTTGATCTTAAGTCAAGGAAATAGGTCGTTTACCCTTTCGGGTCCCTTTTAAGTTGGCAGATAGCCGACATCAGTATTATTCACCCAAACCTTCTTCTCTTCTCTGTTGGGGTACACGAAGGATGACACTTCCCTGGGGTCTCCTTTAACTCAGGAGGGCCCTGTGACCAGTTCTGGCCCGTAAGCCATGAAGGGAAGCACATGTGTGATTTCGAGTGCTAAGAGATGGCCCGTGTTCTCGCCTCTTCCAAGGTACCAGGGCAGACAAAGCACAGGGCAACACCGAGGTGTCACCGCATGGAAACCGTCTGGAATGCGGAGCTTTCCATGGAAGACGGCCGTCCCGTACAGTAGCCAGACTAGCAGTAAACTCTGAAAATCCAAGAAACTGACTCTCACTGTGTCAAACCACTGAAATGTTGGCAGGACATAGTAAGGGAGGAGAAACCCTGCAGATTCTTCCCCGGAGCGATTCGTAGATGTCTATGCCACTCTGGAGAACTCTCTGCGAAGTTACAGTGCAAATCCCGTCCCCTCTGCCTTCTCCCCAGTGGGCTCTTTGTCCTCAGAGCATGTCTCAGAAATCGTCTCACTGCACAGTACAGGGAAGAAATATCTGGGCGAGGTAAATGACACCTCTTTTTAAAATATAAGCCTTGCTTTAATTGTTATCTCTTTAAGAATATTTCAGAGTCACGTGGGTGAGATGATGAGATACTCACCTTTAAGGGCCGTAGAGATTTCCTTTGCCTGAGATTGAATCTGCTTCTATTTGCCACTCTTTGGAAGGCTAATACCATGAAGTCCTTCATCTCTAAAAAAACTGCCATGGAACACTGTTAATTTATCTGGAGGATCCAGAAGCGAAAGTTTATTGAATTATCTCAGAATTTAAACTGGAGTCAGATGACCCAGGTTCAAAGGCCAGCTCTTCTAACTTGTCCATGTATGATCTCGATGCCTCTGTTTCATCATCTGTGAAATAGGAATACTTATTCTTCCTTAATAGTGTTTAGGATGAAGGGATACATGTGTCAAAGGTTTTTAATGATTCTCAGCACACAGTATGTCCTACATAAGACTTTGCTAGCTTTGCTAAGGAGCTACTCAAACACACCCTAAGCCTGAAGGCCGTGGTGGTGAGGACCAGCTTCCAAGTAATGCTCAAGTTTAAATCCTACCTCAGCCTCTCGCCAGCTGTGAGGTCTCAGCTAGTCAAATTCCCCGCGACCTAAATGTTAGTATTAAGGGAATGGAATCTTGGGATAGTTGTTTGCTGTAGAACCAAACTTAAATAAATTAATAAGTATATCTTCATCTACAAGTAATGGAAAACCCAGATTTAACTGGCTTAAATAAAAAGAAAATGTGTTTATTTATTTATTTTTTTTAGCTATAAATATAGAGATAGAGAAGGTTCCAGGCAAGATACAATGTGTGGCTCAGTGATGTCAATAAGGATTCAGATTTTTTTAAAAAATGCGTTTGGCTTTTCACACGTACCACTGCTGATGCCTAAGACTGTTGGGCTCGGGATTGCTTCAAGTGGCTTCATGTTCCTTTGCTCGGGTCTGGAATGAGAAAGAAGAACCTCCGTCCAAGCCATGAAACCTAGGTTTTTCCAGTCAGCCTACCTGAGTTAAGTCGGGTCATACTATATTAGAGACATACACTAAAAATTATTTGTCGTTTATATGAAATTCACATTTAACTAGACATCTCATGTTTTATCTGACAAGTCTAGTCCTAATTGACTTAGACTAATCCAAATTGTCACCTAGAGGGAGGTAGGGAGAACCCAGGAACGAAATCAGGTTGCATGTTTGTCTCAACTTTCAAAAGGAAGGCTGACAATTCAGATATCAGGTCTGCTACACCAGACGTCAGGTAGGCGGTTTTGGAAGAAAAAATCCAGGAGGAGTGTCTTTATCCAACAAACAATGCCAAGGCTTAAACCCTAGACTAGTAAGTATTATAATTCGATAGTAAATATTTATTTACTATCTTCCATCAACAAGACACTGTTGAAGATTCTGGAGGCCTATTGAGTCTCCACTTCCAAGATGCTTCCAAAATAACAGGAAGAATTAAGCGAAGCACCAAATTTGAGGGGCGCCATGAGGAATCCAGGGCTCTCCTGGAAGAGCTGGCCTTGCAAACAGGCGTTAGGGTAGTAGACAAGAAGCGGCATGATACGGAAGTGGGAGATGAGGGCTAGAAGAGAAATTTCAATCCATATCAGAAATATCACGTTATCCCGTTAGAAGTACAGTAAAGAAGACTTCCGGCCAGTGGCGTAGCCTGATCAAAGTTGCATTTTGACACAAGTCAATCTGACTGCAAGGTGCCAGGTGAATTGGAGGGGAGTGGGGGAGGGGCAGAGGGAGCCCCTCTCTGGACGGATCTAGAGCCGCGCTGTCTGACCTAGCGCCCCCTGTCGGTAAAGGCTGCTTTACTCTCTTACAATGAAATTCATGGAGAAAATAACCTGCCTACAAGCATAATTCCAGAAAAATAACTGTAATGCCCTAACTGTAACATAAAGAAGAAATGAGGCGATTGTCTCATAATAAAATGTATGTCGTTCTAGTCCAGGGGTCATTAAACTCCCAAAGATAGCTGTCCATCTGTTTTTATATGGGCCATAGGGCTAGATATATTTTTATTTTTAAAGAGTCGTTTTAAAAATAATTATTTAAGTTCCCGCATCATACCGTTTATGCCTTCCTGGCTCTCAAAATGTATTTACTCTCTGGCTCTTTACAGGAAATAGTTGCCAACCCCGATTTTCGGGGACGACTATGTAATTTGCATAACCGAGTGCAAAGTGGAAATCAGACTCGGAATGAAAACGATTAAGAATGTCAAGACGGCGATAACAGAGCCGCCATCAGAGAGCGGGGCCCAGCTGCCGGTCCTCGTCCGTCACTACGCGGATGCTGCAGACAGAGTGGACTCGGAAGGCGCGTGCCTGTGACCCGTGCCGCCGGGCACGCGCGGGGCCGGGCACAGCGCGCCGCCCGCGGCAGCAGCTCCGGCAAAGTCGTGTCTCCAACAGCGTGAGCAGCAGGATAGGGCTTCCGGTCTCGACGGAACTGGCCGACGGCTCTTGGGAAACTCTCGAAGGTGTGAAGCTTGATCTTCCTTTAAGTTGCAAGAACGTTGCGTTTCTGCCACTCCTCGTGGAATGCGAAGACATAAAGAACTGTATTTAGGAGTGAGACGGAATCGGCTTCTCGGCCGAGATCGTTATTAGCAGGTTTCATGTGCATGTGCGGCCAGCTATTTGAAGGTTGGCGTGGGACTCAGCACGTTACAGAACGAGCGCCGTCACCGACCCCTGGGCACTTGGTGCCACCGGCATCTCTGTACCCCCCAACCTTACCCCCCCTCCTGTAACACCCCAGACTGCCCATGGCCATTTCCCGCCACCCTTTAGGGGGTGGCCTTACCGTGATTCTAGAGGATCTAATGATAATTAGCTGTTGGGCTGTGGGGTGAGTGTCTCAGAAGTGGAAGTTTTGGTGCTTGCGTATTGGCCGCTGCAGCCCTTTGAAGCGTCTCAAATCAGAGGTGCTGAAGTTACCTCATTTTCTCTTCGAAGCATCTCTTTCCGTAGGTAGGACAAACGCTAATTACATCGGCTCCTTAGACCAATGCAGAGTTAACTCTTCTCTGTATTTTTTTATTTTACATTTTACAGAGTGCAGATTCAGCATGAAGGATATGGTATTATTCGACCCATTTAAATATTCTTATTAAAAATGTATGTTCGTTTTGGAGTTCATTATTAGCACCCGTGACATGTCAGACACATAGTTTGGGAATATAGCAAAGAACAGTCTGAGACCTAGAAAGAGCAGGCGACCTGCCCAGCAGTCCATGACATGTGGATGGTAGAGCCAAGAGTGGAATTCAGCTTTTACGATTCTTAATTCTGTATTCACTGCATTTTCTCCCTTTCACGGGACAAACACGTTCACCCAGAACATGCTTTGAGTGGAAAGCGTTTCAACTCACAACTTAGAATAAGGAGAACACCATCAAGATGGTGACACCCAGTTCTCTTCCGGTCTTAAAAAGGCTCTCAGTTGGCACCCTCTGTGATTGAGAGAGAGAGAGAGGGAGAGTAGTTCGCAAACAGCTGGCGAGAACTAAATGCCAGTTAATTCCCATGAAGAGAGTATTCATATCTATACTTAGGTAGAGCCCGTGGAAAACACAGGAATGAGACATTGGAGTATTTTAAAAGATTATTATTGTTGAACCAGGCCCAGAACCCCACTACAGAGCATATAGATCTGGAACTTGGCAACACCCAAAATTAATGGTATCGTCATAAAGTTTATATATAACATACATATAACTTCTTAAGCCATGCACCAGGCAGGAGGCTCGTATGGGGTAACCGCCTCGGCCCACCCATAAATAATCCATGTTAATATCCTAAGAGAGGTCACGGACTAGAGTAACGTGCTGACATCTGGCTACTCCTGGCAGGATAGCCCGTATGGTCCAAACAGATGGCCTTTCATTAGTGGCGGGTTGTCCCGGCAGAGGGCAGCTTGGGCAGGAGTCGCTGTTCGGATCAGCCACCTCACTCCTGGCTCCTAGAAGTCTTGGCATGCCGTCAGAAGTACAAGTGTGGTTACTGCCAATAGGCTTGAAGTCACCAGGTGGCTGCCATCAGCCTTGGAGGGAGTCTCAGCAAAGACGCTGTGGCGCAGATAGGCTGGGGAAACGTGGGAGATGGATGAGGATGGAGAAAATTCTGTGGAATAAACTTGCTTTTCCTGGAATCTTTGGGTTTTGGAGCCACAGTTGCTGCCTATTCCTCTCGAACTCAATGCACTCTGGACCCTCTCAGCAGTGGGAAGAGACGGGAACCAGGGAGTGAAGGTTTAGACTTGTTTCTTCCTACGTATGCATTAAACGGCAGAGGAAGATGCCCATAGGTCATTATGAAGAACCAAGCTGCCCAAAGATCGCGTGTTCTCTTGCCCAGATATAAAACAGTCAGGCTTCTGTTTCAGACACAGAGAGAAAATGACTTACCGTGTCCAAAATGGAACAGAGCAGCCAGCTACACTGTCTTCCGTTCGCCAAGCCCCGAAAGTCCTGAGAACACATGGGCCCCGAGTGAGGCAGGCGTCTCTTCTGAACCGAAGGAAATAAAGTCGAGTAAAAAGTAAAGTGAGATAAGATTACATGAAAAAATAAAATAACACGTTCCTGTGGTACCTGATCCTAAGCTGGGATGTTTGAGAACGAGGCACATTATGTGCCTTCGAAGCGAGGTCAGCAGTGGTGAGGACCAGAGCGGAGCCCTGCTATCCACGTGGATCCACTTGTGGTCATGTGAGCACTTAGCCAACTTCTGGCTGGGGTTTTCCAATGATGGCCGTAGAGTTTGCTTTTTAGTATATGATGGTAGCGGGAATCACACTTAGCCAACTCAGCTGTCTTTAAACAGAGTAGGAACAAAAGAATAGTATGATAATCCTACGTGTCATCCTAACTTCAAGTAGATACCTTCATTCACTTGTATGGTCCGTCAATAAGTCGCTTGACAAGTTTCACAAATAACAAGTTTCATAGGTCAAGGTTTGCTCTGATACAGTTTCCAAGACATAAGACTTGACATTATTTGCTCCATTATACAGAAATCCTCAAAGGCCGAGAAGAATATTTATACCCTTGATTTGGGGAATAGTACATTGCTTGGATGTGAGAGCTATCTTCCTTTAGCATGAAGCATAGTGTACAAAGACCTAATCATAGAGAGGAGGCCTTCTTCCATGTCAGATAAGGTGACCTTGAGGAAGTCTGAGAGAACAGGGTCAAATCTCCCTAATCACTGGAAGCTTCGTAAAAGTCATGAGTCCCTTGGAAAGTATATAGATCATAAGAAGAATCTGATAAATAGAATGGAATGGAATGGAATGGAACGATATAAAATAAAATAAAATATAAATAAAATAAATAACATAAATAAAATAAAAAATAAAATAAAATGTTTTTCTTACACATAGATGGAATATCTACAGTCAATACAGTATTACATGGGCTAAAAATACTGAGGAGAGGAAATAGCTCAATGACTCAAATGTGAATTCCATAGATTTAAGTTGAAAGTTATCTGTGTCAAAAGTTGTAATGATAAGGCGAAGGTCCAGAATATTCATGATTGCCTTAGTGCTTTCATTATTCTCTATCATTGGAATGAACTGAAAAAACACCTAGAGATCCCGATGTGAGTTTGACTCAGTCAATTTATTGGCCATGTGACCACGCAAGTCTTGCTCTGGGAAGTATGAATATGTTTTACTTGTTTGTTCGTTTAATTGGTGTTTAGCGTATGCCTCCTGTATTTTGGGTACCGTTTTAGGTGTTAGAAATATTGCAGTGAACAACACCAAAAGACAAAACTCCCACTTTCGTGGATTTTACATTCTGGCTAGGGAGCTAGATAACAAATATGTTAATAAGCAAAAAACATGCAGGTGCTGGTTAAAAGGCGGACTACACAGGGAAAAGGGATAGAGAGGGACTGGGATGGCAGAGTGCCACTTTAGATGGTTGGGAGAGCAAGATCTGTCTCCAGTAAATTAAATTCGAGTAAACGCTGGAGGAATGGTGCGAGTCACAAGGGTCCCTGGGAGCAGAATATTCCAGGCAGAAGGAAGAGCAAATGCAAAGCCCTGGATGCTCGATGTGCATGAAGAAATTCTAGGAGGGCAGCAGGACGGCAAGCCGGTGTCCAAGGGCATGGAAATGGGGTCCGCATGCAGGGGGGGACAGGGCGCACGGGGCCTCGCACACATTTTTCCCTTTGTGATATTCAAGTGAAAGACTACGTCCACGTCTTTGCAACCTGCAAAGCTCTGACACTACGAACACAGCTGACGTGACTCGAATGCTCGCTGTGTGCCCGGTCCTGTAGGAAGGGCTTGTCTGGAGTCACATTTGCTCTTGACGACCGTAAGACATAGGCACTGTCATTCTCCCCTTTTACAAGTCAGGAAACCTAGGCTCAAAGGTCAAAAGACTGCTCAGCGTTGCCCCGCAGATAAGTGCTGGAGATTGCAAAGCAAACACAAATAAACCACAAGGGGTTAAAAGGCTCACCCTGGTGCTGGAACCCCCTGCTGTGTGGCAAAATCCCATCAGCCTTCGCCTTGGCCCCGCTTTCCTTAGCCAAAGAAGCGAGGCAGGGGGAAACCAAGGGACAAGCCTTTGGGAAGAGCCGCCTCTCCCTCCGTTCATCAGGCTTCTACACCGCCCATTCTGAAGCAGCCGTAGCTCTTCCCCGGCCCCTGGGTTTATGTTTCCGTTGATGCTGAGAGTCATGCCGAGTGCTGGGAACTCCTCTGTATTCTTCTCCCCCCGTGGTTAGAAGTGGAGGAGAGTCTGGACGACGCTGCCAAGGACCACACCTCTTTGTCAGGAACATGTAATTAAAAGAGAAAGAAAAAGGGGGAAAAAACGAGCAAAGACCTAGCCACCCCCATTTTTCTTCAACACGTGTTCGTGGGCGCGCGCACATGCAGACCAGCAGACGTCCATCACTCGGCTCCCTGGGATTCCGATGAAAACATTTTCCACCTGGCACAGTGAGGCACGAAACACCCCTCAAACCCAACCTGAGACTTGGACCGTCAGTGGAGATATTTTTAAAACCATGACACAGAGGCGTGTGACACACTTGGTTTTCTCAGTGGGTGGGTAGAGTGTTATTTCATGTTGTTCTTGTCACTCGGCCCAACATTCTAAGTGTGCACTTTATTGCCACGCGGAGAAGGCGCTGCGGCCCGGCCCGGCACAGTGTGTTCCCGGCGAGCGGACGGCAGCCCGGACGGGCGGGGAAGGGGCAGCGGGAAGTTGCGGGGAGCACCGGCGACCCTCCTGGGTGCTCCCTCGCGCCTCGGCTTCACGCTCAGCAGTGCGTGGCGTCCCGTTGCCGGGTTTTGAACCTCTGTACCCAGTGGTTGCTGACCTGGGGACAATTCTAGATATTCAGATACGTAGTGATACCTAATTAATTCCTTAAGCGACTATTGTTTTCATTGTTTTTCTTCTTTTTTTCTTTTTCCTAAAGGTTTTTTTTTTTTTTCCCCTCGACACCACACATAAAAATATCACACGTAGAATGTATGGTAGAGTCAGGACTAAATGTTCTCGCCATTTACATGCAAAGGTACCACTCTGGGGCTCTCACTGTTTCTTTGGGGCAGGTGGGACAGCAGTGTACCAAGAGGTGAGGGGCAGTGATTGTATCCGCCCTGGGCATGGGCAAGAAAAAGGAAAATCGAAGGGAGAGAATTTAAAAACAATCGATGAAGCGATTAACAGTTGGTCTGCTTTTTATTGGCACCTTTCCCTGGCAGTTCTGCGCGATTTCAGAGATAAAAGGCTCCTCGCGTCTGAGAGGCCCACGCCAGCCCTCACACCCGCCACGCTTTGGTGGGCTGCTAAGTGTAATATGGGTAGAAGACGGGTTTGGGGGAGAATGCTTTATTTCAGTGGAAAATCAGGGCCCTCTGCATGGAGTTCATCTTATTTCTCACTAAGTGGACTCAGTACTTATTTTTCCGTTGGTAGCGACCTTATCTTACCTGCCCATGCGAATAGGAATGCCAGCGTTGGTACCGTCTGAGGAATGAGCAGGGAGAAACGCCCGCGGCAGGGGGACGAAGTGGGAAGGTTAAAAAGCGGATCTCTGCGATGCTTCGCTCGTCCTCAGCTCCCACATTTCATCCACTGACAGGCCGCGGTAGGCGCATGCGCGAGGCTGAGGCCAGGCACCAGCACTCCTGGTTCAGGACAGAGGTCTGCGAACCACGGCCCACAAGCCAAGTCCGGCCCCGCCCTGTTCATAGTGTTGTTGGAACAGAGACGTGTCATGAACTTATATATGGACTGTGGCCGGATTAGCACGACAACGACCGCAGGATCCGAGCTGTGACAGAGACCCCGTGGCCTGCAAAACCTAAAATATCCAGTACCCAGCCAGTCTTAGTCAATTCGAGTTGGGTGGCGCAAACAACACACATGTATTCACATGGTCTGGAGGCCGGGAAGTCCAAGGTCAGGGTCCTGGCGTGGGTGGGCTCCTGGTGAAGAACCTGCGGGGAAGGTGGAGACATGGGCCCAGAAGGGGAAGGGGGTAGGCGACCCGCTTGTAGGTGGATGAGGCAGTTCTCTTCTGCCCACTGCTGTTTTTCTCAGTGAACGAAAGATGAGGTCGGCTGAGAACGAGGGGTCAGTGTGAGGAGAGGGGAGACGTGAGCTGGCGGCTTTGGAGCCAGGGTTGCGAATGGACCAGGGAAATGCAGAGGGCCCTCGTGAGGCGTGTGGGCAGAGTTAACACGCGACCGGACATCTCGGCTTTGTTTCTCGCCAGTCGTGTTCAGGTTCTCGGCTGCAGGCTCCGAGTCGGTGGAGAGCCGGGTTTAAGAAGAGTCAGTCGGCTGGAGGGAGAGATGGAAGCTGAGAGTTTCTGCAAGGCGGGGGCTGAAGCCATGGAAGAAAAGGAAGGAAGGCGACGGAAGAGGAAGGAGTGGCCCCGAAGGAGGAGTCAGCGGGTGAAGTTCTCACCCAAAAATTGCCGAGTCAGGGCCATAGGAGAGAATGATCTGGAACACAGCAGGTAGTGGTTAGAGAGTGGCATCCTTGAAAGCGAGAGTTGGGAGGAAGAGTAGTTGCTGAATGGCCGAGCGTGACCGTGGGAGGGAGTGACCGAGGAGGAGCAGAGGGCAAGGTCATCGGAAGAGAACAGACCAAAGACCTGAGACACCTGAGCAGTGAAAGGCCTGCCACGTGATTCCTGAAACAACTGAAGGTTACAATGGGCGCGCTTGGCGTTGGAGGCAAAAGCGAGCCAGGTGCACAGTCTGCCGTAGATGAGGGGGGCGTCCGAGGGGGGCAGTGCTTAGCCCACCAAGGGAGGAGACAGTTGATGGCATATGGTCTAATGCAATGAAGCTGGTGTAGATGAATGAATAAAGGATGGAGAAATGGTCTGGAGGATAGAATGTGGAGCAAGCAAGACACACAGCCACCTTCCAGGTCCTGTGTCCATGGGAAGAAAAGGAGGATACGGGCATTTTGATAGCAAGAGACTCTGAGTTCAAGGTCACAGTGGAAGGATTTCGAGGGGCTTTCTCTGTGTTCAAAGTTCTCCTTTTGATAAGGACATCGGCCATTGGATTAGTGCCCACCTGACTGCCCTCAGCTTAACTTGATTAAGTCTGCAAAGACCTTATTTCCACAAAAGGTCACATTCTGAGAGGCTGAGGATTAGGACTTGACTTTCCATATCTTTTTTGGGAAACCAATCCAACCCATAACAAGGTCTACGGTCTGAGTGATGGCGGATGTTCTCATAGACTAGGACTTTCTATGGCGGACTGCAGTGGAATGCATGCCGGAAAGATTCTCGCTGGTTTCTTGGGTGGAGAGCCAGCCTTCTCGTGGGGCTGCTCTCTGAGAGAGTTTGTAGGACAGGGTTAGTGGTGTAATGACAGCGCCGCAGTGGTCTCGCAGAGGACATGACAATTCGAGGACTAGGCAACGCTCTACGGGCCTTCGTTACGGACAGTGTGGGTAGGGTGGCGGCGGGCAGTGGACCTTCGGGCTCTTCTCCTCGACCCCTTTGCTCTCTATCCCTCAGCCATGCCGGTCTATGTCTGCTTCAAAAAAGACCTAGGGTATCCCGGTCCTGACGTTCCCCAGGGCTGCTCTGTCAGAGAGCTCATCTCAGAAGTCACCTGCTCAGAGAGGCCTGCCCTGGCCTCTGTGTCTAAGGCACCGTCACCTCTTTTTCTGTTTTCTTCATCATTTTTTGAAAAGTACCATTTTCATGTTCGTTCATTTCGTTCGATGTTAGTCTCTCCGGCCAGTCTGTAAGTTTCATAAAACAAGAATATCGTCCCCCCTTCGTTCATCAGTGACTCATCGCCGTTGAGAACGATGCTTTAGGGGTGTGTCGGCGCTAAATAATGACAAAAGCAGCAAGAACGAGAAAGAGCAAAAGTAATGAAACTCTTTGACTGGTGAGTGAGTGTAGGCATACACAAAGCTAAGTCATTCAACCTCCCTCAACCTCATTCGCAAAGACTTTGACCCGGGTTTTGTCTTTACGATCCCTCCCAATCTTCAGGTGCCAGTTGTATAACACCTTGACGCAACCTGAGCGCCCCACGGGAACGTTAATGCTCAAGGTACGTGCTCAGACCTCAAGGCCAGGGAGGAAAGGTCCTACATGACACCTTGACAAAAATCTCTTATCAGGTCAAGATAAGCGATCTAGTTTGAGCAAAGACTGGTTTTAGTAACACCTTTCCTTCCACTTCACGTTAATCCTTTAAGCTGCAGCTAGACTACCTGCCTGAAAGGTAAGGCTAGGGGACAAGACGGTCCCACAGGTGAGGTCTGCTGACTCAGCCACCATCTTGGACCTTTGGATGAGTTCCATGTGGCTTTGATTTTTCTTCTAGACCATAAGCGGGGCTTCCTGAACTATGGAAGGAGTCTCCTCCCAGGAATCACGGAGCCCTTTATCAGTTGTCCTTAGTCCAATTTTTTAAGAAGATAAAAACAACCAGTTTCATCTCTTCACTTCTTTCTGCAACGATGATGAATTAGGGGCCTATTGCGGCCCACTCTTGACCCAAGGAGGCGGGAATTCAACCCCTTTCTCAAGCTCCAAATGTCTACTGCATCCTCCCTTTTAAACTCAGCTAAGCGTAAGGTCATCTAGTGTCCCACCGCTCTATTCATTCATTCTTCGGCCAGAGGACTCAATTGCCCAAGGACATCCTGCGAGACAGCACGGGCCACAGTTATTGGGCAGAGCTCTCGTCCTCGTTGACTGTGGTTCCGCATTGCCTCTTACCCTTTCTACTTCTATATTCTATTTCACTGCGTTGCAGACGTATCTTCCTCTCCCCCGAGTAGTTGCAGCATAAGCGTCCCTCTTCTCTTGTTCCCTAACTCAAAAGCACATGTCCAGAACCCCTCCTGGGCAGGTAAATGCACCTTTTGGGGTTGTGAGATCTTTATGTGAGGCTGAGGAGTGGAAGCCGGCAGCCTGGCAGCTCTGCCGGGCAGTGGAAGCCGCTGCAGTGGGGAGAAAGGAAGACCACAGGAGGCAAAGCCTGCCTTTTCTGATGACTGGTCTAAGGCTTCTTACTTGAACTTTTGGTTTTATAGTTCTATAAAAGGCAGCTGACAAAAGAGATCCCGTTTCGGGAGGGTCCAGCTGGCCGGGCAGAGCTGGGCGGGGCCGCCCGAACATTTGAAAGCCGACCTGATTTTCATCCATGATGTCAGAGAGGCATGGGGTTCCCAGTGAGCCAGGGGGAGAGAGAGCAGACAGCCCGGGCCCGCGCCCGCCCGGTGCCAACAGCAGCCTTCAACGCTGCCTTCCTGGCGTGCCTGCGGGAGCCTCCTCGGAGACGCTGCGGCGTTTGGAAGGGCAGCGCCCTTGCTCAGCTCGTGGGCGTCTGCCGGGGCAGGAGAGCCGTGCGCCTCCCTCCTCAGGCCCCCCACGTCCTTGGCCAGCCCTCCGTTCCCTTTCGCTTTAATGGTGGATGCAGGGAGCCCGCAGGCCGGCTGCTCCGAGGCCCACGTCTTTTTACAGCCGCCACTTCTGGATTTGGGGGGCCAGTCTCTGCTCCCTCCTGTGACTCAGAGGCAGATGCTGGCCCATCATGCTGCCCAAAAGGAGAAAGAGCGTTGGGGGAAGGGGGGAGGGTTGTTTTTAATGAAATCCAATTTGAAAAAAAAAAAATTAAACTCTTTTTTTTTTTTTTCTTTTTTGGCTAATTCACATCGAAATACTCCCATCGCCCAGCCCAAGCCCTACCGTTTCCTGTGGACAAAGCAGGTCGGCTGGCCAAGCCCTCGGGGGCCGGGCGAGAAGCGACAGCAGCAGCCGCCCCCTCCGCCCTGGCTCAGGGGAGATTCCTGCTTCCCAGTCAGGGGCAGGCTGTGCGGCCAGCCCCGGGGAGAGGGGAGAGGCCGGGAGGAGGGAGAAGGGACGGGAGCCCGCAAGGGCAATCGAGGGGGCGCTGGGTGCTCGTTTCACAGTTCTCCCGAGGTCGCAGAAGGGTAGGGCCTTTGGCGGCCCACAGGTCCCACGTGGGTGGGTCTAACCTGCAGGCCAAGGCCAGGGGAACGGGGATCCAACAGGACCCCGCGTGACACTGCCGAGCGGCTCGATGGACCAAAAGCGTCAACTCATCGAAAGCGATCGCGCTGCGCGACCCGAGTCTGTCCCCCCATTTCCTCGGCTTTTCTTTGTGCTGCCCAGTGACACGCGGCTCCGACACTCACTGATTCATGCAGTCGTCGGTGTCATTTCCAGGGCCTGCCGCGTGCTAGACGGACAGACAGACTTTCAGTGAGGGAGCGTGAGGCTCTTTTGCCGCAGCTGCCCCGGGGGGCCAAGGCAGGTGCTGATTTCCTCTGTACCGCAGGACGGTGGCCCGCTGATCCTCGCGGCCCCTGTTTGAAGGTGCACGGGGTGCCGAGACCACCCCCCCCCCCATAGGAAAGGGCTGGACCGGAGATAAATTTAAAGAAATCTCCCAAGAGAGTAGAAATGGGGGTCTCCTCTGCTCACAGTGAGGACCCCGCTGCCAGGCTGCTCACGCCTCCCGCTCTTTTTTTTTTTTTTTTCATTTTCTTTTGCTCCTTCGCTATTCATTAAATAGTCACCGAGCCGCTGGAGACCCTCTTCCTTATGAGGCATCGCTCTATATTAACGGATTCAAAGTGAGTCCAATGTAATTTTTAAAAATTTGCACCAAGAGCTACTCAGGGGCTTGGCAAAGGGGAGAAAGGGTGGGGGTGGGCACGATGTCTCCTCCACCTGTCACATGAATCCTTTGCTTAAACGACATCTCCCTTTCAAAGTGCTCTTCCGTGGTCTCATTGACCCTCGTCGTGGCCCTAGACGGTAGGACCAGCGGAACCGTGCCCATCGTAGAGATGAACGAACCATGGCTGCAGGTACGTAAGTGACTCTTTAGGGCCAGATATTTAGTTATTGGCATGTAAAGAACCTGACCCAGGACGTACGAGCTGCTTTCTCAGGACTCGCCAGCAACCGTACCAAACCAGGCCCGTGGAGCTCCATCGGGAATGTTCATTTCTCTTCCTTTTTTTCCAGTTAATACCATTAGAGCGTCTTAGTCAGTTTAGGCTGCTATAACAAATCACCATGGGCTGAGTGACTTAAATAACGTGCATTATTTCTCTTGGTTCTGAAGGCCGGTAGGTCTGGGGTGCCGGAGGATATGGCTCCTGGTAAAAGCCCTTCCCGGTGTACAGATGGCCTTCTGTGGTATCCTCACATGGTGGAGAACAGAGTGAGCACAAGAGAGCAAGAGTGAGCACTCCCTCCCTCCCCTTCATATAAGGCTCTAACCCCGTCACAAGGGCTCTACCCCTGTGACCTGATCACCTCCCAAAGTCCCCACTTACCAACATCATCGCACTAGGGGTCAGGATTACAACATGTGAATTTGGGGAGAGGGGGTACTCAAATGTTCAGTTACTAACAGGCCGAGCTAAAACTTAAAGAACGTTCTAACGGGTCCACACCTTAATGTTGCCTGGATTGAAAGTCAGAGAAATGGCAACGTGAGAAAGACTCAGGCCACCGCTGCTGGCTTTGAAGCTGGAGAAGGGGCCGTGGGCTGAGAGTCACAGGCAGCCCTAATCTAGACGAGGCAAGGAAACGAATTCTCCCCCAGACCCTCCAGAAGGAACCAGGCCTACCGATGCCTTAATGTTAGCCCAGAGAGACGCTTTGTGGACTTCTGGTCTCCAGAACTGTATGTAAGGTAATAAATTTATGTTTTTGTAAGCCACTGAGTTTAGGATAATCTGTTACAGGAACCAAACAAAACTAATGCAGATGGAGAAGCTTCGGTCTGGATAACCCTGGCCAAGTTCCAGTGGTCGCGTTCCAAGCATATCTGTGGGTTAGTGGACTGTGCATGAGAATCAAGACACACAAAAAAATGGCCGTGAGAGCTTCAAGGATTGCTCTTTCTGATTAATTCCTTTAGGCCACTAACAGGGGCTCCCTTTGCTGGGGCCACACCATGGTCAGTGAGTCTGGCCCCTCTCTGCTTCCCTCCATCTTTTCTCAACAGTGACTGCCCACAGAGGCCGGTGCCAGCTTCCAGGGCCCAGCCGTGGAGCACATAGACAGGGGAACGTCTCTGTAATGCAAGTGACCTCATGGCTCGCATTTATTGGCAAAATGCAGCTTCGACAAGTCACCAGGAGTGAAAGAAACCACAAGGTCCAGGGCTCCCAAGGAGGCCAAGACCACAGACACCAAACAGGACAGCTGGCTGGGCCCGTGCAAACGCCCTGCGCCGGGACGTCACCACCTCCCTGTGGGCAGAGGCCCTTCCGATCTGATGCTAATCTCGACAGTCGCGTAGGGATTGCCAGTGATCAGGGTCCCATCTGGGAGACTCACAGAACGACTCCCAGCAACGTGAGGATGAAGATGCAGAAGCCTCCGGGTTCTTGGAGTGGCGGGCCGTGCGAACAGTCTAGGGGTCAGAGCCAGAGAAGGGCGCAGGTGCTTGGCAGATAAACTATAAGCCAGAAAATGCCTCCTTGCTTCCTTTTTCCTTTAAAGAAATTTTTTCAGCTTCATAACATAATGAGTACTGGTTAGCATCCGAAGGTCGTTCTCAGAACAACATAGGAAAAGAGTTCAGGGCCCTGACTACTTCTCTTCACTGCTTCCTGGTTGGAGGACCCCTTAGCCTTCCTAAGTCCCATCTTTCTCCCCGGAAAGGGAGAGATAATAATAGCAACCTCATGGTGTGATTTGGAAATTAAATAAGTCGATCATTAAAAAATGACTAGCATATCATAGACAATCAATCAATAATTCCCTTGTTTTGCCCCTTCTTGTCTACATTAGATTAAGCTGCACCATTCATACTGGCCCCGATTCCCCCACCTGAAGCCTAACCTCCTGACTTCAAAAATGACTGTGATTTAAACAGTTCCCAAAATGGCAGAAACTATCATGTTTTAAAAATGCACAGTGAGAGCTAGAGATTCCACAGTCTCCCCTGGCCCCTGCCTTTCTGATCCACTCCAACCCTCTTGCTGTCTCTCTGTCCCCAGCAGCAGTGAAAGAAACTGCGTCCTGTCTTCAGCTTAGGAATAATACAGCTCTTTGCAGTTTCTCCAGACCATTTCGTCCATGTCACATGGGTGGCGTTCAGGAGCCTTTTCACCGAAGATACTTATTCACTAAAGTGTTAGTGTTCAGATACAACGTCATGCTATAAAAAAGATTAGTCACTGGGTCCCCAAAACACATTCCTTCCCTCCTCCCTTGTCTGTCACAAGGATGCCATGATGGTTTCATCAGGGAAATATGTCCCAAAGACTTTTAGCTCCAGGCCTATGGTGACACAAAGCTTGGATGACAGAACGCCATTCCCACCTGAGAACTGGTTTCTTGGCTTAGGTGAAACCAACTTCTAGGAGGCAGAAAGCCAAATCCTCGGGCCATGCCCTGAGTAGGCATTCCCTTCGACCGTGTTCACCTGTCCAGTAAGCCTTCTCACTGGAGCAGAGATGACTTTTATCGATGCCCACGGCCCCTGAACAGGAGCAGAAGCATCTGTAGGCTCCTTTCAGCCCATCAAATGGTGCGTTCTCTGACCTCTCGCAGAATCACCAGAGGCAGGAAAGAAAGACTTCCCGAAGCTTCTGGCGCTGGTGCGGGCTCCACAGGCAAGACCAGCGTGATCTGCCTTCACGGTCTAGCTCTGCTCAGCCACCTTGGGGGGCCTTCTCCGGGCCTCAGTTTCTCCTCCGGGGAATGACAAGGGCAAGATCACATGATCTCTATGGTCTATTCACGTTCTCAGGACTATTTCCCATTCCTCTCATTTTTAATATTACGGTGATACCTTTTCATCCCAGGCTGTGAACAGCATTGAAGAAGTACCTAGAAAAAATACTTTTAGTGTATTCTTAAGTGCGTTTTATTTTCATTGCCAGCCGTTATCATGTCTGTGTGGAAATAGTTCGCGAGGCAAGTAGAAGTCATTAGAAATAATGACCATTAGACAATCGGTCAGTGAACATTTTAATAAGTGCCTCCCTGGGCTGGCTCCTTGCGCACAAACCAAAGACAGACAGAGCCTCTTCCTCAAGTACTTTACATTCTAATGAGAGAAAACAGGCCATAAACACGGAGACGAAGACAACAACATGATGAATGCTCTCGGGGAGAGAAAATTGGGCAACGTGATAGAAAGTAATTGGGAAGGTGTCTTGGCTAGGCTGGGTCATGAGAAATTAGAGGGAAGGGAGTGAGCATTTCACGTAGAAGAAGCGAAAGCTCACGGGCCTGGTGTGCTTGGAAGGCCAGCAAAAGCCCAGAGAGATAAGTGAGGGCCAGATCCCCTCCTAGGCCAGGCTTCAGAGATGAATTTTGAATTGAAGGATCTTAATGATGTGAACTGAGCTGTTAAATTCCGGAGGAGTCTACGTAATTCTAAATGTAAGTAAAGTAGAATAATTTGTAATCGCGTGTCAGTGGTAGAGTCTGGGAGGTGGGAGGCCGTGAGCAGATCGGAGGCTCATTCCCGGTGGATCTGGCAAGTCATCCTGGGAGGTTATGGGACGGCGGCAGCTGGTGAGTGGGCGTGGAGAATGCCCCAGGCTCACCGTGTGCTTGGGAGACGGAGCGGGACAAGGGAACGCAAGGGGAGGAGATAGGAAAATTCACCTGGGATGACCTTGGAGGAATATGGGACTCTGGTGCGGATAAAGACGGGAACAAGCTGGGGAACCCCAGTTTCTGAAATTGAGGATGAGACGTTTGTAACATGAGAGAATTACGATCAGCACAGACTCGTCTCCACCCCCCACTCCCCACCCACCTTGTCCACCCCTCATGCGGACCTTGCACCGAGGAGACTAGCCTGAAATTAGACAAAAGACTAATTTCCTCTGAACTTCATTTCCCACCAACTCTTTCCTAGTGAAGAGTCAACATGTCTTCATATTTTTTTCTTGCCTCGACATATGTAATTTTCTAATTATTCCCTACTCATTCTAATTTATATAAGAAAATCTTTAGTGTGTTGGTTAATCACAAAAAATAATATTTAGAATAACTCTTAGTATTTTATCTACTTATTTCTAGTCCTCTCACATATACAAGCATCGGTGGAATAATACTGCAGATTCAGTTTTCCGCTCTGATTTATTTTCACTATGAACTTTTTCTATAGCATTTATGTGTCATAAGCTTATTAATTTAATGACTGATCTTATCCTTTTATAAGGATATGCCAGTATTTATTTAACTATTTCTCCATTATTTCACTTTTAAGAAGTACTTGGGATTCGATACATGTTACTACCGTGTAACGGGTCTTCTGCATAAAAATTCGTAGGTACTGTTACATTGAGTCTCCACAACAGCCCTGTGATTGACTAATATTTTCAATTTCTGTTTTCCAGATGAGGAAACTAAGGCTTAGCAAGGTTTGGTGACTTGCACAAAGTCATCCCAGCCAGTGAGAGGCTGAGGCGGAGCTATTATTATTACTTCAAGGGATAGTCTCACCTTTACACATTTATGTCTGCAAATAGGTTCTCAAGACAGCTTCTCAGAAGTCGAATTTCTGGTTCAAAGGGTGTGAACTCTGGAGTTTTTAAGATTCTAATGTACATTGCCAGACTGCTTTATGGAGCCGTCCACACCATGACGCCCTTTCTCCAAACGCAGTTACGTGGTTGTGGTTAATTTCGCCGTTCTTTGATTGCTCACTTAGGAGGCTGAACTTCCATTTGTTCATACGTGGATCACTTTGCATTTTTCTTCAGTGAACTGTGTGTTCATATCCTCTGTCTACTGTGAAATGGGCCTTTGTCAATAAATTCGGAGGGTCCCTTTGTGTACTTAGGGTATTGTTCTTTTCTTTGGTGTACTCACGTGGAGTGTTTCATTTTGTCCCAAATTTGCTATTTGCTGCTGTCTGCCTTTTAATTATGATAGGTCTGCCTGCCTGCCTTCCTTTCTTCCTCCCTCCTTCCCTCCCTCCCTCCTTCTCTCTCTCTCTCTCTCTCTCTCTCTCTCTCTCTCTCTCTCTCTCTCTCTCTCTTTCTATGTAGAGCTGAGAGCAGCAGAGTTTTCTGTGAAGGGCCAGAAAGTAAACATTTTAGACTTCAGGGCCGTATGTTCTCCATTGCAACCACTCAACACTCTGTGGTAGCCAGAAAGCAGGAATAGATAATACATACACTAATGGGTGTGGCCAGATTTGCCCCATGAGTTGTAGTTTGCATACTCCTGATGAAAAAAAAAATTAATCTTATGTTGGAAAATCCACCTACTGCTCCCCTTTGAGATTTTCTCCACAGCTTTAATACCCATATAACCCAGATACTTGAGAGACCCCTCCTGTCCTGTAGAGACTGCCGAAAACCCACCCAAACTCCAGTTTGGGATGCGGTGACGTTCAGCATCCTGCTCCTTCTAGACGTTTCTTCTTCTTCCCTTCACACACAGCACAATGTCTTCCTTTGCTTTACTTCCTTTGGCTTCTCTTTTTCTCTCCCTAGCCCTTCCTTGCTGGGGTACCAAGGAGATTCTTCATGTCTCCCACAGAGCAATGTTTATCGCTCAGCCTCCTTCATGGTCTCTCCTCCTACCCCAAACACATTCTCCAGCAAATGAGTTCCATTCATAAGTGAAGTTGTGGTGAATAAAATTTTCCCCATCTCATTATACGTAGACAAACTAAACCAAGCTCAAGATCAGAGATATATCCATCTATATTTTATTTTGGCTTCTTTTTCGTGCATTTGACTATTTAGTCCTTTTGGTCTTTGTATTGTGGTGTACACTTCGAGAAATGATGCCAACTTTATTTCACATAGTTAACCACTTATCCCAAAAATAGACTTGGGTATATATAGAAGAGTAAGTTTATGATTAAGTTTGGCATTCAGAATTAGAAGAGAAGGAATCATTAAATGATGCTGGGACATCTCTGTTCATTCTCTGGTATCAGCTCTTCTACCACCGCCAGGCTGTTTTGATTACGATATATTATAACAGCTCTTTAAAAAATGTCTTGGCTGCTTGTACCATTTCTGCTTCCAGATGCATCTTAGATTTACTTTTTTAAGGGCCCCTATAGTCTATACTATTAAGATTGTTATTAAAATTATTTAAATCATAATATATATAAGAAGAATGCATATCTTTATACCATCTGATCTTTGACTAGGAATACCTATCCCAATCTCATTTCGTACCTTTTTAGTAGAATTTTTTAGTATTTGTCATAAGTGGTGTCAAAAAAAAAAATTCTTATTTTTTTTTTAATTTAAATCGAGAATCATTAACTAGGAATGGATGCCATAGGAGAATTCACTAGCATTTTCATGCATGATTTTTACATTAATAATCATTAGCGAGAGGATTTTTTATTTCCTTCTATAAAAAAATCCCCATAATTTTTTTATTGGGTCTTTGTTCTCTCACTGTATCAGTCATCTTCCTTTTGGCTTTTCTCACTCTCTTAAAACTTTTTGTCTGCCCCTTGGGAGTTTCTCAAGTTTGTTCCACATGACTAATTCCACTTTCTACAGTGTCAAGTCTATTCTCCAAGACAGACATTATTTCTAACATCGCAAGTTCTATTGCTTTTCGGTTATTCTATTCCTCTTCAATATCTTGTACATTCTCTGTTAATTGACTTTGTTCCATTCAAAAGATGCAAAAATGGCTTGACATCTATGAAACGAAAAGAGAACACCAGAACGAGTAACCCAGTTAAAATGAAAAAAGATCGAGGAACAGGGAATTGGTGTTGTTTGCTTTAATTCTGCTACTTCCTGTAAGAGCCAATTACGAGAGGTATGCGTCTCCTTTCATTTTCAGGATAAAGTTCTGTTTTCTTTGTGTTTGACCATTCATCTCCCACGGGGGTGATGTTGACTTTTCTCTGTCTCTCCATCTCTTCCTCTCTTCGACTCTCTCTCCCTCTCTTCCCCTCTACTTATCCTAGAAGCAAGAGCGTTCCATTCAAAAGCAGTGTTTGCAAACAGCTTCTGCATGTGGACTCTTTCTAGCTCTTCGCTTCTGGGCTGATTGAAACTGTATCTTACCTGGAGGGTAAGCTGAAAAAAAATAAGTGAATCCATAAGTCAATGAATGTAAAGCGGCAGGCTAATGAACACATTTCCTGAGCCCTGTCTCCAGAAACCTGATAGAGATTTCTGCCAAGATGTTCATAACTGAGACTTCCAGGTCTAAGACTCCTGTGCCATCAGCTACCTGGTGACAATTGTTAAATGCCATCTCCGAGATGTCAAACGTACACTCCATAAGGCTGTGCAGCGGAAACACGCAGAGCCATGGGAGCTTGCCAGAAGTGTGGGAGACAGATACACTCTGCTCCATAAATCTCATTTCCAGGCGCAAGAGATGCAAGCAGTGACTCAGCCGGTGACTCAGTGTTTCCCAGCTGTGTGGGTGCTGATCACGTGCGTCTCAAGGTGAGACCTGGGCCACAGGGCACTGAGGATTAGTCCTAAACAGCACAGGAGCTTGGGAGAGGCCAGAAGGACCCCGGGGAAGAGGTCCTAACTGTGCCTCTTCGGAATCTAGCTATAGGAATGGTGGGATTAAGATGGACGGAGCAGAGGGAATGACGAAGCCCACACAGGCGCATCGAGACCCTGTCCGGCATTAAATCATTCCTCAGCATCACGTAACAGTTAAGAGCTCCAAGTCTGCCTTGAACGTTGCAACGTCTGCTAGTCGGTCATTTTAGTTCACTTCTTCGTCAAGGCGTGAGGGGGCGTGCGAGCTCACCAGCTCGCCATGGGGCAGGGCCAGGTGTTGCGTTTTGGCCAGTGACCTGTGAGCAGAAGTGATGTATGTCATTTCCGGAGCGTAACTGCTCCAGTGTTCCCAGATGGTGAAGACTGGAGTAGGTGAGGTCTCCCTCAGTCTAGGGCTTTGAGTAGCTGTGCGGGCCTGTGGGATACACGAGGGATAAACTTTGTTTCTTTAAGCCATTGAATTTGAGGGCTATTGTGTGGGCTTTGAGGGTTACTGATTACCGTGGTGTAACCTAGATTCTTCTGACAAATAGAGTCTCTTATTAACTGCATGTTCATGAGCTACTCTCCGAACCTCTCTGAGCATTCTTTTCCTCATCTGTCAAATAGAGAAAATTGCAGTGCTTGCCGATAAGACGGATAAAAAATACATTGCCAACCAATGTATCTAGCGTATAATGCATGTCTTGCAAATGTTACCTCTTGGCCTCACTTGATTCTTCATGACATAGAAAGTAAAATGAGTGTCTGTCAAATCATCTCAACTTCTATCTGAAAAAAGAATGAGAGACAGAGAGAGAGGAAAGAGAGAGAGAATCCTTTGGAAATGTTTCTCATTTACAGAGCAATTAATGGGATCCTCACCAAAACGGCCAACACTTTATTGCCCAAGCTGCACCTGCCAGTGTGTCCAAGGTCCCAGGAGATCTCAATTACTCGAGCCATTTCAGATAAATATCTAAGGAGAGTGAACGTTCCGGCTCCCAGGGACGGCGTTTCCACACGTCATTCCTCTCCCTTGTCAATAAGTTCCAACATGGCAGTGGCAGACCTCTGGGAAAGCAGGATCGCTTTCTGGAGGCTCTTCCCTGTTTTCCCACAGCAGGGAGGGAAGCCGACTCAGGGTGTGGCGTCCCCACCTGCCTTCTCCACACACACATTCTCCTTGGGATGTCTCAGCATACCAGAGGTGTGGTTAGGTGAGTATCACTCCACCCAGGAGGTGTCTTCTTGGCCAAGCCTCATATGACCCAAACTCTCATAAACAGGACTGTGTGGTAGGAGGCATGATGGAGATATATTTAGAGACCATCCTCTCCCCCAGCAGAGTATTGGCTATGTCTGCCAACAACAACCTACCTTCAATAAAAACACCTTTTTCTAAGCACTTCTTTGAAGGTACCCTATTCGAGTTTTCCCCTCGCCCCAGAAGGCTTCTTGGATGAGGGGCTGACACCATCCCAGGCTGGATGTGGTGGTAGAGGACCACAAGACATCCCAGCACGAAGCCAGGGGAGGCCTCACACTGAAGATGCAGGGTGCTTCCCTAGGGTCACGCCACGAGAGCCTCCTTCCCACAGGCGCTGCTTAGTTAGGCTTGTCCCAAAAGTAATCACACAGAGTCGCCAATGTCCCAGGACAATTAATGCAGTTCTTCAAAGCTAGCAATTACAGTCAAGCGCAAAATCTAAGCCCCTTCTCTAGTGGGGTTCGTATTGCACGGACAGCTCTCTCCAAACCCATACCCACCCCTCCAGGAAAAAACACAAACCTCCCATTTCCATCCAGGTTGTATTGTCAACATCCTCCCCCATACCAGTCTGTTCTCATTGAACATGACCCTGAAATTTTTCTAGCCAGCGAACATCCAAAGACTGATCTCAAGAATTAAAGGAGACAGAGCCACCTGTGAAGTTGGGAGCAAAGTCATGTGTGTGTGTGTGTGTGTGTGTGTGTGTGTGTGTGCACGTGTGTACAAAGCCTATATTTAATAAATCTTTCAAAATGGCAGAGTCAACAATGGAATGGTTAGATCTCGGACAGTCTTTTTCAACCTTACTTCAAAGAAGCAACAGTTTTTTAGATTCTTCACAAAGGATGAATGGTACTACTGCCCTGATTCTATAAACACTGGTGTTTGAAGGATGGTAAGATAACCCCGCCCGCTCTGCTACTGTTCATCTACACTTGGCCTCTTGTACATATGTGACCCTCCACTCTCGTCTCCTTTATTAAAGGAAGGGAGAAAATAGTGATCTTCGCCAGAAGTCTGGACCAAGTTGAAATATGTCATTAGTTAAGACCAGGGAGCCTCCAGTTGTGAGACTCTCCAGCCCACCAGCCTAGTTCCCATAGGAAAATGGATGAGGGGCCTGAGAAGAAAAAGAGAAGGGAGGCTCATTGGATATTTGTGTGTTTCTCGATGCTTTCTCAGTCTCTTAATTGTTTAGGAAATTCCACTGGAAGAAGGCAAATTAATACGAAATTAATTTGAAGACATTAATTTGAGGACATCTAAACCCAGTCAGTCCAGAAACATCCTGAGAAGGTAGAATGAGAAAGATCTACTTTTGTTTCTCTTCGAAATCCTCATTTTCTTACCTCACCCATAATGCCTCCAAGATGCTATAATATACAAAATAGTAATTAATAGGCTCTAATTTCTCTTCTAGTTCTAAGACTCTTTAACTCTAGATTTAAATAATATTAATAAGATCATTTGACTCTCCGGTTCACAGATTAGCAATTAGTCATTTGACCTTTCTCACTGAACTCCCAGTAGCAGGTCTCAAAGATAAAAAGAACTTGGTTCTTCCTTATTAATACTGTTCCTCTAAGGTTAAATTACTGCAATGGATGTCTGTAATTCATAGAACTTATTAGGAAATCCCAGGTAATGAGCCTCCATTAATCCAATATGGCCTTTCCACAGGCCGCCTTTATGGTCCAGTAAGGAAGTCACATCCCTTTCCTGAACTTCCTGCCAGTTGACTTTACAAACGGAGCCCCCATTACATACAACATCTTGTGATTCGCAGCTAAAAGGTGGCATGCCTGTGTAGATGAGCTTTTAGCTACGTTGAGTCGTATCACACGGGTACACATTTTCAGATGGACAAGCAGTCTTTGACTTACAGAGATTATTCTCACTTATATTCAGATCCCCGTATTATAAATAATAGGCACCGATCACCTATTGTGAGCGGACAACAATGTTTGCTTTGTATATTTCTCCCACAGTAGTTTAATATTTTATCTATTTCTGTCTTCTATCCAAAAAGCCATCATGCTTAAAGGAAACATAAAAAAAAAAAAAAAAAAAAAAAAAAAAGCTAATGGCAAATGTTCTCACCCTCCAACCCTACTCTAGATCCTTAAAGTTACAGGGAGCTGTCCCATCTGAGCCTCTGTCACCACCACGTCCACCACCACCACCAATTTGCAGAGGACTGTAAATCATTTCTTTCCACACTGAAACTACAACTGACAACTGCTGAGAGCATATGCCAAAGGGTGTGTCATAGCCAAAGGCAGTCAGAGTCCCTACAGGAATCCTGTTCTCAGACTCAGGGACCCTGAGATACCACTGGAATTTGCCTAAAGGCCAGAATCAATAATCACAGAGTTCCCAGTGGAAGGCTCAGGATTTCCTCCACACTCCCGCAGCCTGCCGTAAAATATGCTTCTTGCAGGAAGATGCCGTGGATGTCAACAAAGGGGACCCAGAAATGCTCTACCTGCCATCAGCCGGATTCTGCTACCCACAGTGGCACTGTACTTACATTATTGCTCACTTTCTGTTTTATAATTGAGGACTCTTTCTCTCTCATCCACAGCACTGTTTGAAATAGTCGCTTTCACTATCCATCCTCCTCTATGAAGAGTGCTTATTGGTGACATCCTCCACTTTCTCTATTTACTTTTACTTGACAGTGGGTCTTCAGAAAGTACCTAGAAACCAGAAATATCACCATCACAGAATTCTAGGCAAGTTTGAAGACAGGAAAGCTTGATTTAATTTGGTGTGTTACATCAATTTAATGGACGGGAAACATGTTCCTGAGATGGAATGAGATGCAGAAAGAAATCAATCGGACAACTGACGAAGAAAGCAGACTTCCTTCCAGGTCCTTCCACGTTGGTGGAGTCGGAGTTATGGTTCAGTTTAGAGTAAATCTCCACTGCATCACCCGAAAGAGATTAAAAAGATGAGAACGCTAAACAGAAGTTTTAAAAATAACCTAAATTGTATTTTTACAATTTCAAGATCCAAATTATCCAACTTGGGAGGATTCTGATAATTTATATACAAACATTCAAGAAAGGAGAGCCTTCTGGTGATACAAACAGCTGATTAGTACTCCAGAGAGTCGAGACATCGAAGGTGAATAAGACTTTACCGAAGTTAAGCAACTTGGCTCAAGCCTTAAGAGCCAAGAGAGGTACTTAGAATCAGTCCTGAATTCTCAGTCTGCAAGAGTTAAGACCCAACACTCTGGTGAAGTACACAGCAGGTGTAAGGTCATAGCCAACAGCTACTTAATACATGCAAAATAGCTTCTTTGCTTACCCAAGTAATGTTAGATGTAACAGGGGACGATAGTAGAGTGTTAATTACTATAGTAAAATAATAGAGTGAAATAGAATACGGAACACACGAATTGCTTACTTTTCGCATCTAGTTACCGCGCACCGCATGGTCAAACTGAAAATGTCGTGTCCGCCAGTATTCCATTGTAGCCCACCCCACGTCCTTAATTTTTGTTCCTACCACACCCTCAGCTTCAGCGGTCACCTATATGCCGTTGGCTGATAACTCTTAAATCTACGTTTCCAGTCACTGTATGTCTGCAGTTTTAGGAATGCAATTCCATCTGGTAAACATCTCTATTTAAGTGTTGACAAGCACCACAAATTCAGTGTCTTCAAAGCCAAAATGAAGGCTGCTGCACATCAAGGGACGGGAGGACCCCATGATGTACTTGATGTACTTAGTAAGGGAAAGTCTGCAGTTCAAAAAGCATCCTAATCCTTAGCCCTCCCGTCATGCTCTGCAGGCTCTCTCATCTCCGTTCATTCATTCTTCACCAGGTACATGGGTCTTTCCGTTAGTTCACTAAATCCAGCTCATTTCAACCACACGGTCTTCACACTTGCTGTTTGCTCTTTCTAGATGGTTCTCTGATCTTTTCCTACTGAATTTCTGATAAACACATGCATCTCAGCTCAGATGTCAGATCTTCTAAGAGGAATTTTTCGACCTAAAAGACACTTCTTTCCTGTGCTTCATTCTGCATCGTTCAGTAGACCCTGCTCTGTGGTCTTCAATCTCTGTAATTCTTATTCACTTAAAATATTTTTATTCCTCCCATCATGGGAGAAGGAACTTTTCCTGCCTTAGTCACTACTTCCCCAGAACAGCATTTGGTGCGTAGTAGGCATTTGTTAAATGTTTGCTGAATGAATGAGTGATCGAATGACTCCATGAATCATCACCCCCACAGACCTATCTCCCTTATCTTTTCTCTACCTTGGCAAATGTTACCGCCATCCACCTAATTACTCAAACCAAAATCCAGAATTCGAACTACATACTTCCGTCCTCAATTCCATCATAAAATCATCAAAAGAAAAAAAAAAATACCTTCTGAAATATTTCTCAAATCTAACTCCCCCTCACTGCCGTTGGGTTGCTCTCCTAGTTAAAAGATTCCTCTTGGCTCACCATAAACAATCAGCCTCTCCGAATCGGTCCCCGCAATTGAATATTTTCAATTTACCAAGTAGATATTTCTAAAACCAATTCGATCTGATGTATCACTGACCTTCTCAATGACCCTTCAATGGCTTCTCATTGTCTAAGAATAAACTGTGAATTCCCTATTCTGCCCCATAAGGTCTTTCATGAGCTGGGTCCTCTTTGCCAGACCGGCTTCGTTTCTTACCATCTCTTTTTATTAACTTCGAGCACAGAGCTCACACTCCCCCTGCACTGCCTGGTGGCTGTGCTCAGATGTTCTACTCCGCCTCAGTATCCTTCCCACGTTCATGCACCTGCTGTGGGATAAATTGCTACTAACTAGTAACAGCCTAGCTTGAGCATTTTCCAACTTGTCTGGGTCCTCTCAGGTGCACCTCTTTCCTCTCCCCTTATAGAATTTTTCAAGCTGCGATAATACTTTTTCTACACGTCTGTTGTCTTCTCTTGGTCTCTATGAGGTCTTTGAGGAGCTGTGTTTTCTTCACCTTCGTACTCTTAGCACCTAGCATAGGGCCTACCACTTAGAATTTTTTGCTCTCATTGAATTAATAAGTAGAAAAATGTCAATAAATCTGTGGGAGATAAATTTTGTGGTGAGTTTTAATCAATTAAATTCCCCTGGAATTTCTTGTTGACATTTTGGCTTCTGACTAGGTAGAAGCCATTATTCAAATGCTGAAAAGATTACAACTCCCATAAGAGCATCTCTTTCGGGCTGGGCATGTGCAGAGGGCTCCAGTAATCATTGCAGAATGTGATGAAGGGGGCCACACCCAGGCCCTGCTTTAACCAATTAAATTATCACTTTAACCAATTAAAATGCCTTGCATATGGGATTAGCCTTTCCAGTTTCTTACACAACATAGCCATTCACTTTTTCCTTTTAAACAATAGGAGACTTCCGCTTCAAGTCCTGATGGAGAATCTGCTAATGGAGTTGCTCTTCTCCTCAAACAGTGATAAAATTGGACAAAATATGTAAGGCACACCTATTTTCGGGTGCTGAAAAATAGGTGGCCCTGGATTGAGATTCTCGAGACAGTGGAAATGCATGAGGCAAGCCCTCCGTTCACCTGGGCGTCCTGCTGGGAAATTCCCACACCGCAACACAGGGAGGTGGAGCCCACATTGCAGGCCCACAGGGCAGAGGAAGCAGAAACCAGAGTTTAGGAACACGACACAAGTGGAAATTTCAAGGCCAGGTGTTAGGAAGGGTGGAAGTACGTGGGTCAGGAGCACTGACCCATGAGGGCCGGTGTAAGAAGTCTGTAAGGTTCTCCACCTGACCTTGGCCGGGGGGTGGGCTGCAGACGTGCGTGTTGAGACACCAGAAGGCCTTGCAGAGAGAAGCTGCTTCAGGGCTAAAGATGGAATGGGGGCTCTAGAGGTCACATAGTCTTGGGAGACATGGAATTATTCTTCCATCCAGAACAGAGAGATACTGTTAACATCCTAGGCATGCAACTGGAAGCCAGCGAGGCCACTCCTTAGGAATAAGGCCCACGATTTAAAGTAGGGATCAGCGAACTACGGCCCTCGGACTGAACACGTGCTTTTGTAAGTAAACTTCTGTTGGGACAGTCATGCCTATGTGCTTACATATTTTTATGGCTGCTCCCATGCTATAATGGCAGAGTCGAATAGTTGCAACAGACACCCTATAGCTCAAAAACCTAAAATATTTATCATCAAGCCTTGTAAGAAAACATTGCCAACCCCACACTAATGTAAGGACTGCTCTAGACTGCCCTAACAAAGCCTAAAACAAACTCCGACAGGATCAAGGCAAACTTCTGGTATATTATTTGCCTGCCAGACTATAACTGAAAATTCTTTAATGGAAGACAACACAATCCAGACTCCTTACCATGTATTATCTGCAATATTCAGCAGATGACTCAGAAAAATACTAAATGTGCAAAGAAGCAGGCAAATGTACCTCCTAATGGGGAGGGTGGGGAGCAGACAATAGAAATAGATTCCCAAGATGACCCAGATGTTGAAAATAGTAGACAAGGACTTTCAGACAGATACTAAACATGAGTTTAAGAACTTAAAGGAAATCTAAATGAGTGAATAGATCTGGAGTGTGAACCATGAGAAGGAAAAAACAATTGGAAATTTTAGAATTACAAATTATTACCAAAAAACACAAAAACAAAAAAACAAGTGAGGAGACATAACAGCAGAATGGAATTAGCATAAAGAAGAGTGAGTGCGTTTGAATACAGCTAAATAATAACCCAAACTGAGAAACAGAGAGAAAAAACAAAAAACAGAAAAAGTGAGCTAAACAGAGTCTCAGTGACTTGCGGAAAAATATCGAGGTGTCTAATGTGTATATAAGTAGTATCCCAGAAGGAGAATAGAGTGTAGGGGGCAGAGAAAAAAAAGGCTTGAAGAAAAATGGTCAAATATTTCCCTAATTTGATGAAAACACCAATCTACACACCCAGGAAGCTGAGCAAACTGCACTCAGGATAAACACAAAGAAAGTCATACCTGGGCACATGGTAGTCAAACTGCTAAAAACCAACGATAAAGAAGAAATCCTGAAAACAGCCGGAGAAAAATGGCACATTACTTAGCAGTGACGAACAGAACAAATGTTTGCTAACCTCTCTTTGGAACAGTGAGAGGCCAGAGGATAACAGACTGCCATCTTTAAAATGATGGAAGAAGTAAAGAGGGTCATCACATAACTATCCATTGAAAATATTCTTCAGAAATGAAGGTGAAATAAGAACATCGTTAAGACAATATTACAAGTAACACTGAGGGATTTCTTCAGACTAAAGGGAAATGAGACAACATGGGAACTTGTATCTATAGGAAAGAGAAATGCACCAGCAGTGTTAAATATATGGGTATATAATAAAATATTAGCTGTTTTTTCTTTAATTTCATTAAAAGGAAGATAATAAAAATAATGTCCAATCTAGAGTTTATAATATATGTACGAGTAAAATATGTGACAAAGGATGGGGGGGTGTAATAAATGGAATTATTCTGTTTTCTTCTCGCCTGCCTGTTTGAACTGGGACAGCGGTCTTCTCCTGCCTTTGGACTGGGATTTACACCATTGACTCCCCTAGTTCTCAGGGCTTCGGACTCTGACTGAAATTACATCACCATCTTATAGTCTCCCTCTATAGATGGCACATCCGGGACATCTCAGCCTCCATATCCGCTCATAATAAATTAATCTCTCTTTCCTTCTCTTTCCCTCTCTCTCTATATATATATTTGGTTTCTTTGGAGAACCTTGACTGATACAGTTCTTATGTTTGTGACGTTTGTGATGTAAGGTAAACGAAGTGGTCGCTAAATGTAAGTGGACTGTAAAACTCCAATAGAGGAACCAAAATATTCAATTAAAAATATTCAAGTAAAATTATTCAATTACCCCCCTCCCCCCCAAAAAAAAGAACAATAACTAGGAAAAGAAAACAGAAAAATGATACATGGGACATATACGAAAAAATTGTTGACTTAATATACAACCAAACCAGTAATGATGTTAAATGTGAATGGACTAACTCTAATTATAGTGTTTGCTCAGTTGGCTAGAAAAGCAAGACTCAGCTATTTCCTATATATAAGAAACTCATGTAAATCACTCATATTTTAAACAAAACAGTTTGAGTAAACACTGCCCATAAATATATTCAACATTTATGCTCTGTGAACATTTTTTAAAAATTGATTTTCTTGGCTTGTTTATGGCTTATGAATACAGAACTAAAGTGTACTATCTAAGCAGATAAATGATAGATAAATGAGAGACAGGGAGAGGGAGGGAAGGAAAAAGGGAGGGAGGGAGAAAGGGAGGGAAGGAGGGAGGGAGAAAGGAAGAAATTTTGCCCTAAAACATCAATGAGTATATTATTTGGGATCTCTGTCTTCAAAATTCCAATAAATCTGTTCATCTCTTTTCGCAGCCTCCTACCCAACATATTATTCTATTTAAAGTTTTATATGTCTTATCTTTCTTTATAGATTAAAAGCTCGTTGAGAGCTTAAACATTGAATAAATATTTACTGTTTACTCAGTAAATATATCAGGCATTGAAGACACAACTAGGAACAAGTTTCACCAGATGCTTACGGTCTTGGGGAAAGAAATGAGGAGCAGCAGACAATTACGATATACTTAAAGATAGGTATTCGGTAGATAAATAGATGAGAAAAGGAGTGAATGGACAAATTTCCCAGATTTAGTAGTTTTGATACCTAAATTAAGTCCAACCGCAGTTTGAACCATCCTGAGGCATCTTCTTCATGCAGTGGCAGCTGGCAGAGAAGGAAGCGTAACATCAGACAGGAACTAAGACCCTTAATAGGATTTGCCCTGAAAACTTGGCATCTCGTAAAGCAACAAAGGAAAGGCATTCTCTACTCTATTCCAGTGGAGCGCAAACAGTGTCTTTCCAATGCATCGTATGAATGATAATGCATTTGTTGTTCTTTAGCTTTAATTTAATTGTAAAGAAATGCAGTATCATGTTTTGTTCCACGAGGAGGAAAATAATCCATGCGTTATGCCCGCCAATAAAAGCAACTCAATAAGAGATCTAAACTTCTGATTATATCCATTTCCCTCAATTCTAGTTTCGGATTTTTTTTTTTTTTTTGGAGGGGTTGGCATGAAATCAAACTTGAGACTGAATGCAGGTCTTACACATCATTGCTACTGCTGTTTATGTTAGAAGTAGGTATCCTGCAAAAACTTGAAAGAACACCAGCTCCTCATGTTGTGGCTTTAGAAATGACCAAATGCAAGAATTTAGTGTCACTTCCTGTGACACCATGCAGAGAACCAACGTCATAGTCTTATAGGAGAAAGACAGAGGCCATCAATAATATGGGGTTTGGAATCCTCCCTCCCCCCCATCTAAGCACACAGTCCTGGCTATTTCAGGAAGGGGAGCTGGCTGACTTAAGAAGTCAATTAACCTTTGTCACCTTTCAGCCGAACTCCCTACTCATCTCAGAAGAAATGCTCCATAAGCCCCATTGTGGCACGCTGTTCTATAGGACGAGCACCGTCCTTTACTCGTCACATTACCCACACACCCTCACCTTTCCATGCCATCCTGCCCTTATTTTGTTCAGCTATTCATTCCGCTAACGTGTGACTCGAGGGGGACGAATCCTGATGAGCCCCAATCAACTATATAATCCTTTACTCCTTGAGGGTGATTGGCTTTAAAAAGCACATGGGACCCAATTCTTACCAATGAGATGTACGGGAAGTCTGAAAAAGGGAAAGTTTTCCAAGAAAGACTGACTTGTTACTCAAAGGAGCCAGAAAGCGCAGGTCCCTTTCTGTCGCATGGTGACGTGTCTGTGACCCCTCAGACCGCAGCAGCCATCTCCCAGACGAGAGGAGCACTAAGGACAAAGGGAATGTGGGCTAATGAGCTGAGGGCAACGATGCAGTCCGAAGAAAACCCAACTCTGGTGGACTCAAACCTGCGTTTCCCTATCACAGGGCATTATATTCTATGACGAGTCTTTCTTACTAAGACGGCTTTATCATGATTTTTTCCCCCTCGACCCAAGGGGATCCTGATACAATTCCTTCTTTTTGTGCATTTCTAGAGTGATCACAAACTCGGGATTGCAAGGGGGCGAAGGTGAAGAGGGGCACTCAGAAATGACGTGTAGAGGCAAAGGGGACTTGAGTTACCATGTCAGCTGAAACCCAGGTATGACGTCACCCCCGAAATGTTTTGTTCATTTGAGGACAACGCATCAGAACCCGTAGGTTACCAGGCAAGAATAGAGCACAGGCGTTTGATCCTAAAACCATTTCTTTTCCTTGCAAATCAGTGGGCCAGGAGCTGGAGCACACTTCCAGAAAGGATCATTGAATTTCGCTTTCATTTCTTTCATCTTCAAGAAGACAGATTTCGGTTTAAGAATTATCCTGATATTTGGGAACTAGTTGTTTTGCTAACCTTAATGCATAGTAATAGCAATTTTTAATCAAGTTTCTCCATTGTTGGCCAGTATAGTCTAAAGTGAACAGTGGTGTTAGTTGTGAACCAAGAAATAAAAGGACAAAACCAAATAGGGAATTCTAAAGATTTTTTTTAAAGTAAAATCAAGAACGTTTACTCCAACGGGCATTACAAAGTTGCCTATTATGCGATTAGTGTAGTTCTAGAGCCTATTGCTTCTTTGATTCATATGACATTTGAACGTCATCCCTGCCTTTAGAATTATTCTTGTCCAGAAGGAAAGAGAAAATCGGTATGTGCTAAATAATTATAACTGGATGGAAAGTAACAGTGCTGTACTGTAGTCTGAATAGAACGGTGAGTAACTGATGGGTCAAAAAACGCGGTTGGTCAAGAAAAGCTTTCTGGGGGATTTAAGTGTTAAACCAGGTTGCAAATGAGGTAAGGAGCGTGGATCGAAGGCACTGACCCGAATGAGAAAATCGGCTTAGGCAGGTGTCCCTGCCCTGTCACCGTTCCTCTCAGGATGCTGTGCGGTATGGCACACGCAGCTCTGACATGTACCCCCCAGGCAGGTGTCTCTTCCCTGTCACCGTTCCTCTCAGGATGCTGTGCGGTATGGCACACGCAGCTCTGACATGTACCCGCCGACCCCCACCCCCGGCTCTCCCATGGCAATTGTCCTTTGCTCTTAGCCGATGGAGAAAACAAGAGCGTCCCAGAACGGAACAGGAGTCAGCATTTCCCTTCGCACCCAAAACTCCGCGGCCTCATTCCTGTGCAGTTCCGACCGGATGGCACCGCCAGTCATGACGGACGTGCACATGCTTCACCGAAACTTCAGGTGCCAATCCTGGGGGTACTGGCAGCAAACCCCTTTCTCCCCATTCTCTGCTTTGCAACCGGACCACTTCTAGTCTCAAATATGGTGCTCCTGGATGTGACCTTCGACCCTCAGCAAGAGGGTGCCATCCGCCCTGTGGCTTTAACCGTTTTCTGCTCTCGCTTGTTTAGGTGAGTCCACTGTCCCCTTCCCCACCCCCCCCCACCACCCTCTCCTTGATAAAAGCTTGTTGTTCCCTCTTCTGACAGCCCCCAGTTCCATGCCAGATTCCACAGTGTCTTCCCAAAGGCATCCTGCAGTTTTGTTTTTAGAAGAGAGTCATGAATTTATGAACTATTTTCTTCGGAGCCCTGATAATCTTACCTATTTTATTCCGATTTCTGAGTATATTTAACCAAGCAGATAAATCCATGACTTTTTCACAAATTAAATGACTTAAGTTGTTTTTTTCAAAAAAAAAAAATGAGCAAAGCTCCGCGGGGGTGGGGGGTGGGGGGTGGAAGGAAGCATGCAGTACATCCAGGGGAAAATAAGGACTTAAGTGCCAAAAACGAAACTGGCCGCATTTTAGAATGCTGAATCTGAGCCTTGATATGGAAGTAATACTTAGTAGAATATTGTATGCTACGTTTATATATACTTTATCTCATTAATTTTCAATATGAATATATATGTGAATATATACATACATATATATATATATTAAAAAAGAGAGACTTGACAAATTTGAGGTCTTTGCCAAATTGGGAATAACTAATAAATGATAAAACTCAGAATCCAACCTACTGCTCTCTGACACTAATATTATGCATTTCCCATAGTATCTCTGCTTGGCAAAGAATATAGTTGTCAGAGGCCACAAATTTCCTTCTTGCAAGGAAGAGGGGGGAAAAAACCCACTTCTATTTGATCAAAGATTCCGAAGAAAGTTCTAGAAATAGTACTGAGTTGAGAGCGCTCATTCACTGTCCCTTTGCCCCTGTTTATACACACAAAACATTGCACTGTAGATATGTTAATGTTTTGCCAGACATGACAGATGGTCAGTGTCATGTCCTCACCTTGCAAGGTAATTCAAGACCATCCCTTATACCTTTTCTTCCATATATTTTGTGTCTTCCTCATGGCTTCTTAAGATCTCAAAAATTCCACTTAAGTGTTTCTGTTTCCTTTTATCATAGGCCAAGGGAAAAAGTAGGGTATCTAGGAATAGCATCTGAACTTCCCAAAGTAGTCCTTAAAATCCGATACTTTATCACAGTAATAAAGTGTTATCTTCAAACATTTTCATCTGAAAAATCTACTGCTTACATAACTTGGTACTAAAAATGAAACTCAAAGCCTCCCGATGAGTAACCTGTCGTTTCTCTCTAGGCTGGTCAACCTCACAGTGTACGTGTGAAGGTTGCAACCTAAAAGGACTAACGGTAGGTGTCAGATTCCGAGGAACAGGAGCAGGAGCAGAGATCCTGCAGCGGGGATGAAACCGGCATTTACCCACTGTGACCATGAAATGAATTAATGGCACAGATTACTGAGTTAACAGTTCCGCTGGTTGATTCTAGGGCTGCATCAGTTTACTACAGATCGACTTCAAAGCTATTCCAGAAAGCTACTGGTTTCAAATCGGAGCTCCGGGGCCCTTAGGAAGAGGGCAAATGGAAGCATTTGGTTCTCAGGAAACAGTTTCTGGTCTGCCCCATTTGCAAACACAGAGGCAGCAAAATTGGGCCTTACAGAGATCTGATTGGGGGAGGGGGCGGTGAGAGGTGGGCAGGAGACCGGGAAGAAGGCAGTCTGGGTATGAGACCCCCTGCGGTTGGTCAGATTTAGTTGCTAAGTCTCAGGAAACCTTGGACGCTTTCTCCTGGAAATTAAATTGAGATTTGAAACTAATGAGGGGCTGAAGTATCGAGAGTGTGGGATAGCATGTGTAGCTAATTATTCCGTCCAGAGGGGACAAAGGGACCTTGGGACATTTTCATACGGCCTATAAACTAGGGAAATTAATCCTAAAAGCTCGGAGAAAAATAAATTGGTTCCCATCACAAAAATGCAGATATTAAATCTGCTGATAATTTCTCCTCACCTTCCTAAGAGGTTACATTAGGGCCAGGTAGGAGATTTCAGTCCCGATTAAGGCTGACCTGACTCTTTTGTGAGAATTTGGTTAGGGAAAAAAATGATTACTTAGACTGCTCTTTCATGTAAGAATTCAATATTCTGGGGGTGTAATTTTATTTTCATACGAAAATTCTTTCCTAAAGAGAGGAAGGAAAGTTATCAGGAACTGTGCTCTCTAGTGAGGCAGATAACTAGGTTTGTGCCCCCATTGTGTGCAATGTCCTGTCTCATTACGCTGTTGGGGGAGGGGAGCCTTGGGGGTTGGGAGGGAAAAAATAAAACATAAAAAAAATAGGGAAATTAGTTTTATTCTCACAGAGATCCAAGTGGTATATATAATATGGGCCGTATCCTTTTGAAAATTATAAAATAAAATAATTATATTGGTCCGTTCTTCCCGAAGTAGGCTGATTGTTAGCATCATTAGAACTTAAAAACGAAAACCAAACACAAAAGTTCTGGGTCCTGCCTTAACCCCACTTCATTTAGCCCAGGCATCTTTTAAGTTCCCCTTGTAATACTGATGATTGGCCAGTTTTATGAATTACTTGCCTCATGTATAAATCATCAGACATCTGGGGATATGGTGAAATTTGAAGGATTAAAAAAAAAAAAAAGAAATCCTTCCAGACAATCAGTAACATGTAGAAAACTCCAAATCTAGAAAAATAGGCAAAGGCGGAATTCTTTAGGGGACAATCCCAGAAGTACTCGGCAAACAGAATTTTCTAACAGGCTAAAACTAACATACTATGCGCTACGAGCCGACACGATATGCCCAAAGTAGGACAGCTTCAGCTTTGTCCTTTTCCGCCCATGCTACTGTCCTCCAGAACGGATGGTCCATAAACGAACGGGCACGGCCGTGTTCCAATAAAACTTTATTTATGGAGACCGAAATTCGAATCTCACAGGATTCTCACGTGTCCTAAAATAATTTTTCTTTTCTTTCCTTTTATTTTCAACCACTTGAAAATGTCGAAACTGATCTTAGCCTGAGGACCGTACCAAAACCAGCCACGGGCAGCATGGCAGTGTCAACCACGGGCCCTGTCACTCAGCACACCTCCGGGTCTCACTCACCCTGCGTTCCCAGAAATTCTCATCAATCGAAAACAACTTCGCTTAGAAAATTTGTAAGAGGGTAGATCTCATGTTAAGTGTTCTTACCCCGCCCACCCCCCCCCCCACAAAAACAAAATAAACGACAACAAAAAAAAAGAGACACAAGGAAACTTTTGGAGGTGACGGGTATGTCTATTACTTTGATTATGGTGATGGTTTCACAGGTGTTTGCGTAGGTCCAAACTCATCAAATTGTATACATTAAATATGTGCTATTTTTTGTATATCAATTGTACCTCATTAAACAAACAAACAAAAAACCAGACCGCGAGGCTGATTGGGTGTGCAGACCGTAGTTGGCCAGCAGCTGACCTGGGGCCTGACTTGCGGTTCGCGGAGCAGCGTGCAGAGCAACCGCTGACAGTCCTTTACCTTGCTGAGCGGACTCCGGCATCCGTGAGCAGTCGGTCCCTCGATGGAGCGCTGGGCACATGCATTTTGGGAGTGCACCTGCCATCTTCCAAGCTTTCTCCAACCCAGTGCAAAGAACATCTGATTTCCAGAATGATATACATCCCAGCTTTGCCCAGCAGTAAATTCACATGCATCATCTTACCATTGGGTGCATATTAAACGTTTACATTAAGTATTGGATTGGAAGATTAAATTGTTTGCATATATTGCAGCCTCAGGAGGAAGGGTCTCCCCGTCCTCCCTGCCGGTGGCCCTGCGTCAGACAGTGACCTCCCCAAGAGATCGGTGAGGCACCAATACACAGTAGAAGCCGTACTGCCACCAGGAGAGGTTTAATTTATCCCAACGAAGATGATGGTTTCCTCCAACTCTGGTACTCAGAAGGAGCGTCTTTTTCTTAGCATTAGTATTTCCCTACCCGCAAAATCATTCACATTTTTGTTATTTCGGTTCAAATCGACTCGGTGACAATACTGGCTGTTGTGGGGTCGGGAGCCACATTTGGTCATGTAGCTTAACTATCCTGCAAGAGATGGGGTGAGGGGGAGACCAGAGGTGGTTCTGAGTTGGGTTCCCAAGGGATGCCGTTGTCTTTTGACTGGACTCCAGGCCCAGAGAGACTGGGTGTACGAGGAACTTGGCTTTGCAGCCTCCGGCGGGCCACATCTCGCTGCCATGCGTGAAGAGTTGCCCAGGACACTCTATAACAAGCAATGGTCTGCAGAACAAATGTTTTCGTGGGGGTGGGGGCGGTGGGGGCGGGCGGTGAATAACCACCACGGATGCCAAGCGGAGTGGCTGGGGAAGAGTGATGTCGTTAAACTGTACGAGTCATTAAGTCTTGTCTGAGTGTCAGATGTTCGGCATTCGATGCTATTGCCTCCAATTTAAATCATGTTTAAAGAAGTGCCGGAGGAGGTGCTGAAAGGTGCCTCGCTCTGTTCCCGCACTTGAAAACACTGTCTGCTTCTGCGCCGTGGGGAAGCTTTGCATTTTGGCCAGACACCCCGTGTGGAGCCGTGCTGGAGCATGGCCTTCTTTTTAAAAAAAAAAAAAAAATTCATACGGTCGCACAAAGGCAAAGAGAGAACATAGTATTTCCACAAGCCAAAGAGTGCCTCCTGATGGCATTGGCGGATTAAAGAGAGCGAGCTCAATGGCCGGCCGTTCTCCGCAGGGGCAAAGCCCATCAGAACACAACCCACACGTCTCCGTGAGGTGATCGTCTCCTCCAAAGCCCTGCCAGGTGTCCTCGTCCCCCAGAATCCTTTTCACAGCCCTGGAAAGTCTGGAGCTGCGGATCGTGGTTTATCATCACCAGTCACTAGTGAGGCTCAAGTCTTTATCACACCTGGACCCCGTGACCTCATGGAGACTCTATCCACATGGGTCCCTTGGTGCCCCTCGTGTGTCTCTGAAGGGTGTCACGACCACACAGAACGGGACGATGCACACCACTTGGACTGACCTCGAAGACATGATGCTAAGTGAAATACGCCAGTCACAAAAAGACGAGGACTATGTGATTTCATTCACCAGCGGTCGCTAGAGAAGGAGTTGGCTTCATAGAGACAGAAAGTAGAACGGAGGTTGCCCGAGGCTGAGGGGAGAAAGGAATGGGGAGCTAGTGTTTAACAGGGATGGGGTCTCTGTTTCTCAAGGTGCAGAAAGTTCTGGAGATGGGCGATGGTGACAGTAATACAGCAGTGTGAATGTGCTTGGTGCCACTGAATGGTGCGCGTAAAAATGGTTACGATGGTAAATTTTACGTTGTGCGAATTTTAGTTCAATTTAAAAAAACGATGCGGGTCGGAAAGTGGTGACCAAAGTGCCAGTTAAGACTTCAAGTTCTCCCCCAAGTGAATGTGCATTAGCATCGTGATGAAACATGGCCTCAGGGACACTCATCTGAGACTGGGTCTCCATGGTCTCAAGCATTTTTTGACAGGGGTGTTACAAATTTTATTAGAACTGCACGCTTCACGGATAGAAACTCCCCCAGTTCCTCGGGCTCTTGCCAAGCCAGGCCTTCGGCAGCAGGCCGAAGGTGTTTAAGATTTAGCTGAAAAGTTAAGGTGGTCGCGTTTCCTGCGAATCAGAGAGGACACAGCCGTAGTTGACAGGGGCAGGACTTCGGCTGGGAAGTGATCAGACACAGGCAGATAAAAACCACCCAGGCCTCTTGAAATCCAACTGCACCAAGAAACATTAACGATGCGTAATTTGTTTAGCAATGTGTAGATTTCCAAATAGTTTCACAAATATAAACCATGTAATTTCCATAACAAACCCATGATTGTCACCTTTGAGGGTTTGCAATATGTCAGTCGTCATCTTTATTTTTGGCATGATTTTATCTCCAGCCTAGATTAACGGGTTTAGAGAGGCCAAACCATTTGGCTAGCAAGTGGAAGAGACGTGATTCTAAGACAGAATTGTTTATTTGTTTGTAGTAGTAACATTCTTTTAGCCTCACATTCTGTACATTTCCTTTTTCCCTAATATCATCAGAAAAGCAAGGAAAGAAGGATGGAATCCTAAGAATCTCTAGGTGATGGATGGATTTTAGGCCTGCAAGTAAGTTGGAAAAGGATCTCATTGATTCCCATCTCTTTAAGGCTTTGGGAAATATCCTTTTGGGAAGAAATCACAACCAAAATCAAGGCCCTTGAATATAACACTCATAATATAAAATATCAAGATCTTTTTTCTTAGTCCCATTTTATCATTTTTAGCAGCATATGTTGAGCAGAAATAAATACATTTAAAAAGGTAATAAAAACCAATTTCCTCGCCATCAGATGTCCAATCGCTGGGGTGGTTGATTCTTTAGGTCAACTGTTGTGCCATCATCTTAAAATGCAACTTTGATGTACCCCCAGCTCCTCTTCTACCTCTCCTGGATGCAGATGTCCACCCAAATTTATCTTTCCTACAGAGTGACTGCAGACAGATCTCGCCGAATCACAGACTCACTAAACTGGAAGGAGCCTAAAAACAGACCCCTGCAGGTCTGTTCTTAATCCTTTCCAGACAAATGAGATACGATTTCAAAAGATCTTCAGGAAATGCAAGTCCCCTCCCTACTTTGGTGACCAGTTTTGAAGCTTTACTCATATGATTAGAAAAAACTTTCATTATCATTTATCTCAAGTGCGTCCTGCTCCAATTTCACCTTCTAAAAAAAGGACCGTGTTCAAATTTGCAAAACTCTCTCAAACCTAAAAGTGAATTTGTAAACGAATAGTCTGATCGAGTTAGGGATAACGTACAAAATAACGCCATATTCTGCAAGAGAACATAGCATAGAGAGCTTTTTAATAATGACTCATCCTATTATAGTTAAAACATCATTCAATGTAGGAACATTTGCGATACAGAAAACTTCACAGAGTCACAATTGTCGAGTCAGGTTGAAGACCTTCGCACACGTGAGTGTGTTTAGACAATGCTTACTCAGTGTCAGTTTCATCTACCGATGCCTATCACACGCTCTTGTAAGCAAATAAAATTTCCTAGCTATATCCCCATTGATTGGCCTTGGATGGCCTGTATGCATTTGCATCTGTCCATGAATGAGTCCGTTTCAAGCGCAGATACGTGTCTGTGCATGGGTAGAAAGATAAGCCGAGCAATTGTGTGATTTGTTTCTGCTTAGGCAGTAAGTTACTAATCTCCTGATTGGAACCAGATTTGTATGAATTAGGAGTTGAAATTGGAACAGTCACTGCTGTGTGCAGGATGTAAAGTGAATAAAATGAATGGGGTATTAACCTTCAGCCACTGAATATTAATCAGCTTTTCATAAGAAAGAAAACACAGAGCTTGCCACACTAAATATTTTCAGCGCTTATTGACAGGATATGATTTCTTTTCTCCCTTAGCCCTGTTACTTCCAGTCAAAGATCTGAACGCCAAACAATAGTCAACTCGACCCAGACTGATGTATGATTTGAAGAACCCCAGGTACCGTGGGTGGGTTGGGCTCTGCGAATGTGTGGGACCCGATGAAATGATATGCCTTTATCAAAAGCAAGGCCGTCTTCCAGTCGGTCCAAACTATACCCGAAGGGAATTCATGGAAAGAAGGTGGACAGGAAGTCTCGATGACCACAAAGGGAACGTGTGAAAGGAACACCGTCCCCTGACCCTGGACGGGGCCTGCAGCTGGCGACTGATTCTGTTTGGATTTTTGGATGAGACCTGTATCTACCTCAAGGGGGATTGGGAAAAAGAAAACGTAGTGTCGTAATGGAGTCTGAGCAAAAACGAAACTTGTAATAGCTTTCATTTTTTTCTCATGCAATATTGCAAGTGGTTTTGTTCGAGAATGCAAAGTCTTATATTTATGTCTATATCGTGATAACATAGCATATTTATATCAATTTCTACATTTATCCATATCCATTTACATTTATATAGAGATAAATCCATAGCTATATATGGACAAATGGAACTATACGTATATGTTATGTCACCAAAGAGGCAATGGATTCTTATTTCCTGGAGATATTTTGAATCAGCACATATAACATAATGTTTAAACATTATATTTCTATATCAACAAAACTATTTACGTAGTACTACGAAGAGTATAGTTCATGCAGTCAGGCTTAAGCGGAGACTGGGCCCAATTTAAAAACCAAGAAAGGAGGGGAGGGGAAGGGAAGAGTTTCTTCCATGCCCACCTCATGCAAATCTCTTCAAATATTTTCTCAAATTCTATAATATTTTTTCAGTTATTTTTAAAGCTACACTTCAAACAAGGGCGGTGTACATTCCTATGATGCTGTATTATTTACAGATCATGAGGCACCTCTCAGCCTCAGACTTACCAGCATAGTGTTAAGTGAATCGTTTTCCTCCTTGGTGGTCTCTCTCATTTCATCTCCAATAGGTGACCCTTCTTCTCTGTACACCATCCTGCCTGGATCCCCGCTGCCCTCATATGGTCTCTGCCAAAAATTTCTGACTCTAATCCCAAATACTGAAGTAATCTCCAATATAAATTAGCATTAAAAAAAAAAAATCATCCTGTCTTTATCTGGCAGTGATACTGGAAATCTACCTGTTAGGCTAATTCCATAAAGGTCTTGATGATTGATAATAGCTTAATATATTACCCAGTAGAATAATTCCTGAGAATTCTAAAGACGATTCCTCCTCACCCTCATAACCCCCGGCCCTTGGCTATTCAATCAAACACTAATCTAGGTTCTGCCGTGAAAGGACTTTGCAGAGAAAATTAGGGTTACTAACCAGCTGACCTTAAAGTGGCCTGGATCATACAGGTGGGAACCATGGAATCCCGTGAGCCCTTAAAAGAGGAGGCGGGCGGAGCAGTCGATCAGAAGAGAGGCAGCAGAGGGAAGCCAAAGGGGAGGCCCAAACTTGAGTTTTGACTTGGTTTGCTATTGCTAGCTTTGGAGAAGGACGAAGGGAGCCCCGAGCCAAGGAGCGCTGGCAACCCCTGCCGACAACCAGCGAGGAGACCAGAGCCCGCTACAGCTGCCAGGAACTGGATTCGACAGTGACACGAACTTGAAAGGGATTCTTCCCCGAAGCCTCCAGTAAGCGACGCGGCCCTGCCAACACCCCGACTTCAGCCTGGTGAGACACATGTTGGACTCATGGCCTACCGAAACCGTGAGGTATTAATCTGTGTTGTTTTACACCATGAAGGTTATGTAACTCGTTACAGCAGCAGGAGAAAATGAATACAGGGAGTCATCAGAGAAAATGTTATTAATCTCAATGAACAAATTTCAAGAATAGCGTGGGAGGGTGGATCAGTGTTGAGAGAAACAAAGACAGCTCCAGACAGGGCATCCCTAAAGCTCAGACGTGGTCCCCCTGTATTTACAACTGCCTCTCAGAAATCGTAGCTCTTCACCGCAATATCCTGGCTAGAGTGTGGTCAGCTCTTTTATGATAAAATGTTGGCAAAAAAAAAAAAAAAACATGTAAGGGTGACCAAGAAGTAATAGAAATGATCTACCCCTCCCCACCATTAGATTTCCTGCACATTTGGTCACAGCATCTTAGCCAGTCCAGTCTTCATTGAAGATCTGTGACCCTCAGGGAAATTAAATGGCTTTGCTAAGATCATGCAGCCGGTTGGTGGTGAATCAGATGCTGGGGTTCAAGTCCTCTAATGTCTTAAGCTCAGTTTTCCATATCCTTTCTCTGAATCCCTACTTGTGATGAAAACTGGCTGAAATCAAGAGGACACGCTGGATAAAAGGTCACAAGAAAGTACGCTGTGTCGGTACATGTAAAGGGAACATAGGCATTTACCTGGATCGTTCGTAGCCCAAGTCATGTCATCAAAAGACAATGCTGGTTGTCTGACTCATTGCTGAATCCCAGAAAACCCCCAAAGCAAACAAGCAGACAAAAAAAAAATATGAAGATATCCAGATACTTGGGATGAAGAAGACTTTGGTTTAGATGACCTAAACTGATGCTTCCGTAATTCTCTATCGCACTTTTCCCAAGATCTTGCAGCCACTTCTCAACATTAGATAGCCCTCGTGCTAACAAGCCCGAGTCTGCCTTAGCAGATCATATCGATTTATAATCCTGGAAGGCAAACTGCAAAGCCTTTGGAAGAAAACGGAATGAGTCAGCATGCATGTTGAGAATGGAATCCAGAAACGCAAGATGCAAATGTCCAAATACTTGAAGGAAGCCTTATTTGGAGGATGTGAGCATCCTCACCCCCTCCCCACCCATCCGAATTCCATCAGCATTGCCAGCATCCTCCCTTTGGCCTACTGGATTTCTCCCTCTCTGTCATTCTCAACCAACAGCCAAACACCTCAAACCCCAAAATCCTGAGGCAAATAACTGTTGCAGTCTGCTGGGTTTCAGAACCAGACCGCAGATCCATCCCTACTACAAGTCACCTCATTAAAACAGCCAGAGCCGGAGTGGCTTATGAACTTCCTGGCCGAAAGCTCCCCAGCACATGAAGGGAACCCCCAGAGAAAAGTGGAGTGGTTTGTACACCGTCTTGGCCGAGATCATAAACAGAATGCCCTTGAAGCAAAAGGATCTGAAAAGCATCTTCCGAATACAATGGGAATGGAATGTCCGCTTCGGGCATTTCTGTAAATATTTACACTTTAGCCTAAGAATTGCAGCTTGGTCTGAGGGCCCTGGAATCTTGAGCCTAATTTAAGATAAATCCTTCAACTGATAAAAAGCTATAGCCTCACTGGAGGTCTACAGGCAAGAGAGAGAATGTGCTCGGACAAGAGATGGAGCAGCATCGGACTCATCTCCAGCTTCGCCTTACGCTGTCCGATTCTAACATCGTCCACTCTCTATAAGCTAGAAAGAGCCGCTAATGGAGCAGGAAGAGGAGGTGGAGGAAGAAAAAGGCGTCTTGATATTCAGTCACGTTTTGGCCACACGAAGCTCCCACGAGGCTCTTGGGATGCCATCATTTACTAGCCTCTGGTTCTCTCCACGTTATGAGTCGCTATTCTTTGGAAGCCAAGAGTAAGAACAGACGCTCGAACGTTGACAGTGGCAAGCCTGGACCTCTAGCCTGCGCTCTTTATCAATACACCACACACACACAAAAACGATCTCCATCCAGCACATCACCATCATTCTTTCTTTCCCAAAGGCACAGAGGTACGTGAGTCGACAGGACTAGATGTATAGGTGTGGCCTCCTTTCTGAGTCACTTTCAGAGCACCATTTTTCAGTGGCTCTGAAAGAGTATAGCACACTGTCAACTTTGAAAGGTGTGCGTTTCCTCCAAGTGGGAAGTCTTCCTAGAAGTCCAGAAAGATGATGGAGTGAGCATCTTCTGTCCTTGGGGGCGCAGGGCTCAGAAAGGAAAGGGAGGGCCCAAAGGTCAGGACACCTCCCCTCATGCTATTCGATCCCATTCCAGAAGAAGAAATCCAGAATGATTAAAATACTGTTTTTGCAGCTGTCACACAAGTGCTATTTAAAATTCCTATTCTGTATCCCAGGATTGAATGCAAAATGTCCACATAACGGAGGGTCAGAATGATAATTTAGGTGCAATTAGCCAGATGTGTTGAAATGGAATTTCTCCCACCCACTCCCCAAAATTATCTGAATCTTTTACACATACATAATCGCCCTACTCCAGTGGGAAAATAGCGTGCCCTTGTTTATTTCACCCAGATACCCAGCCTTTCCAACGGCATTACATCAAAAAAGTACAAAGTCCAGGGACGCAAATAAGATAACTCTCTGAGGCCAAGCTGTCTCTCTTTTAGATGCAGATGGAATTAATTTGTTTTCATTAACTCCTTATCGAGTTACCTGACTTTGATTCCCAGCACGAAATGTATTTGAAAGGGGGGTGGGGGTGTAATGGCGGTAGATTTTCAGGAAATAGCAAGTTCTTTTTCTACTGAGATAAAAATCATTTGGCAAGCCAGGGTGAAATACTTCTACTTTGCAGCAGAGAGAGAGAGAGAGAGAGAGAGAGAGAGAGAGAAATAGAAGATGCTAATGAACCACAAAAGAAAAGGAAGTGTATATATGTATTTTAAATAAGACCTTAGTTTTGAAAACAGCTCGGTGTGCAACCCATTTTTGAAGAAATGTCAGCTACTCCTTTGGGAGCCACGTCAGAGCTAACCCAGGCCTTAGGGTGACAGTGATAAAACAGTTAAGGTGACTTTAATTAAAGGGCCCAGATCCATCAGAACTGAGCTCTCTGATACATCTTTTCATCCCAAGAAGGACGAAGCAAGGGGAGGGGCCTTGGAGCCTGGGTACCAGAGTGCATCGTGGGTAACCGTCAGAGTGAGCACTGTTGGGAAAGCAGTCTGTCCTTACAATTATGTATTTGAAGAAGGGGCGGGGAGGCGGTCTAAAGGCTAGCGAGAAAGAACGGAACCCACAGGTGACTCCCAAGGTTGACCTGCCCTCTTAAACTGGAGCCTTTAGAACTCTGTGCCCCTCCCCCCGCCCCGGTGGCCACTCTCATCCCCCTCCCCAGGATTTGGATGCTAATATGACAAGAGAAGGTCAATGGGAAGGACTTAGAAAGAAGCCAGGAAAAGGGGAGCTCTGAGTCAGGTCGGTCACCCTGTAGAGGATGAGACCTTGCTTGGAGCCATGGTCGCTCCAAGAGCAGCGCCTTAGCTCCACTCTGAGACGAAGACCATCCAGCTGTCTCGGTGACGGACAGAACTGTCCGAGACGGCAGCGCAGAGGCTGTCAGCGGAAGACGTCATGAGCCCCACTGCCCCTCCAGTGACAAGACGGGCCCTCATGAGTTGGGACTGAGGTGGGAGGCAGAAAAGAAAGAGTAGGACTCACGGGGTCCGGAGGAGGAGAGGGGATTGTGGAATCTCACCCTTCGTGCTTACCCAGATCCAGGGCGGGGCCACCAGCCTCTCCTCCCTGCCTTCTGGGAAGGATTGAGACATTGGGGGGCCCCGAGCTCTGAAAAGGTTACTGTCCTTATCTAATTCAGCATGTCTGTCTGTCTGTCTGTCTGTCATCTCTTTATCATCTCTCCATCTGAAGGACTGTCATTGTCAGGCCCTTCCCCAATATGCTGAGGTCCCTCCTTTCACGCACATAGTAGAATCCTTCCCTCCTTGTAGAAGTGAGGTATGAGATTTGCTTCGGTCAATGGAATCTGAGCGGAGGAGAAATGAGACACTTTCGGGGGGAAGCCTGATGTTAAGAGCCAGCGCACAATTGCCCGTGCTGTCTCCCTCATGCCCTGAGGCCAGCGCTGTTCCGGTCACCAGCCTGCTTTCCTGAGTGAAGACCACGCGACACAACCGCCCCGCCCCCACGCTGCCCCCGCTGGCTGACCCACGGTGCACGCGTAGTACAAAGAAATAACGCGCCTTTGTTATGTTCAGCCGCTGAGATTTTGACATCGTTTTTTATTGAAGATCCAAAAATATGAAATAAGAAGACATCTAAAAGATTTCTGGTCGTTGCCTAAATGACTCCTTTAAGAACCTGGCATTTCCGTGAAATAACCGGGTTCTTTCAGAAGTCCCTCTCGCTCTGTCTGTGCTTACCTGTCGTAGTGTGTGTTAGCCATGTACCTCGTCTGTCTCCTGGGAAAGCGAACCCTTCTCACCGACGGAGCTCTGCCGTCGGGTAAAACACAACAGAGGACATGACTTTTATGTACTGTCCTAAGATTCCTCCACTGTCATTTGTCAGCCACATGTCCTTGGAAAATTTACTCAAACTCTCTAAATCTTAGCTTTTTTAGCTATAAAATTAGCATCATAATCTCTTTATTTCCAATTTATTTTGCCATGGGGGAAAAGAGTATATACAAACTAGCGACTCCCCCCCATTCCTCTCTGCCAGCAGAAATGTTACTCGACCCTCCCAAAAACAGCATTTCCCTTCCATAAAATGGGGGTGACAACCTACCTCCCCACCTGGGGTCAGGATTAAATAAATCAGCCAACACAGAGGTCTTAGCAGATACGTGCACTAAATACACAGCAATTGATGTAATTGTTGGGATCATCGTTATGTTAATAAATTGCATTCGATAACTCTTAGCTGCTTTCTTTGCCTTCGGGGGAAGGGCCCTTCCTGCATAGGACTGGGGTCATCCAGAATAGCATTATCGACAGTTAGCAGGGTGGCCAACCATGTACTAAGAAGAGAAAAGCACTCAAAAAAAAAAAAAAAAAGAGACTGTATTTCAGACCCATTTATGGCAAGACATGTCTGGATCCTGAAGAGGCTGGGTTTTTTCCATTCTGCAAACACATGGCTTCCATTAGTTGACTGATACTGACACATCGGAGCCTTCCAAAGTCCTCTGGGCCTCTGATGAGTGAAAGGCCTGCATGCCCAACAAGGAAAAGACAGGCTCTCTGGGCACGGAAACTCTGCCAGGGGCGGGGCGGCAGAGGTGCTGAGTTTAGGTAGGAGACCAGATCTGGCTCTGTTTTTAATGACCATCCTGTCCACACCTGAAAATAAACGAGCCCCACCTGGCGAGATCCGTAATGCTCTGGCGCTCTGGTGCGACGTCAGTGTGCACACGCGGCCCCCATTAATCAGAGCGAGCGTCATGTGGGTGCATGTTCGGCAGGGACGGGAAGAGTGAATAGTCTGCATGGCGTGCACATATCGTCTCTGCCGAGCTTTCTAATCCAAAGCAAACCCGAGCTCCAGTGTCCTGCCCCCTTTGCTTTGTGTTCTGAGGACATCGTTGTTTGGTTGGCTTTTTAGAGACGGGCCTAGAATTCTAATCGGTCTGCTGTTAGGGCTGCACAACGGTAACGCGATCCTTGCCCAACCTTTATCATCTCTCTCGCATCTTCAGCGCTGCGTGGTCCACTTTTGTACTGCACAACAGTATGCTGGGGCCCTCATTTGTGTTTTCTGTCTCCTAGCAACAAGTGCTCTTTGAAAGAGGGGAGGAGGCTGGGGCGTCGCTGACCTGAGAAATTTGGGACAATTCTTCGCTTTAAATTTCATCCCCAAGGGGATGAGTGCAAGGGAATAAGGGTTTGTGTCCTTGATTACAAAAGGGACCCTTAGTCAGAGACGTCTTGTTATCTCTCAGAGTGTTTGCGGTTTCAGACTGTGAGGCCAGGGTGTGCAGACGAGGCTACATCTGCCTAATACTTGGAAGCTGATAACATGTTTCCACACACACCAAATCGCCGGATTCTTTTAACAGCCATGTTGTCGCAAATGGCAAGGTTTCATTCTCTTTTACGGCCGAGCAATATACTACACCTTCTCTATCCATTCATCCACCTACCCATGGACACCTAGTTGATAACATATCTTGCCTATAACTAGTGATGCTGCAGTGAACATAGGGGTGTGCACGTCTTTTCAAATTAGTTTTTGGATTCCTTCAGATAAATGCCCAGAAATGAAATTGCTGGCTCATATGGTAGTTCTATTTTCAATTTTTTGAGGACCCTCCATACTCTTTTTCCATAGTGGCCGTGCCAGTTCACACACCCTCCAGCAGTGAAAAAGGAAGGGTTCCCTTTTCTCCACATCTTCACTGACACTTGTTGTCTGTTGACTTTTTGATGATAGTCCTGACAGGGGTGGTTTTGATTGCATTTCCCTGATGTGGTGTTAAGCATCGTTTCATATGCCCATTGGTCGTCTTCTTCTTTGGAGAAATGTTTTTTCAGGCCCTTGCCCCATTTTTTAATTTTTTTTTTTTTTTGATGCTGAGTTATATGCAGTCTTTGTATAGTTTGGATATTAACCTCTTACTTGATATGTCATTTGCAAATATCTTCTCCCGTTCTGTGGCAGGTTGTTGATAGTTTCCTTTGCTGTACGAAAGCGTTTTAGTTCGATGTAGTCCCACTTGTTTATCTTGTTGTTGTTGTCCTTGCCAAAAGGACACATATCCAAAAAAAAAAAAAAAATTGTCGAGAGCAATATCAAAGACTTGATTGCCTATGTTTTCTTTGAGGAGCTTTATGGTTTCAGGTCTTACATTTAGACCCTGAATCCACTTTGAGCTTATTGGTGTCAGAAAGTGGTCCAGCGTGATTTTTTTACATGTGTCTGTCCAGTTTTTCCAACACTTCTTATTGAAGAGACCGTCTATTCCCCCGTTATATATTTCTGCCTCCTTCATTGTAAATTAGTTGACCACATACGTGCGGGTTAATTTCTGGGCTTTCTATTTTGTTCCCTTCCTCTACGTGCCTGTTTTTGTGCCAGTATCATGCTATTTTGGTTACTATAGCCTTGTAATATAGTTTGAAGTCAGGGAACATGATACCTGCAGCTTTGTTCTTTGTCAAGATTGCTTTGGCGATTCGGGGTCTTTCGTAATTCCATATCAATTGTAGGATTATTCGCCCTAGTCCTGTGGTTAAGTCACAGACTTAGTTGTTAGCCCATGTCATTCTCTCTTTGAGGAAAAATAGACAGTGACATTAGTATTAGCAACTCGAAGAGAATCAAGACTTGCTCTCCTAAGAGATGAGTTCTATTCCATTGGTTTTCTACTTCCCCTTCAAAAGAGGTTTGAGCTAGCAATGACTTCCTATGAACTGTAATTTCAAAGGTCACCAGTGACTCTCAAAAGGCATTATCTTAGCTTCTAAATACTTTCCAAGAGTATTTCAAGCCTACACGCTACCTACTCCACTGCCTCTATTAAACAGGCTCACAGAGCAGGATCAATAGATTGTATGAACCATCATTTCACGCTATAATGAAGCCCAGGAAGACAAGTTCCATGTGGGAAGCGGTTTTTCCTACTTCCCAAATAATTGTCCCTGAGTGGATTTACTTAAGCAAGAGCTTAAGTACATCTCAATAGAAATCGGTGATCATAACTGCAAGATGAATACTACATGAATTTAAGGGCTACTTAGGGACACTCTAAAATCCCAAAGAAAAATTGGCTTTCTTTATTTGAGAGAGAAACAGGGCCAATAGGGAGTTTAGGCTGATTCTGTTTTTCATGAGTCATTTTTGTCTGTGGACATGCCTCAGAAATTAAATACACACACACACGCACAGACACACACACACACATCTCTAGGTGTGAGGTGATTAAAATTTCAAATCTGATCATTTGAAAATCAGGAAAGTATTGGATAAGAACCATGCTGTTTTGAGGATTTTATTTTCCTTTTTAAAATCCCAGGAGTTGCTGAGCTTATAAAGAATCCCTGATTCGAATAAAAAGTGAGAGTGTTTGGAGAGAGTCATTCTCTTTGATATCAGACGTATTTTAGTCTATAATTTTCCACTCTGGCTTATGTGGCTGTCTAGGCTCGATTCCATCGACTCATTTAATCTCTGATTTCATTTTTTTTAAAGCCTGTTTTCTGTTTATCTTTGTCCAAACCCAGTGCCATCTATGCTCTCTCACTCCTCTAACTATCTCAGCTTTCCAAGTTTCGTATCGGACTGCCTGTGTGCCATGGTACATCTGGGCTTGCTTGACAGGCTGGAAAAGGCCTGATTGCAGCAAGAAAATTAAGTTAGTACTCCCAAAGACAGCCACTTACCAAACTGTGATTTAAAAACAGGTCATCACTTTAATTTGCTGCAAGTAAGCGATGGGGTGGGGGGAAGAGAAGCTACTACAAATAAACACTGAGCTGCAAGTTCAAAAATGAAAGTTTTTCTCCAAACAGTAAATCTTCATATACAAGCTAGTTGCTCAGTTGGAGAAAGGTTAGCATTCAAGCTCATTTGAAAACAGTACGAAACAAATGAACAAACAAAAACAAACAAACAAACAAGCAAAAAACCTTAAAACTAAATTCACATATTGCTACGTCCCTCTATCTCTTGAAGCTGAGAATTCTGATTCTGCTTCAGGGAAAGCTTAATAAACAATCATCCGACCACAGAGATGGATATTTTAACATCAGCTATCCACCAACACAAATGTAGATGACCACATTGAAGCTCATCTTGTGTGATGACTCAAGGTTCTTGTCATTTTTAATAATTTGGTCATGTACTTATAAAGATGTACTCTACTTCATTGTGTCCATCAGGACACCAAAGAGACTTCCAACTTCCAATAAATAAATTTTTTAAAAAATAAATGATATTTATGGTCACAAGCATTTGCTTCCCAAAACATTTGCAAAATGCTGTTTGCCAATTTCTCAATCTATATTTAGGATTTGTCCTATGTCAAATCCTTAACACCCGGAAAATCAAGAAAGAAGTATTAACTTTCTACCCCCCACCACAGAGAGAGAGGGGGAGAGAGAGAGAGAGAGAGAGAGAGAGAGAGAGAGAGAGAGAGAGCGATAACTTTTGCAAATGAGTACGCAAGTGAAGAAAAGAAATAAAGTATAGTCTATTACATATCATGAAACAGACTCACTTTAAGTTCACAGTTCGTGGGGAAGAAAGCCTTAAAGAAATAATCCAGAAAGCTTAGGGAAAGGCAATACTTTGGGTTATTCGTTTGTGTCTCTCTCCAACTCTTTATCAGTTATGTAATTTTAGTCATTTAAAAAGGAATTTGCTTGTAAATAAGAGTAATGAGTTGCCAATTGGATTCAGATCTGGCCGTTTTACCTGAGCAATGGAAAAAACAAATGACATGGAGGCCTTCGAAAGTAACTCCCCCTTGGCAGTCGTCTGTTTCCTCCTGAATTTGTCTAATTACGGAGAAATGCTGAAAGTAGTCTTCATTTGTAGATTAATTAGTTGATGCCTAAGCAGTTCTTTGAACGTAAAAGGCAACGTGCAAATCTAAGTATAATTATTCGTCCTCAAGCTAAGGATCATGTAATTACTGTTTTCTGCTTGTTTAATGGCCCATAAAGGGGAGGGCAGTTTGGGGAAGGGGCTTCTGCCATCGCTGTGGAAGGTTTAGGGTTGTAGATCTGACCGGCATGAAAAAGTGATGTGCAAATAAAGGTTCTGGACCTGAAGCTACACTGGAAACTCACTGTTTCCGGTCGTGGTGGCAGAGAGCCAGAGGAGGACCTGAACACAAGCCGATTTTTTGGCATCTTCTGCATATTTCCAGAATTAGCAATCACGGTTTGAATTGAGCTAATCTGATGTTTCGTGGCAAAACCAAAGACCTACCTGAAGTGACGTGTGTAGATCAAAAAAGGTTTCAACTCTGGGGTGTTTGTACATGTTATAAAGGTCCTTCTGCCCTCTTGGTAAAATTGAGTACCAGTTTTCTAAGTAGGAAATTATATCCAAGTTGAAACTCATTAGATGAAGCTAAGTGCTTTGCAAAACACCTTTCTTCTTCTTACATTGTTTTCTAATTATTTCTCTGTACATTCTGCTACCAGATTATACACCCACAGCCGTAACTTGTCTTTTTTATCTTTCTATTCCCAGCCTTGTCCAGCCAATAGTCAGCATTCAGTAAGCGAGCAAATCAATGAATCAATAATAACCAGACCTATGCATATACAACCAAAATGAGCAAATATGCCTCTGGGTATAAGAATTATTCCTAGGCACTTAAAAATTTCTATGTCAAAGAAATTGCGAACAGTTCTTTTACATGTTCGTAATGCAGAAGTCCCCGTTTCTGAGGCTGGGTCAATACGCGCAACATGACAAGGAGACTGTCCAAACAACATTCTCACGTAACCCGGCAAGCAGCTTTATTGGTTTATCTAATCAATACTTGCATCAAATGACTTTTTTAAGCTACAGTTTAATCAGTTATGAAATGGGGCAGTTGTGACAGTTAAATGCAATGATCATAAATCTGAGAGTAATTATTCGGTGTCAGCTGTATTAACCTCAGTTGGTTTTTCTTTTAAGGGGAACTTTGATTCAAGAGAGAAAAAAAGAAAACTTGCTGAAACTATGTGTAGCCTGACCTTCCATGGACAAGCATTTCCTTTGTTGATTGATAATTCAGGTAGCACAACAGTAATTCTGGAGCTTATGATACAGATATTTCATGCTACTAAGAGGTACACCCCACACCTAAGCTTTGGGGTAATGCTATAAAGTTAACCATTTTTTAAAAAAGTGGTTTTTTTTAAGCCAAAGCAGTCATAAAGATATATAAGTCATGTTAACTTTTTCTCAAAAGAAAAAAAAATTAAATACAATTAATTAACAGTAAAAAGAAACTATAGTATAGATGAAGAGAATATAATAATAATGCCATTTGAAATTTTACTCAAGCAAAGAGGCTATTTAAAAAGTGGGGGACAAGTATCTTAAGGTAGTTGGAAGTCTACCCTGTGTTTCGGAAGGATGCTTTTCATGAACTCCTGGAAGAATTTCTAGATCCAGTTTCCTAAGAAATCTCCACGTCTACACTAGGCAGCACAGAGGCGTCAGACATTCTTCACCCGGTAGGCTGTGGTCTTGAGCAACACGCAGTCCGCCAGATGAGGAAACGTTTCTCAGGGACGCCCAGCGGAAGGGCCTTGCAGAACACGCGCCGGGAACCTGCGCTGACCTCGAGCCCAGAGCAGACCAGAGGCCTGCAGCACCCCGCCCCCTGCAGAGCCCCGCCCCCTGGACCCCGGGACAGGGTCTCCCTGGCTCCACCCCCAGCTCTTCTTGTGTCTTGACCAGCTCTGATACCGCCAAGGGCTATAGCACGTGAAAGATCTGGGTCTCTGCACCCGAAATCGTGTTCGAGAATGGAAGAAAGTATCCCGCGACATGAGTGATATACATCAGTGTTTGGAAGGCCTGACTCTATGTAAAACAAGGCAGGAGAAAAACGCATATGGCTGATACCAGTAACTTAACATTGAGACCAAGAAAAACGCCTCCACTTCGGAGCATGTGCGATGGCTCCGAAGAGGAGGCGCCTGACATGTTTCCTTGACGCCTTTTCTGGGCGTGAATGCTTTCTGTTTGTTCAAACCTATGAGAGTTAAGGGATCAAGATTTTATCACTGATGACGTCTTTTATTCTTGAGTATTTTTCTTCTTTTTAGAAAATGAGAGGAAAAAAACAATACACAACAAACACACAAACCTAAACAAGAGACGCCGGATTCTGCGACATGCACCACCATCGCTAAAACGAGATAAAGCTCGTGAGCGCCATTTACAAAAGTTAGGGGCGTTATGGGATGTGAAGGAGGTTTAACATAGGAAGCCAAGTGAAACAGGGTGAAAAACTAAGCAGATTATACTCCAGTAATTAAAATACAAATGTGCTTCGCGAAGATTCTGACTCCAGACAGCTACCCTCGCTGTCCCCCCAAGCCCCTGTTTTTGGAGTCACTGAAACCGCTCCACTTGGGGGAGAAAGTAGATTTTAGCAGAGTAGGAAACATGCCAAATATCCATGGCAACTTAGAATTTTTCCACTTTCTTTACATGTTCAATTGAGACCTTCATAAAATTATAAGTGAAAGGACACATTATGAGCACTTTCTTTGAAGGGGAAAAAAAAGGGAGGGGGGTCTTGCCTGGAAGTCAGATTTTTTTGGAGTTTATATCCTGCTCTTAGAATACGTGGGAGCTTTCTCTGCCAACAGCAAGACCCCTAAAAGAGCTAGCCTTTGCCATCGGAATTCCAGAAGGAAGAACCACCGACCGTTCCCCTGATCGTGGGTGAGACAGGGAGCACCAGGAGGGGACTGGAAAGTACTGGGCTCACCGCTCCTGTCCCTCGGGGACCGAGGTCAGTGTGTCTTGGCGTCTTCTTTCCACCTCCCTCCCGCTCTCGCTCGTCCCCTCCCCCACCGCGGATTCACTCATGTTTACATTGGGGAGACCGGCAACTTCTGCTTCTCAACGTCTAAAAGAAGTTTAAAAGCTTATAAAAAGGCTCTTAAGATTTCTTGGACCCCGAATGCCTCTGACAGAACAATCTTTTGATGAGTTCAGTGTAAATGAATCAGAAACCGATGTATTAAATTTCCTTGGACATACACATCAGTTTAAAAAAAAAAAAAATGAATGGAAAAAGTGCCCAGGGCTCAAACTGTTTGGGGTTTTCTCAAACCCCAAATACTTGAACGTGAAGAGTGGAAATCCATTCGAATCAGCCAGGTTTGCTGATTCCCACCCCCTGCCCCCTCCCACACTCCCCCCTCACCCCCAGTTACAATGGAGGGAGTAGCATACATCCCGAGGGTGACTCGCGACTGGCTGCCTGTGGCTATGTCGCGTTCCCGGTGGCCATGCTTGGGTCACAGTGGAAGCCAGAGGCCAGCTGATGCTGTGGCGATGTCCAGCCGCTGTGCAGGACGGCTGACCCTAAAAGCTGTCTCTCTCTTTCTCTCTTTTTTTTTAAGAGGTAGGAAACTAAATAAACAATCACAGAAGATCATAAATCACTGACGATGACATTTAGATTTGAAACAGCCTGAGAAAACAGAATGTGCCACGATTTGTCCCTCGGAGATTAACTCAGTTCTGCGTCCTGTAATTGGGGATCCTGTGACTTCTGAGGACAAATGACACAAGGGTGAAAACTTGAGAACCAGTGTAGTTTCGGTGGAGGTGTGTTTGTGTGTGTGTGTATTTGTGTGTGTGCTTGTTTTAATGTCGATTCTAGGTCCAGAGAAACACCCAAAGGAATGGAAATAACCCTAAATTTTAGAAATCACGCTGATCCCTAAAATAATTGTCCTTCTGATTTTTTAAATCGGGTTTTCATTCCTGTTGGTTTGGTTTTGTGACTGGACAACCACACTAGGTGAGCAGCTAATGGGCGGTCTGAGCCAGGAGAGCAAGTTTCCGACGCCGTCCTCCTGTGTGCTGTCGGTGATGACCAGATTGTTTGGGGATGTGCGTCACAGATAGTACAACTGGGAGCAATCGCTGATTTTTTGCTGAAACACGTTGCGTGTCCAGTGTTTCACAGGCACTATCATGCCACCCGGTAATCGGGAGGCCAGTCTTAGGCATCGTCGTCCCCGGAACTGATGACGGGGTCCAGCAAGGCGGGATCGGGGATTTGAGCTCCTGCCCGACTCATCCTCAAGTTAACTCTCATCCCGCTAAAGCACGAGAGGCGTTGTGTGGACCGCGATGAGCTGGCTCCACACACGCTGTCATTCCTATCATTCCAGACTCACACCCTCTAACCGCTTTACGAGGTTCTGCAGCCCCCCGTGTCTCAGACAGAGGAGGCCACGATGGCCTCCAGCTCAGGACGAGTGGAGATGCAAGCCGGCATTCGGATGCACCTGAGCCTTGCCCATTTATTTTCTCGAAGAAGCACGCTCTCAAAAGCTTTGCAGGGCCTTGGGGTGGGGAGGGGATGCAATCTTTAGAGAAATTGATACCTTTTAAAAGTGTTCGGCCTTGTTCCACTCAAAGTAAGTGCTGGATACATTTTTGTTGAGTGAGTGAGTGAGTGACTGAGTGAGTGAGTGAATGAGTGAGTGAGAGAATGAGGAGTGAGGGAACGAGTGAGTGAGTGAGTGAACCCTTCGCAGTGAAGCTGCACAAACGGACGGACGGCGACTAGGCCGACAGAGGCGGGCATGAGATTCCCTCCGCCTCAAGCAGCTGTCCCTCCACCCTAGACGAAAGTTCTCCTCGTCTCCACGCGAAAGTTCACGAGTTCCACTGGAAAGAGGAGAAGCTATGTGAGAGAACAAACGAAAGATTCCTTTGTCTTTTCTGTATCTTTCTGGCGGTCACCAGCTCTGGAAATCGTCTCAGCCTTTTCACAGAAAATGCAAGCGGGAACAGGATGGTAGCCACGGCTCCACGGGAAGCGGCAGACGCAGAAAGACCCAGAAACACGGAGGCGGGAGGACGCCTGATAACAAGCCGTAGTCTCTCTCAGGGCTGGGGACTGGAGAAAATGTTACGGGCAGGGGACGAGGGCGGACAACAGGCAGGACCAGTTCCAGCACATTCTCTCACGCTCCTTCCCCAGGCCAGGACGTGCAGAAACAGAGAGGCGTTCCTGCCACCGAGGGCCCCGTTCTCACCCTGAGCGTTGGGAGCACATCCTGTCCCCTGAGTGGGCCCTCTAGGGCCACCTGAGAATTCAGGACCAAGACGCTTGGCTGCCCTCTAAGCTTTGCTCAGGGAGACGGAGCTAGAAACAAGAAACCAGCAGTCACTGCTGTAGGTAGCCGCCCCCCTCCCCCATTATGTGCAAAATCAGAGGCCCGTATTATCCCCCAAAATGTTTTGACGCTCACCCTGGCGTTTTCTCCCAAGCCCTCACATCCTGCATTCAGGGGGTATAAAACTCATTTGAGAGTGAGTTTAAAAAAAAAAAAAAAAACACCCTCTCTCCCAGGGAGAGTTCTGTGCAAGTGAAAAGCACGCAGAATAAAAGAAGAGTCATGGTCCAAGGCCCGCTAGCCCCTTGGCTTAGCCCTCCCCAGGGCCGACGGCAGCAGAGCGGTTCCCACTGTATTTTCATTTGCACGAAGAAGAGCCGCAGAAACGAGGTCCAGACACTCGGCCGGGGTTCGACATCTTCTGGGACTCGGACCCGCTCCCCAGCCCCAGCCCAGGCCCCGACGTGCGCCTGAACAGACTCGGTCCCCTTTCCGTCTGATGTGGGACCTGTGCCCCCGAGCTGCTCTCCGTGCTGAAGAAAACAGGCCGCTCTTTGGGAATCCGATTCGCCTCCTGCCCTCCGCGGCTGCTGATCCGCAACGCCCCGCTGCCCCGGCATCGGGACTGCTGCAGTTCAGAGTCGGCGTCGTGGGGCGAGAGGCAGGGGTCCCTCCTTCTCTGGGCTTGATACATCCGTCCTTCCTGCTCCTCGCAGTCAGCCACTAGGAGGAGGAGGGATGCTGGCAGGAGGGCGGGCGGGAGACTTCCCGAAGTCCCTTTCCTCCCTGGCCTTCGCAGGTCGCCTGGTAATGACCCTGGAGACGTCCACCTGCCCCCAGTGAAGGTCTTGGTTACTCTCCCGGAGCCCCCCAGGCATGCCTCCTGCTCACTTCCTCCTCTTCCTGCCCCCAGCCGCTACCCCCGCAGCCTCCTGTGGCTTCACGGCCACGTCCTGCATCTCAGGAAGGAGGCGCTCGGTGAGCGTGATCTGTCAATGCTTCGCTCTCCGCCTCCCGCGCCCCCAAAGGCACAGGTTCCAGCCTCGGGGTGCTGTTCCCGGGTCATCTGTGCCTCTAGGAGCATGAGGGTGGCTTCATCGATAGTATGCACCATATTCTTCTTTCTGTTAATAAATGATAGTAATTCACATGAGCTAGAGGAAAAGGGCCTTTTCATGTATGTTTTGAAACTAATTCAGAGTTGGTTTGCTTTGAATGTACAGTGTTTATCTTTCCTTGGGGGTCAGACTGTCATGTAAAGCCCAGACTGGGGACTTCTGCAGGTTTTTAATTTACTACAGCAGGAGGGGAACCCAGCCAGCTGCCCACTCACCCTCCGGCTTTGCCGGTGCTCGGTTGTACAGCTTGTCTTGTCTTTTGCAACCTCAGCAGACTGAAAGTAAAGGCCGATGATCGTGCTTGACTCTTGGCTGACGCGCACAGTGCTACCTGCAGCCCGTGGCTTGGTGAGACCCCAAGCAAAGGCACCAGTATTTAGGAAAAGTTTGTTTGTACGTCGATGCCTTTTTTTGCCTCCTTTATTGGAAGAGTGCTCATGGCTGGGAGGCAGGTGCCCACCTGTGGCAGTGGGGTCCTTTATTGGAACACTTACAGTGCCGATGAGATTCACAGAATCAATTTCGCTCTGTTGCGGGGTCACAGATCAGACCCCTCGCTCTGGCCAGTTAGCTCACCAGCGCGTGTCAGAAGGGACCTGGGGCAAGAACTTGTAAGGGCCTAGCATAACCATGGCTTCCGTTGGAGAAACACGACTCCAAAAGCACGTCCCACAACGAAGAAACCGGATTGGAGGCGGACATAACAGCAGTCACTAAGTTAGCAAGGGTCCCTCAGCCAGGGGCTGACCTACACCAGACCTCACGGACCGTGAGGCCATGAGTACACCACAACTGCAATTTAAAAAAAAAAAGAGAGAAGTTTTGTGTTCTCCCAAATGTTAATTTTTAACATGGCATGTCCTCAGTGATAATACGAGATGCTGAGGCATCTGGAATAAGCAAGGGAAGTAATTAGGGGTAAGAATCTTGGAAAGGCTACGGGATTTTAAGTGTACCTCCAGGGCCGAGGCCTTCGCGTGCTCCCCGTCCTCTCTCGCCCATCAGCTGCACCCGTCCCACCTCTGTGGCTGCCTCTTCGTGTCTCTCGGAGACCTTCAGCCACGCACAGCCCCACGGCGCCTGCTGCCTAACCTGGCCCCTCCTGCTGACTTTCCGTACTTGGCCGAGCTGGCCCTGCAGATCCCCCGTCAGGACACAGTCCTTGGATGCTCCGAGCTCAGTCTCTTCTTGTTTTAGGTCCCCCGATGTCCCTCCAGCCCCGTGCGTTTAGGCCACACCCCAACACTGAGCCTTTAACACTCACTTCCACGTGAAGGCAGAAATCAAGCCCGGGATCCGAAACACATGGACTTTCTCAGAGGTGTAGACCTACGAGTGAATTTTTCCCTCCAAATGAACACACATTATTGTTATTATTATTTTTAGGTCGCTTTCCAAATCCAGTATACAAACACGCCACACTTTGCTTCTCTCGATTTTTAAACTCTTTTCAGAGCCCACCGGCCCGGATTTGTTGGTGCAGTTTGCCTTGGAATCCGCCACTTGGGTTTTTGAAATCAAAGCGTACACTCTGTGTTTGTACAGGTCAAATCACATTACAGTGTGGCCAAAGATTTATTTCTAAGGGGGAACAAGCAGCCTACTCTTCAAAGAATCTTCTTTTCGTCACAAACTTCTGCCTTGATGAAACGTAGGCCTTTTCCTAACTAGGACCTCGTAACTCCTCTGGCCATAGTACAATAAATTTTGAAAACTTGGGCCAAACATTGGGCTCTCCTGGAATTTCACCTTTTTTAAATTGCGGAATAAATAGACTTATCAGCAAGACTATGGACAACTCTCGATCATACAGAGTAACTCATTATAATAGGATTTTTTTGTGTGTGTGTTCATATAATGATTTAATAAAGACGTTTGGCACATAAATAAGGCTCTCGGAGACCAAGCATTTTTAACGAGAAGGATTAAGATCAGCCTATGGGGAATATTAGTTAAAATGTCTTTTCTAGCTTTGGTAAAACTCTCCCATCTGTTTAGAGACAAATTCATTATTCTTAACTGAAAACCCTCCTGAAATAGACGTGGCGAAAAAGTCCTGCCCCTTCCCAACGAGCTTAAAATTGCTTAGAAACAAAAGGCAGGAGGAGAGAGGGCCGCGTCTCCAGATAATGAGGTCCTGCCTTTGTGTTTTATCTACGAAACGGCACCGTTTGAGAAGTCTGGATCCCATTTCATTTGAAGCGAATGTAAATGTAGTGCCTGGAAGCCTCCCAAATGAATAAATTCTTTGCTGATAATTTTTAAGTGAAGAAAGATCAACAGGAGGGGGGCATGAGAGAGGATTCTAGGCTGCAGGGTGGGTATGTGTGCGTGTGCGTGCGTGTGCGCATGTGCACGCACACACATTCGTGGGGTTGGGGTAGGGAAATGAAATGGAAATGGAAGAAAACAAAACCGCGTCTAATGTGTCCATAGGTGTGGGAGGCCATCGAGAGGGGTAGGTGTCTTTGTATTTAGCTGAGCAATTAAGAGAGTGCTGGACACAATTTTTTTTTTGTTTTTTGTTTTTACTTTTACTTTTTATGTGCCATGCTGAATTCTTGCTCTTTCTTGGAAAACTCCAATAGAGGTATTTCCTCTAAAAGAGCCCCTGCTGACTACTGCGCTTGTGAAATCCTGTAGTTTACCTGTCCCATCCTGAGGACAGCGGCGTGACAAACCGCCCGTCTTTACATCATCGTCTAATCTTCCTTCTCTGTGTCTGTAGGCTGTTTTTTCTCCCCCGGATGATGGCCCCAAATGACACCAGTTTATGGCAGATAAGAGACTACACCACGGACCATTTCTCTCTTTAATTTTCCTGCATTTCGTGAGGTCTTGCTGAGCACAGTCCGCAGCTTCTGTGGTGAGGGAGAGGACCAAAAGCTGTAGGGTCGTCCCATTCACTCTTAAGGTCAATCAAGGTTACCAGAGGAGGAACCGAAGAGGTTGTTTATGTAAACCTCTCCACCAAGCCTTGAGAAGTCCTGCAAGGAGCACGATTCACTCTGGGGCTTTAAGTTCTCATTTAGCTTCTTTGTTTGAAAAATGAAGGGGATGCAAAAGGCCAGCGAGCCTCCTTGTTCTTTGACCACTGGAAGAAAGGTAGAGAAAAAGGAAAAAAAAAAATTAACAAAGAGACGACGCATGTAACCTCCTCCTTCCTTCCCCTCTCCTCGTCCACAGGCCAAATCTAATAAAGATGATTGAATTACATGTCTTTTCCTCCCATTGAAATCTACTGCATCCTAGTCAAATATTAGAACTCAGGAAATAAGGCAGGACGAGGTCCCTCGTGAAACCTTAGAAGGCAGCTCAGGGCTCGGGGGCGGCAGGCCTGCCTGGCTGGGCGGCTCTAATTAAGAAATCACCCTGCTGAGCAGAACTTAATCTAAATAAAATATAAAAAAGGAATTCAGTGAAAACCATTACCTCCTCCACACACACCTCATCTCCACGGCCTGCATCCCCCCGCAGTCCGAGGACCCTCCCGCCCAGTCCTGGGGTGCTCTGAGGTGTTCTGCGTGCCCACAGTACAATCGGGCGTACGGACCCACGAAGAGGAAGCTGGGTATGGTGCCAGCCTCTCACTGTTTGGCCGGACTTTCTCAGGGCCAGAGGTTTGGAGGGGGATAAGGGATAGGATTTGATTGGGGATTGATTAAGGAATTGGACATCTGGCCAACTCTCCTAGTACAGCACAGTGAACTGCCACCCCATGACCTCTTTGTAGGGCGGCCGAGTTCTTGCCCATCCTTCAGCTGATTTTGATGAGTGGCCACTTTAGCGCAAAGACCAAAAACCCTGGCAAGTTGGCTCAGTCAGAACCCCCTACTCCTGACGTTTCGGAGTTGAGCCTGATTTCCCTCTCCCACTACAAAAGACCCTTGCAATCATCTCCCTTAAATAAGGTCTTTTTCGCTGTCTTTAATGAGTGCTGTGAATAAGTGTTTCTTTAACACCTTCATCTTAGGAAAACCCCTGCGAATCCTTCAGGAGAACCCCACAAAGCCTCTGCTGACCAACGCAGCAACAGGTATGAGCAGTGTGATGTGTCACGTGTCACAATGCAGTCATTATCGTTTGCCTGTCAATCTTCCTCTAGACCAGGGGTGAGAAAATTTTCTCTTAAAGGACCAGGTAGTAAATATTGCAGGCTTTGCGGGCCATACGGTCTCTGTAGCTTCTACTCAACATTTGCTATTGTTGCGAAAGCGGCCGTAGACGAATATAACCTGGTGGGCATTACTGTGCCTCAACAAAGCTTCGTAGACACTGCAGTTTGAATTTTATGTCATTTTCATGTGTCACAAAATATTAGTATTGTTTTGTTTTTACAAACATTAAAAAACATAAAAGCTATGCTACTTCATGATCTATATAAAAAAGGGCAAGGAAGGGGTGGAATTAACCCATGGGGTACAGTTTGTTAACTCCTGGTCTAGACTAAGGAGTGACCCTCAGAGGTAAATCTTACCTATTTTTGAGTTTCATTATCTAGTTTTTCAGAAGTAATTCTTCTTTGAGTTTCACTAGATAGTATTAACTGATGCATAACATGAGTGAATAAAAACAACTAAATGACCAGTGGACTACAAAAGTTTCCTTGAGACAGATACTGAATAAAACAGCTATAAATGTGACTTTTGGGACATTGTTAAAATTCCATGTTTCTTCATGCTAATTAGGGATATAATATCTTAAATGAGGTCCCACAGTGCCAGTCACAAATCCTGCTAGTCTAGAATTATTCTGCAAATCACTGGATGATGACAGAATTTTCTAGAGCAGTTCAATATCATGACCCCTTCTTTAACAATTCCCTAACCTTTATGCGATACTCAGCTCCTGACGCAGGGATTCCCCCTTGTGCCATCCTCTCTTTCTGAGTGTAGACTGGACCTAATAACTCACCTAATAATCAGTAGAATATACAAAAGTGGTGGGCTGCCACTTCCAAAATTACATTATGTAAGATGACATTATGACTTGGGTTTTGGGCTCTCTGTTGCCTTCTCAGTTTGCACGCTTTTCTGGCAAGCTGCCCTGTTGGAGAGGCTCATATGGCAAGGAACCGAAGGTAGCCATCAGCCACTATCTGGTGAGCAACTGAGACCCTCAGTCTAACCACCATCGAGGAACTAAATCCTTCCAACAACCACATGGGCAAACTTGGAAATGGGTTTCCAGTTGAGGCTCCAGATAAGACCACTAGAGAGACTAGACTGACACTTTGATTAGTCTTGTGAGAAAGCTTGAAGCAGAGGACCCAGCTAAGCCATGCCAGATTCCCGGCTTACAGGAACTATACAATGGCACATGTGAACTATCGTAAGCCACTAAGTTTGGGGGCAATTTGTTACACAGATAACTAATACATCTACCTACATGACAATTGGGTATATATTTACTCCTTTTCCCTACCAGAATGTCAAGTTCCTGCAGGGTAGGGGTTAGTTACTTCACATTCATCTTGTCCCATGATATATGCTTAACAGAATGTTAACTTGTACTTTGAATTTCATTGAATGCAGTCAATTTAAATAATGGCAATAACATGTAAATATGCGTCAGTGGTAAGACACAGCAGGAAGTTGGTTAGGGCAGAACCGTAAGGGAAAAAATCACTTGGATTTGTACCTATGGTGCCCAGGTTACGTTTTAAAGAAACCTCAACGTTGGCGCCTCCTAACTATGCCAAAGAGGTCTTCACCCTCATTGACCCAGACACACCAACATGCCTGTTGGATGGTCAGCCTCATTATGCAAGCAATTCTCTCCCTTCCCTCCCTTCACATTTCATATGAGCAATGAGAGATGCTATAAGGAGAGAGGGAAAGATGGAAAGAGAACTATGAGAAAGTCGGAAAGAAACCGAGACGAGGAAAGGAAAAAGAGCAGAAGAAAGAGAAGTGGTCAGAACACTCGAGCCAGATGCAGAGAAATGGTTCGAAAGGAAACATCTGATTTTCCTCTCTCTAGTCATGACTATTTTGACAAGGGGCTTGGCCTTTATCAGCAAGGAAAAAAGAAAAAGCAGAAATGGTCTTCCCGAGGACCCAACGCTCTTGGAATTCAATGACCTAATTCTGTATGAGGTTGCAGAACAGAGATTGCCACTCTCGTCTGAGCCTCGTGGCATCTGCTTTCTCTGTTTTTCTCAGCAGCACATACCACATCACTATCAGGGGCTAGGAATAAAGAGCAGAGGATGTGGGAGAACAGTCTGGACGCTCTGCTTAGCAAACGTATTCTTAAATCACTGTAGATTCTCATTTGCTATCTTACTGTTTGTTCACTTATCTTAGCAGTTAAGTCAACTTTTCATTACTTTTGTAGACATTATATAATATCTTTTTCCTCCACCCCAGTCACCAGCTAGCTGTTAGTTAGCCAGTCTCATCCCAGAATGGGTGGGGGTTGGGGTCAGCTCGAGCTGAATAATTCTCACACTGACATTTGAGGGAACCAATTCCCAGCCATTGAATGAACCTAAGTTTTCTACAGTTATCGTAGGACCAAATAAATCTCAAAACAGAAAGCTGAGAGTGTTTAAAGGTCAAAACCATTTGAACTAATTACTTAAGTCTAAATGTTCTCATTTGTACAGTAGAAACAATAATATATGCCTCACGGGGTTATTTTGGAGATTAAATGTCCATAAAAAGCTGAGTCTACTGCAAGGTTACGTGACATTTCAGGTGAGATAATTCTCTGTGGTGGTAGCACGTCCTGTGCATTACAGGAATTCGTAACATCTCCAGCTTTTACTCACCAGACACTAGTAGCCCCACCCACCTGCCACCACTTCTCCAAATGTCCCCAGTTCATAAATATTAGATGCTATTTTTATTATCATTGAAATCATTACTAACAGCAGCATCACCCTGATGGGTGACAGATTTCTCTTACTGAATCCTTGAAAACGTTGCTGAACTTCTGCACCCTTTCAAAAGAAAGAGCCAAAAAAAGGGGCAAGGTCATTCATCTGATATCGGAGCATTAGGAAATCCACCCTCTTCCGTGAATATTTCCTGGAAGGAAAAAGTCGCCATTTTGCCCTGCTCCGGGGACTAGGTACACTCCTTGGCCTCATAGATTTGTGGGACGCTGTGAAGTCTTCCACTGGTGTAAGTTCTCCAGCCGTAGGTGCTGCTGGTAGAGTTAACTCCTGAAACCACTCTTGGAGATTTCCGAGGCCACCACCGCCCGCACCTGAGGAAGGAAGAAAAGAGACGCTCAAGAAAACACCCTCTAACAGATGTTACTTTCTTTGCTGTTTTTCGTGGTTTCACACGTGTTTGGGCTTACAAGCGTGTTTTTTGCCCAAATTGTTCTTGCGCATTCTAACACTGTTTGCTTTAGGTGTTTTGCCACCGCACCGTTTTGAAGGTACAAACATTTTTCATGGCTTGTGTGAAGTGGACGAACTGTGAGGGGCATGCTGGTGACTACGTGGAGGGCGGCATTCCTCAAAGGTTTTAGCTAAATAAGTGCCAATCACAGAGGAAAGTGGAGAAAAAAAGATTTCCAGCGGACTGGGAGTGGCCAGCTGAAAATACGAAATGTCTCTCCATCTCCGATTTTCATCTTTACCATCCACGCACAGTTGATTGTCTATGCTCAAGTAATTTTTCTCATTCGTTTCAATGGACCCTCCATGTTGAGCCCTGTCCATCCTGTGGCTTTTCCTGCCCCTCACCCCATCCCCCTGAAGCGCGCCCAATGAGCTTGGCAAAGGAAAGATCACAGCCTTGGGATTTGATGGACCTACATGAAAATTAGTTTTAATTAAGGAAAAGAGTCAGCCTTTCGATTAAAGAAAATGAAGACGAGCGAGCACTCAAACCCTACGCTTATCCCTTCTTCTCTATTCTTTCCCTTCCTTACCGGACGGCTTCGCGATTCCCCTCGTGTGAAGTGAATCCTCTTCTGTCCCCTTTCCTGCCACCCAGCACCCTGCCGACTGCCTCGCTCACCCTCTGCGTTCTGCTCAAAACCTTCCCTTCCCGGGGCCTTTCTCTCTGTGACCTCCGAGTTCTTCGAAATCTGTCTTGAATCCAAGCTACCTGTGAAGGTTTCCCTGATGAATTACACTTCGTGACAGCCGCCTTCCTGCACGGTCAGCATACCGTGTCAATTAAACACCTCAGCACAGAGAAACGCCTTTTAAAAATGCATGTCGGTGTTAAGTGTTTTTCTCTCTTATCTTAAACTTTTATAATTTTTAATCTAAGCGTGGCTATGAACGAGTGATGTCCGAATCATGACAGGTTTGTGGGCATTTCACAAATCACAAATTTCCTAATAAAAAAACAGGCTCCTTATTTATGTTTTACAATAGAAACATTAACAAGAGCTACTTATAATCCCTCCAAGTAGCTTAACTGTGGACTCCTTGAGGGCAGGAAATTTATCTGTTTTTCATTGTTTTCCTCTTAGTGTTCAATTCAGAGGCTTGGATAATTAAGATTTTCAGAAAATATACGCTGAATGAACCTAAGAATGAATGAACGACTGTATTTTTCTAATTCATTTCTATGCGCTTTAGTTGATCTGCATATTTTATCAAAAGCACATATTTATGATACATTGTCAGTATCATGCTTGCACGACCTGTCGATTGTCTTGCAGTTGTTGGTTAGTTCCAGGCATGGTCATTGAGTTTCTCTTGTTTACACTTGAACTTAACCATGTTCTTCAGAGCACCAACCATAGGGTTTTGCCCACAGTAGGTGCTTTAGAAATTTTTTTGGAATGAACGTTATTTGCTGTGCAATACAAAGAGCATAGGTACAAGATTTTGGAGTAAAGGCGATCATTAAAGTGAAAAACAGCAACTTGTCCCCAAATACATTTAAGGTTAGATAAAATGTTTGTAGGGTGAGGGAAAACCATCAGATGAGGAATAATGAGCAAGCCTGGGGACCGGGATGGCAGTACATAGACCGGCTCTGCGAATACTGTCGCCTCGTCTTACCTTCCGGGGTGCTGGGTTGTCTTCTGGAGTAAGAAACGGAGTAGCTTTTTTCCCAGATAGTCGTACTTTATTAACTTCTGTCTCTCAGGCAGGGGGAAGGGCTGCCTATAATGAGGAGGCTTTCAAGGGGGGTTGTCAAGAACTCAATTAAAAATCATAACTTATATTCCTAATGGGAATGGCCACATGCCAACACCCATGGATTTTTTCGCTCGTAGAGGATATTGGGGCTTTCAAAATGAAAACAAGCCAGCAATCTCAATTAGAAGCAATAACACCAACTGAGGGCAGAATGTCTTGATTGATAGACGATATAAGGGAGGGGACCGGGGATCACGATGGGCCCCTGGTCATCACAGAAACTGGAGCTATGGCTTTGCCTAGACTTAGTTGAAGACCAAGGACTTCAAGCACATCCCCAGCGCTCTTCCACCCGGGGCGTTGGAAAGCAACACTTAGAGCTCGTGTGCTAGACGCTACCATCACAGGCATGAAAGGTCAAACGAAGCATCGTTTCATGGACCCTCTGGACCCACTCTTAATAGTCTCGAGTGATTCACTCGTGGCATCTTGAAATCCATCGTGAGTCAACTGGGGACCACGTTTAACAGTCTCTGTCTTCTGATCATTTAAAGATGCATGTGGCCCTCCCATCACCAGACAGGACAGAAGGGCAAAGCTTGTGAGTGAGGGATTTGTTACTTTATCTGACTAAAGAGTAGTCAGAATGCGTCACCTGTATCTGAACAGAACGCAGTTGTAAATATGTCAAAAACAACTCTGAGAAATCTTCGAGTGGACCTCTCGACTTCAGGTATCATCAGTTTTTCCCAGAAAGAGTGAAGCAAAGCCGCGGGTAGATGGGCGAGCACTCCAGAGAAAGTTCTGTTCCTGAGACTTGGTGTAAAGGAAGATTTGGCCCAGGAGGTATTTCAGGCTGACCTTGTCTGGTGGCCATAGTCAGGCTCGCACTTAACCTGGCACCTGTCAAGCAGGTTCAGTGACACTTACAACATGGTGTTATTGTGATGGTCAAGTAGCCTAACGTATGCAAAGTCACTCATCACGTTCCTGGTACACGGTAAGCGTTTAGCAAATGCTTGCTCCATTTCAAAGACCAACACCCAACCACACACCCAGCGTCAGCCCTACACTTGGACTCCCTTTCCCCTATTAGCTTCAGTGACACAGTGCTGAAGAATAAAGATGGCCAAGCCTGCAGAAGGCCGACGGGAACTTTCCTGCAAAGCCGTCCTGCGGCTCGCGGAGGGTGATGGATTAAATCTTTACCGCGGGAGTCTGAGCGATATAAAAAATGCTCCCTTTGAAACTTTTAATTAACTGTGATTTGCTTGTTACATAATTCCCAGTACTGAAGTTGCTTCCTTCCCGTGTAATAACCGTCCACTAGTTAGCTTGTGGCCGGTGGGCTCGGCAACAGAAAGTAGTTGAAGTCAGCCTCCTGAGATGCCAAGGAGAGACCTTTTTCTCAGGTTTCTGGGTAGGTTTGGAAGCCAACACCCCTGAAAGGGAAGCAGAGGCTGCATGCCACAGGCATCCAGGACACAAGGCCTACACAGTGTTTTTGAAAAGTCAGTATCGCTCGCTGACGATAAAGGGGCATTCACTGTGGGCAAGGGGGTGGGTGGAGTGGGGGCGACCAGGCAGGCCCCGGACCGACTCTGCAGCCAGTTTTCTTTTTCCACCATCTCTAGAGTTGAGTTGGTGCCAGGACAGCTCAAAGCTTGCGGAGACACCCGGAGACACAGATAGCGAGCCCCCCGCGGCCCCCAGCCCCCTGCCTTTTCCATGGAAGGTAGCAGCAGCTACCAGGGGCGTCATCACAGAGCATTAATTTTTTCCCTTGCCTGGCTTCCCACATTCTGTGACCACCTCAGACCGTGCCAGGGAAAATATTGAGAGCCTAGGTAAACGAAGGGGAACCCAACATTCACCAGTCTGGCCTTAAAATAGGAGGTGGAACGCCCCCATCCCAGCGAGTACACAGGCAGTGACTGTTAACCAGTGTGCCGAGAGCACCCGCCCACCCCACCCCAACAGCTCACCCCGACTCCCGTGAAAGCCTATCTCAGAGAGCGGACAAAGAGGTAGCCAGTTTGCTGCCTCGTTCGCTTTGCCCCCCCTCCCCCGCACACCCCAAACCCGTGACTTGGGTGAATATTAATGAACATGAAGTGACCTGACCCAAACCTGCGCACGGCCTCGGGCAGGGGGGGCACCTTGGTAAAACACATGTCCGGGGTGGGGTCGAGGTTTGGGCGCAGCAACTGGGGAGAGCCCAGAGGAAGAGTGTTCCTGGAGGAGAGTCGGGGGACCTCAGGAGTTACAGGACACACTCCAGGGCTGGGCAAGGGGCAGAGAGAAAAATGTCTCCTCACAGACGACTTGTGACATCGTTCTAGAACTCGCTGCTGTGCCACAGGGCTGCGTTTTCCAGGTGGCGTGCACGCCGTGGGGAGAGGGTTCCAGCTGGAAGAAGTAGGGAAGAGAAGGAAGGGGCAGAGGATAACCCGGGGTGAGGACGAGGAGGAGCGCGTGGTGTGTACCACGCCCGCCTAAGTTCGTCGCGTTTTCTGAGTGTTCTCCAGAGTTTGAACGGAAGAATGCAAGCCAGCCGGTTACATTTGAATTTCAGATCAAGAACAAATACATATTTTAAGATAAATGTTGTATTTGGTTATACGTATGTTTTTTTAAAAAATTTTTATTTTGTTAGTTTCAAATATACAGTACATTGGTTAGACATTTATATATTTTATAAAACGATCCCCCTAATTGCTCCTCTTTCTTCTGGTTTTCCACCTAGCCAATATATTAATGCTGACTGCACCCCCCATGCCGTGCTCCCCATCCCCGTGGCCATCTATCAACTACGAATTTGTACTTCTTTAACCCCTCGCCCCATTCTCCCAGCCCCTTTACTTTTAAAAAAAAATTATCAGAAATGTAATGTTCGGTTAAATTTAAATTTTAATAAACAATAAATAATTCAGTATAAATATGTCCCATGCAATATCTGGAATTCAAATATAAATAAGTGTACTATATTTTATCCACAATTCTATCGCTTTGTCTTGCCCCCTCAACTAGAATGGAAACCCCCAAGGGCAGAGACCGTTTCTGCCATATCCTCCCACAAAACTGAATATTAGTTGTTCATTCCGCCTGCTACTTTGCCATGAATAATTATGCCATGAAAGGCATCATAATGGGGATACGTGTGCACACTCTGCAATCTGACTGTCCTGGATTCACTTATTATTAGCCGTGTGATTTTGGGCAAGTAACTTAATCGCTGTTTCCTCAGTTTACTCATCTGCTAAATGGGAAGATGAAAGTTGCCTAGCTAAGAGAGTTCACATTACGAAACCATATTGTTAAGACATTTATTGTATCCTAGGCTCATGGAAGGTACTCAGCAAATTTTAGCTATGATGATGATGATGATGATGATGTACTTGATAAATAAGGGAGCGTGACAGAAAGGAACTAGCTCATGAGTGTTAGAGACCCATCTGAGCTAACCATTGGCCTTTTTCAACCAGTTCCGTGGCCTTGAGGGAGACTGTAGCGGGGTTTCCAAGATTTCTTCCAATTCTAAAATCCCATAATGTAATAGAGTGAATGGATGAGAACCAAACGAGAATAAAAACCATGTCAACAGAATCGTGAAAGCGGTTAAAAAGTAGAAGTGCGATGGGGGGTGTTTCATTTGACAGATAGAAAAGCCCGTCCTCAAATGCAAGATGCGAGTCCTCTCGAGGCTCTGATGTTAGGAAGGCTGGGTTTTCAGAGACACAACATGCGACCCCCGTGAGAGAACATACAACCCCCACGAGGGCAGAGTGTGTGCCTCAGCTCGGATTTTCACCAGAAGGAGCCTCTTCTAAGGCCGAACAGGAGAGCCTTCCCTGGAAGCAGCCAACCCAGTTGCAGCCAATAAATTCATGGCAACCTAGTTCCAACACATCAGAGAAGGCATGGTCCCCACAAGCCACAAGGTCTTTGATGATTTGTGACATTTCCAGATAATTTCAAATTTCACTAGTGACCTTTATAGCTATTTTTCACCATCCCTGGGAAATTATCACTTAGCTACAGAGAAAATATTTGTCCCTCTCATGTTATTCTGAAGACAGAGTGTGGGCAGGCACCAAGAAGCTAGACAGATAGACACCCTCACAGCAATGGTTTCCTCCCAGGCAGCTCTTTCTCATGTCAGGTGACAGAAGAGATGAAGGAGAAGAGGCTCCATCAGCAGCTCTTCTAACAATGGAGGGCCCACCTCTGCTGGGTTCAGGAGGCTCTGGAGGAATGATGCAAAAAAGAGGAGATACAGCCCCCTACTCCAGAATAGTCACAACACACCTGGAAGGCGGCATTATTCTTCAATACAGCGGTGACTTAAGAGGCTGAGCGTAGCAACATACAGGTGCAAGATGGAATGCATTTGTGCTAAAATGACAAAAAATGAGCTATATGGGCCTAACCAAGATGTGAGCTTTCAATAGGCAAATGCGTAGTTGGGGAAGAGTAAAGAATGCTCTACGCAAACATAGTAAGGTTTCGAGAGCACGCCAGGGAATGGTCACAAGCGGGAGCCTAATGACAAGCTAACCTAGAGACCGGTGAAGCCTTCAGTGTGTAGGTTGGGCTCTAGTCTTACTAAATTAGCTGACAAGCCAGGTTTCACCGAAGTAATTGGGTTTCCCGTAGTGTTTTCTACGGTGCTGTGATTTAAGGAGCTCGGTGCAGAAGCATTGAATGGTCCACCAATTTAAAAGTATTTCCTCTACCAATAAGAAATTCTGTCCACGGAATCATTTGGATTACATGTTACTAGGGGCGCATAAATTGGTTCACTGTCTATGGAAGGCAATTGGCAAGAGCTCAAGGAATTACAAATCACGTTCCCTTTAAACAGCAATTTGACCTGCAGGAATTTATCCCACAGGAATACTTGAACGCGGACCAGGTTATTTATTTCGGCATTGTTTACAAGATAAGAACACCGAAGCAACCTAAATGCCCATTCGAAGGGGACTAGTTCGATCGTTTTGGTATTAATTCGTTCATGGAGTAAATGCAAATTGATAATGAATATGGAGTTCTTTAAATACTGATAGGGAACGACCTCTAAAATGCATTGTTTTGTTTTTGTTTTGTTTTGTTTAAAAGGCAAAGCACAGTAAAGACTACAAAGCATGCTGCTATATTGTTAAAAATTAAAGGGGCCTCAAGGAGGTAGAACATAACTCCCCACTCACTGAGTACGGGCTGAATTTAGTGACTTTGTTCCAAAGAGGACAGATGGAGGGGAGGAACAGTAACTGTACAGTGGAAAAACCTAGCAAACAGTACCTCAGCCAGGTGGTCAAGGTTCATGTTATCTGCAGAAAGCCATGTGGATCCCAGATACTACGTGATATGATGATGAAAATGACATTTCACCTCTGAGGCCATCCTCCCCAAAATCCATAAGCCTTAGATAACCATTAGGGAAAAAAAAGTCAGCCAAACTCAAACTCGGAAACATTCTACAAAATACTTGACCAGCCCTCCTCAAAACTGTCAAGGACATCAAAAGGAGAAAAGTCTGGAAAACTGTCACAGACCGGTGGAGGCTGAGACCCGATGACTGCACGTAATGTGCTATGCTCGATGAGATCCTGGGGCAGAGAAGGGACGATGAGACAAAACTAGTAAAATCTGAACGACGATGGAAGTTCATTAACAGCAACGGACCGGTGTCGGTTCCTTAGCGGCGGCAAATGGACCAGAGCAACACACGAGGTAAACAGACGGAGAAACGGGGCGATGGCGTACACAGGAAGCCTATATTCTCTCTGCGACTTTTTTTTTTTTTCATTTTAAAACTTTTCTAAAATAAAACGTTAAAAATTGAAAAGGAGTAGAGGTTATCTGATTCCTCACACGTGCATAAAACATCTGGGGAAGGATAGGCAATAAACTGAAGTAAATAATTTCAGTTGCCCGTGAGGGAGGATCTGGGTTACCAGAGGCAAAGGTTTTCACGATGCGCACATTCATATTTTGAATTATAAGTCATACAAATTTACTGCCTCTTTAAAAATGAGAGTTTACATTTTACAAAAACAAAACAATTTTTAATCCAAGTTAAGTGCGTTTCTAAAAAAAAAAAAACAGCGTAGTTTTGAAACGCATTGTTTTTGAGTACTACATTAAAACATGGCTCTCAAAGAATTCATTAACTTGGGTTAATTTCCCATATGAATAAGTTAGATGGCTCCCAAAGGTATGCAGCTCCGAGGAGACTGTTATGGGGGGCGTGGAAGTTTCGAGGGGGAGAAGAACATGGGGAGATGGTCTAAACACACGGTATTCATAGCCCAGGAAGACAACGCGAAGGTGCCATGGAGAGGATGAGCATGAGGCGAGGAGAGAGCAAGAGGCCCAGAGGTGATCAGCTGCCACCAAGAGCGACCTTGTTGACGCGAAGTCTGGGCGAACGGGTCCTCCCTCTGCTTCCCGGGAGACGGCATTCGGTATCATCCCATGTCTAAAACGAGTCTTTCTCTGCCTTTGGCCCCTCACCAAGAAAAATGGACTAAATTGTGAGACTTCAGACGCTTGCCCCGACCCCGTGAGAGCAGAGCCCGGCTGGGCTCCTTCTTTCCGGCCTTGACCCATCACCCACAGGGAGGTGATAGTGAGGCGCACTCACGTGGGACGCCGAAGTCCCTTCGGTCAGAGCCGTGAGCTTGAGAGAAAGGGCACGGGATTAGCAGGCCACTGAGCCAGCTGGGGGCTGGGGGGGAGCGGCGAGGAGCCAGGACACCCACCAAGAGAGGGAGGGAAACGGTTAATAATTCAAGGTGACAAATTAAGCCGGCTACTCAGGGGCTCCAGTTTGGCTGATCGCGAAGTCTAAACAGAACTGTCGGAAACTGGGAAGGCGCTGTCACTTTTACTGTATTTTTCCACACGTATTTTCTGCCTTTTTTTTTTTTTTTAATTTGGAAATGTTCGTGGGGAGCTGGAAAAGGCAGGCTGGAGAACTCCTGGGGCTTGAGGTTGTGTGTGGGGGGGGCAGAGGGGAGGTGAAAGCGTGTCTCTGCTTGGATCTCCATCTAATTCAGATCAGCAGCTCCCCAAAGGCGCCCGCCACGGGTGGCGGGAGGTTGCCTAGCCCCGCCCCCTCCCCCCTCCCCCCATCCTCCGTGGAAACACCCTCACCTTCTCTCGTTTTCACTGCCCTTCGGTGCCAGCACGCAACCTCCTGCCAAGTTACACTGCCGGCGTGCTCCATCCACCAGCCCCGCCGGCCGCCCTGTTACTAAACTCGGCAGCCGCTTAACAGGGAGCAGATGGAGAGAGAGACGCGCGACAGCCCCGAGGCCGGCACCAGGGAGGCCTGGCCCGAGGGGCGCGGAGGACGGAAACGCCTGCGCTGACCTCCAGCGCGCGGCGGCGAGGCCTCTGCTTTCACGAAGCCGGAGACGTGAACGCCCCCCCCCCCCCGCCCGGGGACAGTCACCCAAAGGAAGCAGTGGGCTCCGGGCGTCCGACATGACCCCGGGCCCCGTTCTGGGGAGAGTGCGAGAAATCAGCACGCGCGGTGACAGATGGACCGCGGGGTTACTGCCCTTGGGGCGCTAGGCCCCTCGAGCTCCGTGCTCTGACCTGCTGCACGCGCACATTGACTGAGCGCTGGGTTCCCGGCGTCCGGGCCCAGGCTCAGCACAGTGGACATTTAAAGAGCACTTTCTGTGTGGGAGGCTGTGTCCGTGGATGAGTTTAAATCCTCGTAGAACTGGCAACGTGATTTTAACGTTAAGGATAAGCATGTGCACCACTCCCCTTACACACACACACACACGCGCGCGCGCGCGCACACACACACACACGCACACACTCGCAGTTCATTCTGCAGAAACAGCTCTGCTTGGCTTCTCTGCTCCAAGGTCACATTTAATATCATCCATTCTAAAGAACACAGAACAGTTTTGTCAAATGCATTTTAGACAAGAAAAAACGGGTGAAACGCAGTGCACGCGTGAGCAGGAATGCACACGCACGCACACACGCGAGCGCGCACACACGGTCCGCCTTCCCTTCCAGCAAGCACTGTACGTGCTCTGTGGTCTCCCAAAGAACATGGCGTAGGACAACCCCAAAGCACCTGCTGCTTAAATGCCTTAGCTGGCTGGAGGCTTCCCTACGGTTTGGCCAAAGCCACGGTGCCCAGGTCTTGGGTCCCTCCATGAGAGCGTGGCGCTCAGGTTGGCGGGTCACCCATCGCAGACCTTATCCATACAGTTGCAGCCCCCACCCTATCTCATGGAACAGTGCAGACACAATTCTCCTATTGTCCTCTGACTCTGAGGTTGAGGGAAGAGGAACATGGACACACTCAAAACCTCCCTCGAAAAGATTAGCGAAATTATTAGCCGACAGTAATGGCGATAAGCCAATCTGCTCTCAAATCCCCCTGGGCACCAAGTCACCTCTGAGTCTCTTAAAGCCCCAAACACAAGACCGTGTGTTCTCCTGCATTTGCCATGTTGTTCTCGAAGACTGCCAGGCCGGGCTTACTGCTCCCTCACCCACCAAGCGAATAAGCAGGGGCAGGAACCAAGCATAATGCTTGTGTCTGAGCCCTGAGTCCCCATGCCCCCACGGCCTGTAAGAGGCAGATGTCCAGGGCCAGGCATTGCTGGGAACTGCTTCATCCAACCTTGCTCGGATGAAACGCTTGTTAGACCAGAGCTGTGGCTGATGACTAGTGGTTAGCGTTAATTATAGAACTCTCCAGCAATGGTGCGCTTTCTCCTCCTGTCGCCATGTCTGAGTGACCATCTATAACCCCCATGCTGCCACTCCGCTGGCCACTCTAGTCTCCCGTCAGGAGCTATGGGTGTTTCTGGAACGGAAATTAAATTCTGTTTCCAGGACTCGTTACACGCGTCCTTATATTGCATGCATATTTCAAACCGTAGTCTCCAAGAAAATGAAGTCTTAATGTTTGCTTACCCATATATATATATATATATAAATTAATAATGTAGATTGATTAAATATACGTGATGCTGGAAGACACACAAAGAAGGAAAGTTGAAAGATTGAAATGTTGGTGATATATTTACATAACACTGAAGCAATCGATTGACTGACTGAATTTATGTTACTGATAAATTAAATGAGACATTAAAGAATTTGTCAATGGAGCCAGAAGACAGCTAGTTCAATAACTCTGTGAATATTCTACTCAAGAGAGTACATATATGTGTAAAGAAATACAGAGGTGAGCATTACCTACAGGTCAGAGAACTAGTCATTCATTCCTTTATCTTCCAACAGCTACTGAATCCCTACTATGTTCCTGGTACAGGTTAAGACCAGGTGTTCAGTAGGATTCTCTTGGTGCAGCCACGTTAAAAGCCCTGTCATTTCCAGAGGAATCAGTGCCACTCAGAAAACACAGACAGGCACAGAAGAAGGAAAAAAAAAAGCCTCAAAGCTAAGCAAATAAAGGGACATCGTTCAGGTGATGGCTAGCTGGGGAAGCTTTCAGGCATCCATTGTTTATGACTTTGTCTGTGAGGCACGTTTATGAGGTATTAAGTAGAACCCCGTTCCTACGAATTAATAGTGAGCCTTTGGAGGGTTCAGCCTCATTCCTCCTGCGGCAGGCTGTCGGAAAAGCCTCTGTCGAAAGGTCTAGAGCCTGAGTCTGAATACCAAGTCACAACGATGCAGTCTCCTTCAGTATGGTTATTTTATAGACTCTCTCTCTCTCTCACACACACACACACTTGAATAGAACAAGCAATATACCATTTGTATACAACTTTCATGTTGTACATTCTCATACATAAATGCTTTCACAGTGTATGTGCTAACACACATACACACATACACACACACAGAGTATTTTGCATCTGCGAAGTCTAAGGTTTTAGTTAAACTCCAGAAAGACTTCCTTTGAGACAAATGGAAGATAACTGAAACCCGATGAATCAGTTTCTCTCCTCGCCAAACGGAGGTTGAAATAAATAACCAACAGATCGTTTTGAAAGTAGCTGAAATCCTGAGGCTAAAGGTATTGTAGAAACATAAGAGACCCCTAATCCTATAGAATGTACACACTGACCCACTATTTGGTATTATTCAATGACGAAAAGATAGATACGCATACACAGCTACTAGAAAAACTTTCTTCTTAGGATGCCTAGAACTAAGCACCTGAGATAATTATATGTCCCTAAACAATTTGGGCATTTTCGAGGGTCCGTAAAGCAGATCTTTGAAGCATGCATTTCACATTTAGTTGTGCCAGTCTGCGCACAAGCATGGCACAAACTCATTCAAACATAATACTGCTCTCTGCAAAACTGAAATCATTTCATTCTGGTCTATGACTAAATTATATCCTCAGTAATGGTGATCGTGATCTGGGAAAAGAAGAACAAATAGCAGAGCAAAGAATAGCTAGGCTCTGGTGAAGCACAGAGCCCCCAAACCCCGGAGTCCCCCTCTTCATCTTTAGTCACTTGTCTACCCAGAGGCCTGGCCTATAGGAGCCCAGCTCAGCAGCATCTGCATGTGGATGAACTGTAGACAAGGGCCCTGACTACCGGCTCACAGGAAGAAGCCAAATCCATAGCTGCTCCCTCACCTAAGCGGTGCTTTCTCCCCCTTTCTGCATCTTCTGATGGAGAATCTTGCAAATCGAAAGCAAAAGAGAATTAGAAGGCAGAGGCAGAAGACAGGGAGGCCCAGCCAGAAGCAGAAAGACGCATCGCAAGAAAGATTGCCCCTTGGGAGAAGAATCGTTCACAGTCTGTCCATCCACCCATCACTGATTATCCCCCGAAATCAAGGGAGCCACCCAGCTCAGTCCTGTATGTTGACACAATCAGTTCCTTTGCTGAGTTTGGCCTGCTTCTCACACCGCGGGCAGCCAGATGGGGCCTCGCAGGAAGATCACAGGTCCCCACCCGTGTCTGAACTAATGGCAACAGGAGAAGAAATAAGAATCGGAACTGAAACATCTATTCAAGTTGGGAGTGAAAAAAAAAAAAAAAAGCCAGATTCAACTGACAAGAGTTTTTCAACCCAGGCAACTAACCACTCACCTGGAGCTGGCGTGAGGGTGGACAAAGAAAATCAAGTCAAAATCCAAAATCCGAATGAGCGAGTCCAAGGGTCTCTGCCCTGCCACCGTTTCCTCTGTCTCTCGGTCATCAGGTGTAGGGGAGCTGACCGGGGACGTGGCACTGATAAACTCCGCAGGGCTGGAAAAAGGGACAAGGGGTCTGGCCTGATCGCGGCCCTGTCCCTCCATCTCCAACCAGCCTCGGAAGCAGAAGGCACCCGGATGTGTGCAGAATGCTCGCTCTCGACATTGAATGAGCCCGTGGAATACCTCGATCGGATCTTTTATAGTGCTTTGTTTATTACCTGTGTGCCCTTATTTCATAAGGGAACTGAGAAAGAGAGAGAGAGAGAGAGAGCAGGAATGATGAAGATGACTATTAGTAGCAATCCAAAGACAGCTTTTCTTAAGCTTCATTCATAGCAGCAAACGCGGCCAAACAACCTAGCAATTGTTCTCTCAAATGTCACCTTTCTGTATGGGCCACTGTGCCGATAAAACTCTGCTCTCTCGTTTTTGCTCTCCCTGCTCCCCACCCCCCACCACCACTAAAAAAAAAAAAAAAAAAAATGGCTGTGTGATCCTCCAAATATCTCCAGAAATTGAACCTACAAGGAAGGCCTTTCTTCTTCTCCCTGCTCCCCCCCCTCCCCGTTTTTTCTTTCTTCTTCACACAGCCTGAACAATTTGGCTCTGTTCTGAGTGCATTCCTGTGGCCCATTCTCTTCCAGTCCCCTGTGCTGGGCTGAGAGGACGGTGGACCGGGAGAACACAAGGCCACATTCAGACCCAGGACGGCGCTTGGGCGGGGGGAGAAACACGGACCCAATGTACCTATGATTGTTGCGCCACCAACTTAATACCTGGGCAGGGAGACAAAGGCTCTTTAGAAAAAGCCCAGGCTTCAGGGTGACCCAGTCCCCACCCTCCCGGAGTTCAAAAGATAACAGGGGCTGAAAATAAGGCTCCAACGTAATTAAAGTTTTCCAAGTCATTGCAGGAGCTATTACCGATGATGACAGAGAACTCACTGCTCGCTAGCCCCTTTTGATGAATATTCTCTGCTCATAGGTAGAGACTTTCTGTGTGTGCGTGCGTGCGTGTGTGTGTGTGTGTGTGTGTACACGTGCACGTGCATGGATGCACACACATCTCTCTATTCCTGGACAAAATGTTACCAATACTCTCAGAGCCCTACGCCTCTCCCAGAAGCAGAGGTGTCGCCGTTGCTCAGAAAGTCCCTGATTTCGAAGGGAATCTGCAAAATGAGGAAGCCCTCTCAACACGAACTCTATTTTATTCTTAACAAAGAGTAAGTGGGCACTTGATGTGTGTTTGTTTGTTTTATCCGTGTATTTATTTCTGCTTGGGATCCAGAAATTGCACTTGCCCATGGAAGTGGGTGGAGGTCTCAAAATAAGTTCAGATGACAAAGGAAAGGGGTTTACTGCCGTCTCAGCAAGTCACAGGGGTGTTTAGAGGACATCTGCTCTAACCAGGGCGGGCGCCATGCGCGTCATAGTCAGACCTCAGAGGCCAACGTGAGAACACACCTCACTGGCCCTTATTAGCTCCACGGTGCTCAGCCGGAGTCTGCATCAAGAGAAAGAACTTTTAGCCAGAAAACTGGAGAGGCAGAAAGAGCCAGGCCCAGAAGGTCACTGAGAAATGAGAATGGGACAATTCGCACCTGAGCCTCAACCAGGATTTTTCTACCGTTGTAATTAAAAAAACAAAAACGCACTTAGAAAACTGTTCTCAACTCTTGCCTCATTTACATGTTTCACAGAAGGGCCGTAAGCCGCACCCAAACACGGCCCCGGCATCGAGGACGTAGAAGTCCCAAATAACAATTTTTGGGTGTTGAAAATTTTCAGACTCACAAGGAAGAGGGAAAAAAAAAAAAAAAAAAAAAAGAGCCATGCCGTGGTGTGCTGGACCCGGCTCACTCACTCGCAGGGGCCGATTGTTAAGTTTACAAGAGTTTTGTGAGCCAGTCGTTAAACACAGCCGCTATTAAAAGTTAAATTCTATAAACTTACAATCAAATGAGTTATACTAAAAACAAGGGTAAGTAAGCTTATCACTCCTTTACTACTTCGCAGTGTTTTCACTATTATTTATGCTCTCGAGGTTTTTTTATGCCTATTGTATCCACGGAATGGAAATACTGTGTAATGGTAACCTGTCTCCCGTCTCTCTCCTGCTCTGTATGACGTCCCATTTTTCGCTTAACATTGGCCAGGGCAGGGACATGAACACGATGGAAATCTAAAACTCCTACAAATCACGGTCTGATTGATGGTTTTGTATTGTCCGGACACAAGAGAGCGATGAAGAAAATGCTAATAATTCAGATTAAACGTGCAAATACATCACGTCTACAGTTGCCACGTTGTGCGAAGCCAAAAACATATATATATGTCTTAAGGAAGTGTTCTTCCAGTATTCAAAAATCATTCTTTGATCCAGCGAAGAAATTACTTGTGTCATCCACAAAGAAGTTAGGTTCCAACATATGTCTTCACTGTTTTATCTTATTTCCTAACCAAAATGAAAATATTGACCAGCGTTCACATTGGAACTATACTCTTTCATTGGCTGCGAAAGAACAGTCAGCGAAATGTTTTTTGAGAATCAATTCGCTATTGGGAATTTACAAGAAAGGGTATTGCATATTTTATAATCGTCTGCAAATTATGTGCGATACATTCTTTATATCAAGATTTGTAATTAACTTACGCATGTATAAACATGAATACGTTTTATTAGAGAGCCGTTTGTTAAACATTTATCAGCATACCAGCGTCTAGTAGCATAACTAAAGGTAAAGAAAGAGGGGGATTTTAATGATTTACAGAATGACGAGTAGAAGTAGATGTGTAGATGTGCGTACATGTATTTATTCATCACTTAGTTTGGTTTAATGGAGATAGATCATAAAACATTGAAAGAAGGCTATTGGTAGAAAAATGACATGGTGTGAGCTATGCCTACCTGTCCTACTGTTTGATCAAGGCCACCAAGAACATGGCTCACGGAAAGGCAGGCAAAGGAGGCAAGAGCCCGCCCTTAAATTGTTCACATGTCCGGCTACTGTTTTATAGTTTCCAGAAGCATTTCTGCACAAACTATGTCATGTGAGCCTCATAAAGGCTTTGAGATAAAGGTGAAATGGGGAGTCTCCCCACTGCATGGGCGAGCCTAATAATTCGGTTCAGAAGGCATGTGTGGCTTGCCCAAAGTCACACAATTGAGGGTGGCTAAAATAAGCCTAGAACGCAGGTCTTCTGATCTCTAGCCCCCTATTTCTCAAGCGAGGTTCAAGACTTCCCCTTTGGAGCAGCTCTTCTGGAAAGTTCCATCCCTCTTCAATGTGAGTATAAGCAAAGAGGCAGTCCAGCGGGGGGAAAAGGCACGTTGTCGACCTCAGTCACACTTGCCAGCTCTGTCTCCTTGGGCAACAATGTCGGCGTCCAGGCTTTGATCTGTCTGTCGATCACTTACAGTCACTGCACCCCAAGTGAGCAGCCACCTGGCCAGAGAATCAAACTCAGCAGACAGACAGCTGTGGCAGAGCCCAGGTGCTGCAACTCCATGAATGACAGTGCTGACTTTCAACTTTTATCTTATTTTTTTTTTTTAGAACAACAAACTTTTTCATTTTGCAAGCAAAATCCTATGTGAAATATAATTCAGACCAAAAGACACGTTTCTGAGCTATAGAGAGAAGGGGCCAATTATGGTTACAATTGCTATCTGCTCATGGGGACCCTGAAGGCACCGGCAAAGAACCCTCGTCTCCTTGAACTTAAACACACACACACACACACACACACACACACACAATTAGCATGTAATGTTAGTGAGGGCAGTGTGTGTGCGCATGTGTGCGTGCGCCGGGGGGGGGGGGGGGCGGGGGCAGAGGGTCCCGCATTCTATACTGGGGGTCTCCTCTGAAGCTTGGCTAGATACCTTGGAATCTCCTGCCACTGGTCACAAAAGGCAAAATGAAAGAGTGACGGCCCCTCGGTAGAAGTGGGTAGAAGAAAATAAAGCTCCAAGCATACGTCATACCGTGAAAAAGCAAGCGGGTGAATCTTTAATTATTATCACAGTTACCAGAGCTTAAGTGCCAAGCACTGCTCTGAGCTCTTTGTGTGTATTGTTTTAAATGCTTTATACAGCATCCCTTTGAGAAAGGCATTCTCCTGATCTTGACCTAGTAGATAAAGGAATTCATGCTTAACGAGGTTAAGTGTTTGCTGCTCGTAAGTGGTGAAGCCAAATCAGCAGTGTCTTCCTGGGCATGTAAGTGGCCATTCTTTGATTTAATGGTCTGCAGGCTTCGTCTTAAAATTCTTAATAATTTTATCTCTGAATTTGTGTTTTGTAAACGGAGTCGGATGGAGCGTGTCCAGAGGGCTTGGGTCCTCTGCTCGCATGTGGTCCTGCCTCCTGGCCTCCCTGGGCTGGACTCTTAGCCACGTGCTTCCCACCCCCAAGGCTCCATGGCGCCCCAACCCCCTCAGCCACCCCTGACCACTGCCCACCCGGGGCAGCACCCGGGGCCTGCACACAAGGAAAATCTCGTGTTCTGTCATCGCCCTCTGCACCCAGCGGGGGCCTGGGCCCAGACACGTGAGGGATGGGGTCAAGTGCGTGCCCTGGGTTCCTCCAGTGGGGGAGCCCCCAGCCATTCCCACCTCTCCCTCTCAATGCAGTTTCTGAGCACGTCCTGGAATGAAGGCCGCAGTCTTTTCAAGGCCACGTGTCCTTCGAGGGTCTGGGCTGTGGGCCCATGACGTCCCCGCTCTGGTCAGCATCTTGCATTTCCATTTTGCAGTTGACCCCACGCCTTATGCAGCTGGACCTGGCTAAAGTTCAAACCCAGACGCCTCAAGTCAAGAGATGGAGCCGTCGATCACTGCGCTGGACCACTTTCTCATCCATGAGGGTTCGGCCCTCTTCTGAGTCCCTCCAGTGTGCAGCTGGCTTCTTGTTCCAGCTCTCACAGGCTCCTCCTTCGCCAGCAGCTGTGCAACAAGAAGAGGGGGTACGCATGACTGGGAACCAGAAGGCCCCAGGTCTGTCCTGTGCCCATCCTACGAGAGAGAGGGCTCACCTCCCGCACAGGTATGTCGGCCCACATGTATTCCCTTCAGGCCCCATCGGTCATTACGCCAAGAACACTAACGAAGATAAAGTTCCCCCTAAGGATAAAGAGCAAGATTCCCGGGCTTGTGAAATGAACTATGATGTTGGAAGTTACTCCAGCGAAGGAAAAAGCACAACAGTTCCTAGAGGCAGCCTTTCCCCCATGGACCGGGCTTCCCAGAACCATGTGGGATGTTCCATTATTCTTGGGATGATTCGCATATAAATTCCCAGGGAGTGGGAGCTCTGCCTCTCTTGCTAGCGGCTAGCACAGGACAGTGCCTTGCAGCTAGCAGATGCTTCATAAATACTTAGGGAATTGCGCTGTTGGACGAATTATATCTATCAACTTGGTCACTGGCTTTCGCACCATCTTTAGCACTAGATTTTTAAAATTAGAAGTAAGGAGGAAAATCCCCCTCCTCTCGCCTTCCCCTTGTATCAGTCTCCACAGTAACCAATAGCAAACAGGCCAGGGGGCCCCCTTGGCTCCTCAACAAAGCCAAACAGGTGTGAGAGATTAGCTCCCTGGCCAGAGCCTCTGTCCAATGAAACAATGTCAGATTCCCCCCTAATAAACTCCAGAGCTGTAAGCAATTCCCCTTGTTATTAAGCAGGAAAGAAAACACAGCCCGGCTCCCTCCCAATTAGCTCGGAGGACCCTCCGATGAGCCGAATTTAAACCAGAGACCGGCCATGATCCAGCTTGCAATGCAGACAGGGCCTTCCCCAGCCAGTGGGAGCTCACTGGCCCAGGTTCCCAGCCATCTTGGCATGAGGGTGCAGACAGCCCCCTCGCCCCCACCCCAATATCCATGGGCTGTCTCCGCCTCTGATTCAAACCATCTTTGCGACTCCCTGCCAGACCCCTTACTTTGATTTTCCGTGCGGAGGCCTGGCCTCCTTTGCCAGATCCGTGTTTATAAGGATGGGCTTTTTGACAGTTTCGCTGTCAGTGGAAGAGAGGCTGGGATCCCGCCCCCGGACATGAATCACTTTCTTGTCATCCAAAAAAAAGTGTGCGTGTGTGTGGGGCGGGGGGGGGGGGGGGGGGTGGTCAACATCCTGAAGCAATAACAACAAAATAAGAAACCTCCAGAGCGCTCATCTGGCCTTTCCCTTCCCTCCCCCAACCCACCCCCCAGCCCCCACATCCACCCCTAACGGGTCAGCGGTGGAGCGGAAAACGGAAAGACCCCGGCGTGCTTCCGAAAAGCCCGTAGCCCCGTGACCTCGCGTTCGCACCTGGGGTTAGAGACGCTCAGACCACTGAGGTCATCGACCCTTTCCCGCACCCCATCTTAGACAGTGTTTGGAGGGAGCTCTTTCGATCTCGAGCATCTTACCTGAATGGGGGGAAGCGTCGAAGTAGTTTTTATAATGAGCTCTGAGTAAAGATTACGATTGTCAGGCACTGTCCTAAGGTTTTAAAGCATTGCTCTGATTCTCAGAAGGGCTTCACGCATTTTATAACCGAGGTATCTAAGCATGGGAACGGTTACGGGTCCAAAGCACACAGCCGGCCACTGGTCGAACTGACCTTGGGACCCGGAGTCCAAAGCCAGAACCGAGGGTGAAGTCAGGGCTTCGCCCTCGTCCACGCCCCCTCCTGGGCACAGGGCGGGATTGCACTTCCTGCGCTTGGCGGGTCCCGGCAACCGGCCCTGGCCAATGAGTGGTGACCAACGTGCATCTCCCCAGAATGCACTGCTCCCTCTGCCACACTCCCTGGCAAGGGTCCAGAAAGTTCTATCTGCCCAGAATAAGGACAACAATGATAAGGGATCGATACCTTCCCCTTCTGGTGATAGATGCACAGCACAAATGAGAAATACGCTTTAATCATTTAAATCCATTAAGATCTGGGGTGGGGGGGGCGGGTATTACTATAAAAATGAGGAAGGTGGTTAGTTTGGAAGGGGGAGGGGGGACAGGGCATGCAAAGGGACTTGCGGGGTGCCCATCTAAGCCCCGATTCCTAATTTGAGTGCTGGTTACAAGGATGTTAGCTTTATAATAACAGCTTTATGATAAACAGTCGTTTCGTATGGATTTCCGTGTCTGCATTTTATTTTATACTAAAATGTTTAAAAAAAGGACGCGGGGGCTGTTTGTCACCACACCATGACAGCCCGGACTGACACACCGGCAGGGCCCCCGTCACGCAGTGCTTTCTTACGTCTTAGGGAGACCCCCTTCTGCTTCGAGATCTCAACATCTCCGTCTTCTGAGATGAGAACCGAAACCTTTTTTGCCCAGTCGGTGTAAGCCTTAGGATGGGAAGGACGCAGTAGAAACATGAAATGTAATGTGGAAGATGTCAGCTGGCACAGGAAGGCTGCGAAGCGCTCTCGTCCAGAATCTCCTCGGGGACCGCGCGGCATTTCAGCAGGCAAGACGTGAGCGACCCTGACACGGAGGCTCCGAATAGCGCACGTCGCCGGAACCTTCTCTCCCGCTCCACGGCTCTGCCTCGGCACCCCCCACACAGGCTCTCGTGGTTACTTCAGTCCCCGGCGCAGGCATCGCCCCCCCCCCCCCCACTGCACACACTGAGAGAGGCAAATGGAGTAGCTTCGCAGGACATTTGGCAGGACCAGTCACCCCCGAAGGAGAAGAAGTTCCTGATGGTCTCCGATTTGTCCCCTTCCGGCAAGTGCCCGAGAGAGATTCAGAGGAATCTTCCCGCTCATCTGGAGGCAAGCCAGGGTGGGTGCGAAGGGCAGGAGGAACCTGTAATGCCTCTCCGTGCCATGACCCCAGCTCGGGCAGCGAAGGCCGGTTCTTGCAACACCTGCGAGCTCGGAAAGATAAGGAGGCACTAGAAATTGTGCCCAAACAGCTCCCCGTACCCCAGCCTGTGTTAGCCAGAGACAAGTAGGCCGCTTTGGTCTGAAGTCACTGTGGCATTCTGTAATCCATTCCCCTTCTGTACTCTGCACCCCGCTCCCCCACAATAAAGCTGTCACTGCATGGGGTAAATGACAAGGATGACCACTCAAAAAAAAACAAAAAGACTTTTGACCGATTCTGATTTTGCTTTGTTTATCTAGCTATTGATCCACCGTGCAAAAGCTCTCTGCAGGTTCAGCTACATTTTAGAACTCCTGTCCTCTTAAAAACCAGCTCCCAGACCGAATCCTAAATTCTTACCACCCACCTACAGGCGAACGGCTGAGCCTTCACTCCAAACGTAGCCCTCCTAGGGCCCTCTGTCAGCACTTGGAGGCTGTTGACCAACACCTGTTTCCCAAGCACAGCGCCTGCTGATCTAACCTCATTAAGCCAACGCAAGAAGTCCGCGTGACTGACTTATCCCGTATAATAAACCCGGGCTATTACTCACCGGGGCAACCTGGCACATGATCTGGTCCCTTCTGGAAGAGGTGACAAACCAGCAACATAACCAACCACCCTGCCGTTTGGGGAGAGATGAATTGCTAATCTGTGGCTGTCATACCATAAATGAATTTATGGTACAGTCTGGAGCGACGCTCAGCTTCAAGATCCTGTAATTATAATGCATTGATTTTTTTTTTTTTTTTTTACTGTCACCTGCTAAAAGCAAAAGCATAAAACATTATCACCCTAACACCGAGGTCCAGTTGGGTGCGAGCCGTCCTGCTGTAAGGCACAGGGGGCAGCAGACGGATGCACAAAGGAACGACAGTTATGCCCTCATGTCCCTGTACCCGGACATTCACGCGAGAGAAGCCCACACCGGGGAATGAATCATTTACAAGACCACGCAACAGGCACCCCTTTCCCAGGTTCAGGAGTTCGCGTTTTCTCTCTCACGGCCTTTCTCTCTCTCTCTCTACCTTACATCTCAGTTATTTGCAAGAGATTGTAAAATATATCCTGGTGAAGGGTGCGGACTTGGGAGGCAAAATTCTTACGTTCGAATTCTGGTTCCCCTTATTCTTAGCTGTGTGACCTTGAGCAGCTGTGCCTCGGTTTCCTTCTCTGTAAAATGAGAGTGTAAGAGCATCTCCCTGCCTCACAGTGTTCTCATGAGGACTCGGTGGCTTAATTCATGGCCGGCACATAGAAATGTCAGAGAAAGCAGTCAATGAACGTCGCATGTTATTATTACAACATATGTATAAGTATGGTGGCTGCCATTCCTTGCTTTCTAAACTACAAGTCGCTTGTTACTAGAAAACCTGTTTTAGACATGTTTTGATATATTTAGATGTTCAGATTGAACTCTTTAAAGGCAGATCCTGGAACGCACCCATCATTACACCCTATGGGCTCAATGGTGTGCCTGGTGAATAGAGAGTACTTAATTCCAATGTTTATAATGCCTTGCTCATTATAAATATTAGAAATTCTTACTGAATTAACAAGTGAATGTTCAGGAATAATTTTTATCAACTTCCCCTTTAAGTGATCACGTGTCCTATTTAACGGATCGTGCAGGTGAGCAGATGAGATTTAGGGAGGGGAGCCGAGGGGAGAACCCTCCCCTGGGCATTAGGAGAGGTAACAGTAGGACATGGAATCGAGGGGGAGAACTGTCCTGTCCCCTTGGGCGCTGCGTGTTCCCGGGTTATGCGTGTTTTGGTGCAGGTATTTGGGAACCACAGTGAAGAGAGGCCCCAACAAACCTCAGTGCTTTGAGAGAAGAGATGAAAATGCTGAAGGTCCCTGGAGTGTGTGGGGTGCAGCAACCTCACCGAGTGCCGGAAACGAGAAGACCCCCCCCCCCCCCCCCCCGGGAAGCAGGAGAACCGTGCTCAGGGCACCACAGGATTTGGAACCGTGTTCTCTGTCTCCCTCCGGATACGCTGGTCGCAAAGTTCTATGATCCTGCCTCCAAATATTTCTTGAATTCGGCCCTGCCTCAGACCCCAAATTCCTGGTTCTCCTGGTTCAGTCGAGTCACAATGCTAATACCCACACGGTTTCCACTTCGATGGCTCCTCTTCTCAGCAGACTAAAGTTCAAAACCCTGGGCATGGCATTCAAGGTCCATATGGACCTCGCTCCAGCCTACTTTTCCAGAATCCTCTATTCCATAACACCCCTGCTCTCTGTTTCAGGTGTGCTATGGGATGGGTGATTCTAGTCTGGGATGGATGGTTCTAGATTGGGATGGATGATTCCAGTTTGGGGATGAATGATTATGCTTTTTTTACTACTCGGTGTTCTCTTCTGCTAATTTCTCGGCCTAATGAAATCTGGCCTGACCTCTCAAGGCTCAGCTCTGAGGTAGCTCCATCTGCAACGCCTTCTCGCATCTCCCCTAGTGTAGCTCAGCCCTCTTCTACCTACGTCCCCCAGGACTTTCGTGCATCTTACCCTGTCCCCATTTTTATCGCTCGACTCTGAACCCCTTAAAGGCAAGTCTAGCACATAGTAAGTCTCGAACGAATGTGGAATGAATAAAAACTGGAGGCAAGTTCCTATCTGGTAAGAGAAAGATGCTTTCGTTATGAAAATAAGTTTCAAATTGGACGGCGCCAGACGGGTACAGAGACCTGTGATTGCCACGTAAAGTGTTGTAGAAAGGATTTTCACATTAAGTAGAAGGCCGGACCAGAGGACCTTTACACACCTTTGCAGATGTGAGATTCAAGGACGCTATGACATTTGCAACTTCAGCTCCAGATCACCAGCCGCTTCACTGCACAAAGACGCGTGGACATCGTGGGCCTGAGACCCGCATTTTCACCGCGGTGATTCTCCAAGAAATGGATGGTTTTCACCGGTGGGACATGAAAGAAATAAGAAAGTTTTTAACTCTAGAACCAAAGAGATCATCTAGCAGATTATGACCTGAAAGTCTAAGACTTTTCTCCCCAAAGATTCAAAGCAGTAAACTTGCTTCCTATATATTAAAAAAAAAAAAAAAAAGTTATGTTCTCATAACTGAAACAGGTAAAGAGCAGGACGGGGCCAAACGCGGCCTTCCAGATGTGTCAGGACTGTGATAACGCGTGTTTAAACTTTACCCAAAGTGGAATAAAGTGTCAACAGAATCTGCTGCCCAAACTCTCTGATCAGGTCAGGCAAACAACCAATCGAAAAAAAATCAATCAAATGTGAAAGGTGGACCAAAGGGATGGGAACGCTTAACTCTGTGGTTCCCACAGGAGCCGGGTCTGAGGAACGCGTCTCCTGCCAGCTGCTGCTGCTCCTCGTGGCCGTGAACGAGGCAGGAGTCCACCCCAGGGGCAGGCTCAGAGCGCGGTGGCATTGGCCAGGGACGGGAGAAGGATGCTGGGAATGTGGGTCCTGAGCAGGTGGGGCAAAGCAGCCCCGGCACCGATACTTCGGGATGAGAAGTGGCCAGGCACCGAGGAGGAGTGGAGCATTTGATCTCGATTTGGAATCCTGTCAGCGCTCAAAGAGGTGTGTGGGTGGGAGAGAGGAGCAAACATTTCTAGGTCAGTGTGACAGAGTGACAGCAGGGTTCCTCCACGCGGCCCACACGGTGACAACAGACTGCGTCTCCCCAGGAGTCAGGGGTCAGACGGGGCCTCAAGGCCCCAGCCAAGCAGGCGAGTGTTCAGGACAGGGTTCCCATGGCAAGGAGGACGGAAACTGTAAGTCAGGAATTTGGGGAGCAGAGGTTCGCTCTCGGGGACTAGATACATGGCGGGACGAAACGGGTTTGTGGACAGGAAGATGTTGGGGCCTCACCACCAGCAGCAGACGGAACTGCTGATGTACCTCCCGTCTCGTCGAGAGTGGCCCAGGAGGCAGCTGGAGGACTCTCTGGGGGTTTTGGCTGGATAAAGTGAGAACCGGGCAAGGGTTTGCCATGGCGGCCTGCTCGCGGGCCTTCCCGCTCAGAGGTAGTTGGCTCAAAGCACATCCCCCTTCCCTCCCTCCTCCGTTATACCATAAACTGAGACTGGAACCGAGGATAAGGAAGCTTCACACCCCGACCAAGAACTGGATTCAAGTAACAGCACCCAGTGAGAAAGAAAATTTGGTACAAACTCTGAAAAGTAACCTAAAGTAACCTAGTAGCCCAGATCGAGAAACGTGTAGATGCTTTAACTGAATAGCTACAATTCTAGGATCGTATTCTTAAGTGGGAAAAAAAAGGCATTAAGGATAGAGCATGGTAGGTGAAGGGGGAGGGAGAGAGTAGGAAAGGACATTTTGAATGTTTGTTACTATCGTATTAGGAGCTTTGCACGGATCACCTCATTTCCTCCTCACAAAATCGATGGGATCGGGACAAGGATGCTCATCGTGGCATTGTTTATGACAGTGAAAAATTGAAAACGGCCTTCTTGTGTAATGGCTAGAAGTGAGAGTAACATTACGCTGTGCCCACGTATGCTTGACCTCCAGACTCTTAAGCACTGTTCATAAAGAATTCCATATTGAAAGGAGACAATACTCAAAGTATATTATTAATGGAAATATATAAAATTGTGTATGCAATAGAATTACCAGAATACTTACACATCATATTTGTAAGTATGCGTTTATGTGTATTTATATGTGTATTTGTGTGTGCTACAGTCGTATATTAACGTACCCACATGAATATTAAAAAAGTAGCATTATAAATGGGTAGTGGGATCACGAAATATTTGTTTTCTTCTTTACAATTCCAGAATATTTATGACGAGCATAATTTCTTTAGTAATCGGACAGTCGAAATATGTGATGGAAATGGTTTATGTGTTATTCCGATATTTTTTAAAAATCTAAATGGTAAGTTGTAGTTTACAGTATGTTTCTAAGTTGCAGTTTACAGCATAACCCTAAGACAAAGAGTATCGTAAATATTTTAATAAGAACATACGGCGGGGAGAAATGATAGAGCCGAGCCTTTGAAGGGTGGTTTTCTTTCTCCAAAGCAGAATCACGAGAGGTGTAGAGAGGCCCCAGGAGATGCAAACAGCCTGGACAGGACCCAGTGGCTCATCGCCAAGGACCCCAGTCCGAGCCTTTCCTTTGGGGAATTAGGGAAGCAGGGGAGGCTCTGAGTGTCACTTGACTTTCTCTAATCAAGAAGATGCCACCTCCCTTTCCTCTGCTAAACTCTGGAAACAGAGGAACAGCCCAACCCCTGCCCTAACATCTGCCCTCATCTGTAGGCTGGGACTCTACATCAGAAAGGACTGGAAGAGAGTTCATAAGGCACGCAGGAAAGTAAGCGCCACCGAGTGACAGGGGACTTAACTGGCTGCAGGTTAGCAGCCATGATGCTCCAAGACAGTCCCGATGGGATACTTATTACTTACATTCAAGAGTCTAAAGTTAGGCACCTATGGTGATGTTATCTCGAGGTCTTCAACCTGTTAAATATTCAGGCGTATTTCTAAGGAAGATTCTATAGCATTCTTGCTCAGTATTTGATCATCGGTAAAGCAGCTATTAAGAGTAGATGATGGCCTGAGCACGTCAATTCGAAGAGGGATCAAAGAAGCCACGGGCTGAAAATGTGTTATCACACTTTGGGTTCCACCCTTGGAAGACTGGGCTACACATTATTTTTTTTCCCTCAAGAACCCCATTTAAAAAGGCGAATAAAGTTGCTAGTCATAACACAATGAGCTGCTGACATTCAAACATGAAATAACTCATTGCATCGTGTTTTCTCATAGATGCAGTGATCTAGAACAGCCACAATATTGCTCAGAGAAGAGTGGGGAGCATCCAGAAAAAAAGATGTATCATCAAAAGGAGCGCAAATGATGGACAGCAGTGTTGAACACTGGGAAATTCAGTCTCACCTTGGACAGCTTCTGGGCTTGGTGCTTCAAAGCAGAGGGATGGATGAAATGATCACTAAGGCCCCTTCAGTTCCAGAGTTTCCTCATCCAGTTATCATATCCTTGGGGGAGCGGTCTCTTTCCCATTTTCTACACGTGGGAATGGACAGAGGACTCACCGGAAAAGGAGGACATATTTTTTGAAGCCAATTTTGATAAAGGAGGGGTTTCCTTTTATTCCACCAGCCCCGTCAGCCGTAAGCAAAACCGAATACAAATATTGGATTTGGGTCTTCCCGCCAAACAGCAGGAGAGCTTCAGCCCAATCACCACCACCACCTACTGCTCTGAAATCTGAAGCACTAAATCAAGAATTCTCAGTCGTACACTGTTGACGTTTGGGACCAGATGATTCTTTGTTGTGGGAGTGGGAGGTTCCCATGTATTGTAGGATGTTTGATAGCATCCCTGGTCTCCATTCACCGGGTGCCAGTAGCACCCTTCCTCCCAGTGTGACAATCGAAAACATCTACAGACTTCGCAAATGTCCAGTGGAGGCAAAATGACTCCCAGGTGAGAACCACTTCCCTAAGCGGACAAAACTCTCCATCCTCAAGGAACAGAGGGTGCTCAAGTGCGACCCCATGCTAGTCACACCCACGCGCCAGGGTCTCTCACTGAGCTTACAGCATGACTTCAAGCCCTGGGGTCTCAGGAATGGCTGTCCCTCCTGGTCTGTGCAGAAGCTAAACAATAAAAAGACATTTGCCTTGAATGGGAAAGGCCTTCCCAGGAAGACTGCTGGCCATCTGTACAGGAGCCATCGGGTTCTCTGCACCCTGGGTCCTACGGAGGAGATCTGAGTAGCACTTGTAATTTGGGCATCTATATCTTTGTCTAACTGCCTCATAGCATGGGCAGTTACCTTCATGGGGGATATCTCAGCACATCCATCACAGAATAGCCAAACACATCTCCACGATGCCGCATGGTGTGTAGCCATCGTGATCCCTGTCTGCATTCGAGAAGACGTGAGGGACAGTGCGAGGACTCTTATCTCAGCTTGGTCCCACCTCTCAGGCGGCGCATCTGGAGGGAGAACCTGCCTCTGTCCGCCCGAAGACTCGATGAGGTACCTTATAGTTAGAGATTGTAAAAGTCAAAACCGGAAGAGGCATAAACACCAGCCAGTCGACCCCTTATTTGTACAGTGAGTTGGGGAGGCTCACGGAGGCTCATTAACAACAAAGCACAGACTGGGACACAGGGCAGAGGAGAATGGGAGGGTCCACAGCTCAAAATGGACCCAACAGATTCACAGCAATAAGATAAGGGGAAAAAGTATCAAAGCGAACAGAAGCCTCAAACCAGTAGAGCTAATCCTGCTTGGGGGCATCTAGCTCCTTGTGGTGTAACAATCACACTCTCGAGAATAGTAGAAAAATATTTAACCTAAAAAAAAAAAAATCAAGGAACATATTCCATAGATCATTTTTTGAAACTCCAAATATTTAGAATGGCAAGCCTTCGGTCACAGCGAGAGCACGAGACGGACTGGTAGGGCGAGGGGAGGCGGCCGTCCGTTGTTCCTAAGCCAGTCGTTTGTCCCCACTTCCCCTCTCCGCGTCCCCTGCCCACACCATCCCCTGCTGTCATTTATCAGGACCGGCCTGATCCTGTGGAATTCCACTCATTCTTCATCGGGGCTTTGACCTCCTGCAACCAAACGAGCAAGGTGCATTCTGGGACAGTGCTGATACCAGAGCCTGGGCGGGGGGTGAAGGGGAGGAGCCAATCGATGCCCGAGGACTTTCCCACACTTAGGGGGATCAATCTCACCAGTGTTTGCGCCCTGGGTGTCAAGGCTGGTCAGATGGAAGCCAAAGGTTCTGTGGGGGAGGGGGCGCTGAGAGAAGGCAGCTTCCGTGGCTTAAAGCACAGGGCAGCTTCCTAGAAGTTAGTGACTCTCGTGGCCAGCGCTCTCAGAGCGACTTGTGTATCTTGCTCTGCATATCTGAAGGCTGAGGATCCCTCCCTCACCTCCCCCCCCCCCAAACAAAGGTTCCAACAGGCCCTCTGTACACCCAGGCAAGCCACAAGGAAATGTGCATGAGTTACAGCCAAAGGCAGATGCCAGGGTCAGTGGACCCTGCCTTCCCGAGTCCATTGAGACTGTTCACGTGGCCGCCTTCTCTCAATCGTCCAAGAGCTGATTGTCCAACGGTGTTTTGTCCAAATCTTCTGCGTTTTTCTCTTCCTTCGGTTGCTGTCGGGGAGAGGGATGATTACTGCTCTCATCAGAGGTGAGGGAAAGGTGAACCGCAGCTGGTCAAGCCGGTGCCTGGCACCGTGTTGGACGGCCGAGGAGGCCGAAGCGGCTGCCTTAACGCAGATTCGCAGCTGCCCGCGCCCTCCCCCCCCCACGTCCTCACGGACGCCAGGCCGTTCTGCGCCTCTGGACCTCTGTTCGCCCCGCCGCCTCTTCCCCCTCTTGCCGCCCACTGAGAGTCCGTCCTCCTGTGAGCACTCAGGTCGCATGTCCTCACTGAAGCCGTCCCCGAGGCACCCTAGTTAAGCTACCTGCCCCTCAACTCTGTCCCACGCTGCCAGAGAGCATGTGACTGTCACACTCTATTGCACGCACGTTTTACCCACGCCATCTTCAGATCCCCAGGCCCCGTGGTGGTGGGCGACACTCCGTAACTATTCGACGAGCACGTGAATCTGCAGGCTGATGTCATCAAGATTCTTTCTACTCCTCATTGTTCTAGAAACCCGAGCAATCGGTGGACGTAGACGCTTCTCTAGAACGATGCGCCAGCACTGCGGGTGAAAATGATGTCGGCGGGGTCCTCAGACACCCGGTCAGTTTCCTCTCCACCTGACCCCTGACCGCAGGCCAGCTCAGCCCTGATCCCTATGGAGTTTCCAGTCCCTGCATGGCTGCACGAGGAGCGCTGGCCACAATCTCCCTCGTCCACACCAGCCCCACTCTCTGCCCCCAAGCAAGCAACAGGACTGTGCAAACAAGAAAGAGGGCCTAGCGAATCTGGAGTCCCAATGACTCACATGCCGGCTCCAGGCCATACCTACAGGACCTGCAGGCTTCGTATTAAATCAGCCTCTTCCCGATACCAATTGGCACATCCTCTGGTAATCCGAAAACGTCCTACCTACCTGCATGAGGCAATAAGTGATTGTCTCCCAGCTCTAACACCTCGTATACCCTGCGTATGATATTAAGGGTTACCCTGCCAATGACATTGCATCTCTGCTAGCTGCTTCTCGATAGGTTCTGGCATCGAGAGGCCCTGGAGAGAGACCGAAAGCAGGGGGTGGAGGAATGCGCGCCCCTCTTCCTTTCTGCTTGTCCTTGCCCTGCCACTTCGCAGCAGCCCTTGATCCACCCCCACGACAGCTGGCGGCTGCAGCTGCATCCCCTGCAGCCAGCATCAAAGGGCTTTCTCGGGGTACAAGCCCCGGCAAGGCACCATCACCCCTTCCTCAGAGGTCGGAATTCCTCACGCACAGGACCCTCCTCCAAGCTCTTCAGAGGCCGTCATATTACGTTCCTTCTCTTGAAATATCCAACATAGTGTCGGTTTTCCCGCCCTAACACATACAACATCCAAAGATCCTTTCTGTCGATTGCCTGGGAAGAAATCTGAGAATCAACCCAACACATTCTTAGCTCAATGTGACAGCAGAGTCTAACAGAGGAAATAATTTTCACTATGGGTCCGATACTAGCTGAACGAATAACCTTAAACAGGTTGCAAAACTTTCTTGAGTCTCTAGTCTTCAGACCCTAAGTGGGAGCAGATACTCACAGCCCATTCCTCTGTCCTAAAAATGCAGCAGAACTATGGAATCTGTGTGGGAGAGCTTTACGACCTGTGAGAAAGGCACCATCCTCAGTATAAAACTATTCTGAGTGTCAGCAGGTTGCAAAGATACTTCCTAGTGTTGATCTCAGTAAGCTCTGCGAGGCAGCTCCTCCCACCCATGTCAACCACACAGGAAACAGCCCAGATTTGCAGCTCTGTGAAAGACTCACACCTTGATGGGAAGAGGTTGAAATCTCCTGTTTCCTTTACCGATAAGAGCACAATCACCCACCTTCAAAACAAGATTTAGTCTGGATGTCGCAATGACGGGTGGACCATTCTCTACAGTGAGAGAAGTGTTGGGGGAGGGGGCGGTGTCGGTTTTGAAGAAAGGAAGGAAGCAGAGGGGAGAGGAGGGGAGAGGTGGGCTTCGGAGAGGAAGAATGGGTTTCTTTCATGTTTGGAGGCATGCCAAAGCGTTACACTCCTAGTCAGAATGGCCAGATCCGCAAGACGCTCGAGGGATTAGTGGAAAGTGGGGGTGGGGGAAAGAGGCGGCACCATCAGTCGCCTAAAATTGGCCCCGAACAGGTTTCCCCATCGTTCTGCCAATTGGTTTTGCAATACGTTGGAGGAACTTTGGCGAGGTACACGACCAGGGTATGGACAGTGCCTTGGACCCAAAATAAACAATTGAAAACTCGGCATTTTCCTCATCGGGTGTTTCAGAAGTGAGTTGTGAGACACCAAGTCGTGACCTACTTGTTCTAAGTTTACCTAATGAAAATTAAAATAAGGCCAATGACGACAAGTCGCTTTCTTAACATTTAGCGTGAGTCAAACACTAAATAGGAAATACACTTATGAAACACACTAAGAATTGGAGAAAACTAGAATCAAGTCACATTTTAAGATGATTTACATATAGTCAACCCATTGAACTCAAAGAATTTAGTCCAGAAATTCCACGTATAGAAATTACCTAGGCCTTCTAGCAACTGAGGGTATTTTTTTCTGGACATAGATTTCCCCGAGACATCCCAGACATTGCTATATTTTCTTGAATTAGTATCTACGAATGAAGAGAGCTTCTTAACAATTCGTGTATGGAGAACCCTTTTTGAAATTTTGTTGAAGCCTGTGATCTCCTCAGAATTATATGTTTAAATGTATAACCTGAAAAACATAACATTATAAAAAAATAAATTATATAGAAATATAGTTATCCAACTATTTAGAAAACAAAATTGTCATATATTTCTTTGTTAACAACCCCAATAACGAGAGCTGGCGTTGGGTCTGCTAACTACCATAATTTTGACGTAGTGATGAGTACAGATAATATTCTGAGATATTTACAACACTGCTGTGTGCCACAAAAATGTGTGCCATTTCTATTGGTGACAAAGTCTCAGGTTATGGCCAATAATGTTGCATACGTTCATAATTAGAAAAAAAAATGTAAATTTCAATTAGAGGCTAGAAAAACATAAAGATGTAATTTTCCCCCCCATCCTCCTTCAAGGCAAGGACTCCCTGAATTCTATCTACAGATCTTGAGGAAGACCTTGGACACTGAACTAAGGACCTGTAGCCAGATCTTAAACGTATGTATTAACATGATTTCTAAATAATTCTTCTTCTTATTTCCCCCCAAAGATTTACTCTATCCATCCTGAACAAATGGCTTCTTGCCGAAGTAAATCAGGTAATACCACACCCTGGCTAAAAAGGCTCACTGGTTCTTTCTTGTTTACATTGGGTTCTAAGTCCTTCGCATATTAGAGTCAGTCAGAGCCACGACAGGAAGTGGAGAGCCTGTTTGGAAAAGGAGAATCTGAGAAAGGTTCACCCACAGAGGGACTGTTTACAAAGGCGGGGGTACAGGGGAATCACAAAAGACAGTGCGGTAGCCCAGGGCTTTCCATTTCTAGACCCAGAGGAATGAGGAGTGGCAGCAGTTACCTGGTCCTCACAGGGCAAGCCGAGTTGGCCAGCCTTAGTGGGCTGATGACCCTTGGTTGGGGGAAGCGGCCAACCCAAGGTGACTTCTCTTAGAAAGAACCAACGGAGCAAATACTCCGACCTCGCTTTTCTTCCTTCTTTCGATCTCCTGCCAGGGACTGCCAAGGGATGAATCCTACCAGAAGCCAAGGGGCAAGTGATCCCATTGCTGTCTTTCTATAAGAGCAGAGAGCAATCTGGAGGGACAAACAAGATGCAGTATTGTAGACATTTCAAGCTCCGGTCCAAACTTCTCCTTTCTTCTCTCCCAACCCTCACTCATGGGTACTCTCCACAGCGGATGCAACAAAGTTTCCCAAACGTGCCAACTTATTTGAGTTGTCCATACTTTCACAGAGTGTAGACCGGATGCCATTAGCCTCTTTCTCTAGTTGAGTCCCTGGCTGAGCACTTACTAAGTCTTCAGGATCAAGATCAAATGTCACCTCCTCTTGGAAATCTCCAACATTCCAAGGCAATATCAGTCACCGTTACTTCCGTTTCCCCAGAATATTGCCTCACTCAACATTGCCCAAAGTATGTCCCAAAGGACGTGAGACCTAGAGGGTGTTATCAGGCAGGACGTGAAATACCAGTTCATAGGAGGTCAGTGTTTCGTGGACTACATTTGAGGAGGTGGTACTTTACTCCATTGCAGCAGTTACCAAATTCCTTTAGACTCTGGATAGAAAATGCCCAGAAGGAGGGGACAGAAATGGGAACCAAGAAAATGAAGACAAAAGCCTGTTGGTCCTATCAGCTAGGTTATAGGTGACATTTTAGTTTCCTAAAGATTATTTTTAGAAATTCAATCATTTTGTATTGTTCACATGATTTTTTTTTTCTTTTTCTCCCGATAAAAATATTCTATTTTTAAAAACAGGGACATTTTTGAAAAATTTTAGATGGTCTCGTTCTAAAAAAAAAAGATGCAAAACAATAAGGCTTCGTTTTCTCTCACTCCCCGATTCCCATAAGGAAGAAGGACCAGCGTCACCATGGACTAGGTGTGACTGCGTCAGAGTGTCATCAAGAGGAAGGCAGAATGTTAAGGGGCAGAAAGGGGGAGGCCCTTGGCTTTGTCGTTCTCTGCCCACTAGACGTACATCTATGAAAAGCTTCTCGCCTTTTATCCCCAGCCAGTTGAGAGGGGGTTTGGTTATGATGGTTCTTAACCCTGTGAAGTTCTCAATCTACAGAAATGACCGATCTCAAAGCAGCAGTGGCACCTGAACCATCTCGGTCCTCGTCGATGCCATTGTTCATACACTTCCTTCTTTGGGGGGTTCACTCGTTGATACTTAAACTAGGAATGTTGACGATACCCCATGGATGTTTTCTTCAGCATCTTCAGTGGATGTTCTAGACACTGCGCCTTCATAACCGGATCGTCAGGGGAAAGTTTTCAATCGGAGGTGGTTTTCAGGAAGTGTGTCCCTGCAGCAAATTGGAAGCGTGACGCTCAGATCTGTCACACCCAGTTAGGATCTCCATCAGTGGCTGGTCTGGTGTTGGCAAGGTCCTGAGGGTGACCCGTGTGACCTCCTTGCTAAACTACAAAGGTAAATTAATCTCTTCCAAATGCAGTTCCTTATATTTGGCTATTAGGACCTGAGCAGTCCAGATGGCTGGGTTAATTGAAATGAAAACCATTTTTTCTTGTAATCAACTCATAGTTTCAAGTCAAGCAGCCCCAGCAGTGACTCGATCTCTTTTCTACTCAAGCTCGTGAAAAGATCTGCAAAGGGCCGCACGTGTGTGCACTTCCTCACTGCCAGACGACGGCCAGAGGTGATGCGCAGTAATGAAATCCTCGGGAAACCTGAATCATTCGGCTCCTGTGAGCAGGTCCCAACTTCTCTGCACCTTGAATTTTCCATCTGTAGAGCACTGAGCAAACATGGCTTCTGGCCTTGGGAAGCCGCATGGCTGGAGGTAAGCCCCGCCCAAGTTTAGGATTGCTCCCCCACCACCACCGGTGATTACCGCCACGTCCACCCCGCCCCACCCCGAGCTGTCCTCTCCACCTATTCACGCATTGCCAACTTATCACACTTGAATACAAAGGACTACAAAAAAAAATTCCAGATCTAGGTCTCTCAGATCCTTCGTCGACTTTTTAGTTATGAAAATGCCTAGAATCTCCAATATATCAATGGATTGAGTGTGCGGGTGTGTGTGTGTGGGCCCATGAGTATGTGTATGCCTTCCAAATTGCTTTATTCTTAGGTGACAGCTCTCAGAGTTACAAAAAGCACAATCGACGTTTCTTCCACCACGTTACCCTTTACTCAGGACCAAAAGAAGATATGAAAACTAAATTTCACCCCTGTTTATTTTTCTTAATATTGCAAAGTGTATCAGTGGCATGTTGGCTACAAGTAACGAAACATCCAGTTAAAAGTGGTCGACATGGCAAGGACAGATCAGTAAGTCATGAGGTATGGGTGATCCGGCAGCTCAATAATTGGTCTCTCTCAGAGTCTCTTGGTTTTTGCGAATGGTTGCAATTTGTCTGTAGCAGCTTCAAGCGTTACCATCTACATGGCAACATTCAAGGGGAAAAGGAAAGGCCTATTTCAGTGAATCTTTTCTTGCCGTCACATGCCAAGTTTAGGATGCCGACCTGTAAGCAAAGAGAAGTTCAAGAGTCTCATGATTGGCTTAGAACAACCAAGTTCCTTTAGCATCCTCCTAGCCCATCCTCCTCGACACATGGCTTCCCTAAACCTCAGCCCAGTCAGGGTGACCTTAGGAGGGCACAGCAGGTAGTAACCACTGAGTAGGTAACCAGCATTCGCCTTGTTACAGTTGTTTCTTCCTTGCTCACGTGTATCTGTTTGAATGCAAAGTATATAAACTTTTGTAACTAAATAACAGGTTATATTGTTACCTATAATTGGAACAGGAATCTCCTGTCCATATGACAGGTATGTAGAAGTCTTATTACAACTTAATATGAATTTAAAGCAAAGTCCCAGTTATTTCTAACTTCTTTTTGTTTTACTTTATCACAGGTATGAAAATCCTGACATTCTTATTAAGCCAACTTTTATTCCAAGGATTTCGCTTTTCTTGGTGGCTGTGAGATTTCAATATAAACCATCAAGTGACTAAAAACCCAATTGCTTGTTCATTACTTATGCTTTTATCATTGATATGTGGTAAAATGAGCATTGATGAGATTGAAATGAATATAACTACAGTCAGCTTATAATGTAGCAAAATGTTTTGTTTGTAGGCAAGTCTGTGTAGGGGCAAGTCTGTGAGAGTCTGCTTGAGTGCATGTGGCATTAGTCCCAAACTACCCAAGCTGACAACATGTGTTTGTGATATGGCTTGTGGCTGTGGTTCTTTATTTAGACAAAGCGCACAATGGAGGTCCACTAAGGACAGTCGTCAGCAGTAGGCCTAAACCGGAGAACAGGTTAGACGTTTCCACAAAGACCGGCCACATGTGACCTTACTCTGATATGGGAGGAAAACCAACTTAACAGAAAAGGGAGAAAGGAAATGTATTTAGAGAGAGAGAGAGAGAGAGAGAAACCTCCAAAGTCGAGGAAGGCTTCGTGCAGCTGAAATCACACTTGTGGAGGGAGTGAGGCCAGCTTAGACGCTCCTTGGTCCGCTTAGAGAACTCTCTCTCCGGGGGCCCTCCAGGCCCCAGCCTCGTGACTCCCAGAATGCCAAAACTTATTTTCCAGGTGTGCAATATGCGTCTCAGTCTTCCTTCCCCCTACGGCCCCCGTCAAAGCCTACCTATCCTGCGCCTTGCTCCCAGGTGATCCTGCCCGAGGAGATGCCACTTAGTTCTTTGTGCTTCGAGATGACAGATGACACTTTTGCACAGGGCAGCTGCATGCAGCCCATTCCTAAGGGTCTCTGGGAAGGTTGGAGGTATCTCAGCACAGGAGGCAGGGAGCTCTGTTTGGGACAGGAGACATCCTTCCCAGATCAGACCAGGTGACGGCCTCTGACCCGATAGAGGCGTCTAGCCAGTGCTGGCCATGAGGACAGAGGTTTGGTGGCATGGCAGTCTTGGGCCCACGTCTGTCCACTTTTAAAATAGACACAAGATCCAGCCCTCAGACCCTGAAATGCAGAAGGCTCAGAGTAAATTCCAGACTGCAATTCACTCTTCCCCCACAGGCCGAACGAGGGCTAATTTTAAACAAACCACTGTGACCAAGCTTGGGGGACAGGCCTGGAACACGGACCGGCGGAGCCGGGAAAACGGCACACCCCACCCAAACCGCCTGTTCCTCCAAGCCCCACAGGGACGGACGCTGGCCTGGAGCTGGGACGCCTCCCAGTCCACCCCGACACGCTCTGTTCCCGTTAAGGCCGGGAACCCCTGGCCCACGCCGGTCCCCTCGGAACCAGAAGGTCCTGCCTTCACACTTTCTGCTGGTCCTCTTGTTTTCATTAACAATTCAAGTCTGGATTCCTACAATAGATGAGCTGAAAAAACAACCCTGCTGAAAGCTGTCCACATACGTGTTTGAGCCACGAGTTTCCACGTCAGGCAGGGTTCTCCAGAGACACAGCAACAGATAGGACATTTTATAGATAAATGTAAAAACATTTGATACACTTATATTTATTTCATATTTTATATACACATTTAAATATATGTTTTTAAATATATAAAATATATAATTAAATATATAATAACATATATGTGCGTATATATATTATATTATATTATATTTTTTATATATATATATATATATACACACACACACATATAAACCTCAGGTACAGTTTGATTCTGCAACCTAGAAGCTGAATTTCTTCTTTCCTAGGAAACCTTAGTTTTTGCTTCCAAGTCCTTCGACTGACTGAACGAGTCCCACCCACACTGTCCAGGTAACCTTAGGTAAAGCAAACAGATTGTAAATCTTAACCACACCTACGGAATACCTTCTCGGCAACATGGAAATGAATGTTTGATTGAACAGCTCGGTTCTATAGGCTCGCCAAGTTGACACATAAAATTAGTCGTCACAGCGTCCAAAGGCTTTGCCGGCAGCTGAATCCCTATGAAGTTCTTGTCTTGTAAGAAGTTTGGAGGTTGTTCAAACCCCTTAGCTACGTCCAACCACAGACTTCGTGGACCTTGGCTGCGTGTGTACAGTTTGACCCCAGGCCAGGCAGCGCCACCCCCTGGAAAGGGGTCTCGGTGCCTAGATAAACTAACAAACAAAACAGCCCTCGACTTGCCTGCTCACAATGAGTTAGGCAATTTGCTAAGCAGTTTGGCAGCATCACTCGACCGAAGTCATTTCACAGAGATGAACCCTCACGTGATTCCTTTCCACGTGAGGAAAACCTCAGGATCAGAAAGGTTCGGTCACCTGTCCAAGGTCGCACAGCCTGACCGAGGCCTGCTCCGTGTCCGACACGGCAGAACCTCCAAGACTGGGACTGAATCACGAGCCATTTCCTCCTCCTTCCTCGCCTTCTGCCCTCCCTTCGCTCTCTGCTGTAAATGTCGGTTCTGGCAGGAGCCCTGAGCTTGGACGTTGGTGGTTGTAGGCGGGGAGGGGGGTAATAGGGAGAGGTGGGCAGAGCTGAGGTGTTGAGAGTTTTCAACTAACAACTAATCAGCGTAAAGCAGGAAGAGGAGTTTTGAGTTGCAAAACATGTTTTTGCCAAAACGTAGAAGTTGGCTCTGAACAGAGTTAAAACGTTACCTTCAGCCAAAGACGTCCCAGGAGCATCCACCCCGAGTCACAGCGGCACTTACCCAGATCCCGTCCTTGCTGTCGACTGCCTCTGAGGCCCAGGCTGGTGGAGGGATGCCACCCACACCCATCCATCCGTGTCTCGGAGCAAACGTGCTCATCACATCGTACATCCTCACGGAGAGGGGGTCCGGGTCCCACCTGAATCCATTACGCATAATATTGTCTTTGCAGGTTCGTCCTCACCCAGCCCGAGGTGGGACCCACAGTCCACTGCATGGTCAACATCAGAAGCCTAAAAAAAAATGCTGCAGCCCAGAAAGGCTCTTGGAGGCGGAGTCCGCGGTCATGGATCCGGGATGGCGGTATTTCGGCCACGTCGGGCAGCTTCCATCACGACATGACTTCTTCCTCCGAATAAACCAACTGAGATGAAAACTGGCCGATGCGGCAATGCCGGACCGAAGAGCCAAACCGCAAAGGGGAGACCGCCCAATTCCGTTTTCATTCAGAAGAACAAACAGGGAATCACTCCACAGACCTCCAGGCCTCAGTCGGAAGAACATGCCCATGGAGCCAATAGCTTTACAGACCATCTGCCCGCCTGCTCCCTGCAGCCACAGCAGTCCATAAAGACAGCTCGCGAAGGTGTGCCTCCGCAAGTGGTATTCTCATTATTACGCTGCTGTCCGTGTTGACCTCATGCTTTTATGATGTCGGGTCATAGGCTCGGTAGGAAGAAGTTATTTCACAAGATAACTACCGTACTTCCAGGTGAGGTCTGCCTCTTGCCTCTCTCCTTCTTGTCGCTGCTCGAGATCCTGCTCAAATGCTGCTTCCTTAGAGAGGCTGCTCCCAGCCACCCGCCCTAAAATAGTACCTTCTCCAACCCGTTACTTGCTACCCTCTTCCTGGCTTCATATCATATATTTGTTTGTTTGCTTGCTTACGAGCTGCCTCCTCTTCTAGAACGTAAGCTCTGTGAGGACAGAGGCAGTAATTAAGTAAATCATAGCTACGTTTCCCACATGGAGAACAGTATTCAGCACATAGCAGGGGCTTGATCAATATTTGTTGAATGGACAAGTCAATGGGCTGGTCCAGGGAGCGGTCACTCAAAAGACCATGCCAAGGGAGTTGACATATAACATCTGTCTTATTGGAGAGCTATCCTGAGAATTCTTAACCTTCGGCTCTTCAGTTCCAAATCCCAGGTGCTATGATTAGACTGGTGTTAGGGAGTATCTGACCTGGCTGGTCAGAAGCCCAGTGGAACGTTTCTATCTGTCACATGGAGACAAATGCCTTGGAAGAGGCATATATAGTGGTAGGAATGTTGAGATCAAGCATTGCAAATCAGATCGCCCAGATCCAGCTACTGGATCTCGCACTTCCTAGAGGAGTCGCCTTGGCGTATTTATTTCCGACGCAGGTTACTGATATTTAAGGGGTTAATGATGCGCGTGAAGCTTCCACATTTTTAGTCATTTCTCCACCATATTTTTTTTTTTTAAGACAAAGAGCTATGAAGTAAACTTGTTGCTGTAGAAAACAGAAACTCCATAGGTTTCCTTAATCACAATACGTTGTTCTTGTGACTAAGTTAATTGTGACTTAACAGAATCAAAAAAGAGATCTGGAATTTAACCAATCCTTCAGGGACCAGATTTCACATATGCCATTGGAGCAGTTGACCCACTTTAACTAAGTCAAAGGCAGTACAACACATTCTGTCATTTTTATTCTGTCCCCCTCTTCCTTTGGCCCGAGGTTGGTGGCGGGTCATCATCCAATGGGCCACCCCTTCAGAAGTGGGTGTCAGGACGTTCACATCCAGGCCCCAGATGTCCTGTTTGAACAGCCGAGAGTGGAATGTGACTGCCCCGGGAAGGGCTCACGGTGTGATGGAGCCATCGACTTCAATGTTTGCTCTGACTTCTTACAGGGGAGCTCGAAGTGGGGATGCGAAGTTTCCCAAGCTCCCCTCCGGCGACGGGGGTCCCCCTACAAGCCGCCCCCTCCACCTTCCGAAGACCTGACGCCTACGAAGCGGCAAGGAAGGAAGTTTCCGGCAGTGCTCCCTGGCACGGCCATCACCCGGCATCAGTCGGCCACGCTTCGCAGCTGAGCTCGAGACACTTGCATTTAGCGATCCGGATGAACTGGATAATGGAATCGGAAAAGGCAACACGCACTTGGCATGTAAAAAGGAGTCCGGCTCTGGGCACCTCCCTCGCTGTCTCCCACCCTGACCCGCCGTGTCTGGAGTGGGCCAGACAAAGAAGAGCTGTTGTCATTGACTTCAGGGAAGAGCCAAGTCAAGGAGGGACGCCAGAGGACTGGAGACGTTCCAAGTCCAATGTGGCCAGTTTTTAAAATGTCCATTTACCTGCCGCTCACCTGTACGTCTTGCTGTGGTGCTGATGGAGACCGCTTTTCGGGGTCAACGTGCTGGCGGAAGATGAAGAGACGACGTTTCTGGTTTGTTGTCATTTACAGAGCTGTCATGGCTCTTTTCAGCCTTCACTTTCCTCGTGAATGGGGTGACCGACTTACAGCCAAGGTGGGAAGTCACCGGGGCCTCACCTCAGCGTCCACACCCAAGTGGCTTCAGCTAAATATTCTTCGGTCGCATAGTGCCAGGTGGATACTGGACTAACCAGGGGCATCGCTTCGTAAATTACACAAATGTCTAACCACGATGCTGCTCGCCTGAAACTAATGTAAAATAATACTGAATGTCAACTGTAATTGGAAAAAATAAATAAATAAATAGCATTAAGTCTAACAGTCAATAGGCCGAATGCCCTGAAACTCAGCACCTACCTTTATGGTATCCTATAAATGAATGAATGAATGAATGAATGAATGAATGAATAAATAGATGGAAGGACTATCCTCCTGGACTGGCCAGGAGGGGATCATGTGTTCTCATTGGGCTTAGGGCAGGGTCACACCAATGGCTGTGGTCACGTCCACTCCCTGTCACCAAAGAGGAAAATGGCACAGCCCTTCGGAGGGACCCGTGGAGTATCGAAGCAGATCGTGAAAAATGCAACCACCCTCACAGCCTGGGCAGGGGACGCGAGGGGTGGACGGCTCTCCGACTGCCAGCATCCTCCTCCTAAAATGCGAGTCAGATCACGTCCGCCTCCAGCTCCATCGGCTTCATTGGTTTTGGGTACATGCCAAGGTCCTTAGCATTGCCTATGAGGCCTTTTCTGATGTGGTACCAGCCCGCGTTCCCAGCTTTGCCTCTCACCCACCCCGCACCCTCACTCGCCCTCTCCGGCCGCCCCACTGACGCAGCTCCCCGGACCTGCCTGGTCCCTGGGTCCCACGTCGGCTCTTCCTTCTGTCTGGAACTTATTTTCTCCACTTTTCCTTTGTCTGAACTCAAAAGCATACGACGGAAAATGAATAACGCTGGCCCTCAGCTGAGTTTTCGCATTATATTAACGTTCTTGTTTCTCCGAAAGCTTCAAGGACTAAACAATGTACAAAGGAACACTTCGAGCCATCCTTTACGACAGGGAATTCGTAGCCAGGAAATGTTAAGTATAGATGATATAGGCTTATACGAGTTGTTAAAAAAGATGAACGTCAAGTACTCAAACTGTGGATTTATTTCTTGGAAACGACCCATGTATCACTGGTAGCTCATCCCCTTTGAGGTCAGACATGCGCGGCTCTGAGTACCAGCTCCGCCGTTCACAGGCGCTGCGGCCTTGGGGAAATGATCAGCTCCTTTGTGCTTCGGTCTGCGCTCGGACCATCACCTGAGCGCCTGCCTGACGGAATTGCTGGGGGGAGCCAGCGAGACACTAGGAGTGAGGCGCTTGGTGCCCTTTACCGGGGACGACGGACCGAGCGTTCATATCTCCCCCAAATGTATACATCGGCATCTCAAGCCCTGATGTATTAGGAGGTCATGAGGGTAGAGCCATCACGGATGAGATTCGCGCCCTGATGAAAGATACCGCAGAGAAACCCCTAAGGCCTTGCACGATGCGACCTTATCGTGGACAGAGAGCTGTCTGCGGGAAGCCCCGCCCCCGCCCCCCACGCCTCGCTCTCGGACTCCAGCCTCCGGAGCCCTCGGGAGCCCTTTCCTGTTGTTCATTAGCCGCCCAGCCTTCGGTACTTCTGTTATTGTCGCCCGAGCTGTGAGACACCAGGTTTGCGGCAGTTTTCAGTCGGCTCAGTAACAAGAGCCGTCATAGCATCCTGCCGTGGCCGTCGTCGTCATCCAAGTGTTGAAACGGCCCTGCGGCATCCCTCTTTGGTGGCTCCCGGGGCTTTAGAAGTTGACCGGTTGGTGCCGTTTGGCAGTTTGGCAGCTCCCAAAGCCCATTGGGGTGGGGTTGATGTGTCCTGGATCACCCGACGACCACCTATCCACCACCCTCACCTCTGCGAGCAGGAAGCTCCCGGTTAAGCCTGGGAGTGTGAAAGTCACTGAGACATCTTTGGGGGGTGGGGAATGAGCAACCACACGCAAGAGGGGACGCAGCCCCCTGTAGCAGCCCCTGACCGCTGAAGAGCACGCTGCTCTTTTCCAAGGCCATCCTCACTCCCGAGGGAGGCAGGGCGGATGTTACTCTTCTCATAATTTTAAAAACGAGGAAACCAAGGCACTCCGGGAGCTACTCAGGCTCGCACAAAGAAACTGTCCGCCCTGTCCCCCGGTTCCCGTCCTCCTCCCCACCGCTCACGACCCCGAGCAGAGCCCCTAACCTCGACGTCCTCTGCCTTCCCAGAGGTGCCACCAGGCCCCTCTGCACGGTTTAGTTTTGGGGCGCCTGGGACCGGAAACTAATGTTCTTCCCTCACTTCCCGAGGACCAGATGGTTCCCAAGCTCCCAGCCTCCCCGGCCAGTGCAGGCCTGACCGGCCGGGGCCTCGGCCTGTCTGGAGGGCATGGACTCGTTTTCACAGGGTTTCCCATGAGCGATGAACGCTGGAGTGGGCGTGCTCGGGAACTACGCGTGCAGCGAGGCCCGCATGTGCAGGGGAGTCAAGTTCAAGAGGAAATGTGCACGCTCCGCATCCTGCCCGCCGAGCCCAGCCTCCCAGGCCCCGCCAGGCGCACCACTCCGACACCCACCCAGCGAGCTGCGAGCCCCGAAGCCCGGTGGGCGGGACAGAGCGCCGGCTCCCATTCTTCGCTTTCTAGCGGGGCGGGATTGAAAAACGTACTTGGCCTCTGCGCCAGGGGCTCCGCATCCGGAACCTTGACAGCATTATTTTGGTCCCTCCAACATACGAAAGCCTTTCCCACCTCAAGACCGCTGGGCTCTTATCTCTGCCCACGGTGTTGCTCCCTCGGTCTCCCCACCTTCCGCTCTCTCCTCATGGACGCCCACCCACCCTCATCTTTCAGGTTTCAGCTCCAACGCCATCCACTCAAAAAGCTTTTCCCCAGCCACCCTATGGGAGGGAGGTCATCCTCCATACGCCGACATACCCCAGTCATGCTCCGTCTTGGCCATTCATTTGTTGTCTTCAAACATGTGTCACAATTTCTAATAAATTTCATTTACTTTGTGTTCTTATTCAAACTTGAGGCTCTTTTGGGGGCTGCTCTCTGCTCTGTCGAATCTGTGTTTGTTTAACTAGTGAATAAATGTCTTTGCTTTGTCCAGGCTTAATTAGTTCGACGGAGAGATCAATAGCCATCACCAGAACCAGAATCTCTGATCCAGTGGGCAATTTTTATCTTTAACTGAGCTTGTGTGAACAATAAATATCAGTGGCAGAAAGATGTATAACTCAGAAGGCCAAGGAAACTAATGATCTTGTTGCTAGAAAGGACATCACGAATTCTTTATTGTGTATAATTTATTCTAGACTTTGGAGCTAGTGTACTACATGATTTGTGTAACATTTTCCCCACATCTGCCCAGGAATCTTCTCTACCTGCATGAAATGTTTTTATAAAAAGATCTAAATCATCAAATTGTTTAACAGCAGACTGGATAAATAAAAAAAAAAAATGAGTGACAAGTTAATACATAAACATTCACAATTAAGTTCTATTCATACAATCCAGATTTTGTTGCATACTCGGGATTATAAATAAATGAGTGAGGTGGCCCTGCACTTGAGAGCTGACAATCTTTTCTGCCCCCGATATTTGGCCTTCGCTTGGGCTCAGTTGAAGAAGGGAGATTCGCATAGAAAAATTACAAGGTTTTAGAACTGGAAGGGTTCATTTTATTATTAAGTAGAACCCCATTCCTCCAAGCGTTTTTTAAATTGAAATGTGTTTGACATATAACGTTGTATAAATTTGAGACGAACAACATGTTGATTTCATATATGGATATATTATAATACAAGAGCACCTGTATCACATCACATAATCATTTTTGCGTAATGCTGAATAATTAAGACCTAGTGTCTCTACAAGTTTAATGATCATAATACAATATTATTGGCTATATTCACTATACTCTGCATTAGATCTCCAGGATTTACCTACTAGTTGCAAGTGCGTACCCTTAAATGACATCTCTCTCATTCCCGCTGCCCGGTAACCACCATTTTACTCTCCACTTTTACAAGTTTGGCTTTTTAAGATTCCACATATAGCAATATTGTACAGAATTTGTCTTTCTCTGTCTGACTTATCTCACTCAGCCTAATTTCCTCCAGGTTTGTCCATATCGTCCCAAAGGGCAAGATTTATTCTTCTTTATGGCTAAATAATATTCCAGTTTATATACATCACATCATCTTTATCCATTCATCTGTTGATAGGCACTCGGGTTGTTTCCATACCTTGGCTTAGCATGGGAGTGCAGACTTCCCTTCAGTATCCCGTTTTTATTTAAATTGGGAGAACCCCTTTAATGGCAGATGCAGAAAATGAGGTCCAGTGGGGTTCCCCCCACCCCACCTAGTTCCTGTAGCAGAAGCGGGCTGGGGAGTCAGGAGCCCAGGCACCTACCTGGTCTTTCCACTACGTCATCCAAGCCATCCGAGGAGGAGGCAGGGCACGACTTCAGACACAGCACCAACATGAGTGAGCGGGATGTGGCAATGTCCCTAGCAACAGGACTAGGCTAAGAGTGGAGAGACGTGACCGGAAAGGCTTGGAAGTGAACCGAGGGGTGAGCAGAGGCTGGTTTCCTCAGAGAACCTCCTTATTTGGGGCATGTTGACTGGCAGAGTGACACCTGAGTCATCTCTCTCGAGGCCGGAAACCAACGCAAATAGAGGAGCTCACACATCACCCCTCTCGGCTTGGTCTTCGTGGTGCCCACCAAATATTTGTCCATTTGCTTTGACTCTGATGCTGGCCCTATCAGCGTGCACTGGAGGAGTCTGTGCGTGCCACCCCCACAGAGTGTGAGAATAATTTACGTTGGGACAGTTCAGAGTGGGGGAAAAAACAAATCGCCTCATTTGCAGATAGCAGGCATTGCTCCTGCTGAGTCAAAATGCTCTTGCTGATGGGGAAACAAGCAACAGTCGAGCTGGAAGAAAGTAGCAGAGAAAGAAATGTAGCAAGGAGGTACCATTTTCTTCATCCCTCCGCTAACTGCAACCACGCCCAAGCATGGCACTGCGGTGTGGTCCCCTTCCTCTAGCTGAAGAAAGAGCCTCTCTGGAGAAATGTGGGTTCCAGCTCTGCTTTGGAATAGCTATATGACCTTAGGCATGACTTTTACCTTCTTGGGCCACAGGGCCCTCGTCAGCTAACGTAGGTAAATCCCTCAGCATGCTGTATGGCCAAGAGCTAGTATCCAGCAAAGAGTAACTCTCCTTTTCTTTCTGATCAAAGGAGCCCAACGAGAGAAGATGGGCCGCATGGAGAAACAGAGAAACGGCCTTAGGTGTTCTGGTGGGGGGAGGGGGGAGGTTTGGGGAAGACTGAGGAGTAAGAAATTGTCAAATCCTGAGGAAAGTCTGGAAGCTTCCAAAAAAAAAAAAAAAAAAAAAGAGGGAGGAAGGGGCCATGGTGTGGCACTAAGAACAGGGCTCAGGACACGTGGATTCAAAGTCCAGTTTAAGGGGAGGCGTCTCGGGCTAGTTTAAGCGCCTCTTCGGACCTCAGCCTTCTCAAGCAAAAATGAGAGAGTTATAGTATTGATCTCTGGAGGTCCTCACGGTTCTTTGGTTCCATGGTTTTAAATATGATCCTGGCAAAAAGCAAGGGCTGGGCCAAGAGAAGTCTTCTCCCTGGCTGTCCTTCTCATCACGGAGCAGAAGCTGAGCAGAGACCAAAGCTCTTCGGGACCTCGCGGACCCAGCAGCAACTCCCGGGATGTAACAAAGAGATGGAGGTGAAGTACGTGCTATTTCAGCCCAGGCAGGGGAGGGGGCAGCGGGCACTGAAATACAGCAAGAAATGTAGCAAGGAGGTACCATTTTTCACCGTCCCTTCCCTGACGACGACCATGCCCGAGTATGGCACCGGGGGCGTGGTCCCCTTCCTCTGGCCGAAGAAAGAGCCTCCCCGGAGAAATGTGGGTTCCAGCTCTCCATGAAGATCCCGTCACCAGGGGTCTTCACCTCCCCCAGGTTCCAGGTATGCTTGGGGGAGGTCGCATGGGAGAAGTGTCAGAGGTGACACCCCACGGTCTGCATCAGAGGCCCCTGGGATCGGGCAGGCAGGCAGGACGACCCCGTCTGGGGTTTTCACCGTGCTTGGCTACAAAGCGACCTCCTGTTCCTTGCATTTTCCCCTTGGCTGCCTTTTCGGGGTGATGGGAGAGAAGCTAAGACGCTGCGGTGGGAACTGGAGGCGGAAGTCCGTCAAGCCGACAGCCGTCTCGGCCTCTGTTAGTAATGTGGCCTGGGGCGTGCTTGTGGCTGATTCAGTTCCCTGAGACATAAGCACCTCCGAGATAAGCCAGGGACTGCTGAGACTTCCGTGGTGACAGACCAAGGCGCCTGAGAACCTCCTGCTGCCCAACTTGGAAAATCAAAGGGCCCATGTGTTCCCTGACCTGAGTAGGCTGACACAGTTTTGGAGGTCAGACGTCTGAAATCATGGTATCGGCAGGGCCTTCCTTGCTGCCTCTGAAGACACTAGGAAGGGACCTGTTGACGTCATTCCCTTAGCTTCCGGGAGCCTCCGGCGTTCCTTGGCTCGTAGACGCACCTGTCCAAGGCTACCTTCCCACGGTGTCTTCTTTGTGCCTTCCTTCTGTATGCCTCTGCGTCCAAATTTCCCCTTTTGAAGGGGACACCAGTCATATTGGATTGAGCCCCAACTCCCTACTTTAGGATTACTTCGTCTTAACTAATCACACCTGCACTGACCGTAATTCCAAATCAAGTCACATTGTGAGGTGCCGGGGGTTAAGACTCCAACATTTGTGTGTGTGTGTGGCGGGGCGGGGACGGGTGGGGGGGACACAATTTAGCCCATAACACTGGCCCTTCTCTAATTCGTTATCAAGAGGCCAGGATTTGAAAGTAACATTTCCAAAAGATTACAGGCCATGAACATTTACTCCTTGTCCTCAGTACTCCTTCACCAGAAATGATACGTTACAGACGGACATCAGAGCCGGCAGCTCCAACAGATAACTGGCCTACCGTCTCTCTCTCCATCACCCAGCCCGTACATTGCTTCTCCGTGAGCTTCCAGACACTCGCAATGCATTCTAGCTGCCGAGGAATACCCCACTTGAATGACTCTGCAACAAAGCTGTTTACGTAACTAGCGAACCCTGGTCAAGCATCCTCTAAGTAGAAGTAAAATTTTTATTCTATTTAATGAAGGAGGGCTTCCTGAGGGAGGGGGTCACAGAAGGCCGAGAACAGAGACCAGCATCTAGGAAAAGCTGCATACGTGAACAAGACTCAACACTGAAAAAGTCTCACATGCAGTCATTCCCCAAGTCCCCATAAAGAAAGAATCAGGCTCAAATATTTTCAAGGGGGGGAAAAAAAAAAAAACAGCCCAAACGACATTTCATTGACTTCTGCCTTCGCTTCAGGGACAGAAATTTGGGGTGGGGGAGGTCACTGAAAAAGGTTCCCTCTCTGGTGTCTTCTAACATATTATTCCTACATTAGCATTATCAGGCCAGTTACTCAAAGACAGATGCCGAACAAGAAACTGATCACATTTCCCAATCTTATTTGCAAACAAGCATTCATTTCCTGCTTATCAAGGCACAGCCGCGGGTACTTTGTCCATTCGAATCATTGTCTTAAGCCAGTGATGCAAACCACCGAGCCAGGTTCGCCCCGGCCAGAGCCTGGATGCTCAATATCATTGAACTCAAGGAGCAGATAATTAGTATTGAAAGGTGTGATTGCAGCCCAGTTGGCCAGGTAATCAGCCCCTGATTTCTCTTCAGGATTCTAGACCACTTGGAAATCTTAGCCCAAGACCAGGCTGGAGGGAATTATCCTGGAAGTGTGGTATCCCTTTTCAAATATAAACACTGGACAATTAGCCCAGCCAGCGAGCCCTTCCATGCTCCGTGCGCGCTGCGTCCCGGGCAGTGAGCATAGGGAGGTCGCCTCCCAGCCTCGGCTCCCAGGGCCCGGCCATCAGCTCACATCTTCCAAGACTGTCGCAACCTCGGGACGTCTGTGCAGACCGAGCCTCTTCATCCCGGTGCTTGTTTTGCAAACGTTTGGCTGCTCCGTGAGAACCTGCCTCGACCTGAGGCTTGAGCTCCTTCTTGGCTCGGATGGCGAAAGCTTCTTGAGAAGGGCTGGTCTTTTTTCCCACTCAGATCTGATGGCTCGGAGGTGACAAATGAGAATGTGTCTCTCTGCCGTCTCTCCAACACGGGATGCCCGATCGCAGTTCTCAGAAGCCAGCAGCCGACTTCGACATAAAACTTGGCAAAATTTTTAAATGGGCATTCACATAAAAAAAAAAAAGAAGCAAAAATTTTTAGGATTTTGCAATTTACTAGAACATCAAAGCAGGGCTCTGGCCTCCTTTTGACCATGCAGGCCCCGCCCCCCTCCCTGAATGCGATGCCATCTGACCAGGATGCTTTCTCCTGTCTTCTTCGCAGTGTTTTGTTTTAACCAAACTCTCAATGGCGAACATAGTTAGACAGCAAAAGAAACAGGAGTGTCCGTAAAACGCTGACTCTCCCAGGTTCCGGTGATGGCTGTGCAGCCAGCTGCCTGTATTATCAACACAACACGCTCAGGCTCCTGCCAACCCCGCGGCAGAATCATAACTGTCTTATGTAATGCGGAGATCAGCAGCGTTTGGGGGGAAAAGAGGCTTCTTGTTCCTCAGAACCTGTCTTCCACGGAAGGTGGATGTGCTCTGAGTCAGGCTAGGGGACTCCCAGGGGCTGTGCCCTCAGAAAAGGCGCTCAGAGTGGCAGGCCCCTGCAGCCCCTTCCTGCCTCTAGCACATGCTGAGACCACAGTGGGGTGTCATTGGGCAAAGGCCACCTTGCCTCTTGCATGAGCCTTATCTTGTTTCCACTGTACCGTATTTTTTCTTCCAGAATTGTATTAAGAAAATTTTAAATATCCAGAAAATCTGAAAGGATCGCATAATCACAACCCACGATACTTATTTCTAAGCTATTCCCCTCCTGGGCATGGTTCTTATACGTGTGACCTTTTCTCTAAGTCTCATTCCCCAGGGCCCAGCCTGGGTCACAGTGTCAGACAGACCTGGACATTGATCTCCACCCTTCCCCTTACCACGTGTGAACCTGGAGATGTCATTTTATTGCTCTGGGCCTCAGTTTGCCTTCCAGTCTACCGTGGGCACAGAGCTAACCCAATAAACCTATGCCGGGCATTTATTAAATGTCGGAGACTCTGCCACATGACGCCGGCAGCTCACATCCTCACAGGAACTTCACGGGGGGAACCCTGGGGTCATCGCAAAGGCTGGAAATCCGGGCCAGCTGCCTTGTGGTGTCACCGTGAAATGGACGTGGCACATTTGTTCCCAGCTCTTACTCACGGTGGCTTTCCAATGCATATTCTCAAAGATGATGATGATGATGATGACGATGATGACAGGCAGCAGCAGCAACATTTCGGGAGAGGGCACCCAATCAGCACCCAATCATAGCTGAGAACACAGCCAACGGCAAGCACTTCTCATTTCTCTGGCTTCCTGTACGTCATTCACTAACAACCGAGGTCACCGCTGCCACCTCATACTAACAGTAGCACACCTCAAGTGAGGGTTCGCCCGAAGAGCTGTTCTCTGTTTATCTGGCAAAGACCCTCCTGAGAACCATGGCTTCAAGGACTCGGATTTTTAATTCGGAACACCAGTCGGTATGGCTGTGATCAGGAACTGGGAAACGTCAAAATGCCGGAACTGGGTCCCTCTGTGCCATAGTAGACAAATAGAATTCAGACACGATCACTTGTTAAAGGATGCCTTTTATTGGCTGGATCATCTTCTTTGTAAAAAGTGATGGAAATCTACTCCATCTGAACTCCGCGCGTACTCTCTGCTCGGAACATGGCTATCGACGCCGTGGAACTATTTCCAGGCTGGTTTGTCCCTCGTCTGTTCGGCTAGAAGGTATTTCCCATGGAAGCTGCCGGAGAGATTCTAAACCCTGGAAGTTCCAGATAATGAGCTCTTCTCTGCTTCTTGGGTGTGGTATGGGATTCCTTAAGGGCCGAAGGACCACCACGTTTCAGTCCAAAAAGTTCTCGATGGCTTTCCACCCTTCCCTCATCCTAAGTTTCTTTGGACTCACCCTGAGTAGACCTCTCCATAAGGGAGCATGTCAGAGACTGCTAAGGCACATCCCCCGGCCGTGAGAAAGGCGGGGGGGGGGGGGGTGTTAAATCCTGATCAAGAACCACCTTTGAGTAAGATGCAGCTGGAGCCCAGAGATGTGGAATGGCTCAGAAGTCACAGACCATGGCCACCAAAGGGGAGGGAGAGAGAGAGAGAAAGAGAACCCAGGTGTCCTAAACCCAGAGTTTGCTGGGCACTACATCAGTAATAATGCCCATTAGTGTAGCAGTCCATAGACCCCAGAACTGAAACAAATCCACGTGTCGAACCAGCGCTTTGGAAAACACTGAAAGCACCCTAACGACATCGTCTGTCTCACGGGCATGCAGTTTCTGATACACCAAGATAGAACCCTGTGGATGGTTCAGACCAATTTTGCATCCGAGATGAAAAAGAAGGAGCGTAGTCTGAGTCTTTCGAGGTCGAAGGCGATAACTGCGCGTTTGAGGAGTTGGAGGCAGAGTTTGGGTAAGAGATCCCCAGTCTGGGAAGGAGACCGTGACCCAAAAAGGAATGGACATGTTCAGAAGAAAATGGGCCACTGACGTGTCCAACAGTAAAATTCTCTCAAAAGTAGAGGGACAAGCGATTCCAGAACTGTAGCTACACAAATACGATTCTCGCTAAAATCTAAAGAGAAGGAGAGGGAGGGCGGGGGAGAGAAGGATGAAATAAGATGGCAGGGTCCGTCGCGAGCCCACATACGTCCACGAACTTGCTGTTGGGAAAAACTTTGCTGCCAAGACATCTGGGCCCATCTACCCTCCCTCGAGCTACGGAAGTTCACCGCCAGCAGCTGACATGTCATCGTTGAGAAACGATCAAGGACGGGAGACAGAAAGCGATGTTTTAGGTGGGCTGGCAGAGCGAGCCCTGCGGACGGCCCTGTTTTTTAACACATCCACAGAACCGTGTGAAGCCAAGTGTTTTTTACGCCGGGCCAGACTTTCCTACCCCACCTTGGGGGTCTGCCAGTTTTCGCTGGCTCTCTCTCTCTCACTGTCAAGCCTTCTTGTGAAATGACTGGTACTTCCTGCTTCCTGTCGCACCCCAGACTCAGACACGCCACCTCTCCCTGGGTATCCACCCTATGGTTTCATGAAAGGGAGCCAAGGGGCTCTTGAGGACACAGAAGCCCCTGTTCAGATAAAGACCAAAAAAAAAAACCAAAACAAACAAAAACAAAAAACAAAAAAAACAAAAACAAAACACACACACACACACAAACACACAAAAAAACAGGGTAATATGCTTCCCTGTTTCCGAGTTTTCTCACACCTTTCTTGGTTCCCCTCATCCTTGTACCCTGGCTCCAACTCAGTACCACGTTTCTGCTCACTTGCGTCCCAGCCTCCCAGCTGCGAGGCCATAGGGATGTTCAGAGCTCTAGCTCCAAGAAATTCTCATCCCCATAGACCTGTCTACCCACCTCCCACCTGGCCTCCAGAGAAACAGCCAACATTCCTCCAGTCCCACAGAGAAAGGGTGTGACCTGGATTGCTCAAGGAAGCCTCCGAGCCAGCATCTTATGCCCCCAGAACAATAGAGTTTTATTTTTCTTGGACTTCATTCATTTTATTTGGTTTCTCCTTCGATTAGCAGAAAGAATGCCTCTCCCTGCCTCCTACCTTCCTTTCTAACCCACCGGCCTAGTTCTTCTGCTCTTCCCCATAGAATTCCAACCACCAACTTCAGTAAGGTGAAGCCCTGGATCGTGAACTTGAGTGATGTCAGTGGGCTTGAGAAAATGCCATCCGTCTCTCCTGGGCTTTCTCACACATGGGAATCATCTCTTGGGAGTCTACAGCCCATCTCCGATCTGTTTGTCTTGGATACTAATCCCAGGACGCTGGGTGAGGTGTTAGTCAGACTGACCTTTCCCGTTTTTCTGAGTCAGTGATCTTAGATCACTTAGTCAGGTGCTAAGTGTTGAAAATTGAAATCAATGTGTGGGGCCCGTAAAAGGGATCGGGAAGGTGGAAACAAAGGGGTGAAAGGGGAAGGTGACACCTTGGTTATGGTTGAAACAAACAAACAAAAACCCTATCTCACTGCTTTCGAATCCATCCTCATCAAAGAGAGGTCCACTCATCCGGTATCAGGCTCGCGTTACAAAGAATATCGCATGGACACGACCCCCTCTTGACACATGTTGCTTCTGAAAGGGTCGACACATGTCTGAAGTCTCGAGGGAGCCTCCATCCATCTCCAAACAACCAAGTCTCAGAGAATTTTCTGTTCAGTTGTCTGCTGAGCTCTGGGGGTGTGTCAGGCTGCAAGGGACATTCGAGGAGTCTCTTACCTCTCGCTAGGCTTGGGCGTTTAGGGCCCCCACCAATTCCACCCCCAGCTTCTCTGTCTCACAAACAGAGCTTGGTTGGGACTGGCTTTTTACATCCAGCTCTTACCTCTGAGGTCGAGGTCTCTGGTAAGCCTGAGTTGGTGCATCTTAAATACCTTTGGAAACTCAGGTAAGGTGACATCTCATTTTTAATATGAGGACACTGGCGTGTTGAGAAGCAAAGGGTTTTGCAGAAGGTCACAAAACTATTTGTAGGAGCACAGAGGTCACATTCTTGGTCTAAGGAACTCCAGATTCAGAATTATTACCCGAAAGGTATACGAAGGTTGTAGTGTGTTGACAAACATGGGCTTTTAGGTTTAGCCAAATGTCCTGGCCACCTGCGGAAGCATCACTGCATTAGAGTTTGCATCTCTCCCAAACCAACAAAGAAACATTTTACTCCCACTCAATTAATTCCAGCATATAGTCTGGACCCCCTTCCATTGAAATAGATCAAATGGAGCAGGTGCAATTCTTCTCCTTCAACAAATATCTACTCAGCATCAGTTACATGGAAGGCGTTTGCTCGAGTGAAATAATTAAAAATATATACACTAAATCTGCTTGTGAAACAAACTGTCCTCTCATACTCTCCATATACGTTTCCAAAACACAGCAACTCACTCTCCCTGTTTCTCCACTCATGTGTTCAAGAAGAGATGACTTGATTACGAAAGGAAAGAAATTATCCCGATCATCCTTCCTTTGAGAGTGAGCCTACACAGACAAGCGGACCTACGCGCACCACGTAAATTGGTTATTTCTCCAGTAAGGTTTACATATAGATCACGGATATAAATAGACTAGACCCGCCTAAATCTAAACTCCTAGTATGCACCAACTTTTTTAAGGCTCCCCACAAAAAGAGAGACGAGGAAAATTCGACGAGATCCTAACGGAGTCAGAGCCTTTCCTACGCTGTCAGGTAATTGTTAGCAGAAATCGGCTGTAATCACGAGCCATTTTAGAGGAATGCCAGCTCAAGTCTACCCTGCTTCAAGAAGACCCGGAGTCCGCCTTTGTTTCCAACCTGCGCAGTTTTAAGAAAAATAACAATACCTTCTTTCAGACACTCGGGGGAGTCTGCAAGGTAGGGCTCCTGCTCCCCCAGATAAGCGCTGACAGTAGAGGCGGCTGCTGTCAGGAGGGAGGCTGGGGGAGGGGGTGGGGGCGTTGGCTCCAGGGGTCAGCCAGGAGGAGAGGGCCAGCCGGCCTGGCCAGGGGAGCCAGGGGAGGGGGCGGGGCAGGGAGAAAGTGTCCTGCTTTCAGAAACTGAAAAAGGCTTCCTTCCCTCTCCTCAGTGAGGACGGGCAGCCCCGGCCTCCGGGGGCGGCAGAAGCTCCAGCCTCCCCCGAGAGGCCTCCCCGCCCTCCCCACTGACGGCATGTGTGCAGTCTGGGACTATGTCACACCCCTGGCTCCTCCCGAGAGTCTGAGGTTTAGGGTTTGGGTGAGCTTGATGGTTGGCCCTTTTTTTTTTTTCTTTTTTTTTTTCCTTCTCCTCCTCTTACCTTTTTATTCACAGTTTCCAATACACAACGCGTTTTACGACTGCCATGGAAACATTCGCGGCTGCCAAATTAGGAACCGGCGATGACCAGTGTCAGGCACACAGGGAGGGAAGGCCCGCGGGAGCGTCCGGTTATGTGGCAGGCCCGTGTGGCTTTCTCGTTTTCTCATCAGCTCCCAAAAGTGGCATTTCTTTGCAAAAGAAAATAAAAAAGAAAAAATCCAGACCGACAAGGGCCTGAGCTGAGAAAGCGGCGCGGCATGCGACGGCGGCAGATTAAGGCGCGCAGGTGCCTGCGCTGGTCGCGTTGGGCAGGGGCACAGCGCCCAGCCCGCTCGCTTTGAGACATTGGTGACGTGTTTGCGGAATGAACGTGCGCTGCTGTTCTAAGGAGCTCCGCATCATCGTGAGGACACTCTGGAGACTTCCCAGAGACCGGAGTCCTAGCTAGCATTCGAGTTCGTCATTGTTCTCGCCTCCGGCAGACTCTCTGGCTCCCCTGAGAGGGGTCCGAGTTCAGGGAATGACAATAAAACGTGCTGTTCAACCAACTGGTCTCGGTCCTTCTGTTGAAAGTTCCCTGTTCTGTATCAGCCTCTGGAGATCGCCTTTACCCCGCTTTTCCGTTTCTTCCAACTAAGTATGCAGGAATAAATGCCCCAAATTGGGACTGAGCCCAACTGAACTCTAATCCAGCTCTTCATGGGTAAAAGAGCTAAACTCTGAGGAGCGGGACACCAGCATCCTCAGGAAACCTGCGCTGCACGCCCCGGCCGCTTGTCAGCCTCCGCTTTTCCTTAGACCAGCATCAGGACCCGCTCTCCCTGTGCCGAACACCATGGAGATTTCAACGCCAACCTTCCTGGTACAAATGAAGCATCACCATCCAAAGCAGGTTTGCGCCAGAGGGTTCTAATCTTGTTTCCTCCCAGAAAGAACGTGTGTGTGTTTCCCCTCCACAGCCCTTCACCGTTAGTGGACCAATCAGGAGTCTGGGTAGAGGCGAAGACCCACGGCAAACCCCCAGGGGGAGGTGCTGACAGCCCATGAGGTCATCAACAGGCCACCACGTCAGTCAGCCAGCCGCAGCTATGACGGAAAAGGCAAGAGAGTCCTCGAGATGCCAGGATGCTCAGCAGCGCCCCCTTCCTTCCGGACGCACTCTCTTCCTTTAACAATCTTGTCTGGGGACTGTCCTTCCCCAGATATGAAGGAACATTGCCCCACAAAACAGAGGCCAAAGGAAATAAGGCAAAGCCAAAAAGGAACAAGGCCACGGGTAAATAGCTTCCCTCACTGGAGGGTAAAGATAACGATGGCATAGCCCATTCGATCTTTGTATTAAATGTGTGTTTTTGGTTTGTTTGTTTGTTTTGGTTTGTTTTTTTTACCCAGCAAGCATCGGGCCTCCAAGAGTTGGTAGCTATTGTTTGCTTGTTTCACTGGTGTTTGTAAGGGTTGCTTTTTACTCCTTAGCGCTTAGAGCTGTGAGAGTCTGGACGAGTGAATTAACCATTCCAGGGAGAGGAAAAAAGACTACCGCCAACGCTTTCTCCGGGGGGGGGGGGGGGGGGGGGGGGGAGACACAGGTGGTAAATCGAGGGAAAGCCCTTTGCAGATTGCCCAGCACATAGGAAGGACTCTGCACACATTTCTTATGAACAAAGGTCCCGATGGAGCAGAACAGAGAAGGGGCGGGATGGCAACAGAGGACCCCACACTTCCAAAATGATGAGGACTTCTCCAGCTTTCAGGGGACGGCGATGTCCCATTCCTGCTTCGTAGAACGGAATGATTTCGAGCATCAGGACAAGCGTGGATCAAGATGTAAGGAGGGTACCACGTAACCCGGGGAAGGGAGAAATCCCAGCACGCCCCGCGGTCAAAGCGGTGCCAGGAAACAGAGTCGGCCCAGGCAGCAGCCCTGCGCCCAGAGACCCATGAGAAGGAAATGAAAAGACGGGAAGGCGCGTCAGATGCGCATGGTTCAAGGCACACTTTGTTCTCTGCGCCCCCAAGACAAAGGCGGCCAAACCTTGATTAGGGGAGAAGGGAGGAGATAAGATCAGAGACACGCTTCGCCAAAGAGTGGAGCCCCAGTCCCTCCCCCGTGACCCAAAACAGAGCCGGGGCCTGAGCGAGAGAGAGAGAGAGAGAGAGAGAGAGAGAGAGAGAGAGAGAGAGAGAGAGAGAGAGAGGGAGGAGAGAGAGAACAGTGAGAACGTGGAGGAGCAGCAGCGCGCTGGACACTGGACGCGCTGGACGCGCGGGCGCGGGCCCCAGCGCCTGGTTAACTGCCAGCCGCGTGTGGCATTCCGTGTGTGCGTGGGCGCGCGGGGGAGGCGGCCGCATTGCCCCAGCTCCGGCATGCAGATCTGTCCCTCCCATCAACTGTGTGGCCTTGAGCAAGCTCCTCGCGATTTTCAGAGCTTCTGGGTCTGAAAAGCAAAGAGTGATCTCTTCCCCTGGCTGCCACCTCGGATGCCTAGGGGCAGAGTTGATGAGTGGTTTGTAAGGAAGGGCCCTGTCACATGCAGACGCAGGAAGGGGCAGGGCAGCGAGGAATATTCATCAGCAACCACGTTATTTTTCAACAATAGGTGGGAAGGCTCAAGAGCAGAGGGGTGTGAGTGCTTTGGGGTGATGCATGTAGGTGGGGGAGAGTTTCAGAGAGATGGGTACCCCCGGGGATCCCTTCATGTGAATGAGTGCTGGGTGGGAACTCTGTGGAGCTGTGATAAAGGAGCCCAGGCAATCGCTGGTTATAGGGACAAAAGGATAGACCCCCACGGTGGGGACGGAAGTGGGCACAGTGCCTTGGACAGACAGAGGAGGGAGAAAGAATACAGGCTCTAAACAAACAGAGGCCATGCCTGAGGCTTCTCCTCCCTGAGCTAGCACCCCACATTCCCTGCAAGGGGCTGGAAGACAATGCCCCACCCTGCTGAGCAACAAGTTTCACCCAGGAGCAGCAAAAAGCTGCGGCCCTTGGACATTTAACTAAATAACTAAACCTGTTGAATTTAACTCTGCTGGCTCCACCCCACCCCACCCACAAGCCAGTGCTGTGGTTCCTGCAGTGAGGGTTTCTCTGCTCCTGTTTGGAGTTTTCCTCCCTCTCTCCTCCTCTTCTTCTTCCTTCTTTCATGTACATCACAATTTGGAGCTAGAGGCAGGGGTTGGGATAGGAGGTTTGGTTTCTTGAATGTCTCTGGTTGGAGAAGAGAGATAGTATTTGGTCCAAGAGTCCCCGATTTTCCTGGGCATCACATCCTCAGGTACACACACTTTCCTTCTCTCTTTCCCTTTAAATCCTCCTCCCCCGCAGGAAGAGGTGGGGAGGGACTTGGGCTTCTGGGGCTCCAGGGAATGCAGTCCCTGGGGCCATCTGGGAGTGATTAGCCTACAGATTTCAGGTAGCTCCAGCCACACGTGCAGCCCACATGACACCCCTAATTCCATACCCACAGCCCTCCTTCTCCAAACAAACAGCAGCACCGTTTGCAGAGGGAGAAAAAAAAAAAAAAAAAAAAAGGCCTTTCTCAGTGGAGCTGCAGAGGAAAGCCTGTCCCCTCTGCGACACCCCGCCCCCTGTCCACCCACCCCTCATTCAGCAGTCAGCAGCACCAGGCTCATCCACGAAAAGCCTGTGAAAAGGCTATGCACTGTGCTTAGAAAAGCAAGCAAGAAAACCAGGAAGAAAAAAAAAATATTTATCATCGTTGTATATTTGGGTAGCAAGGTCTCGGGGTTTTTAGAGGTTCTGTTAGGTTAATAATGATTTCAGTTTGCGGTTTGATTGTTTTCTCAAAACCTGTAAATCCAGGCCAGAAATGTCTAAAGATTGCCATCTAAAAGTTTTATATCTGTCACTCCAAATATTCTCCAAAGGCGGGTCTCCGACAGTTTTTCTTGTAGAAAAAAAAAGTCAAAAAAAGTAGAAAATTTAGAAGAGGGTTCCAGGGCAAGGACGGAATTCTCTGCGGCATAAGTAGGTATTTATAAGACACTGAGCAGGATGTTCCACTGTGCACCTGGTAACCATAATCTACCATTAGGTATTCATTGCTTTGGCTAAATTTTGGTAATTCATCTCCTCAAAGAACTTTAACTTAGCAGAGTCTATGTGGTACACAGAGTAGCGATACAAAGCGGGTAACACTGTCTTTACTCTCGAGGAGATCACAGTTTAGTGGTGAGCATATCTGGAAAAGGTCATATGAGAACACACCGCAGCATGCAAAAAGAGAACACAGTAACTATCTATCCTGGGGGAGACCTCGAGCCTTCATAGAGGCGTTAGCACTCGAATTGGATCTCTATCCCCTGTTAAAGTCTAGCTGCCACATAGACTGAAGACATCCTAAGCCTTAGTAGTCATCGACACCATAGTCTGAATGAGTCTCACACCTTTTCGAAGAGAACATCTTTTTTCTTTTATCTGGGAAAGACGCCCTTCCCTGAAAAGGGAGAGGAGTGTGTGCAAGAAAGTAAGGACGTCTTCCCAGTACATGAGAAAGGAAAATCTTGAATATAGGGAGTGAGTGAGTACAGAAATCCAAGACTAGGCTAGTTACATCCGTGAGTCGCTGAGAACCAACCAAGGGACATGGAAGAGACGTGAAGAGTTAGGGCAGCTCTTAGGAATGAGCAAATGAAGGCAGATCAATAACCCCTTCCCCTTAAAGAAGCATTGCTTAGGGTTTTTTTGTTTTTTTGTTTTTTTTTTTCAGAACCAAAGGAGAATCTAATCTTTTATTAAGTCTCAAAGGCAACTGCTCTCCCACTTCCTGCTTGGCTCGACAGAAGGGAAGCCCAGGGACAGAAGGGGGAAGGGTCAACCATCCGTCAGATGCCACCTTTTCTCCTAGTTGCCGAGGGAAACATCTTGACCTCTGAGACGTCACCATTGCTCTGAGAAAGTGAGTATTTGAAGCAAAGGCACCTATGTTGGGGACCTCCCACACTGTATTCCATCCTCTGCCTAAACTGCATCACCCCCTTGGCTAATGATACCAACCCAGAGGCTGCTGTGGCGGGTCTCAGACCCAGCTGAGCCCAGCGAGGTAGGCTGGAAGGCACAGTCTTCACCAATATCACCCTGAAGCCCTGCTTTCTTTAGACCGAAGTTCTTGGAGGAGGGTTAGAATCAAGGGAACCTCTAAATGCCAGGAAAATAAAAAGCAATTAGTGACTTTTGCTTTAGGCAGAATCTAAAGGGGAAAATGAAATCTTGGCGCCCCACAGAACTCCACCTCCCTAGGCGGCTTCCGGAACCACAGTGTTCAGCCCACTCAGCGTTTGGCCAATGCCACTCTCTCCTCCCCCAGAAGATTTCTTTGCTGCTGGAAAATCATCTGGAAACTGTCATCACCACTGTGCCGGTTGGCAGATGTCCCCCAAAGAGAGAGGGAAGTGTACCACACACTACAAGGCATTTCTGGGCTTGGACCAAGAAACGGGCGGGGGTTGGGGGGGTGGAGTGGGGTGGGAGATGATGGCTCAGGCAAAGAAAGGCCCAGGACCATGAGGGGTAGAATAAGAGAGGGGATTGCTGGGGGGGGGGGGGGGTAGGACGCAGCAAGGCCGCTGGCACAGAGGGGCGCTCCAGACCACTTCTCCCCAAACCACGCTTTGGGGCCACAAGGGCGGGACGCAGCTACCACGTGTTCTTTCAGAGCAGGAAGAGGGGAATCTGCGGCAGAGGCAGAGAGAAAGTCTCAGAACAGGGAGCCCAGAGGGCAAAGCAGGGGGCGGGTGGCAGAGGCTGAACTCCGATGGATACCAGACATGGAGACAGTAACAGGCAGGATCCAGTCTTGTCCCTTTGGATGCGGGGCACATAGTAAGCTCTCAAGCGATATTTGATTAATGCTGGGCTAACTGGGAGAGAGAGGGAAAGTGAAAGAATGATCGGGAATGATAGAAGATGGAGAGGACGAGCTGGGTCCACGCTGATGCACTTCCTCTGCCCAGAACTCCGGAGCCTCCATCATCTAGGGTCCCAGAGCCGACCTCAGACCTATGGACCCCCACCCAGCTCCCGCACAGCCTCTGCCACCCGCGCCTCCCAGATCTGCAAGCACCTGGTCTGCTGTCCATGATGCCTCATGGTCTAATATAGTCAAAGTTCAAACAGGAGCTGGACTCGGGCTCCTTTGGGAGACTCTGGAGCCAGGTCCCTGGGGGACAGTGGCCCGTGGAGGAGTGGGTGAATGTCTGGGTGGCGGGCGTCAGAACCAAGGCCACCCACCTGCCTTCCCTTCGTACCAGACAGACACCTGAAGGAAACATCTCGACCTTTGGGATGTCTCCGTGAGTGTGTAAGGGAAAGGCGCCCACACCTAGGGCCCTCTCAGACTGCACCTGGTTTTTGAAGAAGGCTAAATGCCCTGATACTTGACTCTATAGTGACCCGGCCCCTAAATTATACCAGGAACTGCTGCTTATTTGCCTCCGGTTTGCATGTGGATGATAAGGCAGACGAGACCGAAAAGACAGCGTGAAGCTGAGAGTTTTGTGGGCTTTAGGGGCGCCCCAGAGGGAAGCTGTTGCCCCTGTCAGTCCACACCTGTCCAGGTTGCTGGCCTTCCCTCGCGTTTCAGCCCACCTGGAAAGGGATGTGGGGACTGCCAGTTCCAGAGCAGGGCTCCCCGGGAGAGAGGGGCCTGCCCTTTCCCACCCATGCAAACACAGTTCATCCCACAGAGAGTGGCAGGGACACTGAGATGTCCCTGTCTTCATGACTCACGGGAGGAGAAGAACAAGAAAACCTGTTCCCCTCTCCTATACCAGGCCAAATTTCACACCGAAAATAGATAGATAGATAGATAGATAGATAGATAGATAGATAGATAGATAAGTGAATGGATGAATAAGTAAATAAGAAGAAGAATAAAAAATAAATGGCGGGTGGGGGTGCAGGGAAAGGGCATCTAAGACTCCACTTAATCTTTGCCATCTGTGGAAAGGCCTCGGGGGAAGATGTAGAGAAGGAAAGGAACACGTGCCCTCTCCGGGTCCCCGACGTGCCCGTGTGAGGCCGGCAGAGGACCAGAGGCACCTCTGCCTTTTCTGTTCAAACAAGCCCAGGAAGGAACCGGGCTCCAGCACAGCCTGTCTGTCTTGCGGACTCGCAGACGGCGGCGCGTGCGCACCAAGAAATTACCCCGAAACAAACAGCTACGAGGCAGGAAGCCCAGCTGGTACCCGCCACGACTTCGCGAAGCCCCGGGGCTGTGGCACCGGGCACCGGGCTGCCTACCCGCTGTGTTCTTTGTGACATCACAGCTCCGAGAGCCCTCCGCGGCCAGAGCCCCCAGCCTCAAGATGTCACTCTTGGGGAAACTCCAAAGGTGGAGGCTGACCTCATGACCTTGGCCCTCCCCGGGCGGGGCCGCGCAGAGGGAGCGGGGATGGACGAAGGGGCTGCCACCACGGCTGCGGCGACCAGAGGGCAGGCGACCAGGCTGCACGCTTCTGCCCCAGCTCCTGGCTCCGCCGCCCCGAGGCCGACCTCAGCTCCAAGCAGAAAGGACGCCGGGTTTGGCCCTGATAGGTCCGAGGACCCGGGGAGATTTGCGGTGCCCCCGGGGACCTCCCAGGTCCTGCTGCGACAGAAAGGGGTCTCAAGAAAGACATGAGATAGTCTTTAATTCAGACAGTTACTTCCGCATTACATATTAATGGATTTTCTCCCTTTCCGTGGTTTGATGGAGACATTCTCCCCGATGGATAAAAATCCAAAATAATCACTTGAGAGTCGCCTTAGGCTGAGACGTGTCCCAATGGCTCTAAAGCCCACCGCCCCCTCGGGGGACCACGCAGAAGTGTCCTGGGCATCTCGGCCCTTCTCTGTCCATGCCCTCCCTCGTCCGAGCAGTCGGCGACGCCAGGGCGCAGGAGGCGCAGGTGCGACGCCGCCATCTGCGGCGGGCCAGCCGGGGAGGGGGGTAGGGCGGGGGCAGGGTGGGGCCGACGCGAGCGCCCCGGCCGGGTGCGGGCGGCCGCAGAGGAGGCGCCGCTGCGCTGAGCGCTTGTTTTATTCGTATTTTTAAGTCGGCAAGGCAAAGGGACCTTCAGCTGAAAACGCCTGAAAGATTTTTAAAAGAGGAAAATTGAGGAAGGGGGAAAAAACCCAACAACCTGGCCTAAGAAATTTGCCGCAGGCCGTTCTAGAGCCGCCTTGAGGAATCCCAACGACCCCGCAGCTCCCTATACCCTGACGAAAGACAGATATTTGGGGGACAGTTAGGATTTTTTTTTTTTAAAGCACACTCTAAATTCCCATCCGTCCTTTCTCCCTCCGATAACCAACCAGTCCAACTGGACAGTTGTCCTGTCTCTGGCTTTGGCCCTAGCCTGCGTACCACCCCGACCTCCCCCACCCCCCAGCGCCCCGCTGGGTTAGAGCCTCCGCTGCCCCTCGATCCCGCCAAGGCGCACATTGTTGGTTCAGGCCTCCCTCACCCGACACGGCCTGTCCACCTCGTCCCTCTTCCTCTCTGAAAAGAGAGGAAAACAAAAGCCCCTCTTGGCCTGCCCTGCAGTTTTAGGGGGCGCCGGCATTTACAGTCCTGAGTGACACACGACACAGTCTCCCTAAGCAGGGAGCCCGTTTGGGGAGAAATGGACACGTAGGATTGTATATAGAGTCACCCGTGTTTCTGGAATGTGTTTCTAGGCGGTCCCCGGGCCTGCGATGGGACAGGCACGCCCTCAGGCACAATGCGCAAAGGTCGCCCTTATTTGGCGGGTCAAATATCTATTCTTTGCGCCTCTACGAAGCTACCTGGCTCTTTTCCCTTTCGCTGCTGCCGTCCAGCCCCTCACCTGTCCTGCACTCGGCTTACCTGCCGCCCCTTCCAAAGAGGACTGGCGTCTGGCGAGGAAATCTACGTGCAAACACGCTCCACGCCCCTCAAAAAGCGCCCACCACCGAGGAGAAAGCCGATGGGAGTGCGAGGCGCGGGGACCCGCAGGCCGCCGGGGGTTGGGGCCTTTATGGAACCGGACCCTGGGGACTTGGCAAAAGCAGGGGTATCCGCGTCTCTGGGCACCTCTGTAGAATACGTTGCCCAGAGCTGAGATCTTTGGGACACTCCGCGGCTCACCCCGACCAGACTCTCCTAGGACGTGCATCCTTGCTGGAAACAGATTTAGGCAGGCCCCGGCTTTTGCTAAGAAACTTTGGGGAGAAATGTCGTGGTCCTTAATTCCCCTTGGCAAAGGGAACCCCATCCGCCACTCCTCCCACCCCCATCCCGAGACAGAACCCCCCTCCCCAGCCCCCCGCACTGCGCATTGGCACCGCGCGTTTGCACCGCGCTGCGGCCCGAGGGATCTAGCTCTGCGCCAACAACTCTGGGCTCCCGCCTGGGCGCCCGCGTAGACGCGGAAGGAGGTTGGCGGCCCAGGCCGGGGGAATTGAGCCCGGCGCCGGGCCGTGACGCTGAGAGAGAGGGAAGGAATCCCAGACCTCAGCCTCCCGAGGTCCCCCTTGGGATCCGCTCGCACCTCCGCGTCTCCGCTGCCGGCGTCAGACCTCGCGGCGTTGGCTCAAGAGCCGGACCGAAAGCACATCGCGGGCGTGCTCGGGGCCGGCGGTTCCCGCCCGTTTTCTTGACCAGCGCCCCTTCCCTCCCTCAGCCCCACCACACTGCGGGAAAGGCGCCTTTAGCTTTTGGCAGAATACTCCGGCTAAAGCTGAGCCAAGAGCCTCAGTTTCCCGATCTGTAAGCTCATCGTTGGGGACGGGTTTATTTCCCTCTGGCTCTTCCTGACTCGGGTCCTCAGGTCGAGGACTGAGGACTGCGAGCGTCTTCCCGGGGCAGAGAGGAGAGCTCAGGATGACCCAGAAAAGTCATGCCAGACCGAACCGACCCCTGAATGGGGGTGGGGCAGCTGGCACCCAGGCCCCCCGAAGAAAGGCGGGACCTCCCGGCTGGCTAATCCAGGTGCCCACGCGTCAGACTCGGCCTGGTGCCGGCATGTCAAGCAGAGGGCAACGCTTGGCACCGGGGAGGTCGTGGGGAGGGGGTCCTTCTCGTGGCCTCGGTCCCCAAGTTCTGTGCAGAGTAGAAACGCCAGAGATCTAGAAAGTTCTTTTTCTCTGCCTCGTCCCCTATAGACACACACCTCCCAGGTCCCCTAACTGGGCTGCCCAGAGGTGGATCCACACGGGAGGAAATACCGTGTAGGAATTTCTGCAGAGATAACTCTCGGCAGTTTTGCAGTTCTGACTGAGTGGAACATACCACCCCCCACCACCACCATGAAAATTTTCTTGCAGTTTCTGTGAGTTAGACAGTTTCTGGGCTTTTGGCGCCCCCTCTGGATGTAGCTGAAAATTGCAGTCCATTTTTTTTAAGTCAACTGAATTGTTTATCATAAGTTTTCAAAAAGATACAAGAGTATAAATTGTTTGCATCGAAAGAACAGAAAATGAATAAAGCGCCGTAGCTTGTGATTTAAAATGCTACGTATTATCTCCTATTGCATAATTGTATTAAAACATATTTACATGTGTACATATTTATCTTGACAAATATTTAGTGAAATAGTTCCAAATATCTGAAAGTCAGTCATCTTCACTGCCTTTATGCCAGTAAATTCGAGAATTACAACAAATGCAGCTACATGCAGACTCCCTGGTTAAAACTTCTGCCCCGAGTTCTCATCTCTGATTCTCCTCCTGGGTCAGGTGTCTGTGAATAACACAGTTACACTCCACAAATGTCCCCTCCTGAGGACACAGAAACCAGCCCATACTACGCAGGATTTTTTCTCCCCTCAAAAAGACAAAGTTGTTTTTATACTTTCTGAGCATATTCATGGGAACACGAATACAAAACGATTGTATGAAAGTCTCTTAAACACGGAAACAAACTATAAGGTACCAGAGGCATCCACTGTGAATTACATTTGATGAAAAAAAAAATACTATTTTACAGGGTTGCAAATTACTACCTTTGGAAGAATTCTGTTTCCTATAGGCTACGTAGATTTCTTTGGAAGAAAACCAGGGAAAACGAGATTTTCAAAAATTCTTCAAGGAAAACAATCTTGAATCTTGTCGAAGTGTCCACAATTTGCAAATTAGAAATAAACAAGTCTTTGATATGATGCAGGCAAAGTCATAATAACAATCATTTAAATCCAGGAAACTTTTTCGAGAGCCAGGAAGGGGGGAGCTGAAAACTAAAAAATTTTTTTTCACAGTCGTGCGTTTATTTGTGACTCTGAAGACATGGTACCCGCAAGCGACTAAGGTTTTTCTTCTTCGCCTAGTATAGATACCCAACCAGACCCTAAGCATTCGTGTAAACACAAAGGTTGTGCTCCGATCCCACTTGAAATACACCAGAGACACCCCCGCCTCTCCTCCCAGAACTCCCAAATGTCTTATAGTCACGAAAGGACCGAATTAGTCCGGACGACAGGCTCTCGTCCCTTTAGCTGTTTGTCAAGGAGGGAGAAAGCGGGCGAGCAGAGCGACCCCCGCCAACCGACGCTGCTTCGTCTATGGCTGTGCCCATTTGTTCGGCCTTTTACGAACCGAATGGCCGGCCTCAGACTCTGGGGCTCGGCACCGCCACATTCGCGAGGTTCGATCTCTCACAGCCAGGGTAGTTCGTAAAACTCTTTCCCGGGGCCACTGTGCTGACGTTTTGAGTCGGCCGGGGAGGCGAAGGGCAGAACGTCAACGCAGTTGCCCTGTCACTGAGACTCGCCGGTGGGGTGGGGGCTTGGAGGGGCTGGCGAAGGACTTGTCAGAGTTCAAGGGCGGCGTGGCTCGGGAAGGCTCCGCGAGAGCGGGACCGGGCGACGGCGTCGCCGCCGCGGCCAGGGACTCAACTTTGGTTTTCATTGATTCTCTTTGCAAGGGCGCTGCAGAATCCCGACCAGCCGCGCCAGCCCCGGCGAACCAGAGCACGTTCATCTATTTATATGGATTATTACAGAGGAACAGCGGGCGTGGAGTCACCAAAACATTTGCTTTAGAAGCCCATTTCTAAGCACTTTCGAAGGAGGCAGGCTCCAGGCGCGTAAACGCGGCCTCGCGCTCCAGGGAGCAACTGCTTTTCCAACACTGCAAACTCCAGCTCAGTCCCCGGTACCTCCGAGAAAGCAGTGAAAAGAAATGTTTGGGGGTGGGGGTAGATCCTAGTCTAGACGCACACGCACGCGCGCGCGCACACACACACACACACGCACGCACGCAAAGATTCGCGCGGAGACGGCACCAAAATTCTGACATTACGAGAGTACGACAAACTTACACACTTGGATGTCCCTGGTCCCCCGCCTTCCCCGAAGCACAGCCCCCTCCCCCGCCGCGAGACCAGCGGCAGCGCTCCGAGCCCGGCTCCTCCCCTCCGCTCGCGTCATCAGCCGCGTGCCACCGTCCTCGGCCCCCCTCTCCAAATCCGAGCCAATCAGCTGCCTGCCAGCCCCTGAAATGCCGCGCTCTGATTGGTCGGACGTCTCTAAGGTGAGGGGGAGTATTTATTAAAGAGCCGCTGAGCCGAGAGTCTGAGAGCGGAGAGCGGAGCTTGAAACTGACTGCGAACTCCAGTGGCGCCGCGACTTTTCCAGTTTCGCCCCCAGGAACTTTTCTTTTGCGGGAGGAGAAGAGAAGGGGTGCGAACGCCCCCGCTTTAGCTCTTTCTTCTCCTCCTCCTTCTCCTCTCCAGTTTGCCCTCCCCCACGTGGAGCGGGCAGCTGCGGGCTGGCCACCCCGCGCCTTCCTAAGTGCTCACCGCCGCAGCCGGGTGACGCGCCAGGTTCCCCGGGAGCCGCTCGCTCCGCGTCCGGCAGCCGAGGGGAGAGGAGCCCGCGCCTCGAGTCCCCGAGCCGCCGCGGCTTCTCGCCTTTCCCGGCCACCCGCCCCCAGTCCCGGGCCCGCGTATGAATCTCCTGGACCCCTTCATGAAAATGACCGACGAGCAGGAGAAGGGCCTGTCCGGCGCCCCCAGCCCCACCATGTCCGAGGACTCGGCTGGCTCGCCCTGCCCTTCGGGCTCCGGCTCGGACACCGAGAACACGCGGCCCCAGGAGAACACGTTCCCCAAGGGCGAGCCGGACCTGAAGAAGGAGAGCGAGGAGGACAAGTTCCCCGTGTGCATCCGCGAGGCGGTCAGCCAGGTGCTGAAGGGCTACGACTGGACGCTGGTGCCCATGCCGGTGCGCGTCAACGGGTCGAGCAAGAACAAGCCGCACGTCAAGCGGCCCATGAACGCCTTCATGGTGTGGGCGCAGGCGGCGCGCAGGAAGCTGGCGGACCAGTACCCGCACCTGCACAACGCCGAGCTCAGCAAGACCCTCGGCAAGCTCTGGAGGTAGGGCCGCGCGGCAGGGTGGGCTCCTCGGGCGGCGGGGGCGCCGGCCTCGGCGCGCGCCCCGCCTCCCAGCAGGGGGTAGGTCGTGGTCGGGGAGCAGGCGGGGTGGGGCCGCAGAGGGGGTGGGGTGGGGACGAGGTGGAACTTGGCTCCGAGTTTGACAAAGTTCTTGGGTTGCTGAAAGAAAGGTTTGGGGGTGGGGGGCGGGGGGGGGGAGCTAGGCGAAGGAGGAAGGAGCCGGCCAGAGCGTGGAAGATGACTCGTAGCACACGCGGTGGGAGGCAGCTGCGGGCACGGTCTCCCCTTGCTGCGAAGTTCAATCCCGAGAGAGGGCTCGCATGGGAAGTAAGGTGCGCCTCCCCCTCTCTCGAACTGCGCGCTCTCGTGCAGCCCGACACCCGCGGCGGCGGCTCGGAGCCTGGGTGGGAGACCCCGAGGCTGGAGGCGCCCCCGCGGCTGGCAGAGGAGGGGAGGAGGGCGGTTGCTGGAAATAGGTGGGCGCAGTGTTGCGGGCGGGGGAGGCGCGGGGGGGGGTGCAGGAGGAGCTCCTTGCAGCAGATGCAAAAGTTTTTAAAGGGGGCTGGGGGCGGGAGGAGGGAGCGGGGCGATAACCGCGGTAGCCGCGGCAGTTAGAGCGGGAGCAGTGGGGAGCTGTTTTTTATCTGCAGGGTTCCCAAAAAGGAAGAAAGGGGGAGAAAGCGGGGCGCGGAGTGAACCGAGATTTCTTTTTTTCTCTTTCTTTTTCTTTTTTTTTAAGAAAAGTTGTGAGCTGCCTCTGCGGCTGGACAGCGGGACGTGGCGGGGGGCGGGGGGGAGGGAGAAGAGGGGTTGCGCGTGCAGCACAAAGAGAACGGGGTCACCTACCCCACCCGCCGCCCTGACAGCTCTGCGAATTTCACAGACCCGCTCCCCTTTCTCTCTCTCCCCCCCTTGCCCCCCCTTCCGCCCCCAGACTGCTGAACGAGAGCGAGAAGCGCCCCTTCGTGGAGGAGGCGGAGCGGCTGCGCGTGCAGCACAAGAAGGACCACCCGGATTACAAGTACCAGCCGCGGCGGAGGAAGTCGGTGAAGAACGGGCAGGCGGAGGCCGAGGAGGCCGCGGAGCAGACGCACATCTCGCCCAACGCCATCTTCAAGGCGCTGCAGGCCGACTCGCCGCACTCGTCCTCCGGCATGAGCGAGGTGCACTCCCCGGGCGAGCACTCTGGTGAGTCCCCCCTCGGCCCGCGGGCCGCCTGGCACACGCCCAGGCCTGCGCCTGGTAGGCTCTGCTTAGGGACTTTGCGCTCCCCAAAGAGGGAAACACCACCCCCTGCGCTTAATCCTCCACGAAACCCCTAAATGTGTGTGTGCGCGCGCACACCACACACATGCACACGCACACTGCCCTCTCAATCCCTGCCTCCTGAGCAGATTAATATTTATTGCAGGTAAAATACCTTTACAGGTTTACAGGGCGTCTCCCTTCTTGGCCTCGCTCCCCTGCCCCGAGAGCACGCACAGGGCTCCCCACAAGTAGAGGTCTGGTCCTCTGGACCTCCCGGTGCTCAGATGCTCCCCGATAAAAGGAGACTGCCCAGTGTGCACCGGCGGGTTCCCCACTGGGGGTGTCATCGACCTGCTGAGCGCTTCCTTGGCGGAGGAGCGCCTCGTGACGCTCTAGCAGGGGGGAACGGTCTCATGAGGGTTCCCAGGCCTGGGGCCTTTGCACGGCCTTTGTTGATTTTCCTGTGCTTCTTCCTCTTTTATCGCCTGCAGGCCAATCCCAGGGCCCCCCGACGCCACCCACCACCCCCAAAACCGACGTGCAGCCGGGTAAGGCTGACCTGAAGCGAGAGGGGCGCCCCCTGCCCGAGGGGGGCCGACAGCCCCCCATCGACTTCCGTGACGTGGACATCGGCGAGCTGAGCAGCGACGTCATCTCCAACATCGAGACCTTCGACGTCAATGAATTTGACCAGTACCTGCCACCCAATGGCCACCCAGGGGTGCCGGCCACGCACGTCCAGGTCACCTACACCGGCAGCTACGGCATCAGCAGCACGGCGGCGAGCCCCGCGGGCGCGGGCCACGTGTGGATGTCCAAGCAGCAGGCGCCGCCGCCGCCCCCGCAGCAGCCCCCGCAGGCCCCGCAGGCCCCGCAGGCGCCGCCGCAGCCGCCGGCGCCCCCGCAGCAGCAGCCGCCGCCCGCGCCCCCGCAGCAGCCGCCGGCGCACACGCTGACCACGCTGAGCAGCGAGCCGGGCCAGTCCCAGCGAACGCACATCAAGACGGAGCAGCTGAGCCCCAGCCACTACAGCGAGCAGCAGCACTCGCCGCAGCAGATCGCCTACAGCCCCTTCAGCCTCCCGCACTACAGCCCCTCCTACCCGCCCATCACGCGCTCGCAGTACGAGTACACTGACCACCAGAACTCCGGCTCCTACTACAGCCACGCCGCCGGCCAGGGCTCCGGCCTCTACTCCACCTTCACCTACATGAACCCGGCGCAGCGGCCCATGTACACCCCCATCGCCGACACCTCCGGGGTGCCGTCCATCCCGCAGACCCACAGCCCCCAGCACTGGGAACAGCCCGTCTACACACAGCTCACCAGACCTTGAGGAGTCCCTTCGGCAAAGGGCGACGATTGGCGTGATGATCATAAAAATAACCGAAGAAAGAAAGAACCAGAATTTCCTTTGGACATTTTTGTTTTGTTTTGTTTTGTTTTATGTTTTTTTTTTTTCTTATTTCTTAAAGACATTTAAGCTAAAGGCAATTCGTACCTAGATTCCGACGCAGAAACACAGAAACATTAGCTTTCCAAACGCATGACCACCTTGTTGCAAATCAGTCAGTGGCCAGGCGGCTCTTGGCTAAGTGGACCAGCAAAATGGACAAACTGGACTTGAAAACGTTTTTCAAAGCAAGCGTGGAGGACGATGGAGAGTCGCGTGACCAGTTTGCCCAATCTCTCTGCCTGTTTGGACTTTGTAATTATTTTTTAGCAGTAATTAAAGAAAAGAGTCCTCTGTGAGGAATATTCTCTATTTTAAATATTTTTAGTATGTACTGTGTATGATTCATTACCATTTTGAGGGGATTTATACATATTTTTAGATAAAAATTAAATGCTCTTATTTTTCCAACAGCTAAACTACTTAGTTGAACAGTGTGCCCTAGCTTTTCTTGCAACCAGAGTATTTTTGTACAGATTTGCTTTCTCTTACCAAAAAAAAAAAAAGAAAAAAGAAAAAAAAGAAAAAAAAAGTGTGTGTGTTGTATTAACATAGAAAAAAAAACACAAATTCGTGTTATTTGATCAGTTTGGGGGGTTAGCTTTGCTTAATGCCTCAGGCTTTTCTGATTCAAGGAGGCGCTGCCTTAGAAAAATAAAGGCCTTATTTTGCAAGTATGGAAGTACACGATAGTCTAGAGAAGCATTTGGTAAGCTTTATCATATATATATTTTTTAAACGAGAAAAAAAAAAAACACCTTGAGCCTTAAAACCATGCTGCTGAGAAAGACTTGCGCTCTTTCCTCCCGCGTTTGCTTGTTCGCTGCAGTCTTAAGAAAGAAGCAAGAGGCAAGCGGAAGACAGGCCGTCCTGTCCGTCTTGGGGATGTTTCAGCAGTCACTTCGTGCCCCAGCACACTGCCCCCTGGTTGCTTGCCTGGCCCCTTGTCGAACAGATGCTAGAGTCTTCTCACTTACACTGTCACCTGTGCCTCTCTGAACACCAGCAGTTAACCTTCAGGACATTCCACATGCTAAAATTATTTATTTTGTAAGGAGAGGTTTTAATTAAAAAACAAACAAAACAAAACTTCCTTTTTTTTTTAATTATTTTTAAAATTTACCTTCTTATTCAAATAGGTTGTTGGAGCCTTCCTCAAAAGGTTATGGTCATCTGTTGTTAAATTATGTTCTTAACTGTAACCAGTTTTTTTTTTTTATTTATCTCTTTAATCTTTTTTATTATTAAAAGCAAGTTTCTTTGGATTCCTTGTCTTAGATTTGTATAAATGCCTTTTGTCTGTTCTTTTTTTTTTTTTCTTTGTTATTTTTGTTGAAAACAAACTGGAAACTTGTTTCTCTTTTTTTTTGTACAAATGAGAGGTTGCAAATGTAGTATATCACTGAGTCATTTGCAGTGTTTTCTGCCACGGAACTTTGGGCTGCCTAAATTTGTGTGCTTGTGTGTGTTTGTGTGTGTGTGTGTGTGTGTGCGCGCGCGCGTGTTGACAATACAATGCAAGCATGTGTCATGGATATTCCCCTGCATGTTCTCTTGGACAGAGGGAGGAAAGGGGGAGGGGATCGGCCCACTGACAGACCTTAATTCTTAATTACTTCTGTGGCTGGAGAGTTTGAGGATTGCTTTTTAAAAAAGACAGCAAACTTTTTTTTTTTATTTAAAAAAAGATATATTAACAGTTTTAGAAGTCAGTAGAATAAAATCTTAAAGCACTCGTATAATATGGCATCTTTCAATTTCTGTATAAAAGCAGATCTTTTTAAAAAATATTTCTGTAACTTAAAAAAACCTGGCATTTAAATCATATTTTGTCTTTAGGTAAGGTTTGGTTTGTGTTTGTGTTTTGTTTGTTTCCTTGTTTACCCCCAAACCTTTTGTTCTCTCTGTGAAACTTACCTTTCCTTTTTTTCTTTTCTTTTTTTTTTTTTTTTTGTATATTATTGTTTACAATAAATATACATTGCATTAAAAAGAAAACTGCCCTATGGACTTTTTCTTTTGTTAAAAGGATGATCTGAAGAATTTGGGCACAAAAAAAAGAGATCGTTCCACGCTGATCAATGTGTTGCTTTTGTTTCTGGTGTGCACTTTTGGCAGTCCTAAACTCGGCACTGGGAAGACGACATGTCCTCAAAAATCTACGCAGAAGAATCTTGACAAGTGCCACCACAGTGGGTCCCAAAGAGAATTGCATGTCAGCAGTTGCAGGCAAAACACTTGTTGTGGTTTCAGTCACCTCATGCTTTAGGGCAAAAGCTGCTCTGTTATGGAAGTCAGAGGGAATGTCACACCTGAAATCAGTAGCTTCTCAAGAGACACACAGGAGAGGGCCACTTGCCTGTCTGACGTCAACAGAGCAAACTCTCTGTTATTGTGAACACATACCCCCAAAACGGAGTGTCCATTTAAAAGGCAAAGAAAACCACAGTGAAACAGTGTCCAAAGGAGACCAGAGGGACATCTGTTCGATTAACCCCTTAAATAGTTCAGAGTTTCTCTGCAGGGACCATGGAGTGAAATGTTTTTTTCTGCTCCCTCCAGTTTAACTCACCCTGAGAAGACGCAAAGCCATCGCAGAAGGAATAAGCCCTAATCCTGTTTTCCTTGGCCCCAGTTAGATGGGAGTTTCCAGGATCAGAGAAACGTTCAGGTCATTTTTCATTAAACAGATGAAATCACTCCTTCCTTCCCACCCCCACACAGAGACACCCCGCCCCCACCCCAGCTGATGGGAGTAGTGTCTCCAGGGAGTCAGGTCTCTCTCACCTCTCACTGGTCTAACTGCTGGGCCCGCAGTCTCTGACCCTTGTCACCAGCATCCAGACTCTCTGGTCTTCCCTCACATTGTCTGTTTTCGCTTATTGGGCTGCTGGCTTGCGTCCCACGCCAGGAGCATGACAACCAGGAAAATGCTAGTTATCAAATCGAGGCACTATTAGCCCTGGGCCTCCTTGGCAAATTCCTTCAACACGCATCTGCTGAGGGCCTGTGACACCTCCCCGCCCCCCACCCCACCTCTGGCGTCAGACTCCGCTGCTTGTTGGTGCCACAGCATTCGATTCACTCAGGCCCAGAGTCTACCCTCCACTCTTACAAAATCTCTGTGTTACCCCCCTTGCCAACGCTCACAAAGTCCTTTGGAACAGTCTCTGTGATGTCAAATTCTTGTCTACCCTTATTCGCCGTATCCCTTTGTGTATTAAAATCAACACACACCACCCCGCCATGAGCAACCCTTTACCTACCGGATCCACAGTGTTTGCTACATCGTTCTGTCTACTGCTAGAAATACGCTCCGTTCCTCAGTATGTGGCCCTCGGCAGGGCTTCTTAGAGCCAGAATATTTTGTCAAAACATGAACTTGCATAGGCGACCTCGAGCAAACCGCTTACTTCCCTATGCCTCAGTTTCTCTTTCTGTCGAGAATGTTTATCGTCCCTCCCTCATGTAATAGGCTTGTTATCAGAGCAGTTTTTTTAACAAGGGGTAGTCTGAGAATGGACTGGCTCTGAGTTTCCTGATCTGGACAGGGTTCCTACTGCTTGGGAATAAAAGGTAAATGTTTGGGGTTTTCACAAGTTCCCCAAATGGTTCTGACACACAGGAAAATACAAGAGGCGGCAGAGAGGGAGAGAGAGAGTGCATGCCTCTGAATTCACTCATCCCCATCTACCAGGTCTTGTCAAAAATCAGCATCACCAGATTAAAACATATTTTAGAGGAATTTTTAGTCTAAATCCAGAAACGCAGAGCTTATTGCCCTGACAACGTCTTAGAAACCCAGGAAAGAGTCCTCCGGACCAGAGGAGGCTTGTGTTCACATTCAGGGTTGTTTGTTTATTTGCACTCAAAATAATTTTTTTTTTTCTATTTTAACAAAGGAGAATTTAAAAACTCACTTCGAGCCAATCTTTTGGGCTGTTATTAAAATGGCACTTACGGACTAGTGTGAGCTGTGTTTGACTTTCCCACCTCCCCTCCACCCCATGCTTTCCTTTCCCCTGATTTCCAAAATGGACATTTTTGAGGCACCACTGTGGCACTTTTGAAATTAATCGGTGACAGTTGCTATAGCCAGAGATGGACATCTTATAATGCTAAAGAAGCTAAAGCTTTAGGCCTTGTACTTAATCTCATACCTTTTAAATTTATGTTCCTTTTCTTAAAGAACACCCTCATCAAACGAACAAACAAACAAACAAACAAACAAAAAGCAATGAAAACAAAACAAAATAAAAACAGATAAGCTCCAAGCCCAACCAGACGCGGGTCTGCCTGTGGCCATAGTTATTGAACAGTAAGCCATGATACCAAGAGCTGCAAGCAAGATGCTTTTCTTCCTGTTCTCAACAGCGTCCGACACTTAGTAGGTGCTTTATAAATACCAACCTCTCATCATATCCGTGGACCTGATGGCAACATCACAGAGTACATTATCAGGAATCTCTACCACGATTTCTACCACTTGACCTTACATAATCTCCTTACCCCTCTGAGACACAAATGAATTTTATTTCTCAAAAGATACTGTCTCATGGGCTTAATAGCGGTTCAGGGAAGCAAAGCCCACATGAGATGTTCATTACCTCTCCTACCTCATTTCTTTACTTCCTTTTTCCACTCATTTCTTTTTTGCCCGTCGTATGCCACGTCTCGCCTGCATTTTCTTAGGGTCTCCCATTGCCCCTGGCAGCCGAAAAAAGTTTGCTGGGCCCTAACTGAGCTCTCAGACTAGAACTCTTTTTAAAACCCTGGATATCCGAAGAAGAATCATGTTTAGACTGAATACGACATGGGGCAGGCAGTGAGGTGGGATTTGCATTCGTTCAAAACCACCAGGTAAAATTCGGGTAATATGTACTTTACCTTGAAGCAACTGCTAGGCACAGGTCTTGACATTTCAGTTTACATTGAACTTGGTCCGAATACCATGATTTCGTGCTGCCATTTTCCACCTGAGGAAGACTTCTGCTCCTCGTTCTTCCCATGATCATTCGTGGAGCATCTCCTGTGGGTGAGGATTCAACAGTGAATAAGAGACGTAGGCCTGCCCTCACGGGGCTTACACTTTAGGGTAGAGAAGTCGAGAAAAAACGCATATTCTTCCTTGATATTTCTTTATTTACCTGCCATGAAAAAAAAAATCCAACTGATTAAGGCCAGTTGGAAGGCTGTTGAAGTCATCCAGGTGAGAAGTGACAGTGGCCTCGTCTAAGAGGGCAGAGGAAGAGAGTAGTGGTCAGGTTCGGAAACGATTATGGTGAGAACTTCCTGACTTCTTTTATTCTCTCCTAAGCTCCATCCATTTTTCAGTGACGTGAAATCTACTCTGATCCAATTTACATATGAGTAACCCGCTGCGTTTTCACCCTAGCCATTCCCTCTTCCTACTGCAATAACAGCCTCTTTCCCTCCCTCTTCCTCTTGATGAAACATGATTTGTGTATCTCACAAAACCCTTTCCACCAGGGACCTCCAGAGAAAGACCTAAGCCCAGGTGTCCAAGAGGGTCCCTTGATCTCCAGAGATTTGATTAATGCACCCCCGGGTTTATGGAATCGGAAATTTGGAAGGTAGGGAGGTCTTTCAGTTTGTGTTCTCATTGCAAAAATCCTTTACACAACATCTCAGCCGTTGTAGCTCCTTAGTCTTTTCTAGAATGCTTACATTAATTGGGAACTCACTTCTGTCGCAGAGATCTATGATTACAGAAAAATCTTATCTCTGTGGCTTCCAACCTACGGTAGAAGAGGTAACCCCCTTCTACACCAGTATGAGGTGAGTCTCATCTTCCTTCCAAACGGTAGGCCTTCAGCTGTTTGTGCATTGTACACCTGACATGGTCTTCAAACCCTTCCCCAACTTGTCATTCTTTTTTGAATGTATTTTACTTATTAGCATTCCTCTCAAATTAGCGCGCCCAGGATCATTTCTAGGACTCCAATTTTGGTCTGACTCATATGGAATACAAACAGAGTCAGCCCTTTCGGAATCAGAAATTTGGGATCAGAAATTTTAATGTAAATTAAAATCATATTCATTATTGTCATAGCCAAATCACCCAGTTATGTTATGGTTAGAAATTTCTCACCTATCGTGTAATCGTGCAATTGATTTTTTTTTTTTTTAGCTTAATTACCAGCTTTTACATTTACCTCTGTCTTGACTGGAGCATGACATACATGAAAGGGAGGAAAGGGACTGACATCATCAAGCCCTTACTTTGCCAGACACAGTGACAGATGTTTTATATACATGATCTCATTTAATCCATTTAATAACCCACGGAGACAGGTGTTATTCTTACAGTTTTATTTAAGAAGGAAACTGAGGCTCAGAGAAATTAAGCCATTAACCTAAGGTCATGTAAACTAGAACCCGGTATAGGCAACTACCTCTGATCCTCACTCCACTAGCTGCCTCCCCCAGGCCCCAACCCGCTTGAGTCCTCGGTTTTCCAAAGAGAATACGAAATAGAGCTTATAATGGGGAAGGAAGAACACATTCTTATGTTGTATATTATGCTACAGGAAACACGTTTTAACGCAAAATCTGACCATATGACCCACCCACCCCCCCCCCCCGACACACACACACACATCACCATCTTATTCCACATCTTCCAAGGTGCACCTGTTCACTTGGAATGGAATCCAAATTCTTTACCAAGGATGCAATGCCCTACTCCAGGGGTTTGCAACCATCACCTATGGACCAAATCCGGACCATCACCTATCGTTATAAACAAATTTTTATCGAAATGCAGTCATGCCCATTACCTTACACATCATGTACGCTGCTTCCCCGCCATGCCGGCGGAATGGAGTAGTTAGAACAGAGATGATGGCCTGCAAAGCCTAAAATACTTACTCGCCGGTCCTTACAGAAAAGGTTTGCTCACCCTTTCCCTACACAATCCAGCCCTTGCCTGTGTCTGTGACCTTGTCTCTTGCAATTATCCGCCTTATTCCCTCTGCCTTCTTTCTCTTTCTTAAATCTGTCAAGCTCTTTGCCATTTAAGGGCCTTTGCAATTGCTGCTCCCTTGGCCTAGAGCACCTTTTCATCAGACCTTTCCCTGTTGTCTCTTTTCTGTCTTGCAGTTCTCAGCTCAGACATCACCTCCTCCAAGGTCAACCTTACTTGACCATCCTAGACTGGTCCACACTGCCGTCACCCCAGTCACATGCACATCAACCATCGCTTCCTGACATTACCTGTGTTATTTATGCGTCTGTTCCTTCCGACTAAGGCTTTGAACTTCGTCTTATTCCCAACTTATCGCCAGCGCCATAGCTATTGATGAATTCATGAATCTATTAGGCTGCTTTTATTCCCCTAGATCCTCAGGCGGGAATTGAGTATTAGGGGTTTCAAGGCAAAAAGTTATCAGATACGCTATAATTAAATAACCAATTAAGTGAACATTTGGTGAGCGTTCACTATTGCAGGCAGACCTCCGAAACTAATAAAAGAAGGAGCTCACAAGAAAAAAAAAGATGGAAGTAACTAAACCAACAATAGCACTGAGCGTTGAGTTAGAGGGGAGCATGGAATGCTATAGACACGCAGAACATGGAAAGGCAGACAGAGCCTTCCGGAGGCAGGGCCAGTGGGCTCACTGAGGGAAGACGTCTCAGCAACAGAGAAGGGACTATGCAAGACAATTGGAGAGATGGAAGAGGTTCTCAGTTAGGGGTGCCTACAAGTTGGCTCCATGTGCCCAGGACTCGAAAAGGGTAGGTAAGTGGCGAGGGATATGTTGAGAGACAGGCGATGGGGGAATCATGGGGAAGTTTAGAAAGGATTTAACCAGGAGAATGACCAGAGCTTGATTCCCCCTACGCCAGCCCAGCTTTTTGACTTTGCTGCCCAAATCCGGGCATCGGGAGATCTCTTAGGCGTCTCTTCAAGGGCGTGGCTATGAGATTCTAGGAGTAGACGTGGCAAAATTTAAGAGCTGGTGGGTCGTGGACCCAGGAGATGGGGTCAAGGGTGACCTCTGGTGACAAGGTGAGAGGTGTTGCCATTTAACAAATTGTGGCATATAGGAATGTAGTTGGAACTGCTTGGAGGGCATTCGAATGTGTATGTGGATTAACCTACAATGCAAAATAAACACAATACGTGGATTGTGATCAAACGCAGCTTTATTTTGCCTTGACTGTCTCTTTAGACTTTATTCAGGAGCTGGGATCTTCTCTGGGCCCCGAGTGATCATTGGGGGGTGTGACTGCCACGTGGGGGAATGAGAATGTGACTTTTCCCAACATTCTCAGAAAATAAAAAGTCCTCTGGTTATAAAATTAAAACATTTCTAAACGCCTCATTCCTGTAACCGAAATGTCCCATCCTAGGAAATAACCAAAGCGGGTTAATATGAAATCTTCTTCCCTCTTCAACTCATGCTTAGTTCAGGATGAAAACCTTAGTGGAGAAGAAGGTTCCTCTGCATGGTCCCTGGTCACCTCCTTCCCACTAGCTAGCTGCTGTTTTCTGTCTGCCCAGCAGAGTCGGAGGAGGCGGGACAAACAGGAAAGGAGAGGGGAGGGAAATGAAAGGCTCGTTTATCTGGATGGCATCTCACTGTTGAGTCCTGGTAGGTGGTGGGCCAGGCACTTGATCAGGGAGACTCTTTTTCCTGGGGACACGTTCCTAACTCCCCAACTGTGCAGCTGTCTTGACTCGGGTCGGTGTATCACTCTTCAGACTGGTAGTTTCCACCTCCTACCCCACTGCTGAGCATGCTCAGGCCACGCCCAGCCTCTTTCTGCGAGGTCCCCCTGCCCCTGCAGGCGACCTTGCTAAACGGGACCGCGATGACCCCGGGCTTGCTCTACCTCCCAAAGACCACACCGAGTTGCTGGAAACACATCGCTCACCGAAGAGAGGTCACCACCCCTTACGTTCAACACAAGTTCCCTGGACGTTTGAGCTAGGTACCCGCTCTCTGTATTTCTTTACTGTAGGAACTCATTGCAAAGCTTCGTGAGCAGACTCTTTGAAAGCCTCATTGGCTCAACGTGGGGTTAGTGGATAACGCCAGCGCGCCCCCCCAGTGAGGAGGGCATGAGCACCACGCCACAGCAACGACTGTCCAGAGAGCACCCTCCATGGACTTCCTTTCTTATTCCTGACTCTGCCCCACCCCTCGCTTCATCGAGGTAAAAATAAAAACGGTAAAACTTGCCTACAGCGAGGTGCAGAGATCTCACATGCATCCCTCTGTGACTTTTGATAAAGGCGTACATACGTCTGAGCGATCGAATAGAGAACATCACCATCGTCCCAGAAGGTGTCCTCATTCCCTCTTCCAGTCGGCTCCCACCTCCCAGAGACAGCCACTGGTCTGGTTTCTATCACTACGCATTAGATTTGCTTGTTCTTGAGCTTCTTATGAATGGAATTGTACGATAGGCACCCATTTATTTCCAGCTGGCTTCTTTCGTTCAACATGATTTTCATGAAATCATCAAAGCTGCACGTATCAGGGGTTTATGCTCTTCTCTTGCTGGGTAGTATTCTCTCATATAAAGATCCACTGATGTATTTATCTATCTTCCTGCTGAGGGACATTTGGATTTTTCTTTTCTTTTTTTTTTTCTCATTTGGAACTATTGTGAATAAAGCTGCTCTAAATCGCTCTTGGGAAAATACCTAGAAATGTTATTTCTGGGTCATAGAACAGATAAACATTCAGCCTTGGAAGGACCTTCCGAGCTGTTTTCCAAAGGGCGTCCGTCCTGCGACACCTCCCCGCACCCCCCGGCAACATAGGAGAGCTGCACTTTCTCTACATGCACACCGGCATTTGCTGTCGGGTTTTCAAAATTTTACACTTATTTTTGTCGGTGTGAAATGGCATCTCGTGCTTTTAGTTCGCATTTCCAATGACCCCTCGTCCTCACTGTCATTCCCTTGCCCATCGTTTTGCATTGCAGAAGTAACGTGACATCAGATCTGACGGCCCCCTATACTCTTCCGGAACCCAGGTGTTTATTTCCTCTCTTCGGATGGGAAGAGTTTAGATAGGCACTTTGCTTACGACTTTCCATGTTCGCAGCTGCCTCTACCTTGTATGAATCCAGCCAGACCCACACAGGGTGTGCCAAGCACCGTGAGGGAACCAGTTGTACTGGTCCCCCGGGTCCAGTTGGAGACAAAGGTGACTGGAAACCAGAAGTGTCTAATATAAGACTCTCAGCTCCCTTACCGGCAGCTTGGGAGGCAGAGGAAGTCAGGATAATGGAAGGGAACGTTAAATCCCGAATCAACATCCGAACTTCTGGATGGTGCTTATTCAAATTATCCTAAATTCTCTCATCTGTGGAGAGCTGACCCACTTCTGTGCAGATAAAGGACCTTGCAGAAAGATGATGTTTGTGGGGCTTTCACACTTTATAGCTGAAAGCCCCTAAAAAGGGTTAGATTTGTTCCCATCTTGAGTGTCCTTCATCTCAGAAAAAAAAAAAAAAAAAAAAAAAAAAAAAGAGGCACTTCTCTTATAGGGTTCCCCAAAACAGAGATAGGGAAAGGAGCCTGGAGCCTCGTTCCCCTGATGCTTGAGGACTCTGCGTCTCAGAACGACCATGCATTGGGCCCCAGCTCCCCAGTCAACACATCTGCCTCTCTCCGGAGCCAATTTTGAAAGTCCCTGAAATTTCTGAAGCCTTCACTGAACATGAGCACACATCTGACCTCTGAGTTGATTTCAACACCCAGCTGGCCCCTGTCTGAACCTCTGCCTCCATGGAGAATTCTTGAAATCTATCCTATCCTCCACCTGCAGCTGTTTTGTGGGATCTGACAAAAATAATAATAATATGGCATCTTTAAATCCCCTCAATGTCCCTGCTCCTCGATCCCCTGTCCCCCCACCAAGACTCTTTCACATTCTGTTATCTGGTCATTACGATTCAGCCATAATATAAGTGGTTAACTGTTGAAACCGAGCCTTCTCATCGTGCCAGACGACAAAATGAAGATGGCAGAAAAGTAACTTGAGCAACAGAGTATCAGAAATCAGCCATGAGCAGTAGCTGATCAATGGACACGAGGCCAAATGAAATTCAGCTGTCCAGCTAGAGGCCCGCACCCTTAGCTATTAATCAAGACAGTCTCAGAGGCATAGAGTGTGGAAAGAACTGTCTTGCTTTGGTCTATTTAGCCATATTGCTCAAGAAGTCGTAATCACCAAAACAAGTGTCTCTTCCTCATCCGCCAGCTGGCAGGCTCCAGGCTAGAAGCTAGAGGTACAGAGGGACCCCACACTTAGTAAGGAGGGAACCCTATGAAACAAGTAATTTTAATAAATTATGGAGGGCTATGTTCCTGGACTAAATATAGTCAAGGGAGTCAAATGAATAAAGACTTGATTGTCAGGAGTTTTCTAGCTTCTAAAATTGACCATCTGAATGTATATCGCTTTTAAATACCGTGTGAAAAATGTAATCCTTCATCAAATATCATCGGATAAATAGATTCACTGAAAAAAAAATCAATATCCTGATTTGTAGAACCATGTTCCATTTGATTAGCATGTAGATTACCCTATCTGGCAAGCTTATACTTTAGTACAACTTTAGAGATTGAACTGAAACTATAATTACCACTCACTATTGATGGTGGTGGAGGTGGTGGCAAATTCCTCGCTTTCCCAGAAACTCTGCTCGTGCTGATATGATATCTGCCCTCTTGCCCCAAGTTGCCACATTTTCACTCTTGATTTCTCAGAGCCACCCAGCCCGAAAGTCCCTCTGGAGGAAGAGGCCCCTGGCTTTTGAAACGAAGCCAACGGTTATGACTAAATGTCCTATTCACTGTATCCTCTTGGTCAGGCGTTGACAAAAATGATACGGTGTGCTGACCTGCTGTTGACTTTCTGTGCCAAGACGCCAACAACGACAACAAAAACAACAACGACAACAACAAACCCAGGTCTAAACGAAATTGGAGAAAGTTATGTGAAGTTGAAGAAAGAATGGCCACGGTGCACAGACAGTTAACCGCCAGCAGCAAAGAGTCTCTGTTATATTAAAAGATAATTCCATCTCCGTTTTTGCAGCCTGGCTTGGAGAGCGACAAGGGGAAGAAGGGTGAAGGGAAGGTCTGGTGACCCACGGGGTGGGCGTGCGCGTGCTGGCGACAGTGTGTTTGGCGATACCCAGCGCCGAGGAACAGAATCTTGACAGACTGCAATGCCCCCCTCGGGCTGCGACCCACCCCACAAGCTGCTGTTGTCCTGCCACAGCTGTTTCCGTTTTTTATTACGATTTTCTTCGCCTTTCATTTTCCAGGCCAAGGGGAAGCTCAGGGGGCCCATCTGTTTCTCTCTTGCCCTTTTCCTGTTCCCAGAAGCAAAGCACACACAGGCATGTGTGCACACACACTCCGCACCGGGCCACCACAGAGTCCTCGAGGACAACGAAGAACAGGAACCAGAAGTGAACCTCACCCACCCATCAGCACTCCAGGGACCTGGAACAAGAGGCCGCTGAAGGGGGGGCCAGGGGGTGAGGAGGTGGTGTCCTCAGGAAGCTTTACAGGAAGAGTGTATGACAAGAGAAACTTCCAAAACGGCACCCGAACTGTCTCAATAAAACAACAGGTTTTCTTCCTAGGAGAGCTTTGTTCTGTTTTGTTTTTACTTAAACTTTCTTATTAAAAAAAACAAAACCACAAAACAAAACAAAACAAAAACAAAAATAAACAAAAAGCAGGCTTTGTGGTGAAAGCCCACAGTGCAAAATCACTCTCCAGTCCAGAAAACCTAAGAGAAATGATCTCATCAGGCTTAAGAAAAGTTAGCAACTAATTGAAAGAGCAAATTTCCCCTTAAGATGGAATGAAATAATGTCACTCCTAACAAGAATGGCACCATGGAAGCCAGCCAAAGGCCCCAGGGCCCCAAAGACAAAACTAGGTCTTTGAGAACACTGTCACTTTACAGTACTCAAAGTGGACTTTGGAAGGGAGAGGGAGACAGGAGGAGGGAGGAAAAATAGTTAATAGCTCCTTATAGAACGAGAGAACGAGCAGAGAGAATGAGTGGGGTTCTCTGTTATCTGTCTTTGTCCAAGTAGCCCTTTGTCTCCTTACTGGTACTTGTCCCCCAAATCACTGAAATCATGATCAGGAAGCTAAAGTCTAGAGAACCCTGGCTTTGGGCCTGGATGCGAATAGGATTCTTCCTTATGATAAATGACAACGTCCAATTTGAGAACCTCCTGAAATGGAACAGTCTTAAACCAGAAGCTACAGCATCTGCAGTTTTGGGTGGTTTCTGTTAGTTCGTTTGTGCTTTTTATCCATTGGCAAGTGCAATTAGGAGCTGCTATAAGCAGTGTCGAGAATTTGGGCCTCATCATTACAAACTCCAAAGAAACCAAGGTCACCTGCAGATGGCCTGGGGAGGCAGACCAGTGGCAAAGACATGGGAGGCGTGAAAATGCCTGAAAAGCAAGGAACCAGAATGGACAGCCTCTAACCACCGGCACGTTCCTGTGGATTAAGGCCTGGGGCGGGATGCCGCCAGGCTTGAAGCGAGAATCAAGGGAGTGACTGAGGCCGGAGGGCGGAAGGCAGTGAACTCATTGGATTTTTTCAGTAACTTCCAAGGTCATTTCAAAAAAGCGTATGAGATCATGCCCGGCGCCTTGTACGGAGCCGAGAAAAGGGTTTCCATTTCTTGTCGTACCTTCTCCACCAGGCCGCCATCGTAGCCTTAGCAAGCACCTCCGTCTCTGACTGCCATCCATCTCACACGCTGCTATCCAACCCACAATCCTGGGGCACAGCCCAAGTTCCTCCCCGCTATGTCTCACCCAACTCAAACGGTTGTTTCACGGGCCCTCTCTTGTTTGCGTAATAAGATGCAGAAACTCCTGAGCGTCCCCCACTGCCTCTGGACTCTCTCGCCCCTTTCCCCACCATTCCGCTTCCCTGGCTCTGTGTTTCCGCCAGCCTCAAGTTCTGGTGGCTTTTCTTCCTCGTCTCTCTCTGAGTTTTGCTCATGGCACTGTTCCCCTCAAAATGCCTTTTCCCCGTGACTTCTATCCACCTTCTGTCCATCTCAATATTTCAAGCCTTTCCTCTGCCTCGTCCACCTCTGCCCTCACGCCGAAGCTCAAAGAACATCTCCTTCCGATAAACCGCCAAAGCATATTGAAGGGACTGTTCGACTTGATCAACTCTAAGATGCCATGGATTGAAAGACAAAAACAAAAACAAAAAAAGTGCTTCTTAAAATCAATAAAATAAACATGTTCTGATACGAATCTTTTCTACACATTTCACCTGTGTCGTAGTTACTGTGTCTTCTTCTGAACAATCTTCTGGGCATGACCTCTGGCTGGTCAACTTTGTGCTCATCAAACGTGGCACCGTGCTGAGATGGTATTTATATGCGCACACAAGACTATATATCCGCACAAACATGAAAAACTGATAGTAGGAATGAGTAAGCATTTCTGACTTCAAGAACCTTTGTATAGGTATTCGATTTATTAAATGTTTAGCTAAACATGTATCCTTACATAGTTTTAAAAGCCTAACTCATGCAGTTCAAAATATTGGCTGATATTGACAAAATATAAGCACTTATACAGATGAATGAGGAAGAATATAAAAATGACAGACTATCAAAGCATATTGTGCCTGAGCACCTACTAAGTGCAGAAACTCTGCAAACCACCTGATATATATATATATATATATATATATATATATATATATATATATATATATATATATATATACACACACACACACACATACACTTTTTATCTTAATTCTCACCACAGCCCTGTGAGATAGGTACTATGATTCCCACGTTACAGGCGAGCTCTCTTACATTCGATCGTTGGTCGAGCCCGGGTCCTCACTCCAATGCAGCTGAATCAGGATTTGAACCCCCTTTATCTCGATGCCAAAGTCTGAGCTCCAAAATTTCTAGACAATGTCTCATCTAGTTCTCTCATCAAAGAAGTAAAATTGCATTTGCTCTACTACAAACGAACAAATCTCACTGCCAAGCCTGCGGCTGCCCTGCTGTCACTCAAGGAAGAAATTGGGGCATCTCAAGGTTTGGTTCCAAGGGAGGCTGCGTGAGGCCATGCAGGGCATTCTGGAATTTTCCTCCCTCCTCAGAGGGAGAAACCAGCAAGGATCTTCCTATGTGACACCCTGGAGGTTGCAGATAGGAAAACAAAAACAAATACAAACAAACAAACAAAAAACACCAAAACCCAAAATATATCAGCCTGGGTCTTCTGAGAAGCAGATACTGAGATGCGTTTAAATAAATGAGCAGGGACTTTATTAGAGGAAATGCCTGTGTGAGGGGAAATAGGGAGGGAGCTGGAAAAGCTGGGAGAGCCATCGTCAAACCACAGTGCGAGTCTGACCCTGAGTGAAAGAGCGAGAAAAGCATCCTAGTCTGCAGGGCAAGACTGCACAGGAGTTATCCGGCGAGCGCCAGCCTCCGCGAGAATGCTCGCTCTCCCTTAGCAAGGCATCCTTGCTGCACTCAGCCCTTGGCCAGGAGCAAAGTGCGGAAGGCCTGGCTTCTCCACCAGCACGGCGTCAGCTTTCACAGAGCTTCTGTCAATGACTTTGGCCAACTCTGCTACCTGCAGGTGGAGGTATATTCTCCTAGGAGAAAGAGAAGGGGGGCGCTCAGCTGAATGCAAGCAGACCGTGCGCATGCGTGTCGAGGAGACTGCATGGTTGATGAAGAATGGGATGAGACCGGCTCAGACCATGAGCTCAGGAACCCCCGAAAACTATGGACTCAGCCATTGCATCTTCCTCACGTGCTCTGTGAGCCCAAGAAAGCACTATTCACACTGGATGAGGTGGATTCCCCTGAGCTACTTTACCATGCATAGGTATTTATGATAAAAGACTCTCCATTTTCTCCACTAATGTGACATCTAGGCTTTTCTTTTTAACTGTAAAAATACCATGTGTGGTGTGAACAATGAACAAATTGCGGATCTGTAGAATAAGAAGTTGAAGAACCCACTCACTCCAGCTCCTACTGGAAAACTTCGTTAACCATTGCATGTGTGCCCTGTAAACACACGAATGAGAAGTAGGGCGATGTGATTTATTGGACTTCTATCTATCTAGCACCTGGTGCTGAGCACCTGTCTCCCTTGATCCTCCTGATGACCCCATGGAGGGCAATACTGCATTTTGACTCAGGATTCAAGGGAGAAAAAAAGATCTGTCCGTTCATCCAGTCGTAATAAATTGCCTGTCTTAGTTTTCGGTTGTTAGACTAAAATTACCCAACTAGGGAAAAGTTGATTCTTGAAAATGATGGAGAGTTCCTCTCCCTATCACAGATCAGCAGATGATTCCATAAACCCCAAATCATAGTCCTATTCTCAAATGACTGCATATGCTTTTGAACACATAGACACTATCCCAGACGGATGGAACATAATACAACTAGACGGGCTAAATGAAGACCGTGTTTACTTTTGATCATCTCTGTTTACAAGGCTGTGAGATCTGCCCACTGGACTTCATTGGTCACCGAAGGAATTATTACCCTGAGTTGGAGACCCTGAATTTTTTATCACCTCTCTCCCCCAATGGTCTCAAGTTATGAATTTCAAGCCACTATTAATGTGGCCACACAGATATTTAAGACTTCTGTAGACAGCATGCAACTAACCATCTCCTGTTAGTTGAAAATTAGCTCACTAGCCATTCAAGTTCACGTCCGAACTCCTTTACATTAAGGAGGGCTCATGAAGGTTCCTTGAGTCTCAAAACTAGAATTTCTCTAAAGCTATGGAGACAGGAGGAAGCCTCAAATGGGAGATGGAGCCAGCTGTGAGAGGCAAGCATTATGCAAAGAGTCCTATGTACACGTGGGTTACAAGTCAACCACTGTAGCCACCAGTTGCTTTTTTTTTTTTTTTTTTGTACTCAAATAATTTTATTGGAGTAGTTACGCAAGTAAGTCCTACAAGATACCAGCCCATACACTTTCTATCTGTCTGCTTTGTCTTCGGAACTTCACCTGCAGGTGTGTATTTACCAGAAGCAAATAACACAGTAGCCAGACAGACATGCTTGTCTATGGCTGGGGGCCCAGCACGGACCACAGACTCTTAAAGCAGAAGGAAATACTGGTGCACAGATCAAGTCTCTCACCCTTGGCATTGGAACCCTGGCCACCAACTCAGAAGACGGGTACCATCAGCGAGCACCAGGAAGAATGATGCCAAGAGCAAATGAACATGTCACCCCAAGAAAAATGGATGGGGCAGGACTGATTATTGCTCAGAAGATTACATGAGCCAAAGGGCAGGGAACTGATATAAATAAAAGACAAACTGGTAAGACGGCCACGATCTTGACCCACTATTGGCTCGATTTTCTCACTGTTCTCTTCCACCATTCTATGTATCCTTCACACTGAATGACCTAGCCTGTCTCCGGCTCGTCCTCCTCCAGCTTCTCCCCCAAATCTCTTGGTTTTTTTTTTTTCACTTATATTCCTCCCTCTACCCGCAATGCCTATTCCCTATCTCTGTATGTTCAAATCCTACCCAGATTTCAAGACTCGTCTCAGATGTTACCTCCTTCATGAATTCATCTGTTATTCCGTCTGTATCCCATTTTATGGCAGTTAGAACTTGGAATAGTATTCTTGCCTAAAGAGTGATCGTTCTAAAATAATTCCGATCACACCAATCTTTCATGTTGAAATGTTTCAGAAGCGCCCCTTGTTTATGGAATAAGGTCTACAGGCTGTTCTAACAGAACCCCAGAGACTGGGCGACTTATAAACAACAGAAACTTGTTTCTCATCGTTCTTGAGGCTGGAAGTCCAAGACCAAGGCTCCAGCAGATTCCGCGTCTGGTGAGAGCCCAACTCCTGACTTGCAGAGAGCCATCTCCTCTCTGTGCCCTCATAGGGCTAGAGAGCTCTCTGGGGTCACTTTCGTAAGAGCGCTAATTCCATTCATGTGGTTTCTGCCCCCATGATCTAATCATCTCACAGAGTCCCCACCTCCCACACTGGGGGTTAGCATTGAATATATGAATGTTGGGGGCAGGGCAGCAAGTACGTTCCTGTAACAGAAATACATCAACTTCTACGTGCCCAGGCCAGGGGATCTTATTATGAGATGACCTCATTAGCAGCACATCGTTATTTTAATCATATTTAAACTTCAGGTGTGCCAGGAATTAGAAAGTAGAAATATATATGTGTGTGTATTTGTGTGTGTGTGTGTGTATAAACAAACAAACACACACACACACACACAAAATAAGCAACACTGAGATGTTTTCTGATTCAGAAGAAATTTTCAACCCTCTTAAAACCACCAGGAGGTTGCTGTGATTTCTCTACTCGTGCATGGAAATGACACTATTAATGGCGAAATCTAACAACGCAAAGATTTCCAGAGGAAAAAAAGAAAAAAAAAAACTACTAAGTCCTGAAATTCCAGTAGAATGCATCATGGACCTTAAACTTGTACCTTTTATGGGAAATCTATTTAAATACAGGTGATCATCTTCCACCTGGGGTTACTAATCTCTTTCGCAGCCCAATCAAAGTAGAAAGTCTGTCCTCAAAAGGGAGCCGGGGCTGCGTTTGAATTTTGTCATCCATCTGTTTGCCTTTACTCTTTAGGTCTCTTTCACACAGCCCAGCTGTTCAGGTACAAATAAGGCACGGTGCATGACAGGACTGGGAGGATGAAGAACAAAACACGTGTGACTCCTGCAAGTAGTGAGGCCAGGACTGTCTTCCCGTCTGCAAATGGGAATCAAAGTCATTACTGATACACTTTAGCTGGATTTTCACTGAAGCTATGTCAAAGCCTGGTTCATTGATAATAGTGTTTCTAGCGTGGGGGCGGGGGGCGGCGGGAATAACATTCTGAATTCCAAACGAAGTTACAAATGAAGGTTTGGAAAACAGTCTCTTCTTCAACTGGAAGTCACATGCGTCTTCATTAAGATATTAAGATCGTAGTCAATACTTTTTAGCTGCTTTCTCAAGACTTTAAGTTCTTATTGAGCTTGTCATTAACCTCAAATCCCATTGTATTCCCATGAACACCCTTACCGACTGATTTTTGAAAGTAAAATTTTCGGGACTTTATTTTTGACCTGGTTGAATATCGTTTAGCTTATTCGTGTCCGCTGCTAATGACTTTCAGATTATTCTGAATTTTGATTGGTAAAGGTATTGATATCAGTTATCCCTTCCAATGATTGATCATGGACATATTTTATAAGCATGTCTTCTATGACTTCATCTGATTTTTATTGATTAAGACGTTGAGCAGGACCACGACAAAGTAGAACTACAAAGATCTGGAGATTTTCTGTCATGTTAACACCAATTTCCCAATTGGGTGCTGAACAGCTGAAATGTGTTTATCCGCGGTGGCCAGCTGAGCACAAATCCCTCCGTTTTCCAATGCCATCCTGCCATCCATGGGTACCAACCACTTACGATGCTAGAGCTTCGTGAGCTGAGACTACCACACTTTTGAAGAAAGGACTCACAAAAGTACATTTAAATTACCACCTGTTTGATTTACTTTCAGTGAAAAGATCTCTTGTGAAATGAGGGGGCAAGAAAATCAGATATTTATATTTCTCAAAACAGAGAAATGCTGCTGAACTGCCCAAAACTCATTCTCCGAGCCAGCGGGTGGGTCATAAGCTCCATTAGTGAGATGCTCTATTTCTCCTTCTCGGGGATGCCATGGCGCAAAGCTGAGCAACTCAAACTTAGCTTTAGAAGCAGTCCTTTCAACTCTGGCCATCAAATCTCGTTCTGGGGAAGAACGAAAGAGATACATTGTAGATAAGTCTTCTAGAACTGGCAGCAACCACAGTCAAGTGAGCCGGGCTCCTGGCCGACCTATTAGAAACAATGTGACGAAGCAGGGACAGTTCCTTCCCAAGGGCGCTATTTCATCAGGAGTCATCCAGTCCCGCCAGCTCTGCCACCCCCATGGCGGCAGTGGTGGGGGAGGGTGGGGGAGGCGATTGTCAATACAATCAGTCATCGGATAGCCTAAGAGACCCTTTGAATTATTTTATTAGCAGAGGTCACCGAGTAAAAGGAAGGTGACAGTTAACATTCAGCGGCTGCCTAAGACGTGCGGGATCGGTGATAAGCACCTCGCCTAACGGGACAGACACTCTCATCCCAGTTCTGCCTGTCGGGACCCTGGGCCACACAGAGTTAAGTCACAAGGCCCAAGTCAGGTGGCTGGGAAACAGCAGAGATGGGCCCTGGACCCAGAGAATCTGGCTCCAAACCCCGAAGTGTACAGCCCCCCACAGTGGAGTGCAGTGAGGAAAGCAAGACCGAAGAAAACCGTACTCTGCCAAATGTGAAGTCCTTCCTCAAGGGCAAAGCTGCAAGAGAACGGCTTGCTCCAAAATAAATTTCGAAGTCCTTGAATGAAGCCCGCGCCACTTTCGTCTCTAGCGATCCTGTCCCCGAACCTCGGTATCGCCTCCCCTAGTGTCATGGATTACAAGGAGATTGGCAGCTCTGAAGGTCCATTTGTTTTCAATTACACTACTCACACTCACACCTTCTTCTAGGTCATTTCCTAAGAGGCGGGAGGGAGACGTGTGGGTCTGCGAGGTTTTGTAAAGCGTTCCCTCTACCTCCCAGCACCCTTTAATTCCCGCTGACAGCACCCACCCCAAGGTGAGGGCCTGGGGCTCTGCAATGCAAAGCAAGAGCAGGGCAGGAGGACCAGAGGGAGGAAAGAGGGGGAAGGGCAGGGGAGGAGGGAGGGGAGGAGCCAGGAGGAAGGAGGAGGGGACCAGAGAGAAGGTAGAGGTAGGGGAGGGGGAGTGGAGGAGGGGAGGGGAGCAGGGAGGAGGAAGAAGTTGCCTCCTCCAAGGAAGACCCTTTTCCCATGGAAATGCACTCTGGCTGGTGCCCGTTAGCACCCCAGATGCATAATGAGGGTTCGGCCTATTGTCATGCAAATCAATTCAGATGACAACACTCTCTCCTCGACAACACACCGCAGCCCAAGAAAGTTTCTCACAGGGCCTCAGCCAATGCTGACCGGAGGCCTCGATGCCATCTTCCATTAATTATTTCCTCCCACCCCCTCGCCCTTGTGAGGTTTGTTGTGGGCTACAGTCCCCTTCATTTCCCAGCTGCTGCTGGCGACTTTTCATTCCGGAGCAGTGGACAACACCTCGATAAACAAAATGAAGTATAAAGAAAAATAAATAAAAACGAGAGGGAAATCCACATTTCAGATCTGTACTGGACAAAATAATAATAATAATAATGAGTTTGACTGAGCAGAGAGGTGGCGTTATTTCCACAGAGGCTCCTTTTTGTCCCTTGCCCACTGGGGTAAGATGATCTAAACAGAGTCCCCAGTGAGTGACATTCTCCCATGGGTCATTCGGGGCCGGATAAGATGGATTCTTTGAGCTGGACTGCAGAGGAGGTGACTCGTCCTTGCCTTCTATGACCAGCCACCCTCTCACCCCAGGCCACTGACCAAGTGTCCCCCCACACGTCCACCAGCAGGCTTTCGCTCAGCACTGCCACAGGCTTAGATCAGTTCTTGCCCTATAGGGAGTTCTCTGTCAAAAGATACAGTAAACACGGGTGGCTTCAGACAAAGCCGGAAGGGGCGAGGGCAGAGCCGTCGCCCATCCATGCCCAGGCGTGGGCTCTGCAACCTCTCTCTGCCTCCTGATCCCCTGGGTGTCCAGGCATTTTGTCCCCAACTCTCTCTTCTTGCTCACGGGGTCAAACCCTGCAGCTTAAAGTTAAGAGCTGGCCAGCTCTCTGACTTCCAGGAACACGCCTCCTAGTTCTGCACACAGCATAGCAGGCTCATTAAATCACAGTCTGGAGCCTGAGGACCGATTCAGTCCCGACTCTGCCTTTTTTCTAGCTGCATGATCTTAGGCGAGTTATTTACCCTCTGCACATGTTGCTTCAGTCATCTATAAAACGGGGTAACAATTGTATTCGCCTCCTAGGGCTGTCATGATGATTAGATACATAATACATACACATTGTAAGCACTTTCGTGAATGTGAGCAGGTGTCATTAATTGATTTTCCCAGACTTTACCTTTTTTTTGGTTAATCTGGCCAACTCTCCCCTTCCCATTTCAGCCGAGTTCGCTCCTCTACTTACTGCTTCGACTCTCTAGGCAGCCCTGTCCTGGTTTCTTTTGCTGTGACATTAAAATGCTTAATAAAGTGTAGCACTGTTGACACAGAAAGCATGTGACCCAGGGAATACCCTTGTCCCCTGAAAGTCCTGATATTTCTAGCTTCCTTCTGAGGAGATGGCTAAGGAAAGTTAGGGGGGAGACGGATATTCTGGAAATCAACTTTAGCTTAAATATTATCCGAACAACAGACAGGCTTTGTAGCCAGACACAAATTATATGTAAATCATATGCAAATCTGAATGTAAATACTTTGGTCCCGGGGAGAAAATCCTCGAGGAGACGTTCCCATTCCCTCCTCCCCTATTTCTCGAGCTACATTTTGTTTTCCGATTGGTTGGTTTGGAATTCATTATGAAGATTCTGAGGTGCGTGTGATTCTCCAGAGGGGTTCATTTCACCTGCTCGTCAGAGGTCAGAGGCTGAAGATCCCTGGGAAGCAGACATTCCTGCAGCTAACTTGCCCAACCAGAGGGACTTTTCTGCCCAGTCTGACTTGGAGCCAAGAGAAAGAGTCATCAACAACAGCTCAAGACACAGTCAAGAGCCAGTGCAATGACAGACCTCTCAGGGACCTTTGGCTGGGGTGTCCTAGCCTCTTGGGTTGCTCCTTCCTGGGCCTGTGGCACCAAAATCACCCCCTGCCTAATTTTCACTCTCTTAGATCTTGCTTACAATCTTTGTGTCTTTCACCCGATTTGGGAGGAAGCGTGTACTAACTTAGCTGGGGGGTGGGGAAAGGAAGTGGGAAGGGTGGGGTGGGAAAGAGAACACATGGATGGCTACTTCATTCATTCACTCAACGAAATGTCCTTAGGTCCCTCCTGGGCTTCAGACAGGGTCCCAGCCGCTACAGAGAGTGTGTCACCCAAGCGTCTCCGAGGCAGACAGTTCACAGGCGAGACGACTCGGGGTCACGCAGAGCCCGCCCTGCTCTGAGTTTCATGCCGGCACCGCTGCTGCAGAATGTCATCATAAATTCACGACCCCCAACCTCAGGAGGGCCCTCCCGACGGCCAGAAAGCCTGCTTCTTTAGTCAGCTCGCTTTCCCATTCTACGGTAGAAATGGCCATCACACTTCCGCTTGCCTCAAAACTCCTGTTTCTCCTCCGTTTTCTGACTCCGGGGGTGATGATCATGACTCGCGCTTCACAGAGAGGACAGCGGCCATCTCACTACGCCCACAGATGTGCCCACGCCCGACCTGTCCTCTCCTCCACCCCGAGCAGTCAGGGGAGAGGACACATGTCCCTTCTTCTCTGCAGACCAGTTGCTCCAGACCCTCCGCGGGGCACTTGCTCCCTCAGTGAGGCCTCTCTCCGAGACACCTTCAAATGCCCCTTCACGTTTTGAGTTTGCTTTTCATCACACAGACGAGTCAGTAGGTACATGTGACGGGTTACCTCCGCCGGGCGCTCGGAATAGTGCCTGTTACGGAGCAAGCGTGCCCCAGAGTTTGCCACAGTTATTCTGGGAAAAGCTGATCAGCCTCACTGACGTGGAGACGGGCGTCCGCAAGCAACGAGGTAACTCTTCTCTTGGGTCCAAGAGCGGCACTACAACCCGGCAGCGTCTGACATTTGAACTGTTCATGCTTTGACTTCTCAGAGTCCAAGCTAAAGTGAACTCACAGAAATGCACCAAAACAAACAAACAAACAAACAAACAAAACGGTTAAGGAATTTCCAATTTTCAAATGCATGTGCTTTGTTTCCAGCTTTCCTTTTTTCTTTTTTTTTCTTTTTTTAAAATTTTCCCCACAACCCCAGTTTTTCCGCTACTGCGAACCGGGCTGTGATGCCTGTCCTCGATTATCTGTAAACTGAAAGTGATCACCAGGCCCGGGGGTGGTGGGAGGATAGAAGCTGATTGATCTTAAGCATCTGCCACGGGTTCTAGCACAAAGCCGAAGCTTGATGAGCGGTAACTATTATTAACTAATTTAATAATGGGGTGAGAATTGGGATCCAGGCCTTGTGACCCGGCTCCTAAAGCCTTGCGGTTGGATGGGTGAGCAAAACTCAGGGGGGGATCTGCTGGCAGGTGGAAGGAACCCCTGAGGAGAATGTGTGTTAGAGAAGCATCTATCATGGGAGGACACCCTGCCTGGCCCCCCAAAAGTCAGCACCATATTGGGGTCAAAGGTGCTGAGCAGTAGTTCTCAACCAGGAGTGATTCTGCCTCCCAGGGGACATGTGTCAATGCCCGGAGACATTTTTGATTGTCACGACTGGGAGAAGGGTGTGTGTCACCAGCATCTCGTGCGTACTGGTCGGGGATGTCGCTTAACATCCTACAATGCCCGGAACAGTACCCCGTGACGAGGAAGGATCCAGCCACAAAGGCCGACGGTGCCAAGGCTGAGAACCCCCGGAGTGAGCGGTGGGCCCTGACTGCCCGCATCCAACGCCCCGCCTCCTCTCAGGAGCCCTGCAGGCACGGCGAAACTAACCAGGCCGTCGGGCCGTCTGTAGCATGGAGATGGCAGGCTAATGAGCGCATGTGTCGCATAGCAAAGGATGATATGACTTCACGGAGGCCAGGTGCTTAGACCAGAGTCCAGCACGTAGTGGGATGCTGTGGAGATGATCAGGATCGTTCGCCTTGACCCATAGCTCGGCCCCGGTCAAAGTCGGCCCCCTTCCAACTTCAGTACGTGGTGCCTCAGTAAAGCCCAGACCTCGATTCATTTCTACTTAGAATCACCAGAATTGTGGAATTTCTGGAAAGTTCGAGACAATAAAAAACAAGCATAATGAAAAGTTGGGTGTGTGTGTGTGTGTGCTGTATGAGTCTGAAGAGAGAGTTGGGAATATTTTGCAATTACTTGAGCTTTATCGTCTTTTTAAGTTTCCTGGAGTATTTCAAAGTTTCACAGCAACTTCTAGAATCCCTGCAAGACCTAACGGAGTCAGTCTCCAATGGGAGAGCTCCTGCACTGATAGAAGCAGTAGAAGAAACACCCCTGGCCCGCTCCCGCCGCGCGCAAAGCGGCCTCCATTCCGTTTCTGTACAGTTGCTCACGGTCTGAACACCGTGCGGCCCGAGGACTTCTCCGTGGAAGCCCTCGGTCCGATTTCCAACGGGGCAGGGAAGGTAAGGGGAAGTATTTGAGCCACACCGTGCGTGCTCTGACAATTTCTCTCGCCTCACTACTGAGCCAATTCCATCAGTCTGCAATAAGGCAATGCGAGGTCTCGGAGCCAAGCATGTCGAGACGAATCCGGCCGCCGGATGTCGCCTGCTCGAACACTCCCTCGTGCGGAACGCTTCGCCCTTCCTCTTCCAGCCCTCCCGTTCCTCCTCGTTCTCTCCCTACCTTTCTCTGTCCCTCTCCGAATACCGTGTTTTCTCCCCAGGTGGTTCTTTGGTCTGCAACTCTTCCCTGTCCCTCCCTCTCTCTCCCCATCCTCGAATCTCTGGTGGGAATAAGTTGGAATTAGAAAAGGCCACCAACACGTGGTCTAGAGGAATGCTTCGTTTGGGGGAGATAAATGACTTCGATCTCTCTCTGTAGGGATCTCTTCAACGGGGCTGCCCTTTCCCGACCTCTGGGAGTTCAATGGTTTGGGAAAGAAATTTCGATCCTAGAATCATTTCCGAAAGCCATTTCGTTACCAAAATGTGCTTTTCCCAAGGCCAGTCTTCCGCCGCCCCCCTCGTTCTCAGTGTCCCCTCCACCCACCACCACGTCGCAGGTGGGGAGATGCAGATGAGTGCTTTGGGCCTCTTACCTGCCCCTAGCCCCGCCGGGAGCATGCAGAGTCCCATGAAAACCTAAAAAAGGGAAAGAAAGGAACCGCGGAATCCAACCCATTTCTCCCCAACTCGATGCCTGGTTCTCATTTAGCCCAGTCTCAGATTTCCAACGTTCCTGTCGCCTGCTTTCGGTGACGGCCGGAGCCCGTTGAATAGCGCTCCTTTTCATTGATGCTTCTTCCTTGTGCCATCAACAAAAGACGAATGGTTGGCCCCTCTGGCTGCCTTCCCTATAACTTCATTTGCAAGGTCCAGGGGAAAAGGACCGGGCATCGCATCACGTCTCCTTATCAACGTGGGATGGGCGGGGAAGGCTAACTGGGCAGAACGAGGGCGGACAACCCAGAAGGCAGCTCTTCCATCAAACGACTCCTGCTTCTGATTTTGGAGCTTGTACAATACATCTCACCACGCCTGCCAATCGTCCCAGTGGGGGAGCGGGCGGGGGGCGGGGGGCAGTTGGTGGGAGAGAGGAAAGCGAAGGCATCGTTCAAGCCGCCCGCCCTCGGCCGCTCGCCCTCTCTGTGTGCGTGGACCGCGCGTCTCCCCTCTCATAATTCACTTCCTCGAGGTGTCACGCGTGAGGGGATGAGGCATGCTTCCCCATGGTTTCCCTAATCCCCCTCCGTGTCAAGTAACATATGCATCACTCCCTTAACTCTCCACGCAGTTTTGGCAGGTTCTCCGCCAACATCTGCTGCCCGAGGTCTGCCCCACACAAACTTCCCCTTCGTCAGATGACAGGGTCAGTAGGCAAAGCTCTCCTCTTCCTTCCCGCTCTGCCAGCTCGCAGCTTGGGGTCCCGGGGCCCAGCGCTCAGCCCGTCAAACAGAGGCGGCCCCAGGAGTGTCTCACCAGAGACATCTCCCTCCCCCATCCCCCCCTGTCAGAAGGACGCCCGGTGACCTCCTGCACATCAGTAATTTGTCTTGGAGAAGCGCCATACCTACAGCAAACACAGGAAGGATTAGGACTCAACATATGCCGCACAGCGACAGTCCTTCCTGAGCCTGAAGGATCACTGAGGGGGAGGAGAGCGAGAGCCGGGGAGCCAGCAAGGCGGAGGCCGGGCAGGAGAAAACCCCGTCTCCTCATCCAGCACCGAGAGGAAACGCACGCCTCCGCCTCGAGCTGGGTGTGTCGAGGTCAAATTCGATATGGGCTCTGAGCTGCAGCCGCGTTCAAAGCCCATCGGTGACAGATGTGGACTTTCGCCAAGTCAACCACAAAACAGGATCAAAGGAAGCGGAAAAGCAACAAGTGGGGCCCTCTCGCTGAAGACTTTTACTGCCCTTGGAAGGCGAGCTCAGCGGCCCTGGGCAGGAAGTGGAAGGAAGACTAGGAAGTGCCGCATTAGTCGGAAGATAAAAAAAAAAATTAAAGATCCAGAAATTGCTCCGATGCCTTGAGGATGTGGGTTTTCTGCATCGCGGCAAAGAAGCAGAAAACACTAACCCGGGCACAGTGACATCCAGAGCCAGCACTGCCACCCAGGGAGGAAATCTCTTCACTTTCGCTCAAGGAAGATGGATGCTGAGTGACACTCGGTGCATTTTAAAGGTGAAAAGGACAGAAAAGTGAACAGGGTTTCAGGTTACTGGCTTTGGGGTCATGTTAGTTGAGCTCAAAGCCAGGCTTTGCCACCTCATAGCTGTGTGATCCTAGGAAGGTCTCGGTTTCGTTTTCCCGTCTAAAAATAGAAGGGATGATGATACCCGTCTCCAAGGGTTGCGAGGATTAAAGGTGCACCTATCATGTGCTTTAAGCAGTGCCCGGCACGAGGAAAAACTCGATCGACGTTAGCTATTTTGCTGCTAATTCGTAAGAATATAAATTTACATCCTGCGGAACGATCCCCTCAGGGAAGACGAGATCACACACACTGCGTGTGTGTTTACGGTTCTAGATTTAAAGAGTCTCTGTCATGTGACAGTAATTTGCAAATGAAAATTATGCTGGGCAAACACATGTGAATTCCGAATTCCTCATTCTTCCCATCTAAAGTCAGGCTCAGCAACACATCCAGTAGAGGTTGATGACAACGAAAATAACGAAAATGATTGCCTTGACACCTCAAAAAGGGGTCAACACATTTGCTAGCACTTTCCGGACGTGGCCATGTTCTAACTGGCTATTTAGACAACGAGGATGGTTAGAAACACCAACCACTATTTAATTGTCCGGTGGCACTTACTATAGTCGGAATATGGCCCCCTCTTCCAAATCGGCTCCTACCTACTTCCACATATTCCAAAGACCTAGAATGCTCAGGTTTTTTCAAACCAGCTCCATGTGGATCGATTCTCCTGGTGTCAGGCTCGGTTATGCCGGAGCCCTGTGGGAAAGAGTTTATGCTATCATCACTAATACTGGGGCGAAGTCTCTTTACACAAGACATCCCATGCACCGACAAGTGTTTCCAGCTGTGGGGAGGAGAGTCGGGGGCCCTTCCACATCACCCGCTGGCTAGTCTTGCAGAAAAGTCGATGCCGTCTCCATCAGAACATCTCCCAGGCCAGCTGTGTGAACCCCCAAGGCAATAATCCCAGAGTTTGGGGAGCACCCCACACAGTCTCTGAGTCTATGGCTTAACAGAGATCTTTATGACAGGGGCATAGGGATAGAATGCATTTGAAAGGAAAATCTTGTCTTAGAAAGAAATTAAACACATTTTAACTGAATGAATGAAATGGTGTTCTGGTTTTTAGATCTGTTCAAAGAAAGTTTTGGCCAGTGGGTTTCATCACATCTCAGCAACTAACCCCGATGGTTTCATAGTAGATTCCTGAAGCACTCTGCTAAGATGGATTGTGAAACCATAAACCAGCATGACGTTGGCTGTGATGGATTAGCAATGTCTGCCATGTGTGTGGGAGAAAGTCAACTGTGATAGGTTAGCAATGCCTGCCTTAAGTGGTGGCCTTGGCTGTGTGCCGTGGATAATACAAAATAAAATTCTTGTTTTGTTTTGTTTTTTTTTTTTAAATAGGATCATTCCAAAGAGTCTTTAAACAATTTATTAAAATCCTTGGGCCTGCATTTTTGTTTTTCTGAGACTATAAAAGAAACAGGAGAAGGAAGAATTATGATTTTTTGATGTTTGAAGGAACTGGTGTCTGAAGTCAATTTTTACTTATAAGTGTTAAAGCAGGTGTGGAAACCTTCCTATCCAAATACGAGGTCCAGTCCTAGACAGTTTAGTAAAAATTGATTTCTACATCTGTAACGGACTTAATTTTTTCGCCTCCCTAAATTAATTTATGGGTACGATTGACTATCCAGCCACCTCCCTATCAATGTGCATTCTTGTACCACCCACTCGAATCTGGAACTTTACTATGAAAGACAGAGGTGCAGGGCCTCACTGGAGAAGCAGGTAAATTCACAGCAGGTGACATATAAGGTGTGGCTGCAGGGACATAATGTTAGTTTACATTGACTGAAATAGATCTAAATACCTCTCTCTATGTCCTGGATAATTCAATAATTCTCTCTCTCTCTCTCTCTCGATCTCTCTCTCTCTCTCTCTCTCTCTGTCTCTCTGTCTCTCTGTCTTTCTGTCTCTGTCTCTATGTCTTTGGAAGTCTCTCTCTTTATCTTTAAGAGCTATGCCAAAGGAAAGAAGGAGACCATAACCCTGAAAGATAGCCCAGGTTTCCCTCTACAAGGAAATAAGGGAAAAGTGAGAGATTCAGAAACATGAACAAACCCAGAATTTAGAACTGAAGCTAGATCGTAAGATCGACTTTTGCTCTCCTGATTAAAGGAAAAGATACAGCTAATACTATTAATTCCTTTTCTCTTCTTGCCTTGAATGCAGATGTGATGCCTGGAGTTACGGAAGCTGTTTTGTGACTATGAGGCAACATCCCCGAGCGTGAAAGGCCAGCAAGGTAAGCTAAGGAAGGAAATGTAGAAAGATAGGAGAAAGCATAGATTTGGGGGTCATCGCTGAATGCTGAACTAGCCTTGAACTACCATTTTCCAGACTTCCTGGTGAGGCAGTTAAATGCCTTTAATTTTTAAAACACTCTTATTAAAGTTTTATTATTTGCAGCTGAAAATATTTCTATACAACTATTTATATCAATACTATAATTTGGTATTTTTAGGCATTGTATCCATACTGATTTCCATGACTGTCTTACATTGATTCTTTAAAAAAAAAAAAATGCTAAATATAGAAATCTAAATTGCCAAGAGGTCAAAGAGGAAATGTGTGCCATGCCGGCTGGCACTAACGGGGGCTTGGAGAGGAGGAGCTCGGGGTCTATGGGAAGGAGGCGGCCAGAATTTCAGTCTGCTTGACTTGTCTAGCATCTTCTCGATGATGAGAACATAGCGTAGGCCACCTGTCAGCCCGTCCTAAACAGATCATTTCCCAGAGCTGTGCCCTAGGTGTCAAAGCCTTTGAGACTTGAGTCAGAGAGAAAGACCATCTGTACATACAACTTCCACCCACCTTTGGCTTCTCCGGTCAGCAGAGTATGACTGAGGCAGCCCCCAGCATCTGTGTTCATAACTGGGAGGGCACGCGGCCTGCGTTTCTCTGGGCACAGCTCACAAGAACAACCTAGCAAGCTGCTGTGCCCTTGTGCTCGTGAGCAGCGTCAGACTGTATCACATCCTTTCCAACGGAGCCTGGAGACAGCCACCAAAGTGTCAGCAAGGACTTGAAATGGGCCAGGAAGACCTCTTCCTTCCAAACAGCTAGATATTACTCATTCACTTGGATACGACCAGCAAAGAATGCAAATGACATCTCTTCACATCCTGATTTATCCAGTGACAACCATACCGAGACCATCCGGACCCCTTTACTGTAAGCTCTCAGAACGAATTGGTAGGGAGGAGGGATGGGACCGAAAAGAGGGGGTGGACATTGCTGTAGCCTCTGCCCTGTGCCTGGCCCTGTGCTAGTAGGTACCTTCCTAAGTGTTATCTCATTTGAGCCTCATGAGAATTCCAGAAGCTTGAAATTGTCCCTGTTTTATGGACAAGGAAGAAAGATTCGGACAGGACAGATGATGTGTCTAAGACCTACAGTCGAGTGTGTATGGCAGCGATCATTAGTGTTTACCCCCATTTTCCGGTCTTCCTTGCCAGTGTGTCGAGCGTGTTACCGAGTTCTGGAGTGTGGACAGGAGCGATGCACGCCCCTGCACGGCTGGACCCCCCAAGCCGTCTTGCACACATTGTTGCTCCCGTGACTGGCAGCGAAAGACTCCAACGTGGCTGGGTCATCTCTCGGGGTTGCAACTTGCTATTTTTACGTTTACTTGTTACTTGTTGCTGAAGTGCGATCTCTACTCTGCCTTACACCAAGGTCCTACTTCAAAGAGGGTCTGGAACATACTACTCCATGGACTCATGGAGGAACCTTTGAAGCAACTGGACCTGAATATGACACAGGTCCATTATGCCCAGTATAACAGGGAAGCAAGTCAAACGACCCCCAAAACGAGTTCGGAAGCATTGCACACTATGTATCACGAACTCTCTAAGATATAATTTTCTTGCGTGTCTCCCGCTTCACCTGACATAGTACCCAGACGTAACAGAATCCAGAAGACGCACGTTGACTCTGATCTAGCGTAGCCACAGGTTGGGCTTGAACTTGCTGTGATAGCCCTTGATAAGCGTCTCCTACGGTTCGTGTCTCGGTTTCCTCCTTTTTTCAGTGTCAGTGGAACCAGGCCCAGGACTCTCCTTCTGAAAGGTTCTCGGGCGCACACTTGGTCGCTCTAAATGGAAAAGAACCCAGGAAATCCATGGCATTACGGGCAGGAAGGATTTCAAGAACTGCGGGCGTGTATTATTTCAGTACTCTCTCTGTCTGACTCTTCGGGTACTCATTCCATCCTTGGCTAAGCTCTGAGAAGCCAAACTAGTGATTATCCCCAGAAGATCAACTTTTATTAAGAAGCTGTCAAAGGGAAATAGACGGCGAGATGGATTAGCGGACTGGAAAGGGGCTAGAGGCTGCTGGTGAAAAGCAGCAAAGATTGAGAGCAGAGGATTTTGAATCCTCGGCCCTCCTCCTCATTATACAGCATCTTCCATGGTATGCGACCGTTGATAAATATTCATTGAAGGGGGAATGGACCTAATGTGATGCAAATCGCATGCAAAGCAACATGTAAATTGGACCCATTATATGAAGTCAATAGGTGAGGTACTATGCATATTAAAAGTACAGGACTGGACAGCTCCAAAGGACCCATCAGAGGCCCATAATCCTCGCTGGGGACCCTCCATTCCAAAAGGAAGCTGATGGCCAAAGAGAGAACATTGCTGCTAAAGAATGTCACCCAGCCCGAAGCAGGGACAGCGAGGCCTTAACGGAGGGAGAAACAGAAATGGGAACTGCCGCCTCGTCCGTCTCCTCGCCCATCCCTTTCATCGCTGTATTCAGGGAGAGTTCTCCTTCTTCGTCTTCCCATACCGATCGGACCTGATACTGATCGACTGGTCAGATCCACCGAGTACCAGGGAGGCAGTCTGACTGGCTCGCCCAGCAGCCGTGCTATTCAGATGGCTCCGTCGAGCCTTCTAACAAAAGAGCAAGGGACGCGGAGCTAGCCCGTGAGGCTGGTCACTTGGAACTCGCTGGCACCCCGCGCGAGCCTTTCGCATGCTTTTGTATCCCCCGAGAGCTCTCTCCCCGCGGGTCTCACGTGCTCACGGCAGCAGAGGCGTGCTCGGTCCAGATTTGCGTGCATCTGCGGAAGTGTGTGAAGTGCAAAGACGTGTCCTTAGACACTGACAGGCGAGCTTTGGGCTTCCACTTAAGTCCTCAGGGAGCTGCAGGAGAGTACCCCCAGTGACTGCTCCGGGCCAGAGAAGGTCACGGGCTGTTTCTGATTGGGGGCCTCTACTATGTTTGCTTTCTGTGCCCCCACGGACCTCCTGACAGGACTGAGGGACACGGAAATAAGTCAGGGGTGACCCTTCTGATGACCCATGGCTTCGCCAGCCAGCTCTTGATTGCAACCTTCTGGCTTCAGTAACAGCCTTTAATTCAGGCCTGCTGGCTTCACCAAGGCCAGAGCGACCACAGAGCTGGTGGCAGTGAGCAAGGCCATGCTCAGAAGCTCCGGGCGCTCTCGCCACAGGTAAGATAACTTAAACCACAGCGGTGGGATGTGGGCGGAACACACAACAGGAAGTAGGGGAGGGAACAGACAGGGAGCAGAAGCCGCCGAAGGGTTAGCTAACAGGCGCTCTCCCCTTGGACCACACGCCCTTCCGCCCACGGCATTCCGCTGTCACCCAAGCTCGGATCCGCCGGTTTCAGTCATTGGATACAAACCTAACAGGAGCTCCCGAACAGCCATCATAGAAGCCCTGCCTTTGAATTCCTGCCCCTCTGACTGTGTTAGGTTGCACAGCAATTCTCACGATTACCTGGTGATATAATGAAACAAACATAGGCTCAGACTCAAAGCTCTACATCTGCGGCACACGCACTGTTTACAAGGGGACAGGCACACACGGACACACACACACACACACACACACACACACACACACACCTCTGCCTACGGCGCAGAGCGTCCCCGTACACCAGGATCGTATGGCTTTTTCTTGATCAGGATCTCACATTAGACAGTAGATCCGGCAGAATCGAAGCTCTCTGCAGCCTTCGCATGGGACCACCTCCCCAGGGCAGACAGGGACATCTCGTGGGCTCTGAAATTGATAACTCCTCCCATCCGGTTGCCTCCTTTTATAGATCACCAACCTGGGGCCCAGAAAGAAGAAGTGTCCTAATCAGTCAGTCACACTGCGGGCTCAGGGGGGTGGCAGGACTTGAATTCCAGGGGTTGGTCCCAGCCCAGCGCCTTTTCTACCACACACATTCCCAGATGGCTGGCCAGCGTCCAGTACCTCCAGCCACTGCAGCCACACGCCCTCCCCATCAGAGCCCCTGTCTCCTATATGGGATTCTCGCAGGTGGATGTATAGCGGGCGGATCCTGAATAAACAGCAATGACGACCTCAAGACAGATCCAAGTGGGAAGCAGAGGCGAAATGCAAGGTTCTGGCAGCCAAACACGCGGTGTCTGTTCTAATCACTGCTGAAGAGTCTACGAAACCGACTAAGAGGCCAGGTCTGATCCGGGCTCTTCCGCCAGCCGGGTACCACTCCCACCCCCGGCTTCTGCAATTCAGACTCAAACACACCCTATCTTTCGGAAAATTTGCTTTTCAACTCCAAGGTCCTTTTAAGGTTTAAAGGGCTGCAAGACAAATAGCATAAAAAGATGAAAGTTGCTGAGAGGAAGTGGGTGTTGATAAGCCGTCCTTTACGGGGTTGCACACCTGGCTCCTCCCTCTCTGGAGAACTCAGCAGAGTCGTCTTTCCCACCCATCCTGGGGCTTGGCCGCCTCCCAGCACAGATCAGGTGCAGCCTCCTGGCCCGAAACCCTAAAACCACGGTCGCCTACGGACACGTCAAGCGCGCTCTGTCAAGGTGACGCGGGCTTAACCTCTGGCCGGCTTCCACTCCTCCTTTCCTTTTGCAGAAGTCGTGGTGAGTTCGGTTTTTAATTTTCCTGCCCTTTTTGAGTTTACTCATCTCGAAGCTTCAAAGCGAAGCCCATGTCATGCTTCACAAGATGAACGGCCAAACCATTGTCAGGGTTCCGTTCTGGTGACCGGCATGACACTAAATGTTTTTCCGGACCTTGTGTGCGGGACACATTGACATGGAAGCATGGTGTAGTCACAGCCTGAGACTCAGACCCACATGCTCTTCCCAGTGACGCCTCTCCCAGAGTGCGAGACCCCTGGTTACCCGGTCTCCACAAGATTAAGTCATTCGGGTGTCTAAGGCATCATCTTCCTTATGAAAGGAATGTTTAACCTTTTAACCTTTTCCTAGGTAGTTTATGAGAGACGGATCTTTCCTTGAGCCCCAGTTGGAAAGCTTGAGCTGTCGAACACGGTGCCAGGGTAGTTGTCCAACTTCAAGCTCCTCGAGTCATGCATTCATTCATTCATTCATTCATTCAACCATCAAACATAGTGAGCACATAAACATGACCCCTGACCTCTCAGCGCTCACAGCTTAGTCAAGGAGACAGACAATGACCAAAGGCCAACATCGATGGCGCTTAGTGCCAAGGAAAGAAAGGGTACGCGATGGATCTGGGAGGCATTAAGGGTCCATTCCCCAGGGACAGGAGGCTGCAAAGGGTTTTATTGTTCAGCCTGGGGACAGTGGGAGGTCACGCCTTCCACCTCCTCCTCCTCTTGCTCTTGGGTGGGGGGAGGGGGGACACATCCTTCATGTTTGAGCTAAAATTTTCTTTCCATCCCCTCTAGAAGTCTTTCCCCCAAGCCAGAGCGCGCCTTTCACATTATGCCACCCACAGCAGCCCCTGGCGCCTCACGCCCTGCACAAAGAAGGTAGAGCGGGCGTTTAAAGTCTGACCGTCACCCATGAGGAGGCTTGAAAGAGTCAGGGCTCCCAGCCGGGACTGGAATTTCAGCCCGGCTGGAAAACAAGTGTACAGGTGATCAAAGCGAAAGCTCGCCAGCCTCCCCTCCGCTGTTTGGAAGCCCGTCAAGATGCCGCAACATTACTCTTTAGAAGCCGAGATGGGTCGCTGACCCGCCCATCCCGGGCCCGCGCATGCTCACTCAGGCAGGCAAGGCCACAGGTGAGCCCGCCGCTCCCTGACACAGGCCGTGGGTCCCCCGCCCCACGGAAAAGTGGCTTTGCTAACAGCCACCCCTTCCAGCTTAGTAAGTGCACAGGAAGCAAAGTAAGTCACCGTATAACCAGCAAAATGATGGGAAAATAGGTAAATGTTCAAGTGCCATCAGCATTCCCTTAAATGAACACACGAACGCCACTCAGGGCCCCGGGGGCCAGGAAAGTGTCCGCGTCTGACCCGACCGCGCGCTTGTGCAAATGTCTTTCAGAAACCTCTGGACAGTGGCAAGCCTTGAGCTTGAAAACTTCTTCAAGAACCCAGCTCCTTGTCATCGCGTGTCATCTGGTTCTCAGAATGTAGGCTCTGCTTAGAACAGTTTAAAGCGAGGTTGGTGGCTGGAGTATGGGTCTCCACACCGCTCCTCCCTGAGGGACCCAGGCCGACCCGAGAAGTAGATGGTCTTATTTTCACATACCGTCTGAATGTCATTCCTGTAAAGCGTACAAAGATTTGACTTTGTCTAGTAAGCGGTCCCGTTGGCTGGGATCAAAAAGAAAAAGGGAGAAGGAAGAACAATAGGAAACAAATCAAGTCAACTTCAGGTCGGTCCCTAAACGCCCGACGTTTGGGACCGAGATCTTCCAGCATTTCCTTAAAGGAGAACGAATGTTACGTTGACTTTTCTCAAGGTCTGGGGTGACTCCTCATTAAGAATAAAGCCAGAAACGTGAAAGGAGTCTAGGACATGCTGTCAGCCACTGAAAGGCAACATATTTGTTATTTTTCCTCTAAAAGAAATAATTCCTCCCCCCCCCACCCCGCTTCTTTCTCCGCCTTCGTTAATAATGCTGCCGCCCATCCAGATGACCAAATCAGAAAACCAGGCCCCGTCTGGAGACTTCCCTCTCACTTTCCGAAGCGAGACGTCCTTTCAGTTTCGCCTGAAATTTTCTGCCGTCTCTCCCTGTCCTCGCCATCCGACTTGGGCCGCGCTTGCCCTTGCCAAAAGGTTATCGTGATTTCCACCAAGACTGGCGCGGCTGGTGTTTCTTCTCCCAGGGCACCTGCCCCGAGAGCCTTTCTCTGGCCGCCGCGTCTGCGGTGGGATGCCCCGCCGCTCTTCATCCTTACCCATTTCATTTTCCTTAACAGACCCGAGTCACACCGCTCACCACATCCCACGTACACACATGCGTACGTGTGTATCATGTAGTTGTATGTCATGGATTGACGTATCGTATACTTGGAATGATGCCTGGTATACAGAAGGAACTCTATACTTGCTCAGCGAATGAACAAACAGGCATCCTTCTTGCCATTCTCACACGTCCCTCCAGTCCGTTCTCGGCATGGAGGAGACTCGCTTTCTGAAATTCAGACTCGACCACGACAAATGCTCCCATGCCTTCCAGTGCCCCATGGAACAAGTCCGCCATGCCTCATGGCAACCGCAGTGTGCCGGGTCCTGGCCCTGTCACTTACACAGGCTCATCGCCCCCTACCCACCTGCAACTGCCCAGGCCTCCCCCACCCAACATGTCATCCGTGTGCCATGACTGAGGGGTCCCCGAACATGCCATCCTCTGTCTGCCTTCAATACCTTCAAAAGGACTATTTTCTGAGCCTACGATGACCATCTTCCCTTTGACTGCTGGGCGAACTCAGGAATGCCATCCCTCCTCCACCCACCTCCCCTCCTGGTCTCCTGATGCACCTTGTGCCAAACACACATCTGTTATAGGTTACAGACCCTTGCAGAGTATAGAGGGTGGGCTTGTGTCTTTGTATCCTTCCCTAGTCTGGAAGCGAGGAGCCTAATGTCGCCATATTTTGGCAGACGCTCCATGTTTTTAGCATTGGCACATTTATCTTTCAGCTGAGCATTTCTTATAAAATAAAACAAAGACTGTGAAAAAAAAAAGAGAGATATAGAAAAAAAATCTTTAAATCCCTCAACCCTCGCTCCTGCAATCTCTTATTTATGCAGGAAAAAAAAAAAAAAGTACATGGAAATCAGAAAGAGGACAAGAAAGGAAAATAAAGAGTAGTGAGAGATGACATTTTCAGCCAAGTGAGAGGAAAAAAAAAAAATCGACGGCTTTTGCCTTTACATTACGGTGATTACATAACTGAAACCCGAACTCAGATGACAGAGAACTTGGCGAAATTGCCGCGCCCGCCATGAATGAGAATGGCAAGAGTCTGCGATTGGACTGAACATCACTTGAGGCCTTGATTTTTATTTTTTCGGATTGACAGGAAGACTTAGCTAGGAGGTCACGATGCCTCAAATCCAGTCCAGGCTATGTCACCCGTCTCCCAAGCCGAGGCAGGCGAGCCCACTGTGAACCCTACTTTAGCTGCCCCCTCCTCTCCCCTCCTCCCTTCCCCTCCCCCCTCTCCCCTCCCCTCCTCCCCTCCCCTTCCTCTCCTCTCCTCTTCCGTCTACCTTTCCTATTAAATGACTCCATCTGTCCCAAGACCAGTTTCCTTTTCTTTACTGTCATTTTTGTTTGTTTGTTTTGTTTTGTTTTGTTTTTGCTGAGCTCTCACGGAGTGGAGAGAGTGAGCTGGGAATACTGACTATTGATTAACGTCCAGGGACACGAGACACTATTATTACCTTGGCTCTCACCACCCAAAGTAGTAAAAACAATATACGTAAAATAAAATATAAAGATACATTTCATTCTTGTGCAAAGGGGAAAAAAAGGGGGGGGTGGATTAAAGCTTTCAAGGGGAGTCCGGATTGGAGCATCGTTTACTGAAGGATGAAGCTATAGCCTCTGGTGAGATCAGGGGAGGGGATGTTTGGGGCTGAGACCCCCAAAGAGAAACACTAGGGTGATCACACTGACTTGACTCTAGTGTAGTCACTGTTCCTTGCATTTGAGCTGGGAACTCTTCTCTGTCTTAGAAACTCGAGTGTGAGGACATCGGTTTGGACCTCTATTGCCCAGGTCTCCTAGAAAAGTCTGGAAATGTGGCATGTGATGTCCCTAAGACACCAGAACATATTTTAGCGGGACTCACTTTATGTCCAGCCTGGCCCAGGAAGGACACATATGTAGATTCTTTCATTGGAAAAAATACAGTCACTGTTATAGGCTCTGAGATGTGATAATATACACACAAAACCCCCAAATGCTTACACTCTAGGAATTTATTTTTTTCTGTTGGGGGAAAGAGAATAAGAAAATTTAAGACCGGGAGGATAGTGAATGCTGAGGAAAAAGAAAGCTGCACCCGAGAAGGTGACATTTGAGCAAACCTGAGAAGGTGACATTTGAGCAACGCCCCGCAGAACCACGTGAGGACGGGTACAGACCCATCAAGCAAAGATTCGGGATGATAGCAGGGCTTCCTGGGCGTCTCGCACGCTGTCCTGCCCTGAGGCGTAAGGAGCAAATAAAAATAAGAAGGGAGGAGAGCAGCAGAAACCGCATCGCCCACTGTCCTCGCTGCCATCTGGTGGGCCCTGGAAGCCATCAGCGTATTGAGTTACTGTGTTTACACAGCCGGCAGGACACACACTGTTCGCTCGGGGCTCCCCAGAGCTGTCGGAATGTCCCTGCTTCCCCAGATTCCTGAGGCCCCCGCGTCCGTCCGCATCCGGGAGCTGGAGCCTCGCCCCTCACAGGGCTGCAAGCATCCCCTTGGGTCGGCCAAAGGCCGGGGCCTCCGGGGCCTCCCCGGGCCAGGTTCAGATCTTAATTGAGACCAGGTCCTGGGCCTGGGCGTCAAGTCGGGAAGGAGGGCTTGGGAAGTCATCGCCCCAACCAAGAAAGGGAGACAAGCCCGCCGAGCGGGCCGCCGGGCTCAGGATGACAAACGAACGAGCCGCCCAGCATGTCGACCGCAGTGCGTGACCCGTGGCGTAAGCTTGTTGAATGCCAGCTATTAAAAATAATCACCGCTCCAACTCTGCTCCGGGGACATGGAGGATGTACCTGCGTGCCTAGTTTGTCACACACGGTTGGCCGATCTTCTCTAACTTTGACCCGTTTTAAGGGCCAGAACACTGAGGTTCAGAAAGGTTCGACACAACTCACGGGTTCTCCCTCTTAATAAGTGGCGGCCAGCATTTGAACCCAAGACCGTCCAGTCCTAAAACGTGGGCTCCCCGTGGCTTTGTGCTACTCTCTACCGACGTTCGAGGGATAAAACTAAAGAAAGAGTTCCCGAATTCCGAATGCTGGCAAGGGGACAGTTTGTGCAATATCGAGCCAGGACGACATGCATGTCGCTAAGCCTTCGCGCCTTCTAGTAATTCTTCTCTGCCTTGCGGCTGCCAGCCGCGGTACCCAGGATGCCGTGAAGAACAAGCGGTGGTCGAGAAGAGGCGCCTTTGCAGGAGGTGCCCAGCGGGTCCTCAGGGTCGTAAACACGGTCGCCTCGGTGAACCTCGACCCTCATCACGTGATCTGCAGACTGTCTCGGATGAAATATTTGTAGCCATGCTGAGACTTGCTTCTCATTTCGGTGGCGTTGAAACCACCATATGAAAGGCTCGAATGACCTATGACCTCTGTCTATAGGTAAGGAAACGAGAAGCCAAGGGGGAGAGAGGTCGCGTGTGAGGTCCCCTCCCAAGTTAGCGCAAGAGCCTGAAGTCAGGGAGAGCCCAGCCAACTCCCGGCGTCAGGGGCCAACCAGCTGAGCGCTCAGGAACCCGGGAACTAGAACGACCTTCTAGTCCAGGAGCTCAGGTCACCACGCAGCACATAAGGATCCATATTTAGAGGAAGGAAATCGTTCCAGCTCGCCCTAATCCTCTCCTGCCATCCTTCACCCCAAAACCCCAGACTCAGAGCCACGTCTGAATAGACTTTGGAGGCCGGCTGGACCCACACGCCCACAGGAGGAGGCAGAAGGCAGAGCCTCCCTCCCGAGGAGGACCGGCCGCGGCAGAGGGCGGACCAGCTGGGGCCAAGCCAAACAGGGTCAGGGCTCCCGACGCCATCACGACAAACTGGGTGCATGAATGCATCCCAGCGAGGGACAGAGGGACGCTCTGAGGCCACAGAGAGAGAGAGAGTGTAGGAGAGAAAGGACGTCCACAGCGTCTCCTCCAGCCTCGGCGCCCCTGGCAGAAACCCAGGTGTTCCTGCTCCCTCCCACCCCGCTCTCCCGCCATTGCTGGGGAGCTGGGCCTTCCTGCAGGCCGGCTGTTTAACGAGGCGGGTTGAGAATTTTCAGCCTCCAACTCATGTGTTCTAATCCTATTAAATATGCACCGGCTTCCAAACTCAGCTTTTTCAAAACTTGCTTCCCCACCCCCACCCTCCACCCCCGCCCCCCAACACACACACACTTAGTCTGACTTGCTCCCTTCCAGCTTGAAAAGCCATTGCTCGGTTGTTGGCAGGGGGCCCGCCAGCGTTTTTGCAAGGATTTGGGCTGTGATTCAGCTACCTGCAGCTGTTCCCCAGTTACCACCCACGTAAAGGAATTTCTGATATTAAAACGGGTGACAAACTTCCTCCCCCCTCCCCCCAACACATTAGTTTGATTGACATCCACAGTCCAGCGGCCAAGTTCACTCTCACCCGGTTCCCCACGTTCACTTGGTGGTAGGTTTCATTCCGTGCCCTCCCCTCCCCGCACCGTGCCGTACACAGGCCTCCTGGTCACCCTGAAGGACACTCTCGGATGAAGACCATCGAAATACCGTTGGGGTGATATTTAAAAAACCATCTAGGAAATCTCTCGAGAACTAAATTTTGTTCTCTATCATCGAATGAAATCCTCTCCCCGCCATTGCAATAAATCTTCCTAATTTCTCTCCCAACATGGAATGTCATCAAGCGGGAATGGGGGAAAAGGCAAGGCAAGGAGAGAGAGCTGGAGTTGAAGGTCATTCCATGGAGCCTTTCAGAGCTGAAGCCGGGGCCACCTGCATCTCTCCGGCTGCACAGAGATGCCGGAGTGTCCCTTTCAACCAGATGGCACTGTCTCCAGCGGGGCACACTGAGCGAGGACCGCAGGGCTGGGCACGGGCCTGAGCTGCCCGGCTCCAGCGGCTTTTCTGTGTGTGTGTGTGTGTGTGTGTGTGTGTGTGTGTGTGTTGGGGTTGGGGGGCGGAACAGGAGGACGTGTGAACGGTGCAGATGGCCCTGCAGTCAACTGCCCATCCTCCCCCTGGCAAAAGTCCCATCTCGCCCTGGGCTCAGCAGCCATACGCTTTCTGTCCCCAGAGGATGAGATGGAGGCCCACATCCACGAAATGGCAACACTTGGCATTCCGGGCACCTACCTTGAGAGTGGATTCTCAAAGGGAGGCTTTTGAGCACTGACCGCACTGGACCCCTGAGTGCTGAGTCCCTGGGCTTTTCCCTGGGTGTCTCCAATCCGCTTGGCAGACACTCTGCCAGGAAACAATAGCGAGGCCCCGCCGGTCCCAGCCACCCCGAGGCCGAGGCCATGTCCCCTTGCTTCTGGGCAGTAGCCAGTAATGCGATCCTTCAGGGCAGCACCGAACCCCCTGTTGGGAATTCGGCCAATCTTGGGGCTCTTCGGGGAAGAAAAATTCCTTTCCCTGACCTCTGCAGGTGATTGGATTGAGGTCCCTGCAGTTTGAAATTTGATTTGATCTTTGATCTCTGCTTGCACAGCTGCGGAGGTTATTATGTGCCATAAAGTGTCCCAGCACCCTTCCTCCCTGCTCACCTGTCCTTCGTCGTGAGAGCTGGGGCCAGGCATCCCCCAGCTGGGCCAGAACCAGACTTCCCTGTTTTCCTCATACTGTACTCCCCCAAATCCCGTCGTACTCTCTCATTCCCCTCATTCCCAGGACTTAACCCCTAATTCCAAGACTGTAGACTTCTTCGAGTCCTTCTAAATGAGAACATGTGGTTCCAGGAAAAAACAAAACAAAAACAAAAACAAAAACAAACCTGTGTGTCGAGAGCCAAGGTCATTGTCCCGGAAGAACACTGCATGAGTCTAAACAAGTTCTCAGAGAAGAGTGGTCCTCCAAAGGAGTCTTCCTGGATTTAGCCTGGGGGCATCCTGGATGTCCTGAGGGCATCTTCCTGTGCAGGGAGATATGTCTACGGTTGTACGTTTAAGACAGTTGATCAGACCTCTTTCCCAGTAAGTGACATAATAACAGGAGATATTTATTGAAAGCTTACTGTAGTTTGGACATTATGCTAATTACTTTACCTGCCTGGATACTTCTAAGCCCTACAGGTTCCTGAAGAATGTTCTATTATTCTCTCATTTTACAGATAACTGAAATGTTAGAGAGGTTACGTAGCTGGTTTAAGATTACACAAGCAGCGAGCAGATGGAGTTGAGATTCTTCCAAGGGCCTGTCCGATCCTGAGCTCAGGTTCTGAACCAAGTTCATAGACGGTCCCTCTTCAGAGCTCTTGGCCTAACTGCAAATGACATGATCAAAAGTGCCTTGGTCTCTTGACTACTCTGTCCACGACCCAAGAAAACCAAAACAAGATTTATTTCGCAGGTCCTTTGATTTAAATCTGAAACCAGCATCAGAATAAGATAGTTTTACTCTTTATCTTTTAAAATTAAAGTGAAAATTGTACACAACAGCTGCAAAGAATAATAATAAAGGATGAAACACATCTCTCGAAAGAAACATCTAAATAAATATCATTTGGAAACTTTCACATTAATGCTTTATTCCTGGGTCGCCAAGCTGATCAGACTTAAGGGCCCAGACTTAATAAGAATATTTCTCTGCAATTTTGTCTAGCAAAGCCGAACACCTCTCTTGTGCACCTCTGAAATTCAAGTCAGGTTGATTAAAGATTTTAGTTATTTTATTATTATTATTTTTTTAGTTCCCATTCAGGGTCAGGCATTCAAGAGCATTGCAGTTGCTCTAAACCTATAACTATCTTCAGTTACTTCAAAGAAGAGAATCATTCTCGGGGCCGCTCACCAACCCCTTCCATCGCACCCCCTCTGGGATGGTTTTATTTCTCCACGTGGAGGTCCTTTCTCAGATGCCCTCCTTCCTCTTCCACATGGAAGAAGGATGAAGAGAAAGTATTGTGTTGGGTATCTTCGCCTGGTGCATGAGCCCAGAAAGGTCATCTGCCCTTAGTTACCTCCAAACATCTAGCCCTTTGGAGGTTTGTCTTACTTTCCCTTTGCTTCTGATCAATAACTTCAGCAGCCCTTCGCTTACTGAAATACGGCTGTGTGCATTCTCTTGGCATCTAGCAATCTTTACGACCAAATTGTGACAAAGAACTGAGTTATGAAATCTCAACTGATGCAAGACACTATATCCTTTAAAAGGACATGACGGTGAGTGGCCTTTTCACTCAAAAGCATTTCCTAGACTTTCTGGTCCACACATTTTCAATCAAACCGAAGAAATTTGAAAGACTAGTACAGGGAACATCCATATAGTTAGTCCCTAGCCTGGGTGACTGATAACATTTTGGCCATATTTGTTTTGTCTGGGTGAGTCTATGTGTATATGTGAGAGAGAGAGAGATTAAGAGAGAGAGAGAGAGAGAGAGTGTGTGTGTGTGTGTGTGTGTGTGTGGTTTTTGATTTTCGTTTTGTTGCTGAATTATTTGAGGATAACTTTGCAAACTTCGAGACACCCCATGTCTCGAAAGCCCAGAATGCTGGCACTCTCCCTCATAACCACCTACCACTAACGGACCGAGGAAAAACTCACAGTCGCCCATTGTTATCTGCTACCCCACGCATATTAAAATCCCCCAATCGCCTTAGAAATGTCTTTTAGAACTATGTGTTTTTGATTTTGTGTCTTTTTTTTTTTTTTTAAAAATTCAGAATTAGAAGTCAGGTGACAACTGTCCCGGTGAGCCCACATGTGTCTCAGTTTTAGGACCAAAAGTCAGTGACCCTAACTGGGAGTTGATCAAGTGTCATGCAGGCATTGCACCTGCTTATTAAGTCTTTTGAGTATTTAGTGTCCTTGAACCACATGTATAACCAGGTCGTACTCAGAAAATTCAAGTTTTCAAATGCAGTATCAGCGTAAGCCGTGACACACAGCCCTGTTTGGGGTGGCAGTGGGCTTGTCCACAGAGAACCAGCACAGACAGCCACAGCCTCACCAATGGATTTAGCCTTACAAACGAGAAAAAGTTCATCGTCACCGCAAACTATGCTTCCTTTCGTTTTCCTTTGTTTTTTTTATGGTCTGGTTTGTTATTACGCTTCGGGAGCATTCGCGGGTAGGTTGATAGAATCACTGGCACAGACGATGATCTGCTCAGATGTCGGACCTCGCCATTCGGCACTAAGGCTGCGATCCCTGAGCGCACCTGCCGCCATCCCTCCTGAGCCCATCTCGAGGTGTACGATCAGAGGGCGGATGTCGGGGAGCCCGCTCCCCTCTCAGGCCCCGGACTTCAACTGCGCATTCACGACGGTCCTGTCACAAAGCCTCACTCGAAGGAATTTTAGGGGGGGTGGGGAGAGCAAAGGCAGACCCAGTATCAAGGCCAGCTCTGCACACAATGGAACAGGAGGACCTGATCAAAGCATATCTCTTCTCCAGGCCTCTGATCCCCCACTGGCAACTCCCAGAGCTGCTATGGCCTAAAAGGCAAGGCCACTTTCTTCTTGGCTGGCCTCATTTCAGACTCTCCCAGGAGTGAATACCTGGGAGGCTCCGAGCACTCCCTCAGATTAGAATTGGAATTTCCTTGCTTCGTCTCCAGAAAGTCACCTCTCTGGCACAAGCCTGAGAAATCAGTGGAAATCAAGATACTGGCAATGAGAAGACTTTAAGGGTGGGCTATGACCTTCTCCTGTCCCGAAAAAGCACAAGTGGTACACACGGCCCTTGGCCTCCAGGTAGCCCCCCATCACTCACGCTTGCGGACAGACCCTCTGCCCCTCTAAGGACTGTGACGGCCTCCCTTCTCTTCATCCAGGATTTTCACAAAGTGGTGGGAGATAGGTCGGAGTAAGAGTTAAGATAGGGGCTCGGAATTAGCTGTGAGCTCTGGGCTTGAGGCCTACACATTAGCTGCCTCCTCGATGTCCCCATCGGCTGCCCAAGAGGCATCTCGAATTGCATTATGTCTCAAACGCGCAACTCGTGATGCTCCTCAAACCACCACTCCCCACCCCCCAGCCTTCCCCGAATCATAAAGCACACCACTGTTCACCCAGTTGCTCAAGACAAAAGCCCAGGAGTCATTCTTGATCCTTCCAGTTTGGCCACACCCCACGTCCAGTCCATTCCTGAGTCAGGTAAGCTTGACCTTCAAAACAGTACCGAGCTGGCTCCCGTCACGACAGCTCCACTACGGCCCCTTTGCTGAAACCTGCGCGAACACCTGCAAACGTCTCCCGTGCTTGCATCTTCCACGTCCGCCCTCTTCCCGTCTCATCGCCCCTTAGCAACCTCTGAAGAATCTCTTTAAAGCCATAAATCGGACCAGGTCGCTCTCCTCTTCGAAATCCGCCAAGAGATGCCCACCACGCTTACGATAAATTCCCAACATCTCGCCTCAGCGCTTCCTCTTCCTCTGCTGACCTGACCATCTGCCCTCACGCCACTTTCTCCCTTACTGATGATGGCGCGCCGGCCACAAGAGGCATTTCGCTGTCCTTCACATATAGACCTTTTACGCCTGCTGTTCTTCTCACCTGGGCTGCACTTCCCTTAAAGGCCACTTTCGCCCCCTACCTGCCGCCCCCACCCATTCTCATGTCCCATCTGCTCCCTTCCATCCTCCTACCCCCGCATGGCTTCCTTAATGTCAGCACCACGTGCCCTCGAGAGCACGTGCTGTTCAACAACGAATCCCGGTGCCCATGTAGGCACCCGATGAATCTTTACTGAGCTCATCGGTAAATGCAATATCATTATTCCAACAAAAGCCAGTGAGGATGCGGGTGATAAGCAAAAATACCTCCTGCCTCACTGTGTTCCATTCACTTAAAAACAAGTCTCCGTCGTGATCTCTTACCACGCTGGAACATAGTGCATGTCTGTCATAATAAAGCATCGCCCGCTCATTTTATTTCTGCCCTGAGCCCCGTCCGTCACTCCCTTGTTATTTCGTGTGTTACCCGCCTCTTTTTGCCCGTCCCCTCCATTTTGGGAGGTGAGCTCACAGGGGCAGCAATGTTCTTACACGTGCTCAATGCCGTATCTCCAGCGCCGAGCTGACGGCTTGACACATAGTAGGTGCTCAATACCTGAGCTGCATGAATAATTAAATTAAAAACTCACCAGGACTGGAAATCTCATTCAAAGAAATCGTAATCTGTTCAAGGGCAAGAACTAGTTTTTTTCTTCTTCTTCTTCTTCTTTGCAGCCCACTAAAAGCTTAACACCGTACTTTGCACTTAGTAGTTCAGTAAACATATTTGTTGAGTTGAATTTCACTGAACAAGAGGAGTTTCAGAGGCTCCATGTCCTAATTAGAAAAGCTTTTCTGGAGAGGATAAAGGCTGGGAGGAGGAGTTTGTCAGGAGACCCAGGTTCCCAGCTTGGCTGGATAGAGACAAAAGGTTCAACGGGCTCATTTGCATTTTGTTTTGCATAAATATGCAAGCCGAGTGGCTGAGCTGGTGTCTCCAAGGGTGTCAAATGGCAACCGACTGTGTTTTCAAATAGGATATTCAGGATCCTACAAACAGAAGATTCCCACCCCAAAGAAGGTCCCTTTTCTCTCCTGGTTATGTACGGTGCAACACTCAGACCCTGGCTGAGCAAATATGTCCCTTGACTGGGCCCTCCTTCCTCCCCGGCCACCGCCAGCCACTTCCCCACGCTCGGCGCCTACAGAGACTTTGGCAAGCCTGTCTAAGGTGTGGTGACTTCCAACGAGGCCCCGTTGACAGAGCTTAAAACAAACCTCCCTGTTCACACAAGGCCGGGCAGAAGGAAAGAGCCGGGCCGGGAGACCCACTTCATACTGGCCGAGGCTATGCGGGCAGAAAAGTTTCTAACAGAAAACAGTACTTAAAAAAAAAAAAAAATCACCTTTTCTGAGGCCAACACAGTGCTGGGAAGGCTCAGAAAGACCATGGGATTTTTTTTTCCCCTCAGTTAATCCAGTCGCCCTGATTTGCATGGGATTTGCATAAACAGCACATTGTATTCAAGCAGCCTTCACTTCAAGGGCCAAGATTAGGTTGAGGATTTGTCCTACCCACAGTAGTTCTGTTCAACTTGCAGTGTTTAGACGCTTGGGGACACCTAAAATAGCTCTTTATGCACTGGCCGAGGTGAAAAGGACATGCTGGAGGACCAGAGGGGACTCGAGGGGTGCGGGCCGGGGGTGCAGTAACCCATTTCTGTCTCCCAGGACGGGAGGTTGAACAGCAAGAATTTTAAAAGTTGCTTCTAGTTCTGGAATTCGATCAATCTCTGCAGGGTGCCAGGCACCCAAGGGCTGGCCTCGCCAAACCCTGGGATGATACCGGGAGGCCTTGTACTGCGGCCAGATCCAGGTTGAGCTAATATTTGTTGAAGGTTTTTCTGTGACAGCCAATGTCACGTGGGGAAAGGGCGGAGCTGCGACTCGATTGGCCGAGGGGAGGGATGGGCAAGCAGGAATGTGGAACTCTTCCCTCAGCTCGACCTCCGCAGCTCTGCGATAGCCGCTAAGCAGCGATAGGCCTTACGAAAGCCTCCCGATTACAAACCTCTCTCAACTGCCGGCCCTCAAGTCGTCCACCTTGTCCGCGAATGAGAAACAAGATCATAGACATGCTGGGTGGCAAAGGTCAAGAGTCGCTCTCCAACTCCCAATGTCAGGGTCGACCCGGGGCCCCTCCACACAGACCCTCCTGCCCACAGCTGGCTCTCCCGGCGCTGAGCCTTGACATTTCCCATGTCTTCCTGGCTTGGAGAGAGTCGTCTTGGCCCAAGCTCTCCTGGGTCCACACCCAGATATCCCTACCTACTTAGCTTTCGCGTCGTGCCAAGAAAGATCTCTGAGCAAGATCACGGAGCCAGCTGGGCTGTCGCAGACACAACGAACAACCTTCAAGAGCAGATCGGGCAAACCCACAGGACGCTCGTGGAGCGGGGTGGCAGGGGGGATGCCCAAGGTCTCTGTCTCTTTCCCCCCAACTTCCTTGAGTCGTACAAAAAGCATTACTTGCAACCGAACGCCCGAGGCGCCCAGCGTCCAGGAAGGTCCCATCTAGAGAAGAGGTGGGGGAAGGGCAGTGAACGGGGCAGAACTCAGACCCTCAGACCTTTTCCCCCCAGCTTGGCCTCATCTAAGCACCACCTACCTGCTCTCTATAAAGGCACGTAACCCATCTCCCTGCTCCTAACCATCATGACGAAGAGGGAAGAAAGCTGGACTGGAGTCAAACAAACAAAAAATCTGCCCCGCTTATCCCCGTAGGAGGGCCGAGAACCGCAAAGGAACTCACGCAGGTGCTCGTGGGTCAGACAGGCGTCAGATTCTGTTATTTCCCCCAGAAAAACAGATGTTCCTAAAATATTTAAATATTTTTCCTACTCTCCACAGATAGTTATTCCAATCATCTTAAATATGATTTCCCCTAAGCAAATTTCTAATCAGTTTCGTTTTCTTTAATTTCCTTTTTTTTTTTTTTTTCTTTCCTGGAGGAGCTTCAGAGAAGCTAAGAATTCCTGGTGCCTTTTCTAGCCATTGGCTTCCTCTTTAGCTTCAGAGAAGCTAAGAATTCCTGGTGCCTTTTCTAGCCATTGGCTTCCTCGGCAGCTGGCAGGGCGCACGTGCCTGGCCCACGTGTGAGCAGCGCTATCAGCAACTCCCTCTAGCTCAGAATTACCTTATAGCTGGGGGGAAAAAAAAAAAAAAGGCTTTGTGATCCGGAGACTCTAAAATAAAGAGGATTTTCTCGAAGGGAGTAAGGTTTTGGCACCCCGTGGCCTTCGGATGCCTGGGAACCAAACTTACGCTTTCGAGATGTGGAACAGAAAGTCCTGTTCTTGTTTCTGAAGCGTAGGTGTCTGTGGATTACTCCGGCCAACTTTAAATCGTTTCTAATCACCTTATCTTGTTTCACGTCTCTGTTCTATTTTTCGTTTTCAAAATTAACCTGGAGGCTCAAAAGATTAAACTCGAGGAAAACGTCCCAGTGCCTTTTCTCTGGTTTCCAGTTTAAAACTCACTTTTTCTCTGATACCCTTGAGTTTCCACTGCAGCAGAAGCGAGGGCCCCTTAAGCCCCCGTCCGCTGATGCCTGAGATCGATGCTCCTCTGGCTGTTTATCTATAGATTTCCAGGATGCTCTTCTCTCCGGCATGAACTGTTGCCCAAGTCTGGGAACTAGGGATATGGGGAGGGAGAAAAATAACCCACATTGTTGTAATCGCCTCCTCCTCCTCGACCATTAATTGTGTCCTGCTGAGAGCCCTCCGTGCCCTCTGCGTGAGCATGTGTCAAACAGACTTCCCGCTCCCCGCTCCCCGGCACTCACCAAGGGTGTGTCAGCTCCTTAGTTCTGAAAACACGTCTTTGAGACAGACCGGAGGTGAGATGAGGGGAAGGAGGGGGAAGGGAGTCCAGCCGGAGCAGCGGGCCTGGCCGGGCCCTGGCTGGAGCCTGCAAGACCCCATTTCCTCCCTGGACAAAGGGTGGGGGCGGTCAGCTCCTCTGCAGTGACCAGCCACGGGCCGGGCGGGACGACGATCCCCGCCGTGGTGGCCGGAAGTGGAGAGGCTGCAGATGCGTCTCGGGTCCTTTGGTGATGCAGCAGCTGCTCCTTTCTCTCCGTCTTCACGTGTTCCGAGGCCCCCAGACAACCCGGGCAGCCAAACACCGCTGCTTCCCCTACCAGCTGTTTCGATTTCTTCTCAGAATGCAGAGTAAGTAGAAAAATGCTTCCTGGATGTTTATGTCCCCCCAGAGACCAAAGGACCAGGGATGCCCTATTGTTTTGTACCGGGGGAAGGAGCTATCATAATCTGGGGGCTCTGGACCATCCATAAGGGCGCCCTCAGTCACTTTGGCTCAGGTGAAGGATTCTCACCTCTCGTGGTGGCTCATAACACTGAAGCATGAGATGCGAGCCCGCCTCAGCAGTTCTTCTCAAGGAACCTCAGGCGTGAGGCCGTCCACTCTCACCTGGCTTAGCCCTCTCTTCCCTTCAGCCCAGCGGTGTGGACAGAGTCCCGTTATCCTTGCCGCTCTCAGATCGGCTCTCAGAGATGCAGAAGGAGACTCTCCCTTCTCCCTGGGGCAGGAGAAGGACGCACGGAGCTTCCCTTTGGTTTCGCCACGACCTCTGCCCTTTGTGGTACCAGACACGACATCTTCCACCCTCCATGGGTCTCGTCCCTGCATCGTCCTCGGATGAGTTGTAGAACTTTCTGGAAAGTGATTCTCACTACCTGGTCCAGCCTAACCGGGCTACTAAGAAGCCAGGCTTAGCAGCAGACGGGACTTGCTCCAAATTTTCTCGTTTACACTTATTAGCTGCATGACCTACCTTCCCTGAATATCTTTAGCTTCAGGATAGTCACCTGTAAGTTTATTTCTGAAAGGCTGAATGAGATCATAGATGTCGAGCACTAAACACTTGGAGGGCATGTGGTGCTCAGGAGATCTTCCTTTCCTTATCACTAACGGAGTCAGAAATGGTCAGCGTGAGCTCTGGAAGCTCATGTTGGATCTGCCATGTTTACCAGTGCTCTCTCCCGGCCATAGGATCCCTGTCCCTCGGTCCCTTTTGGATGAAGAGCACACACATGCCCATTAGCCAAAAACTCTTCGTTACGCTTAAAAACTCAGCTCAAATGGAGACAGAAAGAAGAAGAAGAAGAAAAAAAAAGCCGAGTCTGGCTGTCCTCGGTCCCCTGCTTAACTTGCATGCGGCGCACCACCCACCTCTGCCCGGATGTGCGCAGCTGCCGCTCCCGACGCGCTCGGCCCCAGTGTCTTGTGTGTCCATACGGGCCAGCGTCTTGAGGCCGAGTCACAGCCAGCTCCTCGAAGCAGCCTGAGGCCTGACACCACCTGTAAAAAAAAAAAAAAAAAATGTTTCTCTGTTGAAAATGCACAGGGTCCCCTGTACCCCGGTCTCTGCCACTCCCCCCGACATTGTCTTACTACTGTTTCCATATAGCGCATTTGGCCAAAGCAAACAGCTCCGTGGAGCCGGCTCGCCAGCAAGCAGCTGCGACACAAAGTTGGCAGGCTGTTCCAGGAAGCCCCGGCCCTCCCCGCCTGCCCACGGGGGAGCCCCCCTGGAAGACCTAAGAAATGAGGCCTAACCTTTTAATTGGCCCTCGCACAGAATCTGGCCCCATTCTCTGGAGGAAAAAGACCTCGCCCCACCCCGCTCCCCTGCCGCCGCCCTCCTCCACCATCCACACGTCGGGGGCCTCGGGACCGGGATTAACATCTGTCCACTTTGAGAAATGCGCGAGTGTACTGCGAACACAGGGTCTCGAGAGCTAAAGGAGCAGCCGTGAGGCTCAAATATAGGCGAGTTTATTATTTTTCCGTACTAACGGTTCCCTGTCTGCGTCTGAGGCCTGGGGATGGATGAGGGTTTCAAACCTGGGAGTAATAAGAGGAAAAATCGAAAGAACAGAGAGAAGAGGAGAGTGGGGAGAGGTGGGAAGAAAAGGTAGATTTTCAGCATTGTTTACAGGTTAGATACGGTGACAAGTGTTTCATAAGTCACCTATAAAGCAACAGAGCGGCCACCCCCGCGGAGGGCTCATGGCAGTAGCAGGATTGAAGAGCTTGGTGCTGGAGGCCATCCTTGGCCATCTCCCTTGTTCCCTGGTGCGAGCAACTCCATAAGGCCATAGCTATTGATTATTCCTGTTTTATGTCTAATAAGACATCGAGGCCCCAAAGGAAGTGACTTGCTCAAGGTCACTCAGTTAGTAATGGCAGAGCCAGGACTAGAACCCCTGTCTCTGGCTCCAAGGCCGGGAACTTCCTGGCGGGTTGCCGCCGTTGCTCGGTAGCTGTGGGATTACTGCTATAATTTGCTTTTCCAGTCCCTTCATCCGGAATAACGCACCCGCGAGCTCAGTGGTCCTCGTCTGGTTCAACGATGGGTCTGCGTTATTTTGGCTAAGGTTGGAAATTCCTAACTGTGGTAACTCCTAGGAGCTACATGGTGGTGGCAGTGGTGTGTGTGGGGGGGTGGGGGGGTTGGGAGGGGAGAGCGGCAGTGGCCGTGGCGGCAGTGGTGGTGGTAGTTGTGGTGGACGTGGCGATGGTGGATGTAGTGGTGATGGTGATGGCGGTGATGGCGGTGATGGTGATAAGGCTGGTGTTGATGACAGTGTTTCTGGTGGTAAAAATGACGAAGGTGGTAGTGTTTGGTGACATGTTCTTGCTGCTAATAGCGGCAGTGGAGGGAAGGACACGAGAAATAGACAAACCAGCTAACCGGCTTTCTCCGTGTCTAAACTCTTTCCCTGATTCCCACTCTCCACCTTCTGATCTCGTGACTTTGTAAAAAATGTCACGTTTTGAACCTTTGTTGGTAGCAGCATCTGCGAGGTGATGTGACGATCTTATATTTATTTATTTTTGAGAGGATGTGAGGGAAACGGCTTCCCTTATTTAAGCAAAACACAGAGTTCCCAAGGTTTTAAAACTAGAAGCCAACTCTCCGGGGCGGGAGAAGGTGCTGACCAAGCAGTGCTGATATCTCTCTAGCGTGTCCTCTTTGCCTCGAATCCACAGCCACGCCGACCCAGCGGTGAATCATCGTTCGTCCTTCGGAGCTCTGGCCCAAGTGTGTGGCCAGCCATCTGCTCCCTTGGTACGTCCTTTAGCCCAAATGAGAGACTGGGATTTAAAACGAGACAGAGAGACAGAGTTATAGAGAAGCAGAGAGAGAGAGAGAGAGAGAGAGAGAGAGAGAGAGAGAGAGAGAGAGACACGAACAGAGAAAAGAAAACCAATAAGAACACAAACAAAACACAGGACGTTTAGAAAGCATCCGGATTCCAAAGCTTACTTTTCTGAACCTGCAGAGCTAACTCATTGCCAGGCCCCCTGACCGCGTCACAGTCCACCTCTTCTTGTCTGATAAACTCAAAGAACTAGGACAACGTAGGGGACGCCTTCCAGGGCCCACGCTCCCCGGGGCTTCTGACTTGCCTGCATGTGGAGAGGATCATAGCACTTCCCGTTACACGCTCTCCCAGTCCCTGTGCTCTCAGAACCCAAGCAAAGGTCACCCATCTCAGCTGCCCACCCACAGTGCTCCTGCCCTGACGTCCGGCAACACCATGGCAACCCCTGAAACGAACGAACACACGCTCTAGGTGACCGGCCCGGCCCTTAGGATGGGCCTAACAGGGTAACAGCCCCATAATCACTTTCTAACGGAATGAATTTCACTTATAAAGCAACAGAGCGGCCACCCCCGCGGGGGGCTCATGGCGGTAGCAGGATTGAAGAGCTTGGTGCTGGTGACCATCTCTGGCCATCTCCCTTGTTCCCTGGTGCAAGCAACCCTGAAAAAAAAATCTCAAAGAACAGCGGACGTCGAGCTCAGGGGAGAGTAATTCAGACCTCCTGGGGCTGCGGCTGTGAGTTACCTTAATGACAACTGGATTGTCTTTGGGAAGTTAAAGCCTGAGGTAAAAATAAGCACAGAGCAGTTCACTATCCTCCCCCGTTGGTTAGTGATGTGTGTCTGGGAGGTTGGGGGGTGGGGAGGGAATCTTGGCACTGGGCGCAAACAGCCAGTCCCCGCTCTGAGGTTGTCACTCAGCCCCCCGACAAGGGTCTCCCGGCGTGGGATGCCGGCCTGAGGGTGTCGCAGGACCCCCGAGCTTCCTCAGCCCTGCACCCCTCCGATTTGCACAGCGTTTTCCAGGCCCGCCTCTCTCGTGGCCCTCACACAATCGCTCCCTTTGGGACTCTTCCAGAGACACTTCGCTAAGGAACGCAGGATGCGAAGCTGGAAAACAAGCCCGGGGAGAATATCTGGCACTTTTTTTTTCCCCCTCTTTGCTGTTCAAGTAACGATGTAAGTCTGGTCAGCACAAGACAGCAGGCGGTTTAATTGACCCGCCTCCCACCCTATTCCCATCCCAGGGGCGCGATGGGCTGATACTGCCTTTCAAGGCTGTGCTAAAAATTCCAGCCTCCCTCACGACTGGAACCCCCAACATGGCCACCGCAGGCAGCCAGTACCTCCTTGTCACTCACGAGACCATCTCCGAGGCCAGCCTCTCCCCCGGGCCCTGTGGGGCGGCCTTGACGCATTTAGAGACACTTGAGGTACAAGACATTCTCCCCTCTCTCTTCTATCTCTCGAATGAGTCGCTGGAAGACTGTAACTGTTTCTTTTTGAGCAGAACATCTCTAGCAAAAGCCCCAGCCCTCCCCCGGTGGGTGCTGTCACTCCCTGCCACATGATGAGTCCTAATCTTTCTGCAGAAGTGAAACTGTTTCCATGCACGGCCCTCCTCCTTCGGCCTCTGGTTTCGGGGAACCTCTCCCAAGAGCGAGGGTGGAGTTGGGTGGGAAAGAAGGGGAAGCCCAGGAAATCGGCAGCCTGGTACCTCAAGGGTTAAGTCAGCCCGGCTTCGGCTTCGGAGGAAGAAGAGCAGGCAAGAGCAGGCATTCCCCCCCACCCCCCCACCCGGATCCCAGATGGAGTACACGAAATAACTCCCTTCGGCAAGTCAGCCTGTTTGGTTATCTTGGAGTGTGCGCTGGGGCTAGCTCATCCTGGCCGGTCCTTCCGGATGTAGCCTTGCTTAAAAATCAAACCTTCTACAGGAGTCTTATTCCCCGGGGCCGCCTCCTCCCAGGCTGATAAAGGGTTTCATCATGGATGATTCAAGGGGTTGAGATGCAAGCTCTAGTGATAGCTAATGAGGCCTCCAGCCCCCAGCTGACCTCACTGCTAGCCGTTGACAGGTTCGGTCGGGCTGGCCAAGCAGCACCCCGACCAAGCCAAGACAAATGACCTCCAGCCCTTGTACCCCCTATGCCTCCAAGTCCTTCTTCTGGCCTGCGGCCCACCTCCGAGACTCCCCGTGGATCCTCTCCAGGCCGCCCCTACTCCACGGGCGAACGAGCAGGCTGAGAGAGAGAAGACCGATTGTGTTCCCCATGCCCACATCGCGGGCTACCTAGCAGGGCTTGGCGCGGGTCCTCTTGGACCCCCCTTACTTCTTCCCAGACTCTCTCCTCCTCGCTCAAACCATTTGGGACTCAATAGGTGATTCTAAGTCTTGAGTCACTTTTAAAAGCATACGGCAGGCCTAATCCTCTTACGTTCAGAGGACTCTATAAACTAGGCAAGACACACACACACACACACACACACACACACACACACACACACGCGCCCGGCAGCCCAGCATGCTCTCCAGCCAGAGCTATGATGGGAAATGGAGGCCTCCTTATCATCACCCACACAGCCAGCGGCACCCAAGGCCCCCAATTCCTGGAGACCGGGCAATGCTTTAGGCCCTGAGCATGGGACTGGAGAAGGTCAGGGACATAGCAGGGCAGCTCTGAAGCCTCTGCCTGGGTACCGGACAGACCACCCAGGACACGATGTTTTCTCCATGACTTCTAGAGTTAAGCATTGCTTCGGACACACTGGAAGGGCCGGGCAGCGCTGGCTGGAAGTGGGGAGGAATCAGACCCTCCCTTCGCTCGTTCGCACAGCCAGTTCTCAGGGGCCAGTACCCACACTGATGTGCGGCTTGGGCCACGTCCACACTGGGCTCATGGCTGAGGCTGAAAAGGCTCCAACGCTCGTGCAGCAGTTTAGTCCACAGAGGCAGACCCGGAAGGCCTCAATAACAATAAATCACACTCCGTGACCGCTGCATGATGCTTTGCAATCCTCCAAGTGCTCTTTGTATACATTTTCGGACCCTTCTGTGACATCTGTGAATTAGACAGTGTGACCCCCTCTCCTTTCCCGGCTCAGTAAGGAGCAGAATGAGGACACAGACCTTGGACCTCTGACCCCAGAGCCTTTGCTCCTCCTTGCAGGAGGAATTTAATTGTAGCTGGGAATAAATACTGCTTTACTACATGAGGAGCTGCAGACTTAGCGGCACAATGATGAGATTAACAAGGCAAGGCACAAAAGAGAGGAGGAGTTTTTTCTTTTATAAAAATTGTAAAAATTGCTTTACATCAGCACGTAATGGATTCATCTATCGCTTTATTTAGTTAGTCCATGGTTATGGTAGAAAGCATTTTAAATAATGATAAGATAAAGATTTTTAAGCTGACAATTTTTTAATACTGGTGATATATACATATATCGAATTCTATTTCTTTATACATATATATTATATATCAAGACTATATATTAATATATATTAATTACAGAAATTACATAATTAACTTTATTCTATAACTTCTCTTGTACTTAGAAACATAGAAAAATGCTGGAACTAGCTTTCCATGTCAGTAAATAGGTCTTTTTTTTTTTTAAAAAAAAAAACGACTGCCTAGTGTATTGATGTTTCTGGAAGCTGGTATTGTTTTCTTTTTTTTTTTTATAATTGCAAATTATGCTGTAATGAAACTTCTTATGCACATCTCTTTGTGCAGCTCTCTGATTATTTTCTTAAGATAAATTCCTGAATAACTTGGTCAAAACATGCTTTTACTATTTTCAATATATTTTGCCAAAGGGTGTGCATTTTCATAATCCCCACAGAGAGACCTAGGATTCAGAAGGCCTATCAAAAAGGCACTCGTAGGAGAACATAGCTGGAAGGTCAGAGCACAAGCCGTCTTTGGGGGGACCTTGTGTGACCTTAAGTAAAGAATGGACTATAAGTTCTGGGGATTCGAGAGATGCTAACTTTCTGAGTAGAGTTTGACTGGGCCGGAAGTGGCAAAAGAAGGACAAAGTGGAACAGGGAGGAACTGGAAGGGTGTCGAGGGGGGTGGCACCGAGAACCAAGGGGAGGGGAGGAAGGAGGAGAAAGAGACGTAGAAAGAGGAGGAGAAGGACAATAAGACAGCTGAGTCGTGGCGCAGGCGAAGGTAATTAAAGGTGATACCAGCTTTCGAGTCTGAGCAACTGGGAGAATTCCAGAGAACACAGAGGGAAGTTTCAAGAGAGAGTCGCGTCCGTCGCGAAGCGATTGAGCACACACATCCACACGGGGCCGTGTCTCCGGGGGGGCCGCTTGGGAGAGGGATCTGGTTGATGTGTACGTTTAGGAGTCCGTCTCAGAGTCGAGTGAGTGACATTACGAGGGGTGACGAGCAGCCTGGAAAGAGGGCCAAGGATAGACCCTTGGACACTACGGACTTGTAAATAGTTGGAGGAGGCAAAATGGCCAAGAAGGATGATCAAGGAGAGCCAACAGGGAGGAGGAAAAGAACACGGAGAATCCATTCTGTGTGATGGTAGCCAAAGAAAAGTCATGGAGAAGGAGCGATAGCATGTTGTGAACGACCCAGAGAGGCCAACTGGTCAACACATCGAGGAGGAGTCACTACATTTGACCACGTGACATTCAGCCCAACTGCTTTTTTTTTTTTTTTTTTTTTAAGTAAAAATCTACCCAGCGTAAGAAAGGTAATGTCATATTCTAGATTGTGGAGAGAATCAAAATTTTCATTTTTTAAAATTCAACAAGAAATGTAAAGGTCTTTGGGTTGACACAAATGTTACCCCCAACTCCTAAAACATAAAATCGGAGTTACGGAAGCACTATTTTCCCTAGAAAAGGTGGGCAGTGGGTTATAGTCTCTATGCCCTGGCTCTCTCCGAAGGCAGTTCCCCTTGGCAGTATCCCCCCCTACCCCGTTTCCGTGGGCGGGAGCAGCCCTGTAGCTGAATCTCTCTCCTTTGCTTCGCCTCCTCCAGGACTCAATAGAAAGGACACACCAAGCAGAACAAAACAGTAGCAATTGATGACAAATGGACTGAGCTGCCCCCACACCCCCCTCCCCACTCCCTGTTACCATGGAGAGACCAGCCAGCCAAAGCCAAGAGATCCAGAAATATCCATGAAGGACTATCTGATGGACACAGGTGCTGGGGGGATCAATATGAGCCAACAAAATCCATCAATCTGTCAAGGGATGGAGGGAGAAAGTGGTGGGAAGGGGGACTGGGGGCTAAGGTACAAACAGGTGGGCTTTGTCCTTGAGACTAGAAGTCTCTAGTCTCTCCACTGGGACTTGTGTCATTCTGATACATGTTGACGCCACATGTCAAAGCCCTATTTTCTTTTCATTGTCCATGTCTTGTTCTCTCTTCTACTTCACCTATAAATCTGCATTGCCTCTCAAGTGGGCAGCTGGATAGGCGCTCAAGAAGTCATCGAATGGGGCAGAATATTTAAACATTTGGTCACCAGAAGGTTCTTTAACCACTTTGAAAAGTAGACAACAAAACCTAAATAGCATCAAAGAATCCTCTCCAATCTCTCTGGTCGGGACGAACAGTGAACACAGCCTCTAAACAGAAAGGCATCTCTGTGAAAGGGTAGAGACAGCGAAGTTCAAGAGAGAAAAGAAGAGGAGACTTAACTTACATTGTGGTTTATTCTTCACTATTAGTTTTCTGTGAAACAGGAAGCCATAGTCAAATATTAACTGGAGTTGTACCACAGCTCAATAGGTCCAGTGGACATAATTTCACCCAGACAACTGTCATCAAACATAAACATGGGAGGAAGGGAGGAAACAAACTTCTCAGTAACTCCTACTTTTTAAAAATGCAAATAATGTGTTCCTACTTGGGTGATTTGAAACTCAGTCATTTGAATCCTTCAAATTCTAGGCACTCGGCATAATTCTCATAGCAAGCTCCTCTCTCCGCTCATCTCACAGTAGCTGGAGGAAAGATTCAGCCTCTTGCTGTAAGCATTCAGGTCATTGCTTTGTCACTGTAGTAGCTATAAAGGTGAGGAGCAGGATTTTTGCATTTGATTGCCAAAAATCTAGCAGGGTTCTTTCTTGTAGAAGGCACACAAAACACGCTGGTTGACTGACTACTAAAAAAATTTAAAGTCGTGTTGTAGTAGAAATTGTAGCTGAATCCCCAACAACTCTTGTTTCCTCCACTGTGTAGCCAGCAATCATGGGATTTCCATGGAGATTGACCCCACCCAGCTGCAAGGTTGGACCAATCAGAGATTAGATCCCAGTCCTCCTGCCACAGTGATTGGTTCAGGTAAACGAAGTCTACCTCAATCAATATATAGCGTTTTCCACTCAGAGTCCACTGAGAGAAAGCCAGCTAGGACTTCCGAGAGAGTAAGTTGAAGCCAATGTCCTCACTTGGACGGCACGTTTTGAAGACAATGACCCTAGCGCTTTGGACACTGTGCTGCTCCGAAGGGAACTGGCTGTGAATGGATACAGAGAGCAGAGAACTTTGAGATACCAGAATATGGTGTCACTGGGTTAGAATCATTTCTAGAGCCTCGCAGCCATAGGAAGGATGCCCCTGTGAGATCCCCGTCCCTGGGCCTCATAGTGTCACCCAGGTATACCCCGTTTCTGCCTTTGGGCTTTTGCTTAGAGCTGCTTTTTCTATAAGGCTTGTGAGTGGGGCCAGGCTAGGGAGGTCTGTTGGCTACCTATCCTTCCTTGCTTCATCTCATCCCAGGGACCTAAGCAATCCTATCACACCTTTCTAGATATATAGATTAGATAGATGGTCGATAGATAGGATAGACAGATGATAGGAAAAGAAGGATATATAACTTATCTCTCTCTCTATATATGTACCTGAGAGTACATATACATATATAAGCATACATACATACTCATATGTATACATCTATATGAGTATATATAAATATGTGTATGTATGTATGTGTGTATATATATATAGATTTATATATGTAAGTATATATGTATGCTCATATATGTATATATACATATTTACATGTATATAAGCATATATATACATGCTTATATATATGTATATATACATATGAGAATTTCACTGACTCACCAATTTTGTTGAAGGAATGATTGACTTGGTACCAAGAATGAGTTTCTAGCAACCTTCTTCTGGCCACCTTCCTAGCTCATAACCAAAATTAGTAAGAATCTGACTGAAGAGACGTTTGTAGCATCCAGCTCTCCTGTCCTTCCTGGGGCAGCAGCATCTTCTCTTTGGCAAAAGTTCCTGCTGTCACGGAAACAGCAGCGGTCACTTAGCCATGCCCACCACAGACACTCGCATGCGTGAGCCCGTGTCACCCTCCCGACAGGCCAAGGGCTCGTTACAACCCTCTCCAGGTCACAGAGAAGCCTACCGAGGACTGCAGGGTTGAAACGGCCTGCCCAAGGTCACATGGCAACGCGGCGGCCCCGGCAGAGGCCTGCCGCCTCCGAACTCGGTCTGGAGTTACTCGCCGGGTTCTGTTTCATCAAAACCTCTTGGCACATCTCCTGAAATGCTTGACTCTGTTTTTAGAGCAGAAGCCCTAGAATGTGAGCATGTATTTAAGATCCCTGTTTTTCTGCCAGAACAGGAAAAAAAAAAAAAATCCACCCAAGCACCTGTGTAAAGGTGAATGGCTGTATGCTGTGCCAGCCAGAATTGAACCAGACAGTCTTTACTGTCGGCAAAGTGGGACCGTACAGGGCGGGGGACACTCTTAATTTTTTAAGGGTGTCTCAGGTGTGGGACACAGCACACCCCTCCCCCGTTCAGCACCTACAGCTGCAGGAAGGTCATTTTAAGAGCCGTCATGTTCAAGAAGGGAAAGGCGAGTGAGGGGACCTCGGTGGGGTGGGTAACAAAGAGTTAAGGCCGCAGCTGCCAGTCCGTGCAGTGTGGAGTTATGCTCAAACTGTTCCCACTGGAGACCAAGTCAGCTGTCATCGGAGAACAAAGGGTCCCCAGAGCCGCTGGGGCTGTGTCACCCCCGGGAAGTCCTGAGAGCCCCCTGATTAGGGTTTCTAAATCAGCCCGATCGAGGCCTGAAGAATAAAGCAGAGGAACAATGGCCTCTGCCACATTCACAGTCCCGGCCTGACTGCCCGCCTCCTACCAGCGCCCCGCCCCGCCCGCCCCCGTCCCATGGGGCCTCAGAGGCCACTTCACCTCCAGCAGGAAAATCACATCACATAGAAAGCCCACACCGGGCTGGGCTGGTGTCCGTGGGACGGGGGGCGGGGTGAGTGGGGGGTGGCGTGGGGAGTCGTGGAGTGGAGGTGGGCGTGGGGGTTTGCTGTGCGGGGCCTCCAGTTGCCATCAGAGTAAGGGGCCAGAGACACTCGCTCAGGTGTGTTGGGGGGGCAGAATTAAGAGGGATGCAGGGCGGCTTCTGTTTCATTCCATCCAGACCAGGTGATAAGTTTCATGCAGGAATCCCAGACAACTCCACCCTGGTCACTGGGCCCCAGACCTTAAAACCCCTCTCTGATAATAAATCAAGCTGATAAAAGGCCAGGAGTCCTGCGGTGTCCGCAAGACCACAGAGCCGAGAAGGTTTGTTTATTATCGGCAGAGCTCACGGCAAGATGGGGTGCCGCGTTTCCAAACAGGCTTGAACCCAGCTCCGACGTGCACCCACGCGAGGCTACACACAACCGTCGTTGCAACTGCGAGCATCGTCGTTGGAACGGTTCCTTCACTCAGTGTCAGTGTTTAAACAAATACCAAACTGTGCCAACTTTGAATGTGTGTGTATTTGTAAATTTGGGGACCCTCAGGGTGGGGTGGATGCCTCGCACTCTGAGGGCTCTCGGTTTTCATTCGAATGTGCACATTTTTCCTTTTTGTTTTCTTCTACCAAGCCATTGCCTGGAACCATCTTTCGGCCCCTGGCGCTCACCTGTCATGCCTTTCGCCAGTTAGAGTCACGAGGAGACATACTCGCTTCCTCAGGCCCCGTGCTATAGTCTTTTAAAGGGGATCGTGGGGGAAGGCGTAGCTGGGGCTCCCGGGCCATCTCCCATACCTCCAGCTCTGAGACCCAAAAGCCACATGGACAAGGGTGACTGTCACTGGCAGCGGAATCATGGAAATGCCCACTGGTTTTCAGCCACAGGGGGTCTCAAGGAAGCTGAGCATACTCCTCAGGCGAGCATATCGAATGCTCCATACCTCCCAGATTTTCCCAAAAGAATATGTCTAAGACAGGACAGAGTCTGAACTCAGCAAAATCCAGCAGAGAGTCCAAACTCAGCAAAGACCCTCTTAGTAACAACACCTGCCAATTCTGGGACTCCTCGTATGCGTTAAGCATTGCTTGTGATTTAAGCCATGACATTTAATCCTCGCCACCCTATTTCACGGAGGAGAAAGATGAGACTCAGACTCTCCTGAGACCACAGGGGAATCGCACAGAGCAAAACACCAGCAAAGCCAAGGTTTGAGCCCAGGTCTGTCTTCCCAGTAAAGCTCTGGATCACTAAGGTCCCCGAATCCCTGCCTTCACGTGAATTCTCAATCTACTTTAAGAAGTCTTCAGGGCACCACGCTTACCCTTCCTTTTGCTGTCCTCTCAGTGCTCAGGAAAGATGGAACAAGAGGAAACTATCGCCAGAGGACAGCCCTCTTTCCTGTGAAGCAAAGGGCGTGGGCACCAGGAGCCAGCCCAATCAGACCCAAAGGTAACCGGCTGCAAGCTACCGACTACAAGCTGAGCACCTGGCCAATCACCGACCTTCTCTGAGCCTCAGCATCTTCACGTGTGAAAATCCAGAGAGAGCACCAATCTCACTGGGATACCGTGGGGATCAGAGAGAGAAACCTGAGTGGAAATGCCTGCCCCATTATTCATCCTCTATGAATGCGAATTCCTTCCCTCCTTCCTCCACAGTCATAGAGGTAGCTGCTGACTCCGTCCTCCAGGTGAAATCACTTCCCAGAAACCGCTCCAGTTTTCAACTTCCCATTTTCCTTGCTCTTTTTTTTGGACCATTGTTTTTTTTTCTCCCTTGACTTTGAATCCTGGCAAGGCCAACTGATAAGAAACATTGCTTAAAGATGAGCCTTTAAAAAAAAGACAGGAAAAAAAGAAAAAAGAGAAAGAGAGAAAAAAGGAGAGAGAAAGGGAAGGAAAGGATAGAATTATTTAATCACGTAATAGAGTCACTTTGACTTGAAAATAAACAATTAAAGTGACAAAGAAAAAAAAAAAAGATGCACCTTCTATACCCTGGATGTTAGGGTTGAATTATTATGTGGCTTTCATAATCTATAGTATAAGTCTGCCCTCGATTTCCGCAGAAATGCCTCCCAGCTTTGTCACCGCTATTTATAAATCTGAGGAAGGGACACTAACTGGGGGGAGGGTACATGTTAAAAGCAGGAGATTAATCTAACATTAATGGCCAATGGGACTGCAAGATGCGGCTGGTAGCAACAGCCTTCACACCCCTCCCCGAAGCCCTTCCGAGTTGTTCGGTGCAGGCCTCACGCCCAAGGTTGTTGGGCTGGAGACTGGAGCCTCAGGGCCCGGAGAGAAGCCGCCGTGTTCTGAAGACAGCGAGCGGTCTCTTCAGTGTCTGTTTAGGTACCCGGGTCCGTGGGGGCTCAATGCGCCTGGCGGATCGAATGAGTAAGTAAAGGATAAGTGAACGGATGACACGTTCGCCCCGAATCGAGACTTCCTCTCTCCCCAGCTCGCACTGCTCGAACGGCATCAAAGTGTCGTCGAATCTTTTCCCCCATGTTTCATTGTAAAATGTCAACTTAGCTCCGGAAACTCATGAAACTTTCAAATGGATGTCGGCAGATGCCAAGAAAAGACATCAAACACGATCGATGTACCTTAATGACTGGCAGGAGAGCCGAGGCGTGAGCCGGTTGGCCAGACGCTGGGGATGTGGTAGGACCAGGGCACCAAGGATGTGTCAAGGCTGGAGGGAAGGATGAATAACAGATCCGGGAGTGACCGAATTGTTGCGGACCCGCCAGCGGGCTTCTGATGGTGATAATGGAGCGTAGGGTTCAAGGACTCACTCATGGGGCGGGACGATGTGTGATGTCGTTGAAAAAGCTGGGACTTCAACGTCAGACGGCTGAGGGCTGGCCACCTACTGAATAGAAAACCTCAATTTCCTCACCTACAAAATATAGAAACGAGTACCCATGTAACGCTCAAGACTATAGCGTGAATGGGGTAAAATAAAACACTTATATGGAGGCTGGCCCAAGAGGACATTCAGTAAACGGGAATACTACGGGGTGGACGGAAGGGAGGATTAGGGAACAGGTGGAGAGGGCGACGGGCCCGCCGATCGATGCCAGGGGATAAGGTCTGTGACCGTGACCCAGCAGCGGCCGGGCAGTAAATAAGAACCCAGGCTGCAAAGTCCTCTCAAGCGATTATGACATTCAAGCCGATGAAGGAATGAGAGGAAATACTGAGAACTCAGCGGAAGCAGGAACTGGGCAAATACCCAGGAAGAGACGAGCGTGGTGTGGGTTCCCAGCAGGGTGCTGGCCGTAGCACAGGGAGAGGCCTCTTTGATGACCCCGAGCGGCACAGGACGGTCCAGATACAAACTGTGAAATACTCTAGACTTGCCCTTGCCATTACCGTCTTCCTGGTCTAGATTTGTTCTAACTCCTGATTTTAACCTTTGTTCCCAGAATTTCCCAGTGATTTCCCGCCACTTTCCCCTCCCTATTGTAAAACCTGTTCGTCCACGCGAAAGCCCAGACGACAGGTGACCATTTAAAATATAAACCCACTGCACCGTTATTAACCTTTGAAAGCTATTTATACAGGAAAGCTGACCGAGGCGACGTTTTCGTAACTCGGGTTTGTTCGGTGCACTGAGGTCGGAGCTGCGGGCACGGACGCGAGGGAAGCGCTTTGCTCCCACCCGAGCAGCAGAGCAGCGTGGGAACCAGGGCACGCTGGGGGGCGGGGCCTCCTGGGGTTCTGACATTCGATTGGCTGGAGCCGCCAGCTCCTCCCAAGGGCAAGAAAAGCCTCGTCCCCAGCCACCCTCCGCGGATCCCCTGTGCGCACACAGTCTGGGGATGCACAGCCATCATTCCTTCTGCCTGACCGTTGGCACAGTCCTGTCGCCCTGTGGAGGACAGACCACCGCAGAGAAGAAGCCCGAGGGGCAGGGTTGACAGGCTGGGAACCAGGAGCCCCGAGGTCTGGTCCTGCCTTCGCTTGCTTGTTCTGTGACCTTGGGTACGTCATCTTCACCCTCTGTGCCTCGACGCCTCTTTATAAAAGCCGAGAGACTCTCCCAGCGCCAACATTCTAGGAATTAAATAGGGCGGCAAAGCATATTAATTATATGTTAATATAATTAATATCACAGCAATATAATAAAGTATATAAATTATATATTAACATAATATGTAACAACATATATTACAATAATTCTTAATTATATATAATATGTGTACACATATATATACAACACACACATATACATATGTATATATGTATATGTGAATTTGTGTATTTGCCGCTCTATTTAATTACATACCCACATATATATGCATGTATGTACATACATACATGTTCATAAACATGTGTATGTATAATTTTGTTATAAAACAAAGCAGTCACCAGAGCCCACATGAACGGATTTGGGCAGACAAGGCTTTAAAACACATAAGAGTTCTGTTAAGAGCAAATGCTCCCAATCACAGAGTATCTTCCCCATCAAAAGGACCCACACAGTTCAGGACCGAGTCTGCTGCTCTTTGGATGGTCTCATTGCTTAGAGCTGCACCCCTGGCGGGGCTGGGTCCTGAAATCATCACCCTGGCCCCCGTGTAAAGAGGGTCAAGGACGACTCCTGCAGGCTCACCACCCCCCATGTGTGTGTTTATGGTCCCCGTGTGTACTGGACAGTGCCGTGGTGTCTGGGTGGCCTGAAGGGAAATGTTGCATTTAGATTAAAATGTCAAATGAGTAAATAATCGTCGAGCTTTAACATCGAAGTTAATGATAACGCCAAATGATGCTGAAACGATCTCCAGGCAGTGAGGAAAGGCTCCAAAAGGGTGTCCTGAGCCCCACGCCAGAGACAGAACCGGATGGGGCCAGCGTCCTTCCAGGGCTCACAGAATGTCCAAGCTGGATGGGACCTTAAAGCTTATTCGATCCCGCCCCACCTGATTCCGGTAGCTCTTCTAAACCATGCCGAAGGGGGTCGTGCAGCTTTTGCTTGCGTGCTATTGAAGTCTTTCAGAGATTGCAAACCAGAAGGGAGTAAGGTGTAGAGGTATCGAGGTGTCATACTTCCCGTGTGTGGTCCCGTGTTTAAGTTCCACTGCCTGCCACTTGACATTCTTGAGCGCCCTGCAAAGGAACCTTTTCTTCAGAGAAAAAGCCAACGGAAATACCACGAAGCAGAACAGAACTTATTTCCCGAGTGTTTCTGAGAAGTTGAAAATGTGGAGCAACATTAGACACTCGTCGGGTCCGCTGACCCGCTCTCCCTTCTGGAACACTGCTCGCCCACAGCCCTATGCAGGTGGGTCATGGACCCACCCCCCCAAATCATAGCCAACCCACAGGCAACCAACCCAATTCACCACCTGAACACGAGATGAGCGAGGCCAAACAGGTCCCCCCTTGGGTGTTTGGGGATATTAGAGCATGGAGAGAAAAAAGATGGGGTTCCAGTTAGCTGGTGGGGGTCAAGTTGAGATGGGTATGTGGAGTCTAGGCTGGATCGGCATGGTCCTGACCAAAGCCATGACCACAAAGTTACGGAGCAGCGGAAACGGCAAATTCACACGGCAAAGCAACTTTGGACGGGGGCGGGGAAGGGGATGTACCAGCAAAGCAGAAAGGAGGGACAGGTGGGTTTCTAAGAGAGGAGAGCCCCGCCCACAGTCCTCGGTCCTCGCGAGTCTCCCTGTGCCAACGAGGTCAAGGGCAGTAAAATCCTCTAGAGCCACTGGTGGCACATGTCCCATTATTGGTTCTACATAAAAATTTAGAAGAGCAAATCGTGTCCATTTCCATAAGTTTGCCCCGTTTCCTCACCCTGTGCTCACTCAGTACTTCTGTGCCATTTACGTATTTCCTCACGTTAATGCCCTGGGCTTTTTTGAATTATAATCTGTGGAAGCGAGAGATAATTTCTGTTCATTTCCTATCAGTACAACACCTCGCGCAATGATATGTTTACAATTTGGGAAGTTTTTTTTTTTTTTTTTAAGTATCATACTTCAAAAATTAGATAGGATTTCATTAATTCAAACATGTCTTCCTCTTAAACGCTTTGACTCTTCAAATTCTATGTACATTCTAAACTTAACAGCCCGTACGGGAAACCATCCAAATGTCCATCCGCAGCAGAATGGAACAATAAATTGTGGTATTTTCACACAATGGAACACTTTGCCACAGTGAAAATAAACACTCCACGACTTCATGCAACAATGGACCAAATGTTGAGTGAAAGAAGCCGGTCACAAAGCCACACGCACTGTGTGATTTCATTTATACGCGATTCAAAAATAAGCAAAACAAATGTGTGGTGTTCAGCATCAAGACGGGGGCTCCCCGTGGTGGAGAGGGAGGAGCAGCGAGAAGGAAGCGGAAAGGGGCTCCGTGGTTTTTTCTCGCCTCAGGTGTGGGGTACAGAGGTGTCTTCCGTTCGTGAAATTCATTGAGCTGCTCACCTTGGTGACCTGTGCACCTTTTTTTTTTTAATCGGTAGATTACTATACTTTAGTAAAAATGCAAAGAACTATAACTATAGTAAACATAAAATGATACATAGCAAAATAGATTTTGAAAAGTGACTTTGAGGTTTATGATATTTGTTCTCTGTATGGTTGTTCTGAAATATTGAGACAAAGCATGTTATGGGGGAAAAAAACCTACTTGGTTAGGACACTAGTTTTTGAAAACTGTGGTGGTGGGGGGGGGGTGTTTTGTTTTGTTTAATTTCAGGTTGCAGACTCTGTCCTAGGAGGCTGTTCTTGACCCCTCCACCTCAGTGCGAATTAATTTGCTATGACATCACAAACTCAGTTCTAATTAACTAGATCTTTGAAAAGGTGTGCAGATTTTCTTACAGCTAGGAACGGAGCTAACGATGTTTCTCCTTGTTCTAAATATGTTTTTTTTACAGTATAAAATGACTAACCAATTAACTCTAGAAGAATAATACCAGTTTCAATGCTCCCTTTTGACAAACCAAAACCTGTTCGAGATTTTTTTATCTTAACTTATTCCCTGGACCATCTGCTCCCTAAACTTTTCTCCCTGACAGTTATAAGCAAGGGCAAAAACACCCAGAGGAACTCCCCCTATGTGTAAAATTCCCTCTCAGGCAACGTTACATCTTAGAGTCTCCGCCCTTAGAAGCCTGCGATTAAAGAAATGTATTATTTAAGCATAGACATGGATAAGCAGATAACAAACGCTTGCATCCACCTATTTAGAGAGAAGAACTCAAATTTTCTTCTTTTTTTTAATGGCAGCAAGGGACTTTTGCCTCCAAAAGGAACACTTTCTCTTTAAAGCTTTCTCCAAATTCTGACTATCCCATCCCTTTTTGCAAATCTACCTTTTAAGAAAGATGAATCTTCAACTTTGAACATTAACTTTTTTCTTTCAAAACCAATCCTCTTTTAAAAAATGAGTGAGCCCCCCGGAGTTAATTAATTGAATTAAAGTTTTATTTTTCCCTCAAGTTCAAGTGGTCATCGCTGCTAACACTGCCCAACGCAGAAATTACTGTCCGCTTCCTCGGACGTCAGGCCCTTCTCAGGAGGACAGCGGTCATGCAGCGGGTTCTGAGGGAGCCACGGAAGGCTGGAATTTAGCTATTCTACCCAACGCAGGTGTTCTCAAACTCGAATGAGTATATGGACCACTTGGGTACTTGTTAGCATGCAAATTCCCAGGGCCCTCCCCCAGAGATTATGAAGAGGCAGGTCTCGGCTAGGGAGTCAGGCTGTCATTCTCATTTAAGGCCCCTGAGTGACTGCAGCAGGTCCCCTTGGCAGAGACATTGGGACATAGGCTATATACAACCCCTTGGATTCTGCATGAATCGAATGAGGAAGGCCAGGTGCCCTCAGAAGCCAGGCCATTTCCTGATGGACTTCAGTCTCCATGCCCAGTCTACACACGGATCCCAACTTGGGAACGGATTGCCTTCTGAATAGTATTTTGTCAAGCTTAGTCAGATCTAAGAGCTCACGTGGCTTTCTCCTTCTTTCTTTTTGAATGATGCTTTCGGTCCTTAGGCCCCCTTACTTAACCTATAAGGGAGCAACCTTGCAGCCATATCTATTGTATGCAGGGTTCTGAGAACAGAAAAAAAGTGAAAAGTCATTATAACGTTTCCCAGACAGGAATGATCGTAGGCGAAATTTGGGAGGGGGGAGAAATTTTCTTGATGATTGCATACCTTTCTTTCTGCATTTTTCTCTCTCCTGGGGTCCTTTCTCTGTGGGTGTTAGGGCTGTCTTCACCTTCATTCAGCCCTTCCCAAGTCTATGCTTCACAATCAAGTTCCCAATACCCAGGGTAGCTAATCTCAGCTTAGATTGAAGAGAATGACAATGTGATTGAATTAGTTCATGCTAATGTGTGAATGACTGATACCACTGGGTAATATTGAAGTAGAATTTACAGGTGAAAGTGTCTCTGGGCCAGGCATGCTCCAATCCTCCGGGTTCTCTGGAAAGGGGCTCCTTGACTGTTTTACCTAAAAGATGTGCTACTTATCACCGCGAAGTTGGCCACCCCATGTAGAAGCCACGCCGCACGCCTTGCCCTGACCTCACTGATGTACTCGCGCTCTCAACTAGAACTAGCCATAGTCTAATGTGGATTCTCGATGGCATTGCTAAAATTATATAACTGCAACACGACTTGGGCGACTGTTATTTCTTCACTTAAAACCTGTGAAGATTTGATCTGGCTTGTCCATAAAACTTTCTCTCATTTTTTTTTCCTATTATATCTCTCTGCCCACATTCCTAAGTACATTGGAGGCTGCCCCATTTCTCTAAATCAATAGCGATTACATAAGAAAAAAAAGCAAAGACATTCCCAGCTGCCAATCCAAAAGTCTGGCTGCCATGTAGCTAGCTGGTCTTTCAGACAGAGTGACCTGTGAATGGCTCAATGGACTGTCCTCCAAATCTGGACAGGTCTCTCCTTCTCCTTGACTTTGGGGCCTTCCTATTTCCTCTGCATATAACTCTTCGAAATGTCCAGCTTCAGTGCAAGGACAGCCAAACGGAAAGCTATGTTGGAGCAAACGCGGTGTCACTTTTCAAACGGGGAAAGAGGCATCGTGTACTTTTTAGACTTGTCCCAGCATCCGTGACAGATCTGAATGGATGATCCAGGTTGGTGGGCCCAATGCATTCATTCATTCATGCCTTCAGCGGCTCCCGAGTGCTGCCTCCCAAGTACACACATTATGAATCAGCACTAGCTGGGGTCAGCTGGGGTGACAACGGTGAGCCAGGGACAAACCCTGTCCTCCAGGGCCTTCGAGGCTCTGAGAGGAAGGAAAGCAATCCTGCGATGATGAGTATTCAAGGTCGAAAGTGGTAAGCGCACTGGAAGAGGAACAGGAGAGGTCAGAGAAAGCAAAGCGCCTTCCACTTAGGAGAGTTGGGGAGACGAAAACCTAAGCTTGTTCTTAAAGGTCTGAGATTTATTGAGACAAGAGACACGGGGAAGAGCGATTCCGTAGACACGACAGGAAGACAAAGGACACGGTGAGAAGGCGTTCTTCCAGCACCGAGTGCGAGTGCGGGAGAGAGCTGAGAGAACCCAGACTCTCCCGGGGAACCACCCGGGGCAGGGCAAGGGCTGGAAGCTGTGCTGACGGGTGGGCTGCCGACCTCACCACGTGAGCGAAGAAGCCAAAGGCAGGTCCTCAGGAATGTGTCCCATCGCCCTGGATCCTCGGGGACTGCAGGGCATTCGAACAAGAGACACGTCGCCTGCCAGTCAGCAGATGTGGCCCATGAATAAATATCCCCGCGGGGCCCCGGGGGTGGGGGGAATAATAAATATGAAGAAAGTGGGGGGCTGCCTCTCCCTGTCCCCCGCCCCTGCTCCCAGGGCACGCTGGCCCGAGGGGGCGGGCTCAGACGTCCCTGTCCCCACGGCCGGTCCGGTCGGCCGCACATTAATCCGGGTGGATTTGGCCATCTTGTGACATAGCCAATCAGTTCGAGGGAGGGGACGGCAGGAACGCCTCTCCTTTCACGCCACAAAAGGATTTTCGTCCCTTGAGAGCACAATGAAAAAAAAAAAAAAAAAAGCCAATCAAGGCGGGATCAGCTGTGGGCTGGTCGCTGCAGACCTGTCTCTCCCAGAGGGGGTGGGGGGTGGGGGGGACATATTGGTCCGTGTGGGAAACCGACAGCCTCAGCTTCTCACACATTGTTCTCCTCCTCTTCAACTGCACCCCCTCCCCACCAGCCCATACCCTCCCCTCTCCCCTCCCCAAAGCCGTTAATGCCACAAAAGATACTTTCCCCATTGTGTCCCAGACAGCTGAGAGGTCCGGGTTAGCCCTACACAGCTCTGCGTCCTCTCCAGGGAGAAGGAGCTGGACCATCCAAATGGAGAGCAGGATGCTTATCATACAAAGGAATTAAACCCAATTGGACTCTCTCGTGCTGATGGCGGACTGTGGGGGGTTAAATACGGTTACATTTTCATTAGGTGCTAATAGCAAAAGGGCAGCTCAGGGCAGCCGGGGACCAGACATTGTTATGCAGAACGTTCCCCCCTGAGGTCTCTGGGGCAGGTGGGTTGGGGGGTGGGGTAGGAGGGGACGGGCCAGCGTTAAAGGCTGGTCCAGGGGTAAGGGGGTGGGGGGCAGGCAATGGCTGTATTGTTGGCCCTGGAGTTCCATCAATGGGAAAAGTCATGTTTACTCTGAAGGAAACAAGTTGGAATTGTTGGGGAGGGGAAGGGCCGGTGGGTGGCTGCGGACAGAGCTAAGCCACTTGTGACTAAGGCCACCTTCTAGAGGGCCCTCCCCAGCACCGGTTCTACACTCGGCCTCCGCCCGGGGGAAACGGAAGATTCTGGTGTGTGTCTGGGAGGTGGCGCGAAGGAGGGGACTGCGTTGGCATCCGGGAGAACTGGTGTGAGCCCCGATTCTGCTACTGTCGCTAGTCCTGGGGCATCTGTGTGACACTGTCCACCTCAGTTTCTGTTTCATGAAAAAATGGAGATAAAACCGACCTCTGGTGACGCTTAAGAGTCCCCAGGGAAGAAAGTGCCCGGTACAAACGCTGATATGGGGGCGAGCCTTTCTCCTCTCACCCACCACCCCACTCCCGGCTCCCACTAAAAAGAAATCACCGAGGCAGGATGAAAGGGCGCGGGCTGGGATGAGTGGTCAAAGGTCGCTTCACGCATGCAGTGAGTGCGCACGTGAATCCACGGTGCAGATACCTGCGTGTTCTTGCTATTTGCTGTGTAGAAAGGATCACTAAGCGCCTTCCAGCCTCCTCAACCTGGGTGCAAACTCCTCTAGGCTTCTCTTCTGTTTCCTTCAAAGCCCCATCCAGTCCAACGCTGGGCTCTTCCACAACGTCTTCTTGATTTGACCTTAACCCCGTTCAGACATTACACAGCCTCCTGCCCCTGAAAAACTTGTGCCCGAATCGATCACCAGATTAGCTCACTATTTCTTGTCTGCTTTGCTGGGCTCTCCATGCTCCTATCGGCGCACTGTTAGGAGGATGTTGCCATGGCTAGAGGCTGTGCAGGAAGGACTTCATAGGGATAGAGAGAAGGGTGCATGAGAAGACAAGAAGATGAACCCCCGGCAGCCCGGCGTGAGCCCCGGGCTTGCAGGAGCACTCACTGTTCTTCCGTTCACCAGGTCACGAGATCATGGTGCTCCACCATTGCACTCGGGGTTCCCAGAAACTCAGAATATATTTGAAAGCTAAACAACGCACATGGTGGTAGATAAACAACTGCCATGTGAAAGAAACTAGCGATCCTTTCTGCATAGTCAATAGCGAGAAAATGTAAATATCTGCACCATGAATTCGGCAGAGGCTGAATCTGTGTCCACACCGACTTTCTGCACCTGAGTGGGGTCCAGCTGGGAACTGCATCCTTTCACACGTAGCGATGTCGATGCCAGCTGCCTCTCCCCCCCAACTCTCCTCCTGCACGGACCTCTCTGCATAGAGTACTCTGGATTCCCAAACCCTCATGGAGCAACCGATTGCCTCCGATGAGGGTTCAGGCTCCACAAGACTGCTGCTCTCCAACCAGAAAGAGGTCCCAGGTCATTCTAACTGTGTCCAAGAACTCCCTAATAAAATACTTTCAGAAAGAGCAATGGCTTCACCAACAGTGGCGTCTGTGAAAGGTCTAGAAGACTGACCTGTTTGCTGGAGCCTTGCTTGGTTTCAGAGTCTCTCTGTTGAATACTGATGCATAAAAAAAAACAATCCAGTTGGGAAGTACATGTGGATAGGGAGGGAGAGGCAATTATTCCTCAAACTGGTGGAGGATGTCTTGCGTGGGGGTAACATTTGTCTTTCCATGACACGGGTCCTCTAGTCATTTCTCCTTCACGGAAAGGAGTTTCAGAATTAGAGAGCACTAGAGAAATATATATATTTTTTCATCTAGAATATTTCCTGGATGAGAGATGGATGATACTCCAATCGAGGTAGCAGCCAGAAAAATTCTTCACCGCGAATTCAGAACCTGGGGTCTGACATCTAAACTCTCTCATACGCTCCCTCTTCTCTCCGTCAAATATCACATGTGACTTTGGATCTCTTATTAGGACTGTCTGGATCCAAACCAGAGAATCTGGAGGAAACGCAACACCGGGGTAAAATGAGAAGGTTTCTAACTCCAACCTCCCCCCCACCCCTTTGAAAGAAGGGAAAATGCCTCGCCCCACTGGTTAATAAAATTAGAATTCGAAAATCTTTCCAGGTGCAATGATAGGTTCCTTCAGAGGAAACTGCTTCCTTACAGCCAGCAGCGCTCAGAAATTACAACCGGTTTCAGCAATTAGGAGAAGTAAAACTTGAAAAAGCATGAGGCAAAGCACATTTGCATGCTAATAGCCCCTTCTGTAGTGCTGGGAAGCTGTGTTTTACAACAAAGCAAACTTCCCCACTATAGCAATATTAACCCCTGGGTTCTCACTCCAACTCCTGGCCCCGATTCTAACGTCTGGAGTTTTCTGGCCCCCTTTGGGGAAGACGTGGGTTAACTCTGCATACCCATCTATCCACCGTGGCCTAATTTTCTCTGGCTTGGGTAGGAGAAGAAAAAGAAAGAGACTTAAAAGTTTTGAATGTCTATAGGGTTAGTGAGAGGAGGGTGGAAAGATGCACGGGGTGGTGGGCTGGAGGGTGTGAAAAGGAACTTTTTTTTTTTTTCTAGAAAACACATTGGAATGGGCTGGGCCCAGGCGCTACCATCAGATGAGACTTGAATTTGAATCCGGCGGTACCACTTCCTAACGATGTGATGCTGGACAAGCTACTCCAATTCTCGGAGCCCCAGTTTGCTTACTGAATGGGGCGCAGTGAGGATTAGATGAGGCGGTGGAAGGAACGCCTCTGTGCACCTGGTGACTGTCACGATTCCTGTAACTGTGCTGTAGCAGGTGGCATTTGCAGTGATGGGGAGGGGTTTTATAAAGAACTTTTGGGTGCGATGCCATAAAAAAGAAAAGCTCTACGGCTTTGCTGGAGAAGCAAAGCAGTGTTTTCTGCCTCCTGCATATAAAGCTTATCTTGGAATAAGTGCAGATATGTATAAAGACTTTTTTATGCCTCCCCCCAAGGTAGAGGCCACCTGCATGTATTTCGGATCCCATCAAAGCTGGTAGCGCTGAAGAAAATCCCTTGGGTCTGAGGTAGCCCACAGAAACCAGGAGAAAATTCTCAGTTTCTATCGGAAGGCCGTACAGCACAGAACTTCTGTTTTGGAGCGAGGGAGGCCTGGTTTGGAGAGCCACCGGCTTTGAAACCATCTGGCTGTGTTACTCCGGGCAAACTTCTCAACCTCTCTGTGCCTCAGTTTCTCATTGTAAAATGGGGATGATAAAATGTCAGACTCTCGGGGCAAGAGTTCCATGAGTAAGCATGCAACACATGCCAAGTACTAAGGAACATTTCTTTGTTTCCCTTTGGAAAATATGTCTCCCCGCCCCCACCCCTCCCCCACCCCGTTCTTCCCCATGACACAATGAGGAAGCAATGCCCAAAGTATGCCATGGCTTAGATGTCAAGCCAACTCATTGAAATCAAGTGAAAATGAGGAAAGAGAAGTTTCTGTTTGTACACCGATGCCCTCATCGCTCACCACAGTTCGGCTGATGGGAAACAGAGGCTGCCGGAAGGAAACGAAAGTTCATCAAGCGCTGGCCAAACATTAATCTGGGAGCTCACGGATGGGCAGTGATGCACGCTGTCCGATGGCAGGTTCCCGCCTCCCGTCCCTGCCACCTGTGGGCGGAGACGAGCCCAGCAGCCCACCCTCGCCCTGTGGGCACCCACCGTGACGCGCCCTTCATCCTGGTCTTGAGATCACTTTCCACGGAAGGACTAGGGGTAGGGGGGGGGCGAAGGGAGGGCAGACAGAGGCATGGACTGGAATATAGAGCTCTCACTCCAGAAACAGCCCCTTTCTCTAACAAGATGCATCTCCCCCCTCCTCAGACTGGCGTTTTTTAACCCTAACTGTGCCTTAGAACCAGAGAGGAAACTTAAAATAATTAGAATCAAAGAGGAAACTTAAAATAATGATCCACTGATAATGATTCAACTTTGGAGAGATTGATTCTGGTACATGGGTATTTTAAAATAGCTCTTCATTAATTCTGATACTAGCCCAGCCTGGCGTGAGAACCGTCGTCCTACTTGGAAGAGCCACCCAGAGAACTAACTGCTACTCCTCTCTTATTTTCCAGGGTGTGTTTGATTGGCTGGCTGCACGTTAGAATTACCTGGAGGACTTTTTGAAAATGAGGATGTCCAGGATTCACCTCCTCCAGGAATTTCTGATTTAACTGGCTTGAGGTGAGGGTGCAGACAGCCAAGATATAGCTTCACGAACTTATAATTCCACCCATACAAGATTATTCACTGCAGCATAAATTGTAACAGCAAAGGTTGAAGACAACCCAAATGCTTTTCTATAAAAGATTCGTTACATGACCTCAACCTAGAATACTATGCCTTTGATGGAAAAGAATGAGAAAGATTTGCTTGCACGGATATCGAAAGATCTCTAGAATATATAGAAAGCAAAAAAGAAAAGCAAAAGGCAGAATAGTATTTCTAGGGTCCTGTTCGTGTGAGAAGGAAAGGAGAAAATCAAGAATATGCGTTCGTATGGCTTGTATTTGCATAAAGAAACACAGGCAGAATACACAAGGAAAGAATACAAGTGATAATTAGGTCAGAAACTTTCTGTATGGCTCACACTCGGTTTCCCTATTATTAACAGCTTGCATTGTGGTACATCTGTCAAAGTTAATGAACAAATATTGATAAATTATTATCAACCTACAGGCCATACTTCAGATTTCCTTAGTTCTCCCTGAATGTCCTTTTTCTGCTCCAGGATTCTGTCCAGAATCTCACGTTCTATGCGGTCATCATATCTTCTTCTCTTGGCCGTGATGATTTCTCAGACTTTCTTTCTCTGTTTTGGATGACCATGAAAGTTTGAGGGACCCTTGGTCAGGCGTCTGTCGAACGTCCCTGGGTGGAGATTTGTCCGACTTGTTCCCCATGATTAAACCAGGATAACGTGTTTGGGGAAGGAAGTATCATTCTTATCACATCATATCAAGGGTACATTCTGTCTAAGAGATTTACCCCTGTTGATGCGAACTTGGGTCACCTGGCGGAGGTTGGGTTTGCCACAGTAAATTTATTCTTCCCCTTCCCCTTTCTTCCCATACTGTCCTCTTTGAAAGAACGTAACTGTGCACAGCCCACATGTAAAGGTGAAGTAGCTACAGAAATTACTTGGAATTCTTCTGCCTGAGGGATTGGTCTGTTCTCCAAGCATCCAGTCACTTATTTGTATCATTATGAACTCACAAGTATTCATTTTCTATTTTGGGCTATACATAATGTTACTTTCTATTTTTTTTGCTCAATCAGCTTTGACCACTGAAAGCTCTTTCCATTGGGTTCCTGTACCCCATTAACATATTCCCATCATTGTGTGGGAGTTTGTTTTGCCATTTTGTTTGCTTGTTTGTTATTTCATTTTCTGAGCGTTTTCTTACTTTGTGGCAGTGCAAGATGCTCCAGGCTCATTTTGTACACTTCCTGCCCCAGTGGAATCAGCCATTTCTCCAAGGAGCCCTGATTCTTTTTTCTGGAGAATGTCTTGGTATTAGGAACCAAGGTCTGGGTACCGGGTGTGCTCATTGCTTCTGGGGTATCAAGGCTTCTAGGCTCTCTCAGCTGACAGAGCAAGGAGACAGTTGTGTATATACTACATGTATCTGTAAGTATTTCTGTACGTAAACATCTGTATCTACATTAAGCTAAATGTGAGTTCCTACAAATGGCTCCGACTCTAACCCATCGCCACATGCATCCTTCTAGCCTCCTCCCGTTGCTTATCAGTAACTTCCCATCCCAGCCCTGAAACACCCAGTTCTATCATCCTCGTCCATTTATCTAATTGTCCAAGTCCAGCATACACGTCTAATGGCTTCAGAATTATCAACTCATGTGCCTTTAGTCTCACAAAATCCACTCGTTTCTAAAGTAACTTAGGTCAGCACTTCGTTCTCAGACTCCATTCATTAACGTGCTTGTATTTGCTTCTTTCCTCCTAGTTAGCATTCCATCCTGGAATTACCAGACTTGTATTTTTCGAAAAACTTGTCTGAAGGTTACTCTTTGTGCCGTGCAGCTCTGTGGGTTCTGACAGATGTTTAATGCCCTGTACTCATCACGACAGCCTCCCACAGGGCAATTGCACCACCCTGCGCTTCTCTTCAACTCCCCCTCTCGTCCTAGCTCCTGGCAAGTACCAATGTGGTTGCCATCTCTGTAGTCTTGCCGTTTCCAGAATGTAATACAGGTGGAATCCTGTACTTCCGTAGCTTTTCAGACAGGCTTTTTTTCATTTAACAACACGCATTTATTTAAGATCTATCTATGTCTTTTGATGACTCGATGACACATTTCTTTTTATTGCTGAATAATATTCAATCGTATGGATATATCATCGTTTATCCATTTAACTATCAAAATATGTCTTGGTTGCCTCCTGTTCGGGGCAATTAGGAATAGAACTGCTATTCACAGGCAGAGTTTTATGTAGTCATAAGTTTTCAAAGCGGCTGGGTTAATATCTAGGAATGATTGCTGAATTGTAGGTTAAGACTATGTTTAATTTTATAAGACACCGTCAAATTATTTCCCAAAGTGGCCGTATCATTTTGCAATCCCACCAGAAATGAATGGGAGTCCCCATTGCGCTGTATCCTTGCCAAAAGTTGTTTTTGTCAATTTTTAGATATGAGTCATTTTAAGAGAAACAAGGTAAAATCTCAGTTATAATTTTCAATTCCCTGATGACAAATGATATTGACTATCTTTTTATGTCGCTTGCCATCTACATACTTTCTTCGGTGAAGTTCCGTTCATATTTTTTACTCATTTTCTAATTGGGTTGTTTGTTTTCTGACTGTTGAGTTTTAAGAGTTCGTTGTATATTCTTTGATACAAGTCTTTTATTAGGTATGTATGTTTATTAGGTATATATTTTCTTCCAATCAGCAGCTTGTCCTTTTGTTTTCTTAACAGTGTCTTCCACAGCAGTTTTAATAAAGTCTGATTCATTTTGTTCTTTCATGCATTGTGATATTGGTGGTTGTATCTAGGAATTTATCGTCAAACCCAAAGTAATGCAGACTGTTCTCCTAGAGTTAATTTTCGCGTCAGGTGTAAGATCTGTGTGTAGGTTCTTTTTCTTCTGTTTTGCATAGATTCGTAATTGTTCCAGCACCATTTGTGAAAAAGACTGCCCTTCCTTCATCAAATCGGTCGCTTCTTGGCAAACGTCAGCTGACGTAGTTCGTGTGAATCTTTTTCAGGGCTCTCGTTCTGCTCCGTTGATCGGTATGTTTCTTCTTCCACCGATACCATGCGCCTTTAGTCTTGCTTGTAGCCTCACAGTAAGTCTTCAGATCTGGTAGTACGAGTCCTCTAACTGTGTCCTTCTTCTTCAGTATGATGTTGCCTAATAGAGGTCGTTTTATTTTTCATATGAAATTTAGAATCGGTTTATCGATATCTAAAAACCAGCTTGCAGAGATTTTGACTGACATGTGGTAAATCTATAGATTGATTTAGGAAGACTTGACACCTTCGCAATATTGAGTCTCCCAACCCCTGTAACCCATTAGTGTTTCCCAAACGAGAGACATATCACTCCTGGGAGAGGAAGACGGAAATGGGGGTGGACTCCCTAAAAGAATAAATGGGGAAGCCTGCCCTACTATCCCCCATCGGTCAGCAGCAGCTAGGCCCCACCCACCAGCCTCTGGAGCCTTTCTGCAGGGCGAGCTGAAGGGTGGAAAGGTTAAATGGATTAACCACTCGAGATGGGCAGGGGTTATGGCCCAGGCCCGTGAATGCTCACCTTGTAATTCAGAGGACAGCCATGCTTGACAAGTAACGGGCCAGCATACGCTCTGAGACATCTTCCCACATCCGTTAGGCTCGTTGGCAGCCTGGGGTCATCGTATCTTGCTCAACATGGTGTCCCTGACACCGAGCACGGTGCCTGGCACGTAGCGGGGGAGCAGTACATCTTTACTGAAGGGCTGACGCTATCGGCGCTATCTCTTATCTTTGAGCTAAGTCCATGACATTGACACCAAGCAAGAGCCATCCATTTCGACGGGTGTCGAACCCGTGACCTTGGCCGCTTTCTCGGGTTGCACTAACGGCTTCTAACGGCTTGGGCCAACACAGTCAGGGCACGGAAGCAGGATGCAGGAGGGGCAGGGTGGCGACTGAAGGAGGGAAGGTGGGCAGTCGGAGCTCAGAGCTTCGCAGCACCAGGACAGGAGAGGACCGGGCTGCCGATGCATTAAAAGATGCTCAAGCTTAGGAGATCCTCGTGGGAAGGAAGGGTCTTGAGCCCTTTCAAAGCAGGCATTTCATTCTGTGATTCCAGAGTCAGGATTGGTAGCTCTAAACATCACCTCGTGACAAACTCAGAAGTAACGGAGTCAATTCTTGCTCTAGGAACTCCGGGAGAGGAAGAAGTATTATTATTATTATTATTATTATTACTATCACTATTATTTCTGTTGCTGCTGCTATTGTTGTTACTACTACTACTACTGCTCCTATTTACTCCTCTGACTCACTTTTCCCTTTGGCTTCAACTTCTCACTAGAACTACTCAGAAGATCATAAAGAAAGAGCTACCGGCCGCCTCTCCCCTACCCGCCCCCAACTTCGTTTAGAGAAATGTGTATGAATCTGTAGAGGGAGGCCGATCTCAGCCCCGAGATGGGGCAAAGCTACTGCAGCTGCAAAGTTATAAGCCCATAAATAAAGTTTATGGTTAAATTGGCCTGACCTGGCCATGCCCCTCGTACAGAAGTAGTATCTTGTCATTAGTATGCAGAACACATCAGCCTAATGTCTGCTCATTGTTCTCAGCCACTCTGCTCTATAAATCTTTTGGCGAGGGAGGAGCGGGGAGAGGGGGGAGCCGAAGCGAGGGGCAGACAGAAAGAGGGTCAGGAGAGGGAGGGTGGCAGCTGTAAGGGCAGTTTCACTGCTGAAACCCAACGGGCGGCTACCGGCTCATGTCCCTTAGTGCAGGGTAAAGTTGCAAGTCACAGAAAGTAAAGTATTTTGCTCCTCCAGTGATCTGTCAAGAAGTAGGAGGCTGTGGGAAACGAAATCTCATTCGTAAGACAAGGACTTTTAGAAACGTTTCTAGCTCGAAGACCAAGTTCAAAGTTATCTGTCATATGATTATACTTAAGAAGCCACGACCCCTGCTTTTCCTGTTGCTTATTTCTCTCTCTCTTTTTTTTTTTTCCATTGTTGTTGTTGTTGCTATTTTTTTGTTGCTTTTACGGGTTTTTTTATTTGCTTGGTTGGGTTTTTGCATTTTAAACAGGGGGCTGGATCTAACTCATCATACCACATGGGGGGCTCTTGGAGAAGTTTTCAGTATCTCCATCCTTGGCAGGCTAGTGGGCTGCTAAGTGTGAGGGCTCGTTTTTGTTTTTGCTTTCTGTTTTTGTTGTTGTTGTTGTTGTTGTTTTTTGTTTGTTTGTTTTTATCATTTTTTTTGCTGGGGAGTACGAAAGAACAAACAAGCAAACAACAACAAAAACAGGATGCACAGACATGCACAGAGCTGACTTTGAAAAGCTCTCCAAAGTGCAGGCCCTAAGAATTTGTGCAGTTTGCTGAAGCTGAGAGTTTCTCCTTTGCGGGAGTAACTTTCAGTCCCTTTCTCCTTTTGTAAGAATCTGGGACTAAACGCTGACTCAGGTCTTCTCCTGCTTGGGGACTCTGGTGCCGGGGCAGGGAGGAGAGAGGGGGCTCCAGGGAGAGGGAGTCCCCTGATAGGGGCTGGGCCCTTAGTGCTTCCAAATTTCCCATCGGGCAGTAAGCGAGGGGCCACCTCTCCTCCGTCCTCTGTCTAGAGAGAAGGAATCTACCTGGGCATATTGGAAAGGTGTTGCAGCAGTCACTGCAGGGCCTTGCACGGCCCATGTCACAGAGGGATGGTGGCCGGGAAGGACAGAGAGCTGGAGAAGGCCTGGCCTCACACTGTGTAGACTGCCCATCCCCCAATCTCTTCTATGCCTGAGAGATGGTTAAAATTAACCCTGGGGGCAGCCTTGATGGGAAATCAGAGGCAGGGGCTTACAGACTCTGAGGGCGAGAAGGGGCGGAACTGCGGGTCCCAGGCTGCCTATCCAGTCCTTGATGATGGTGCCCGGAGGCCTCAGGGTTCTCTTAGGCTGAGGTTTGTATTTGACCCTTTTATTTTAAAACTAGTTTCTTCCTTTACTCTAGGGTTTTTCAACCCCAGCGCTACTGATATTTGGGGCTGGATAATTCTGTATGTGTGTGGTGGTGGGGGGGGGCGTGCATTACATGTACACTGCAGGGTAGTCAGTAGCACCCCTGGCTTTTACTCACAAGATACCAGCAGCATCCGCCACCAGTTGTGAAAACCAAACACAAGGTCTTAGGACCTCGCCAAACATCCCTGGGGGCAAAATCATCCCGCTAGAGACCCCCTGCTCTAGAGGGCTCCTCCCTGTTGCCTCAAGTCACTGCCATCAGCCTTGACCGCTGGCCTTCCAAGGGCGTTCTCCAGATAGGTAAGAAGGCCGGCTCTGGGGGACATGGAGAGGGAGGAAGTACAAAGAAGGGTGCCCAGTTCCTGGCCTCGGAGACTTTCTTCTCCCCATTTTTAAACTCATTCTTAGAATAAAAAACCTAATAGATGCAAGGGAAATAACTCTTTGGGCAGAGGTGTCAGATTTAGCAACAAGGACAATATGAAACGCATTTTTTTTTTTTTTTTTTTTTACTATAAGTATGTCCGATGTTGTATTTGGGACATACTTATACTAGAAAGATATTGGTTGCCTATCTGGAAATCACATCCGCCTGGGTGTCCTGGATCTTATCTGGTAATGCTGTCTTTAGTGGGAAAACCCAGAGAGGGAACAGATGTTCTCATAGTGCAGAAATAGTCTGTTTCCTTGGAGCAGGATTTGATCTGTAATCAAAAACAAAACAAAACAAAAAAGGCAGGCGTCTCCTTACATCTCACCGAGGGCTCCCCGAATCCAGGCTGTACCGGAAGACCAGAGGATGTCTGAGCTACTGCCTGGCGTTCTTTCTCTTCATCCCCAGAAGTTGCCTCTGCTCCCCACTGGTGGTCCTACTCGCTCACCCACCCCGGGGAACTCTTTCTCTGGGCGGCAGAAAGGAAGCATGACCGTGGGCGGGCGAGTCTCTGCCAGGCTTTATCCTGAAGGGGAGAGGGGACCACTTCGTAAATCTACGTGGAACAGGCACGTTTTCCGCTGGAGCCGGAGAAGCAGGGAGAAATCTTCACGAGCCTTTTTCTCTGTCATCGATCTTGTTTCTCCTTTGAAGGAGAAGGACCATTACTCATGGCCTGACACAGCGAAAAGAGGGGAGGAAGGGCCCGTGAGAGGAAGAGAAACAGGGACGTACTGTGGCAGGTGAAGCATCTGGGGGACCCAGAGGGCAGGGGCAGCAGGGGCGGGAAGGGCAGAGCCGCAAGGCCAGGCTACAGAGCCAGTGCAGAGGTGGCCAGGAGCCACACGGAGAAAAGCAGGCTTGTCGGAGCTTAAGGTGGACCTGCCGTGGGGCGGAGGGAAGGAGAAGCAGGGAGGGACTGGCCACCAGCACGGAGGCACAGGTGCTTCGGGCGGTCCCTCGGGATCATCGGAGGCTTATGTCAGCATTCAGAAAGCCAGCGGGGGCTGAAGGCCGCTGCTCGGAGAGAGGGCTCCACTCCCCCATAGCGCCCCGCCCGCCGCCCCCGACTCTGGGCACTGGCGCCCCCCTTCACACCTGTTTTTTTTTTTTTTTATTTGTCAAATGCAGGGAGGACCCAGATGGTTCTCGCAGTTCCTCTGGTTGTCCAGTTCTTTCTTTCCACATGCCTCTCATGGTGCACTGGGGGTGCCCGAGCTTGGGCCATTCTGCCATTTAACTTCCTTATGTGAACATCTGAAGCCCTGAGAAACCCCAGGGAACCCCGAGTCCTAAGACGATGCAAGGAGATGTAGGTCCGACAGGAGAAGTCTCTTGGAGGATCAGCGATCGGCAATGCTAAGGGGCGAGGAGGCTACTCCTTCTTCGTAGTGCAATGCGACGGGACCAGGTAACTGCTGAGACTTAGCGGTACCCGCCTGTAAAATGGGACGATGACCTTTGTGCAGGGAATCTACTGGGACAACGAGTGTGGCAGCTGCCAAGTAAAGTGTTTCACAAACAGGGAAGATCCGATGCACGGTGATACGCACACACACGCACGGCGGTGGGACCCCAGCCGTCTCCAGGCTTCGCGCGTGGGACCAGGACAGGAGCATGCTGGGAAGGGGGGGGGGCAGGTCCTTGGGAAGACGCCGCCGGCCCGCCTTTCCTGCAGGACAGAAGCTGAACGCCGGAGCCTCCTCGGCCGGGCCCTCCACGTCTCAGTCAAACGAAACTGACAAGCATGACCTCCCCTCGGCGGTTCACCTTATTGAAGCTGTCTGGTAGGTGAGACATTTATTAACACGGATGGGCTGCCTACCGAGCCGACCCTGCCGCTGGGCTCGGCAGGAGGAATTTCTTCTCCACATGCGATCGGTTTGCTTCGATATGGAATTTGATACTGTCCTCCCGGCCGAGGGGCCTTGACCGAAGGGAAGTCGCGCTTTTGACACGGGCTCGGTCCGCCCAGTGGGCAGAGAAGCTCTAAATACCAAGCCCGCACCAGGAGCGACGAGAGTCTGTTCAGACGGCTCCGAAACCCAGTTCTCCCGTCCAAGAACCGGGTTGACTGTCCACGACGGGGAGGGGGAGAGGGAGGGAGGGCAATAAAAATATCGCGGACTACATCGCCGTCCCCTTCGAACGCCGGGTGGACCGCAGAGCGTTCTCATACTGGGGACCCAGAGCACAGACCCGGATTTAAGGGGAGACGTCTGAATGCTGGGAACGCCTCGGAGCCGGCTTAAACGGCGCAGCACACGCACTAACTGTCTATCGCTGCATGACAAATGACCCCGAAACACAGCGACGTGACACAGCGGCCACCTCGCGGTGTCTCTGAGTCAGGCGTCGGGGCCGAGTTCAGCTGGCTGCTGCTGCCTCAGTCTCCCTCCCAGGCCGATTGCTTTTCACTCGGGCAAAATACGCATAGCAGAGACTTTACCATCTTCACCATTTTTAAGTGTACGACTCAGTAGTGTCAAATACGTTCGTAATGGGCAACCATCGCCCTCATCCGTGCGTTTCCAGAACGTTTCCATCTTCCCCCACTGAAATCCCCTACCCGTTAAACAATAACTCTCCCCTCTCCCCGGCCCCTGGCGACCACCGTTCTACTTTCTGAGTCTATGAATTTGACCACCCTAGCAGCTTTCTACGAGCGGAATGATAAGTATTTGTCTTTTTGCTACTGGCCGATTTCCCCAGGCATAAGGGCGGAGGCCCGGGCTCCCTCTTACGTCCCTAAGCCTGGGCCTCCGCGTCTTCCTCACCGGCCTGACCGCTGAGCAGCAGCACCCGAGGCTGAGCACTGGCGGAAACTGGGCCGAGCATCTGCCTTGACAAGTCTCATGTCGGTCTCTTCCCCCGGGGAGCCCTCGATTCACACGGGCTGCTTTACCCAAGGGGAGAGGTCGCAGGGGCCGTGTCAGTGGCCCGTGGAACCGCGGCCCAGGGAACCGGGGCCTGCCGCTCTCCCACCCAACTCCCTGAGTCGCCATCTCTGCAGGGGCAGGGGCGGCATCGCGGGCCGAAACCGGACGGCGGCGGGAACGTGGTCCACGCGCAGGAGCTGCCTGTGTTCCCGGGCAGGAGCCGCGAGGCCCTCGCCTGTGTTTCTACCGCTGCCTGCCCCGCAGTGTCTGGCTCGTGGGAATCCCCGACGTAGTCCAAGGCACTGGGCATCGCCGTGGCTCTCAGCCATGGCCCTGTGGGGCTTAAAAGAACTAAACGGTAATCTGATGTGTGGACCACACTCTTGGGGATCCTCATTTAGTTGGTCTGGGGCGATGGTTCCACAGACGATTGCTATACTCATCCGCCCATGCCTGGGAATCGCTGTTCTAGACTCTCGAATCTAGAGCCGTGATTTCCAAATGTTACCAGGCAGCAGAATCCCTGGGAGGGCTTGTTAAAACACAGATTGCTGGGCCCCACCCTAGAGTTTCTGGGAGTTCTGGGTTGGGACCGACGAATTTGCCTTTCTAGCAAGTTCCCAGGCGTTGCTGAGGCTGCTTGCTGGCCTGGGGACAAGACTGTGAGAACCACTATTTCAGAGAATCGTGAGGTTGTACCGTCAAAGGCACTTAACCAGGCAGGGGAGCGCGGGGTTCACGCAGGGTATTTGGACCCTGCCGTGAAGCCACTGGCGAGTTAGGGAATCTCTCTCCGAATCTCTTTTTCGTCATGTGTACATACCACATTCGCTGGGGGCGCCCAACCAGGTAGAGTCAGGGGGGTCTTTAGATAATTCCCCCTGGAAGGCACCAGGAAAAGATGAAGGATGGTGAGTGAAGGGGGGATAAAACAAAGGCGGGAAAACAAAGCATTTCAAAATCGAAATTACTCAAAGCTCTTTTAAAACCCACCACCAGTGGGAACTTGAAAGTGTAATTATATAACCCATGAATATAATTAAGCGCTTCCCTTCTGTCCCCACCCACTTCTCCCAGGCTTTGGGGTTGGGGGAAGAAGGGGGGGGGGTCCTGGGAGTCTCCAGACTCACAACATAACGCCCTGCATTCCCCTGCTCTTAGAAAGTGCCCCCACAAAAAAACAGCACTTGGATCCGGCTGGAGCCAAACCCCAGAACTTCTTGTCCATCAATTAATATTTATTAGGTCTCCACAATGAGCTAAGCAGGGCATATAAAAGACAACAGTTCCTGCAGACTGTTATTAAGCCAGAAAAGAACAAGCACCTCGCCTTCCTTTTCACAAGGTGTTGGCAGCCGGGTGGTTGTGTCTGGGTCAGAATGAACCTTCAACCACTCATCCCACAAAAATTTATTGAGCGCTCGGTACGTCGCAGGCATCCTTCTGGGCACTGGAGGTCTTGCTGTGTGTGAAGCAGGCAGAAACTCCTGCCCCAAGTAGAGGGTAGAGGTCAGAGTCTCTAGGAAGGTCACAACAGGGGCTGAGGGCAGAGGTCTGCACAGGCTGAACCCCAGTCTCATAACTGAGTCAGCCGGTCTGCAAGAAGAAGGCTGGTTCGTATGCCCCTAAATTTTTTAAAATGATGATTGAACTCAGATACCCACCCTTTCGAGACCAGTGGGTGAAGGGGTTCAAGGTTAGATGCACGACATACATTTTCTTCAAGGATAAATCAGATGCGGAGTGAATGTCCAGATCTCCTGCCTAAATAGAACATTCGCTCGAAAGCCATTTGGAGCCAAAGCATCAAACATGGTCCAGGGCACCTTCTCAGCGGCTCTGCTCCCCAGGATCTCTGTACCAGTTCAGAGGCTTCTGTGACCCTTGCTGGAACCCGGCGCTGCTTCTGGTCACTCCGCCCCACAAGGGACACGTGGTTTTCCAGTGCGTGTAGTGCCTTCCTTGGAAGGCGCCTGAGTTCTAGGGAACCCAGGCCCCCTGAATCTGAGCCTTACTGGTGGCCACAACTGGAATGTTCTGAATCAGGATCCTGAGGATGACAGGTTCGTGGAGGTAGGTGACATGTGCTTGGTCCAGTGTGGCAACCCCAGCGCCTAGCACTTTGCCTGGAGCCAAGTGGGTGAGTGAAGGAATGAACGAGTGAATGAGTGAATCATGGAACTTCGGAGTCCCGTGGGGCTCGTGCCAGGAACCCTCCCCGCCCTCATGCTCCTTACCGAGCTCCCTCGCAGTGCCCACGAGGATGACGGTGAGACATGAGGCTGAGGTGTAACCGGAGACCCACAGAATAAGAGAAACAGCCTCGGAAAGACCTAGACAACTGTCCTGGGAAGGGACACTCAAGGGAGATGGCAGCTGGAGAAATAAAAGCAACGAGCCTCACACACTTCCCTCCCGCAATCCCGGTTCCAGACGCCAGCCGAAAAGGGGGAACTGGCGTGAACTTGAACTCGTTACCTTCCAAGGCAGTAGATCTGAGCTGAATGGAGATGGCAAGACGCGCGGGAAGGTCGAGCCCCATGTGCGGAGGAGGGGAGAAAGAGGAAGCAAACCTGGAGGAAGGTCAGCGTGGGTGCGGCGTGATGCAAGAAGGTGTTAAGGATGGGTTTGCACGGTAGCTTGCCCACGCCAGCAGAAAATGCATACGGAGCAAACCCAGTGTGCCTTCTACGGGGAAGCAAGAATCAGACAACCGGACAGGCCCATGAGAAAAGTCCCAACTGGGAAAGGCCATCGGCCTTCACCCTTGCGGTTCCTCTCTTCCTGAAGTGACAAGTCTTCTCACCCTTGAAAACTCCTGTGCGGCCTTCAGAACTTGTCTTTATTTCATCTCCCGCCCCGCAAAATGCCTGCTCTCCCCATGGATTGCCACGGCACCCTCGACCTCCACCATCACTGCATGTATGATTTAACACTGTGCTTGAACTTGCTCCCCAGCTCCTCTACTCTGCTCCACCGTGAGCTCCTGAAGGCCACGACCCTGTCCTGTGCATCGTCATCTCTTCAGTATCTGACATGAGGAAGTCCTCGATAAATGTTTTTTTTGTATTAAAAATAATAATAATAAACTAAAAAGACCGTCGCGTGCCGCGTCAAATTGGAATGCCCGATGGAGACGTGTCTACATGAAAAAACTGAGTTGTGGTAGAGAGCTGGAGAACGCGGCCTCAGTCACACGTTTTTGGCTGTGGGCAGCGAGGAAGGCCACATGTCAACATTGGGTAAGAGCCACCCCATCATTCGGGAGGCCCTCTCAGGAAGCAGGGAGGCTCACAGGCGATTGGAGACTTGTTTATATCAAATAAGCACTTGCTGGAGTGTTCAAACATCAGCAGGTTCCAACTTGAACTTTCCAGAGACGTCGTGGCCATATACCCTACACTTGGTGTGAGAGCGTGGGCGGCAAAACCAGGATTCATCCTGCCCCTCGATGAGAGACTCATCGGAAATGCTGGAGCTCCGGCCTCAGTGGGCCCTCCAGACGTCATGAGGGAAAACTGCCCCCTCCATCCCACTGGGGTGTCTCCATGTCGCTGCCTGAGAGAGGTAAGCAAAATGAAATAACTGTGGTATTTACCGCTGTTACTTAACACAAGGTGTTCATGAGTAATGTTGTGGTATTAGGGGCGTGGTACAGCTTTTCATTACCGACTGCCTCCTTTGCAGGGTTGTAAACTCCAGGAGAGATTTTTCCCTGCTGGCTGAAACTTGGCAGCTGGCCGGAGGTTCTTCCCTGTGGCTGGAGCTGGACCTGCCCGCTCGACAGCCTGTTGAGACCTGCATCCATTTCCACAGCAATCATGGCTGGGGCCACGAGCTTCTAGAAGACTTGCCACTGGAAGCCACTCATGCCGTGAGGCTGGTATTTGAAACCCCTAACACAAAGAATGAGAGCGAGACTGACATGCTCTAGAAACAGCCGAGTCCATACGACGTCACCCACATCCACCAGGGGACTGTCTTCTTAAGACAGGTAGGTGCAGAAGTGTTCAGTCAAAGCAGCTTTGTCATTCTTGAGACTCGATAGGCAACATTTCTAGCAAAACCCCTTGGAAGTTTGCTTCAGATGGGAAGATGTATTAGGGGGTGAGTTGGGGGCGATGGTGGGTCTTCTATTTGGGTTTAGTTTGTAAGTTATAATGCGCTCTGGCTTCTCACTCCTCAAGAAATGATTACATCCCACTGTTTTGCACTTTGTAATTTCCATTGTCTGTTCACCAATGATATTTCATTTTAATTTTCCTCTCTCCATCCACCCTCTCTCCAAAGTAGGCAATAGGAGGTATTATTATTCCGATTTTATAGGTGAAGAAATTGAGTTCAGGAAAATCCAAATGGCTTTCCCAGATTCATGTGGCAGTGCCCAGATTCAAACTCGAATCTCCCGATGCCAAGTCCGGTGCTCAGACTTTCCAGTGTAGCATGTTCTTGAAAAATAAGGGTAAGCATTTCCCTCCCACCGGGTCCCACTTCCTGCAAAGCCGACCGGCAAGTGGGTCGACAGTAATGAATTATGAATTTCCCTCTGGGAAGCGAAGCATGCTCAGTGAGCTGCAATCCTCTTCTTCTTAAACTTAAGAGAAGCTTGGTTTCCCTTGGCTCAGGTGTCCAATGGTTAGGGACCCAGCGTGGAAGGTGATTCTGAACTCTGTTATCCAGAGTTAGCAGATCAGGGCGGGTGACCCTAAAGGCCCTTGTCAGACCCCTACACCCCAATCAGACGGGAGCTGTAACAACGCAACCTCCTCATCCCCCAAGTCCTCAAAAGGCAGTAACGTGATAAAAGGAACCAACAAATTAGTAACCCATTACCTACTGATTTTAATTAGCAATGAAAACTAGACCTAACATGAACTCCTCCCTAGAAATTCTTCCTGTTCCAGCCACCTGGCAGGGACATTCTCTCCTACCTGGGAATGCTTTCAAGAAGTTGGCAACAACCAGCTCAACCTGTCCCATCCTCTGAGATGAAGGAAAGAAACCCCTGGATAAGCCACTGAAGCCCAGCTAATGAGCCCGGTGGAGCTCAGAGACCCATGGGAAGGCGGAAGGGCGTGTGTCAGAGTTGCCTTGGATTTCTGAGCAAATCTCGGCTCAACCACGTGAAGACAAAAGACCAAGAAACGCACCTCATTTTCATACTTGGAGATTTAGAGGCTACTCTTAATTATCCACTCGAGCAGAATTTCACTAACACAGAGGGTGCAAAGAGGTACTTATATTTAATTTAGAGATGAACTAAATATGCTTTATTTAGCAACTGCTCCCCTACCTACTTAGAGTCGCTTGCTCACATTTACGTTGGTGTGCATCGCTCGCAATGGGAAAAAGAGGTGGTGGGAAGGGCACGGGGCCTGAAAATGAAGGGCGCATCATGGAAATGCCACACGTGAACGGCGTGTGTGCTATAGGCCCCTGGTTCTTTCTCACGGGGGTTTTCCTTAATGACCAGTGTGGGGAGGGGGTGATCTCGGAACTAGTTTGAATGTCTTCTGTGTTCGGAGAATCGTCTCAGGCACTTCCGGTCCATAGCTGCGTCTACCCCGAGACAACTTGGCTGGTGACGCACAGGGATGAGGGCCGGTGCTCTGTCGACCCCTTATCTGTGGGAACAACCCACAAGGTGACAGGAAGCAGGCCTCCCTCAGGACCCCCAGGACCCTCTACTTTTCTGGTCTTCCCCAAATCAGCCCCTGGAACATCCACATCTTTTCACCGAAGTGTGAGAAAGGCCTCAAAGAGCAACACTAGGGACCTCACCTTACTTGTTTCCTGGGACCACACCAAGTCGAGGGGGTATTCTAGAACTCAGGAAAGCGGGGGGCCCACGTGGATGCCCCCTCTCCTGACCCGTCCCTCTCATCATTTTCCTCATCATCTCATCCCATACTTGCCCCTGGAGAAATTCACCCTTCTCTTCACTCCCTAATTACGTCTTGCAAATTTAGCCTTCTACAGAGGCTAATGGCAGTCTCATCTACCAGTATTTGAAACCTCTGAAAGAAATGAGTTCCACGAGTTGATGGGAGCTCAAGTGTACATCATACCCTCTCCAACGAGAGCTGCAGCTGATACGATTATGAGTCATCTAAGAAGCAATCCCCCTTTCAATATTTCTCAAGGATGTCCCAGTTGGTCTTATATGAGGAAAACATATTTCTGCCGGTCACATGGCTTAGATTTTGTTTCTTTTGAAAACAATAACCCTAGAATTATTGTACTACAATGTATTTGATTCCAGAGACTTTCTAATATGATAAGAGTGTACGATGAGTGGGTGAATCTTACCCGTCAGGGGTGAGTAATGACAGTTACAATCAGATAATGCTGGTGACCTAATCTTTCTTCAGTTTATCTCACTGCAAACTGAAAATCAAGAGGCCGTTTTACAGAGTCGTCTTTCTATGAACAAAGCTTGCCTTGAACTCCTCCTCCTGGTAACATGAAATATGAGTAAAGTTAATAACGAAAGGAGCCCCGGAAGCTTCCCCATTGTGTGATAAGTATTACATTGCTGCAAAATGACAGCAAGCAAGCGGTGAGGGTTTTAACGGGCGAGGTCAGCTACTCACGTAACGTGATGGGAAAATTAGCCTTCTCTGTGGAGGAAGAATCCCCTTCCCAACTGAGCTCACAGGTGGGGGAGGAACGTGCATTAAGATGAGAATGGGATGCTCGGTTAGCCAGCCAGATCGTCTGAGTAAATGCTGTGGTCCGTGGGGGACAGTTCATTCTGACGTCTATAAACAGATATGAAAAGATTACATGAAATCGGCGCGAATAAATCAAAGTTGGTTGGCCTGTTTCGATCAACCACGAAAGAGCATAGCCAGTGGGGACAGCCCTTGGGAACCTGACGTTTGTCTCCGAAGACCACAAAAGTGATGCTTGCAGGCAAATACTATGCCATGCATTCATTTACATCTCTGACTTGTTAACATCACGGTCCATGAGGTCCATTGCGAGGATATTATTCTACAGGTTTCAAGTCATTAAATGAAGAATGCGAAAAAGTGACTTTTTCACGGCCCCATACCCATTGCAGGTATATCCAGAATTGTGATCCATGTCGCTGGAACTTGGGTTCGGCCTCTCCTTCCAGAACGTGAGGTTCTGCTTGGTTCACGCCATCTTGGCTATTCCATTTCCAAGGAGGACGAGAAGGCCCATCCCAAACTGCACTAAACAGAACAATAACCTGGAACCGCCTTGGCCTCTTGACCCTAAGGCACCCTTACCGGTGTTGACAGCCGTCTGTCAGAACGAGTGGAAAAGAGAGGGTGCCCACCTGCCACTCTTCCCTCCTCACGCCCTGTGGTTATTGCTCTGGGTGCGGGTATGTCAGCCCCTGCTCTCCCAGGGGACAGGAATAGACAGGTTAGTGGGGCATCAGATTTCAGACTTTCGACTTTTTCACTTTTCTTCTCAGCACGTAAGCTCGAGAGCTGACACCGAGGCAGGAAGGGGGAACGCGGTAGAGGCCAAGCGGGGGATTAAAAGTTGATAGATGACTCCGAGCGCCGGCGGGGAGAGTCTGGGCGTGCGGAGATAGAGACCCCACGGGATCCGACGCAGCTAAGCAAATAGCGTATGTTGTAACCGCGTCAGGGTTTGACCCGGGGACGTCTGAAGCCTTAAAAGAGATTCGGATGGAAACCACACCTGAGAAAAAGTAAGTTTTATCAAAGGTGGGAGAATCAAGACTGGCGGTTGACGTTTATGCATCCCAGTCCTTGATAGAAAAAAAAAAAATGGATAACATTTACTGAGCTAATGACCTAGATAACGAAGCTCCAACGGGTAAAACGACAAATAGATTTTAAAAATTGTCTTGAGGAGAAAATAGAGGAAAGGTTCCAGAAAAGATGCCTCATCAGTAGTGAGCCAGGTTAAAAATGAGACCAAATGATCTAAGAGTGCCTTAAAAGAGAGAACTCCGACTTCATTTATTATTTGGATAAAAGGTCAAGACGACCCCCAATGGCCATCTTGAATTCTAGATTTCACAGCTGTCCTGTGTAGATCACTGCCTATGAGCAGGCACTGAATCCTACGGTCAGATGAGACTAAAAGCTGAAAAGTCCTGCTTCTCGTCATGGTCCATTTCCTTGGTGTGATAAGAAAGAAGGGCACATAATTTCCAATCAGAGACTTGGGTTTAGTTTCTGAATCTGTCTGTCACTCGCTGTGTGACCTCAGGCAGATCGCTTGAATTCTCTGAGCCCCAATTCTCCATTGTGTATGATGTGGATGATAATGCTCAAAGCACAGTATTGTCGTAAGCATCATACTCACATGAGTAAAAGTACTCAGTGCCAGAGGTAATTTCTAAATGTCAACATTATTCATTAAGAAGGATGAGACCTGGGAAATGAAATGATGCTCAAATGTCTAGATAACAAGACAGTCCGTGCCAGAACATGGGTCTCTTAGCTAAGGCTCCTCGCTAGCTGAGAACACAGTGACTTCAGGGTGTTTACGAATGTGATGGCGTAGCGATTTTTTGAGGAGCTCCCCTTTGCCATAGATTGAGCCATGAACTGACCTGAATTCAATTGCCAGCACACTCATTTCCTTCCTACGCGCCCTGAGACTGCAGAGGAGCAGTGTGTTCCCACGGCGGCCTCCCAGCATTCGTGGGAGCCGTCTGCTCATCTGGACGGCAAAGAGGCACCGACAGGCAGCAGGAGGAAGCCATGCCAACGTGCTCACAGATGCCTCCGAGTCAGCGCAGAAATATTCGGGGGTGCAGACAGCCCGTGCGGGGCCAAGACACTGGTACCGTTTTAAGAAAGAAGATGGGACCAGCTACACGCATAGGCGCTCTCCTCCAGCAGCGCCTCAAGAGATTGCCGCGTGTCGCCCAGGATGCCAGCGAAGCCATAAATTCACCCATCGGGTGAGCCCGGCAACCTGTCTAGCCCTGACGGGAAACAGAACATCCGGCTCTCGACGGCGCTCTTATGACTGCTTGGCTGAGAAGTGGTATTTTAAATAAAGAGAGAGAGCGAGAAAAAAAACGCCCTGTTATTTTACTCCGGTAATTGACAACAAGTTTCTCATGAGTAATTTTATGGCGCTCAGGGTGTGCCGGGGCTGCATTTAACTCCTCTTTGCAGGAGCCTCCGACTCGCTCTACAAACGCTATTTTGAATGGAAGGAAACAGACTTCGAAAATCTCTATGGATTATTGTCAAGGCTTTCGATGCAATATCCTGATCCTATGGCCCCTTAAAGGCCTATTTCTAGTTTCTTCTCTCAAATCCCATTTTTGGGGAAGCAAAAACATCTGGAATTGGGAATCCCGAAAGATGATATTTTTTTTTCTTATAATTCTATATGATAGCAATCAGTCAGTGATTTCCAAAGAGGAATCTACAGAAGGTTAGGTCCTCAAACTTTTCCTTTAAAAAGGGATGGGGAGTGGCCTCTGCCATCAAATATAGTCAAGAAACCCTGCCTATTCAATACTGGTGTTAGCAGTTCCCAGTATACATTAGTGTGATAAAGGGGGAGAGCTTTGTTCATCGCAGTTTTGAACACAGGATTTCCCTACGTTAGATAAATACACTCACAAACACGTTCTACCACTTTTTAATTTAACGGTGGTATTTGATCCCATAGAATTTTGAGGAACAGATTTTGAGAAATGCTGAGCTAATAGGGACAGTATAAGGTATAGTCAGGGTTTAGGAGTAAACCATATTCTACTCTGGCTTTTGTACACCAGTTCCCCGATTATTTATTCAGTAAACATTTATTGAGTATTTAATATGGATTCTGAGCATGGGAGCTGCAAAGATAAATCAGGTGTGAAGAAATAAATAATACAACACTGTCAAAAGAGGCTGTGATGGATAGATTCTAAAGATCTATCCCGCCTCCTTATACCCAGGAGAGGGACCTGAGACTGAGGGAAATTAAATGATTAGTCTGTAGACAGAACACCTATGTGCCTGTACTTTGAAACCCCTTCCATTAGGACATAAACATGGACTGCAAGAAATATTCAGCCTAGAGAAAGAAAAATGGTTCTACTTACAATGCCATGAGTTAAAGGCATCTGAAAACACGTTCGAAGTGAGGGTCTTGGACCCCACGAGTTTTAAGGAAAGGGCAGAAATTAGGACTGCATATTTCTATAAAAGACACCAAAGAGGAAATCTGATGAGCCAGATGTCCTACACTGAGGAGGAAGCTGGACTCTTAAACTTGATCTTTGCATCAAGAGGAAACAGGCCTACGGTAGCCACAATCAAGGCCATTTGGTACCTTTCGGACCCCGTGTGGCCATGGGAGTGCCCTGGCTTTTATGAGATACTTTTCTTGTTCTCTCCCACTGGATACCTGGTCAACTCACTGTGCAGATTCACAGTAAGAGCTCTTCATTCTTTTTGTTTGTTTGTTTTTTCTTCATTGCTTATAGTGACAAATTGCTTATGTCCTCGGGATAGAGTTCAGTAACGTAATTTTTCTCCTCTCCAGCCCTGGGAGAGCTTCTTCATTCTCAGAGCTTTAATTATGACCTGAGAACAGATCATTCCCACGTTTGGAAGTCAAGTTCTAAACTTCTATCCAAGCTTTGTCGCTCGTACCCCGGATTCCTGTTGGGTATTCTCATTAGCCTCTAAACTTTCCTCTGAACCTTAAGATATCCAGATTACCTTCTTTTGAAACCTCTTCTCCTCTCAACATCCCAATTTCAGTCAATAAAATGATTTTCCACGACTCTCCTCCACCTCCCTTTCATTCGTTCTCTCGGGCGCTCAGTTTTGAAAGCACAAAACTTTCCCCCTCTTCGTTCCTCTTCCCATGGACAGTAAGCAACTAAGATGTGTTGTTTCTCCTTCGAAACGTCTCTCTCATCTGTCTTTTCCTGTCCCTTTCTATTTGCTAATGATACGGAAGAGGCCTTAAGCCCTGTGGTTGGACCCCCAGTCTTCAACTCCCAGCCACTACCTACTTCCTCCTCTAATCTGTCCACACGTTTCTCATACCAGGCAGTAGACTAGAGTTTGTTCGAAACTACACTAAACTAAAACAGACAGATGCTCAGGGTGTTGTGTATTTAGTGAGCACCCCAGGTTCAGCCTCCCGTGGTTAGAAACTGTTACCCCATTTGCTCTTGGTGCCCACTCAAAGCAAGGTGGTCGCTGCTAGCACAATATCCTCTGAGGCACATCCTCCGTTTTCTCATCAGCCACGAGAAGCCCCCTCTGTCACCTGCTCACCAAGGGCCAGGTATTCGCTCAGTGCTTGATGCCCACACTCTTAGGTGGCCACCCCTATACCCTTTTCACGGGCGAGAAATCTTCAGCCACCGACATCTGAAATCCTTAGCAAAAAGCGACTCCATCTTTCCCACCGGCAAGAAAAACAAAGAATATCCGAGCACTTGAAAATCTAAAGTTGCACATACATTGTTGCCTTTACCTGTCTGAACACCAGTGGAAATAATCAAATAATAAAGAAAAAAAAAAAAAGAGAAGTGAAAGAGACGCATGTCTTCTTCGGGTAGAATGAGAGGTAGCGAGTGGAGAGACAAGATGGAAAGGGCCGAAACGGAAGGGGCATTGCCTGCTTAGGACACGGTCACTGCCCCTGGTGCACGGGGCCTGTTGCCAAGGTCAGATTCAAAGTCAACCAAGTGGTCTGCCCTCGTTTTCCATTTTGAAGAAAAGTATTAGAGGCCCTCTCCCTCACCCAGGCTGTTTCAGCAGAGATTTGTTCAAACCCCGCCCCCCGCAGCCCCCAGTTCTGGGACCTTTTCCCGTTTACTCCACCTGCAGGTCGACCTGCTGCGCCAGTGCGAATCACGGCAGAACCCTCTTTCTGCACCTGCCTCCAGCCCGAGACAGGCAAAACTCAAAACTGGCAGAGGGGGCCAGTGGGATTCCTGCAAAGGAAATAAAGATAATCCAAGGCACGGACTTTTTATCCAGAAAAGTCTCCAGCTAGCCCTCGTCACAATCTCTTCACGCTGGCATGCCAGAATGTAGCAAAGATTAAACCTGGGGAGGAACACGAGGCTTTGTGGCCCTGACACAGAGCGCTTTGAGCCAAGGGAGGGAGGGGCAGATGGAGGGAGGTGGACAGCGAGGAGGAAAAGGCGAGAGAAAAGCAAGACAAAAGACAACACCCTCTGCAATCTTGCTGCTCAAGGCCTTTGTTCAGCCGCTACGTTATTTGGTGATCTAGACAAAGGCATAATAACGCACTTTATCGGCTCAGTTCATTATGTGTGTGCGTCATAGGTGTACGTGCATATTACTGGCCATAAAATACATATAATACGTGCCAGGAAGAGAGCGAGGAGAGAATGCAAACGCGTCTGACTCAGTGAGCGTCTGCCTCCTCCGAGGCGCGCTGGCCTTCCGGCGCCATCGTCATGACGATCAATCTCAGGCCCAGCGGTGATCCTGAGAAGAGGCCGTTTCGGAAAGTAGAAATCAGTTTTTAGAAATGGAAAACGACTATGCGAGTTCTTGCTCTCAAGAGCCCGGACAAAGATCAAGCAATAACACTCATCCTTGACACCGCGCGTTGTTTATTTTCCAGAAGTGCAGTGGGAGAGGGAGGAACAGGATGAGAAAATGACCAGAACATCATTAAAGAATAACATTGCTCCGTGTTTACTTCCTGCTTGCAGACCTACTAGAGCAAACTTGCTTATTTTTATGTTTTCTGAAATATGTTCTTTCTTAATGAAATATTTACGGAGAGGCTTCCATAGTGGAATTTGAAAATCTTCGGGTTAAACAAACCTGGGTTTGGAACTTGCCACCACCCCTTGGGAGCCATGTGATTGTGTGTGGTCCTCGTTGATCTTCGGTTAGCTCATCTGGGAAACAGAATAATAACATCTACCTTGGAGGTTGCTTGAAGCGTGAAGATCATTTCTGCACCCAACGCACTGCACACAACTTTATCGTCTATCATATTTACAAGTATGCAACTGGGCGGTGATTTTGCACCAGCCTCTAAGAGAGTCCTTCCTACCTACTGTAAAACAGATGGGCCCAAAGCACGCCGAGGAGAACCATTGCTAAAGGAGGTCGGCTCTCTTTGGCTGCCCTTGGAAGGCCATCCCGATCCCCTGCAGTGTCCATGAAACAGAGACTATCCGTTATGACCAACCAGGCTTCCACAGAGCCTCGGAATCTACATATCTATTATAGCCTAGAAATACAATTCTCTTTTAAAAGGGGGGGAGTTGGCATTGAAATTAGTCGATTCGTACTTCCCTGAAGAAAATGGGGAGACACCCAGAAAGCATCTTTAAGACCCAGTGTCGCCTCTGGGTGAGCCTCCTGTTTGAGGGACATGATTTGAAGCCCTCGGTTCATGTAGGACCAACTCTGAGCTCGCTCACTGACCACGTGAGTCCCTTTCCCGTCATCGGGAGCTGGATCTCCACGGCCACTCATTCATCCCTTCGTCCCCTCATTTACTCGCTTAGCAACTATTTTTTTTTTTTTCATTTCAGATATTACTGGGAGTTCTTAAATGTGCAAGAAGAAGGGCACATCTGCCTGGAGACCACACTTGAATGCAATAATGGACAATTTTGACAAGTCTTAGAAAATCTTGTTCTGCGCATTCTTCATTGCCTTTAGCTGTTTGGACACCCGTGAAAATCATCAAAGACAGGAAGAAGTGAAAGGCACATTTTTACGGAGCAGCACTGGAGATACTCAGAGGATAAAAAAAGCAAAGGATCAAAAACAAAGGAAACTTCCTGGTTAATACACGGTCATTGCTTTTAAGAGATATTTTTATCTAGTTGAGAAAACCAGGCATGTGTACATGAAGAGATAATTTCTTAAGGTAACAATTTAAGAAAAGCCAAAGCACTATTCTTTCAACTTTTTATAGAGCTCGAAAATAAAAAAAAAAGAAGTCAGAAGCAGCCTGTATAAATTTTCATATCAGTGTCTCAAACAGTATCTGTATTATTATAAGAGTTCAAAGCATGGAATGGTTGTTCTAATCTGAAAAGGATAGAAAATTCTCTGTGAAAAAAGACTTGAGTTGAGCCTTTTGAGATAATGTAGTAATTTTCATGATTATTGATGAGATAAGTAGCCTGTATTTCTCAAGTACGTAGGTTATATCAGATACTGTGCTATATTCCTAATGGAAACTGCCCTGTGTGATCCTCATATTAATAACCAATGTGAGGTTTGTTATTCCATTTGACAGAGGAGAAAACTGAGGTTCGGACACACTGAGTTCAAGGTCCTATGGCATGTGATGATGGTAAAACTGGGATTTGAACCTGGTTCTGGGCTACCCCAAGGTCAGTGCTCATTACATTTCTCTGACAAGAACATTTCTCTGACAAGCAAGATTTAGACGAGCAGGAAAATGTCAGGAGACCAGTATGTACCACAGCACGGTGGCAAAAAATATCAATGGCTTGTGAGGAAAGAGGGAAGTCTGGCCACAGTAAGGATCACTGGTGTTTCCCAACAGCCTTTGTGACTTTCCTGCTTTATTAACAAAACTCTGAATCCTAGTCGGGCATGAATATGGCCCCTCACAGTAAACAAAAATACATTTTTCAGCCTCCTTTGTACCTGGATGTAGTCATGTGACTAAATTTTGACCAATAAGATTTAAGTGGAAGCCATTTATATGACTCACAAAAAAATATTCTTAAAGGGAAGAACTGTGTCCTTCTTCACTCCTTTCTCCTTCTCTCTGTGGATTTGGTAGCTGGATCTGAAAGGGCTCGTCCATAACATGGGCGACGTTGGGAACAAAGGTCACACGAGGTAGGGCAGGAAGACGGAAGGAGCTTTGGTCTCTGGGCATGCGGTGAAGCAAAACTATCATTTCTGTCCTGGGCTGCCTGTACTTGGTCTTTGAAATGAGGGAGGAATAGGCTTCTGTGTAGTTTAATTCACTGTTATTTTGGGTTATACTGTTACTGGCAATTGAACTTAATCCTAATTAGAACATAGTCTAATATGACTTGAGCCAAGAGTTTCTGTAGGTGATCAGTGGGAGAGCCGGCTGGAAAGACGTGGAGGTCATGGGGAACTTCGCAAGTCAAGTCAAGGCATGTGTCATTTATTTTACAGGCTATTTGAGCAGACAAATATAATAAGAGGGGTGTTTCCAGAAGAATACCTGGTTATGTTGTCTAGAGTGTCCCAGTCTGGGGAACTGATGAATGAAGTGAAAGCCCTTGAGAAATCACTCCAATTAGCCAGGTTTGAATGTTCATGGTCTTGCAAAGGGGTCGGGACTCAGGAATAGAAGTTGTTGGATTCAGATTCTAAGTGGAAACTGAGGGTCAGAATACAGAGTAGACAAAGGTGACTGAGATTTCTCCTCGAAGGTCCATGGCATGTTGGCAAAAATAGAGAAATCGGAAAATGAAAGAAAAATCAACGACGGGCACATTCTTCCCTTTCAGAGCTGTGGAGCTGAAGATCACGGAGAGACGCCTAGGGAGATACAGCCCAGGTCACGTGCCTGCAGCTTGTTAGATAAAAAGTCTAAAAATGCAAGTTTAGACAAATGGAAGCATGAAGGATAGAGCTGAACTTGTGATATGAGTTTTTCAAGCAATAGGATATAGGAATCAGGCCCAAATCATAAGTATGAGAGGGAAAAAGAGACCAAAATGAGAGAGAAGTGGTGATTAAGGGGGAAGAGAAAAATGGGTATGATAAGTTGTCTTGGAGTCTAAGGAAAGAACTTCTAGCAACAGCAGAATGTGTAGAAAAGAAGGAGAAGACCCAGTGAGAGGATCACTGAGGTTGTCAATGAAGAAGGAGGTATTGTTGACCTTTCAGTGACAAGGTCACTAGATGACTGAGGATGGAAGCCTAGTTCTAGGGGAAGGAAGAATGAACGTCTTAGACGGGAAGGACGTACATTTGAGAAATATGTGTGAACTGAAAAAAGAAAAAAGGTCAGTGACGTCAAAGTCTTTATTGGAATATGGAAGCCCCGTAGGGGTTAGTTAGTGGCGATGTAAACTGGGGAGAGCCACTCTAAGCCTTGGGATCTTGGTGTGTTGATATGAATATCTACCATGTGGGATCATGGCACAGATAAACTAATACGTGTGAAAGTTCACATCACAGAGCACGCCAGATAATAGTTACGTATCAAATGTCTCCTTATTCCTCCACGTCTTCAGGTTATTTCTTCTGTTTTATCACATAGTTTTAGACTTAACTAATTGCCCCTCAAATGAAAGTCCCTATGCCCGTGGAGCCCAGACTAGAGCTAGTCACAAAACCACGCCTTTCACTTAGAGAAATCCTCCGATTGCACCTGTGTCTTGGATTTCATGTTGTCTCAAATTGCACAGCCGCTTTTTGGGGACCTGTTAGAGAGGACTTGAGCCCTCAGAGGTGGGGACTTGAAAGGTTCCTATTTGTTTGCAGCAACCAAGGAGCATACAGCTGTTCTCAGGAATACCAAAAACAACAGCTAGACCACGTACTAAGCCAAAACAAACTGCATCTCACTAAATTCATCTCGTGAAGTTGGTATAATCATCTCCATTTCACGCGTGAGAAATCTGAGACTCAGAGGAGTTTAACAAGGTGTCATTTGTTAGCTCATGTGGCTGGGGCAGCGGAGGGTGAGCTCTGTCCGTGTCTAGGACCCATGAATTTTACCATCACTCTGTGGGCTGCTTTCTGTTTAGGTTTTTTGGGTTTTTTGTTTTGTTTTGTTTTGTTTTTGTTTTTTAGGCAAGGCAACCCTTGGTTGACCTCACAGATTGCAAGGACCTTGTCAGCTTCTAAGTACTAACTAGGCCCGGCCCTGCTTAGTTCAGGGTGGCATGGCCGTAGACCAGTTTAGGTATTTTGAGACCCAGAAGTTTGTCTAGCACTCCCCCTGCTTCTATGAGCTCCTGCCCAGGAGGAGAGGGGCCTGAGGTCATCTCTGACTCAGACCTGGGCGGGACAGTCACAGGATGACTGTGATACCAGCATAGGGATGGTCAAGGGCAGCCAGAATGAAGGATGAGTCTGTTCCCAAACCGTGGTCCAGGTACCAGAGCCTTGTCATCCCACTTATCCAGAGGCAGGATTGGACCAGGTCCACCGGCCACAGCTCGGACTTCCCATCTGGCAAATCCTGACAAATTTTCTGCCTTCCCCAATGGCCCATCAGCCACCGAAAGCCACTACTTCATGGAGACAGAGACAGCTCTGGGCTTCACACACCACAGTAATTGTGTGGTGGCCAGCCCCTGAATTGACTCCACCCAACTCAGACACCTTGGAACAGGTATTCTCTGAAGCATGCCCGAGACTGTTACCTCTCTATATGAAGTAAGCTGAAAGATGAAAGACCGAGGCGATCATTTTCGTCCGGCTTATGCGTAATTACGCATTCATCAGTCAGAGCTTTAATTACCAGGAGATAAAGGTACCATTAGCGTTTTGAGGAAAACTGGCTCCAGCAAAATGCATTTCTTTTGTCTCCCAGCCAGTGACAACTAACTGTTATCCTCGGAAAGGCTTAGCAGGGAGACTCCAGCCTAAACCATAAAAGGCCCTCAACCGTAAAAGACGAAGCCACCGAGGTAGGCGTGGCATCCACTTGCGGGAGATATTCTGTGGCTGGGAAGCCCAGCAAGGCTTCCAAGGCGAGGACATGCCTCCCCGATGACGTCGGACAGAAACGTGGAGGCGTGGACGAGAGGGGGATGGGAAACTTGGGAGCCTTAAGGTGTTACCTTGCTACTCCCTGGCATGAAATGCAGAATCTCAGGTTCTACCCAAACCCTACCAAACCAGAATCTGTATTTCCACGTGACGGCCCAGGTGGTTTATCCGCACCTTACAGTGTGAGACGCGTTACTGCAGAAGGCTTTGCGGCCCAGCACGACATGGCTCCGGCTCGCCGTTGAAACCAAGGATGGGGGTTTGCTCATCTCTCCTACTTGTGTTTGTTAAAGAGGAAAACTGGAAGCAGAAATATGTGTGTGTCTAGAGGGTGTTTTTCTTTTGTTTTGTTTTTAATATCTGGCAGAAAAAAAAAAATAGATTCCCCCCATCCAGTGTTGCTTTTAAAAGGAAACATCATTGAATGGGGAGCCAAGTGGGGGCGGAAGTGGAGACCGTAAAACACACACAATGTCAAATCGAAATGATTAATAAAGCCGAGAGGCAGAGCGTCCCCCTGTGCAGGGCGCAATGTGACAGACAGGTCAGGGCAGACGCTGGAGTGGATTTCGGTGCCTCTTGCCTCGGGGCTGGAACAGGAAGCAACAGAGAGAAAACCATTTCACAACGGGGAGAATAGGAAACTGGCAAGAAAGAAACCTCAGGAAAGGGGGGACAGGAGGGTGAGAAGGAATCAGGCAGGGGGAGGAATTCCTTGGGGGGCAAGGGTATAGGTGTGGCCGGACGTGAGGGCGGCCTCTAGACCATCCCCACAAGATTGATTAGCAGGCCCTACAGGCCAGGCATCCAACCCGGAGTTTTGAATAATTAGCCCAAGTTCTGAGGGGTGAGGACAGAGCTGGCTTCTAATCCCGATGCCGTCATTGATTAGAAATGTAACTCTGGAGGTAATGTGAATTTTCTTGCTAAGCCTCAACTTCCTCAACTGTAAAATGGGGATAATTCTATCCGCCTCACAGAGCCGTAAAGATTGAATGCGATAATGTATGCCAAACCTCAGCACAACACGAAATGATGGCTATGTTCACTCACTATTTTCCCAGCAAGTATTTCCAGCATTGTTAATTTTCCAGCACTTTTTTTTTTCTTGGCACTGACCTTAACCTGTCTTCCGAAAAGAGGGTCGGGGATGATTCGAATGCCTTTATAAGCACTGCCTTCTGCTCTCTAAGTGCTCTCAGAGTATGATCTCTTATCTCACTTGCTCGATCTTGCAACGATACTGACAGCTCGATGTGAATCGGGCATATTAACTAACTAAACTAGCCCCATTGATGTCAAAGCGCCCACGGGAAAGAGAGTGCAGTGAAAATGCACAAAACCAGGAAAGTGTCCAGCATCCTCTCCATCACGCGGACCTGCATCTTTTACGGCCCGGCTCTGAAAAAATTGTGGGATGGAGTTTGAACCGAATTCCTGCGCCTCCTGGAAGTGAATCGATGCGCCCGGGAATGACTCCAGCTCGAGCGGAGCAGCTCTGTGCTTCCTGTGTCTCGTGAAGTGTCCCCGCCACACTGTGTCCCTCGGATGAGGCAACACGGTGCCAATGAAGCTGGGCTCGGTCACTACTCGAGCGGCGTCTTAGCACTGCGCCATCCATGGTCAGCACCCTGGACCAGATCATCTGCCACACAGACTCGTGTCCTTTGTCCCAAGGATGCTGGCACGGGAAGGCAGGCAGCTCTGCACAATTCCCCTCTCGGGAGGCAGAGCTGCTGCGGTAGACCTCCAGAGCAAGGCTCACCGGCCGATGGGTTACGGTGCCCGGCCGGAGGCTGCCAGCACCATGGGGGACCTCAGAGAAGCGCTGAGTCATCAGTCTTTAGACTCTGAGATCAGACGAAGCTGGATTTGAATCTTACGAGATATAAGCGCTTAGCCTTAGTTGCCTAACCTCTCTGAGCTTTAGTTTCCTTGCCTGTAAGATACGGATCGTCTCAGCAACTACTTTTGCATCAGTCAGGGTCCTGGCGAGAACATACGGCACACTCAAACTGGACGACTTAAGGAGAGTCGAACAAAGGGACTACTTACAAAGGAGTGGGCGCAGTGGAGGGAAACCGCGGGGGGAGGGTGCAGGGCCCTGGGGCCGGAAACGGCGGAGACCATCGCCCAGGACTGCGAGGTGCGAACTCAGAATGGCGAGGCCCCTTGACATCGGCATCGCAGACAAGGGAGCCCAGGAAGGCAGGGCTCAGCTCCTTCCCTCTCCTCCCCTTGGCTGAGCCCCGCTGGAAGCCTAAGGGCAGGACAGCCTGCCGACAGTGTCCCTGTAGCTCAGCCTTCGGGGCGCAGAGCAGGGTAGAGAAGAGCAGAGAGTGGGTGTGAAGAGGCAAATCTCAAACATCCAGCACACTCTCACGGGGTCATCGTGGAAACTAAATGAGACCCGCACAGAAGGGGCTTGGTACGTGCAAGTACGTAATAAATGTTAACCGTAACGGCGGCCCTTTTATTTTTACCAATGAGAAAAAGTGACGTTTATGATGTTTTGAAAGTTTCCTTGAGTTACATAGAATGGAGACTATAACTGGTGTTCAGTCCCAAACTCCTAGAATGCTACCCCCCAGGCATTGCTACTGGGAGTCAGTCCTACAAGAGGACTTCCCAGCAGATGGATAGAATGTCTGGAAGCAAAATCTCAGGCAATCAATACAAGTGGTCATATTTCATATTATGTTCAGTGGGAGGAATCGAAAAAAAAAAAAAAACACCATTTAATGATTTAATGTACCTATATCGTAAAGAGGGGATTTGGGCTAGATGTAAGAGTCTACAGAGATACGAAAATGATTAGCGAATTGCAGATCTGTCTTGAAAGAATCTAAGTAGATTTAGAGCTGAGTGCGGTCCATCAGAGCCAGCACCTCCGTGTACCATGAGCCCAGCACTAGCGACCCAGGTGGCATCGGCAGGATTGTCCCCAGAGCAGTAAACTAGAACTTGACTGGCCAGTGACTGTAAGCATAAACTGTGCCCTCTGTCCTTTTGGGTGCATCATTCTAAGTACGGTCACCGAGAACTTGCCTGCTCAGAGAGAAAGAATTTGTTTGGTTACCCCCTAGAATCTCAGAGCACCTGGGCTCTGCCTTGCTTAAATTCCCAGTTTCAACCAAATGGCGCCAGCGTCTTGGACTAAAGTGTTGTTTTGGAAATGATCACCTAGAAATGACCCTATGGGAACCCCAACTTCTGCAAGGTCATACGGTGATCGACTACCCCTTCTGAAAACAAGAAATCACCCTTTCCATCTGAAAATATGAAATCACCCCACTCGTTCAACTTGCTCCTCCAATCAGGATCACCCTAAATGCGGTGCTGACCCAAAACCTAGCAATGCATTTAGTTAATCTCCTGTGATAACTAACCTCTATTGGACACAGAGTGATTTATATGGAAACTGGACTTTCTACATTTGACTTTGACTTTCTCTGGGACATCCACGAGCCATCCACAAAATACGCTAAAGCAGTGGTCCCCAACCTTTTTGGCCCCACAGACTGATGCCTAATGATCTGAGGCGGAGCTGAGGCAGTGATGCTGGTGCTGGGGAGCTTTGCTCGCTTGCCCCCCATTCACCTCCTGCTGTGCAACCTGGTTCTTGACAGGCCACGGACTGGTACCATTCTGTGGACATGGGGTTGGGGACCCCTGCACTAGAGAATACTATTTTCGTCATCGAAAATGGCAAAAGAGCTTCCTCTGCTCTTGGCTTCTACGACTCCTGATAGTCTATAAACTTCTCTGCACCTGGCTATAAACCACAATCCACTGTACCCCCAGAAGAAAATACATCAACATATTGCAAAATCTTGGCCTCACTTGTAAACCCCTATAGCGCTTACTCACATCCAAATTGTTTCATTCAGAGCTCACCTAATAGGCAAATAGAGGAGTCAAAACAATTCCTCATTAGGTCAACCTCAGGTAGCACAAGAACCAGTATAATCCCCAGAGAGGGGTGCCAATACATGCTCCATTTGGACTCAGAGAGTGAGATTGCTCAACCTTCAGACAGCCACCAGCTTGTTCAACAAGTGAGCAAACAGCTCTACCCCTGGGTGCATCTAATCTGAGTTTCTTCTATGGCAACTTGGGTTTTCAATGCGCTGCTGAAAAGTACGACTTGAAAATAAGCCAGTGATGGAGCAAATTCAAGCAGAAGCATGCTTTCTTAAATAGATGCCTCCAGCTTCAAGATACCCTACATATCAGACCTCTGATCACAAGCATTTCTACGTTTCATATTCGGTTCTCGATTATATTCCTTTCCCCAGAGAAACAAGGGAGATGCCCCTTTGTACTTCTCCACTAGCTTTGGACCGTTGAGGGCTCTGACCGGCATCCAAAACCACAGGAGGCAGTATGCAGAGTGGTCCTTCCAAGGGAGTTGGTGGGAAGACGAGGCCAGGCGCTGAAATTTCCTGTGGCTTTCTCGGCCTCTGCTCCGCATTTGTACAATGGGGCCAGTAACATGTCCTGTCTCATAGGGAGGCTGTGAGGAGTAAGCGAGATAGTTCACGAAACAAACGCTGACTCTGACAGACGGTAGCGCTCGATGAATATGGAAGACGAACAGAAAAGAAAAAAATGCCTGTCATCCTGACCCATCCTCTCCCTCCTATCCCTCAAGCTAATTAAATCACCATATTAAACACAGGTAATAACAGGAACCCTTCGAAGCTAGAGGCGTTTCAGATGAAGTAGACCATCTTGCCTCCTCGATACAGATGCAGAAAGAGGTGAAGGGAGACACACACCGGCCGGCTTGACCTTCGGGCCGGGATGGGAGGGAGGAGAGAACCCTTTTAGTAGCTATATGGTGACCAGATGAGATTTGGCTCCGCATCTCTTAACTAGTGAGATGCTGACTCAGTCGATACAAGCTGGAAAAAGTTAATAGGAAAAAATGAATCCCGTTGGGCTGCCTCCTCTTGCGCGTTGGCTACGAGGCTAAATGCATCACAGGATTCCAATAAATATGAACTAATAATCAAATTTAAAAGCGAGGAAATCATCGTTCTCCCCAGCCTGGCCGGCCGCCCAGCTGCTGCTCAGAGGGCGATGAGCCGCTTTTTATCGGAGCGCCGATCGCCTCTCTGCCCGGAGAAACTGCTCGTTACCCGGTCCAGCTGGAAGGCGTTTCTCAGCAGCGTTTGCTTGGACCATGTCCCTCCTTTTCCAGTACAATCCTCTCACCACACCCCAGGGAACCTCACCCTTGGCTTTTTATTTTTTAATAAGCAACTCGATTTGTTCCAGTTTCCTTAAGGATCAAAGAATAAAGAGCCCAGTTCAGGCTTCCAAGCCCACATTGCCAAGAGCAGAGTAACATTAAAATCCATCGGAGCCCAGGAAAGACCAGGGGAGGGATGCCCCTAGTGCTTTAAACCACGGGGGAGCCCTGCGGCTCTCGTGTGGACTTGAACCTGGAGTTGGAAGGCACTCTACAGTGTAAAATAATTTATTCCAACTCTGTCCGTTCCCCTACGGTCTTCTTCTGGTTAGCTCCTGTTACTTCTTCCTGTCAAAGTTGCTGACTAAATATGCTGAATATCAAAATGGGGTTTATTGTCTGTCAGACAAGGCAAAAAAAGAAAAAAGTCATTTCTCAAAGAAATGGAGATCGAAATATGTTAAAGGCAACTATAGAAACTCTTGGTTTCTTAGGAGTCTCTGTCCTACAGATGCTCCTAAAATGCAAAAATATAGAAGAATTTCCGACAAGTACATTTTATTTATATGGAAGAAATAAGACCTACGCAACTTTAAAGACCAGAAGAAAAGGTATGCACACGTGCCCAAAATGCTAAATGGGTCTCTGACGGAGAGAGAGGAAGTTGCCAAAGACCTTTTTGTATCTTCTGAATTACATCCAGGCCAAGCCAACTTTTTGCTTGTCCTAAGAGGTGGAACACTCTATTCCAAGCCAACCCAAAGCAGAAAAATGTGGGTGACAAAGAAAAAAAAAAAAAAGAAAAGAAAAGAAACCAGTTACTTTACAAAGGAATCACCCAGGATTTCCACTGATGACCTCTTTAAATATATTTAAAATTTGCCCACTTCAAATTTCCCACATACACATGGATTTCTAGGCACCTGTCCATTGGAAAAGTAAGGCGTGCATCTGTAGCAGTTGTAACCTTTCAGATATTTTGTCTTTAATTCTTCAGATACAGACTTGAAATTATTATTTAGAACAAGAGAGAATGGGAGGGAGACCAGAGTGCCAAACGGGCTCCCCCAGATCCCACCAACTGCAGCGTGGATCCCCTCCCCCAGTGCCCACCTTCCTAGGGCTCAGGGAAAGCTGCCAAATGAGATTTCTAATCTGGATTTGAGGCTACCCACCCATCTTTAGAAGATGAGCTCCAGAAACCCCTCTGTCAGTATTTCCTGGGCCAGTCTTATACACAGTTAAGCTAGACGCTTCAAGGGTGCAGCCTGAAGCCCAGGACAGGGACCCAACAAAACCGAGGGAGTCCAGGAGACGCGCTGCTGTACAGAGAAGCTTTTGGAGGTCTCTAGTGTCAGCTCCCAGAGGGGAACGAGAGGTCTAAGCTCGTCTCCTGCACCTGCTCTGGGCCCCTCTAGAAGCAGCTCATCCTGCTGTCCCAGGATCCCGCTGGTGTGTGTGACCGTGGCTCGCTGGATAGGCAACACCTCAAGTCCTGGCTAAACAGATAACAGACAACTTGGGTGTCACTGAATGTGACCATCACAGAGGGAAGCTGGGACAGGTAAGTGACATCAGACTCGAGAATGTGGGCACCCAAAGTGAAGCGCCACGGCCATTCCCGCTGAAATACACACCTACCCACGTATGCGCACACACACGCACAGGCTTGCACGCACACACACACGTATGTGCACATGCAGCCCCTTCTCCCTCTAGCACCATAATCAGTCATGTCCCACGTGAAATATCGATCACACCCTCCAGTCATCAGTAAAACTCGAGGACCCCAGAATGCCTTGGGCTGACACACCTTAACGGAACTTCCACTGACAATTTCAGAGCCTAATACATCCGAAGGCGAGAGATCTCTTTGAAAAAGCCAATTAATCCAGCTCAGCTTTTCTTTACCTTAGGCTAGTGCTAAGAGAGGACAGAAAAAAAAAAAAAGAAGAAAGGAATCTATACCATAATATCCATCCTCAGGCCTCTGAGCCGGTTTACCTAAGCGTTGCCATGGGGATGTGTATATAAGTCGGTCTCCACTCTGAACCACAATCCTGACTTGACAGAGAACACCCATTTGGGCTCCAAAGTCAGGTAACAGCCAGGGAGCACAATGGCACCTTTTTGTTCATGTTGAAACTTGATAGTTCTCACTCGCTGCAGGAAGTCGTGAGGGTTTTTTACATTTTGTTTTTCTCTCTGTATCCCTCTTCCTCTTTTGATCTGTTCCTCCCCTTCCCAGGGAGGGTGGATAAGGAAGAGGAAAAATCTTGAGGATAAGCCTGGAAGGAGAGCGAGAGCTGGCCCCACCAGGCCGGGCCTCGGTTTTTGCCAGGAGCAGAAGGAAGGGGAAGGCCAGTCCTCCCAGCTTAAAAGTGCAGCCACACGGAGCATCAGAACTGCAAGGATCTTCCAGAGAGAAATGAGAATCCCTGTGATGGGAAGTGACTTGCCCACGGCTACCCATCAAAGACAGATTGAATCTCTTGACTTCCATCCTACAGAAATGGCCATGACCTCACCCAGGGTTGCCTAGGAAACCAACATACTTCTTGTAGGAAGCACTGTGCCTGTCCCCACACATAGAGGACTGCAATGGATGTTTGAGGAATGAATGACTCCATGAATGAATGAGTGACTACAATATCGGAGAATAGGCAACTCTTTCTTTTCAGGGTTTCTGGCACCAAAGTAAACTAATATCTGCAAAATAACCAATGGCTAAGACTCCCCATCTCTAAGTGCCCAGTTCCCAACCCAGAGTCAGTCCTCTCCTAGGACCCCAGAAGTCACCAGCTGTGCTGAGATTAAGAACTACAGAGTTCTCCTCAATGAGTCATTCCCCTGCCCATCATGGGACTATCAGGAAATTAACAACCCGAATTGTAGGTCGTGTGTTTTGGGGAGCGAGGAGGGTGGGGATGAGAAGGGAAGCTGTTCACGTATGCTGTAAGTAGATTGAGAATGTAATCCTTCCAGATCTTTCTCCTGGTCCCATTTTGGACCCAGGTTATTCATTTACAAAAGTGCCATCTTGGATCAGCAGTGCCTTCCGTGGCTCCGGGACAAAGCCAGGCTAATTAGAACGAAAAGAGGACTGGACCAATGGTGGGGTCCGTATCTTAAATGAAGCCAATTCAATTAGCCGGTCGCATGCCACATCACACCTGCCCCCACCCAAGGCACCCCCAACAACACTGCTCATCTGTAAACAGAAAAGCAGTTATAGAAATGCGTAGCTTCTGCAGACAGAGGCGCTGCATTTGCAAACAAACACATAGTGACCTTCTCAGGATGAGCGTGCTGTTTCTTGGCCTTCTGTAGCCCGGCCGTGCTGCCTGGCAGCTTGGTTTGTCTCCTTAGCGGGAACCATGATGCATTTGGCTGGCTCTTGGCTTCCAGTCTTACTTGTAATTTGAAGCAAGGGTAGATGGCTGGGGTCAGACAGCAAGGAGCCTGCAGGCTTAGAGGGGAGCCTCCTCGCTTGATGAGACACCGCAGGACGCCGAGGTAAGGAGCCCTAAAACTCTGCAAGGGCCCTGCATCCTAAACTGAATCTTTCTAAAAGTCCAGGAGACAGCAGAATTAGACTCTGACTTGAGGAGCTCCCTGGGGCTGTGTGCAGAACACACCTAAATACCCCCACGGCTTGACTCGCCCAGGGCACCAGGAGACATCGGATTTAAATGCCAAGGATAAGACAGATGCAGCAGCTGCAGGCTGAGAATCCTAAAGAAGAAGCAAGGACAGTGCTGAGCACGTGGTAAAGACGTCATAAATATTTGGACTTAAACCCAAAGAGTCTCCTTCTGCCCCCTTTCCAGCTTATACTATCGTGCTATCAAACAGCGCTAATGGTGAATTAAAAAAATAACTTCGGATTGGCTTTGGAATCTATAACACAGTGCTTTTTAAAGTTGCTTTAAATGCTCTTTCAAAGCTACTTCGTCAGATGTACTACACTGTTTTAATCGAGTCGATAAAGGAAACCCTCCGTGCACAGGGCCTCATGACAGATATAACAGGGGCGTCCAGAAGTGGACAGGTCGCCATCTCTGGCTGAGAAGGCGACTAGATGAAGCGAACCACAGGAAGCAGGCTCGTTCCCGGAGGAGACGCGGTGCCAGTGGGAAGGGAATGGGCGTGACGGGTGTGGCACTGTGCGCGCCAAGATGACTCAGTCAGCAACGGAGCTCAGAGGGACTTCTACGCGCCCAGAGTCCCGAAGGGCCAGGCTGGAAGATGGCCAAGCCCAAGCCAAAGTGAGACCCGGTTAACTCTCGCTTCCCCTCCGAGGAGTTTGATGCCTCAGACCTGCCCGTTCGCATTGCCGCCCAGTTAGGGAAGATTGTAGACTCATCCCCCACATCAGCCAGAGGAGAAATATGTAATCAGGGATGTGAATTTACCTTCAAAGTTAAGTACATGCTTCCAAACTAATAACTGACGTCGTTTCTCCAGAGTCTCTGCTGATCGATGTCATCACAGACAGCTCAATCTCCCGGTGTTGCCGAGAGTCCTGGCCTGGGACTCAGGAGGCCCCAGCTCTGCCTGTTATTAGCTGTGTAACCTTAGTCACGTCATGTCGTTCACCCTCTCTAGGAACCCTCAGATCCAGGGCACCTGCTACCTGTGGTCCAGAAACGGTACCAAGTGCTGGGGACACCAAGATAACCAGGGTAAAACCCCGACCTGGGAGAGCCTTTCGTGGAGATAAACACCTCAGCCGAGAAGTTCAAGACAGATGGTCAGTGCGGAGACGTGCTAGCCTCTGTGCGTGTGTGTGTGTGCGCACACACGTGCTCACACGTGCACATGTGCATGCTGAAACTGGAGAGCGAGATATTAGATTACTACCATTACTGAAATCATCCCACATGTTTACATCCGCAACCTCATAGGCAGCGAATAGTATTCCCTATCTTACGGATGAGGGAATGTTCCAGCCCAGAGAAGCAAAATAACATCCTGATATTACGTAGCTAGTACACAGAGCCAGAATTCAAACTCAGCCCTGCCGCATCCCGTAACCCCTGCATCGTCTCGGGCCTCAGGGACTTACGGTCTGGTGATAGACAACAAGCAAAATGATAAAAGAAAACATGTGCATCGATAAGAAAAACCCACGTGCACGAATCAGCATTTTTTCTTGCTCGCCATAAGTATTGCCCAAGTCCCAGCTTCAGATCGCCATCGGCTTACTGAAAATGGTCACGACGGAACACGGGAATCCTCTAACCGCCTCAAAATGGGCGGGTCCAACATCATCAACCCACCCACCCCCACCGTCCACCTCCGCACACACACCCGATCTGTGCCCCCATCCTCCTCAGTCAGTGTGGTAATCGCTCACACGAGCGCCTCATGACCCCTCCCCGCGCCCGCACACCCGAATCCTGCCGAGTCTCCCTTGGAACCCCTCACGGAATCGTTCCCTCCTCTTCCCCGCCTCCCTCCTCCCACCGGCGCTGACTTGGCTGAGGCCGCCTGACGGGGCTCCCCACCCGAATCTCATCTTTGGGCTGTAGTCAGTGTAGCTCTCCACTGACCACGTCACTCCCGAACGAAAATGCCTCTCTGAATTTCACCATGCCTTTCTGTCCGTCCTAGCCAGGCTGTATCCCCATTCTAATTTATATTCTTCCTCCACCTTCCACCCTACACCCTACTCACCGTCGACTCTGAACTTTTCCATATTCCCCAAACACATTCGATTTTTCTTTCCAGTTCAACAAACATTACCCAGTGCGCCTGTATTTGCCAAGCCGTGGGTTGGGTATAAAGATGCAGGACAAAGCTTCTCGCAGTGGTAGCACTATTGACATTTTGTACAGGTAATTCTTTGCTACGGGGCCTGCCTGGTGCATCATAGGATATCTAGCAGTATCTCAGGTTGAATCTATTAGAAGTCATTAGCACCTTTCTCCAAAGTTGTGACAATTAAAAACGTCCCCAGCCGTTGCCAGATGTCTCTCAGAGGGCAAAATCGTCTCCAGGTGTGAATTGCTCTAGATAAGCATCCTGGCCTCTGGGGACCCATGGGTTTGCAGCAGCGACGGGAGTGTGCACACGGGAGTGTGCATGGGAGTGTGCACACGGGAGTGTGCACGGTACCAGGCAGCACAGGGCGTGCCGGGGACACAGGCTTTTCGACAGGCTCACCCAGAGCTAGTGTCCTGGCTCGTCTGCTTCTTTCGATGGGGCTTGGACAGTTTCGTTAGCCTCTCTGAGCCTTCGGTGACTCGTGTGTGAAATATGGAATCTAATTCCGACTTCCGGCCTTGCCGCGGGCATTACATAGGTGGCCGTGGGTAAATATTTGGCACGCCGAGGCCCCGAAACGTGTTATTCTTCCCACCGTCACCCTCCCCTGCCACAGCCTTTGTGCCTTTGTGTGTGGCGCTTCTTCTACTTGGCACCCTAATCCTACTCCCTCTCCTCTTCCTTCCCGCCTTTGCCAAACCCTTTAAACCCCTGCTCTAATGTCAGTACCACAGAACCGGAAACGGATTCCCTAGTCTTTGTTTATATCACATTGTTGACTAGGTCTAGGTCAAGGGTCAGGAAACTTTCCCTTAAGAGCCACAGGTAAATATTTTAGGCTTTCAGGCTCCATTGTCTCTGTTACAACTACTCAACTCAGCCACTGTAGGTGAAAGCGGCCATAAATAGTAGTAAACAAACGGGTACGGCTGTGTTCCAATAAAGTTTTATTTATAAAACAAGACGCTGGCCCGGTCTAGCACTGCCGCTCTGAGCAGTCAGCCCCTCAAGGTCAAGAGCCACATCTTACTGGCCCGTGAATCTCTAGCACCTCGCACGGCACCTAGTGCATTGGAGACACCATATAAAATGACTAACAGATCAATGGATCCATATTAGTCATCAGGCCACTATTAATAAAATATGTAACTGTAAAGTCTTTTGAGAGTCTACAAGTTTAAGGAGCTGACCAAAATGATAAAAACAACCTCCAATGCTAATCCAGTAATTAGAGAGCCGACGTACGTTGAAAGAATGGTGCAAAACCTTTCTTCTCTGACGATGCGAGCCAAGGTCTAGGTGCCGGTGTAGGGTTGCCAGAGAAAACCCAGGATGCCCCGCTAAGTTTGAAATTCAGAGAAATGACAAGTACGCTGTTGGCATAAGTATGTCCCATGCAATGTTTGGGATATTCTTATACTAAAAAATTATTGGTTGTATATCCGAAATTCAAATTTAACTGAGTATCCTTTATTTTGATTTGCAAAATCTGGCCACCTTAGTTAGGCAATAGACTTTTGAAGCTCTCTTCTGTTTCCTTCGCTCAACCTTCCAGCGGGAAAGACGAGAACTTGCCTGACCTGCCGAGCCACCTTCCCGCCCCCCAAGAAGAGGGCCCCCTGAAACCCCATGGCAGCCTCCAAGAAGTTCTGTTGGAACTGGAAATTTAATTAACAAAATGCTAACATGTAATTTTGGGGAGGGGGGGAGCGTTATCACGAGGTTAATAAGAGAACTATTTTAATTGTGGTATTTAACAAGTTATGACCACGCCACTGTGTTTGCTGGGGAAGAATTCGCATCATTCACGAATCTTGGAGCAGAGGAGAGACGTGGTGGGAGCCGAGGCGTAAACACACTGCTCTGCGCTTCTCTGCGTTGCGTCTGAGTCCCCCGGCTCTGGCTCTGAGGGGCCCCCAAGGAGCCATGTTTGTCCTCTTCCACGACTCAGAGAAGAAAGCCAGCCGCCCCCATCTTGCATGTCGAGTTCCAGCCAAACAAGATCTGGGGAGGCACATAAATCTCCAACCTGATGTGCAGAGGTGCCATTTGTCCCCATGTGCATTGGGGGGTGGTATGGCTGGATTCTCTTTGGCACTTTGACTTCTCTCAATGACCTCTTGCTTGCTCGTCACCCCGCAGTGGCACCTTCTCTGTCCCCTTCCTCAAAGGCACCAAATGACAGCATAAGCAACAGGCCTTGATACTGGAGAAAAGAGATGGTGGTGGCGTCTGAGAGAGACGGGGAGGCCGTGACAGGTGGTGTCAGAAATCGCAATGGCGGCAGAGTCGGACAGCCCTTCGCTTTCTGAGACTGATCCCACATCCTCCTGCGGCGAAACAGGATCTGTCCTCGGTGTGCAGGGCAGTGGGCCCCACTCTTGTGCCAAATCTCAGGAGGATGATGTTAGCCCCAGAGAGTAAAAGAAATGTGACCCCCACAGCAGGGGACAGGAGTGGCCTTGGCTTTCTCATCACTGATCCTGAGCCCTATGACTCCCAGGCATTTTGTCCCAGGAACAGGAAGGGAAAAGGGCCGACAAAGAGCTCAGCCTGGGAAAGTGGCCGTAGAGGAGGGAAGGGTACAAGGACTGCCCAGGAGGAACGAGCAAAAGGTACTGTCCCCGGATCTGCCTTTCTCCTCCCATCGCCGAAAGATGAGCCAGGGCGACCCAGCATCAAGTGGCAGGCCTTAAGGGAGATCAGGGTGTCTACACATGGAGAGAAGTCCAGTGTGGGGTGTTGGAGCCCGCAGAAGATGGAGAGGCATCAGGTGGAGGAGGAAAGGATGGCAAAGGGGGTGAGATTTTCGTTATATACGAAGGGACTGATCAAATGAGCAAATACGCTAAAGATCTTGGAAGCCGAATTTCTCATTGTTGGGAAAGGGAGTCACATACATGGAGAGGGAGCGAACTGGATTGAACTCCGTGGTGCTGGACCAAACATAGGTGATGTTAACTCGTGGTTTTTCAACAGCTGTGGACAGAAATGCACATGGATGTGACAGGGGTGCATATGAGCACGTGTGTTGTACACGCTCCCCGTGTGTACATACATACATGTTCCGCTGAGAAGGCTTGGGAGCAGCAAATAACTCCAGCAGTGATGAGCAAACTTAGTGCTCAGATCTGCTTTCTACACGCTATTCTCCACTAAAGCAAGCCAGAGATCTTTGGAGAGACCGCTGGGTTCGGGGCTGAGCAGGGAAAGTACAAGACGAGCCTGAACCTTCGGACTGGTCCATAAATCAAGGAAGTGCTCAAGAAATGGTGAAGACACGTCGAAGGAGCCAAAAGCCAGCTTGAGAGAGCTCCCGCTTGCCAGATCTGAGATAATCTGAGCAATAAAATTAATGAAGTAATGGCATATGACTAATGAAAATTAGAATTCATGAGTCCACACTGATACAAATAAATCGAAAATCTGATGGGAAACGGACTATTTGCATAGTCTCAAAATGTTTTCCCACACAAGAAAAACATGAATCGCCCAGGGAAAAGGGGTAACTGTACGATAGAGAAGTCCGGGGACCCAATCGAGAGCTTGCAGTGTGTCCCGTGCCCAGGTGTGATGAGAAGAACAGGGCACTGCTTCTGCGATACGCTCGCCAAATAGGTGCCCCCTAAAGGTGACCATTCAGAGCCATCGGACGAACTGAAGCTGAGAGGCATTCGGAGAATAAGTGGCCTAGAGTCTTTAAAATGGCCAACGTCATGAAAGTCAAGGAAAGACGAGAAAACCGTTATGGTTCGAAGGGGCCTAAAGAGACGGGACGAGTGCGAGACACCTGGATCCATCATCGGAACGACGAGCGGAACTCGACTGGGGCCCACGTCACTGCCGATGCGGGGCCTCTGATGGCCACGCTGGCCACGCGGGCTTCAGGTACGTGTGCGCGGCTATGCAGGGAGCATGCTCGTGGAGTCCCATGCAGACGTTTTCATAAGGATGGGGCAACATATTGAAAACGTGCTATCGAGCAGTGTATGGAAAAAGAAATGTTCTTTGTCCTGTATTTGCCATTCTTCTGCAAGCTTGAGGTTGTTTCAAAATGAAGACCTAAAAAACAAAAAAGGCCTGGCAGAGCGATATACTATAGGCATCGAAATGTAGTAGCAGACACAGGGGAACTGGATTCGGGATTCTAGCACGGCAAAGAGGTCAGTTACAGTGGATCACGATGGTACATTCTTAAACCTGAATTTGGAACTACAGACCCAACTGTGCGACTTTGCATCAGTGAAGAAGCAGCATCGAAGAGATGCAGAAGGTTCTGACGTGGGCGCCCAGCACCCCCTCCCCAAAAAGTGGGTGATAACTGACAATCAATCAAAGAAGCCAAAGCAATTGTCTTGGTGCTGGCTCAATGTCCACGTGTTTCTGCTCCAAGGCACCCTGCCTATGCCCTGGACTTTATCAGCTGGTGCCTGGGAAAGGCTTTGCTCCTTGGCTTCCTCCGGTGTACTTTGCCCCAGCCTGGCCGTGCCCATCAGTGCTGCAACTCCCTGCATCCCACGCCCAAACACTCTGCCCACTCCTCTCTGCAGAGCTGGTGGCTTCCAGCCCACTGAGACGATGACAAAAACTGGGCAGGAGGAGTTCCTTTCCTACAAGATGGTGGGATGAAAATGCAGACCCCACTTGTCCAATATGAATAACCCTTCTAGCAGCCATTGCTCAGACACATCTCAGGCTTTGTTTAATCTCATTATCCTTACTATTTTGGGTCACTGCAGGGGAGAACATGGGGGAGATTCCATACCTACTGTGTGAAGTGGCTCTTCCCAGGCAGCCAGCCCCAGGTCAGATGAACACGTTTGAAGAATAGAAGTTAGACCGCGTGACATATTCCTCTACATGAAACTCAGATGCACACATGCCAAAGTCACACGCTCCCTCGCTGTCTCCTCCAGTGACTGGTGACTGAAACCTCCGAATATGCCGATGCCCCGCTTCAACCCCAAGTTGGGTTTGAGAGAAGGCAGATCCGACAGCAAAAGGAAGGGGGACATGCCCAGTGGACCGGATCAGGTGTCTCTCTTTACAGAATTCTTTGGGAGGCAAAAGAGCGTCAAGTATACGTTCCTCTCGAACGCTGGCCCGCCATGAGCCATGAACACAGGCGGGTCAGCGAGACGGCTCCGGTCACGTAACACGGCCCTGGCGCCCAGCACCACGTGGCAGCCTGACAAACCAAACACGAAACTGCCGGGCTCGCCCTCTGCCACCCACGCTGCCGGGAATCCGACTCCCATGCGCAACGAGGATTTGTTTAACGTGAGACGGAGCTGCCCAAGGGTCCCAGCAAACTTTATAGTGTAGCCTCAAGAAATAGGTGCCTGCGATCACTTTCGTAAGGTGTCGCTCCATTAAAGGGCGTGACAGTCACCATCCACCAGATGCACAGAAATGTTAGATGACCAGCCTGAGCCCTAAGTTAGAGACTGGGTCAGTTACGATGTTTCTGATCATGAGAAGAAGGGGGAAAAAAAGAAGGCCAGAGGAGACGAACTTTTAAAAACAAAGGCATTTAACTGTGCCACGGAGCAGGAGGGATGAAGGTAGGTGGCCCCAGAGTGAGTTACTTTGGCAGCTCAAATGTGCCAGGGCTCGGAGTTATCCTCCCTAATATTTTCTTCACTTTCCCTCATGGACACGAAATGGCCACCGCAGCTCCAGACATCAAATCCTGCATCGAGCACCCATCGCCCGTCCAGCACGGCACAAGGGCAAGAATGGACGAGATCCCTACCTTCTTGCATCTTACACTCTATTATTGTTACAGAGATTGTCCTGGAACATGTCCAGCTACAGAGATTCCAGTTCCTTTCGATTCTGTTTTCATAAAGCAGCTTTGAACACATTGATCTGTACTCAGACGGTTTTAAAATTCAGAGATAGTTTAAAATGCTGACATAATCCTGAATTCCTTTTCTCTGAGGGTGTTGTTAAGTAATTTTAAAATATTACAAGTAGGAAGCAACTAGCCCAGAGCCTGGAAGAAGGCAAATACTCAAAAGACGTAAGTTCCCATGTTATTTCTTGTTATCTGAGGTTCTTGGCCTTTCGTCATATTCTTAACTAAACTACTACCTAGAGACAGGATGGACTGTGACTTACCGGGAGCCTCTCTCCACAGCTTCAATTCCCCGACGTGGGCATCTGAGTAATTACTGAGTGTTCTCAGAGCATGGCTTGTTCTAGATTCAGATCATGATGTCAACTCCATAGTGATTTGTACAGAGGAAATAGATGTTCCATAGCTTCAGGAAACAATCCTTAATGAAACTAACATCTCAGAGACACCTGCCCTGAGACCGAAAGATGGGGAGGTGGATGTTTATGTGAACGGGAGTCAAGAAAGAATCTCTTCTTAATTGATCAATTCCTATATTTCGGCTACCTGGCAACAGGGAGTCCAATTTCATCTTCTAGTAATCAAACAGAGGAGGTAGTGTTTCTTTGGATTGTCACATGAAGAAACTTGGATTCAGAGAGGTCTGAATATTTACCTGAGGCTACACAGCTGGTGGTAAAGCCAAGGTTAAATCCAGGTGTCTTGGGACCTGATCTTTTTTTCAATCATCCAGGTTATCACAGGGGGCCGTGGGTGAGAGACAAAGGCTCAGTGTAATGTATTCCTGCCGCAGTTATTCAAGCCTCAAAGTACCTGCTTCGCAGTGAAGTGCAAAAGAATTTCATCTATTCATTCAATAAACACACTCTGTCCATTCAACAAACACACTTGCTGTGTGCTAAGGGCTGGCAGAGTTCAGAGAACTGTAAAATCAATAAACCACATAGTAGGGTCCCGACCTCACATCTAGGTAGGGGTTAGATCGACGGGAAGTGAAGGCGTATAGAGATTCTCAGTTTTTAAAAAGTGCAGGTGGAAAGAGAAGCAAGCCTGTCTACTTGTGGAATGAAAAAGATAGAGTTTTTTTTTTTTTTTTTTGACTTTTGGTGATAGAATGCTTTGCCAAGCAAAAGGTATCGTGGAACCGTCACATCTGCATAAGTAGCAATGGAGTTGGAAGAGAGAAAGAAGTCACGATTTGATACCTCTCGTGGCTGTGCGGGAAAAACACTCCCTCCTAATTTTCATACCCCTCTGCCAAATGGGAACACTCCCCCTCCACATCCCTCCGTCAAACCTAAGTGCCAAATCCCCGGAGGGCGTGCATCCCCGGAGGGCGTGCATCGAGGAGCCCCAGCTCGGCTGCAGGAGGTTAAACGCGAGAGGAAGAGGCCGAGCAGTGAGGAAGAGGGGGACGAAGGGAAGGACTGAGGTCGGCACTTCGGTGGGGTCGTTACAGGCAAGTCGCTGACACTCTTGTCGAAGTCTCCACTTCTCCATATGCTGAAAAGAGCCAGCTCTGTCCCCTTGGCTAGGAAAATGAGCAGAGGTCCACGGGCACGAGCCTGGCAGAACGCGGCCATGAGGTAAAACGGACTTGACCCTGCCCGCCCCTCATCTGTTTTGCTCAGAAGACGTGTTTGTCAGGGATTCTGCCATCCGAATTGGGCGAGTCCTCATCGCTACGATGAGGCTGATCTTTTTGCGTTCTCTGGGTCTGTCGACCTCACTCTTGCTGCCTTGTGGCTTCTCCCCATGACAACCCTGTGGCCATCCCAGACGTGGTTGACGTCCAGAGGGCACGATAGCTTTCTGGTTCCTTGACCTCGATTTAAATGCCTTTCACTGTCTTTGCTCCTTGCCGATGCACCGTGACGGCCACCACTTGGACTTGCCGTTGCCCCAGACAGTGCCACCTCTGACGTTGTAAAACCTGAGATTTCCGACACAGTGTCCCATCTGTCCGGCTTCCTCTTTGCCCATTCTCTCATGGTGTCATTTTCTTCCCAATTAGGCCCATTTGGCCTCGGTCGCTCTCGCGTCAACAACTCAGACAACCTTGCTTGTCCTTCCACTTCCAACACCTGTCATGGGCCAGGCCAAAGGGTTGCTTTGCTCCCACGTGCCGATGGCCATGGCCTACCAGAGGATTGCTCCCAGACCCCCACACATGCAGGACTACAAAGTGCCAAGAGCCAGTCTTGGATGAATCCCTCGGCACTTAGACATGCCCCTTTAATATTCTAATCAACTCCACCTCCCATTGCCCTCAACGGCAAAGCCGAAATTGAAGCCCCTGCTGCCATCTTTCAGAAAAGATATGACCTTGCTTCTCATTTAACTAAAAAGAGAGAGAAAAGAGAGACTGTCGGACATAAATTCCTCACTCAGTGCCTAACTCCCTCGTACCTCCTCGCTTCTATCCAGGATGAATTCGTGGATTGTGCCCACATCTCCCATGACCTCTCTCCAACAGTCGGCCCAAGAGTCCCTGCGTTTTTAATTTCTCTCTCCATTTACTTTTTCCTCTCAGTGTCTTAACATACTCAAGTGTTTTCTACCTTAAGCATCCGTTACCCTTTCATTCCTGCTACATACTATTGTACCTACCTACCATCTATCTCTCTCTCCTCTTTTCGATCATCTCTCTCTCTCCCTCTTTGATAACTTTACCAAGTTTCCATAAAGCGTAGCTTCTGTTCAGGGTATTTAGTTTCTCTCCTCTCGATGCCCCTCAGCTTGTTGGATTTCTTCCCCCTTCTCCTCTGCAGTAAAGCAGCTCTCTCCAAGACCATGGGTGACCTCCTAACTCCCAAATAGCAGAGTTTTCTTCGGTGGTCTTCTTTGGTACCACATTATCCACGGCACCTTTCTTTATGCTCTCCCGTTTCCATTTCTGACGCTCTCCATTATCTCCTAATCCTCTTCTTCTATTTCTCTATTGCTCCTCTGTAGCCCTTATGTGAACTCCTCTTTCTCTACGCATTTCGTGAATGCCGGTGTTTCCCAAGAGTCAGTTCCCTTCTTATCCTTTCCCATGAGCAATTTCATCACATGGAGTCTTTAAACAAGACTCACATGCTGATGACCTCTAAGGGACGGTCCCAACCCAGACTCCTCTCCTGGGCTCCGTACAGAGCCAGCCGCCTGCCACACATCTCTGTAACTACACGTCCCACGAGCATCTGAGAACAGAACCACCAACCACAGTCGGGAAGCCAAGAGCCGTGCTGAAGGCTCCCCTTCCCTCACACTCGTGTGCCCCCCAAAGTCTGGTTGATCTCCCTTCCCCCCAGACTTCTCAAGTCGACGGCCCCCTTTTCATCACTACTTGCATACATACCACTGCTCTCTTGCCTGGAATTTTGAAAATGCGCTTATCTGGTCTCCCTGCCTCCGGCCTCACTCCCCTATAACATATCCTCGGCACGACACCAAAGTCCTCACATTCAACAAGGATCATCTCATCCCCTATTTGCTCAAAGTTCTTTATTGGCTCCTTCCTGATGACAGGAGCAAACGTTCCCTTCTTTTGACGGCATAGACGGCGTTTTGTGATCTCGGCCTCTTCACTCCTGTCCGGCCTCATCTCTCATCATGGCTCCCTTTGCATTTGATACTTCGGCATCTATAATTACCATCCCGGAACAGCCTGCAGTCTGACTACGTTAGTGCCTCAACGCTTGGCTTTGCATCTGTCTGAAACAGCTTGTCTGCAACCCCTATCTCCCCCTGCCCCTCGTCCATCTCGTGAGTCTCAGCTGAAGTATCTCGTCTCAGGAGAAGCCTCCCAAAACCATACTGCGAGGTTTTGGTGCTCCATCACACTGTATCAGGGTGCTTCGGCTGCCCCTTTCCTGTCTCCAAGAGAGGAAGTACGTCCACCTTTCCAAGAGCTCTGTGTTGAATGAATACAGGAATAAATGGGGGGTGGGAGGGTGGGAGGGGCAGGATGGAGAAGAAACACTGCTTTAATCTTTAATCTCATACATATACAACTGAGAACAAATATGCCAGTAGAAGAAAAGCATGTGACATCGATAAACACAGCCAGGTCCAAATATTATGGGTTTTAGCCAGAAAAATTATTTTGCAAATCGGATCTCATAAGTAATACATGGGATGCCTGTGAGTAAAAAAGACTCTTTACCCAGGATGAGTTCGTTTCATTTGAAGTATGGAGAGCCAGTCACCAATCGTCCACCAACTCCACGGCACATTTGCCGTGTTCTAAGGCCCCTTGAGGCTCCAGCCCCGTTTTCCCACCACAGCAGAAAGGAAGGCCACTGAACTCTAGCTCCTGGAGCAGATAGATCTGCACCCCGGAAAGCAGATGAGGCCCCTGCGCTTTGTGGTGTTGCTTTTGAAGACCCTTTCCATGATGATCTTAGATTTCCTGACACTGATTCTTCCTGTTGGTCTTGGCAGGGATCAGCAGCTGCCTCCGTCCGCTGGAGATGGGAGGTGGGGCCAGGGTGGCCAGGTCAGCCCCTCTGGCCCACAGCTTTGTGGGTGTGTAAGTGAGGAACAAGCCAAGCCCGGGCTGGGAGAAGGGGAGTGCACAGGGGAAGCTAGCCAGGAAGGGGTGCTCCCTGATTCTAGTCAGGTTTTCTAGCTTCTAAGTTATTCCGCTTGCTTTGGGTCTCCACGCAAATAAGGCTGCTGGGAACAAAGCCAGGCTGAACTGGGGAGTAAGAGAGAAATGGCTTCAAGGAAAGAAAAAGAATTTTATCGCGTTACCTCTTACAGGGCCAGGAATCCCAAAATGCTTTGCGCCGTTGCGTAGGACCTGGCTTGGCTTGCAGTCAAGGAGCACTGTGTTGGGTGACTTCGTAGACAGGGTCCTTCTACTGTGCACCTCCCGACTCTCCACGCCCCACGCCCCACTCCTATCAACCAATCCTAGAGTTCAAAAACCCATAAATCAGCCTCTTCCATGCCCTCTCTCAGTCACTGTCAAACCATTACTTGAGAGTAACCAAAGGCAAGTGCCACCTTCGTGGTGAATTCTCTTTCCAGTTACCAAAACTGAAACGAGATTTTTGTCATAGTTCCCCAAGCTCCATAATATATGTTTAGATGCCATGCAAACTAGTACAGACTCCATCGATCCAGGACCCCCAAAATATCAGGCTGGGACCAAGGAAATGTATCTACCTCTTGCTCTCTCAAGAAAACATCACCGCGTGCTGTTGGTAAGCAGGTCAAACAGTAGTGAGTTTTATTATGACCTCTAATGACTCCATTTAACAAAGCATAATCCTAAAAGCTAATTTTGTGAATATTTATACTGTATTGGGCACTGTAGTAGGTGTATACATGAATTTTGTCTTTTAACAGAGCCTCCCTTCCTAAGGAAACTAAGGGGCCCCTGACCCCTCCAGCTACCCCTACACGTGACCCGTGGAGGGAAGCGCGAGCCTCCTAAAGCTTTTTCTGGAGCGGCCCTGGGTGCTCTTCACTTCTTCCTAAACTAGGCGCCCTCTCAAAGTCATTTCCAGGCCCCGAGCTCTCCCGAAGAATCTTACCTCTGGCTCTCTGCACATCACCTCCTAGAATTTGACCTCCGACCCTTCCCAAGGCTTCTGATTTGCTTTCTCCTTGAACCCTTTCCATCCAGGCCCCTCACGATGAACCCCCACTCCACCCCCCCCCCCACCCTGCACCTCAGGCAGGGCTGATTTGGCCACTGCAACAAAGGATTCCTGGGAAGAATTGCGACATACCAAGAATGTCACTATTACCTCCCTGTCGTCAGCACCACACACACGTGAGTGGTGCCAAGTGGGGCAGGAAGGGCGGAGAGGAAACTTCGAGGGAGACAGAGGAAATCTCAGTGCTCGAGCGAAGCCGCCACGTGAACTGTGTGTGTTGGTCGCATGAATCCCGAGTTGGGTCCTTCTTCAGAACCAGTCCTTCAAAGAGCGGGTGGATGTCCTGGCAAGAACCCTGACCCTCTCCTACCAAGTTCCCGGGAACATGAGCTCATCAGAGCCTCCTTGCTCACTGCCATGAGACGAACTCGCATTCACGAGCTACGGGGCAGGAACGGCTGAATCAGAAGCTCACAGCCATCTCGCTGGTTTGAACGGATCTCTTCCGTGCTGTTCGGATGGTGCATCTTAGGGGAAAAAATGGTTTCAACTGATTTGGCTGCCGCTTCCCCCTGAGTTTGCGTTCGGATCCCGGTCCTTTCTCCAATCCCCTGTCCCCCCTTGCTCTCCCTTCTCCAGGCGGTCCTCCCTCTCCCTCCCTCATTCACTAGCTCTGGTCCTGTCAGACAGACAATGGGTTAAACACTCTCAAGACTGGAGATGCCAGGTCACAGAGATGCAGGTGCTAACAGAGACAGTGTGGGCTGAAATCCGGAATGACCTGTCACCCTTCCAAGAGCTTCTTTGTGTGAGGAGTGATCACAGACTTCACTAGAAGTCTCCAGGTAAAAATTCCGTATGCACATCTACAGACTGTGAAACTCAATGGAAATTAAATTAAATGAGTCAATATATGTAGAGTGCTTGGGACAATACCTGCCACACAGTGAGCTAAATATATACTTTGAAATGACTAAGAGTTTGTGGAAATATGCATTTCAACATCACAGTACTCTAATGCATTCTGGAATCCTTGCAAAGGGTTACTGGACCTTGTATCTCTGTATTTCAAGTCACTGCTCTCTTTGCCATCAGCCCTAAGATTGTCCTTCTCCATCGTTTCATTTCCTTCTTTCTCTTTTCTGCGAGAATCTGTGAGTTTGCCTACATGGCTAAAAAGATTTGTATTTTCTGTTCTCACCATCATGCCTTATTCTCAAATCCAGTAAAAATTCTTCATCTTCCTAAATCTTGTGTTGGCTTATATGGTGCCTCTCATCGCCATGGCACTGAGCAAATTAACTTCATAACAATGACGCCTCGGTGCGTTGGAATCGAGCTGTGATTATAGGAGTGAACTGGCAAGCCCATGTAAAGTCAGCTTTCCTCCTGTTAATGCTTCAGGGGGAGAGGAGTTACAGCTCAGATTAGGCCCAAAGCCCTCCCGCTCCCCAGGAGAAGGCAGTGACAGACGCCACTCTCCCGGGACACGACGAAAGATGTGAGTCAGAAGCAGTGGGAGGGACCTCGTCTCTTGGTTCCCAGGTCACAGTGCTCCGGCAGCCGGATGGGGCTGAAGGAAGAGGGGGGGGACCCCCGAAGGGAACACACACCACCGTCTCCTTCCGCCTTCTCTCCAACCCACCCAGGTGTTTCAGAAACACGCCAGATACAGGGCGGCCAAGTCTGGGAACCAGAGCGCCATCTCCGGATGTGCACTGAGCGCTTACTCTGGGTCTCATGCTGATCGCGACGCTGGGCTGATGAACAGGCCAGGGCAGGCCGGATGCAGATGACGAAGCAAAGATGACAACCTGCTCTGACGTGGCCACACGAGGTCTGAGTTAGAGGCGATCTTAGGAGCCACCAGTTTGCAGCTACGCGAGACTCAGAGAGGGCAAGGGGTTCGTCTAAGGCACACAGCAACCCGGTTGGCTGGCAAGACGTTGCTTTGTTTGTCCCCCAGGTCAATGGATGAGAACAAGCAGAAGAAGGGTGTGTGAGCCCCACAGAGCCCAGGACCAAACCAGGGACACTACAGGCCTCCGCCACTTTGTCCCCCGTGGGCCGTATGGTGGGCACGTAGGTGGCCACTGTGATCATCTTGTCCATCCACCTTGGAGTCTTGATCCAGGTTAGAATCCAGGATCTGCAATTAACAAGCCCCCAGATCCTAAGACTGTCAAAGAAATCCAAGTGGCTGTCCAGACGCATATCTGTGATGGAGATTTTCAGTCAAATACCACGAAGCTCGTGAATCTTCTGGCTGTTTTTTATTGAAAGAGAAAGAGACTCACAGCTGACGTAAACACTGTACCACCCACCTCAGTGCCTAGACGACGGAATATTATTCAGCACTAAAAAGAAACTAGCTATCGAGCCCTGATAAGACATGGAGGAACTAGCATGCACGTTAGTAAGTTTAAGAAACCAATCTGAAGCCTGCATACCGTGCGACTTCACCCACGTGACATTCTAGAAAAGACAAAACCACGGGAACGATCGAGAGACGAGCGGCTGCCAGCAAGTGGGAGGAGGAGCGGAGGGCACCCGGAGCGTTCTGAGGGCAGCGAAAGGACTCTGCCCGGTCCGGCGACGGTCGGCGCGTGTCATTCATCAAACGTTTGTCCGAACCCACAGAGCGCGCGATGCCGAGGGGGAGCCCGATGGGCGCCAGGAGCTTTGGGCGACGTGTCGGTGGAGCTTCATCTACGGTGATGGGCGTGCCGCTCCGGTGGGAGACACCGGTCACGGGGGAGGCTGCGCGTGTGGCGGGGGTGGGGGGGGGGCAGGGGGTCCACAGGAAACCTTTGTCCCTTCCTCTCCACTTTGCCGCGAACCTCGAACTGCTCCGAAAATAAAAAAAAAAAAAAGTCTTAGGAAAAAAAAAACCTGCGGTAGCAGAAACTCAGTTCGACTCAACCGACAGTTAACTGACTCGCTGATCTCACCAAAATGATTTTTTTCTTTTTTTCCTCCCTGACATGTGCCGGCTTCTCTTTCCATGCTTATCCGCTTTCCGTTTTATTTTGGGGGGACACAGAGAAAAAAAGCAAGGGGCCCCGATCCTGGGACCATAGCCTCAGACTGCGGTGCCCACATTTCCACGGTCACAAGTGTCAGGGGTTCCTGTTAAAAACACACACCCCTCGGCCTTACCCCAGGCCCACGAATTCAGACTGTCCCAGAGCAAGGCCAGGACATCTGCATTTTCGCTGCCTCCCCAGGCAATCACGTCGCATGCTAAAGTTTAATTTAAAAAAAAAGGGAAAAAAAAGTGCCTCCTTGGTACCTGGAGCAGGCAAAGCCTCTGGGGAGGGAAGAGCCAGCAGGAGCCCTGTGCCCTCAGCGTTGAGCATCTCAGACTGATGAGAACGGCCCCCCGAAGGACCACGGAGCGGAGACCAAGGAGCTGCCACGTCCCCTTTCAGGTCAACCATCGGCCTTGAAAACACAGGCCCTCTGTGGCCTTCCGCTCCTAGACCGCGTGCGGGCTCCCGGACGACAAGATCGGCGCCCAGTCCCCGGCCCGGGGTACGCGCTCGAGAAATTCACGCCGCATGGATGCATTACGCTGGTCCCAAGGAAGACGCAAGTCGAGACACAGCCGGGATTTCTCAGACCTTGCCCAAGTCACGTATTCATCCCTTCCGTTTAAACGCGCGTCTTTGCTGTGGGTCACGTGCTGAACCCTCCTGGGGGGAGCCGAGGAAACTACTCATCTGCTTCAAAGGGGGAAGTGACCCCGGGGACCCTTTTTTTTTTTTTTTTTTAGCTCCTGGAGACCAAGAACATTCTGTTTCCAGAAATCACAGCTCTAGGAGGCCCTGCTTGCTCAGGGTGGTGGTACCACCGCTGTTTCCAGGATCCGAAACTAAGCAGCTGCTCAGACGCCGAGGTCTCGGTCGGGGAAGGACGCAGAGGAAGATGTTCCTGGAGGAGGCCGATTCCAGCGAGGCGGCGAGGCTGGCCTCCCGGGCCCCCGTCCCGTGGATGGCATCGGTGAAATGATGTGTGGGCCACCCCCCACCCCCGGAGATCTGCTGCCCCTCCGCACCCCCCACCGAAGCAAGACAGAGAGAGGCTTGAGGGGAAAGGGAGCCTGGAGGTCAGAATGGGCCCTGAGAGGAGAGACTGACATCCCGGGGGACGTGGGGGAGGGGTACGCGCTCACGATCCTGCCTAGCGTCGGTCACAGAGCCTGACGGTCCTTTAACTGTCTTCGTTTTGCTATTGCATTTGGAGGCGTCTCTTTTTCCCGCCGCACGTGACCCTCAGGTGACATGGCCAAGCTGAAAGTGACCGTGCAGAATTCAGAGGTCTGTTCACTGAGTTCATGTGTCAAAGTCCTCAGTCACCCTGATAACCTGCCGTCAGATGGAGCCCCCTCCAAAGCCTGGCACGCAATGCTGCTCCTGCTCTTGAGCTGCCTTGAAAATACCTTCCGGTTGTGCCGAGGGGGATGAATCCTGCCACCTTGACACGTTTTTAAGGTGACCTCATACCTGTTCCATCACTGACCACCTGTCTGGCCTTGAGCGAGCTACTTAACCTCTCTGTGCCTCAGTTTCCTCATCCCACAGTGGAGAGAATGGTAAGTCTCGGTGTTACTGCAGTGATTACATGAGACGGCGTATGGGAAACTCGGGTGTGTTTAATGCATGCCGGGCATTATCTACCGCTGTATTTATGTGTAAGTCCCACTGCTTTGTGTACAGCAGACAGCACACGCTCTCCAGCGCCCGCTGTGACGCACATGGGAACACTGAGCGGTACCCGCTACCAGGCTTCACGGTAGCGGGGGGCTGACCTAGAACCAGCCTCCTGCTGCTTGGCCCTCTCCACAGAACCCGGGCTCCGTTCTCCATCTCTGCACCCCATGCACTTCCTGTCCACCCCAAACATTCGATCCTGGGTATACCAGTTCCTTGGGTCACTTTAAAAGGATGTCCTCTGATAAAGGTTGTGGGCACACTGTTGGCAGGGGGACATCATGCCTCCGAACTCAAGGAGGGAGTTCTGGAGGGGTCCTGTTTCTCATTCCTCTAGATAATACCTAGCTCTCTACATTCTGCGAGCAAAGCCATGCCCTCTGCCCCAATCTGTGGGTGCTTCTGAAACCCAGCACCCAGGCTAAGGAGTTAATGTAATCTCACTGGGTAGGGATTTCTCCATAATCTGTACACGCGTCCCAGAGTGAGGGCTGTGGGAGGTGGTGCTACCCCGTGGCCATTCTCAGGCCCTTGGCCCACAGCCCACTGAGCTCCCAAAGCCCCGTGCTCAAGGCAATTCCAGATTCTATGAGGAACAGCCGAGCAGAAGCTGAGGTGTCTGTAGGGCTATCGCCTTGAGCGTGGAGAGGGCCAAGGAGATAAGAATCTCATCACAAAACAGAAAGTTGGATGAGTCCCCACCGCCCTCACCTGTGAAAACAAGCCAGCAATAACCACCGGGGTGCAGGGGCACAGAGAATTTGGGCTCAGCAGGAGCTAGAGCTGCACTGTGGGTGGCGGGGGCAAGGGGCATTACGAACAGCACCCTCAGAATAGTTTACATCAAAGCCACGTGCCCCCTGCTGTCCCCACAGACAGCAGAAGGGTCCCCCCTGCTTCTCCACCCTTCTCCCGCCCTCCCCTGCCGAAAGGTCTGGCAACAGCCCTTCCCCCAAACTGATGCAAGTTAATAATTCGTGTCTGAGATGGATTTAAAGGGACGAAAAGACAAGAGAAAGGGAAGAGAGGAGGAAGGCGGCACAGCCCAGGTGGCCCCACAAATCTCGGGGAGCCCCGGCTGGGCTGGGTGAAGAAGATCGGGACCTTGACCAACGAGCCAGACGATCACTGGGTGTTTCTGAGTGTGGTTCGCTGGCTCCCAAGATCAGAGTAGCCCCCAACTGTGGTCTGCTTCTGATCGATAGAGATTCCTAGGCTGCCACCCAGACTTAGGAGAAGGCTGTCGATGGGGGCCAGGGAATTCGTATTTTAAGACATCCCACAGGGGATTCTGACCACACGATTTTTGAAGGCTGGCATGGTTTAGAACCAGGATTGGCAAAATATAGCCCATGGGCCGAATCTGGCCCACTACCAGTTTTTATAAATAAAGATTTATTGAAACACGGCCATATCCACTTGTTTACGTACTGTCTATGGCTGCTTTTGCAATTCTGTGCTGGAGGTGAGCAATCGTGACAGAGACCCTGTAAACCCTCAAAACCTGGCCCCTCACAGAAAATGTTTGCCCATCCCTGATCTAGAAGAGTGGCCCTCAACCTTGGCAGTATGTTAAAATCACCTGGGGAGTTTTAAAATTTACCCCATCTATTAAGGCAGAATGGGGTGGGGGAAGCTTAGGCCTGGATAGACCATTAGGCTCCTCAGATCTAGACAGAGTTTGGAGAAACCCTGTGCCATGACAAAACTGGCGATGATCCAGAATTCTTCTCCGCTGCCCCCTCCTCTGATCGTAAGCAACTCCAGCAAATATTTACGGGGGGCCTTCTAGCAGTGTGAATAAGACACGAGCGCCGCGACGCGCTTGGGCCATGCCGATCGTGGCAGCCGTGCCGACCGTGGGTGCGCTGTCGATGTTGCAATACGCGAAAGGCAGCTCATTGCGTCCTCTGGGACGGGTCCTTCGCCTGGCTCCGGTGGCTTCCCGGTGCTGGCTGGCCCGCGGACCGGTTGCATCAGAATCGCTTGGGCGAGCCCAGTAGAAATTCAATCTCCAGATCTCCTCTCAGAGCCATGAATCCAGCTCTCCCGCGAGTCGGTTTCGCTTTTGGGCTCCCAGGTGCTCGGTCAGGGAGCCGGTCTTGGGAACCCCCGGTAGAGAGAGGGCTCTCTGAGGCTTAGCGGGAGAAAAACTTTGTTTCAAGCGGGTCGAAGGTTTTCTCCTTCCTAAAGGGAGCCACGCCCAAAGGAGTCATCTTTCCTGCTTACGATATGAATTTGGAAATGAGCTGATCCTAGCGCGTTTCTTGGCTCCCGGTTAGGAGAAGTCAGGCCAGAAGGCCGTGATCGCTGCTGAAGTCGGTGCGCGCGTGCGTGTGCGTGTGACTGAGTGCGCGCGCGTCATGTGAGCGTGAGCGCGCGCTTGTGGGCGGGCGACTGCGGGTGCATGCGTGTGTGAGTGTGAACACGCTCGTGCGCATACAAGCCAGCGCTGCGCGAGCGCGCCTGCGTAGCCGCACCGGGAGAAAGCGCTGCTGCCTGAGCTCAGGTGTTGCAGGTGGTCGGCCAGGTGAGGCTGGCCCCGGGCGAGTTAGGGAGACGCGCTCCCGTGCCTCAGCTGGGTCCCAGTCTCACGTCCTCTCCACCACATGCTGACCTCTGAGTGTAGGCAGGTGTCGTCACTTCGCTAAGCCTGTTTCCTCATCCAGAAGCTCGGGTGAATAACCATGCCTACGGGACGGAGTTTGAAGGGGGGAAAAAAAGAAAAAAGATAATGGCTTTAAAGGCACAGTTCAGTGCCCGGCTGCTAGCAGGCGCTCACTTGTCCCCCACTTCATGAAAACTTGCTCTGGACGGGCCCTGTTCTAGGCACTGGGAATAAAACAGTGAACGGAACTTGAAAAACCTCCCCGTCACCCTAGAATGTACATTCTAATGGGAAGGGAAATAAAAACAAACAACTAAGTAAACACGTAACACTTTCAGATGGCAATAAAAGCTGCAAAGAACAGGAAGCAGGGCCAGATGTCACGCTAGCACAGGACACGAACTTTGTTCTGGATTCAGAAAAGGACGCGGCCGACGGCACTGTCTCCCCGCGTAGCTGGCTCAGCTGCTCCGCGTCAGGGCTCCCTAACTTCTCGGGACTCAAATACAGTTGTCTGTGGTTAAAAAATTGAGCATTCTGTCCAGGAAGTTATACAAAGGAAAACAAGAAAATAAAAATACAAAAGTCAAACAGACAAACAAACAAACACAAATCTCAGATTTTTGCCAGAGGCTTTTTCTGGCTTCTCCGCCACGAGTGAACATTTATCCACACGCACAGCGAGAAGGTGGGGCCTGCGGACGGAGCAGACGCAGGGCCTTGGTCCCCCCCCCCCCCCCCGGCCACCCGCTGTCAGCTGTTGGGATGGCAGGAACCCCGAGCCTGGCCCTGCAGAACCCAAGCCTTCATGTTTAGGATGAAACTCTAGATGCATAAAAGAGCAACCAAGATCGTGGCCGCTTGAGCCAACCACGTTCCCAGGGGGAGTTTTGTAATGGAGGAAGATTTTGAAATAACTCTCTCTTCCAGCTAGTGAGAAATAAATCTCAGTTTCTGGTCAGAGACTGAGACTAACTGGCTCTTGGAGTCACTCAGGAGAGACATCCACCATCTCTCCCCTGCCGGGTCCCATCTCCACCCAGAGCCACCAGGGGACATGCCCATGTCCATGTTCCATCCATCTGGCTTTCAAAGGGCCTTCAAGGAATCAAGAAATAAAATGCTTCACGCTGGCTGGGGTTTCTCAGCCCTCATCCGGGTTTTTTCATGCCAACTACGGCCCTCGTGCAAGTTTCATTCCTGCATGTCAACACACAGACACACGCACACGCGCACACACACACACATACACACACACACACAGACGCAGTTGGGATCCAATTAGAAAATGTTGGCAAGAGTCCTTCAAAAACTGCTAGACATACATAAAATGGAACTGTTGTCACTATTTTGCATCAAATTAATAGGACTCCTGCCCTGAGGCCCCACAGACACATGCCCCAGGGTGCCAAGTACGTTGGGTACTCAGAGGGCCATGTGCCTTTATTGCCAGAGTTATAAGGACAGTGGAAAATGGGCAACAATGATATGAGATTCTACCATATCAGCTTCACCCTAAAGGAGTTCTGGATTCTTCTGCTGATGGCCACCACACCCATCCTCAGAGCTCGTGAGGAAACAGACCGGAGGGGGACGTTATTCCCACATGGATCTTAACACTGACGCAGAAGAGACCACTGCATATACTATATTTACGGAGCTCTCACTCCGTCTAGATGATAGTAGATAATAAAAATGCAAAAAGAAAGAAGCCGCGTTCCCTTCTTTCAGGAATGCTGAATCCATGAAGACAATAGATGTATTTTAAAATGGCAATAACCTCCTTTCTCCAACCATTAAGACCTTTTGTGATCTAGTCCCTGCCTACCTTTCCAAACATACGCCATACTATTTTTGCTTCATTTACTTTACTCCAGCCACACCAGCCTTCTGGCTGTTTCTCGAACATAATGACAATGTTCCTGCTCCGGGGACTTGGTATTTCTGTTCTCTCTGCCTGGAGCACGCTTTCTGCAGGTGTGCCAAAGGCTCGCTCCAAGGCTTCATTCAGTCTCTGCTTTCCTGCGGCCCTCTGAAGAGGCTCCCTGGCCATTCCACCTGAGAGAGCCTGCGGCTTCTCTATCTTCTGACCTTGCTTTAATTTTGTTTCCTTTTAGCACATATCACTGTCTGACACGAATGGTTCAAATCTATTTATTGTTTGCCTTTCTTCACTAGAAGTAAACCTCACACACATACCAACCCAGTTCCTTTGATTCCCTGCTACGTGCTTAATGCTGAACATATAATAAATGCACAATAGATACTTATTAACTACGTGAATAAATGCTACAATAAAATCGAAGTGCAACATAATCTAACCAAACCATTCTTAGGCTATTGTAGGAATATCCCACTTAAAGCATGTGCGCACGCGCGCACGCACACACACACACACGCACACACCCTTTCCTGGAGAGTTTCAGCACAGCGCTAAGGATCAAATCTTATTTCCCTGATGACATTTATTGTAAGAGCGGGAGATGCATTTCTCTGATGAAAGATATTTACACCAATGTACGATGAAAGCTCAGAAAACTGCTCCAAATCCTATTAAAAGACGACACGGTGGTTTTCTAAAATATTGGCTGCAGAGTTGCAGAAACGTCACCTGTCGATGCCGTGGCAGTAAGCAAAGCACGTGCGGGCAAAGGCCCACGAGCCCGCGCGCCTGGGCCGCTGGCTCTCGCTCCGTGTGGTGCCACTGGGGACTCTCCACGGGGACTCTCCGGGGGACTCTCCAGGGGCTGCTGGGACAGACGGCAGATGAGAGTCCGAGGACCTGACGTCTCGCCCCAGCTCTGCCTCCGCGGCTGCCAGACACGGGTCAGGAGAGCACAGTGTGGTGATGGCAGCGATGGCTCGAACAGCTCACGCTGGGGGACGTAGTACGGGCTGACCAGGTGCCCACGTCTCGCAATGAAGACCTCGATGGAGTCACCCAGACTAGGATCACCGCCGCCTTTCGGGTGGGTGATTCCGTTTTTCTAACATTGCACAGCTCTGAGATTCGAACCCGGGGTTGTCTGACCCTCAGGAACCAAGAGACTCTCTACCTACCTTCCCCTGGAGTACCGGAGGGCCCCAATTTCCCTGCTGTGTGCACCGCACAGGGCTATCATGAAAGAGGAATAACACACGCTATGAGAAAGTGCCTCACATGTGGTAAAGCATGCTCTAGCCGTCCCTTGATTCAAACCCACGTGGCAGGCTTCCTCTGGGCCGGACTCTGCTGTGCGCTCTGAAATCACAAAGCACATGTGTGTGCCCGGGGGGGCGGCGGCGCGTGACCCGGGGGGCGTGCTGCGCACAGGAAATGCAGACGACGCGGAGAGAGACGGAAGTACGTTTGGTGGCACCGAGAACGATGAGGAAAAGCAGGACAGGGTACGACAAGTGGCGGCGAGCAGGTGAGACGGCATGAGAGCCTTCCAACGGGTCCCCCGCCAAAGACAGGGGGCCCAGCCTGGGGCTCTCATTCCCGACAGCGGGAACGGCATATGGGGACGGCGGAGGCAGGTACGCAGGCCGGGGACAGCAAGGAGGCCGAAGCCCGGTGGGTTAGGAGAAGCGTGGGAGTGAGGTCGGGGGTGGGGGAGGGGGGACAGTGAGGGGCACGACCTCCTAGACCCAGGAAACATGGCGTCTGCAGAGTGACGCGGGAAAGAAATCGGTCAGGCTGATGGCGAGAGCGGTGTCGGGGGCCCCGCCGCAGCTCTCCGCTTTATCCCCTTATTGGTTTTTGTTTTGTTTTGTTTTGTTTCTGATCTTGCAGACTCGCTGCTGCTGCCGAGACACAGGAACAGGGAAGTTTGCCACCACCTCCCACCTGGTTACCCACCCCCCTCCCCGCTCGTTTGCATGAGATGACAGCAGTCAGTCATTGGGACTGACGTTAACCGGGGACGGCATTGCCAGGGCGTCTGTCCCAGAGCAGGAAACGGGAAGCATCAGCAGGAACCTGTTACAGCGAAGGGAGCCGGACCCGTCGGAGCGCAGATGCCACTTAACCAAATGCGAGCGCCCCGTTCGGAACGCCCGATGCAAAACTATTTGCATGTGGCCGCTGCATGTGGCATCAGCTAACGCCGTGACGGGGGGCGGGCGACTCAGAGGCTGGGTCGGCCTCTGGCCACGACCAAGAGCTCCTGGCGAGAGCTTCCTGGGAGGCAGTAAATGGGTCCGCACAGTTCTGGTTTCCGTACTCAGGGTTAGTCCGCTGGAAGACGAACGGCCAGCACTGTGGCTTTGCTCAGGGCTTGGTACTTGGCCAGGGAGGCGACAGATTCCAGGCTGAGGAGTGCTCTTCGCACTGCAGGACCGTCAGAGTTGTGTCTCGGCCTGGGAGAAAATCGGGTGGGCTAAGAAGGCCGTGATTTCTGGTAGAAGGTTCCCATTCGCCCTCAGAGGGAACCGAGCCCGCGGACACCTCGATTTTAGGTTTCCAGCTCCGGGGCTGTGAGAGCGTGAAGTCTGCTGTGGAAGTGCTCTGGTTTGTGCGTTCTCATCAGATCCTCGTGCACGGCTTATTCCTCCCCAGCTCCCTCTCGGTCTCCCAGTCCTCGTGCAAAGTCAGCCTTGCTCCACTTGTCCAACCCCCCATGATTTCTTCCTTTGCTAACTTCCATGGCCGTTGCCATACAGCAGAACACTTATTAATTTTTTAAATCCACTATTGCCTTTTATTCCCCGGACGTCATTAGATGAACAAAGATTTTATTTCCATGGTACGAAGCTCACTATGCCCCCGACAGAAATGCCTGGCTTGTTCCTTCCCTCCTTTGGATTTTCGTTTAAATATCACCTTCTTCTATCGACGCATACATGGATAAAGAAAGTGTGGTATATGCATGTGATGGAATATTATGCAGCCTGAAAAAAGGAAAGCCTGCCACATGCTACAATATGGATGAACCATGAGGACATGATCCTGAACAAAATAACCCAGTCATTAAAGAACAAATACTGTGCCATTACTGATACAAAGTATCTAAAGTAGTCAAAATCACAGAAACAGAAAATGAAAAGGTGGTTGCAAAATATATTAGTGTAAGCTTTTCTAACCACCCTATTTAAAATTGCAACTCATCCATTCCTCCCAGGGACCACCCCCCCTCACCTGCTGGAAACATGGCAGCCAAGCAGACTGACGAACTGCATTTCCCTGGAGCTTACATGAGCCAACATTTTTATCTGGACATAAAAGACGTCTTAGTCGCTTCATTACTTATTTCTTTTGCGAACAGTCCAATATTCAACTTGTTCTCATTATTTTATTATGAATATTTCAAAGTCCTTGATCTTGACTTTAATCTCGAGGGTAAGAATCTTCTCTAGTCTTTTTTAAGTAAACTTTTCATTTAAAAATAGTTTTTAATTTACACAAAATTTGTGAGGTTGGTACAGAGAGTCTCTATATACCTCACACCTATCCCCTATAATAGATGTCTGACATTATTATGGTTCATGCATCACCGTTAATGAATCAATATTAATACGTTACTATTAAGTAAATTCCACACATTTTTCAGATTTCCTGAGTTGTTTCCTGACATCCTCTTTCTGTTCCAGGATCCCAGCCAAGATGCCGCATAACATTTGGTCGTCATGTGTCTTTATGTGCTTTTTGACTGTGACACTTCTCAGCTTTTCCTTGTTTTTCATGATCTTGAGAGTTTGGAGGAGCACTGACCAGATATTTTTGTAGAATGTCCCTCAGTTTTTACTTGTCTAACGCCTTTCCCATTATTAGACTGGGGTGACGAGTTTTGGCAGAGAAGACCCCAGAGGTAAAGTGCTATCCTCATCACATCCTTTCAAGGAGACGTAAACTCACTGCTGATATGGACCTTGACCACCTGGCCTAGCCCACTGGCCAGGTTGCTCCACTGTAAAGTTTCCTCTTTCTCCCCATTTTCTCACTACGCTTTTTGGAAGAAAGTCACTAGGGCCCATCTCCTTGAGGGCAGAGCATCTACATAAATTATTTAAATTCTTCTGCACCGAAACTTGTCTCTTCGCCCCCATTTATTTATTCAATCATTTATTTGCCCCAGTATGGACTCATGAATATTTTATACTTTGGGTGATCAGCCAGTGCTACGTTATTTATTTATTTATTTTTCTCAAATGGTTTCGTTCGGTCGCTTTGTTCCCTTCTCGTACCCCCATCGTTGTGTACATGTGTGGTTGGGGTTTTGTGTTATCTGTTTGTTTTTTAAGCATTTCCTTACTTTCTGTCCCTGCAGAGGCTCCAGTTTCATCCTAGAGATTGCCTGCCTCGGCCATTTCTCCAAGGGTCCACGGTTCTTTTTCCTGGAAAGTATAGTACTAGTGCCAAAGATCTAGGCGTTAGGTGCCCATGGCAACTGAGGTATTGAGAATTCTAAGCCCTCTCAACTGACAGAGCAAGGAAATAAAGATGTGCATACCAGGCCATTATTTACACACACGTGTATGTTCACACTTATACACCCATACGCACAGTTTATGAATATTTCTGTACATAATCATCCGCATCTCTATTAAGCTAACCATGAGTTCATGCTGACACTTCCAGCTCTAGTCCTTTACCACGCGGAGGATTCTCGCCGCCTCCCACCGCGTATCTATAAAGCTCATCCCAACAGGAAGAAGCCGGTGACCCACCATCAGTCCCTGGATACATGCAGAGCAGCGTCAGAGCTGCTACCCTCACCCCTTCCAGAAACGGCGTTCGGAGCTGGACTACAATGACAAACGGATCCTTCTGCATTCCGTCTGACAAGACGCAGTCCCGGTATTGCGGTATTGCTTGCTTCCGCCCCTTCCCTCCCTCTCCCTTCAGGGAGGTTGTTTTATACATTTGTAACACACTTCGATTCTTGTGCCACATGCCTCATTCCATCCTGGGATCCCCCAACCTCCTAAAGGCTTTTTTTTAAACTGCCTACATTAAGCTTTGCTCTTCGGCTTGTAAAGTTCTGTGTGGTTTGACAAACGCATAGTGTCTGGTATTCACCGTTACGCTATCAAACAGAATCATACTATTGCCTTAAAAATGTAGTGCTTCACCTATTTCACTCTCGGTCCCTCCTAAACCTCTGGAAAGCACCTTCCCCACACCTCTTTTTTTTTTTTTTTTTTTTGTCTATACTTTTGCCTGTCCTAGAATATCATAAAAATGGAATCTCACAGGATGTACCTTTTCAGACTAGCTCCCCTCACTTAGCAATATGCATTTAAGATTTGTCTGTGTTTTTGCGTGGCTCGAGGGCTCGTTTCTTCTTGTCACTGAGTAGTCCGTCGTATGTGTGCATCAGAATTTCTTGCTCCGTTTGTCTCCTGAAGGATATTGCTTCCAGTTTGGGTGATCATGAATAAAGCTGCTATACACATTCATGTGCAGGGCTTAAGTTTTCAAATCCGTTAGGTAAATATCCAGGAGCACGATTGCTGGATTGTATAGTAAGATGATGATTAGCTTTGTATGATTTTCTCTGTTGTTTTTTTTTTTTTTTTTTTTTTTGGTTTGGTTTTGTGTTTTTCAGTATTGAGACACATGCATGCAAACATTTGATAAATAGTTTCTTAGGTATTAAGGATCTAACATTCAGTTGCTGATGGACTTGGTTCCGATGAGAGGGTCCTTTAATAACTGTGTATGAAAAGGGGGAAGTCCCTGGCATATCTCCCGCCATTGACAGAAAGAACAGTCAGAATACCTCAACACTGAACTTGACCAGGGGGTCACAATCCACGCCTTCTTCTGCACCTAAATTCCTTTCAACTCAGCCATGCCTTGTGGTTTCTGAGATAATGTGTTAGAGGAATAGTAATTACTATTAACTGCTAAGCCGTCACCGAATGTTTAATTGTGTGGCCCGACCGAAAACTCCATTTTCTTTATTCGATTATTGACTTGCATTCTCACTCTTAGGCAGCCATTTTTGCAAATCCAAACAATCTTGCTACCACACGCAGAAGGGAGAGAAGCCCATTTTTCCAGGGAGAAAAAAAATACACACACACACACACACAATGAAGGAACCTGAGCTCATTTAGAAGATACCAGACCTCTCCAGCAGGATCTGGCTCCCCACCACAACCACAGGAGGACAAAAGATCCTGTCCCTCTTCTTTTCCAGCATGTGATGGGACCAAGGTGACCCAGGGTGTGCCTGTAGTCTCCTGCTGACCTATGCGGACTTAACCCAGAGCAGTGGACTTGGGACTTGAGCATACATGAGAATCACCTAGAGGGGCTGATAAACTCAAGCTTCCAGCACCCATCCCCAGTGTCTTATTCAGTATGTCTGGGCAGGACCCAAGAATCTGTATTTCTAACAAGTTCCCAGGCGATGAGATGCTGTTGGCCCTGGACCATTCTTGGAAAACCAACTTCCTAGAGGTCTGTCTGTCATGCTTCCAAACCTATTACCATCTTTAAGACTTGCCCTCACTGCTCAGATGGCAGACAAAGCCCAACGGAAACCTTGGGAAGGTCGAGCTGAAGGTTGGAGGAGGAGGACCAAGGAGTCTCAACACTTTGACACTAGGCACACAAGTCACCCGCCACAACGAAAATGGCTCACTACTGTGGAAAGACAAGGTTTTGGAGATGAAATGGACTATAGTGGGCCAAACTCTTCATCGTGAAAGGGAGGGACATGATGCAGTCGGTGGAACTCACTGTCACACAGCACACCAGGACAGAGCTGTGGAGACCGAGCTCTGCCTGCTCCCAGGAGAGCGGAGCTTCTCTTGCTGTTCAAGGCAGCGCGTGTGCCTTCTGCACTCAGGGGTAAGGAGGGCAGAATCAAGCCCATCACTGGAGTGACACTATTTGCATTGTCATCTCAAAGAGAAGCGAACGAAGCATAGCTACTCCCTCCATTTGCTGCCCTTGGACACACACACACACACACACACACACACACACACACAGAGGCACGTCCAGAAGTTCACTCCAGAGGCTGGGAAATGGACGAGTGGAGAAGATGAAAGATTCTTGTTTTAAGGGCAACACTAGTGAGAGACATTATTCATGTCTGACCACACGGGATAAAGAACGCCAAGCGCCTACAAGGTAAGACCGCTGGAATCTCCAGCTGACACATCAAGGGGGTAGAAAAGCCAGAGTCGACGACGCCTTCAATTCCTCCCCAAACCGAAGAACTCCAGTCCTCTCGTCCTTACAACCCCGGAAATGGCTCTCCCAAGCAATTCATTGCGTTTGCTGAAGGTGAATAATATCACAACATGGTGTCTAGAACCTGGATCTCGGAGCACCCTGAAAAGAAAAGGGGTGTGGGACCGGCAAGGGAAGGGAGGTGGGGGAGAAGAGGCTTTGTCTGGTGTCCTTGAGATTTCAAATATTATTAGATAATTTCCTTGAAATTCTAATAAGCAGGTGGAAGCTTAAACCGCAAGATCTCGCACAGAGTCAGAGTCTACATGGCACAAGAGCCAGCAGACAACAATGTCCACGGCCGGATGGGTTTCAGGTTTGTCCTTTGCGAGACAAAGCTCCCATTGAGTGGTGGAGAAGAGATCGGGAGAAGAGGAGGGTGAGCCCGCGGAGGGTTTGCATTACCCTGATCATCATCCCCACGGCCAGGGCCAGCGAGGTGGAGAAGGAAGAAAGCGGGGTCGGACCTGGCCAATGCCTGTTGAGAATGACGGCTCGGAAGGAAGCACACACCTGAGATGCGCGTCTCCTCTGAAGCGGGGTGGGGAGGTAAAGCAAAGATGAGGAAAGCAAGGAAACAAGCCCGCGAGGCAGGCTCACGCATTCAGAAAAAGACTAAAACGCACAAACGTCAGAGCAGAGAGTGGATTCTTGGCGGCAGACGGCTATGCCGTGATTTGTGCGAGAGAGAAGAGGTCTTGCTGAGGATTATGGGAGGCTAGGTTCACGCAGCCCTCATCTGGTTTATGGAGGATCTTTAAAAACGTTCAGCCAGGAAAATTCATTTGATCCATTCTCTCAGAGGCAGCATAGCAAAGTGGTTCTGAAACCAGGATTTTAGGGTGAGGGTTTCAATCCCACTTGGGACGATTAATAATAAATTTTGTCTAAGCCCCATGCTGCTCACAGGGCTTTGGTGAGCATTTAAAGGCGGACATATGTACACGTTAGCACTGTTCCTAGTGCTTGCAAGTACCCAACAATTTGCGGCTATTTCTCCTTGGCCTCCTTGCACCTTGAGAAAAGAGGCTGTGAGCAGCGCCGTGACCTTCATTAGCCTTTGACCACTCTCAAGATCATCCTTCATTGAAGGACCTTCGCCGATCGCTTTGTTGCTGAAGTTTCAACATTTCCAGTTTCTTCTCAAGAACAGCTGGTCCCAATCTACTAAATAACCCCTTTGCACACTTGAAGACCATTATTAAGATTCCCTTTGGCCATAAACATATGAAGAAGTATTTAACATATGAAAAAAAAAATGTTGAACCTCACCAGTAATCAAAGAAATCCAAATCAAAACAACAAAATGCAATTTTTGCCTATCAATTTGGTAACTTTTTTTAATGATAGTACTCCACGCTGGTGAGAGCAGGGTAAGGCAGTAATTTCGTACATTGCTGGTGGGAGCATAAATTGGTACAATCTTTCTGGAAAGCAATTTGGCAATATGTTATCAAGACCCTGAAAATTGTCCTTACCCTTTAACCCAGTAATTCCACTTCTGGGAATCTATCTGAGGGACACAAATCAGAGAACCAGGCAAAGAGTTCTGCCCTATGGGATGTGTTATGGCACACAACATTTTGATTCATGAGTAACTAAGAACTACATAGAAGTTCGGCGATGTCGTGGCACATATTAAAAGTTATTAAAAGTCACATCAGGAAGGAATGTTCAAGGATGTGCAGTCACCATAAAATGCAAAACGCAAGCCACATAACAGGGTACAAAACTAAACGCAGGATAAGGATTTTAAGTACATAATTACATATACTTACATTTTTATATGTGCATAGAAAAAGACTCGATGCAAATTCAGCAAAAATATTAACAGTTCTTATTAGAAGGCGATAGAATTATGGTGATTTTTTTATTTTCTTCTTTATGATGTTATAAATAAAAAAAATCGCTCAAGAGCTCGCGTGGCCTTATATATGTCTCTAAGTAGCTCAGCATGGTCCTTATTCATGATACTATCTTGTTCAGAATCTAAACAATGGAACATTAGGGGGTAAGGAGTGTTTCGGGAAAGGGCCAGACAGTAAACATGTTACGCTTTGCGGGCCATACAGTCTCGGCTGCACCTGCTTCATTCTGCTATCTCATGGAAAAGCGAGCCATCCATCAACAAGCGGGCATGGCCGTGTCCTAATAAAACCTTATTTACGAAATTAGGTGGCAAGTCTCTTAGCCCATGGCCTCACTTTGCTGACCCCTGGCCTAGATAATCTCAATTTCTTTCGACGCCTCCAAAATCTATAGTGTCAAACAAATGTAGTTGAGGAGACTTCTAGAAGGGTAGGATGAGTAAAGTCCTTCCCCATTTTCCCGGAGAGTCAATCGGTCTGAAACTTTGGTACAAGAGCAGTCGGCAAGGGGCATTCTTCACGGGCCTTGTCTATTCCCTTCCACACAGGTGTCCCTCTTCCTGACCCTTGGCGCCCCCTTCTAAGCAAATGGTTCTGCACCGCCCACTCTAGTCTGTAATATAGATGCTAGGGGTGAAGGTAAAGAAAGCCAGAAATCCTGGTGGCGACAGGAAAGGGGCCGCAGGCTCGGCACAGCAGGCGGCCAGTCTGAGATTTCTACTCTCTGCCATCTGTGTGGCTGTGGCGGGTTCCAGGCTCCTAGCTCTGTTTCTCTGCTGTCCTTCTGGCCTCTCTGTTCTACAGGAGAGAAGGAGAGAGACAGAGGATCGACTATATGTTTGCTGCATCCCAGGCAATGTTGAAGGGGCGCAAGAGATGTGTTATGGCTGTTTTTTTTGTGTGTTGGGGAGCAGTGGTTCAGATTTATAGAGAGACAAATTGACCCTCGGCAAGGGCACATGTGCACCTGTGTAAACCTTTAAGTGTATGCGTGCACTTACGTGTGACACGAAGCTTTGAAATTTTCCTTCTTGGGATTGAATCTTTCATGCTCACCTTGGCACATCCACAAATCACCAGGTGCAGGTGGTCTTTCCCTCCACTCCCCACCCCCCACTTTCCCTGCCCCAACTCCTGTTGTGTGTTTCCAATGGGAACGCCTTGTTAAACCATTTCAGATACTGGGCGCCTGTCCAAGAGGCAGAACAGCCTGAGCATAGAGAGCTAGTGATGTGACAGGAGGTAGAAGATGAACGTGACATTCCAAGGGCCTTTATTTCCTTGTCATTTTCCCCTACAACCAAATCTAGTGAAAAGTTGAGAACCAACTTTCGGCCCAAGTGAAAAGATAAGCCGGTCACCCAAGGATTCTCCCAAAGACCTTTTCTGGCTCTTGGGTTTGAGCTCCCTGATTAGTTTGATCTCACGAATGTATTTTCTCTTGACTCTGAATCCAGGTGGTGAGTCCAGGAGACAGGCACTGGCGGGGGGGGGGGGGGGGGGAGGGGGGACAGATTTCCAGAAAGATTCCACCATATCATACTTAAACAGTAATGAGAGAAGACAAGAGAACAAGGAGGTTTTGCATTTAAAAAATGTAAAAGGCTTGAATGGTTCATTTTGTTCATAAGATCTCTCTCCTGCCATGACCAAGATAGAAAATATTTACACCCAGCCCTCACCTCCACCTACACTACCCATCAGGCTGCCTGTCTATGACTTGTTTCCTGGTCAAGGATGATCTTAATGAATATTTATTCTGACGTCCCCTGGATAGAAGTGTTTGGTTGTTGTTTTGTTGGGGACAGGTCACATCAAGGACCCGTTGTGAATTGTGCTGCTGCACACCATGCCCTCTCTTTTTTATTAAATCTTACTCAATAAATAAATATCAGGAGCAGCATGGAGCATAGAAAGATCATAGGATTAGAAGTCATTCATGCAGCCTACTTCTGAGGCATTTTCTCTAAAGAAGACGGGCCTCAGTTTGAAATGCACTTCTATTGAGTCTCAGCTGTGCGAATTCCTCAATCTCTCCGGGCTTATCTTTCCTCTCTTTAAAGCATAAAGAACAGTGTGGGGGTGGGAAGCATCATGATATCCGCCCTGCAGAGCTGGACCATTGGAACAAGAGACCATATTTGAACGCCCGGCAAAGCATAGGTGCTCAGAACCTCTTCGCGTTTTTAAGCAAGAAACAGTGCTAAGAGCTCTGAGAGGTGCAGAGATGAATGTCACCTGGCCCTGCTTCCCGAGTGCGGGGTCTTTAGGGAGTAACATCTAGGGACACAGATAAGTTGAACCGTGGGCATTCTGTGGACAGCCATGTGACACACCGTCAGAACAGAGAAGGGGGGGGGGAAATCCATTCCAACTGCTTGCGTTAGGGGAGGCTTCAGGGAGGGCAGCATCGGAGATGAGCCTCGAAGGACAGGGGTGGAGACACAGGCGTGGCTTCCGGGCAGGTGAACCGTGAGAGCACAGGCTAGAATCGGGAGAAGACAAAGCGCTTCGGGAGATGAAGTGTTCAGGGTGGCTGGACAGCCCAGCGTGCCGGTGAGACCGAAATAACTCAAGGCGGCCAGATCACAAGGGAGCCATGAGCGCCATGCTAAGACGGTGACGTGTTATTAGAGGGGCCACAAGATTCTGAAAGCAGGAACCGACATTATCAGAACATCATTTTAACACGGTGAGCACACATCTCTGCCTGGGACATTCCTGTTGTGTAATTACTCATAGAACTCTCTTTCACATTTGGACAATAAATTACGTGACCACCTACTTTTAGATCACCCTACTGTCAATAGGAAACAGAAACCAGGGCAAAAAGAGGCCAGACCCAGAGAGACCAGTTCACAGGCCACTTCAACTACCTGAGCAGGGCATAAAAGTCTCCAAAGGCAGAGCATTAATGAGAATGGAAAGCAAGTAACAGACCGACAACCCGCTTTGAAGGTAGATTCAATGAGATCTACGGATAGGTCGATGAAAGAGGTAAGAAATAAGAAGGCATGTCCGATGGCCGATAATTTACTATTAGACATGTCGAATTAAAGGGGATGAGCGGGGCCTTGCTGTGTGGAAGAAAGCGAGGAGCTGGTAATGAGAAGAGGGGGCGTTGAACAGACCTGTGCTGGAGATGTGGATATGACAGACTCTTGGGTAAAATCATGGCTGAAGAGGAAGTGTGCGAGCCCACCCAAGGAGAGGGCCAACAAGATGACACTTGGGGCCCTCGGACAGATGATCACGAGTCTTGTGCAGAAGAAACAAAGAACCAGGGAGGAAAAGAATCACGGACGCCGGGGGAGAAGAGAGTCGGGGGACGACCGTTTGGATCCACAGAGCCAGACGCTCCCCAAGGCCTGGGTAGGATGCGAGAGGGCCCTGAGAAAGAACCGTGAACGTTCCCTTGCCCCGGAGCAGCGGGGGCAGGAGGCGCGTTGCAGCTGAGGGGCGAGTGGGTGATCAGGAAGCGGTGTCAATCAGCATAAACGATTCTTTGGATAATCTGATAGCAAAAGGAAGGAAAGAGATGAGACTGTGGTGTGAGGGAGTAATCAAGAGAAGGGCCGCCTCCCAGGGAGGGGCGGGGGGGCGGAGCTAAGAGGAACCTGGGCATGTTTGAATACCGAGAGGAAGATGCTGATAAAGAGAGGGAGGCTGAAGATGCCAGAGACACACGTTTGGAATAACAGAGGCGCAGATGGTTTCTGCGTCACAAGAGAGACCCACTGTGGGCAAGAGGCAGGACCCCGCCTGCCCCTGAAAAGGCTGGATGGAGCCAAGAATGCCAAACAAGAAAATTCTGATCTGGGCGGTTGATGAGGTAAGGGAGTGTAAGGCACGATGGTGGCGGTGTGCACGCGGTGGCACTGTCACCCCCAGCGAGTAACAGTCACCATCGCAGCAACTCCATTCTACGTGTGAGGAAACCGAGCCTGGGCACGACCAAGTAAGTTGCTCACGAGCCACGTGACCGAGTGCCAGTTTGAACCCAGGTCTTCCCAGGGACACGGCCAGACCCGTCGGCCCCTTGGAACCCGTATAGACCAGTGGCTTGGTCTTGTCAGGAGAGCCGGGGGTGAAGTCACCCGCTGCGAATGTTGGGGGTGGATTTTAAGGCCTGAGGAAGGAGTCGGAGAGCTGATACAGCCGCCGTGAAGAATGCAGTGAGGACGGGCCTGGGAAGAAAGCGGGCGCGGACGGCTTCCCGAGGATGCTGCCGGCTGCCAGGAGATTCCATCTCGTTCTTATCGCCCATATTCCCAGCCCCATTTCCTGCCCAGAACCGGCACCCCACACTCTTCTCGTTTCTTTTGCTGTCTTCTCTCTGCTTATCCCTCTCTCCAGGGAAATCGGAGTTATGTGGCCCAAGAAGAATAGGGCAAAGGTTTTTCCAAACCGGAAGACGCACTGGGGATGACGAGGGAATGGAGCCGAGAGGGAAGCCTCGGATTCTTTGTCCTACCAAAGAAATCCACAGCCCGACAGGCTGATGGAAGCAGGGCACCCAGCGGGCACTAAGGACTGCAGATGGGACATCTGGGGGCCCAGGCGCGGTTGCTTCCGCCCCGCCAGTCGAGGACCCGAGCCGGACTCAGAGAACTTCAGCCAGGTGAACGGGCCATGCCCCTACTCCTCCCCAGTCACCAGCTCGGATTCCATTCACAGGTCTGTCTCTGTCCCTTGAGACCTCTTTTTAGTGAAGGTCTATTAATCTTAGTTAGCAACCAGTTAGCGATCCATCACAGGAGCCCAGAGCTAAAATCGTTACCACTGGTTCACTGACCTGACCGCTCTGAAAACAGCAGCAGCCGGGACAGGCCGGCCCTCCCTCTTTGGGAAAACTCCACCGAATCGTTAACCAGAGGTGCTGGCCTTAGGGATGGACTGGGAGACGCAAGGACTCTGCTCGTTGGATGTGGCCTGCCAGCTGAAACCGAACCATTGAGCCACTGGTCAAATTAATAGAATCCATACGAAACCAGCGTCTAGGAGAAGCTGGGCTCCATTCAAATTTCCATAAAAGCGGCTCACGGGGCCGGGGAATTGGCACTGAATTCTAGAAGGGCGCTGGCTTCGTGCCTTCGAAACGTCATTTTCAACACATCGGGACTCAGGATAGAAAATCTGTGGGTTGGTAGATTCCAGAAGCTTTTATTAGAATCTTCTCAGGGATCTTACCCCCCCCCCACCGCCCCCGACAGGGCTAGAGACTTACTTGTAAGAGAGTAATCATGGCTGATTCTGAAAAAACGGAGAAAAGACAGAGGGAAAAGGAAAGTCCCCGAGGGTCAGGCTAAAGTGGAGCCATTGAGGAGATGGATACGCAAATGGGGCTCCAATTTATACAGGAGTGTGAAACTGGGGGCAAGGGGGAGGAGGGGAGATGGAGGTCTCCACAGAGAATTTTGTTCAATTGTTGTGTATTCAGAATTCACGGGGCAATGTCTGAGACACAGTGATATGCGTGTGTGTGTGCACATGTAAACACACACACACACACACACATTGAGATTCTAAAGCGGTGTGTCCTATTATCCGGCCCAAGCTAAAATAAAGCCTATGCCTCCCTGTGACTCTAGTTTAAGTTGGACTCCTCTCCCACAGGCGGGAGAGTCTTCCAAAAAACCTGGCCCGTCCACCCACCCAGGAGGCTGCCATCTTTCCCCCCCCAAAACCAGCCCAGGGGCAAGATCCCTCCCTCCGCCACCGGTTCCAACATTTCTCTAATTAATGCAGGAGAAAATTAATTACAGAGGGATTTCCAAGATCTCGCATCTAATGACTGGCTCTCCTTACCCCCACAACCACCACCCGCCTCCTCCGCCCCCACCTCCCTCCCCAGGCTGCAGCTCCCATTGGGCTTGGGGCCTGCCCACCCCCGCTCCCCCCTCTCCCCCTCCCACTCTCCCCCTCCCGCCCTTCCCAGAACCTCGAACAATACCACAAGCTAATTAGGCAGGGAAAGAGTTTCTTGGCAAAGAGACCTGAGTGCTAGGTCAGTACCTTGAACAACCCAGAAGAAAAACAAAACAGCATTAAAAGAAGAAAGAAAGAAAGAAAAGACCTGCTAATCCCCAGCGCATTTCCGCCAAATATTCTCCTTTTCAAGTGTTTTTCTTCCTGGTAAACAAAATTCTGTTGCTGGCTCTGGAGTTTTTAGCGCGGGGTTGCTTAGTAATATCGGGGCGAACCCCGAAGTCCCCACCTCGCCCCCATTCTGTGTCTCTTCTCTCTTGCTCACTTCGCCGAGAGGCTCTGACACATTCCCACAATGCTGGGACCGAGTGTTTGCAGGGAAGAGCTGGGTTTTCTTTTCTTTTCACTTCTTCTTTCCTTCTTTCTTTTATCATCGGACTGTGTCCCAAAGCCAAGCTAGGAACAGAGATGTCACTTCCTCTAGCCCAGCATGGCCCAGTAGAACCTTCTGCAGTTAGAGAAACGGTCTAATCTGGGATGTCCATTGTGATAGCTGCCTGTCACCTATGGCCATCAAGCCCTTGAAAGGCGGCTTGTGTGACTGAGCGACTGAAAGAGCAATGTCATCAAGTTTTAATTAATTGGAACTGAAATAGCCACACGTGGCTTCCAGCTCGGAGCACAGTGGCTCCTGATAAAACCCCTGGGCTGAGCTGGCAGAGCCACAGAAGGGACAACCGTAGAGTCTGGGTAGCTCTGTGACATCAGTGAGGAACAGAAAACGGCTCCGTGTAAGGTACCCACGAGTCTGCAGCTCCGTCGTCTGTGTGGCCTCGGGCAGCCCGTAACTCTTCCGAAACGTCCCAGTCAATCACATGAGCATACCTCAAGGTCCTGTGTGAGGCCTTGGCGATGGACACCACTGTCCCCCAACATGCGTGAGTGCCCCAGTGACCCCTTCCGCCAGGAAGGAGCGCAGCTGCCATGGCCCCCCTGCGAGGCTGCTCTTCTGCAGCTGCATTCTTGCTACCAGAATACGATGCCGTTTCCCATGTCCACGCCTTGGACCACGCTTTCTCCTCAGCCCGGAACGCCCTGCCCTCCCGGCTCCTTAACCTTGGCCTCAGTGATTCCTCCTCAACTGAAAAGTCCTAAGGGCCCAGCGCAGGAACCCCCTGGACGAGGAGGCCCCTCTTCTCCTCCCTCGTCCCCCCAATTTTCTCTCTGTCCCCGCCCCTCGCGCATACCTTCCAATATGGCAGCCAATAGCTGCATGTGGCACCCCCCGCACTTGAAATGTGTCTAATGCAACTGAGCAACTAAACTTTTTATTGTATTTTATTTTAAAGGTCAATGCATCTAAGTACTTAATTGTATTTAATTTTAATTAGTTGAAATTGAAATTAATTGAAGCCAAAATGGCCACAAAGGGCTCTATCGCTCTCTCTCTCACACTGCGCGCGCACACACACACGCACACACACACGCCTACACATCCCGTAGCTGGGCCAGCTGCCCTGCGACAGCCTTGTCTCTGAGCATCTGCATCTCTGCACTTAGCTACAACCTATCTCTTAATGACCTTTCCGTGAATTTGCCATCCCTGCTAGAAAGGGGACCCTTGAGGACACAGCCTGTGTTCGACTTTGTTTTGCTTTTCGACGGTGTCCCCAACACCCAGGACGGCATCTAGCACACAGTCGCTCCCTCCTCAACAAAGATTTGTCGTCCACGAACCGGCAGTTATGCAGCACAGCGTGCACCCTCCCGGCATCAGGGGTCAGCCGACTGCAGCTCCCGGGCCGAATCCGGCCCTCCGCCGGCTTCCAGAGGGCCCTCGAGCTCAAAAGGGTTTGTGGTTGTTATTGCTGTTGTTACTGTTTAAATGGTTAGATTTTTAAATGGTTGTATAAGTACCTATGAAATAACCTCCCTTCTGCCTGTTGACCTGCAAAGCCTAAAATAGTCCCTTTCTGGCCCTTTAAGAAAAAATGTGCCAGCCTCTGGTCTGGATCCTCGGAGCAGCCGCTGATGGGGCTCAGCGAAGCCTGCGGTCAGAGAGAGGGAGAAGGGATGCTGGGGGAGGGGTGATGGGAGAGGGACCCCAAGCTCTTGTGCTGGACATCTTCAGCAGCCGAACCGAGGGAGCTGGGTAAACCCACTGGGGCTAGCCTAGTCCCCAGGGATGCCACCGGCAGGGACAAGGCCTCGCCTTGTGCTTTCTTCGGCCCACAGGCCTCGCCCCTCGCACCTCAGGGAGCGGGGGTTGGGGGACAGCTCTGCCTCGCTCCTGCACAGAGGGGCTTTTCTGGCTTCCGCGCTGTGGTTTGGCTGCATGCGGTCGCAGTTCCCATTTAAAGTCAAGCCCCCAAATGTGTTTTCAATAGCAATGGAAAGGTCTTCCTGGAGCAGCATGCACACGCACACACACACACACGCGCGCGCACACACACACGCGCACACACGGGCTCGGAAGCCATCAGCCAGCAGGCAGGAAGCAATCTGTTCTCCTCTTTCCTGCTAAGACCCGAACTGGGGTTTCTAAGAACTACAGTGAAGACTGCTCTTAGCCCCGGAGGGCACGGTGTCGAGGTGAGCAACGGAAACCCGAAAAGTTACCCATTTCTGTCTCGTGTCCCTTTATACCCTCCGTCGGCCCTCACGGCTTCCTAATCTCTAGCTCAGAAACGATTTGCCAAACATCTCAGTCATCCGGGGGCACCCAGAGGCCCGCTCGCTTCCTGACTGGGTCCCCTCTTCCAAACGGGGAGGGGCCAAGTGCCCCCAACGTGCCGAATGAACATCTCTCTGCTGGTGGATCTATTTTGCTTCTGCTGCCGCTTGGCAGCCAAGAGACAGGAAGCTATTTAGATATATTATCTTCCTTTTCAGGGAGTTTAGAGGAACTTTCGATTGCAGTTCACACAGACATTCCACCTAATGGTCATTTAGTCATGCCGGCTCATTAGGTCACCAGTGAAGAATGCTAGCCTGATTAAATGCCTCTCTATACTCGCCGTCCTAAAACCAGGGGGAGAGAAGGAGCTTCCTGGGCTCAAAGGTGACCGAGACAGCCAGCCCGGCCCAGAAGCCGTGAGAGTACGGCGTCAAGTGCTTCTTACATTGATTCACACTTCCCGGGGCGGCTTATGGTCTTATAGAGCCATTTCTATGTGAGTGAGTAAAAAGTTGGCTTCTGTGACTAGTTTCTGGCCAGATAATGTTGTCTTTTAAGGGAGATCAAAGAGAATTCTTGGCAGGAGGTAATGAGAATGCTGTTTTGAAAAATGTGATATGGATCCGTGGACTAAAGGTCCAGTTAATGGAGATGAGTCAATAGCTGGAAAACGAGACTGGGGTAGACCATACTGGCTAACTATGACTGATCCATTTGCTCCAGACACTATTCTAAGTGCTTTACCTGGATTGGCTCACGTAAGGCTCAAACAACTCAAGGAGGTAGGTATTACGAGGAAATTGGCCCAGAAAGGAAAAATACTTTGCCTGCGCTCACACACATGATAAGGGCAGAGCTGGGGTCTGGAGCTGGCCTGAGCTGTCCAACAGGAGTTTCTGCTGTGGCAGGCATGGCCTAGATCTGTGCTTTCCAATATGGTAGCCACCAGCGACCCGTGGCAACTGAGCATCTCAAAGGCAGCTAGTGTGACTGAGGACGTGAATCTTTAATTTTATTGAACTATAACGCATTTAAATTAAAAGAGCCACATGCGGCTAGAGGCTAGTATACTGGACTCCTGGATTCAGGTAGTCTGGCTTTAGAATCCACACTCTTACACATTAGACTATCCTGCCTTTCACATCAATTGAGAGAATTTGGAACCATTTATTAGGAGAATAATTAAAATCTAGAGGTAGAGTTTAGTCAGCATCTTCAAGGACGAGAATATCTGAGAAATTAGACAAAATTAGAAGTGCAAGAAAGTTTGCTTAAATTAAAAAGCAGGCATTCGGGTCAGGGGTTTGGGAAAATATCTACGAAGAAAGACGGTTTGTCAGGAGAGGACGTGGTTTCCTTCTGTTGAATCGATAAATTGTATCGAGCTCTACGCTATGACCCTATGAAGCCCCTGCTCTCCAGAGTCACGTGGTCAAGGTGAGAAACCAAGTTTAATTCCCCAAACAAATCAAGGCTACACGATCCCACGTCTGTTCATCCTGCTGGAATTCAAGTGAGAACTTTATCGGTAAAGACAGCAGTGACCAAGGACATTTTCATGGAGGAGACGGCATTTTAGTTGGAGCTTGGAGGAAGGGGCTCAGATGAGGATGGCGGGAAGTTGGGATGGACGAGCGCAATGACAGACTCGGAAGGAAAAACGAACTGTTCCTGATGACTCCCTTGGGGGCTGATGCAGAGGGATTAATCAAAAATGACTTCAAATTTTCTAACTTGGATAAACATAGTGATTCTGGGGGCAGACGCGGGAACTTTAGGGAGTGGTAAGAGACAATTCTGAGAAATTATGACTTTGGTTTGGGGTATGTGGCTTCTCAGGTGACAGCTTATGTAAATCTTGGGTTAATATTCAATTTAAGAGCCATTAAATGTCCAATTTAGATGAGAAGGGGTAAGTCAGAAGGCTGCCCGAGATCACTTCCATCCTGGCACTTGGAGATTTTACTTTCTCTGTAAGATTGAAAAATTAGGCCATAGCAGAATGGAAGAGAAGCCACAGGAGCTCAGAGATGTTCATGCCGCCACCCCGCTGAGGACAAACGCACACCTTGTTTTCTCTGCTACGCTGAGTTGACAGACATCTGGTTACTTCATCTTGGAAGTTACATTCAACTGCCCTTTGGAACATCCTGCCCAACGACTGATTTTTTTAATTGCTTTTTTCCCCCCTGATTATATTTGTAATACCTACTCACTGCAAAACATTTAGAAACCTCAAAAACAGAAATAAGGAAATGCAATCTCACTCACACACGCACACACGGAGAGACCCTTATTATGTATGTGGATGTGTGTGTATAACTTTCATCTATTTCTAATTGGTACTTTAAAATACAGTTTTAGCTGAAAGAAATCTGTATAAACAAACAGGATAACAGTAGCCGACTTTTATTGAGTTGCTGGTATGTTTTAGACTTATAGGAAATAAAAAACTTGCTTATAGATCTCTGCACTCAAGCACACCTAGAAGAATCAGTTCCTAAAATGATTCTACTATTCACTTTCTCCTTATTGCTCAGCAAGTATAAATTAAACACCTTTTCACCATTTGCTAATTTTCCCTTTAACCAGATGGCTGTAGATTCAGCATTACCTGTAATAGACTGAGATGCAGCCTGGGAGAGGCCAACAAGAGCCAGCGTTTGGGGGTTAAAATTGAGAAGTAGGGAGCCAAAGAAGCAGGTGCCATTATTCCCATCATTCTGGAATTCTTGGCTCTAAAGAATGCCCCAGACAAGAAAACAAATATTGAACAAACAGGGGAATACCACGATAGTCACATATTAATAGTACATGGAGAGAGACGAGGTATGCCTAGGGAGAAAAGAGAGTGGAGGAGAAGTCACAAGATGTCACGGGGTGGAAGCGAGGGGAATGTGTATGTTGTCCTTAAAGTGTCCCAGGTAAATCAGGGGTTGAACATGATCAATGTCCACAGGAAATCGATGGATAATTAGAACACACACACAGAGCACACGACTCCGACCAGTGACTCTGGCGATTCTTTCCCCCCATCTTGGTTCCCTGGGGATCCAAACTAAGGGACTGATACTCCATTCTTGGATCCGCCCACGAATCCCAAGGGTATGGGTAGATGGTGATCTGGTTCGCTCCCCGCTCCCCACCCCAAGAAACTGCTTGCTCTCTGAGCAGAGCTGGTGGGAGGAGAGATTCGCCTCAGGGCATACACCCCGGGCTGGGGGGCGGGGGGCTGCGGGGGGGGGGGGGGAGGGTAGCCCTTCCTCTGAAGATAACACAACAGCCCAAAATCTTCCTAAGGAGCTGCCCCTCTTGGGGAGGGGGGTGGTGAGTTCCTACCATTTTTTGGCCACTGCTTGTTTTTTTAGAATTCGGTCTCCATTTTTCTGTTTCATAAACACCGTTTGCAATGACCTTTCCCTCTGACCATCTTTGACAGTTTCTCATGCGTGAAACATATTTTTATTCATTATTTTGTGGTCCACAACCTCCCCTCACCACTGTCCAGCCCCGGGTCTCCCTCCCTGCACCCTTCACCCCCATGTCAGACATGTAATGAATTACCATTCCTCCAGACAACGAGGTTGAAAACTTGTGGTCTCCAAGGCAACGGGGTATCCTGGGGTGGGGTTCTGGGGAGGGAGGACTTGTCGGGCCGGGGAAAGGACTGGAAGAAGAGGGGGTGGGGAGGCGCGGAGGAGAGATGATATCATTCCTGAAGCCCGAAAGCGGCCAATCGGCTTGGGAGAATATGATGTCATCTCCCCCACCCCCACCCCGTTTTAACCTAGGTAGCCCCACTGAGCATTCTGGACAAGTATTGAACTGAAGTTGTATTGCTGGGAGAGAAAGGGGTGGGGGTAGCAATGAGGAGAGAGAGAGAGAGAGAGAGAGAGAGATCTACCCGACCCTCTGGTTGGCCCTAGTAGACACCACAGTCTTCACCAGAGTCAGCCCCATAAAAATGTCATCGGCTTGGGCTCTCCCGGCATTACAACACAATGATTTCTTTGGGGAGAAGAAAAAAAAAAAACCCTAAGATTTATTTTGCAGCCACACCCCCGCCTCCCATGGAAGAGAAAAACCAACCAACAACAAGTTGTGAATGAAGTGTCTGCAGGGTGTCTGCAGGTCGGCCCCCGCCAGCCCAGCCCGGGAACTTTCTGAACCGGAAAGGGGCACACGCTCGCATAGAATCAGCTGGGTTCACGTCCTCCCATCTCTCGGCAGCCTCTGGGATGGAGGGAAAGGATCGCGGTGCTCCAGAGTGGGAGCCCGGTTCGGGGCAAAGCTGCCTGGCCTTGGTGGTGCCGGCCTCTGAAGGCGCTGGGGGGAGGGGTGTCCGTCCCCGAGACAATGACAGCATCCAGGGCTCAGTGCCAGGCTCCTAGGAGAAGCAAACAAGCCATGGCCTTAGGGAGGGGGTGCAGGCTCGTTAAGAGTGCCTACTGGGCTGTTACTACCACACGGAGTGGGGGGGGGAGGGGTGTGCATGGCCTCCTCTGCCAGCCTTTTCCCTGGGGACTGGGAAAGCAGCCCTGTTTCAAAAAAAAATGTTCCCAAGAGTCCAGGCCACAGGACGGTGTGCCCAAGGAGTCGGACCAGGCCGAGGTTGCTCTCTCTCCCTGCCCTGGAATGGTACAAAAGGTACAGCTCTGCCACAGAGGTCCTTCTGGAGTCTTGCTGGCGCTGTCCCACGTAGAACCCCCTACGATGTTGCCGTTGACGAAACAGAGACGCGGAGACCCCCTGTCCGCTCCCCGTCTTGCAGACAGAGACCTCAAAGCCCAGCCCAGTGACCGACACAGTCTCCCGTAGATCTGGGGCTACCCGCAGGTCTCTGTTACCTGCTCCACTGTTCATGCTTAGCAACGAGCCCATGACGCAGTCGTAGCACTTGAAGATGACGAGCCTTCAATGTCGGCATCGCCTGTCGACCATTTTTTTTTTTTTTTGCACAGATAATTCCGTAGTTGGAACGATGATCTCCATACCCGTTCATACGAGCCGAGAGCAAGACCCAGTTCACGGACATCTACGGTGTGTCCAGCATGTGTCCAGCTTTGCCTTGACCCCTGACCCGCGGCCCTGCCCCACGCAGAACCGTAAGGCACAGCCGTGCCCCCGAAGGGCCCACGTCCATGCGGAAGACAAAACGGGGGTCAAGGACACATGCAAATCGTACGCACGAGCGTTACGGACCAGGGCTGCAGACACCTGACGGAAGACTATTCTGCAAAGACTTACTGCGGCCCTACTGTGCGGTAAGTGTTGAAAATAAAGACATGGCTAAGTCAAAGTTCTACCCTCACGACACTCGCTTCGGGGAAAGGGGACTAAACGCGCATTCCTCTGAAAACTCCAGGAAGGCAGGGACTTGGTTGCATCGAGGCTGTATAACCCCGGTACCCAGCGGCGCGCCTGATAAGTAGTCGACATGCAATAATTCTTGTCAAAGGACGTAGAAGCGGTGCCTAGAAGGACGTTGCCAACGCCGGAGGACATTAGCGAGGAGATGCTCCCCGAACAGGGTTTCAGAAGATCAATAACCCTTTGCCAGCTGGAAGGGGGGGAATGACAAAGCTCTGTTTCTTGTTTTCGCTACACATCTACTCCGAGTCAGCTAGCGGCTCTGCTCCACGCACGGCCCGTCCTCTGACCAGGCTCACGGCGTAGCCGCCACCAGAGTGCTTCACGGAAGATGAAAAAGAGGGCTCGGCTCAGAAGTGGCATGTCCCTTCTGCTCGCGACTCACCGGACAGAGCTGGTCACATGACACCGCCCAACTCCATCCACTTATATCATCTCCCTAGTTACCTTCCGTCCTCGATCGGTCAGTATCGTTAACGTGAGCTCATCGGTTCCCATTCTGAATGGTCTATCGTCCTTGTGAACTGAGTGTGCATGTCGTCCCCGAACGCATACGCCGAGGTCTCAATCCCCAATGTGATGGCATCAGGAGGTGCAGACTTTGGGAGGTGATGGGGTCACGAGGGTGGGGCCCTCAGGATGGGGTTCGTGTCTTTATCCAAGGGACCCCAGAGAGCTCCCTCCCTCTCCCCCACGTGAGAACGCGGTGAGGACACGGCTGCCTGTGAACCGGGGAGCGCATCCTCACCACACCCTGAATCTGTTGGGGTCTCGACCTTGGACTCCCAGCCTCCAGAACGGTCAGAAATAAAAGTGTTTCTTGTTTAAACCCCCCAGTCTGGGGTACTTTTGTTATAGCAGTATGAACAGACTAAGGTGATCATTTATCCTTGTACTAAGTCATTTTGGCGTTCAAGTCATGCCTGACTTGGCCAAGGTGGGGCCGGTGGGGAGGGGTGCCCTTCAAGCTGATTTCTGCATCCTTGTGACAAGCCCCATGCTTTTTAAAATTTATATCATTTTTTTGGTCATTGATCCAAAAACAGCCTTATTCGCCTGGACGTTCCAGTGGTGGAGACTCCAGAAAGGCAGAGGAGTTTCCGGGAAGCAGTAAGAAGCTCCCACCGGTCCTTTCCGAATCCCTGGGGAAGCGAATCTGCTTTGTCAGGGAACTGACGAGCCCCTCTTAACACGAACCTTCCGTCGTAAGAGCATGAGAAACTCAAGTGAACGACTCCATGGAAAACGCTCATCTCTTTTCGCTCGCGGAGCGGTCCCTCGGAGCCGCGAGGCAAGGACTGAGAGGCGAGGGGCGGAGACGGGGAGATGCGATTTCTTTGCGCCGTTGCGGCTCTTCGTGCCCGCTGCGGACCGTTTGTGGGAAGAGGGCGGGTTTTCGCAGGCTGAACGCCGCAGTGCCTACCACCGCCCCCTCGTTGACACCGGAGCGGCCTAATTTTTCGTGGCGTCACTCTACCCCCACCCCGGTCTCCGAGTAAACGATATTTGGGTAAGGTTTCTCCACTCCCATGTTACCGACGAGGACTCCGAGGGTCCCAAAAGTGAGGCGACAGCGACCCGGCCGTGCATCCGGACCCCGGCACAGAAGTAGCCCTCGCCTCTCTGAACTTCCGGCCTCTTCCCCCCGCCCGACCCCCAGCCGACCTCACACGCCCAGCAGTGAACCTCGCTGAGGGTCTCCCACCCAGACGGGCACCCCGAGGCGGCACTGCCTTCATACAGATGCCTCCAGACAGCCTGAGGCGGGGGCTTCTGCTACATCCGAAGGCAAGGAAGCCACTTCAAGACACTGGAGAGGCCCGGGAAGCTGCCCAGGACCGTGCCTCAGGCCGTGTGTCTGAGGGCTGCAGATGACCCAGGTAAGGGGACTCGGTCCGGTGAGACGGACACAAATGATGTGCATCCCTCTCTCTGGGGTCAGAGCAAGACAAGGCCCACAGGTTAGGGGAGTATCGGCCTCCGTGACGGGGGTCAGCCAGTGCTGGTTGGAGGACAGCCCAGACAGGAGGCCGGGGTCCTCGGCCCCTCATCACGGGACAGCGGGGAGCAGTGCCTAACCCTGGAGATCCCCCTAAGTAAAATGGGGAGGCCGAGGCCCAGAGAAGGTCCTCAGGTGTCTGGCCGCCGGCCCACACAACCCTCTTCTTTTATTCTTTCTCCAGTATCTTTTTTCTGTTGCTTAACAGAAGGGGCTTTGGGATCAGGCAACTGAAACATGTCCTTCAACCCGAGGTTCCACAAAGCTGTTTCCTCTGTAAATGAGGCTAAGGATGCCCACAGCTCAGGGCTGTGTTGGGGTACATTAGACAATGGTATTCTCCACTGGTGCTTAGCCCAGTCTCCAGCCCAGACAAAGCCCCTGGTACATAGAAGCTGAGCTGAATTTCGAGGGAAGGCCTTTAAAAAGGTAATTAATGTAAAACGAGGCCATGCGGGTGGGCCCGAATCCAACTCGCCCACCGTCCTTAGAAGAGGAGGCGGTGAGGGCGCAGATGCGTGTGCACACAGTGGACACAGAGAGAAGACGGCCGTCTGCCCAGCAGCCCCCGCCAGTCAGGGAGAGAGGCCTCAGAGGAAGCCAGCCCTGCGGACACCTCGATCATGGACTTTTAGCCTCCGGCGCTGCACGAAAATAAATTTCTGTGGCATTCTTGCGAGGCCACCCTCTCGTCCTCGAGTCACGTGGGCTGGCTGCAGCCTGCCTGCCAGTCGGGAAGAAGATGGAGCTGTATCTGGGAAGAGATGTGGGGCAGCGGGACCAGGAGGGACCCTTCCTAAGAGCGCAGTCTGGCTCGGTTCCACGGGGCAGGCGGCCGGCCCTGGAGCTGCATTTGTGGCCTGTTCCATGCGGCCTTGGCCTTGGCCTTCTCCCCACGGGCAAATCAGAGCATTTCCGGAAATGATTACAATCAGCCACACTACCCTGAGAGCCGCCCCAGGGCCCTGCCAGGGCAAGAAACATACTGTCCTTCCATTTTATGAATGAGCCAACCTGTATGCTTTCTATAAATGTCTGCGTAAATCACAGGTGGGTATTCCCATCTTGGCACAAGGAAAACCGACGCCAGGCTGCAAAGGCAGCTTGTTCCCCCGAGAGGATGGTCCAGGGGCCACTCCCTCTCCTTCCGCTGGGCCCTAGGGATATGCCACCTGAGCTGTGCTCTGGCTCTGCAGAGAAAGCTCTCGCTCAGATAATGACTCAGCCCCAAAGAAGCGGCAGCTCACCTTTCCAGGGGCCTCCTAGGCTGAGCTCCAGGGGCAGCCCAGCCAGACCTGCTGGGGTTCAGGGATCCTTCGTTAGCTCCAGCTCCCCCAGGCCACAGCTCGCCTGGGGGAGCAGCTGTCCGAGACGGCTGCTGGAAAGGGTCTATGCTGCTGTCATTCTACGTGAAAGCAACACTTTCACTTAACTAACGAGTAATCATTAATGTGACCCCTGACCCGTGTACCCAAGTGTCAAACTGACACTCCTGAAGTGAGCGTGGTACCAAGACCAACATTAAAACCGAGTCTGACCTGTTAACTTAAACGACCCAGAGTTATACACACCGTGCTTTGCATTTAACCAGAAAGCAGGGGATTTGATGTCAAAATGCACAGACATTTCTCCCACCCTGGCTTTTCCTTTCTTACCACCTCCCAACCCCGACTGGATCAGACCAGACCAGACCAGACCAGATGGTCCCAGCCTTCATTGCTAGGACCGTAGTTTTGCCTGCCTTCTTGGTGAGAAGGGATCTCCCCCGCTCCTTCTGCCCCCCCAAAAAGAGGAAAGCGCATGGAAAATCTGCTGTTGAAAATAATGTGTGAATTTGTACATGGGACTTCGGGATCAGCTGTGATGAACAAGTTATAGAATTGGCCAATTCAAATATTATGGGTCGCCAGGACGGTTAAAAAACAGTGGGGCAGAGGGAACCAGTTTGGGAAGGGATCTCCCGTGGGGAGGGTCCAGCGTAGCAGGAGTTGGTCACTGGTCTCACCTCTTTGAGCTTAGTCTCTGGGAGGCAAAAGGAAGTCGTGACCAGGAGAGCTGAGCTGCAGGAGCTCAGCCAAGTCCACGCCTGCCCTTCTCCCTTCCCGGGCATGGCAGGCGTGGAGGTCTCCCTTAATTTAGAGGTAAGGCGCGCATTCGCCCCACGGAACACTACGCTCACGCCAGCCTGCCCACTTTGCTCATCGATCCACTCCGGGCCTCAAGGACACACTCGACACAGCCGCTCATGAGCCATCCTCAGTGAGGGCGGCGTCCAGGAGAAGGAGTGCTCCGTGGCCCTCAGGTCGCCTCTCCAGGGCACGTACGGACCGGATCGGGAGGGGCCGGGTGGCCACGGAACCCCGAGGATCCGCCATGACGGGAGAACACGAGTGTTCGGGGTCGGGCAGCTCGGAGGGGGGGGGGGGGCTTTCGCGCCAAAGGTCTTCAAAGCTGGTGTCTCCACAGCCAGCATGGAGGGTCTGGGGGTGCTCTCAGTGAGCGGACAGCATCTACTCCCTGCAACCGCCTGGGAAAGACCAAAGGGACCAAGGGGGAGGGACAGGTAAGGAGCCACGCAGCCAAGGCATGAGTCCGGGCAGCTTGGGAAAGAAGATGGAGCTCACCTCCCCTCCCCCCAGCCTTGGCCAGCACGCCTGCCCCCACCCCCACGGGGCACAGTGGACTGCTGGAAACATGCTCATTTAGAACAATGGCTCCAAAAGTCCCATTGCTTGTTTTTGTTGTGTGTTTTAATTCACTGCTTGGTTTGGATGCATAGATCTAGCTGTGTGGCCTTGGGCAAGTGACCTACCCTCTCTGAGCTCCATTTTCCACAGCACTGTAACGCGATAAGTGCCACGTCACTCACGTCTGAAGATGGGGGGGGGGGGCGGCGCTGCGTGCACAGCGCCCTCCGCACGCGGCTGCCCCCGCCTTCCCCGGCCTGCTGGCAAGGGCGTGCTCTCGCCTGGCCTCCCACTCTCCTTACTCATCCGCACCACGTCCTCCTAGCGACTCCACTCACACAGGCTCTCCCTGGGAACACAGGACATGGTGGCAGGTCTGGGAACTGTCGGCGGCCAGGTGACATGGGCGCAGAGCGAGCCCGTTTCCACCTGCAGCGCCGAGGTGCGCAGGCCGCGCCCGCGGGGCGTCCCGTGCAGCGGCGGGCTCGCCCCCTTCCGCTCTGCCTTTCCAGCTCCTTCCAAGGCTCGCTCAGACACCCCGCTGCCTCGTCAGGCCCTAACTCGTCGGGCCGGCTTGCCTCGGTTCTGCGGCTTATCCAAACATCTTCATCGCTTTTCATAAATTCAATCCCTCCTTATCAGCCGCAGCATCGGGAGGAAGGGCGGGGGGGGGGGGCGGCGCTGGTGACTGAAGTGTGGGGGAGAGGAGCTTTAATTAGCCTCCTCGCTCCGCGGGGTCACCCGCAGGTCAGTCGCCCCGCCTTCACGTGTTCCCAATCACGTAGTGCGAGCGCGTGCGTCACACGCGTCATTTGCGTCTGGCTCCCGCTTACAGGGCCGGGGTCCTGCCCCGCTGCTTCCCCGCTGGGCGCGAGACCTGCGGGTTGTGAACGGAAGTCGGCTGGCGTGGTCCCCTGAGGACGTCCGTTTCTGCCACCGGCTCCCAACTCACGGGGGCCTTCTGACCTGGCTGGTCGCTGCAGAATCTGCTGTGTCAAAACCTCGACCTTGTTCCTGCGAGCAAACTCGCCCTGCAGAGAGCGGCAGAGCACCCAGCAGGCCGCACAGTGCTTCCGCCAGCCCTTCAAATCCCACCCTCTCCACCCTCCCCACCCTCTCCACCCTCCCCACCCTCTCCACCCTCCCCACCCTCCCCCGTGACGGCGGAAGGAACGTTGGGGTCCAGGAGAGAATGGCTCCTCAAGACTCTGGATGCTGCCTGCCTTCAGCTGTGCAGCCTTGGAAAACTTTCCTTGTCTGGGGAAAAAAAAAAAAAGTGGGAATGACCATACCTGTCCTCCCTACCACCCTGCTATGAGCCTGGAGTGAGAACATACACAAACATGCTTCCTTGCACGCCAAGTTCTAAACGAATGACACATGCTCCTAGCTCTTTGGCCCGCTGGACGTGTGGTGACGTATTGTCACAAGTAGGCTTCTCTTCGCCCTTGTGTTTTTACTCAACTCTGCCGCTCTCCCGAAGCCCAATTTCTTCCACGGAGACCTTGACTCGAATCGAGCGCCTCATCGATAGGGTTCAAATGCTGTGGCTACAGCAATCCCTGTTCCGGGAAGCTACTCGAAACATTTGAGAACATTGATTCATAAAGACCTATGTACTCTTAGGTTCACTGCAGCATTATCCACAGTGGCCAGGACATAGAAACCAAGGGTTCTGCGACAGATGATTAGATAAAGATGTCGTGCGTATACACAATGGGATATTACTCCGCCGTTAGGAAAGATGGAATACTGCCACGTGCCATATTTCATAGACGAATCTTGAGAATATCACGCTAAGCAAAAGAAGTCAGATGAAAATGGACAAGAACCGTACGAGTTCACTCATGTGTGGAATATAATACCGAAAGCAACAAAAGAACAAGACGAATTACAACTCATAGACACAGACAACGGTAGAGTATTCCAGAGGGAAAAGAGGAAGGAAATAGGTAAAAAAAGGGTAAAGAGGGTAAAATATACGCTGATGGAAGGATATTTGACTTTGGGAAGTGAACGTACAATGCCATATGCGAATGATGTATTATTGAATTTTGTACTTGAAATCGACCTAATTTTATTAATCAATTAATAAACTTAAATTAATAAACTTAATTTAAAAAAAAAAAGCTGGGGCTAAATTTTTATGGTGCAGAGATATCACACAAATGCCACCCCCACACACCTCTGGTCACCTACTCTCCCTGCGCACTCACTCAAGGGTTGTACAGGAAACTTAACACAATCGTTCCCAGATCACTGCCTTGTACTTTTCACAGGCTTCAAAGCCCCCCTCAATCATCAAATAGCCAAACTGGTTTAATAATCAGCATTTCTGAGGGGCCTTCTCAGCTCCAGGCCCTGTCTTAGCACATAGAAAAGGACCTGGACCTTTTCTGTGGCTGCCCAGAAGGGTTATAGATGGAGAGACCACAGAACTCATCATCCAAACTAGGCCACTCTTGAGAATGGAAGTGTGCCATTAGTAATGACGCTGAGAAAGCCAGAGGAAACTGGACTGGCTTGGGCAAGCAGGGAGGTGTGGTTACACATTTTCTAGGTCTTAGGGGAGGGGAGAGAAAGCAGAAGCAGCTTCTCAAACAGAACTTGAAACGTGGATACCCAAACGGACGGAATGAATGGATTCTTCGGTCTCCGGGCTCTCTGGGAAAAATGGAAATTCTCTTTCTCTAACTTGGCTCCTCGAGGGTCCCCGCGGGGAATGAGACTCGCCCCTCACCCCCAGGGCTCCGCTGAGTGCCTGGCATGTTAACATGTGGTAAGCCTTGGCTGGCCTGAGCTCTGGAGAGGACAGAGCTCTCAGGAAAAGAGACACAATCAATCCTAGATGCTCCGAGAGGTCCCAGCCCGAGTGCTTATGATTATGATTATAACTGGCAAGTGTGCCGTAACCAGGCCTTCCGAACACATTCTCATGCATTTTCTCTTTTGATCTGAAGCAGATAACGCAGACGGGAGCATGCGTCTGAAAGGCCACCCTGTGGAACAGCACACTGGCTGAGCAAGAACAAAGACCGTAGACGAAGAAGGATGTTTGCACTGTGCGTCCCGCCCGCCTGAAATCAGGAAGCTTTGGAGGCCTACTCTCCAGAGGTCCCCACCTCCTCCCTACCCCAAAGCTACGTGGCCCAAGAGGCTTTCTTTTTATCGCTTATTTTTTTAATGGAACAAATCTCTTCCAAGACACTTTTTTTTTTTTTTTTTAAACCTCGTTTTGCTGCAATGAGAGGGAGCTGTGTCTGTTCTATTGGGTCCGTGGGGGAAACGAGGCTAGTGAGTGAACGGCGGCCTCTTTTCCTCCTACCTGGCATGCAACCTCTGCAGGTCTCCCCTTCCACAAGCACCTGGAAGGGAAGTGTCACCAGTGGGGAATGCCAGCCGTTGACCCAGTCGAGATAGCTGGGCAGAGAGAGTCCTGGGGCTAATGACTTGGGAGATGTCAGAGGTGACAGAGGTATGCTTCCCAGCAGATGAGGAGGGTTGCAAAACGATGAAACCAACGTGTCATGGGGATGGCATTCACTGATACCAAAAAGGATTAGAGACGATCTCTCTTACTGACAAAGAAGGGCCAGGGACCAGCCGGCTGTGACTGAACGTGACCCAGCAGTGGAACGGGAGTGAGGAGGCGTCTCTGGAAGCAGGAGGCAGGACATGGGCCAGAATGGCTGCATCGGTTTGCATTCTGCGGCCTCCGTATATACATATATGTGTGTGTATGTATGTGCGTGTGTCTATATATATAATGAGATTTGTTTTAAGGGATTGGCTCATGGAAGTTGTAGTGGGGAATGGAAAGTCTAAAATCTAAAGGACAGGCCAACGGGCTGGAAACTCAGGCAGGAGTTGACCCTTCGGTCTCGAGGCAGATTTTCTTTTTCCCTGGGAAACCTCATATTTTGCTCCGAATGCCTTCAACTGATTGGATTAAGCCCACGCTGAGTGGGATCTCCTTTATTTAAGGTCAATTAATGGCGGATATTAACCACTTGTGCAAAATACCTTCGCAGTACTATCTGGGTTAATGTTTGACTCGACACTGGGTCCTAGAGCCTGGCCAAGTTGACACAACAAACTAGCCATTACAGTCTCACTGATGAAGAGACTTCAAAGCTATCTTGTAGGCGCTGCCATCCTCCCATATAAGAGCACAAAGTTCTACCTCCAAGTAGGTCTTTGGACCTATTCGTAAAGAGAGGGACTGTATTTATCTCTAAATCACCACCCTCCTCATGAGCTGCCAGTGTGAGAAGTGTCAATAATGCCTTTTGAGCTAGACTGAATTAAATTAAAAATATGAACTAAACGTGATGAAAAGAATCTAGGCCTGAGAATCAGAAAACCCAGGTTCGAGTTCTAGCTCCACCATGAGTTGCCGGTGGTCTTTCAGGCCAGTCATTTTCCCTCTCCAGGTCTCAGTAGGCTACATAGAAGTTGAACAAAGTGCTCTCTGACCCTCATTAATGATTGTCACCCCACAGGTCCTTGAGGACAAATGCCTTAATGCCCTTAGGGGCAATTGTAATCTGAAAACATGGCAGAGAACATCAGAGCAAATTCAAAATATAGATAGATAGATAGATAGATAGATAGAATCTATAATTAAATATATCAAATAGATTATAAAATTACATAAGTAGAGGGTTTTGCTCAAAATGGCAGAGTAGATAAATGCAGGATTCACCTCCTTCCAAGACCACATTAAAATTACAACCAATTATACAACAATCAACACGGAGCACCACCTGATCTAGTTGATCTAACGAATACATCTGAGGGTATACAGAAAAAGCCACGTTGAGACCAGTAGGAGTGACAGTGCCGTGAAGCGGGCTGGTCCACCCTCCCCCACCCCCCACCCCCCATGTAAAGGTTGAGCAGCAGGAGAGAGAGTGCGGCTGCAGAGGTCCCCCTGAAGGAGCCAGGCGCCCCAGACCCACACAGAGGCTCCCCAGCCAAGGGTTCCAAGGGTTCCCATAAAATCTGACTGTAAAAATCAGTGGGGATTCTGGCTGTCTGGTGAGACAAAAGGAACCTGAAAACCCAGACAACCCCCTTAAAGGCCGGCTCACAGACTTGCTCGTTCGCAGACACTCACCCTGGGAGGCGGAGGGTCAGCAGCTCAGGCGGCACAAGAAGACATACGAGCAACACTGAGTTGTACGGTGCTGGGACAATGTCTGGAAGGACAGCCACCATTGTGTCCTTGTTGCGACCCCCACTAGGGCAGCCTGCAGGCGGGCGCCATCTTGCCTGTGTTGAGCCCTCCCCCCCTATGGCCAATTATGAAGCTGCATTGGCCCTGAGGGATCGGTGGCTCCGCCCCACGTTTCCCGGGCCCCGCCCCACCCGGCCCACAGATCGCACACATTGGGCCAATGGCTGCGCAGCCGGCGCCACCCCGCGCCTTCCCTGGGTCGAGCCTTCAACAGCAAACCACAGCTCTGAGCTTGCGCAGCCTGTGCCTGGCCCGTGCATTTCAGAAGAGATTTTTGATGGTGGGCCACCCACGCCAGCCTGAGTTGTAATGTCTCTTGGGCAGATGGTGGTCGTCTTTGGGCCAGAGGCAGACAAGAGCTTGCCTTGCTGTGATCTGAGTCTTTTGAGACAGACCACAGGCTCGGCACCAGCACAATTCTGAATCTGCGCCGGCCTGACAAGATCAGCTTGCTCCATCCCACGGCTCCCTGAGACCCCACACCACCCAACCCACAAATTACCCACAGCAAGCTGGTTCCCAGGCAGCCAGCATTTGCTTTCTCTGGGCCATGAGTTTGACAGCGAATAACAGCCCTCAGCTCACACAGCCCACATGCAGCCCATGCATCCCGGGAGAGACTTTTGGTAGTGGGCCGCGAGCCCCGCTCCAAGCTAAGGTACTTCGTGAACAGATTTCAGGTGTCTGCAGGCCTGAGGTGAACAGTGGCTGGCCATGCTGTGATCTGGAACTTTTACAGAAAGCCACCGATTCAGCGCTGGCATGAAAACTGGATCTGCACCGGCCAGGTGAAATCTGCTCGCTTTATCCCAGTGACTCCCTGAGTCCCCACCCCCACCCCCAACTCGTGTACCACCCAAAGGCTCTTCCCACTGCAGAGTCTTATGGGCAGCTGGCAGGCAGCCTCAGGGCTTGAGGTACACTGGTCCTTTTGCTAAGCCACCCCAGGCCTGGTACTGGGGGTAACCGACCTCGGCTCACAGCATAATCTCTGCTACTTGCCTCCAGATCTAGCAAAGACAGCAACAATCTGTGGATCACTTTGTAGCTCTTACCAAGTAGCCCCGAGTAATCAAAAGCAGCAGCTGACCTTGGCCTACAAGGAAGCCCCTCCCAAAGGGGCAGGTTACAGAATTAATATTCAGAAGTTGGTTGCCTTTTTATACACCAATGATGAACTGTCAAAAAGAGAAATTAAGAAAAATAATCTAATTTAAAGTTTCATCAAAAACATTAAAATACATAAAAACCAAGTTAACTAAGGAGGTGAAAGACCTTCTTGGAAAATTATAAGTCATTGAAAAAAGAAACTAAAGAAGATACAAATAAATGAAAGCATATACTGTGCTCGTAGGTAGGAAGAATCAATATTGTTAAAATGGCCATACTACCCAAAGCAATTTGTAGATTCAGTGCAATCCCTATCAAAATACCAATTGCATTTTTCAGAGACCTAGAACAAATAATCCAAACATTTATATGGAACAATGAACGATCCCAAATAGTCACAGCAATCTTGAGAAAGAAGAACAAAGCTGGAGATATCACACTACCTGATATCAAACTATACTTTAAGGCGTTAGTAATCAAACATGATACTGGCATAAAAACATACATAGAAGATCAATAGAGAGCCCAGAAATAAGACCACACCTATATGGTCATTTAATCTGTAACAAAAGAGGTGAGAATATATACTGGGGTAAAGATGGTCTCTTCAACAAATGGTGTTGGGGAAATCGGACAGATACATGCAAAAAAATGAAACTTGACCACCTTCTAACAGCACATACAAGCATAAACTCAAAATGGATTAAAGACTTAAATTTAAGACTCAAAACCATACAACTTCTAGAAGAAAAGATAGCCAGTAAACTCTGACTTGCTATTAGTAATTTTCTTTCTAATGTATCTCTTCGGACAAAGGAAACAAAAGAAAAATAAACGAATGGGACTATATCAAACTAAAAATGTTTTGCACAGCAAAGGGAAACATCAACAAAACAAAGAGACAACCTACTGATTGGGAGAAGATATTTGCCTATGATACAACTCATAAGGGGTTAATATCCAAAATTTATAAACAATCATAAAACTCAACAACAACAAAACAAACAATCGAATTTAAAAATGCTCAGGAAATCTGAATAGATATTTCTCCAAAGAGGAAATACACATATGAAATGATGCTAAAGGTCACTAATCATCAGAGAAATGCAAATTAAAACCACAATGAACTATTATCTCGCACCTGTCAGAATGGTTATCACCAATAAATCAAAAGACAAACGTTGGTGAGGATAGAGAGAAAAGGGAACACCCATCCATTCTCGGTGGAATTGCAAATTGGTATAGACACTATGGAGATCAGTTTAGAAGTTCTTCAAAAAATTAAAAGTGGAACTACCTTTGGACCCAGCAATTGCACTTCTGAGTATTTAACCAAAGCAAACCGAAACACTAATTCATAAAGATCTGGGCACCTCTATGTTCACAGCAGCGCTATTCACAATAGCCAAGCTGTGGAAGCAACCTAAGTGCCCATCAACAGATGGTAGGATAAAGACGTTATGGTAGATCTATGCGATGGAATATTACTCGGCCATAAAAAAAAAATGAAATCGTACCATTTTCAATGACATGGATGGAACTAGAGGGTATTATGCTGAGTGAAATAAGTCAGACAGAGGAAGATAAATACCATATGATTTCACTTATGTTATGAAACTACGGAACAAAAGGAACATATTACATGAAAACAGACTCAAAGATACAGAGAACAAACTGGTGATTGCCAGAGGGGAGGGGAATTAGGGGGCTGGGTGGGAAAGGTGAAGGGATGAAGAAGTACAAATTACTAGTCACAAAACGGTCACGGGACGTAGGAGGAATATAGTCAATATTGTTGTAATGGCTATGCGTAGAGCCAGATGGATGCTGGCGTAATCGGGCAATCAATTCAAAAGCTATATAAATGTCTAACCATTGTAGTGTATGCCTGAAACTAATATAAAATAAAAAAAATTAACAAAATTACATAAGTAGATATTACGGAAAATGTGATCCGCGTGTTTTAAGATTTGGGTTTTCCTCTCTCATTTCTTAATCTTAGTTCTCTTTGGAGACTTGCTGAAAGTCTCTGGCAAAATCATATGTTTTGAATTTGGATATAACCACGAAGAACAGCCCAAGGACTAGTATATTTGCCTTTATATCTGAAGATAATAGGTTCGGAGTCAGCCACTCCAGAGAAACAGGAAAGGGAACAGAACATTTGCAGAAGATGTCCAAGTGGCAAACAGCAACGAACGACACTCTGTCTCCCAGAAACCACCATTGCAAGCAGTATTTCTTTATTTTTCCGCCAGATTGGCCGAATTTAAGCAGGTTGATACTGCACAGAGCTGGGGAGAGTGTGAGGAAAACGGGCTCCCGCAACTGTTGATGTGGTTGGTCTTCACGGGGGTCAACCAGGCTGACTCACCAAGTTTAAGTTATATTATTTAACCTACTTCTGTGGTTAGGTATCTACCCCAAGGAAATACCCACTTTAGGGGGCATGCGTGTATGTGTGCAGGCGTAGGTATTAGAATGTTTGTTGCGATCTTTTGTGTAACACTGAAAAACTAAAAAAAAAAAAAAGAAAAAGAAATACCCCACGAAACCATTAAATAGCTTCTAATATATCCAGGTTATGGAATGTGACACAGCATTTTAAAAAGAATGAGGTGTTCATAGAGAGAATGGCAGAACGATACATATACTCTGAACCAAATTTATGTTGTATACGCTCTGTATTTGCGTGTACATACATACACACACACACACACACGTGTGCATGTGGGACCAGAAGAAAGTGCACTCGGCCGAAGGAAGGAGGGTGGTGGCACATGGACAGATTAAATTATTCAATAGATATTCACTCATATTGTTTTATTTGTTTATAACCGAGATGTAGTTATGTGACACCTGCGTGATTTGAATAACGATAATGAAAACAGTAAGAATAAAAGGAAAAATGAAAGAAAGTGGGTAGTTCCTGCGATTACCCCGGTGTTACCCATCCCCTCTTCTCCTCACCCCCTCCTGGGCGAGGCTCCCCAAAGCTTAGCTTACCCCTAAGGAATGTGAAAGCAAAAGCATTGGTAACTGCCATTCTCCTTTTTCCATTCTTCCATTTAATTTTCTGTCATTGTGTCGGTCAGGATCCAGGCAGGAAATGGATGACACACTCAAATGAGGTAATTTGAGGTGAGTTAGTTAAAGGGATTGTTTTACAAGGTGTGGGCAGGTGTAGGGAAATCATGAGAGATACTGCCACACAGTTGGGCTCAACAGCTGCCCTTGAATGAACAGTCGTCAGTGAACCCACCTGGGGCAGAATGGGGAGGGGGCAGCGAAGACCCCAGCTTCACTCTCCTCCTGTCCCAGCTCCCACCAAAACCCACCCATCGTCCAGAGCCACCCGGAAGCCGGAGGGGTAGAGAAGGGGGTCTTTTAGTGCAGTTCACACAGGATGGTCGCCTGGGACACAGAGCAGGTGGGCAGGGTGGAGAGGGGCAAACGGGAAGAGCACACAGGCACTCAGGTTTTCCGTCTTAATGAGGGAATCCGTGCATGATCACAGTTAGATTTTCAGCGCAGGCATCGGCCGTCCTTTTGACGGTAAGGAAAGAGACCACTTGGGAGGGCTGCGGCAGGTCCTGAGTCTGTGGGGATCTCGGTGCAGCTCCTGCCTCTTCCCCTTGGCCAAAGGAGGTAAAACAGCTTCGCAAAAAACAGGCCGGCCTTGAATGCTGCCTCTTTCTGCGCTCCCCAATGGAACGGCCCAAGGATAGGGAGTGAAATCCACACTGTTGAAGAACCCACGGGCAGTATTACTGATGTATCGCTTCGAGGCAAGGGGCAGGTAAAATTAAGTGACAGTTCCCCCTAGTCCAGTGCCCCTGTCCCCTCGAAGCCCTCCTCAGCCTCAAACCTCTGAGTCAGAATAAAGAAAATTCAATTCCTAAGGGATGTTGTCAAACACCTTCAGGCCTCAGTCAGAGACTCACACCTGAGGAACGTAAGGCGCATTCCATGTTTTATTTGGGCTCCCTTGTACCCTAAACAGGAGGAAGGGTCTTGTATGCAAGTGACCTCATTGTGCTTTGGGGCTGCCCCTCCCAGCTCTTAGGCTCTGAGCTCACACAAAGCGGGTCAATCCTTTGAAATTCCAGCACTCATTTGCCTCCAGACCATAAGGGCTCTTGCCCTTGACTTTGAACCACGAGTGCACAAAAGCGGAGAATTCATCTGACTTCAGAAGGGTGTAGTGCCCAGCTTTACGTCTAGAAGAAGAAGCTGTAGTTGTGATCACACGTGCTTTCTCCACGGGTTAAAAAAAAAAAAAATCCCTCCCCACTATCTTTCCCGCAGACTTTTGGTTTCAGTAGATGGTGAGCTCACTTAAAGGCAAGAATTTCATTCTGCATTTCCTTCTGAAGTTTTAGAGCCGCCGTTCTATTAGGTGGGCGTGCACAACAATGAGAAATGGAATGGCGCCAATCGGTGGAAGAAATTGATACTGAATAAGGAAATCTTGCCTCCAGCGAGAGACTGTCAGCTATGAAATAAGTCACCTGGCAATGTGGGGCATTGCAAGGGACTGAGTCATGCCACGTTAGGACCTGTGCCAAGATGAGATGCTCGCTTATCAATCTTCCTGGGTATTAGAGCTAAGAAAGAAAAGGTGGACTGTTTTGAGTAATTCTTCCTCTGCTTTTGCTTGACTTTAGCTTTCAGGGGTCGAGCACTTGGTGAAGGCTCAGCGGTGAATTCTCACAACCACAGAGATGAGAGCTGCTCTCTCTCATCAGTGGACTTCCTAGGAGAAAGAGAAGAAAAGAACCAGTAATTGATTAGTCACGAATAGGTGAAATCCTGTTCTAAGGGCCTTCTAAACATCCTTGTGTTTTATCTTCGCAAGCATCACTCCCACTTAAAGATGTAGAAGTGGAGACAGAGGAAAACAAAAGGTGTTTCCCAGGATTGCTACTCACCTGCAGGGCTAATATGCAAAGTTGGGTCCCTCTCACTTTGAAGCCTTTGTCTGGACCACCCGAACACCCGCCCAGATGTGTAGATTCAGGAAAACGGACTCCGATCTGGGTTTTCATGGCTTCTGAGATCCCCCAACAGCAGTTACTTGGTAAGTTTCTGTTCGGTGGGTCTCGCTCCTCTGCCAGCTCTGGGTCTCAGCCGCCACCTGTGGGGACTGAGAGCCAAGAACCTCTTGACAAGCTGTTGGAGATCTCAGAGGAGTCCAGTGTGGACTAACGATGCAGACAGAGCACGCTGCCTGTCCCCCAATGCCACGGTGCCCTGTCAGCCTTCCCCAGCCCCTGAAATTTAAAAAACAAATAAATAAATAAGGGTAGGGGGACTCTGGAATGCCCTGGCAGGATGGAGTCATGAGAAAATCGAGTTCTATTTCCTGCAGTTCTGAGGTTATGAACGAAGGTTCACACCTGCTCTCTGAGCCAGGCACCCCACCCTTCCAGGGCAGACCCCGCCTCTCCCTTTATGTCTTCCGGTACAGAGTTTAAACTCTCCTTTCCTTGTGCCAAAGCCCCTGGGCGCTTGCCCGCAGGCGTCTCCGTCCCCCGGGAAGACCCCTGTGCCTGACCACATGCTGCAGACGGACTGAGGCTGCGTGCTGAGGCCCGTTCTCCTGGCACCGTGGGCTTCGACGTGGCCCGGCGGCTCAGGGCACGGAGCCCATCCCGGCCCGATCCTCGGGCAGAGGATAATGCTGGGCCAGGAAAAAGGCTAAACCAGGAAAACGCAAGCTCCCCAACGCCCAGGCTCTGGGAACACCAAATCTGAGGTTTGTTTGGCCACCCAAGGGGCTGGGCTCTGCCAGACCCGATAACCATTCCGGTTTGACAGCCACCCACGGCCCCCTGGTACGGGCCCTTGGCCCACCTGATAGTCGCATTTCCCGTGTCCCTGGGGATCCCCTAGGCTTCTGTTCCTCCCTCCCCACCCTACCTCACCCCCCGCTTACATAGCAGCCTCAAGAGCCATCACTCAGCCAACAACCCCGATCCCACAGGAGGCAAGCAAAAGGAGGCCCCCAAGGGCGTGAATTAGTGTTTAAAATCTTGGAAGCATCGCAAAGCAGAAAATAGTTGAAACCTCAGTTCCCTGCCTCCCCTGCCCCAAAACACGCAAAAGCAAGTTTCCGCAATATTGTTTGAGCCTGTATCACCTACCGAGATCTGTTCTAGGGCACAGGGATTGGCCACAGGAAAGGACTCCGGCTCTAGGAGAAGGTGCATGCTAGCCTGGGACAGTAGACGTGGAGGTACGTCACTCAGATCCCCTTTCAGGAAGGGACTCGCGGCCTGGCTGGGAGGATCACGCCTGGCTGGCAGCCACCGGTCACTCGCATCTCCAAGGTCCTCTTCTGCTTTCCGGCTAAAGTCATGTCCTTCTCGGGGCAGCCTCTGGACAATGACCGAGCACGGTGGTGTGCCAAGGGCTGAGCTATTCCTACCCACACGGGACGCTCCAGTGGGCCGTCTCTGCTCCGGAGCCCCTGACAGGCGTAGAGACTTTTCAAGCCACGTTCTGATGACGCCTCCTGCCCAAACCTGCTTCCTCCCCTTTTCTTCCGTAGGTGTATCTCCCCAACAACCCTCCCCAATCCCCGCGATTCCATCCGAGCATCTACTTCCTGGGGAACCCACCAGGTACATGGGACGAGGGCACACAAGCCAGAGCGATCGCAGGTAGTGACATGCGCCGTGGAGCGAGAATGTGGCCGTATGACCGAGTCTGACTTGGCAGGACAGGACACTGTTGCTAGACGTCAAGGGAACCCGTCCTCTCTGAGAAGGTGACGTTGTAGCTGGCACGTGAAGGACAGGAGGAGGAGGAGGAGTCGGCCGTGCTCGGAGCATCAGAGAAAGGGTTCCAGACACTGTGGGGAGGCGGGGAGCATGTCCGAGGTAGAGAAAGGACAGCCGTGGGCGGAGCACAGTGGTGAGTGACAGGGAAGTTCCAGGAGATGAGCCGGCGGGGCCGCCAGCGTCTGGCACCCCCCACCAAGGAGTCCAGGTCCTCTCGTCGGTGGAGTCAGAGATGGCGATCCTGCATGTCGCGCTGTCTCGAGGACCAGCCCAACTCTGACGGAACCAGAAACCATGGCAATAATTTGTAGTCGCCACACTATTCAGGGCCTATTAGCGAAACTCGCCTGCCCAGCCTGAGGCAGGCTGCGACGGGCTGGAGGGAACGGTGATTCCGGCCACGCGGATTGCGATGCGAGAGCGAAAGAGATGTTCCTACGTTAGCACCCGCTCCAATTTGTCTCAAGAACGTGAATCACGCACAGACCTCAGGATGTTATTCATAGCAAGTCACTTGTTCCCCTACTCACGAGTGACACACTCACTTGTCACTACTCCCTGGATTAGAGCCGATTCCAGGGGTGGGGGTTGGGGGAAGGGGGTGGAAGGGAGAAGGGGCAGGATTTTCCGAAATATGCAACAGCCCCGTCTGCCCCCCTGGATACCTGGCTCTCGGAAGAAATTTTAGAGAGCCTTTCTCTAAATCAGAGGTTAGGGGACATGTGCCAACGTCTCAAAACATTTGGATTGTCACAGGGGTGTGGGATACTCCTGGAAGCTCATGGGTAGAGAGGCCAGGCGTGTTGCGAAACATCCTATAATGCACAGGACCCCCCGAACCAGAGGATGCTCTCGAGCGGGTGCCTTTCATGTTGGATCAACAAGACCAGTGGGGACTTCCTCGGTGAATGTCCGCAATTGCAAGCATAGCATGTGAGTGTCTGCGTGGTCCTCCCGATCAAAGTTAAAATACCAAGCGAGATTTCTTTAAAAGAAAGAGTTTTAGCCTTTAAGACTGCAGGCTCTCCCTCCCTGACAATCTTCTAACATTGGCTGGTACAGCCAACTAGGGTACGGACCTAGCCGGGGGGGGGGGGAAGGGGGGAGGATGGGCAAGATGACCTCCCCCAAGGGAGGTCCTTGGCAGGCGAGCATTCCTATGATAATAATGTAAAATGTGGCAGAGTGCTGCATTTTAATTAATTTTAGTCCCTTTCAAGACCACAGTTATTATTATAAAAACACCGATAATACCAAACATATGTTGGAAATACACAGCCAGCTGCAGCCCCGGAGACCTGGGGACGTGTTAAGTCATATGTCATCTGGGATGGTGAGAAATCAGCAGGCCCCCTCCCCTGTGCCCTCCGAGACCCCAACACCCTCCTCAGTAGGCCTGCTCTCTCTCCGTCACCAGCCGAGCCCCGAGCCCCGTCCCAGCCAGCTTCTCTCCTCCCAACGAAGCTCAACGCTCCCCGCTCCCTCTCTGCAGAAACTGTGAGGGGGTAAGGTGTCGGGCCTCCAGAAATCCTGGTTTAATTATTTTATTGTGCAAAGAAAAGGCACATTCTCTCATTTGGGAAGAATGCTTCGTTATCTGCCTTTGCAGAGTGTGAAACGCCTCCCTGGGCTGCAGGCCGTCCTGAGTTATTACGTGAGACGCTCAGGCGCCTGTGCCGGTCCCTTCCCCTCACCCCCCACCCCCACCCCTGCCCTGCTGGTTTGGGGGTGCATAAAGCACCACCCCACTTTCAGGTGAAGGCAGGGAAAGGCCAAGAGCAACAGTACAGCATGGCCTGGGACCTGTTCCCATGCCCTGCGGCCCTTTTGAAGGCTCTTACCCTGAAAACGCTCCCCAAGAAGACCACTCTAACCGGACCGTGGCATGCATCTGGTTCCCTCTCCGCTCTCGCGAGAACCCTTTCCTCTGCATCCTGGGCCTCTTGTCCATCGCTTCCGGTTCCCAGGTGCCCCTGGCCTCATAAAACAGCTTGAGCCTACTTAAGAGGTGAAGAAGTTCCTTCTTAGTTAAAACGACCAGAGACACCTGCATCAGGGAGCGCTTTGTGTGTGACCGACAAGTGCGTCTGCAGAGATCTTCCGCACCCGCAGTCTTAACATCATCTCCTCCCAGACAGGACAGAGCAGGTATCCTTAGCCTCGTTTTACAGAAAAGCGAAGCCCTAGAGAGGTTCTTGGCTTTTTAAAGGACACAGCACAGGATCACAGGGCAGGGGCAGGAGGGAGGACATGCAGCTCTTGCCCTCAGCAACATATCATCTCCCACTACCTGTATACTGGTCTGCCCCAGCAGGGGGTAATCCCACCCTCCTGTAATAGCACCCTTGACGGAGCTTCTCTCCAGAGCCCAGGGCTCATGCGGCCCCTGGGTCACAGGCGAGAATGCGGTCCTTGTGTGGCAGGGGCCGGCCCCCGTCATCGGAGGCATCCAACTTCCGGGTTCAGAGTCGGCCCCTCCCCAGCTGTCAGACCCTCCTCCTACGCGGACCTCCCCAGGGAACAGGGCTCCACCGCTGCACTTGAATATCTACCCCCTTTCTCCTCCCACTGCCTTCCCCCCATCCAGGTCACTGAAGGGCAGGCCAGCCTGGGCTCCATTATGGAGAGATCACCAAAACCTTGTCTCCTCCTCATTGGTGGAGAACTTGTTCTATCCGCCCAGAGACCCTCATGGGGAGTTTCGTGAGGACGGCCCTTTAAATCAAAAACCCAACATGGATTGTTAGTGTTGTGCATTGTGTGATTAACTCATTTAACCTTCCCAACAACTCCATGAAGCAGGTGCTATTTTTTTTTGTGCCCATTTTACGGATGAAGAAACTGAGGCACAGAGCGGTCAAGTAACTTGTCTGAGATCACGTAACTAGCAAGCGGGGGAAGTACAATTGATTAAGGCATTAAAAAAAAACAAAACTGGGATTCAGCGAAAGGGAGAGTTATAATTGCTCCTCCAGGAGCCATTTCCCCCGGGGCCTATTTCCAGGAGAATAAAGTCACCTTTTCATTCTCTTAAGTGTCCTGTAGTGAGAACAAAGCACTATCTCAATGGATTAATCCCCACACATAGCGTTAGCACAGAACCATCATTAGTAATAACCGTTACCGTAACAATCGTATCTTGATCATCTCTTCCACAGCTGTATTCGGTCATCGAGGTAATTAATGCTAGCTGCTGAAACAAAACACTCCCCCAAATCTCCGCGGTTGAACACAAAGAAGGTTTGTTTCCATTCCTGCCCCCGTCCAAGTGGATGGTAAATAGAGGGGAGCCTTGCAGCTGACTCGGGGTGCCGGGCTCCTTCCATCTCGCGGTCCTGCCACACCCTCAGGCCCAGGGAAGGAGAAGGGTAAGCGCCGAACACCGTGAGGGCGCTGTGCAGGGCACGGGGAGGAAAGGGCGTCAGCTGCCGCCGTCCTCCATCACCCCGACGCTAGTCGGATGCTAACCACAGCGGAGGCTGGTGGGCGTTGGCTCCCCGTGCGCTTCGCGGGAGAATACGGGATGGCGAGCCCCCGAGCACGTCTACCGTCCCGGTTAACCCACCTCAGGATCTTCAACTGCACCTCCACCGCACGCCCCCGACGCTCACCCTTTTTCCTCCTCAAATGTGATGATGTGCAGCATTAAACATGCTCCCCCAGACGTGGCCTGCTCAGGCCAGAAGACCCTGTAGCATCACCTCGCTGGATCTGGTTACCACATGTCTCGTCAGGCGGCCCCTCCAAGGAGCTGAGCATTTTTAGCAACGGTCGGACTGTTGGATCAAATTAGGCTTGGGGTCGGCTGAAACCTCCAGATCTCTTTCATGTGAGCTGCGGCCAACGGAGGGCTCTCTAATCTAGCTCGTGCGCTTCTGAATTTGAAACCACATGAACTCGAAACAGCCCTGGTTGAAAGCCTTCCATCTTGTTGGGTCTGGCTGAGCGTCGGGGTCCACGGGGATGATCAGAGACCCTGACGCTTGCATCCATCACACGGGCTTCGCTCCCAGCCTGGTGTCGTCCTCGGACTCTCCCGATCGTTAGTCAGGCCACTGATAAGAACCGAGACGAGGACGGGGGCCTGCGGCACAACTGAGATTTGAAATGAGCCTTTGATTGATACTTGGGGTGCGTTGCTTAGCCATCTGGGAACCTATACCCAGCTCACGTTCACTCTTTTAACCAGACAACAAAGTCGCATGAAACCTCATTCATTCAGAGCGCGCTCTTTGAAAGTATCTAATTTCCCCCGATATATCATCCTCATTGAATTCAATAGGCTATAAAGCCTAACTAATCCATGGTTGTAGTGACTTCACGGAAGCTACGCAGCTTGTTATTCACAGAATCCAGGCTGGAAGGCAGGTGTCCTGAAGCCCAGTGCTGCCTCCATCCTCAAGAATATCATTGAGCAGAAAGTAAACCAAGAGACGACCAAGGCGCATGGTCTTGAAGCAGAAGCCACCACCCAAAGTGGCACCACGCGCCTGGCAGACCCTCCCTGGAATGCCCACGTATTTTCCAGGTTGCTGCTGCCCATCCATCAATCCACTGCTTTGCCCTTCCAATTAGAAAAACAAGGACTATGGCTGCCAAATATCATGTTGGGTAAACTACCTGGAGTCATTCAGGAGTGACTCATGTCACGTGTGCATTCGTCATGTGCTTGGGGAAGGCCTCCTGGGGGCCGCCCACGACACCACCCGTCAAGGTCCACCTCTACCCGGGTCCCAAGGTCAAACTCAGGGAGGAAGGCCAGTCCGAATTAGTGAAAACCCTCAGTTAGAGAAACCTGCCGAAGACGGGGATGCTGGCGTCATTGCCAACTGCAAAGCACCTGGTCTAAGAGGGCAGGGCCAAGGTTAGGTTCTGCGGGATCTGATAAGAATCCTCCCTAATTAACACGCTAATCGCTTCCAAGTAGAAGTTTCTAAGGGCCTGAAAAGCTTGTTCCCTCAAGTAAACCCCAAACCTCCTCTCCATCAATTACTGCTTCTCTGAGTAATTCCCTGGGCTAACCTTTTTATCATAGAAAATTTACGGGTACACCTAAGATACGGTAAAATTATTCTGAAATTTTAATAAATAAAATTTCTTATAATTACTATCTATCTATCCATCTATCTATCTAATATCTGAGCTTTCAGGATCTTACTAGAGATTAGGAGGAAATCATCCAAATTAATGTTTTCCAAACTCTAGAATCACATGGCTTTTGTTTAGTTTTCCATGTTCGCATGTTTAACCAGATAGGTTTCTAAGTAGAAGTCGGTCGCTGGGCTATGTGCTCTCTTTTGTGATCTCAGTTAATATGAAACAGTGAGAGCAAATTAGCCCCATATACGGACAGAGACAGTGAGGCTGAGAGATGTCACCCGGTGAGTGACACATAGTTTCTGCAAAGCCAGGGATGAAATGCAGGCCTTTGCCTCCAGCAAGACTTTTCTTTTTTAAGGCCACATAGGCATGAAAACATTTAAAGCCTTAAAGAAAGAAAGAAAAAAAAAAGATGAAAGAAAAAAAAAGTATTGGCTCTCGAATATAAAGACCTACAAAACCTATTTTTACCAAGTGTTTATTTAAAAATCTACAAAATAACATGGTTAACTGGCCAATGGTAATTTAAGTCAATTCTCAAATAGTTATTAATGAATGTAATAAAGTTTAAATCACAAGAATAGATCTTTCTTCTTAAATCTCAAAGTTGCAGAATATTATAAAGGTCTTCTCTCCCCCACCCCCATAAAATTATATTTAATGTGGGGTGTGGGTGCATTGTAACACTTTTGATAAGATGAAGGGTGGGACCTCCAAAAATAAGAAAGCTTAGAGCCTACCAACATCTGAAAAGCCAGTGAGTTTTAAAGTCTTGCCTTGCAATTCCTCTGCTACACTACATTTTGTGTCCAACTCCATTATTTCTTGGTCCTTGAGATGAAACACAAGGCTGTCGTTCTTTGTAATGTTACATTATTTACTCGTCAACTTCTTCTGTATCTTGGCTTAGAAAGCACACTCAAGTTGAATGTATGAAACCGTATTTCTTTATGCATGGCTGACCCTACGCGAAAAGTACGGATTTGGGCTCAGCTCGGAGGGTCCTGGGGAGATGTGCCGCTGGCTTACGAGGTGTGTCAGCGTCACTGGGGCACGGGCAGATCGGCCTAGGAACTGGCCTCTGTCGCAGTTTCAACAATAACTTGGCCCAGATCAAAGGGACCATTTCACCCCTGGGGCATGGACCAGGCTTTTTCCAAGAGGCGCTGGAAGAGCCGATGGTACGGCAAGTTTGCCAAATTCCAGGTCCACCCACTTTCTGCAGAGAAATCGCTCATGGTGTCGCTGGTCACAAGAGGCCCAATTTCCTGGAGGCGGTGCCCAGGCCAAGCGCTCTGGGCACTGGCCTGGCTGCCGGGAGGCTCTCTGCATCTCGGGAGGCTTTTTGTCTGTCAGAAGCCAAAACAAACAAGCAAAACCAACTTCTTGATTTAGAGAATGTTCCAGAGAACCCAGCGAAAGGTGGGGGCGGGGGGGCGGGGTCAGGGTTGAGCTCACCTGAGTCCTGCCAACCACCACTTGGAACAAACACCGATAATACCTGACATTTTTAGAGGTCCTTTTTTGGAAGATACTTTTGAACATGTATCATCTGACACAGCCGTCGTACTCACTCCAGAAGCTACGCGAGGCAGAATACTTTAATTGCAATAAACAGGAGGCTCGGAAAAGTTAAAGGACTTCCCCAAGGGCTTCGCTAGCCCCAGGCCTCTCGGCCCAAGGATTGTCCCTCTTTGACCATTGCCGGTGGTTCTCCCACCGAATGTCTGAGCCTCCCAAGGGAGCTACCAGTTCAAATCCTTCACTTCAGGATACAAAAATATAAAAATAAAAACCCGAGACCCAGGCCTGCTGGCAGATGGCTTCAGATTACCCAAGCTCTTGACTCCAAAATAATGTTTGTGCATCTAAGACCTGATAAATGTTCCGCTGCTTCTCATTTTTGCCCTTCAGAGGTGACCACGAGCCTGACTCACGGCTGGCTGTGCTGAAGGTGTGGCCACAGCACACGGCCTACCCACCCCTCCCACCCACGGGCTCCGGCTCGCCTGGGCTTATGGGCAGAGCAGATTTCTGGCCAGACGAAGCCCCATTCTCTCCACGCTTTAGAAGCTGCTGCGTGGCTTCTGACCCTACGCCAGCTCCCCTCACAGGGGCAGGTGGCGGCAGTCAGTGCCAGACTGCAGCACGCTCTGCTCACCTGGCGCCTCCCGGCACAGGTAAGTCTCCCAGGTGCCCGACGCCCACAAACACAGGACTCTGCTACCAGGAGACGAGCTTCCGGAGGACATTCAGAGTACCCGGGTCATCTCTCAAACCCTCGTCGGGTCCACCGCGCAGACCTCTCCCCAGAGCCCACCGGCGTGTGGCCTCGCGAGCCAAGGGCTGTGTTAGGGAGACAATCAGTACCTTCCAGATGCTCAGCGCTCAGTGGGCAAGATGGATAAAAAAAAAAAAAAAAAAAATTAAAAAAAATTGCTGTTCAAACTGATGCACATGATGGGGGAAACAGGGAAAACTGTAGACCCAGGAAAATCTTTTTTGCACACGTATAGCTCACGGAGGCTCCCTGGAGGAGTGATGAGGGGTTGGAATCATAAAATCCGATCAGATTTTGTCTCCAACTGGGACTCTGCAGGGTCCTCCTGGGCCCGGCCAACCAGACAGGCGCTGTCTCCTGGGCTAGCAGAGGGTCTCCGGGGACACCGTCTCCAACTCGGGGGCTGCACTGTCCGTTTCTTTCCCAGGTCGGTGTCAGCATTTCCCTAGAACCAGGAAGCCAGGGCAGCCTGGAGAGTTCTGAGGACAGCCTTCCTCATACAGGCAGGGTGGCGGCTGAAGGCCAAAGCCCAGAAGTGGGTTACTCAGGGCTGAGCGGCCTTTGGGGGTCGGAGGTCATAGATACCCAGCTCCTCCGCCATCACATTAAAGCCCAGAGACTGTATCTGCCCCCAGGGAAGAGAGCCACCTCCCCGGCAGCCGCCAGCAGCGTGAAACGGGCAGCTCCAAGGCCAATTTCAACCCCATCCCGTGAGTAACTGCAGGCTGGGCAGCGTGTTGGCCCAGCCCCGGCTCCTCCCGAGGGAGGCGCAGACACAGCCTGGCCACTGGGCTCCAAAGGGGTCCCGCGGCATGGGGGTCTGCAGAAGAGGGGCTGTGATAACCACGTGGGGGTGGGTGCAAGGCATAGAATCCTTTGGGAAAAAGGACAAAGAACAATTTGCTCCTTGATTATTCCGTGAGCCAGGCACTGTACTAGGGGCCACGTTATTTCAGATCATCTGAACCGTCCTGAAAAGTAGGATTGGTCCTCGGTTTACAGATGAAGAAACTCAGGCACGGAGAGGCTAAGTCACCTGCCTAAGGTCACCCGGTCCAAGTGACCGCGCTGAGGTCAGAACCTGGTTCACCTGGCCCCCACCTGCTGCTCTCCTCAATGACTTCACCTGCATAAAAGCACCTCTTCCACCCCGCCCCACCTCTCTTGGATAAAAAAAAGCTGTTCGAAGTGTCCTAAGCGAGGAGGAGAGGGGAGGACAGGAAGTGGGAGGCCATGCGCTGGGTCGAGGCTCCACAGTGCAGTCACTTCCGCTCAGTCCGGGCAACGCCACGTGCCTTGCTCGGGGTGCGTGGGAGGATGATGACGGTGGTGGCCCCACGACCAGGAGGAAGCTGCACCTGCAGAGTGGGGGCCCCCAGGTCATCCGGCCTGTGTTCACCGGATACTCTTCCCCACTGTCAGCTCACGCTCTCCTTCCCGAGACCCAGAAAGGACCTCCCGGGGCACCAGGCACCTTCGTGCCTCCCGCGGAAGCTTCTGGCCCCTGGTCCCATCTCCCACGTCCTGCCAAGCTCCATGGAGCCAGGCAGCAACCTCTCCACCACCCTCGGAGGTGGCTGGGAACGCCGGTGCCTGGCTCAGGGAGGCTCCTGGAAGCCCGAGTCACAGATCACTGCACTCAGCCCCCGGATTAAAGGGGCTCAGAGCGAGGACAGCCTGCACGGCTGGGCGTGCTGGGCTGCTCTGGAGCCCGGCCAGGCGGCCCTTCCCTTCTCTGCCCGGCCAGCGGGGAGCCAGGCAGCCTGAAGGAGCTGTGGACAGAGAACGGGAGTTGAGCTGGCCTCAATCTTTCCTTCCAGCTGCCACAAAGGGCAGGGCCCCTCAGAGTCTGGAGGTGACCTTTCCTGGGGAGAGGACAGCTCAGCATGGTGGATGTCCCTGGACAGGCACCCCGGCCCAGCCCGCAGGGGTGTCGGCCCGCTCTGCGGACGGCATCCCACCCGGCCGTTGAGAGTGAATCACTTGGAAAGAGACCTGTAACTGTATCCTGCAGGAGCTCGCAGGCCAGGAGCCAGAAAGAAACCAGGTCAAGCTCCGTGGACGCAGGAAGGCAGGCACGAAGCCCAGCGTTTCAGCGTTCGGGGAGTGTCTGCTCCACGCTGGGCACACTGAGCACATGGGAGACGTCACGCTCCAGGGAGGGCCTCGCCCCGTTTCAAGGGTGGACCAGGACGATAAGTGATTCTGCGGCGGTTCCAGAGGCAGCTGGCGGCACAGCTAGGATGCAAATCCAGGGACCCCGCACCTGAGACCCTGAGTCCGCAGGTGTGGCGGCGGTGGCCTCCAGTCACCAGCACGGTCCTCTAAACCCCAGCCCAGGAGCACAGCAGCCCACAGCTTGGAAATTCGCAGAGGCCACCTCACTCGAAAAGGCAGTACGCAGGGCAGGCAGAGACCGTGCTGCCTGAGTTCGAATCCTGGCTCGGCCCTTACGAGCGGGCCAATGCCTACAACTCTCTGTGGCTTAGTTTCCTCATAGGGAAAAAGAAAAAAAAAAAAAAAAAAAAACCAGCTCCGGCTGGTCCTCCCTCAGAGCCTCCCTGTGAGAATGAAATGAGAGGTTCGGTGGAACATGTTTGGGCCAGCGCTTTGGACGTGATGTGGTGAGTGTACGATGAATCTTAGCTATTATCGTTACGACCGATGTCACCCTGAATCTCAAAGACAGAGCTCCTGTCCGCAGACCTCCCTTCCCCAAGTCCTCTCCCCTACAGCCCCGCCAAGGAGCAGGTCCCCCCGCAGGTTGCGCAGTCGCTCAGGGCCTTCCTGCAGAGGGAGCCGAGGCAGGCCGGAGGAGGGCCGGGTGAGCAGAGGACGCCAATTCCTCAGTCCACGCTGAGTTAAGGCCAACTTGGTTTTCCTTCTTCGAGAGCAAGGAGGCTCCATGAAATCAAACACGAGGACCCCAAACTAACAACACCCCAACCATCACCTTCCCTCAGGTGCAACCCCACCTGGCGAACCTGGGGAGGAGCCAGGAGCTGGGAAGTGTGGGGAGCACCGCGGGCTGGGCAGCCGGGGGTGGGTGCGCGCGCACACGGAGGGACCCCACGTGGAGTCCATCGATCCCCCCCGCCCCCAGCAGCTCAAGGCCCCCGACCTCTGGGAGAGCCACAGCTCAACTGGACCTTCTGTCCAGGACACAGGACCCGGAGCCCACATGGCCTGGGGTGCTCTAAAAGGAACTTAAAGTCTGACGCAGATCACCCCATCAGGCCCCTAGAGACCAGACCCTCTCTCACCCCTACCCTGGACCATCTCAATGTATTGAAAGTCCATTTTGTTTTGAAAGACGGTACTAGCATTTTCCCTGTTTCTCTGCGGGAATGCCTTTCTGCAGTGCCAGTACTTAACCCGCCGTCCTTCCATCTGAGCGCCCCCGAGGGCCTCACGTTGTCGCAGGCATCTTTCCTGCTCCTCCTTCCATGTCCCGAAGCGAGGGGTCTCGAGGTCCCGCTACCCCCCACCCTCCAGGCAGAACGCTCAGCTCCGGTCTGCTTCGCCCGAGACCCGAGGCTCCCAAGAATTAATTTGCTCCCGATTCCCCAGGCTTACCTCCTCGGCTTCGGTTTCCACCCTTCCCTGCTCCCCACAGCACAGCAAATAATGCCCCGTTTTATATGGAAAACACTAAAATAGGATCACACCTTTTAAAAGATATTTCCACCTCACAGCCTGAAATCAGACTTCACCTTTCTCCTGCCCCCCCTCCCCCCCACAGCCACCCCGCTGGCCCCCACCCCACACGCGTGCACCCCCCCCCCCACATACACACACCCCTTTCGCTACCAGACTTCCCTAAGCCAGTTTAATTGAAAAGGCATGATTTAGGCTAATTGACAGCAGATGGGTCCGGCTGCAAATGCAAAGAAGCATTTGTTGAACATGATTTACAGCAATGAGGCAAAACTTTCTCCTTTTTATATCTTTTCTTCGAGCTCCACGGCCAAAACAGCTCAGCAGAAATGAGAGGAGAGAGAAAAAAAAAAAAAGTAATTAGTGTTTAATTTTTTAACAATTTTTAACTCCCTTTTTAATTGCTTTACATAAACCTGTCCTAGAATTTTACAGCCTTCAAATCTCTGTCTAAGTCTGGTCCTTGTCTCTGGTTTTAATTACAGGGAGGCTTGTCTGGCACATTAAATTAGAAGAAAACACACACACACGCACACACACACACGCACACAATTTCAGACATATTTTGCTGTTGGACTTCCAACTGAAGAGCTAATATTTCAGCGTGCGGAGGGAAGGCACGGGCCGGGGGTACTCTGCTGGGAGCAAATACGGACCACATCCTTCTACGGCATCATCACATCCACCGAAAGCTGTCTCTTAATGTGACTGGGAGCGCAAGGGCACTTATCAGGCAGCACGTGACGACCCACAGTGGCCGCAGGCTCCTCGACGCTGCTCCGAATGCCGCCGGCTTCCCAGAAAAGCCGGGAGGTTCTTATTGCTAAGCCCGGCCATCAGGTCTTAAGCTCACTTCTCGGCAGCCCATCATTTCGAGCAGGACAGAAACGGGGGAGAAGCGCTGTGTCCCGGACGCAGAGGACGTGGGTCCCACCCAGCATTAATGGGAGGAGGCTCCCGCTGCAGGGTGACCAGGTGGCTTGCGCGTGAGTGGCTCGCCTTGGCAGACAGAGCTTGAGCCACGTCTGGGCCTGCGATGACGAGCGGAACTTCCTGTGTTTTCCAGCATGGTAGCCGCCAGCCTACTTGTGGCTATTTAAATTTAAATGAATGAACGTTAAATAAAAAGTAAAATTCCCTCCTCGGCTGTACATTTCGACTGCTCGGTAGCCTCACGTGGGTAGGGGCCAGTTAACGTATTATACTGTGCAAATACGGGGCGTTTCCATCTCCGCAGGAAGTTCTGTCGGACTGTGGGGCTCGAGACCCTCGCCACTGGAGGTGTGGTCTGGGGCTAGGCAGCATGAGTGTCCCCCAGGAGCTGGCTACAAATGCAGGATCTGGGGCCTTCCTGAGGCTTGGGAACTGCATTATAACGAGACCTCAGGCGATTTGAATACTCGCTCAGGATCACGTCCCTGAGCAGCAAGGCTGGCTGGGGCCGGCCATGCAGGCGAGTAATGGTCCATGGATTCCCTTCAAGGTGTGCACGGAGGAGGGGGGTGGGCAGGTGGGGGCGAGGGAGGCTGCGCCATAAATGTCCTCAGGACACAACCGTCGTGGGGCCGCGGCTGCCCGGTCGGCGTTCGTTAGCACGGAGGCCGCAGACCCGCTTGGCAGACCCTGCCCAAGCCCGCCCTGGGCTCATCAGGGCTCCTGCTGGGGGGCACAGGGCTGCCTGGCGCCGCTGGGCGGGCGACTCTGGGATGGAGCCAGGCCAACGCTGGCTCCCCACACGCGGTCATTACCTCCCCAAACCCAGGAGTTATTACAATTAAAACACGTTGCGGGTCGGGGGGAGTGGGGGCTGGGGAGGTCCCTTTAGGAAGGAACACTGGGATTAAAAGAAATTAGAGCGGTTGGCATGGCAACCCAGCCAGGCGGGCCTACCCTGTGATTATTTCGATGGGAACTGGGACAGGGGTGCTGGGGAACCCTATCCAGCTGCTCTGCTTTTCTCCTCCGAAGGGGACACAGCGGCCCAGGGAATCTCCCCGGGACAGACGGCTGCCGGCTTCCCTGTCCTCCGCGATAACCACTGAGCCCAGGGGCCGCCGTCCTCCGGCACGTCCACTCCCCGGCCACTGCCATTTCCTTCTTTTTAAACTAGGGAACCCCACAGAGGACGCCTGTTCTCACGGCCTCGTGGGTGGAAGGCCCTGGCCCGCTTGCCTATCAGCTCGACAGTGGCCACCGGGGGACCCAGTGAGGCCCACCGGTGCTTGTCCCTAGGCGGCCTGGCTCAGGGAGCCCAGGCGTGTGTGGAGGGAGGAGCCGGAGAGACCAGGGGTGGGAGGTTTGGGGAGTGGGCCCCTGTAAACAAGCGGGGTGGCAATGTGTGCCTGGGACGGCTCCGGGCACTGCCAGAGGATTAGGGGCGCTACAGAGCGGGGATCCCAGTCTGGCAGAGATACGGGGCCTGAAAGGGAAAACAGTGATTCTCTCTCCCCCTCTCTGCTCATCTCCTCCTCAGCGCCCAAGCCCCGGAAGGTCTGGCCACCAGGCAAGGAGAATTTGCAGGGGAAGCCCTGCGTCCAGTCTGCTGGCATGGGGGGTGGGGGCAGCTCTCGGCGGATTCTCGCTTGGACCTAGAGACTGCAGGGGGAGGGTTCAAAGCACTAGCCCGGACGGACGGACGGAGGAGTTGCAGGCACACCGAGGCTGGCCTTCCACCTAGAACATCAATCCCGCCTTGGACATGACCTTGATCCTCCTTGGAATCCAGTCTTTGATCCTCCTTAGAATCCAGAGCAGGAGATCTTTGAGCCGCCCGGAGCCCCCGGCCAGGCCAGGAGATGCCGTCTCAGAAACCGTTCTTCCTCCTGGCCTCTCCGTCCCTTTTGAAAGCTGGTTATTTCCAGCCCCAGGTAACCTCTGTCGATCATTGTGGATCTTCAACGGAGCGTTCCCTGTTTGTATTTGCAAGATCTGGGTTGTCCCTATTTAAAAAAATATATATATATGCCTGGCTCTATGGTCGCTTTCTAATTTACTCAAGTCTGAAGGGATTCAAAGGATGCAGGGCTTTCAGCTCTAAAAGCAGGACAGTCCCCAGCCAACCAAGAGGAGCTGGTCACCCTTCCAGGCACAGAGTGTGTGTCTTGGGAAACCAGCTATTATTAATTCTTTATACATAGGTCTATGTACACGAAAGGTGTGTGTGTGTGTACACAAATGCATGCATATATGCACATGAATTTTCCAAAGAAACAAACGGGGAGATGTTCACATTTCAAAAAGACTCTTCCACCAGGATAAAGGATGGGAGGACTATGGCGCTCCTCTCTACGAGGCTGCGGCGGGGAACAGGTCTCTGGATGGAAAACTCGGAGAAACTAAGTTGATGGATTAGAAAGGAATGAGAAATCCATTTGCTTCTGAGGTCCTTTCGTTTCTAGTGGGGGGAAACCCCAGCACTTCTAGAAGGTTCCTTTGCGGCAGCTGTGCGGCATGCTCTGTGCTGGGAAGCCGAGCACACCTGTCTGTCGGCTCCGCTGTGCGCTGTGCGTTCACAGGAGCCTCCGCCGGCCGCTTGTCCCGGGAAGGGCTGTAGGGAGTGGGTTTTCCAAAGGCTCCAGGGTGCACCGCAGCCCGGGGCGGGGGGTGAGGAGGGGTGGGGGGGGGGGCTTCCGAGCTGGCCTTTGCTTTTCACCACAGGAGCACTCTGTGTATGTTTCTGGCCTCCCCTCGGTTCGGAGAGTTCGCAGAGTTCGTAGACTGCCCAGGTTTTCCCAACTCTAAAAAAAAAACCTCAGGTGGGGAGTTCACACACAGATGGAACGCACCAACATCAGGTCATCCTGCCCAAGACTGCTGACCGCTTAGCTCTTGGAACAGTGGGTGGGACGGGGATGGGAGAGAAAGGGGGGGGATGGCAAAGGGGTCGCATCCCCTCCCCACCCCATCCCCCGGCTTCCAAACCCAGAGGCCTGGCTGGATAATGCGGGCAGCGTGGCCTTGTAATGTAAGGGATTTTTCAGAAGCCTTGGAATCCTGCAGGGCAGACCCAGCTGCAGCTCCACCACCACCGAACCCCAACCTGGAGCTCTATCAGCAAAACGAGCTGAGCAAAGGGGGTGGCAGTGAGGGCTCCGTGTCTCTCCCCCCTTTCCCTCCCCTCTACCTGATACTTCCAGGTGCAACCTGAGCCTTGTGGCTACAGCCTCCGTCAGCGGCATGAGCTTCACTCATGCCATCTCAGTCGGGAAGAAAAAAGCGCCCAGCTGCAAGCACATCCTGTCCCCCTCAAGGTGAGGTGACAGTGGGGCCAGGCGCAGCAAGGTGTGTGTGGGGGGGAGGGGGAGGTATATTGGAAGGTGCTGAAAAGGGAGAGCTCACTATTCTCCCTGTGGGAGGGATCAAAGTCCGTATTTAACGATGAGGAGGCAGATCACCTCTGTCATGCCAGAAGGAAGTGCGGCTCCTCCTCCCTGGAGCCCCGGCCTCTCTGAGGTTGAAGTGGCCCCAGGAGTCCAGCTCTGCTCTCCATATGCCACCCCCCGCCCCCACCCCATCCCTGCGAGGACAATATCCTTAGGGAGGCCGCCTGAGGTGACCCTCCCTGACGCCAAACAGCAGACAGTGCGTGGTGCCCTGGGCGTTAGCAGTGATGGCCGCTTTTATAATTTCTGATTGTTATTCGAGGAGAGGCACCTTGGCCATCTAGGAGACGAAGTCCCGCCTGCGAGAGGATGCTGAGCTAAAGGATTCCTGACACGTACCCCCCGCCCCCGCCCCCATACACACACACCCGCGCCCACCCGGATCACTGCCTGTTTCTGCCACTGCGTTTGTCAAGCCGCCTTGAACTCCCTCCCCTCCTCCTCTGGGACCTCTTAGAGGACGAGCTCAAGCTTCTTCATGTGCCTCTGTATCTCGTGTATACCGTAAGCACTAAATAAATGTTGTTCGCCTAAGCAGATCCTTTCCGGCGTTACCCACTGTCTGTCCAGTGGGGACAGAATCTATATGGCTCCCAGGCTAAAGCACCAGGATCTGGAGCCGGAGATCCCAGCCCCTCTCTACCTCCCAGCTCTCCTTTTCTGTACATTTTTCCCAAAGAGGCAAGGACTTACCCGATTGCTCTGCCTCACACAATTTAACAACAACGACAACAGAAATGTGAACAAACCTGAGAAGAGGAAAAGTAGCAAAGAAGAAAAAAAAAAAAGCTGGGTGAACGGGAGGGTTGTACTATGTACACATATCACAGGAGTTAGCGTATTCCAAGGCCCCCTGGACAGGAACCAAACAGGAAATCTAGAATCATTACCAAATGCACTTCCCCTGCCGGCCCTGCCCTCGGCCCCCGGGGGTGGGTCAAGGATGTTCAGACCCAGCTCAACCCCCTGGAAGCCACAGGAGGGTGGGGCTTCGAAGAATTGATTGGCATTTCCTCCCTCTCCCGTCCCTCCTGACCCCTTGATAGGGTTTCTTCGGGGATGACCGAAGCCTCTCGCTGCCGACAACCCCCCCCCAGCGACAGCTTTTCCACACAGGCCTCCCACTGTGTCGGAGCCTAGGGTGGCCGGCAGCTGGTCACCCCTCACCCCATCCCACAGAGAGCTGTGCAGTGGCCCTGGCTTCGGGATCAAGACCTCCCGCTCCCAAGAAAACAGATCCGAAACTTTGGCATCAAAATAAAATCTGTTCAGAGGGAGTTAGTAACCCTTGGAGTGAAAAGCTGGCCACAGGACTGAGGAAAAGGGGCCGGGCAGCAAGCAGAGCCACAGTGATCACGAGTTCGAGTTCGGCCTCCACGGGCCGCTCCTTTTGATCACGGCCAAGGGTTGCGTCCTGCCTCTGTGCTGGCTGCCTCGCCCACCCGATGAAGGTCGGCCAGCTTTTCCTCCGAAGGGCCGGATAGTAAATGTGTTCAGCTCTGCAGGCCGTGGGGTCTCCGCTGTACCTGCTTCGCTGTGCCTCTCTGGCCTGAAAGACAACACACAAATGACCGGACACGGCTGCGTTCCAGGCAGACCCGACGCGTAAAAACAGGCGGCTGGCCACATCTGGACCACAGGCCGCGGCTCCCCAGACCTTTGGGATTAGAGTGTGAAGACAACAGAATGATACGACGATCAAAGACTACGGGCTTTGAGGTCAGGCGGACCCTGTTCCTACCTCTCTCTGTCCAAGCTCTGTCACCTTGGGCCAGTCGCTCAACTCGATCGAGCTCAATTTCCACGTCTTTAAGAGGGTAACACCTGCCTCACCGGGGTTGCCCCCGTGGTAGGATGAACTAAGGAAAAGCACCTGACACTCGATAATTCCTGGCTGTTTATCATTCTCAGTATGAGGGGCAGTAAGCGGAATCAAGGGGCGTGGCTTCGAGCCTTTCATCTTTGTTGAAAAAGCCGGTGTGTACCTACCTACCTGGGCGATGAGGCTCTTTCTGTGCAACAATTCATTTCCTAAAACTTAACGTTCCATGGATCCGCTTCACAACATTCTGTCAGGGGCTGCCCGTTAGAATCATCTGAGTTTTTATTTTTATTTTCTGTGAGGGGTTTTCAAATCTCTTCGTCCATACTGCGCCTCGGATCGGTTAAAACAGAATCTCTGGGGTGGGATCCCAGGTATCCATTTATTTTAAAGTTCCCAGATGATTCCAGGGCAGAGCCCAACTTGAGACCCACTGGGCTGTGCCAATGGGAGGAAGAACAAGGAAGGGTCCTCTGGTTCCTTTCTGCTCAAGGAGTCCGGGCACCTGCAGCATCAGCATCAGCATCGCCTGGCTCCTTGGGAGATACAGACTCTTGGGCCCCTCCCCAGACCTGCTGGATCTGATCCTGCATTCTGACAGAATCTCCAGGGGGTTCACGTGTGTATTCAAGTTTGGTGGTGGGGGTATCACTCTATTCCACAGACTCCTAACCAAACTTGGCTCATTATCAGAATTCCTCCAGAAAGCTTAAAAAAATTCCTAGCTTCATCACCAACTCACAGAATCGAAATCGCCATGGGTGGCCAGGGATCGGTACTTGGTACTAAACTTGTATGTGCACCAAAATTTTCAAACATGCAGAAGCGTACCCACATACCTGTCCCCTAGAGTCTCCGATAGTTAAGATTCCCACATGTCTTCTTGAGCACGTATCTATGTGTTCATCTATGCATCGACCCATCTCATTTTTTTAAAACGCATGTAAAATGCAGACGTCAGTCTCCTGCATCCCTAAATACTTTAGAATGCTCACCATCAATTTTTAATTCCTGTGCTGTGGACCCAGGACCCTCCTCTGGGCAATTAGGATCCGTCCATCTAGTGTCAGCCTCTCTGTCCAGAGGAAAAGTACTCAGGACTTGGCAAAAAGCATTTCTTTCCCTCCGATTTTTTTTTTTAAGTGCTGCTAACAGCCTTCCTCAGGGCTGTAACTTTCAGTGTTTGACCTCAACCCGCGTTGCTCCGTTAATCAGCCCCTCTCCCCCGAGCCAGGACCTGAGACGATGGTCTCTCGCTGCCATCGCTACTGTATCTCTTGTAGGTAAAGATGTTGCTAAGTGAATGCTGCCGGTCTCCACCCCCTGCCTTGCTGTTTTCCCCTCCATCTTGGTTTTCCTACTGACAATCACCTGCCAGATACAGAACCAAGCTCTGTCAGGGCTGCTGAGATCCAAAAATGAATTAAACATATTTTTCTGGCTAGTTTAACCCAGAAAGGAGGCTGGCTCTAGGACACAAGGCAGGACCATTCATCCTGGTCACCAACTCAAGCTCTTTTAGGAAAGAAGCTCACCATTCCACTATGGCACCCAGCTTTTTAGGAATTTCCCAGAATGACTGAGGTGGGGCTGAAGTTAGAAGAAGTCCGGCTTGTACCCTTCCGCTCCTCCCCCAGGCACTCAGAGAATCGCCAAGACCCTCAGGATAAATTAATAAGAATATTGTCCCGAAACAATCGCCTAATGATTTCCAAATACTCTGCTCAACCAACTGGGAAGAGGCTGAACACGCACGCCCTTGGTCGCTCTGTCTTGCAGACAGATAACTGGGTCACGAACCAGGTCACACTTCCTCCAGCATTCCCACCTACAGACAGAAAGAGGGGATGGGTTCTCTCACCCCCACCCTTGCCCACTTCTTTTCCAGACCACCCACTCTCTGTCTGCATTGGTCCTCCGACCTTGAAACCCGACACCCTCCTCTGCCGGAACCACCCATGTTTAAATCAATAAATGGCCCAAGGTAACCCACTCTCCCTGGTGGTATTCAAATAAATGTCCCAGGAAGGCTTGTGGGAGGAGGGGAAGGGTGCTCTGGGCCTCCTAACGGCTCGCCTGTCTGGAGGCATCCTTGGGCCCGTGCTTGTGTATGAGACTAGCAATGAGACCCTGCAGAATGGAGAGGGGCTCTGTGGGCGGAGGGGGTTCTGTAGGCGGCCTCCTGGGGATGTCGTAGCTGCTGGAACTTGGGGAAAAGCAGGAGGGGGTAATGGGTGCTGCTCCCTCAAAGAGGAAGACCTCCCAAAGCTTCCAGAGATTTCCTCTGAGCTCCGGGTTACTCAGCCATAAGCCTGTAAGTCCTTCTGAGTGGGGAGGCAGCGCTAAATGCTTTTTTGGGAGGGCGGATGGGTGGGTGAGCGGGAGGAGCGGGGATCAGTTCTCCGTGACTCAGAAACACTTAACTATAGCCCAGAGACCAGGCTGCAGGGGGAAGGGGGTGGGGAGGAACGGGAGGGACCCACAAGTCGAAAATCTCGCCTCTGACTCAGTCGAGAAAACCACCCAGAATCCTTGGTTTTATGGTATGTGGACAGCTAGGAATAAAGTCTCGGCTTTGTCGCTGGTTGGTGGGTCGGTCAATGGAATCACAAATAAGAAGGATTTTCAAGCGTATCTGAGAAATGAACGGGCAAACGACAATGGCCTGAAAGAACTTCGGGTGGCTGCAGCCACCCCCCCCCCACCCCCGTCAGAGGGAGGGAGCGAGGGGAGAGCCACCTCAGAAGTTGGCTCGGTGCATTTATGGATTGCCCAGGAAAGTGTGAACGAGATTGTGCCAGAAAGCTGGCCGCCTACAGCTAGTGCATAAGGGGGAGGAGGGGGAAAGTCTCAAGAGCACGTTTCAAAAATAAACACAAACCCCAAAATAAACACCGTTAATGGAAGTGACTAATCAAGGGTGTGCTGAACTTGGTGGTTCTTGATAAGGTCCAGGGGGAAATGCACTTGTAAAAAAATAACAGATTTTTTTCTCTTTGGTAAATAAGGTGCTGGGGAAAGGGCCGGGGTGGGGGTGGGGGGGGGTGACGGGAGTTAGTGCTTGGTTGACTCTGCAGCAGAAGTTTAAGAGAGTTTCTCGACCTCGGAACTATGGACGTTTGGGGCTGGATGGTCAGCACCTTGGAGTGGGGCCTGTCCTGTGCGTTGCAGGATTTCAAGCACCATCCTTGGCCTCTCGATGCCAAGAGAACCTTCCCCTTAGACCGGGACAACCAAAAGTGTCTCCAGACACGGCAAACGGCCCCTGGGGTGAGGGTAGAGGGCCAAGCGACCTCGAATCGGGGGCATAGCTGAGTTTGGAAGTCACCATAGAGGCTCAGAAGGGCCACCCACACACAGGTGGCCAGCTGGAAGGGAATGCAGCATCCCATGCATTCGACCATCTGGTGGTAGCCAATGGCCGTGCAGTACCAGGACCCCAGCAGGAAGCCGCCCACTGGCATCCAGACCAACGCAAACCGAGATGCTGTCTGTTGGAAAGGCCATGAGAATGATGCCTGTTAGCGAGTAGGTACAGAGCCCCGCTGCTCCCACGGCTCTCAAAAATCAGTTGCCATTGGTCTCGAAGTTGCCTTGGCTGATAAGGCGATTGACTATGGTCCATTCCAAGGAAGAGTTCTGCAAAGAAAGGCCATTCGAGATGCCGGCTGGAGTCCAGGGGTCAGAGCCGCCTGTCTCACTGGGCTCCAGAGTGACCTGACCCCAAGTAGAACGAAAGGGAGTCACTTCTCAGACACCAAGTTTCTCTGGCAAGACGAAGGTTAAGGAGAGGTCAGGGGGCTGGGGGGAGTTTCGTAAAGATGCTGTTTTCAGAGACCCCTCAGCCACCCATACCTCCTTTGCCCTGCAAAGTCCGCAGTGACCTAATCCATATTTAACATAGCTGTCCCGTTGACAGGGGAGGGGAGGGTCATCCAAGGCCCATTAGCAAAGCATCAACTGCCTCAGATGCCATCGGTACCACGGTGGTGTCGGGCATCGCTTTCAGTCCGGGTCGCCCGCGTTTCCAGAAGAGAATCGTGGGATTCGCCGTTCTGCGCCCAGGCAGCCTGAGTCCTCTGTGCCACGAGTCCAGCTCGCCGCAGAAGGAGGGATTTACGGCCATGGGGTTTCCTGTCTTGCAGACTCATAGAATCAAAATCTCACCTTGCACAAGTGAAAAACAGTTTCGGATGCTTCCACCTCGTCTCCGTTAGCTCCGGGAGCAGATGGGTTGCTGGGCAAGGGAAAGGCGAGGAGCAGGCGCTCGGGCTGGCCGTCCCATCCGAAGTCCCTGCCTTCTCTCCACCCTCCACCCGCAATTCTAGAAGTCACCACAGAATCATCTCCCCTGCTGGCCTGGAGCTTTTCTCCTCAGCAATGTGCTTTCTACCAAAAGAAAAGGAAGGAAGGAAAGGAAGGAAGGAAGGAAGGAAGGAAGGAAGGAAGGAAGGAAGGAAGGAAGGAAGGAAGGAAGGAAGAAAGATAGAAAGAACAGAAAGAAAGAAAGAAAGAAAAAGAAAGAAAGAAAGAAAGAAAGAAAGAAAGAAAGAAAGAAAGAAAGAAAGAAAGAAAAGAAAGCAAAGCAAAGCAAAAAAAAGAAAAGAAAAAGTGTTCTAAGTAGAGCAGAACTGAGAATGTGGCTGGAGCCGGGGCGAAGGCCCCATGGCGGGCCGGGCTGGCCCAGCGCCTCTCACTCAAAGCGTTCTCGACCCGGGAGCTCCCAACCCTGACGGCAGGCTCGACGCTGCCGCAAACGGATTTTGCTTCTGCAGCATTTTGCCTGGGCTGGATCCCTCCTCCATCCCAGATGCCTCCTCTGGCCTCTGCTCCCCGCATTTATCCTTGGGAGGCACCCAACGGGTGCTAGTGCAGGCAGGGGCCAGAGGCTGGCTCCTGTCACTGCCCGCCACCGACTGGCAGAGGGAGGTGGGTGGCTTGATCAGGTCACCTGAGCCTCGGCGTTTGCTCCCAAAACCCAGGTTTGAGAACAAGGACCGCACCTCGTTAGACCGTTGAATACTAAATTTATTTTTTTACTAAGTTAGAGTCTCTCATTGCTCTCAAGGGGGCTTGTACACAGGATTGAGGGTGGATCTTTAGACATTCTTCCTCCTTGAGTCTGGAAAAATCTACCCAAAGCTCATACCCACCAGGCACAGAGCCAGCTGCATGTTTTGGGATCCAGCACAGTGCATGGTCCTGTGCGTTTCATTCATTAATACACACGGCAAGAATCATTCCAATGTCAGCCCGGTTCCATGAACGAGGTTCTCACACCCTCATTAATAAACACTCTCCGGCTGTCAGAAGACAGGGCCGTGAGAGGGCTCTCACCCTGCACAGGGGGAAGTGTCCGGCTTTCTCCCTCACCAGCGCACCAACCCATGACCCAGGTACCTCGCCCAGGTCGGGTGGCTTTGTTACAGCATTGGGACATCCTCGGAGGAAGGGAGTAGGAGTGGCAGTCAGGAGGGACACCTGCAGGCTGGGGGGGCGCCTCGGGAAGTCGCGATGGTGTGGCACGCCCCGCCCTCCACCCCGAGCCACTCCTAACTTCCACCGCTAACTTCCACCTTAAGGAATCCGAAGTCAGACGAATTCTGTGACTGAGCCATGAGTCGTCGGCGTCACTCCGCGCTTCATGGCCTTTCTGAATATTGATTGATTCATCCAACCAAGCAAAGGCGAGGAATTTAAAAAGTGAAATAGAAAGTGAAGGAAACCAGCACCCACGGGCGTCGGCATGGGCAGAGCCACCCTTGTCTATTCCAACATGGAGGGAGAGAGGGCGGAGGGGAATGAGGACGGAGGGACGGCTTAGAACACGCAACGGGGGGTCCTTAACAACACCCCACACTTGTTAACAAGAATAATCGCTGTTTGGGATGGTTCGTTTTTATTCTGCAGTCTCGTGCATTTCGGAGCTAGGAAAAAAAGTCTATCCCCTTCCGTCCCCTTTCACACAAGTCCGGTTTCAAGCAAAAAAAAAAAAAAAATTAAAAAAATTAAAATGCTGAGACAGAGTATTTTTCCCCCCGCTCTGGATGAACTGTTTCACAATAAGCTACCTGCTGGGGTCAGGAAACCGAGATGGAAGGCTTTCCACCCACGCAGAAAATCGCAAGTGGGGTTCGTGTCCGCGAGCTTTCAGCTTCCGCAGAGAAACAGTCACCCACACGCCGCGCCTTTGTGCCTGGTGTAGCTGTTATTTGCAACAGTCTCTCTCCTCTTTTTCCCCTTCCTCCCTCCCTCCTTCTCACTTAAACGATGCTACCAGCGTCCCCGGAGAAACAGCTGCCTGCCATGCCAACACGCCCCCTGAGGTGAGGAGGAGCGAAGAAAGGAGGAAAGGAAGGGAGGGGAAGGGAAGGGGGGAGTAGGAACGGGTTGCTCCTTCTGCCCCCCATAGGGAGCATATTTTCTTGACTGTTAGGTGTGCGATGATGCTCAAGAGGGAGGGGAATGGTCAAAATCAGAACAAACAGCCGGCGGAAGTAGGCGGCCCCTCCCCGGGAATGGCGATCGCACAGGGCGAAGGTTTATCCAAACACATGAGAAAAAGGGTTCGTGTTGGAAGAACTAGGGGGAAAGGAGCACTCGTTACTGGAAGGGGGATTTGTTTACAACGTCGTGTTGGCTCCCTGGTTTTTAATGCTGTTCTGGCCCCGGGTCCTGTAAACAGACCAGCTTTTCCGTTCTCTTGTGGTGCCAAAGGAGAGTCAAAGATGGACCAGACCAAGCCAGTGCCAGGATCCGGGGCAGATCATCTTTCAACATATCGAGCTGAAGTCATCTGTCACTGTTAGGTATGAAGAGTCACATACGAAGTAAAAGTTACAGCTTAGAAAGGGGACATCTAGATTGGTTTTCAATGCCTGTGATTATGCACAGTTTAAGTTTAATGAGAGGCAAGACCTTTGTCCAACCACCTGGAACCTAAGTCTTTATAAGAGTTTAGGACAGTGATCGATAGACGAATGGATAAAGAAGAGGTGGTGTACGATGGAATATTACTCAGCCATAAAAAAGAAAAATGAAATCTTGTCATCTGCAACAACATGGATGGACCTAGTGGGTGTTATGCTAAGTGACATAAGTCAGACAGAAAGACAAATACCATATGATTTCACTTGTATGTGGACTCTGAAAAAACAAAACAAAATGAATAAACAAAGCAGAAACAAAAACTGATAAATACAGAAAACAAATTAATGGTTGCTGGATGGGCAGGGGTTTGGAGGGAAGGGCGAAAAAGGGGAAAAATATAAAAATATAAAAATAGTCACAGAATATAAAGTACAGCACAGGGAACATAGTGAATAACATCATAATAACTCTATATGGTGCCGGGTGGGTACTAGACTTAGTGAGGACTTAATCATTCCATAAGGTTTATAAATGTCTCATCGCTATGTTGCGTGCCTGAAACTAATATAATAGCGTATGTCAACTGTAACTGGAAAATAATTTTAAAAAGAGTTTAGGGCAGGGGATAGAGGGGACCCCACAAGGACCAGCAAACCATGGGCATGACAGGTTTCCAAGCCGGCCGGAACCTCGAATACAGGCGACTTTGTGAAGAGAACAGCGATTTCTGCTCCGCTCTCCCTGTCTCCAAAACCCAGCTCTGAACTACCGCAAAAGGAGGAAGAAAAGGAGAAAAAGGAAAACAACTGGGGGAAAAACAAAATGAAACAAAAAAAACCTCTTCGACAGAACTCGATTACCTGGACTACAAGGTGATCGGCACCGGATAGCACACAAAAGCCGAAAGGCAGGTCCCAGGACGGGTCGACTCAAGACTTAATATTTGCCTTTCACTGAGCAAACTAATAAATCCCCTAGAGTTTTAGCCACGCAGAGCTCCCAGTTTTTATTTATTGGTCAACACTGCAGGCGGGTTTTTTTTTTTTTTCCCCTCCCAGTCACCCTGGGCAAATAGTAGCCACTCCGCCCGCCTGTCATCAGCCCGTATGTCTGTTTGCATTCTCCGTTAACAAACCCATGTTCGGTGCAACTGACAACGAGTGCAAACAGCTTTGAAGTGTTCTTCGGTAATGGACTTCCTAGGACACCGCTGTCTGGGTCTCGTGCGGACGACAGCGGAGGGGGAAGGGACCGCTTGCTGGAGGACGGGCAGACGTCGCCAGTGCCAGGCGAGGCTCAGGACTTGACACACAGGAGGGACGTTACAGGGTCCTCAAGGCCAACCACGTCCCCATCCTCTCCCCTGTTAGAGAGGAGAAAACCGAGACCCAGAGGAAAAACTTGAGTGACTTACACATGACCTTGGAACGAACCGAAGCTAAGGCAGGACTAGAGTGCAGGCTTCCGGCGCCCTACCCCGCCCCCAAGCCCGGGCCTCTTTCCACACCCGGACGGAGATGGGCTCCCTCTGCCTGCTTTGTCTCCAAAGTAGAAGTAGAGGAAACCAGCTCCGCTTTCCAATAGCCTGGCATGAAAGAGTCTTATTGGGTCAAGGTCAGTGGCCATGTCCAAGGTCACCTTTATGCCCTTTAAATCACATTCTCCTAAGCAGAGAGACTTACTTCACCACCAGAACCTCCTATCTTCCTGTCAACACACGGGGTGCCGGGAACATCGGAAAGGGAGAAAAGTCTCCCCGTGGGTCAAGTTTCGATGCCATGGAAAACTCTCAGAGGGAAACTTGAACAAAGTCTTGGGGCAGGAGAGCACTACCTCGGGGTGCTCACCATGAAACTCAAGCAAGATCGCTGCTCATGTGGATGAAGTACTGTTGTTACGCTGTGCCTTGCGCAATGGCTGACACAATATTCTCATAGGAAACAAAAAAAGGGCAAATCTTTAGGTCAAGTATGGATGTCAGAGCTAGAAGAGCTTGGGGGATATGGGTCCTGAGTCCTTCATTTTACATGGAAGGAACCACGATGAAAGACTTTCTGGCGCAAAAACTCAGGTCTCCTTGTCTCCTCCCTCTGTGCTGCTTTTTTTCGACATAAGACGCACTACCAAGATCCAGAAATAATAGACTGGTAGTATGTGCTAGGGAGAGAGCAAAATGCAGCGGCTCGAAAATCTCATTAAGAAATTGACATTCACGGCCACTTGGCAGCCCACGATTGCTCTTCGAAAGTCTACAGCTTCCTCATCAGGTTGAGTCCCACTCAAACTCCTCTCACAGTCCTCTCCCACTCTGCCAAAAAGGCTGGTGTTGCAAAGGGGATTCCTGCGTCAGAGGTAGATCTAGGTAAGAGTGATGCTTTAGACAGCTTCGTTCTAGGATTCTGGGATTCGGTGTGGATGAGAAGATAAATAAAAAAGAGAGAGAGAGAAAGAAACAGATTGTTACTTTTGGCACAACTGTGGAGCTTCTGGAACCAATGACCCTATGTGCAACATAAATGAAGGAAATATCTGAAAAGGGTTCATCTTTTTAAAAAGAGAAATGCTAATTCCTTCCACGGCGGTGAGACAGTGAGAGTCAGAATAGGGGCAAAGACCCAGGTGCATTGGGACGGGGGGAAACGGCGTCTCAACCTTTGCGCATGAGTCACGTGAGAGAATAGTTTCTAGATGTTCGCGTGCTCATCTCCACCCTAGCGTGCAGTGACCCCTCCGTGGCCACACGAGACGAGGGGGATCAGCCGAAGCCTCGGGTTTTAGCTCTGCAGACACAGCCGTCTCTCAGCAGAAGAGTCGGTGGCCCGACGCCCTGGCAAGCAGCAACGGCGTTAGTGTGGCACGAATCCCGAAAGCCTGGCTTTGACGAACCTGAGAAGAACCTGTAATTTGCCGTCAGATTGTTCCCACTTGTCATGAGCACAGAACCGGGCTGGCACCGCCTTCCTCTCCTCCACACCCGCCCCCGCCGCCACCATGGCTGTCTGCTCCCTCCTCCGGGATCGGGTCAGTGTCTGCAAAGGTGGGAGTGAGCCCGGAGGTCCCAGTCAACAGTATCTGAGTTCAACTCAAAGGTTATCTAGGAGACTTCAGAGAGAAGGTACACACTTGGGCTCAATTTACATGCCCTTGATATTTTAAAGGATCCTGTAGTTCAAAGGAATTTCAGAAAGTCCTCGAGCCAACTCCTTTGCTCTCTAGGCAACATAATCGCAAAGATTTTAGCTCACAGTCTCTCTAATTTTCTTCTTGACTCATTATTCTACCTAGTACCTGCATGCCTCCCTCTCTCTGTCTCTCTCACACACACATACATCATAGTCTATTTTCTGCTGTTCCCAGTGGCTGTGTTTTTCTTTCTTAATGAACTGTTTTGTTTTTTAATAAGAAAGGTTAGCTGGCTTCACCTTCTTAAGTAGGACTGTCTTGGAGAAGGACCCCTGATATCTAGAACGCCTGTCCACAGAAAGCTTCTGGAAAAAAAGTAGTCTCAGCTGGTTCTTTATCCTCAGGTTTTTATTCAACATTATGCAACCCTATCACCCTGGAAACGACTGATTTTGCCGACTGGTGGCTGATCCAATGGCGTCCATCTCCAGGCTGCTCAGTGGCCAACAGTGTGACCAGACAAAAGGGTTCTGGATGGCAACTGGCCAAACCAACCAAGAGCACCAGCCGGTACAGGCGGCGAAGTAGAAGCAGAGTCCGGGTCATCGAGTCGCCCAGTGTTGCAGTTTGTCCAGGACGGCCCCATGGTTTAGCACTGGAAATCCTGCAGCCTGGGAATCCCTTCGGTCCTAGGTAGACTAGAACAGCCTCAGCTCATCGCCACAGCGGAATTCTGGAATCGGGAGCAGTGGATCCTGCTGGAAAGCGGACGATCGAGATGACCTCGGTATGACAGTCCTGCTCTCCATGGAAACCATCGATCGCAACTGGGTATCTCGATGGACTTGGGCTTCTTGGAAAGGCCTAGCTGGACAGCTGCCGGGTAGAGCGTGTCCTGTCTGCGTTAGCTCCATGGAAGTTGGACTGACCCAGCATCTACGGAGGGAATGTAAGGGGGTCTCAGTTCCTCGAAACCCAAAGGAATCTAACACGACGAGTCTGTCTGCACATCGAGGAAGGACGGTGAAAGCCCACAAACCACCTCACGTCCCAGTAGCACGAAGCCTCCTCCAGAGGCTCCCCTGGCTCGCTTCGTGGTGAACCTGAGATGCCAAGGACCCCACTGCTCCACCAAGGAGACACCGAAGTCACTCAGCGGTCACACAAACACCGTCTACAATGCAGGGGAAAAATATATATATATATATATATATATATATATATATATATATATATATATATAAATTTAATTCTTTTTACAAAGGCAAGTCATCCAGTCGCTCTGGAAATTGAAAACACAAACATCTTTGGCTCTGCATTTGGGCTGGATTGTGATCATTACCTGGGACAGGTTTTCAGCCAGGTGTGTGGCAGCTACCGAGTAAATGAAACAAACAGGACTCATGTCTCGAGGGGCCCGGTCTGTTGTCAGGGGTGTGTGTGTGTGTGTGTGTGTGATCAGCACACACTGGAGGATGAGGGTCCTCAACCACCTCCGGTAGTTGGCTAGTCGACAAGGAAGCCCCGAGTTCTGGTGTGGACCCCAACTGCCACCTGAGAGGAGAGGAGACAGCCTTCACACTGACTGCACATCTGTGCCGGCCGCGGACAGCCGGAACGACACACGGCGTTCGTCTCCTGCCCCTCCGGACGTACGCCCGCGTGTGATCCCAAATGAGACGGCTGAGCGCGGAGGACACTGGCCGTCACCATCCAGCCCTCCCGCTGAAGCCCCCGCCAACGTCTCTGACGACGGCCTGAAGAGCTTCTGCACCGACGTGCTTCAGTCTCCCCAAGCCGCTTGCACAGCCACACACACACACACACGCACGCACGCACGCACGCACTTCTGTAGAAGGAGCAGGAACAGAAATCAAGAGCCCGTTTGGCCTAAGTGTAGTTAACTATTCACTCTGTATCCGGCTGGAAGATAATGGAGCAAACAACGGCTGCTGGGTCCAAAGGCGGAGCAGGCGGGGCGGTGGGGGACATGCAAAGGGTGTGGGAGAAGGCCCCCGGCTTCCGGGGGTGGGGGGAGGAGAGGGGAGTCTTCAGGGTGGGCAGCCGCAGAGGAAACGTTTTCCACCACACGGGAGGTACAGACGTCTCCTTCGACTGCGGGTCACTCCAGTGATGTGTCTCCCAGCCCACGCGGGTCGAGATGCAGACCATCCCTCGCTGTGAAGGCCTTTGCTTTTTCCTTAAACATCTTCTCAAATCCAGAACCTTCTTTATTCTCCAAAGTAAGAGTTCTTGATCAAATCCAGAGCTTTTGCCTCTTAAGAGATGGTCCCATCTTAGCCAGGTGCTTCAGGTGGGGGTCCTGGGGGGCATATATTGGCTCCCCGAAGTGTCCTGCTGGAGAGTATAAGTGAGAAAGGGCACTTTGCTACGTTCTCCACTCTCGGCCTGTGGATCAAAAAAACAACAAGAGAGTGAGATTCTGGCTTCTGCTCATCCAACAGGTGTCTCTCAGCAACGACCCTCACTTTATCGTCTCTGGTCCATAATGTTCTAGCTACTGAAAAGCACACACACTCCCCTAAAAGCAGGATTTTATTTAAGGACCAAAAAAATAAATAAATAAAAAGTGCTAGTTGTGTGCCTCAGGGCTCCCTGTATACCGAATCATCGCCAGGAGCCCTTCACACAAATCTCACCCACAGCTAATTTTTCCAAAATATCACTGAAGAGAGCCAGCCCAGAGGAAATGAAAGTTTCTGTTTCTCGGCATGTCACTGTTACGTCTGTGAGATGTGAGGCGGGGGGCACGGAGGCGTCAGATCACCCACTTCACAGAGGGGAAACTGAGGCACGGAGATGCCGACGTTCTCGGTATAGGATGACCAGGGTCTGGTGCCTAGTCCTGACGCTCGCTTCTGATGGCTCTTCTCTCTGCCGTTACGAGTCCCCACGACCCAGAGTGGATAGGGGTCCCTCGGGGGGGCCAGACCCCATGGTTTCACGCACTCCTCTTTCCCTGATGCTGATGACAAATAGCCGAAGACGGAGCGGGACGCGCCCTTCGACCCTTGCTTCCCAGCATCCTGGCACAACCCCCGTTTCTGAGTGACAAACATCTTCAGCGCCGCTAAATGCCCTCGGAGGGATGCCCTCATTTTAAAACTGATGAGGGCCATCGATGCGGGCAAGGGGCCTCGGCACGGGTCCTGTTAACCAAGGCATCACGCGCGAGGTCACTTTCTGGGTCTCTGATCCCAGTGAGGACAATCAACCCACAAGGTATGGTGTGGACGGCTGCAAACCCGTGCGCTCACCGGGACCCGGGACCCTACTGGGTTAGATGCTGTGGATGCGGACGTAAGCCAGACGGGCAAACCCGGCCCTCGGGCCTTCACAGGTGGGTAGCACTGGCCGAGCAGGACGCTGGAAGGACAGCGCTATCGGGGGGAAATACACTGAGGGTTTTGGGGGGCCGACGAGCCCCGCGAGGGACGTGGCTCAGCCTGGTGCGAGGCTGCTCTTCTCCCTGCGGGCTTTGGCTAGCCCCTGGCTGCCGCGACACCCAGACAGGCGGGTGCTACTTGTCAGAGACGCGAGGGTGTCACAGTGAGGCCCCGGGGGAGACTGAGTGGGGAGATGGCTCGAGACAGTCAGTCCTCTGCGGGGGACCTTCAAAAGGGGAGCGAGTCTGCATGTTAGTGTCGCCCACCCCCGAAACCAGCCCGTGTGCCTCTGCAGAGGCGCTCTGGCACCCCGGGTGGCTCTCTGATTGGTGGCCAAGAGAGGAATCACACGTCTTCGCCTGGGACTTGCCCAGGCGGTGCCCGGGCCCACCGGAAACGCTTTCTCATTTGGACCCGAGAACACCCTGAACACCCCAAAGTTCTGCTAAAGTTTCTCTGGCTTCTCTTCCCGTCCTGAACCGCAGCCCTCTGCGCTGGCTCAGACAGGGCCGGGAGAAGCCTTTCCCCAGAGGACGCACACAGCTAGCAAATTAACTGGCAGCTCCCCCCTCCCCGCCACCCCCCACCCCTGGGTGAATCACACAAGGACTTCCTTCTTGTTGCCCAGCAACCGCATGCACTTGGCAGTGGGACATTAAACACACAGGGGAATGTTGGGAGGCAATTGCAAAATAAAATAAAAAGCAAAACATACAACACCCCAGACTCATCCCAGCATGGCCGACCCAGCCAAGGGGGGCGGGGGCGAGGACAAGGGCCTCAGCAGAGCAAAGGAAAACGAGGCTAGCACAGGACTGGCTTAGGCAGAGCCGAACACTCCCTCCCTCCCCCCATCGAATTCTTCTGGGTGTCGCACTTGTGTTTGGCCAAAGGCACGCCTCTATTAGCCTAGGGACAGGCAACAGGGCACGGGGATTAGCAGGCACCTAGAGAGCTGAAAGATTAGCTAGAAACCCCCAGAAGGTTTATGCACTTTGCTGCAGGGACTAAAGTATCTGCTGTTCGCATTTGTCCATCGCAGACCAATCCCCAGGTTAAGTCACTCGGCCACCTCTGGGGCAGGATGCCCCTTCCCCCGGCCCCTTTCCCCTCGAATGTTTTTTGTGCCCGTTGCTATGACCACTGCGAGCTGATTAGACGCATCTCCCAACACACTGCTTTGCCCTTCAGACCCTGCCTCTCGCCTCTTTGAAACCTCCTGGGACAGAAGTGAGATGTGTGTTACGTTCTACGTTTGGAAGAAAAGCTGGGGACAAAGAAAGGAAGAACAGTAGCGAGGGGCTCCCTGTGGTAGGCTGAATATCAGCCCCCAAAGAAAGCCACCTCCTCGTCCCTGCTACCTGGAATGGTACCCAGAACGTGAACACATGAAGGCTCTGAAGGTCCTGGCTTTCCCGGGTGGGTCTCCAATGTAACCCCAGGAGATCTTGTAAGAGAAAGATCTGACCCAGGAGAGGTAGTAAGAGACGTGATCGTGGAAGCGAGAAACTGGGGTAGTTCAAGGAAAAGGGTCTGGAGGCCAGGAGAGCAGGTGGCTTCCGGAAGCTGGGCAAGGCCAGGAAGTGGATTCTTCCCTAGAGCTTCCACCGGGAGCCAGCTCTGCAGATAACCTTGGCTTTGACCCGGCGACATTGGCCTCCAGGACGAGAAGAGAATAAGTGTGTGCTGCGCTCAGCCATCAAATCTGTGGTAACTTTTCAGCAGCACTAGGAGACTAATCTTAGTCACTCGGGGCACACCCCGTCTCAAGGTAGGGTGTCAACAGGGGGTACAGGTAGCAGTGGAAGGGAGCTGGTCAGAAGGGGCGGGCTTAGAAAGGTCTCCCACACACCCTACGGGCTCAGGGGGTCAGCTCTCGGAGAGCAGCTGAGGCAAGCAGCAGCCCAGGCTTTGCAGCGGCTCTCAGAGTAACACCATTGGTGACTGTAACTTGGCCCGGTGGCTTAATCTTTGAGAGCCTTCCGTTCTTCATGTGCAAAATAGAGATGATATTATTACCTGTCTTGCAAAGTGTTTAGGATTAAATGAGGCTCCGCATGAAAAAAAAAAAAAAAAAGTGCATGGCACATGGCAGATGCCAAATAAATGACAGATCTTAGGAGGATTAAGGCATGCGCCTATGGACAGATGCTGTGAGTTATCTACTCCCATGTTTGTTCTCCTCTTTCAACTTAGGAATAGAACTCTGATTTTTGGCTGGCATTTTGTGGCCCGGAATAAAAAGACTACGTTTCCCAGCCTCCCTTGCAGCTAGCTATGGCCGCAGGGCTAAGGTCTGGCAGAAGAGATGTAGGCAAAGAGAAGAAGCGTCCTTCTGGGGAGGCTGTTCAAAAGGTGCTGAAAGAAGCCCAACTGTTACCTGTCTGTCTTTACTACTTTCTGCCTTCAATGAGGACGTGATGGCTGATGCTCCAGCAGCTACTTCGGACTATGAGGGAGCCATGCACAAAGATGCTCTATCAAGAAGAAAGAAGCCTGGGTCCCTGTTAACTCCAGAACTGCCACATGAGCCTTGGATGGCCCTTCTCTGGATTTCTGTTATATGAGAGAATGCTTTTGTGTCTTAGTCATTAAGTCACTGTTGGTTGAGTGTTTTTTAATAACCATAATGGATACAAGGTCTCACAGATCTAGAAAGACAGGATTCTGAATCAATCTAGAGTAGTGTGTCTCACAGCATAGCTCTAGACCGACAGCTTTCGGAGCTAGCACCTGGGAACTTCTTAGAAAGGCAAATTCTCGGGCCCCACCCTAAACTTACTGAACCTCAAACCCTGGGAGTGGGGGTCCAGCAATCTGTGTTTTCACAAGTCTTCCAGGGGATCCTGGTGCACGCTCCAGTATGAGAACCACCACGCTAGAGCAAGCTTTCTCTACTCTGGCCCTGGTGACAGTTGGAGTTGGATTATTTTTTTGAGGGGGGGGGTGGGGTGGATAGGGAGTGCTATTTTATGCATTGTGAGACTTTTAGCAGCATCCTTGACCTCTACCCACTAGATGCCAGTAGTAACCTGCCCCCGGCCGTGTGACCATCAGAGAGGTCTCAGACATTGGCATATGTCTAAGGTGGGGGTGGGGGGATGCCAAGATGGCTCCCAGTTAAGCAACACTGTCTCCGATGAGTGGTTTGTCCTTGACCTTGGCAGCGTATAACAATCACTTGGGAAGCTTGACGAAATTCCCAAACGTAGGCCTCACCCCAACCTGGTTAACTCAGAACCTACTAGGGCAGGCAGCACAAGGCAGCAGTTAAAACCTTCCAGATGATTCCCAGAGTGCACACCGCAGAGGGCCAGCAGGCTGGCCGCAGGGAGCGCTCTGAGCCGGGGAAGGTGGTAACACACCTGCATCCTGACTCTGGGAAACCTACCAGACGCTCCCAAGCAGAAACAGTAACAAGCATGACTCGGGCGGGCTTGGGAACGAACCCTGAGCTGCTGGACGGGGTGACTAGATGGGCCGGGATTCCTGCTGGCTGTGTCACCTCGTTTCCCATCAGAACAGGGTGGACACCTTTCGGTGTCTCCCATGAATAACCACACAAAGCCTCAGTTTCCTCCCCTAATAAACAGAGCTCCCAAGGAGCCGGCTCCCACGAGGTGCTATAAACATTAGCTCATTCAACGAAAAGAACTGTCTTAATAAAGTCGGCGATACGGCAGTGGGCCCTGTTTAGAAAAGGGAACATAAATTCTCCTTCCAACTGGTAAACTCCCCAAGGCATTGAAACCAAAACTCCTCCCACAAGGATGGACTCTTTGCAAGGAGATCTTTCCCATATGTTTAATGTAGCCTGAAAATGAGCTTGGCTAAGGGGTCCGTCACCAGGCTGCAGCACAAAGGAAAGAAAGGATTAAATGAGGAACCGGGGACACTGGAGAGACAGGGAGAGCGGAGCGGGCTGGAGGCTCCCGGGAGAGAAAGACGAAGCCGGTGTGAATTCTCTCTGCTGCCGGGAGCGCCGCTTCCCTTCATTATTTCATTCCGGGCCTGCCCTGCTGCAGCGCTGAGCCCAGCCTTTCCTTGTTTCCCTGGGTCCACATCAGTGGGTCCAGGATGTCACTGGAACGGTCTTTGCGGCACCGGGACGAACTGGCCTCCCTGCCCCGGCCTCCTTCGGCCCCGCCTGGCTAGCCCAGACGGGAAGATGAGGCCCAGGTGTGAGTCCGTAACCCGCACGGAGAAAGCCGGCTCCCAGGGGGCCTCCGAGAGGCTGCGCGGTGGGGAGGAGCCTGCCAGCATGCTCCGCCCCTTCCCAGGGGTTCTGCCTTCGGCTCTGCCCTTCCTCGTAAGGCAGCTACTGGCACGAGGCAAAAGAAATCCTGCTGCCCTTGACCAGCGTTACCCGAGAGGCAAGGGACCCGGGTCCCTTTTCTGTCCCTGGGGACTTTTGCTCCTGTGCGAGTTAGTCCGAAGACCGTAGGACTTCGCTGCTGGCACCGGCCATTCCCAAGGCTCCCGCCTTCCTTTCCAACACGACCGCCCTTCCCCGCGGTCAGAATAGATCTCCCACTCCACCGAGACCCCTGGGTTCCCTCCAGCCTGTAAACCCCGTGCGTAAATGTCCTGACTCGCTGCAAATGTGCTAAAAAATAAACCTTAAAAAGCTTCCCGATGCTGTTCTGTTTGCGCGGTGTTTTCTCTCTGCTCCTGTGTCCAGCGGCCAGTGCATGATGTCCAGCATCCTGACGGCCCAGAAGAAATCGGAGGTGGCCGAGAGCGCACTGCCTAGGGCGGGCGGGGAGGACCGTGCTCGCCCGTTGGTCCGTCAGCTCTCGCCCTGCAAAGGTGGGACCTTATTCTTCCCCTTTATTCTTCCTGCGCCGCCCACACCCCGCTGCTTCCACTCCTGTAGGTGAGACTTCCCTGGAGTTGATTCCGTGCAAAGCAGAAAGCCTCCAAAAGACTGCCAAGGAGCATGCCTGAGAGGCCCAGAGGATGAGCCTTCGGGCTGTGTCTTCTCCGAGCGCCCACCCCATCTCTCCCTGAAATTTCTTATACCAACTGCCTTTGCCACATAGAGCCAAGGACGAAATGACGCCGAGCACCCCTTCTACATGAGATGTTAAATGGCCACCTGCAGGGACATCTTGGGAGCTGGACCGGCCGGAACAAGGGTGTGGAGATCGTGATTTGTCAAGGCCACAACCCTCCCCCCCCTGCCCCCCGGGGCTCGTGGCCTCTGATCCACAGAAAGGTAATTGCCAACGGCAGCCTTGTGCACACACAGCCCCACACACGCCCTTCCCAACATGCACGCACCTGAGGGTCCAGGACTCTTTGCACAAGGTGACGCCTGCTCCCTTTGATGCCGGCCGGATGTGTTCCCATTGGGCGAAAACCAGACCTCAATAAAACCCGGCATTATCAAGGGGCCGGCGGTTTGCGATTGCGCCCGCCTGTTATCTCCGAGGGCCTGGGTGGGGCCGCTTTGCGGTTCTCGCCTGGAAAGCATTACCTTCCAGGTGGATCAAAGACCCTTCCGCATCGGGGACCTGGATCCCTCCGCAGCCGTGGAGCGTTCCTAAAGATGGACTTTAAAGATAACAGGGACCCCAGTCCCAGACTTCCTCTGCCCTCTCCTTATCACGCGACACGTCCCTCAGGGGCCACCTAACGGCCAGTCGCAAGTTAGCCCATTTAACACTGGAAACGAGGGACTGGCCCCAGCGAGGGGGCAGAGAGACACCTGGAGACCAGGCAGGAGCTCTGCTCCCCCCTGTCAATCGCGCCAGGGAGGAGGGTCCCCGAGAGGAAGGCACTTCGCTCTTTCCTCAGGAGGCGTCAACGATGGGTCCCCCACCCCTGGTCCCTAAAGCCCCTTGTCTACGGCCCACTGTCTACCCAGATGTCCGAGGGCCAGCACTGAGCCCGCGTGAGGACACAGGGGAACCTCTGAGCGGGCTGGATCTGGAGGGCTGGGAAGGACTGTCTATCCTGTGGGGGAGAAAGGGCACAGGCCACCGAGGGCTGGGGGTGCTGGCGGCCTCCGAGGACACCCGGAGGTTTCTCGGCCCCGCGCGGGTCTGACACCAGTCCGCTGGGGTCGTGCTGCAGCATCCGGGTACCTAGCTTAGTGTCTGGCCCTGAAGAGGCACGAGGATGAATGAATGAATGAATGAATGAATGAACGCACGCATGCACGCACGCATGCACGAACCAACGAGCAGGTGAATCACCAGCCACAAAGGCCGGTTATCTCACAAGTGTGGGAGGGGCATGGGACGCTCACTCCTACCAACAGAAAACACTGCGGGTCACACACGTCCCTGGGGACACCTTCGCTTCGCCCTGCGGAGTCAGACGAGGCCGCCGGCGCCGGGGGGCGGGGCGGACAGCCGTCCCCACTCCGCCGTCCACCCCGACACGCTGCAGCCTCGGTAAGCAGGAGGCGTCGTTCTTGCTGCAGCTCCCTGCAGCACGGTCTCTAGTCAACAAGTGCGGGCATCCCGGGAAGGAAGGACGGCTCGCCGCCGCCCTGGTCACTGCCCGCTACGGACCACACCCAGGAGGAGGGGCGACATCTCTCACCTTCCTTAGCTGCCCTTCCTTTTTCTAATCACTGGCATTGTTGCCCGCATTCAGATGAGCCCTCACCTCGCCCGGTTCCTTCTGGGCTCCCTCAAGCGCCCCCAACGCGTCTGGAGCCCAGGTGCGGGGGCGGGGGGTGGCGGCGACGGCCGCGAGCAGGTGGCCACGCCCGCTCCGGAAGGGGCCCCAGCGTGAACCGGCCGGGGCGCCGCCGTCAGAACCGGGGCGACGCTCGAGAGTCCGACAGGGCCCAGCAGAACCGGCACCCCAGCTCTGCTGCCATGTCGCACCGAAACGCCCAGGCGTCCTCCGCCTTCAGCGCCAGGGCCTTTCCCCTGCCTCTCTCATCCTCCCAGCCGCGCCCTCTGGTCTTTAAACCCCCAGCTCGCCCGCCTCTATCCCACGCTCCTTAGAGACACTGCATCTTGAAGAGCCAGAGCAGGCCAGCTCACGAGAAAGGGCGCTCACGGGGGCTCTGTCTGGTCTGTCTGGCCCCGGCCCCTGCACAGCCCGGACGGCACGTGGCACGGGCGCCAAGGTGACGAGGGGAGCTGGGCCTTGCACCCTCCCGCTGCAATGAGGCCATACTGTTCCTCAAGGCTGCAGCTGGGCGCGGAGGCCCCGGGAGGTCAGGCGGCCAGTTTACAGGACAGGCCACCCACACAGCACATCAGGACGGCTGGCCGGTTCCCGGGGCCAGCGGGGCTCTGGCCCTTGGCTCTGACTCAGAATCCTCCACCATATGGCCTCCCTCGGGAGGATGAGAGGAGGAAAAGAAGCAAGAAAGAGCCCCGCCTCCCTCTGGATGCCCAGGGACTGTCCTGGGCATCCGGGAGGGGCGGCTAGCACCGTGCCCAGCAGGTGTCCAGCAGTGAAATGGGCCACTTGGATAGCAGCATGCCTGCCATGAGATCCCGCTCTGCAGCCCCCGCCTTTCCTGGGTTTGATCTGCACTTCAAACACCCTGAACCCTGGGTTACTCACACTTTTCTAATTAAAGACCCAAACTGGATTTTCATGTTTGCAGAGAGAGCTTTGACCAAAAGTGTAGGCAGTGGAGCAAAACAGGAAGAGAAGGACCTCTGTTGTTCTGGTTCTTTCTCCCTGCCCCCCCACCCCCACCCAGCCTTCCCTCTAAAAGTACACAGTTGGGGTGGGGGGGGTGCGGGTTGTGTGTTGCAAACAAAATCTTGGCAGCCTTGGCCTCTAAGTCCCCTGGAGCCTGCTTGTGTTCTGTTGAAAGCTCGTCTCTTTTCTTTGGTCCCACAGACACCAACCGCAGTCCAGGTCGGTCCGGGCGGGAGTGGGCTGGGGGCGGAGGGGAGCTGGGTTGAGTCTCTGGGAAAAGAGAAGAAAGCGGCAAAGAACAGATTCTCTGGCACGGCTGCCAAGACAGGAGCCCCAAAGAATGCCTGGGCGTGCTGGGGCTTGCCGGGAACCAGAGCCCCGGCTGGCAGGAGGAGGGTGGACAGCGGAACCAGAATTCAAAGGGGCAGTAGAAGGAGGGGCCTCAGGGGAGGAGAGAGGGAGGTTTCGGTGAATCATATAAATTAAAGACAGAGAGGATGTCATGCCACCTTCACTTCCTTCCTCTCCTAATGGGAATTATCTCATTAGCCCCGAGCTTCCTAGAGGGCTAACGTCCAATGATTCCTGCGATGGAGATTTCAATCCGCAGGCCCCCGTGGGACCTGACCTGGGAGGGGCTCTTAAAGGGACAATAGCCGAAAGACGCGGTTCAAGCTACTTAACACCAAACACTTCCTCCGGGAGTATTGCACGCCCCTCTCCTCCACTTCCAGTGAGAGGAATTTACTGGGAGAACATAGTCACGGATACGGTGACGGACTCTACAATGGCACCCCCATCCCCCCGAAAGAGAAGATAGTCACAATGTAAATGTCACCTGACGTGGCAGAAAGAATTAAGGACCTTAATACGGGGAGGTCACCTTGGATTATCTAGACGGGCCCCAAATGCAATCACATGTGTCCTTGTAAGAGGGAGGAACAGGGAGGCGTGACTCAGAAGTCGAGCCCAGAGCGGTGCAGCCACGAGCCATGGGATGCCGACGGCTTCCAGAAGCCGCGCGAGGCAGGGGACGGCTCTTGTCCAGAGCCTCCGAAGGAACCAGCCCTGTCGGGGCGGAAGGCAAGTTGCAGTTCAGACTTCCGGTCTCGAGGACCGGCTGAGAATCGGCTCATGCTATTTTAAATCGAGTTGGTGGCAACCTGTCACAGCAGCCTGGGAAACTAGCACAGACATGAACAATGTTTTTGTTTTTAAGGATTGTCACCAGAGCCTTATTTCACAGCAGCAGAAGGAAACATTAGAAAAATTCAAAGAACTGCTAAAAAAATAAATAACTATGTCATCGTCCTATAACGAAACACTAAACAACCATGAAAATGTTGTTAAATGTTATTTAATAATAAAGGATTACCATCTTATAACTGAGTGTGGATCTTTGATATTTTCCTCGCCTTTTTACAAAGTTCTCTAATGACGAGCATCTGGTAATTACTCCTGTCATCGGGTAAGGCACGTGTTTATTGGCAGGGTGGCGTGAGGGTTAAGGACGGTTTGATACCTTTCCACAAATAAGAGAAGCAGGAACTGGGGACGATTTTTAGTGGAGACACAGCTCAGACGGAGAACCCGGGGCTGGCAGCCTCCTGGGCCCTGCGGATGTCACGTGTCCCGGCGAAAGGGCTGGACCAGTCGGATCTCCGCCTACAGCTTCCTTTCGCCGCCTTCTCTGCGTCTGCTCCCCTTTCTCTTCTCTTATAAGCTCTTGTCATCAGGTCCCAATGACATCTGCAAAGACCCTTTTTCTAAATAAGCCCCATCCTGAGGTTCTAGGTAGACATGAATGGAGGGGGCGAGGGCCCCTGCAGACACTCTGGTGGGGCCAGACCCCTTTCTCAGTCCACACGATCATCAATTCACTGCAGATGGCTCTATTTTTTTTCCCTCCGAGTCTCAGCGACGTTGCAAGGTCTTCCTTGATCGTTCCAGGTCTCAGGGGTCAATCCCTCTCAGAAGCATCCAGAGGCAGAGGAAGTCAGTCTCCTTAAATGAAGGACCCTCCCGACCGTGAGGGTTGCCGATGTTGGACTGGGTGGCCTTAGGAGAGATCAGCTTTTCCGTGGTTGAAAGGTTCAGGTGGAAAGCACCCGTCTGGAAAGACCAGGTGGGATGCGGAATGAGGTGGTCCCAAAGAGCCAGGCCTGACGAGAGCGAGGACTGCACCCAATCCTCACGGCACAGGGCTGGGCTTAGAAGAGGCACGAAGGAGACGAGATGCTTCCCGCCCCATCGGGGAAGCTCCCTGAAATCCCAGCATTCCTCCTTCCAATGAATGCACGGAATGCTACCGAGCAAAATAAACTAGGGGTCAGGCCATTCGGATCTTCAGCGACAGTCTGTCGAAAACCTCCTTGGTTTACGGCTCCGTGGGGTGCAATCCGACACTCCCATGTGCCCCTCTCCTCTTTGATGGCAAGAAGGTGACAAACCAGGACAGATCACGTGGCAGGCGACACCTAAATCAGCACCCCGATGATGATCGTGTGGACTGAGAAAGGGGTCTGGCCCCACCAGAGTGTCCACAGGGGCCATTGGAGGGTCCCTCGGGAAAACCCAAGAGACGAGGGCCTCCGATCGATCTTTGCTCCTGCCCAGTTCACAAGGACAGGGAGAGAAGCCATCCTGCGCAGCCGCCCCCCCGGGCGGGCTGGCTGTTCGTGCTGGAGCCCAGACAAAGCACACCCACCAGGCCGTGATTTATCAGCTGTGGGAGGCCCGAGAAGCTCTTAAGCCACAGGTGGGTGCCCGTAAAGCCACCCTCCCGGAGGAGCGCAGACCCCGGCCCCGCTTTGCTGCTAATCACCATAAGCAGCCCGGTGCCTCAGCCCCGACCTGGGTGGCCCTCGCCACTCCCAAAGCCTTGTCACGTGCTCGGTGATCTCAGCTGGCCCCACACCAACCCTGTCAAGGAGGCGGGACAGGTGTTGTTATTCCCACTTTGCGGATGGGGAGACTGCTGGGGTGGTTCGAGGACTTGCTCGGGGCCGCCCAGGGAGCACACGTCCCAGCTGCTCATCCAGCTGCTCCTTCCGTGGGCCAGGCCGGCAAAGGGCATCTGACCGTCCCCTCCGTACTGCTCGAGGACTTCAGGGCGGTGCAGGGGCGGCAGCGAGCGCCGGGGGCCGGCTCTGCCCTGCTGCACGCAGGGAGGCGGCGACTCCCACCTCTTCCTGTTCGGCCGGCCTTCACCTCGGCCCGGCAGCCGGTGGGAGGGCACGGACTGGGCGGGGGCCGGCACGGCCTGCGCCCACGCTGGGCTTTCCCCCAGACGCGGTGAAGCGTGCTTTTCTGAGATCCAGGGGGAGAAGTTGCCCCTTGTGTACTTTTCCAGGCATGGAGGAAGAAGAAGAGAGAGCAGAGTTTTTCTGATGTGAACGCCGAGCTCACCTCGGCAAGCCCTGGCCTTCCCGCCCCGCCCCGCGGAGGTGCTCCGAGCTGGGCCTCTGTTTCGCTAAGCGGCTGGGTGACCGCTAGGGCAGCACAGAGCCAGAACGCTGCCCTCCTCAGGAGTTAATGATCCTCAGGTCAGGGACGTCCGTGGGACGCGGCAGAGTCCCCTTCCGATGGGAGCCCTGGACCTGGAGGTCCTCACTGCAGATCCGATCAAGCCCCAGAACCCAGAGCTCTCTGCAGGTGGCTCCCGCAGGGCAGGGCGGACAGGACCGGCCCGTCCAGGGCCCACGCCCAGATTCGGGCTGACCTTGCAGCTCCAGTGTCCCCTTCCTCCTCCGCTGTGGCGTCCGCATTGGCGAGGGATGCTCTGGGAGACACCGGACCACTGAGGCCACCATGAGCTCTGCTGCATTGTCGGGGTGAGGCCGGAGAGTGGCCACGAGCAGGGGAGCAGCTCGTGCGCCAGCCGTGAGCAGCCAGGCCGCCTCCGGCGATCCGGGCCGGCGTCCGGTTCCCATGACACTCTTACTGGCAGCGTTAATAACTAACCACGTCCCAGACAGGTGCTGGCGGCCCGGCCTTAGGAGTTCTCGTCCAGGGCTGAGAGTGAGTCACTTCCCTTTCGCAGTTTGCGAGCAGGCTGAGTCACCGAGGCGGCCCTTCCACACGGGCTCTCAGCCGTCGCCAAGCAGGGTTCATGTCACCCCTTCGACCACCTATTCTCCGGGTCGGCTGGGCCCTGTGGCACTGACCTCAGGGTCTGGACCCCACCGCAGCCCGTGACCTGGCCTCTGCCCCGCCCCCCTTTCATGCCACTCCCTCCACTGGGACAGTAACTCACACTGTCCCATGAGGAACCTGGAGAGATGTCCGAGGGGACGGGGGTTAGGTCAGCGTCGCCTTTGACCGTTACCTTGAACGGGGCTCTCACGTCTTCCCAAGACCCCGTTTGGACACCAAGAAGACTAGACGTAGAAAGTTCCAGAACTGCTGAGCCAAGCTGAGCCACAGGACAGAACTGTGAAGTCGGCTTCCCTACTCGAGGGCAGGACGGAGGCTGGCGGTGGCTGTAAACCACGTCCCGTGGCTGCCAGCACGTGTCCTGTGTCAGCTGGGAGGCAGCACCAGCCACCGAGGCCAGGACACTGGCACCAGGCTCCTGCGCTGGCTCTGGACGCAGCTCTCGGGACGAGTCGCTTGAGTGGACATTAAATGAACACCATCTGGGGAAAGCTCCCCGGGCGCCTCCGCGGAGAGCCCTTCTGTCCTCTCTCTCGTGGTCTTGCTTGTAATATTTTGCTCTTTTAAGAGACAGATGAAGAAAGAGAAACCATAAAAATAAAATAAAAAATCAGGGGAAAAAAAGTCACCGAAAGGGTTCGGGGATTTACTTTTTTTTTTAATCTCAGAAAGTCCCTCTTGCTACCTGGTTTCTAAAACAGACGATAAACACAGACGACATCAGGCTGGATAAGGCCAGCCGTCCCCCGCCAGGGGCTCCCAGCAGGTGCGAGGCTGACAGGTTGAGAAAAGATGACACTGTTTCTATCCTTAGAGGATGAAAACCGAGGAGGAGCAGTGACAGCAGAGGCTGAGCGCGGGGTGTGGCAGGAAACCTGACACCCTGCCAGCTGGTGGCCCTTCAGGTGAACTCCGGGCTCATCTAGATGGGGTGACACGGAGCCCCAGCCCCACCAGCTCTGTTTGTGCCCCGTCTCTGGGGGCGCCCCACTGCATGGCGCCCCGGAACTCGGGAAAGCCGGGGCTTCGGCTGTGTTAGCTCCATGGAGCCCCCCGGACTTTCCGAACTGAGGTCTAAACCTGCTCGCAGTGGCTGTGGCTTTGGCTGGACCCCTGCCGGGCCTGGGGGCCTTTCCCTGCCACGCACACACGCCTCCCACATCGCGGCTGAGGCGGCGGCCAGCCACGCTGCGTCGATAATACTGCGGGCGCAGATGCCGGGAGGGGGAGACTCCAGTCCCGGGGGCTGGCGTGAGAGACCAAGTGAGTCACGACGCCCGCCTGGTGACCATGATGTCCCAGGGTGAAGTGGGAGGCCTGGGGACGGAGCCTGCTGCTGCAGAGACACAAGCCACGGTGACTCACATTTGGACCCGCGGGGAAGTTCCGTCTGTGAGTCCTCTGAATAGCTCTGCTCCCGTCCCCTGGGTGAGGTCACCCCCACTGCCACTCAGAACTGGGACTGCCTTCTTTCTCCCACAGCCCCGGCTGGCTCTCCACTCTCAATTATGGTCATGGCAGAAGTCATCGTTCGAGCCACAGCACCCCTGCCCTGCCCACCGCACACATGATGGATGGCTCTGAGGGAAAGAGTGTGTCCTCCCCGGGAGTCAGATTTTTCCTCTGTAAAAACAGTTCTTCCTCCTGATGATCTCACGCCTCTGGGAACCTTTGGGGCTGCGAACTGCGGCCATGCCGGCTGCAACTGTGGCTAGGGTGTCCCGGCCAGGCGGCCACCATCGCGCGCCACGCCCCAGGGCCACCGGTCTGGGAGTAAACGAGTGCGAGGCGCTGGGTGGGAGGGAGTCCGCGGCGGGGTCGGGGCCGGGAGCTTGGCGGAGTCATCCAGAAAGACACTCAAGCTCGGGAGGAGCACGCAGGCCGACTCCGCTCCGCCCATCATCCCCCCTCCCGGCACCTCCCATGGGGCGCGTTTCTAATCGGCAACGGGTGGGAAGGGGTCTTGGCCTCCACATGCGTGAGTGACAGAGACGTCCCCCAAAGACAGGCACTACGTGTGCCCTAAGGGGCTCTGTTCTCAGCACACTGGCCATCGCAGGACATTTGCCAGTGACCGCCAAGACCAGGTTGTCATGGCCGTAACCTAAGAAAGACACTGCTTCCGATATGAGCACTGGAACACCTTTACCTGCTTCACCTGGATGGTCACTGTGACCGCAGGACAGGACAGACAACAGAGGAATGATGACATTGCTGCGGCTGTCAGGCCCCATGCTCCTGGAGGGAACGGGATGGTGAGTGGACGGCAGGGAGGGACCACGATGCGGGGCCTTGAGAGGCATCGGCCACTCTGCAGTGTGATGACGTCATCGAATGTCCTTTAAGAGCGGCCGGGACCCCTCGCTGCCCTAACACCATTAGACCAGAAAAGCGGGGATTTCTGGTCTCTCTCCTCGTGTACTTTTCCCCATTCCCTTTATTCTTCCTCTTTCACTTCTATTCTTTGCCGCGGAGCCTGCGGCCTGCCCGCGTGACCGCTGGTGGCTTTGCAGGCAGGAAGGAGGACAATGGCCCTCATATTAAGCCACGATCCCCGTGCAAGAGGCTATCCTAAGTGAGGCGGTCACAGCGGTTGAGATTCAGCCACCAAGAAGTTTCATCACGATTATCAGCTCGTTGCCCCATAAAGGTCATTCTACTGCCGTCCGTCCGCGCATGGGCAGGAGAGGGGCAGCCGCCTTCAACGCGCCCCCCTGCGCCCCGCCCTCAGCTGCTCCGTCCTCTCGGCTTCCGTACCAACCCCTAGCAGGTCAGACCACAGCACGCGATGCTCAAATCCTGCTGTCCAGTTCCCTTGGCAGGCGAGCCTGACCCCCCCACCCCACCCCAGCTCTCCCCGGGCTGGGCCTCATCCCCGGTGCTCGGCTCCCCCAGTCAGCTCCAACCTCACCAACACTCACTCTTGTCCTCAAACACACGCCAGGGTCGCTGCTGCCTCGGCCGCGGGGCAGCTGCCCCCTCCGCAGAAAGCTGCCCCCCCAGACATTGGAGGGGCTCGCTCACCTCCTTCCAGCCTGAGCTCGACGTCAGCTGCCCGGTGAGACACCCGCCCTGCTCCGCGCCGCTGCCCGGGCTCCGTCCCGGCCCTGCTCCACGCTGCCGCCCGCGCTCCGCTCCCCGCCCGGCGCACCTGAGCCGCCTGGCCCGCCCGTTTTCACTTTTCCCCACGACGCCATCACCTTCTCATGGACCGGATCCCTCGCTTACTCCCCACTTTGTCATTGCCCTCTTCCACCCCCACCCCGACCCCCAAGGCAAGAGCAGGATCGTTTCCTCTGCCCGGAAGGGTCCTGGCACATGGCAGGCACCCAGTGACTCTGTCAGATGAACGAACGACTGAACGAATGAGGGTGTCCCGGCCATTCGGATGTGCACGGGGTCACCTGGAGGCGGGGGGAGTGGGCTGGCTAGGCGCAGGGCGTTGTTTTCTGGTCGTGTTCTGAAGGGCAGGGCCCACGATGTGCCTGGAAATCCCCCTGGAGTCACTCATTCACGCCGTCTCCCGCCCCCACCCCCGCCCCCACCCCGTCTCACAGCCTGCCAGTCACCCCGACCCAGACAGCAGCAGCGTGAGAATGATTTCAGCTGCTGACTCCGCTGTCCAGGCCCATCCTCCCACCAGGTAAACCGCACCACTGTCTGAGCACCGAGTCCGCACGGGACCCCAAGAGGAGCCCTGAAGAGTGACGGGGAGAAGGAAACACGCAGGTAACAAATAAGAAGCCCGGGTCCCGGCCACGCCCACTCCCAGGCCCGGCCCTGTGGAGGCGAAGTCTGCGCTGCAGGCGAAGGCGTGGCCGGTGCCAGGGGCCCCGCGGCTGGGGGTGGGCGGGGCTGGCGACCCCCGCGGAGGGTGCGGTGGGTACAGAGGCAGGGTGGGCTCTGTGCCAGTGCCGGAGGCGGGGTGCAAGGCGAGGGAGCTGGGCTGAGAGGGTGCAGATCCGAGTGGGAAGTGGCGGGTGACGAGCCTGGCCGCCCAGTGAGAGGCGGCTGCTGAGAGGGGAAACGCCGGGTTCGCGCGCTCGCAGCCGAGGGTCACGTGACGCATACGGAGTTTAAGCAGGAGGCTTAGGAGAAACTCACAGCGTTCCAGATGGCCCTACGATCCCTTTTAATTCCGCCATCAGCAGCACTTTGGGAAAGAAAGACTGCCATCCCACAGGCCGGAGTCCCTAGCGGGTATCCCAGCTTAGGCTCCCCAAGTCAAGGCCGGGGTGGTGGCCTGGCACGAGAGAAGAGAAGGCCAGATCAGGAAACGCGGTGGGGTAACTGGCGGGGCTCCATGTCCTGGCAGCGTGAACCCCACCAGCCACCTTCCTTCTCAGCGATCCGCGTGGAATAAGACCGTCCAGGAGGCAAACCAGCAGACCGGGCATCCGCGGCGACCCGGGTGTTCCACCTGCGTTACCTCGTTTCACTCACCATCTTCCGGAAGGCTTAGTGGTTTACCCAGCGTCATCTCCGGACCGAGGGGAAAAAGCAAAAACCAAGCAACACGAAGTGGACTGTATGCCTAGCACGCCCCAGGCGCTGTGCTGGGCGCGGAACCCTGCGCATCCTCTCACTCCGAGCCACACCACGGCGGGGGTTATCCTCACTGTCCCCCTTGTACAGATACGGACACCTAAGTCTACAGCAGGCAAGGTCACCCGCCTGCGGTCACGACGGGAAGAAACCGTGCGCGTGGGATTCGGATGCGGGCCTCCTGCGTCCGCGCTCCTTGCCGCCACACGGACAAATGGGGGCACGTTTGCAACGTGTCCCACCCAGTGCTAGAGCCCTGCATTGCGACACGCAGCACGCCCTGTCCCGGGCTCCAGAGGAGAAACAGAGACGGAGGCTTTGCTGCCTCCAGTCGAACATGCCTACGTTCTGAGCTGCCGGCTACCTCGGCGGTCCCGATGGGTGAGCGTGACCGAGGTTTACAGCCAGCAGAGCAGTGCCATGAGCGGGACGGTGGGGTCTACACAGCTGTGGGCAAACTCAGCCCTTGCAGCCAGGGAGTGGCCGCGTCCACACCCTGCTTTGTTAGGACCAGACTTCGGTGGGCAGCATTCCAGATGGCCCTACGATCCCTTTTAATTCCGCCGTCGGTGTCTGAAGATTCTGCAGGTCGGCAGGTGCAATCCATAGGTTCCTCTGGCCCCTGGACCTGCGGGCTTTGAGCCACCCACCTGGCGGCTCTCCCTGCATGCTGGAGGCAAGACCTCCCTGTCCCGCTTCGGGCCCTAAGTGTCAAGAGCAGGCGCATGTTGCACCGGGCAGCCGGAGTGACGCACGGTCACTCGGAGCAGAAAGAGAACACAGCGCTGGTGCGGGCTCTGGCTTTGACCCCTGGCTCCCTTGCTGACGAACTGCACTGCCTTGGGCGAATGCCTGAATCTCGGTTTCCTCATCTGTAGACTGGGTATAACAGGACGGACCTGCTAGGGGTGTGAGAGGTGAGAAAGCTCAGCTAAGTTAAAGCCGTGAGAACACAGCCTGGCCTGGATCGATGGCGATGGCTCTTTGTACTCATTAACCTGTGTCTCTGGTGGCTAGCGGCGAGGCTCCTGCCTCTGCTCTCTGCTCTGGGCTGGCACGTAGGTGTGTTAGGGTTGCCGGGGCAGGAGGACAGACCGCAGAAAGAAAAGGACCCCCGAAGCCAGAAAGCAGGGGAGTGGCTGCAGTAGGGTTCCGTGTGGCCTCCACTCACCTTCCTTTTTGTCCTGTCTTGATTCGAAGCACTTACACCTAGGTTGGCCACAAACCTCTGATTTCACCTGGAAAAAAGAAGGGAGAGAGTTACATCAGGAGACAGGATAACGAAACTCATCTTCCAACTTAAACAATGGGGGGGGGTCTCTCAATGTCAGACGGCCTCCCAGGGACGGAGGACTTTAACAGCTGTTTATTCTTCAACACAGAATAAAACCATGTGAATTCGGAATAAAGGGAGAAGTCCATTTCCTACGTCAGCCACGGACATGGCAAACTGAAGAATCCTTTCAAAGAAATATAGGTTGTCACCATAATAAACTCGACCTGGAATAAACTAAGACGTGAATAGACAGTATTTTTTTTTCAAGTTATAACAAAACAAATTCACGATGGACCTTTATTGCAACATAATCTATTGCCACAATCCCGTGGTCTGTTCTTATTGGGTCTTTCACTCAAAGGCAACTTTTGCACTATTTCTGAGTTCTTCTATGTCCTGACATAGGTCTGAATTCATTGAACGGGGTAACACATGAGGAACACCTAGCTCAGCGCCTGGCGCCTACCGCGCGCTCAGTGACTATTAGCTGGACTTTCACTGATTTTACTCCTTTGTGGGCTTCTGGAGAGGAAGGCCATTCCACGCCCTCCACACCAACCCTGAGCAGACCGGCAGAGGTACCAGCGTGGCTGCTGTTCCGGCCGAAATATTTCATCTTTAAATCCGACCTCCGTTCAACCTAATTCAGACACCGGGAAGAGTAGTATTTCAAAAGGTGTTTAAAGATAATAGCCCCATTCTAAGCTTCCCCATCATTAGGCTCAGAGAAATCACTCTAGACCCTTAGGTTGGAAAACGAAAACACAGGGAAGAAAGAAAAAAGGGGAAAAATAACACCATCAGATTTGAAACAGAAAACTCGTAACCTTCACTCACAAGAGGAAGGATTGTTTGGGTGGCGTTTTGTCTTCCCGCTGGGCGCACACATGCATCGCCTCGGGGCCCGGATCATTCCAGCGGTTTCTAGAGTTACTGAGGACAGGGGCTGGGCTGGTGCTTTGCAGCCACCAATCGACCCATGGCGGCCACCAGGTTGGGCCCCCACCCCCCATGTGCCCGCACCAGCTCCAGCTCCCCCAATCCTTGGGGACACGCATTGGCTGGACCCGGCTTCCTCTACGACACCCGTGAACTCATCCCGGGACCGACCTCAAATGCAATGTAGGGCTCTTGACGACGGGGCAAAGCACTCAAGGATTTTAACTCCCATGAACCACGTGACACTTGGGACCTAGACAACTTGCGAATGCTAGAAAACTCATTGAGAAAGCCACCAGACACCCTCCGGTTCCAACGCCAGCACCGGAATGGATTCCTGTTCCCGTCATTACTGTTTACAAAGCCACCCCTCCCCCATCACCTCCTCCCTCACCCCCCTGCCCGACCCATACTCAGTTTACTAGGTGGGAAGCATCCGATAAACTCATTCACAGCTAAGAAGGCAAGGGAATGGAAACGGTTACAGCCTCACCCTTCTAGGGGAGATATGAAATTTAACACAAGTACATTTACAGGGACCCTGCCCTGTGGCGTTTCAAACAGGCCAATTCCTAGTGGACACTGGGCGGAGGTGGGGAGGGGGAGGGGGAGGGGGAGACCGGAGGGCAGCTTCTTTAAATCCTACGGTGGTGGGGGGGTGGGGGGGAAGATGGGGAGGGGAGAGAAGGTTCTTACAGCTCAGGTCCCCCTGGTCCCGGACTTGGCTACTCACCAAAATCCCCGCCCCCCTCCCCCGGGCAGCTGGAAAATCGCACTGACGCTGAGTGCTCCCCTTAGCGGCTCTGACTCGTACCAAGCCAGGTCTGGGCACTGGGTTTTGAAAATGTTTTCTAAGTTCCCCGAGTAAGTCTACCACGCAGCCAGCTTTGAGGGTCATCTGGAGACTGTGCCCACATTCCAGTTCAGTGGTCTGAGGTGGCAGCCTGAGGTGCTGCTTTCCTGACAGGCTCCCGGGGGACCCGACGCCGGTGGTCCACAGAGCCACTCTGAGTAGCAAGGGCGTAGAAGGGATCCCCACAAACACCTTCCTTATGACCCCTCCCCAGAAACCTCAGGCTAACTGACTCCCCCCACCACACACACACACACACACACACACACTCTCTCTCTCTCTCTCTCTCTCTCTCTCTCTCTCTCTCTCTCTCTCTGTCTCTCTCTCTTCCCCAAGGCTTTCTCCTCCTGGGGTAGAAACCGCCATTTCTCCAGAGGGCCCGGGAGACCCGCCCAGCTGACTCCTGGAATGTCAGATGGGTGAGAGGGACATTCCTCGCATCCCAGGAGACCGCTGCCCCCTCCCCTCGCTCCTCCAGCCCAGCTCTAGGCGATGCAATGCCTGGAAGCTCTGCACCAAACAGAGCGGCCAGTGTCTGTGCTGCTCCTCGAAACAAGCAGGGGTCTCTCTCCCTGGGGCATCTCGTGCAGCCACGGCCGGCGCGGGCAGGCGGAAGGCGCGGGGCCTCCCGGGTGCCTGGGTGGACCCTGGGCCCTGCCCCGCTCTGCTGCGGCCCTCCGGCTTCGCCATCTGCCACGTGGAGCCACGTCGCGGCTGCATGCACACGGCCTGCCGTCGTGGCCACACACCCGGCTCCCACTCACTGCCTTTCCCGTCCTCGGCGTGCACAGTGGTGGGACAGGGAGCGGATGGCACTCCCTCAGAAGGGGGCCAGCTGCAGCACGGCAGGCCTGTCACCTAACCTCTGAGGGAAGCCGGAGACTGCGACTGGCTCCCCACAGCCTGTCCCCAAAGGTCCCTCCCCTCCTCCCACCAGTCCTTCTAGACATCTGCGGGGATGCCTTGAGCCAAACACCACCTAGTGGTTCTCGGCCCAACCACCTCCACCAAGATGGAAGAGCCTGTTCTTCCTGGAGACTTCTCACTGAGGAGCGAAAGGCCCAGACGGTGAGGCCGCCAGAGGCAGTGACCCGAAACGCGCCCCACACCGACCTGCCGCCTTCCCCGAGTGTGCCAGCCACGCTGTGAGCCGCACTGACACCCCCAGGCCACACGCTGCAGGAGGAGACCAAGGAAGAGTGGGGTAGGACAGGGGACTTTAAGACTTACAAGGCAAGAGCCCCCCACGATCAGAGGGGAGAGACTTCCACAGAACAGGCCAAGTAGTCGTCAGGGTGCCGAACTCCCGGATCCCATTTCTGGGATCCTACCAAAGGCCGACACCTGATGAGCACAGGAGTCAGTGCCCAGGACCCGCCATACTTTTAAGGGCCCACGAGAATGTTCCAATTTCTTTTCTAATCAAAAGGAATAAAATGACCATAGTACAAGCGCCTATATGACAATGCATCGCGCCTGGATTATATTCTTCCTTATGCCACTGCAGTCCGAAGATACAATTTTTAATGTTTTCCTTTTTATGGAGGAAGGGGCTCACGAAGACCGATGAGCCTAAGGTCAGGAGCATGATAATTCATCTCTGAACTTACCCACCTCCTTCCAATCGCTGAACTTGCCATTGCCAGCCTTTATTCAGACCCTGTGTTGAATGCCCCCGCTGACGCCCGCCCCCCACTGATGCTCTTTCTCCAAGACCTCCACCCCAGCCCAAAGAGCCTCCCCACCAACTGCCTCCCATGGGTTCACCCTTTCACCCCAGCTCTGTGAAAAGCTTCTCTGTTCTGTCCAGGTGTGTTGAGCCTCATTCTGAATTGGCAGCCGGTCCAACGGCTACCACCCCCGCATGTGTGGGAGGCTCCCAGTCAGACTGGGCCGAGCAGACCTCTGAAGGCCAAACACACACACTCAGCCCCCTGCAGCATAAACATGGAACACACATCACACCCAGGCCTGTAAAAGATAATTATACAATCTGATCTGGCAAATTAGAGCCATAGAACTGTCTAATTCATACAATGAATTTGAGGGTTGGATCAGCAGGAAAAATTAACCTGGATCTTTATTGGGATTTGCCCCCAGGTCAGGATTGGGGTTGATTTATCTTTTTTATTTTCTTACGGAGGGAGGGTTGCCTTCCCTGCTGCCCGCCCCTCCCCCTCCCCACCTCATCCCCCTTTGGCATTTAGACAAGCAAGTTGCCGATGGTCTTTCCCACTCCGGGTAACATTACATAAAGTACCAACTTGGAGGGATGATGGACAGATAGATGATAGATAGATAGAGTCTTCAAAAAGGAAAAGTCGGGGCATCCCAAACCCAAATCAAGGGCTTCATTAATTGGCACTAACTCAATACAGACTGAACAGAAAAACTAACACTCCCAGATGGCAAATTTATCTCCTTATGATTCTGACCCAACTCTGAAACGTTTACCTGGAGAATACTCACATACACACGTTTCTCTAAATACCTGTCTCTCTCTCTCTCTCTCTCTCTCAGGAGTCTTTCAAGACAACAATGCTATTTACAAGAATCAGTGCCCAACTCCTGAGCTCATTAAACAGCCGGATCAGCACGGAGTGGTTAGCACAGTGCCAGGACAAGTTGCCACCGAGCGAGGATCATCCTGCATCTAACTAAAACAAGCACCAGCACAGAGTAAGCTTTCCCCGGTCTTCCCTTCTGCCCCTTTCTGGATGTTTCCCCTGGGGAAGACAGGTCCCCACCCAGACTCCTAAATCAGCCCTGCAAATGAGCACACGCCCAGGGCCTCAGAGGCCAAGCCGTGGCCAAGGCAGAGGAATTTAGCACCGAGCCCTCAGCAGCCTATGCAAATGAAGGCCCGCCTGAGAAATGAGGCTGTGAGATAAGCAGAGGCCTAGGCAGCGTTCCCACCCTTAATGCCAGTGTGAGGCACCCAGGAAATTTAAAACCTCTTCCTCTCCCTGAGAATGACCTAGCCCCAAGCAAAAGTGCACACTGTTCGTGCCGTTCTGGCCTCACGAGCACGTTCACCCTTTAATTGAAACGGCATGGGAGCCAAACCCCGCTTCGGATGAGGACTTATTGTACGTGGGCAACCTCGCCTGGAACCTCTACATCGGGGTGAGGATATGTGTGTGTTTAGGTCCTCAAAGACAATGACTTGACGGGAAAATGAACCAATTCTGACAACGGCCTTGGACTTGAGACTATGGAAACGTGGTTTTCCTGTGCTGGTTCGTAGGGATTCTGGGGGACCCGGTGAAGCGTGGGGGAGAGGGGAGCCGGAACGTGCAAACTTCCCGTGGGCTGCACTGCCGTCTTCACAGAGACCGCCAGCCAGGTCTCGGACTCCGAGCCCAGGACGGCCGAGACGAGCGTGCGCTTTTCGGAAGGAGCTACGCGCCCGCTCAGGTCAACGGCATTGAGGAGCCTCGGAAGAAAAGCGCCCCCCTTCCTGAACAGGGACTGCGGTGGCAAGAGCTTCATTCGTACCTGCCCATCCACTCTATCCATTCCCGGGCGGGCCAGGGAAGAGGACGCCAACGAACCAGCACAAACGGTGCCGGGCAGTGCCACAGGAGCGACGGTTCCGAGCACACCGGCGGGCGACCGGTATCACGGCGCACGCATGGCTTCCAGAGTCGAGGAGGCCGAGGCTGAAATCCCAGCTTGACCTCTGACTGGCTGTATCACCCTGGACCCCTTTCTGGGCACCCCTTTTCTCACCTGAAAAACGGGGAGAGCAGGAGTGGCCATTCTTTGCCACCGGCGAGCCTTCCACAACTGTTAGCTGCCATCAGGGTTGGTTTTTCTATCGGAGGCTCTACGCTCGTCTCTATCCCACAGGCTGGTTACTGGCACTGAACTAAACCATGCGTTCCACAGAGCAGTCTATTTCCTGGCCCGCAGTAATTAGTCAGGAAGTGTTAGCTATTGCTATTATTGTAAATATACAATATAGAATTGCACAGATTCTCAAAACAAACCTAGAAGGAGAAAGCGAAAGGTTAAAAATAATCATCTCTGGGCAGTAAGTTCACGGGTGATTTGTTTTCTCGTTGCATGACTACAGCGAACAGGCATTGTTTGGCGAAGGGGGAAAAATGCTTTGGTGTTTAAAAACTAATAAAAATAAAATGGACATTCATTGTCTTGAACTAGAAATGAAACTATAAATGCAATAAAAAAAAAGTCAAAACAAAAGTTGCGAGATTGTGAAATCAGAAACAGCTTGTAAAATAGGGATAAAGAGCTGCAAGCTTGACCCAGAGTTGGGGTTCGAGGTGAGACCCTGCAAGGGTGCGCTTGGGACCTCCCGCATGACCCGAGGGACCCTGGGAGAGACACGCCCAGGAGGCATGAGCTGCCGGGTGAATCAGAGGCAGCCGTAGGTCTCACTGACAGGAGAGCAACATTTCCCACCGGAGGGTTCAGTCAATGTTGGCTTGAACCATGAATTTGACCGAGAACCCTAACCCGGCTGACAGGACACCGGCCGCAGGGTTGAGCGGACCTGCTCCGTGGCATTTTCCAAATACCTGTGCCACTGCGGACAACCGGCTCTGATGACATTCGCGTTTCGGTTCAGGACCTGTGGTCCAGAGCACGTCTCGGGGCCTGTTGCACAACCCTAGGCTGGATACGGGGCCAGACTCCACTGACACAGCCCGCAGAGGCCATGCTGGGAACAGGTGCCTGCTGCTCCGTGCACGCGTGGGAAAGAAAGGGGGTTCGAGCCTGAGAACCGGGACCCCGTCCGAGCGCCCAGGGCCCTGCGGCTGCCCCGCCTCCCCTTCTCGGTTCCTCTTCTTCCTCCTGGGCTCAGCACAGAGAGGGACCCCGAGGCTCAGCCCTCAGCCCGGCCGAGCTCGCATCCTCTCCCCGCATTCCCGAGGATCCCCCGAATCTCTTGCCCCTGTCCTTTGTCCTAAGCCCCAGTGTGGGCCAGCTGCCTACAGGGCAGGATGATCACTGATTCCCAAACAACTTCAAATTTCTCACATCCACATGGAACTCATTCTGTGCCCCTCAACGAGGCTCCCCTCGGAAGCCCCCCGCGCAGGTGAAACCAACTTCACACTCTGTCGCAGAGATGAGCCGCCCTCCCCTACTGTCCTCTGCCCGGTCATTGGCACGCAGTGTACGATGGCGCCCTCTTTCCGTTGCCCGGAATGAATGAATGTTAGTGTCCCTATGAGAAGGATAAGGTAAGGGACCTAAGGAAAGACTTAGAGCGTGCTCCAGGTCACGTGGCCGGTAAGCAGTTGAGGCAACTTCCGCACCAAGCTGCCCAGCTCCAAGGCGAGCGCTGAGAGTGACCTTGCTGCTCGGCCGTCCACTGCGGCAGCACGGCCCCGCCTGGGCTCCTTGACTTCGGACTTGCCTGCTCCGGTCCGCTCGCTACCGCCCTCCCAGCTTATCATTCGAAAATATCAGTGAGCTCCGCCAAACCCTGCTCGATGCTGTCGGTGGCTCCCTGCTGCCTTACATGCACGGACCAAGGTGTGACGCCTGGAACCGGAGGCCGCTGCACTCTGACCTCGTCTCTCGGCAGCCTCGTGGTAGGACTTCTCTGCAGGCATCTTATCTAATCTCTGCTCCCCACACCTGCGGCACCTCCTCTGCTCTACCTCTCCCCAACACCTTCCCCGTAAGCCCAGCCCAAGTCCCACCCTCGACGAGAAGCCACTTGACTTTCCGGCCCTCAGTGGTGGCTCACGCGTGAGCCACAGACTTACCGCCTGTACCCCACCTTTGCACTAAACGTAAGGGAATGGAGGGGACAGGTTATCTACCCTCTCTCCCCAAGAAGACTTTACATTTTTAGGGTGAGCAGTATGCCTCATGCGTTTGAATTCCTAAAAGCCTAGTACAGTGTGCACATCATTAATCGGAGCAGCCAGGCTACTGCTGCGTGCCATGCTCTCTGGCCCCTGCCACTCTGTCAGTGAAGGTGACAGACCTCAGCAGTGGCAAAGCTCTCTCAAGCTGCTCTTGGTGGCTCCCTGACCTCTCGAGTCTCGTCCAGTCCCCCTCCATCTGTAGCCGCTAACCCTGGTCCGACTTGGAACTCGCCCCTGGATCTTCGTGGCACAGTCTCTAACACGAGCTTAGAGACAGAGCCCAACCCACTGCGCGCTAAAAAAAAATGTCGCAAGTGTACAAGTCGGGTTTTCTCTTTAAAACCACATCTTTGCCTCTAGGGACCCCTTCTGAATGCAGCGTCCTGCCCACGACCAACGCAGAGAGGGGCGTCCCTCGAGGCCGGCCCAGTCTGCGTGAGGCTCACCCACGGACAGCGTGCCAGGCCCAGGTCCCCCCACCCTCCCGCCAAGCCTTGGCCCCCGTGTGTCGGTTTCACTATGTTTAAATGGAAAATAAAATGCTCAACTCAAAAACACTTTTCCAATGATATTTTAAGGAAAAATGAGATCACAGAAAACCAGGGAGGTAAATTTAAATGGTGTGACCCCCAAGCAACATATATACATATATATATATTTTTTTCAAAGAATTCCCTGAAAGGCTTGTTCACCAGATGATGGGGTGATACATCTGGGGAGACCTTCGCCCTAGAGACCACCTGGGCAGCCGCAACACTTACGCGGCCACGGAAACCTCTCGCGATGCTGCAGGAGCCCACGCCCTCACTGCAAACAGCCTCCTCCTCTCTGAGGCACACGCGAGCCCCGAGGTCCCCCAGGTTTGTGAAAACGGCCCACAGCCCCCTCGCCAGCCAGGCCGACACCCTGCCTCTGCCAGAGATACCAAATATTTCCTAAACCCGCCCCAGGCACAGCTCACTGAGCTATGAATAGCTATTAACATGAACTTGCGGCATTAATTAAAAAACGTTCAGCCAGGCAAATTCTCATACTTTTAAAAAGTCATTTGGGTAATCGCCTTTCCATGCCGCAAACTTTCCGAACGGACTGACAGGTTGACATTTCACACTGTTGTTTGTTTTAATCAAGAAGCGGGAAGGAGGCAATATGGTGCCCGGTTCGTTTTTCAGGTGCTTTGATTTATTGATTGGCAAAACCCCCACGTAACAGCGGCTCGAGAGAGGCTGGGGGAGAAGGAGGCCGCTGCCTCCGGGGGTTGGTGTCTGGGCTGGTGAGAAGGGAAGTGGCTCCAGATCATCGACAGGAGCCCCCTTCCTTCCTCTCCCCTCCCCTACTCCAGCTCCCAGCCGCCCCCTGGGCGCACCGGGAACCTCCCCACCCCCACCCATTCCTCTCTCTACTGCAGAGGGGCTACTTCCTGAACCCATACCCAGTGGGGTCGGTGCTATTTCAACAAATTTAGGAGTCGGGGGCAGTGGAGACTAAATTCTTAACGGTTCTCGAACTGCTTTCTTAAAGCGGCAGAACATGGAATTGGGCTGTACCGTGTGGGTTTGAACCCCACCCCCACCATTCACAAGCCTTGGACCTCCCTGGGCCTCGGCTTCCTCGGCTGTCAACGGCACCTACGTGCCAGGTCGTTCCGAGGGTTAGACAACTTACTATTGGTAGAGACGGTGTCTGGAGCATAATACATGCCGCACGCATTATTAGTTGAAAAGGCTTCCCTCCTCCCTGACGCACTGGCGGATGGGGGCGTGCAGGGCAGGGGCCTTGTCCTGTCCTCCCAGGGAGCCGCCGAGGCCCCTCCCAGGCCCAGCAGGAGCTCAGGGGGACGCAGTTTGACATCCTCAGGACGGAGGACACCCGACTTTTCCATCCGACACCATAAGCCTGCACGCGTTACGAAGCCTTTTGTGGAAAGACACATGAGTGTCCCGGGAAGGTGGCCCTGGGCACTCCAGCTGCCTCTCCAGGTCCCTCCACCCCGCACCATGTGGGGGGCTGGCAGACCACAGATGGCCATCCAGGGTGAGGCACGGGGCTTGTGTGGAGGCGCACGCTCACTGCCCAGCACACGCGGGGCCAGGCCGGGCCTGGCCGGCCTGATGGACATCGACAGCGGCCACCACGCCTCCCCTACCACCACGGAGCCTTCCGGAAACCTTACAAGACCCAGGTGGGCAGAGACCTCATCTAAAATCACTGCACACCACACGGGCATTTCGATGTTGATCAAGCACCTACTGTGAGCTAGTTATTAGACCAGGTGCCAGAAATACGAAGCAGAAAAGGCAGGTCCCGGGATCCCCAGAGCCAAAAGGATGATGACAAAAACAATCGATGCTCATATTTTGTGACATGTCTTATAACGAATTACGTGTGTATTATACAATGGTATACGTTATATAAGCGGTATACTATATACGTATGTTTGTATTATACATGTCACGTATGTATGTATGTAATATGCCCGAAGTGTACAGTGACCATGGGGGAAGGGGTCCCCACATCCCTAATGGTGGGCGAGGGCATCTGGACAGGCGAGGAGGGACATGGCTGCAGGGTCATTTGCCAGGGGACCTGCTTGTTTTAGTGGCAAGAAAAACGCTGGGCCTATCTGGGTATGAATCACCACTCCGGCAGTCTTTAGCTGTACCGTCGTGGGCTTTTGAGCTCGGGTTGGCGAACACCAGTTAAAAGAGTGTAGACACCCCCAGGCAGGCAGGCAGTAGGTGATCAATGAATCGCCACGGGGAGAGAGCGAGAAAGGTTGGCAGAGGCAGCGATCCAACGAGGCCACCGGGAGGGGCTCGGCTGAGCTCAGAGACGGACGAGCGAGCGCGAGGCCCTCGGGGGAGTCCATGGCGGCACAGCCCTGACCCTGTATTTATGCCGCGTTATCATCAGCAAAATCGGGACCATCGTTCCTCCTCCTTCCTGTCTCCCTAGGATGTCTGGGGACACACGAGACCCAAGCTGGGGTGGGGGGTGGGGGTAGAGATCTGCGATTTCAGAAGAAAGACAAGCTGTGAGCTGAAAGGTCGGTTATTTCACTTGTGGAAGCCACGTGTGGGCAATGGTTGTGGATTTCTCTGGGTTTATCAGAAAATCCCCCAAAGAAAAGAGATTATTTAACTGAGACCAGGAAAGAATCTGCAGATATTTCAAAATATTAAATGGGATTCCTCAAGCCCCATAATACGATGCTTCCTTTTCCAGGCTTGGCTGATCTTAAAGCTGCGAGCTGTGACCAGGGCCCGATTAATAAGAAGGTTGTTGAACTTGACTCTCTTGGTCCCATGCGACAGGCCCCTCTCAGAACCGGGCAGCCAGGGAGACCCAGCCTGGCGCCTTGCCCAGTGTGACACCACTGGTTTCTGGGCCATGTTCGGAGCGCGATTTTCAGAGACAAGTTCTTTAAGTTGAGAGTCGGAGGTGAGACGACGATGAGCCTCAGTCATCACATTCCAGGCTTCGGATGAGACCCAGGACTTGTCAGGACGCAGGCTGTGTGCCCGCCAGTCGACAGACGCGATTATCCTAGGAGGAAGGCTGGAGGGGATGGTGAGCAAAGCAGGCTGGAGAGCCGAGCATGACGGCGGGACATGAGCAAGCAAAGTCTGGTCGACTTATGGAGGGGAAAGGTCCAGTTCATAACTGGGAGGAGACTGGGTATTTCAGAAAGACGTGGGCGGAATTTCAATTTCCAGACCTCCCCGCAGAGGACCACCGGTTCCGGGACCGCTTGGCACCCTTTCCCCTCCTCCCGCCTGGCGGCTCTGAGCTCCTGCAATGCTCCCTCCCATGGCTCCTGTCAATTGCCAGCTGGGTCTATAGTATACGAACTTGTGGAGCTGTCTTGCTGCCCCTGCCAGGATGGAGGCCCCTTGAAGGCATGGTCCCACAACCAACTCCTCTTTTCCTGCTGCTGGGTTAACGTAACACCCTTCAGAGTGTCACCTTAAGAGATTGCACTTCCCCAAACTTCCTCCGCTGCGGATGGGGACGGAGATTATCCTGCCGTCCTGCGTGCGGGAAGATGTGGGGGAGTCCAACCCTGCCGCCCTCGGATTCCGGACTATTCCTAGTGAATAACAGGCAAGATATAACACCACGTGGCCAAGAGGTTGTTGAGAGAACTGGAGGCTGTAACTTGTACCACTAAGTGGCTCAGAAGCCTCATGAGCTAGGGGAGGCAGCATCTTCCACCCCTTCCTTGCTGTGAGCGAGCGGTGGCTATTGCATAGCTTTAAAAATGCACAGCATCTGCCACCAAGTAGACGAGGCAGCTGGGAACTCAGAGATGCATCGGAGACGAGAGCCACGCAGCTCTGAGAGCAGGTTCTTGGTCTCAGCACGAGAGACGGGAGACGTCTGGGGCCGGGCCATTCTCTGCGGCGGGGGCCGGGCCATTCTGTGCGGTGGGGGCTGGTCCGTGCACTTCAGGATGTAGGATGTTGAGCAGCTTCCCTGCTCTGTACCTACTAGATGCCTGCAACGTCCTCCGGTTGCGACAATCAAACGTGTCATTGTCAAATGTCCCCCAGGATCTCCCCTGGTTGACGACCACTGAGCTGGAGTCAGTTCAGCCGCTGATTAGCAACGGGACTTGAAGACTGTCAGGGAACTTCGCATCTCAGAGGCCTTTGGTTTCCCATCCATGAGATGAGACCAGACGATATCGGTGTTCCCCAAAACAGGGGCACTGCACCATCTGGAGGTCCCCGAGATCACTGCTGGTCACACCCGGACAGGGCATTCGGTCACACCGAGTCACCCAGGAATGCGTTTTCCCTTTTATAGCTCTTTTCATTCTGACCGGAGCAGGAAGAGCGTCTCCACGTGGCGCTCTGAGCCGCTGACACCGCCGCAGTTCCGGCTGTGGGATAAGAGAGGGGGCGATTCTCCGGCTCGGAGCTTTGGGGAAACCACGAGACCTACATCTTCAATCACTGTTGGTTCATCACATCTTCTATTTACGTCCATGACCCTGGATTCCATATGCGACAGTGACGTAGAGTTTCTTTTTAAAATACGTTTAAGTAAAATATGAAGCCATCTACAAAAGTATTAAGAAAGTAATAACGCATGTCCCGGTGGCAAAAATCGCGAAGGTCTTAGAAAGGTTAACTCTGCCCTTCTCCCATAAACTTCTATATGAGGCTGCATATTAAACTCAAGACTTGAGGCGGTATTAATAATTTGGAAATTCTTGAATCTGAATTCCCTCTGTTGTCCTGCTGAAAAGGTTGGCCATTGGTTCTATGCTGTGGGCTAAACAGTGCATCCCCCCAAATTCGTACATTGAAGTCCTAACTCTCAGTATCTCGGACCGTGATGTCATGTGGACGTAAGGTCCCTGCAGATATAATCAGCTAAGATGAGGTCACACTGCAGTAGGGCAGGCCCTTAATCCAATACGGCTGGTGTCATTATAAAAAGGGGACATTAGAATACAGACGCACAGGGAGAATGTCGTGTCAAAGCGAGAGCAAACCCCGGTCTGATGCCTCTACGCGCCAAGGAACATCGCAGACGGCCAGCAAAGCACCAAGGGCCGAGAGACAGGCCCTGTTACCGCCTTGGCCATGAACTTCCAACCTCCAGATCTGTGAGACGATAAATTTCTGTTGTTCAAGCCACTAGGCCCATGGTACCTGTTGTTATGTGAGCTACGGCAGACTAATACCTCATCTTAAATTAGTTTACCAGTAGTCTGTACTCCCGAATCTCCTTACCAAGCAGGAAATGCAGACACACTTGTCAAAGAATTTGTGTTCTTTCAGAGATGGGCACTAATGATAAAAAGAGGTCTCCCTCCCCAAAACAAACAAAACTCCCCACACTATCTGTTCTTACATACATACATCTTTACACGTTTGCCGTATTTGTATGTTTACCAATTGTCTAAATTAAAATTTCCTCATTGCTTTCTCTCCTCCGGCGACCTACAGCCTGTCAGTCTTGAGCTATGAAATATGGGTGCCCGGCTTCAGCCTAAAAGGAGGCGTTGGGGTGGAGGCGAGGCCGAGCCTAGAACTCGGGGCTCCTCGCACGGTCGTTACCTGTGGGAGTCAGGCTGTCCTTCCTCCCTAAGATATCCTGGGTCTCCCAGGCATGCCTTCAGACCAGCTGGGCCTTTCAACCAGAAGACTGGCTATCTGAATGTGCTCAGAGGAGACCCCAGAGTTCCTAATAAGTAAGCATCTGAGACTTCACGACCAGAAGCAAACTCTCACTTTAGAGGGGTGCTGTGGTGAGTGACAAAATGCAGAAACTGCAGACACCGCCGACCCAACGGGGTCACATGATGGGCAGTCACGTGAGTGACCAGGGCCATCTCTCACACAGCCGACGGCGGAAGGAAATAGAGGTTTTACCTTATGAAACACTAGGTCAGAACCCAAGGCTTTTAGATACACGCCCAGTAGCCAGGAGACTGCGACTCCATCTTTCTGGTTAAGAAAGCTGTCCCTCTAATTATTCGTCTCTGTAATAACAACAATGAATCGACAAAACTCACGATCCGCTTACATTTTCTTCCACCTAAAAATAAATGCATTGTCATCCCACAGCTCTGTTTACGACTGTAAGTTTGAGAGATCAATAACCAGGCGGAATGTGAAATGAAAATCCTTCTGTTTCCCTTCCACGAAAGTCGCCAAGTATAAACCGGAACCAATAAGAAGGCAGGAAGCCGGAGAGCCGGCCCGCTGCCCGACGGCGGGCCTGGGTCAGCCCGCCATGCGGGCCCTGCCCCCAGTGCCCACCTTGGAGGCGGCAACTCGAATGCCGACTGGGCATCCGCGGTGTGATGGCTGCCGTGCTGGGCGCCAGGACTTCATCAGTGACGGAGCCGATGCAGCCTTTGCTCATGCCGCTTGCTCACGTTCCACACGGGGCCCAGGTCATGAGCGGGCAAACACAAACGCTCGCTCGTGAATCACAAAACCCTTGCGAAGAGAGACAGAAGAATGATACAGGGGCCAGAAGTGCGCGACGGTGACGGCCAAGTCCCTTCCAAGGCAACGACGTTCGGCTGATAACCTGAGATTAAGTCAGCCGCACGAGTCAACACAGGGCGCTGCTGCCTTCCGGCTGTACCCCAGGCTAAGCGGGGTGGACCCCAGCACCAAGGCTACACTGCAGAGAGCCGAAATTCTGAAACGGTTAAAACAAAAAATTACTAGACTGGAGAGAACACAAGACCCAGGGAGGGGAACACTGGCTTTCAGGGACTGTGGACGTGACCTTGAGGCGGAGGTGAGACACTCTGAGGGTCCTTGGGAGCGGCTCCTCTTTCTGGCACTCCCCAGGGCGCTGAGGAGCATGACGACATGTTTCGAGGGGACCGAACAGAACCATGAGGTTTTCGTCCTCTTGGCCCACTGGGTTTGGGTCAGTATTGATGAGGGCCTCAGGCGTGACCACTCAACATGTTATTATGATCAGTGAAGCTTGGTTAAAATTTTAAAGAATTAAATACGGGCTTCCTGATTCCTAGTCCCTCGCTGGGATCAACAACCCAGGGCCAACCTGGAAAGTCCCTAGGCCACTAGGTCCCTGGGGCTCAAAGTCTCTTCCCGGCCCCGCCCACCAGTGGAAAAGTACTGGCATCTCAGAGCCCGAGTTTCTTCTAGGGGGTCCCTGCTGGGGACACGTCTGTGCTCCCCCCACCCACCTCACTGGGCAGAGCCCTGCCCTCCCCCTCGGGCCCCGCAGTCGAGCGTGGCCAGGGGCCAGGAAAGATGCCTTGAAAAGCAGGGGGTGACTCAGATGCAATGGCTCGCAGCCCCACGGGGACCCCGCCCAGGGAGGGACCCCAACGTGAGGGTCTGGTGCAGTGAGGAAAGGCGTGACAGCAGAGGGTCAAGCCCCAGGGGACACGCGGCCATCCCGAATGGGAAGCACGGCCTGGTTAGGCCGAGGTGGGTGGCGGCGGGGCAGGGGTGGATGCCAGGACCCTCGTGCCTCTTTTCCTGAGATGACACACCTGACTGGCCAGGGCACACCTGGACGCCGGGGCCGGCCAAGCTCTCTAACAGTCGCTCACTGTTCCCTGAGTGGAGAGGCCTGGCAGCCACGCTCCCCGCAGACAGGGGGGCTCCCCCCCTCGGTGGGCCACACCTTCCCCGGGCACACACTCCCTCCGTCCCAGGGTTTCGTCCAAGCCCCAGGCTCTGACCACAAAAAGTGCCCTTTTCTTTGGCGGGCTCACCTCAGACGTGAGGTGCCAGCGAGCCAAACCGCCGGCGAAAAGGACATCCCCAGCACATTTCTTACTAGTCAGAGGGTCCATGGCTGGCGGCCACAAACAGCACGCCCTCCCCGCAGCCTGGGGCCCTCCAGAATCGTTGGCTTCTTTAGGGTGCTCCTGGCTGACCTGAAGCAAGTCAGGGAAACCTGTCATGGGAGCTCAGTACTGCAACACCCGCCCCAATATCTCTGTCAAAATGCAAAAAAAATAAATAATAATAATAATAATAATAATGGCAACACCCTTCCCACTGAGTGGGGGGAGACCGGTCTCCATCCAAACACTCTAATGCGCTTTTCGGGGGCTCCACCCCAACGGCGAGATACAGGGACCCTCTTCAAGACATTTTAGAGAATTTCTTGTTCTTCTTTAAAAAATTATTATTTTGGTGGTGGGGGGGGGTGGGTCACACAAAACCTGCTTGTGAAAGGAAAAGAAAGTGCCAGTCCTGTTTGACAGACATCAGATTTATGACCGTTTTTAAAGCCTCAAGGACGTCACAAGAACTGGCCCACCCACCGTCCGGCCCCAGTGGTAAACACGCCCGGGCGCTCATTCCCGCTCTCCGCCTATCGGGCCTGTGGTCCTCCACCTCTGAACGGCCCTTGTTTGCCTCCCCTGGTCTCCGGTGGGCTAAAACGACGCCTGGCCGCGTGTCTACGGAGAGTCCGGCATGGCGCATTCCAGGCCGAACCTCCAAGGCAAACACGGCCCGCTCACGCCTTCGCCGTCTGCCGCAGATGTTCGTAAACACCGCTGGGGTTTATGGGCTGTCCATCCGCGTCTCCAACCACTTTGTACCCGACGAGTCAGGAGATGGTTTTGTTTTTTTTTTTTCTCCCCCTTAACATACAAACTCAGTAAACTGTTGTCAGGCTTGGCGATCGATTTATGCGTTTTGGCCTCCAGATGTGGCTGGAAATAAAAGTCAACACAGGGCGTGAGCAACGGCACTTCAGGTTTGTGCCCTGTGAGGCTGAATCTGCAAAAACTCAGGCTGAGGGAGACGTGTTTGCCCTTTTCAACGAGACACCAAGAGGCAGTTTTCCTAAAGGTAGGGATGCTTTTCAGAGCAGGAAACAGATGCCAAGGCCCCCTGGGAAATTTGGGGTAAGGGTTAGAAGGCAGAGATTCGGACCTCTGTCCCAAGTAATGCATAGCCCAACCACACTCTGGCCTGGAGAGTCATGTCAGAGCCCTCCGAGGACTCTGGCTGGGGACATGAGCCTGCCGGAGGGGAGTCTTCAGGGTAGAAGAACTGAAAAGATTCTAATCGCGAGATCAACTTTGTGGGTATCATTTATCCAGAAAGAAGAGACAGGGAGGCGTTCAGGAAAGAAGCAAAGAATTGAGTGTAGACTGATAGGTCTGTCTCTTTCTTCCCAAGGCGAACCAATAGGTTTTATTTAATTTTGTAGGTCAAAAGACTCAAGGGCCTTGAGTGACTTTCAGATCAGAAGTCCAGCTTGCCTGTCCACAGCGAGAGGGAGGGTGGAAAACAACATGCCCGTCTGAAAAATGCTGTGTGTTATAACTCGGCGTTTCTCACACTTTTTTCTTTAGAAGAAAAAGAGAGAGAGAGAGAGAGAGAGAGAGAGAGAGAGAGAGCTCTAGGCACAGCGTTTGAAGGGAAATACTGCATGTCTTTTCGGAATATATTTGCTTTAGCAGAGTAATAAAACAAAAATTCGTAAGGCAAAGGTTTTCTTGGTAACAATTCAGTGGAAATGTCTGTGAAGTCATGACCAGCCACACATACTGAAGATGCTCCCCGTGGACGTGGCTTGGCAAAGGGGAAAACGGCAGCCTGGACATGTGCAGTAACAAGGGGGGGAGCGGCCACGACAACCCGCCGCCTTTGTGCAGCCCCAGAGGAGAGGCCGATAAACCATCTCCAAAAGCTGAGCAACGTATCCACGTCTGCATGGACGCTGGGCAGGGTGACCCGCTGGGCCGGGTGACCCGCTGGGAGGCCCTGCTCTGGGGAGCACATTAGCTATCCACTTATATTGAAAGAAAATGGTTTGGGTTTTACGGGTTCGTTTTTATCTCTTCTTTTGTTTTTAAAATGAAGCTTTAAGATGAACCTTAAAGATTCCTTTCTCTGGATAAGAAATCGCAGAATCATCCAATTATATCCTCGAGAAGACTTGTGGAAGGTCGACTTTCAATTGTCTGCCTCTGTACTTTGAGGCTTGCGGGGCCACAAGGCATGCAGTTACTTGGCTTTATTTACCCTGAAGTGTGCTTAAATATTGGGAGGGGGGATGAGGGGATTAGCTGATGGGATAGAAAGAGAAGAGATGTAAAGATTTTACATAAAAATCTGGATTTCTAGATGGTCTTGAAAAATGGGATCTAGCAAGCCCACGCCCACGCTCCTCCAGAGGGACGAGCGGTCAGAGCGGAGAAGCAGCTGCCTCTTTGCAGCAAAGCGTGTGCTCTCAAGTCTCCTGCAGCCCGCACCGTGCCACGTGACCAGCCGTAGCGTTCATTTCAATTACTTCTCGGCCTCTGTAGACAATTGAGTTTATAACTCCTGATAAAAAATCATCTCCACAACACGATTCTTATGTGATCTCTCTTATAAGAATGTCGAAGATAAAGGCGGATCCCCTAAGCCCTATCTGCATAGAAATAACGCGGCCTCGTGAAAAGAGGCTCGAAGGCAAGACAGGACTTACCATCGATGACTGGTGCTCTTAGAGTTCCCAGTGCCAACCTGCGGTACTTTCAGTGCTGTGACACTCTGACGTCCCTAACATGAAACAATCGTGGCAGATGTACCTTAGAGCCTTGCGTTATAGGTGTTACCTAACAGCAGCATGAAGGGACCCAAGAGAACATTCAGGAGACGCAAGTCATCCCACCCAACGTCAGAGCCACTGTTATCTAGTGATCACAATATTAACGTATCCTCAAGGGGCTTACGGTCTTCCCAAAGGCTTACGGTAAATGTGAGTTTGTGTAAGGACACATGAGCCAGGTGGAAGGCACTCCCATTGGCCAAATCTGGGACATTTTGAGCACCAAAATAATTGGTAAAGGGGCGAATTATAAACCATTGAATAATTGGGAAGCCGAGCGTCCATGTCGACATGGACAGATTTATAAATAAACGGGAGAGAGGGAGGTCTCTCGCTAACAGTAGAATGCCAGGAACCAAATGATAAAAGTTAAGGGAGCACAGGGGTGGGAAAATCATTTGCAACTGTCATGGTAACGACTGGATCAGGCAAGAATCACCATTCTTTCTAGTCCCATAATTCCAGGAGGAAATTTTGATGAGGATCCTTGTATGACCTTACAGTATCTCACTAACAGACTGTTCATTGGCGGCACGAGTGAACACACACACACACACACACACACACACACACACACACACAATAATTATACATCGGAGAAGTCAGACGACACCTTACATGGGTGGCTAACGTGAACCTCGTCCATCATGTGCAGATGGACAATGGGTTCCTCCAGACGTGACACGCTGTGAAAGACACCCTGTCACCTATCTAGTCCTCAAGCCAAGCACCAGGAAACGTCAGACGCAAAATAAGGAATTTGCTATGAACAAAACGACGGAGGGGGAGAGACTGTGTTCTTTAAAATTGTCCATGTAATAACAAACAAACAAACAAACAAACAAACGAACGAACAAAAAACTGAACGGCTGTGGAAAACTTCCAGATTAACGGAGGCCAACGAGACACGACGACTCAACGTGACGGTCGACTCGAGACTGGATTCTTGACCGGAGGGAAACGGCGTCATGAAGGACATTATGAGATGAACCGAGAAACCTGGGACGTGGATGGGGATCAGGGAAAGGCCTCGTTTCAGAGTAAATTCATAAGGGAGAGCATCGAACTGTGGTCGTATAAGAGGACGGCCAGCTTAGAGAATACGCACTATGCTTTAGAGGTAAAGGCCCAAGGTATGAGTAACTTGCCCTCAGGTGGTTTAGAAAAAAAAAAAAAACTACAGAAATAAAGTAAATGATCAAGTCAATGGGGTAAAATGTTAAGAACAGGTGAATCTGGGTAAAGCGTGCCTGAGTATTTCTTGTATTTATAGAATGCTTGAATTATTTTCAAATTAAAAGTTAAAAATGTGTGAGTGTGTGCACATGCGTATATAAAAGCGAGATCGCACGCAAGCCCATTTGAAGCACAGATCTGTGGGACAAGCCATTCGGAGTGGGAGGGGTGAGCACCGTGGGCTGAAGATGTCGGAAAGGTTTAATGGGAGTCTCAGAGACAGGTGACTCTTACGGTGAAGAAGGTGGGCTTTCTAGTAGGTGCCAAGATCAGGCCGCTAGCACATAAGTGTTTCCTCGGACAGTGGGGGTGGGGGGGAGGACTGCCCAGAAGGGACCAAACATGTCACAGAGGAGTGGACTCGAAGCCTGGAGAGACAGAGCCTCTGGTGGGCCTAGATGGTCGGCTAAGGAGCTTATTTTCAGGACGACGTCTACTGTCCAAGCAGGAAGGCTTTCAATGGGAGGCGGCATAGGCAAAAAAAAGTGCTTAACCTTCTAGGGCGTAAGACAGACGCAAGGGACCAACCAAAGTCTAGGATGGCGGTCACCAAGCGGCCACAAAATTAGCATCAGGGTCCCAGACGTAAGCATGCTAAGAGTTGCTAAAAGACTGAGCACGTCATGTCTTAACCAACATGTTGCGTCTTCTAAACGTTAAGTAGATAAAACACCAGTCAGTAGGAGTCTGTTATAAAAAAGGTTCATTATTAAAATGGATTTTCACATTCGAAAGGATGAGAAGATCCAGGGATGAGGCGCCAACCTCCTGTCCGGGGTGGCGTCATGGAGAACGGAGGGAAAGAGGAAGCGTGGACCCCAAGCGCTGTGCGAGGCGGGGGGACAATACCTCTATTTCAATTATAACACATCTGGGAGAGAGAACAGAGCCTCACACATAATAACCTTTGTTTCTGAAAAGCCGACTAAATTACAGTGATGAGCCGAATGACAACCAAAAGGTAAAGAGGGAATAAGACTTAATGTTGATGTCCAGGCGAATTATTTTACCCTGATGAGAAACGAGGCAACCGAGAGCAGAGCACAGCCTGGAGGCAAGACGTTGGACTTCGAGGGTAATGAACTTGAGAGGTGGACGTAAAAAATTAGCCGTTGACAAGATGGTCACGGGGAGGGGGAGCACGGCACGGGGAACGCAGTCAGCATTAATATACTGGCTAGGCGGAAAACCGGAGGAGAGAAGGAGAAATTAGGGGAATCGTTTTGCAAACTATATAAATGTCTAACCAATGCACTGTATCCTGGAAACTAATTAAAATAAATTAATTAATTAAAAAAAGAGAGAGAGAGAGAAAGAGATACACAAAGCTGGCATGCGAAGAAACCTCCAGACGACAGATGCGAGTTTGGGAGTTGCTCTTTTTCGTTTGTTGTGTGTGGTTTTGTTTCGATGAGGGGTGTGGCCAAAACCGTGGCTGTGGACTGGACTTGAGAGACCAGGGCTGAAGCTCATCCCGGTGAGGTGAGCAGAAGGCAGGTTGGGAGGGAGTCTGTGGGTGGTCACTAAGGAATAGTCAAGAGTGAGTTCAGGGAGGAAGAACTGGGAAAAGGCAGCTAGATCTGAAAGTGGTTTGGAAGGGAGCGGTGAGAAGCTGGAGTCGGAGCCAACAGGAAGGGGTGGGTGAGCTGTTAAAATAAGGTACGGGAGTCGCAGGCATCTCCGCCTCTGTGTGAGGGGTGAAAAGCCAAGCGTCAACGTCCAAGACAGTTTTAAGCTAAGAAAGGTCCTTGTACATGTCCCTGGACAGCTGGTGGGAGAGAGGATTAGAGGAAACAAAGGGACCGATCATGTACGTCCATTTTCTCGGTTGCAGGAATGATTCTTTGGGCTCAGCTGGAGAAAGGATTGCAGTGCAGGACGTGGGCAGGGAAGACGCAGCGACCCTTGAGAGGTGTGAGAGGTGTGCCTGGGGAGGGAGGGGCGAATTCGGGGTCAAGAATGGACTGAAGAGGGCCAAGGTGAAGATGAGCTACGTGGGATGAGGGAAGCCGAGCGCGGAAGTGGCTGGGGAGAGAGGCAGGGAGAGGCCGCACAGGATGACAAGGCCAGGGAGGACACCAGGTCCGGCGCCCCGACAGGGGTGTGTTTATCCCGGGGGAGCCCCCGTCCTTGTCTTCATCCCATTCCACCTGCATCTCATTTACCCGGTTCAGTTAGACACCATGGTAACAGGAAGCCTGGAGAAATGATTGAAACGCTAGGAGGACTCGGTGCCACCTGGGACCGCACTTCTGCTTTCCGGGGAACCGGATCCTTTAGCAACAAAGGGTGAGATGACACGCAGGCCACGACTGACCGTTCCGACACCCGGATCTGACCTTTATGGGACAAATGAGCTGACGGTGGCGGTGGCCAGGCTGCGGGCCGGGGACGACGGAGGGCTGGGTTCCCAAGGTCACGCCAGCTCTGGGGGCTCTGGCCCAGGAGCACCCTCTCCCTCCCGCCAGCTCGGGCTCACCCCAGGCCTGCTTCCACGGTCCTTCTGCACATCCTGTGAGTACCAAGGGATCAAGTTCATCAAAGGATGCACGTTGTGTCCCCCTAAATTCACATGCTGAAACCCGAGACGGGAATTAGGAGGAACCAGGTCACGAGGGCGGGCTCTCACGAGAGTTTGCTTTCCCCACCTGCCCCCTGACCCTTTCCACCAGGTGAAAATACAACGAGATGGCGGCCACGAAGAGAGACTTCACCAAGAACCTGACCGTGCTGGCATCCTGACCTGGGACTTCCAGCCTCCAGAACACCGAGAAATAAGTGTCTGCCGTGCGAGCCCCGCGGCCTATGCGATTTTGTTACCGCAGCCCGAGCTGCCTAACACAAAAGGCAAGGGCTTTAGACAAACACCCGCTGTGAGCTGGGGTGTCCATGCTTCCACGAACAGGACTGAGAGCACCCCGCGAAGCCCCATGCCTGATGCCAGCCCCACAGGGGTCTCTGTGCCACGGGAAGTTCATTCGCCCCGAGCCTGGCAGTATTACCAGCACGAAAACACGCGCTTGCTCTCGGCCCTCCTGTTCTGACGTGAAGGAAGCTCACTTTCCACCTCGATTTATTCAACCCCGTGGTGGATAGTATTTAAGGGCCCGCAGCTCAGGCCACTACACGTCTCCAACTGGGTCGCCTCCCCGGGAGCAGCCGGGAGACCAGGCGGCCTGCAGTGACCCATGGGCAGGTATAAATGTCTCTCGAATCCTGAAGATTTTACTTTTCTTTCTTTTTTTTTTTTTTCACCCCTGGGAAATGGTATGACATGGCTGCTGCCGCCCTGAGGCTGCTTCTCCCCACTGGTGCTGCTCCCTGACACCCCACCGTGGCTCTCCTCCTGGCTAGATCCAGGAGCGTCTGGGATGAGCGCAGAGGAAATGCCCCAGCGCCCGCAGGCACCCAGAGGCTGCTCGCGCCATGGTGGTCCTTGTCGAAGTGGTCACGGCCGGCGGCCAGACACCCTTGGTCCTTATGGCTCTGGCCCTGCCGACCACAGACGTCTTCAAACAGAGTCTGTGAAAAGAAGCATTGCTTCAGCTCCACCCTCACCACCATCCTGGGATGACAGGGCCCACAAGGAAAATATTTTCTCAAAGTAACTTGCTGGGTTGGGGAAGGGGGGGGTCATTACCTGCCATAGGAGAATTATTATTATTATTATTTAGAAAAAGCATGTTGCTAGCCCTATACGAGTTGCCTATGGAGAATAACGGGGGAATAAATGTCACCCTCTCTTTCCAGACCTGCCTGAATTTGAGGTTTGGCTCCAATGCCAAGACAGGGCTGGCCAAGGGAAAGGTGTGGCTCAGTGAAGGACGTGTCCAGGAGTCCAGCAACCAACTGTAAACTTCGCTCTCAACCCTAACCTCGCCTAACTCCCCGCCGGGAAGGCCGGTGACTCACCTCACCTCTCCTGCCTTGGTGGCACCATCCAGTAAAACTGCAGGGCTCCTGACCTCACCGGGGAGCAAGGAGATTAGCTCATGTTTATAAGGTGCTTTGAAGATGAAAAAGCCTGTGCCTAACGGGGACTATTATTATTATAACTACCTGTGAAAAAAGAGAAAAAAGATTCCCATCTGTGCCTAATGACCGGCTCCCAGCGCGCCCACGGAGCCAGGGGTGCGGGGAGTCAGACGGCTTTCCCAAGTTTGGGACAAGGAACGTGACGGGGTGCCCGGGTTTGTGTTGGCTGGCGGGCAGACGGCACAAAACGGCCCCAAATCACCTCCCCTTTTAATCCTACTGATGACATTTAAGGAGAAAGGCTCGGTTTGGTCTGGCCATGCCTGTGACATCTCTCCAGGTGCTAATTTCCCTTCAGTATTAGAAGAAACACAACCTCAAGCCCAGAGGCTCAGCGGACAATAGTATCCACCTAGAATTTATAAACACGATTTTCATGTCACTGTGCTCAGTCATTTTATGTTTACTTTGTACGAGAAATGAGACCTGTTCTCCAAATTTTGTTTTAAAATAATGTTTCTCTAAACCAGAGTTTGTCCACCTCAGCACTACGGGCATTGTGAGCTGGATCATTCTTGGCGGCGGGGGCTGTCCTGGGCATCGCAACACGTTTAAGCGGCATCCCTGGCCTCATCCAGACACCAGATGCTGGTAGCATCCCTCCGCCCCAGCGATGACGGCCAAAAATGTCTCCAGACACTGCCCGCTGTTCCAGCGGGCCAACCAACCCCCTTCCTCTGTGGGGAAGGGATGCTTTTAAATTCATCCACTTAGAGAAAAAAAAAAAAAAACTTAAATAAATTTAAAGAGTAAAGCCTGGACTAACATGGCTCCAGTTGAGGAAAACCTGTGACAGAGAAGTAATTGTCAGCCGCGTCTGCTCCAGGCCTGGACACCGTTAAAGGCTCCGAGGGCAGGCCTTGCCTCTGGGCCCCTCGCATGCAAATACCATCATTCCCCAGGTCTCTGTTTCTGTGCTGACTGACGGACAAGAGTTTCAACCATTTATTTCTGAGTCACAAACAAGAATGTTTAGAAACCATTTCTGTCTCTGGCCTTTTGCTGGGAGTCGCGCCTCGCTTATCGGATCCCCAGAACTCAGTGAGTGGACAGACACCTGCCTGTCGCAACGGGCCGACGGCCTGGAAGCCAGAACAAGACCGCGAGCAGGGCACTCACCGGGAGGCGTGGGCGGAGCCCGCTCGGAAGTGTTTGGGGACCCCGAAGGGTCTAACGAGATCTCCGAGTTCTTGCTTCCAGAGGAGAAACCGACACCCAGGAAGAAATGACCCAGCGAGTGTCCCCAGACGGATTCCGCTGATGTTCTCCAGGCCGGCACTGTGCGCGGCAGGCGCGCAGGCCGCAGCACCCGGTTCTGCCCTAATGCTCAAAATGCGAGGCGAAGGCTTATGGATGGGCTGCTTTCAACGTTTCAAAATCAACGGCAGCAAAGCTAAATAAATGAAATAATTAAAATCTGCCTTGGCGGCCACCCAAGAGGCAAGAGGCGGACCTAATCCATCACCACCTCCGGCCCAGCACCCACCAGGCGCAGCGGAGAGCGGCGGCTGTCAAGGCCCCTCGGCACGGCCACCCCGGGCTTCCCGCGGGGTGTTCTCCCATCTCAATCTCTGTGTCTCTGTGTCTGTCTCTATCTTTCTGTCTGTCTCTGTCTGTCTCTGTCTCTGTCTGTCTATCTGCCATTTCTCTCCTCTCTCTCTCTCTCTCTCACACACACACACATTTTCATTCCTCACCTTTTTATCCTGAGATCAGAAGGAAGTTAAATGGCTGAACTTCCTGGTTCATGCAAAGTTAAGACTGTCAATTACAGATGCCAGAAGAGAGACTAGTGTAATTTCGAAGACCTGGTGTCAGCTCTGCCCAAAATACTTCTCAGGCTCAGAGACCAACGCCAGACATCTGAAATAAAGTCACAACTCCCAAGGGAAGCCTCAGGAGAAAGGACCCGAGAGAAACATGGAGGGCAGGTTCTCAGAACCAGAGCCCCATGTGTTGGGGCTCCGCCTTCAGTAGCAGGAGGGGGCCCCCTGAGCAGCATGCATTCTCCGGGACAGCCCTGGGAAGCAGCTTTGACTGTTCCCATCATTCGAATGAGGAACCGGAGGCCGCGCCTCTGGGTCAGCCCTGTTTTGTCATTTGGAGAATCGAATCAATTGTAGCCTAGTGATAGATATTAATGTGGCAACTCACAACTCACAACTCACAGTGGCCTATCTTATCCATCTAGAGATCGATATTCACTGAGCCTGCCACATGAGAGCCCAGAGCTCGCCCTCCCAGGACGTGCCAGATGCAGAAACCACAGTCTGACCCTTGAGAACCTTGCATCTTAGCACCCACGTAGAGAGATGCCTCAGGGTGACGTCCGACCCACTGGGCAAACAGGAATGGCGCAGTTACTAAGGGTCGTGAAGTCGAAGAAAAATGCCTGAGGGCCGAGGCTGCTTTACGAAACTGCTGGGTCCAGAATAGGGAAAAAGACCCAGGTCTGCAGAGAAGATGCAGCCCGGGCACTTCTGGCAGGAGTGCAGTGTGGCCCGAGCCCACGAGGTGAGAACACGTGACCCCACGCCCAAGCCCACGCCCCCGCCCGTTCTCCGCAGCCCAGACCACGGCGAGGCCGCTCTGCTGTCCATCAGCGGCTGCGTCCGGATGCTCTCAATTATTAAGCGTGACACTGCCCTCCTATAAACAAACACTAAAAATTTGTACCTGAACCTCTTTCTGTTCAGCTTTAGAATGTAATCTCTGTTGCTTTGGCTTAGAAGCACTTAACAGGAGACACGTGCCTTTATGCAAAAAGCATCTTCTGTGTCCCTATCGAGTGCCACCCCTTGGCCAGGCCCTGGGGAGAGAAAGAATAGATCTCACTAGGAGGAAAACTGCAGTCTCGATTGTGGGACGTTGAGGGAAGGTGGAAAAAAAAAAAAATAAGTTAAAAAGTTTTAAATCCGTACTGTGGATAAGTGACGACTCTGGGCCCCCCTCCCACTCCCCATGCCTTTTTGGGCCTTTCTGGTTTCCTGAGTGCTTGCACAGACACAGCCCCCTTCGATGGCGTGCACGAACTCCGGGGAACGGACCAGGGGTCACACAGACCCTGAGCAAGGCCCGAGGAAGCCAGGTTTGTCCCCGAGACCAGCGACAGCCTTAGTGGCAGGCTGGATGGCAGGAGACCAGGCACGTGTTACCGTCGGATTCGAACCGCCTGCCGGTGGCTTCATGCTTCCCTTGTTCATCCGAATATGAAAGATAATTCTGGAGGGGGCTGGGTGGAAGAGGGGGAGGATTAAGAAGTACAAATTGGCAGTTATAAAACTAGTCACGGGGACGTAAAGTACAGCACAGGGAATATAGTCAATAATATTGTAATAACTGTGTATAGTGCCAGGTGGGCACTGGGCTTATTGGGGGGGATCACTTCGTAAATTATATAAATGTCTAAACTACGCTGCACACCTGAAACTAATATAAAATAATATTGAATGTAAAAAAAAATAAAAATAAAAAAAAAGTAATAAAGATCATGAATTAAAAAAAAATAATAATAATAACCAGTCCTGGAATCTCATACGGGAAAACCCAGCGGCACGGGAAAGATGATTACTAAAGAGTTGGCCTTTTGTGTCAGAGAGCTGGGGACAACTTAGGTGTCCTTCACCAGGAGAACGGATATGTGGGGAGCAGCGCGTGCACTTTGCCCTTTGCTCTTTGCCCCCGCCTAGACCAGGGGCTGGCTAACTTTCTGTCGAAGGCTACTTTTTTAGGCTTTGCGGGCTCGTCATCTCTGTCAAAACTTAACACTGCCTGTGGCTGAGTGACCATAAAACTCTATTTACAAAAGCAAGTGGCCTTTTGGCCCGAGGGCCATCGTCTGCTGACCACCGGCCTAAACTATGTTCCCCCCAGGTACCTGCCTGGTCGGTCTCTGTTCAAACGTTATCTCCTGAGAAGACTCTTTCTGGTCATACTCCTTAAAAGCTCCCGCCGTCACTCTGTTCCTCGACCCCCTCTGTTTCTTCGCAGCATCTATCACTTTTGGATCTCTCTGTTTATCTTTCCTGTCGCCTGTTTTCCCTCTAGCGACAGAGGGCAGAGACTGCGTTCTGCTTTGCTCATGACTAGCCCCCGGCATGCAGCAGGTGCTCAGCGAATGTCTCTGGGCTCCACCCGTCTGTGCATGTCGCCCAGCAATGCGAGCGCCTCATACTTCAGGGCGAGGGAAGGCTCCGAAGGTCAGCCAGGTTACCAGACCAGCTCCCTGCTCCTGGGGACGCTGCGTGCAAAACCACCTCATGCTCTGGGTTTGTTTTTTGTTTTTGTTTTTTCCTGTTGGTTGTTGACTTTTTCTAGACTCTCCAGAGAACCTGAACGGTGAAACAGTCATCGGAATGAATTCAGATCTTTGCTCTGTGCCGCCTCGGATAAGGTCCCATGAGCCAAAAGCATTTTCTCTTAGAATCCGCCAACCGCTTGGGGACATTCTACTGAGGACTTAACAGAGACAAGAGGGAAAAAAAAAACAACGTGACCCCTGATAGCCCACCCAAACCAGTCTCACTTCCCTTCAGGAGGCGGGGCAAATGCAGCTTTTCAGCAGAGGATAAAAGCCACCTCTCGTCACCAGGCTATTGCGGGCGCTTGCTTCCTAAACTGCAAACCGGTTTCTCGGTGCTGACATAATGAAACTTGCCTTCCTAAACCTTGGGGCTTTTCAAGGAGCCAAAACCCTCCACCATCGCGCAGCCCGCAAGACTCTGCGGGGTGGATTATAATTCCCAGCCTCCCTCCTTACCCTGTGATTCACGACCCGGCTAATCTCTCCTGACAGACTATGAATTTACTGTTGTTTCTCCCGAGGGCAGAAGGAGACCAGACAGGGTGCCCGCTCAGCTGCAGAGAGAAGAGAATCCCCCCTGATCCATGAAGGAACCACACTGAAGCTTCTCCCCGAAGTGCATGGGGGGTGACCGGCTGCTCCCCCATGTCACCCTCTGTCCCTTCTCTGGACACGACCTGGAGGGTCCCCGCCCCACAGTGCTGGGTCTTGGTGTGAGCCTTTGCGGCCACACTTTCTGTCCAACCGGTTCTGCCCTTTATTTATGTTTCAGGAGGATTATCGCCATGGTAATGTCCAGGTGACAAGGATAGGAGGGGGAGAGAAACCCACCTGCCTTCTGCCTTTAATCCCTGAGAGCCTATCAAAAAATGAGAAACCTGACCAGCGCTTCGTGCTTCTCACAAGACGGAATAAACTAGAAACCAGCTGAGCCGCGGCCTGCAGGCTGGTCCACAGGAGGGGGAGACGCTGTCACGGGCCCTGCGAATCACCCTGCACCAGGAGGCTGGCTTGACGTGCGCTTACATTTTCAGAAAGAGCCTGGCAGAAAGGAAACAGGAAGCAGAGTCTGCGATTAGAGAAAAAGGAAAGTGATCTTCAAGTGGGGTTCGGGTAACTGTCCACGATCTGAGGGCAACCACGGCCTGCGTGCGTCTTGCCCGGGCCGCGACGGTCACTTCCGTGGCCCGTGCCCACGGTGTGGACGTGCTATCTGCCTTTGCCCCGGCCCGGGAGCGGGCGGACAAACAAAGCGAGACCCAGCTCCCAGGTATCGGCTCGGCACGCAGTCCGCAAACATCCTCTCTGCTTCCGAGGAGCAGCAAGGCCCCAGAAACGGCACCGACTCACGGAGAACACGCAGTGACAAGGAAGTCACCACAGGCGGGCACCCCCCATGCTAGAAGGAGCCCCGCGGGGGCCGCGGGGGCCACCCACACACTCACAGGGGACGGGGGTGGGCCTCGACGAAATCACGCTTATTAATACGAACTGTGGTTTATTTGTTTTTAGGGAGCTTTGTTTTGTTTTAAATAAACATTGCATAGCAGCACCCGTTGGCGACAGCTCCACGGCCAACGTGACAGGTCGGTGGGCCGCTCCTACCAGACGGTGTCCCGATCCATGGGCCGCTGACCCTCGTTCGGACCCCTCCCGGCTCCCTGTGTTTTGCCGAATTGTTAGGGAGGGACACACAGATTTCTCCTCTTCTCGGCTGGATCGCCCATAAGAGAGACCGTAGTTCAAAGGTTTCGTGTTGTTGCTATGTAGGTAGGTGGGCACGAGCCAGGGTTTTTTCAACCGGAGAGCATCACGGGTGAGGAAGAAGATTTTATAAAAATATAATGGAAAGCCCTCCCCGAGCGACGGCTGGTACCCGTGGGAAGGGGAAAGCTCTCTGGTGTCTCGTAGCCTCGTTTGCTCTGTGGAAGAGCCGGGCCAGGGGAGAGAGGCTGTCGAGAGGTCCTCCGCCCTTCTCCGTATCCACACAGTAAGGAGGCCTCATGGGCCAGTTTATCCAGAAAAAGCTGCCAAGCTCTACGGCCGATGCCTGGGAGAAAGCAGGCGGGCTGCACGGGGCTGGTCTTGGCTTTCTGAAATCCATTAAATGCGGCCGGCCCCCTCTACCCACACGATCTGAGCGTGCACGCCAAACGGAGAGACATCGTGGTTGAAGAGGGAACGTTTCGTGCAAATCATGGGTTTGGAGCAGGATTTGGTGGAGGGAGAGTCTTTGAGGGAAATGTGGGGGTGGCTGCAGACAGGCGGGCTATTTATCAGAGCCACCTCCTCCCCCGCCATCGGGCCGCTGAATGCTCGCCGCCCTCGACGGACACGGAAGCAGTAGCTAATATGAGGTCTCGGAACAGACGAGACACGAGTTAAAACACATGCACATATGCACACACGCACACACACCCACGCACACGTACACCCGTGCACGCACATGCACACACAAGAAGGCTCAGAGCCCCGCCTCCTTTCCCCGGGAGGCTTCGTGCTGAGTCGCCGGGGTTTCCCCATGGGAACAAGCTCCTCCGAGGCCACACGCGGTTGAAACTCCCCTCCCAGGGACGTCACGTCTCGCGGACTCTGGCTCCCTTGGGCACGTGTGAGCAGCTCCTCCCGAGCAAGGAGCCGCTGCCGGGGCGATTCGTCACTCGCTGCTCTCGGCCAGGCCACCATGGCTTAGCGGTTTCCGCCCCTCACTCCGTCTCCTCCCTGCGCCACCCCTGATCCCAGCCCGCTGCCTGCCCCTCCCGGGCTGGCCACGGGGCGCAGGTCATCTGTGATTTTCTTTGCTCTGCCTTCTCTCCTCCATCTGTCCCAAGCACACACAATGGGTCCCTGGGGAGCGGGGTTGGGGGACATCGTGGGCAGAGAGAAAAAGGCAAGATAAAAAATATTCCTCCCCTTCCACTCCCGGCACCGCCCCGACCCATCCGACCACCTGGGGGTCCCTCCTTGAGGGGACTTGAAAACACACAGCCTTAGTAAACATTTTCAATGTTGTGGGCTATGTCCACAACAGCCATGGGTGACATGCAAACGAACATGCACAGCTAAGATCCAATAAAACTTTATTCGTGGACACTGAAATGTAAATTTCATATCATTTTCAGGTGTTATAAGATATTACTTAAAAAAAATTAAAAAAAAAAAACGTGTGAAAACGATTCTGAGCTTGTGAGCCGTACACACGCAGGCAGCAGGCAGGTCGGTTCTGGCCCTGGGGCCAGGGTTTGCCAATCCTGGTCTCACGTCAGATGTTTAAAGGGAAACCCCCTGCTCTGAGTTCTTTCTTTTAAAAAGAAATATAATAATGATAATAACAATAGCTGACATTTATTGCGCACTCGTCATGGGAAAGGCCGTGAAGCGGAAAACTTTTTGTCCTCGCTTGCGGTTCGTTCACACACGAGGCAGGTAAAGATCAGTCCTGCATTTTGCAGATGGCGAAACAGGCCGGTGAGCAAACGATTAACACACCAAGTTCACGCAGCAAGGATCCCGACCCAAGAGATCTGCTCCAGACAGAGGCGTGTGCTGCCCCCTTAGGATAAACAGACAGATCGAGGAGGAGGTGACGGGGAGGTCTGAGAGCCTTGGGTTTCGTACGACTAGTTGAGGAATACGGCCCACTGGGGCCAAGGCCGAGGAGGGACACGTGTCTCCCGCCTGCACCGATTCCTCCTCAAACGTTCTCCCGAAGGGACAGCAAGAGTAGCCAGTCTAGCACTGGGGCCAGGGAGGAGGCGGCGCGTTTTACGAGCTGAGAGCCCCCTTGTGCGGAGGGTCACAGGCAGCAGGGCCGTGAAGGGGCGTGAGCCGGGCTCAGCTCAATATCTTCTGCTCTGGTGGCTGAACCCGCTCACTGCGCCCTGAGGTTCTACCCCAGGACACCCAGAAATAGGGCTCCGCCTCATGCACAGCCCCTAAGAGAAGCCTCCACCTCCAGCCTCTCTGGTCTTCCGAATCTTCCTGGCCCTGCCTTTCTCTCTGCCGGCCCTGCCCACGGGCAGCCCCCACCCCCTAGACTGCAGCCACTCAGAAGGAACTCCACTCGCAACGAGGGGTCTGCCAGAGAAGACGGCTGCGTGGCTGCTTTCAGTTCCTTTTAGGCCCGCTGCCCGATTTCTTTTCCATCCTAGGCACCGAAGCGCATCTGGTAGGAGAGCTCTGCTTGGCTGCCTGCGGGCCCACCACACCCGGGGGAAACCATGGTCCCGGATGGAAACCGACCCAAGTCAGAGGAGGCCCGCCTGCGGGGGCAGGGCTGCTCTGCCTGCAGACGCGCATGGGTGTCCTCACAGCCAGCGACTTCGGGGGAGGCCCGACCCGCCCAAGAGAGGCGAGCCACCGTCTCCTTAGTCTCCTTACGGACGACACTTGGCTTCCTCCTCCTCCTCTGCATCCTGCTAGCGATTTTGTATCCGGTTTGGGAATCCCAGGGACATCCGTGATTGTCTTCTGCCCAACCGCACATGTGCAGGCCCAGGGGCTCGATCGTGTCCCTGCCTGCCGGCGCCCCCGTCGGTAGCCCTGAACCCCGGCCGGCAGCCACGCCTGCAGCATTCCGGCTCTGTGCCTCATCTCGCTCAGACCACAGGCGCGGAGGCCAAGTCGCCCTTCCCGCGGTGGGAACCGAGCCTCGGAGGGCGTGTCTGAACAGCCCCGGTCCTCTAAGCAAACGGAGGGCGCGTTTTTAACACGGCACTCTCCCCGGCCTCTCCTTCCTTGTTGGCTTTCTGCGGCAAGGTCAGGGGAGGCCGGACGGGAAGGAGTGGGGTGCAGCTGAGTTCAAGGGGCTCAGAAGAGGCACTAGCTCGGCTTGGTTCTAGTTTAGGCAACCCCACTGGCCTCTGTTCAGCTCAGAAAGCGACTCTCTGGGACCTTAAACGTCCAAAGTTCAAGAACTAGCCATTGCGGGAGCCAGCCGTCCGTCTCTCCTCACCTCTGTGGGCCTCGATCTGTAAAACGGGGTGAAAACAGTGCCTACTGTTGTTGCTTAAGAACTAACTTACGTGGTGCATGGAATAAGCGTAGAAGCCTGTGTGGCTCGCAGTCCGAACGCAGCCGCTGGTTACGCATGCTCATGGTTGTTACGGTCCTCGTCCCGTCCTAAAACCCTGTCCTCCCTCCCCCACCGCCCTGCGGAGCCCTAGCCCCCTCCTGTGCCCCCCACAGCTCGCCTGCCTCCAGCCGCCGCACCGCAGAGTTTCCCTCCGGGGTCCGTCCTCGCTCCCCCCGTCCTCCATCTCCCACTTCTCCCACTAGGGCCCGCCCCAAGGCTCCGTCCTTCGAGGGAGTGGATGCACAGCCCCAGAGTCCCCAGCGTCCCCCGGCACAGGGAGCGTGCCGGTCCCCGGGCCCCACCCACCCTCTGCTCCGCCCCCTCTGTGACTCTGCTCAGAGCTTGTCTCCCGGCTCCGCCGTTTGCTTGGCTCCAAAAGGAACTAGATTCCAGGCGTGCATTTATCCTTGGGGCCTGGTATTATCTGATGCAGAGAGAGAATCCGATAAGTGTTTAAGTAAACAAAGCACCACCTCCGGCCTTTCAGCGGAACTCTGAATTCCCATCTCCAGCGGCCATGGAGACACTTTCCCACGTACCACATTCAGGTAATTCCAGAAACTCACCGTAACCCCTCCTGAGTTCTCTACCTCGGCTTATGCATTACCCCCAGATCTTACTTAGCACAGGGGGAGATAGCCAATAAATACAAATTAAATAATTAGGGAGAGAAGGACTTGCCGGGCCTGAGCTTACATTTTTGACATCATCCTGGATCCACCCGTCTCTCTAAGCGCTCAGTCTCCACGTTGTCAGTTTCGGCTCCCCGCACCCCCAACGCCGCCTGCCTCCTGGCCCCCTTCTCTCCACGCCGCCGAGGCTCTTGCGCAGACCCCTGTGGCCGGCCCTCCAGTCCACTGACTGGCTCCTAGTTCACCTGCCACCTCTCCCTTCCCATCCTGCGGCAGGGGGTCAGGCCAGGTCGACCCCCAGCTCACAAGCATTCCGAGTTCGGCAGGCTCCCAAGCCTGGATGTCGAGGTCCTCCCTCTTTTCAACCCCGCCCACCAACGGAACCCCATCTTCCAGCCCCACCCAACTAGCAGCCAGTTCTGGGAAACCTTGCCCAGATCTACCTTGGGCCCCGGGCTCAAAGTGTGATTCCGCCTGCAATGGCCATCCTCCCCGCCCCCCGCCAGCTCTCCCATAAACACCTGCAATCCTCCGAGGCCACCTCAATGCACGTACCCCTCTCTCTAACGACGTCCTTGGTCTCCCCTGCACACTCCTGCTTGCCTCGCTCTCCCACTGACATCGCTCGAATCACTCACGCAGCGCTCGTAAGCTACACCTTGTGTGATTCTGACCTGCCATCCCCTCGGAGACAGGAACCAGATTTCCTACTTCTGGGCCTAGAAGAAATGCTTTGCACATAGCAGCCATTCAAACATTATGAGTGTGTCTACGTTATGAAGATGTATATAAACATGCTTTTCTTTTCCTCATGCAGTGACCACTGGAATAAGCTCTAGGGATTTTACCAGGGACCACCTGGCGGGCGGCAAGGGTCGTGTTTGCTTGTGCCAGGTAGGACTCAGACCTCCAGAGGCTCCTCCTCGGGGGCCTTAGAGGACAGTAGGAAACCCAGGCACACCTCTCCGGGCCCTCCGATCCCCTTCAGCCGCCACATTCAACCATCCTGTATCCACAGTTTCAGTTACCCGTGGCCGACCGCCGTCCAAAAAAATGTTAAATGAAAAATTCCAGAAAGAAACAATTCCAAAGTCTGTAAATGGCACACCGTTCTGCGTTTCGTGATGAAATCGCGAGCTGTCCCCCTTTGTCCCTCTCGGGACGTGGATCGTGCCTTCGTCCGGTGACTCCACGTGCCCCCTGCCCACTAGTCACTCAGCAGCTGGCTCAGAGGTCAGACTGACTGCTGAGGCATCGCAGTGCCCGAATTCAAGTCACCCTCATCTTACTAAATAATGGCCCCAAAATGTTAAGAACAGCGATGCTGGCAGGTCAGGGGTGCCAAAGGGAAGCCATAAAATGCTTCCTTTACGTGAAAAGGCGAAGACAGCACAAGAGGACGTTTTGAGAGAGAACAAGCCCATTCACCAACGTTTATTACAGCATGTGGTTATCACCGTTCTCTTTTATTATTAGTTATTGTCCATCTCTCACTGCGCCTAATTTACAAATTAAACTTAATCACAGGTATGTACGTCTAGAAGAAAACAGTGTAGTTAGGGTTCGATACCATCCACGGCTCAGGCATCCGCCGGGGTCTTGGAACAAACACGTCCCTGTGGAGAAGCGGGGACATCCATATTCGACTTTCATGTAAGTGGCGACAATTTTTTACACTACTAACGTGCCCCCCGCCACCACCAGTCTCCCTTCAACACAAGAAGAGTGAGGCTCGGGGGGGGGGGGGAGATTTGCCCAAAGTCGCACAGCCACTGGGGTGGGAGGGCCACCTCCGTGTCAGGGAAGACACTTGCACCTGCCAAGTCAGCCCTCATGCCAGAGAGGGGTCCTGCAGCTCTAAGAAGAACCTGCATGCACCCCACGGTCACCTCAATTGTCACCTCCCTCCCTCAAGGCTTCCTCTGAGGCAGAGGAATACCAACCTCGGTCATCTTCAGGAACCGGGCAGAGCGAACGAAGCTGGACGGGCATAAGAGCGAATGAGGAGGTGAGGGGAACTGTGTGACAAGGTGGTGGCATTTGGCAGCGCCCACAGTTTGCAGCCAAAGAAGAATGTGAGTTTAATTCTCAAACGCCTCACTTTTTCGAGGACAGCCAGAGATCCACATTCACATTTCATACGAAATACCCACAATTTAAACATAGGCGACTCACTCAAGCCATTTTAGCACCAGGTATTAGTAAAAGATAAACACACACCCACACCCAGGCCTCTGGGGCCCTTGGTTGGTGAATTCAGCCTTTCAGGTTGAGAGATCAGTGAGCGCGACAAAGAGAAGAAGCAAGGTCCGAGGTCCTGAGGTTATAAGAAACTTTGGGTCTGAAAGAAGCCTTCTGGTATGAAACGTAACTTCTAAAATTGAGGCAATTTCCAATGACCCATTCTTGTATCCAAATGCCCACGTGGGGGCCCAGGACGCCGGGCATTCTAGGGCAAACAGACAGCAAAAGCAAACCAGCCATGTTTTTCTAATAAAACTCTTAGAATGCTCTCCTTCGGTCGCTGCAGTTCCGAGTTTAGAGTAATAATGACGACAATAAATTAAAGAGAGGAGTTCCAGCGGTTTCCAGCTCGAGGTCGTTTTCTTACGGAACATCCCAAAATTCAGACAGATGTAAGTAGGAGAAATGGCCCTGGTTACAAGGGCCGGCCCATCTCCCACTTCCCTCCGCAGCCCGTCCATAAAACAAGATGATTTACAGAGACGCGAGGAGGGGCCTCTCACTTCCCCTCGGCAGAATTTATTTCTCTTTAATGGGCTACCACGCCTCCCCCTCACTTCTAATCTCTTCCTCTCCTGGCTGGTTCACCCTCCCCAGCTCGCCTCCCTCCTCCTCCGGGGACGCTCCGTGTGTCAAGGTGGCAGCATGCTACTGGCCGAACAAAACGGTTAAAGGAACGAGCTACGCTGGCAGAGGACAGGAAGCGGCCTCGGACCAGAGGGGCTGAACTGGCCGATGTGGGGTTTCCCAGGCTCCCACCTGGCTCTCGCTGGGGAAGAGAACTTAGAAAGTGAGTACCGTCCCCTGAGTGAAAAATCAGAGTAGAGCAGACAGTGGTGGCAGGGAGAGTCTGTCCCCTTAAGGGGCACACGCATGATTTATGCTCCTTGCATCCAGCCTGGGGGCTAATGGAGAACGGGATCTATAATTAGACAATCACGGCAATTACTCCAAATTCCTACCCTGTCTTGCTCCCAACCAGTTCTTGTCTTTTCCAATAAGTGACTGCTCTGAACCCTAGAGACAAGAGGTTACAAAGTGAGGCAAGGTTGAGAGGTTACATACCTGCCGCGGACGGTTCCTGCCTTCCCCTACGGGAGGGCCTCCCACGGGAGAAAGTGAAAAAAAAAAAAAAAAAAAAAGAAAGGAAAAAGTCCCTCTGTACTAGTAATAAAAGATACTTGTTTGTCATGCTTTGCAAAGCTCCTTCCTTCACATGTTATTAACTGATCCTTTTGACAACTCCACTAAGTCAGTGACTCTGTTCTATGAAAAGACGCGGAGACCCAGGGCAGTTAGATGACTCGTCCCCCACCCAGGTCACACAATTAGCTGATGACAAGGTTTTCTTAGCTCGAGTCTAGAACGATTCCTCCTGAAGTATACCTGATAAAGTTGTTTCGGGCAGGCAACAGTAAACGAATAGCAAATGAGAGAGAAGATGCGAATACTCGTGGTTAAAATGAAAGACCTAAAGACTGAATTTTGGAAAGCCCATCTCAGATGACACTCACTGGGACAAGCATGTAACCTGCTCAGTCACATTCTTCTCTTCAACGATAGAAAAGGGTCCCCCCCACCCCATGCTCATCACAGAATTATGCTTCCTCTCTTCCCTTCAGGCCCCAAATGCCTTTTAATCTTTGCAATAGCTATACAAGGAGAGACGTGGGGCAGGAGGCTGTCAGGGGTGATGGAGTCCAGATCACCCAGAATTTCATCAGAAACCTCTGCACGAATTCTCTATCGGCCAAGTAACCCTCTTGGGGGCAAAGGGCGGGGGAGTTTTCGCTGGGTGGGGCCAAAGCGAAGTCAAGGTTGCGCTGCGGTCTGAGGCTCCAGGCCCCCAAATGCTCAGAAAGAAGGGTGTCCATGGACAGAGTCCTTGTGTTCCTGCACCTGGACCCGAAATATACCTGCCCCGGTAGACGGACACCTGGGGCCACTTGGCTGAGTCAACTGGAAGTGAAATGCATACTTCCGAAGAATCTAGGTCAGCGCGAGCTGTGAGGATTGCACAGAGCCAGCGACGGTCTGTAGGAAGACAGAATCCAGACCCGGATTCCACCGCCCTGAGTACACCACTCCAAGCCGACCCGTACCTTAGGCTTGGTAGACCAGTAGGCTGTTCCTTTTTCTTTCTCCTTTTTCTCCTTCCCGACAGAGACCTCCATACAAATGTTGACTGGCTCCGATCTCACTAAGAACGGGGGAAATTTCGAGTGTTCATCCTTTCCTGCTCTACACGAGCAACTTCTTACAACATCAGGAAAGGCCGGTTCATTAATTCTAGCCGTGGAGATGCAAGTAATAGATACAAATGGATTTTACCAGGACTCGTGCCAATTAGAGGGCAGAGAATGAAACGGGACCCTGACCAGGAAGGCGCGCCCCCTCCTTGAAAAAGTCGGAAAGTTGTGACATTGAGTTTGGGTGGCCACTCAGCTGTCATTCCCTCCTCACTCTCTCCCCTCCTTTGGGGCGCCCCATCCCTGCCTCAAGCACCCAGCCTGGATCCAGGTAGTAATTTAATCACTTACACGTCTGAGTGTTACCACACCCTCCCCGCCACCCCGGGTCTTCTGCAGGTTGAAAGAAGGTTCTTTTTGAGAGAAAAGTCTTTAAAATTCAGAGGAAAAGTACTCAGACACAGGGGTTCCCAGCCTTGGCACCCCTGACATTTTAGGCGGGATAATTCTATATTGAGGGGGGCTGCCTCGTGCATTGAGGGTATTTAGCAGCATCTCTGACCTCTACCCACTAGATGCCAGTGCCATTCCCTCTTCCTGCTAAGCTGGGGTAATCACAAGCCTCTCCAAGCATTGCCATCCGCCCCATCGGGAGTGACATCCCCTGGGGTAGACCACTGACTTAAGGGCTGAGGTGAGGGGAGAGCGAGAGGACCCACTGCTGAGGCCCCATTAATCACACCTCCCGGGCAGCTGCCTAACCAGGCTCACCCTTAAAACTTGACGGCAGAGCACTGTGGAAACCTCACAGTGATACCAGCGGACAGAAAGACATGGCCTCCTCCCCAAGGCACGATCGGATTTCCGGTATTCTCAGGCTTCGGCAGGGGCAGGAAACAGATACGGTGGCAGTGAGAGCTAAACGCAAACCTTTCGGAAAAGCCGCGGGCCACGGAAATCTCTGCCTCTTCAAGGGGGGCGATTTGTCTCTTTGCGGCTCCGCTTCGGGTGGCTTCTCTGTCCCCCGCCATGACCTCCCCATTCCCCAACATGTCCCTTCCTCCAGTCTCAGGACAAATCTCCTTCAAGAGGGGCCTGGAAAGGCCTACGTTGGTTTTTATTCACTTAGGCAGGTGTCAGTTTGGCCGCTGCAATGATCCGGGAAGCTAGAGTCAGGCTAGGACTCTGATTAAGATGCTGAGAACACAGTCGAGGAGAAAGGGGCGGGGGCGGACCCCCGATTAAGTGAGAAAACGCAGCTCCCGCCACATCTGAATGAGACCGTGCAGTGGAATGCAGGGCCCTTTTTCGTGTGCTCATTCATTTGAAACAAAAGCGGATAGAGCGGATGACAAAGCCGTCAGGGGGAGGGAAGGGCGGCAGCCAATGGGTTCACGTGAGCAGACCCCGTTTGGGGCCGGAGAGGGAGGCGCTGAAGCGACAGCCCTTATCAAGGCGGTGACGGGCGTGCGTGGGTGAAGTCTGCCCACCTGAGTCCTAACTCCTGTTTTCGGCCAATAGCTTATGACCAAAGTTTAATCAATCACCTTAACTTCCTCTCTAGACCCACAACGTCCGGTGCAGAAGCCACTTGTCAGTGAGCACTGGGGACGTGATGAGACCGAACTGTGTAAATTGCTGTGAGTGGAAAATACACACCAGACTTCCTAGACTTTGTATGGAAAAGAACGCAGAACGTCTCACTGGCTTTTTTTTTTTATGTTGATTGCCCGTTGAAATGATAAAATTGGGAACATATTGGGTTACATAAAATATATTATAAAAATTCATTTCATCTGTTTCCTTCGTCCTCTTTTAAATGCCATTTTTAAAAGTTTAAAACTCCACATGTGGCTTGTGTCTTATTTCCACGGCACGGTGCTGCTCTAGGCTAATAGTTCTCAGTTGCTGCTCTCTCTCTCCTCCTCCCCTTCCCTGCAGACCTATCTCAGATTATCTGGTCCTTTTAAAGAGCATGTCAATCTCCATTCATTTGCCAAAGACATTCGAGGTGTCTTCTGCACATAAAGCATTAAGCTGACATCTGCGGGTGACCCCAAAATGAATAGACTCCTGGAGGAGAGGTTAAGACTCTGACGGACCTGAAATGGCCCCCTAAGAAGTGAAGTCAAGAGAGCAGAAGCCAGGGGACCCACCAACACAGACACCACAAGCCCCTCCCCGTCCCCAGCTGGGCCACTGAGTTGGACTGGTCCCACCTGAGCAGCTGGGGAAGCTTCGTCTTTGCCTTCCACACAGACGTGGCTTCTCTAGTTCTGTTTATCTTCCTAGTGACACTAGTCCTGCCACTTGTTGTCCCTCCACGTAGCATCTGTTCCTTCCCTATATAATGGGGGCGGGGGGGAGTTCAGTTTCAAGAGAGGAGCCTGTTTGAGGAGATGGGGCTACAGCTCCTGTCCCTCAGGCCAGCCCCTTCCCTGGTCAAGGGCTGTCAAGTCAAGGCAGGTCCAAAAGGAGAGCAATGGGAGACGGCTGACAAAGGGCATTCATCATCCCAATCTACTGCATGGACTTTGAAGAGTAATTTTCATCCCCAAAGTCCAAGTTAAAGCGCATCAGGGATCAGTACCATGACCAGAACAGGGTATTCTCGACTGGGAGCAGTTCTGACCCCTTCGGAATTCCTTTTGGCAAAGTCTGGGGATGTGTTTGGTTTTCAGAACTTGGGGAATGCTACAGGCATGCAATGGGTAGAGGCAAAGAACGCTGCTAAACATCCTGCGACCCACAGCATGGTACCCTACGAAAGAGATCTATCCAGAAAGTCAACAGTGCCCAGATTGAGAAGCTTTCACCCAGATTACAGAGGAGACCAGCATCACACCCCCCACCCGGCCGGAGCTCGCGCCAACCTCTGGCATCGGTCAGCATCCATTATCCCTCAACAGCACCTTCCAACAAACACACCTGGGAGTGGATCCAGGAAAACCCGAAGGATCAGGGCAAGAAGAACAACTGGAAGAAGAGAAACAGCACAAACGCGCTTAAATAAATTAGCCCGCTAATTACTAAGTGTGTAAATTAGCACCTGGAGCAACAGATGGGGCTGCAGAGAACTGAGCAAACATCCGTTGGCCGAACGCAGGCGGGCCCTGCACACAGGGACTTGCTCCTCCTCGCTTTCTCCTGGCAGAAAGACTCGCCTGGGAAAAGACTAAGCAACGAAGTCAGAGAGCAGAGTGGCCGCCCTCTGGAGGTGGGTTCAATGCCCTGGGCACCTCAGGTGCACCTGCACACCCCACCAAGGGTGTTCCCAGAAGAGACAATTGCTCAAGGCAGTGAATTCTCTTCTTAGGCTGATCTGAGGTTCTGGCTTCCCAAACTGCTGACTTTTGCAACTTACCTAGTCTCCATGAAGAGCGTGCACCTTTCGACTGCGAAATGCCCGTGCACAATGCTGATTGCTCTTCCCCCAGCCTCTGTTTTAACTCTCTTCACTCTCTTCCCCTGGGCCCGACAGTAGTTCCTCAGTCTCTCGGTTCTGGAAGACCTGCTATTCATCCTCAACCGCACTACCAGGAAGACCCGCGGCCCTGCGTCTCGCTGCTATGACCTCCCCCCAGGTAGTAAAGTCTAAGGAGAAGCCTGCTGAGCTAGGTGGACGTAGCGGGCCACCCGGCGGCCCTGGGCCCCCACGAGGCAGACACCGCCGCAGCACGCATCTCTCAGTGGCCCCTGGGTGGCCTCCCTGTCACCACCCAGAGGCAGCTGATTCACAAGCACGCAGCCACAGGGAAGAAGTACCAGGACTCTGTGCAGGGGCCACATCTAATCTTTCCTTAAAACCTGCTGTTGAAGCGATTTTACCAGAGGGCACACTTTACTAGTTCGAATGACGGCCTCCAAAAGATAATGTTTACTGCATGACCCTCGGAACCGATGACTGTGTCCTTATGTGGGAAAAGGGTTCTTTGGAGATGAAATTTAGGTAAAGATCTCAAGATGAACTACTCTGGGTTGCCCAGGTAGGTACTAAAGCCAATGACAGATGTCCTTGCAAGAGACGGAAGAGGGGCGGACAGACGGACAGACACACAGACGATGCCCGCCACGTGAACAGGGAGGCAAAGATCGAAGTGATGCCGCCACAGGTCAGGGAGCACCAGGGGCCACCAGAAGCTGGGAGAGCCAACGAAGGAGCGTCCCACGGAACCTTCCGCAGGGACACCGCCTGGCTGGCACCTCGATTTCGGACTTCTGGCCTCTTAGAGAACAAATTCCTGTTGTTTCGGTGATTACTTGTTTCAGCAGCCCCAGAACAGACACTAAGGCGCACACACACACGACCCCACGACTAATCAACCATGCTGCCCATCTATAGTCCTTGTTTGGCACCAAACGTGGAACTCTGGGCTTAAGTCAGGTATTTATTCATTCGCACTTTTATTAGACATCTACTCTGCCCAAATGTCACCTCCTCAGGGGGTTTCCATGACAGCCCCATCGAAAATGGTCTCTTCGACCTCCACATATCCCCCTATAGCCTCTTACCCTGCCTCCTTTCTCTCCGTACCCCTGATCGGCCCCTGGCATTATGTAGTCATGTGCATATCTGGATATTATTTGTCTCCTTCATTTAAATACATGTTTCTTCAGGGCAGGGGCTAGTTCTGTTTATTTACGGCTAAAACTCCAGCAAGGAGAACGCCTAGGCACGTAGTAGGTTCTTTAAAATATTTGGCTGGATGAATAAAGTCATAGTCCTTATCTTCGAAAGCAGAAAATGTCTAGAATATTCAACCAGACTCTAATTCTAGAGCATTTTTTGCAAATAAAAACAGTTTTCCTGCACTCTTCTTTCGGGTTACCAAGGACATTCATATATATCACGCTGGCTTCATGGGTTAGAAGTACCTCAAAATTTGTCTTTGGAAAAAATGGGAATTTTCTCTGAAGGGAAATTCCTGCGCTCCCGGTGGCTAAAACACTTTGCCTAAAATGCCCCTAAATTTTCAGCGTATAACCGGTTCTTCACATCTCCCATGTCTGGCCTTTTCTTTAAGAAATTCAAGTTGCGATGCACGTCGAGTGACGACCGGGGGGGGGGGGGGGGACCCCCCCCCCCCCCCCCCCCCGGACGGTGCCTCGACATGAAGGCGTCATGCCGAGCACGCCGGACCCCCGGGCAGCTCGCGGCTCCCGGCAGATGGCTGACACCAGGCTCGCGATGTCTCTGCTCATCCGAGAACATTTACGACACTGAAGTCACAAAAGAAGACCCGCCGGGCCTTTCCGAAAGGAACTCGATGTCCAAGGATGCTTCGAGTCAAGGCATTACACCCGTTGGCCAACAGGTAGTTACGGTTCTAGCTCAGCCAGGTTGAGTGCAATAAGACCCCAATAACCGGCCCTCAGGGACAAGCTCCAGAGTCTCTGGAAGGCCTAAACGAGGCCCTTCCTCCTCACCCACTGTCCTGGCTTTAGACATGCTGGTAATGCCATAGGGTTTTTTTTTTTTTTTTTAAGGGGATAATAAATAAGCAGAAGTCCTTAGGGTTTTAACACATGGGGACATTAATGGGGGAAAAACTTGAAACTCCTCTGTCCTTTCAAAGAATGCCAGAAATATTATTTTTTTCTTCAGTCTGCATTTGTTTGGAATGTTTTTTAAAAAAAAAAACAACAGTTAAGATGGCGGCTCTTTTCCCTAAGATGCCCATTGAAAATCACCTGTCCACCCTTTTGTTACCTGGCCCAGAAACTGTGTTTGGAAAGGAGCTCTATCCTCAAAAAAACAGAGGAGAGGACAAAACAAGCCTCCTTCCTCTGGGAAGGAGTGTCCCTCAATGTCACTGGAATGTCACTGGAATGTCTTCTGCTTCAAGCGGCATGGGCAGTTCACACGCCCTTATGCGCCATCTCGAATCACATCTCCACGAAGAACTTGACCCGAGATAGGAAGCGTCACCTCCAACGGCACTCTGACACCCGTCCCCTCCTCCCCTCGTGCCTCCAGCTGCAGGAAACGCGGCCATGACGCTCGTGCAGAACTAGAGGGTACGACGGTGCCACACGACGACGCTGCTCTCCTCGTGACAGCGGGGACACAGCCGTGGCCAAGGGGAAAGGCGGTGGCTGAGGACAGGACAAGGAACGCTCCCTTCCTCGTCAGGCAGACGAAAAAGACAAACTCGACAACAGAAGTCGCGCCACGGACTGAAGTGTGCCCTCGCCAAATTCCACGCTGACGCCCTTGGGGATGGGGGACTGCGCTTGGGGATGGGGACAATGAGAAGGAGTGAAAGGTGAGCGACGCCCTGAGGTCGGAGCTGAATCTGCCAGGATCGGTGGCGTCCTTGTGAGAGGAGGGACCAGAATTCATGTCTCTGTCTGCCAGGTGAGGACACGGGGGGAAGGCAGCTGTCTGCTCGCCAGAGCCCCGCCGTGCTGGTGGCCTGATTTCAGACCGCCAGGCTCCAGAACTGTGAGAAAATAAATTTCTGTGTGCAAGCCACCCAGTCTATACTATTTTGTTATGGTGGCCTGAGCCGATTAGCTCGAGCTGGATAATTAGTTTCTCAACTCAGTTCGCCTCTCCTTCCTAAGAACAACTGCGGCAGCACTAACAAGAACCACCCTGAAGAGCTTCCAAGTCGGGGCCACCTGCCCTGTGACAGGCAGGCCCGAGAGGCCCTCTGCACACCTTGCTTCACCTCCTCACTTGCCAGCGCCAACCTCGGGAGGGGGCCCTGTTTTACAGATGGGGACTTCGGAGCTAGTTAGGAAATGGAACAGCCGTAGTCAGGTCACTACACCGTACGACATCGTTTGGTGTCATTCTAAGATTCTCGAAACATTTATCTTCCCCGGGTCTCCCGAAAACTAAGGCATTCATTCTCGGACAATTTTAATTTCACGGCTTCTTTTGAGGATCCCATTCGCTGCCCAGGTTTCCCCCACGCCTCTCCGCATTCCTGGATTCCCTTCCCAATCAGGCCCATTCCCGCTGAGAGAATTCGCACAGCTGAGCCAGCCCGGTCTCCACGCCCTCACCTCTCACGCGTTGGTGGGAAAAATGGGTCGACACTTCCGAGGACTTGGAAGATACTTCTCTTCGTATCACAAGCATACGACCAGGACGTAAACACGGTATCGCCCGTTGTCATACCCTCATGTCAACGCGGCTCCCCTCAATGCCATGACGGAAGCCATGGCGAGCCAGGAGGAAAGGCCCAGATCACTGTCACCTTTCCAGCGTGCACACCGGGACACCCACCACAGCATGAGCCAGCAGGCAGCCCTACGGCCAGGAAAGCTGAGCTAATCACTCCTCCGCACTCCAAACTACCAGCAGCAACTCTGCCTCATGGCCACTCCCCAGTGTCGCCTTCTGCCAGCCGGATCAACCATAGGGCTGAGATTAATTAATGCAGATATAAGGACGACAATCAGATGTTCTGGGTAGAGCTGTTGACCAGACTTACAGGTTGGAAGTGATATCCGACTTTTTTCCATTATGTATATATACAGGTCTATAAACCTACTACTTGCCCTTGAATTTGTATTCTGCAGCTTCCATTTGTTTCTACTGGCATATGATAATAATATTAACAAAAATAAAAATTAACATGTATTAAGCACTTACTATATGCCAAGAAGATACCGTAGATGGATTTTTCTCATCATAGTGGGTGGGTGGTTATGTCATCCTCATTTGGTAGGTGAGGAAAGGGAGATTCTGAGGGGTTAATTATGTCATCTGAACCACTCAGCTAGTAAGTGGTCAGCGGTGCCCAAGAATGGACTCTCCCTCCAATGCCCTGGTGAGAGGAGAAGTGATGAGAAGAATAGGCTTTGCCCAGCAAAAGTTTTAGGAGATTCACCCCAGTGAGTGCTCCCTACAACTAACGACCCATATAAATGAGGCTCCATGATCTTCCTTCCTTGGTCAGATGCCCGGCACCTCAAATTCCTCTTTCCATCAAATCCGTGGGATGTGGTCACTTGCCCTATCATGGAAGAGTATGGAATAAGGACGCCGAAAATGCAGATCTTAGCCCTGGATTCGTGTGTGACCTTGTACGTGGCAATTGCACCAGTTCCCGTCCACTGGAAATCTGGGTGTGGGCTTCTCCTCCCTCTCCCCTCTGCACCCCCAGCTACTGCCGTGGAACCCTCTCCATCTCACAGCTCTCCTTTGCTTTTTTACCTTCCTCAGTCTGGTGGTCAAAGGCCTTCCACACACAACCTCCAAGTTCCCCTCCCGACCCCCAATCGCTTCCCCTAGTCACCCCACCCCACCCCGACCACCATCTCTAACCTCGGCCTTTCTTGTTTACATAAACGAATGCACACGAAAACAGCCCTTTGAACTGTAAAGCACTGTATGGAACACACAGTGACCTCTGTCAGTCCTCTGCAGGCCCCCACGGGTGAGGGGGTCCCTTAAATGAATTAAGACATAGCATCCAGTGGCGTATCAGGCAATCGGAAGAGTTACAGGATAGAGGCTTCTCTGAGGGTGGCCCCTGGACCCTGAGAACCCCTGAGGTACTTTCGGGGGTTGTCCACATGGCAAACTTTACTTCCATGATAACGCCAAGATGTCATTTGCCTTTTTCGCTGTGTCGACATGCACACGAACGGTGCCAAAGTCATGCTGCACCCGACCGTCAACACTCCGGCACTAACGGAGGTGGCGGCGGCGCACTGTGCTGCCTGCCACGTGCTCGCACGGAAAACAAACTTCCTCCAAGAACGCCCCCGACAGCGCAGTGAACACTGGCGATTTTACCAAACCCTGACCCTGGAGCATGTGTCTTATCGTAATATTCTGTGTGACAAAAACGGGAAGCCCGCACAAAACATATCTGGTGTGCAGTGCGATACAATGTTTGTCTCCAGGAAAAGCACGTAGGCGATTAGTTGCAAAGTTGCCAAAACACTATTTTTGCTCGAAAGAACAACGAACAGACAGATCGCGAGTAGTCACACTTGCGTATCTGGCAGAAATCTTCTCGAGAATCAATTCAGGGGGCCTATCGACTCAAGAGAAAGAGTCATTGCAACTGATGAAACAATTTAAGTTTCAATCAAGAATCAGGATTTTAGAAAACTTTTATTTCCCACCTATGAGCTTGACAGGTTCCCAATACCGACAGATCTTTCTGATGAGATCTATGGTGATACTAAGAAAGTAATTTTTTCGACAGTGTAAAATAAAGTGGGTCTATATTAGGAAAACCTGTATAACAGTGAATCGACATTTTCCAGATGACCAATAGATGATGTTTCGAAATCTGGCATGGGTAGAAGAGTCATTCAAACTGTGAGGCTGATCAATAGATCTTAATGTCTCAGAATATGAAAGTTCATTAAAATGGATTCAAATTTACATGTCGACTAACTTGATAAAAACGACCACTTTTCAAGTTTTGGTGAACTATAGAAGAAGAATATCCATAATTATCTGAAAAGGCCACGAATATACTTTTTCACATTTGTACTATGCATCTGATGAAGCTGGATTTTCTTCGGATGCATAGTAGCCACATACATTGTAGATTGAATGCAAAAGCAGATACATGAATCCAGTCATTTTTCTATTAAGTCAGACAATGCAGAGCGTAGCAAAAAAAAATGCTACTTCTCAACTTTTGTTTTGGAGAAGATAGCTATCTTTAACATAAAAATATTATTATGTTAAAATGTGCTGGGTTTGTTATTCTTTTAATGAATATATTTTTTAATGCCTTAGCTTTATTTCTAATACAGTAACTATCAAGTTCTGACCGAGATAAAAAGAAAAGATCTTCGGGGCTCTCGATAATTTAAGAGTGTCAAAGAATCCTGAGCCTAAAAGTCTGAGAACCACCACTGCGGAAGAATGTGTAACAGCTGGAGGAAATCCCCCCAGGATATTGCCAAGTGGGGGGCGAGGGGGACAGAGTATAAAATACGATGGCAAATATCACTGTTTTATCTTCTTCTTTGGGTTTTTCCCCCTATTTCTAACTTTCTATGAATGCGCAGTACATAGTCTAATTTTATGTAGACAGGTGAATTGGTAGACACGCGCTTTGAAAATCCTTTCAGGCCTTCTCCCTCCTCAGACTCGCTAATGAAGTCCTGCACAGTGTCTGGCACATAGTAGGCACTTAGTAGCTCTTCCAAGGGGTCTGGAATAGTTTTTCACACAGGGGTGGTGACTAGTTGGCTTAGTATTAGTGTGGTCTCCCTACCATGTTGTAGGGAAGTTTATCTGCTTAAGAAAAAGCATTTGACCGACGCCTACGCTTAGTATTGCTTTCTATGATGCAAAGAACAATACTTAGAGTGTACCTTTGGCTGAGGTCCAGAACGACAATTCCTTAAATTAAAAAAAAAAAAAAAGCTATTTTCTTCTGAAAAGCGAAAAGAGCTGTTAAATTCTCAGCACAAAAACAACAAAAATATATATAATCATTTCAATTAAAACTCTTTTCTTAAAAAAAAAAAAAAAAAAGCCATGGGAGAAAGTGGGAAAGTCATAAAATTAAACCCAGGCTGGGGATGGGGTTTGTGGCGGGGGTGGGGGGGGGGGCGGTTCAACTTCAAAAAGGAGGTTGAGAACTGAAGCTCGAATGTGTTTACCGTCTGTACACAGGGGAAATAATCATAAATAGCAATGATTCAGACCATTAGAAGGATGCTGAGGAAAGAATAACTTAAGAAAAAACAAACCTGCCTGGCCTCTGGTCACCGGGCTCTTTCTGGGTGGTCCTGAGTCACCATGCTGGGTCTGCAGCATGGAAAGAAGCTAAGGAGCGTTCTCAGAGAAGCCCTGAGGTCCAGAAAGCCAAAGACCAAGGTGGTTGGTTCTGAAGAATTTCTGGAATGAGCATCCTGGGCTTCAGAAGCTCCGGAGACCTCAGCCTGGCACAGAGAAAGGGATCCTCTCAAAGACGGGCCTCTCCTGCAAGAAGAGCCACCAGGAGCCGGGTGCTGAAAACCACCCCTGCTGGCAGGCAAGTGGCCGGAGCGTCGCAGCCCCCGAGGCCGTTTCCTGGGCAGACCCCAGGCACACGGCCCCTCCTGAGGCTTTCCACACCGCCTCTCTGGGAGGCTCTGGCAGGTCCCCTGGCTCCCTTGGGCTGCATAATTAGCGGGCTTCGGGCCGCCATGCCTGGTATGCTGTGGTTCCCCATCCCAAACACAGCCCGCGCGCCCCCCCTCCTCGCCGCCGGCGCCACTTCTGCCGCCGCTCCACACTCATCCCCACCCGCCCTCCCCCCAGCCCACCTTGCCGACTGCGGGTCCCCGCACGGCGGCCCGGGGCGGCCGCCACCCTCACCCTGACACGTTCCCTAAGCCTCTGCAGGCAGGGCTGTCCTCGAAATCAACGTGGAAGGATAGCCGTCTGTCTCCAAAGGGCCGATATGTGCGCGCGCTGTGAATGTACAGTCAAGCTCACAACGTGCATTTGACAAGTAACATCTGAACACACAACAAAACGCTACGACTGTCTCCCTGCCAACTAGGGACACTGTCTTCGGCCACAGGGACACTGTTCCCGCCCAAGCCATCATGATGTCCTCTCCAAGTCAGCCTGGAGAAGGCAAGAGAGGGCACACCCATTCATGAGTTTTCCATTTAAAAAAATAGGGACCAAGGAAGCACGCCCCTTTCTTTGTGTTCTAGAGTTTACTCTCGGCTTCAGCAAGCGCATGGATTTTTTTTTTAATATAATAATAATAAAAAAAGTTATATGACTTTAATTAAATGCACTTATTAAAAGGGCAAAACACTTGGAGAGGCTGTTTTTTGTGCTGTAGGCGCATTTCCCAGCGAGCTGCAGACCGTCTGCATCCGTCCGCTCCGGGCGGTTTTTAATGCACAAATAAATCCGCACCTGATGTGCTGACAGATGATTATGCGGTGTGGCAGCCAACAAAAGTAAACACGGGGGCGAGTTTTAACCTCTCGCAGTCACAGAGCTGTTCCTGCGGGGCCCCGCTCAGGTGTACATGACTGCCGGCAAAGCCTTCTTCTTCCAGCATCTTCCTGTCTGGGAGCCTGTCCAGTCCCTGGAAACAGGAGTGTGACATGAGCAAAGGGACAGGGGACGAGCAAGGGAGGGGACGGAGAGGAAGATCAGCAATACATGGCGCTCCCCCGGCACCCCGTCTTCCTTCCATCCTGTTTACGCTGAGGCCATAGGATCCACAGGCTTCTCTCTGCACAGCGGGCTGGTCAGCCATCGGCCAGCGCGCTCTGCAGATGGACAGCCCGGCCAGGTGTTTCTCTCAGCTTTGCCCAAAGTGCAAGCGTCAGGACAGTTACTAGAGAGCTAAAGGGGAATCGAGTGGTTTCCATACTTTGGATCTTAAAGTATAAAAGTGCAAATTAAGGCATTTATTGGAACAAAACAGCAGAACTGTCTGTCTCCTGTTGCTTTGGTCAGATGGGGCTTGCAAAGGGGCAGTCCAAAACCAGAGGTTTGCCTGGCTCATTCAGTGTGGCTCAGGGGACTCATTTATCCTGCACCCCATCTTTAAGCTCCTTTTGCAGCTTTCTTGAGACCTAGGTTTCCTCATCTATATCTCTTCAGCTGGGGGGCCGGACGGGAGGAGGGAGAGTCTTAGAATGGAGGAGTGTTCTCCCACGGTCTGTAGGGGTTGTCAATCCAGCTATTTATTTCCCTATTGCCCACTGGCTGAGATCAGACAATGTATTCTGCAACTGTAAGTAACAATAGCTATTATTATAATTTACTGAGTGTTTGCTACAAATCATTCCCTGTACTAAGTGCTTTAATACATTATCTCATTTTATCTCCAAACTCTCCAGGGTAGGACCATTAACCTATTTGTCATCACCACTAATTCGAACAGCCATCCATGCTTTATAACTGTTAATTCTGTAATTGTATGATCCTCAGTTTACAGCTGAGGCAAGGGACGCTTGCAGAGACTAGGCTATTTTGCCCAAGTAAGCTATAACCTGAGCCAAGAATGCATGAATAAAAAGAAGCAACCCCATAGACTTTTAACAAAACCAACTATATATATTTCAAATATAGAGATCAATTATGATCCACTGAAGAAATATTGTTTTTTTTTTCTCAAAGCATAAGATTGGAGAGACATAAATTTATTTTCAAAACAATAAAATTTAGACGCAATGAAATGTGATCAAATAAACATGGAAAATTCCTGCAGTGGGTGGAAGGCTGAACCAGGTGCCCTGTAAATGTCCTGCCAACAGATCTCTTTGCCAAGGAACTGATTGCTCTGACGCTGAGACCCGCCCCTCAGCCCCAGGATTTGGGGGCGAAGCTTTGGGGCGAGCTTCACCGTTAGCAAGTATCTTCATTTCCATCCTGCCTCTCCATGGCGCTTGGCCTGAACACCTTCCACGCTGGCGGGAACCTTGAGTTTGTGGCAAGAAGTGGAAAGACAGGGTTTTGGGGTTTGCTCTCCCTTTGTTGGCACACTCTGTTCACTCTGGTCTAGAAAGGACCAGCAAAATTCAGATCATCACACCGAAAGGCAGGAATCCGGTTGGTCATTACTAGGCAGACCATCTGCTCTAGCCTGTGACCATCTCTCCTGAGTCAGGCGCACGCCCCACTCTGTGAAGCAAAGCCCCGCGCCTGCTACCGAAGCTAGAAACGCCAGGTCCTGCTTGTCACAGCCTCCTCTGTACCTAGAGCCGGAGCGGCAGGCTGAGAGTCCCCTCGTCCACTGCACCCGTGCCGGACTTTGAGCCTGCAGCAGTAACCCAAAGCATCGGAAGTCCTAAGAGGGCCACTCCGGTGAGCGGGGGGTGACGGCGGGGGCAGGCCTGACGCTGTGCTTGGAGAGGCGGCGGTGGCCGCACAGCCTCCTGCACCCAGCGTCGGCGGACAGGCTGTGACGGACGTGCCCCGCAGTAGGAGTGACGTCATCGGACCAGCTCTGGAGCGTCTGGGACATGTTCCTGGCTCCAGTCTCCAAACCCAGTTTCCCCCACCCTCCTGCAGATGCTGAGCTAATAATGTGATCTGCTTTCCATAAAGCCCGTTTCAGCTTAGCTTATCCAGGGGTGATTTCTGTTGCTTGCAAAGAAAGAACTCTGAGGGATACAGGATTCTGTACAAAAACCCTGGCTCTGGTACGTGGAAGTTATAACACTGTGTCTCTTGGGTTGGGTTTGTATGTTTTTTTGCTTTTATTAATTTTAAATTTTTTGTTGCAATAAAATAAAGAACAGGAAAATGCACATTTCATGAGCGTGCAGCTCACTGAGCTTCCACAAAGTGAACAGACCCATGTAATCAATACCGGCATCGAGAAACGTGACCGCTACCAGTTCCCGTCGTCACCACCACCCAAGGTCAGCCGCTCTCCTGACTTCTAACATCACAGATTCGTTGTGCCTGTTTGTAAACTTTATGTAGATATAGGAATACAGCGCGCAGCCTTTACCTGGTCTATGCAATGACTATCCGTTTCCCTTTCACTCAACATTATACTTGTGAGATTCATCTGCACCACCGTGTGCAGCCGTAACTCGTCCACTTTTCACTGCTGTCTAGTAGTCCATCGACTGCATCACAGTTTAATTACCCATTCTACTATTGACAAGCACTTGAGTGCTTTCTAATTGGAAGCTATTTCAAAAAGGGCTGCTATGAACATTCTAGTACATAACTGGAGAAATGTGACCATATTTTTGTTGAATATATATTGATGTTTGTAAAGTGTGTGTGTGTTCAAAGTGGTCCTATTCATTGGAATATTTTTTAATTGAACTCCCAGAGCAACTTTTACTCCAAAGATATAAGACAGTAGCAAAGAATAAGAAAAGTAGAACGACGCAGGTAAAAATTCGCATGGGGACATTCTCCCCTTCTTAAATGATTCCATAACAGATTGAGAAGCCCTGGTATTTGGCACTTTGCCTCCCAGCTTAACCTGGGTTAAATGATTGCTGACGGGTCATCGTGAAAGTCAAGGGCACAGCTGGAACAAGACTTCTGAACTCTCGGCCTTTTGACCCTGCAGCAAAGACTCACAGATTCCTGCCGGCACCACTGGCCCCAGGAAACCAGCGGCCAAGTCTCCGTGCTTTACACAGGATAGTCCTAGGGGAGGTGTCTTGCATTTGGATTGGGATCACGGGCCTGGACGCCTACAGGGCCAGCAGTAACTCAAAACCGGGCCAGAAGGGCCAGGCGTGGCGGGGGTCAGGTTAGGAGTGGCAGAGATTCGAATAAATTGAGAGCCAGCGTCCAGTCTTAAAGGGACATTTATTACTCAGCTTGCTGATTTTTGCCATATGGGAAAAAAGAGGCAACTGTGGCCAGATTTTCTGACTTGTCAAGGAAAGCTAGAAAACTGGATTTTTCTTTTTTTTATGAGATACTGCAATTTGCAATGTTGGCAAGTAACTTGAAGAAAAATACTGTCAGTCTACAGCCATGCCACCCTGAACACGCCCGATCTTGTCTGATCTTGGAAGCTAAGCAGAGTCGGGCCTGGTTAGTACGTAGATGGGAGACAACCTAGCACAACCGGGTGCTGTAGGAGCGTAAATATATATATAGATATAAAAAATAAAAATAAAAAAAAAAACCACTATCAGCTGAATTAAATACATGTACGGGTCAGATCTGGCTCATCAACCCCTGTTTGAGCATCTCTGATTCAGTGGGACTCAGCACTTCATATGCACAGTAAGAGGCTTCCTACGGCAGACCTGAATGAAAATCACTGACTTAGGAGAGCTTAGGCAAGGACGAAATGCCTTCTCTTAGAGCTCCCTCCTCCCGGACGACCCTTTTTGTTGCCCCGATTAAGTCAGCATTGAACCCGAAGCCCTGAACACCACGAACAGCTCAGCCAAGGTGCTGCACACCTGCCAGAGGAGAGTTCCTTCTGTTCTTCCCTCGACACCTGGCACTGATGGGTCCCGTAATAATCTCAGGCCGCTGCCTCTGCCCCCGGCCCGCATTTCGCTTGGCAGAGCCCATCAGAATTGACTGCGCCTGGTGACGTTAAGCATGGCGTGAAAGACAGTTTATCCCGGGGAGGAGCCATCGATGAGAAGGCAGTCTCGCTTCAGCAAACTGCATCTGCCTTCCAGTCAGCCCCGTCTCCACACATGGGCTCTTAGCGCTTCGTCTACCGGAGCTGGCTACACTGGCATTCGTGAAAGCTGGACACTTCGCTCATTTCTACTTGTGCCCCAACCATTAAGCACAGCTCCCATCTCTGCGTGCACACACATGCACGCACACAGACACACGTATACACATGCACACACACATATCCATTCACCAATTCCAACAGTGAACAGGTGGGAACAATCCAGCAACCAACGTGGATGGGAATGAATTTGTGCTATCTTCTCCTGGCCCCGTCACCCGCTGCCTAGTGCCTAGGTAGGCCAGGTTCATGGTGGGCATTCTATAAATATCTATCAAACATCCTGGAGTTCCCAAGGAAAATTTTTTGCAAAGCCTCATCCGTGCTATTAGAAAAGAAGCAAACAGCTGCTTCGTTCGGAATGGCATGAGTGCTTACCAAGGATGTGTAATCTTGCCACACCCCGTAAGCAGGTTGGGGCAGGTGTCCCCAGACAAGGAAACAGAGGCACCAAGAGGTGCTGGGCAAAGGGCAGCTGGAGAGGTGAGAGGAAAAGCCTGTTCCAGATCATAAGCCTCGGAAACCTCAGTGTGCCTCCGTCTAGAGTGGCTACGTACCACCGGGGACCGTGATGATTATTCAACAAAATAATAACCCAAGTGCTCAATAAACATTACTACGTACCAGACACTTTATGTCATGAGCTCGTGTAATTCTTGCCACAAGCCTGCAAGGCTTGATCGAAGAGTCTTAGGAAGGTAAATAACTTGCCCCAATTAATCTCTGAAGTTCTGCAGTAAGGGACTTGGGGAAACATGGTGTGGGGACATTGTGGGTTGTCACAATTCACGGGGTACTACTGACATGTTATAGGCAGGGGGAGGGAGGCCGAATACCTGCATCCCGCGTGACTGTCCCCACCTAAATGCCAGCAGCTCCCCAGTACAGAAACGCTGGATTTTTAGCAAAGGCAGAGCCAGGATCTGAACTGGCCAATGTGCTTCAAGATTCCCTGCTTTTCTGTTTCATTCTACGATCTCAAAGATGTTATTCATGCCACGCGGACCATTTCCTGGTGGCACGGCTGACTGCCATTGGGACAACTTCTCACGGTCATTTCAGCAGGTAGAGAACAAATTTTGATCTAGGACAAATATACGGGTCTCCCCAATAGAGACAAACTATTTAAGGAGCTTTCCCCATAAGGGACATAGCTCTGATTTTAGTGTTGTGAGGAAGTGCTTTATTTATTTATTTTCACATGGAGGCATTGTTTCAGAGGTGGCTATTTCAGAGAATACAGAGAATTAATAGAATTCTATTAATTCTATTGAATGCCACGGGAGATATCTGTGCCTCAAGCGTCTAGAGAAGGCTTCGTGAAGAAAGGAGGAGTTCAGCTGGGCCTCGAAAGATGAAATCGATGCCAGTCAACAGGAGAGGGGGAAAGGAAGAGAAACAAAGTCAAGGGAGAATCAGCTTGCCACGGCGAGGGCACTGGGAATACGTTAGATGAATCACAGACCCTGTTTCAGAGCAAAAAGGGGTAACCATGGACCAGACTAGCAGCAGCATCGCCCAGCCAAGCCCAGCCCGGATTCCGGAATCACGAACAAATAAAGGAGTCGCTGTGTTGACCCATTAAGTTTTGGGGTGGTTTGTTATGTGGCAATAGATAACGGGCCCCCTTCCGTGAGGCCATCGGCTGTGCGCACGTGCCCCGCTGGTCCCTGCAGAGCTCCGTGCATGGGCAGGCACACACCCAGTTTTAGCGACAAGAACTGTGGCTATAAACAGCAGTGACACATCTACAAGTGCTGCCCTCCACCTACTGGTACCCAAGCTTAGCACCTAGTCGGCACCCAGATAAACATTTGCAAGATAGATGCGTAGCAATGGCTCTGATTTTAAGAGACGCCTAGTCAAAGCTTCCTTCTCCCTGCAAACCTTCCCAGGAGGTGCTCTCGCAGGGCTGGGACCAGTGGGGGCGGATGAGAGCTGGTCCCTATCTCAGTGTCTGCCAACCCCACGGTGGCACTCTCTTCTGATTAAGAAAGGCGCCTACTGTGTGCGACTCCGGCACACGCAGGAGCCCGACCTTTTCTGGAGCGAGCAGTGCTGTCTCTGTTTAACAAGAACCTCCCAGGGGCCTCGTCAGAAGGCAGACAGCACGTCAGGAGCTCTGGGCGGGGGCCTGGCAGTCTGCATTTCCCGCTGTCCCGCGGGAGAGGCTGAAGCGCAGAGAGCAGACTGGAGCGGCCCCATCGGGTCCTTGCGGATCACACGTTCCCCATGGAAGCGCTAGGTGTAAGCCAGGGTGGGAAGTCGGCTCTAGAAGATGGGTCCCACAGGGGTCGCTGCCCGGCCACCTGGGGTCACCCACAGAGCTTCTGAAAATGCAGATTCCCAGGCTCTCCCGCCGGACACCGACTTGTCGGAGCCGGCGTGGGGCTCTCGGAAGCGGAAGCGGTGTTGGGGGATTTCAGTGCACAGCTGGGTTTGGGATCATTCGGCTCAACTTTTTGGGGGGCAGAAACCCCAGGAAAGTAAGACTCAAAGTAATTAGCCAATATTTATTACGGGATTTCTAGATGCCCAGCACTGTTCCGATTTAAGACAACAGGAAACGGTTTAAACTTCGCCGCAACTCTGTCTGGTAAGTACTGTCATCCTTTTCGTCTGACAGGAGGCAAAACTGAATGAGGCACAGAGCAGCTAAATCACATGGCAAAAGCTGCATCCCCCGCCCCATGAGGGGCTGAGCCAGGATCAGGACCCACGTAGACGGCACGAGTCTACACCGCAGCCACAGGGTTCTGGCCCTTTCCACAGGGAAGGCCAGCTCCTGCGAAAATCCCAGGGGAAACCATTTGACACCCGGAGTAGTGGTTTTCCAAGCAGAAGCGAGCCCTTCACTAGTTCCAGAGAATTCTGACAGGTGGTCCCCGGGGGAGAAACAGCAGGAGATAATCCGAGTCACGTTTGGGAAACACTGGGTTAAAGCAAATCAGATTTCCTCCCGCAGAACTCCCCAGACTCCCCAGCAAACATAAGCATATTAATTTCCTAGAAGGGGGTGCGTTTTGCAACATTCTCCACGCACGAGTGCAGAATCCTTCGGCCCGAGAGCATCTCAGGGGATGAGGGTGCCAGGGAACGCCCTTTGCGAACCACGGGCCCAGAGCTGCACTTCTCAAGCTTTAATGTCACGTGAACCACCTGCGCCCCTGTTAAAATGCAGGTTCTGACTCGCTGAGCAGGGGCGGGGGGAGGAGGGGATGTGGGGGCCTGGGAGTCTGCATTTCTAGTGAAGCTCCCAGCAATGCTGACGAGGAGGGGAGGACCTGGAGCACAGCGCTGCTCTGCCTCCCCAGACAAGCCTCCCTGCAGCTCACTGTCCCCAAGAGGACAGCCCTTACGCAGACGGCCAGGCACTGGTCCACGCACTGCGAGTTTCATCACAGGCCCTCTGGGAACCCAGCTCCTGCGAGAGGAGCATCGATCCCAGACTCCGTGCCCCAGGCCTTCCCTGCATCTTCCCACACACCGCACACCCCTGCCCGGGCCTCCCACAGGCCTCGTGCTGAAGGCGAAGTCCACTGGGCGGACAGCCTCGCTCCCTGGCTGCCGAGGTTGCTGGGAATCCTGGGGAAGGAAGGGACAGGGGCGAAAGGGGATTAGCAGAGAGCAAGGAGGCCGCGTGAGGCCTTGTGACTGACCGGGCCTCCTGGTGCCGCCGGGGTGGCAGTGCCAACACGCGGTGCTGAAACACTTGGCCGGTCTCCGGAGCAAACGCCCAATCTAAACAGGCCCCGGTGTGACTCTGAACAGACCGTGTAAATAAGGGGGGAGGGAAGAAACCCAGCTGGCCTCAGATCCCGCCTGCAAACACGTCGAAACGAAATAAGCCCCCTCCCTCCCTCCTGCTCGCTGTCTGTCTGTCTGTCCGTCTCTCTCTCTCTCTCTCTCTCTCTCTCTCTCTCTCAGCGCCCGCAGCCCACCTGTCCTGCGTAGGATTGAGGTGGGAGGAGTCACGTGCTAAGCCGGTGCTGAAGGCCCAGAGACGGTCCCTGCTCCCGCGTTCAGAGTCCAGGAAACAGAGAAAAAGCTGAGGGACCTGGGGAGTGAGGGATTGGGGTGGCGGGGAGATGGTGGGGAGAGCATGCTGCCTGGGAGATTACCCGATGAACCTGACTGTTACGAGGGTGGCCTGTCCCCCTGCCCTAACAATCACAGCCTGCGCCCAAGCGCCAAACCCCTACGAAAGGACAGTGACCCCACACTAGGGAGCTGGAAACGACGCCCGCACGTCAGAGGGAGCCCCTCCTGGGCCACCGCTCTGAGCCCCCAGTGTGTGGACAGACGGACGGGGGGCACCGTGCCTGCGGTTTGCTGCCGGTTCGGGACCGGGTTTTGTGCTTTCTAACGGCGGCGGGGGTGGGCACTGAGGGCATGAGTCACTTGCAGATTCGAACCCCTCCCCCGAGCTCTGCAAGTCGAAACAATGGAGTTGGCTTTCCCAGGTTCCTGCCAGTGTCTCTTGCTCAATCCTGGAGCAGAAGGGCCGCGGGGAGGGAGGCCGGGAGGGGGTTCCGGACACCCGGCCCAGCTGTTAGAACTGTGCTGTGGGCATCCCACTCGGGAGGGAAGTCAGGACCGACTGGGCCGGGTGGGTGAAGAAACACCAAAGGGTCACTCAATCTGCACGGGCCGCTGAGGTGACTTTGGACAAGGCCAGGGCCGACTGTGGATGACCTCTCTGGCTCGCATCTCCCTCCGCGCTCACATTCTTAGAAGTAGGACTGTGACTCGATCCTTTGCGTGGGCCAGGTCCCTGTAGGCATGTCACGGTGATTATTTACAACCCTCGTTGCTAAGTGGAGACCAGACTGAGCCGGGTGAGCCCCAAGGGTCTGCGGCTCGGCAGGAAGAGGCGTCTAGGTCCCAAGTCCAAGAACATCACCACGTCCTCGTGAAGCATCTGTTGCTGTAACATCATTTTCAAACGCTGGTTTGCAGAGCCTGAGATGATCCAGGTCTGTGGGCAGAGCCAACGTCACACCCGTTGTGGGGTTACGCTTCCTTTTCAAAATTAAAAACATAATAATAATAATCCCTTACGCGCTCATGTCCGTTTAACATGGAACGTGCATTTGGGACGCGATCACGGACGGACTCAGCTTCATCTGCGAGCGGAGAGCCCAGAAAAGTCAGACAGAGAAGACGCCAGCTTTTAAGGAATTTATAGCTGTGCTGGGGGAGACTCCACTTGCCCACCAGAGTTTAATGTCCTTTGTCTCTTCAGGCTGCACACGCCTGTGCACGGAACGGGGCCGCGCGCTCCCCTCCGGGAGAGGGCACAGCACACCGGGCGCCACCGCCAGACGTCACCCTCCGCTGTGCACGCGGGCCCAGACGCGGAGGCTCCGAGGGTGCGCCAGGTGCGGAGCCCCACGGCCGACAGGTGACGGCGTGCGGGCCGTGAGCGCCCTCCCTTCGCTCACGTCTCTCACAGCCCCCACCCCTTTCCACCTGCAACGTCCGGCCGTTTTTGCTGACCTTCTCTCCCAGACGGACAGAGCTCCCAGAGGACAGGCCTGACCAGAGCGCATTCGCTCCAAAGTGCCGTAAGCCTCTGGCTTAGCATCGTGGAAACCGTAGATCCTGAGATTGTGTTCAGTGAATAAATGGAAAAACAGCTTGCAGGTGGGAAAAGGAAACACGATCCCTTTATCCGGGTATTTATTGAGCATCTACTGTCTCTCACTCTGCTGGACATGGGGACCCAGGGAGGCGAGAGAGCCCAGGTACAGGGGCTAAGTCCGGCGACGAGGGTGATCCTAGAGTCACAGGAATGAGCTGGGCCTGTGCAAACCCCCGAGGGGTGCTCCTTTGCTCCCCAGCATTCAGAATCTGACGGAGATATGGCCATGATGTGAGGAAGAGAGGCCGATCGACGAGAGAGAGGGGAAAACGGAATCAGAGGAGCTCTCCTTTTCCTTCCGCGGTCCCCAGACGCCAACCCTGAGGCGAGCCGGCTCAGTGAGCCCCTCCTCCTATCAGAATCCCTCCTCCTGCCACATCCGCCCACTCCACGTCGAAGCAGAGGCAGCACACGTGACATGAAGGACACGAGTCGTCGCCACGCACCCGACGGAAGGTCTAAGTCGGTAAAAAGCGGCAGCACCAAGGGTCCGAGGACAGCTGGGCACGCCCTGCTGGTGGGAGCACCTCGGGAAAGGCCCGGAGGTGTCTTATGAACCTGAACAGACGACCGGTCTCTGACACAGCGATTCCACTCCTGGCCACGCGCCCAACAGGAATGAAAAACGTGTGTCCGCGAGCAGTTTTGGTCAAGAATGTTCACGGCACCTTTATTCAAAACAGCCGAAAACTGGACACAGGACAGGTACCCATTGACAGGAGACCAGATGAACGAACTGTGGGATGCGCGTCACACCACGCAGCAGCACTCGGCAGTAAAAGGGCGCAAATCTCTGACACGTGTAATCACGTGGGTGAATCTCGGTTGACACTGTGCTAAGTGGAAAACGAGTTATATGATGAGATACACGCTTCTGACTCCATCTCTATGAAGTTCCCCGAGAATCAGCAAAACTAACCTAGGGACAAAAAAAAAATCGGCGGAGGTGGGGACTTGGTGGCGGGGGTGGGGGGGCTGCTGACAAAGGCTACGTGGAAACCTGCTGGGTCGCTGGTAGCGTCTGTACCCATGGGACACTTCAGATATGCACATGACAGTGGATGCAAATTTTACCTTAAAGCAAAATAAGAAAACCCTGCAATTAAATACTTAATTCTAGCTGACGGTGTGCGAGCTCCGGCATTTAGAGGAAGGTATACTTGTGTCTGCAACTTACTTTGAATGAGTCAAAGAAAATGGGACAGGGAGACCACCTGGCCATCAGGCTGGATATGCAATCAGACGAGTCCAACGAAAAGTCGGTGATGGAAATGACGTGCTGGGTACACGGGTAATCCCTGCAAAATCCTTCAACTTTCATGTGCATTTGTAAATTTCCATACTGAAATGTAGGGAGAGAAGAGGAAGGGGCTTCCCAAACGGCTTCATGTGACAGGAACATGGGTGTGCTGGCTTTTCAGAGCTGGTCACACAGACCCGGGGCGCACGGGTTCACGGATTTGGAAGACGGGGGGTGGGGGGGGAGGAGAGGCGGCAAGGCTCCAGAGGCACACAGGCGGTTTCCAGCCCCCCCGATGTGGAGGCGCGCTTTGGGGGTCTGCGTTAAGGCGGAAGCCACAGAGGCCCGGGTCTGCATCCAGTTTCTCCACACCGGAGACAGCTTCCTGTCTGTCAGGGTTACGCCTCTCTGCACTTGAACTGCCTGCCTCTCTCTGAAGAGCCTTTCGATAAGTTCAGGGTAAATGAATCAGAAGCGAATGGATTGAGTTTCTCAGGACACATAAGGGATTACAGGACGAAAAAAAAAAAGAAGAAGAAGAAGAAAGGGAGAAGGGGACTCTGTGGGACGGGGAAAGGGTCTCGGCATCAAACCATGCACAAATCCACGGCTCTAGAACACTCGATCGACTTGCTGACCTCCATCCCACACGCCAAAGGCTTCTGGGGCCCAACTCTTTAATATTCAAATGACTTTGAAAAACATTTCTCCTCCTGGAAAGCAGAGAGGAAAGGAAAGGCTTTGAAGCCCTCCGAGTTATTGAATCATTTTTTCAAAGGTAAGGCCGTATATTTTTATCCAGTATTAAATAAACATTTTTTTTTTCTTTTTTACATGGTATGTTCAAAGCCTTCCAGCCTCTGATGTTGGTTCAGGATATTTTTTGGTTTTGTCTTGTGTTCTGATGAGTGCCGCTTCTTGCCAAATGTTCTCAAATCATGGCACAGTAGACCCCGGAAGTCTAGCAGGCCGGGATGTGATTATGGAGCAGAGGAAGCTGCACAGGCTAGAGTGACCTTTCTCCAGAGGTAAGCGGTGGCCCGGCCGGGGACAGAGTGCAGGTGGCACTGTTTTCAGAGCCTCGCACAGAGCATCCCACCGGTCCCGTGAAAGCTCAGGGACCCCCCGCTCTGAGCGGCAAACCCTGGGGCCGCCCTTCCTGGACATGCACATTTATGAAATCACCTTTGATCGGTCACCACCAGGGAGGACGACACTGGCCACCTCCCCGCACGCGGAGACTTCTCAAGCACTTAGAGGGAAGGCAGAGCAAGGACATGCGAGGTCAATGCACCTTTATGACAGAATCTGGGCTGAGAGGGGAAAAATCACACCCACGAAGGATTTTATTATTTTTTTTTCAACTGGCCTAATTTAGACACAACATATACAAACACAAGCCACAAAGATTATCTGGGCACAGAGCACGGGACACTGGGATGGGAATGGGACTCACATAATCATGATTCTCAAACACTTAAATGTTTGAGTAACAGCCCATAAACCCTTATTAAGTGAATTAACAAATAAATATGATTCACACTCTATCATTACAATTAGCATAAAAGTTTTCAGAAAAGATGTGTTCGGGGAAAGAGAGATCATTAATAAGACCGCATTGCTTAAATTAGCTTTCGCGCATGGCCTTATGAGTTCAGGGTCATTAAACCATTATACGATCTTTTTTTTTTTTTTTAAATTGAGCCACAGACAAAGTAAGTCACTGCCAAGGCCACACGGCTGGTAAGCGACGGATTCAAACCCAGGCAGCTCTGATTCCAGCATCGTACTCTTGGTCAGAGCTTGTCCTGCCTGCCGGGCTGTACCCAGAAGGGTACTTAAATTTAAATTCTGCAGGATCCCCGAAGTCTAACGGGGAGAGACGGACGACAACATCAGAACAACGAAAACAACAAAATTATATTCACATGCTACTTTCTTCCCCCAAAGGGAAGGAGCTTTATTTATTTTTTTTAACATAAAAATAATCCTCATTGTAAACTAGAAAATTAAGATCACCTGTAATCACAGTACTCTGAGGTAATCTGTTAATCTTTCATTAAAAATCCTTCCAAAAATTTTAAGTGTGCTTATAAGCTTTTTTTTTTTTTAATTCTTTTAGACGTACAGAAAAGTTGCAGAGATAGTACAGAGCTCCTATATGTCTTTCACCCAAGAAGGACAAAATGTCATGAACATCTTACATCACCACAGCATATCTGTCAAAACTAAGAAATTAACATTGCTGCATTACTAAGAACTACGGATGTTACACGGATGACCCCAGTGTTTCTACCAAAGTCTTTTTTTCTGGCCCAGGATCCGATCCAGGGTTTCACACTGCAGTGCACTCATGTAGTTTTTAAAGACCGTTTTCACTCAACGACTCGTCATGAGCATATTTCCATACCGACAAATGGAAAGCTATAGCAGATACCGAGCACCCCACTCTGCGGATGGCTGAGACCCGCCTCCCAAAGGTCCTTTCCACTGCTTTCACGGCTCACTGCTCCACCCACACGGGATGGGCGGGTTTCCCCATGCCGTGCACACCTGTCCGACGATGTTCTCGGGATAAACGTCCACGGGCACACGGAGAGTCTGTCAGGAATATGCCTGTCAAGGGTTTTAATTCATTTCTCCGCACTCTCCTCCAGAAAGCCTGAACCCATTTGCCTTCCCCCCACTCCGCCCCCCGCCCTCCCCCCCCGCCCCCGTAGTTTTGTAACTTAGATTCACTCTAGACAATAAATGACTTGCTTGGTCAACTAGCTCTTCCACATCCTAGAGAGAAAAACCACGGGATTGGAAAGCGTTAATGGATTTTGAAGACAAGCATTTCTCCCCAAACCAGAGTGATCATTTTAAAGAGCCTCCCAGAAATTAAACCTTCATTCTCTTCGCATCCAGCTGTCCCCACTCTCCTCTCTGGGTCTGACAGACAGAGAGACAGATCTTCGAGTCTTTCGCATTTTGATCATGGAATTACTTTCGGGGTAGTGTCTCTTAAAACTCCCCAATGGAAAAACTCTGAGAGGGCTTGTGTAGTATAGTGCATGCAGCAGGAAAGATAAAAGCATCTGACAGTCAGCAAAGTTATATGCCTTTTATTTTATTTTTTTTTAATGGCAAAAGAAATGAGGGGAGGAGTAGAGAAGCCAAAAGGGCTCACTTATCTAGAAACGGCTCCCAGGGAGCTTGAACCTGGACCCTGCCCAGCATGCTAATGGGGGCTGTGCTCTCTCTCCCAAAAGAAGCCCCTTTTTTAAAAATTTTGAGATGCCTGTTCTTCGATGCAAAACATTTGGTCCCCAGACTTAGCACTGTACCGTGCTATATATTTGAGGTGACTGGGGATTAAAAAAAAAAAAAAAAAAAGTAGCAGGGAAAGTTTAGAGAACTGGAGACCTCCTACCCCATGCTGAGAAATTCTTAAGTGCCATCCTGGTTTGCTAAAAGAAAAAAAAAAGAAAAAGAAAGAAAGAAAGGCAAAGGAAAAACAAGCTACTGGTCAGAAGGGGTGCTCTTCCATGCCAAGCTCAGCTTGAATTAATACACAGCACAACCTCTTGAAGGGGAAACACTGCTTTAAACTAAGAGTCTCTTCTCTAAAGGCAACTGATTAAAAACAACAGGAAGTTGAGAATATTCTGGGAGGAAACGGGCTGAAACATGAGATGCTTCCTTCGCCCCAGTGTTTGCAATCTTGTCACTCTCGTGGAGGCCACACCTTCAGATCTTTGAGGCGACGGATGCCAACTGCTTTTCGCCCAGAACAGTGCCCACGATCACAGGCCCATCTTCTCCCCTGGGGCCGCTGTGGTCTGCCTAAGTGGCCGGTCGAACCCATTTCACGTTTGAATTCTGCCCAGAAACCACGGGAGGTTCTGCCCAGGGAAAAAGAGAAATCTGACTGGGTACAGAAACACAGGGTCTGCCCAGGGGACCTCTGTGTCCCCTTTTCCTACATGGTCCCCTGGCCATTAGACAGGAGAGGACTTTAGTCAAGGGACAAGGTATAGAATCCAATTGCAAGAGAGAGAGAGAGAGAGAAAAAAAAATAGCAGACATTAAGACAAAAGAGAACACTTTCTCTCGTAAGCTGATGAAGTATATACAGTATTTCAAGAGGAGCAAGTTCCTGCAGAGAGAAGCTCACAGCCTGAGATGCTGGAGCAGCAAAATTCTAGGGTGTCATTCAGGGTGAAGCCAACACATTTCTGCTCACAAAGCCTGTTAGGCCTCTGCGGAGATCTCCGGCATGTAGGTGATTCAATCCATCAACCCTAAAACTCAAGCCATTACCAGATCAGACGCATTGGTTAAAGCAGTTAGAATCCTGCTTTATCGCGAGGCGGAATCTGCAACGTGTTCACACTTAACGTGAGGCTTTACCCAAGCCCCGAGCTGTAAGCAAGACTCCCTCAGTGCTGTGTGTTCGTTTCCTTTTAATTGCGAATAGTAATGCATGCTCTGTGAACACAGGCCGCAAACGTGGGAGGATCTACGGACAGACCTCTGCACTGTCAATAAAACACGCCGTTGGAATCAAATAAAACTTGCAGCAAATGAAGCCTGACATTTAGGAAGAACCGTCGTGTTACTGCACTACACAGGGAACTCCAGCAGAAGAGACAAACCTCTCACAGAGGTGACTCAAAGGACACCTCTGGGGGAAGAGGGCGGCGGGGAGGAAGGAAGCAGGGAAAGCAGAAAACTCCCTGTAAGCCCGTCGAGAGGCTGAGTTACACGCACTTTAGCTGGAACTCAAACTCGGGCGGGCTGGCGCAGAAGGCCGCCGCCATGCCGTGTCACGGGATGAACCAAAGCACAGGCTCCTCTTAGGGGTTCCAGCTCCAGCCGCGATGCGCGATCGTTGGATGCTGAAGGCCCCGGGGTGGCTCGGGAGCACCTGCTGAAAAGACCCCAGATGCCCCGTCCCTCCCTGTGTCCCCAGGTCAGAGAACCGGGAGTGTAACCGAGGACAGCCGTAGTGCGCCTCTGAAGACCACGAACGCCTCGCTGCCTCCAATGCCACCTGCCGCCCCTCCAGTTACGCTCAGAGCGAACGCCTGGAGACTTCCAGAGCGCTTCCGTCCCTCGGAACCCGGTCGCTTGTTTCATCCCCTGCACTGTCGATCACAAGAGTGCACACGGTTACACACACACACAGACACACACACACACTCATGCACACACGCACACACACACATGCCAGCGAGCACGGGCTTCCAGAAATCCTTTCGCCTGCTCCCAGGTCCCCCTGCTGCGGGGACCCGGGGCGGCCACCACATTCCCCATACCCCAGAGGAGGAAGACCAGAGGGCGATTCTGGAATATGGGGTGCTTCGGAAGAGAAAGACAGGGGCCATCAAAACCCATAAAGTGGCGCGTGCCCGGCGCTCCCTAACAGCCAGGCAGCCAGGAGCACAGGGGGACGACTGAAGCGAGTGTGTGTTGGGAGGGGACACCGGATCCAAGGCTGAGCCACAACCCTGTCCCCTCTCCATCCCCGCCCCCCGCCCTGGGTCCCTCTCACCAGCCCTCCTTACTCTGCCTCTTAGGGGCAGGCAGTGAGAGGAAGGGGAAGGGAACGGTGACGTCTCCCTGTGACAGCCCTGCACTGGCCACCCAAGCCTCCCGGCTGTGGCGAACAGATGGCCGAGCCGTAAGCGGCACGGCTCAGCCCCCGTGCCACCTCTCGGCGGGCCGCTGAACTTGGCCGCTGTGTTCGGAGGGCCTTGTTCCACGTGCACCCAGTCCGGGCAGGGGCTGAGGGCCACCGGATGGCAGAAAGGTCAACTGCAAGAGCTTTGGGATCATTTGTGTATTCACGTATTCCACAATTAAAGAGCCTACTCTGTGCCAGGTGTTGGATATACAGTGTGGAACAGAACGAGCCGCCTCCCAGACCAGCGGAGGGGTCCAACGATAATCAAACAGACACAGCGAGGAATCCACGGCCACGGATTGCGACGAGCCTTTGGAAGGTCGGGAACCCAGTTGTATGAGCCCAACTAACAAATGAAATTGGCCTACAAGGGTAGAGACAATGGACTCGAAGAAGAAGAAACTGTCCATTTGCTCTTGACTCTGAGTGAGTTACATAATCCTTCTAAGCTTCCCTTTCCTCATCTGTAAAATGGACCGATTTGCACGTGGCTGCCGGAGGCTGAAGAGTAAGTAAGAATGCACTGAGGGACTCTGCTAAGCGAAAGCTCTCAAAAAATGTGAATTGATGCTCCCCTTAGAGTAAAGGGGCCGGGCTAAGTTCACCGAGCCAGCCCCTAGGGCGCCCTCAGCGAAGCCAGAGGTCCACACTCACGCCTTCCCCTGCGGACAGGCCCGGCGTCCCCCGAATCTCAGAAGGTTCTGGTGGATTCTGACCCCTGGCGTTTCCTCACCCAGCCCGACTCCTGCCATTTCAGTCCTGGGTCTCTTTAAGCGGCTGCTGGCAGCGCTGTGGGGGACTCATGGTGACTCAGCTCCGGCCCCAGAGAAGCTGGATGGGCCGACTCTCGCCAGGATGTGGCTGTGAGCCCTCGGGCTGGAGACAAAGCTGTTCCCTACGGCCTCTGAAAGGCTCCCTCCCTTCCGTCTGACAGGGCAGTGTGGTCCCAGCCACCACGCCTGAGGCGGACACTCGGAGGCTGGCTGTGGTCTCTGGAGGGCCTGAAGGCAAGACAGTCGCAGGCCTCTGCCCCGGAATAGAGCCAAGCAGCTGGCGGAAGAAGCAGAATATGCTCTGCCTCTCCCCGCCCCCACCCGGCCCCCACCCCGCCTGCTCGGGGCAGCTCATCTGCGCATAGCCAGGGTTCTGCTCCCTCTGAAAGCGGGACCAGGGCGGGGATGAGGCCGAGCTCGGACCTGGTGGCCCCAGAACATCCGGGAACCCCACTCAGGTAGTAACCGGCCTAATTCTGCCCGTTTCCAAGCAACGGGACACGAGGTCCATCGGAACGCCGTCGCCGAGCCAGTGACCTGGAAGGCGGGCACTGGGGCTCCCTCTGCCTCACACCCCGCCCCACAGCGTGCGGGGCTGGGACACAGGGGGAGGACGCAGCCTCTGCCCAGAGCCCGCGGCCCCAGGAAGCTCCTTAACAGGCCGAAGAGGAAAAGGAGGCCCGGCCTCTGGAGGGCAAGCTGAGGCCAGTCACCCGGAGAGGGGCTGAGGCCAGGCAGCTCGCTCAAGGGCAAGTCTCATGTCCGCCTCCCCCCCACCTCCCATTTCATGGATCCTTGGTGGGGACGGTTTAGGGACCTTGCAGATAAGCGCCCGCAGCCACAGTCAGTCTCAGGAAGTTAGGACAAGCCTGCCTGAACCCCATCCGCTGGCATACAACCTACCCGGCCAGCTCGGCTCTCCGCCGGTCAGTATCTTCCTCTAAACGCCTGGGCAAAGACCCAGCAGTTGTTTAGTCGCTAATCCATTGCCCCAACAGAAAAAAAAATGAAAAAAGAAAGAAAGAAAAGAAAAAGAAAAAGAAAAAAACCTTTACCCGTTTACATCCATCTCCCCAGACCACTTTCTAACTGTGTCTGAAACGGTTTCATCTCAAGGGTCGTACTCTGGGGGCTGCCTCCGCAGGTCCTCAGGTCTGCGTGTACACAGAGCCACCGCGCTCCGAACCGGATTCTCGGACGCGCTGGAGGAAGCAAGCCTTGCAGCGACAACGAAAATCCACCCAGCGCTCGCTAGAATAGGGTGGCTTTCACTGCGCGTCCATTATACCGCCACAAGCCTGACTTCAGAAAACGAATCCACAGGGTCATGCTTCCCAAAGTAACACACGCACGCACACACGCACACACATCCACACGTGCACACACGTGTGCACACACACGTGCACAAACATACGCACACGCGCACAGTATCAGGGAGCAGAGAAGAACATTCACATCTTTTGGCTCGACTGAAGTGTGGTACTGATTTTTTCTTTTTTTTTAATTAAAAAGCAAAAGCTCTTTCAGAAAACACAAGCGGGTCGGGTTCCCGTGGCCAAGCAAAGCGAGGGCCTGGCCCTCTCAACCTTGTTTCTGCTCAGCCCTCCAGAAGGGCCCCGGGGAGCGCCAGCCAGGAGTGGGAACCAGGCGGGCCACCCCCCATCTTCACACCGCGGGACTCGCACGGGCCCAGGGCCAATGAGTCACAGCCGGGAACAAAGAGGTGACGCGACTCCCGAATCACCCACAGCAGCCAGAAACAGAGCCCGACGTCAGGCGCCGGCCAGCGCCTCCGCGGCCTGCTCTGCCCACTCCCGCGGCAGGTGCTGAGTAAACGTCGCAGCACCACACTGAGCCTGCGTCAGGCCACAGCTCAAGCGAAGCCACTTGTCCCTTAGCGCCGTGCAGGGCCTGGGCGCTCAGGGGCGCATCTCAACTCCTTCGCACTTCCTGGAGCCCATTTGTGTCGCCTGAGTTTAAGGAGTGTCATGTCGCCGACGTCCCGGGAATCGGCCTAGAGAGACGGAAGCGTGGGTGACTTGGGAATAGCCTCGGAATGGGAGAAGCCCCATAAAATGCTGAAGCAACAGAAGGACAAGGGAAGGGGAGAGATGGGGACACGTTTTGTTGCTGGCTTAGACCGAAGCCACGTTTTCTCCTTGTCACAGACCATGAGTTTGGAGCTGCTCAGAATCCTGAAAATCCCCGCGAATGGACACACGGAGGCCTGCAGACTTTGCAGAAGACCTCCAGAATGCAGAGGCGGGGGCGGGACCGCACCGCTGTTTGGATCCCGGGGTTTATTTACAATAACCGATCGCCGTGTGCGTCCTACGTGTCGGACACCACACAAGCTGACGCACGGTTCCCGGCCTAGGCGATCGTCACACAGTCATCACGGCCCTGGCACCCGGGCTTTGTCATCCCTCTTTTACAGGTGGAAAACCTGAGCTCACGCTGCTAGCTGATGGCAGAGAGGAGCCTCCACCGCCCCGCTGACGCTGAGGCCCACACCCTACGGCCAGCGTTATACAGACTCTCTGATTAAAAGTGACGCAAGGTGCCAAGCCAGGTGTCCAGAGAGGAGCTGGTGCCATGGCTTGTCAGGTTTCTGATCCAGAGCAAGGAAGGACAGTAGCACTTGGCCAGACCGTGGGGGTGCAGGGGCCCCTCCCCATGCAGCCTTCCCCAGGCCCTGGTGGCGCCAATGAAAGTCAAAATGACCCCCCCACCACCACCACCACCACCAAGTAGGCGGTGTAGATGGAGAGATCAGAGACCATGCCAGGAACAAGTTCAGGCTACCCCAGAGGTCCCTGGCAACTGTCCCCTTGTCCCTTGGAGGAGCCCCCCGCCCTGAGCAGAAGACACGCGTGAACCTCCACACTTTGAAGACTGGGTGATCAGTGGAAGCAGCCACACACAGAAGGCCACACAGGGCCTGGCTCTGTGTCCATGAACTATCCCGAACCGGCAAGCCCAGAGGGACCGGAAGTAGCTTGGTGGGGCTCGGCGTGGGAGGCACACGGAGTCACGGCCTGAGGGGCACGGGGTTTCCTTTCAGGGGGAGCAGGACGCTCTGGAACCAGATGACGGTGACGGTTGCACAGCACGTGCACGCACCTAACGCCACCGAGTTGTCCACCTTAAAATGATAACGCTGGCAAATTTATGTTCTGCGTATTTTACCATAACTTGGGGGGAGAGCAGGGAATCGTCAGAGAATCGCTGACCTCACGAAATCGAGCATGAGAGCGAGCCGCGGGGCCAGGTCTCAGCCTCCACGAGGCTTAGCACCAACATCGCCCTAAGACCCTCAAACTTCTAAACTCGGTATTTAAAGAGAGGGTGGCAAGGGTGGAGAGGGAAGGATCAAGGTGGCCCGAGCCCGCGGGCCGGCTTGTCAATCGGCCTGGGGACAGGCCTCCCTCCCCTGCAGCCTCCCCCGGCTCCCGTGGCTCCAGACTCCGCAGCCCCCCTCCGCCTCCGCCCACCTGGCAGGCATCGCGGTCACTTTCTTGGGGCCGGGAGCCCAGTGTCCTTGGTCTGCATCACAGAGTCAACAATTTATCTGCACTGGGCAAACAAGGCCTCAGTAAGTGGCGGAACTCTGACAGTATTTAATGACTCAGGGGGCGGGGGAGGCCTGCGGGGTGGAGGAGGCCGGGCGAGGAAAGGAACTACAGAGCAGGCAGAAAACTCCAGGGGGAATTCCGTGGGGGGGAAGATAAAAGGGGGCTGTAAAGCAATTTTGACAGGTTAACAGACAGGTAATATTCCAACGGTGTTTACTTAACCAGGGTAGCGCTCCATGAGGCACCGGCAGCTCCGGGTTCTACAGAAACAAAGATCTAGTCAGAGGAAACCAAATAGCAGCGAGGCAGATGCCGGCGGCCCGGCCCGCCTCCCCCCCGCGGAAGCCACCCCGAGGTGCTTCCCGGAGCCCCACCAGGAGGGAGAGCTTGCCGCGGGATAAGCTGTCGAGGCCGCCACCTGGCACCCCAGGGCCTGGCTTCTGACAGCTCCTTGGAAAGCGTGGGGCACCCATGACGAGGGCCGTATCCCCCTCATCCCTACTTAAGCCAAGGCAGACCAGTTCTGTGATTCCTCGTCCTAGAAAGACAGCTTGCGAGGCCCTCCCGCAGTCTTGGGGTGGCGGGCTCAGGGGAGTCAGCCAGCAATGAATGTCACGCCCGCTCCAAAACCCCAACCTACCCGCCCAGATTCAAACCCCGTTCCGCCGCCGCCTAGCTATGGGACCGCGCGGGTAAGTTCCTCGGCCAGTTCAGGCCACTGTCGCCTCGTCTGTAAAATCAGACGATCCTCGCAAGGCCGCGTAATGACTGCGGTATTTGCTAATTACGTGTTCATGTTGGCAACGTAAATATCAATAATGTTAAAGCATAACTAAATAATTATGAGGAATAAATAAAAACGGCGGCCTCCCCGCCTACCTGTGTTTTCTGTTACGTGTGGCCCAGTGTGGTCCAAAAGTACTCCGTGGGCAGTGGACAACTCCAGAAAGAAACGAGGCATAAGTCTGAGACTGCACACTGATTTGGGCAGCGCGGTGAGCTCTCGCGCCGTCCCACCTCACCCCGCCTGGGAGCCGAGCCGCCCCCTCGTCCAGGGCCTCTGTCCTGTCCACGCTCCCTGCCCGCAAGTCGCCTCGTAGCTCCCTCGGGGGTCGGATCGACTGCTGAGGTGTGTCGCAGGGCTTGGTGTGTTCACTGTGGCCCTTGCTTTACTCAATAATCACCCCAAAGCCACCGGCGCGACTTTTATTGCACTACATTGTTGTAAGTGTTCTATTTTATTATTAGTTATTATTGTTGATCTCTTACTGTACCTAATTCATAAATTAAACTTTCTCCTAGGTATGAGTGTATGGGGGGGGGAATAAGTAGGTATACGGTTCGGCACTGTGCGGGGTTTCGGGTACCTGCTGGGGGTCTCGGGGTGTCCCCTGTGGATAAGGGGGGGCTGCTGTAACGTGAGCGCTAACTGAGGCACGCTTTCTGGATCGCGGTGGGTACCTGGCTCGTTCTAGCCTCCTGTCATCCCTGCCCCCACCACCCACGTGCCCGGGTCAGAAAGTGATCTCCTGAACACGCCAGACCTCATCGACTGGGGAGGTGCTTAATTTTTAAAACGTGTGATGTCTCCACCCATCCTCTCACGAAATGGGGAAAAAGCTCCTCATAGGAACCAAGAGGTGCCACGCTGGCTTGGGTACCACGGCGGGACACCCAAGACACTCCCCACGCCCTGAGATTTTGTTCCGTGTGCCCGTTTTTCTCAGAGAACATAAAAGCGTCCAAAGCTATTGAACCGGCACATGATGGGGGCCAAGATTCTGACTTCATTTCCTACAGGGTTCCCTGGCCTCTGGGACAGGACACTATTTTGAAGTCAGATTCTATATTTTTAGGTTATTTGGAAAATCGTTGTGGCTTTGGATAATAAAATTCTGAGTGACATCTGTCAGCCCCGATTACTGTGCATCTGCTAAGTGGCGTTTTCTCTCTTTTTCATTTTTAAAAGTGCAGTGAAGTAAGTGTTACCCAGAAAAGTTTGGAAGAGTCTGCGGGGTTGTGTATTAAACAGTCTCTCAAAACTGGTCCCAATGGCGTGGACCTGAGACCCAGCCCCAGGCCTGAGGCGAGGTGTCCAAAAGCTGAGCCGGCAAACACTGGCCAAAACACGAGGTCAGACTCAGAAGCGCCTGCAGAGAACAGAGGGACGTCTGACCTCCTCCATGTTCTCAGTGGGGACGCAGAGGCGCACAGAGCTAGAGCCAGGACTCCCCAAGGCTCCATCCGGCACGCTCTAAGTCACCCACGAGGGCCCTTGATTGCTCCTCATTCCACGTCTTAGGTCCATCTCCCGCTATATGGGCCAAGAAATCATCTCGCCAAAGGATTCTTCCATCTGAATCCCTGCCCCGCCTCTTTATTTTCAGGATGCGATCGCTAACCCTACCTGACAAAAATGTACCTCATAGGACTGCCTCTGGGCGGTTCGCCATGTGAGTCTTACCGAGTCCAGGACTGGTGGTTCAGGAAGCATACGTGGCTGTGGCAGTTTTGGTCCCTGAGGAAAAGGTGGCATTTGCAAAATGCACTTGGAATACGTCTGGGTTCAGACAGTCTCTTCCTCAGAGAGCAGGAATTCCTGGACCAGATATCTACCAAAAGCCATCCTCACTTCTCTCCCGCAAAATCACCACCAAGCCCTGGATATCGATAATTCACTAATACTCCCCCCTTTGATGGGGGGAAATCGTGGCAATGTAGAAAGATTGTGCTCATCCCAGACCTTGAGGTATTTACCCATGAGTGCCAAGAACACACTGGATATCCGTCCAAAAGGGACAAAGAGTTGTTAAGAGTCAAGCTGAATTTTTTTTTCTTTTTCTTTTTTTTTTTCGTGGAGATGGAGGGAGGGAGGGAGTGGGTTAGAAACAAAGTGAGAACCAGCCTCTGGGCATTACAATAACCTATTGGTATGATTGCATGGAATCCTCCTTTTTTTCCCCAAACGTTTGATTACCATACCTTTTATGTCTGAAATTTTGTCCACCCCTCTCTCATTAGGAGCTGAATGAGCAGAGGGAAAGAGTTAATGAAGAGATGAAGGAAGTTGGAAGATCCGCCTTTCAGAGAAAACTCTGAGATGGAGAAAGCCCCCTCGGAGTCTCAAAACAAATCCACAGAAAGGCTGGAGCCAGCATTCTGCTCAATCGCCTTCCTTGCTATTTTCAATTCTCTTGAAATGGTGTTTTAGAGCCTCACATCTCTCAAAAAGTAGAGCTTGAGAGTCACACCAAAAGTTCTCAGACAATACCAACTCGGGGGATGACGAAATGATCCGACGTCCCAGGGGCCTTGCCAACAGCCGATGCCTAAATCACGTGACGGTTTGTGGCCTTTCAGCCAGAGAAAACAATGCTAATCACATTTCTGGAAATCTGGGGAGGGCCGCTTGCCAAAAGAGGGAAGCCGAGACCACACCTCAGAGCGCTCCACGCAATGAACACCGGAAATGAGGAACTCTGTGGGGTCCGCCCAGAGAGCCCACCTTCACCCCTGCATCACAGACTGCACCCGAATCCCCACAAGACGACAGGTGTCCGCTCAGGAACACAGCAGGTACTCAACACACATGACATCAAGGAGACTCTGGGCCCGTGACGCACGGGCATTGAAATCAGGCTCGACACGTGTCTATCCATAATGGACTATTTATATTATTCAGCCTTAAAAAAGGAAGGGAATTCTGACACGTGCTCATGAACAAACCTTGAGGACATTCTGCTAAATGAAACAGGCCAGTCACGAAAGGACAAATACGGTATGATCCTACTTAAGTGAGGCCCACAGAGGCATCAGCTTCACAGGGACAGAGAGCAGAATGGAGGTCGTCGCCAGGGGCTGGGGAGGGAGGATGGGGAGTTCGTGTTTAATGGGCACAGAGTTTCAGTTTTGCACGATGAAAAAGTGCAAAATCTGGAGACGGGTAGAGGCGATGGTTGCCATGTTAATGTACTCAGTGCCATTGAACGGTAGTGCACATAAAAAGTAGCTAAGTGGTCAATTTTATGTTGTGGCTATTTTATCATGGTAAAAGATAGATAAACAAACAAACAAACAAACAAATAAATAAATGAGATTTTCTTTTTGCTCTTTTTCTTTGTTCAAAGAATAACCTGCGTTTTCAAACACTTTCTCCCCTACGGGGCAAGGGGCAGACGGTTCCTTCAGCAGACATAATTTCAAAGTCGTGGCGCCCGCGATTCCATCCCTAACGCCCCACACACAAGACTAGGGGCCAAGGCCCCGACAGTGAAGCCTCCCCCCAGCGTCCTGAGACCCCATCCTCGAGGGGACGCTAGAATCCTTTCACCAACCAATCGCTGGAGAGTCATTCTGGAAACAAAGAAACTCGGGAAAACGGACACGGATTGCTGCCCCTGTCATTGTCCAAAGTCCAAATATTGGCCACGTTTTAAAGGAGGCAGAGGAGACAGATGTGAGCACCAAGAAGGAAAAGGCGAGCAAGGTCAGGTAGAGGACTCCAGGACGACCAGACGCAAGACGTCCTGCAGGAGACGTGGCTACAGGGACAGAGCCGGGCAGGCACTTGCTCCCGCATCCTCTCTCCTGGAGGATAGGCAGGAGTTCTTTCTAGAAGCAATACATATCTTAGCCCTTCTGTGCGAAGCTGGCCCCAAGAAAAATGTTTAACCAGAGATACGGGATAGAAAGGGCAGCTGGCTCTTAAAACTTGGGCCATAAATGTGCTCGAAGGTTGGTTTTGCCCTTAAAGGAAAATAAAATTTATGGTTTGTCAGATAAGTAGAAAGGAAAACCCTCAGGATAGAAACCCGGCCAGATAAAAGTCTACAAATGAGTAAAAAGTCTTCTGAAAATACGGTGTCTACATATTTCAGCCACAGAAAGGTTCTAGGATCCACTAAGCTTTATTTGTAACTCAAACCAAACCTAGACACCTCTCCAAGAAATGATATTCCTTCTCTCTCTGTGGGATGGGCTCACCGCCCGTGGACCATCTAGCTGTGAGTGTAACTCTTTTATTTTGCAACAGTCATAACACAATTAGCCATAAAATGATTACCTGCGGGGGAGTGAGGAGACATTACTGGCCGAGAGGTGACCAGATGGTGCCTTGCAGGAAACGTTCTATTTCTTGATTTAGATGGCGGTTAAATGGATGTAGGCCTACGTGAAAATTCACTGAATTCATTTAGGATTCGTTTACTTTGCATATGTTACTTTTTAGTTAAAAGTATACGCACACGTATAAAATTTTTTAAAGCCATCACGTTTATTTTATGCCAAATTGTTTATTAAAGAGGGCCCCAGTCAACACCTAATTCATTCCCCCCAAGCTCCTACCTCTTCTCCCCAAAAACTCCCACTACTGTAATTTAGGTGAGCCGGCTGTTCCCCCCACCCCCACCCCTGCTCGGGGCCACCTCTGTATGTGGTAAGTCCTCCAGGCCACTCATCACATCGGCACATGTGGGGACAGTAAATACGCTGGCTTTTTCTATCATCCACCCTATAGTTCTCTTTCTCACCCAGAAGCACATGAAAAAGGACCATCGAATTTCTTGAAATCGGGATGTTTCAAAGAACTGCAACGGTTCCTTGCCGGCCCGGCCCTAGACGACCGTCGGAGGTGTGGGCAAGGTTCCCGACTCCCCCTGCACGGGCGGCAACCGCTGTCGCCACCCGCCCTCCGGTCACACGACTAGGATCGTTCGCTCCCCCTGTCATCTCCCAGTCCCCCCGGGGCTTGCTAATCGTCCCTCTGGGAAACGTGATGCTTCCGTGTGTCCCTCCCTGTGTAGGTCCTGCTCGTCCCTTGAGTCATTCCGGCATGTGTCTGGACATGCTGAGTACAGAGGCTCAGGCCCGGTTCTTGACCCACTGAGTCGGGTTCCGGAGGGAAGGCTCGGGGCCGTCGCTGCCAAGCAGCACCTCGGCCGAGGAAGCGCGGGCTGAGGCTGAACCCGAGGCTGAACTCACGGGCCTCCCTGAGACCCGCCCGCCGGACGTCGGGCTCCCCGGGGTCCGTCCTGCCCCCTTCGCTTGGTCACCCAGAGCCAACAAGCCCTTGCTCCTCCGTCTGGTGCTCCATCGACCAGCTCCCCGACTTCCAGCCTCAGCCCTTGCCGTCTACCTGACCTGTGGGGCGCCCCCCGGCTCCTCGGTCCCTCCCACACCCACCCCCATGGTGCAAGGTCTCCATGAAGGGCGTGATGCTACGTGCACAGCGGCCCCAGACCGGACTCCTACAAACCTCTCCTCATGCGCCCCTCCATGTTCTCAACTCCCAGGGTGCCCCCAATTCCCTGCGTTTATTCGACACGTCTTCAGCCCAGGGACACAGACGTGGCCCTTTCTCCGCCTCGCCCTGCACACCTGCTGCCCAGCAAAGGTTCCACGCGCTCCCCTTGGCCGGTGCTTTCCCAGAGAACTCAGGAAGGAGCACCGCTGTCTGGTCGCCCGCACTCTGGCGGGGCCCCCCAGGGGGCCCGTCGCCTTGCCGTCACCTCCCGTCACTTCCGCGGGTTGTCCCAGGCCCCATGGCTCGCCCGCTGTCCTTCCTCCCAGGATCCCGGCCCAGCGCACCCCACCAGCGAGGACCCGGCCCCCTGTCGGCGACGCGGCTCGCTCTGTGGCCAGGTGACCGTTCTCGGCTCAGGTCGCAGGCTGCCTCTGGGAGTTCTCACCTAGAAGCTCCTGCTCCTCCTAACGAAAACCACAGCGACCATTCTAAGCAGAGTACACACCGAGTGCATACCAAGAGCTATCACCCCAAATGTCGTGTGATTATTACCTCATCGCATTCCCACAAACGCGTGTGTGAACTTGTGGTCCACCCATTTACAGATGAAGAGACCGAGGCGCAAAGTTAAATAACTCGCCTCAAAGTACATAGCTAACGTCTAGACTGTAAACTTGAAGAGCACGCGTGTGTGTGTGAGGACTTCTTAGGTCAAATTCTGTAAAATTTCAACCACTCAGTAGGCGTTTATTCAAGTCCTCTCTTCCTTCCCTCTTTTAAGGGAAGGAAAACAGCCATGGATGAACGCGGGCTTTGCAGTGGGCCACCTGAGTGATTACCCCGGCTCTGTTTCAGTCTGGATGACACCTGTAATTACTGACCCTGCCCTGCCAAGAAGCCGTTCCTATTTGTAAATCGCCGATGCGGTGACCTACCTCGCAGGTTCCTCTGAGCACTGAGATACTCTTGGCCCAGGGTCCAGCACACCTGAGGTGCCCGACCAGTGATCACTGTAATTACCACACCGGCCACTCCCCAGCCACCCCCTCTGACCGGTCTTCTGGTGGCCTTAGAAACCTACAAGTGTCACTCGTAGGAAGACAGGTGAGAAGATTGATGGTCTGTCTTTGAGGCTAACACTGCATTACTCTGGAGCATCAAAGTCAGGGCTCAGCCTCAAAGTCAGCACCAGGAAAGCACCCCAGCTGGGTAAACAGAGGCCCTGTGAGCCCGGCACCTCCGCCGGCCCGTCCCAGAACTGGCCTCTCTAAGCGGATCTGTGAGCCTCGTCGACTGCACACCGTAGAAAGAACGGCCCTCGTGTTTCAGCTGAAGGCATTCATTTGTGGTTTTTATTTATAGTCCTGTATATATTTGTGCACAAATAGATATGGCCAACCAGGAAGCTTGGGCCCAGGAGTACATACACACACACCAGGACAAGCAAATTTTATGTGTAAGTACGCACAGCCCGGTTAATGGTAAGTCCATTTACTGGTTCTAGTCTTCACATTTTCAATTCCAGAAACAACCCTAGTCGATTTAATCAACTTTCAGAGTTACGCAAATTAGTCCATACAATTCGAATTCTAGCAGGCTTTTTCTCCCTTGCTCTTAACCGACCCGAGAATTTGGAAAATGGAAGGGGAGCCAAAGAAAAGAATATCTGGCCCCCAGAGCAGCCCGTCTCTGACCCTACGAAACTGTCTCCCTTTGTCCCCAATCTTGCCACTACGTAGGCATACTGGCCCCTTCTGCATAATCCGCTGAGAGACCACGCAGCCACTCAGTAGGCCCTGCAGCGTGCTGGGTGCATCTGACGGGGGCGTGAAAGGAAGACAGAGGAAATGTTTCTAATGAGGTTGCTGGACAGGCAGACGGAGCAGCAGCAGGGCAGGTGGGCCAAGAGATGGCCCAGGTTACAGCAGTCTTTGTACCTGAAAATATAAGCTGCCCACTGGCCGCAACTCCGCGAGGGAGAACAAACAATCCTGCAGCTGCCATACTGCAAGTAACGGTCTCTCCACAGTGCCTGCTTCTTTCTTCACTTTGCTTATCTCCCAGGACATCAGCTCCCTGGCCATCCCGTCTTCTCTCCCTCGCCCTCTCCTGTCCACCCACACGGGCGCTTTGTGAAAAGCATCCCTGCTGGAGATATCTGGGCACATGGCGTGAGAACAGAACCTGCAATCGTGTTGCAGCCCAGAAGCGAGACAATCGGTGGGAACATTTTTCTTGTGCACAAGAAGCCAACTGGAAGAAACAGAATATGTTCTCCGCTGGAAGGGTCAGTGCCTAGAGGGGGAGGCCAGGGAGGAGGCGCCTTCTGGAACTTCTCGAGAAGCACCCGGGTTTAGAACGGGGGTGGCGGGGGGAGGAGGGGGACTTGCGAGTGTAATCTGTGATGTGTCACTAGTGGTGGGAACGTTTGCAAAATTCCCAGAAATGTTGAGAATCGGTAAAGGTGACCTCCAAGACATTTCCAGGCTATGAAGAAACATCCAGATGACATCTCTATCAGCTCATTGCTGTAAACGTCTGAAGTCTCCAGGAGGGTTTTGCTGCTAAAACTTGAAAAGTGTTTAGCAGGAGAGGAAGCCTTCTGCATCTTGGTTAGAGATCTCACCCTCAGCCTCTCCCCTGCACCTGTCCATCCACATTGACTTCCCCCAGACCCCTGAGCCCCACTAATAAACCCCCTACGAACTCTGAGATTAATGCTCTAAATGTCTGAGGGGTTACTAGCCTAAACTCAGTGTACATAAGAACGTAGAAGGCGTGAAAAGCAACTTAAAAAACACGTTCCCTTCTACCATCCAAATACATTGGTATCCAAAACTCTGAGTCTCCAAAACTCAAACCCCAAAGCACCAATTCAATCCCCATTGAATTACAATCATTCCTAAAAAAAAAAAAAAAAAAAAAAAAAAAAAAAAAAAAAAAAAAACAAAAAAAAAAAAAATTGCGCCAATTCAAAGCAGAGTATTATACGAATATGTTCGAAATAACACCCAACATTTCCCAAGGATGATATTTATGTCATTTCCTTTGATGGCTGTCCTCATAAAGTTTCTCATTTTATCATGAAGAACTATACTAAATATGTAGTTGTTTTCCTCCGTATTTCTCTGTGCCTACTGCTCTCTCCTTTTTATATTAAATTATTACTGTCTTCATATGAAAAAATGAATAAATACACTAAAAATACAAATGAAGGAAGAAGACATCTAGAGAGAAGTGATACTATCATCGTATTATTGGAAAGGTAATGAGAGCTGTTTTCACTACTTCCTGGCATCGAGCTATGTGCATTTTCCATGACCTGTGTCATATTCTCTTCCCCAAAACCTGTGGCCTCAGTGTACAGCCAACCTGCGGTGCTCCCTGCCAGTCCTGGAACATACCCTGCGAAGCCTCTGAGCTTCTGTACCTGCTGACCCCTGTCCCTGAGCGACCCCTTCCTCGCTCACCTCCCTGCCCTGAAACCTTCTTGAATGCCTCTTCTTCTTCAAGGGATACTGAATGTCCCTTGTGAAGTCTCCCCTGTGGCCACAGTCACACAGCCCTCGTACCACGATGAGTCCGGGCTTCTCTTCTGTGACTTATCCCAAGCCATTGAAATTCCTTGTTTGCGAGTCTGTCTACCCACTCTAGGAGAACTGTCCCCAAGGTCACTTAACTGCATAAACTTTTTCAGCACCCCGGCATGTAGCAAGCACAGTGCCAGGCCAGCAGGTACGTGCTTAACAAATATTTGTTGAATAAATTAGCAAATGAATAAATTTCTCCCATGTAGATCTACAGATAAGAGCTTTTATTAAAAAAAAAAAAAAAAAAAAAAAAAAAAAAACACGAAACACTCATCTATACTCTCTCCAGGTGCCAGAGTTTACAGGCCCACGACCCAGCACACCTCAACCCCAGGGTGGTCTGCCTGCAGCTCACGTGAGCCGGCTTCTCCACTCTCCACTCGGCCCAACAAAGAATCGCTTTGCTCACTGCACTCTCTCACTCATGGTTTTCAGAAAGTGAGTCTTGAAGGACCTCAGACAGGGGCGGGAGGTGCAGGCCTAGCTGCATTCACCTGAGGTTTAGGTCCTCAACCCAGCCAGGGTCATCCCGGCTTCTCAGCCATCGATGCAACGAGAAGAGAGTCTCAGTCAGGAGAAGAGCCCGCTGCATGAGGCCACCTGGGCCCGAGTCAGCAGGCTAGGGGAGGAACGGGCGGCTGATATGCAAACCCAGAACAGCCAACCCTCCCTGCCCGCTGGGTCCAGAGGTGAGCGAACTCGGGTGCCTGCACCTGGTTGTCACCACGTGGTCAGTGAGTTGTATCGCACACACCTTTCTGTTTGAGAGAGGCAGAAACCCCAGAGGCGGCTGACCGGAACACCGAGCAGCGCATCTGCTCCCCTGCCGGACGGCAGAGATGGACTCTCAGGATACGATCGCAGGCTCCTGCGTCCTCTCCCCAGAGGGCTGTGCGCCCGCTTCCCAGCCCGGACCGGCGGGCAGCCTCGGGGGCCAGGGCGGCTGCGCCAGCTCTGTGCGTGGGGCGCCTTCAGCAGCCGCTGGCTCCAGAGAGCGAGGCGGTCGCTGAGCTTCTTTGCGACCTGCCTGTGTGTCATCCCCCAGCCCCAGCCCAACTTCCCCCAAGGGCTCCAGTTCATGCTCCCGTGCTTGACATTCGGGCGACTTCGGGCACAGCACCACCCCAGGGGCCCGGCCACGCCTGCGTCTGGGGTCTTGTGAAGATTAAGTGGAATAATCTAGACGAAGCCCTTAGCACAGTGTTTGGCTCGTGGAAGCATTTAACAACCACCCGCTTTTAAGGAATTACCATCCGTTATCTCAGCCTCCTCCCCATGAATCCTATGCACTGCTGTGCATTCGCTCCATTGTATGGATAAGAAAACCGAGCCAAGAGCGTCGTGTGCGCCCCCGAGATCACAAAGCTGGAGACGGGCAAAGCCAGGACGTGAGCACGGACCACTGTGGCTGCAGGACGCCGCGCCCGGGGCCCCCGCAGGCCCTGGACGTGAACGCCACCCCCCCTCCCCAGGATGTCAGGGCTCTGGCCACGGCAGTGCTCTGTTTCCTTTGTCCCTGTCCCCTACGGTTTCTTCCCGGAGTCCTGAGAAACCACAGGACCGCTGTGGCAGCCAGGCAGCGTGTCAGGAGACTAGCGGCAGCAAGGGGAAAACAGAAGAGAAAAATAAGAGAACGTTTTCCTTCTCCCGGAGACAGGGGCCCTGGGTGGCTCTGGGAGGACAGAAGTGCCCCGACGCCTGGCCAGCCCTCCTTCGCCCCTGCCCTTCGCCGCTCCGGGGGGAGCACCAGCTTGCCGAGTCCTGCGTCTGGGTGAGGCCACCCTCCCCGGGAACGCAGGAAGTTGGTCAGCTCGGGCTGGCCCAGGGAGGGAAGGCGGCCCTGGGAGAAGCGGCCTGGCCCCTTGCTCCACAGGCCCTCTGCATTTGCCCTGGGGCCCTCCAGAGGGACGAGGGCCTGGGCTCTGTGACACTCTGAGCCGGGCCTCTCAGTCCCCAGACCCCAGATGCCTGCAGGCTCTGGGAGGTGAGCTCGGCGCTCAGAGGCCGAATTAAAATGGGGCCATTCACTCAGCAAACCGAAACTGGGCAACTCCCATCCTTCCGAGGAGCCACACGTACCCCCTTTCTGCCCTCCCTTGCAGCTTCGAGTCAGTCATCCTCTTCCAAATGTCTGGTCACAGCTTCTTTGAGACCTTTTCATACAGAAACCTAGCTGAAAGCTGTCCGCATGTAAAACTTCAAAAGTGTACCTACGCGAATCCAACATCCAGAAGCCGGCTGGCTGCCCAAGGAAAAATGTACCCGATGTGTTACATTAAAAATCAGACAACCAAACCCACAAATAAACGAATCCGATCTGGGGGCCGAGGCGGGGGGCAGCTCTGCACAGCAACAATAAATCCTGGACGGAGATATCGAAATATAAGACTTTTCTAGGTGAAAAATCATGAACGCTTTTTAGACTTCCTTTTTTGCGTTTCTCAGTATTTTGTAAAAGTGCACTGCAGACTGTTTGGAGTCAGATAAAAAGTTCGTTTTTGAAAAGCCTCCTTTTCTTCTTTTTGATTTTCTACATCTGCATTCTACGCTAGCCAGTTTGCTCGAATTTCGTGTTCAGACGCCTTTCTCTCCCCAGCACAAGCCCAAAGAGGGATTTTTTTTTTTTTGGACCAAAGTTAGAGCCACCACCACAGGGAAGCTTGGAAAGAGGAAGCAGACCAGCCCTGCCGTTTCTCCCTTCAATTTCTCTCCCAAATCAGAGTGGAGATTAAATTAAATTGCAGGTCTTTAGCAGGCCCCAGGCTTGGGGTGACTGACCCAGTAAAGAGCAATTGGTAGGACTGCAGAAACGTGGTAAAGACGCATCAACAAACCAAAACGAGGAGAGAGAGAGGGAGGGAGAGAGAGAGAGAAAAAAGAAAGAAAGAAAAGAAAAGAAAAGAAAAGAAAAGAAAGAAAGAAAGAAAGAAAGAAAGAAAGAAAGAAAGAAAGAAAGAAAGAAAAAGAAAAGGAAAGAAAGAAAAAGAAAAAGTTTTGAGAAGAATAAAGCAGAGGCATGGCTCCTCTGAACTGCCAGGCCAAGGAGGGGAAAGCACACGGAAGACCCAGGCCTCTGCCATTGGGATGGTAAATGGGGAGGCGCTGAGCTCTGAGCACAGGCTTTGTGCTCCAGAAACGCTGGCCGGGGCTGCACCCCTCAAGCCAGGCAGAGCCAGGCGCCGGGAGTAACTGGGCAGGACGGGCCCGAGGCTGCAGCGAAAGCACCATCCGCGCCGGTGGAGCCACAGCGCCATCAAGCGGCCGTTCGGAGAACTGCCGCGCAGTTCGCAGAAACGGGATCCAGGGCTGGAAGTCTCCGCGGGCCCCAGGGGAAGGTCTGGAGCAGCGCCTGGCCCGCCAAGCTGTCACTCCGGGCCCTGGGGCAGGAGCCTACAGACGGTCACCAGCTGTGCAGCGGCACAACCCTGGGCTAGCCTGGAACCAGCCGCCCTAGAAGGTGTCCAGGGGCTGCATTTGCTATCTGGGTCCCACCCTCCTCAGCAACTTGCCTCAAGTGACAAAGGTTTGTTTCCCAGGGAGAGGGGGCCAGAGCAAAGGGAGACCTGACTGGCGGCAGGCCTGCCGGCCACACCCCCTGAGGTTGCAGAGGCACACACGCAGCCGTGCGGCCCGTCGGGAGCCCCGGGCCTGCGAGGCGGGCAGCTGCGAGCCGGGTCGGAGTCAACAGCCACAGCCCTGCAAGGTCCCCCACACCTAAACACATCTCTCCCAGAACACGGGACAGGATTTCGTGCGCTTCCCGAGCAGGGTCTGGTCCTCAGAGACAAATTTGGGGGCGACTCAAGAGATGACCACGTGATCTCCATCCACAGACCGCTGGAGGAACCCAGCCTGGGAAAATAAATCCTTAGGACACCAACCAGGACTGTACATGTCAGTGAGAATGCCGCATGACAGGTCACGGCAACACCATCGAGCACTGACCACGTGCAGACGGCTGTACTAACTCCTTTACGTAGCTGCTGATTCCTCTACAGACATCATCTTATTTACTCTCAGCCTCCGCCTTAGAAGACGGGCCTTTTTATGATCTTCCTTTTAAAGAAAAGGAAAGGGAAGTACGCAGAGGTCAAAGACCTTGCCCCTGGTCTACGCTGGAAAGTAAATGACTATTCCCAGCGCCTGCAGAATCGTCTCACCCGTAGGTCCCTGCCGGGAACTCGTCTTTAAAAGTTCCCTACTCAAAACCCTGCAGTGCCATCAGTATGAAGCTCCAACCTCCCACAATGCCCAGGACGGTCCCGTCACCCACGTGCCTGCCTCGCCACCCACCAACCCCTCCCCCAAAGGATTCTCCTGAGGTGTCTCCGCCAAAGGATGTGCTCGGACACCCCGAACTATCTGCTGCATTCCCCAAACATGGCATCCGGGGCCCTCCCCCTCTGTGCCTGTGCACACACTATGCCATTGCCTGGAATGCGCACCCTGTTCTCTGCCAACCACCCTCGGAGCCCAGTTCCAATGTCACCTCCTCTTGGAAGCCCTCCAGGATTCCCCCTTGCAGTTCACACCAATTCTTTGTAGAATCCAGTCATAGCACTATCCCAACCCTACAACATTAGTATTTATTTCCTCTTTCCCAGGCCATGTGTTGAGTTCTTTGAGAGCACCGACATCTTGAAAGGAAGGAGAATGCCGTGGTGAACAGGATGCAGTCTAGAACCAGACAACCTGGGGACAAATCTCGGCCCCACCCCTTCGCCCACAGCTGGGTGAAGTGGCATCACCTCCGGGTGCCTCCACTTTTTCATACACATCATGGGATACGGACGGGATCTCCCTTGGAGGGGCAGGGAGGAGGAAATGGCTCAGGACAGCACCTGACGTGAGCCGGCGCCCGAGAGGTGTGATGCTGGCCTCGTGAGCCACATCACAGAGCTGGAAAGAAACAGCCGAGGTTTAATTATGTTTACCTAACCCACTATATCACAGATCTTATGACTGCAACGTGACATCAATATTCTAAGACTTATTCGTGAGCTATTCTATGTTTCTTTTTTACAGTCAGTCTTTGAAACCCAGCGTGCAATTCAACGCTGAGAGCGCCTCTCAGTTCACCTGTGCCGAGTGTGAGGCACCCCCAGTCCACGTGTGGCTCCCGGCCACTGAGCTGAGTGGCGGGCGCTGCTGTGACTCTCCTGGGAAGGGACCCCCGGCAGCCTGGGCTTGGTTTCCTCCGGACCTCACCCCATGTGCCTTTTGCTGAGTTCGCTTTGCATCCTTCCACCGGGGTCAGCCGGGGCCATGAGCGGAACTCTGTGCTGAGTCCTTCCTCCTAGGACCACTGGACCTCCTGAGCCCCCCGCTTCCACGTCTGTCACGAGGACAGCCTTGTCATACTGGTCTACAAAGCCGGATGGTCCCTCCTCCCTCCGTGCAGGCCCCCTTCCCAGCACAGAACTGAACCGGTCCTGAACGCGCACTTGCCCGGCCCTGCCCACTGCACAGAATAATCCACTTAAACATCCGGGCTGAGCACAAGACAGAAGAGCCACGTTTATTCACTCCTGCTCCCAAGGCCCGGCACCTCGCCTGGAGGGAATTAAATATTTACTGAATGTTGATGACACGTCCTCTCCATTCCAATCGCCTTTACACGTGAAGGAATGATAAGCAACGTGGAGGATTCTGAACGCTACGGCATCGTAAGCCACGGTTTTTATTTATTCCGAAGGCACGAGTGTTATTCTTTCCATCTTACTCATGACTCACAGTTTGCCCAAGGTCACTCAGTACACCCTGCCCGACACATGTTTATTCCACGGCAAACACTAACCACTCTAATTTTAAAACAAACGCAAGGTGAGCACTCCATGTCCGGGCTGGCGGGGCAGCCTCCCGTGGGGCAGGCACCAGGAGCGCCGGCCGTGGGGTCCGGGCTGCTCTACAGGGGGCTGTGGCCTCCGCCTCGCTCGCTCTGACACGCGCTCTCCCGTCGCCAGCTGCCACAGTGTCACCTGCCCTGCAGAGCTGCCCGAGAGACCAGGAACCAGGGCCCCCGATTCAATGAGCTGCAAGGAACTCGGTCTCGCCGACAACCACTGAGTGAACCTGGAGGTGGATGGTGCTCCTCTCCACCCCGTCAGCCCCTGTCCCCACCCTCTGCGCCCCCCGCCCCCGCCACGACCTTGACTGCCAAGCCACACCCACGTTCCCGCTGCGCAGAAACGTGAGATCATAAACGGTGCTGTTTCGAGCTGCTACGTTTGGGGTAACTCGTTACTCAGCATTAGGTGACTAATACAACGGAAGCATGAAGAACAGTGCCAGGCATTTGAATAGTTTCTGAATGAGTCAAGGAAGAGAAAGAAAATCAGATCCTCAAGCGGTGACGACTTACTACTTCAAATGTCACTGAGATTAAGGCAGGGCCTAAGTTAACAACTGTAGAAATACCGGCCTCTCTCTCGGATCTGAGCGCACCCCGCCGCGAGGGCCGGCCTGCCAGGCTGCTACTGTCCTGGTGACTTTCCACACCACCGCACTGCCACGCTGGCCTTGGCCCGGTCCCCTCCCCCTCACGCCTCATCCCCAATCCACCCTCACAGACGGGGTGCAGGCACGTCTTCCCAGAGCACCCCCGGCCAGACTATAACTCAGCTTGGAGTCCCCCTCCCCGGCCGCCCGCACCCCGTCTTCCCTGCCCGGCCTTAGGTCCACAAAGCCACGCAGGGGCTCCCTCGGCCACACCTGGCTGAAACTCTCTTGCTCTCTGCGATCTGGGCCCCTCGCTTAGAATGTCCTAGATTAATCTATTTTTATGGGTGCCCTAACCAGACACCTCTAAATGGCTCTCCATCTCCTTAAAGTAAAGCCTTCCCCCACCATAATGAGGACAAATTCCTCGGCGATGTCTGAGAGGCAGCTTTAAGTCATTCGGTTAACAGGACCCCCCGCCTTTCTCACTGTCGTGATGCCAAGTCCCAGGGGGACCCCCCCTTACCCTCCTGATCATCTCGCCCCTAGACTTCATGTGTCACCACTCGGTAATGGCTTCATGTGGGAGGCCATGATGATCATCCCCGACATCCACTCCATAACCGCACTGTGCGCAAACAGAAACCAGCGGGCTGTGCCTTGTCCGCCCCTCCCACCGGCCACACACAAACGCCACTGCCTCCTCTGCTCGCGCCTCCTCTCTCCCGCTCACTGAGTGGGGCGAAGTCCTTGCTGTCCTACATCGAAATGCCCACAGTGTCATTAGAGCCAGGCCATGCCACGAGCCCCTTGCTAAAGGGAATCTCCTCCCTAACACCCCTGCTTCACCCGGGACTCCCTCAGCCCCCAGACCCACCCCCGTCAGCATCTCCTCCTTTCATTCTCACCCGCACACACGTGCGTACACACACACACACACACACACACACACACACACACACACACACAGACGTTGGCCCCAAGCTGTGCTTCTGACCCATAACTTATGACCCGATCACGAAAGACACCAGCCCCATGCACATTTGTGAAACACAAAAGGGCAGATAGGGGTGCACCCTGGGTAAAGGGCCCAGGGGGGCGTCACAGGAGGTAGCTCCCAAAACTCAAAAAAATAAGAAACCTTGTTTCATGCAAAGAGTCGAACTGATTAAACCAGCGGACAGAGAAGAAGGCCCCCAGTGACGCTCGGCGGGTCGCCCTGATGCACCCAAGGCATCACGTGCAGGCAGTGGCTTCCGTGCACACAACTCGCACGTGTGTGACCATACTCCTGCACGCACACGCCCACACTCACACGCGCACATGCGCACACACTCAATGCACACGCGGGCACGCTGGTTTGCAGGTGATGGAAGCTGCTCGTCCACAGGCACACTCAGCGTAAGCAGCGGAGGGCGTCCCAGGTGGGGTGGAGGCCACGCCCAGCTGCTCCTCCCAAGCGAGAGCCAGAGTCCTCAGCCTCCGCAAGGGTGTCGTGTGGCCTGCCACCAAAAGAGGCCATCGCGTCCAGACCCAAGGGAACAATTAGACACACTCACGATTATGGCTTAAAAAAAAAAAATCTAGCGATAAAAGAAACAATAAAAAGCTGTTCATTGAAACCACAACCAGAACTAGAGACCGTCCCTCTAAGCTTGAAAGGAATTATCCCATGATGAAGACAAGGAAGGATGTGTTAGAATAGGTATCCACGTGCGCTCGGTGATATTAATAAATGATTGAATAAATAAATGGGGGAGAAGGAATAAAACGTCCTTACAGAGAAATTCCAAATAATACACGTGGACACCCCGCCTTCCCGGAAATGGGCTTGCTTCCCCTTCCGTGGCACGTGGGCTGGACGTGGTCACTCTCTTCCATGAACAGAGTACAGAAAGGGGAAAACAGCAGGTGTACAGTGGAGAAAACTGGCAGACGCCATTTATCCGGGCAAGCGAGGTGAGCGTCCCCAGGGATCCATCACGCTGCCGTCGCGTGCCCCCGATCTGATGCGATGAGACCACTCCTGCGGTATTCTGTCCCAAACCCCAGGCTATGATGAGGAAGCATCAGACGAGGCAGAAGTGAAGGACATTCTTCAAAACGCATGACCAGGACTCTCTAGAACTGTCAAGGCCAAGACAAACCAGGAACGACCGTGAGATGCTGCACGGACCAGAGAAGACCAAATGCAACGTGGGGTTCGGGATCAACTCCTCAAAGAGGAAGAGGTTATTCGTGAAAAGCTAGAGAGATGCAAATGAAGACTTCAGTTTACTTCCCAGCACTGCACAGATGTTCACTGCTGCGTTTGGACGATGCCGCCATTACAGGAGAATCCAGGTGTGCCCAGGGGTACGCAGAAGCTCTCTGTGCATTACAGGAGAATCCAGGTGTGCCCAGGGGTACGCAGGAGCTCTCTGTACTAACTCTGCAACTTTGTGGGGTAAATCTAGACTTATTCCAGAGTGAAAAGTTTATGTTTGATAGAGCAGGTGTATGAACTGGCCCAGACCATCATCCAGCCCCAGGAATTACGGAACTGCATGTCAGAAGACTGTATACGGTTTCCTTGGCAACAGATCTGCAGTCCACCTAAAATGAATAGAACGGCTACTATGTGCCAGGTGCTTTATTATCTCCAGTTCCCAAACCAGATTTCCTTTTAATGGAAAACCAGCAATGGAGAGAGCTAAGTAACCTTGACCAAGTCACACGGCTTCCGGTGTGCTTCTGAACGAGGCTGGCCCCAAGCACATGTTCTCTCCGTGAGCCCCTGACCCCCTTCCGAGACTGAGCCAAGGAGGACCGCCGCCTCACCTTCTCGGAGCCCCCGGCGCCCTGTAAGAGTCACGCTCTTTCTTCCGAGAGGAGTCCTGTCAGACGGGCTTCACAGCCTCCCAGCCCCTGGAGTGAGATGCTCTTTGGAGAGCTGATATGGAGAGAAACCACTAGGTGGCGACAGACCCCACCGGTGTCAAGGACAGGGGCCCCAGAAGCCTCAAAAAGCAGGAGATGAACCTAGAATTTCCTGAGAACATGATGCTTGCATTCTTCGGGGTCCCAGGGTCCCTGGGCCCCTCTCCAGTGACAGTGCACGGACACTGTAATCCAACGAAAACTGATAGACTCGATCTCGGAAGCTCTAGAGTGCTCCATCCTTAGCAATCACATAGAGACTATGGCAGCTCTACAGTCCACCTATCCTGGCTTTGTCCATGGCTTCGTCCTGCTTTTTCTACCTTTGTTTTCTTTACTTGTAAAAATTAAAATTAAAATTAAAAAACGCTTTAAATCTTTTTGGCGGCAAAGCCAGTATTATTGTGCTTAATAATTTGCAAAAACTATTAGATGATTTTTTTAAATGTCCCAAAGGGGTAGGAAAGACAGCCTCAATTTTCAGTTTTTCAGCCCCAATCTGAAATTGGTGAATTTGTAGAAGTGGCTGCAGAATCTGACTTGAACACTAGAGGGCGCCAAAGCCTCAGTGTCTGGCTGGCCCCGACCTGGGCCGCCTCCACCCACAAAAGCACCACAAAAACGCCCACTCCAGACCCCAGAGCCATCCGAGCTGCAAGGTACTGCAACATGCAGGCCCTCGTGGGCCTCGCACTTCGAACCCCCACCTGCCCACATTCGTCTACAGGGGCGGTTGCTAAGTAGACACCCGGGTGCACACAGAGAGCTGCAACCCCAGCCATGTTCGGTCTGCGTTGGCATTAAGCTCCCACACCAGCCAACAGGTGTGAGGATAAAAAAAAAAAGGCAGTCCTGCTGAACACCTGCAGAGCACGTGTCTTTACGGCTCACGTTCTCCCGCACACGGGCATGCGCGTCCACACCGCCACATGATGGCCGCACCAGCACCCTCCCAAGCCGGTTCGATGGCCCCATCTCGCAGATGAGAAAAGCGAGTCCCGAAAGTGGCCGGGGACGACCGTGGCCGGATGTCTGCGCTGGCTGGAGGCTGGGCGGGAAGTCCAGCTCAGACCTGGTGGTTTCTGCTCTAAGTGCAGCGCCTCCCCAAAGGCAAACACGAGCCCGGCCTGCCCTCGGCGACCGGAGCTGGGATGAAGCTGGGGTGTAGGCTGCAGACGGATGTCAGGGTGGGTCCCCCGGGAGCCCATCACCAGCTCCACAGGGGAAAAGCCGCTCTTCGAAGCTCTGGGGCCCCCTCTCCTGCCCTGTGCCTCCCCCAGCTCTCCACCACGTATGTCTGCGGCTTGTGCTGCCCGTACTCAGGTGTACCCGCTGCTCTGTAAAAGATCAGGCAGGGCTGGGGGTGCAAGCACACGCGTGTGGGCCCATGTGTCCGTGTGTGTATGTCCCCTCCGTTTTGTTCCATTATATCCGGGGCCCCAGGGAGTCGAGTGCTGATTCGGAGATTCTAGAAGGATCCAGACGAGCTGTGTCTCCCCCGTCTTGGCCGTGAACCCATTCCACCTGACACTGGCCAACTCCGGCTGCTGGGTTTCCCACCACCCTCAGCCACAAAGACCGGGAGGAAGGAGCTGCATGCTCTGGGAAAAGCACCCTCGGACGGGGAAGGCAGGAGCAGAAGGAGGGAGAGGAAGGGTTTCGCCTGCGTGCGGGAAGGACTAAGAGACCGGAGTGGCGAAGGGAGGGAGGGTCTGCGCGTCGCGGGCCAGGCGGGGCCCTGGAGGCAGAGGAGCAGCTGTGAGGCGGCCCCCTCCGCAAGTGAAGGCCTGAACGGGAAGTGCGAAGTGCGGGAGGACGAAGGGAGGAAGAGCGAGCCGAGACCTCCCTGGGCGCGGGGCAGGCCACGTCCCGTGGACCGCGTCCGTGGGCCTGCGTCGCTGCCCCGCCTGCCAGCACCTGGGTGACGGGACCGGGAAGTGGGGGCACGTTTCTGCGCCTCTCCCACCCCTGCCAGAGTTTCAAGGGACTGGGTATGGGTTCTGATCGCCAGACCAGAGACTCGAGTAAGCTCGGATGTTCCTATTATTTAAAAGCCTTGCGGCGAATAAATGGACACCCAAAGGCCCAGCACTGCGGACTTCGGGAAACGATACGGGCTCCTTATCAAGGCAGGTTGCACCATCGGAGGATCACTCTCGTGACAAAAGCGGAAGAACAGAAGAGAACCCACGCTGGTCTCTCGCCCCTGTGAGACATGCACACCTGGTCAAGAGCTTCGAGGCAACGGCGGACCTGTTCGATCCTCAGGCCACTGTCAGGTTTCAAAGTTTCTGACACTTGTAATTTTACGGCCACTTTGAGAACGGTCGCGAACGGCCTCAGCCTCAATCACTGCAACCCATTTACCCCCCGGACACTTCCCGCCGCCTTCTCTCCCTTTCTGGAAGTAATTACTTAGCAGCGCTCTCTTGGAATAAAAGCTCGGCCACCCCACCCCCAACACGCATGCATCCGTGCGTAGTTGGGTGTGCAGGCACACATACACGTGCGCGCGCGCACACACACACACGCCCTGCAGTGCCACTTGGCGAGTCTCGAGGCAGGGCAGTTGGTGGCACTTGAGGCCAGGCCATGAGCCCAGGGAGCGCAAAGCAGCTTTTCTGTTTCAAGGGGTGTTTGCTTAGCGCTCAGAGCCCCTGAGGGAGGCTTCTCAGCGCCCGGAAGGAGCCCCGATCCGGGTCCTTCCAGGAGGGAAGGCAGGAAGAGGGAGAAGGGAGCGGGGTCGAGCCAACACAGACACATGGACAGGTGGGGGTGGGGGGAGGACCCCAAGGGACGGGGAGCAAGCCCAGACACTCAGGGTCCTCCTCTGAGAGTCCTTTAACAATTGTACTCCACCCTGAGCCTGGAAGTCCACTTATGGGGACAAACAGTTCTTAAGCTGCAGCTGGGGGCCAGACAGGTCCAAGGACAAAACCGAAGAGTCTCTAAGAACTTCCAGGACGTGGCGTTTGAGAGCAGAAGAAAAGATGAAAAACCAGAGGCCGGGAAAACGCCAGCGGCTCGAAACCTGTTACCGAAACACCTTGTCTGGCCAAAAGGTAAAAGGGAGAAAATAAAGTCTCATAGCATCACTTATATAATAAGCTAAACTGAAAGTCAGCATCCTTCTACTACTCGATAGTTGTATTAGGCATGTTGTGAGGCTAGTTCTGCAGAACCTCGTATGGGCATTAAAACTAAATGCAAAGACAAGGAACAGAGAAGAACGTGAAAAAAAAAAGGTAAAGTCGAATGTGAGTTTCAAACCACGTGGTCCACTCTGCAAAATCCAGTCGGGGACCAGGGAGAAAAGAGACCACCGGAAATGCAAATGCATGACGGGGAGGCAGGAGTCTCGTGAGTTTGTTGTTGTTGTTGTTGTTGTTAATAAGAAGTTGTTTTGACTTACACATACGGTTTAAATGGTGGTGTAGAGACAAACCCCAGAGCACCTCGGAGGGGTGGCCACGGGGGGAAGCACCAAGTCTCCACGTCAGGAGTCCAGCGAGCCCCCCCTACGCCCACAGTCAAGTCCCGCGAGAGCGTGGGGCAAGTCAGCACCTCCCACCACTGTCCTCCCGACGGCGGGCTGGGGGCGGCCGCAGCCCCACTGCGGGATCCTGATGGGTCAGCCGTGGGCTGCCTGCCCCACGGCAAAGCTTGTCCCACCTGCTGGCCACTCGGAGGCACAGCCCTGGAGGCCACGTGCCTCGTCGCCAACCCCAGCGCGCCCACGCCTCAGTCCCTGAGTCCCGCCCTGGCCCCCAGGCTTCCACGTCCACCTTCCTCATGCCTGCTGCGAGCAGCCCGTGCTCGGGTCCCGCCCACATCCACTGCCTCGGTTGCTCATTTCGCACCTTCTCTCCCGCTCTTGGCTGTGAGCCAGTCGGTGTCCACCTTTCTCCTCCCCTGCCTGTGCCGGACATTCGGGGTGGCTCAGTGGGATGGATAAACAGCTCCTGCCCATCTCCCTGGGTTGGGGTCGGGACAGCGAGGAGGAAAAAACTCTCAAAATGAAATGAAATGGGCATTTTTGTCCTTGCATGCAACAGCATTGAGAATGATCCCAGGGAAGAGAAAAATGCGCAGCAGCCTGGGGAGCCCAGGAGAGGGGAGGGAACTTGGCCGACATCCTCCCAGACAGCCTTGGGGGAGCGAGAACAGTAAGATGGGAGGGTCGAGTCCTCCCTGAGGGCTGGACCGAGTTCCAATCTTCCACTTACTTTAATTGCCAGGAAACAGACCTTCTCTGTCTGTCATTATGACTTAATTAAGTCATAACAGCCTGGGCAGGAGGAGGCCAGGCCCATGGAAGTCGGCGGGCAAGGTGGATCGGGAGCCGGCTGAGACGCCCAGGTGCAGCCCCGACCCTCGACCCTCGACCCTCCGGTGCACCCCAGCTCTGCTCAAGCCGCGTCTCCCGTTAACCCACTCGCTGCCGCGCATCTCAGCCTGGACACGCACACACGAGACTCAGTGGGAAGTCGGCGGGGGTCACTTTCTTAGAAACGTGCTCGGCAAAGGAAGCCAGGCACACAAGACTGCAGATGCAGAATTCCGGGGGTACGTTTGCAGAGCAGATGGGCGGTCAGTCGCCCGGGGCTGGCCATGGCAGAGAGCGCTGACCGCAAACGGGCACGAGAAGACCTTCCGGGCTTGATGGACGTGCTCTGAGACTGCATTGTGGTGACAGTCACACGTCTTTACACACTTTCTAAAAGTCGCTGGGTTGTACATTGACCATAGATGAATTTTATAGTATGTAAATTATACCTCAATAAAGCTGGTTTAAACATTAAAAAGTAGGTGGCCAGGTAGGCAGCTCAGAGAGAAAAGAATCAAGCGTCACTCTCAAGCCGGTCACCTATTGCCAGCGAGCCTTGCCAAGACTGTCCCCTGCTCCCTCCCTCCCCAGACACTGCAAGCCCCCCAACAGTCGGTGGGCTGGACAGACTAGAAGCTTCCGGGTCAGACAGGCCAAGCCCCCGCCCCGCTGTCTGATCCTGGGCACACTTCCGATATCCCCAGCCTCAGCCTCCTCATCTGTGGAGCGATGCTAGTAACAGTCACCTGCATGTGTAACGCCCCCCGAAGGTGACGTGTCACGGGCGCTCAAAGCCACGTTCAGCGCTTTTTCTTTCAATGTACAGGAACTTCCAGAGAGTGCTGCGGTGTGCCCGGCACTAAGCTAGACGCTCTAGAGAATGTGAAAGTGAGAGAATGAGCCTTCTCTATTTTCAAGTTTAGGGCCTTGTCGATACACTTAAAAAGCGCCTCAAGGCAGATGAAACCTCATAATCGGGGTCTAAAAAGTCAGAGCTGAAAAGCCCAGGCCTCGAGCAGTGGCATGGAGGGGAGGGGTCCCCCCGAGGGCTTCTCAGAGTCGCTGGGGCGAGCCAGCACTGCCGAGTGACAGGAAGGTTGGGGAAGAACACACTCTCCAGCCCCGAGGGCGGGCTCTGGCCCTGACCAGCGGGGACGTGTGGGCAGGGTTCCTGGAACCCCAGGCCGCACCGGTACAACCAGGTGCAAAGAGAAGCCCTTCCGACGTGTGTGTCAGAAGCTAAGAAGCAGTGTGCATGAACAATGTCACAGGGCTTGGCACACAGTAGGTGCTCGGTCGTCACTGGGCGCCTTGTGCCCTTAAGGAGAGGCAGCCACGTGTTGGCAGGAGGTGGGGGTGGAGGAGGAGGAGAGGAATGTTCCGGGCAGGAGAACGAACACCTGCGTCGCGTCGGCGGTGGAGGTGGACTGCGGCTGGCCTATCTTCACGGGTCTCCTGTGTCGTCGCAAGTGAAAAACGGGGGAGGCCCCAAGGGGAGAAAAAGAAGGGGACAGTCACATGGGCTGTGTGCGAGGCCCAGCGCTGGGGCCGGAGGACAGTCACGTGGGCCATGCGCGAGGCCCAGCGTTGGGGCCGGCAGGCAGCCAGGGTCGGCAGGGCCGGCTGGGGACTTGGGAGGGGCTCGGAAAAGAGCAGTACAGGGCACCGCCCGGACGGGGCAGGGAGCAAAGCCCCCTGGGGCTCCTTACCTGCCCACAGGGCCCCTCAGTAGAGGGGCGGCCACCACCCTCGCTGTGCCAGGCCGCAGTGTGTGCTGGAGTCCTCGCACGCACGCATGCCATGCGCAAGGCCAAGCCCGCCGGGGACGGCTGGCTCACAGCAGAGAGGCCAATGCCTCTGCCGAGGACGCACGGGGGACGGGGACCCGCCGGGGGTCCTCAAGCCCCTCTGGTTTTAAAAAAAAAAATCATTATTTAGAAGTAAAAGTGAGTTGCTCGGTTGGGGGCCGCAATTCCTCAGGGGTGTCTGCAAGAAAAATGAAATAGTGGCCGGGGGCGCTCAGAGGGTGGCCTCGCAGGGTCTCAGAGGGACGCGCTCCAGCAGGACGGCCCTCCGCTTCCTCCCGCAGCCCCTAGTCACCTGAAGTCCCCACGGATGCAGCGTGACCGGGGGTGGGAGGGTCCCCCATGCGTGTCCTTGTCCCCAGCTCCCATAGCTGCCTGCCTCCGGGCTCTGCCCAGTGCCAGATCGGCTAGCCATGCCGCAAGGGAAACAAAACTGTAGCCCACCAGGAGCCCCCAAATCAAGGCACACCCCTCTCTCCAGCCTCCCTCCCAAACTCACGTGGCGTCTTCTCTCAGGCCACCCCCAAGGGGCAGAGCTAAGCAAATGAGCGGCTCCCCCAAACCCACCCCAGCACGCCAGGCATCGGGACCAGCCGCCCCGGGAGCTCGCACCAAACGTGGGGACCTGGTCTTCGCAAGTGCTTTCAGGGGCCCAGTTTCCCGGAGGACGCGGCCGCTCTCCCAGCACCAGGGCCCCGTCCCACGCCTCCCCCCGCCCCCGCCCCTCGCTTGCCCTGACTTCACTAACAAAGGCTTCTTTCCCCCTTCCTGGGGTCCCTGCCTTTTCATCAGACCTGGCTGTCTTCCTTCTGCTTGGGGCCGTCTTGGCCTTTGTTTTCACAGACCTAACAGATGACAGCACTGCCCCCCTCTCCTGCCACTCACTCTGGGAGCTGCCCAACTGCCCCAACTGCGCCGACTCCGCTCCCTGCAAAGTCTCCCTGCTCTGAGTGCCACCCCCGCCCCCCGCCCTAGCAGAGGACAGGAGTCTCCTGTCAAGCAGGGACGACACCTGCTGGTGCTGAAACACCTCGCCCTCTCTGTGTGACAGGTAGAGACCCCAGGGAAAGAGAGAGAGAGAGAGAGACAGAGACAGAGAGACAGAGAGACAGAGAGAGAATGCGCGCCAACCCAGCCCTCTCCCTCTGGCTCTGGGGGGCACAGAAGGGAAGATGCTGGAGGCAGGGATTAACAATCCCGATGATAAAACAGAATAATGCTCCCTAAGTTTTCCAAAACACTTCTTTCGTCAGCAAGAAGGCTCCTCCTTGCCCCTTGAAAAAAGCCAGCAATGAGAAGGGCAGCGAGGTATGAAGCTGAACACAGGCTGACCTTTTCCTCCACTAGTCAAATCACCGAGCTCGACCAGGTAGGTGCACTGGGATTGTCGGCACCGAGGGCCGTCTGAATGCGGGCTGCACCAGTGCGCGCGGACAAGAAGCCAAAACGAGAGACACACGTCGTCCCGCCCAGACTCACGCGTGGATTGTTCTGGAGTCCGCAAAACAATTAATTCCCAGAGCCTCCAGGTGTCCTGGGGCGTGAAGGCAGCCGGAAGGGGCCAGCAGCCACCCTCGCTCTGCGGCCGCCTGCTCCAAGCCCGTTGCACGCTCGCCGACCACCCACTGGAGTTGACGCAGTGGAGAAGCCAAGCACCCAGGAGGTGAGCATCTCGACCTCTGCTCCCACCCCGACCTGCCTGCCCCTCCCCGCCCTCGGCGAGACTGTGCGGGGCGGCTCTAGGGCCTCCCGGCCTCCACGGAGAGCATCGTACCCTCCCCCAGGCGGGCGTGAAGAGGTGGGGTGAGATACCCCCACACACACACACGCATAAGGCCACGTGTGCGCACCCCCGAAAGCACACGACTGTTTTATTTTTACAGCTGGACAGGACTTTAGGAGGGATCGCGGGTATTTCGCCTCTGAAATAAACGGAGACACGGAGTGGTGGAGAAGATCACTCACCTGGGGAGGAAGCAGCTAGGACAGGCACCCAGACGCTTCGCCCCTGGGTCTCCCCTCCTTACCTCCCCAATCTACAGACCACTGAGACTGAAACCCCCACGCGGCGATGAGTGGGTCCGAACCACGGGCCTGTATGAAACGAGGGTTCCCGGCGTGAAGAAATGCCCAGCGCTCACCCGGAAAGGCCACCCTGCCACCCCATCTGCGTCTGGCCCCATCTGGTGGGCGTGGCTATTGTGACATGTGTCCCCCGGAGACTAGTCTGGACCCCACAGCTCCTGGGCGACCAGTCCAGGGACTACACAGATGCTGAGATCCAGCCTCCAACCGTCTGAGAGGGGGCGGCCGCCGTCTTGCCCACAAGCCTCACATCCACCCCCTTCCCCGTCCTCTCCCCAGCGTCACCCCCTCCCACTCCGAACACTGAACCCAAACGCAGAGGCAGGAACGCTGCCTCCTCGCTTCCTTCCTCCCAAATCCCCCCACCTGCTACCTCTCCTTCGTGCGGTCAGTCACCAGTGCCTGTGGGACCACATGACCCCTTTCAGCTCCATCCCGAGTTCCCCAAGCCACCCTCCCTCATGCCCCTTCCCCAGACCAGGCACCTGCTCACAGTGCTAGGAGCTTTCTGAGCTCCGCCCTCCTCCTGCAGGGTGGCCGTCTGCAGAGCCCAGGGGCGGCTGCTGTCCACAGGAGGTCAAGTCCTCACCGACCTCCCTCCTCCTCACTTCCCAGGGTTTCAGGGGTGGCCCTTGCCTTCCCGTTCATGCTCCAGGCAGGTCGGGTGGGACTGACCTCGAGTCCGGCCCTCGGCGGGCAGTCAAGGCGGACTCAGCCAGACACGGGGGAGTCCTACAGCCTCCTGCCCCTGGAATGCGACGTCCGACAGCACCAGCCGCTGCTGCGATGTGAGGACAGGCCTCGGAACTCGCCTGGACGGGCCGCACAGGAACGGAACGGGCAACTTGGAGATTTCAGGAGCCGTCCGCCCTCTCTCTCCCCTCCTCCCCGACTCACGCGCACACACAGGTCCGTCCCCCAGGCCCCAGCACCTGCCCTGAGCAGGGGAGGAGAGAGCCACAGGTTTGGGGCAGGAAGCTGGGTCAGGGTTATTCTCTAAGGCATTCCTGGGGGAGGGTCTTTCCTGGCTGGGCGCCTCCCTCCCCTCCCAGACGGGGCTGCGGTGGCTCCAGAGTCTCCGCCGCCTCCCCGCTGGAGCAGGTGCGCCCTCCGAGGGCCCACGTATCAGGGCCACGGACGGGGCAGACTGCAACACGTGGCTTTCCTCTCCTGGGCTCGGAGGCAGATTCTCAGACGGTGCCGGGGCGAAGGGGCCAGGCAAAGGCAGGCGGGGTGTGGGCACGCCAAACCCAGAGCCAGCACCGCAGGCAAGGGCCCAGCAGCCTCGGCCACGCTGTGACCTCGGTCCCCTCAGCACCCACAGGCCACCCTTAAGCTGACCTGAGCCACACAGCCTGACCTCTGGCTCTGCAGCGGGTGGAGGCACAAGACTCCGATGCGGCAGGGCGGGGACCTCAGGGGTGCCACTGCCGGGCGACACTAGGCGAGGCCTTTGCCTTCTCCGAGCCTGGCGTCCCAGGTCTGTGGGGTGCTGTGCCGATTGAGGAAGCCTTAGCGGGTGTTTGACACTCGTTGGTCCCACGCGAAGAGCTAATCATGGCAATTCCTGGTTTACACGACTGAGTGGAAAACTCTAGGCCACGTCTAGCAAAGGCTGCACCAGGTAGGTATGGCCATGGCCATATGTGGGAGCCAGGGTGCCAACACCCACACATACCCAGATGGGGCACACGCCAAGAGGGCACGCACGCACACACACGCACACACCCAGGTGGGGCGCGCACACACACGGTCAGGTGGCCAAATCTATCCATGACGTTTGTCGTTAGACCGAGAATCTTCTGAAACACACGCACGGCGGGGCCTGGCCCCCCTAGGAGGTGAGGTTTTCCTTCTCCAAACAGGCAGTAGAAAGACACTCGCGATTCCTCCCTGGCAAACCGAGACCAGCCCGCCCGAGAGCCTCCCAGTGACCTGGAGAGGAGAGGGCAGTTCCGGTCAGCTGCCCATGCTGAGATCCCCCTAAAAATGAGACGATGAGGCAAAAACCCAGAATGCCGACGCACCGGTCAGGCCACAGACCCTCCCCTCCCCCCGCCCATTCGCTCAGCCCCTGCTCTGCGGCTCCAAGTCTCTGCTGATGTCCCCACAGGGGGGGAAATAAAGGGGGTTTTGTCCTCCTTCCTCGGGTCTGACTGAGTTTATCTGACACTCCAGCTGTCTTTGTAAACTGAGTGTCCCAGGATAAACGCTCCCTTAAGAGTCCCTTGGCTGGGGACAGAGGGACCCTCTCCAGAGGAGAATGGGGAGCTTGTTCCGATGGTCTTTTAATATGGGGGGCGGGGTGTCACTGAGGACAGGCTTCCAACGGACTCTCACAGAAGGGTCTCTGTCCCCAGGCTACAATGGAGGGAATTCTTAAAGACACAGATGCCAAAGGGGGAAGGAGGGTTTTTTTTTCCCCCCTAAGAGGAGGGGAGGGAGGTTAGGACGGGAAGGAGGGGGCGTGGCGAGGACGGCTCACTCCCCAAAACAGCTCGGGTCCTGACAAGGCATCTCAGCCTCAAGAGCAGGTAAAAGGCCAGCAGGTCAGCGACCCCACAGAGTGGACTTCTACTTGCGTGGCTGCTTGCTTTGCGGCTGCTGGCCCGCCTCCCAAATCCAGGACAGGAACCCCCCCTTCCTAAGCGAAGGGCCCTCTTTACATCGCCCTGAAAGATCAACCCTTTGAAGGCAGTTCAGCACAAACGTTCAGTGTGGAAAGGGGGAGGCAGAGTGTCCCAAGGCTCTTAAATAAAAAGAACTCTCTCCGGCCACAGGGCGAGGAGGGTAATTTACTCTTCTAGGTGTTTATTTTTTTTTTTGGTGCAAGGTCACCCTAACGCATTTCCGAAGACATCCCAAACTATCACAAATGATGTTTCAGAAAGACCGCCCCGTGAGGCTGTCCTCTGGTTTGATTTCCAGGACGTTTAACCGAGAACCTCTCCAAGAAGCTGAACAGTGTAGCCAAAGGGGCTGGGGGTGGCGCTGCTTCTGGGCTCCCTTGCTCAGGGCCACCTACAGAAAACAGGAAGACATGGAGACATCCTCTACGCTGCAATTAGTCGAGGGACCATCTAGTACACGTCCAAGGTGCGCAGGAGGAAACTGAGGCCCTGGGATGTGACGTAATTTGCCCGAAGCCACAAGGCAGATGAGGAGACCGAAACTGGGCAGAAAACCAGGACTCTGAGCTAGCCACCACGGTAAGGCACAAGGGACTGAAATGTGCAATGCTCAGGACACCCCGAGCAAAGCCCGGTGACATCTTCTGAAAGCAAGACTCGTGGTTGTTTTTCTGAGGGAATGTGCTAGGCGAACCTAGCTGGAATCGCAGATCCACCGTCCACAGCCACACAGCTGCAAAACGGCAGAGCAGGGTGGCCTTTGCCCTGCCGCGTCACCGAGCACATACTGTCTTTACTGGTCAGTGTCAGGCCAGGCGCTACGAAACCAGAGGAGGTACACCTCTGATTATTGAAGAAAAACAGATCTGTGCATGTGAAACAACCTGGACAGCAACATAACACAATATAATAATAATTAGCAATAGAATATCAGTTTATAGGCCATGAGCACTATAGAAGCCCAGGGAAGGGAAAGATTGGCCGACAGAGGAAAACAGAGCTTGCACCCCAGTAGTGAGTTTATTCAAGTATAATCTGGGCAGCCGCTGGACAAGAATACTGCATTCTATGTCCCCTCCACGTGTGTCGCTGAGTCTGCACTAAGAGAAAAAATGGAAGAAGAGGCAAAGAGGACACAGCCCGTGAGCAAAGGAGCAGCTAACAGGTCACAGGGAAGAACAGGGTGACACAAGCCCACTGTAGACCACCCTCCCCCCAAAAAAGAGCTAACCTCATGGCCTCGCCTCCCCACACCCCACTCCTGCCTGCCCTCTCAGGCCAACAGAGGGGTCCCCAGGGCTGGTCACTCGCCATATCTGTCTTGCACATGAGATTGCACGTGCCACTTTTACAGACGCCACCTCCCGTAAGCCAGTGGAGGTCAGAAGTGGACTGGACCCCTCGCACAGAAAATAAAAACTGTCTTCCCCAATTAAATCCAGGCCCATCAGAAAACAGATGCGACCCTCACCCGAGCAGATAGCACTACGGAGCTGGTCCATTCCGTTAAGGCGCACACGGGTGTAAGCCAAGAAGGGGAGAGACGGCGGGAGGAGGAATCCGAGATCCAGTTCACCCGGTCCCATGAATGAGACACGCTCCGACGCCCGCGCCCCTCCCCCAACCACGAGGCCACACAGGCTCCGTTCTCCACCCTCCCAATCGTGCCAATAAAAGGTTCTTTGTGCAGAGGACAGAGTGCACCGCGGCTGACACGGGAGGAGGAATCTCACCTGGCCCTCATCCCACTTGCGGGCGACGCCGGTCCGGCAGCACACAGCTCCCTCCGATTTCCAACGGGGGCTGGCCTCGCCAGAGATCTGCTCTGAACGCTCAGCTAGGCCTGGAGCTCCCCAAGTAAGATGCGTTCAGCACCATCCTGGAGGTGACTGCAAGTTAGAACCCTGCCTCGCAACGCGGCACCCAACGCCGCGACAATGGACTCGTCCGCTCTCCGGTCCCGCCCATGCCCGCGCGTGCGACATCCAACCTTACGCGCCCTCTTCCGCAGACGCCAGCATCTCCCAGGAACCATCCCTCCAAACGCCTGCGATGGCAGGAAATAGAAAATGTGATGGGATTCAACTCGGCACGCTCGATCCTGACTCCACGCGGGCCGGCTGGAAGAGGGTGTGCTCCAAACAAATCGGCTTTTCCCGGCGTAGAGAGGAACGTGTGAATGGCAAAACAGAAGAGGTCGGGTGGACATGGGGGACAAGCCTGGAGCCAGGGAAGCTGTCGGTGAGAGCATCTCATCCGGGAAGACCCCAGCAGATGAGACCTACAGTTAACGTCGGGATTAGTTACTTTAACACTGACTTCGCTGTCCTATCTGCAGAGGAGAGAGGGGTTTCCTTCCAGCTCTCCTCCTGAAAGCATGCAGGCCCCACCTCCGCCGGGACAGGGAGGAAGAAACATCATTTACACTTGCCAGTGGGTTTTGGGGGAAGAAGTGAAGGATGAATCATAGCTATCGAGACATTATCACATCCATTTGACTTGTGACTTCTAGCACTTTCTGAGAAGCAGGGATGCAAGCTTGCAGCTAGATGGACAGTCACGTGCTGCTGGCTTTGCCGCTGACCAGCAGGGTGACTTTGGACAAGTACCTTAAGCCCTGGGAGCCTTGGCTTCCTCATCTACTAAACAGGGCCATACAAAACACACAGCTAGCTTGCGTCCTAGGACATCCATCGCCTTGAGGACATAGTAATCACCCCTCTTCTCCCACTTCAACACCCTCCCTAAAAAGGCCATTCGGACTCCAGCTTCAGAGCAGGAATAATCTATCAGCATGACAAAGGGCCTTTTCCTCACAACGCCAAACGAGGACAGCTGGTGGCACCTCCAGGACAGCATGGGTTCCTGTAAGAGCTCACGCAGCCCATGAGCATGACTCACTGCTCCTCAAACAAAGCCTCCCTGTGTGGCGTGCAGACAAAGCAGGCAAACTAGGGTCCCCCACCTTGAGCTCAGAGGCCTGGAGGTCAAGGCTGCTGTCTAACATGCAGCCCCCAAAAGCGGGGGCACAAGTTGGCACGTGAGTGTACACACCCACTGGGGCACCCATGGAAACCCACGTGTGTGTGGCAGCTCCTGGACCAGCCCCCTCTCGAGCCAGACTGGGTGCTCAGTCTCCCCACTGGGCTGCCCAGCGCAGGAACTCAGAAGGAAATCCGCAGGAGTCCCTCAGCCCGGCTCCCGTGATCTGACTTTTCACACCTGGGATGGACCAAAATTTGCCTCCGCAAGGGAGGCCGGGAGCAACGCCACTGGTCACTGCCCGGAGCTTGGGACGGTGTTTTGTTTGCTTTGGAGAAATCTCAGGGATGAGGAGCCATTCCAAGCATCAAGTTGCTATGCCAGCAGGAACGCTTTTGTGCAGGTAATGAGACCCCGGTCATGGGTGGCCTAGTGCGAGGCTGGACTTTGGGTCCCGAGTCCCCAGTGGAGCAAAACGAGACCCTCGGGAACAGAGATCGGAGGAGGAAGGCGCTGCTGGCTTCGCTCATTCATCAGCTTCACTCATTCGTCAGCGCTGACAGCGTTAGCGCGCCCCGGAGGCACTGAGGATACACAGGTGGGCGGATGGCCTGCCCCCCCCAACCCACTCCGTGTGTCACCCCGTACCCCAATTCCCTCATTATCCGCCTTTGGTGTTGCCTCAACTCCTATCAGGTCTCAGGTCCCATTTGCGGAACCCCAGGGGGCTCTGGGAGGGAAGCTGCCTCCCCCGCAGACCCGGGTGTGAGGCATGTGACTGCAAGAGAGCCTATCGACCCGTCCGTCCCCCTGGTCCGGGGTCGGCCGGCAGGAATGCCGAGACAGAGCCGTTCTCTCGCTCTGGGCATCTAGAAGCAGGAGGCCTGCGAATGCGCCTGCTCTTTACGTCCCACCAGGGAAGTACAGCTAAGACGAAAAGAATTAGAGGAAAACAGAGAGCCGACAAATCACCCCAAAGCACGAGCCCTAGGCTTCAGTTATACGAACAGCCCAAAACTCATTCGTTTCAGCCAGTTAGGGTTGGTTTCCCTGTAACTTGTACTAATAGTAACTTGTAGTAAAGGGGACAGGTACTAATGTCCCCTTCCAGGCCCTGCAGACTGAAAATTAAGACTGTGGAGCCCCTTACTCCGAGCCCGCGAACGGCTGGCTTCTCCCTCCCTCCCGACATAACGGACGCCCTGGTAGCTGAGGCTGGTCGGCGAATCATACTTCTTGAACCCTTACGCAGGGACGTAGATGGAACTGGGTTGGGGCGTAAAGTTTAAGGGACAGGTGACATTGAATGACCAGTCTGAACCGTGCGTGCAGCCACGCAGCCTCTTCCACAAGCCCATGCCCTACAGACAGACACCCAGGGTGACAAGGGCAGAGGGGAAGGGTCCAGAAAAAGGGGAATGAGCTGGGTTCGAAACACAACGCCGGAGCCGGAGCGAAGCGGACAGCAGTTCCAGGAAAGGCGGAAAAGCCCAGTGGTCAAGTTGGAATGACAAGCCAGGGCCACCTCAGCTCCCTGGTTAACCGCATTCCTAGTTTCCGCTTAAGAAATTTAATTAAAAACTCAAACAGCAACGTGTCCCAACTGGCTTGCCGGTGGCCACAGATTCCCTCGGATTCAGAGAAACTTCCCTCGGCGTAACCCTGGGCCACCAAATAAATCTGGTGTGACGTCATGGGTGCAAGTCACGGGGAGGGGAGGGGGGAAGGCACCCTCCCCACCTTCCCGCCCCCTAGAGAAAAAGAGCCACCGGACGTGGGATGCGCCCCTGTCACCCCAGCCACAGCGACTACAGCTACGTTTCTTGCTGTTTCCTTTTAAAAATAAAACAAAATATCATGATGGAAAGAAAAACAAAAAGGAAGAAGAGCCACATTCGTGGTGGCTCGAGGGCACCAGGTCACATTCTCCCCGCCACGTGGGCGAGGGTAGAGAGGATGTGAGAGGCAAAGCGGTGGGAAACTGGGGAGCAGACGGTCAGTCCCGGGGGACAATGAAACCGCCCACCGTCCAAGCCTAATCCAGCCACCCAACCCCACCCCGTCCCCAGCCGAGAGGCCAGACACACGCTCGGGACGTGCGATGACACACCGGAGCAGGCTGGGATTTCAGGGCTCATGCATAGTTTCAGGAGGAAAACTCTAGAAAGGGGGTGACCGTCTTTACCCAGCCGCTGACTCGCGCTCCCCACCGGAGCCACCACAGACATCTGACATGTCACCACCGAGCTCAGAAAGGCATTGCTTAAGCCGCTCAGCTGGGCAGAAAAGGGTTCTACAGAAAAATAATTGTTCGACATTTTTGCAAAAAAAAACACCACACTCGGCAAACTTCATGTATGAAATCTGACCATGCAGGACAAGTGGGCAGAGAGGATTCAGGCCTCCCCACTCCCCCCAACTCCAAGGCTTCCAAAATATTCACTTTTCAGAGCGTGTGCGGGGTTAGGAGTTAGGGGCCGGTCTGCCGGGTCAGGATCTACCTGCATCACTTCGCTCACCTGCGCCTTAATGTCTCTTCTGGAAAATGAGGATGACAGCCGACTATTTCACCAGGTTGAGGGTCATGGACGGGATATGCGCACAAAAGCACTTGAAAACTTCCAGTGCAAATAGTCCGAACCTAAGGAACTTGCAAAATTGCCACACTTCTTAATTTAGAAAGAACAGATGCAGTGTTTGGGGGGCTGAGCTCCCCCACGTACCTGCTGCTGTCCCGTGTCCCGGGGCACTCAGCTCGTAGTGGAGAGGCTTTCTCAAAGATAAAAGGAGATGCCACAGGCTCCCAGAATGTACACGGGGAAAAAAAAAAAAAAGATTCTAACCAACCTGGTCAATCTGCCTTTAAAAGTAGTTAAGTGCCACTCTATACCCACTGGAATGGCTATCATCCAAAAATAAAATTTAAAAAAAAGTGTCGGCTCAGATGTGGAGAAATTATAAACCCTTGGGCGTTGCCGGTGGGAATGTAAAATGCTGCAGCTGCTGTGGAAAACGGTACGGTGGCTCTTCCAAAAATTAAACAGAATGGTTACGCGACCCTGCAATTCCACTCCTGGGCATGCACATCAAAGAACCGAAAGCAGGGACTCGAACAGGCATTGCGCGCCCACGTTCGTAGCGGCGTTATTCACAGGAGCCGAAAGGTGGAGGCAAGCGTCCATCAACAGGTGAACGGATACACGAATGGTGGTCTCTGCTCATAGTGAAATGTTATTCACCCTTCCCATGGAAGACACACGCTACTGCACGGATGGACCTTTGTCCTTTGTATCTGACTTATGTTCATCCTTAATTTATGCTAAGCGACGTAAGTCAGACACAAAGGACAAATACTGTATGATTCCACTTACACGAGCTACCTACAGTAGTCAAATTAATAGCGACAGACAGGAGAACGGGGCTGGGGCCGGGGTGGGGAGTTAGTGTTTAGTGGGCTCAGAGTTTCCGTGTGGGATGATGGACAGCGGTGACTGACGGTCACAGGACAACGTGACCGGGCACCGTGCTATTTACTGCACACTTAAAAACGATTGAGATGGTAAACTTCACGTCCTGTACATTTCACCACAATAAAACACGGTTAAAATGTTTAAAAATTAGTTAAGCGAAGAGGAAACGATAATTGCCACTTGTGCTCCTGAGGCCAGCATCTCAGACACCTGCCCTTCAACGCCCGGAGCTCAGCAGAACCCCTCCCCGCTGAGGCTGCTAAATCGGTCATCTTCCCTCTGGCCCTGGGACCACCAGAACCCATGTGCCGAAGAACTAAAGCGACTCACACCAATGTCGGAGAACCATCGAGCAGGCACTCAATGGCTGTAGAATCGACGAGAGGGGAAGTCTACGGCAAACAATTGGAAAGGCGCCTATAATAAGGGAAAGAATACACCACGGATGGCTCAAAAGCATGGCCGAAATCGCTAATGAATTATCTGACAGGCACAGATGGTCTTTCCTGAACTGTCTCACCCGGCTTCTCAGTCCAACGAAAAGAAAGAAAAAGGACAGAAATCGCTCCAGTGAAATGGGGTCAAGGGCCCACTTTTTAGGCCAAGGAAGTGGTTTTGAAAAATCAGACCATGTAAGAGGCATTTTCCAAACCACTGGCGGGAGCAGGGGCAGTGGCGGGGGGTGAGGGGGCGGTTCACAGACCTAAGGGAAGAGACCGAAGGTCTGATTTATTTCTGGAGACCCAGAACTGTTGTCCCTTTATCACTTGCACAAATGTAGCCACTTCTGTCTTAACCAACTACAAAAGGTGCCTGGTTTGAAGACTTCTATGTCAAAACCTGTAGCAACAAACCAAATACGGGAGGAGGTGATGATTCACGCTACAAAAAGAATTCTTTGACAGAAACTCGCCACTTCAGCATTCCTCTAGGCTGCGTACTTCCTCGGGGCCTCTCACACATCATGTGATCAGCCTGGATCAGTTTGGCATAGACGTTTTGCTGGGCACAAAGCTGGTCTGTCAAGCGAGGGAGCCCCAGTAAAGTTTGAACAGAGCATCTTTGGCCAATGACAGCGTTCAAAGAGAGGAAAGCCACCCAGGACCATTGCAGTCCTCACAGAGCGAGCTAGGCACATCTGCCACGTGAAAGACGGGTTCTAGCTGGTGTGGGGGAACCCCAGTGCTCCACGATGACAAGTGTTCATCGCCTCGGATAATGCCAGCCAGACGTAGCGGTGGCCTCTGGGGGCACACGGACAAATGCACTGGGAAGCCATCTATGAAAGGGTACCTTCCAAGCTCTGGAGGAACTGACGCTTCCCCCACCCCATCCCCCTCCGCCCTCACCCAGGACAGGCTGCAGATCTAATTTACTCTGAAAGCCCAGAAATGCAGTTCCTTTACCTTCTGCCTAAATGCAGTCTTTTCTGTCTTAACCAAGTACAAAGGGCATCTGATTTCAAGACGTCTATGTCAAAACCTGTACCAACAAACCAAATAAGTGTGTGTGAGAACCCAGATCGGGTGGAGTAAGCCAGGAAGGCTTCCTGAAGGAGGAGGGGGAAAAAGCCGCTTTGTGGCTGGGTGAGCTTCAGTAGGAAGAAGTTCATTCAATTCCGGCTTTAACTGCCAAGAAGTCAATCAAGTTGGTTTCTTAAAGCATCCATCAGTATTGGAATGGCCTGGGCAAGTTGTTAAAAATGCAGATCTCTGAGCTCCCCTCCCCCCAGGCACACCAAAATAGAACCTCTAAAATTAGGGAAAGGGTGGAGAGAGCCGAAAGAATACTCATTTTTACCAAGTTCTCTAAGCAACTCATTCTTCTGTAAACCACAACTTGAAGGCCTGCGGGGCTGGTTAGGGGAGCAGTAAGTCTGAACTGGGTCCTCTTTGACTGAGATAGAGTGGCAGCTCCTGAGGAGAAGGACCCACGAGGGGACACGGAGGAGAGGGACAAGGCAGGCGTAGACAGAAGGCTGTTCCAGAACTGCTCAGCCACAGCATCCCCAGGCCCTCTCCCGCTGAGACTGCCTGCTATGATCCTCACTGGAGCTGGCTGGTTACTGCAGCCCAGTGCAGGGGGGAGGCCGGCGGGGGGCGGGGGAGAGAGGGGATGGACACCTTTCAGTTTACAAGCTATAACAGGGAGGCGGGGAGCATTTCAAAGAGGAAAACGAAAATCAAGTCTAGGCAACCAACCGTATGCAAACAGTAACAGAGAAACTCTATCTGGACAACCGAGGTCAGTTTTGTTGAGATTTCAGTAACCTCAAAACGTCCTTATTCCACACAAACGTCACCTGTACTCAATGCAGGTGACCACTCTGAGCTGGAGCACGCAGTGATACTGGAAGCAGGTAGCCCGAGTTCACATGTGCATTGTGGTGGGAGGTGCAGACTAATGGGGTCCCAGTTTGGGGCGGGGCGGGGGAGCAGAAGAAGAGCCTCGATTTCTTGCTAGCCTCTCTCATGCAGAGACACTCAGCCAGCCTCCATCGACATCAGTCCCTTCCGAAAAACCCGAAAAACCCCTTTGAGCTGCGTCCCCTCACCCCTCTCAGGAGAATTAAGTCCCCTAGAGAAAAAGGGAGATCACTTCCTGGCCTAAGACTGCTTGACAATACCCTAAATCCATTCCAAGGTGAGAGCAGAAACCCATGTTCCTTGAAACCTGCGCAGGCAACCAGGAAATGCATTTTGCTGGGTTTGCACACTGAGCACCCAGCACACCAGCTGCTCGGTGGCGTGAGTCACCGGCACAGGCATGGGTGCAGGACTCGTCAAAGGCGGACCCGGGGCTTGGTGGCTCACTGCTCTCACGCACACCGGATGCCATCCATCCACCTACCCCAGAAGACGTGTTAGGACAGATCGGATTAGAACTCGGTCTTTACTAAAGAACTCGCTCCTGGTAAGGTTTTGGGGAGAAGGCAGGCGGGGAATGCGCAGAGATGCTTCTCCTGGGTAGGGTCAGGGCCCCTCTGCCCTCCGGGCCAGGAGGGTCTCACCTGCTCTGTGGCCATAAACAGGAAGGAGGGGCAAGGTGACCTGGGGAAGGAGATGGAGGGGACTTCTCAACTGTGAACCTTCTCCAGATTAAGTCCTTGACCCCCGTGTAGGCACAGCCCCTTGAGTTTGTGATTCTGCACTGTATGCTCACACATTTGCTCAGAAGGTAGATCGGGAGTCACCGTTCTCATCCCCCACCAAAAAAATAAATAAATGAAGTTGGTGGGAGGAAACTTTCGAAGGCGATGAATGTTTAAGGCATGGATTTGGGGTTTTCATGGTATATACGTATCACCAAATTCATCGAGTTGTATGTATTAAAAATGTATAGCTTTTCATGTGCCAATCATACCTCAATAAAGAGGTTTAAAGAAGAAAAAAAAAAGATGGTCTGAACCACTCTCGACTCCCGTTTTTTGTTTGTTTGGTTTTTTTTTTGTTTTGTTTTTTACAGGACGGCGTTTTCTGCAATGCAGGATCTTGAATCACAAGAGGAAAAAAACTGAATAAAGCCTGGAGATTCGTTCGCGGCGTCCCATCTGTGAATTCTCTGGGTTTGATCATCAGGCTGTGTTTCGTGTAAAATGTTAACATTTAAGGAAGTTGGGTGAAGGGCATAGGGGAACTTCACGTACTATTTTTGCGACTTTTCTGTAAAGTTCGATCTATATCAAAATCAAAGTTAATTTATTTTTAAATGACAACATTTTTAATCCAACTGCCTAGTAAATCTTAATCTACGGTATGGCTAACTAACATAATTCATATCACAAAAGGGAAGGCAAATTCTACCAATCTCATAATGCTGATCAACTCTCTGCTGCAGGAAAAACAAACCAGAACAAAACAAAACAAAAAAAACCCAATGAGTCCTGACTGCCAGACGTGGGCATTATCTCAGGGATGAGGGGTGCTCCCTTCCCCCAAGCCCACTTCAGCAAGTTCCACCAAGAGGAGCATTCCTCTTACTTTGGACATGACTCTGACTTAAAGCGAAGACAGTGTGATTCCTAGGAATTTTCAAAAGAAAATGATCCCCAAAGGGGACAAATCCTTATGCACAAAAGCAGCTCACCAACGCATTATTTCTAAAGGTAAAAATCTGGAACCATCTTAGTGCCCAACAATGGGAAATCATCAAGCAAATTACGATATGGCGCCTGTGTCAGGATACAGTCATCGCATGGGGAAACAACCAAATAAAATCAGGGGCGGGGGGAGCAGGAAATGTCATGTATATTGCAGAGTTTCAACAATGAGGAAATATGTCCAATTGCTTGGGAATTGGGTGGTTTTCCCGCTTTTTCTTTTTTTTTTTTTTTTTTTTTGGTTTTCTATAAAATATAAAGAGCACGGATTACTTTAAAAATCAGACCTGTACATCTGTGGAGCAGCAGGTCATCAGCGGGACAGTTTCAACAGTCGCTCTCCCAGGGTGGGGGGCGGGACGCCCACAGCAAACATTGTGACACCAGTGTGGGCAGTTCCAGGGACTTGGTGTGGCCAGAGGCAAAGCTAAGCACCTACCAAGGGAGACCCCTGACAGCTTCCAGAAGTTTTCCATGCAGATGGGACTTCTGGGTGTGGGAACGGATCTTCACCGACAGGCTGCCAGTAGGGCCGGGGGAGGGGAGGGAATCCCACGTCTGGGAAAGCATCTCAGGAAAACCATCGTCAAGGGGTTAAGTCCTGAGGTTGGGGACAAGCGCCAAACAGGGAGAAGGAAAAAGAGGGCCCTGGTTTATCTGTGCATCAAGGTAGACTGGCTCAGTCATTCATCTGACGAACGTGTGCTCCGCGCTTACTCAGTGACAGGTACCCCGCGGCCCCGAACAGCGCCGACACAAAAGGACAAGGAAAGGAGGGATGAGGGATACAGGAGCGATCCGCTTTCAGTTCAGGGCTCACGACTCAGCCCCCTCCCCACGTGGGCCAGGAAACTTCCTCCATGAACACGTTGGGTGAAGGGGGACACGACACGGGGACGCACGGGACCCAATTCCTGCCACTTCCCAGACATTCAGAAACCTACCCACACCATACCGCCGTCTGCCTGACGGGCGGTCCGGTCCTTGCAGTAAAGCCGACCAGGGACATCCAGAAACACCCCCGTCCCCCACCCCCGGCGGTGAGGGGGACTCGGCCCAGTCGCCTTTCCCAAGCACTGCGCCCCAGTCGCATTCTGGGTCGCCAGTGGCCAGACGCCAGGAGCTTACCCGGGCGGCTCCGCTCCCGAAGTAACGGGCCCCGGAGGGTGCCCAGGCGAAAAGGTACGTGCAAGGGCTGCCCGGAGCGCCGAGGACGCCGAGCCTTGCCCAGGCTGGGCTCGGCCCCGCGGGGCAGCCAGCAGCCCGGCTCGGGGCGCGGCGAGCTGCAGGGCGACAGCCGAGAACGCCCAGGGTGGGCGCCGACCACCGCGACCCGGGCGACCAGCTGCCCCTTGAGACAGAGGGACGGCCAAAATGTCCTCCGAGAAGATCCCAACGACAAGAAAACAAAATTTTCACCTCAGAACCTCGAGACGTCGGGAGAGAGGGGGACGCGGAGGGGCGGGGGCGCCGAGACCAGGGAAGCCCCTCCCCCGAAGGGCAGGGGGACTTACCTCGCGGCGAGCGACGCGACAGTCGCGGGGAATGAATCAGTCCGCGGATGGATCCTCCGAGCCCGGCCGATGCGCACCAAGTAATCCACGTTGGGGGGTCCGGAGCCCCGCGCCCCGGTCCACACACGTCGCCCAAGGCCGAAGAGCTGGCACCGGCCTCTGCGCTCGGGACCCGCGGAGATCGCGGGGAGCGGACTGGCTGGGGCGCCCAGAGGCCGCGTTCCCGGGCTCGGGATCGGCCGCGCGACCCCGGTGGGTCGCCGGGCGCCCCGCGGACCGCGGCGAGCGCATCCCGCCTCCTCGCACGGGCCGAGCATCCGGCCCGCACGCCGCTCCTCGCCTTCCTCGGCTGCGCATTGCCCGCGCGGACCCGATTCCCGCCGGAACCCGTCTGCCAGACCCAGGAGAGCGCCAAGGGCAAAGCCGCTCTCGACCTCGGGTTTGCGGGTCTGCGGGGCCCCGGCAGTGTGGGGTGGGCGCCCGCAGGGCAGGCCAGGGGCGGCCCGGGGCGGGGAGCGCGGAGCGGCGGCTTCTGGCTGTGGCAGCTGCGTCCAGCAGGCCCCACCGGGAAGCCGCGATCCCGCGCCGCCTCCGCGCTCTGCCCCGGGCCTGGCCATTCGGCCCTTATATACCAGCCGGTCCCGCGGCGGGGCGGGGCGCAGTGGGCGGGGCGCGGGGAGGGTCGGCGAGGCTGGGCGAGCTGCCTCCTGGGAGTTGTAGTTCTGATTTCCCAGGCGCAGCAGAGGCAGAACAGCTGCAGGAAGGGTTGAGGTCCGCGCGCCCCAGCTGTCCTCCCTCGCGCCCTCGCCTCGTAGATGCAGCTGGGATTCCACCTCATTGTCAACTCTGTGAGGTCTAGGCTGACCTTTGCGCATAACGTGGGTCTCATCATTCCCTAAATGCCGCCCACGATGACAATCCGTTGTAGTCCGGGAGTCAGACAAACCTGGCTAGGCTGCAATCCCGGCCCGGCGTTAACTAGCTGTGTGGAGGGGTTACCACGTGTGCCTCGGATTCTCCATCTGACGCAGATAGAGGATTTAGTGTCTGCTTCCTTAGCATTTTAACCATTGTTGACGCGCACAGGGTGCCCCAATCTCCCCATCAAGCAAACTGTGTCAAGGCTCTACTTCTGCCAACCGATTGCCACCTTGAGACCGTTCTAGAGCTGCCACTGTCCTTGTCAAGCTTCATTTTTGCAGCCACCTCCGCAGTCATTCAACACCTGAGCATCTGTGCACGCTGACAGCATGAAGGCAGAAGTCCTCCCTCAAGGAGTTTGCAGTCAGGTGAGGGAGGATGTGGCATCGTGATCGCTGTGTGGATGGGAAAGCATCTGTGTGGACCCTGGCCCCAGCCCTGCCTGGGGACACCAGCCGAGGAGTCCAGAGGGCAGGTGTCTGCGTTGAGTCTGTTGTGCGTAGGAAATACCCCCCAAAAGACACACAAACCCAAGGCAATAACAACAGCAAAAGCAGGCAGATAGTTTTGTGTATGGACTGAATACTGAGGGTATAAAAGAAGAAAGGTCACATGCTGCAGAGGGCAGGGGCTTAGTTTTCTAGGGCGCCTGTACAAACAGGTGGCTTAGAACACAGAAGTTCATTGTCTCACCGCCCAGGAGGATATTTATAGATAAGTGTATATCCGTGGGTTAGATACACACAGCTATCATCTCCCTGCTCTCTCTGCTGAGAAGATCTAGAAGTAATGACACCCTGTGACGATGAGTACTAGATGCATGGTTTGTTTCTAATACTGCTGTCCAGTAAAAGCAACCACGGCTCCCCAGAGAAATGGCTGTTTCTAGGACTGGGACAGGAAATATACAAAATGAACGCGGAGCATCTTGGAGTGACAAAAAGTAAGAAAGCGTGAAAATACACACACACACACACACACACTCACATACACACACCACAATGACTCAGTATGTCAAAGGGATACAGAACCAATGGAAAGAGATAATAATGGCCAAAGTTGGTGAACAATTCGAGCAACAAAATCAGCACAGGTTTCCTGGATTATAACCCGAAGAATGAAATAAATATTCATGAGTCCGTACTGATGTAATTAGATAATTGAATAAAAAATATAATTAGATAATTGAATAAAAAATAAACAAATCAAAGCTGGGAGCAGTTAAGCAACTTGATTAATGTCGCAGAGCAAAAAACTAGCAGAGCCAGGGCTCAGACCCAGAGCCCCCTCCCAGAAACATCTCCACCCTCCTCCACGCTTCTAGATGGTGTGTCTATAAATTTTCCCGCAGCAAAGGCTGAATCTTTTTTCCACTTGTACCTGCTGCACCAGGTTCATTCCAGGAGCACAAGTAGAGAGCACCCAGCACAGAGCCTTGCCGATAAAAGGCATTCGACAAACGTGAGCGATCCAGGGAGTCCTCCTGTCCCCCTGAACTTCCTTCTGCCTCCTCCCTCCTCTGCCCATACTCTTCCATCACTCATCCCGCTCCCCTTAGTTGAAAGGAGGTGCCTCCGAAGGTCCTGTGACGGTGACAAGCAAGGTGCTGGACATAAAAGGGCCGGCGTGCAGGAGAGAGGGGCCGGGGTGATGGTGGGACCTGGCTTGGGACAGCAATGCTCAGAGCCAGACCCTGGCCTGCAGGTCATGCCTTTAGGAAAGTCTTTAAGTTGTTATTGTTTCACCTGTTTAAAAAAACCTATGTAAAAATAAATACATTCTGAGGCGGTAAAGCATTGGATTAAATGTGAGCCGGACTGAACCTTGGGCCCAACGTCCAGCTCTGTTATTTTCCAGTGGACTGACTTAAGCAAGACACCGGCAGGTCTCGGCCTCTGTGTCATCATCTGTAGAATGAGGATAACACACAGGGCACGGTGAGTTAAGACCTAGAAAACACTCAGGACAGTGCCACGGCATGGAGCAGACGCTCAGTAAATAGTGGCTCCATGTGGCCATCCATAAGACCACCAGAGAGCTTGACTAGCATGCTGGGCATGAAAGAGTCCCTAAATCACAACCTAAGTGCAACAGAAGGAATTATAATCATTGTCATCTTTGTTCCCTCAACAGGCACATCCTGAAGAGGATACACAGTTAAATAAGAAACGGTCCCAGCCCTTGGGAAGTTTGCCACTAACTGACTGCGCTGTCTCATACAGTAGCCACAAGCCCACACGTGGCTCTTTAATTTTTAAATTAATTAAAAGTAAATGAACTTCAAAATTCAATTCTTCAGTTGCCCTAGCCACAGTTTCAGTGCTTAGCAGAGACAGGTGTGTAGAAGCGAAAATGTTGGGCGGTGCAGATGTAGGACATCCCGTCACTGCAGAAAGTGCTACCGGACAGAGTTGCAGCCTCGGCATCACCCAGGAGCTTGTTTCAAAATGCAGAGTCTCAGGCTGCACCTCGAGCATCAGAATCTGTATCTTCGGATGCACATTTCTTTTTAACCTTTTCATTTTGCAAGTGGGCATAAGTATGTATATATAATCCTACTTTTAAAAAATTATCAAATCGAAACCTCTTGGAGAGATTGTTTTAAACAAATGAAACAATACCCTACGTCTCATTCTGCAACATTCTTTGTTCTATTAGCACTATGTTTTGGAGACCTTTCACAAATCTAGACGTTCAAGGAAGAGACAGTAGTCCCCCTTTCCAGGGCAAGACTCCCAGCGGACGTCTGAAGCCGTAGGTAATAAAGAACCTTATATATATGTTTTTCCTATACATACATAACCATGATAAAGTTTAATCTATAAATCAGGCACAGTAAGAGATTAACGATAGCTAATAATAAAATAGAACAATTACAACAATATACTGCGATAAAAGCGAATGGCTTTAGGGCCAATAGTAAGTAAAACAAAAGTGACTCAAATATAAGCACTGCAAAGACCTCAGCGGTCAATCCGGTCACGGAGATGGCCGCTCAGTGACTAATGGGTGGGAACGTCTACAGTGCGGAGACTCGGGATGAAGGGATGATTCACATTCCAGGCAGGAGGCCGTGGGACGGAGATCTTATCACACTGCTCAGAACAGCACGCCACTTATAACCGATGAATTGTTAATTTCTGGAATTTTCCATGTAATATTTTTGGACCAAAGTGGACCACGGGTAACTGAAACCACAGAAAGCGAAACCACAGAGAAGGAGGAACGACTTTAGCGGCCAGAAATCGTCTGCCGTGGGGGAAATTCGACAAAGTCCAAGACTGACCTGGTCCGCCGTGTTGTGTGACCCTCTCAGGTCACAGGAGATGCATGCCGGCCGGGCGAAATGCAAAGATGAACTTGGCTCCGATGTCCAAAAACATCGAAGGGAGGGTCACGCAAGGAAAGGGCCAAAGGCACTGTGGCGCCTTGCAAATCGAGAAGATATATATGTGTGGGCTCTAATTACGAAACCCGGGTTGCTGGGTTTTCTATGCTCGGTGCGGAGATTAAAATAGCTAAGAGACAAGCAAATGCAGACAGTTCGAGGGGTGGGAGGGATGCTATCATTTAATGGAAGCGAACCACTGAGCAGTTTCAGAAAGGCTCAGCCAGGCCATCGGATGTCTGGACGATTCCAAGTACGATTGGTCACATGTGAGAGATCATTAGAGGCCGGACCCCTCTCTCCATGTCATAAGATCGTCACCTGCTTCTCCCTTTCTGCCTCCGAGCATGCTCAATTCTCAGTGCTCAATGAGGAAAAAAATTTCACTGAGCACTCACTGAATTGCTGGGCTCTGCGCCGAGCATTTAAATAGTTAATGCTCACGGTCACCCTAAATGATAGGAAACAAGGTCATTGTGGTCAGCACAGATGAGAGAACCGAGGCAGAGTTACACGCCCCTGGCCACACCTCCCTACTTCCCTCCTGGCTTTATCCGCTGGACCAGGGGCTCCTCAGCCTCTGGAGACCTTACGCAGGCTTTCTTACTTTCATCTTCTCTGCGGTTTCTTTTCCTGACACCCTTTCCTCCCTTGGCTTTCGCAGCAGTGTGCCAGGCGCCACGTCTCTGCCCTGCTTACGTACCGTCCCTGCATCCTCGCCTCCTAAACGTGGGACACAACCCAGGGGCTCTTGTACTGAGCGGTTCATCTTCCACCGCGGGGGCCCCGTCCACTCCCACGCCCAGTCCTGCGAGGCTAGCTGGACTCCAGGTCTGTCCCCTGCCTACCCGCTGGATGTTTCCACATCGCCTCAACCTCAGGCTGTCTAAGAAAAAGCATCTTTATCCATGCGCTGATGATGCTTTGCTCAATAGCCCCTCTCTGCGGAGCATCTCTGCAGCCCAGTGGGTAATACTAGCCAGTGACCGCTTCCTTTCTCAGCCAGCTGTGGCCCCTGTTTTTTTTTTCCTCTCTCTCTTATGCACCTGGGGCTTGTTCCACTCATTACAGGAGCATCTCAGAAGTGCCAGGGGTTTAACCCTCCAAGGACAACCCTCGAGCAATGACGGAAGGGAGTCATGGGATAAATATCCCATATTTTCCGTCCTTCAATTTGGCTCATGTAAGGGGGGGCCTGGGGTGTGTATGGGTGTGGGGGCGGGGAGATCAGAGCTTGGGACTTACGCAGGGCTCCTCCTCAGCGTTAGCAGGAAGCTCTACCCAGATTTTGCAAGAAGCTTTGTAATGCAAATATTCTCAAAGACATGGGTCCAGGTGGGTCCAGGCATTCACCTGAGATGCCCTCCCTTCTCTCTTGGGTCATTTCTTCCGTTCCAAAGAGCAGGTCAGATGGGTGGGAGATGTGATTGAGCAGTGCTGGGAAAATGCCTCAGCCCCACCCCATTCCTCCCACCCCCACCCCCAGTAAGAGGAGGCACACAACAGCGCTCCCCTTCAAACACTGAGGCTTTGTTTGCTGGAGGTTCTGAAATCACCCCGCTCACTTACCTCACCCAGCACTGAAAGGTCCAGTCTCCTCCTTCTCCTTCACTGACGAGTTTGGAGGGCAGGAGGGGGGTGGGGAGAGAGCAGGCGGAAAGAAGGGGTAGGTAAGAAAGGCGAGGTGCATATCCAAGGCCACCCCCCAACCCCTGTGAGGTGCAGCCTACTGCTACCCCACCCCCCTTACTTATGAGAAGAATAGGTTGGAGAGGCCTAAGAACTTGCCCGAGGTCATGAGCCATGTAGATGCCTGAAGGGTCTCTGGACCAGTATCCTGACTGTCCGGCTGTGAGATTTCCCTTGACATCCCCTGCCTCTCTGCAGGAAGACCTCGGGCCAGCTGATTGGGTGGGTCTCTGTTGAAGAAATCTCACGTGGAAGGAGGAGCAGGCCCAGATTCGAGCTCTGGGTCAGCCCTTAACTAGCTGAGTCTGGGTTTCCGGCAGGAAAAGGAAAGTTCAGCCTCACACAAGTGGCTGGTGATGTCATAAGCCATCAGGCTTTTCCATGGGCTCTATAGAAAAGGCCCAAATGATGAGCTGGAATAACAAACCTCCGTTTTAATCCATTCATTCAATTAAATATTTATTGGGAGGCTTCTGGGTGCCAAGCCCAGCACAGGGAGAAATGACAGGAATATATCATATCTCTTCCACCTAGAAGCAGGGGACGTATATATTCCTGAGAAATTCGTTCAATGCTTCACTTCACAGATAGAGAAAGTGGGGCCCAGAGAGGACAAGCTGTTCACCCCCCCCCCCACCAATCTTTGGGCAGAAGCCATTGTCCCTGCAGCCGATGCCCCGATTCGATGCACTTCGGTGAGGCTGGATTCGGAGTCCGGCTCAAGGGAATCCCCTCTCCCTCCCCCTTTCCCCAGATATGGTCTCTGTCAATCACTACTTGGCATCTGAAACTCCTATGCCAGGAAGCTGCATCTCAAAGATTGCTGAGCTAATCCATGATCACAGGTAAGAGTTCCTCTCCCAAGGAAATGAGGCTTTAGTCTGATTACCAGCGGGTGTCTCGGGGACTGTCCTCACCCTGCAGACCCCTCCACCTGGCTGAGACTGTCCCTGCAGGAAGGCACTAGCGGAAGAGCAAAGCGAAAGCTGGCAGAGGCACAGGAAGCACCCAAACTGCCTTCTGTCTCTGGAAGCTGGGGCTGAGCCACATCCGATGGCCTCAGAGGCCACGCGAGGTGGGCACAGGGCTGCAGCATGGCCCGAACCCCAGGTGTCTGCCAAAGCGATGCCCGCACCAGAGACAAAGTTTAAATCTGAGCCTCGATTTTCCGATTAATAAATCCCACAATTCCCCTTGGGAAATTCAGGCTCCGGCCACTAAACAAGCCAGAAGGAAAACTGGAAACGCAAATAGTGTCTCCGGCGACTCCTGATCTGTCTCAGCAGCAAGGTGGTGTTAATGTCTGGAAAGCCGTTTGTATCTGCCGGCTGTCAGTGGGAGATCGGGACTTGAGACTCCGCCTTGCCTTAGAGATAATGCCTCAAGCAAGCAACACACTGGAATGCCCCGCCTGCCCGCTCCCCCAGCCTCCGAGCGGCTCTGAGGAAGACGGATTCTGCGGATTCTGCGTTAGGAAGACTGGGTAGAAGGAGAGAAGAGAGCCGAGGACATACCAATGGGGCGGGCGCTTCTGCCTGGAACATCCTCTTGCCCCAGATCTTTGCCCGTCGGGCTCATTCGCACTATTCAGTTTTCCGCCCCAGTGTCACCGACTTCAGAGTCCAGACAGGTCCTCCGCCCCAGCTCTGTTCATCATGAATCTAACACTGGCGCCGACCTGTGTCACTCCTGGGACCTCCCTAGCCCCTTTCCACGCATTGTTTTGTGTTTGTTTGTTTGTTTTAATTTTAGTCTCTCTCCCATTCAAATATAACCACCAGCCTCGAGTTTGTCACGCCTCTGTTTCTCTAGTCCCTAAAGGAGTGCTTAGCATGAAGCAAGTACTGATCAGATATTGACAGTCATTATCGAGGGACTATTGTATGCTAGGCACGGGTCCGGCGTCTTGCCTGACTCCCTTGACACCCTTTGAGGACAATGCAAATAAACTCATTTTGCAGATGAGGAAACTGGCATTCAGAGGCACAGAGGGACCTTCCCACCGTCACACAGATGATGAGCAGGGAGGGGCCTCATTTCACAGTTTTACCCCTCAAAACCACACTGGAAATTCAACACCGTCACAGCAATTTCAAATGGAAAGAGCAACTCTTTATTTTATTTGACAAAGAGATCTTTACTCTACCTATTTTCAAAAATTATCTGAGAAACAGAATAGCTGAACAACCTATAACATGTAAAAAGACTGAATTAGTACCAAATAAAAAGTGAAAACCTCACACGAAGAAAACCTCAGGACCAGACGGCTTCACGGATGAATGCTACCAAGTGTTTAAAGAATTAACGCTGCTAATCTTTCACAAACTCTCCTAAAAAATAGAAGAGGATGGATCACCTCCCAACTCATTCTATGAGGCCAGTAATACCTCGATACCCAGTGATACCCAGTATTACCTTGTTTCCAAAAGAAGATGAGGACAACAAAAGACAATTGCAGACCAATGTCCCTTATGAATATAAATGCAAAAATCCTCAACGAAATGCTTGCAATCCAAATCTTCAGCAACATGTAAAAAGGTCATACACCGTGACCAAGAAGGATTTATCCCAGGAATGCAAAGTCGATTTAACATAAGAAAATCAACCAATGTAATACACTGTATTAATCGAATAAAGGACAAGAACCAGATGATCATCTCAGTCAACACGGAAAAAGCAGTTCACCAAAATCTAAAACCTAGTCTATGGCCGTGTTACCCTAAACAAGCCTGATCCCGTCTGATCTTGAAAACTAAGCAGGCTTGGGCCTGGCTAGTACTTGGATGGGAGACCACTTAGGTAGACCAGGTATTATAGGTGTAAAAAATAAAAAAAAATAAAGGATTGTAAGCTGACAAGGTCCTTGCAATCCGTGAAGTCAACCAAGGGTTGCCTCACCTAAAAATAAAATAAAATATAAAATGAAATAAAATAAATAAAATAAAATAAAAATCCCAAACCTCTTCATAACAAAAACACTCCACAAGCTAGGAATGGAGGAGACATCCTCAACCTGATTAATGCCATCTGTGAAAAAGTCACAGCTGACCTCATACTAACGGGTGAAAGACTGGAAGTTTTCTGATCGAGAACAAGACAAGACGAGGATGTCCACTCTCGCCACTTCTATTCAGCGTTGTCCTGGGCATTCCAGCCACAGCCATTAGGTAAGAAAATTAAATACAGACATCCAGGTTGGAAAGGAAGTAATAAAACTATCTCTACTTGAAGATGACGTAATAATAACAAGTGTTGGTGAGGATATGGAGAAATCGGAGCCTTCACGCATTGCTGGTGGGAGTGTAAATGGTGTGGTCATTTTGGAAAAACAATCAACTAATCTTCAAGTAATTAAACACAGTGTTACCATGTGACCCAGAAATTCCACTCCCAGGTATAGACTTCAGATAATTGAAAACTTATGTCCAGACAAAAACTTGTACACAAATACGGGTAGCTGCATTAGTCACAGTAGCAAAAGGTAGAAACAACCCCCAAATCCATCAACTGATGAATGGACAAATAAAAGTGGTACGCCCATACAACGGAATATTATCCGGCAGTGAAAAGGAGTGAAGTAGTGATCCACACACTACCACCGAGAGGAATCTTGAAAACATTGCGCTAAGGAAAGCCAGATGCAAAAGGTCACTTACGATATGATTCATTGACATGAAACGTCCAGAACAGGCAAATTCCTAGAGACAGAAAGTAGGCCGGTGACCACCAAGGACTGAGGGAGGCAAAGAGCTAAAGGAAGAGGGGACAGGAAAGGCATCTTACGTATGTCACTCTCTGGTTGTATTCCGGCATTCCAGCTGAACCTTGAGAACTAAGGCACATTTGGACATCACTGTGTTTCAATGTTAACAAAAGTGGCAATGAAATAAAACCCATATTATTGGAAACATCTAAAACTGTTGGAATATAATATTTAACAGCACATCGTGAGATCTAGACACTTCCGACACAAGCCAGGAACCAAGAAGCGACAAGCCGCTCTCCGTTCTCGGCCATCTGAGTCCCTCCCTGGAGGGGTACTTCCATACACGCACTTGATTTCACATTAATCACGTATTGCATTTCTAGTTCACTATGTGTCTTTTGGCCAGGCTTTCAAACCTCATCTATAAAAGGAAAGGATGAAGCAATGTATCTTCCTGTTCTGAAAGCTATGACTTAGGCAATCCAGAGCCTATGAAACCTGACAGACTCTCTCTTTGTCCTTGAAGAATTTATATTTCCTCTAATGGCCAAAAATTGGAAGTCGGAAATAATGAATAAAACTACCATCGAATAATATTTATTTTACACCTAAATGCTAATTTAACAGGGTGCTGAACTAGGTGATAGGAATATGCAAAAAAGAAAGATGTAAATACCACCTCCTTCAACCTTTACTCGTTTAAAGAACTCTGAGTCCCTGTTTAAAATGTCAGACACGCTTGGACGAGAGGTTTTGCTCTTTCTTCCTTTGCCAATTGCAGCCATCATGCGACCGTGCCAGTAACTCATCTGAGAAGGAAGATGGCTCGGGGCTGGGAGGGCTAAAATTTAAAAAACCTGGGTCCCCAATGCCATCACTGACCCATTGAATCGACTAGCCCTGGAACCCATCCCGTCTCGGGACTTCTGGTTTCCGTGAAGCCGCACGTGTTCTCACTGTTGAAACTCATGGCTTACGCCAGGGTTTGCGTCCCTCGCATGCAAGGCACCCTGAACGAATAACCAGTAATGCTGACTGCCCCCACCCCTGACACTGGCTCTCTTGTGTGACCTTGGGGCAGTCGCTCAACTTTCCAGGACCTGTTCACTCCATCCCAGACCCGAGGAGCATAGCCCCCTGCCCCTCCTTATTTTGCAAGGCATCTTTGAAATCCAGCGAAATACAAAAGGCCTCCCAGAACCTGAGGCAGCGTTGGCATTCCTGCACCCCAGAGGTTTCCCTCTGGGATCTTAAGCTCTAGGGGGCTTTGCAAAGTCTTTTTACAGTGTATGGTTCCAGCTTCACGTCGACACTGTGAGGCGACAAGTCCTGTTATTCCTATTTTTATAGATAAGGAAACAAGGTCAGGCATGTCGAGTAATTTGCCCAAGGTCACATAAGCCAGGGCTTGAACCCATGTCATCTCATTTATGGTTCATTATCACATAGCCTCAATCACCACCTCATCAAATAACTAAGGCCATCCATCGGCAATCGGGAAACAGCAAGTTGTTCCTACATTGACACTGCACTTACCCAATTTATTTATTTGCTTAACTGATAGCTTCTGTCTATGAAATTGTGAATTTGCCACATGGTGTTTGTGGAGCCCAGTGCAGTCTCTTAATGACGGTTGCTTTGTTGTCAAACATAATTGCCGTTTAGCAATGCCTGTGAGGAACCCATCTTTTTCAGCTCCCTCCCTTCCTTTGGGAATGGCATGTGTTCCTACCACACAAGAAAGCAGATCTGCAGCGAGACAGAAGGAAGTTAACGTGCAAAGGAGTCGCTCGCCACGCGGTCTAAAGATGGATTCCGTTCTTTCCATCGTGCCCGTTGCTGTTTCATTCTTTCATTCGGGTTGACCTTCTGCCCTCGGATCCTTCCAATAAATCCCTCTTTGGTCAATGCTCGTCCTGTTGGGCGCCTATCGCTTGCAACTACACGTTCAACTCCCAACGGGCCGTGACAAAGAGAGCCACACCAAATTCGGTGTGCACGTGGTGTGTGTGCGTGCATTTCCTTCAAGTTTTGGAAGCAGTCTTAATACACTTGAACAGAAGGCGAATTTGCCTGCTCAGAATTCCTTTCTGCTGAGATAATGCTGGTTCCATGGGAGGTGGCTCACCGCAGCGGGCGCCTTTTGAGCGGGTAAAGAGTCAGCACCACGGGAAAAAAGGTAGAGGCTGAAAGGTGTGGCTCAGACTGGAACAACACTTCCCTTTAGATGTGAGAGGAAGCTTTGAAGACCCTGGGAAGTTGGTAGCAGGCATGGTCGGACAGAGAAGAATCTAGAAATGTCGAAAAGCCAAAAAAATGATCAAGAAACAACACATTAACGTTCAGGATGATGGACAAAACCTATAAAATGCGTGAAACATTTCAGCTTGCAAAGCTTCTCTCAAGCATAATGACTCTTTGTCCATTTCTCGAAAGGCCCATATAAATCGGGAATATAATCCATGAGAAAGCACTGGGCTCTGTTCCGTGTGGCCTTTGATGCTTCGCTTTTTGCATTATATGAGGTCCCAATAGGATACAGACAGCCCATCCAAATTCGGGGACTGAAGAGAGTTGAACTATTTACCACAGGGATGGGGGGTGCAGAGGTTCGGGGGGACGGGGATGGGGGGTGGCGCGGAGGTTCGGGGAGACGAGGACGAGAGCAGAACCTCGGGAGCAGCCACCATGGCGGGGCTCAACCCCCACAAAGTCAAGAGAGATGAGGGGAACGGTCGTTTCAAAGTCTGGCGCGGACTATGGGACAGCTGCCCCCTGTGCCCCGCTGGCCTCTCAAACCCAACACTGCTCATCTCGCCGCCCGGCTCTGGTCGCTGCCGGACCGCCTGGTGTGTTCCCCTTCTCTGGTTCTGCCCCCTGCGCGCCCACGCTGAACGCCTCGGGGCGCCCCGCTCCGCTCGCTCCGTTGGTGGCGGACCCCTCCACTCTCTCGCGGCGGGCCCTCTCCCCCACCCGGTCTCTTTCCTTCCGTCCCGGCGACTGGCATCCCTCCCAGCCGGTTTCCACGTTGCCAATGTCTTCCCTTTTACGTGTGTCTCCTTACACACCATCGCCCGGCTGGCCTAATAACACACACCAGGACCTTGATTCATTTGCCCCCAACTTAACCAACTCAGCTCCCCCCCACCCCCGGCCCCGATCCCCAAATCCGCCCCATGCTTGTCTGCCTCCATGTCTAAGGCTTTACCTTTGCTCGGAGGAGGGGCCACCCTTCATTTTCACTTCCTGGAACCTCCCTTCCTTCCTGCTCCTAAAAGATTTGGATCTTCCCCTGCTCCACTCCCCCTAAACAGTTTGCTTGTACCTCTCTGATGGCACATGCCCCGTTCGACCTTACATAACCATACTCCAGGCACACAGGTTCTTCCCTATTTTCCTCCCATATTGTAAACTTAAATCATGCCCTGTTTATTTTCTGTAGTTGCCCCGAGTCCCTAGCCAAGCAGCTGGCTTGTTGTAGGTGTCTAACACCTGTGCACGGAACAAACAAATACGACTATCGCTTCTGAGATTTTCCAAAGGCCAAATGCGCAGTATGTTTCTTGGTCTGTCTCTCTTGTTCACATAACGACACAGATCAAGTGTGGTCCTACGGATCCCCACGTTGATTGCGGAGCACGTGACTAATCCCATAACATACTCGGACTAATTTAGGAAAGGACTGTTCGAACAGCCTGAGAGCATATCCAGGCACTCAAGGTTGAGAATGGATAGCCAGAGATGTATTGCATCATTCAGCGAACCAGAAGACAGGAGGCATTGTGTCCCTCTGCACAGCGAGAGAGACCCGGCGCACCTCAAACATCCCCACGTGAAAAAAAAAAAAATCAGCTCCCGGGCTCCATGTCATCTGCAACTCACCGAAAAAATGACCCACGAGCCTGTCCCCAGGTTCATGGAGTGAGTGAGAAGTCTGGAAGTCTTAGGTCCCTGATAACGAGTGTAGGAGGGGGCGGCAGGGAGGGGGAGAGCAGAGAGGAACCATCAGAAGTGCAGTGATTTAGTGTCTGTCTCTTTCTTCCTCCCTCCGTCCCCCTCCCCCCCCCCCCCCCCCCCCCCCCCCCCACCCTGCCTCCTGCACAAGGAACTACTGAGAAGGCGCAGAACAAACGCTCCCTTATGCAGCTCCCTCGGCGTCTCTGGGTTTGTCTGAGACAGCTGCCCTGTGGCACGCTATGGTTACTCATTACCCGGGTTCCCAGGCAGGAAAGGGAGCAAACCTAATAGACCCGAACTAACCCTCAGCTCAAATACTCCAGCCGTAAATAAATAAATAAGTCAGGTGTACGGGGGACTTGGAGTGGGGGAAGGGGTGGCAGTGCAAATGGACTGATGAGAAAAAAACAAAACAAAACAAAACAACACAAGAGTTTCTGTAAGGGGAGGAGCGGGGAGGATGGAGGAAGAAAAATTCCCTGTGGAGAAAGGAGAGAGGGGAGTTTGTGCTACTTGCTTGTCTTTGCCTGCAGAGTGGACTTGAGCGTCAGCTGGTTATTCGAGGACCTTGCGGAGAAGGAAGACTTTGAGGAGAGAGGAAAGAAAGCCCCGTTTCTCCGGTGCCCACACCCCGACCCTCTAAAGCACGGCGTGCTTCTCAAACTTATGAATGGCCCCCACATTTGCTAGTGGTAGAGGCACTGTGAAATGGGCTGCGAGTTCTGCCTTCCTCCTGACTTTCAAAATAAACGGTTTAGTCCAGGGTCATCACGACCCCCATTCAGCAGATGGGAAGGGCGGGGACGGATAAGGAAGGCCAAGGGACTAAGAGGCGAAACGCCTGTTTGCAGGAAGACAGCCACATCCCCACGTCTAAAAATCTCTATCCCGGCGGCTCTCGACCAAGCACAGTCTCTCCTCCTTTCCCCAGGGAACGGCAGGCAATGCCTGGAGACATTTTTGGTTGTCACAGCTGGGGGGTGGGGGGTGGGGGGGTAATGACATTGAGTGGGTAGAGTCCAGGATCCTGCTAAACACACCGCAATGCGCAGGGCAGCCGTCCCCTGCCCCCACGACACAGAACGAACCAGCCCCAAATGTCACCTTGCTGAGCCTGAGAAATCCTACTTTATGTCTATGCCTCAGAACCCGGTCCGCAGCCCACGCCCCCTCTAATTTTGCAGGTGGCATCAGTCAGGCCGCCAGCCCATGACAGTTCCATAAATCCATCCATCCATTCTTCCAGGGTGAACGAGGGAGGAAAACCCTAGAATCACGCACGCACTAGCGCACTAATCTCCTTTCGACTAACTCTGGGAACAAAGCCACAGAGCAGACAGGACCCCCACCAAGGAGAAGAAGAAGGACACCCAACAAACCAGTGTTTCTTAGTCACCGCCCGATCGTTTAACGGATTGACCGAGTAATTTTAGTGCCAAGGGGTGTGGGTGCCCATCGTTTTGTCTCAGAGTCTCTGCCAGCCCTGGCAAGAGGAGGGCTTGGCGGGCTGCATTTTGAGTTTTGTTCTCCCCGTCCTGAATCTGTTGCTCACGAGCCAGCCGATCGTGCGCAAGACTCTTACCCTCACTGGGCCTCGACTTAATAAAGTCGGCGTGAGCAGCGACGGTCCCCGGGCACTACCTGGAAACCACCGCCGAGTTCGATGAGCTCTTTCAGGGGGTTAAAGTGCTCCCAGAAGGACCTCCTGCAAAGACGAAGCCGGCCCCCATCGCTGCGGCCAAGTGCGTGGTACGTGAGGACAACTTCGAGGACAGCAGGAGGTTTGTTTCCCAGTTGGCCGTGGCGACCGGCGTGGGAGGGGTTAAAACGGCCCTGGGCGTGTGGTTTTCCCACAGCTGCTCTGGGGACTAGAACCTGTTGTCCCGGCCGATGATTCTGCTGCCGTCGTCCCGGTTCCTCAAAGGTGCGTGGGAGAGGACGACGTCTGTGCGTGCGTGCGATGCGTGCGTGCGTGTAGCGCGTGGGCGACACGCATGTGCGTGCTCCATGCCCACGCGTGGTGCGATACACGTGCTCACGGGTGATGCCGATGCACGCGAGGATGTGCATGCATGCATGTGCTGTGCACGTGCTCGTGTGTGATGTGTGCATATGTGTGTGTGTGTGTGGGGGGGTGCATCAGCTGAATAATCCAAGAACAAGAGGACGAAGGGAGATTCCAGAAATAAGACGGTGCTAAAACATCTCTAATTGATGGGCACCTTTGGGGAGACGGGATACCTGGGACTCAGAGGCTCCAGCAAGAGGCCGAGTTCAATTCCAGTCTCCACTGCTCTGGAGCTACGTGACCTTGGGCAGGGTGTTTAACTTCTGCAGGACCCAACTCCCTCATCTCGACAAAGGGGTACCCTGGTGGTTACCGGAGTTAGTGAAGCGCCTAGGGCTGGGTGGACGGAGCACGCAGTCGAGGTCAGGTGTCTGGTCGTCACAGCTTCGGGAGGAAGTGCTTCCTGGAGCCCGAGCTAACAGCGCCCGTGCCCTCCCCTGTTCCCCAGAAGCAGTCATTCCCTCGGGCTGCTCATCTCTGTCTGTCTAAGAGTCCATTACTGACTTTAGCTGCCTCTCAGTGGAGATGTCAGACCTCAAGGCTACGGCCCTTCCCAGCCCATCTGGCCCAAACAGGAAGGGACGGGTGAGCTGATCACCAAACCACCACTGTGAGGACCCAAAGCCTTCCCTGGTGGCCCAGCGGGCTGTGAAGAGGAGCCGGCTGGGGCTTCCCCGCTCACGCCCGCAGCTGACGCCAGCCCTCCTAGACCCCCCGGATGCCCGATGAGAGCCTTATTGCCACAATAAAGCAATGAGGGCCACTATCAACACTCAGTCAGCCTTGCCCGTCCTTCACAACCGGCTAGTCAAAGCCGCCCCTCCCTTGCCCAACATTAGCTCCCTGCTTGCTTATCAGCTGCTGGAGACAGAAGTCTCTGGTTTAATTGTGGCAAATTAATTATTGAACTCCACAGTCAGCTCCTGCACATGCGCAGGAAGATCACTCCCATGCGAGGCCGAGGCGGAATCCGTGGTCACTGCTGACCAGCTAGGGGACCACACTCGGTCCCACGCCCAGCTAGAGGGGCCGGAGGCCACTGAGCGAGACCCCCTTCCTCCATGAAGCCTCTCCAAAACCACTCCGTCTGTTGGTGACGGCTCAGCCAAAGCGCATCTTCAAAACAACGCTGGTTGCACCAAAACTCTTCTTCATAAATCTATAAACAGTGCTGGGCCACGTAACTCATCGGCTTATTCCCGCTGAGCCGTGTAAGCCCCGTGCCTGGCTCAGAGCAGATGCTTAATCAGCATTGAGCTGATGAATGAGCACAAATTAGCATCCTCTCCAACACAGTCTAATTTATTGTCTCATAGTTGACATACACAAAATAACATATGTAACTCAATTAGTTACCCATCCCTAACTGCACTTAGGTGTCAGGTACTTAAGAGACCAGGATTAAGCATTTCCTCCTAGGAACTCTCAAAGGTAAGGACTATTGCCAGCGATCTTGATTTTGTAGATGAGGAAATGAAGGCAGAAAGGGGTTAATTCATTTGCCAAAGACCTAACCGGGTGGCAAGCCAGGACCCAAACCCAGACAGAGTCCACACACCCACACTTGACATTACGCTGCCTCTTGGGCAGACGTTACCCGTATGTGCAACAGCAACGTGATTCCTGGAATATCTGCCATCGAACTTGAGGGACCAGGGGCCGGATCGATGAGGCTGGGGAAAAGGCACTACGAACCACCCACGGTTCTCCCCAGGTCGCTCAGAGTTCCCGCTCTGAGGCCCGGGATGGCCACTCCCGAAGGCCCGTCCTGGATTCTTTCCTCTTCAGAGGGCATCCAGGGGACAAACACCTTCTGATTGGAATGTTTTCCCACATACTCAACATCTGGACGGACCTGTTACAAAGGCCCCTTTGTGCAGCTGGGCAATGGGCTGCCAATAAAACAGCCCCAGAGCCCGCCGAGCTGGGAGCGGCAGAGCGGGAGAGAGTGAGCGAGGGGGCCGTCCGGACGGGGGTTGGGGGCACTGCCAGGAAGACGGGTGCGAGAGCGAGGTCAGCGAGAGGTGTGCCCGGGGGCGTGAGACAATGCACAACGGCCAGCTCTTATCTCAATGCTTCCTGGGTGCTGGGTGCTCGTCTAAGGGCTTTATCTTCTTTACGGAAGAGAAAAACGTAAGAGCTGGTCACAGAGAAAGAAAGTGATGGCGTGATGTGTAGCGAGAGACTGGAGGAGACAGAAGGGGCGGTGGAGAGACGGAGGAATCCACACGACCAAGGAACGTTTTCCGCGTCTGGACGGGGCGAGGCAGAGAAACGAGCGAGCGAGCGTGGCTGGAATGTCAAAAGGTCGTCCCAACCCCATTTCCCACCAGTTCTGGTCCCTCATCTTAGGAACCGTGCGCTCAGAGAACACAGGTACAGGTGTCCTCGCAGAAGCCTCCGGCCCCTTTGTTCCCGCAGGTGGCCGTGCGTGCGTGTGAGCCCACGAGGGTGACGAGAACCCGTGATAACAGCCCATGGACTGCCGTGGCTCTTCCCGCCCATCCTGCAACAAACGAGCGGCCCTCTGCCTCCCGCCCCAAGGCAGTCGGAAAACACTGCTTTGGAGACTGAAGGCTCATTGTGCCAGAATCCCTTTCAAAAATCCAGGAACAGAGAGCTGCTTCCGGCTGCTTTCGAAAAGCATCTGAAAATCAATTCAGGCAGCTCTTGTGGGATCTCAGAATCTTGGGACGAGAAAGAATGTCAGGAAGTGGATGGGCCACCTTGGTGGGCCTTGTTTAAAATGCAGAGTCTCAGGCCCTGACCCAGTCCCAGCCCATGATCAAGGGTGAGGAGCGGCATCTGCATTTGGTAAACTCTATGGTGATTTTTTTTTTTTAATGTACATTCAAGCGTGAGCAGCACTGGTCCCAAGCGTGACCCAGCTTCTAGGAGAGCAGCCCTTATAATCTGAGGCACGTGGCTGTTCATTCCAGTCTTCAGCATTTCCAAGGCTGCATGTTTCTCAGCATTCCGTGCGTCTTTTGCCACTTGCGTATTTTAATGTCTACTATTCCCTCTCTCAGCCTCTTTCACGTCTACTTCTGTCGAGCACGAACTACGTGCTGGGCGAGTTCACTGCGCATTTTCTTATGCAGCATTCATGACACTCCACTGAGTTACGCGCAGGATACAGGCAGTGAGAGACGCGGGGAGAACATGAAGAAAGGTCAGAGGCAACAAGGAAGGCAGAGATGAGAGAAGACGTTTCCCCGTGTCCTGGCTGGGGACGCCACAAGGTGACTTTGTAGTGTGTCCTGGTCATTTTAACAACCGGAGCACGGAGAGAGTCATTAAAACCAGGAACCGCCACGTTTGGAAAGACGAAATTCTACTCTTGTTTCTTCCAGACTCCCTCGCAGCTCAGGTCGGCCATAGCCACATTTCTGCCCAATGAGGTGTTACAGGAAGGGGCCGACATGCTCCTAGGACACCTTTTGCTTTCCCTATAAAAGTGAAGGAAGGACGCAGCCGGTGTGGACCGTGCTCTCCTTCCGGCCTTGGACAGCGTGTTTCGTTTCCAAGGGCTGTCACGATAAACCGCCCCAGACTCGATGGCTTACACCAACGGAAACTAATTCTCTCACAGTCTGGAGGCCCGCATCTAAAATCAGGGTGTTAGCAGGGTGTGCGAAGCTGCAAGAAGCCAGGAAGGATTCTTCAAAGGCTCTAAGGAAGGATCCTGCCCGGCCCCTGCTGGTGACTCCCGATGCTCTTCGCTTTGTGACAACATCGCTCCAATCTCCGCCTCCATCTCCCGTCTCCGTGAGCCCCTTTCCGTCTCTTACGCAGACGCGCTCATTAAATTCGGCCCCGCGCCAACCCGTATGACCTCATCTGGGTCCTTTCCTTAGTTACCTCTGCGGAGACCCTGTACGGGCACATTCTAAAATTCTGGGCAGACGTCAGCCTGGGGGAAACGCTATTTAACGCCCTACGGATTCGCGATCCCTGGAGCTGCAGCTGCCATTTTTGTGACACTGAGGTATAAACATGAAAAAAAAATGAAAAAAAAAAAAAAGTAGAGAATGGCAGGACAGAGAAATAGAGGACTGAACATTAAGGTACGACTCTGGGAGCAGAACCAGGGGCTGTCAGGGGCTGTCGAGTCCGCGAAGGCCTAACGGTCGGGAGCAGCGAACCTAAGAGTGATACGGACGTGCGCTCAGACTTCAGGCCACCGTCATTTTCAGGAGGAAAGCCCAAGCGGACCATTTTAGATCTCTGAAAGCTGTATTTGAGCAATGCACGAGACAATGCATGAAACCCCAATAAACACTCGATAATTCTGTCACCCCTTGTTTTTTCCCTAAAAGCAGCAACTTATTTTATATCTCCAGGGGATGACGCGTCCTATGCGATTAATTAATAAGTGTGAGCGCAAACTAACCCACCAAACATTTGCAATGTCAGGCTGCTTAGAATAGTTCTGGGATTCAGTTTCTACCAGCAAACTGCAGAGATTTCTTGAGCTAAGGTCACTGGAGCACTACTGGAATGATGGTCAGGAAAAAATCTAGAAGGTTTCCAGCTAAACAGGGTAGACCGAGCACGCACCATTCTTTCCATTCCTTCCCTAAACCACTTGAACGATAACCAATGAATTTAAAAGGTAAAGAGTAAAAAGTCAGAAAGACAAAGAGACTGAGAGGACATGACCAGGAGACGATTCTGAAAACCAGCTGATGAAGGCGACTGATCGAGGCTGAGTCCACAGAGCTGAAGCCCAGCTGTCTGCGGAGGCAGAGGCCGCACGAGGTAGCCGCCTGCACCCTGGAACAGAGCCAAGGCAAAGGACTCGGAGGCACTGGCTCCCTCTGAAGGCACAGTGTGGGCCGCAGTGGGAACGGCAGATTTCTTGAAAGTTATCATTCAAGATGACCACACTGTGCCAGGGCGGCTCAGGGCACCCAGGCCTCCCCCCCACCCCCACATCCCCGCCGTGGGCAGCCTGACAACTTCACCCTCAACGCAATGGAAGACCGACAATTTAGTGTCTAGAGAAACTGAGTCCAGATGTGGGTACTGCAGAGGGCAGGGGCGAGGCCAGGAGCAGAGACAGGGGTACGAAAGGCTCGCCTCCCAGCCTTCGTCTAGTCAGCTCTCCAGATGTTAGCGACCAGCTCGCAACCCCGCCAAGAAACATTTGGATCTCTCTATGATAAAATCGATCATCCCAAGAGAAGAGACCCAAAGTGAGTGACATCTCAGGGTCCCCGATGAAAAGCCTCGTCTCTGCTCAAATGCCTTCCAGTGGGGTTCACCAGCTGACAGACCCCAGCTGCCCACGCCCCTACATACGGTCTTCAATGAGGCAAGCATCACCAGACACTGGGAAAGTCCCGTGTGGGACAGAGACCCCGGCCACAAAATGGGGTAGTGGGAGAAGAAAGAAACCCAACAGAAACCGAGACGATGCCAGGAGCAGAAGAGAACAAAAACGTAACAAGACCGACTCGTCCTTGGAGAGACAGAAGAAAGTATTACGCTCAAGAAATAAGAACAGGAGGCCGCAAGAAGGATTATGCGGGCAATTCGAGCTCTTGGAAATTACCAGTGTGATAGCAGAAATGTTTAAAAAAAAGTCAGTAGTAGAATTGGAACATAATGTTAAGAGAGCCACGAGACGGAAAAAGGCATGGTAAATACAAGGAGAATGTCAAGAAAGAGCATTGAGAGACGAGTTCCAACAAATGAAAATTCCAAGAGAGAAACAGAAAAAAAGGAGGGGAGGAAATTGTGAAATACAGAAATACTGGACCTGAGTTTCTAGGTTGAAAGGGGCTACCAAGGTCCAAGTACAAAGAACAAAAACATACCCATGTCAATAGCCTGTACCATAAAATTTCAGCTTGTTATGAGTTTAATAAAAAAAAAAAAAAAAAAAAAAAAAGACCTTCCAAGGAGGGAGGTAAACAGGGAAGAAAGAGGGAAAGATCCCACATACGAAGGACCAGAAACCTGAAGAGTGTCGGACAGTCTAGTGTGAGAGGTAAGAAGGGAACGGGGCCTCGGCAGGTCTGAGTTCCTTCTGCAGACTGCGGGGGAGAATTTATTGTCTCGCCTCTTCCTACTTGGCTCGTGGACCCTTCCATTTTGAAAGCCCGCGAGGGCCAGGGGGGTCTTTTGCATATCACGCCACTCTGCTCACCTTCTCTTCCTTCCTTTCCCTTGTGATTACACTGGGCCCATGGGGATAATCTGGGATAATCTCCCCATCTCAGGGTCAAATGATTAGCCACCTTAATCCCACCTACAACCTTGAGGTCCCTTAGTGCTGTAACATCAGATATTCACAGGTTCTGGGGATTAGCACGTAGACACCTTTGTCCGCCATACTAGGCATATTGCGGCTTTGTATAAAATCTGGGTCATTTTATCTAGGAAAAAGGGAAGCGTGGTTGTAAGGCAGGTACGTGCTGAGCGGAAAGGTACAGACAGTGTGGAAAGGAGGAGGCGGCAGGGTTCCCAACGACACCATGGAGCCATCTGTGCCCCCGGACTGGGCCTCTACCGCATTGTAAGTCACGTGACGGAAACAGACCCTCATTTGGTCAAGTCACTGTCGGCAGGCTTTCCTTGACTGAAGCCAAATGTAAGGCTAAGGAAACTTTCACGTTTCAGGGGAAGCAGTCAATAGATAATGTCTAAAAACCAAAATAAGGTTATCGGGAAATCGGAAGCCAATATCAAAAAAAAAAAAAAAATCTGACTTGGACGTAAAAGAGGTGCTTGCGGGGGCAGGTTCACAGGTGAGGAGGAGGAGGCCGAAGCGTGACCGCCTTCCTCTGAAAAGTGTTATCAGGCTGTCCGATGTATGCGACTTCATTTATCTGGTACTTAATAAAAATAGAATTGTAATTAAAAAAAAAAAACGATGAAAATGGTTTGGGGAGCACTTATGGCAACAACCAGGCGGTCCAAGGAAAATACCTGCCCATGCGTTGCCCCTGGTTCAGGGCGGGGGGAGGGGTGTCCGGCTGGAAGAGTCTTTCGGGAGACATGAGATGGTCCCTCTGGGGTGCCGATGTGCAGCATGGCCGGCGGGGGCGGGGGGACTCTTTTAGCCTCCACTCAATGATGTCCAAATATGCCTTTCCCAAGAAGGATGCTCAGTGCCCTCCCTTCCCCAAGATAACACGGGTAAGAAGTCAAGACAGGATCAGGTTTCCCACCTCTAACAGGATGCTGCTTTTAGGAGCAGAGCTTGGAAGAGCAAGCTGAGAAAGGTCAGGGGCCAGATTCCAGGGAAAGGACAGTGACCGTGGCCGCTCCTCTCGACACATCTGCCTCTCTAAGCCTGGCCCTGAGGAACGGAGCCAAGATCTTAATCACCCGGCCTCACTCGGGCATGCCGAGTGTGTGATACACCTGTCTCCACCGTCAGGCAAATGAGTGGGTTCACAGGCCGAGGCCTGCCCTGCCAAACAATGCTCCTCTTTGTCCCCACCCAGAGTTCGGGATCGGCAAGGAAGCCAAATCCATCAGCACTTGTCAGGGCCCTTGATGCACACAATGCAAGTTATGATCCACATTCTCCAGCAGAGCCCCAGGCTTCCAGCAGGCAGCTCTAAGTGACACGCAAAGTGTCAGTCAACCTTCTAAGAGCCCGGGGCGGGGACCCAGGTAAGGGGGGGCACTGGGCTCTCATTCCCAAAAGCCAACGAGGGCCAGAGAAGGTGCCCCTGAAACTCTGACACATCCTTTCTTAAAACCAGCCCTGAGAGAGCTGCTCTAAGAAAACTCATTTTCCCATGTTGGCAGAGGGCTCTTCTGGCTGCCCCTCCCCCAAACACGGTAGGCACGTGTGCAGTGCACGCCTCTGGCTCACACGGTCAGCCACGTAAAGGACAGAAGCCCTCCTGGGAAGAGGGAGGATGGAAGTCGGAATTCCCACATGAGATGCCCTACAAATGCAACGCCTGCCGGAAAGGTGTGATGCCATCCTTTGCAGCCAGCGAGGTGCGGGCTCTACAGAAGTTTGGGGATTTTGTGCCTGAAGAGAACCTGGAAGTAAGTAGCCTATCGACGCTGCCAAGCGAACCCTTCCTGGAGGTCCTGTCCCATCCGGTCACCCCTGTCCCTTCCCACCCTCCAGTGATACGACCGCCCGTCACCCAGACAGAAATACACAAGCGTTTTCCTCTGGAGACGCCTAGGTCAAGCCCAGCACGCAACACAGAGGGAGGGGACAGGGCAGACAGGTGTGTTCAGATCTGCTGTCCCCCTGGGGTGGGATCATTGGCACCCTCTGCCGAGGCCAGGGGTGTGCAAGGCAACTTCAGAGTGATGATCCGTGCTGAGTCAGCCACGCTCCCAGAATCTCTTTCCCTGTGCTTACCCCACAGGCCCATTCGTGGGACTGAAATGAGCTCACGAGCTTTGAGAAAAGCACGAATTCCCTTAGGAATACAAGATATTTGAGCAGAATAATATTAGGTAAAATCGTATTGTTTTCGGCCAAAGGCTCAACTTGAAGGGAGTCACTAAGGTTTATGTAATAGTTGAAGCAAATCAAATAACGTCACTTATTTTTTTTTTTGGTGTGATAACGATACTGGGGTCATGTAAAAAAGAAATCCTCTCCCTTTTTGAGCTCTATACTGACCTACTTATGAATAAAATGACATGATTTTTTTTTTTTTTCCTTCAAAATTTAACTAGGAAGACGAAACTGAAGGGGACCGGACCGGCAGGGGATTTGTGGCTGTCAGGATTGGGGCATGGGTGCATGACATCATTCCGTTTACTTGCATGGAGGTTCCAAATCCTCCATAATAAAAAGTGGAACTAAAACACATTCTAAAGATCAAAACAGAGCAGAGCATAAACCTGCCAACGTAAGAACTCGTGTTTGCGTCGTAAAGCACGTGATCAGATCTGGCTCTGCTTTTAAATAACTGTAGTGGCTAAAATAGATTTTGTCTTAATTTTTTTTTTTTTTTTTTAGCCAGACAGTAAAAAGGTAAGCAAGTTCCTGTCGGTGTCAGACAATAAACCACTCACCATTCTTGGTAGAATTCCAGAGCAGCATCTAGTGACATTTCTTTCCCAAATACTTCCATTGTGGTACCAGATTTATGTCACATGGTAGAGATGAGTTGGACCGAAGGCATTTTCTAAACTTGGGATATGTTTGGATCAAAGCTGTAAGGATTATTTAAAAGAAGAGCATCAGAAGGAAGGGCAGATTGGCTGGCAAAACTCACTTTTAATCATCTGGTCTGTCTACGTAAAACATTCCCAATAGCCTGAAGGGCATCGTTATTATTTTTGTAGGATGTCTGAGCGAGCAGCATTTCCATTTTTAATTGGTACGTTGCTTGAGCTAATATTCTCCACTGAGTCTTTTCCTCTTGCTATTTTCGGTCTTGGCGATTAGAGAGGTGACATCAAAAACAACCAGTCCGAGACCTGAATCGTAACAGTCGCATCCCCAAGATCGCATAGGTGCCATCTCTTCTTCTGATTGGCAAGATCTTAACCTCCTTGTCAACCGATTTAAGCATCGAACACCCGGGGCTGGCACGACGCCTCTTAATACCTGCCAAGAGAATCTAAATCAAGAATCCTGCTGACCGACTCACGGAATGTGGTCTACCCAGGAAGACGATGACCCAGCAGAAGGTAGGGCATCTCCAGGTGACATCTCCAGGGGCCAAACAGGTGGGACCAGCCTCCTTGACCAGCAAAAGGAGGGAGACGGAAGCTGAGCTCACGATGGGAGGAACCTGGGCGTGGGTGGCGGTGGCAGCAACGCTGGGCAGAGAGAGGCGTGTTTCCCAAGAAGCCTTGTGCCCTGCTTGTGTGCCGCACTTTTCCAAACCGCAAAGCCCTGCCTGGCGCGCTCCTGCCAAGGCTGATCACAGCCTGCCATGCTATCAGCATTGTCATCTCTCACACAGACACACACGGGTAGTGCTGCGAATTCCAAGAGCTAATCCTGCCTTTTCCCCCAAAGCCACGTTGCTTGGCCGTGCAGCTCACGGAGCCAGCCTGCGGCCCCGCTAACTGCCCTCCCCCCCTTCTCCCTTAGCTGCCCCTTCTACCCCAACCGAACCTTAAAATGAGGCTAAACCTTCCACCCGTTGCAATCCTGTCTTTCACGGCCGGAAGATGAATGTTCGGAATGACAGAGCCCACCAAGGAACAGATCTAAACCTGCCCTTCCCTTCGACCTTGGTGGCTGTGTTGTCCAGCCAGAGGCTGCCATGGTGTTTGGTGCCGGGACCCACTGAGTGCTAAGACGGGTGGCATTCTGCCCGGTGGGGCTGTGAGGGTGCTGGTGGGAAACCCGCATGGGTTTTTACGGTTTGGAGAAAGAGGATTTTACCTTTCAGCACCTGACAACCTGATTGGCTTGCCAAGAATTTTGCATTTGCCGAGAGTTCTACATTAAACAAACACCCCCCCCCCCACACACACACACACATCACTCGGCTTCTCAAACAGGCATAACTGATTGAGTAAGGAAATGGCTGTTAGGAAGGAAGACGATATGGGTTCATGAAACTTTCCACTTTCCAGAGCATCGTCTCATCTAATCTCCATCCGTGACCTGAAACGTCTTCCTCGCGCTAAAGTTTGGGTTTCACAGCAAGAAAGCTAAGGCTCAATTTTGACCGACAAGATTTTGCTTTTATTATACAAGTCTTTTATACAACTTTTGGACATATTGGTGTATAAAAAAATCCTTGGGAGACCTCTAGTGTTATACACCCTTACAGATCTTGTAGTGGACTCTGTCTTTTTTTTTTTTTGGTTACTGTCCCTGGGTCTCCTTTCCTTTCCTTTTGCCTGCACAATACAGCCGATGGCTGAGACACAGCCACCGCCACGGAAACTGTCATGTCGGAAGTTGCTTTGTAACTGTTCCTAGACTAACCTAAAGGCAGCGGCTGAAATTAAGGCATCTCTGCTACATCCCAGTGGGTGTCTACGTGGAAACAGTAACTCGAATCCAAAACATTTCTATCAGCTCTGCTGTGCTAATGAGAGAAGATGAGGAGGTGTGTGAGGGGCGGGGGGGGGGAACAGATCCTGCTCCCCAAGCTCTTAGCACCTCCCGTTTTAACACTGGTCAGGTAAAGAAGCCAAGAGTTGGCCACAGCCCTGACCCACAGTTCTGGGGGGATCGGCCCCCGGGAACCCCCTCAGGGAAGAGAAGAGCAGAAAGACCAGGACTCCTCAGGCCCCGGAGAGCACAGCGCACCTCTCTAGGTCAATGTCCTTGAAGCCAGTGTCCTCTCCGGTCCTTCTACCGCAACACTCTGAAGCAGCCGCGCAAAAGACAGAGGACAAAATCGTGCCGTGCCTACGTGTAGTTTGCGGTGTCGTGCTTGTCCCGATGGATGAAACGGATGACCGTGAACTAGGGCATCGACTGTGTGGCCTGGGTTTATGAGCCGAGAGAAGAATGCAGCGGGGGATGCGCCGTCGGTCCCGGGACTAGGTTACGTTCTATAAGTCGCTGTCTCTTGCTAGCAAACTCCCCCGGAGGCTGGGCTGTTGAAGCAAGCAGCCACGCTGGGAAAGTCTCAGTGCTCAGGAACAGTGGGCAGCCTCTAGGAGCAGCAGGAAGCCCCCCGGGACTAAGGAAAGCCTCCAGCCGACAGTCAGCAAGATGCCGGGGCCCCAGACCCGCCACTGCTGGGAACCAAATTCCACCAACCCCCCGAATGCCCTGGGAAGCGGTTCTTCCCCATCGAGCCTCTGGATGAGAACACAGCCCAGCCAGCAACTTGATTGCAGCCTTGAGTTCGTGAGACCCCGAGCGGAGAACCCAGCTAAAACCACGTCCACACTCCCGAGCCACAGACACGGAAACAGGAAAGCGTGCTGCTTTAAGCCACTCGATTTGCAGTAGGCACACAACTATCCATGAGCATCTCTCACCAAGTCCCCAAACGTGGCCAGTCTCCTCCACAGGGGAGAAGTCTACAGGTTCATGAGCCATTACTTAACAGTGGGCTTTTCCTTTTTTAACTTGTATAACAGTCTTGTTAAGAAATGGAAAAACTTACTTTTCCATCGTTTCACGCACCGGGCTCAATCAGCAGTTTCACAGAAAAAGCAGACAGGGGGCAGATTCCTACTGAGGAGAGACCGTGAGGTCTGCGCTTAAGTGCTAATCTTACATCCGGTCGTTGTTCTTCCCCATGGGGCACACACTGGAGTTAGGGGTGACCGAGGTTGGCTGCAGACCCAAGTGCGCACTGAACCCTCACCCTGAAGGGCGAAGGTCAGCGAAGGGGGCACAGCTCTAAGATCCCTAGAAAGCAGAGCCGAACTTTGGCTCCCGGCCTCTCCGCTCTTTGCATGCTTCCCCTCCAAGCTTGTTCTACATTTCGATTTTTCCCTGATGCATCTTGGACTTAGCAGTTGTGGCTCTTGCTAGCCAGGCCTGAGACCCCAGGGCTGAGTGCCTACCAACTCCAAACGAGCGAGAGCTATATCTGCTTCTGCTCGACGGACAGACAGACCAGTGAGAGCTTCCTAACTTCATGGCTCGCCCTTTGCGGGAGAGTGGGGATTATATCAGAAAAGATGCCGCACGGTTTCTAATCCGATCTTTTAATCTGGGGTGCAGGGGCACAGGGATCCCACACTCTTCTTCGAGGGAAGAATCATATGCCTTTCATCCGGCCAATGTCTTGGAACAGCGGGCAGAAGCCTAGCGTGCTAAGGATGCGGGAGGGTCCTGAGGCTGAGAGGCGCCATCAGAAGCTGCGGGGGGGGGGGGGTCTCAGTGACAGCTCTGACAGCTCTCTTTCTCACGCACGTGCTCTCTCTCTCTCTCTCCTCTCTCTCACTCTCTCCCTCTCCCTCTCTCTCCTTGTATAGCTTCTGTGGACAAGCGCACAGGCACCCCTGGTCACGGCTGCAGGGCTGGGCTGGCAGGACCGTGGCTGGACAGCGAGTCTGCTGCGAAGACCTGGTGAGGCCTCAGAGAAGCCTCTAAATCCCCAGCCCCCGCTCGTGGGCCCCGGGCCCTGAGCTCAGGCAGAGTCAATCAAACGCGCGGGGGCCAGAGGTGCACTTACCGCAAAGCCAGTGCAGCCCGGACTGCAGGGGCCTGGCTCGTGGGCGGCCCTTCCAAAACCCTGTGCCTAATTTTTTTGTGTGTTTGTACTTTTGTGGAGTTTTTCTCAAAGAGCGCTCCTGAAACTGTACAAACTTCACAACCCCTCCATACCTGGCCTTGGCAAGGGACCAGCTGGGAGCAGCCAGCTTGCAGAGAGCCAGAAGGGCGCCCGTGGAAGCCAGGGGTCCCTTTGACCACTAGGCTCGCTGTGGCCAGGCAGGGGACCGAGGCGGGCGGGGTCTGAGGCGGGCGGGGCCCGCAGCGCCGCCTGCCCGCCCCGTTGCGTGCGAAGCCCGGGCGTCCCGCCCCCGGCGCCGCGCCAGGGCCCCGGGGGGAGCCGAGGCCGCGAGGTCACCCCGCGAGTCGAGTCGGAGCCGCGCCCCGGGAACGTGCGCCAGCGCAGGCAGCGCGGCCTCACCTGGCCAGTGCGCCCGGCCGCGCCCCCGTCCCCGCCCACCGGGCGGCGTCTCTTGCACCTTCGGGCCAGGCTGGCGGGGCCTGCAGCGTGCAGCTGGGGTGGGGGCGTGGGGGACACCCCGCGGAGGAGGGCACAGGTAAAAACCGGTGGGACCGTATACACTTAAGACTTGTGACCTTGTTATACGTAAACATACCTGAATTTAAAAGGAAGGGGAAAAGAACAGCCCCAGGGCACCCATTTGCTTCCAACAGTTCACAGATCCGGCCTGTATTTATTGATTTATTGGGGGTGGGGGTGGGGGTGTGGGTGGGGGTGACGGTCCAGGACGGCTTTGGGGACCACGGTGGGAAGTCAACTTCTGCATCCTCCCGCCAAGCAGAACCAACGCTGCATCGGCAACAAGTAACACTTCCTGGACCTCACTCACCTTCCCCGGCAGTAAAGTGGGGCTAATAGTACCTAAGTCGAGGAGGAAGAAGGAGGCGGTGCGCCAGGTGGGCAGCAGAGTCCATCCGGTGGGCTGCAGCATCAGGGGACCAGCGCTGGGGGCCCTGCCACGCAAACCATGCTCTTTCTGAGATGGGGTCGGGCCTCACCAATTCTGAGCCTGTTTCTCCTGCAGGTACCGCGAGCCCCAGATAAGACTCGCACTAGCTTCCTTGTGTAAGTCAGCTGGAGTTGGATGCTGTAGTTTGCAACCAGGAATCTTCCCTTTCTCACCTGAGCGCTTTCCTTTGCTTCTCCTGGTGTTAGGTAGGGAAGAGGTTAGGTTAGTTAGCTCCTCTGTCATTGACCCTGGGAAAGAAGCAGCTTTGAGAAGGACCGAACGCGGCGAAGGTCATCCACAACAGTATCCCTTTTATTGATATTAATCACAGTTATAAGGTCTTGTCCATCAGAAAGAAGTTTGCATTATGTGAAACCACTACATACAAAGATGTACAACTACACATACACCAGCCACCAGAACAAATCATCTCAGGCAAACCTCTGGATGTGTCTCCAAGTTTGATCATCAGTGCTTCAGAAGAGCAGACAGAGGCCCAGCCGCAGGTTGGCCTTTGGGGTCTCAGGGCGTTCACAGAACAGGGCATTCGCCCTTGGAAGCAATCGAACATGTAAACTCAGAGGCAGTTGACAACGCAACGCCCGAATACCTGGTATTACCAGCAGAGCCGCTCAATGTCCCGTGTGCTCCTGTGACCGGGGACGACGGCCGGCCGTAGCTGTGCTCGAAGCAGACGAGTTATACCAACCCTATTGGAAGACGCTTGTGTGCGAAGGAGTAGATTGGCTCCTAGTCTAGTTCAAGTCATTGTTGAGGGTCATTTCACAAGGATGACTTGGTGAGATTCACTTTGAAAGGGAAAGTAAAAACATCTCTTCTTCTCCCGTCCCTGCTTTCTTTCTCATCCTAAGCTCTCTTGCCAAGCCCCAGCGAAGGTTTGTAACTTCTGGGTCAGGTTACGAGTCACTAAATGGTCAGCGGAGAAGGACCCACTGCAGATGCCAAATGCCTCCCCCTCACTTAAATTAGCTTAAGTGACTCTCTCTCTCTCTTAAGTGGATAAAGGGTTAGAGTTCAAGCAGTTTGCTGGTATCCCCAAGTCTCTTAGAAAAACGAAGGCTATACACCTATCAAAATAAATGTCTTGGGGTCTTGGAAACCATGACAAACCACTTGGCTCTTGGAATCCACAGAGATCAAAGCTACACTCTCCTCAGGGGCCTTGCTATTTGTTCAGTTGTCCCAATTCCCTAACTCTCTTTAACTTCGAAGTCTTGATCCGTGGGGGCAGGCGGGGGGAGGGAGGGGAAGAGAGAGAGAGAGAGAGAGAGAGAGAGAGAGAGAGAGAGAGAGAGAGAAGGACTCGCTGCTCCTCTTCCCTCTGTCTGTGCCCTGTCCCACTGAGTCTCCCTCGAGCGGGCAGAGGAAGGTATGCTCATTCCTTCTGGGGCCGCGGGGCCTCGGAGAGCAGGCAGCTGTGTGCACGATGGCCCCCGTTCTGACCCACGGCGACAGATCGGGAGGCACAGACGAGATGTCCTGACCATCCGGCTCTGAGTCACTAGGCAAAAGTGTTGAGGAGACTTCTCTCTGGGTCGCTTGCTTCTGTAGGCGACCTTGCGGAGTTGCCATCGAGCCTAGCAAAGGAGGCTAAAGGTGGGAAAGCAGAGATTTCCCCGATCTGTGCGTCCCAGGTGATCCCACCGAAGAGAGACTCCATTCAGTGGCCGAAAGAAAACTCTGCAGTTCCGTGGACACCTCGAAATTCCAAATAAAACCAACATCTAGCTCCCTTAAAAGAAAAGTGAAAGTCGTCATATAATCAGAGTCAATCAGGATAACGAGATGAAAAGGGAAAGTAAAAACGTTTCGCTGTGAGGGAAGAGGCCCGTGGTCCCGCAGAAGCCAACCAGAGCCGTGCCCTTGCGCCGCCTCCCTGGGGTCCGAAGCACTCGGCCGCTAGCCCAGGCCAACATCCAGCGACATCATCACCACAAATCCCAGGATGGAGGCCCAGGAGGCCAGCTTCCCGTTGCCACTAGGAGAGAAGAACAGGAGAAGTGAGACCCTGATGCGCTCTGGGCCACTGCCCAAGCTGAAGCCGCCCTCCGCGAGGTCCGATTCCAGTGGAAAATGTACCAGTGCTGTTCATGTCGATAATCGCACTGACGAGTAACGTATATTGGAGCTTACACTGTGCCAGGCAGACCGATCAACTCGTGTAATCCCCAAAGGGTGACCACGCGAGAACCGGACGAGTATTACTCCCATTTTACGGGTGGGGAAACTGAGGCACAGGGGAGTTAAGCAACGTGCCGAAGGTCGCCTAATCTATGCTTGACTAATAGTGGCGATATTATTTAATCTGACCTGGTTAACGAGTCTCACGATCCTTCTGCTGTGACACCCAAAGTGAAACAAAGCAAGCCCCCAGGCCCCCACACGTGGCCTGCAGCCAGGCTGCGAAAGCCGGGGTACGCAGCGGCGGCTAGCAGAGCGCACCCCTTCCCTCCTTCCGGCCCCAGAGGAGCCTAGAGGAGGGAGGCAGGGAGGGGGATACGCAAAAAATGATCGCCTGCTCCGTGGAGGGTGGAGAGGCGGGGCGTCTGGGCCACCCCGGATGCCACCTGGTCGGCGTCTCCGCCTGCCTGTCTGCCACTCCGCTTCCCCTTGGTTTTAGAGAGCGCCCGTTGCAGAGGGGATGGGGGTGGTCTTGGGAAGGGGGCAGAAATAAAGAAAAGGGCAAATGAAGGAAGGGCAAATACGGAGGGAGCCGGCGGGGGCGGGGCGGGGGGGTCAGGCTGGGACAGGTTCGGGGTGGGCGGGGGTGGGGAAGCTCTCCCACCTGATCTGAGCCTCGGGGATGATGTCGTCCACCACCACGTAGACCATGGCGCCAGCGGCAAAGGCCAGAGCGTAGGGCAGGATGGGCTCGGCCAGCACCACGGCGAAGGCCCCGAAGAGCCCGGCCAGAGGCTCCACCATGCCGCTCAGCTGCCCGTACCTGGAGAGAGGACAGAGAGATGCCCCGCGCGGGACGTCAGGTGCTGGCCACGCTCGCTCGGGCTGCCGACCCGCCTCCGGGAAGTGAACGTGCGTCCCGCACTGCCCCTGAGCACGGCCACTAGGAAGCGCCTCGTTCTTTCTCACCACCCCCTTCGCCTCGTAATCTCCCCCTGCCCCCTGTTTTTGTTTATAAAGAGTTTTAGGTCTCCTACATGGTCTTTTTTTAAAAAATAACAGCAATATTGAGGTCGCATTCACATGCCACGAGGCACGCCCACTTCGTGCGTGCAGTTCCGTGGGGTTCAGTATGTTCGTAAACTTGAGCAACTTGCATCGCCACCTTCTGATCCCAGAACGTGTCGTCACCCCCATAAGCAACCGCGTACCCCTCAGCAGCCTTCCCCATTCCCCCTCCCCCGGCCCTGCCCCTGGCAACCGCGAACCTGCCTTTCATCTCTACGGGTTTGCCTATTCTGGAGTACTCATAGGGACGGAATCACACGACAGGTGGCCCTTTTTACTGGCCTACTTCGCCTGGCGCGGTGTTTTCAAGGCGGACCCGCGCCGTACCATGTGTCAGCACTTCGTTCCTTCCGTGACCGAACAACGTCCCTTTGTACGGAGGCATCGCGGGTTCCGTACCCACCCAGTCGCTTGATGCCCACATGGTCTTTCGAAGGGCAGGACACCGATGAGAAGTGGCAGGGACGTTGTTCAAGGGCAGCTGTGCCTGGCGTGTTTGGGGGTTCAGGCCACAACTGTGCTCCTTCCGAAAGAACTGTGCCCCAGACCTCTACTGAAGAGGTGGCCTACGTGGTGGCCATGTGTGTATTGAAGTCCTGTCCCCATAACCCCCATGTTGGATTAAGGTGAGAGTTCTCCTTAAAATAGAAAAAAAAAAAAAAACCCTCTATTTGAGCTAGTAAGAATGGGTCTCTGTTGCTTAAAATCAAATGGGCTCTGATTAAAACAAAGAGCCGTGTGAGCACTGAGGATTCCAAGAGCAGGAAATAAGCTGGTACCTGAACCCCATGGCTCAGCTGGCAAAATACACCTGCCAAAGGCGGAACGCCATCTCGGACATCCTTCCCACTGCCCCTTGCTGTGGGCCTTGGGGAAGAGATACCGCCTCTGGGGCTCAGTCCTTCCATCTGCAAAGCGGGAGGGACAGACGACTTCTCCGCTCCTCCCCCACAACCCCCCACCCCGGCTGGGAGCAGCCGAGTGACATGGGGGATATCACACCAAAGAATCCTCTGAGGGGGTCACTACCTTGCACCTCGTTCATGTGGACTGGCCTTGGCTTTGTCACTTCAGGAAAAGGTGGGTTCGACGTCAAGCCCAGACTGGAGCGACAATTTTTTACAAATATAATCTCAGGACGTGGACGTCCGTGCACGACGCCCGCCCCCGCCCCCCGCCATCGCCTGGCGCGTCTACGGTGTGAAGTGACAGGCAGTCACGGCTTTCAGGCTCACAGAACCTGCGCTCGAAAAGACACCTCTGAGGCCATCTTGCCCTGTCCTCGCCCAAGTCCTCTGTTCCGTGGACTCCAGCAACGGAGAAAGAGATAATAGAGAGTGGAAATAAAATGATTTAAGCTCGTGTAAGAACTTGTAGGTCGCAGGCCCCGTAAATTGGAAGGCATTTTTATATGTTGTTATTAGCAGTGCTTTTATATGCTCTTAGCAGACATCCTAGAGCTGGGGGGCAGCAGGCGAGTCACCCCGGGGAGCCAGGCGGCTCAGGCTGGTCATCTACACTCTGGGCCACAGTTTCTTCCTCTGAGCACTGGGGACTCACCTTTTATATCCCTACAGAGGTGAAATTAAGGAACAGACTCTGAAAACACCAGGGTCATCACCCCAGACGTGACTGACACGACCCTGGCCCTCACATGGGCAGGGCCGTGACAGGAGCTATTATGATGGCTCTTGGGGACAGGCCAAGGTAACAGGAGCCTAAGTGAAAGCAGGCAGCATTAGAATGGCTATTCGCAGAGGGCTTCTGAAATACAGAACATGGCCGTCTGGCTTGGTTTATGTTGAAGGTCAAGAGAAGGTTCCTCCCAGCCCCGGGGGCAGGATCCAGCCAGACTGTCGGGTGTTCTACTAGAAGCTCCAGCTTTGCTGCCAGGGCAGAAGACTCTGTTCTTGAAGAAAGGAGCTGGCACAGAGGACCGCGCTGAGCTTGAGCTCAGCCACGACCCTGGCTTCTGCCAGCTGACGCCTGCGGCACTTACCAGAAGGCTCTCCAGGTGGAGAAGCCAGCCCCTCGCAAGGGGAGGCTGACGGCGAGGCCCTCTGGGAAGTTCTGGATCCCAATCCCAATGGCTAAATTCCTGAAAGACCAAGATGACACGTGAAGTCAGTTATCTGGAGCCTGGCGCCCCCCAGACCCCCCAGACAGGACGCTCCGGCCTGGGCCCACGGTGTCGTTCGGTGTCAGAGATCCAGGTGAGCCCTGTGACAGGTGGAGGGAGGAGGGAGGAGTAAGGTTAGGGTACACGTGTCGGGGAGGACACAGAGGGAGGGAAGGAGGGGGTGGCACGGGTCTCCACCCCTTCACGCCGATGACCTTGGCCCTGGGGACGCTCAGTCTTCAGGGTGCTACCGCCCAGCAGAGGGCATGCTGGCTGGGTGTTAGTTAGTTCTGCCGCTCAACGGAGCAACTCTGCGAAAAAGACTCAACTCTCTGCACCTCGGTCCTCATACACGTGTAACATGGCAAGGGTGACCTGGGGATGATGACGCCCACCCCGAGGGACCGCCGCGCCCCAGCAACCTGATGCTCACACGGCTCCTAGCGCATGGGAGGTGCTCAGTGCGTTTTGGTTTTCATTCCCTTACGGCACGGAGACCGATGTGTCACAGTTAATCTAGAAGCAGCTTGAGAGACGGGACTGGGAAGTGCTGAGGCGGAACCCGAGGGCGGCAGCACAGATCCCCTGGCTCGGCTTCCCCTCGGGCTCTCGGGGCAGAGCCGGCACCGGTACTGCGCTTCCGTGGGCCCCTGTGGCGCTCACGCCATCCTCCCTCTCTCCTGCCTCTGCAGGACACGGAGGGGCCGTGCTGTGCCAACCGGTCAGCAGGGCAGAGCCCAGCCGCGAGAGCCTGCTTTGCGCCCAGCCCAGGGACTGGCGTGAAAGGGAGGGAGAAACGGAACGAGACGGGGGCAAGCGCAGCGCGCGGCCCCCGGGGAGACGAGGGCGCGCGTAAACGAGGAGCCCGCATCACGCACGGGGCAAGCGCAGCGCGCGGCCCCCGGGGAGACAAGGGCGCGCGTAACCGAGGAGCCCGCATCACGCACGGGGCAAGCGCAGCGCGCGGCCCCCGGGGAGACGAGGGCGCGCGTAAACGAGGAGCCCGCATCACGCACGGGGCAAGCGCAGCGCGCGGCCCCCGGGGAGACGAGGGCGCGCGTAAACGAGGAGCCCGCATCACGCACGGGGCAAGCGCACCGAGCGGAGCGTCGACTTTCAGAGAAAGCGGAAGCGGGGTGGGAGGGGAACGGGGCACAGGATCAGTCTGAACGCCAGCGGAGGGCAGTTTTAGGGCATCTCCCCAGCCGAGACTCTGCCCCAGACGGACAGGCCCACGGGGAAGTGGCCCCACAGAGGGCCCCTCTGATCCCCGAAGACCTCGAGGGTGTGAGAAGAGGGTGCCACTTGGCAGGCCACGCTGGGCATGCGGCCCGAGAGCCTGTGGATGGAAGAGACAGAAATGGGAAGCTCCACCGACATTTGGCTTTCCGGTCAATTTGCTCACGTCTGTCTCCCTGGCTACCAACAGGAACCAACTCATCAGCTCTGGACAGCAGCAAGGGAGGGCTACCGACCAGCAGGCGAGCTCCGCCCTGTCTTCCTGCCCACCCAGTCACCCGAGGCTTCCGGGCAGGGGCACGCTTGCTGCCTTGGACGGTCCTGCTGGGCCAGCTCCGGCCACGGCCTCCTGTTCTGTCCTCCAGCAAAGAACACCAAGGACAATCCTCAGTGCTTAGCACTTACTCTTTCAGTGTGAAGGCTTGAACCTCAGCCTGTGTTTGCTTTTATCCCCCGACTCATGCCCGCGCGCTCCATACCGGGCGCACGGCCCCCCCGACACGTGGGAGGAGGAAGCCTCCATCTGGGGGCTGCCAGTCAAGGAGGCTCTTAGGAAAAGGCTGACCCCACCAGAACCTTGGGACTTCCCAACGTTTGGTTTGCGCACGGCTCACCTGATGAACTCTCACCCTGTCCCTTCTTGAACCTTCACGACATTTGCCCTCCACACGCACCCATCAGCTCATCAAAGTGATGGCATCTGAAAAATTGTGATTCGCTCTCTAATAGAGGAAATGTCCCGGTGTCTCAGGGATGACAGGTCGCTCACCTGGGACAACCGTTCGTAAAACGAGGAGGACAGGTGAGAAGACACCCGGGCCACCGGGCCCAGGGCAGGACCGCAAAGGGCCCCTGGCTGCATCGCCGCCTGCTGACCTCTCCCGTGGGTTCACCCCGATCCCCATCCGCGTTATAAAACAGCTCCCTCCTTCCACTCCTTAGAGGGGAGGCAGCTCAGACACACTCTGCCACCATCCCCTGATCCCCGGGGCACCACACAGGGCCAGATCGCAAATATCTTAGGCTTAGAGGGCCACTGGGTCTCTGTTGCAACCATTCGGCTCTGTCATTGTACTGGGAGAGCAGCCACCATGTAAATAAATAAGTGTTCCAATAAAACTTTATTTACAAAAACAGGCGGTGGGCCAGATTAGGCCCACAGGCTGTAGTTTGCTGACCTCTGCCCTAATACCTCGGTGGCTATAGAAAGGTCTGATGAGCTGGGACTAAAGACCTAATGAGGGTCTTACGATGAGCAAGGCCAAGGCATCCGACCAGGTCTCGAGGCCCTTGTCAGAGGTGGGAACAGTACTTTGTGGCTGGCCGGCTGGCCATGGCCATCGCCTGCCCTCACGTTCATAGGGAGGCACATGACTTATGCCCGGCCTGAGCACGGATAGTTGCCAGCCCAATGCCACCAGCAAGTCAAGGTGGGGCCCCCTGGCCAAAGTCCTCGCCGGGATGCCGAGCCGCCCACAGCCATCCGCTAGGCGGGCTGTGGAAGCCTCGCCACATCCTGTCCAGGAGGCGCCGTCCTGATAAGCAGCACAGAAACCCCATTCTTCTAGCCGTGGCAAGCCCAGTTACCTCTGCCCTGCCCCGGCGCTGGCACCGGGCTGCCAGGCGCCCCGCCCTTGGGATCCTGCCCGGCCGCTCCGCGGGGTGCCGCCTCGCCGGGTGCCTGCGGAATCTCTCCTGAGTGCGCCTGGGCTCCTTCCTCCTGCAGCGAGGGCTGGACCACAGCTTCTCTGCTCTTCCCGTGTTCACGTACATCCCTTCTTAACGTGGCTCTCCGCTAAACAGTACCCCCCCGCCCCGACGGACACAGAGCCCCACCCCACACACGCCAGCCCGTTCCCTTGCTCCGCTGTACACCGTGCATCTGTGGGACGTCAGCTGGGCGGGGGTGACTCGATGGAAGGGCGCTCCGTCCCCTCCATGCCCTCCACTCCCCCTCCCCCTGGCATCAGCCACCGACCACGATTTAAACCCGGCGCTCTCAGCCCTGGCTACACACGCCAGTCGCCAGGGAGCTCTGGCAAACGCCAGGGCTGGCCCCGCCCTGGGGGATTCTGAGCGACTGTTTTAAGAATGTGCTGGTGGAGCTGAGAACCACGGATCGAAGGCGCCGTCAGAGGGGGAGGGCGGGGGCTGCACCTGCCTCCGACTCGGGAGCCCTGCTGTTCCGACGGCCGGGGGCCATCGCAGCGCACCCCCCAGCAGGGCGCCGAGGACACCAGCGGCCACTCAGACGCATCAGGTGGCCTCAGACTGGACGCCCCTGGGCACAAAGCCTGAACTGAGATGCCCTAGAGGGGATCCTGGAAAGAGAAGGCAGGGGCCTCAGAGCGAGGGTCACTGGGGAGACAGGAGTCTCAATAAAGTCGGTGGGCCAGCCCCTCCACGGTGCAAGCTCGGAGCTGACTGAGGAGCAGCGGGGCCCTGGAGTGGCTGCAGGGACCAGACGCTGCAGAAGAGGGAAAAGCCCCTTGTGCCAGGGGCTCCAGGTCGTGGGGGAGCCCCAGACACGCTTGCTCCGTCCTGCTCTCCCCCGCGGCCTCCACTCCAATGGGTGCTCTCCACCAGCACCCCAAGGCAGTGGGGCTTGCTGGGCCACCCCCAACGAGAGGCTCTGAAGACTGAGAGTGGGATTCCGAAGCCGGGGTGACACCCGAAGCCTTGCCCTTCGGAACACAGTGAAGCCGCTGTGTCCTGTCTTGCTCTTCCCCAAAGGCCCCATCGCCCCCCGGTCTGCACTGAAGCAAATTCGTGCCAAGAGGGAGGTGGGAACGAAGGGCTCTTTGAGAACAGAAGCCACAGGCTGTCCGCTGGTGGCATCTCTGCCCCTTTGGTCGAATCAAGCCCCCCGGCGACCTGTCCCCCAGACCCGACTGGGAGTAACAAGGGAGGGGACCTCGTGGAAAGGGCAGGGAAAGGCTACCCACGGGGAGGGAAGGGGCAGAGGAGGGGAGAAGGCGAGTGGGGGGCTGGAGGGTGGGGGCGGGGCACCGGGGTGAGGGACAGGTGCCTCCTGGCCTCTCGGCTGCACCTGCTGGCACGAGAGCAGCCCTGAGCGGCCTCTCTGGGGAAGGTGCGCCCAGGGTCTGCCCGGGAGGGCGGCCTCTGGGGAGGAGCTGGGTTTCCGGCTTGGAGCATTCAGGCTTCTCCTCTCCCTGAAGAATCTGAACTGGCTAGGAAGGGGCGACCCGGTCCAGCATTAGGGGAAGTTGGGGCTGTTTTTAAGTTCACTTTTTTTTTTTTTTTTAAGGCCATACTGGAAGAGAGAAAGGCAAGAAGGAAGAGGACCGAACCTCGCGCTCCTCCTCCGGCTCGAGGATGAGATGAGAAGCGATGGTCTCTCTAACCTCCGAGTTCTCTCCTCAGCAGTGAGGCAAGTAAGCGAAGGGGTGGGAACGCCCCGGATGCAGCTTGAGTTGCATGACGGGAACTGGGGAGCCCAACCGCCCTGGTTTGCCTGGCATGGACAGGTCTCCTGGGACACCGGACATGCGGTGCTGAAGCCGGGAAGGTCTCGGGCCACCTGGATGAGCTGGTCATCCTCGGCGGCACCCAGAAATCTGGCGGATGGCAGAGGCGGGCCTGCGTCGGAATTCTGGTCTGCCACAGAGGATGTTCACGCGGTCCTGGGAGCTGAGCACATGCCTTTTCAGGAGGCCGCTACCCAGCACTCCTGATGGTCCGACGCAAGTTTCAACCACGCCCGGACCCATCGGGTGTACCTCCTGCCAACCCTCACCAGCCCCATGGGGGCCAGGTCAGCCCGTGCGGGGCTCTCGTCTCCAGCCCAGGCCCGAGCTGGCCGAGCAAGGCAGGGGCAGGGGAGGTGGCCTCCCTACGGTGACAGAGGCAGACAGGTGGCTCTCTGTCTGGAGTGGGGACATAAGTGGGGGCATTTGAGGCTGGTCAGGGCCAGGACACAGCTGGGAAAACCCAGGGGGGGGGGCCTGGGCAGGAGAGGGAAGGCGCTGGGCTCGCTCTTGAACACCGGCCCCGGCCGATGATGGGGACGGGAGCCATCGGGAGGGCCGAGGAGGTGCAGGCGGAGAGAACGGTGCCCGCTCTCCACCCGGATGCAAGGCCCAAAGCGGGGAGCCCGGGGCTGCCTTCCCTGTTCCTCTCAGACACAGTGTTCCTTCCAGGCCGCTGGTCGGGAAGGGCCTCGCTGTCCTGCCCAGAGGACACCGCTAATCCCAAGGGATGGGCAATGGTGCACATGCTCCTGCTTTTCCTTTGAAGCCTGGAGGCACCCGGAGGCAGGACCCTATTCCCCTGGGGGCTGGCTTCTCCCCTCCTTCCTCCTCCCCCAGCTCCGCCCCCAGAGTTAAAAGTCAGGCAACACTCACTGGGCCTGCAAGGTCCCTGGGGGTCCCTGGCTCAATACCTTCAGTGTTTAGGTAGGAAGCAAAGGCCCGTGATGTCTTCGGAGAGGATGCGACATGACAGACCCGGGTGGGAGCCCTGGACGCACCGTTGCGACTCAGTACCAACTACGAGAAACTCCGCCTCCACTCTGTAAAACGGGCGTAAAATGCCACATTTTCAGGATCCTTTGTTCCGGGGGGCTCAGTCGCTGTGAAGCGCCCCTCACAGCTCGCAGCCCACAGTGGGTGCTCGTCAAAGGGCAGCTGCTGTTAAAATCGCACGAGCTTCCCTGAGGTGGGCCCCTGGGTCCCCGTTCCCCACAGCCTGGTGACCAGCTCCACCTCTTCTCTAACTCCTGTCCCCCAACCTTCTTGATTCTGTGGCTTCCCGTTAAACGCCAAGGCTGGAAACAGCGGGCGATGGCCGGCTGGGAGCCTCTTTTCAGGAGCGAGTCCGGCTGGAATCCACCCCTCAGCCTTGGGCCAGCGGGAGCGCTTGCTTATGCCGCACAGACGGACGCTGGGAAGGGGCCGTCCTTCAAGGCACTTACGACCCAACAGAGGGCCAAGATTCCTGCATACAGAGGAGTACGGGACAGCACAGAACCGGCCACGGGCCACAGGGAAGCACGAGGCATGGGGGCAGGGCAGCGCTTCCAGCAGGGACAGACCACCTGGGAAACCTGCACGGGGCAGGTGCTACTCGAGGTGCCGCTCTGAAGGATGGGGGTCACGCTAACAGCTAGAGAAGGGTGCAGAAATGCGTTTCCCCCAGGAAGAAGGAGCGCACAGGCAAAGGCGTGAGAGAGTAGGCAGGGTGACCCGGGTCTCCTTTCCTCTCCCCTTCCCCAATTTAAAGCCAACACACAAACGAAAACAAAAAAAAATGCACTGGAGTCAAAGCCCACGTGTCCTCGAAATCCGCCTTCTAAGAATCGCTCCTGTGGACAGCTGCGTCTACTGGCCTTTGAGGGAAAACCTGGGTGCTCGATGCCCCAGCCCCGGCCCAGGGTTCTTCCCAAGGCCCAGTGTGGGGCTCCACCCTAGGGGGGGGGAGGGGTCTCCAATCTGTCTTTGGAGGCAGACCCCTGAGCTGCATGAGACACCCAGAGAGGTTCCCTTGAAATTCATTAATGGGCCAGACTCCATTGCAACAACCTGCGGCCGAAACCAGCTCATCCCTCATTACCATGCCCATCCTCAGGTCTTCCGGCTAGAAAACGATAATCATCGCTACCATGTATTACTAAATGTTACTAAGTGTCGGGCATGGTTGCAAGCGTTTTACGTGCAGCAGCATGCTTGGCCCTCTCCACCGCCTCCTAAGTGTTTTCTACCATTATTATCCCCACTTTGCAGATGCGGGAAATGATGCGCCAGGAGGTTAAGTGACTTGTCCCGAAGGTCACCCAGCTGCGATTTCACGGTGGGGAGTCTTAACCACTACACTATACGGTTTGGGTCCTCCGGGTTTCGCGCAGAGCCATCACACCATCGTAGAGAGGCGGTCCCCTGGCCTGACAACCCCAGCAGAGGAGTGGGCATTGCCTTGTGCCCACTCGGCTAGCGAGCTGAGGGTCTGGCCTGCTCTGGGAGACAAGGGGAGCAGACCGGCTGGGGGAGATGTTAACCAGAGGCCGTCAGGTGGAACACCTCATCTGCAGCAGGGGCTCTCAAGCTTGCCGCTACTGACATTTTGGGCTGGATCATGCTTTGTTGTGGGGGCCTGTCCGGTGCATGGTAGGACCTTTTGCAGCATCCCTGGCCTCTACCTACTAGATGCTGGTAGCATCCTTCTAGACGTGACAACCAAAAATGTCTCCAGACATTGTGAAATGTCTCCTGGGGGCCAAACCGCCCCGGTAAGTGGTTGAGAACCACTTACCGAGAGCAAGCGACGGTTTCGGCGAGCTTGCTTCTGCAACAACTACCTGAACACCAGAAACCGCTCAGAACAAGCCAGGCACACACCCGATCTCATGCATCTTGTGAAGACTTCCTAGCTCCCTGCAGCGGGGTCTTCTAGGGAGCTTAGCTTTGCAAGGCTGCTTCCTGGGACTGCAGGTCAAAACACCTCCCGAGAAGCACCGGCACCCCTGTCGTCTCATCCTGAAGGCACGAGCTCTGGAACCTCGGCGTTGTGCGATTCCGGGGGCACCCCCTGGAGCTGTGCGATGGGACATCCCTGCTCGAACCCCATCCACAGCTTGGTGCTCACTGTAGGGTTTCGTCCTGGCCAGGGTCGCAGGTGAGGTGTCCCGGGGGAGGTGATGGAGAGCATCGAGGATTTCTCTGAGAAGGGGCGAGTGAGCGCCCTTGCGACCCGCAGCCTTGCTGGCTCTCCGGGCGCCGTTCCCTGGCCGGCGGTTATGGAAGCAGGACAGCCCGTCCCCGGCGCGCGCCGCTCCACTCCGCACTCAGGGCCTCCGCGGCGGGGGGAGGAGCATGCCAGGCCCTGACATGCTGTTTTGATTGCTATCGTCCTGCCGTGAAAGACCCGATTGTTCCCGCTGGGCGATGACATCACCCGCTTCCCACGGGGGGCTGCCTGTCCAGGTGTCTGACGAGCCTGCAGGCGGGAAGGGGCTGGACGTTCCCTGAAGGGCTGCCCAGCCTACCTGCTCGGCAGAGCCGGCTTGGCATGGGAGGCGTCCTCCCTCGCCCCCTTTCTCGCCACAGGCTGGAAAGATGAGATGACCCCTCCATTCCCCTAAAGTCTGCTGCCCTCCCCATTGTGAACGAAGAAGAGCCCAGCGAGTCAAGCCACAGGGCTGGGTGGAGTCTGAGGGTGATCCAGGCCACCTCTGCACACCTCTCCTTGGTGAAAGGTAGAGAAGCCTCCCAGGTACATCTAGGATCTCTAAGTCCCTGAGGGATGCCCTAGGGATCTTTACCTACTCAGTCTCCCAGAAAATAAATCAATGCTATGCATAGCCCAGGTATGAGGCTGCATATGTGATTTAAAAGACATCTGGGGGTATCTACCCAGGACCAATGCGCTTACAGAGTCACTATAAGACAGATACTAGGAGGCTCACGGGACCTCTATCAAGAATAACCCCGAAACTGAAAATTAAGCAAATGTCTACAAAATGAATAAGTAAACTGACTTCCATTCACGCAGTGTACAGCAATGACAATGAATGACTTACACCCACATGCAACAGGACGAGCCATCTCAGAGACCCAGTTCTGAGTGAAAGGAACTAGACACAACACAGTAAACGCGGTGCGATTTTATTCACATACAGCCCTGACGGGCAAAACTAAGCGACGCCTTCTTATCCACTGATTGAGATGAGTGTCAGTGGCCAATGACAAGAATCTATTGGTTAATTCTCAAGGCGTTTGGAATTTTAAGAACCATGCCTTTGAGCCGATAGTAAGTCTCTAAAGGAAGGAATCCAGGTGCTGGGTGGGTGGGTCGGGGGGTCACACTTTGGGGAACAGAATAACTTCCCATTGGCTTTTACTGAAGTCGTTTCGTTGCAGCCGAATGTGTGAGCAGACGTGCATAGGTAACAAGCGTGCTCGACGACGTTTCAGAAACTTGACGGATTTCCCGAAACCCACGCCCAGATCAAGATATGGAACGTGACCAGCACCCCCGGAGCTGCCTAACCCTGGGCTTCCCGCTCGTCCCGGCCCTGCAGAAATTCCCCGGGGGACATGAAATTCCCCTCTCACTGCACAGCAGAGTCAAGCCCGCTTCCGAACTTTACGTAAACGGTTTAGGCGGCCACATGAGAGCCCGGCAGAGGGTCGTCTGAGGCTCTGGATGACGAGCTCTGTGCAGCCTCACCTCCTGCAAACGCGGCATGCCCTGAGACCCCCGCTTTGGAGTTTTGCGTGGGGCATTTCCGCAGGACACCTTGCCATCCCCGCCCCTCGATATCTGCTCTCACCCGTTTTTTATTTGCTGGATGCTTCAGTCAGCCCATCCGCAGGATCAACGTTTCAAGGGAGGGGTTGCAAAAAACACATTCTGTTCCCCAGCACGCAACATACCGATGCAAACCGCTAAACGCTTTCCCGGCACCTGGGCGGCTTTCCTTCAAAGAGCTTTACGCGCCTTCGTACACGTGTATTATTTCTTTCACTTACGAGGTACTAATTCATTTTGCATTTTGCAGGCGCAGTACCCAAGGCCTACAGAGGGCGAGTGACAGATCTAAGAACGCGGCCTGGGTCGCCGCAACCAGGGAAACGGTGCCAGAGGCCGAGCCCTTGACCACACCTCAGCGCTTTCCACAAGACCACCGAAGGCAGAGAGAAAAAGCGGCCGGGGGCCGCTTCGAGGAGGACGACCACAGGCCCCAGTGTCACTGCTGGCTGCTCCGTCACACCTCCCCGCAACCCGACGGGGAATGCTGTGGGTCCCCAATCCAGGCCCTTCCCCCCTCCTCCTCTGCCGGGGCTGGGTGGGAGCCGCCGGCAGCTCCGCCCTGGCTCACAGTGACAGCCTCCTTGCTCCTCCCCCGGCCCCCTGCGGCCCGTCCTCTGCACGTCCACCATGTCTGTGCGCACGCGGCCCCTCCACCTCAGCGGCTTCCCCTTCCGCTCAGAGGCAGAGCCCATATTCCCCCCACCACCCCCCGGCACGCAGTGACCTCAGCGCTCCTGCCCTCCGTCCTCTCCGACCTCTCCTTCCATGGCTCATCCCTTGGCTCCTTCTACTCCAATCACCTGGCCTCCATGCTCTCCCTCCGACATGCTTGGTTAGCCCGCCTCAGGGCATTGCTACTGGAACATTCCTTCTCCGGTGTCTATGGCGCACGTCTTCACCTCCTTTAAGACGAGGCCCTATGGCTTTGTCAAGGTCATAGAAGACACGGGACTTCCTGTGACTCTCTCGACCACCAGCTCCACGAGAAGCCAGCAGCCATGGCGTAGGACCATCAGGTAGCCATACAGAGGTGCCCACGTGACAAGGAACCTGGACCTCCCGCCAACAGCCGCGTGACTGGGCCATCCCAGGAGCGGACCCCCCGGCACCAGTCCAGCCTCCAGAGGTGTGTGGCCCGGGTGACTTCTCACTGTACCCTCAACAGAGACCCTGAGCAGGGACCCTCGGCAAAGCTGCTCCCAAATTCACAACCCACAGAAGGCGCGAGGTCGTGTTTACTGGCTTAAGCCACCAGAATTTGAGCTGCTTTGTTATACAGGATGTAACGAAGACGGCCGCCCCTCGCCCCTCACCCCAAACTAAACCAGCACAGCACTCGCGTTCCTCATGAACCCCAATCTAGGCGCCGCCTCCTCATTCCATGACGGCCATTCTTACCTTCTGACCTACTATACAAAGTACCCGGGTTTGATGTTTACTGTTCATTCCTTTTCCCTCACATCTGCCCTGACGTCAGAACGAGCCGGGAATCTTGGTTCACGGACGTATCCCAAGCACCCAGGTGCACACGGTGCTAAAACAGACGTGAGCACAGACACGGCCCGTGAGTTCTCGCAGGGCCGGCGTCTTGTCTGCTCCCGGCTGCAGGTAATCACTCAGCGGCGAGCACGTCGCACGCCCCTGGGTCTCGGTGCCTTCGGCTGCAGAATGAGGAGGTTAACTCAGGCCACCCACAAGCTCCTCCCCAGATCCCGAGCTCTGTGATCCCTGCCCAGCGGCCACTCTGTGGGCTCTCCAGATTACCCCCCCGCCATAGCCCCCGCCTTTGCCAGAGCTCATTTTCCCGTCCGTGCACATCTGGAGAGCCAGAAAACAAAACCATCGCATTGTGCACATCTGGACAGCATAAACCAATCGCTCCGAGAGGAAACTCCAAATCGACCGCTCAGCGAAAACTGCAGCGCTGGCCAAAGGAAGGGGCGTTGAAAGACTCCTTTCTTTTCCACCCGCAAAACCACCTTCTGGGCACGATCTGAGGGGCTGAATGCTCTGCCGCTGAATAACACACGCTCTCAACAGCCTTCGACTGCCGTCCCTGTCACATCGCTCTCTCTGCCTGGCTCCCGGCCAAGGCGAGACGTATACAGAATGGGGCTCCCCCCCCCCCACCTCCCTGCACTCCCTTGTTTAGAACAAACTATACCTTCACTTATCCTTGGGGCATGTGGACCAAGTTCAAAGCCGAACACCACCTGCTCCTCCCCCTCCTTCAGGGAGAGTAAACAAACTGCATGCCTGGCGAGAACTCGCCGGCTGTTTGCGTGCAGCTAGAACACGCTCCCTTGCATGCCGGGCAGCAAGAGCTGCTTGTCGCTATGCAGTCTGTCTGTTGTTTGCCGACCAGCCTGGGCTCCCGGGACAAAGTGGAATGATGTTCCTTTGCAAATGAAATGTGTTTCACGGTCTCTGAACTAACTTCCTGCCAGTTCTTTAGCTAGCAAAGATGAGCAGAGCAAGAGCGGGGGGTTGGTGTTTGTGGGGGGGGGTGGGGAGAGCAGGCAGGGAAATGTGGGGGTCTGGCCACCGGCGACTTCACAGCTGCTGATGTCACTGGCTTGATGGCCGAGACGCTGTGGAGCACAGGAAGGCTCCAGGTGCAGCCGGGAGCCTTCGAGCATGTCCTGTGAGCAGCGGGGCATGCTGGGAGAAGCGAATGATGGTGGGTGAAGGGGCCTGAGGCTTAGGGGGTGTCGCGTCACCCTTCATGGTCCTTCTTTGGACTTCTCTTAAAGGCGCAGGTGGAAAGGCAGGAGCGAGACACGGGACGTCACGACGCTGAAGCCCAGGCTCAGACCCGCGCTCGAACAGGAGCACCTCCCAACACGCCCGACGTGGCGAGATCACTGCTCTCTCCCGCACCAACAGCCCCGGAGCCCACAGGGCACGGCCGCCGCCTCCGAGCACACGCCGGGAATGAACACCCGCGGGGTGCCGGGGAGAAATCACTGAGGCACCTTTTCCTGCTGTGTGCTGCGTGTTTCGGGGCCTGCCGTCTAGCTCGTCGGGAACTCGGCGCTCTGCCCCTGGGAAAGGACTGTTTTCTCGGCTTCTCCAGGCGGAGAGCTGAGGGCGGGTGCAGGACCCACGTCCCTGAAGCCATGCGGATGGGGTGGGCTGGAGGGAACTAGCAGCTGGAAGGCTCTGCCCCGGCCGCTTTGCACGACGACACCGAAGCAGCCACCTCGCCGGAGCCACCTCACCAGAAACGCCCGGTGACGATCGCGGAGGCGCCAGGCCACAGCGACCACAGCAGGGGCACCGGCGCAGCTCCCCGAGCGTCTGCCCTGTGTCCGGTCCAGTGCCGAGTGCGGCTCCGGCATCATCGCATCTTCCTCCGGCGACCGATTGATTACCCTGGCAGGACATGTTCTCAACCCGCTTTACAGACGAAGAACGTGAGGCCGAGAGAGGGTTACAGGTCCCTCCCACGCCCCATAAGTAGCACGGCTGAACTTCCAGCTCAGACCTGACGAATCCACCGCACGCCTACAGAAACAGCATGAGGGTGGGGGTCAGTGTGCGACTCTCCCTGTAATCAGCCCGTGACTGTGAGCGATATTTCACACTATGAAACCATCTATGGCCAGTTTTCTACAGCACGGGTGGTGGGGGACCCAGCCTAAACATTGCAAAAGATCCCAGTGAATTCAAAATATTAATGCTGTTTAATTATCTTCAAAAGACAAAAAGGTTCCCAGTATTTTCAAATGAATGGCTGGCTTCTGGCACGCTTCTGGTGTCCTTTTTTTCTCCTGACCAAACCAGTAAAGAATTCCTTTGCGATTTTACGTAGATCTCAATGAGCTCCCATGGATGCCCCCCATTTGAGGTACCAAGAACTCCCCAGCCTTCCTCGAGGAATGAAGCCAATTAAACACTGCCATCTCTGACCCTTGTACTCCCTCGAGGCGTAACTGAGCATGTCAGGGGGCAAAGTGGCAAGTTCAGAGTGAGGGGAGGATGTAAGCACAGACTCTGATGGGGCCCTGTCCACCACAAGTCTAAGAGGGCACAATCATGTTGACGGCCACTCGGGGAGACGCGGGGTCCCGAGACCATCACATTGGCGCTGAGACTTTGGAAGAACCATCCTGTGCGAATACAAGTTTGCAGAGATGGTCTCCTTCCCCACTGCCTCCTGTGGAAGACAGCCCGTCTTCCGGGCTCTTCAAAATGTCACTGTCACCCAATGAAAGGAGATTAAAAGAGAGGAAAGAAACAGGACAACCAAACGCATCACCAAAACAAACAAATAAAACAACAACAACAACAACAACACACATCTATGGACGTCCAGGAATGATCGGAAAAGTCGGATAGGGTCAGCGTACTCGGTAATTTTATTAAGCCGAGGTTGCATTTCCTGTGGTGATGGGGGAGAATGTCTCCTCTTCTTTTTCCGCCTCGAAGTCGAATAGGTTGTTTTACTTCAAGACTTCTCAAATAAGTTCATGTACAAACTTAATTACTGATCAAATATTTAGCATCCTTGCTGTAGGCCAGGTCCTCAGTTTTTTTGTTTTTGTTTTTTTTTTTTACTTTTTATTCTGAGATATTTCTAGACTTACAGAAAAGTAACAAAAATTGGGTGAAGAGTTCCTTTATCCCCCTCACCCAAATTCCCCTAATGTTAACAGCGTATAAAATCACAGTAGAATGATCAAAACCAGGAAGGTAACATTACGTTAGTGTAAAAAAGAAGGGGCTACTCTGACCTGAACCCCTGTCTTCCCACCTACCTGGTTGGAGGAACCTTTTTAGTTTCTGATTTATCCTTACTGTATCTTTTGCACAAACAAGTCGATAATGTGTTTTTTTAATCATCCCTAATATATATATATATATATATTATTTTTTAATGTGAATGGCAGCATGCTACACTCTTTCATTTAACAGTACATCCTGGAAATCACTCCAAATCAGTTCGCAGAGCTCTGCCACATCATTTTTCACAGCTGCATACTATTCCACCATATGGCCGTACTGTAGTTTATTCAGCTGTTCTCCTAAATATGGACATTTAGGTTCTTTCCAAGGTTTGGCTCTTACGAACGATGTCGCAATGCATAAATAACCTTGTACATGTATTTTCACGTTCTTGGACGTATATCTTCAGAGTTGATTCTTAAGAGGGGAATTTTGCATCAAAGGAAAACGCACGTGCAGTTTAGTTCGATGCTGACAAGTTTTTCTGCAGAAAGGGCTGTGCCGATGCGAATTCCCGCCAGCCGTACACGAGGGGGCTGGCTTCTCCATCGCCTCATCACGGAATACGCTGACAGGTGAGAAATGGCATCTCGGTGTTGTTTTAATGAGCATTTTCCTAATTAGGCGCAAGTTTCGACATTTCCCCCATGTGCTGGAGGGCTATTTTTATATCTCTTTAGTGTGCTTACGCCTTTCTTCCCACTATTCCACCAGAAAGTTCTTACTCTGAGATGATGTAGCTGAAGTACACAGAGGTGAGTGGCCCCGAATTATTGTGACATGGTTTGGTGGAGGGAAAAGCGCACGTGTGTGTACGTGTGTGTACGTGTGTGTGTGTGTGAATGCGTGTGTGAGAGACACAGAGTGCGTGTGTGTTTATCTGTCTACAGAGAGAACATCGGTCTTATACGCACATAAAAAGACAACCTCCTCGGCCACATTCACGCAAAAAGAGCCAGCCGTCAGCCAGCTTGCCACCCTGCGTCCTCCTGTAGCCACGGCAGGCACACTCAGTCGCCCGACCTCCTCCTTTGCCTTCATGGATTCCACATGACGAGATGCTCCGGGGAGAGCTCCGACGCCAAGGGGCTGGGCACGTCCCCAGGAGGCTGAGCAAACTGGCAGAGAACTCGGGAAGACGCTCGGTACAGCAGACCCAGGGCCAGAGATCGCCATGGCACCGCAGGGGCCAGCGGCGGAGGCGCCTGTGGCACAGGCCCGTTGACAGGTGGGCCCTACCATACCACCGTGCATGCTGCAGGGGGCCAGGCCGGCACCTGGTCAGCCGCTACTCCCCCGCGGTCAAGAGATCGGTAACCCGGGCACTCAGATCTCCTTCATGAAGAAGAAGAAGAGAGAGGCGAGATCACGAAGGGTCCATGATGATCAGAGGAAATTCTAAACTGGACGTGGCTGGGCTATCTGGGAGTGGCACATGCTGACCACACGGGCAGAGGAGGGCGGATGAGCTAAGTTCGAGGACGGTGGCGGTTCTCGGAGTTGAGAGGAGGTGAGACGAACCCCCTGGACGGCTTGTTAAAACACAGCCCCTCACCAGAGCAATCTGTAGATCGCGTGGGGCCCGAGAATTTACATTTTCAACAAGTCGTCAGGTGTCACCCATGCGGCCAGGAGCCATGCTCTGAGGACGCTGATACAGAGACGCGTACTTCTGTTTCTCAATGGTGTCTGATGAACAGGCCTCTGTAGCTCAGGCAGAGGAAGAATCACCCGCCCCAAGCCACCTGGACATCCCCGGGGCAATGAGCAGCTCAGAGCCCATGCCCGCAGGTGAGGAGAGGCGGGCTCACCGAAACCCCAGTGAGGCTGGCTGGGCAGAGCTCTGGGGAGATGGGGCTGCGGTCAGCTCCAGGGCCTGCCAAAAATATGCACCCCAAGCCCCCGCCCCCGTCTCAGGCACCTTTTACCATGCAGGCCGTAGCGAGGGGTCCCAGCCAAAGCCAGATCCAGGTGGGACCCTCTTCACAGCTGCCAGACCGTGGCCCTGCTGGGGACTCTCCCACACACGACTTGAGTGTTGGGCTCCTGTAAGGGACCAGTCCCCACTATCTCCTCAGACCGAGGGTTCTCAGCTGGGGGGAGGCGGGGCACTTGGCTTCCCAGGGGACACTGGCCATGTCTAGAGGCACTTTCAGTTGTCACAACTGGGGACAGGCTACTGACGTCGAGTGCGACGAGGCGGAGGACAGTGATGACGACCCCACAACACACAGCACGGCCCCCGCGACGGCGGAGTTTCTGCTTCGAGACGCCGGTCGCGTCGCGAGGCTGAGGAACCCCGCTCGGCGCCCGACGGGCACCGCGTAGGGCAGGCACAGCCCCCGGGGGGCCTTGCAAAGCCGGGGAGACCGGGGACCGCAGGGCGCGAGGGGGGCCACCAAGGCCGTGCCGGGGACCGCACCACCTGGCGGGCCAGCGAGGCGCCCTGCGTTCTCCGCCGAGCCCGAATCCCCAGCTCCCGCCCGGCCCTCCTCCCTTTACGTGTCTCAAGGGAGGGCGTCGACCGTGTCCATGGACGTCCCGCACGCGGAAGAAAAGGTGGCGATCTTGGCGTGCACGCCGTTTGAGCCCTTTTTGGGCTCCCGGCACATTTTCCTACAAAGCCCTGTTACGGACGGCGGGTTCGGCGCCTGGTCAGCTCGCCGACGCCCGCCTCGCTCCCGCGCGGGGCGTCCGTAAGGATGTGGGTACTTCGCGGGTTATGTAAGGACTGAATCACCAGTCATAACCTGCTTTTTTTTTTTTTTTTATTTTCCTGTGGGAAAACGCCTTCCCTCCAAACAGTGGGACAGGAACGAGAAGGCACCGACTCAAGAACAGAGGATGAGGCGGAAACGGAGACCGGAGGTTGAAACGCCTTGGGGAACCGCCCCATGCCCTCGGGGCCACGATGAGAAAGCCGTTTTAGGGGCTCGTGAATCCACAAGCAACTGCGGAGTTCCCCTTCCCTCCGAGACGAGACACAAGGTACAGGGGGGCGATGGCCCCGGGCGCCTCGTCCTTCGGAAGGACGGAAGAGGGCCAGCCCCGCCCGCCTCCTCGGGCTCCCGGAGGTTTCGAGGGAAGCTGGCCAGGCGGAGGTGACGACCGCGAGTGGCCGGGAGCTGCGGAAGCGCCGAGCATGACTGGAGGGGTGTGAGCAGGGGCCGACGGGGCCGATGCGAGGCCGGCTTAGAGGACGCGGTGCGGGGTTTCTTTTCCGATTGTGGTACGACGCGCGTAACACAAAATCCACCGTTTTAACCGTGTTAAACTGGACCATGCGGTGGCCTCTAGCACATTCGCAGCACTGTGCAACTGCCACCACCACCGTGGCGTTTCAGAGGATTTCATCGCTGCCAAAGGAAACTGCGTATCCACGCGACAGCCCCTCCCCACGCCCCCTTCCCGCCCCCCTCGCCCCTCAACCTGCCTTCTGTCTGGATGGGTTTGCCGGCTCCCGACAGCCTGGTAAATGGAATCGTGCAACGCCTGACCGTTTGTGTGTAGCTTCCGTCATTTAGCATGAAGTGTTCAAGGCTCATCCACATCGCACCGGGTATCAGCACGTCCTTCTTTGTACGGCTGAGGAAAGGTGTCATCGCACGGGCAGGACCGCACCGCGCCTATCCATTCACCCACCGGCCGCCTGGGCGGCTTCCGCCTTTTGGCGACGGTGAATAGTGCTGCTGGGAGCACTGGCGTCTGAGTCTCGGTTATGTGGGGTGTGTAACAGGAGCCGAACGGCTGGGCCACAGGCTGAGGATTTAGCGCCTGTCGCAGGAGCAGCTGGAGGCCGCCTGAGTGAGGGGCCTCAGGGCCAGAGCTGCGTTTTAAAGCATGCACTACGGCTGAGCGCGGGTCTGCGGGAGGCGGCAGCGGCCAAGGGCGAACCTCGGTCCAGACGGCCGGTGGCGGGAGAAGAAGAGGAGTGAGAGATTTCATCTTCCTCGTCGCTTTTGCCTCTGCTGGTCTCGCGACCCTCGCTGTGGACATCGAGCCATGAGAGAGAAAGAACCACTTTCCCCAGCGACATTATCCCCTGGAACCACCAGCGGAGGCAAGATGAGCCCGTCGGGCTGATTCTGAGCTTCCTCCCTGATGCACTATGAGAAATTCCCGCCCGCCAAGCCTTTCCTGGTCTCCCCATGACGCCCCGAAAGAACCACTTCCTGTAACGGAGGCAGCTCCGGGCTTTGCCTCCAGCCGGAGGAGATTTCCACCCTGAAGGGGGCTGTTTATTCAAATGGAGCCTCAGTTATCTTCCTATCGGTCCTGTTATTTATATAACTGCCTGCCTTGTGAGTCAGCCTCAAGCACGGGGTAAAAGTTCAAATCTGAATAACCCAGGAGGTCGACAGGCATCACCTTGGGGCACCCATTTCTTTTCGACACAAACAAAATGTCAGAGAAACAAAACGAGGCGAAAATGAGTCACCCCCCTGTCCCTCCACAGGGAACCGGGGTGTGGGGACGAAGCCTCCTCGCCCCCCGAGTTTTTCCCACTCCCGTCCTATTCGGATGGCGGTCCGGGAAGGTGTGGGTGCTCGGCTCCCAGACTGAAAATCTGTCGCGTGCCCGAGTGATCAGTGGCCTCTCGAGAAGGCTCTGCTTCCTGCAGGACCTCCTCGGTGCCCCCTACATTCTAATTCACCCCCAGAGACTGTCGGCAAAAGACCCGCCGCTCTGCCTCTGCCTCGGAACTAACCCTCCACAGGTGCCGGCTGGCAGGCAGGAGTACGGAAGGATGAGCGGACGGACGGATAAAACAGACACTCGATACCCAGCATCACGAACGCTTCAGATTTGCCGCTCCAATTCGATAGCAGTGAGGACAGAATTTTGGACCTGCAGATTCCACGCCCAGCCAAGTGGCTGATACAAGTTCCTACTGAGGGACCAGGAAACCCCATCCAGGTAAACACACGGCCAGGAAGCCAAAGAGCAGCCGAAGGTCAGATGTGCTTTAGGGGTCAGGGTCCCCGAGACGGCCCGGACGACGTGCAACGCCGTCATCAGCACTTTCCCGGAGAGGAGCGAGCCCCCGGGTTCCGCGTGGCAGGTCCGGCAGTGTGGGGCTCCTCCCGGGCGGACAGTGGGCATCATCCTGCCTGACCCTCTTCGATGCCACACCTCTGGCCGCTGCTGGTGGAGGGGCCCTTTTAGACCCAGGGGAGTGCCATCCAAGAGCTCGGAAGATTTCACAATCGAACAAACTTTTGAGGGTAAATATTTGCAGTGACTCACGAGGAGGTTTTTCTGCTCTCGTTTCGGGCCCCAAGGAGCCTCAGGGTTATTTCCCGGAGCCCCGTTAACACCTCGAGATTATCCTCAGGCTACGGCCACAGGATCTGTCAGGCTCCCTGGACGGCTCATGAGTCAGAGACGGGGTTCCTTGACCCTCTCCCTTGCCTGGGAAATGTCTATACTCACTGCCCCAGAGATCAGCGGGACACTTACAGCACCGTATCTTGGTGGAGTCACTCGTGTGAGTGTCTGGCTTGTGGCCTGGAGGCTCTGCCCAGGCTCGTGGGACAGGCGGACAATTTACGAGCGCAGCGACACATCGTAAAAGTGGACAGTGAATGCGAAGGCGCCAACGAGCCAGGACAGAAGGCCTTCCTGACCAGAGAAGCTGACGGAGCACCATCCCGCACGGGGGCAAGCCTAAACGGCCGGTCCTGACGACGACGGTCAAGGATAACTCATAGGACTTCCCTCCAGACCCTACAAAAGCCGCTGTGAGTCTGGGCTTCTGCAGCCTCAGGCCCCGATGGCTTGAACTGGTCAGCTTTCTCTTGCACACCGGCTGGTCCCAGACCACCTGGGGGTTCGAGTGACACATTAAGCTCACGGACATCATGGCCGTCATCCTGGGGCCTCTGATTCCAGCTGATCTGATCCAGGATGGGCCCAGCAATGGTTAGAAACAGTGCTGAGCAGAAACATGATCTGTTACGAAATGATCAGAAAGAATAGTCTGCTGAATATTCCTTTAGTAGATAAACATTTACTAACCACTTGCTATGTGCTGCATTCGAAGCTAACACAAAGACAGGGAACAGACGGTAAAATAAAAAAAAAAATAAAAAAAAAGGGCGAGGAATAGAGCAAGCAAACACTTCCACACAAAGGAACCGTGATCGACGCTGGGAAGGGCATAACCTTGGGAGTCGGACGGGGAATTTCGGGGGAGATCAGAGGTGGACTCTGCGAAGAGGGGAGAAGGAGATGGAGCTGAAGAACCAGAGGGGAGAGGAGGCGTCTAGCAAGTGAGCATCCGGGGGAAAGAGCGCTCTGTGCCGGGGGACGAGCTGGGAGTAAAGGCAAGGTCTTCCTGTGCTCAGGAAATCCGATGAAGTCCTGCGCGGCTGGAGAGGGACCTTGAACTTTATTCCAAATGCGATGACCCCAAGAGAATTAACCTCGGCAACATGGCAGGGTTGGTCTTCACGAGGGGTGTGAACCGGGCCCCTCATGCTTCGTGTGTGGCTTCCCTCGCTGACAGATACGAGACGTTCAGCTAGGATTGGGGAATGGTTTAGGAAAGTGGGCGACTTTCTGACTTCAATACAGCCAGGTCACCAACCTCTGCATCAGCTCTGTCCATGGGGAACCCCTTGATCCCCCCCTCAGGCTCTACTCTCAGCCCCAGAACCAATTCTAGTTTAAGGCAAGACATACGTAGGAGTTTCTAGTCCTATAATGGGAGATTCAACGTCCCTCTTTGCTTCTGCGAACGGGGGACGTCGGTCTTTCACCTAAGCTTGCATGAGGCCCTGCAACCCAGCCCCGTCGCCGGCATGCTTCCTGCCCGACGCCGAGTTTTCCTAGGATTGGCGCCTCGTCTTGCTGGCGCTTCGTCGCCCGCCCCGGCCCCAAATCCTGCCTGAACCACGTCCAGCGTCTAGAGTCCGGCAACGTGGTGACAAGACGCCCCAAAGCTGCCTGCGGTGCGCCTGCAGCTGCGCACTGTGCTCGATCCTGGATCCCGCCAACGTCGCACTCCACCCGCCTCTGGGCCCCGTGCTGCTCTTGGCTGGTTCTTGCCGGGAAAGATGCTGTACCTCCTCCTGCCAGGGACCCTTCCCTCCAAACCGTGGATCTGCCTGGCCGGTGAGCTCCTCTCGGCACCGGCGCCTGGGTGCTTCTGTCCGGCGGGGAGGTCGAGTCCCAGGGCCAGGCCTCTGCCCACCTCCCCTCCGACTGCCGCCGTGATTCCCAGCTGTAGCCCAAGGTGTAAGTACCAAGGTGCCCGCCTGAGACGCCAGCCTCGGTGTGCCCCACAGGCAGGAACTGGGGCATGCGGGAGACCTACGACATCAGATTCCCCCACTGCATGGGCTCGAGTTGCAACAAAGGAGGTTTAAATTAGAGTACCATCAAATCGGGGGCACGGCGGGACAGCCACAGGCCATTTGGTCCATCCCTCTGCCCTTGCCATTAAAGGAAGGGAGTGCTTGAGCTACCTGGCCAAGCGTCCATCCCAGTCCAGCTAGCCTTGCTAAAGGAATCAACAGACTGTCCCGGAGGCTTCTAGAATAGCAACTTTCCAAATTCATCTGGCTGGGGAATAAATCCTTTTCCTCCTATAAAGTCTTGGGTGAAAGCATAATATTTAAAACAGATGAGCGCCAAGCCTGGCTCCATAATCCCACCACTGAAACTTTAGAGCTCTGTGGAAGACACTTTGCAAACCACGGCTGAATACCCAGAGATCCCGACACCCTTGTGAGGATAAGGCGGGGCCAGGAGAAGGTCCGCGATGCTAAGTAACCATGATGCGGATGGCGAAAGAGTAACAGCTCCTATCGTTGAGAAAACATTCGATACGTTTTAACTTACATAAACGCTTAAACTATTTTTAAAAATATCTTTGCGCATAATATTTTTAATGATAGCTTTTGCTAACCAAGTATATGCCCAGACCGAGCTAAATGCTCTCCACATTCTGTCGTGGAACCTCTAAAATCTTTGCCCAGTAGGTACAGTTATTCTAATTATACAGGAGCAGAAACAGAGGCTCTGGGAGGCTAAGCGGCATCCCCAGGGCCGTGTGCCTCCTGGAGAGGCATGATTTGAACCCGGGTGTGGTCCACTCACGACAGGGCCCTCAGAGGGCTCCTTCCTGTGTCAGGACTGCGTGACGCCAGCCCATGCTGCTCACGGATCGGGAAGAACCCCATATATAGCGTTAGAGGCCACTTGAGCTGGCCGTCAAATGCTCTGGGCCGATGAACTTGAACTTAGGGAAGACGAGTGTGCTCTGACTCCGCAGCCCTCTCCCGGGCCTGCTGGGGCCTGCTTCCGTCTGCTTCTGCCCTCTGAACGAGGAAGCCGCGCTTTGCAGGCACCCGGCAGAACAAGGATGGGCCCTAAGACGCCCGAACGAAGGGCCCAGGTGGAGTGCTAAGCGTCGTCATTGTTGGAGATGGAAACGGGTGCCAGGCCACGAAAGGGCCCGGTGGCCAAGCATTGCTGCAGGAAAGGGAAGGTGTGACTATTTTCTGAGCAAACAATGCGGCTTTTCTAAGTGGGAACCCTGCAGCCATGACCTCGTGCTGGACGGCCATCTCAACACAGGCCAGGGCGATCGGTGGGGGCCAGGCCATGATGCATGCCTGCAGGACGAGGCCGCCCTCCACCCGGGATGAACGGCCCCTCTGCGGGCTGCTTCCCAGGCAGAGGGGGGTGCATCGGCTGCTCCCGAGGTGTCCCCCAGTGGCTCCCTGAGTTTAACAGGGCTGCAGTTGGCAGTGGGACGAGATCGTTAGTGCGGGAGCAGTTCACAGGTACATTTCACAGAGGCCTCTCGCAGCCAAATTGCTTTCCCCAGAGTGAGGGATGGTTTCAGGCAGAACAAAGGCAGTAGGACCCCAGAGGAAGGGGTTTGGGTCGATCAGCGTGTGCAAATCCCCAGCACCAAGCTTCTGGCTCGGATGCAGAGGGTCTACGGAGAGGCTACAGCTACCCCATCTCTGGGGATGGAGCCTATTGAACCCAGGTCCTCACTGAGGATCGCCAAGCGGAGGAAAGAAAATGAACCCCTCAGCTCAAGTCCGGCTCAGGCATCTCCTTGCAGTGACCTTGGGCAAGTTACTACCCTCTCTGTACCTGTTTCTCTTTGTGTAAAATGAATCGCACCGCGTCTTAGGCATCCTCTACACAGCTACAGCCCACCAAAGCCTTGGTTTAGCCCCTTTGAGGTTTATTATTTTTCAGAAAATGGTTACCTAGTACGACCATTCTGAAGCTGATGACCAGGCACCTCGCCGGCATACTTAGGGTCATCTCTTAGCTGATCATCTACTCTGTGCCAGAAATACAAGAGCTGATGCTTTTGCCCTTAGCTAACGTTCTGAGGGCTGTGTTTGTGACTGGACCAGTTCGATGAATAATTTCAACTGTTGGAGCTTAAGTTCGCTGCCGTGGCAAAAACAAACTGGTGGCATTTTGGGGGATTATTCACAGGTGAACGCTAAATATGAATAAATCTTGTGATTGTGCTTGACTCACGTTTGAGTCACGTCTGTGCGTAAATGCTTTTTGTTCCTGAATGTTATCTTTAAAACATTCACGGGGCCTGGCGGACATAAGGATTTCTGGACTCGATAGCTCTCTTCCAACTATGACACCGGACTTATGGGACTTCCGGCCCTAAGGAATCAGGAGATAAGGAGACAGGCCTCTCCCACTGAACCCAGGACCTTCGCCTGACCGGGAGGATGGCGATCTGCCCCTGCCTAACTCAATCGCATATCTACCCATCTGCAATGAGTATGTTTTTTTTTAAAAAAACCTGCTCAAATCCCAAGGCCATAAGACGGGGGTGGGAATAGGAGACGAGACAATAGGAACTTAGACGTCTTCACATCGGGGTCCAAGAGATCATACGCACCAGTGAGCTGGGGCCTGGAGGGACAGAGACAATGGCGTGGCAAGGTCATGGCTACGCTTCTGAGCATTTTGTCAACCCACTCATTCCTGTCTACACTGGGCGCGGACCTGTCCGGGGTCTGCTTTCTCAGACAAGGCCTGTTTGCCCAGAAGGGCTAGTATTACACACGATTTGGGTCCGCCCAGCGCTAAAAGAATATTAAGTTCCGTCAGCATTCCGCGGGTTTTCTCGGATGCCAAACAGCTTCACATAAACCAACCATCTGGATCGATTTTAAATTAGGACAAGTCCCCGGACAAAAATGAAAGAATGAAAGGGAACTTACAAATGTTAGAATCAAAGGTGCCCCCCAATCTGGGTCAAAAGGCTGAGACCCGTCCCCCTAATAAGGCACACACTCCTCTTACCCCTCACCTGGGCGTCCCCCGCCCTCCAATTGTGCCCCCAAGAGGGCGTGCGAGCACTTGGCTGCTGGCAGGCCCCACTTCTCCAACGCTGCACGGGCCGCTGACCGTCCGGCGTGCTCGTGGCCTGGGAAACTTCCTCCCTTCTCCCCCTCCCACCTTTAATCAAAACAGATGGGAAGACTGGCAGCGCCGCCCACAAAGAGCTCTTTGACCGGTCGGCGGCCTAGACACCAGGTGGGTCCTGGCCTGGAGAGAACTTGCGAGCCTTGTAAACATTGTGAAAATATTTTACTTAAAAATTACATCAATAAACCGGCCGCTCCTTAGGTGGTCCCAGAGAAGCAAGCCTCTTGCTTTCCAGAAGTAGGGCAGATGCCATAGCATCGTAGGGAAACTGCTGCCCACTCAGCAGCCGAGTCCCACAGCCCCCTGGGACCCCGAGCAAAGGGGTCCCGGTGTCCCCCGCCCTAAGGCCCGACCCCGCCACCTGCGGCTGTCACAGTCGTCCCCCCAGAGTGCAGAACTGGCCACGCTATCCCCCTGCCCGAAGCCACCCCATGGCTCCCCAGGGTCTGCGGCGAGTGTCCCAAACGGAGGCCGAGTGTCCCAAACGGAGGCCGTGAGCCAGATCTAACCTGTCTTGTTTTCCTGACTGGGGCCCAGCCCCGCCCACCCATTTATGTATTGTTTATGGCTGTTTTTGAGCTATCGGGATTGCTGCAAAGCCTAAAATGTTTACCGTCTGGCTCTTTAAAGAAAAAGATGGAACACTCCCTGCTCGAATGCTCCAGGGGACCGTCTCAGTCTGGGTGCTCACACTCAAGGAACTCAGGGCGGGGGGGGGGGCAGAGGAAGAGGATACACAGGATGTGGTGCTGGGCTTCCCGCCTGCAGCCGGGCCTCGCAGCCGCTGCCTCGTTGGGGCGCAGAGCCTGGATGGAGCTGAGGCCGGCCGGAGCCCCCGCACTGGCTCTCGGAGAGCACGGGCGTGCGGCCAGGCCCTGGACACTGGGGGTCCCAGGTGCCGTGCAGCTGGCCTCCCAGAACCCGCTGCAGGGCACGACCGGGCTGTCACTCACGCACGTTCACACCGAAGACGGCGCTTCATTCTGAGGTTGCGAACTTTTCTTATGTAGTTTAACTGCAGTTGGAAGGCTGGAATTGGCTCCCATGGGACACTCCCCTGAGCCCTGGCACCCGCTGCAGCTTCCTACTTTGGCTCCTGCTTAATGGGCTTCAAAGAACTGTCCCCTCGATGACCCTCGAACAGCACAGTCCCCCTGTGACCCCAGCGGCTCGCCACTCCACCATCCGTGGGGTATCTCTGCGATGCTCCCCTCCGCAGCCCCGCCCCCTGCGGGACCCCTGGTTCTGCTTTGAAATCCCTCAAGAAAGAGCCAGTTATGCCGGGGTGCAGACCCTGAAGCAGTTGAAACTCGGCTCCCCACCGGCTCGTGAGCTCCCCAGACCCATTTGCTGCGGGGTTGCTGCTGGCGCTTTGTGAGGGGAGGGGCGTCTGAGCACCCGGCCCCGCAGAAGCCACCAGCGCGGCTTCGCCCGTCATGCTAAGCCCATCATGCCCCGCCTCACTCCTGGCTGGAGGGGTCTTCTCAGCGGCGTTTATTTGCCGCCCTGTTACATTCCTGCTCATTGGTTCCTTGCCAGTCCCTCCCCACTGGAGGACAGGCAGGCTGGGTGACAGCAGGCGCTTCCTGGGTGCTGCGTGGCGGAGTCCCGGGCCCTCCACCCGGTCAGCGCTTGGCACGTCGTCACTGCAGAAAGCGTCCTTAGTGCAGGAGAACCTCACACAAAGCAGGGCGCAGTGGGCGGCATGGGAGACCCCAAAACATACGTCCACGTCCCAGAACCTGTGCATGTGGCCTCACTTGGAAAAGGGGTCTTGGCAGATGTAATTAAGGATCTGGAGATGACGCCTTCCCGTGTTACCTGGGAGGGCTCTGAACCCAGTGACAACTGTCCTTGTAAGAGGCAAACAGAGAAGTGACCCACAGAAGGGAGGGTCACGTGAAGCTGGCGACAGAGACCGACACAGGCTGCTGAAGGCCCAGCGTCGCCCGCAGCTACCCGAAGCGGGGAGAGGCAGGCAGGAATCTCCCGGAGCCTGTAGGGGGAGGCGGCCCTGCCCCGGCCTCCCCTTCGCACTCCCGGCCCCCCTCCCACTGGGGGAGAATCATCCCTTTTGTTTTAAGCCACCCAGTCCGCGGTGACTTGTATGGACAGCCACAGGGCCCGGACACAGAGGGGGTGGCATCCGTGACAGCCGGACGCCGGGCGTGGCGAAACAGCCCCCGGTGTGGGGCGAAGTCTGTGCCGAGACACAGACGGTCATTACGCCAAGAGGAAAGTGTATGTAATTACGGCTCGGCTCGTGAAGGGCTGAGGAGGCGGCGGCCAGCAAGCAGGCCGGCGGGTGGCATTGAAAGCAAATGCGGGCGGGGGGAGGAGCCGGCATTTCCGCTGAGTGCTTGGGGGAGGGGGGGGAGGAGCAGGGGAGCTTAGGTCTGCACCTGGTCCTCACCTGGTCCTCACCTGGTCCTCACCTGGCCCCTGACTTTGCCTCTGCTTCCTCCTTCCATCTGCCCTCGCCCTCCACCCCACTGACCTACGACCTTTGTAAACGCACAGAGAACAACAGCCGCCAATCCAAAGGCGCCCGCCCGGGGAGCCGCAGGATGTGAGGTGGGTGGCGAATCTCAACTCCCACTCTACAGGTGGTGGCGATGAGTGACTCCCGCAGGGTTAGATCTGGACCAGACTCTGAAGTCTGCTCCGCTTTCCGCTGGGCTTCGTGGACACTCGCCATCCTGTCCTGCTCAAAAGCCTCTAGGGGCCGTCCGGTGCCTAACATAAAAAAACCCCCACACTCCTTAGGGGAACACTCAGCGCCTCTAACTCTGGCCAGAGCTGCTCTCGTCTACGGCCGCACCCCCATCAGGAACCTTCCAATTTACCCACACAGTTCTGCTCATCTTTGCTTAGCGCTATAAATTACGCTACACATAAATATTATCATAATATTATTGTTATCGTCGCCTCCCTATGTGTTCTGTGCTGTGTGGACGCTTCATATATACTAACAGCTTATTACTGCAACGGCCTCATGCGATGCATTTCGGCACAGAACTTAGGGCCCTGGCCCAAGGCCGGGGACGCCTGTCCGAGCCCAGAGTGTTGTCCTGTACCCAGCCGACAGCACCCTTGTTCTCGTCTGCTACTAACCATACGATCAACTGCTACATGGTCTTTTACAATTTTACAAAGTACTTTCTGTTTGTGTCGTTTTATGGCAAAACCTTCCCCGGCCACCCCCAGATAAAGATGTCTCTCTTCAAACTGTTCCCAATAAAGAGCCAGAGTACGGCTGGGCGGGGTGTTGGGGAGCCAGGGCCAGGCTTTGGCCCACCCTCCCATGACCTCCAGCAGTGCCCACCGCCACCAAACCACCTCAAAAGAAGCCAAAAACCCGAGTGTCCAGAACACTGAGCTTGTTATATCGCAGGGCAAATGCCCAGATCGGATCCCCACAGCTAAGCTCTACCTCTGAGGAACACCGAGTCGTGGCTGGGGATGCATCCCGTGGCGAAGACCACGTCCCTGGGAGCGGAAGCCACGTCCCCATGATCCCAGGGGTTCGGTATTTGCTCTTCCTGTCTGATTTGAACTCTGTGCAGCCATCAGGATGGGCTCAGGACGGAGAAGCCATGGGGCACGCTGCTCCGCCCAGGTCCCCTGGCTGCAACCCTGAGCCTAGCAATTTATGAGCAGACGGGAGCCACACAAGCTGCGTTATCACAGTTCGGCTTTGTCCGGAAACAATGTTGTCTTTCAAACTGTTTTCCGCCCCAGACTGTGGATTTATACCCTGAACTGGTGACTGGCAACAGAAGTCCGGAGCTGCAAAGACTGAACGCCTCGTCCTAAGTGGGCTTAGGCTAGCAGTATCCTGATGAGGTAAACACAGACAACGAGCAGCTGGAGGGGAACGTGCTTTTTTAAAATTTTTTTTTATATCCGTCTTCGTGTCTGCATTTACATGTGCACAGGCTGACGCTGGCGGGCAGGGGGGCGCTTTGCAGATCAAAGGGAGAAGAAAGAAACAGTCTCTGGGTCTCTTTCCAGAAAGGAAGTTGGATATAATTATAAGATGTTAGGTTTGTCTCTCTCTAAACGGCTCAAAAATACACTGACTTGGTTACTTCTAAAGGAGGTGGCCCTGAAATTGTCTCCTGGCTTTTCAGTGTGGGGGGTGCGGGTGCTGGCCTGCTGCTGTTGAAAGTGGGCGGGGGTGTGCATGTGGGGTTCATTAGGGTAGTCTCTCATTTCTGTGTACGTTTACACATGTCCATAATAAACACACACACAAAAAGGCAAGTTTGACGGAAAACTTACCAAAGCTGGATGACGGGCATACGGCGCTTATTATGACAGTATCCTTCCCGTACGGTAAAAATGTTCCATGGTTGAAGATAAAAGGCCTTTGGCGAAAAGGCAATGGCTTAAAAGCCCCTTTCCTCTCATTCATTCATTCATTCATTCATTCATTCATTCGACAGATATACATTTGTACCACATACTGTCCTAGGTGCTGGGAAAACAGCTTGGCCAAGACAGATGGGGTCTCCGGCCCCCGGATCTGACATTATCCCCATGATTCAAATATTCCGCTAGTGCGAACATCAGGCTGGGCGTCCTCAACAGTGAGGATTGCCTCTGGGGGCTCATCTGGGTGTGGGACTGAAACCACACTAGGCTTTGCTGGGGGTTGTGGGGGGGAGCTGTTCTGGCCTGGCCTCTTGGGAGTCTCCCCGGTGGGCTCCTCCTAAGGACCCCGGAGCAGGGCGGAGGGAGAGGGGCTTCAGGAAGTTCCCACAGTGTGTGCTGGGGTCTGTTTATTCATGTCATTCACTAACGACAGCTGCCCGCTTGTCCCTGCCCTCCAAGGCTGAAAGGTATTTCCAGAGAGGGGTCCAACCCACCCCCACCCCTCACCCTGGCTCTGGGGCCCTGCTGCAGACAGGACGAAGAGTCCCCCGTCTATCCCGGTTTTAAAGGTCTCTGGGGACAGAGCAGTCCTGAGAGCGAGGCTGGCCAGGGAGGCCGCTGCCGCGAACGTCGTCAGCTAGGGGTCAGGGGACAAAAGCCTTCTGTGCCGCTCCGCGCTGTGCTAACTGCCACGTGTGATTCATCTTAATTGGCGGGGGACGGGCAGCTGAAGCCCTGAATCACCAGCTTTCGGGTCTGCCACCCACGGCCGCTCGTCGGGAGGCTGTTTTCAGAATCTGGCTCTGGGTGGGGTCCCACGCCGAACACTCCGCCCACGGGGAACCCACGGGGGCGTCAGCTGCAACTTCAATGTTCTCCTCCCCGTGGCCAGACAAGCACGAGCCACAGGGCGTCTGCAAGAACGGAAGCCCTCGAGAGAAGAAGGTCAAGAACGTGGACACCTCGGTGCCGTGTCCATGCGCCTTCCCAGGGTGTGGCGCACGACGTCGCTGGGAGACGGGCAGGGCTCAGGGCAGCTGCTGCCGCTGCTTTTATTTCTTATTTAAAGCTCATGTTTTGCACCCTGTGCACATCCAGATGAGTTCGATAGAGACCAAGAACTTGCCAATTTTCCTGATAATTTTCCACCAACATCTGGGGAGGGGGGAGGGGGGTTTTAAGTCTCAGCATCACAGTCACTTCTGATTTGGGGGGAAGGAGAAGGGCGGCTTCTGGATCATACAGAAGGGGGACACTTGACCATTTATATCTGTAACACCGAACGTCTAGCTGCAGTCCCCTCCTAGGAGTGCCACCACGAAGGTGGGGGCCGGGGGGCTGCCCGGGGAGGAGACAGAGGAGCTGGAATAACACAGTCCCTGCCCTCACCCCAGATTCACAGACCCTAGTAGAAGAGACCCACGGATGATGCCGAGTGCACCGACGGAGGGCGTAAACGGGAGGCGGCGGGGGGGGGGGGGGTGCGGCGGCTGCGTGTGGCCCCACTGCCCGACTCGCAGCCTGGGGCCCACCCCGGCACGGCTGTGACTGCACGGTGGCAGCAGACACTCAGGCTCCTCCCCACCGGCGGAGTCTGGAACGTCGGAAGAACCCGCCGTGCTCTCGCGCCCTCTTCCAGATGCTTGGCAGGACCTCGGCTTTACCCGCAATGCCTCCCCGGGGGTTAGAGAGAGACCTAGAATTTCGCCTGAAGAAAGGGAGGCGCGAGGAAGCCGGCCAAGCCTCTGCCCTGTGGTCGTGCGGAGGCTGGGAGCAGCGCTCCGGGTCCACCGAGGGCAGCCAAGGCGGGAGGCTCTCTTGGGAAGACAGTAAGTTACGCAGTTTAGGGAGCACGGCGCTTCTCGGAGCTAACGGATCTCTAACGCACCCCAGGCGCACCGATCCCTTTTCTTCTCCTTTACACTAATTTGCAGGCTCCTTTACTTCTGTTCTGCTGAGTCCTGAGTCTGAGGGTAGAAATCTACTGTTTCTTCTTTAACCAGCCCCTAGCACAGTGCTTGGCGCATGGTAGGCCTTCGAGGATGTACTACCTAGGGCAGTGGTTCTCAACCGGGGTGATTTGGCTCCCAGGGGACACTGGGCAATGTCTGGAGACATTTTTGATTGTCACGCCTGTGGGGCAGGACGCTTCTGGCATCTACTGGGTCCAGGCCAGGGACGCTGCTAAGTATCCTAAATAGACAGGCTGCCCCACGACAAAGAATTATCCAGCCCCGACCATCAGCGGTCCCGAGCTCTGGCCATTGCTTTTGCACAAAAGCAGGGAGGGTGCCTGGGAGAGGATGTGAATGTCTCTTTTCCAAGAAATTTTAAGAATGAATTCCAGCTGTCCTTGTGGGATTGGGAGAACGGGGTGAATAAACTTAACCGGGCTGCTTGATCTCTTACGCTCCATTATCCCTGTCACCCGGCACCGGAGCTGTGGACGGTCGCGCCCTGGTACCCCTCCCGGGCTCTTCCTCCCACCGGGATTTGTTTCGGAGGCTTTTCCTGAAATGTCAGGGGGTTTTCCATCCGGGGTGGATCCTCTCCAAGCCGTAAGGCGGTGAAAAGTCCCGCCTGTGGGACCGAGGTTCCCGCTGAGTCTCTGCTTCAGGACGGAGACAGACAATCACGTAAACCCCATGTATCAAAATCAAATCCCTCTGGACTCAAGTTCCAGCATGCCGAGACTCCTACAGCCAAGTCATGATATGCAGAGCGGATGGCCTTTTAATTACAGCAGTGCCGTGGGGGCGGGGAGGGGAGAACTATTATAATAATCACGCCCAGCAAGCGAAGGGCCTTGGGAAGGGCATTCTCCTGACAGGTGGCAGGGTGATACCCGTGGGCGAGGGTTTCGGGCCATGTCTACCCCGCAGGGCTCTAAGAGTGTCATCCACGTTTTTTGTTTGTTTGGTTGGTTGGTTTTTGTTTTTGTTTTTTTTTTGTTTTGTTTTTTGGTCTTTGTGAAGCACCCTGGGTAAGTTTTCCTGTCCCTACTTTTCTGATGAGCTAAAGCGGTTTTTCACAGGCCAAACTGAGGACTGGACAGGTCCAATCTTTAAATCCTTTGCACAGAAGGGGTAACATCCCCTTGCCAACTAAGATAGACTCAAGGCTTTTAGAGACCAAGGCCCCGAATAAGGGTAAGAAAGACTGAGCTACTTTCTACCTCCGTGTCTCTTTGAGAGATGCTTAGAAATTAATCTATCTGTTTGATGATCCCTAAACAGAGAAGCCCGCTTCAGAGTAGTAACACCTATTATTTTGACTAGCGCCTGCTACATGGCAGACGCTGTTCTGAGCTTTTGACACCTGTTAACTCATTAGTATGAGGGAGATGCTCTTATCATCACCGATGTACAGACGAGGAAACCGAGGCACGGAGATCCTGAGTAACTTACTCAAGGCCACCCAGCTAGTCGACGGCAGAACCTGGGCTTGGACCCAGGACATCTGGTCCAGAGCCGTGTCCGTGACTCTGTGCTGGGCTCCGGCTCGGGAGAAAGGCTCCCTAAGTCCTCAGATGTTTCGACTGACGAAGTCGAGGAAGCAGCTAAATTCGCGGGTTCTAAGGAATGACGTAAAAAGAGGCCCTGAGTTTGCGAAGGGCTAGGCAGTTTACAAAGCACTTTCCTTCAAAAATGATCTCCGGTGGGTCCTGCGAGTCCCCGAATTTGACGGCAGCCTGCATGCACGCAACGACATTGCCGCTGTCACCAAAACCAAAAGCAAACAAAGAGCCAAAGCGCCGTCTCTGCGTGTGTATGTGTGTGTGTGTGGGGGGGGGGGTCTATCAATGGACTCAACCATGAAAGACCGAGAGCTGAAGCCCCCTCTCGTGCCTTAGAGCGACCAGGCAGCTCCCTCTGGGGAACCCTCCTTCCCCGTTCTCAGTGTATGGGGTTCAGCTGAGGCTCCACCGTGTGCTCCGGGAAGCACACGGATGGGTGTAAGTCCATCCCCGCCCTCACAGTAACTGGTTCGAGGGCGGAGTGTGTGATACAAGTTTGTCTAATCCGACCCCAAAGGAGCTTTGGAGAAGAGATGGTCTCTTTCCGTTGGACTTGAACCTGGGAGGACGTAGGGCTAGAGCTGTTAGCGGGGAGCCAGCCTTCCTGCCCCCACGGAGAACCCGAGAACCAAGCCGATATTGGAGAGAGCAGAGCTGAGGGAGAGAAAAACAAGCAGAGGCCTGAAGGTGTGATTTGTGCCCCTGGATCAAGCTGTCCCTGACGTCGGGTTCCCTGGACCCTGCAGCTGCGTGATTCAGTAAATTGTCTTCTTAGCTTAAGAGAGTATGAACTGTGATTCTGTCTCTTACAAATGATATAAATGAAAATTTAAAATATCTCATTAAAACATTTGCAAACACATGCCGTAATAGCTGGGAACGGTGAGGGAAAGGCTGGTCACTGAGGTCCTGTTTTGGGAGAACTCTGGTAGTGTGGCGGACTTCATGGAAACTCTCCGGATAAGCAACAGCTGATCATCTGTGAACATCATTCGTCATTCGTAAATGCACGGGACTTTTCCCTGTGTGAGTTATTTGTCGAGCTGTACAGACTCTCATCCAGTCACATCGTACCATGCCAGCCATTTGCAGTTACAGGCTCTGAGTGACAGGCTGGGCGGATAAAGCTGGATGGGTTGGCCCATCTCCTCTACCTGCAGGTCAGCAGGAAGGGTTGGCATCCCAGCAGAGGGAGGGCTAGCCAGCTCCGTGGCAAAGGCTGGGCTACGTGTATCTTCCCAAGCAGTTGGCGAACAGCAAGAAACATCTGCTTGGGCCAGTTACTTCTTGATGAGTTCTGGTCCAAACAGAGTAAGAATCAAGCAAGCATCGCCTCCTCTCAACGATTCTGTTCTCCACGTATTCTCTGGGGTCACCGCCCCCAGAAAACACTCAGCAATTTTCTGCTGCCCAAGATGCAGGGAGGGCTTCCAGCTCTGTGCCACCCCCCGGGAGGTCTACTCTGAGGGTGAAGGGCCAGCTGGCCAGATGGGGCCCCAGGCGTCTGTGAGCTGCTGGAGCCGGCCGACGGCCGCCCGCCGGCACCCTGGGTTTCAGATGTGGGGCGTCGCCATGTTTGTTTTCCTGGTGATTGAATTACTCATGCCTCATTTGTCCACTTCCCCGAAACAATCTTTCTTGGATGCGTTTAGAAACCCGAGTCTCTGCGGTTTGTCTGGACTGGTTTCTATTTGTGGAGAAGCAGACTTCTCTTGTCGAGAGCTGAGCAAACCGAGTCGTGCAGAAGTCACGAAATCTCTGGTTTCCTGCCGCAGAGACTCCGGCCGTTCTCTCCAGGAATCGGGATTCCTCATGAAATACCTTTGTTCCCTCTAGAAGCTCCCCGTGGAACACGCAGAAGTCTTGCCAGATCTTCAGCGTTTGTACATGACTCTCACTTTTCAGAGAACGAGAAACCCATTGCAAGCTAAAAGGGCAGTGGCAGAACAAATAATTGCTGAGCCTGTTAGTAAACAGACCCGGAGAAGACAAGTGATTCGGCTTGCTCACGCTTGCCCATCAGACGGAATTTAATACCACCCTGTTTCTGTTTTTCTTCTCCTCGTGACCCAAGTTAGAGCTTGCTTAATTTCTGTTTACAGTGTGACTCTCACAGAGATGGAGAGCAAGCGAGGGCCGGTCGGATTGAGAGAGGAGACTCGCTTTCCCAGGAGAGCACCCTGTAGACCAGCGGTTCTCACCACGAAAGGTACAACGGCCACCCGAGGAGCCCGGGTCCCAGCCCAGCCTGCTTAAATCCAAGCCACTGCCAGGGAGGCCCTCAGCCTCGGTAGTTTACAGCTCTCCAGGTGACTGCAATGAGCGGCCAAGGGTTGGCATCACTACCCAAGAGCTACGCTACCCCACAGCCGAACAGATGTGCTGCGAACGGAAAATGCACACCGGGTTTCCAGCTAGCGCGAATGTAAGCTATATCGCTAGCCATTTTGTTACACTGATTATAACTGAAACGACGTCAGCCCGTCTCGAGGGAGAACGTGTGTATGTGTGCACACATACACGCGTGTGGGCGGAGCTGTGGGGTAGATCAGAAATCAATGAGGAATCACTCAGGGAAGAGAAAGACAGAAGAAAAACTTGCAAGCATCTCTTAAGACATCATCGTTTCCATTTATAAGGAGCACGAATTTCCAGTCGGCTCCCTTGGCACACCCATATCCACACAGACACGCGGGCTTGTTCCGGTGTATTGTCAGCAAGTCGTGGTTTATATTTTTTCCCCAAAGAGAACATGATGAGGAAGGCAAAGGCTAAGGCGTGGAAGACCAGCTTCCAAGGAAAAGCCAAAGTTCAACCTGGAAGCCTCTTTTTATCCATTCTGCTCAAGCACAGTACAAATATTCTCAAAAGACAAACAGCTGGAATGATACAGGTTAACCGGCAAGAGGGAAATCAATAAAATTTAAAGATAAATAGATAATCAACAACAATCTTTGAGAGACAGTAACTAACTATATGATAATAACCTTGTAGCAGACGTGGTGGTCAATTAGCTTGTCAAGTCCAGTGCACTGAACCAGTCTGCCCCACCCCATTTCCCTGTGGTCCTCTCTGAACTCTGGACCCTGACAGAGAATTTCTTGAGCAGCCCCAGAAACTCTCATGTATGATGGTTCATTTTACGTGTCCACTTGACTGGTTCATGGGGGAGGGGGGCCCAGATATTTGATCACACATCATTCTGGGTGTTTCTGGGAGGGTGTTTTTAGACAAGATGAATGTCTTAATCAGTAGATTGAAGCAGAATGCCCTCCGCAGCATGGGTGGGCCTCATCCAATCAGTTGAAGGACTGAATAGAATTAAAAGACCGACTCTCCCCAGAGTAAGAAAAAATTCTCCAGCAGACTGCCCTTAGACTAGTACTGCACCACGGTTCTCCTGGGTCTCAAGTTCACCACCCTGTACTGCAGATTTGCTCTTCCGGCCTCCACAATCACATGAGCTGATTTCTGATCAATCTGAATTTAATATATACATGTGAAAATCTATAGAGATAGAAAATAGATTAGCAGTCCTAAGGGGCTGAGGCCTTGAGAGGAAATGGGGGTGATTACTAAAGGGTACAGAGTTCCTTTTTGGGGTGATGGAATGTTCTAAAATTGTGGTGATGGCTGCCTGACTCTGTGAATATACCAGAAGCTACTGGTTTGCATACTTTAAATGGGCCACTTATATCTCAATAAAGCTGCTTACAAAAGAATGTGGCTAGGTATGTTTATGATTTATAATGGTCATAATAAAGGTTACTTTTTAAACCATCGCCCGGTGCCCACTTAGGGGCATGTCATGGTACGCTGGGGACTGGGCACCCTCTGAAGGAGTCCTGAGGAGGAAGACCCAGGTTACAGATGGTCCCGTGAGTTAGTGAGACCTCCCTGTGTTAGGTGGCACACAAGTCACAGCGATGATGTCACGGCCATTTTTAATGACAGAAAGTGCTCGTGTGTCACCAACGAGCAGACGCCATGAAGAAGCTGAAGTCAGAACAGAGACATGCGCGTCCGGCTACTCGCCGGTCCCCCCGGGAGGTGTCTACCCCGCCCTGCCTCTGCCGGCTCCAGTCCCCGGTGAAGGAACAAAGCCGTGAACATCCACACCCCGCCGCCGGGTGTTAACGGCTGCCTGGGGTCAAGCGCCTGCTACACACCTATACCGCCCCAAGAACTCGACCTCTGCTCATCCTTACTCCTCACGGCAACCTCGTTTTCTCCTGGTTCCTTCTATCCTCCCTCATGCAGGGCTGAGCGACCAGGGGCCCGGGCGCCAGGAACGTCAGGGTTGGGTGCTCACACCCCGTGCACCTGGCGAGGGTCTGCAGCCCTCCAGGAAGTAGCCCTGTGTCTGAGGGCGGACAGCATCAAACACAAATAAAAAACACCGAGTCGAAGCTCCTCGAAACATTAAAAATTGAATTCCCACATGACGCGGCAATTCTGCTTCTAGGTATGGACACGAAAGAATTAAAAGCAGCGTCCTGAACCGATGTCTGGGCACCTACGTTCACAGCAGCACCATTCACAACCGAGACGTGGAGGCAGATCAAGAGCCCGCCGATGGACGGAAGAAGAAACAAAATGTGGCATTTACACAGAACGGAGTATTATTCAGCCTCAAAAGGAAGGGAATTCTGACACACGCTACGACATGGATGAACCTTGGGGACATTATGCTAAACGCAATAAACCAGTTACAAAAGGACAAGTACCGCACAATTCTGTTTATGTGAGGTACCTAGAGGAGTCACATCCATGGAGACAGAAAGTAGAAGGCGGGCTGCCCGGGGCTGCGGCGGGGGACGTGGCGGGGGGGGGGGGGGGAGGGGGGACATGGCGGAGGGGGCGGGGATTGGTGTTTAACGAGGAGAGAGTTTCAGTTTTGCAGGATGAAAAAGTTCTGGAGACGGTGACAGTGACGGCCGCGCAACTACGTGAATGTACTTCGTGCCACTGAACTGGACACTTAAAAAATGGCCAAGACGGGAAATGTCACGCTACGTGTATTTTACCACAAATTAAAAATTAACAAAACCCCACGGCGGGTCGAGAGAGACAGCGAGGAAGAAAGCGAAAGCCTTTTTCCTCCACCGTTTGAACAAGAGGCCACGCACTTGCGTTTTGCCTAAGGTCCTCCAAACGATGTGATAATTCGCCCTCGTGTAATAAGAAGCCGGCCTCTGTGTGTGTGTCCTTCATCTGTAATGAAATGGGCTACTGTGCTGAAGTGGTACCTCTCTCCCCCAACTCAGGAAAGCCGTGAACTTGGGACTCGTATCCTCCTCCAGTCCAGAAGGGACCACGGAAAAGGGGGAGGGGGGTCGCCTCATCCCTACTTTCTTTATACACCGTGGGGGTATCTACAGCCCAGAAAGCATGTTATAAATGCTGACCTGGGGCCCGACCCTGAGATCGGACTTGGTGTCTGCCATGTAGACCTGGACCCTGTGTTCTCAGGTGGGCCGGGGGGTGACTTCCTGAACCCCCAAGCAGGTTTCCGGAAGCACTGCCGAGATCCGGAGAAGGCCGGCTGGACGCACCCCCCCGACGTGGGGACACTCGCTGTGCCTTGTCTTTCGAAAAAATGTCACTCTCATGCGTGCTTCTGTTTTCATAACCAGGACGTGGCTCCCTCCCGGAGGCCCAGGGAAAGCCCCCTCCCAGGCCGGTCTGTGAAGGGCGTCTTGCACTGGCTCCCTGAGCGAGCGAAGACATGAACCCGGATGGGCCGCAGGAAGGGCTGACGGGGCCTGTGGCTGTGAGCGAGGGCTCAGGGCCCACGGCGGCTCCCAAGTGCCATGTGCGGACAAGGGGCGTTCTGACCACTGGTCCTGAGCAGGCAGGTACGATCTGACGTCAGCGAACGGTGTGGCTTTGGGCAAGTCACCTTGTTTTTTTCTCTCACGCATAAAAACGAGGCTTTCTGAGGTCTCTCTCAGATGGAATGCAAAGTTGTAAAAGTTTTTACACTCAGGGGCTAAGGCGTTTGTAACTTGTCCTCCCTGGTGTCCCCATTTGCTTCTCCCTTCCCTAGACTGAAAAAATATCTAACTCAGGCCCAGCCCCCTGAGCAGACCCGGGAGGGCCTCAGACTCCCCAACCTGCAGGCAGGCGGGCATGAGGTCATGCAAACAGGCAGCTGGGCGGAGGCCCCGTGCAGATGGTCCGGGGAGGGCCCCCGGCCCTCAGTTCTGGACAGAATTAAAACCTGACGACCTATCTGATGGAATTACACCGAAGAAAGGAAATTTGTCTTTTAAGAACAAGCGAGAGGCTGATGACTGAAGTCCCAAAGAATTCTGTGGTTGAACCTTTTTTTTTTTTTTTTTGGTTGTTTGTTTTCTGGCACAATCTGTCTCTGTTTCTGAGCCGAGTGCCGTGTTCCCCGTGACAAAGGCCTCTTTCTTACGACGGTTTAATAGCTCCAGGATGGGGACAGCCCTGGCTCTCCCATGGGCCAGCATCTGAAGGCGGCCGCTGAAGAAAGGAGAAAGCTGCTGCTTTTCTCCAGTTTGGTCCAAACTGAACTGAGAGAGACTTGGGGGCGGGGGTGGGGGGGGTGGCAGGAGGAGGTGGTAGGGAACACACTAAACCTCAGCCACCTCCTGAAACAAAAAATGCAAGCTGCCAAAAGGGCAGGGGAAACAAAACGCGTCGGAATGGAGAAGCATGTGGAGTAAAAAGGGACGCTCGGAGCTTGGTGTCCACTGCGGGGCAGGCGGGGGCGGGAGTGGGGGGACCCTCCCTATGGGCTTCCTCAAAGTACCACGAACTGGGGCGCGTGAGACAACAGAATTACGGTTCCGAAGGGCAGAAGCTCAAAATCAAAGCGTCAGAGGGGTCATGCTCCGCCCCCCGCCCAGACTCAGGGTTTTGGGGTGACCCTTCCCTGCCTCTATCAGCTTCCGGGGGCGGCTGGCAACCCGTAGCAGTTCTTGGTTTGCAGCTGCGGCCTGTGGCGCCCCGGCCGGAGGCCCCTCCGCATGCCTCTGTGTTTGTCACACAGCGTTTTCTTCAGTGCCGGTGTCTTTCCTCCTCATCTTATAAGGACACCGGTGGTTTCGGACTGAAGACCCACCCTGCCGCAGTACGGCCCCATCTTAACTAAGCACGTCTGTGAAGACCCCATTACCAGGTGAGGTCACCTCCACCAGTACCGGCAGTTAGGACTTGACCGTGTCTTTCCGGGGGACACAATGGAACCCACAATACCATCGTTCTGAAGACCTGGGGTTCCTATGCAGCCAGGAACCTCCCACGCGAGGGAGTCTGGCAGGGACCCAGCCCAGGCCGTCCATCCACTTTCTGGAAGGCGAGGCTGGCAAGGGGTCACCTATGGGCCCTGGTGATCTCAGTACCATCTCTTTGGAGTTTTGTCTTCTCCCTGCTTCCTCCCCTTGGCACCTCGCTGCACAGGGGGTGGGGGTGGGGTAGGGAGGGTGAGGGGGTGGGGGGGTTGGGGGGCACCCAGCGGGGGTCACGGTTTTCAGCGCAGCTCTTCTACTTCCCAGCACAAGGAATGACACACGATTTTATAGACACATTTGACAACGGAATCAGAATTCCTACAGCTGATGGCAAAAAGACTCCCCGTCTGGAGATTACGCACTTTTTTTTTACTACCGAGCTGACCCATTTCGTGCACAGCCTGCGGGGAATTGGGGGGTGGGGGTGTCAAGCTCCCCTGCTCACGGCAGGTATCTAAGACCTGGGCGCAGGCGAGGGCCTTGGGCAAACGGCGCAGGCGCAGAGCAGGCTGCCTGTCCGGTCCCTACTCGTCCCGCCCCGCCCCTTAGTCGCTGTATGCCCCTGGGTGCGCCCCACATCTGCAAACCGGGGGTGGTCACTTCTCCCTCGTGGGGGCTTTAAGGATTAGCTAATCCACGTGAGTCAATGAGCACAGGATCTGCGCAGGGGCGGGCTCAGGAAATGCTGCCTTTCAGGACCTGTCCGCGGTTGCTGGAGGCAGGGGCGGGGCGTAGAGCGGGCAGAGGGCAGAGGTGGTTAACGCGGCTCCCGCAGCCGATGGACCTCGGGTATAATAAGCACAACCTCGGAGGAAGCCCCCAGGCTCCGTATCCTCATCTCCATACTGGGATGGCAGTGAGGCCAAAGCGAACGCAGGCAAACGGCTCGCCGAGACGGACAGCCGACCCTACTGGTGCCACGCCGCGCGCCCAAGCTGCCCTTCTACGCGCGCCAGGAAAAACGTTGTGACATGAAGCCCAGCACCCAGCAGCCGTGCCCGTGTGGGGCCCGGCTCCCTCAGTGGTCCGCTCTGCACCGCGCGGTTGCTTCCTGCCTGAGTCGCCTGCCGCACACTGTGCGGGAGCATGGACGGGGCCGCGATGCGGACCGAGGAGAGAGAAGCACGTGGCATCTGCAGCGCCCGGGAGAGCCACGGAGAAACCGGACTCCTGTTCTCAAAGAGCTCCGCGCGTTCCCGGCCTCCCCCCAAGCCCGCTCCGGGCCAAACACAGTGCACCTTGTGTTGAGAGCTGCGCCCCGTGCCAAGACGGCCGACCCTGTCGCCAGGGACTTGGGTGGGGGTGGCTGGGGGCACAGGGGGGAGGAGGGGGGCTCAGCATAAACGGCGCCTTGTGCAGCCGACGGGGGAGAAGCCGCTGCTCAGCAGACGGGAGCAGACAGCCCGGGCCTCCCTCCCCACTGGGAGGGTGACGTGTGTGGTCGGTCACGCTGGAGGAGCCTGAGAGCCAGTCTAGGGAGCTGGGGGCGGGGCATGTGGCCAGAGGGGGCTGCCCATTACATGACCACCTGCCACATCCCGGGCCGTCAGTGCCCCCGGTGCAGAGCAGACCAGGCCCAGGTTGCTCCCGGGTCCCACGCAGAGGACGGGCGGGCGGCCCAGGCTCTGCTCCCGTGAGGGTGCAGGACGGGGAAAAGCGCGCACCGCACGCCAACGACCGCGAGGTCATCTCCGCAGCGGACCAGAGCGAGGGCCGTGCGGCCGCCGACGGCGACGTCAGTCCGGGAGGCCAGCGGGCAGTGAGCGAAGGATGCAGGGCGCAGTTTCCATACGGGGCCCCAGACGCAGGAGAGCGGAAGCCCACGGGGTTGGCCACGCACGGCTGGGCCCCGCGTTCCTGTGCACCCGTGGGAGCCACTCTGAGCCCATCCTCCTCCTGGGCGGGAGCGCTTGTCCCGGAACCCAGGCTGGGCCGGGGATGGGGGGCTGGGCATCTGCTCGTGGTGTCTGGAGTGGGCCACCAGCAAAGAAAAATGATACCTGCACTGCACGTCGCCTTCCTGTTCTGTTCTGGCACTGTTCCAGGCGCTCTGCGAACGCAAATTCAGTTCATTCCCAGAACAATCTGTTGAGGTAGATGCCACTATTGCTGGCATTTTGCAGATTAGGAAACTGAGGCACAGAGGAAAAAAAATGACGCATCCAGGTATATGGCCAGATTGGGGCAGAGCCAGGATGTGAACCCTGGTAGTCTAGCCTCAGAATCATGCTCTTAAATAACACCCCCCCCCCCCACACACACATACACAAAAGGGTCTGCAACAAAGGAAACTCTTTGGGAAGTAAGATCCACCCACTCCCCCGGGGCTCTCTCACTTCGCCTCTGGGCATCAGGCCATTGACGGCCCCAGGAAAGAGCTAGGTCCTGGGCCAGAGACCTGGGAACACACTCGGCTCTTCTTGCTAGCTGTGGAGCTGTGGACACAGTTCCTCTCATTGTCTCGGTTTTCTCGCCTGCGGCATGGAGTTACACGTGGGTCTTGCCTCCTGCAGGTAGACTGCTAGGGATCAGATTCAGCGAGAGATTGAAGGTAAGGGACAGCGCAGGACCGTGCTACACAGCGAGCACTCAGCGAGCTCACCTACCGTTCCAACACTCGTCACTGTTGCGGTTTGAGGGCCGAGACTAGGGGTGGGGACCGGGGGTGGCCCTGCGAAAAGTTCCCAGAATGACGATGTCTGGGGAAGGGACCTTTGAAGATTCACATAAACTCTTGCTCTAATCTGGTTCCTTTTATTTTGCCATGTAAGGTGACTTTTGTAAAGCTCCCTTTCTCAAAAAGTTAATCGAGCTACCACACGACTCGGCAATTCCGCTCCCAGGTATGTGCCCAAGAGATATGAAAACACGTGTCTGCTCAACAACCTGTATGCACGTGTCCGTGGCAGCACTATTGATAAGAGCCAAAATGTGGAAAGTACCCAAATGCCCATCAGTGAATACATGGATTTAAAAAATGTGGTATGCCCACAAAACGGGCTCAGGAATAGCTCCGTGGATTGACGAATAGGCAGATGGACAGACAGATGAATGACTTGAGTACTTATTACCTGAATTTGTCCATGAGAAACTGCTTATTCCTGGCCTGGCTTTGCCCGTGTGTGTGGCTGGCCTTAGGCTCCGCCTCTTTACTCCCAGAACTGATACAGTAAGTGACCTTATTTTAAAAAGTCATTATGAAAATAAGTGCGTCGCCCCTAAAACGGTATAAAAATCGAACTGATTTGGGGGGTGTGCTGAAGTTAGGACCCCGCACACCTCTATTTTCCTCTGCTCGTGACGACAGTCTAAGGGCTACAGCAGCTTCCTGCTCCATCACTGTCCATTTCACGTTTTTTACTTCCTTTCTGTGTAAGGTCACGTAAAAACTTTATCGTTATTCTCTGACAGGTGACAATGAGACGACGACGGAAACTCCTAAGTGCTGAATCCGATGAAGGATGAACTATCAGGATGAAAACAGCTGGGATGTAAAGACGTCACCGTTTTGTAAACGTGCATACCTCCGCACAAGGTCCTGAACTTTTGCGAGCACGCCTCCTTTATCAGCCGCACGCTGTCTCAGCCATCAAGACCTCTCAACCCCCTTTTTTCCAGCCCTACCTCGGTCCTTTTTTTTTTTTGTACATCACCTGACAAGCGATGATGGCGAACTACCACTTGGTGGCGCTGTCTGCCAACAACGCCACCGTCTCTTCATAATTCAAGGTAAGGCTCTCAGTCTGTGAGAGGACTGACTGGAAAGAAAAACTGAAGAGCAGTTTCTGCCGACAGATCACTCTAGAATGCCCGGCAAGGCAGTTTGACGGGATGAAGAGAACGGGGCGTTTGCACAAAATAATCCTGAGAGCACGATCTTCTGTTGCAAATAAATAACAGCACGAGAGCAAACTCCCAATTCCGCCGGAGCGACTGAAGGGTGGGAGGCGGCGGGGGAGGGCGTGTGTGTGTGTCCACTGCGAAAGGGGTGAGGGCGGTTGCGGGAAGGTGCAAACGCATCTGCTCCCCGGGCACCTTCTACTTCTCAGGCGAAAGACCACCCTTCCCTGGGGAGAAGGTCGAGAGGGGCAGCCTTGAGGAAGGACGTCTCCCCAGAACTCTCCCGAGGTCTGGCAGCTGGGTCCCGCTGCGGGGAGGTGGAGGGGCACCGTGGGAGCCGTCTGCGATGTGGGGGTAGCAGCTACGGCAGCCCGACCCTTAAAAGATGCTTCGGTGGGCCGCAATGAAAACGTCTTGATGTTACTTCTCTAAGACCCCTCCCCACCACGGCAGTGGAGTCTCCCCTTCAACCTCTCCACAAACGTGCTTTCGAGAATACACTGGGACAAGCAGGGGGACTGTTTTGACAGATACATACGGATTGCAGGTCTTTGGCGCACAGGCGGACCGTCAACTGGTTAACGGTGGCTAATGGCCAGGAAACTTGTCGATTGCCATTCGTGTTTCTAAAGGAATAGCTGCTTAGCTGACTAATGGCTGCTGACTTAAATGATCATTAGTGTATTAACATGCAGATTGGTTTTTAAGCCAGGCTTATGCTTTATTCTTTGAGCAAGATAAACTGTATCTTGATGTCTCTGCATGCAACTGAATGAGCTGTGTGAGGGCCAAACGCGGGCCGATCCGCCCCGCATCCTTGGCTGGGTGTCTGGGTGCTGGTCGGCATTAGCGGGTTGGGACACTCCGCAGGAATCGCACCCCGGCGTACAGAGGGGATGCGCCTCGCGGAGAATCCGCAGCACGCTGCGGTCTGCAGCCAGCTTCCTCTGCTGAAACGCGGCCTGCTCCAGGGTGCCCGTCGTACCCGTCTGTCCTTCAGGGTGTGCCTGGCCAGAGCTTCAACAGGAAGCGACGTGTGAAGCAGAAAGATGGGGCGTAAGTGACCTCGCCCTCCCTGGTGGATTGAACCGTGCCTGCCAGTGAGCTCAGGGTGAGCCGAGGGCACGTCTCCTCTCTGGAAAGCACATTCGGAAAGGAAAACCGTTTGAGCGGCCAACTCCCCAAAGACGTGCGTGAGGTCTGAAGAATCTCTTTGCAGTGAAACCAAAAGAAATTGCAAGGGACCGACTGGGTCAGAGAGAACGAAGCCGTGTGTCCCCCTGAACTTCAGGCTGCTAACCTTTGCGGGCTGAGAGTCATCACAGGGGACGCTGAACTGTGAATGAAATGAATGCCCTCGAGCAAGCTAGCTAGCGAGGGAGGAAGGTGGAGGATCGGGAGAGCGTTGGGAGGGGTCCATCCAGGCGGAGTGCCAGCATCCGAGCACTAGATGGCAGCAGCCCCCCGCGAATTACACGACGGGGCCCTACCTGTCTTTCCATTTCACACAGTGCCTTCTGGGAGCGTTTAATTTTTTACCTGCCTCTTCTCTTGTGGGTGGCTGCGACGCCACAAGGGGAGAGACGAGAACCTCCCGCTACCAGACGCCTGACAAACAGGCCACGGGGTCCTGAAGACGATCACTGGTGACAGAGCACCTGGTGAATCTGGACGAAAACTAGGGACCGTGCCTGCCAGATTAGGGGCCCTCACGCCGCACTCTCCCTGCGAAGGGCCAGACAGGAAATGTTTTCAGCTTTCAGCTTCAAGGTTCAACTCAACCACCGCAGCACGCAAGCAGCTGCAGACAATACAGGTCATGAGATGTTGGGTGTTGGGCCAAAGTCGGCCCGTGGGCCGTCGGCTGTCCACCTCGACACAGGAAGCCGCCTGGCTCGGCCAGCTTGGTCCGTGGGGGCCCCGGGCATGGCCAGGCAGCTCTTCCCTTCTCCGCTCTGAGCTCTTTCCACAGCACCATGAGATGACCCGCGTCTCCCTGCCGCCTGAACGTGACCCCCCTCCACACAACAACGGAACCGCTGCCGAGTGCCTGTCTGTGGTTTTCCACGTAAATCCCCCTCCTGGTCCCTCTTCGTCCCCATCATCCATCCTCACCACATCCCTTATCTCCCTGGCAGCCACTAAAACACAGAGCTGTGGGTGTTCACACTGGCCCGCCCACTTCCTCCCCGCCACACTATCCCATTGGAGCCAGGAGTGTGTTTAAACCGCCTCCTGGACCTCAGCACGTCCCGGGTCGGAACCACCACGGTTGCTGAAGGATGCACTCCTCCTTGGTCCATCAGCCCCGCCTTCCAGAAAAGCACCGCGGGAACCCCGCTGGCCCTGAAAACGCCCTTCCTTGCTCATGCATCACCTGCCCTCATCGTCTCTACCTAGCACGGGGACAGCCCTGGACGAAATGCTGCCCACTCTGCGAGGACGGGCCTGAGGCTAGGGCGGAGCTCGCCCCGGGGCCAGGGCTTCTCAGATACTGCGGTTTTGCGTCCCTCCCCTGGAGCTCACGCTGAGCTGCTCTGCCGCAGCCCACAGGCTGACTGCCCACCAACAAATCATTGTGGCCAGCTCTCGTCATTGATTTTCTATTACATCGCGCCGAGGTCAGAGAATGTGGTCTGAATGGCATCGATCTGCGGCTCTTCTGACTTTCTCCGGGGCGCAATACTCTAGCCGGTTTTGGGAAACATGCAAGCGTGTGCTTGGAAAGGACGCGAGTTTCCTCGCCGCCAGGTCCGGGGTCGGCACGCGTCCACGAAGCGCATGCTGTTAACTTCGGATCGGGTTTTACCGGTGTCACAGAGGGGGTCGCGGTGTGCCCGCTTTTCCTCGCCGCCCCGACCGTTTTGTCTCAGGCAGTTTGAGGCTCATGCTGCCAGGGGCACACAGATGCGGGATCGCGGAACCATCCTGCAGGGCTGTTTCTCCTGCCATTAGGTCCTGACCTTTAGTCTTCGCGTGGCTTTCCGCCTTCAAGCCCGTTTTGTCTGCTAATGAAATTGGAACACCCGCTTTCTTCTTTCGATCGGCGTTCGGCTTGCATTTTTTCTCATTCCTTTATTTTTAACCTCATGTTTGAGGCGTGCCACTTGCTAATCACACAGAACTGGAATGTTTGAAAAGCGAAACCTCTCTCTAGTTAAAACAAAATGTGTTTAATCATCTGATGACTGTGTTTGTGTGCCCCTCCACCCAGCAATTAGTCTGTCTTTTTCTTTTTCTTTCTTTTCCCCTTCTTCCTTCCTTCCCTGCCTTCTTCCCTTTCTCCTGCCCTCCGGTCCCCATCCTCCCACTAAACCCAGTCTGTAGCTTGAGCTAAAGGCAGAGAAAGCCACCAAGCCCTGCCCGGGGCAGTTCTGCCTGTTACCAGCCCAGAGTAAGGTCGCGGGCCTTCAGAGAGGACGAACGCCAGCCATACACTAACCGCATGCGGATTTACAAGCGAGGAACATGGGTGAAGGACAGAGTCTGCCCGAGAGACAGCTCTCCCCTCTGTGGCCTGCACACCGGTGACCCCAGCCCAGGGTACTCTGAACACGGTGCTGACGGTGGCACCGCCTGAGGAGCTCTGCCCCGCAGCCTGTCACAGGGGGCGGAGCGTGGCGGCGTGAAAATCCCCCGGGGACCCTGGGTGGGCAGAGGGTTCTGTGAGGCTGGGAGTGCTGAGGTGCGCTGCCCCTGCCCGGTCCACGTTCCAGGGTCCTGGCGAGGGTTTGTGTGACTCGGGGAGACTCTGCTTGGATGAGGGAAGGGAGGGGCTGGACTGGAGAGGTTCGTGCTCTACTTTCTTCAGAAATATTTATAAAGATTGGCAGAAAGTGCAGGTGTCAGACTAGAGGGACATCGGAGTTGACATCTTGATGTCACGGGAGATGCGGTGCCACCAGACAGAAAGCCTGGCCTGGGAGCGTGAAGCCTGGGGCAGGGCCGTCACTTGACAGGCACGGACCTTTGGTAGTAAGTGACATTCTCCTCCGGGAGGGGACCTGCTCTGGGAGGACCTGGCCTTTGAACGCTTCTGGGGTCAGCCCTTCCGGGGTCCTCAGGCCCCTGGATACTGTCTGACTCTGAAGTTTCTAGTGGGCTAAACAAAGCCGAGATCAAAATGGCCGAGGGACAAAGGGCCGAACGCCCACCCCGCGCCTGGCGCCGGGAGAGCGGTCCGCTGGGCCGCACGACTTAGAATTAGCCCTCGGCTTTTTGGGCGACGTTTCTTATGCTCTACGGGCCCCTCCCCATCTACTGTCTCATTCGATTTTCACAATAGGCGTCACGTTAACGGAGGACGCTGGGGTTCAAACACAGAAGTACGTTGGGAGCCTGACAGGCGGGAATAAGAAGGTGAGAACAGGAAAAATCCCGACCAGAACCGGCCAGCCCAAGGGCTTCGGAGAGTCCACGCGCTGTCTATTCCAAGTTCACCTCTGCCCTCGCTGTTCCCAGCCGTGTCCACCTGACTGTCCCCACTCATCTGTGCTGCCCCGAGACCCCTGGCGCCATCCGAGTCTGCGGCCCTCGGATGGAAGGCTTGGCCCTGCTGCCCTTCAGCCTGGAGGCCGGAGCATGCGCGGCTCTGTGGGCACAGGTGGACCGGGCAGAACTCATCTCCACGATGCCTAAAGGACGCGCCCCCTCGGCCCTCCCAAGCTCGTAGCGTTCCCTGGGCTCCGTTTAACTCAGCGGAGGTAGACGAGAGGAAGAACTGACAAGTCCTGAGACTGCCAATGGGCGATGAGGATGACGGCGAGTGCGACTTGACCACCTGGGGGCCAGGTGGCGGCGGGGAACCTGGGAGGGCAGGTTTGCGCACGCGCAGAGGGAGACGACCAGCTCAACGTCAGAAGCTCAGAAGCGCTGAGCGCGAGGGGCCCCGGGGCGGAGCCGTCTGGAAGGTAGCCAGATCCGAAGGCGTGAGTTCAGGAGAAAAGTCTAGGCTCACGATCAGAGCGGGCACCGCCAGAAAACGGACGGAAAATAACGCTGTGGGAGTGGACGGGACGCCTCGGGAGCAGGGACGCCCCGCAGAGCGTGTCCCAGGCGGGGTCTTCGGAAGGGGGAAGGGGCCGTAGGGGAGCCGCCCACGGAAGAACCTGCGGGGTGGGGGGCGGCCCGCGTGGGGAAAGGGGGGGGGCTTCGAAAAGGAGGGGGCAGTTGGGAGCGGCGGTGGCTGCCTTTTTTACAGGTTTTTTGGGGTTTTTTTCCCCGCCTTTAGTCTTTATATACACAAAGGGTTTAGAGAACAACAGGCAATTACATCCACATTGTGTTTTCAAAGCGCATTATCCACAACATAGCACATTCGGAAAAATGTGGCATCAGCCTGCTTCTTAGAGGATGAGCTTCCCCTGGCCTCCGCCCTGCCCCCGCCCAGCTCGTCCAGGTAGCAGGTGCTTCTAGAGAGCAGCTGGGTGCAGTGCCGAATTCCAGGGAGCTCAGTGTTCCTACCTGGCACTCTCAAAGGTGGCCGACGCTGTCTTCTCCACCGCCCCGAACCCGACTCCAACAGCGAGACCCTCTGAAACAGACATAAAAAAGTAGGAGAGGTTAGGGATCGTTTTCCAGTAAGCTTCATCACCACCGTGTTAGGTAAAACTGCATCAGGCTGCCAATCACAAAAACATCACAAGGTAGGAGCTTAAACCAGGGGTCGGCAGACGATGACCCTAGGGGGCCAAATCCGGCCCACTGCTTATCTTCCTGTGGCCTACAAGCTAAGAACAACTTTTACATAGCTTTAAGAATCACAGAAAGAATAACATTTCATGGCACATGAAAATTACCTAAGTTTACCATGCACAAGAATAGTTTTATTGGCACACAGCCACGCTCACGTGTTGACAAATTGTCCGTGGCTGGTTTGGGGCTACATCATAGAGATGGGTAGCTGTGAGAGAGACCGCATGGCCCGAAAACCTGAAATAGTAACTATCCAGCTATTTACAGAAAGAGTTTGATGATCCCCGACCTAAACACATAGGGTTTTATTAGTTCTCACAAGAAGTCCCAGGTTGATTGGTGGCCCAATGATGTCACCACAGACATTTGATGAGCCACCTTCAGACAGTAGGCTGTCACGGTCTACCCCGAGATGGTGTGGCTATGGTCCAGCTTGAAGCTTGGGGATGGACAAGACGATTCTCTGAGTCCTCTCCAGCGGGACTCGTGAGCTTGCTAAGTCCACCAGCACCCTGACTATGTGACCGAACGTGGAAGCACAATGCCAGTCTACAAGTGTCTGATGGAGAGGTAGAGGCTATGGGACAAAAAGGACCCGCTCCCGTGGCCTGGGACCAGTGGGGTAGAGGAGTCATGGTAAGCCACTCCATGGTCCATGGGGAGATCCAGCCTCCCTCCAAACAGGAAACAGAGTTAGCGGTACTGGTCGGAATCAAGACCAAGTGCTTAGGGGCCAGGAGGAGCCTCTGCTGTTTAGCGGGAAGAGGGGAAAATCTGATGTTCTTATCTTCTTTCGGGATTCACTCTCTTTGAAATGCCTCTTTTTCATCTTTATGTCCCATTTAGAGTGGGCCAAGGACACCGGGATTGTAATAATGACTCCAGGAGGCACCCAGGGACCAGAGGGCCACTTGGGCTTGTCCTGTGTTAAGGGGGAGGAGCTCGGCCATGATCCAGGCTGGTTCACCTGAAGACCTCGCCAAGGCATAAAGCGTTCCCTTCGCGCTTCCTTCCATCTCCTGGGGGATCTTCTGGGGTGACTGTGGCCGCCGGGGGCTGCTGGTTGAGAATTTGGGATTCTGGTGCCCCACCAAATACCTTCCCATATTTCTCATCATGACTAACCGTGGGACACAGAGTCCTAGGACTTTAGGGGTGAAAGGACACCCCAGAGATCATCTGCCATGGTGCTTGGGCCACTGCCAGACTCAGAAGCCAGGGCTTAGAGGGCGGGTCTTTCCACAACCGGCAGCAGCAGCGTTGAGGCTCTGGGGCCGGCCTCCCAGCACGCATGTCCCACACCACAGCGGGCTGCAGAGAAGCCCTTGAAGCACTCCCTCAAAAAGCTCTTGGTCAACTATGGCCATGCTGCCCTGAACGTGCCCAATCTCGTTCAATCTCGGAAGCTAAGCAGGGTCAGGCCTGGTTAGTACTCGGATGGGAGACCACCGAGGAAGACCATGGTGCCTGTCAGAGCAACCGGAGATTTTTAAAAGCGAGGCTTTAACATTTTATCTCTATCGTTATTTGCTTGGATTCTTCATCAAGCCTGACTCTTCATCCAGCAAGTCTTTCTTCTTAGATGACTCCAGGTCCCAAACGAGGCCTTGTATTCAAGATCTCTGTCTCTCTGCGGTCTTCCTCTTTTGAATGCCAGGCCCTGGGCTAAAAGGCTTACATGCAATATAGGGTAGCGACCATCGCCTCCGCTCTGCGGATGAGAGAGGAAAGGTGGCGGGAGGCTGGGCTGGGCGCCCGGGTGGCCTCCGATGCTGAGGTCTAGGCCCTTCCTTCTCCGCAGCCGGTTCTTCTTCTCTTCCAGAAATGCCCTCCCTGGGTGGAAGCCACAGCCCCGGGGAAGAGTCTGGATACAAGCTCAACATTTTCGGGTTTGCCGGATGCATCTGACGAGTTTCGGGGAAAAGCGGGCAGGCAGGTGTCCCAGGTGAGGCGCCGGAGGCTGGCGAGAGCTGGATTTCGGGACGAGCTGCGGGCCACGAGTCTGCGAGTCTCGGATGTCCTCTGTACGCGGGAGGAGGCAGCCCCGGAATCTCAGGAGCTGCCCACGCCCACAGTCAGGAGAGCAGGAAGCCGGAGGACATCTGGGATGCCTCATCTGGCCACCTGCTGCCTTCCGGGGCTCCGCTGTTCACCGACCCGCTGTTCTCAAGCTGGCTCTGAACCCACGCTGCCGGGACCGTGACCCACTCCACGCCGGGTTTCCAGCGCAAGGTCTCCTGGCCCGCTGGGGAGAGTTTTCAAAGCTAGGAGGGGGGACTAAGGGGTGTTTCCTGAAGAGAGGGGGACAAATCCCTCCCTTTGAAAAAATTTGCTTTGCTAAACCATAAACAACATCTGTTAGGTTCTTTGGTTAAAGATTTCGCTCTAATGAGTCATTTTCATGTAAATGATAGTGCAGCCTAGAGCAACAGGACCTGTAATAATTAGCTAACTAACCCTTTCTATTTATTTAGCGTGCAGCCCCAACACTTCGACTTAAGCAAACCCTCACAACAGCTCTGGGGGGGCGGGGGTTGGGGAGGAGAGAAAGGGTCTGCCCAGTGTGGAGGGACAGGGCCCGGCCTTGACCCCCAGTCTCCCCTTTTCCCCCTACCCCAGTCTGCCGACCTGGGCTGTGGCTTTCTCCCACGTACAGGCAGCTACAGCTGGCATCTGAATCTGCTTCCTGAAGCAGCCTGGACAGAATGAAGGCATTGTCTCTCGGCCCCGCCCTGTAGCTCGGCATCTCCTTGCTTGCCTGCTGCCCCCAGGATGGGAACCACAGCCCGCTGCCCCCAGCGCACAGGCTGGCTGCCCAGGGAGGCAGCCGAGGCTCAGCTGATTCAGAAAGGAGAAGAGGAAAAAGAGGTAATGCCAAAAAAGAATGTAATTGCCACCCCGTCTGAAGGTGGGGAAAAAAAACCCCTCAGAGCTAAACTAATGAGAAACCAAGACAGATCACACACATGGGAAGGAGCATAAATAAGAGAATTAAGGCCGACGCTGAAGATCCACAGATGGCAGAAAGAACCCGCTGGCTGGAAAAGGAGCAGAGGAAAAATGCCAGCTGGCGCTTACACCCCAGGTGTTCCTCCAAGAGCACAGATTAGGAAGGTAATGATGGCAAGACCCAAAGTGACTGGAATAGCATTAGTGAGCCACTGCCACTGCCGTTAACTCAGGTACAAAGAGGGAAAGCAGCCGGGAACCTACGTGAGAAGTCCAGCGGAACGCAGGGCCAGGCGCCGTCCTGGGGACGAACTTGACAGTAAGCGCGAGAGCCGAGCTGGCCCAGCCCAGTCTCCTCCCGCAGCTGGAAGGCGGGTGTGTCTGCCTCTCCCCATCCCTCCTGATTCTCCATCTCTCCACTGGGGAAACTAAAGAGGACCGGGGCTAAAATCCTGGTGTATTATCGGAGGGTCTCCTAAAAACGAAAGGAAAACCGTGCTCTGCTTCCCGGATGAGGCTTCCTCACTACCGGCATCTGCTGTCGGAGGCTGGCCTCGACAGAGCAGGATACTGAGCAGTGTCTCATGCTTTTTACCCACTAGATGCCAATAACGCCATCCATCCCCAGTTGTGCCAAGCAGAAATGTCTCCAGACGCTGTCTCAGGCCCCCTGGGGAAAAAACTGGCCCTGGCCGAGCACAACAGAAATTTCTTTCCCACAGTTCTGAAGGCTGGGAAGTCAAGTTGCCGGCAGATTCAGTGTCTGGTGAGAAGCTGCTCCCTGGTTCAGAGCCGGCACCTCCCTAGGTCCTCACATGACCAAAGGGGGCTGGGAGCTCCCTTGGTGCCTCTTTTATTAGGGCGCTAATCCCATTCGGAGGGCTTCACCCTCGTGACGTGGTCATCTCCAAGGGCCTCACCTCCTGACACCATCACCTTGGGGTTAGGATTTCAGGGAAGGGAGGGGACACAAACATTCGCCCCCTCCCCCAAAAAAACTCTTCATTTTCAGGCTTGATTTCTGCCCCCTGCACCTGCCTACCTGGCCACTGCCACTGAGCCGGGAGACGTGTGACATGCCAGGTACGTGACCCACACTACGGTATGGGTTCCCTGGCCTTCGGCCGACAGGATGGTCACACTCTCTGGCGTAGATGTAGCACAGAGCAGGTGTGATGTCTTTATCCCCACTCCGACCCCGCCGTGTGGCTGAGCCTTCTGGGGAGACTGGCCCCCGACACGCTTCTCCCATCTGTCTTCGGCCTCAGGTGTCTAGCGGGAAGGGAACCAGGAAGATTCTATCACACGTTCATTAAATAAAACATTGGTCCAGCTAGCCAGGTATCTGCCACGGAACCCTGCTGCAGCCTGACGACATCCCTGTTAAGGATGGGAATTAGCAATTTTGGGTTATTTTCTTGAAAAAGCAGTTTGACATGCTTCCCTAACATGGATTACTAACTCTGCTATTCATACTGAGTAAAGTTAGGTGTTGGGAAAGATGAAAAAATAGAGATGCTCCAGAAGAGTTAAATTCAACTCAAATTCTTATCAATATCAATAAAGCCAGGTCTTAGGGTTTCTTAAGAGATATTAATAATTGCAGATTCTCTAATGCGAGTCCCTAATTAAAATAACCACGTCCCTACCCCTGTTTGCAGGCGTGCTTTCCTGGTGGATTTTACTGTGTCCAGTTGGGCTCCGCTTACACGAGGATGGACCCAGAAATGCGCCACGTCCAGTCACTGCTGCCTCCTTCAAGTGGAGCCCAAGCCCAGCGGACAGTGCAGGGGGCACCTCCCCGCTGGCATGGATGAGGTCAGATTAACGGCAGGGGAGGGCATCTCGTTAAACACCCGCATCCAAGAGTCAGTTTCAATTTGCCTTCGGCGATTCGTCTTTTACAACCAGAAGAAGCTCAGATGTCTTCGCTCCCACAGAGAACGCGGAGCTGCCCAGAGCCACGAGCCTGCCCTGCTTCAGGACCAGACTCGCGCCTGCGGCCTGGGTTTGCCCTCCATAAAAACGACTGCCTTGCAGGTACAGGGTCCGATCAGACCGGCAGGGGGCGCCCGACAGGCACCGTGGCCTGCACCCCAAGCCCCGTCCAATCATCTGACCGCTGAGCTGCTTCCCCCACTTCCAAGGGCCCCGGCAGGCGGGGAAGCGTCTTGGTGCTCGGATTGGACAAATTCAAGATGATATTCTGGAAGTCCTGTCGGGTGCAAATCCCTTTGGGGGTTTAGGAAGCACTCGCACCCCAAGAAGCTCTTGCAAACACTAGGAGGCAGGATGATGGACATCAGACAATCACGAGCGTGGCCTGCATGGAACCGTGAGTCCCCACGCGGGCACGTCCTGTGATAGGTGGCAAGGGGGCTCTGAGAATCGGGGGCTGCAGGCCTGCTAAGTGCTGCCCCGACCACCCACCTCCAGGCTGCGCACTGGGCGTGCGCACCCACCATTCACAGGGCTCTGTCTGCCGGAGCCTCGTTTTTTTTGGGGGGGGGGCGGGGGGAGTGCTCTAAGGTGGGAGAAAGTCCCAGGAGGGAGAAGGGCCCTGAGCTGCCCCCCTCCCATCCCATGGCTCCATCCCCACTCTGTTAGGAAGTCGTGGGGGGATTCAGGCGGAGGTGCCGCCCCGCCCAGCCCAGCCGCCTGCAGCTGTGAGCGCGTGCACACGCAGGCGCGCAGGCGCAGCCACCACCTGGCTTCTCGGCTTCTCGTGGCTTCGTGAACAAGGCGCTCTTCTCCATCAAAAGGCTGGGGAGGCGGGGCCAGGCGAAGGTGAGCAGGGGGTGTGTGGGCGGCTCCCTGGCGGTGACGTGCAGGCGTCCCCCGCCCCTCTCCCCCCCCCCCCCCCCCCCCCCCCCCCCCCCCGCCCCACCACTTTGCCGGTTCTGAATGAACTCTGCGGGAACGACAGACCTGCACTAGCCATCATCCCGCCCCGCGGCCCCCGCACCTGCGAGGAAGGACCTGCCCTGCTCAAGGAAGAGAGGTGCCCGGTGGCCAGCCGCCCTGGCTCCTCACCTGGCTGTACCTGCCCACACGCTTCGCGTGGCGTGTCACTAAAGCCTGGACGTGCCTGAACTGGGGACCCTTCAGGGGCGTGGAGGGGCCTATCCACAGTTTTGTAACTCGAGTGGAATTGGGAGCCTAACAAAATTGGGAGGGAAGGATTTTTTTTAACCCCCTTGGAGGACATTTGAATAAGATCCAACTCTGGCGGTTCTTTTAGGGTGACGAATAACCTAAGATACAGGTTCATGTCTCACTCCCCATACTCGACGCCCACCGGAGTCCTTCCGGAAAGCAGGCGAGAAACAGACTTTAATGTCTCAGATCACCGTTATGTTTTGCTACACTGATGGCAGGTGTAGTCCACAGTGCACGGATATAAGTGGGGGTTGGGGGGACACTGTTCTGATCGGGGGCAGGAGCATTTCCCAGGAAGGTTAACAGGGGAAGAAAATGACCGCCTGACCGCTACGTCTCAGTTCAGTGATGCCCAGGTGTGGCCACGGCCTCGATTCGTGAACCCATCCTCCCGGCCACGGCTGACCGAGTACCTGGCCCAGTGGGCCCGAGCAGAGCCGGGGATTTTTAACCAAGCGAGGAGAAGCGGGCCAGGCAGCCACAGGATGGAAAGGTCAGATGTCACTCTCCTGATTCCAAGTCTCGCAGAAGCTGGTCTACAGGAGGAGAGAACGTAGCAGGCATGCGAAGAGAAACGGTGGCGGAGAAAGGAAAGCGTCCGGATCTACGCTCCACTTATCCCGCGAGCCTGAAGCCCAGCCGCGCCCCTGTCCTTTCTGTGGGGACGAGATGTGAGGACATCCTTTCGCTACGTCGTGTTTTCCCTAGACCTTTGTGAGTTCTCGCTCTGCAATTTGCAACCAAAAGACTCACTATTTCAGTCAAACTCTGTCCTAGGCACTATAGGTTTATGATCTAATTTAATCCTTGCCAAATTAAGGTTGCTATTTGTACTTTACAGATAGGTAAAATGGGCAGAGCAGGGTCGAAATGGCCAGGCAACGTTCTCGAAGTCACACACACGCACAACGGTGTTCAGCCGTGCGCGCCTCCCACCTCAAGGCACAGCACGCTGACTCCTTTGTCTGGTTGACCGTCTACCTCCTTTCTTGCGTAGGATCCCAAGAGCTGGGGATGGAGTCGGTGCCAGCAAGAACACCCACGTGGGCACCCCCACTCCGGGAATATTTATGGAATAACCATTAGGTGCTGGACCCTGTGCAGGACATGAGATGCGTGAGACACGGCTCCTCTCTTTAAGTGGCTCATAATCTATAATATTCTTCCAGAGACATAAAATGGAAACTTCTCTCTCTGCTCACAATGTTTAGAGAGATCTTAAGAACAATGTTGAAATACCAGGAAAGCAGGAATTTGGGGAAAGAAGGGAGGTAGGGAGACCGGTCGGGAGGAGGTGGCTGTGTGGGCATAGCGTGGGGGCCAGTTCCGAGCAGGGGCCCTAGGACTGGGGCGGGGTTTGGGTCACGTGACGTTCTATTTTGCTTACTCTGGTGGACTTCAGCTGGGGCATGCACTCTACAGTGCGCGGGTTTTTTTATAGGTTGAGTCAGGACGGGGTGCTGGGAAACAGGTGCCAACGTGGCAGGTGCCAGGGCAGCCGTGTGAGGAAGAGGCGGCGGGGCCCGGGGAAGGGACTCCCGCGGGGGAGGAGCAGGTCCTTCGCCGGAGCAGTGTGCTCCGGATTCTCCCACGGGGGAGGCTGAAGGCGGGTCGCGGAGGGGCCAGGGGCTGCTGAGGGGCCAGGGGCTGCTGAGTGACTGATGGGCAGGCAGTACACACGGAGTGGATTCGCTGGACAAAGGGTTGGTCCATGTTCTGGGCGGGATGGAGCAAGACGGAGCGAGAAAGAGCGAGATTTCTTCACACAACTCAGAACAGCGGGCAAGTTAAAACTTCTGACTTGTTTATTTCTGTAATTTTCCAGTTAATATTTTTAGACCAACTGATGATCGCATTGACCAAAACCCCAGAAAGTAAAACCAAGGATCAGAGCAAACCCCTGCACAGGGGTCCGCTGTTCACTGGGCCCAGCTCCATCCTGGGGCGAGTTATGGGTGGGTGTGGACGGCAGGTGAGGACTGAGTCTTAGGGGGTCAAGGGCATTCCAGAGACAAGGGGTCGGCAAAGCCCGGCCTTCTGTGAGGGCCCAGGAGTCATGGGTATGCGGTTGTGATAGGGTTCCCCCTAAAGGAGTGGGGTGTCATCTCCTCAGACCCCCTGCAACCTTCCCCTCGGCCCCTCAAACACGACCCCTTCTTCAACTAGAGCCAGACAACCAAAACACCCGGGACTCCCCAGCCGCCTGCATCTGACTGGAGGCCACTCACGCTTACTACTGCTGTCGGCGGCTCTTCTGACTTTTGGGGCCCAGCTAGACGGCTGCCTGCTTGGGATGAGGGAAAGGCCTTGACCTCGGACAGTTAAGCGCTTGGTATTTCTAGGGGTTCTCTTGCTCGATCGCGGTTTTCAGGTGGCTGTCGTGTGCCAGGGGCAGGGACAATCACGCCTGAATTTCCAAGGAGAGGATGTACACTGGGAGACAGCTTTCGATGTGATTTAGATCCTCCTCCTCCTCTTCCTCCTCCCACACCTTCCTCCCATCTCCTTCCTTCCCTCCAAAAGGGAAACCAAGGTCCTAGATCAACGTTTTCCAAATGGAGCTTCATGAAGTGCCAGTTACAATTGTAGAGTTCAGTAGTCAAATATTCAGTTGAAGCATCTGCAATTACTGCTATTTAAACTGTCTTTTTTTTTTTTAAACTATAAAACAGCAATTTCAGATAGTCCAGCCTACTGTGCTGTGGAAACCTTGAAGAGCCTTTTCTTGAAGAGTCAGAACCCACTTTCACATTTTAAGGGCTCAGAGAACTCCCCGCAGTAGAGAAACCTGTGCAATTTTGTTTTCCAAATGTGCCTGACAACATCGCCCTTTTATTAGATTAGACACCTGCTAACATCTTGCAGAACCTGTGTTTTCTGGGGCTCGTTTTGAGAAATACTGTCTGGGAGAATTCAAAATAATTAAGAGCTTTCTTAACTTTGAATAAAAGGAAACTCACTCATCCATGTGTCTTACTCACTGATTCAACCCTCGAGGACTTACTGAATGCCAACTCCGTGCCAAGGCGTTCGCTTAGAACTGGGGACATGTTGAAATGAGTGTCCTGACCAAGGGAACGGCACTTGAACGTGGGACGGCCGGAGCTGCACGGAGGAAGAAGGTTTTGAATTGGAGCTTAGTGGAATTTTCTAGGGCCAGGAGCTGCTGGTCAGCGCCCTGCCCCGTGAGGCAGACCCAGTTCGCGCCCGACACCCGGCTCTGTTCTCACGCCTGCCGCCCGGGAGCCCCGAGGCAAACTGCTTATGCCTCGGCTGCGTCCCTGGCCTCTGCCCGTCTTGTCCTCTCCCGTTTACCTTGGTCAAGGTTTATTCGATTTCTTTTGGATCCAGTGCCTGATTTCCTTCGGGCTTGGTGCTTTTGTGCCTTACGCTCTGAAGTTAGGGCCCAACGGGGAGGCCCAGGGCCACCAACCACGGCGTTCTCCACACGACTCTGTCCTCTGTCTTCTGGTCTCTCCCTGAGCCTCGCCGGGCATCTGCCCCTGAAAGTTCCCCATGGCCCAGTGAGGGGCTGTCATAGTGGCTGACCTTTTGGGGATTTCGGAGACAGATAGTGGGGTCTCAGAAACTCAGACTCACAGAAAGGAGAGAGCGCAGCAGAGGGGTGCACTGCTCTGTTCCCTTTGGCTTCCAAATATCACCCCCAACCCTTGATCTTCGTGGGGGTCACTTTGTAGGTGGGCTAGGCTGGGGGGTGAAAAGTGCAGGCATGCTGGGGACACGGGGGTCCCCAGCAGCACACTGCCCGATCTGATACGCTGTTGAATGAAGCACTCAGCAAGTGCATTGGGAGGTCAAGGTGCCAGTCCAGAGGCTCCGATTTCAGGCACATTACCTTTCCACTAACCTCCACTGCCCCCCCAAGGTGCCTGAGAGAGTGGGCCGGGAGCCAAAACGGCAAAGGCGACTTCTCGGATCCGCCACCGACAAAACGCCTGAGGCGGTGGTGGCGGAAGAGCTGTGTCACCCTGGCTCTTAGCCTCAGCGTCTGTGTCTGCCAAGGGGCTGCGGCAAATGCACTCAGCGTTTTCCCGGATGCCGATGGGAGGCGGCAGCAGGCTCCGCGCATAACCGGCTGTCCGTCAGGATTCAGCACTGGGGCTGCTGGACAGTGCCCCGCGAGCACTCAATCCAGGATAACCCGTCTTGCCTCTAACTGCCCCGTGACCTCCCGGCCACTCCTAGCGCTCGCTCGTCTCCTGCTTCCTCCTGAGGGAGCCTCAGCACACACACACCAGGAGATCCGTCCACCAATTACAGGTCAGTCGTCGAAAAAAGAAAAAAAAGAGACCATATAGCCTGTCCCCGATAGAGTCCCACTGTGGAAACACGTCCTTCGGATCTCCAGCTGTGGGGAGCATGGTGACTACAGGACCCATGGCCGCATCCCCCTGCCCTCAGCTACTCCCAGCCCATGAGCAAGTCTGGGGGCGGGGTAGGGATGGGGACAACCTGCGCAGGGCACGGGACTCTTCCCAGAGGACACCTGTGGCTCGAGGACCTCCCTCCACATGCCCCTGAACAAAACGTGCTTGGAACCGTGCTGCCGCCGCGTTTGGGGGTTCCTCCCCCGGCCTTCCTTCCCCCCTTCCTCCCTTTCACAGGTGCCAGGCCTGCATGGCAGGCTGAAAGTCGCCCCTGCCACTTCCTGCCCCGCCCTGCCACTTCCTGCCCCACCCCTGCCACTTCCTGCCCTGCCCCTCCATCCTGAGAGGCATGTCCGCCAACCAATCTCTCGCACACCTGACCCCTTCTTGGCACTCGCTTCTTGGGGGACCTGAGTGACACACCATCACATTGGTTGAAAGAGCAAAACGCCCGATAAATGCCCTAGAGAACACCACACGCACCCGGAACTAGTACTATGCATTTGGAAGAATAACAAAAAAAGGCCTTAAATTTTTTCAGACCTTACGGCTTGCAGCCCACATGACTCATTCAGTAAACGCGTACCAAGCCCCTGCTGATGGCAACCCCATGCAGACCCTACCCTTATGAGGCAGGCTGTAAACCGTAAGGGGTTGTGATAAACACACAGTTTGCTTGTAATTAACGACGCTCAAAATACCAGTCAACGTTACTTGGCATTAACTCCATGCCACGTACTGTTCTATACCTTCAACGTGCTGCTCATCAAAAAAGCCCTGAAAACAGCTGTAACAGCAAGGAACCACAGGCCACCGAGAGGGGCTTGGCCTGTCATGCTGGACAGGAGAAGGGGCGGCGTCACAACACTCCTGCCCTGCAGGCTCACCTCGCAGGGGGCAGGCTGCCTCCTCCCCTGGGAGTCACCTGGCTGGACGGCGGAGCCCGTGGGCGGAGGGGCTCCGTGGTCTGAGGGACTACCTTTAAAGTTTCGTGCAGCCACCTCTGGCTTCACTCCAGATGCCGTCAGGGACGCTCGACAGTGGGTGGTAAAGCACATGGCTCAGGTTCCTAATGAAATAAGACGGAGTGCTAATGTGCCCATCAGCCACGGCTGAGGCTACCTGCGATATAAAACCAGAAAAATCAATGTGCAATTTACAGAGAGAATGATTTTTATCTTTTAGATGTCAAACAATCGGGGGAACTGTAACATCTCACACTGCGTTAATTTTAAAAACGCAATAAACTAGTCATCGGAAAAAAGAAATGGAGATGGTGTCCAAGGCCCGGAGGGAAATAAAGAGCGAGGATGGAGAGTGAGGTCTCGCCCTCGCCCCCAGCCCCCTCCGAACGGGCGGGCACCTCGTCACCACCCAACGCCCCTTTTCCTGCAGAGGGGAGCTCTCTTCCCTTGAGCATCTTCTCTATCTCCACGACCCTGGAAGCCACAAGAATGAGTGTTCGAATCCACCTGTAGAATGGCAGACCCTGCTCAAGAAAACGCTGTCCGTGGTCCTGGCGGAGTCAGGCAATGAATGAGGAAAACCGGAGCCCGTTTGGCGGGGCTCAGCTGAGGGGAGGCAGAGAAAGGGAAGGTACGTGTGGACGCGCCTCAGACTCCCTGTGTCCGGGTTCGTGTTTCGTCCCCACGCTGCAGACCTGCTGCCCACGGCACAGGGCGTGGCTCACGGCGGGCGAATGAGTGAATGAAGCACACGACTGACGTGAACAGAAGGAGTGATCGAAAGGATAGAGGAGAAGGGTCAGGCGAGAGACAAAGGGTCGCATAGTCTTGGATCGCAAAGAGGTGGCGAGAGACGCGATCTCTAGGCGTAACTGGAGTGTCCTGAGATTCACTTGAGGAGAGCCACCTCCTCGCCCTGGACCAGTGTGCTGCTGGGTGGTGCATCGAACAGACAGCGAGAGACCTCTCTCTCCATCACACGTGCGTGCGCTATCCCGGCCTGGTGTCCGCTGCTGTGTGTGCTCGACCTAGCTCCGAGCACCTCGTGACCACTAGCCCAGGACCTCGACAACGTTACCACCGCTGACCTGCAGACCTAGAAAAAACACGGCAGGCTTAGCCACGAACGCGGCAGACACTTCTTCAAGGAGGGGCTGGGGCCGGGGGGCCACACCACCGACCTTCCTCGGAGCTTCTGAATGGGTAGGAGCGGTTCAGCCTGCACGGGGAGGTGCCTAGATTTCCTATCCGCCTGGATGTACACTTAAAAATTTTAGCCAAAGGGCAAGGGATGATATTAACAAGGCCGGAAGTGCTGGTGGGGACAACCTGGAAGGCGAACCTGCTTGGGCTACCCGCTCAGGGCCTCCACGTCTCTTTGGTGGCAAGATGTCACAGAATTATTCCTGGTTTCTGCTGTTCGCTAGGTTAGTCGCCGTCCTCACACTGCACAGTGACCTGGCCATGGAAATGCAAATAAATAAGGGTGCTTGTGTAACAGACAGCTGGAGCCAGAAGTGGGGACCAGACAGGCTCGTGCCCCTTGCAGGAACTTGGGTCGTCTGCACAGGGCAATTGCCACTAAAATCTCTATCTTCTCGCTCCACTGATTTCTGCCTGGCTCCAAAGACATTTATGACTGGGGGAGCTGTGGGTAGCTCGCCTGGCCTCCCCAGAAGGGCTTGGTCGACTCTGGGTAGTAAAAGCATCAGTTTCCAAGCAACCAAATAACAGGTCTTCCCATTTCAGCTCCTTGTTTTGCAAAACAGTAGCTCTAGAACAGCTCGCAATTAAATCGGCCAAAGCTACATCTCTAACCTGAGGCTGCTCAGGTCCCATTAAGACCCTTGTTTCACCCAACGAAGGTACGCAGACCAGTCTGAAGTCATACCTGGTGGGGGACTCCCATCTCCTTAGGGATATAATCAGCCAGGCAGTGACATCATCAACTGCTAACAAATGGGCCATTTTGTGTGTCCCACTCTTTATTAAAAAAAAAAAAATTAAAAGCTTCTTTGAAAAGGAAACAGTGGCATCTGGTCTGAATACCTCCCATCCGCCTGGATCTAGCCATCCACCTGCACCATTTAGGCTAGGTTGTTTTATTATTCTTTCTAAGCCAAAGTCAGGGGTACGCCCCATTAGCCCCAGGCGACTTGGAAATCAGAGAATGCCATCTTCTTACTCTCTTCTGCCCTCTTTCTCTCTCCACCAGGTTCAGGCATTGAGACCCCACGCCACCCCCTTCCTGTTTCACGCTAGATGTAGTCACGCTTGTCTAACTTTAGGGCATTCATTGTCAAGGGAGCAATGGTGCCTGTCTAACAAACAAACAAACAAACAAGCAAACAAACAAACAATGAAAAAGCTCAGGCTAATATCATGAGCTCTCGTTCCTCCCACAACCCCAGACCTGCGCTTTGCTCCCCCTTTTTTCAACAGCTCCACTTCCGGCCCCCCGAGACCCTCCGCTGTGGAGCTCACCCCCGGGGCTGCTTCATCTCTACAACAGCTCGGTCCCTTGCAGCCCAGTCACCAGGTGGCTGAGGTGCCTCAATGGACACTGTCCTTGAGCCAGTCCTTGGACGGGCTGCATCCGAATCGTTTGTGGCCCTCCTCGAATTTACACACCTGGCGGACTCAGTGACATGAGTGAGGCATGCGGGGCGGATTCCAGCGCTGCCCACTGCGGGCGCTGGGGGCCCGGTCCGCAGCACGAGCTGGCGAGGTAAAAAGGTGAGCTCTCTGAGCCCAGCTAGAGCCGATGCAGCAAGAGGCTCTACATCATCACAGCTGCCTCCAGGAAACAGTCTCTCCAAAGGGACGCCGCACCCTGCAAGCCACCGTGATCAGGACGCGCCTCCGCAATGGGTGACGCCGAGGTGCTCAGAACCCTGGGGGACGCCAGTCTGATCAGCACGGTTTTCCCTACGGCTGAGGGTCCGCTCTTCAGTTTCGATATTTTCCTTTATTGTGAAAGAAGCTGTTCTCAAAGGCAATCCTCGTTTTCCCGCATCCTTAATTTAATAATTTAATTTCTGCACCGAGGACTCGGAATCGTCTCAGAGACATTTATGACTGTGTGAGGACATGAAACGCGATGGCCTCAGACATCTGGAGGTGGGGGGGGGGGATGTCAGGTCCTCATTAGAGCTGCCCCCATCTGGTCTGGTCATTGAGGTGGCGTCTGTATGAGTGGCATATGGCCATCGGGTCTATGTCCTCCTCGCTGTCATTGTGGCGTCTGCTTTCTTATCTCACGGCTGCCGGGGGCCCTGTGTAGGTAGAGCGAGACCTCCTCCCTTTCGCGTTTCATTTGGCTATTCTTCCTTACCTAATTAAGGTTAGGGACGCAGATAACCGAATTTCTTAGAACTGGGCATTGATTAAGAAGAAACAGTATCCCGGACCAAGGCATTCTTTATGGGTTGAATAGACGTGGTTCAGGATTTTTCTGATCTCTCTTGTGATTCAGAGGCCTTTTACCCTCTGAATCCTTTGCCATGCTGCCCCGGCCTCATCGAACTGCGTAAGTACCCACTTAACGGGGCAGGGAATGAATTACACCAGCTTCCCGGACAAAAACAAACTGTTCACTTAGTGCCCATCTGTTTCGTTTCCCCAACAGGCAGGGAAAGATTTACAAGGCATTTCGGGGGCTGCTTTAGAGAGCCTCCCCACACCCCCAAATCCTGGGACGTGAAGGTGTCTATGAAATTCTTAGCTGGCTTCGGCTCCTGCAGCGCAAGCGCTGAAGAGAGCGCTTGTCTGACTGTTGCGACCCCATCTCTCCACTCATTGTGACTGCAAGGGAAAGAAAGGCCACCAGCACCTCCATCCTCGCCCGCTCGGCACCTCACCTTCCCGTCTCTACTTGTACCCGGCATGTTCCGTGGTGAAGAACGCCCAAACCCACAACCGCCCGGAGGTGGGGGTCCTCACGGCTCGTGGCCCTGCACTTAAGGGGGTTCCATTGTGGGTCTCCGACAGGGTAAGGAGTGGACAAGGGGCCCACCGACCTGCGGTACACACCCCTTTCGACTCCACGCAGGTGACATCGGCGAAGTGTTTTCCCAGTGACCCCAGGACCACTCACAAGGCCAGCGTGGACCTCTTTCTTGAGGTGGCCAAGTGCTGCCCGCCCTTCCAGTCTGTGCACCCAAGGCTAAACCCTACTTTCAACCCAGATTGTGGACTCCAGCATGAAAAGAAGCAAAAGAGAGTGAGAGCTCTGAGTGGCCAGTCCTGTTCAGAGACAGTAGTGAGGGAAATGGGATTCCCTATAGGGTAAACGTTCAGTTAACCAGGCCTTTTCTGAAAACAGCCCCCAAACAAGACCGACGATAACTGCCCCAGCTTCTCCTCGGAACGCTGACTTTCGACTCCCTGAACTCAGCATAATAAGCGCACCACGAGGACACACGGCTGTCCTGAGAGCCCCAGTGGTTTCGATTTTAGAGCTGACGGTCGGGATGAAAGGAGCGACATTCGCTCGGTGGGTCTTTATCACATGTCTGCCACAAGCCTGGCACTGTACCTGGACCGGGGGGGCATGGGAATGTCTCGGAGCGACCCCTGGACTTTCCGAGGATGGCCTTCTGCCAAGCCCACAGCTGCTCTTCCGCCCTTATCTCGTCTCTACAGTAGATCAGCACCCATTTTTCCCTTAAAGTACTTCCTACGTTGATTTCTTCCTCTACATCCCGCTCGCATCGCCTTGGACCAAGCTCTCATCCCCACCGCGGTCTGGCACGGCCAGTCTTCCCGCTTTCCTGTGCCCCGCCCACACCGCCCGCCCGAGCCAGCGTCAGGTCGGCAGGTCGCAAAGCTGCAGTTACCGGTTCTTCGGGGAAAGCTGTGGAAACACCACGTGCCTCTGCCGGGGTCCCGCCGCCTCCGGGACCTGCCCCCCCATCGCCCCTCCCCTCCCACTCCGTGCCCTCCCCGCCAAGAAAGTCCACCGCGGAGACCCTCTCTCCGCAGACACTCCTGGGGGTGATGGGGTTTTTGTTTTGTTTTAAACTAAAGCCCGTCCTCTCGCTTCTGTCACTTAGGAAATGCTTGACGTTTCCGCCATTTTGTTTTACTTCGTTTTTAATCCAGCCTCATGTTGGGGGCGGAGGGGCAGTGCCATCGTTATTAATAACACTCTCGAAAAAGAGCGAATGCGGGACACTGTTGATTTTAAAGAAAAGGCTTTCGGTACATTTGGTCCTGGGAAGATACTTCGGACTCTCCATCCATCACCAATGGGGAGGAAAAAAGAAGGAAGAGTCTATTTGTAAAAACTCTCACTGCAGTGGGTGGAACTGTGTCTCCCCTTCGCCCCCCAAAGAATATGTCCAAGTGCTGAGCCCCTTTGCCTGTGGATATGGTCTTATCTGGAAAAGGGCTCTTGGCAGATAGAATTAAGGTCAGAATCTCGAGACAGCCCTGGATGAGGATGGACCTGGAATCCCATGACGAGTCCTGCTCAGAGCAGACAAGGGGAACCAGATGCGGGGCACACGGCGGAGGGGGCCACGTGAAGACGGAGGCACAGAGCGGGGTGAGGCGACCACCGGCCAAGGAATGCCGAGAACCGCCGGCAGCCGCCGGAGGCTGGGAGAGGGGCGCGGACTCTCCCTCGGTGTCTCCAGGAACCAGCCCGGCCGACGCTTCGCCGTGGGACCTTTTACCTCCAGAACTGTGAGGCGAGAAGGCCGTCCGGTCGGCGGTGCTGTTACAGCACCCACGGGAAGCCGGCGCACCCGCCCAAGCCCGTAGGGACAGAAGCCGAAGCCATCATTTCGTTAGGAAAAGCAGACAACGGGATCGAGAAAGATGGCGAAAGGAAAGACGCTTCGTTCCACCCAGCGCCCTTCCAGCTGTCACCGAAACTCCCACTCGCTCGCTTGGACGTGGTGGAACCCTAGTCCTGAGACAGGCGACGCGGTCCCGGCTCCGTCGACGGAAGCGAGGCGGACGAGCGGAGCTGCGGACAGACCCCCGCCCGCCCCGCGGGCGTCCCGAACACGCCCCGGCTTCGCGGAGCGGGTCCCGCGGTGGGTCTTGCCCACAGAGTCGCGCCTCCCTCCCAAACTCGCCGCTGTCACCCGTGAAACCGTGCTCCTTCCTGGGCCGCACTGGGAAACCTCCGCTAGCCATCGCCGGCTTTTCAGCCTCCAAAGCAACACGTCGTCAAGAACTGTCCGTTCGTCCAAAACGCCTCCCGGCCGCCTTCCGTCCGTGTAGGCCATCACGGCCCCAGTGGGGACGCCCATCGCCTCGTTCCGGAATGGTGCAGACAGCTTCTGGGCACGCTGCTCTGAGACCGCGCGCTCTAACTACACCCCTCCCCAGGAACCTGCCCCAGCTCCCTGCCACCGCTCCCCTGCGGGGGTTCAAGCCCACTCCTCACCGCCCCTGTCGGCCTTTGCTTTTTTACACCAGACCTTCTGCTCTGCCGCCCCGGAGGACTCTCCGTTCCCGTAAGCTTGGCCTGCTGGAGGACCCCGTCCCGACACGCACATCCGCTCACTCCCATACCTGAGGTTTGGCTTTCGCTGTCCGCCCAGTCCCGGAGGCTCTCCCCACCCCGTGTCTATGAGACCTTCGCACACCGTCCAAGGTCAAGCGTCCAATCCCACTTCTCCCAAGGAGCCTCCTCGGAAACTCCAGACGCCACACTAATCTTGCCCTCTGTCAACTGCCCTAATAAGAACTTTAGCATGCATTCGCCCGTTCTCTTTGATTAACTGACTTGCAGACCTCCACTGAGCCCCAGGCATCCTGCTGATGGGAAGATGAATACCCAGCAGGAACAGGCGGCCTAAGGGGAGGTGGGGGGCAGTGGGGGAGGGCAGGCATGCAAGCACACAGGTGTGAGTTTGGGTACCGAGTGCCAGAGTGAGTTCCAGCCCATAGGGGGAGCGACTGACCCTGCTGAGCAAGGCCACCACCGTCTGTCCAGGGCATTTCACACCTGTGCACCTCTGTGCCGGGCCTCAGGACATGACGTGGAACAGGCTGTAGGATCTCAGTGAAGTCAGAGATCTTCTGATCTTGACGTAGAGCTGTTCCAACCTGCCTGAGGGCGTCTCGGAGGAGGTGGCTTCTGAGCTGGATGTTAGAGGGTGCATAAGAATTTGTCAAGGGAGAAAGATGGGAAGGACCCGGCGGAGAGAGAGTAGCAGTGGAGGTGTGGCTTTTCGTCCCAGCCGGGGATGAAGTGGGAAGCTCCGTGGGGCTGGGAGTGGGGGCCGGGAGACAGGGAGGGGGCTCAGTCAGCACCGTGCTGGGCGGGGCCTCCCGGAATGATGCTCTAGTCTGTCAGGTCCCATCACCGGCCGGTTCACATCCCGTTCACGTCCCAGGAACTGTCGGTTCTTACCGCCGGCCTCCCTCCCGGCTCCCGGCTGGCATATCCAGACGGAACGCTGAACGCCTGCCCCGAGAGCAGCCTCGGGAAGTTCAAAGCCATCGCATCCCAACCAGAACGGCTCATCCTCCTCTCATCCCCCCTCCTTCTCGTGCACTTCCTGTGTCTCCCAAAGCCAACGTCTGCTTGCCTTAGCCGGAAACGGGGGGCATTTTCAGGGATCCCCCCTTTCCTGTTCCCTGAAACAACCAACTAACTGCCAAACCCGATATATGCTGAACCACCCCAGCAGATACCCCAATACCATTCCTCCGGGAGACTGAGTTTATCCCCTCTAAACCCATTCTCTCCTTCCCCGGTGACACGCTTTTTTCAGCTGGGCACAGGTCTGTCGAGTTAGAATGACTTTATTTCTAGCCCCACTCATGGCTGGGAAAAGGCATATAAACTTCATGACATAAATGCGCATCTATCTCACAGAAGCCGCTGTACTGCAGGGGTCTGTACCAGCCACGCGCCCAGCACCCCACCGAACACAGGCCCTGGTCGCCGTTTCTTGGACTGCTGCAACAGCCTCCCGACTAGGCGTCCACGCCTCTCCTCACGATGCCGCCAGAGTGACCGGTGTGACGTGTGCATCGGTGTTTTCCGCTGCCGCCGGGACAAAGGCCCCCTGCTCCCACGCGTGATGGGAGGGGCACTCTGGGACTGGGCACGGCCCGACCGCGTAGCGCTGCTCTCGCTCGGGCGCCGTCCGCCAGCCAGTCCAGACTGCCCGCAGCGGCGGCACGGGCAGGCGCTGCCCGGCGCCCGGCAGACACCACTCGCCGCTCTCCGCACCCCCATGGGACGCTCTCCTGCTCTCTTGACTTTTCGTCCCCACTTAAGCCTCAGCGCAGACGCCTCCGCTTCCAGGAGGCCTTCCCTGACCTCCCCTCCTCAGCCCTCCTCCGCGTTCACCTCTTATCCTGAGCATATGTGCCGCCCCGGTAAAAAGGGCCACGCCGGTTTGAAATCGTCAGTCTGGGAGACTCTTTTCTCCAAAAGCACAGAGAGCATGTCTGACCAGGCTTCATAGCAAAGCACAGTGAACCGGAGAGAGACCGGGGCAGAACCACGGAAGACAGAAGACAAACCTAGCAGGTGTCTGTAAGGAATAACTGGGAAAATGTGATTATCAATGAGATGCGATGCATGAGAGAAAACGGATCAAGGAAAGCACATTTCTCATGGGGGGAAATTGTTTTTTTTTTTTTTTTTCCATTAATGGAAACGGAGATTATAGCAAAGGATGCGGGCTCAGGGTCTGAACATATTGAGTTTAAAGTTTATAGAACAGTCAGATGACTCTACCCAGCCAGATGGCTGGGGGGCAATAAGCAACATGAACTGGAGCCGAAGGGAGAAGTTCAAACTGTAGATATCGATTTGGAAGCTGTCAGCATACAGATGGTCTGAAACCATGGCAACAGGTTAAAATGCCTGAGATGGGGCAGAGCCACAGCACCACGGATCAGATCGAATGGAACGTCGTCAACTTCTCCAAGGCAGGCGGCAGGCCAGCCCGCAGAGGGAAGGGAGCGGGGGGGGTCAGGGAGATTACGTAGCCAGGTCAGAACGAGGACCGAAGAATGAATGGGAACCGAGAATGCACGCATGAGTGTAACCTTCCGAAGAGCTAGGGGGTCTCAGTGCGCCCCCGGCCCCACCTCGGCCAGCGCAGAGAGGTTCTACGGGACGACGGGTCTTTCAGGAGCCAGGGCAGGGCCCCCCCACAATGGCAGGAGGGTTCAAAAGGTGGGAACCGGTGGAGGTGGGAAGGGGAGGATAATCGTGGGTAGGGCGCAAAGCAAAGCAAAGATGAATGAAATGTGCAGAAGTGCTCAGAAGACAAACAAAGCAAAGCGACGATGTCCGAGACAGAGAGTTTGTCGTCAGCCTGTGCGCGAAGCGAGCATAATTAGGATGATCGTCTTCTAGGACACTGAGCTATTCTAGAAACATCTGGAGATGAAAAGACACAAGGAAATCAGATAAGAGCTTGAGGGGAAATTATCATCAAAGATGAAAAGGTAATTAATTCCCTCTTGTTCCTTCCCCTTCCTTTCTTCTTCCTTCCTTCTCTCTTTCTCTTTTCTCCGAGGCAAGAAGAGATGTTTATAGGTTGAAGAGAAGAAACCAGAGAAGAAGAGAGGATGAGGCAAGAGAATAACAGATAAAACTTGAGAGACAGAGACAGAGACAGACAGACATTAATTGAACAAAGATGGCGGGAGAGCCCATGAGTTTGCAGAGGCTCCAGCCCGGCACCGTTTGGGCCCTTCCATCTCTCTGATGAGGAAAGAAGGCTGAAAAATGGACTGTGACCTCCTCTAAGCTCGAAGGTGGAGAGAGGTGAGTGGAGGAGCTTCCACCCACTGCCGCAAAGTTTTTAGAGACGTTGGAGGCACAATCGTCAGTCGGGGAGGAGGTGGGAGCATTTCAGCGGGGATTTAAATGCAGAGCTGCAGGGGGAGAGGAAAGAGCTTGAGAAACCGGCACAAGGATGCTGGGCAAATAGCTTTATTTCTTCCCAAGTGTTTTTCGTGCACTCTCAGTTGAATCTGAAGAGCTTCGAGAGTGAGGTATGAATCTGAATCGCCCTGGTCTTCCCCTGCAGAGATGCTAAATGCCTTTCGCATACACAGCTGTGCAAAAAAATACCTGGGGCCAGAAAAATACATTCGCTTGTCTGGAAATGATCTTTTATGCTCCAAAAAAACGTTTAACGGGATCGGTCAAAGCCCATTCTTCGGACTACTGAACATTCAATCTCTTTACCTCACCGGAAGAGATCGCCTTCCCTCCTCCATGGATCACAACGATCGGAAAGCGGGAGGATGGCCGGAGCACATTCGAAGGGCAGTGAGCACTGTTGGACTTCGGCGGTTTGCCGGGCGGGAAGGCAGGCGTCGGAGCCCGGGCCCCCGGCTGGGATCGACGGAAACGCCACCCTACCCCACCAGCGAACACACGGGGCGCTCCAGCTGAGGCTCCGAGCATGCCAGAACGGCCGATGGAAAGTTCTGTTCTTAGTTAGTACTGTAACTACAGATGCCTTCGGTCCTGGCTTTTCCAGGCAGTTAACCGGCGGCCGGCTCCAGTGAAATTTTTACATTTATCTTCCTGTTTTACTGTACATACCCCAATTTCGAAGGCAAGTGCTCTACACACCCTCCCACATGTGTCTCATTTTAGACACCACGCCTCTCCTTTTCATGAAGATAGAAGTCCTAGATATCAAAGTAAGCCCCTTCTCCATGCCTCAAAATGTTCGATTGGCCCCCAAAACAGAAGATTTCAGGATGAATGCCGGGGTACTTTCTGACATGAGAACGCATCCGGGATGGTCCCCCATGACTGGGGAGCGTGCGCGGTGACTTCCCGGTCTGTCTGAGACCCTTCCTTCTGCGTGGGTAGGAAGCGGGAGGTGCGTAAGGAATGGGGCCGCTGTGGACCGGGGCCCTCGAGGCGGCCTCTGCGCACGGAGTCGACCTGGGTACAGGATACAGGGCCCCTGGTATCGGCTTACCAGTGGCACGACCTCGCGGGGTTCTGAAATGGTCTGCCACGCCGCCAGCTTTCACCACGCATCACTGTTGCCGTGACAACCCGAAGCTTCAAGGCAATTCCCCCCTTTCGGGTTGAAATGTGGGGGTTCTGCGGTCGCTTCCCCTTCGCTTGGATCCCTTTCTCCTAACCAGCCAGACTATAGCACCCTTAGCCAATAACGTCTGTAGACTCATGGGGGTGAAGATAATTTTTAAGATAGCAAAAGTCAAGTACACGGAGACTCCAACTCGGTCCAGCTCAACTCAACTTAGTAGCCGTGTTCCTGGCAAACGCAGTCACTACCTGTTACCCTCCAGGCATGCACCGCCCACCCTCCTGCCCGGGACCCCTGGGCCAGCCCTGCTCTCATGGGCTCTCACCGCGCCACGTCCCTCTCTGCTGTGGGGAGATCTATCGTAATCCAAGATTCACATTTATTTGTATAATTCTTTATTTAATGTCCTTCTCCCCACTGGACTGTAAAACTCCAGGCGGATGGGGACGGCATGTTTCATTACCTGCTGTACTGAGCAGTTGCAGCCTCTGGGCCTGGGAACCCGAGGTCCTTTCCCTGCCGGTTAGACCCAGACTAGCACCCCGGGCTGTTTACTCCACGCTTCCTGGATCCCTCGGCCAGAAATTCCTTGGTCCAGCCCCTTTGCTCGTATCCAGTCTGCATCGACCTCTCCCAACAGGTCTCTGCCAATGCCTCCGCCTGAAATTATCCTTCCTCCTCTTCCCGCGTGTTAACGGCCTTCTCTAAGGATCCCGCGCATCTGAGAACGGCACTACATTGGCATCTGGACAGCGTGCGAGGGCAGCGTTTATCATTTTCTCTTACACGGAAGAGAAAAAGAAGTCAAGGAAGTTGCCCGACTCGACACCACCAGTTAGGAGTCCCGGTCTGTACCTTCCATCTCTCGGTCTTTCAACTCATTTCGCTGTTCTCAATCCCACTTTTTCAGTAGACATGGTCAATAATCTGTCCCCATAAAAGGGAGCATAAGAAAAGACACACATCATTTTGAGAGACAGGAGGGGCCTTGATCACAATGGCCAGGCAAGAGCCTCATTGAAACACTGAGGGAGATGGCCTCAGCCACCAATACGGAATGAGGGGGTAAAACTCCTCCCATCCGAGACGACAGCCGGGGCGCGGACCCCGACCCCCGAAGCTGGGATGGGATGCCGTGTGTTAAGACTGGTCAGGAGGAGACCGTGAGACATAGCCCGAGTGAAAGGGGGCGAAACCACAAGCCGGGCCCGTGAGAACACAGGCGAGACGTTCGGGGCGGGGCCAGCCAGCTCTTCCCGGTCCGTGTTCCCCCGTCTGCACCGAGGACGTCACATTCGCCTGCCCGACCACCCTGTTCTCAGAGCTCGGCCTTCCACTTCTCTCCCGGCTCCTTACGGAGAGAAAGACTTTGAAAGCAGGGGGCACGTTGCACTCCGTGCCACGCCAAGCTTCTCTCCGTGGCTGTCGTTAACCGCACACGACGCACCACGACTCGGAGCCACGGAGGACAGCCACAGAGAACCGGCCACCGCAAAACTCAGGTCAAAGAACGACGTTGGGGCGGAGGGTGTGGGGGGTGAAGAATGGTCTCGTGACCGGATCTGAGGACAGGTAAACTGTCACCGGGGTGAGAACCACCGCGGAAGGAGGACTATCACCTGGAGATAATGACAGTCCTCTGATTCCGCCTTTCGATTCGCTCCAGCAAACAATCACCAGTCACCCGCTGAGCATGGCAGACGGCACGGTTTCAAGGCAGAGAATGGCAATATGATGAAAGGCCACCCTTTCCCTGAAGCGTCTGAATTAACTATAAAAAAACACCTTTTCCATACGAGGAAGCCCATGGGACCTCATTTCCTTACGAGGGAGCCTGTGGCCTCATTTTCCAAGGTGGTGTGATGGCAGTGAGACCGGAAGTGTGGGCCGGGCGGTCAGCCAGTCCCGGAGAAGGGGGAGAGGTCTGTGGTGGGCAGGGAGGGGCCCCTCGCTACGCCGAATACATCATTTATGAACAAGACCAAGCTTCACCTTCTGGGTCTGGTCTGGCACACTTGGAGCTGTTGGTCCAAGGAAGTTCACTTGAATTGGGTTTTCTGGCTTCCCCGGAGGATGGGAGATGGAGCTGGGAAAACCAGGCCTGCTAGGATGCTATGAAAAAATCAGATGCCTTCACGGCCTAGGATGCAAAGTGGGAAGCAGCCGCCCAGTGTGCAAGGGAGGCCGCTTATCTCTGGCCGCACGGCGGAGACGCGGGAACAGCGAACCGGGCAGAGCGTCCGTTTGCTTTTCTCTTCCCGCAGACCAGGGCATCAGGCGCCGCTTGGTGTCAAAGTTTCTCGTGCCCCAAGGAGGACAGGCTGGTACATCCAGGGCCACACGTTTGCTGCCTGTGAAAAAGACTCCATCCTGGTGGCCCACGGTCAAGGTCTCACAAAGAAACACGCAGCATCTACGCCGAGTGCCTGGCCAAGCAGAACCTGGCAGGAAGGAGGGGGCCCTGCTCCCGAGGACAGCCGCGGCCCGCAGGAGGACATGGACAGCGCGTGGCGGCTCGTCTTCCCAGGCCGGCACCGCTCTGAACACCACGGGCCGGCCCGGACCTGCCTCTCCGCACGCTGAGGAAGCAGTGAATTTCTGAGATTCGCGTCACGTTTCCACGCAAAGTTAGTGGGACGCTGAACAGAAGGCAGAAGGGAAGCTGGGAGACAAACAACCGGACCAAGTCCACACGGTCACTGAACCAAGTCGAGGACAGAGCGCGAGCCCCCTCGCTGGTGGATCTGTCCACGACGCTGGTGGCTCTCACGCCGGGCTCCCCAGACCGGCGGGGCCGGCATTACAGAGACTGTTGGAAATGGGAGTTCTTGGGTCCGTCCCGGGCCTCCTGAGTCACACGCTCTGGGAGTGGGGGGCAGCGAAGCCCTCCCGCTCGAGGGTGAAAGCCACTGCACTAGGTCCATAACAGCAGATCACAACAGCAGACGCTTACACAGTGTTTCCTGTGTGCCGGGCACTGTTTTCAAGTGCTTCATAGATCCTATGTCATTCGGCGCTCATGGCAACCCTGTGACGCGGGCGCCACAATAACCTCTCATCTTACACGGAGGGAAGCTGAGGCGCGCAGAGGCGAGGTCATTTTCACATTGTGTTCTGACCACCGCGCGTCGCCCTGGTGACGGCGGAGGGATCCCCCACTCTGACGAGTGTGAGATGGCCCAGCACAGGACACCTGACACTGGACAGATGTCACGGAAGTATTTTAGTCACATATACACACAGCCAGGGCAGGGCCACTTGGGGCTTGTACTTGGGAACAGAGTGAACCCGAAAGGGCTGTGGGAAGCAGGCTCTGCCGTGGGCGCAGGGGGAGGCGGCTCTCGATCCCTCAGGGAGGATGTGCGCGGCTTGCATGATAAGTTCCGCTAGCTGGCCGGGAGGTAAAACCACTGGGCTGAGGACCAGGTGGGCTGCAGCTGGCCTGGCCGATGTCCCCCACCCCACTGGGTTCGGAGAGTGTTATCTGACGAGAGCGAGGAGCTCACAGCTACAACTCTGGGGCCCTGTGAGGCTCAGAGATTTCAGGGCGGCACGAATACTGGCCTCCAGACACAGAAGGTCACATGGTAGGAGGTGACGGAGTCAGGATCTGGACCCAGGTCCACCTGTTCCGGAGGCCACACTGCAGTCTTAATTACCATTCTTTCCTGTCTCTGGCTTGCCACTCATCAAACCGCACCGTACCCCACTGTGGCAACTGCCACAACCTCCCCCACCCCCAGGCCAGTGCACCCGCCCGGTAAGGCAGCAGGCTGGGTCGGGGCTCAGGGAGGCTGTGGACTCCATCCAGGGCAGTGGCTCGTGACGCGTTCATTCCCTCGGCAAAGAGCACTGACTCTTCACCAGGACTGGGCCAGGCGCACAAAGCCAGCGTCGCAACGAGCCGCAAGCTCTCAGCTGAGCAGAGGAAACCGAACGACGGACGGGGCGTCCGGGGGGAGTGACGGCGGCCTCCGCGCCTCGTCTCCGAGGTGCTCGGGCTGCATCCTGCAGGATCTGGTGAGTCGGCAGCGGCCCTCGGGGGAGAACCGCCGAGCAGATCTGCTACTTGAGGAAGATGATGCTGGGGACAGAGTGTGGGGAAAGCTAGAGGGACACAGCGTGCAGCACACTTCCGGACAAGAGGGGATGGCACAGCCCGAGAGAGCGGCAGGATGCTCGCCGATCGGATGCCGATTCCCAGGGTGCCGAGCGAACAGGGGCCGCAGACGGGCCACAGAAGTCACGCGTCAGGAAGCCCTGTAGCGGGGCAGGCGTGCCCAGTTAGCCGCAGGCCCCGCCCCTCCCTACTGTCTTTGGCTAGCTAGCTGGCCTCATTTACGTGAACCGCCTGGTGCACCGAGGCATTTATATTCCTAACCCCTGGAACTGGACAGAATTTCAAACATAATGCATGGGATTTGATGACGAGATGAATTATGAGAATGGATAAGGGAGCCAAAGGATTAAGGGTAATAGATTTCTAACTTTTAAAGGGGAACGTGCCCCTCAGGTGGGCACAGCATTCTGCTCGAATTAATGGAATAAGGTGCACGGTAGTGAGCGACGGGGTAGACAAGCTGCGCTTCTCCGAGATGAAGGCTCGGGCTTGAACCTGGCGGTCGCAGAGCCTGAATCCTACATCCTTCCTCCTCTCACGGCAGGCCCAGCGCACGGGGGAAGGACGGGCTTCAGGCAGGAAGGGGGCGTGAGAGACCCACGGTCTTGGCTCCAACTGGCAACAGCAGCCTTCGAAATCGAGGTCGTTGCGAGCATCCCGCTGCGCCTGAGATTCGCGGGGTCCTCTGGGGAGCGCCTTCACCCATCCCGGGGAAAGGAGACCGCGCCTCGCAGCAGTCAGCACGTGCTGCTCACAGCGGGACGCAACACCCGCCTTCACCCAGGAAGAGGAAATGCACAGGCTCGTGCTTCTACGTGAAGCATGCCTCGAGCCCCCTTCACGCCCCATTACGCCCAAGATGAAATGCGGAATACTTAGGCTGGTCCCCGAGGCCCCGGCGCCCTGACCCCCGCCTACACGGCCAGCTCCGACTCGAGCCACTTCCGCCCCCTTCCCCTCCTGCATCTCATCTCGCCCCTTCCTGTGCCCACTCCGCCCTCAGCCTGGCAAACCTGCCCCCGCAACCGATCGCCTCTTCGCCTGGCCGGCTCCTTCTCTTTCTTCAGGCCTCGCTGGAACATTCACGTCCTCGAGCAAGGGCCCCGTCATCCTCCCAATCTCTCTGCCTCTCCGTGTTAGCCAGCTGTTGCCACGTGAAAAGTTTCCCCCTGCCTGAGCGGCTAAAACAAACATTATCCCGCACAGTTTCCGTGAGTCGGGGCATGGGCAAAGAAAGGCACTGGACGCGTCGGCGGGCGCACTGGACGCGATGGGTGAGCGCCTTCGAAGCCCCGAGGGAGGAGGGTTTCCAGCTGCAGAACAGGATCCTAGACACAGTCGAGTCATCCGGAAGACATCAGTGACGGTGCTTCTCAGATACGCAGGGTACGGGAGGGTTTATCTCCATCACGTTCCATGTTATTTATCTATGGCTGCGTAACGGGTCACTCTAAAACTTTAGTGCCTGTCTCATCTCACGGCTTTGGAGGGTCAGGAGTCTGGGAGCAGCTGAGCTGGGTGGCGCTGGCTCACGGCCTCCCCGAGGCTGCGGTCGGCACGTGGGCTGGGGCCGGACGAGCCGCTTCCGAGCTCGCTCACCTGGCTGTTGGCTGGAGGCTTCGGTTTCTTACCACCTGGGCCTCTCCAAAAGGCTGCTCGTGACACGGCGGCTGGCTTCCCCCGGAGGGAGCGATCCGGGAGAGCGACAGAGGGACCCAGATGGAAGCCACAGGCCTGGCGATCTCATCTTTAGAGCTGCACACCACCGCTCCTGCTCTTCCCCCCTTGTAAGAATTACTAAAGGCAGCATGCCCAAGGGCGGGGAGGGGAATTAGGCTCCACCTCTTGAAGCGGGGATTAGCAAAAAATTTTTGGACAGATTTTTAAAACCACTTCATCCTGCTCGATGGCTCAGTGGTCACGGCATGACACGCTTCGACTTCTTACTGTTGTCACGATGGCAAGCAACTGATTATGCGTGTAACGTGTAGGGTCCTCTGTCTCTCTAAATTCAAGGTTCCATGAAGGCAAGGACTGTCACACGTTCTATTCCTGGTGAATAACACAGCCTCTGGTACATACCAGGGGCTCAAGAAATCGGTCCTGGATGAACGGACACATAACAAACGGAAGGGGAAAGAAGCATGATACCAGAAAATGACAAGAAAGAAGTTGAAATTGGGACGATTTTCACACAATGCAACATTGAGTTATAAAATGCAAATTCCATTCCGAGCAGCACAGCAATCAGCCTCCCTTTCTCCCGACTGCAGCTCAGACACTCTGGCCTGGGAGGAGGGAGCCCCGGGCTGAGCCTCGGGCAGCAAGAAGCTCCCGAGGTTGGCTCGGCAGGCCTCTGATCATAACGGAAAACCTATTTTCCGATATATGAGACGGAGGAGCCTGGAAGTCACATCTCGCTTATTAAATAAGCCTTCCCTCATCGTCCTCTCGGTAGTGAGCGCCGGGCTTCGAATCCACTTGGCCCCATCAGCAGCTCCCAGGGGAGCCCCTGGTGGTTTGCTCCGCCTGCTTCACTTGGGATCGCCCCGCGTGCCCGGGGGCTTGTCGCTCCGCTGCTCCCGGCACCCCTGCTCCAGATTCTTGGAAGTGCACGCTCCCCGTGGAGTCGGGCCGTCCTGAGCAGTTAGAGAGCAGCCTGAGACGAGAGGTGGCCTCCGCGGGCAGAAACTTCCACCTTCCCAAGGGGAAATGCGAGACGAGGGGAGGGCAGGAGGCGGAGGCCCTGGGGAGGGCGCACTGCGTGCAGCGGGACCCCACGCCTTCAAACGCAGCGGCACCGCACTCACTACTGACTTAGCGCTGGCCTTGTGCGAGACACCGTGAGGGCTCAGCACACAGAGACTCGAGTCCTCGATGTCTAAGGTTACGTGGGAAAACCACATACACACACTCGAAGGACAAACGACAATACGATGCAGAGCGGCAGGTGTCACGGGCCAGATCTGCGATTCGCCCGAGGGTGATCGGAACGGAGCCGTCTCCAGCGTGCCTTCACGCCGACCAGCAGGTTCCAAACTGGGACCTGCCCACCAGGAGTGAGCGATCTGACTGAGCACGTGAGACTCACACCCGCGCGGAAGACCGTGATCCAAAGCAGCCCGCGAGACTTTACGATGGTGGAGAATAATAAATAATAAGAACAATACGCCGAGGAAAGCCGAGCCTGCTCTGCTGCTAGGGGCTCTGCAGGCTCAGGATCCACATCTGTAGTACGAGGTGTTACGAGCAAAGGGTAGGATGAGCAATAAGGCAACCTGCCCGGTAGAGGGCACTTGACTGTTTTTCCTTCCATCTTCCAGCAAGGTGGCCGGGAGAGAAGGGAGCTTTAGACGAGGGCCTACAAGATGGGGGGCCCCAATCAATCCAGGGAATACTGGAAGAAAGAGCCAGACAAAGGTTTAGGGAAGGCTAACTTGATCACGGTATACATACTTCATCCAACTGAGTCCCAGGTGGGTGAATCAGTGACTGGGTATAGAAAACTCCAGGTGTAAAATCCTGTTCCCTCAGAACTCGGAGAGCTGGCAGCTCGGGGACTTGAAAGCCTCCTTCCAGCACCGTCTGGCTTGAAGCGCTGCTGTTGAGATGTTTGGTGTGTTTCCGATTCCAAACCATTTCCCAATTTCTGCAAACTCTAACGGTGTCGTTCCAAAGTTTCACGATGACATGTCTTAGCAAGGGTCCCATTTGTATTTATTGGGCTGGCACTCAGGAGGCCGTTCCGGTCTGGAAAATTCACCTACTTCGGTTTGGGGAAATTTTCATCACACCACGTTCAGAATTCCATTTTCTGTTCCTTTCCGGAATGCCGGCCAGCCAGTAGCGGGTCCCACTGGACCCATCTTCTCGTTTCCCACCTTCTTTCCTCGCGTTTTGCATCCTGGTGTCTTTTATTCTATTTTCTTCAGCGATTTCCTGGCCTTCGCCTTTTAATCCCTTGTGCCTTTCAAATCTAGCTGTCTTGCTTTTAATTTCAGAGAGCTCCTTCTTTATCTGATCGTCCCTTTTTTTTATTATTGTCTTTTTTCTCTGTCTGAGGAAATTAATCTTTTTTTTTATTTAATTTAATTTATTTACTTACTTATTTATTTACTGTCTATTTATTTACTTTTGTGGTCAGTGCATTGTTTCTGTTATCCCCAAGTTAGTTTTTGGTATTTATTTTTCATAAGGAAATCATTCCTCAGAAGCCAGGAATGTGGGCTGTGGAATAAAGATCTGAATACTCCCGATACGGATGACACTCGACCCGCGCCCCCCGTCCCCCGCTGGCTGTCCCATCTGCTCCCCGCTCGGCGCCCAGCCCGATGTGACGCCTTAATCTCCCGAGGCTCCCGGGGAGAGAAGGCAGTGCACGTCGGCTGGCTTCTGAGTGGCTTCCCTTCCGCAGGCACTAAGCTTGGGTCCTTCTCCGCTCCAAGTCGATTGACGAGCACGCTTCCATCTGCTTTCCATATTCCAGACATCTGTTGACCTCTCACCGCTCCAGGTCTTTGTCCTAAGAGGTGTTTATTGTCAAGTCCTTACTGTCATCTTAGTGGGATTTGGCGAAGGAGCGGAAATGCATGTGTCGAATCTGCCACATTGAACAGAAGTCTGCTTAACTATTCTAAGCCTCCATATTTTTTTTGTTTTGTTTTGTTTTTCAAGGGAGAAAACACTCGTAAAAATAACCCCCAAGTACTATGGTAAGAAAATGTCTGTCTCAATTCTAAAACAGTACTGACTGGTCTACTAAAGCTAAACATACACCTACCCTATTACCCAGCAATCGCACCCCTAGGTCCCCACGCATACACTAATGAGTACACATGCCCACCAAAACAAAAGCCACTTGTACAAAACATTCACTGTGGTTTTATCCTAAATGCCCTAAAAGGCAAAAGTCCCAGTATCCACCCACAACAGAACAAGCAAAGGGCAGCATACAAATACGACAGAAAACTACATAGCGAAAATTTAAAAATCAGTGAATGCAACACACATGGATGAATCTCAGAGTGGAACGGACCAGGCAGAGAACATCTGGTGTGATTCCACCAAATGATGTTCAAGATCAGGAAGAACCTGTCTGTGGCAAAATAAGCTAGAACGGCAGTTATCTCTTAGAGGAAGTTCCGGCTCGGGAAGGGAATGAAGACGCCTTCGAGATGCTGGAAATGTGTCGCGCTCCGATCTGGACGGCGGTGGCAGGGATGAACAGGTCCATAAAAATTCTCTGAGCTGTATATTGAAGATTTGGCTTCTTATACATGTTATAACATAATTTTTTAAAAAAAGAACATCACTGATTGTTATTTTAAGCTTTGTGGGACAATCTTTTCTAGATAAAAAAAAGGATATTTACAGAAACGCACTGGGATTACAGAAGTAAGGGGAAGGGCCAGGTATCTTTGTGTATCAGACAGAGGTACAGTCACTGAGATGTTGTAACTCAAATACACAGCTCAATTCTTCCTCCCTCTGCTCTGCTGCCAGAGGTGGGATCTTTGGCAAGTCACACTTCCTCTAAGCTTCCATGTCCTCTTAAAATAAAATGGGTAATCTACGTTATCTTCGAGGTCCATCCCAATTCTAAAATTCTTTGCCCACAAGGGAAAAGTCGAGATTCTTTTTTTTTAAAGCAAAAGCTAGTCCATCTCTTTCCTCCTTCCCAATCAGACACAAAGGTTCTTGCTCTTAGCCTCTCACCACTGACCGGATGATGAGCTCTCAGCAGTGGGAGACCCCATCACCCATGTCTTTTGTGCTCGACTAGCTCAGTGAGATGAATCTAGCAGACGCTGTTAGATAAAATAGTCTTATTTTGCCATAAAATAAATTGGATCTAAAGCAAAGTCTTTTATCTATCTATAAAGCTATGAAATTGCATCCACGATAAAAAAACGCTATCAGCAGAGCTGTTTAACAATACAAAGCTCTGGAGAGAGTTACCATCTCTACCAGCCAATTTACTGGGCCCCTAAATAAAGTGCCTTTTCCCCCAGCCCAAACGTTGCCTTAGTAGAAATGATATTGTACCTCTTTTGGCCAGGGGAAAAAAAAAAAAAGAACTAAACATATTACATTTGGAGAGAAAGCTGCTTCCCAAGGTCATCTTAATTTAACCAGAGATCTTATCTTTTCTTTCTTTCTTTTTTTTTTTTTTAAGAGCAGCCAATTTGATGGGCTGGCTGGCTTTTTCCTTTGGCAGATCTTCCGCCATCGTCAAGTTTAACAATCATGGCCATTGTACCCTAGACATTTTGGCTGCTGTTTAAAATCAGAGCAACGATAAAAATTAATGTGAACTTGAGTGATTTAGAATATAGAGTCCAGGTTTGGACACAATCCATTATAAAGATGCCTAAGCGACTCGATTGCATCTGTAAAACCGCAGAGGGAATGGTGAGCCACGCGAGGAGACAATGTGCTTCCGAGCGGCTCAGAAACGTTGCCCGACGTGCGGGGCGGCATGCTGCAGCAGCGGGGACACCACACCGCATCAGGGGACCTGCTTCTGGGCGCATCTCTGCCACGTGGAACCCTGGGCACGTCGCCCAGTTGCTCGATCCGTACAGAGAGCGTATTAGGCTAAACTCATTGCCAAAGTCCCCTTTATATGATGAACTTTACTGTTCTATGATACGCAGATGAAAAATGCAATGATAAACACAAAGCCTGCTTCTCTAGTTTCTTCCCGTGTACGAAAATACTATTGAAAGAGACACTGTGTTTGCCCGAGAGGGGAGGAGATGAGAATTCAGCATCCCTAACTCCATTTTTTTTTTTTTGCAGACAGGAGCACTAGGCTCTTCTTTGAGAAGTTCCCACCAGACTAAGCCAATCAGATTTTTCTCTTCCAGAACTGAACTTTGAGCTGAATGATACAAGGACAGAAAAAATGGCTGTTCTTGGATCATTCTTTGGCCAGCTCTTTGAAGAGACTGTCCATTAGCTCACATGGCAGATTTTGGGGTGCCTTGCTATTGGTCTCCCAAGGCCTGGATAATCCATTATCCATTTGGTTCTCTGAGTGACTTCTTATACTTCTGACAAACTCTTTGCTATGATTAATTTGGCCAGAGCTGACCTCTGTTGCTTGCAACCAAAGAATCCTGACATTTAATTCTTTTCTGGTCCATTGCGGGACCTTAATTTATACATCGAAGTAATAAAACTAAATTCATTTTGAAGCCCTCTAAAAACTAGATTTCCTTAGTCTAATAAGACATCCCTTTCCTCTTAATAAAACAAGCAGAACTATTACACATTCAGAATCATAATCTTAATTTTCTGCTGCGGCAGACTGTACCAGGTTAACCCGGTAAAGCTGCATGATTCTGCACCATGCTGGACCTGACGTAAGTTCAGCCGCACTGAAGCATCCCCCTCTGGAACTAGTTCCGCCTCCTCCGTGATCGTGGATGACGCCAGAGTCCCGTGCGGCTCTTGGCAGCACCCACTCTTCCGAGCGTTCCTGGGGGGGAATGCGGAAGCCGAGGGCCCAGCCGAAAGCCCATTACGGCTGTGGGGCGCGCCTCTGCCAGGAAAGCGATGAGCGTCTGCTTAGCGGGCGGCCAAAAGATACGCCAGAGCTAAGATGTCAAACGTGACTCGAGAAGGAGTAAAATGCCTCCGGTCAAGGCTGCGTGGAAGGGCATCTACATCCCGTCGACCGAAGTCGGTTTCTCTGAGAGCGTGGCTTAGGGGACCCAATTTGAAATGTGTAACGGACGGTGCTGCTTATTCACAGTCGGGGAGGGGTGGTAGGGAGGCTTTGAGAATGACTTTCTTTAAAACACGGACCAAGACATATAATGAAACTGGTCTCGAAACTGTTGCTGAGAAAAACAGCAGGTGTTAGCCGCGCGTCCTAAAACCGCGCTGTCTGACACAGCGGCCGTGCGTGGCCATTTAACTTTAAATTAATTAGAATCAAGCAAGACTGCACATTGAACACGGTGGCGCACGGCTTCCCTATGGGACGCTGCAAGTACTGAACCATCTCAGCTTTGGAAAGTGTCTCACTGGACAGCACGGGCCTGCACGAGGGTGCCCGACACTCTCTGCAGGTCCTTGTGCAGGGCAGTCGCCCACCAAATGGTGCAGCTGCCCATTGGTCCCATGGGGTGAGCAAGGAGGACGACCATACCGAGGACCCCCTCAGAGAGTTCCCAGAGTGTGCCTTGAGGATGAAGGAACTTTCTCCCCGCTCGGGCTGAGAGAGGGGTCACTCCCAGAGATAAGCCTGCAGAGCTTGGCATGGTTCCCTGCTCTCTGGACATCTCTTGGATGAGTCCCCAGGGGAGAAGGTAGCTGGGACAACTCCAGTGGCCAGCTGAGGAGAGGGGGGCGACCCCAGGAGTAGCGGGAACTTCCCCAGGGCACAGGGCGGAGCTGACTGGACACAGGCAATCTAGAAAGGTCCCCCTCTGCGTGGTCTGCTTTCAAGGGCAAATGACTCCGCTGGCATCTGTGTGGAGAGGACCATCGGAGGGCAGAGAGGACTGGCAGATGGTCGTCACAGGGCGACCTGCCCACACCAGTGGATAATGACATGAGGAGGCTCAGAAGAGCCCTCCAAATGAAGACCCCGGGACACAAAGGGTCCACGCTTGAGAATCTGCTTTGAGGACCGTACACTCAAACAGAACTGTACCCTTAGGGAGGGCTTTTGGGTACCTGTCTCCCAAACACAGCCCCCCATCGACACCTTCTTTCTCTCTTCCTTCAATCCTAAAGAATCAGCAAGATGAGCAGGGTAGGGGATTAAAAAAAAAAATGACAAGCAGAAGAGGGACCACTCATTCCTGACCCACTATGGGTTTCTGAGGCCGATCAGAACAGGAGCTGGTGGTGGAGCGGAGACCGCCGTACTCAACGAGAGGCCGACTGCCCACAGTTCTGTGGGCCGAGAGAAGCTCTTAACGGTGGTTGCGCAGTTTCAGAGGGCAGTTATATTTCCAGGACTGTCCTCCTCAGACTGGACTCGAACTCGGGGATCTCTGAGCCTCTAATAGGAGTGAACTCCCGGACATAGCTCTGATCATCGATAGCAACAGAGAGTTGTTTTTTAAAAACATTTCTCAGCTATTTCTTTTGCTTTTCCTTCCCAACCCAGTCCCCTGTGGCAGAGAGGGAAGAAAAAAGGAAAAAAAAAAAAATCAGCCAGGCAAGAGTACATCCAATTCCCTTTCTTAATTAGAAGTAAAACATTTGGAAAGCGGCAGCACACTTGCTTGAAGAGCATTCGCAAATTATCTACGAGAGCAAAACCAGCCTATTAAGGAAAGCAATGGGGGTCGGAGCACATGTTCCAGGCGGAGGAGGAGGACGTCCAGATCTGCAGACGCTCTGTCAATTACGGCTGGGGGCGGGGCGCCTAAGCTCTTCCGCTCCGCGGCTGCCCGTGGAGACGGGGCCGCATGTGAGATTTGACAAACCCCGAGAGTTAACAGCATCGCTATAAAATCCATCATCCCCGACTAACGCTCCAGAATGCCTAATGGATTTTAGGGAAGCGTTTAAATAAATAATCCTTTCCTGGTGGCAGAGATTAGATTTCACAGGCCACGGCCCAGCCCGAGCTTCAGGGGAGAGATACGGAGTACAGAGCCCTTTTTCCAAAAGAAACATTTACTGCTAATCCACTAACAACCAAGTGACTGGCTCCTTCCCAACTCTGGTCTGGGCAAGGAAGTAATTAGCTGGATCGCGAGTGTTTTCCGACTTCGAGCATTCTTAAGAGCCAGTCGTATTCTATCAAGGTGTAGGAATGGCCAACTATGGCAGATCTTGGGGTCTCTCTCCGTGGGAAGGGCTAAGAGCAGGCTGGCACATAGTAAGCGCTCAACAGATATTGGTTATGTTGGTTATGACGACGCTTTACCTCCCAGGACACACCAGAGTAATTCAGTTTCAGTCAGTTCTAACTGTGAAAAGGTTCTTCTTTATTCTGTCCTACGAACCCAAGAACAAGGCGGTCCTTCTGAGACATCAAGTCGTTGGTACCGTATCCTCTTTGTCCACCCTAAAAGGACCAGTCATCTTAGCCAGCATTCTCCTCTTCTAGTTTCTAGCCAGGTGCACCGCGGGTTCTCATCTGCGAGGCCAAGGATGTGGGGCTCTCTCTCTGGGACCTGGGGCAGGGTGCGCACCTCCCAGAGTGGACAAGGGACCCGCACAGATGGAGGAGCCCTGGGAGGAACCAGGTCCCGAGGCTGACTCAGATTCCCGGGCTGACTTCGTGCCTCTCAGGGAGGTGGTGAGCAGCAAATATTTCAATCAACGAATGATTGAATAATTATGTTTCTTACTGATCTAAAACTTGGATTCATTTTCTTGCTCCTGAATATGCTTTTATCACTTGCTTGAAGAGACCTAATTTTGGGACGCTACTTAGGTCCCTGTTTCTGCTCATTTTCATCTCATTAGAGCCCATGAGAATTCCAGCATGTTGATACCTTTCGGTTTAATGACTTAATCGTCACACAAATGACCTGTTCCTATAAATTACCTGTCCCTCACAGCTTCATGTCACCTACAGATTGTCATGACGTCAATATACTCATCTGAGTGATTATTTAGATTATATTTGGCTTGTATTTGTATTACAAGCTTTTAAAAGGCAGGGTACACATACCCATTGTCTGTTCTCCCTGAAAGGAGGATGTTATGGGCTGAACTGTACCCTCCCCCCACATCCCTGTGTCGGAGCCTTAACCCCGGAGCCTCAGAATGTGGGCTTATTTGGACATAGGGTTGCTGCAGATGTACTTAGTGAAGATGAGGCTACACGGGCGGGGGGTGGAGGGGCGGGTCCCTAGTCCAATGTGACTGGTGGCCTTATAAAACAGACGGGCACAGAGGGAAGGCGATGTGAGGACACAGGGCCAGGACAGCCATCTACGAGCCAAGGAGAGGGGCCTGGGACGCACTCCCCCTCGCAGGCTCAGAGGGAAGCCACCCTGCCGACACCTTGATCTTGGCCTTCCGGCCTCCAGACACCGCGAGGCCATACATTTCTGCTCTTTAAGCTGCCCAGTTTGTGACATTTTGTTCAGAAGCCCCAGAGAATTAATACAGAAGGACAGGGACCACATGGCCCTAGGGGGTCCCCTCTCCGCTCTGCATGTTGTCTGGTCACCGGGGGCCATACAAGGCTCTTCCCCATTTCGAGTGGGACAAAACCAACTGTAAGGACGAGAAACAGGGGGGCCGGTGTCTGCAGAGGTTTCGAGAGTCTGGGAACAGAAAGGCCAGCCTGTGACCGTGCACGGCAACTGTGTGAACAAGTCACGCGTGTGCCGACCATGCTTTGGGCCTTGCCGGCCGCCAGGGGGGCCGTTCGGACCATTTCGGAATGCGAGCGGCACAAGTTATCATTTCCATTTTGCAGACGGGAAATCGTAGCCGAGTCAAAAAAAAATCGGCCCAAGGGAACAAAACTAGACCGTGGCCAGCTCTGAACAGGAGCCCAGAGACGAGGACTCGCTGTCAGGTCTATGGGGAGCACAGCACCTCCTGGCCCCCCATGCCGTGCCGCCTGGAACTCCGACCCCCGAGCTCATCCCCGTTGGGCCTCCGTGCGTGCTAACGGTGGGGGGCTCCAGGTGAGGGCAGGTGAGACGGCACGGCCCAGACACACCACCGTCAGTTAACCACAGGTATTCTGAAGCCAGAGAATAAATAGCTCCCGTGCCTCCCATCGGCTCTAGTTAAGAGGGAGGATGACAGATGGGGTAGTTGGGTGACAGGCCGTACGGAGACCCATGACGAAGGTGGGCCCGTTTCCTGTTAGGAGACATAGGTGTAGGAGAAACTGCCCTCTGCACGCACTTGCACGCACACACGCATGCATCCACACGCGCACATGCACGCACACACGACTCCAAGCTCTCAGCACGCTTCTAACATCAGGGGCTACAATTGTTACCGATGATAAAGAAAAAAAACCCTTTACTGGCGGTGGGGAGAAGGGGGCGTTTGGGGTGCCCCTCCTGGCCTGGGCCCCTCCCATGCTTCAGACCGCGACCAATAGTATAGAGAAGACGTGCCATTTTGTGGCTTCGGCACAGAATCCCTTGAGGATGATGACCATGTAAAAGCTTTTTTCCTGAATCACAAAGCCCAGAGCTAACAGAAGGATATCTCGGTGTACTGATCACCGCCATCCGAACCCTGCAAATAATCGGTGATGGAGAACAGAGAAGGGGGTGCCGTCGCTGTGCATCTCCGAAAAGAGCCTCGCGATGCCACGAGAGCAGCAAAGTCGGGATAATAAACGAAAGCGCAGAATTCCATAAAGCTAAGTTGCATAAGAGTGGGTCCTGGCGTCCACATAACTGAAAAAATAAAATAAAATCGGGATCGAAATGGCTGCCTAACTCTGCATCGGCAAGCGCTCACTGACACAAAACTCGACACTTCTGTCGGCTCGGGCACTACCTCGGCTGTGTCTTGGATGATGCACTAATTTGCTTAAAACACAGGCAGAAAAGAAGAGACTTTTCTTTGAGCTGTCAGAACAAAATCCCTTACTCTTCTGTCCAGCAACCCCAAGAAAAACAAGGGAGTATGTGGCTTGGTTTCCATGACAACCTTATCTTCACTCCAGGCACCATCTCCCGTCTCTAAGCAACAGGGCGCTCTTCAGAATTACCGGGAGGTAAAACCTAGCCAGCTTACCCGGAGTCCTCGAGGGCCCCACGAGTCAGGGTAGAGCCACGGGCCCCTCGCAGGGCAGAGCCCAAGGACCAGGAAAAGGTGCGCAGCCCCAAGATCCTCACCACACCCCAAACGCACCCCTCTCCCCACGAGTCTCTGTGCCTGGATTTCCAGCTCTCCACGCTCCCCGCCTTGGCTCGTTCCTCTGTCTTCTGTAGGGCTGGCGACTCAGGTCATCAGCCGGCTTCTCCCACAAGCCCCACTCCCGACGGAAAAGCCCTATGCGGCTCTAGCGTGAAGGGGAGGCCAACCCTTCAAAACAGGGCACGGGAAGGAGAGCTAAGATGCCACTGTGACTATTGACGGGTGGCTTTGCCGGAGAAAAGTATCTGATCAAAAGAGGATGAGAGAACATGCCTGTGTGGACATTTAAGAAGAGTCTGCAACCCCAAAACGGGATTTTTCCCCCTTCCATCAGCATGACCCCACCTCTTCCCGCGCATCTCTGTGCCAGGAAGACAGACACACACGACCCAGAGGAGGAGCGAACGGACCAGGTCTCTGGAAGTGACAGCTCTGAGCTTGAATCGGAGCCAGAGAGAGCTGAGCGCAGGGACGGCTCGGCAGCTCCGGACGCGTTTCTCTGCGGGTCCAGTCGGCAGGACGGCCGCCGCCCCCCCCGCCCCCCGCCTTTAATTCTCAAGCAGGCCGCTGCCCACAGCCGCAGGTGGGCTCGCGTCACCTGTGAAGCGAGGAGGTGGGGCCGGGATGACCGACCTGCCTTCCCGACGCTGGAAACCGCCACGGGAAGAAACTGTCGCACACGCAATCACGCCGTCAAGTTTTTGTCAAACTCGGATAAAAACTACGGATTCTGACTCCCGACCCGCCCTTATCCATGAGTATGGGGAATGTGGCCAGAGCGCTAGAATTCAAAGGCAATTTCCAAACCTCGCTGTCTTCACGAACTCTGAGTTATTTTCTTGCCATTTTTTTTTTTTTTTGGTCCGTAGTCCATCAACAGGGAGGACCTGGTGAGACCCCGCTCCTGTTCCTTGTCCCTCGAATCGAAGGGCATCGGTTCGCTCGCTTTCATTGGAGTGCCATCTGCAATAGCCACTTTGCTGCAGCTGAGAGATCAACAGTCCGCAAGCCTGAGAGTGCAGCCTAAAGATCCACCACGTCAGGGCGCTCCCAGGCTTAGCAGAGATAAAAGTGGGAGGAGGAGCTCGGGGGGGGGGGGGGCGGGGGCAGAAGGAAATGCTCTGCTCCAGTACTCTGTAGGACGTTGGTGCGTGACAAGCTCTGGCACGAGATCCAAGGCAAATGGAAAAGGGACCAAACGCATGCTCCCAACACCCACCACCCAAGGCAGGAGCAGGCAGAACCACCGGCCATGAGGACCAGACCCCAAGGGGATGGGGTGCTGCCCCTTCAGGCAAGTAACAGTCAAACGACACAGACCACGGGGTCATCAGTTCCCCCAACGGCTGCACCACTGCAGAAGTAACTGGTGGTGTGAAGCAGCTTGGAAATCTAGGCGTTGGAGGAAGCGCGGGTCCTTCATGAGCCCCCAGGGGCTTCCACGGGCTGGACTTGGCAGAACTTCCAGCCCCTTGAGTATTCTGTGGAGAGCAACCTGTGTGTTTCCTCTCCCCGACCTTCATGCCGAGTGCATCACCTCTGAATGGATCTCCATGCCAACACGATGGGAAGCAAAAGCAATGGAAGTCGTGGAAGTCAAGTCATGGCACGTCCGTGCTAAGTGGGCAGCTCGGCTGGCGGTCATCACCCCGAAAAGTGAGACGAACCAACAGAGTGCGGAAAAGACCCAGAAGTACATTGAAGTGTCATCTTGCTCACTGTCTTTAATCAGAGAAAGGGAAAGAAGATGGAATTTTGATTTCAGAATTCAGCCTTGGTTAATTGTTATTTGCAGAACACAAGTAACATTTTAATTATTTTCGACTCCGCACCATAACAGCTATCAAGGGAATAGAGACAAAACAGAATAAACAGGGATGTATTCAATACATAATTAACGTGCGCTAAAATTAGCATGTATGAATATGAATGAGCCGGGGGCTATTATAAAGGATGCATCTCAAATGTTATCGACTGATTAAACTCGTGATCTGCTACGGCTTCTGAACAAGCGAGGCCACCTCAGCAGGGGAGACTCGGTGGCACAGGAGATGGTTTCTGGGTAAACTATGCCGCTGGCAAAGGTCATCGTAAAGCCAGCGTGGATCACGCGGGACTCCGGGATTTCCACGTAGGGACCTAACGATGTCTTTGATGCGTGAGATGGCAGCTGCCGGCCCGGCCCGGCCGCAGCAGGAACTGCCCTGCGTGTGGCTTCTCCAGGTGGCAGGACGCGCCTGTAGGTATTTCTCTTTGCAGCCCTGGCCTAAGATGGAGCCGCCTGGCTGGACGGAGCAGCACGGACAAAATTCTGGCAGAAAAGTCAACTCCTGACACAGACCGACCCGCGCCGCACACGCGGAGGTGGCCCAATGCTGCGACTCCGCACTGCCCTCCGGCTGTCTCGCTGCCTCACGGGAAGGAAGAAAAGAGTCTGGTCTCTAGCCGGCGGCCTTGACCCTTCCTGCCTGCCCCTGGGCAGGGCCTCCCTGCTGCCATGGAAACGCTGGCAACCAGTCCCGACAAGCCTGGGTTCAGCTGTGACTCTTTTTGTTTTCATGGTGTTTTTTTTTTTTTTAATAATTTTTTATTTTTCAATTACAGTTGACATACAATATTCCATTAGCTTCAGGTGTACAATATGGTCATTAGACATTTATACAACCCACAAAGTGATCACCGCGTGACGCCGGAGTGACGGAAACATCCCTGATTATACTCCCCGTGCTGGACTCTGCCTCCCCGGGGCTGTTCTGCAGCTACCGACCTTGACCTCTCACGCCCCGCCCCCTCTCACCCATCCCCCCAACCCCTTCACATCTGTCAGAATGCTCTCCATATGAGTTTGCTTCCGTTTTGTTTGTTCATTTATTTTGGGTTTTTTTGTTGTTGTTTTTTAAGATTCCACATATAAGTGAAATCATGTGGTATTTGTCTTTCTCTGTCTGATTTATTTCACTTAGCATAATAACCTCTAGGTCCACCCATGTTGTTGCAGATGGCGAGACCTCGTCCTTTTTCATGGCTGAGTAATATTCCATTTACGTATGTACTTCTTTATCTATTCATCTATTGATGGACACTTAGGTTGCTTCCGTATCTTGGCTCTTGTAAGATAAAGCTGCAATGAACACACGCATGCATATGTCTATTCAGATTAATGTTTTGGGTCTCTTTGAATACCCAGAGGTAGAATTACTGGGTCCTTCTTTGTCTCTTGATATAATCTTCATTTTAAAATATTTTGTCTGGTGATAAGTATTGCTACCCTGGCTTTTTTTTTTTTTTTCCATTCCTATTTTCATGAAATATCTTTTTCCACTCCTTTACTTCCAGTCTGTGTGTATCTTTTGATCTGAAGTGAGGCATCATAAGTAAGGATCTTGTTTTCTTATCCATTCAGCCACCCGATGTCTTTTGATTGGAGGATGTAATCCATTTACGTTTAAAGTGATTATTGCTAGATACGCAGTTATTGCCATTTTATTATCCATATTTTTGGTGTTCCTTTTCTTCTTCTTGAAGAAGCCCCTTTACTATTTCTTATAATACTGGTTTGGTGGTGATGAATTCCTTCAGCTCTTTGTTGTCTAGGACGCTCCTTATCTGTCCTTTGAATCTAAATGATCCCTTTGCTGGGTCATCTCGGTTGCGGGTCCTTGCTTTTTATCGCTTTAAATGTTCCGTGCCAATCCCTTCCGACCTGCAAAGTTTCTCTTGAGAACTCAGCTGACAGGCCTGTGAAAGATCCCTTGTAGGTAACAAACTGTTATTCCCTTGCTGCTTTTAGGATTCCCTCTTTGTCTTTAACCTTTGGCGTTTTAATTATGATGTGTCTTGGTGTGGGCCTATTTGCATTCATCTTTTTTGGGGACTCTGCGCTTCCTAGGCTTGTATGTCTACTTCCTTCTCCAGGTTGGGAAAGTTTTCTGTCATTATTTCTTCAAACAGGTTTTCAATCCTTTGTCTATTCTCTTCTTCTTCTGGTACCTCCATGATGCAAACGATGAAATGACTGAGGTTGTCCGAGACACCCTTGTACCGTTCCCCTTTTTCTGGATTCTTTTTTCGTTTTGCTGCTCTGACTGGGTGTTTTCTGCTACCTGATCTTCCAAATCGCTGACTTGCTCTTCTGCTTCAACTAACATACTGTCGATTCCTCTGAATGCATTCATTTCGGTTCTCGTATTCTTCATTTCTGACTGGTTCTTTTTTACGTTTTCTATCTCTTTGTCGAAATTCTCACTGAGATCATTGAGCATCTTTATAACCAGTGTTTTGCACTCTGCATCTGGTAGATTGCCTGTCTCCAGTTTGTTCAGTTCTTCACAACAGAACTTTGGAGCTTTGTTCTGTTCTTTCACGTGGGACATGTTTGTCTCCTCATTTTGGCTGCTCCCCCGTGTTTGTTTCTATGTATTAGGTAGAGCTGCTATGTCTTCCGGTCTTGGTAGAACGACCTTGCGTAGGAGGTGTCCTGTGGGGCCCAGTGGCGCAGTCTCTCTGGTCACACAGCTGGGTGCTCCAGCTGTGTCCCTTGGATGGGTGGTGTGTGCCCTCCCGTTGTGGTTGAGCCTTGATTGCTGTTGGCACATCAATGGGAGGAATTGTTACTAATTGGTTGTGAGGACTGGCCATGACTACGGTTGGGGAGCTATTGTGCAGCGGTGGACCCTATGGAGCAGGATTCACTTTAGTGGGGCTCTGGTGCCTGCCCAGTCTGCCCTTTGGGTGTGTCCTTTGTGGAAGTGGTTGGGTGCTGCTCTGGTTTGGTTTGAAGCTGGTCATTGGGTGTGTTGGTTCTGGGGCCTCTTGGGAGGGGCTCTGGTGCGGAGTAAGGTCAGCCACCACCGCCTGTGCCCTGGCCAGGACTACTTGGCATGACCTACAAAAGGTTCTGCAGATGGTTGACACTTGTGCCAGGCTTGGGACTGCTTAGCAAGAGGTATGGGGCACGCTGAGGCCAGACGCTGCTTGTTTGGGGTTTGTGAACCTTTAAGAGAGTTTAGGAACGATCACATCTCTTAAAGCAGTAAATATGACTTTTCAACTGCACCAAGCCAAAAGAAAGATCACGCCCTTGCTCTGACAGCCTGCACATGCTATTTTGTGCTCCCGTGACGACTGATTCATGCTGCACGGCATTATAACACGTCGGTGGGTAAACGTCACGTCTTCTGTCGGGCTGGAAGCTCTTTAAAGGCGAGGGCTATCTCTTGTTCTTTATTGTATCTCTTGGAGCATCTGACTAGTGGCTATGAAGCACTTGGAATTTGGCCAGCCTGACTGAGAAATGAGTGATTTTATTCAACTTTAATTCATTTCAGTTTAAATTTGAAAACCGAATAGTAAATTATACCCAATTTTCTTTTGTTTTCGTAGGAGCATATTTCACCTGAACCGTTGAAAATTTAGCATCCAAACTGAGATGCAGCAGAAATGTAAAATATCTCAGTTTTTTTTTTTAATATTGATTCTGTGTTTAAATAATACAATTTGGCTATTTTAGGTTAAATAAAATACATTTAAAAAGTTAATTTTGCATGCTTTTCACTTTTTTTTTTAAAACATACCTAGTAGAGAGTTAATCATTACGTAGGCAGCTTGTACTATGTTTGTTTTGGACAGGGGTAATCTCGACACTCCACACACACAGTCTCCAGAAAGCATCGGTTGACTAGCTGATTGAACACTACAAACAGATTACTTCCTCACTGTTCACCTGCTCTCCAGTCTCCATTAGAACCAGAGAAAAGCATTTTGCAGGCTTACTATCTGGGTTAGAAACATAATCTGCCCAGGAAGCAAAAGGAGAAAAGAAAAAAAAAAAAGACTAGCAATAAAGGAATGAAATCACTTGCGGCAATTAATTAATAACCACCCTCCCTCTTTTGAAATGGATTGACGCACAGCAAGCAATAAGTGAAAACGAGAGGAGAATTCAGATGCCCAGACTGTAAGGATGTGTTTTGTTCTTATTTCCACAGCAAGTGTTGTGCTCCGTGCTCAGTAGCCAAGGGGAGGAAAAAAGTATATACAATAAATTATGAATATTGTTTCCACCAGGGAGGCAGGCTTTTCCAGGCGGTGCCTCATCTTAGTCGGGAACACTGGGTGATGAACTGGGCAATGTCCCCGGCAAGAATTTGACAGTAAACTCCGCCGTGGTTTTCACAGGACAGTTCATGTGCTTTCTTCCCCATCTGAGTCGAGTCAGAAGACGCTGCTGTGGGAGAGAGGCTAAGCTGACAGACCAGTATGGCGCCTTGCTTGGGGGAGGGGGCAGGGGCGGGTCTGTTGGCACATAACATACACGGAGGACCCAGAGGAGAAGATGGCGAGCGCGTCACTGGAGCGGCTTGTTCCATCGCCTCCTCTGTCCCCCAGGGACAGACAGGGTGCCGAGCCTGCCGCAGAGTTCCCCTGCACGGGCTCCCCCCAGCCCCTGCTGCCCCCCGCCCCGCCTTGAGGAGTCAGAAACCAGTTAGAACCGGAGGGACAAGGAGGTTGCCACAGGAATCACTCTGTACCACCCTTAATTTACCTAAAAACTATTGGATAATTCTGATACTTAAAGCATTTCATTGGTGACATATTTGTGCCACCGAACAGACGTTTCTGCGATAATGGAATTTTCCGTGGCTACGCTGTCCAACGTGGCAGCCACGAGCTGTATGTGGCTATTCAGCAGGTGACCGGTGGCTTACCTCTGAGGATCTAAGTTGTGCATTTTATTTAATTCCGATAAGCAAATAGTAGAGCGTTTAATGAATGGCCCCAGGATCCAAGCCCTACCCCGCTTTCTGACCCTAAAGCCTGTGCTTGTCCATGCGTCTAGGAGCTGCTGTATTGGATCCAAAAGGCCCTACTAAAACCATGTTCTAGCCAATACGTCCCTGGCCATAGCACAAGGACCAAAGGAAGTTACTAGAAACTCTGAGTCCTAATACAAAAACCTGTTCGAGGTCTCTTGCTTTAATTTGTTTTTCTTTCATTTATATAATAGGTTGGAGGATGACATAATCTAGTCGATGTGGAAATGAGCCTTGATTCTAACCCTAGTCTTTGTGAAGCCTTAGAACGCTGCTCGATCGGAAGGCCAGCGAGCAGGACACGGCCCCTGTGTGTCTGGGGCCTGAGCCGCAGGTTAATGGCGAATCTCAGCGGTGCGTGCCGCTTTTTTTTGTGATCAGTCAGGGAACCCAGAATGGTGATTTCACTCTCCGGGCATCCGTGCCCCAGAGAGTGAAATCACCACATTCAAGCCCAACAGCGTGATCCAGGCATGTGCTACCAGCGTCTGCGGCAGCGTGTACCAGGGACGGGATCTGCTGAGCGAAATGTCATCCCAGACAGGAGCCTGAGCTAATTATAACGTCAGGCTTCCAGCTGAGCTACAGATAATTAAAGGAGAATGTTACAGTGTTTCCAAACTCCTGGAGGAAATGAAAAGCATCTTCACAAGTAACCCGCTGGAGGCGAAAAGTCAAGAGCTGAGACGTTCCCACTCGAGATGGCCGAGGCCACAGAGGCCAGGACCGAATGGTCTTGAAAGAGCAAAGTGAAGTGAAGACAAAGTAGGCGGGGGAGGGGCACGGGGGAGGGGGTGCCCGTGTTTTAGCTCCTACTGTGTTCCGGGCATCGTGACATGCTCTTCGGAGCAGGTAACACAGTGAGCGTCCCTGCTTCTTGCCATCACTGTCATCTCACTTAATACTGAACCGTGAGGTAGATATCACCTCTGTTTTACAGCTGTGAAACCCGAGACCCCCACTCTTGGCTAATAAAGTATTTGGTGGCTCCAGGAGCCAAGCCTTGGCCTTTCTGACTCGAAATCCTGGGCTCGTCCCATCTCTCCACGTCACCTTCCTTGATGAGGTTAAAGGTCGAGGGTCCGCTTGGGTCCCGGACCGTCCTCCCTTGGTGGCAGTGACGGGGGTGGGGGGTGTGGGGGCTGCTCCTTCCGCGCTATCTGCAGGGAGCCCACAGTGGCGGGCCCCGTGTGGCGATGAGGCTCTGGCTGAGGTCCCCCCACCTGCATCTTCTCACTGAACAGAGCCCGTTGCCTCCGGAGTGATCATCACACTGACAGGCCGGGGTGGTGCCGTATTCGTGGACACTGAACGTGACGAGCTTCCAAAGGCGAGAAGCAGCTCCCGAACGTCCCTGCAGCCATCTCTGAAAGCACCTGTGGCCCGCTGGACGAAAAGAAGCAAGCCACGCCAGCAAGAAGTGGACCCGCGGCAACGTGGAGGTGGACCGCACCTGCTCCGCCTGCTCCTGCGACCTCGAGCTTGGTCTCTAACCGCTCCGGGCCTCAGTTTCTAAGACGCAAATATCTAAATCATCTACTACGTGGAGCGCTCCATGTCTGGGACTCTGAAAGTACTTGGCGGCCTCTAGTATTGCCAGTGTATTTTATTACCGCCAGTGACTTGTGGCTTTGAGCGGGGCTGGGCTTACTCCTCAACGGAGCCTCGTTTTCTCCCAGCTTCTGGAAGCAGAGGAATGGGAATTGGAGGCTGTTGCATCCCTGTTTCCCCTGGAAACGTTCAGGCCCAATAACAGAATTTCCTATTCGGTCTTTGTCCCAGGACAAGGAAGAGTCGCTGAGTTCTTCTTTCTGGCTATTAGCTCCTCCTTGCAAATTCCAAGTGCCACCGCTCCAAAGTCACCCCTGCAACATGTGGAGACCACAGTACGGTACCGTGCACACACGCACAGGCTCACACTACCGACAACCCCCAGACCTGTAAATGCTGCCCTTCGGGACACAGGAGACTTTGCAGGTGTGATCGTCCTGGATTATCTGGGGATGGGGTGAGCCCTAACTGCAGCCACAAGAATCTTTATGAGAAGGCAGACTGGCATTAGGTGGCTGCAAGGCCAGGAAGGCCAGCAGCCTCTAGAAGCTGGAAGAGGCAGGGACCAGACTCTCCCCTAGGCCCTGCCAATACTGTGACTTTAGCTGGATGAAAACGATTTCAGACTGCTGGCTCCTAGAACCATAGAGAATGAACCGAGTCATGTTAAACCACTGAATTTGTGACAAGCTGTTACAGCAGCCAGAGCAAACTAATACGATCCTATATTCTCACTCCAACCTGTAACTAAAACAACCCCAATGAGGTTATCTCAGGCATAAAGGAAGCACTGTAACTTCTACACTTGTTTGCGTGTGTTTGGGGTTGGGATGTTGAGGTGATTAGGTTATAGACATCTCCCTGCCAAAAAAACATACTTTTATCTACTCGCACGAGTCATAAATAGTCATTACAGAAAAGCAGAGCTATAAATCTCACAAAAACGAGAAAATAAAATCAGCCATAAATCCCAGGAATAACTGACCGCTGTTTAATATTTTAGTGTGTAAATTTGTATGATTCTGTTCCCTGAAACAAAACCGTTCCTGATGAAAACTTCAAGCGTTTCATTTAAAGAATGAAACGTGGCCTATCAGGGGCCATCAGGGAAGGCGAGACAAATGGTCAAAGTCAGCTGCCGTGCTGTCGTGGACACACGCGCTCCCTCGGTCACGGCGACCGCCAGCCAAGTGGACTGGATGCCTGACTCTAATCAGAGAAAAATAAACAGCGGGAGACTCACCCGCCTCTTCTTCCGTGCACCTTTGTAAATCATTTCAGGCGCAAAAGCAAGCCCACCGTACCATGGAGACTCGCAGAAGCTCAGCGCCGTCCCTCGGCCCACCTGGCGAGACGTGTGACTCCCAGGTGGTCTCTCGCACCCTCGCGTGGAGGTTAGGTAACAACAGGCACCAGTCCCCGCAGGCGCTCAGATATCTGCTGCTCTTCAATACCAATTATACCATGGATCCAAAAAAGAAGATGGCATGGAGCCTCTCGCAAGAAGCTGCAGGTAGTGAAGAGGAATTTTTACTCAAAAGACTGACCTTGTAATCAGCTCTTTGTTCTGGGTCTGTAGATAGTCTTGCCATACAGGCTGTAGGGCAGGGTGACCTCAAAATTAACTAACCCTTTTGCTTGTTCTGTCTAAATAACAAATGGAACTGCCTGCAACCCACAGCGACACCCACGCTCTGTAACCATCTAAGGACAAATTAACCAATCATCCCATGCCAACTAAGCCCTACAAAAGCAAAGTTGCCACTGAGCCCGGGGCCCAGACCTTCAGAGCACTAGCTCCTCTGGAACTGCTGGCACAATAAACCTGAGTTCTCCAACTCTCCGAGTGCTGCTTGGTTTCTCACTGGTCTGAATTTTGCAACATTTCTGCAACACCGGGGGAAACAAACACATTTAAATAATTGCCATTCTTCAATGAGCGCTAACTATCATCAGAGAAGCAGACACGAGATACAGTGAGGTGTCAGGGAGGAAAGCGTGACTGACATTAAGTAAATGACACTAATGACGTACTATCTGTATTATGTCCCACAGCCTCATCCAATACCAGGGTTGGAAGGCACCGAAATGATAGTTTAACACACACACCGCCCCCGACACCTCAATTTTCAAACAGAGTAGGGTTTGAACGAGATCACCTCTAGAATCCCTTTAAGCTCCAAATCTAACCTTCTCATGAATGAAACGACGTAGAGTGCCCCGTTGAGACCATGAACTACTCACGAAGAGAGCCAAGTAGTGACGGGACAGCGAGCTGACCTGCGATTCCCCGCAGACACCCAAGGGAGCCCGTCCTCCTCAGGCGCAGAGTCCCTGGGAGGCTCAGAGCCCTTCCGTCCACATGGCCTCGCAAGGAAAGGACTTTAAGAGACAGTGTGCTCGGTCTGGGTTGCTTTCATAGAAAATGTGTCACGTCCTTAGGACAGCACTTTCCAAGGGACCGGAGTGCCCCAGCCCATCGCCCAGGAGGAGGGTGGAGTGAGGGGACAGCAGCCCGGTCGGGAGCGTCTGCAGGCACCACGTGTGGCCCCCGTGGGCGGTCACCACGCCTTCCCGCAATGCGCAAACTGCCTGCGTGCCTGGACGTTCGCTTCTGGAAAGCGGGGGTTCCTTCCTGCCCTAGCGCTGTGGACGGGCGGTCTCCACGAGGCCTGAGCACGCCCGAAACCGCCTGCACGCCGCCGCGCGGGCGACCTTCTGCTCTGGGAGAGGCCGCGGCTCCTACCGCGCGCTCCAGGACCGCGAGCCACGGGAGACCAGGCGCGCGTCGGTCCTCACGCGTGTGAATCCACTGCAAACCCAAGTGCCCTGGGCGTGCGCACGTGCCCATGCCTGTGCCCTCACACTCCAGAAACCTCCAGCAGGCGGGACTCTCGCTAACAAGCTTTCCTTTTCACTTCCACGCTAAAAAAAAAGGAATTTTCGAAATGTCATTCCCAGCACCAGCAAAGACAAAAAAAAAAAAAAAAACAACTTCAAAAACGATCAATTATCCATTGAGTCCCTGTGAAGTCTATCTTAAAACCCAAAGTCCCAGGGAATGTCAGTGCTCTTGTTAAATTTTTAATAAACTATACAGGAGAATGTTAGAGAAGAGAGCTTTTCAAAGGTAAGCGGGTGACAGGTGAGCTCTTGAAACGGTTCTCATCCAAGGGCGTGAGGCTGCGAGGTGTAACCGCAGGTCAGAGAGCGTCTTTTCAGACCAGAGTTAGGGGGGTGGGGGGGGGTCTCTGGTGACACGTCTAGCTGTACATAGACTCTTGGTGACCTCGTCCACGCCCTGGGCTTTGATAACATTTACACGCGCCTGATGCACAAAGCTATGCCTCCAGTGCAGACTCTGCTCCCTAACTCCAAACTGACCCACCCAGCTGCCTCTCAGCGCCTCCACTTGGGTGTCTGACCACAGCCAGACCTCAGAGTCCGAAACTGAGTTCCTGATACGCCCACTAAAAGCTGCCCCACCTGCAGCCTTCCCCACCTAGCTGATGGGGACTCCATCTTTGCAAGCTGGTCAGCCCTGAAACCTCCTGGCCCTTCAGCTCCTCTCGTCCGCACATACCCCGCAGCCAGTCCCCAGCGAATCCCACTGGCGCCTCCTTCAACAGATACCAGAAACGGAGGCCTTCTCAGCACCTCCACCCCGGTCCGAGCCACCTCCGTGTCCACCCGGACTCCTGCAGTGGCGTCCTCACGGGGCTCCCTGCCTCTTCCCTCACCCCTCCTAAGTCCAGTCTGAATTCGGCACAAGTCGAATCGCATGCTTCTCTGCTTAAGACCCTGGAGTGGCTCAATTCCCACGGTGGAGAAATGAAAAATTCTTACAACGCACCTGCGTGCTGCCCGGGGCAGGGCTGACCTCCCTGCCCCCACCTTTCACTGTCGCCCTCTGACTTCTGGATGCCCCGCTGGGTGCTTCTGCCTCAGGGCCTTTGCCCTGGCCACTCCCGCTGCCTGAACACACGCTCCCCCAGAGATCAGCACGGCTGACTCGAATGCGAGGCGGTCTCGGTGAGACCCAGCCTGACCGAGCTACTGAAAATCGCAGTTCCTTTCTATAGCACGTTCCCCTCCTCTGCTCCTTTTCTTCTTCCTGGTGCTCAACACCCTCTAACACAACATGTATTTCACTTATTATTATTATGTTCCTTGTCCACCCCCCCTGCTCTGATGCCAGTTACCCAAGGCCAGGAATCTTGGTCTGTTTTTATGACGGTTTTAACTCAAGTACCTAGAACGCATTATAAGAACGTAATTCATAAAGGCAAGACCACGAAAAAAATGTCCCCTCGGGCCTCTTGCTCCAGGCAAGACTGCTGCTCCCATCGACTGAGCTGGTGACCACCACCACACACTCCTCATGAAGACGGCTCAGCTGAGAGTCCTGTGAGCCACTCGGTCCTCATTTCAAAAGATACGTTTGCACTCACAATAAAAAGACACTCGGCTGAACTTGGACTTGGAGACGGCAAAGGTCCAGAAGAGGGTCTCTTGTCAGGGCCTCTCGTCTGCAGTCAGAGGGTCTCCCAGGAGTCAATAAACAATCAAGAGGGTGTACCCTAACTCTCCCTGACCTGTCAAAACGAGTTAGGGACAATTCCAGTTGAGCGCGTGGGAACACAGTAGGGCAGTGGCAGCTGGGTATGAGGGCACGTCCGTCCGAGGAAAGCTCATTCAAGGGTCCTCAGAGCCCATTGCTACGAAATCCGGATCTTTTTTTTTTTGCTCTGCAGGGAGAAAGAGAATCCCCAAACAAGCCAGAATAGTTATCTTATGTCACTCAAAAATCCACTGAACAAACCTTTATTCTTTTTCAACTGGTTAAACAAGGAGTCTCGAATGGCAGAAAGACAGCTACTGTTATGACCCTCAAAGACAGCAAAAGTAGCATCTTCTCTAATGATTAGCTTTCAACAAGTAGAAGGCAGAAGTTTTCAAGAGCCCTTGGTCCTTCTATGAGCCTTTAAGATATTGGAAGTGCGACTAGACTTTCCACCGGGGCTAATCCGCTGTGGTCAGCTTTGTGTATTGGGGTCCCACATAAGACTTCATCTCAAGGCATACTCAATGGCAAGCTCTAGAAAACTGACCAAAGGAATTTACTCATCACCCAAAGATGAAGGGCTAAGAGGAAGTAAGAGAGAAACAGATTCTGAAGAAAAATATTGGTAAACTAGCCTGTATAATCAGATAATAGAAATTCCTAAGATCAGGATAGAAATAATACTGAGTTACCCGCTGAGGAACAGACTCGGCTTGGCTGTGGCCTTTGCTTCCACGGTGTGAAGCCAGAAGATAATGCAGTGACATCTATAAGTGCTTCGAGGAGAAATACGTGCCCCTAGCCAGCCCTGTCCAGCCACGCCGCTGCTCTGTAATAGGGTAACAGGTTGACATCATGAACTCTGCAAGGACTCAGGTAATCCATCACCTGCAGATGCTCCCTCAGCAACGTGATTACTCAAACTCTAGTTCCGGAACAATGAAAAATGGATCGAGACATTTAAGAACTCAAGTCACAACTGGAAAGGAGGCCTACGCTCCTATTAAAGCTAAAAACAACTGTCGTATTTCAAATGCTCATACGGCCCAAACACTGCACTAAAATCTGTACACACACACACACACACACACACGCACACACACACACAGAGCACCTTATTTAATTATCAACTTAAGTGTAGTTTATTTAGTAAATAATATCCCTATTATCTCGGTGGTAGCATCCCCATTTCATAGATGAGAAAAACTAAGTGAACCTCAAGGGACTTGTCAAGATAAACTAGTGAGTGAGCATTAGAGCTGACATTCCAAAACGTAACCCAAGGACTTCCTCACTCTCCTCCGATCTATCTTGTTTTATAATACCTTTATTCTTTTTTATTCTTACCTGTGTTTTCTAGTTACAGTAAACGAAACATGTTTTTTGAACTAGAACACCAATATATTCCTTCTCAACTAAAATAAATCCAAAGACATAAAACAAATTCCTCCAAAATGCTGAAAAGGAAAGGACTGGTCAGGGCATTTCGGAAAGACATCCCGCATAAAGCAAGCACGTAAGACAAATAGCAGTGTTAAACCACGTTAAATTCAGTATTCTATAGTGTGTTAAGCAGAACCAGAGGTACCCCGTGTTTGTGAAAGGCGTACCCCACAGCAATCCCGCAACAGTCATGAAGTTACGATCCAAATGACCTGGCATCAAGCATGTAAAGAAAGGAACTCATTGATAGAAATAGTAATTGACGTAATTGACGTAACTGGAATGGGAAGTTTTAACATATGATACTCAATCTAGAACAAGTAACCCCAAAAAACCAAGTCGAGAAAGATTCACACTTCTTCCCCCCGCTCGCCTCAAAAAGACGCACCGCATGGCGATCGCCCACCCCCCTTTCCAGCCAGGCAGCTGAGCGGGACGGTGGCTTCACCTTCGGGCAGGTGGCGGGACTGCTGGGGACAAGGCCTCACCTGGAATGTTGTGTATGGTGATGGCCAAGATGAGCAGGGCGATTCTCCTCCAGCTGCTGCCCCCAGGCACCGTCAGGCCCCCTCGAGACGGCAGCGGGGCGGCAGGGTCCTCTGGAAGGTCAGCGGCCGCCGCCCTCTTCCTCTGATACGCCTCGCCATTCTCACTCTTGTCTGGGCAAAAAGAGTAGGAAGAGAAGAGTCGTTGGAAAATGAGTGTGTTGGTGTCTGGGCAGGCGGCGGCGGCAGGAAGCTTTCAGGAGGGGGATGTGACCTACTTCCCAGCTTCCTAATGGACCACGTATCCATCCATCCACCCTTCCTTCCTTCCTTCCTTCCTTCCTTCCTTCCTTCCTTCCTTCCTTCCTTCCTCCCTCCCTCCCTCCCTCCCTCCTTCCCTCCATTCATTTAGCAAACATGCACTAATAGACATTCGGTATCCAATGTACAGTTAGTAAAAAGGGTAAAAAAGATGAAAACGGGGTACACCAGCAATGCCTGTTTAAGAGAAGCAATATTGAGTAGCCATCAGCTGTGTGGTGGTAACCAAGCCGTGTAACCTCTCTGTGCCTCAGTTTCCTGATTCACACAATGGGGTAACAGTACCTACCCATGGGGCTTTGTGAGGATTAAACGGGAGACTGAAAGTGATTAGACTGCACTAAGCGCTGTGGGTAGCCTGTGGCTGTGGTCACATAGCCCTACAAAACTACATCATGGCGGATAAAGCTCTCCTGGCCACACCAACTGATGGGGAATGGGTTCTAATGCCAGACCCAGACGATTGGAGTCTCTCCTCAGGGATGAGGGATGAGGGACTGGAACGGGGAAGGACCCGGTGAGTCGAGTTGGGGTTCTGGATCCAAAAGGGGCAGCCATGATGCACCATGCCAGATGGAACAAGGAAGCAGCCTGACAGACAGACAGATGGAAGCAGATACACACAGACAAGCAGAGATGGGAAATCATGCAGCCAGACGGACGGACAGACGGATGGATGGCAGCCTGGGTGCCGCAGGGCATTCTGACCCGCATGGGCTCACTACGGTACCCAGGCTTGAATTTCACGAACCCTCCTTTTTTAAAGACTTGGGTGTATATTTGAAGGATATCATTTCTTAGGACCAGATTGTCCCAAATACCCTGGTCTCCTGGGTCCTTTGTTCATTCCTAAGGGAGGTAAAATGTGTGGATCTCTCCCAAACAGGGGACATGATTCTCACCCCAACACACTGTATCACAGAGCGAAAGCAGACAGGGGCCTAGCGGGCGTAGGCCAAGAGGCCACAAGCGAACCCTGCTGCCTAGGTCAGTACCCGCCCCCTCCCCGACTTTCTCCCCTGTGACCTGAAAGGCCCTGAAGTCTCTAAATCAGTGGCTCAAAGCCATTTTGGATCAACAACCGCTTTTGAAAGTACAGTGGAAGTTACAACCTTGTCTCCAGCAAAACAAACAAAAACACTGACAAATAATTTTAAAATAATTTTCGAATCGTTATAGATTCAAAGACCTCAGATCGAGATCATCTGTCTGGATAAATGCCACGCGAATCTCTGTTTTCACAACCCACGGGCCCAGCCCCACCAAGAACATAGGATGTTTGCCGTCCCTGTGACAATGTGACCGGCCAAACCTCATAAGCCCACTGATGCAAGCTCTAGCCTCTGCTGAGTAACAGCTACACTAATTAACAGATCACCAGCCGCCGAGAGCTTTGAAAATGTCTCCCAGGTATCAGAGGAGATGATCTGGTTGAATAGGCAAATCCTCAAATCCTTATCGGCCAAAACTTCAAATCCCTGGAAAAATACCTTCTTTGAAAATTAACCCCTTGTTACAAAGCATAAAACGAAGAGTAGTCCGCGATATATATTCACTGTGCACTACACATGCGCAAACAAAATCCAAAGACCGACCTAAAGCAGGGAGAGAGGCGTCTCTACTGACGTATATTTTTCTTTTCTTCTTGTTTTCCAGAGAATCAGAATAATTGGGGGGAAGAAATTCAATTATCCGCATGAGTGTGACGATGTTTGCAAAGAATCGGATTCAGCGTCTTTAATCATTTATGGGACTAGTGTGAGCTCATTTACATCATTTACGTTGAATCTGAACACAAAGTCATCACTCCACACTGGCCAGCGTCAATGCTGGCACACACAGAGAACCCGAGGCCCACGGAGGCCCTTCCTGACGGGGACGCAGAAATTAAGCAAGAGCCAAGCCTGGTTCTCCCAGTCTCAGTCGAGGACCCCTCAACTCAGAGGCATCCAAAACCAAAGCCTGCGACTGTCTCTAAACCTACCCACAAGATTCGTGCTATTTCCTCCTGGTAAAGCTGGAAACAGAACCGCGGTTAAGACCGAAGAGGAAAGGTCCCCGGTACCCCTCCCACGATGACTGTCATTGTCCCCACCCTGTCCAGTTCGCACGCGGCGATGTTCTGCCTATTTGCGGCCAGTGCGAATGGTGTCAACAGACGCTACGGCTCACGGCTTGACCTGCCCAGGAAACACAGCTGAGTGCGTGGGCGAGACTCCCCGTCGCAGACCTGGGCATTCTTCGTGCACGGGTCCTCGGACCTTTCACGTGCTTGCTGGGACCGAATGGCCCAACGACTGGTTTTCTGAAACTGAACTTCTCCGGAGCTGTATCTCGCTTGCATTTACAAACGTGAATGCTGGCAGATGCATTTGAAAATAAGGAGAAAATTCCTTTTGTGTGCCCGAGGCTCTCTTTCCACCTTCCACCACTAGCTTTCCGAAATAATTTTGGCTTTGATTTCTCCAAAATGGAGAGGCATCGGTCCAAAAGGAGAGAGGTAAAAAAGAAAAAAGAAAAGAAAAAGAAATTAATTCTTGGCTTTTGATCTTCTGGAGGACCAGGTCCTGGTGGTTCGAGGGAGGAAAAAAAAAAATTCAAGGGGGCGATTTTGACTCTTCGACATTTTTGTATTAAACGTGGCCTTTAGAATCCACGGGGCTCTCGAGACGTGACTCGAGCGTCAGGGATCGGGAACGAGGGCGTGCGGCCTGTCAACGGGACACGGTGACGTCGTCTCACGAGAGGCAGCGGGAAGAGGGGAGCAAACACGAAGCTCGCGGCGTCCTGCCCGGGAGAAGTGCCTTCGCCTCCATGAGCCGGGGAAGGCTGCTCGCCCAGGAGCAGCCTCCGCTCCTCCAGGAGCCCTGGGGGCCGCCAACGTGGATGCTGCAGATGTGAAGTCCCGGCATCAGGCCAACGGAGCCTTCATTTAAACCTCATCAATTTACGACATGTGATGGTTTAAGTGGTCCAGGCAGGGCTGGCCAGCCAATCCATCCATCTCGCCATTGGAGCAAGTGCCCCAAATAAAGCCTCATTTCTGATTATACAGGTATAAAATGCTTATTAAAGCGACCCTGGAAGACCTCAAAGCAGGTGGAAGACGATCGAAATCACACGTCATCGCGTCATCTAAAACGAACACTCTTTAGAGTTGGCATACTTCCTTCCGCGCTTTTTCATGTGGTTTTACAGAACTGCGATGTCATATTACACAACTGTAGTCTACCTTTTATTCCCACTAAACATAACGAAGCATTTCCCCCCTATGAAAAACCTTTACAAGCACTTCAAATAATACAAATCATTACTTCCATTCTCATACCATTGGGCACTTAGGCTATTTCTAATTTTTTTTTCTGTACATATCACTGCACAATCTATATAAACAATCAAAAATTTAGATAAAGCTCCCAGAAGCTGAACTGTTGATCAAAGGGCCTTGATGCATTTGTCTAAGTCATTTCTAGAAAGGTCATGTCCGTTATACTCCTGTGAGCAGAGTTTGCAAGTTCTCATCATGCCATTTCTCAGACTGGGTATTTCTTATTTAAAAATAAACGTATTCATTCATGGCGGAAATGCTAGTTCCCGTCATTTGTATTTTCTTTGACTGTAAGTGGAGTTGAACATTTTTCATAGTTTCTGGCATTTTTTCCCCTGGACTTTTTTGAAAAGTCCTCTGACCAAATGAGGCCTCTTTAAGTAATGATAATATGATCAGCTAATTCCTGATAGACACAGGTAATTTTCCTGTGATCCACTCATGTTTGTCAGTGACTAACGAGACCCAGCTGGGAACTACCTTTCTCTCTCGGTACTGAAACATCACTCTTCTCAAAAGCAGAAGATACATGAGAGCTTTTCTTGCTTCCCTGTCTTCTTTACCCTACAACCCTGGGACAGAGCAGTTCTGCAAACGGCACGTGTAGCAAAAAGAATCCCGCGTGGATAAGACCCTTGCTAGAGTTTCCAGATTGAGCAGTTAAAAAGACAGGGTGCTCAGCTGTATTTGAATTTCAGATAAAAACAAACATCTTTCATATAAGTATGTCCCAAATATCGTGAGAGCTATAGTTATACTAAAAAGTATTTATTGCTCACTGGACATTCGAATTTAACTGGGTACCCCGTGCTTTATCTGACGGTCCTACTGGTGCCCCATTTAGAGTCTGAGTTCTGGGTGGGAGAAGGTGGGCAAACAGACGGCACCCCTCTCCGAGAGCCGCACAGGTCACGTAGAACCCGGGGCAGGAAGGGACTCCAGCGGAGACCGAGGACGCTTCGTGGGAACGGGACCGAAGTATGTACTACGCTTCGCTACCAACCTTTACGCAGAGAAGCAGCTGGAGTCTAAGACGCGCGATGATGAACTTACATGCCATCTTTGTAACTGTCACAGATGTCACCGCTGATCATTCTAACAGTCGAAAGCCGCACGGTTATCAGAGGGTCATGTGCCGCCTTTGGAGGAAGGCTGATTGGATTCCCTTGTCTTTTCAGGCTACAATTGTCCAGGCCCTGAAAGTCACCCGCATCTTGCCTCTGATACTGATGAATAAATGCCGATTAGTGACAACATGGATTCAAAGAGAAGTGCGTAACTGGTAACAATTAAATGGAGAGGACACGAAGAGACGGATCTACGACCGGCTAAAAATTTCCCACCCATGAATCGAACCACTCCCTCTAACAGCGTTTGTGATGAATACACAAGCAGGGTCATAATTCCTACTCTCAGTCAACAGAGCCGAAGTTTCCAACAAGATTAAAACATACACCTGCCAGGTTAGCTCATCTTCTGCAGACAAACCGTTTCATCAACACGAACTCATTCCTGATCAACCGATCGCGGCCCCAAAATAAATCCTGGGCGAGTTCCAAAGCCATCTCCCCAGTTTCTCCTCACTTCACCCTGCACGTGTGTGCTCAACGCAGACACCTCGGGGGGAAACAGACCGTCGTGTCTTTGGGGAGTCCGCACACAGCAGATGGCACTGGCTTCGAAAGAGCCCAGCGCTCCCATTCGAGAAAGGGCGTTTTGGAGAACACCGATGTTCTAAGAACTTTGCAGAGGACGCTCAGCCTCTCTCAGAAGGAGGGGGACTCCGCGCTGAAGCCGTATGGCTGTAAAGGACCAGGTCAAGGAGGGGGAGGCAGCCAAGAGCGCAGCGTTATTTCAGGGCTCGTGGCCAATGGCCGACATGACCTTAACTGTCACGTGGCTCACTCTCGACCTCGCGGAGACGCTGCTCTGCCACGTTCTCTGATTCTGAGAATAAAGCTTCACAGCCTGGACCACGGTACCTCCACGTGTGGGGTGAAGGCCCTCCACTGCAGTGTCGTGCTGGGCGCCCCCAAAATGCTTATTCCTGGAGCCCACCCCGGAGCTACTGAATGAGAGCGTCTGGGAGAGGGTCCCAGGCATCTGCGTCGTAAAAGCCACAGGTCCACCCCCGCCCTCCCCCTCACTCCAAGCTAAGTCTGACATAGACTAACTTTTAAAAAGTCATGTTTCAGACTTCCCAGCTATAAGCTGGTCGAGGTACTTCCTCTGTGCCTAAATTTACTTCGGTCCAGATATTTCTGGCCAATTAGGTGCCTCAAGGTAAGAGACATAAATAAATATACCTGACCCTTAGTTATGTCTGGGCACCTAAAGATACATATGACTCTTTTCTAAACATAGTGGAGAAGACAAGAACATTTAAGACTAAAAACTGAAAAAGAGTCGACATGTCTGGGTACACACAGAGCTTAGCAGAGGAGGTACGTAAATGTTTGTGGAATGAATGATAAAAGGCAGTCGCCTCTCTTTCCCAGAAAAATAATCCACACCCATCTATACAGAATGCTTCGCGCATATTTTTGGGGAGTTTATGGTCGTCTTTAAGGGTAAGAATCTCATTCCAAAATGTCCTATCTATGGAAAAACTAACATTTATTTAAGCAAATGCCTATTTTATAGACATAGAGATCGAGAGTCAGCAAATGTTTTTTGTAAATGGCCAGATAATGAACATTTTGGGGTCTGCGGTCATTCTTCTGCCGTAACGACTCAATTCTGCCACGGTAGCACAAGCGGAGTGAGGGGCAAGATGGGAATGAGCTGGCGTGTCTGCGTTCCAATAAAACTTTATTTACAAAAACAAGCATCAGGGCAGATCTGGCCTGCAAGTTGTCCTTGGTGCTCCCTGTGCTTTACCTCTTCACCTCCGTGTGAGGACAACGAGAGGTGTTAGAGAGACTACGCCTGCTCGGGGAGCCTCGTTATCAGGGAAGGCTCCTGAAAGGGATGCTTGGGTGCCGCTAAAACCTGGCCTTCCACCGGAATCACCGAGGGATTAAAAAATCCAGATTCCCAGCCTCGGTCTTATCGGCTCGGCATTTCTGTGGTGAGACGGGTGCCGGGTCCACCAGCTGGTGTGTGAGACTCACCGGACCACGGAACCTCAGTGTCTCCATTTGCCACACGGGATGATAACGTTACCCACCCTCCAGGACCCTGGGGAGTAATGAGAGTGGGGGGCGGGGGCCTGCCTGGCTGGGAGACCACACAAATCACCTTTCGGCGGCTCCCATGATGAACTTGCATCACGTTTATAAAAAAATAAAAGAAAGGCCAATGGCGTGCCTAGTACACCTGTCATTCTTAACTTAGATCCAAAAGGACAGGCGATCCTCGGCCGAGAAAAAATTAGACCATCATGAAATGTGGTGCAGCATTTCCAAGGACTGTCAAATCCCAACTCCCCGAGTCAGCAGAGTAGGAGCACACCTTGGCTAGAAAAGTGGATGTTTTTAAAGATTCTACATCATGGTGACATTTTCAACTCTCAGAAAAAAATCGCCTGCTGCTAAAGATAAAAGACACTTTCCGTCAATCGGAGGAGAGGCCCTGTGCCCTGCGAGACCGGCTATTGCGCTTTGAAATACAGAGTAACTTTTTTTTTTTTTTCTCTCTCATAGTCATTCATTTTCCTTTAGGTAGTCGATTTACTTATCTAACGTACTTTACTTAGGCTAACATTCATACCGGTTTTCACTTCCTAAAATAATGGTGCAACCAGAAAGACGGGCGAACATAGGTGATCGGCATCCCCGAAAGTGTGCAGGTGGCTGATTACCCAGAGAAAACTGGGATAGGTAGGTGTGTAGGTAGTTAGATAGATGATAGACAGACAGACAGACAGATGGAGATAGAGAGTATGTATCTATCTCCACACATACATACATGAATATTATATATAAACACATAAACGTATGTATATACACACACATATTATATATGACGTTCAGAAAGTCATCTTAGAAACTGAAACTTAATGGCTCGGGGAAACGGCATCGGACTAACTGCCGGGAAGACTACACATCGCCCTTCACTCCCCAGATCTCACCATGAACACAGGTCAGAAGGACAATGGCCAGGAGGCAAACGGGTATATGGAAGGGAGCTCCCAGCAAGGGGGACACATCCCTTTCTCTACCATTCTTGGTAAAGGCTTGGGGGCCGCCATGTGCTCAAAGGGTGGCAAGGTGCCAAGGTGCCCGAGCGCCTTGCAGAGAGCTCCACGCTGCTCTCTGGGGGAGGGGGGGGTGGGGCGAAGGCGGGAGGCCAATTTCCCGAGGCACGAGCGTTGAGTCAGAAGGGCAGAGGCCTCTGTGCTGACCCGAGGTGGCTCGGAGCTGGGAGAGCAAGGAAAACAATGAGTCCTGGGAGAGCGGGAATAAAAGAAATGAGAACTCAAATGGAGTGGGACTTGTCTGCGAAATCGGGGCGGGGACCAAGGAGGCCGCCAGGTGTTTGCGGCGGGCCCTGCCTGGCGGCATGAGGAGACTTAACGGGGCGGGGCGGAAACGTTTGCCAAAGCACACTTCCTCACCCTGCTCTTCCCAAGGCGGCGATCACAAGGGACAGACACATGAGGAGCACCTGGTCCCCCGCGGGAAGGCAAACGCCATCCAGCAGAGGCTGAGAGCAAGGGAGAGAGACGTGGCTGGTGAGCGCCCAGCATTCTTTCAGCTTCAGCTGAGAGCAGAAACACCTGGCTGGAAACGACGGCTTCAGAAGATGCGGCCCCCCGAATGACGTGCGGCGAGTTCCTGACCATCGGTGTAAGAAAGGCCCACCGGGCTGGAAGATGGAGCAGCAGCTCTCCTCGGCCCACACAGGGGGAGACGGGGGTGGGGCTGGGAGCAGCCCGACGGGGGCGGGCCCGAACCAAGCCCCGGCCACGTTCAGAGTCACAGTGCTTCTCAGGCTTGAGCGTGCAAAAATGCAGGAATGAATGAGAACACAAGTCTCCGCGGGGAGCCTGGGCAGAGTGCAGGGCCCTGTGCACATTTCGGAAGCCACACGTACCCAACTGGGAGAGACGCGGAGAAGACTAGCAGGGCCGCTGGGCGAGGGTGACGCCCACACTGGGGACGCGTCCCGTGTGTTTGAAACAGGGAGCTACTCACCAACGAGCAGTCAGAAACATATTGAACACGTAAACGTTTGCTAAGAGGGTAGATCCCATGCAAAGTAGTCTTACCATAATAAAATTGTTTAAAAAGGAAAGAAAAATCGCCTAGATAACTCTTATAAAAAGCGCTATTAAAAAAAAAAAACTTCTTTTTAAGTGCGGATTCTTGGAATTCGTGGTAGATCTGGGCGGGGCTCAGGGGTCTGCACGTGACAGGCACTCGAGGTAACATAACTCAGAGAAAGCGGGAAAACACAATGGGGACCCGACTCCCAGCCTCGTGTGCCGGGCCCAGACCTCTTGCCAGCGGTTTTTGGGGATCCTCACTTGGGGGTCTTGCCATCACGTCGCTCAGCCTGCACCAAATGGGACACATCACCTTACGCCTAGAACGTGTTCCTCTTCTTATCATTGCTCCTGGTGTGACAGATTCCACGCTCCCCCCCGTTTACGTGGGGACCCGTGTCCGTGCAGAAGGCCCAGGGAACCTGTGCTGGGAGGACCCAAGGGCTCAGGGGAAACCCACCGGGCGGCACCGGGTGAGCGAGTGCCAAGGGGTGGGGGGTGGCACGAGGTGTGGTCTGCCCACGAGATGACCTGCGACGTCCTCGCGCGTATGAACCCGGTCCGAAGCCCGTGAGCAGGGACAGAATGTCCAACCCAGGCAGAGCTGCCTAAAGTCACCAGAGAGTAGCGTTTATCCACCGGAAACCACCTGAAACGGCAAATTGCCGCCTCCCCGCCAAAGTCTGTCCCCCACACCGCCGTTGCAGCCCCAAGCCAGGGGGTAAGTCAGGTCTGGGCTCGGCGGACCTTGCAGGACGGTCTGTGCCAGAGGCCAGGTAGCGGGGTGGGCTACCAGTAGCAGTGTGCCTGCTGCCATGGCAACCCATGACCAACCAGGGACGGGAGGAAGGCGCTCCGCTTAACTAAAACACAGGCAACATTTTAACACGAGCCTCAAGGAAGTCAACGCTCAGCTAGATTTTCTCCTGTCCTCTTTACCCTCTCTTTTCATGTCACGAGTGGCTTTCAACCGGCCCCCTTCCCCCCCAAAATCACCTCCACACCACGCCCGAGCACAAAGCAACGGAGATTCCTCCCCTTGCCCATGTGTAGCCTGTTCATCTCCAAGGAAATTCTGTTTGCCCACAAGATTCGTAGGCATGCGTTAGCTTCACCATCGCCGCCTCGCTGTGGGCACCCGGGACAAACAGTCTCACGTCGTCATATGCCTTTTTATCCTAAAGGAATGAGCTTGTTTACAGTTCTGTCGTTTGCTTTATTTGCTTCATATAACCTGTAGATTTTTCTACATCTACATGAAAAAAAAAAAAAACCTACCTCATTCATTTAAATGGCAGGGAAGGAATCACATTTTCAGTTAGCGCTTAAGACTAGCGTGGGGTCAGCGGACCACGCTGAGCGATGGGACCTGGGAGACAGGTGTGTCCAAGGGGAACTCTCTCTGGCTACGAGGTCGATCCGGGCAGAGGCCTCGGGAAGGCCCTCTGCATCCCCCCAACGAGCCGGGCCCTGGAACACCTCAGAACAACGCGCACTGAGGCGTATTTCTATCAGGACTGTCCACCTGCAAGGGTCTCGGGATAATGGCCGGAAGGTCAGGCCACGCTGGGCAGGAGACGATTCCTGCCTTCACCCCAAAACGTGCTGTGCCCAGAGGCAGTGTGTTCAGCTGCACAGCGGGCTGTGGCCTTCCCGCCCGCCCAGGTTCCATCCTGGTTCAACGCCAGAGCCAAAGGGGCAGCCAGGAGGCTGGCTCCCCACGGCCCGGAGGCGCCCGGGTGCACAGGGCCCCCTGTCCCCTTCCTCCTTCGCCCACATGCTCATGCAGATTTTTGGCTGTTAGGTGGCTCCAAATGTCGCTGCTCATTGGCCTGACGCATCATCTCGCAGTCTCATTTATCCTTTAATTGGGAAGAGCCTGCCTGCTAATGAGCCTGTGATATACTTCACCCATGATACACGTCTTTAGCAGCCCCCTCCCCGGCTGAGGCATGCGACCTGTCTGTCACTCACTCGGAGGCCTGCGGGGGGCGGGGAAGGGCGATGTCCAGGGGAAGGCAGGCGGTTCTGTCTACCAGAGTCCTGCAGGCGAAGGGAGCTGGACACCCACACCCCTAGATTTATGGATCTTCTGGGGCGTGTCCCGAATCTCCACTCGCACCCCGCCTGCTCTGCTCCCCACAGGGGGTCGACAGAACCGGGCAGATTCTCAGACTCGGCCGTTCTCTCGAATGCGGGACGCAGCAACGTGGGAGCTGGGGAGGTGGCCCTTAGCCGGCCACGGCAGAGCTGGAAAAGGCGGAGGGGAAGCAGAGACGGGGGCCCCGGCGCGGAGGCGCAGAGGAGCGAACGGCCGCGTGCCCCGGCCTCACGCGCCCTCGGGCCCCTCGCGGCCTAGCCGATCACGGTGCCCTGGGAGTCTGTGCCCCCAGGGCCGCTCTCTCGCCTCCCTCCAGCGGGCTTCCCTCCCTCTCCACCACAAGCTCCTTCCTGGGTCAAGAGAAAAATCGCAGTGACAAAAAGCCTCGATGGCTGACAGTGGAATGAGAGGACGGCAGGCGGGAAATAACCAGGAAACACGCACCCCAGGAAAGCCAGGCTCCGGGGCGGCGGGCACGGACGACTTTCATTCTCGCTGTACCGGGGAGAGAGAAGCCTGGGGCCCACTGTGCGTCCCCAGACCCAAGCGGTCCCCTCTTGCAATTCTGGGCCTAAATCCTGGGAAAACTCACTCCTCGGCAGGAACAGGTGCTCAGGGGACAAGGAGCTGGCACAGGGATGTCAACCGAGGCTCAGGAACCCGGACAAGGGGAAAATCCTGCTGCCTGGTAATTCGAGGTCACATTAATCTCTGCCAGTCTGCAGGTGGAGGGGCTGATATAGAGGAGCCAGAAGTGACCCGTCCGGGGAGAAAATGAAACGCCTGCCTCTTATTTTCACCTTCAACGCCTTGTCCCCAAAGAAACCAGTAGGGATGACTCAGAGGAAAGAGAGAGCGGTGAATGAATACAGAAGTTCTCCTGGTGGGGGGAGGACACGTGGCGACTTGGGGTGCCGTCTGTACTGGGCACAGATCTCAAGGGCCCTGTCCTCTCTGCCTCCTGAGGAAGAGGAGCACAGCCAGGGTCTCCTGGCCAACCGTGGACGAAGCAAGAAGGACCAAGTCTGTGGCGTTTGGGACCTGGTTATTTCTAGGTCCTTCTCAGAATATGAGACTCTTTCCCTTCTGAAAATATGGCCAAATTGTTTTATACCCCCCAAATACAACTAAAAAAAAATCTTGAATCGGCTGCACATTGAATAAGTAGGGGAGAGAGGAATCTCACAACCAAAAATCTCGGGCGGGTAAATGGATTGCACGCACAGCAGGAAAGAAACAGGAAGTCACTGCGGAGGGATGAGAGGAACCAACGGGGGAGGGAACTATTTTGAGGGAAAAGCTGCTGCAATTAGACTAGATGCTGGAATAACGTTTTGAAGGTGGGAAGAAGTCCCAAGGAAGGTAATTAAGTACACTGTGTACACTATCTTAAATCCTGTTTGTATGAACGCTGTAAATATTCCACTTAATTTATCATTATTGAATTTGCCAGCAAAGCTGCAGGGTAAAACTTCAGCCCAAAGTTTAATTATATCCAGGCAGAGTGGAGCATTGCTCTCGTCCCCAAGAGCTTCCAAAGGAGAAAGATGCAGCTTTCAGAACGGCCAGGCCGGCAGGCACCTTTCAGAACACAGCTTCTTAAAAAACTTCCTAGGAGGGCAGAGGGATGCTGGAAACCCCCAAATCCGGGGTCTCCAGCAGGTGCCGGCAAACGTGCGAAGTGAGACGGAGGTTTATGGAAAAGCCACCGAATTCCAGCGATGCCAAATGCTCCACAGTCCACCCATCCCTCCTCTTTCGTATCAGGGGCTGACCTCCCCTGAGCACAAAACCAACGTCACGTAGGGAGGAGCCAGACCGGCACGCTATTAAGTTCTACACGTTAGACTATGGTGCTGATGGGTCTGCAATCGCGGAAACCTAGAGCCTGCAGGGACCTGTTCGATGCCCTGTGCCCACGGCCATGCAACAGGCCCCGGGCGCTAGCCAGGCAGGCAGCCCACGCAGGTCTTTGCTGAGGAGAGACAACGCATCCTGCGAGTCAGGCCTCCGCTCCTTCAGATAAGACCTCGTTAAGTACCATCTCTGCGAAGAAAAGCAGCAGCAGGTGCACTTTCAGAGATCACTGTGTGTGTCTAAGCAGAGCATGCGAGTCCCAGGTTACACACTGAGCAGAGCTGGTGTGTGTGCGGGGTGTTCTCATGAGGGAAAGTGCTGGAAAAGGCTCCAGACCTGGAGCCTTCCGTTCATGTCTTTCTAACCGAACTACCTCTCTGTCCCTCGCTTCCGGGTTTGCTTCCAGCGTCCCCTCCCCCCTTAAGCTGTGGCTTCGTGACCACCTATCACACTGGGTCCTGGATGAACACTTAACTCATGGGGCACAATTATTGGTGGCTTTACGGCAAGGCCTCGTCCCCCGACTCCTCTGAAGGGCGGGCCAGCTGACCCTCGAATACAAGTGTTGTCACTCCAGTCAAAATGACACAAGGGGACGAGGGGTTTGTCGGTGTCTTTAGCAGTCTATCCCCGGTACCTGACACACAGATGCTCCATGAGTATTTCCTGAATAAAGCAATGAATGAAAGAACAGAAACACCTGTGTAATTCAACTAGTATGAAGTATTTCGGCTGCTTATCTGCACCAGCAGGATTTAAAAACCGGGGCAGAATCTTATGTACAGAACCTCCAGGAAAAACAAAAACAAAAACAAAAAAAACTAAGTCTCGCAAGCAGAGAACAAAGGGGTGGTCTCAGGGGCTGGCCGGGAAGCTCGGGGAGCTGGCTGAGAAGCGGGAACGTGGGGGGCGGCAGCACGGTCACCTGACCAGTGCTCGCGCATTCCTGGAGGAGCGGGACACGTTTTATTAGCTTCCCGAGCTGCGCCTCCCATCTGTGCCACGTCGATAAATGAGGTGACGACGTGGGGATCGCGATTCTGCGTGGCTCAGGGGGCTGCCACGCTGGCCGCCCTTGCTCGGCTAGAGAAACACTCCCTCGAAGTCCACGGGGAGGATGCCCACGGGAGGGCTGCAGAGCCAGACAGGGCAGCAGGGGTGCCTCGAGGCCACACGAGGGGAGAAGCGGGTCTCCCTTTTCCTCTGTTTTTAGCGACTCTCATTCCTTCCTCCCTTCTAAACCCTTCCGCACGAGTCGATGCTGCATTCCTCCTCTGAAAACCGGATGGAGGTAATTTCTACTCTTCTTTGGTAATGAATTTGTTCTGAATGTTCTTGGCATCATAAGTGGCTGTGTACTGTTGCGCCTTAAATGCCGAGTAGGAAGATAAATTGGGAGTTCTAAATGTCAGCATCCGAGAGGTTCTGTCACCTATCACAGTCGGCATGGGGGTCCTGGGGTTAAAAGCGCCCCCATCCCATTTTCGGGAGTTTCTGCATGAGTTTGGGCCTGTCAGAGGCACCTGTTGTTAGTCTGACTCTTCGGGGCCCTGGAGTGGACCCTGAGTCCTGTCTCCAAAGCAGATTCTTGAAAAGATCAGGACCAGCTCCTCATGACACTCACCTCAGGGATCTGTCCCTGAGGCCACTTATGAGACCATCCAGGAGCGGCCTCCTTTCTTCTCTGTCTACACCCTCGGCTCCTCCCGGGTGCCACCACATTGACCGTGGACTCCTAGAAGTCACTGTCTCGATCAGCCGAGGCCGATAACGTGGAACAGGGCCATGCGTCAGTGAATGTCACCTCACGTCAACCGGCTGCCGAATAAGTGGAAACTGTCAGCTTTCCCCAGGTGGCCTGTCCCGAAAAAGTGACTTTTAACTTTTTCCTGTGATTCACGGGTGTCTTTGGGAATTTGATGAAAGGTACTGCCCATCTCCTCAGAAAAGCATATACACACATGAAAATTTCTTGTGACTCTGGTCCCATAACTACAAAATCAACATCAAAGTCTGAGCCAAGAGAAGTTCACTTCATACCGTACGTACAATTTTTCCTTAGACTTGAATTTAAATCCAATGAAAAATTAACGCATGTAGAAAATTTATGGTGTTTCCTATTGATACTTAAGCTTTTCAATATCATCTATGACTTAGCTCTAAAGAATTAATATATGAACGTACAATAAGTGACGATAGGTGTGAAACGGCACATTTGTTGCAAAAGCACTTAAAATAATTTTGAGACATGGCGGCATCACACTGTGGTTACTCTGAACCTCTGCTGATAAAAGGTAAAAAGAAAAAAAAAACGTATTTGAACATTTAAAAAAAAACACACACACACACACTCTATTTCTCTCTGTGAGAGAAAGATGATTGACCCCTTCTGGGAAGTCCTCGCAGAAGCGTCTTCTTGAAACCGTCATTTGCACACGGAGCGACATATTCTCCACGCAACATTCAGCGACCACCGTGAACGCCAACCTGCACCACCTGCAAAAACCACGAATGCGCACACCCGCACCGCCACCAAACGCCACCTCGTTCCGCAGAATTTCAGGACAGTGAGAGACATGGGCATAAAATCTGACACAGCCAAAGTCTCGGTTGGGGCGAGTGACACAGGAGAGACAAGTGGCCAGAGGGAACTGGCCACTCGGACAGCTCTGAGAAGCCGTGGCTGTCCAGACCTGGCGTCCCAGACAGGCCACGGAGACACCCCGGGAGCTGGGCAGGCAAGCTCCCGCCCAGGCGGAACGAGGCAATGCTGCCGGAGGCGGCTCTGAGCGCGGAACGGCTCCGGTGCCCTGAAACCACCAACCGACCCCGACTGGGAGACACCTCCGCGCAGCTTTGTGATTACACGGTCACCTAACACTCAGGCACACGTAGGGGGCTCTGCCCCTATTGGCTGATTCTCCAAGAAGCTAAATCTGCACCAGGAAGAAATACGGTCCCGATGCGCTCGCCCCTTGGTGCCCCTGCGTTCCAGCCACTGTCTGAGGCACATTGGAGACGGAGAAACGAACAGAGACCAAGGCGCCACCTTGAAAACGCTCACCATCTAGAGCATCTGGGGGGAGGGGAGCGGGCCGTACGGATAGTTTTAATTAGAAATGACGACACTGGGGTCAGGTTTGCCGAGGCCCCGGATGGAGAAGCAGGAGGAAGTCACACTTGGATTTGCCTAGAAAGTCCAAGAAGTCTTACAATCGGAAGAGAAGCCGAAGCACCTTGAAGGATAAGGGGTACTCGAGACCAGCAGCCCCAGCCTTTGGGGCACCAGGGCCTGGAGCTCCCATGAGAATCTAACACCTGATGACCTGAGGCAGTGATGCTGGCGCTGAGAGCCACTGCAGATACAGATGGAGCTTCGCTCACTCTCATGCAGCTCACTTTCTGCTGTGCGGCCCAGTTCTTAACAGGCCCCACACCGGTACCAGCCCACGGCCCGGGGGTTGGGGACCCCTGCCCTATACAGAAGGAACCCTTCTCAGAGGCGAGGAAATGCGAAAGAGTGAGGCATTCTTTCTGGAATGTCAAGCAGCCCCGTGTGGCTGGAAGGCGGGGTGTGTACGAGGAACGACAGGTACTGCTGTAAACACAGGCCAGGGGCAGGTGATAAAAGCCTTCGACGTCACGTTAGGAATTTTGGACTTTATCCTACAGCAGTGGGAAATTTTAAGCCTCCAAACAGAAAAGCCATTGCGCCCACTCTGCATTTTTCAGGAAGTTCGCAGTCACGGCAGTGCGATGATGGCTTAGAGGGAAAATCCACATTGGTCCTGGTATCCAGTGGTACATTCCCCGGAGGTTTCAACACGACCAGAACAAAGACAAAGGGATATTTCTAGGCCTATATTTACTATGGATCAGTATGACTGAGAGATGTTCGTTAAAAATGCGCGTGACATTTTTTCCTCATTTTTAAAATGGAAAAGATGGCCTCTGCCTCAACTATAAGCCTGATACATGAAGGTGAAATCTACACATCACATACGTTTCAAATAATGAGAATCCAAGGAAGTATTACTGTGGCTATAATGAAAATAAATCTGGTAAACATTAATTAAAATCGTAGGGCTCCCTGACCAAGTATATTAACAGTAACCTCACCCTCGCCAATGCATGCCCCATAGAACAAAAGTTCTGGGAGACTGAAGAACACTAGACAAGGAAAACTAATTTTAAATAATAGATCAACAAAACCAGTATGTTTAGAAGAGTCTGTTTACAGCAAACACGGCGTAACAAGCATTGGATCTGCCCCTCCCACCAGAAACAACCAAACCAAGACAAAACGGACAAAGTATATGAAACGCCATTTTCGGGTAAGCAACAGGCAATAAAAGACGGTGGTTCTGAGAGAGGGGCCTCAAACGAAGTCGGCCCCGCGGCTGTCCCCGCTCACGGCCTCGAGAGAGTGCCCAGGGTGCAGAGCAAGCAGAGGGACGGACGTCAGGTGGAACCCGGCAGGCTCCCCGAGCCGGGCAGACGGAGCCCATGACACACGGCAAGACCCTCGGCACCAGGAGTCGCCGGGGAAAAGCAAACGGAGACCACGGGGGAGGCCCGCGACGCGCTTACTAGGCACACGCGTGCCCTGTAAATGGGCTCGGTTTACGGTATATCGACTGTACCCCACCAGCGTCATTCCACGTGTTGGGGAAGTTCTGGGCTAAATAAGGTCAAGTTTCTTCTCTGTAGGACTTTCAGAGCCTCTAAATGTCGAGCGGGTGTTATCACTCCGCCAAAAGAGGCTATAATACATGTCATTTCCCAACCCGATTCCACCACGGACTCTTCCCCACCCGCCTTTTGTTATTTCAATGAGAATCGCATGAAACTGGCCCTCCATGCATCACTTGGGGAAATGTGACAAAATTCATCGTGGCTTTAGAAATTTCTAAGTGGCTAATGACACGAAGACGCCTTCCAAATTGTCTTCAAGACAAGAGAGGTCCCCAGTTTCACACAATCTGCTCTAGTATATGTGAAAACATCACAGCTGCCCAAACGAATGTGGCTACTTGGCCTCACAAACTCCAGAATTACGTTAGCTTCTCTCTTGCAGCTACAAATCCTGTTTATTTTTCTTCGGTTTCTACTGAAGAAGAAGCTATTGGCTAGGATTTATCGGTCTGTTTTATCCCTCCATCCCATGACATCTGCTCGAGGCGGTTGCTATTGTTAATAACAATAATACCAAATGATCTGAGCACTCCAGAGTGTGGCATTTTAAGGAAGCGATCAAAACAGCCGTTTTTTCCCGAGTCTGTGCATATCTTCTTTAAACGCACTTAATACACAGTAGTCAGTCCCCTCTTAGCCACAGTGTCTCTTTCCACAGCCTCAGTTCTTTGTGGTCAACAGGGGTGCAAACTACGAAATGGAAAACTTTCGAAAATAAAAAATGCGGCAAGTTTTAAACAGTGCCCCGTACTCGCTTAAGCAGCCTTCCCGGTGATCCATCAGATTGACAGTCGTAACACCGTGGTGCCTGTGATCGAGTCACCCTTATCTTAACAATGGCCCCAGAGCACAAGAGCCGTGATGCTGGCGGTTCGGATGTGACAAAGGGAAGCCCTGGAGCGCTGCCCGTGAGTGTAAAGGTGAGAGTTCTCAACCTCATTCATAAGGCGTTTGATCATCTCACACCGTCACAAGAACGGTGAGCGCAGGACAGTAAAATATTTAGAGAGGAAGACCACACGCACGTGACTTTTACTGTGGCATCTTGTTGTAGTTGTTCTATCTTATTATTCGTTATTATTCTGAATCTCTTACTGTGCCTAATTTATAAGTTAAACTTTATCATAGTTATGTATGTATAGGGAAAAAACATAGTATATTTGGGGTTCAATACCATCCACGGTTTCAGGCATCCACTGGGGGTCTTGGACCATAATCCCTGTGGGGAACGGGGTCCACTGTACCAACAATTTAAGAGACAAGGAGAAGAGAAACACTCAGAAAATCTAAAAGCGATGATGTTCCTGCTCTGTGCATATTTTCTTTGAGGGCCCAGAACTGACCTCAAGAGCTGCTTCTCTGCATGGACCTCTTTAAACCCTATTACCGAGAGCAGCTGGCCCGCTCTGCTGGCTTATTCATTCCAGTCACTTAAGGCAATCGTTTCATCTAGCGGTCTGTGTTTCATTGGGAGCTCTGATCGCTGGCAAGGAATGACATCTGACTGCAGCCCGACAGGGTCGACCGCTTTTCTTGATGGGAGATCTCCCAGGCTGCTTGAGGCAGAAGATGCTCTAAGTGGAATTATCAAGAGGGTTCACCCCTCCGCCCCGCGCCACTCTGGCTCAGGGGAAGCAGGACATATGTGAGCAAAAAATGCACAAAACACGGTCAAGGGCTGTGCTCTCCTCAGAGCACGTGCCCCGCTGCTAACACATGCACACCCGGGTCTTCCTGGGCTCGCGGGCCCGGACGTCGTCGGAGCTGCCTGCGCCTGCTGCTCCTTCCTCTTCGAACCCTCTGTAAAGCTGCAGAAGGCTGCTGCCAAAAACGGGGGTGAAAATCAGAGAGATGACCCAGAATGGCACCTCCTGACGACTGAGCCAGTAAGGCGCGCTCCTGGGTGACAGTTAGATGGTGCGAATCTGATACTCAGGCTTCATTAATATGAGCCGAGCTGTTCAAAGTTTCACGGAGGTAGGAGCTACCCAGTCCCGGGTATTCCAGGTCCAAGTCTCTGTTCTCCTGGTGCATGTGACTGATTCAGGGCGAGGTGCCAACATTTTCTGAGGCGTGGCTGAGGAATGACCATTGTCATCAAGTTATAAAGGAGAAGCAGCCAATAATAATGTGTTCTGGCCTCATCGAAAGCCACGAAGCCATTTCCCCGTCCCTCCTCATTCTGCAGGAAAGAAAATGCTGTCCTCATATACCACAGGTCGAAGACTGCAGGGCGACCTTCTCCCACTGGGTCCAAGGAGGGACTGCTGTTCGTCCGACTCTTCCCACGGGAAGGAGAATCTGTTATAACTGACCGCCCCATGGGTTGGCTCCACAAAGCAGCACGTCACTGCTGATGGCTCTGAGCAGCTTCGGTCTGTGTACTGTGGGACTGTTGCCCAGCCATTTGCAGGAACAGTGAATTACTTTAAATTGCATTTGAGACAATGAATGCTCAGAGCATTATTTCCATCCACCCAGTTCCTTGTCTCCCGCAGTACAAGGCTGAGCTCAAAATTGCAGCAAGGATGACTACCTGTTAGTGGGTGATCTGCTCTCAGCTTCGTTTAACATTCAGTGGGAAAAAACAGACGCCCTGTTAATTTACCTGTGCCGCATCTTGCTTTGGACTTGTCGGGCAGCCTTCTGTTCTAAGCTATCTTATTTGATACCTCAACGACCAGACTGTCTTGCTATGGTGAGATGTGTAAGCAGGAAAGGTTCTGGGGTCTGTCTTGAACAATAGATTTTAATAAAAAGGAAAACATGAGACACACTGAAATATATAAAATTTAAAAAAAAAAACAGATGAAAAGGCATTCTATATTCTTGAATAAAAAGGTTGCAAACCATTGAGTTACTAGCTCTTTTCAAAGTAATAGCTTTAATATAATTCCAGTCAAAATAACAATAAAAATGTTAAACTTGACGAAGAGATGCTACAGCTAATCTGGAAAAAGGAAAATGTGTAATGAGTAGGACTCATCGTTAAACATATGATGATACAGTAATAATTAAAACAGACCTTTCTCGGTATAGAAAGATAACTTAACTTTTCCCAGGTTTACCTTCTCCTTAAAAAGCCAAGTATTTGACAAAGGTACTGCAGCACTCGAATGACTTGTGTGTGTGCGTTTTCAGAGTACCATCGAAACGCGGCGATTCTTACCTGGTCGTTTCAAGGACTTCGGATGAGACTTGCAGGTTATCAAAATAGAAGGGATTTCCCGAGGCCTAGATTTGGATTCTAAAATCGGCTTCTAGGTTACTATAGCATTTTCGGACCAGCTATTCTGTAGCTCCTGCCTCCCCTCCCCCTTCAGACTACACAGCTCGCTGTGGAATTTGGAATGTCAATGACTCCTGCACACCCGCCTTTCCTATTTATGCAAGTTAAGTGTTGGGTCTCTGCAGCTGTGCATCTATCCCAAAGCTACGATTAACTCTCTTAGGGCTCTTTTTACACCCTCTAATGCTGTCAGCTAAGGGGTCCCATCTTGCCGTCACCTACATCTCACCTAGATCCTTCCCTATTCACTGAAGATCAAGCACATGATTAACGATGTCAGCGTCCGTGCAGATAAACCATCCGATGCCTTGGTTTCGGTGCCTCGTTGGGTTTCTTGCCTGCTTTGCCTCCAACGAACGTGCCCCACACGCTATTTCTGCCAACTCACCCCAAGAGCATCACTTATAAAGGACTACCTCCAAAGTCTCAGTTCCGGGCGTTCCGGATGGTTGACCGCCTGCCTCTGCATCTCCATCGCTCTCCTCCTGAATCCTCCATCTAGTAATTCTTTGGTCCCACTGGCACCTCTGCGCCGTTGGGCCCACCACCCTCGCCTTGCGTCTCCACTTCCCTCCCTATCCAGCCGTGGTCCTGCATCAAAACCGCCCTCTGGCACACACCTGCAGGCATGCCCAGTCGCCGCCATTCTTCCCTCAACCCTGATCCTGTTCCTCAGTCCAAGTGACCCGCTCGTCCACTACGAACATATTCTTCAACCTGGATTCCACTGTGGTCCCCCAGAGCCCAGAATCTACTTTTCACATGGCTTCCAGAATAATAGCTTATAACTTGGGTTAACTCTTGTAACTCCTCTGATCGAAACTCCTGATGGCTTCCTGTTGTACCCGGAATAAAATCGGCCCCAGTGGTCTGAGGCCTGTCTACGCTGCTGGCTGCCTGCTGATCAGGTTCCCGTTATTCACACTGGTCTCCTGCCGGTCCCTCACACGCATCTCGTGCTTCCCGGCTCCGGGCCTTCTCACTGATGCTCCCTCGAGCCAAGGTGCTCCCTCTGACCAGGATGCTCCTCTGACCGGGATGCTCCTCTGACCAGGATGCTCCTCTGACCAGGATGCTCCTCTGACCGGGATGCTCCTCTGACCGGGATGCTCCCTCTGACCGGGATGCTCCCTCTGACCGGGATGCTCCTCTGACCGGGATGCTCCTCTGACCGGGATGCTCCCTCTGACCGGGATGCTCCCTCTGACCAGGATGCTCCTCTGACCAGGATGCTCCCTCTGACCAGGATGCTCCTCTGACCGGGATGCTCCTCTGACCGGGATGCTCCTCTGACCGGGATGCTCCTCTGACCGGGATGCTCCCTCTGACCGGGATGCTCCTCTGACCAGGATGCTCCCTCTGACCAGGATGCTCCCTCTGACCGGGATGCTCCTCTGACCAGATGCGTTCTCCACAGACACTCTACCGGTCCTCTCTATCACATCATTCCGGTCTCTCTCAAAAGCCACCCTCTCAGAAGGGCCTTTCCCACCCACTTTATCTAAACTAAGAGCCGAGTCCCACTTTCGTCCTCATGCTCCGCTTTACCCTCCCCTAAGGAACCAGAGAACACTTTGTTTTGTCTCTCTGTCTATTATCGGGGTCCCCCGCCCCCGATGGGATGCGGGTCCTATAAGAACGGGTACTTCGTCCTTTCGGTATGTTGATGCAGCCCGGAGCATAGGATGGCACCAGGCAGACACTCCGTTGTCTCGACACTCATCGAACAGAGGGAGCGGATGAAGGGACGAATCACTCCATCGATCAAGTGGCCATCGACTGGAGGCAGGAGTTGTACCCTGGTGACGTGTGTCTAGCCCTTCTGCTCTCTATCAGAAGGAGGGCTATGCGACGCGGCAGAGGGTGCACATCCAAAAACCCTTTTTCGAGTCCTGAACCCACAGAGGGAACACACGGGAAGCCTGCACGCGTTTCTGCAGGGGGGTTTGCGCTCCCGCTGGCTCACGGGCACCGCCTTCCCCGTGCCTGCGGACGCGGCAGGGGGCTCTGAGCGGCAGGGAGGCACAGTCCCCGGCGGCCCCCTTCCTGCCTCTGCGACGAGGACGGGCGCTGCTGTGTCTACCATTCGCTGTGTAAGTAACAACTTATTTGCATGCTGAAACCATGTCCTCTCTCCTATTATGGATGTAAAAGATTGCTTGCTACTTTCTAATTATGTTGCAAGCACTCAGGGAATTCAAAGAGCAGAAAATATGTCAGAAACGATTTACAAATTGTGGCTATTTGTGTAGATGCTTGTCTGGACTCCAGCAAAGATGGAAAGGGAAAAAAAAAAAAAATCCCTCGTTATAAATACCAGCTCTCCCCAGCGATCTCTGCTTCCGTTTGTTCTTTCAGTTCTAACTAAATAAAAACCTAAACTCTAAATGTAAATGTGCTTGTGGGAAACACATTTTTTCCCCTCTGTCCCAATTATTTTAAGAGGGAGTTTAGAAACGAAACTCCCCCTAATCGCTCCCATCCCACATTGAAAGCTCCATTGCCCTAACCCTCAACTCGCCGATTCTAATCGCATACATATTTTTTTTCTGATTGTGTTAACTGAGTCATCTCAAGAGCTGGGAAATTCTTCCTAGAGTCATACAAGTCGAAATTAAGTAACTGCAGCATGGGCTCTGTGATGAAGATGTGCGTGTGGTGGACGGCCTTCACGCTCATCTCGAGACACTGATATCAGACTCGATTTTTTTTTCTACAGGATGCACCCCACTAAATGACAAGGTGCTCAAAGGTATAAAAGATGCCTTCTAGTTCTTTGGCATCTTACCACGGTGCCAGGAAAAGGCCCGTACAGAACTTCTGACTAACTTTCAATCCGGGTACTTTCATCGACGAACCCACTCAGGAGAAGCCATGTACACCAGTTCTACCCGTTACAACAGATGGGGTTAGTGGTTGTTTGCTGACAGGGATTTAGGAACAAGAGGTCTTTCAAAAGGCCTTCTAGAACCTTCAGTAGCCCAAATAGAGAAGCTGAGCATCAAATAAACCATGGTCTTTTCAGAGTCCCAAGCTGCTATATCCCTCTGCCTACTGGATCAGCTCTAAGCTCGTTCCTTTGAAGGTAACTGTTGGGGGCTTACGAGGTATAGAGTCACAGATGCACGGCGCTCCAGGGTGCAAACGCAGTCACAGGCCTAACAGTCAAACAAAATCCTTATCAGCTCTCATATTGCCCAAATATATACCAACTCCGAAATAGGTTACACCTCCATTTTCCCATTAAAAAGGACAGAACTGGCCAACTTGAATATATAAACTTATGGGGATGCAGAAGGAATAGTCAAGTATCTATTTGTACTACTAAGTTCATTCATCTAGTTTCATACGCAGATTTTAAATAAAATGTTAAATAAAATAATATATCATCTCAGAAATGCCACTCTCGCTTTTCCCACACTTCACAAAACAGTTTTAGTCCATCTCTGCGTCTCTGACACCAGGGTCACTGGATTCACAAGAGAGACTCCTTGAGTCACCAAACGATTTTCAACAGCACGTAAAGTTTGACTTCCGTCTCAGTTATTTAAGATTTGGCTCTTTCACGATCCGCATACGATGCCGTCACTACGAATTTTACCCTGAGTCACAAGAACCCACCTCCACAGCACAGCACCAGGAAGCGAGTCCTTTGCCTGATTTCGTTCCGAATCATCCTATGGGAGCATATTTGATTTGCACCAGGTAACCACATGGTGGATGCTCAGCATGGCTTGGGGGCCAGTCAGAAGCAATGGACTGTGACCCGCTGAAGGGTCGAGAGCAAGTAAATGCATAAACTTAGGTGAGTGAGCGATGGGTCAAGACTAGTGGCAGAGCGACGTGCAAGAAGAAGCCCACTGGAATGTTCCAGGCGAGTTATTATGAGGGACTCAACTAGACCAGCCATAGAAACAAGGGATTCAAGAAATACTTACGGAGCGGGGCGGCGGGACAGCCGCGTGTTCCCGAATTCCATTTCCTCTCCGTCCCGGGTGTCTGGGGACACTCCCCAGCGCTCCTGGAATAGGCGGGCCACGTGACTTGGTTCTGGCCAACGGAATGTGGGCGGGAGAGAGCGCTAACTCACTCCGCGAGTCCGGGGGCCACTACCCAGCAAGGAGCGTGGGACAGCGTATGGAGAAGAACACCGCCTGCTCCAGCTCCCCGAATGGGACTGCGGCTTGAGCAAGAAATCACCCTTTCCTGGGGCTTCGGGGGCTGCTCGTTACCGCGGCGAGCCTGTGCTGACTGAAACGGCGCTGAGAACGGCAGACAACAGAAGCCCGAAGAGAAAGGGCTTTAAATTATGGGTTAAAATGAGAGGGACGTGAGCCCTGCCTCTCGGCTCCACAGCAAGAAGAGGAGGGAGAAGGAGCCTCGACTTGGACGGGAAAAAAAACACACAGTAGGTGGTCAGCAAGGATCTGTTGAGAAGGGCCGAGTAGAGACGAGAAACCTTGACTTTCGGCAAGGACTACACGGGATGAAATGAGCTTCCATGGCAAAAGGAAAGAGGCGTTTATAGTTTCCTTTTCTAATTATAAAAGTTATTGGGAGACCAGAGTAGATGGCAAAGAAAAATATAGAATCTCCTTCTCTCGAGAGTCTTAGGAGGGGAAAAAAATGAGATAATCACCTTCCTGGGATAGAAGAGGGATGGAGAGGAATAGTTTAATAACATCGTATCGTTCCTTTCAGATGAGGAGTCGATTTCCCCATTGACTTGGCCTGATACTTTCCCCATCTTTTCTAAGTGAGCAGCAGACTAAATTGAATCTCTTGGTTCCGGGGCTGTAATAGGCACCATAAATTTCCATCGCTTCTAGGTGAGATAATACGGTGCAGAAGTAATTGGTCCACAAACCAAGCGCTAGGCTGATCCGCACGCGATTTTTCGAGTTAGGAAGAGCTCGGCGTGACATTGCTCACAGAGATTTCTTGGCCACTGCCCGCTAAACTTCCTCCAACTCGCTTAACTCTCTGGATCCAGGAAACGAGTTCCGGGGCGGGGGACGGGGACGGGGACCGAATACAGCCCGTCATTCGCTGCCCGCACTGGTGCGTTTTGCAGGGTAAGTTCTCCAAGAGGCAATTATCTTAAATCAATCCTCAGGCAATGAGGTCCTCATAATGATAGCTGCGACTTTGATTTCAAATACTGTGCCAGTCAGAATAAGGGCTTTTGTTTCCTTGTCATAATGATCACTTAAACAAAATTCCAGGAAAACAATACCACATCCCCTACCACCCCCACCCACCCCCACAGAGGGAGAGAGGGGGAGAGAGAGAGAGAGAGAGGGAGAGAGAGAGCGAGAACCCAGTATTCTTGAATAAAGGCATGTGGACCACAGAAGCTCACACAGCAGGAAGCTCCCTGGCCACCTATACTACACGATTTGTTCTTCGAACCTCACTCCTGCTGTAGCGCCTGGCTGAGAATCTGATGTTGGAAGAAGAGTGGATAAGAATAGGGGTGGGGGGGACTTTAATTTGCTGTCAGAACCCACGATGCGCACATGAGAAAAAGCGTGGTTACCAAGAGATTGATTAAAGCGAGACTTGGTTCCAGACCTTGGTGCCACCGTTCTAATGGGATGCCAGAAAGAAAGGGCCAAAAGACAGAAACGAGGTGGGGTAAGTCATCATTGGGGAGAAAGGAGGTAAGCTAGGGAGGAACCTGCTATCCCCAATGAAAATACTGTTCTCCTTTCAGATGTTTCTGGAATGCCTGCCCCATACCAGGCAGTCATTCAAGACAGACACGACGCAGCGTCTGAACTTAAAGCAGAAAGCAGGGAGTGAGAGGAACTTGTAAATTCACAGAGTACGACACCAAACGCCCAAGGCTGACGACAAATCTACGAAAACGCATCGTCCACGGAATCTGGAAGGAGACGGTGCCTCAGCCTGGGTGAGCCGAACAGGCTTCATAGAGAAGGGGAGGTTAAGCTGAGCCCCGAAGGACGGCTCCGAGCGTGCCGGGCCGCGGGGAGACCCGCCGGGCAGACAGCATGGTTTCAGTACGGCGGGGCGGCCCCCCAGGAGGTGCGTCTGGGGTGGCGGCTGGGAAGGCCCCCCGCGTGGAGCTCGGGTTTGGCCTTGATCTCATCGGCGGCATGAACCCATGGAGGCAGCGCCGTGAAGGGGGGCCCGGGTACTGTGTCCCCAGAACCCAGCGCAGTGATTGGACGATGATCCAGATCTTTGCTTAAGGGATTAACCGGACAGAGGGCTCTTTCCAGGCGAAGGCGGCCCGTAGCGTCGCTGGGAGCGTGAAGGAACAGGTGGGGGCCGGCGGCAGGGGGACGCGAAGCCGGCCCCGGAGCCCACTGCTGCGGCGTCGGTGCACGGAGGGGAGGCAGGCGCCCCGCCCTGGTCTGGAGATGCCTCCGCGCCTCTCCGCGCGCGCTGCTACATCGAGAATGGCTTCTCCTGCCCTCCCCCCGCACAGACGCCAGCTCTGCAGCTGCCGGCGCCCCGCCATCCGCAACCAACGCCCCGTTCCTGGTTCCCGCTTTCGTTCTCTATCGTCTGTTCTTCCGAGTCAGCGCCCTGCCACGGTTTGCCTGGAGTTCAAGGAAAAGAAAACTTCATTTTCACATTCCCCTTCGGCAAAACCCAGCTGAGAACGTCCAATGAGCTCCTTCTCCGGGAAGAATGGCTGGGAAGGGACATTTCGTTTCAGCAGAAACTGTAGTTAAATGGAAATTGCTACCGTAGATCATTCACAAATTGCCAATTTTGAAAGAATTAGTACTTAATAAAGTGCACATAATCCCAAAGTCCCAGTGAAGATTTTTTTTTTAATTCTAATTCTTTCAGTGTGTTTGCGTGCATGATTCATTATCTTAAAATCAACAGCCTTCAGTGAATCTAACTTATTTTATGGTACTATGAAACTCGGTTTTTAAGCTCTGCAATTTTTTTAACAGATGACATTTTTACAACAAATGAACAGAAGCATTTAACGTAATCCGAAGCCCAAGGGACCACATTTGGGGACTTGTCCACATTTCTCCTTCACTCTCTCAGTGAACACTTGTGAGTGCTGCTGTACCCCACACAGGGCACCGAGCGACGAGTAAACACCAAGCCAGTCCTTCCTCGAGAGTGCACAGAGGGGCACGCGGACCTAAATATTTCAATAATACTTATAACACATATGTTAAGTGTAATAACGGAAGTAGGAAAAGAGGCGCAGAAGATAAAGTGCTCAATTTTGCCTGTTTAGGGGCGTGAGAGAAGGAAGGGGTTGACTTGGGAGATGACGCTGAAGCAAAGCCCCGAAAGGTGAGCGGGAGCCCCCCAAGAATACCGATTCGGACAGGATCAGAAGCACGGAAACCACTGGAAGCCACTGTGGTCATCCCCGGGGGACATACTAGAGGCCTGAATTGAGGGAATCATGATGGGGACAGACGGGGACCGACTGGAGGTGAGGGTGAAGAAGTCGTCTACACTGCACTGTCCAATACAGGAGCCACCAGCCGCATGCAGCCATTTAAAGATAAGATCATTAAAACCCAATAAAATTAAAATGAAACCAGCCACACTAGGTGCCTTTCAAGCCCTCGGCGGCAACGGGAGGCCAGTGGCTCCCAGACTGGACAGGCACGGTGCTGGAGAAGCAGTGGGTCTGCTGAGCTCAGCTCTGGACACGCTGAGGGGGAGGGGAGAGGCCGGCGCCTCGGCAATGCCCAACAGACAGGTGGGCACCCGCGTGTGGCGCTCAGAGCGGGGAGGGAGCCGGCAACACGGCGCCGGACGCCCGCGGGGTCCTGAGAGTGGCTGAAGTTTACCTACGAGAAGAGGGCAGGGGCGGAACCTGGGGGAGGGGTGAAGGCGGCATCTGAGGGGTGGACAGAGGAACAGGGTGGGTTAGAAACCCACCGTGTAGACATGACAGAGAGAATCCAGACCACTCTTCAAGTGACAAAGCCTGCCAGCAGTGCCCCTGAGCCGACCCCTGCACCCGAGAGTCAGGGCTGCCTAATCAAAGCGCCTGCTCCCGCCTGAAAAGCTCCGACGCCCAGCCCCACCACTGGGCAGGAGGCCGTGTCTGGAACGATGAGACGTCGGGCTGCCTGAAGTCCCCAGCTCACAGGAGGCGGGAGGAGCTGTGGGAGGGAGAGCTGGCATTTGGGAAGCTGTGACATTTCCTGTGCTTTCACTCGGAGGGTCTCTCCTGCCCACACTTCCCCTGGACCTCGTAGGGGTATGTGTGTGGGGGGGCACTTTCAGGGGGGAATGAGTCAGGAAGAAGATGGCAGCAGACCTCCCATACGGATGCGCGGGACCCCGGTAGGGAACGGCTTGGAGCCTCCTGCCTCACAAGCAGTCTAGAATGGCTGTCCTTTCTCCCTCATCTCCCCTAAAGCGGCCGGCAGATCCACCTGCTCCCACCCACCGCCACTCGGGTGCCGTAAACGGGTCCAGGCACCTCTGCCCAGTGTGGACAGAGACAACAGCTCCCAACACTCTCCAGCCGAAGGTGCCAGAGGCAGGTCCCACGCCGCCGACCGTGACAGCACGGGGCGGTCACAGAAGGGGAGGGCCAGGGACGATGGGCGTGGGGGTGTGCGTGGAGGGGGGCGGAACTCGCAGGCGTGGTAGATGCCCAGACGATGGGAGAGAACAGCTCCCTACAGCCCGGCTCCCGCCTGCTCCATAAAGCGCTGATGCATTCTCTGCTGGACCCACAAGGGACTCTTCCTTCTGTCCTCTCTCTCTCCCTCCCTGAACATCCCTTTCTCCTGGACCAGCCAGGCCAGACCTCAGGCTATCCTTCGGCATCCCAGACTTGGCCCTTCTGTGGCTGTCCTCACCAGAGCCTGAGGCTTCTGTGGCCAGCCCTCTGGGAGAGGAAATGTCTGCCTCCTGGGATACTAACCGCCCAGCCTAACAAACCCACAGATGTGAGAGGAAGCGACCTAGAAGCCTCCATCCTTTCTCAAATGTTATAAAGGGAGTTTTAACAGTATTCTTCTGGAAGAAGAAGGCAGGAGGAATCGTGGGAGAGAGATTTCAGGAGTAGGCATGGTCTCAGTCCCCTTCAGTGCCAGGGCCGGGCTCTCCACTTTAAAACTTAAACGACATGGTTGTATCTGACCAAGGTAACATACGATTAGTTGTGGGACACTACCGTGCCGTCCAGAAAGAAATATTTTTTAATGGACAGCCTCGGGCATCTTTATAAGCAAATGAAAGAAATCGAGGTAGAGCATTCTGTCGAAAAGGCAGCGAGGGAAAAGCCAACTGTTGAGACAGGCTCCCTGAAGACACAGACGGAGATCAAGACCGCAGCTGGAGAAACGAATTGGGAGAAAGGGAAGGGGCCTGACTTCCTCTGGATGGATGGGAGGAAGGGGGGAAGGGGGGAAGGGAGGAAGAAGAAGTGCAAAGCCCAGACACACGTCCTGGCAAGCAGGAGGGAATGATGGAGCCCCTCCTGGGAGGCTCCATGTGTTCTGGGAGCCAGAAGGGGCGTCGCTGGCTGAGAACGGAAAATCTAAGGAATGGGGCGGGGTCGTGGGGAGAAAGGGAAAGATCTGAACCAGTCACCATGGAAACAAGGGTGGCGCACGCCTGGGGTGTGTTCGGGAACTTTCTCCCAAGGCGCCTCCACGGTTAGAGACCATGAGCTTGCCGTGGAGACCACCTGCAGTGCCGCGGGGTTAGGTGCCCGCTAACCAGGACACTCCTCTGTCTGGAGAACCAAAGAACCTGGTAGGGAAAAAAAACCTCAGTCTGCACACATCGGAATCATCTTCCAAACCATGTTCTTCAACTGTTTCCAGCTCCAGTCAACCAGGGAAAAGTTTTAAATGTCAAAAAGCCCGAATATCAGCACTGGAGAGTTAAAATATGCAGTTGTCAAAGAAAAATCCATATACAAAAGTCTGAACAGCCGAGATGTTGTTCATGGTGGCTTTTTGTTTGTTTGGTTGGTTTGTTGGTTGACTAGCTGGTTGGTTGGTTTTGTTTGCTGTTTAAGACACCCCACTAGTATCTTAGTGAAACAGCTGGACTCACTTCTTTTTGAGTGGGAAAAATGGATTTACGGTCATTCTGCTGGAACGCGATCTTGCAGGCTGTCTCGGCTGCACTCGACCTCCACAGCCCGCTGCCATCCCCTCTCTGCGTGTGGATTTTTTAGTTTCCTTCTGTTTTGACATTTTGGGGACTTACAGACCCAGGGGGAGATGGACTCTCCCAGGACTGGATAATTCCTAAAGAGAGTAAACAACTTAGCTGTGGGCTCCTCTCCTACGCAGGTCCGCATCGCCTCGTCCCGTTCTCACACATCGAGCCAGAATTTTCCCTGCTGCATCACCCCGGGGCCAGGTACTGGATGACTAGGGACAATGCCAATAGGCCAAAGCTCGCCGGAATGATTCAAATGGCACGTCCGAAGCTGTTCGCCCTGCCTTGCCTTTCCCACGGAACCCCAATACCGGCTCTGACCTGGGCTACCCCCTCACTCCTGTCCTCTGCCTCTCGATCACCCCGCAGGACTCGGTGTGTCCCTCCTCGTGGGGAACGTAGGAACAAATTCTCCTTTCAGTGGCATTGGCTCCTTCACGGTATCACTCAAGTCGCCTCCATAAATTAGCATCTCATGCGCACAGACGAGACGGCCCGCCCCAAACCAGCCTTTCTCCGGCCACCTCCCCCGCTCCAGCCCCCGCACGCTTAACGCGTGTGCTAGCGCCTCGCTGGTCCCGGCAGTGAGCACGGGCTGAGCCGCGGCGACCAGAAGCCCCGCGCCAGGGCCCCAGATGGTCCCGTGTCGCCAGCCTGGAGCAGCTCACACCGCAGCAGGTCCTGCGTTCACACCTTCGGGACTATTTTAACTAAAATGTCCCTGAATCCGTTTCTTTAAAAATAGTCTGCTAAGTAGACATTTCAAAGAAACCTCGACTTTCTGTTTGTGCAAACACGAAGCAGCCACCCACGCCCACGTAACCATATGCCCGAGTCGAGAGCCGACCGCGGCACGTGTCTGCGTGTCTGGACGCACCCAGGTAGAGCCGCGTACACAGCAGGGAGCTGGCCCTTTGTGTTTTGGAAGGGACGGTGAGTGGGAGATGCTTCGCCTCCGGATCAACAGGAATTTCCGCTCAAAGGGCGAACGCAAGGGTAAGCTGTATTAGAATGCTCCTTTAATTACCATTCTACATTCAGTCTCCCAAGACGGGACCCGCTGTAAGCTGTGCTCGCGGCGGGGAGATGCACGCATCCATCCACACACTCACACACACACGCCTGCCCAGGCACACAAACACGTGTGTGCATACCAACACACGAACTTGAATGCTTTTACCTGGAAGGGGGAAAGAGACTGAAAAAACTATGTGATCACCTGAGCCACAAGTATAACCGTACGTCACTGACTCTTGTCACAGTGGCTAAGACAAGCCTCCAGACTCGTACAGGTATTCCTGAGAGTCCCCCAGCCATTCTCAGGAACTCCAGCCAAGCCCCATCATTCGCAAGCAGCAAACGCTCTGTCTTCCTTTTCTACCCTGGTCCTCTCCTCCGGACCCCTGACTAGGAGGTGGCCAGGTGCAGCGGGCCCAGCAGCGGCGGCTCAGCGGGGCACGGCTGCCACTTCTCCAGGATGTCGCTTCTACTCCACACACCCTCCTCTCTTTCCCCTCTCTCTTTAGCACTCGGGCGGGAATCCAACAGTTGGAATTTGACTGGGGGCCAAGTTCGAGGGACAGACCCCGGGCTTCTCCTGGCCACTGAAGCTGTCATCCTGGGCCCAGCCCAACGTGTACCCAGCTTCTCTTCGCCAGGCATGAACTCTCCCAGAAGTCTCCCCCATCCCTTCTGCACCTTGATTCACGTCAAGCCTACCTGACCAATTTTTCAAACGCGCCCAGACAAGGTTGCCTCCCACGAGCAGACACAGCTTAAGATCGTGCTAGAAATATGCACATGCTCCACACACAGAGAAAGATTTACATTTAATTAATACCGTGATGGCACTGTACACTTCTTGGAATGTCTACAAATCAGAGAGGGCTATGAGGAAGTTGGAAAGGGTAGAGACAAGAAGAGGAGGAGTATAAATGTCATTATTTGCTGAAGGGCTGCCCACCCTAACCTCGATAACCAGGTAGGAAGTGGTCCCCCGACCCTTGATAAAATGACACACAAACAGCTCCACTGGGTCCCCACTGTGATGCCTCAGCCGCTGCATGACGTAGAAAGCTGCCAGGTGAGCCCTGACATTTCCCACAATGCGCCAACCAAAGATGCACAAGGGTTAACACTCTCTTCCCTACTTCCTGAGTTAAGCCCCCAAATCACTGGGAAAAAGAGAAACAACCAGACCGCTTCGCCATGATCAGGATGAAGAGGGGATAGAAGGAGGGAGAGGGAGAGAAGGGGGAGGAGCTAAGAGTCCATGGCAACACGGAGGGGCAGCCTGGAGAAGCTCTGGACAGACGGACGGAGCCCAGGACGCCCAGACGTGGATCTTCCTTCCCGAAACGGAAAGAAGGCTAGCAACTGGCAACCCAGAGGGAGAGAAGTTCAGAGTATTCTGGCCGTGAGGACCCCATCTGGGGCAGAGACCGAGCTGCGCGGGTGACCGCCCAGAGCAGCCGCCTGGGCTGTGTCCGTGACCCTGGGGTTTGCCTCCGTGCCCTGCTGGGAATGTGAGATCTGGGTGCACCTCGTTTTCAGAGAGCTCGGTTGACGAGGACAAATCCGGTTGCGACGAATTTCAAGAACTTCTTCGAACGCTTGCGTTGCTACAGATTTTCACTGTGCGGGGTGATGCTCGGGAGAGACACATTGCAAGCTAGAGCTCGGGCTGTTTGCTCTTCCAACAGAGCCAGCAGCAGTGACACATTTGGCCCGTACGGCAATTTTCAAAAGGTCTCGCTGCACATTCTGCAAACTTGTCTCTGATTTCTCTGTTGCCAGAACCGTTTTCGACTTAAGTAGGTAGAAACACACCGGGGGTAAGTACACCAGAGTGAGAGCGAACGCGACAGCCAGGATGAGCCTCTGGGAACTTGAGCCAGACTGTGCTCAAACCCTCCACCGGCTTGCCGGATCCCTGGGCACAAGAGCCCACATCTTACGGCAACTGGGGAAGGCCCCCGCTTCCGGCCCGCCTCCTCACTTCTATTCCTCTCCGCGTGGGCCGCGCCCCCCTCTTGGCTCTTCTCTGAACGTGCCAGGTGTGCCCCCATCTCAAGCCTTGGCACCTGCCATCCCTTCTCCCTGGAGAGCTCTTCTCTCCCCAAAATACCGGCATGGTTTGTTCTCTCGGCTCCTTTAGGTTACACAAACGTCACCCCTCAGGTGTTCCTAACCACGCCTCCTAAATGTGCCACACTTCCAACACATGCACGACACACACACACACACACACACACACACTCCTACCCCTCACCTGCTTTTCTCTTTCTCTAACAGCTAACGCCGTCTAACATATAATGCATTCGACTCATTTGGAAGTCATCTGTCTCCCCCACTAGAACGTCAGCTTGTTGCGCTGTTTTTGTGGTTGGGTTCATTTGTTTCCCCCGGTTACTATCGTATTGCAAAGTGCCTAGAACGTCCAGGAGGCACGTAAGAATGTTAATTGCGTCAAATGGACAGCAAGGTATGGGCATGACCGTCCCCTCTCCCCACCTGGACGAACAGCCACAGAACCATTCTTCCTGAAAGCTCGCTGCCGATGCTGGACTCGGGGGCGGGATGTGGGCAGCCGGCCCTGGAGGCTAGAGTCCTTCCTCAGTGGGGACCAACCGGTGACGCTGAGTCAGACGAGGGGGGAGGGGCAAGGACGGTGAATGAGATGAGAAGGGCGAACATTTGTCATAGGAAGACTATTGTGTTTCCTGAAAAAGGGGAAAATGGAAATGGCTACAACTTAAGTATGACTCGGTGAGCAAGTCAGAGTGGAGAGGAGGAAAAGGAAAAATAAAAGTTATTGAATAATAATAATAATAATAATAATTCATGAGACCCATAATTTCTCCCAAGGGGATAGGTCTAGGGAAGAGATTTCAGGGGGAGTCCACGAAACCCCGGAATCATATGCAAAATTTTGTGGGAATATGCATATTTCCGGAAAGAGAGCTATAGTTTTCATCAGCTTCTCAAAGTGGCCCTTGACCAAAACAAAAACTTAGAGGAACACTAACTTACATTAGAATGTTTTCTGTAATTTGTTTTAATCCCATCAATACCCATTGAAGTACTTCTTAGCATATTTCGCCAAACCTTAAGACACACAATTTTAAGACACATCTTCATTTCATGCAGTCTATCAATTCCACTATGACACGCCATTCATCGGTTCTAAAACAAATACGAATCTCAGAGATGCTAAAAACGCAAAACCGAGTGAGTCTTGGAATCTATAAACTGCAGTGCATATGGAGCACTGTGCTAGTCCCTTAACATATTTTACCTGAGTCCCAGTGCAATAAATATTATTATTGCAATCTTATAGGAGGACGCAGCCGTAACTCCAAGGAGAGTTCGAACCGAGGTCTGTCTGCAAGCCTCCCACGTCAGCACACCACCACCCAACAAAGACAGGGCTCCCACTTCTACAGATCTTACAATCACTTGCAAGATAAGAACTTCACAATCAGCAGTACCAGGAGACACAGAATCAGAGTCGGGTACCGAATCGTCGCAGCAGTATCCAGCTTGTATCAGAAGCAATGCCGCCAACAAACTGCCAAATGCCCTGAATGAAGTGTCACATTTATTATTCTAAGCAGCATCTTTTTTTTCCATCAACTTTGTAGCCTCTCTCGCTTCAATAAACAACTATTTAAGTGGAATTTAATGATCCAGAACAGATAGGGCTTTAGAAGCAAAAGGTGCATGCTTCCTCGCAAACCTTAAAACAAATTCCCATTATCAGAGAATTAACCAAAGAAAGCCCTGAAGGTTGGGTAGAGTAGTGCAGAAGCACGTGTGTGTGTGTGTGTGTGTGTGTGTACACACATTTGCTGGGTGTGCTGTCACACCCCTAAGAGTTTATAGGGACTCAATGAGACTCCCCCTGAAGGGAACCCGAAAGAAACCTCTCTAAGAACGCACAGATCCCGCCCCCTCCCCTCTCCCAAACTTTGGTGACATGCGTGTAACTTGATCTTGAGCTCTAGTGTCATCGTTTGGCTCTTGCCTCTCATCTGTATCTAACACTGGTGGCAGACTGTAGTTTTTTCACAGTGACTCGATGTGCCCCCTCCCTGTGAGAGAATTACGCGTCCCCGCTCAGTGCCGCGTGGTCTGCGGGACGACAGGCCGCCTACGCGTTCCCGCCTGCACCATTGTTGGGGTTGGGTGTGCGAGTTACTTGGGGCAAGGAACACAAACGGGCGTGAGGTGCACGACATCCAAGCAGGAGGCGTGAGAGGTATCAAGGACAGGTATGACCAACGGTGCTGCTCCTCACACTCGCGTCTCCGAACTAGAAGTCACATACGGCAGAACCATCGCCAACCTGCGGCTACAGACGCCATGCCCCACTGAGATGCAGAGCTACAAGCTGCTCCAGCAAAGCTGACAATTACAAAGCCAGCACCAGAAGCGGCTTGTGATAGAACAGAACCTAAAATCTGAGGCATCGGCTCCGATTGGAAAGCGGACGATGGCAAAACCACAATGAGGACAGGAAAATAGGCAACACTTTTGAGAAAACTGTCCCCTGTGATCATTTGAAAGGCAAGTGGTACAACAATGGATGTGTGGCTTTAGGTGAAAAGGTCACAAAACAGCACCGCTAATGTGACAAGTTATTATTAGGTGCATTTGACAAAGTATTACAAGAGAAAAGAAATTTGGAAAAGAATTTGCTGGTTTTCCAGTAGGGTTGAGGGAGAAAAAAAAAATCTAGAAAGTCTGGAACTTGAAAGGTTGAAAGATACAACTGTTTCTCATCTCCTATCAATAAAGAGAAGCAAAGCTGTCTGCAGGAAAGACAATTAAGGTCTAGCCTCAGGACACCACCTACAAAAGCAAGGACTGGTAAGATCTCTAAATGGATTAAAATACCCTGACCCTGGCAAATCCTTTTAGCTCTATGGCTATAGGAAAAGTGATTAGTGGCAAGGTCCCACAGAAACCTGATAAGCTCAAAGTGCCTATAATTAAATCTAGAGAGGGAGGTATGTCTGGAAAAGGACGAGCTCAAAGAGAAATGGGAGGCTCACGAGATAACTGAAATCGAATGGAAGTAAAAGCTGATAATGGTTTAGGACTTGTATCACCAAAAGAGACACCGGCCTGGCAGACAAGAGCCTACCGGACCACTGGAGAGAGAAATCCGCATTAAAGGTCCCCGATTTCTATGGGCAGGAAGCAGGCTCAGAAAGCTGCTCAGCCCCCAAGGGAGGTATATCATCTAACGCTTTTTCCGATGTATCCAAAGTGCCTATTGGGGTTACCCTATTCCTGGTCCACCATGTCAGACATGTACCATATTTCAGTACACAGGTCTCCGGATCAAGAAAAACCGAATCCAGACATAATGAAAAGTCTATCACGAGATCCTGAAATTCACATCTGACTCCATGACTGGATGAGAATTTTGCAGTATCTTTCACTGGGTCAGAAGTGAATTTATTTTGTGTATGGAAGGAACAAAAAGTGGTTATTTGTGAAGGAAGACTACAGTGGATTGTATTACATTCGCAATTAATCATGCCTCCCTGCCCCACAGAGGATTTACGCATCCCCGCCTGGACTCACGGTGTCTCCTTAGAAGCCAAGTGCGCTTCTCTGCGAGACGTCAGCAGCTGCCACGTGATTTGTTGGGCAACAGACACCCCGTCTTCAAGCAGAATTCTTAAAAGGGCATCCCATGATTCTCTTGCTGTTCTCTGCTACCACGCCACTGGGTGTATCCTTATGGGGGCTGATTCTTCACCCGGGGACCCAGCAGGAGAAGGCAGATGGATGGAGCAGAGAGACACAGCCAACCTGCCTGTAACTTGAAAGCAAAATCAGCCTGCGTGGCTGCAAACCCCTGAGGTTGGAGAATTTCTTGTTACAAGGCAAAGCTGACTCACACAGCCTGTTGCACTCAGATAAATGAAGTCCACGTTAAAACTCTTGGCGGCACACGACTTAACGCAGGGGCTATCCCTCAGACCTTTAAATCCTCATCCTTCTGGGACGGAGTCCCACAGCACAAATTCTGAGTAAATGCCGTCACCTCCATGAGTCATCTAACAGGGAAACTGAATGAAATGATGAAAACAAAAATTCGAGCCATGATTTTTATTTTAACCAGCTATGCTCCGGACGACAAACCGTATTTAGAATATCCGCTCATTTCTCTTTTCACTGCATTCTTTAAAAGACTTATTTTATTTATTACACTTATTGTGGTAACAGTGGTTAATAAAAGTATATAGACTTCAAGTGCACAATTCAATCATCCATCATCTGTACATTGCACTGTTATGTTTACCACTCGAAGTCAAATCTCTTTCTGTCACCCTATATTTGACCCCTTTGCCCTCACTCTGTACCCTCTCACCTGACTTCAATGGCTTCAGAGACCAAAAGGCCTGCTACAGCCACAAAGGCCAAACGGACATGAGAAAATGTCCTGAATCCACAGCATCGGAGATGGGGTCGCCTTGGGAAGCCCTGTCCCCCCCACTAGGGAGCGGCAAGGACAAATGTGTGCCAGCACCCCTGGCTTTGGAAACGTTCTTTCAAATGTCTTTTGGGGGAAAAGTTGTTTTTGAGAATGTGGACGTTATTAAAATGATGCCCAACCGCAATGAATAAAATGGCTTTTGTTTTGTAAATGTGGATTGTAAAATCGACCATGAAAAGCCTCCTACGAGTCTTCCAAATGTCTTTTGAATAATGTCATTGTCCCCGGGTGACACTTCCAGGGAGCCCAACTCATTTGTCCAGATGAGCTCTGCAGTATTTGTTCACATATCAGTTGTTTTACTTTTTAATCCGTTGTTATTTCTCACCCCAAAAGGGATTCCCGAGCACCCCAGAACGAGCTCAGCGGGCACAGCAGGCCCTCGCGGCTCTTTTTGGTCCCGATCCAGCCCTCCAGGGGACACCTAGGATCCAGGCTGAGGTGAAGAGTAGGCTAAAAATCTTCCGGTAGCCAATCGATGCCCCAAATCACCGAGCATGTGAGTTGCTGGACGGAAGAGACCGTCCCTCCTGATTGGAACAGCGCCAAACGCAGCTGCGAATAAAGCTGCTTCCTGCGGACGACAGTGCCGGCTGTGCCCGTCTGGATGTGAACCCATGTTCACCGCGGCACTTCCAAGCCTGGGGCCACGCTCTTAAGTATACGCCTTTCAACGCGTATTCCAAAAAGAGCTTCGCCGACGTCGAGTAGAATGTAAGGCAAACCCACGAGTTTCAGGAAAGCCGTTTCTGGTGATTTTAAGGCTTACAGTGGAGCGGCCCGCGTATTTAACGAGCGAGCATTCCCTGACAAGGACCAGTAGGGATGTCGGATCCACGGGTCAGTCACGCATGCGTGTCCACAAGCCTGTTACTAACGTATGTTTCTAGCACCTTAGTGTGCTGGGCTGCAAATGGTCCGTGAAGTCAGTAAGCACTCTCGCTTCTTAAATGCAAAGATATTTAATTCTATTAAGAAAACAGGTCAACATGCATATACACAAACACTCGCATGCACACATACACACACACCTGTGTGCGTGCATGCAGGTACTAGAGAATCCCTATCTCTCCTTTACGTACAAAGAGAGAATATCGACGAAAAGTGAGCATTTGCAATATCATCCTGAACACGGGTTAATAAAGGGAGAAACCATGAGATTCTCGATAAGGCTGAATTTGATATGCTCGAATGGCATTCACTGGTCCAGGAAGAATGATAAAATTCCTTCGAAGAAGAGGATCCCAGGCCTAATAACTGGGTTCTTTTCTAGACAACTCTAACCACCCTCTAGAGTCTATAAAAGAAATCAGGCATCAATACTGCGGTATGGCTGCCTGCAATTACTGTGTGATGGTTTGCTTGAGGCGTCTGCCTCTCCCGCAATCTCCGAAGGCAGGGATCAAGTTCACTGACCAGACTCGGCCAATTAGAGTCTTTGGCTTGATAAAGTACAAATACATACGTGAACTAAACAACAAACAGACCGTGAAAGTTCTGTATGAAAGGAAAAGAAACCCGACTCTTTGGCAGCACCGAGCCTGATCATGTCTCACCAGAAACATGGCCGGCAAATAACGAAACAAAGGGACGGCAGGAATCCTTCGCTCAAGTTCTTAGTACAGAACGTGATTCCAAGACATCGCATTAAGAGGTCTGGAGAAGAGAAGAGACTGAGAATAAAGGAAAGGAGAAGGCGAACAGGGCAGAGGGGGTGTGGAGAGACGTAGGACCTTACGAACAAGAAGTCTGGGACGTGGCTCTGAAGGAAAACTCCGCGCTCCCAGGTACTCCACGCCCTACCTGCTGATCTCCCTCGCTCCCCCACTTCAGCTCTGTGCCAACACAGTGTCGTGGCAGGAACACCCCGAGCGGCACCACGGCCTCCCACTGTCCATACCTTGGGTGTCAGGACAAGAACGAGAAGCCTCCGAGACGGAGGTGATGTAAACGAGGGGCAGCCTGGGGACCAAGCAGGAGCTCATCGCCAAGGGCCTCTGGACCCAGAGGGGACCATAAGTGGGCTTTACTCAGTTCACCCCGTCCACAGACGCGCCCTGAGCTCCTGCTGTGTGCCAGGCACCGTGCTGGGCCAGCCAGGAAGTGCCCGGAAACTGAATCTAAAATGTATGTGAACCCACACAGGTGCGTTTTTCTGGGGAGAGAGTGTCCGATAGCTGTTCTCAGCAAGGGGCAGTGGCAGGGTGGCAGCTAGCCCAGAGAGCACTCGGGCACTTTCCAAAGGTGCCCCTTCCTCTGAGCAGCTGCAGCCTGGCCCCTGGCTGGCCACTCCACGGGCAGAAGCGAGGCTGAAATTCAAACTCTCCGCCTCTGGCGTCCTTGTGCAAGTCCCAGCCTGTCATATCTTATCTGCTCCCTTGTGGACAGACCCTGAGGGGGCCCTGGAAAATGTCTAGGGTCCTTCTGCCCCATTGTCACACACTGACTAGGGGTTACTACCAGCATTTAGTGGCTGGGGATCAGGGGCGCTAAGCAACACACAATGTCCAGGATATCACTGCACCACAAAGAACTGCCCCAAATGCCAATAACCCAGTAGAGTGTGCCTTTCATCAGATGCTCGGGTGGTCTGCTTCCCACAAAACAGTCGAGGCCGATGCTCGGAGGACAATGGCTCAGGAGGACCACGGCTCAGGAGGACCACGGCTCAGGAGGACCATTGTGCGACTATCCCATTAAGGGAGAGCTCTGTAGCTACGTCAGAGCATCGAGACAGACATCAGGCAACCCTAGAGGACCGGCTACCTGACTTTGAGCCAACATTTCTATTTAGTTGAAAATTTTTTGAATGTCAAAATTTCACATTTTAAGTTTAAAGCTGCACCTCTATTTCTTAAGGGGAGGAAAACAGGCATCAAGGCCCTTTGTTAGTCGTGGCTGATGGTTACCTTCCCTTCCTAACCCCTTGGGTGGTGCCCCGGGAGTCTCGCAGCCCTTGGAAACTGTGGATTTCATTTCCATTAGGGACCCGATAGATTAACGACAGTAACTGCCAACTGGTTCAGTGAAGACGCTGTGCTTAGAAAATAAGACACATCTCCGCGTTTAACGTACGATGCTGAAGAGCTCCCTCCGGAGAAAGGCCACGGGCTCGTCTACCTGCATGTACCTGGTGGCACATGATCCTGAAACGCCCCTGACTTTGCACACACGACCTCAGTGGGGGACCAGGACGGGGAGAAACGCAGGGAATGGCGGGGGAGACACGGCCTCTGCAGGCCCACGTGAGAGCTCTCCTACTTGGACTTTCAGAACACAGGCCGAGTCGAAACGTCCTGCCCCGCCAGGCGAGACGGATGGAGGATCAAAACTTGCCTCCGTGCAGCCCTCCGCGTGCGGAATCTTAAACAAGCCTCTGGAGCGCACGGCCTGCCAGCAGCCGGGAGCAGCTCGTTAGCTCTGGGACGGCCGATTCAATTTCACCCGCCTCGCAGCCCTTCCTGCTCCATCCCTTTGACGTTAAATAAGCTCTCCGCCAGCAAAGGTTTCACTCCACTCGCCCGATCCTGAAAACTGGCTGAGCGACAGGACTGCGTACTCCGATCACGAGTAAACCTGGCTCTGAGGCCTCGGTCAGAGAGCAGAATCCTGTAAGTCGCGAGCGCAGTCTCTAGTCTTATCCCTACAGTTCTTCGCAGGCCGAGGCAGGGAGGGAGCAGCAAAGGGGAGAAGCGCCGCACACTTAGACCCCTCACGCTGAGTACAGTTGGCACATGAGACCCTGCAACAAAGGAAGTTACTATGGCACTGTCTTCTTTATCCCCTGGCTGCGGGAGACTTACAATAAGCAGGTACCATCCAACGCTATGTGGTTAATAACTCTAATTATGTAGGGCTGGATGATGGGCGGGTGGAAGGATTGTCCCCAAGTCTCTAAAAAGGATTGTCTCCAAGATCCTAAGAAGGATGAACTACAAGGAGAAGCTTTTCCTCCATAATAAGGTCTGTGGGTGTCTAGATTTGTCAGGGGCTGCACCCCAAGTGGATGTCAGGGACCCTAAGAACAGATCACCCGGTTGAGTTTGATTAGCACTGAGGGCTAATGGGCTTCCGCGCCATGCAGCCAACCCGGAGTGAGGCGCGGGGGAGAACTTTCCCCAGATCTGATTTTCCAGAGAGAGCAGGGGGTCCTGGATGCAGTCTGCCCACAAGGGTCTCCACAGAGAGCGGGAAGAAAGCGCCTCTGAAGAACTTTTCCAATCACCTACCACCCAGGAACTGCTACGCTGGGGCCGCTAAAAGCACCAGGGAGCCCAGTGGAGCTCGAAAGAATTCTCCGCGGACTGCCAGGCACGAGGCAGGGGGTGAGGGAGGGCTGGGGCGTCACTCCGGCCTCAGGCAAGGAGGAAGAAAGGAGGGGAGCCAGGAGCACCGGAGTGAGGAGAGGGATGCGGGCACGAAGAGAGAGGTACGGAGTGAGACAACGAGAGGGACCAGGAGCCGGAGAGACAGAGAGCGGACAGGATGAGCTGAAACTAGACAAGGGCAGACATCTTGTTAACCGGCCGAGAAGTACTGGTAGACTGTGGGAAAGAAGGGGAAAGGTTACCATGGCAACACACTGCAGAAAGCACGGGCTATGTAGCTAAACAAGCCCAGGAGCCTTGGGAGCCAGTCCTCTTTGGGATAACCAACTGGAGGGGGTGGGGGGTGTCGACACATCCCTTAACACCTCCGGCTCCAAAACACCACGACCTTCAAAATCGTCCTTCGTTGAGACGACTGATTTAGTTTTAAGATACTTAGAGCTGTCTTCTTTCTCCGGTCCCAGGAGAGGAAATACTCCAGAGAGAAGAAGTAAGAACAAAACACTAGATTGCATACGGCCCGAAGAGGACACGGGAGGCTGAGCAGGCTGTCCACGCGGACGAAGACGGCCCTCGCGGAACGGGGCGCATCACGGGCCCTTTAAGGCGGGAGGCACCAGCCCCGGCCCCGACGCTAGAGCTGCTGCTGCGGCTGCTGCTGGTTACACGGGTTCGAGCCCCGACTCCTCATCTGCTGCGTCTGCTCCGTCCCTCTCTAAGGATGCTGGTCTCAGCGAGCGGCACCTATTTGCTCCCGGTTTCACGGGCTCTAAACCAGCTTCCAACCCTCCTTAGGCACTTTCTGTAACGGGCGAACGGAACGAAAAAATAAATAAACAGTTGCGATCTTAAACACTTGACACCGAAGTGCCGCCTGTGCTTCCCCGGCTTAAGAAGCCTTCTGCAAAAAAAAAAAAAAAACAGCATCTGAAAAACAAAACAAAATGATGTGAAAGGAGCCCAGATCACCAGGCTTTGGCAGCTGCCCCCATATCTCTGGGTAATAAAAGCCTGGCAGGCATATCCTAAAGGGGGCTGCTGCTGCCCAAACCGCTTGTCTGCTCTGTTTCCCAAAAGCACATTAAAAACACATTTCCTGGTTTAACAGACTCAGGAGCTGAAATGAATGTGTCAGAACTCTTATAAAGATGATAGAACCTGCCGGCCCAGCAAATGTTAAATTTTGCATAAGGAGACAGTATCCCTAACTCCTCAGTAGACACTTAATGAACATTTCACACAGAGGGCCCGGCAGCTGTGCCCCGAAGGCTCCCGGTGAACTACGTGGGTTTTTATTACCGCCTGGACTAGCTCCTCCCGTTGCTTCTCATTTTCTCCCCTCACCCCCTCGCTTGTGCATGGCCAACGATCTCCTCCAGACTGTCTGAGTCATGCGGCGATCGAGGTGTGGGGGTTGCCCAGTGTACTGGCCCCTCAAAATTCATGTCCACCCGGAACCTCAGAGAGTGACCTTACTTGAAAATAGGGTCTTTACCGATCTAGTTAGTTAAGAAGCGGTCGTACTGGATGGGGGGCGGGGGGGGGGGGGCGGTCCTCAGTCCAATGACTAGCGTCTTTATAAGAGAAAGGAGAGGGAGATTCAGACACGGACGCACGGACACACGGACAGGGGGAAGGGCCCTCTGATGATGCCGTAGACACTGGAGTGATGCAGCCACAAGCCGAGGAATGCTGGGAGCCACGACGCGGCGCCAGAGTCAAGGGAGGAGATGCCCCCAGAGCCTTCGGGGACAGCGTGATTCAGCCTTCGCGCCTCCGGGAATGTGAGAGCATAAGTTCCTATTGTTTTAAGTCACCCAGTTCACGGTGCATTGTCATGACAGCCCTAGAAAACAGATACGGTCGGAGAGCATGTCTATACCTGCGAATGTGTATTCGGATGACTCTCCGCCACGGCTCCCGGAGTTCGTCATTCCAGGTGATGGTGGCGGTGGGCAGCACGGCCCCACGATTTCATTAGCAGACGGCCTGCCTGCCAGTAGTCTGAGACAACCAGACTTTAAGTCACGTGGCTTTCTTTCTAGTTTCTCTCTCTGAGTCACTTTTCGACCCGTCCAGGTGTGAGACCAAGTAACACATAACGAGACAGAAATACAGTGAGAGGCCCTAAAACGTAGAAAGGAACCAAGAGAATCAAGTTCTCTTGCCATCCACCATTCCTTTAAGTTGGTCAGCATCCGTGGGAAGACAACTTGTCAAAACAATTGCTAAATGCTGCCAGGGGCTTGACCTGTGTCCCCCTCAGAGTCACACGTTTAATTCCTAATGTCCAGTGCCTCAGAATTTCACTATGCTTGGAGATAAGATCTTTAAAAATGTAATTTAATTAAAATAGGGTCCATAGCGTGGGCCCTGATCCAATATGGCTTCCCAGACGAGGAGATCAGGACGCGGGCAGGCAGAGAGGAGACGGTGTGAGGGTGCAGGGGGGAGACGGCCACCCGCAAGCCGAGGGGCGAGGCCCCCGGAGAAACGGCCCTGCCGACACCTTGACCTTGGACTTCCAGCCTCCGGCACTGTGAGGAAATCGGTGGCTGCAGCTTAAGCCCCATCTGCGGAACAACGTCACGGCGGCCCCAGGAGCCCGTCCGAGGGCCAACTGCCTCCAGGTCTCGGCCTCGTGAAAATGCAGGCCCGAAACGACCCCCGAGCTCAGACCATCGGGGCTAAAAGCAGTAACAACAGTAACAAAAGGGCACGTAAACAGGGAAAATGCCGCTGGAGTGCTAAATATTAGTCAGGCAGAAACACAACTCTTCAGGAGCAAAAGAATCTATAAAACGTGCCCGCCTAATAATGTTCCCCCAGCGACGACACGATGACAGCCACTCGCGCCACCCACACAGAGCCCCGCTCGGGAGGGAATTTCTGTATCACTTATTATATTTGGCACCCGCGGCGCGAAAGCGCTCCCAGTAATGATTATTATTGAACACTCTGTTCTTCATCTTTTGGCAAAATATGTCTGTATTAAAACGTGACGCATCCTAACGGCCTCGGCGCGATTGCCGCGTGCTGGCAGGTGTGGGGCGTTCCCAAACTTTTAATGGGGAAACCCAGGTTATAAACCCCAGTTCGGGGAGGAGGTGGCAGAGCCAGGACCTGCCTGTTTTTCAGTCCCTGGACAGACACCTCTCAACCTGGCCATCATTTTCGTTTTGCAAAACCATGGTTTCTAATGTGTCAAGTCGTCCAGGAAGAATGATTATTGGCAGGTAAATTCTCCTACGACGAAAGAACACACTGTCAAGGAAAAATCAGTTTGTAAGCAGAGTTTCTCACAGCTTATGTGTCTGTGACTGAAGTACTTATTTACTTTTTCCCTAAAAAAGCTTCGAAATGATGTAAAAAAAAAAAAATAGCCACTTTACAACTAAATAAATGCCTAAATTAAACCCACCTCTTTATCTGCTGGAAAATGATGCCGACCTCTGTTCCTTACACATTTATGCAAAATTACAGACCATTCTCCATCTGCCATGGTAATGGATCAATGAACAAAAACCCCCATTCTTGAAGAGTTTCAACTTCCTTTCTCAAAATAAACAACACACTGAAATAAAGCTACTAATTAGTAAAAGGATGGGCTGATTCACTTTTTACTACCCTTCTTTAGCCAAAAAGAATATGCTAGTTAGGGAGAAAATGCGCTGCTAGGCAGTCGAATGAGGGAGGGAGGTCTTGGACCGATCTGAAGTGTGACAGAACTTTGCCTTCCAAAAACATGTTGTTGTTTTTTTCGGGCATAAAATTTCAAGAGGTTCATAAACCCCGTGATGCCCATCCATGAACCTCAGATGTGCAGAACCACTGGCCTCACTTCTAGAATTTACGCGACAATAGAACTGCCCACAGAGATGTACATCTAAAAATGGCCTCCGAGACATTCTTTACAGCAGCAAAAATCTGAAACTACCTAATGGGGACCAGCTAGGTTAAGCTCGAGGCCAATAACAAGAGTGGGATGAACTGACGAGTGACCAAGAAAACGAAGCCCAAAATGTGCTGTTCGGTGAAAAGCATTTGGCACAGAACAAGGAGCCAAGGATGACTGTATGAACGCAACGTTTCCGAAAGGATCTAGAAGGAACTAGACACAGCGTCTGCGTCTGAGATGGGAGTCTGGACCGTGAGGAAGTTAAAGTTGGAAGAAAAATTACTTTTTTATTTTTAGTCCATGTTATTACTTTTTTAAATTAAAAGAAAGCTAGTTGGAGAGAAACAGTTCGGTTGGGGGGCGGGCGGGGAGAGGGGCGGGGGGAGACTGACAGTTTGAAAAGAACTGGTCTAGCTGAGTCCCCAGATACCCCGAGCCTTGAGAATAGTTGACAACACAAAACATTTGGCACCAAGACGTCAATGGGGGAGGATCTCATAAACGCGTTCCCAGCTCAGGCTGCTGCCGCTGCTCGCTGCTCGGAGCGGCTGAACCTTCTCTCCCACGGGGCGGCTTTTCTGGCTTTTCTTCTCGCTAAACCAATTATGGGACATTATAACAGCAGTGCCAATATTATTTTTTAAAGGCTTATGTTGTTCGCTAAATACTCATTAAACCAATCTCCTTGCTCCATTTACAGAGAGCTTAAGGGCAAATCCAGATGGTACGGACAATGCACATTCGGGCTTGATCTGCAAGGGGCAGTCATCAAATAGCCATTATCAGTTTTAGAGTCGTCAGCCGCCTGACACCCACAGGTGTGTCCAGGTGAGAAGACTACCGACCTTCCCAGAGACGGCTGGGCTCGCTCCATCTCAGCAAGCCTCGGGCACTCTCCGAAGGGCCGCGTTTGCCTTTGTATATGAACAGCAACGGCAAGCTAGCGTTGCCGGGTCACCTGGCCACGGGCTATGCCGCGGTGCTCCTGAGCGGAGGACAGAGCTGCATCTCCCTCCCACAGGGCCCTCGCTCACGGCTCCACCCTGGGTGGCCGAGAAGACCGGGCGGTCCGGAGAGACACTCTCCTGCACGGCCGACTCCCACGGCCCCATATTCCCACGGCCCCACCGGAAAAGATCCACTGATGGGATCGCCACTGTTTACCTATTTTGATTGACAGTCACTGACCTTTTCCCTTAAGATTAAAAAAAGAGAGAGAGAGAGACAGAATAAAATCTGGCTAACTTTTTTCATCCTTGAGACTCAGGGCTGTAGCCTTCAAGGGGTCGCTAGCCCAGGATAGCCAGTGGGAACAGACAAGTTCTCTGTCCCCATGTTCCCGTGACTGGCCGTGAAAAATGACGAGGTTTACGGGAGGACAGAGGCCCGGTTGAGTCGCCAGGCAGTTCTTGACTCTCCAATACAAGAGGAATGGCAGCCAACACCTAAGTGGCTCTGATCTGAGCATAAATCACATGTGTGCTCGATGGCAGGGGGCCGATTCTTTCTGTCCTAACCCTCTCTCACTTGAGCTCGTGTTAAATTTTTATTTCCCGATTATACCCCACATAGGAATTTGTGGGAGGCGGTGAGGATTAGCCCAAGTGAAGACGATACTTGAGTTCCTCGTGAATAATTCATGCTGGACATAATCCGAACACATAGAACCGAGACTCAGCTGTGGCACCGCTGTCACTTTTGTACACTGGCTGTCCCCGAGGTCTAGAGGTCGCCTTAGCCTACACGGGGGGAGCACGTATTAAAACGCCAGCATGGAAACGTGGTGAGACTTTTCTCCCTTAAATCGCTAACGTGAAGACCGTGGCCAGTGGCCAATCTGTTTTCTCTCCGAGTCACTCGAGACAGAGCACTGGGCAAAGGAGGGCGCCCGCATTCTCAGTCAGAGGTGCACAGAAGAAGCGGGGTGCCTGGGGCTTTCAGGCTAAAGGCCTTAAACAAAGTCGAAGGAGAAGAAAGGCATCCATCACCTCTTAGGCGAATCGGCCCTAGATGAGCCGACGCCCCCAGTGACCGGGCAACGCGGGGGCGTCTTACGCCGAGACTGGAAAACGTCATCCTTCCGGCAGGTACATCTCCGGCCAGGCCTCCGTGGGCAGTGGCTGCCCTCTGATTCCTCTCAAGGGAAATGTTCCCTCTGACTTCAAAGGCATGACTCTGCTGTCTGTTTTCAGGCTTTCTGACTCCAAACTGAATCAGTGAGATAAACACGCACAGTTCCCCAGATGAATCGAAAGGATGAAAATGAGAAGGAGCGTTCGGGGTCCATCAGAGATGGGGAGACAGAGGGACCAAGGCCCATACACTCTAACCCAAACCAGCCCAAGCCCACACGAGGGGTCCTTGTCCATGGTCCCAGTTAGGAAGACAACCAAAAGGCACTGCTACCTCCTGGGCACTAGGCAGGGGGTCTGGAGAACAAATGAGAGAGGCAGGCCTGCACCGGACACCAGCTCGGCCCTGCACACCGTGGGGAAAGGCGTTCGGAGGCAGAGGACGGAGCTCCCGACACGCCCCCTGCCGTTCCTCCGGCCGCCAGTCCCCAGACTGGGGCCTGCAGCAGGGAGCTTGCCTGCGAGAAGCCCAGCTCTACCTATCCGGATGGAAAGCTCAGTCTCAGGGAGGAGCAGCCTGGGGCCCTCGGCATCAGACTTCTTCATCAACGCGGGGTCCAAGTTCAGGGCCAGGGCCGTCTGGGGGTCCTCTGCTGCGCCCTGAAACAAGAAGCAGGCACTGTAACACCTCTACCACCTTCATTCCCCAGACCCCTCCAGCTCGGCCTGTCTCTACCAAGGACTCCAAGGCCGCTGGGCCAGTCCCCGGGCCAGACCCAGCGGTAGGCAGGCTCGGTCATTAGAAAGGTGACAAGCTTTCTGACTGCAGAACTGTTAGGGTGACAAAAACGGGACCGGAGGAGAAGGTGCTGATGCTAAAAATGGAAAAAATAATAATAAAACACATCGAAACCCCACCGCGCAGGGCGAATGACCCCACGGACTCGGTCCCTGCACTGTGAAAAGAAGCCCACGTGGCAGGTTCGCTTCTGGCGGCCTCAGTACCGGAACCGAGGCCCACATCTTTCAGGAATTTATCTTCGCTTTTCTCATGAGATGGAAAGGGGAGGAGATCCAAACAACGAGACCTCGAAGGAGGGGACGTGGGCTCCGTGGAGGACACACATGTGGGGAGAGAGGTCCAGATGGCCCTAAAACAGCCACGTCACCCTTCTGCTTTGTCTGTCACTGCTTAATTCGACTGTTTTTGCATTAACCAGGCAAAATCCCGTGTTTATTTGACAGATATGTCTTGACTGCCAACTGTCAGAGGGACTTGGTGAACAAGACAACACCTCAGCTCTTACGTTCCGGCTAGGAGCAAACAGAGGAACCCAGAGTGGGGTCGTCAGCTCCTCCTCCCAAGGCCTCAGCGGTCAGAACCCCCGACCCCTCGACAGCTCACAAATGCACGGGACCTTGAGGGGAACAAGGACCATGAGGGGTGACCCCACCACCACAAACACCTCCACTTGCATCTAAACACCTCGATGCTAAGGGAAGGTGAGCAGAATCAACTTGATGGACCAAGCAGACATTTTTTGAAAACCAGGCGAAAATAGTTCCAAACAAACAGAAGTTTTCACTTAAAAAAAAAAAAATGTATCTGTAATATGGGAGGATATTTATGACCAGTCGCTGAAATGCAGCCATTTATAAGCAAATAGGAAAACTGTTTTCCCAGGTAAATTTCTCTCATGAAGGAGTTTCACCAAAGTCACTCCTGGCTGTGCCTTACACACACACACGCACGCACGCACGCACGCACACAGACGCACACACGCACGCACACACACGTGCGTACGGATCAGAAAGAGAAACTGATGATTCGGACATTTCATTTCATTATTTCTTCCCAACTAAAAGTTAAAAATGAAAATATAAACCCCTCCTCTCGCGTCGTCTCGTTCGTCTAATACATCAATATCGTCCTAATTGTTTATGTGCAATGTTCTCTCTAATGCATGTAAGGGCACCAATTTCTCACTTAACCTTTTTTAAAAGGGGGAAAGCAGCTTCATGGCTCTCAGGTCCCTGCAGGGACTGCAGGACTTCACCTGCTGTCACTGGGAGAAGCGCAAAGAAAGGCAGCCTGTCACACTGTGTCACAGTCAAGGCTGACACTACAGATGGGTGGAATCCTGGGGACAGCAGGGACTTTCCGAAGGCCAGTCTCTCCCCCTGTAGAAAGCCCCTCTACCCACCCCCAAGTGACAGCTGGTGTCTGCGCCATGTGCCAAATAGTCGAAGCTCTTTGTTCGTGTACGTGCTTTAATTATTTCTAACCCTACATCTCATGCTGACATCTGAGGAGTCACGGCAGCAGTAAATGATGTGTTTCACTATGAGAGTGTCAGCCGATCTTCCTTCCTTCATCTCCCTTCTTTTGATGGTGTGATTGATGCGTAACTGGGGGAAGGAGTGGAAAGAGAACCTCTTCATCACAGCAGAAATGCAGCAGCACTAATACGCTTGAAGCCGTCTATTTCACTGGAGCCCATTTAGCCTGGAGAGAGCCTACTTTGAACCGAGAACAGGGGTTTTCAGCAGGGGTGATTTTGCATCTCCGCCACAGGGGGCATTTGGAAATGGACATTTTTTTTTTTTTAATGTGGTTGTAAGGGTGGGGCACGATGCTCGCATCTGGTGGGCAGAAGCCAGGGACGCTGCTAAACATCCTTCAATGCACAGGGCAAGCCCCCATGACAAATGACCCGGCCAAATGTCTACGGCGCTGAAGCTGAGAAACCCTGCTTTAGGAAGATTTAGGACAATCAGGACCCCAAAGACCCCTGTATTACCGGCAATCCCGGAAACTCACAGACCCTCTTTTTGCTGCAAAGATAAGAATTTCGCCACTCTCTCTAGGAAGCCTGCCTGCCCTCATGTATCCAACAAATTCTTATTAACCATCCACCGTATACCACAATCATTCCACGTTCTGGCGATACAAAATGCCCAGGTCCTCTGTCCGCATGAATCTTGCATTCTCCTTCCAGAAACAGACAATAAACTAGCAATAAATTATAAAACAGAGTGCCAGGTGGTGATAGTGTTGAGAAGAAAAACAAGTCATAGCCACGGCGATCACAGCCACCCTGCTGTGACAGCCCTGTGGACCCGGCCCAGCATCTCGCAGGTGCCAGCTCGTGGGGAGACGCAAAGACGGAGCGGGGCGCTGCTTCAGATAAGACGCGGAGAGGTCGGGGTTGGGGCAAAGCCCCGAAACCCAGGGAGGGAGCCACTGTGGCTCCGAAGACTGTTTCCGGCCAGCGTCCCCCTTCCCCAGCACGGCCTGTCGCCGTGTTATCGATCTATGTTTTGTTAGTTGTATTGTTTTGTTTCAGTGCCAGGGGTGGGGGCGTACGAAGAAAATCCCGCCCCAACTCCACTGAGAAGCTGTCCCGTGACAAGCCGGACAGCGCCCCCGCGCTGCCCTGTACCACCCCCGGCCACGCGCTGGGCCCGGCACTCGGGCTCCGCCGAGTCCCACGGGGCCGCGGGGAGCCCCTCGGCGCATGCGCAGACGCCTCCGTGCCCACACCGGGCACCGCTCTCCGCGTGGCTCTGACCCTGCGCTGGTCATGCGCGTTTGCCGTCCCAGACGACAGCTGGCTACGGATGTTTCTAGAATCATGAAAGGTAGAGCCTCGAGCGTAACCCACAGGATGCGGTCACCTCTGGATGAAGTCTACCGCGGCAAAGAGGAGCCCCCTCGCAAAGCATGACTGGTAAGTGCCACTGGGGCCAGAGCTCTGCAGGACCCGCACCTCCCAAAGCTCGTCTCCGGATAGCGACCTTCGACCTCTTCACCTGTCTCTGGTTCTTCCCCCCTGGAATGTGTCACTCCTACAAACAACCTTCACGGGAAGCAAAGCTAACCGACCTCTGATGCTCCCAGCGCACCTGCAGCAAGCCTGACAGTCACCTGACCCCCGCGCACTTCCTATCGTGTTGATTCCGGCTGGGGGATGTCTGTGGTGGTCCTGAGCTCCCCTATCCCCCACGCAAGCGGCCTCTAACTGAGGTCTCTCCCAGGTCGAAAGTCCCTGATAAAGAATGAAGGGAAAGGCCGGAGGATTCACTGGTGTTCCCTGCCAGCCACAGCTGAAACAAAGCCTGTGTTATGCCGCAGTGGAGAAAGAAAGACTCTCAAGAGAAGCGCCCCCCAACCCCTCACCAGGGACTCAGGGGAAGTGACACTGGGGAAGCGGGGGGAGCCCCTGCCTGGGCTTTGGCTCCCTCCCCCCTCCCCCCACCCCCGCATCACCTGCCTACACCTCTCGCCATCCCCACTTAACCCAGGCACACAAGGTGATAGTAAATAATTGATGCTGTTTTCATTACTGAGAAATTGCAATAATAATGACACTCGTAACACAATCTTAAATTATTCCACATAATGGAAAAAAAATCAAATGTCGCCCCTTATCAGCAGCCGGAATATGGATGACGCTTACATAACATGACCTCTCCTGGGGAGCCAGGCGGTGGCCTGCTGCCTGCAGCCAGGCTGGCTCGAGAGGACAAGGGGCCAGCCCCAAAGCAAACAGGGACAGAGTCGCACAGGCACTGAGGCAGAGGGCGCAGTCCTGTCTCGGGTTCTACCAGGCAGGTGGCTGCCGTCTTCCTTGTCTCGGTTTGCCCACATGCTCAGGAATCGCGGTCACAGCCAGGAGGCCTAACGACGGAGAGAATGACAATTCGAAGCATGTGGTCCCTGCTAGTTTTTGGAGTGAATGCAACTGCCCTTTCTGAGGCATTAGGATTTCACCTCTAATTCAGCGTGAGTCCCTTCTTCCTGCAATGGCATCGCAACATCCAACTGATGGCCACGAGGCAGGCTTTCAAGCTTCCTTCTAATGGTTCCGTGCTTGATACTTTTAAAATCCTGGCTGAAGAAGCCCAAGTGCCCTCCTCCAGGAAGCCTTCCTGGATGAACCCAGCCTAGTCTGAATTGAATACCCCTCCCTCTGTGCTCCCCTGATATCCTACACGCGCGTCTGTCAGAACATTCGTCAAACTGCACGGTAAGTGTCGGTTTCCTTGGCTCTCTCAAAACCATGAGATTCTTAAAGCAGAAGCTGTGTCCGGCTCCATGGTCAGGGCCCAGCAGTGTCCGTGCTCAGTAACTCCTTAATTTTCTGCAACGAACAACAGTACGAAATCTCCAAAATGAGAGGGGAAACGATGTACACCGTAAGAAAACAAAGGTCTAGGTGAGCACGAAACGTTTAGGCCTCGAGAAGGCAGGAAAGAGAAATTAGTGCGGAGCGCGAAGGAGAAGGCTTTAAAGTATGAAAGACATTCTAGCTGGTGGCAAAAAGCATGACCTTCTACCCACGTCCAGCTTATGTCCTCCTGATGATGGTGCAAGGTCCTCAGTATCAGCCCTGAGACCACGTGAGGATGGGTAGGTGGCTACCTACTCTGCGACTCTCCACCCAAACACTCCATCTCTAGTTCCTTTCTGGTAGAAACACTCAGAATGGGGCAGCCTAGCTCATTCCCCCTAAAGGTAAGACCTTCCCACCCTGAAGCCCATGAACCCTGCAAGCCACATCTTTCAGCTCCCTGATGGCGGAAGTTAATAATGGACTTCTAGCTATATTTAAGCTGCGTAACTATGCTATTATTCAAACTATCTTTTCAGGGACAAAACTATCTCCTATTTCTGATGTCCAATTACTATTCGTAATCAAGTCAACTTAATCATATTAAACAATTTAAAGAACCACAACTCTGCAAAGATACAGCTCTACAACGACCTGCAAAGATAGCCCTCTGATAGCTGTTCCAGATAAGTGGCTCCACGCTTATATCCCAAAGAACTGGGTCTCCTCCTACCAGCATGGCTGACAGAGATGGGCATGGCAGTTTTCCAAACCATTACGTTTTTTCTTGTAACTTAGAAGAGAACTTCTCCTTAAAACAATAACACAAACCTAAAAGAATGCAAATACCTAAGTATAATGAGGCATTTTCTTTCTAGTCCTCAATGATTATCCCTTGCTCTTAAGTCACTCCTAAACCTGGTCCTATATTTTATTAAAACACACCCAATGAATCCACTCCGAGCCTTTTGCTGGCTTGTCAACAGTTTAAGAATGCCCTGTTGATCTGTTTCAGGCAACGTTTTCCATCCTATGTTATCCTTTTGGAGGATAACAGACAACTCCAGAGACCTGCTAAAAGACAAGATTTCTCCTCCCAGGGAAAAAATGCACGTGTATCAGACACTCGTTGCTAGGTAATAAAACACCCTAAAACAACCAGTCATTACTGCTCCGAAGTCCACAGTCACTGGGCGCTGCTGTGGACATACCGGGGCTTGGTTAATATGCCTGGACTCACGTGCGCACCTGTGGTCAGCTCGTGGCTCGCCCAGGGGTTGGACGGTCTAGGACGGCACAAGCACCTGACAGCTGGCAGGCCATCGGCCAGAAGCCGGCGGACTGGGACACGTGGATTCTCCTCCAGGTGGCCTGTCATCCTCCGACAGGCTAGAATGGGCTCGTTCATAGGGCAAACTCGGGGTCCCGGGGGCACCGAGAAAAGGCAAAACCAGTGTCGCGTGCTTGCATCACATCCGCCACCACCCATCGACCTCAGCAAGCCGGCGGCCCTCCGCATTGGAGGGGTGGATAAGCCAAATGTTCCTTTTGTCAGGGACTCCCAGTGCCACGGTGTCAGAGCACAGATGGACCAGGGGAGGAATCTGTGGCCATCTGTGTGACCTACCTCAGCACATGTGCACGGACATACAAAATGTCACGTGTAGTATCGAGAAGCCCGTGAACTCCACACAGCCCTCCACGGGTCTAGACCACAAACGACTGCTCTCGATTAAACCCACAAACTCGGTCTCATGCGCCCAGAGCAGTGCTTCTCCAATGGGGGCCCAGGGACGCATTCTCAATGGTCTGAAAGTTTTATATAAAACTTTAATTTTGTATTTTCATTTAAACGAGCTGAATCACCAGAGTGGCCCACTTTACAACTAAATCCTACGGCTCGATTTCGCTGCCTTCATTTGTGTTCGTGTTTATGATTGAGTGCGTACCGAGCATTCTTGCCTTCACTGTTGAGTGCTAAGTGCTGAGGACAGACTCAACAAACAGATAACATGGCTGAGCCACAGCCCAGGACAGGTTACTTCATGGAGCCCTGTGCAGACAATGGAGTTTTCCAAGAAATTCCAGGACAGCTGTGAGGGAGTGGAGTCCATCCAGCCACGTTCATGGGACAGACCCATGAGCCCAAGGGAGCTGATCACGGCAGTCAGTACCACTGGCACTTAGAATTGGGGGGTTTATTTTTAGCAAAGCATCATCTGCTACATCATGCAAACGTTGGTTTCGATTTTATGGATTCCAGTGTTTTGACATGACCCGACAAGTTTTGGGTTTCATGACTACTGAGGAGCCAAAAGCATAAGGCCTACTGAATATCTTTCTGCTTGCGCATATTCGGGCTGAAAATTACGTACATAACGGCACAGTAATAACAGCTTGAACCCAAGTTGGGAATGTGTTGGTTTCATTTCCTTTACGATGACTACAAAGATTAGTAAAACGGAAAATCACCGACCGACGGCTCGACACAACGGAGTCCCCTTCTCGGGAAGGAGTGCCCCTCCCTGCCGACTGTCATTTAAACCAGAGCCGTTTCTGCCTCTGCGTTGCGCACTGATGCTGAGAACTTAACAGTCCACAGTGACCCAGCCACCGGTTTTCTGTGCTCGAAATAACGGAAACTGCGTGAGTCACTTAAGTCACTGCTCTCCGTGCTTCCTGCAGCCGAAGCGCCGTGCCGACGGAGCCAGCGCACACACCTGTGTGTGCGAACAAGTCTCCCGATGACTTCTGCCGTCTGAGCTGCACCTCCCCGGCACCCCCCGGCCCGGGAGCTGTTCCAAGAGCGAGGATTTCAGGGGCAAATATGGGGAGCCTGGGAAAGTCCACACGCAGGCAGGCGAAGACTCTGAGAAACCCCATGGCACGGAACCGGTGTTGTCTGTTTCTGCATTTCCCATGCTGATTTGGCCACGGAGAAAACCAATGAGTGTTCAGCAGAAGCAGCGTTGGGGAACAGGGCTCGCAGTAATTCTCTCCAGCGCCCGATGCTCAGGGCATTCAGCAAAATAGTTCTCCTTGCACTGGAACATAATCACATCTTACCCAGAAAAACACGAAGGGTGGATGGAGTGCCTTGGCCTGAATTACCCGTCGCTTCCACAAATAAAGGTCTGTTTAGCACCCTGAAGGCTGGGGCCGTGGAATTTACCGCATGCATGTGTTCCTCCCATAACAGTTACCTGAGCTATCAAAACCAAGAAGGTAATTATTTGATAAAACCCAGCCCCCCCTCCTTTTTTTTTTTTTTTTTACCACAATAAAAGAAATCATCATGATAAAAACTTGGCTCTTCTATTATCAGAGCTGGAAGAGAGATCTTTATCACAGCAGTGCTGAGGAGAAAAGGCTAGCGTGTGGCCGATCGTAGAGCTTCGCCCACCAAAAAGTGATTTTTCCAGATTCAAAGAAAATGAGAGAGAGAGAGCGAGGGCGAGAGAGAGAGAGAGAGAGAGAGAGAGAAAAGAAGAGCCATCCATGAGGCAGTCACAACCCCAAGAGTGAACTGACTGCTCAGGAGCCTCTCGCCTTCCCCCAGAAGCTTCTGGTGAGGGACTGAGGTCCGAGAACACGTGTCGGCAGGCCTGCGGGGAGCTGAGGCGGAGCAGATGGGCTGAGCTGGGAGGGGTGCCCTCGGCATGGGCCCCCATGTCACAGAAAATGACCGTATGCACAGACCCGCGCCCCCGCCGCGCTCAGCTGCGCACGCGCCTGCTCCTACGCTACCTCACCTGAGCCTCGGTGATTTCCTGGGGTGGAGCCCGGCAGGTGGCCGCACTACCCCTGCTGCGGGCCGAACTGCTCCTCGCCCCTAAAATTCCTAGGCTGAAATCCTAACCCCCCGCACCTCGGAATGAGACGCTCTAAAGACGGAGAGGTAATTCAATTAAAATGAAGTCGTCAGTATGGGATCTAACCTGACCCGACTGGTGTTCTTTTATACGGAAGGGGACTCTGGACACAGACGTGCATGGAGAGGGGACGATGTGAAGACACAGGCCACCTGTAGGCCAAGGAGAGAGGCCTGGAACACACCTGCCCCGCACCGTGTCAGAAAGACCAGCCCTGCCAACGCCTTGCTCTTGGGCTTCTAACTTCCAGAACTGGGAGGCCACCAATTTCTATTGTTTAAGACATTCGGTCTGTGGTCCCTAGCAGATAGATGCAGCCCCCTTCCCCTGCCCCCTCCCCCCCCCACACACACACCACATTTTACATGGGAAGAAACTAAGTCACGAAAGCTAATGATTTGCTTAACATCCCACTATTAACCAGAGGCTCCGTCAGGATTTGAACCCACAACTTCTGACTCCGAATCTCACGACTCCTCCCACCACCACGCTGCGATCAACCAGGAATGCACCAAGGCAATGGAGGCTTCGGGAAGGAAGCCCACCGACATCAACCCGAGGGGGGCGCGTGGGCACGCGAACCCGCCAGGCGCACAGCGGTGTGCCGCCGCATCCGGCAGAGGCCGCTGTCTGAGCGGGGTGGGGAGCAGGAATCAGGCGCTTCCATCTCTCCGGTCCTGGCGGAACCCCAGAGACGCGACCTCGAACCTCAGCTTCTTCTCCACCCACACGCGACGGCCCGTGACAACTCACTTCCTAAAGCAAGATTCTATGGCGTAATGGCCCAACCTGAAAACGAGGGCTCCAGACGACACGAGAAAAAATGGGAAAGGTCACCACTGGTGTTACAGATGGAAAGTAAGACAGAGAGAGGCTGGTCCTCAGAAGGGACAGACGTGCCCTTAGCACCGTGCTGGGGGCACTGAACCATTAGACACCTCACCGAGGAATCAGAGACAAGCGCCAGCCCCAACAGACCAGGAGAGAAAGGTCACAGCAGGGTCGAGATGTCCAGACGACTTGTGTTTGTCCCTTAAACCGTTTCAGGCAATGCACGACTTCACAGCCTCTTACACTCACAATGGCCCCATCGACGCCTCGGCCTCCGGCCCCTGCTCACGGCCTTTGTTCTCGGCAGCATCCCAGCCCCAAGGAGCCTTGACCATGAGGGTCTGAAACCTCAAACCAGTCCTGAAAAGTCTTTCTGTCTCCTGATAATTGCTGCCTCCAAGGCTGAGACACACAGCTTCCCAAACAGAACTGTCGATAGGGGCAGCCACCAAGCAGAGCCCATGGTCAAGGTGGAATCGGGGGCCAATAAGTGACTAAAGGTGGGTAGGAAAGGAGGGGGAGCTACTCCAAATGAGGGCGAGAACCCCTGTGCGCTTTCATGCTGAGGAAATAGCCTCGAATGGCTTGCAAACCACTTCAAAAGAAAAGCTGTGGCTTTGAAGAACATATTTGATTTTTTTTTATAATGGGTCTTTCTCCACGGCATCACTCTGCTCAGAGCAGAATTAATTATTCGACATATCTGAGCCTGACAAGGAGCTGGCAGTTGAGGAGATCCCGACGCAGCTTGCGTCTAAGAGACGTTTTCCTGCTTCCTGTCGTGGGTATGCGGGGATGGGACATCTTTCCCATTTCTCTAGGCCCAAGTTCCAAAGCAACCGGCCAACCTGAGGCACGCATCATGCCTGAATGGGGTTTGTGTTGCTGCAGGACCAATTTACCGCAAACGCAGCGGCAGAAAGCAACACGTTTCTTATCTCTCGGGGTCTGTGGTTCAGGAATCCAGGAATGGGTTCGACGGGGTCCTCGGTCCTTTGCTCAGGGCCTCGCTGGCCTGAAATCCAGATCACCGTCAGCTGGCTGGGGCTGCAGTTTCATCTCAGGCTCAGAGTCCTCTGCCGAGTGCACTGGTTGTTGGCAGAATTTAGTTTCTTATAGATGGAGGACTAAGGCTCCCTTTTCCTTGCTTGCTGTCAGCAGGGGACTGCTGTCAGCTCCTCAAGTCCCCCCGCCCCCTGCAGAGGTAATTCGCAGCATGGCTCATCTTCTTCAAGGTTGATGAAACAGCAGGTAAAGATGGGAATGTTTTGAAGGTGATCGTGTATTTTAAAATTCATAGCCCTGCTACACTGAGATGCCCGTACCTTTTTTATTATGGAGAAAGCACCCTGCTAAGATGAATACGCATATGCATGTGCGTGTGTGTGTGTGTGTGTGTGTGTGTGTGTGTCCATGTCCTTATTTTCTGAAGGATCCAGATAACAAATAGATCAAGTCCAAAAACTGACCCCCACACCAGAGTGTCCTCCTGGGAGCGAGACCAAAGTGTTGATGGGTCCACAAGTACCCGGGAGAGCTGGACTAATTTAGGAGAGAAGATTCACAAGCTTCTCCTCCCGGACTATCATCCATCACGGAAAGCGCCAACAGCCAGAGGAGAGAGCCCTTTGCAGACAGCACAAACCCATCGGAGGCAAAAGGCACTAATTGCTTTTCTCCCTTGCATAGCTGCCTGCGGAAGAAAATGCGAGGCGTTCCCACCGTGCGCCTTCGGAGTGGCTGCGGGAGGCCAGCGAACCAGCCTCGGGTAAACCAGACAGCCCGCTGGAGAGACCGTCACTGCCGGGACGTGTGGGGTCAGGGAGAGGTATGAATACTGGGGTTCACTGCATCCTGGCCCCCAGGCCACACACCCTCCGCCCGCTCAGTCCGTCTCCACGCTTAGTCGTCGCTGTCGCCTCGGCCTGGGCAGCTAGTATCGCACGGACCCCCTCTCCCCCACCCCCACCCCCACCCCCACCCTCACCCCCCACTTCTCTCCGTGGCGTCACCCTTCGTTTGCCCTGTAACATCATCTTGGATGTGAACTCGGGAACAGGGAGAAAAGATTATTATTTCTCTGGGGGCGCGGAAAGCAATGTCTGGATTTTGCCGCAGGATCAAGTGCGTGTCTGAAAAATTAGCTGTTGCCCAAGAAACCGGTGTGCTAAGGGACAAGCAGGAAGGGAAGGTGTCCATCACTGGACCGAGGCGGGCCCCCTGTGAATGCAAATGCCGAGAGCCAGTGCCGGGCTCAGCGAGGGAAAAGCTTGGGGCCCCCCACTGCAAACCGGCTCCTTAATGTTGTCTCTTTCCCCCATTTCTAAGGCCAGAACAATTGTGTGCACGGAATGAGGTGAGTCTGAAGGGCTGCTGGCGATGTCAACAACTAGTGACTCTCTGTACCCCAGCCCCGCGGCCCACAGCCCGCCTGCCTCCGGCCAGAGCCACCATGGCCTGCGTGCAGGTGGGCGGGTGGGGCCAAGGGCCACGTGATGCCACAGAGACCCCGCCTTCCGCGCTCACCCGGACTTCTGGGTCCGGAGCCCTCCCAATCACCTCCGGGATGCCATCCCGCATGCGGAGGGATAGAGGACCAAGGAAGTGAGCTTCGTGTTCACACCTACCGACTAAGGAAAATGCCGGAGCCACGGAATGTTCTACACACACGCCAAAGACGCAGCCCCGGGCCTCACAAAGAGTTAACTGAAAGGAAACGTACATTTTGGCTGACTTCCCGAGCCAGGGTTGTTCTGGCCCCTTAGTACCCCCTGCGAGAGCAGGAGCTCAGAGTCCAGAGGCCTTGGCTCCCCCATCTGAAATGCACAATGCACGTGTCGCCACCGGAAGCCAGGGCCACAGGAGGGGAGGCCACAGTGTCCCGGGTCCCAGAAGGAGACACACCAAACTCATCTCCCCAGTTGCCAGGGAGACAGAGAAGACAATGAACATAGATAGCGAGACGATGATGTCAGTCTTAGTGTGTGCGTGTGTGTGTATGAGTGTGTGTGTGTGTGTGTGTGTGTGTGTGTGTGTGTGTGTGTTTTAAACCGTGATGCCCAGAGCCACAGAGAGGCAAGTTCATCCCTGACCATCAGCGCCTCCCCAAGCCTGGCATGCCGGCCACCGGGGTAGAGGGTCCTCCTTCTCAAACAGGATCATTCTGCCAAAGTCTGTAGATTGGTCCCCAGGAAGAAAGAGGCCAGTGGCAGCCCCGCAAAACTTCCTATGATCTATAGGGCACTTATCTTTTGCTCACATAATTTTTAAATGTCTCCACACAGTTTAGCCTTTACACTTTCAACAGTTAAAAGACCGGCTTTAAAAAAGTAAGCAAGAAAAATAATCGCTAAATAAGGCTGACTCATTTGTGGGGTTACAGAAAAGATTATCAGCAGAGCATATTCTCCCCTCCACTCTCAAACCGCTCCCCGCAAAATAAATAAATAAATAAATAAATAAATAAATAAATAAATAAAAAATAAAATAAAAACCAACCCAGAATTAAATTTTTCCTCTGAGCCAGGAATCAGATGCCCGATTCCTGTAACTTTCTGTTTCTCGTGGTCATGACTTTCTCGCTTTCACACTTGCGATACTATTTATTCGGGAAACGTGAGCTGATGACAGGTGCCAGGCCTGTCATGAGAGGCCACAGCACTCAGGAACCAGCCACACGGCACGAATGCAGGATTTCCCCACTGTGACCGAAACAGGGAGAATGACATGTATGCTGCTGAACTGCCAGAGACATGGGGACATGAAGCCACTAAACGTTAAGCGCCCACCAGTTGAACATCTGCATGGAAAATCGAGTTTCGGCATCTTGCTGAGGGCAAACTCACTGATGAGAATTAAGTCGGAGAATTAAGGTAATACACCAGATGTGCCCCGAAAGGCTGTCGTTTTATGGTTTTATGCCTATTAAAAAGCCGACTGGAGGATTAGCTAAGAGAACGGCAACCCGGGGGGGCCTGAGTCAAAGGACCCAAGAGTGATGGGGTCATGCTGGGCATCTACCCTACCGAAGGGGTGACAGGAGCCACACACATGCGTGCGCACACACACGCACACACACACACGCACGTTCTCATTTTCTTTCTCTCAGAAAATCAGTTTGTTTCTCAGGTAGCAAGACAGGCGTTCTGGGTGGGTTATTCAGCTCTACCTCCCACAGGAAAAGGCACGACATCCCCAATTTTAATAAAAATCGCAGCCCTTGATTCCTAAACCCTTCCTGACTGAGAACGTGTTCTCTCCTATGCACCGTCCAGATGGAGAGCAGGCGTGAAAATCACGGGCGCGAGGCCGCCATCAGCCCCTGCGATCGATCGTGCTGCGAGGAAGCCTGGCAGAGAGCAGACGCGAGGTGCTTCTGCGCGGCTCCCGCCCAGCCTGGCCTGGCGCGGGGCGTGAGGACAGCACCTGGGGGCCAAACGCATCCTCCTCCAGAAGGGTGGCCTGGCCGCAGGGCGCTGTCAGAAGCCCATGGCTGCCGGAATGTCCCCCTACCCCAGTACAACTGGGCACACAACACCTGAACGGGTTCGTAGTTTGTTTACTTAAAGAGAAGCTTCAACAGCAGAGGGCCTGCAGACCTCCAATTTCACCATCTGGGGAGATGAGATTTCATCTACAAAACATCTATGATTTGCACGAAAGAGTCAAAATTCTAACCTGGAGACAAAGCATGCAGGTCTGAGTTCCGTTTCCGGCCGGCTGGGACTTGAGCTTCTCTCCAGAACGAGAATAAAGGCATGTATATAATGAGTTTAGCACGATGCCCGGGGAATACGCCCTCGATTAACATTAGCTGTGATTATCAGCATCATTCTCATTACTGTTAGACACGAAACCACGGCTGGGCCTGTCCTGGGAAGTGACAGGGAAGGGGAAAGAAAACGGACTCGGCATGGTGGAAACAAAATCTGTCTCCCGGATCTAAGTGCGCGGATAGAAGCATACCGCACGGGAGACTAAAAGGCGCATTACGTTTATCGGCCATCACTTCTCCCCTTCGCCACGGACGGGGGCCGTCATGGCCTGTCGCTTCGGCAAAGCGGAGGGCGAGAATCAGGGGGCGGAAGGAGGCGAGGGAAAGAGCTCGCGGCCCGGCCGGGTTCGGGCATCACGGCGTAGAGCGCGCCCTCCCACGCGTCCATCTGATAGACTCGCTCTGTGGTCTCCCCATCCAATCGCAAGCCTAATATTTACCCAGAGAAAGCAGTATTTGTGTGCACTGCCACCTAAAATCCAATAAGTATGGAGACAGAAAAGAGGCTGCCTGCTTACGAGACGTGAGGGCAAACACAGCTCGCTCTTTAAAGAGCCATTGAGCTAATCAATATCCTCTCCTACGTCCATTCGGGGGCCTTGGGCCAACCGAGACTTCGTAATTATTTTCCATCATTACATCCCTCAGAGAAGCTTAAAAAGAAAAGGTCGCTGTTTCTAAGTTTGTTCTCCTCTGTTTGCCAAACACAGATTATTTTCTGTGTTTGTCAGGGGTCTGGGAGGCTCCCTTCCCCTGCACTGGGCCTTTCGAAGCTGACTTCAGAAACAGGACAGCGTTCCACCCATGAAAATCACTTTACTCATCACATTCAGTTGCCCGGCCTCCTGCCCCCCACCTTCTCTGCCAGGGTCAGGTTTTGGATAGACCTCCCAGTGGATATCCTCTTCCGTCGTCCAGAACTTGAAAAATAAATACCAAACTCTGTGGTAGGTCGGGCAGGAGGGCAGGGGATGCTGTGGGCTGCTGGAGACGACTGGCTCCTGCAGCCTGACTCATTCCTCTGCAGCGATCACTCGGGCTTCCAGCTGAGCCCCCGCACCCACCACGGGTACGTGAGGTCCACAGCGGACAGCGCCAAGCCTTGCTCTGCTCATCCTTTCTTCAGGGAACTTGAAGTAACAGCAAAAATAGAAAAATTATAGAAGCCCTCTTTTCTTTCCACAGAAGTCGGCTCAAGTAACTAGTTTAAAGTAGGTTTGATAAGAAAAAACATAAAACCCTACTGCTGTGACTTAAATACATAAAGGGTTTGTTTGTCTCACTTGGCAAGAAGGCTGGGGGTCAATAAATCAGCTGGTACAGTTGACCCAACACCACCGGGAAGAACCGAACTCCCTCCGGCTCCCTGCCCTGTCGCTCTTATGACGGGTGCTGCACCCCCAGGTGGCGGCCATGCTGTTTCAGGAAGGAGAAGGGGCGAGAAGAAGATGAAAAGGGAAGCCATCCCTTAAGACTTCCAAGGACCCCGTTACACGAGGCTAGCTGCAAGGGAGGCTGCCATATTGAGAATTCAGAGCCGGGCACATCACTAGGTCAAACAAAATTAGAAAGGAAGAAAGGGGAAGTGGATATCTGGGAGGGTATCGGTTCGGCTGCTGTACCAAAGATAGAAAGCTGGCAATGGCTAACGTGTGCCAGCTGATCATGTCTTAGGAAAAAGTCCTGGCAGTTGGCCCCAGGCAGGTATGGTGAACAGGGCAGGCGTCAGCCAGGCCTGAGGCTGCGAGGGAACGAGGGTGGAAATGGCAAATGTCTTCATATTGTCGCAGGAATTAATTTTTTTTTTAATGATTTAACCTGCTATTATTATTATTTTCACCTCTTGGGTCCCCCGAAAGGATCTCAAGAGTCCCCAGACGACACTTTGAGAACCACCGCGTTAAGGCCACGGCTCCTCGGTTAACAGACGAAGGTGTCGGGACACCGTGAATCCTAACGAGTGGGGCTCCAGGTCCGGCGCCCACCTTCCAGCCCCACGTTCCGCTTCGGAGCTGATCAGAAACTAACTGGCCCGTTGGAGGAAACACGAGCCGCTGCCGGCAGCCGCCGCGGGGAAGACCGCAGCGGGCGGCACGTCTTCCTCGCAGGAAGCCAAGGGCGCCTCTCCGCGAGGTCTCTGGAGGACCGCGACCTTCGAGCCACGCGGGACTGAACCCCGAGGGCCCACTGACACACGACTGCTTTCGACAAACACCGTAAACGTACGTTGCCTTCCTCATGATTCGTTAAACGACGTTTCCTTTCCTCTGGCTTATTTCATGGAAAGAATACAGTATGCGATACGTAGAACGCACAAACTACGGGTTAATCAACTATTCGTGTTATTTCTCAGTAAGGTTCCCCAGTCGACAGTAGGCTCTTAGGAAAGCGTGGGGGGAATCAAAAGTTACACACAGATTTTCGACTGGAAGCGGGGTGGTCGGCACCTCCAACCTCCATGTTCTTTGAGGGTCATCTGTAAACGTTTCGACTCCTGGGCCAGGTGTGGTAGGTGGAAGGTTTTAAAGAGCCACCAAAGATGCCCTGCTCTAATCCCCAGAACCTGTGACGATGGCATCTAGCTGCCGAGGACTGTGTTATGTTGTATGGCACAGCTGACCTTAGGCAGAGAGATGACCTGGGTGGCCTGACCTGGTCACATGGGTCCTCAAAAGCACAGAGCTTTCTGTAGTGATATCGGAAGATGTGAAGATGAGGAAGCCGATGCGCTATCGCTGGTTTGCAGACGGGGGAGACCACGTGAGAAGGAACACGGGGGCCCTTAGGAGCAGAGAGAGCCCTCTGGCTAACATCCAGCAAGGGACGGAGGCCTCACTCCCACAATCCTGCTGAGCTCTGCCAGCAGGAATGAGCTGGGAGGGGCAAGCTGACTCCAGACTGAGAAGGCTGCCAGCCGACATCTTCATTTTAACCCCTGAGACCCCAGTGGGGAACCTGGCCACGTCGGCCTAGACTCCTAACCTACAGAACCCTGAGCAGATAAATGGGCGCTGTGTAAAGCCACAAGTTTGTGGTCATCTGTTACGCAACAAGAGAAAACTAACATGGCAGGGAAGGCAGGGTGGCCCAGGGCCTGAGCGTGTGCAGGAGAAGCATGTCTCGTCCATCACCTGCCGAGATAAGCCAGTAACAGGACTTAGATTAACCACCTGAAGAAGCAAAAAGCCACTCCCCACGATGCCCCGGGAAAGGGGCTCAGGAAGATACGTGGAAAATAACCACAGGGCACCAGCCCCTTATATAACAGACACAAACTAAGCGCCTGGCAGAGGAACACCCACATGGCAACAGCGAGTCTGGGGAAACGAGAGTCGCGTCAGGGGCCAGATCCGAAGGGCAACGGCTCCCCAGGTGAGCGCATGTCTTCACGCAGTGCAGCAGCTGGGACGGCCGGGAAAAGCCCGCCTGCCCGCCAGCTGCCTCGGAAATCGACGCCGTCAGCATCCGTGCCCAGGAGCCTCGCCGGCCCGCAGAGCTGTGGGAATGACGACCAGCAGTGAGTCACCGGGCCACCAGAGAAAAGCTGACCAAGTGCTAGTCTCCGAGGTTCTCCGTCATCATTGTGGTTCTAGCCGGAACTGCTGTGGTTGGCTTCGGGGCCATCCTCCAGCCTGCAGGCGCGGGAGAACGACAGAGGCAGAAAGCCGGGCTGCCCCTCACTTCCGGGGGCCCCAGCCTCCAGGTGTGAACCCTAGGAACAGCTCTCATCTCCTCTGCCACTGGGGGTTCCCTCCCTCCCTCCCTTCCATCATCGGATATGTACTGAGCATTTTCCAGTGTCAGTCCCTGTTCTAGATGCTGATGATCCAGTTTAGAACAAGCCTGACGAGTCCCCTCCTCAAGGAGCCTACATTCTGGTGGGAGAAACAGACGATGGAGAACTAAAAAAACGAACACACAAACAGACGGACTGGATGCTGAAAGATGACAAGCTCTAGGAAGGAAATAAACGGAGAGCCGAGCGCGCTGACGGGGGGTCGAGGGGAGGCGCCGCGGCACTCTGCGCCTGGCAGCCACGCGCGGCGCTGCTGAACGCATCAGTCGGAGAGAAGGAGCGGTGGGCACGAAGGCCCGGAGGCGGCACGGGGCCTGGCCAGCTCGAGCGGCGGGAGGCGGGCAGGCGGCGCTAGGGAAGGTGGCAGGGGAGAACGTGTGAGATGGCGCAGGTGGTGCACGCAGGAGCGGAGGCCGTGGAGTGACGTCTGCCCTCGACGCGAACTGCAAAGGAAAGCTGGCGGAAGGTTCTCCGCAGCGGGCGGTGCGCGGCGATGTATACGTGCTGCAGCGCCTCCGGTTGCTATGCAGCGAGCGGACTGGGCAGGGGCGGGCGCCGCGGACGCAGGAAGACCCCTCAGGAGGCTCCTGCACAGGGAATTCCAGGAACGAGCAGGCGACGGGTGTCAGCGGCGGAGATGGAAAGGGGTGAAGGGATTCAAGGGATCTTTTGGAAAACGAGCCAGGCACACTGGTTTGTGAGAAGGAAATGAAATGACAGATCATCTTCAGGCTCACCAAACGCTCGCTGCATGCGGTCTATATAAGGCACTACGACCTTCGGCCCTGGGTTGCGAAGAAGTGTGAGACCTGCTTTTGGCCTTGAGAGAGGTGGCCATCGAGCCAGAAACGAAACAAAGATTAAACAAAGAGGCACTCCCTGGGGGCCAAATGAGTGACACTGGTCATTCATGCCACGCGGGAGTGAGAGGCGTGTGAGCGCCCGCAGTACCTCACCAGGGAAAACCCCATCCGTCCTGACCTGGCTCTCGAGAAGCAGGGAGGAGACAGGAGGACATTCTAGGAAAGGGGATTGGGAAGGCGTGGGAACAAGTCAATGCTGTAAACTGTTCCGGAACCATCTGCCTCCTCCCTACTCCACTGACCCCGAAGAGGCCATTCAACAGGTCCCACCCTCCATTTCCTCTCCAAAGTCAGACCTAAGCAAATCGAGACAGAGCAGGTGGCATCCAGGAAAGTAAGACCTCAGACCAACCAGCTGGCAGATGCCCGAGCCAGTGTTTCTGGCCACTTCCTGTGACCTGCTCCCCTGGAGCATGGATCCACTGGTTTGCATATCTCCACTGGGACAGCAGCCCTCCCTTGTCCCCAGCCAGCCTGCTCCACTGGACCATGACATCCTACATCGAAGCATCTCCACCCCATATAAACTACCAATGTCGCTGTTTCCGGTATAGACACTGGCCTGAACTGGCTGAAATTCCTCACGTCCTTTTAGACACTGTGGTTCAGACGGCTCAACACCCTTTTGGAAAATTCTGCTTGAAGCCAAGCGCACACCCACCTTCCCCACCTACCCCACCACTTCCGGCTTCCTGCCCCACCACTTCCGGCTTCCTGCCCTCTGCTTCCGGTTCCCTGCCCCACCACTTCCGGCTTCCTGCTCTACCACTTCCAGCTTCCTGCCCCACCACTTCCGGCTTCCTGCCCTCTGCTTCCGGTTCCCTGCCCCACCACTTCCGGCTTCCTGCCCTGCCACTTCCAGCTTCCTGCCCCACCACTCCGGCTTCCTGCCCTCTGCTTCCGGTTCCCTGCTCCACCACTTCCGGCTTCCTGCCCTGCCACTTCCGGCTTCCCTCCTGAGCCAGCCCATGCCTCTGAAGCTCTACAACAATTTAGAGCTTACCCTAAGTATGAAGAGGGAGAGCAGTGACACTGCTCCTGGAAGACCCTGACCGAATCCTTTAAAGCAGCGGTCCCCAACCTTTGTGGCCTCGGGGACTGGTGCTCCAATGAGAATCTGAATCCTGAAAATGGAAGGTGGAGCTGAGGCGGTGATGCTGGCGCTGGGGAGCAGCTGCACATGCAGATGAGGCTTCGCTGGCTCACCCACCGCTCACCTCCTGCGGTGCCACCCGGCTCCTAACAGTCCACAGACCTGTACTAGTCCATGGCCTGGGGGTTGGGGACCCCGGCTCTAAAGCTTTCAGCGTCATGCCTCTCAGTCTTTAATGGGCACCAGAACTACATGGGGATCTCGGCGAACCTTGATTCTGATTCCGTGGCTCAGGGCCTGAGATGCTGCACTTCTAACAAGCTCCCAGGTAACGCTGATGAGCAGCTGGTGAACCGCCCCTTGAGTGGGAAGGCCTCAGGCCATACGGTCCTTCCACAGTCCTCATCCGCCGAGTTTAACATCGCCAGCCTCCTCTCTCCTACAGTCCCATAAACGTGACAAGGTGTTACGCACAGCAAGCTCAGAGTAATCACCTGAAGTCGTGTGACAAACGAGAGGTAGAGCCCCAAAGATGAACCCGACTGAACTTACAACGAAAACATTTGAGTAGCCCTCATTGTGGCACTCTCCCATGACTACCGTCCATCAAGTGCCAAAAACAAAAGAACTACGACCCTCGCACTTGAACCGTGTCATGCTTACGCTCAGCTCCGAGAGAAGTAATTCGTGCTTCTGGTGAAAATGTCGCGGGATCAGCGACAGCGCTGAGGGACTGCTTTCTTAATCACTACAAAGTCTCTGAAAGAAATGCACTAAGCTAAACCAGTGCAGGCCTGGAAGGGGGCCCTGGGCTCCCCACAGAGTGGTCACTGCGATGGGCTTGGCCGGAGGGGAATACTCGAGCCATGTAACACCAGCCAACATCCACAGAGCTGGGCAGAAGAATCCACCAGGCAACAAAAGTGAGAAAACAGCAAAACGCACCCGCAGGGGGGCTGGGAGAGCCTGAGGACACCCCTAAGAACAACAGTTACCCAACTCGACCGCCTGCCTTGTGTCTAAGGACAAAATGGGGATGGAACAGTCCACGTGTCAAAATAGCTCCATCCCTAGGAAGATGCAGCATCGGATTACAACTAGGAACTGAAGCTGCTTCCCTGTGCTGACCAATCACAGCCTTTCTGCCCTAACTGGACTTCCAGCCCAAGTGCAGCCAGAGCCTTACGCCACAGCAAATGCCCGGCCGCCAGCACACCTGCAGGGAACAGGTGCTGTGCCCTGGGGCAGAGAACCAGCAAGTACTGCAGGGGGGACCTGGAGAAGCCAGGAAGAGGTGCAAATAGGCCAGTGTGACGTGTCTCGCTGTAAGGTCACATGTGTCTAGTGGAAGTTGGAGAGGAAGAAACGTGAGGAGGCGAGGGAAGACCACGTTCTATCGGGGAACTAAGGCCAGCCCCTTTGACGTGTGGCGTTGAAAGGAGAATCTTCGGGCAGAGAAAGAGCTCTGGGGAGTCCTCCCCTGGCGGGTTCTCTCATCTCGACTGGCCTCCACAGAAAGGAAAGCTGGGAGTGAGGAAGAAAAGAGCTAAGACAAAATGCCTGTGAGGCTGTGTCGACCCTTTGGGGCTGGACTGTAGACATCTCATTTGTCGTATGAAATACGGAAGGGTCCGAGATGCTGGGAGCCGACTTCCGCTTTGCTAGCGACGTGTTCTTAGGTTCTTATGTATTTCCCTGTTGTCCTCCGTTAACAGTTAACAAAACCTTTAAAAATGTCAGATCATCCCAGCAAAGAATAATCAGGTATTTGGGTCCATACTTACACATTAATGGGAGAGTGATTTAACTAAAAGTGAAGATTGGGGAAAGAGGTGGATTCTGTTAGGTGCTTGGAATAAAGTTTTCCTCCAATGTGAAATTTCAGGGCTCAGAGTTTTAGTTAAATAAGAAGCCAGTCGTTTTGCTGAAAGATTCTCACTTAAGATAATAACAGCTAATATTAACTGAATGTCAAGCACTGAGATTACTGCTTTAAGTGGGTTTTTTTATTTAATCCTCTCAAACAATCCTAGGGAGCAAGTGATATTTTTATCCTTGTCTTATCAATGAGGAAACTAAGACTAAGAGACCTGATCTGACTTTCTTAAGGACCCACAGTGAATCTCGGAGGAGCTGAGAGATGAAAGCCAGCAATCTGGCTGCAGACCTCCGCTCTCCTACCCACTGCCCACACCACCTGCCACCGCCCCAGGTGCCATGAGCATGACTATGGCTCCAACATTTACTCTGAAGTAACAGGAAAAGTGTGGGAGGGTGCGGTGCACAGACCATAAAGAAGAGATGGTCGCCGACTTTGTCAGGAGCTCTCAAAAAGTCTACCCCAGGAGTCCCTAGAGATCCCAGCAGAGCCATCCCAGACCACTTTCTGGAGTCTGAAAGAGCTTGCTTCCTGGTCGACCCTTGAGGTGCAAAGCACAGCTCCCTTTTCGACGTGCATGCGTGCTAACGTCCCAGACTCGGGGTTCTGGGGTGTCGCCTCACTGAGGCTTTGAGATGTACCATCTCAGAAGCCCACCATCACTCAATGAACCAACACTCGGTGAACCACCTCCCACCTACACTGCGCATCTAACGACCGCCTTTGGGTTTACTCTCCCCTCCCTGCAGCAATCTGATGAGTCTGTGCCAGAGGAGCCCAAGAATTTTTTTTAAAAAGTCGGCGACACCCAAAGTGGCAGTGCCCCCTTGATGCTCAAGCCCAGGGTAAGTCAAAGAAGGTCATGTCAAATGGCTGAACTTATCTGCATCAAACATAGTCACTCCAGCTCAAGGAGGCTTTAGTCTGGTTGGCATTTGAGATGCTCTGGGACTCTCAGCCTCTTCTCTGCAAATACGCTGATGAGTTTGCTAAAAGCCACTGATAGCTTCTGTGGGCACAATCCTGACCCATGTTTTCCAGCTTGGCAAAATGCCCACTGTCCCTCAAAAGACTCAGAAAGCCTGTGGTAAAGAAAGGTTACTGCTGAAGTCAGGACAACCTTGGCGGAGAGAGGGAGGCGGGGGAGACAAATCAAAGAGGCGAAGTCCCTCCAAACGACTATTTCTCAATGAGCACATGGAATCCGACCTCTAGCCACAGGGCTTGAAGCCCTCCGCACGAACAGAAACAGGATGCTGGGAGGTCTTGGGGAGTTCGCTCTGATTGTGTTTCCTTTAAAGAAGATCCCACGGGAACTGAAAAGGGAAAGAAATCATTTTCCCCCGGCATCAGATTTTCTCTGATCTCCAAGTGGTTATCCACAGAGCTTGTTCCCACCACGAAGACTGGGATATTCAGCAGAAACGCCGCTCAGGTCTGCTTCTCTATTTGGAATTGCTCTGGAGAGCTCCCTGATTGAAACGAGGAAGCATGGTGCCCGGGAAAAGCTGCGGAGTTCTAATGTCACTTGTGCCTTGTAAGAAAAATCCCTTCGCTGAAGCCAAATGGGATTCTAGAATCCATTTCCCGCCTCCTCCTTTGTCCCATTCCTTGGTCTCATTTTTGACAAACACAAAGATTACCTTACTCTCAAAAACGGTTTAGAAAAGGAATTGGCTGTGTGGCGAAACAAGAGGTTTCTAGTTCACAGAACTGCGGGAGGGTAAGATGACCCCTGGGTGGATGTCTGACTAGAGCCCACCAAGTCGGTTTTACCTTTGGGTTTCGTCCTTGCGCTTGATCAGAAACCCAGAGTATAAAGGTATCGTACGTGCCAACCAGATCGAAGCGTCCCCACACAGGACACGCCTACACCCAACTTGGGGCAAAAAAAAAAAAAGTTTTCTAACAATTTGAGCTGCACTAACCTGGAGAAGGTTACCTGGTGACGTGGTGAGTCCCCCATCACTGTTCAGGTATGGGCTGAGCCGCCCCCTTCCAAGGATGCTATTAAGATTTCTAAAAAGATGGAAGATTAGAGCAGAAGATGCCTAGAGGCCCTTCCAGTTCTAAGGTCCCAGGCTCTCATCCCATCTCCCTGGGTAGTAAGGGACACTGGCCTCCAGGGCCCTGTCTCACGTGCCGTGCCCCCATCAGGTGCCTTTCCTGCCTTCCCCACCAGGAGGCGCCTTGCCGCTGACCGGTCGCCTTTGCTTTGGCAGAGCTGTTCCCCACACGCCGAAGGCCCTTCTCTCCTCCTGGCAGCCCAGCCCCACACTCCTAGGCCCCCAACTCATCGTGACCTCCCCCTCCGCTCACAGATGCCCAAACACCCAGCTCGCTAGTGTGCCACACGCAAGCCCCGCCTCCCTCCGCCCGTTATGGTCACGAACTGCCCCTCTTGCCCTTCGGGTGCCTGGCTTTTGCCTCCTCGAGAGTCTGTGCACTTCTTGAGGACACGGATGTCCCCTTCTACTCTTGGCTTCTCCACCGTGCCTGGAACGGTGCTGGATTCCGTTATTGCTTAAATGACGCATGAAACGTCAACTAGAGCTGAAAGGGCTAGACTTAAGGTGAAAGGTAAACCCACAGAAGAGACAGCCCATCGCTTGTCAAAGTCTGGCACTGTGAAGAAAGCGCCGTAAGAAACCTAGACTGCATGTGCTTGACAACACAATCGTCGGTACTCGCACGAGGGCTGCTCAAATACGAAGCCGACCTCTTTCTCAAAAACAACAACAACAACAAAAAACAACTCCTGTGCTAATGAACTGTCCCACTTCTGCTCCCTTTCAATGTTAAATATTTGGAATTAGGGGGCTCTTTCTCAGAATTTCACTGTTTCCATAGGCTCTTTGCTGTTCCCAGCCAGGTGATCCCGCCACTCGGGTTAACAATCCTCAGGAGTTAAAAAGAACAGCACGATACTCAAATGTAAACGCTCCACCGAGTGGGCAGCGGGGAGCAGGACAGAAATCAACCCGGGGAACGGACAACGTGCCTCGAGCAAAAGCTGGGTCATCAGTGCACTGAGACGAGAGAAGAAAAGAGAGAAATGAGACGTGAGGTATAAAAATCGGGGGGGGGGGGGGCGTTGGAAACTATGATTGTTTATGAGGACAGTATTGTATATATACAAATCTCAGAGGTTTATCTAAATAACCATTACTGACAACAACAGTATTGAGTTTGGCGATTCAGTACAAATAGTGGGAAACAATCAATAGTTTTCCTATGTAAAAACCACAGCCAGACAGAATATACTACGAAAGAAAAGACCTAATAGAAATAAAAGGAAATACAATACCCAGGAATACACTCAACCAGAAATATGAAAAATCCTTATGAGTAAACTTAAAATGCCACCGAGGGGCATAAGCGATGACTTGAATAAGTGGAGTGTCATAGCTCGTTCTCAGACAGAAACTTTCATCATCCTAAAGCTGTCACTCCTGCCTAAATTAACCTATAAATCTGAAAGAAACCCCATAAAAAATAGCTGGAAGATGTTATTCAATCGAGAAAGCTGATTCTAAAGTTCACATGGGAACACGGGCTGTAAGAACAATCCAGGAACTTTTGAAAAAGAAAGGCAATATGTGGGGAACCAACATATAATAAAACAAAGTTCCAATAATTGAAATAGTATAGTACATGAATAGAGGAGGAAAGATGTATTATTCCATAAATTAGCTATTGGGACTCCTAGTAGCCATCTGAAAATACATAGATTTTAATTCCTTCGTCACTTCTTCGTACTAAAACAGATTCTGAATGGATCACATGTCTAAATGTAAAAAATGAAAATGAAATCATAGAAAAAATAGAGAATATTTTTAACTCTCTTGGGATGAAGAAGACTTTACTAAGTTTGACTCAAGAGAAACCACTAAGTTCAAATAAGTTTCAATTAAATAAAAATCCACAGTTACAAACACCATAAACAGTCATAAATGACAAACTGAGAGAGAGTGGTCATAATAGTGACAGATAATTTCTTCACTCTCTAAGAAACTCCTAAATAATAAGTCCAACTATGCAACAGAAAAATAAAAGACACAGACAGTTCACAGAAAAGGAAACAGAAATGATGTCGAAAGGTATGGAGAGATGATGCTCAAGCCTTTTCTCATCTTGACTTACAGGACAAATGCCTGTTAAGACTCCATGAAATACCATTCTCACCTAACCCTATTAATCAAAAATCAAAAACTTTGCTAAAACCCCACGATGGCAAGGGTGTGGCGAGAGTCATTCTCAAACACTGCTGATGAAAGTGCAAATCGGTACAAGCGCCGCAGGGGGCAATTTGAGAATTTCTATAAAAATGGGAAATTTGCAAACCATTGTACAATATAATCTTTCTCTTAAGAATTTATGGGACAGATGTGTTCACATGGACCCAAACACACGCGGTTGATGTTCTGTTTTCTGATGTGGCCCAAACTAGTCATTAATAAGTCTTGAAGTGGACAAAAGGAAGAATCTTCCCCCCCAAATAAGTTTAATTTCAAGCAAATAAATGTGCGTTAACTTGCCCATCCTATGAAGTAACACAGAGGACATTTTAATAAACAGAGGTGAACTGGTCAAGTCTGCTTCATCTATTTTGCAGAAACCAAACCCATAATACTTCATTTGTAACCTTTGCGTTGCGTTTCTTCAAAGTGGTAAAAGGACTTGAAGGTACGTAAGAAGAGATCTGAAAACAGAGTGGCTTTCGCTTTTCTGATTCGTTGCCCAGTCTTTAACAGTTATCTCTACGGGACCTTAGATAACAGAAATTTGGTGGTTTGCTGTAAACGAATCTATTCAGAGCAGCCGACTGTACTTTTGTCAAAACTTTTCCTTTTCGCCCTCTTCTTTCATTGGTCTTGCAATCCTGGTGAAATTTAATAATTACAGGAAGTATAACTGGCACCGACGGCCGTGCTAACGAACAACTGACACCAGGTGAGCTGACGACCAGGCGGGGTCACTCCAGCTACAGGAGCTCAGAGTGCCACAGCTAACGGGAGCACGGCGTATGCAGGAATCAAGCAACTCCATGAAGGGAAGGTCAACAAAGAGAATTTCCATTTAATGAGCCAGGGCAGTTGCCACTTCACTGTTTGTAAGAGGCGGAGGACATGAATCAACATAAACATCGCTAACAAGGACTGGCTAAATAAGTTACCGTACTTCCACTTGATGGAATACTACTATGCAGTTGTCTAAAAAAAAAGAAAGAAAGAGAGAGAGAGAGAGAGGGAGGAGGGAGCGGAGGTTAGGGAGGATGAGGAAGGAAGGAGGAAGGAATGACAGAGGAAGAAGGAAGAAGGAAGAAGGAAGAAGGAAGGAAAGAAGGAAGCGAAGAAAAGGAAGGAAGAAAAGAGGAAAGAACAGAAAAAGAAGAAGAATTAAAGAAAGAAAGAAGAAAATAGGAAGAAAGAGAATAAGAAATAAGAGAAAGAAAGAAAGAAAAAGAAGAAACAGGAAAAGAAAACGAAAGGAAAGAAAGAAAGAAAGAACACCAAACACAGCCGATACAGATAGATAATGCTGACCTGAAACCCTTCTCCAAGATGTAGTAAAATCACAGTGCGAAGTAACATTGAGATATTTCTACTTATGTGCTTAGGTGGGCATAGGGCATCTCTGGAAGAATAGAAGAAATACCTGGTTGAAAGAAGTGGGCTCTGGGGAAGTGAAATAGATGACTGGGAGGCAGGGTGCGAGAGGGGGACCCACTTTTCCCTGAATATCCCTTTTGTGCCTTTTCAACAGTGAGTCATAGACAAACAATTTTTATTTCCTTTTTTCAAATGAGCCAGGGGACGCTCCGTGAAGTCTTGATAAAGATTGTCAATGGTGGGGAAGAAGTCAGGAGCGAAGTGGGGAGGGCTGAGAAGGGGTGAGTCCTGAAAAAAAGGGGCCCTGAATTCCACCCCCACTGCCTGGGCCAGGCCCCGGGGGGGGGGGGCGGGGGGAAACCACAGAATCCCCAGATGGATTAGGGAACCAGAGAGCAGGGCACCCAGGGCCTCCTTGCTGGGTCGAGAGAACTTTCGACAGCCTCGTGGTTTCTTTTGACTCAGGGTGGTACTGAAATCGTGGAATAATCCTGGGACCCTCAAAGCCGCAGTGACAGAGAGAGACCGGAGGGTGGGGGGCAGCCCACTAAGTTTCCATCATGGCGGGGCGGAAGAGCAAATCCCAGCCCGTGCCCTGGGGCCGCCCGCATGACGCAGGAAGGCCTTCGAGGTTCGCAGAGCAGAAGAACAAATCCGGCCAGGCCGGGACAGGCAGCGGTAGCCAAAAGACCTGACGAGGCTTGATCCCACACATGGGCCAAATCCGGCCCACCACTTATTCTTGTAAATAAAGTTTTATTGAAACCCAGCTACGCCCACTCATGTACCTATTGTCTAGGGATACTCCCACATTATCATGCAATCACCAGATGGCCCATGAAGCTGAAAATATTTACAATCTGGCTCTTTACAAAAAGAAAAAAAAGAGGCTTTGCTGACCCCTGGTTCAGGGAACAAAGGATAACTTAGCGATGACCCATGGGAGCCAAAATGGACCCAGATCAGATGTCTGTGGCCCTCAAGCCCTGAAATGATGTGCCAGGCTCGGAGTTGGGGAGAAGGGTAGGAAAAAACTCTCAATTCACGAGGACTGAGTTCTCGCCATCCCAAGAGAATGCGAGCTTGGAGAAAGATATTAGGCATGTGTACTTCTGCAGATCAAGGTACTAACTCACGGCTGTAACCCCAGTCCTCAAGAAAGGGGGACCTGGGGACAAACTGAATGGATGCTAGGAGGTGTGTCCAGGTCCATCACCATCACCAGTGACCTCAGTGCCCATTATCTGCCACAGTACTTGCTAATCGCAAAGTCAGGTGGGTTGGCAACATCTTGAAAACTCAAACGCAAGACTCCTTTCCCAGGTAACTGTGGGTAATGTGGAAGGTCTAGGCACACTCAATCCAAAAGGCTTGCCAGGCACCTGGCTTTACTTTGAGAAGGCAACAGTTCTCCAAGTGGGGTCCCCCCGGCCAGCATCAGCAATGCCCCTCCTGAACCAGACACCCCGGGGGCGGGCCCAGCGATCCAGGTGATTCGCAAGCTCATGATGTGAGAACTACTGCGGCAAGGCAAAGCCCCTTACAGGGGTAAAAAAGTCGCATACGATCTGGTGGCCAGTCCTCTGTGCCACACAGGATTTCATCAGGCCCTGAGTCATCCGACATTCCCTCCTGGAGACAAAACGCCGAACGAACACGATGGGAGGGCCCTCGTCTCTCTGAAACATAACAATGTCCCAAGTCTATTGCGTTTACGTCGACAGCTAACGATTCTGCCAATCGATAACGCGAGTGAATTGCGTGAGCAGCTATAACCCTCTTACGGAATTGGTTTCCTCTCGTTAGGAACAAAGAAGTTGCTCCCTCTAATGATCCGGCCTGCACTGATTAATTAGTTCGCCAGAGCACTAGGCGGCCCAGGCCAGGGGCCAGTTAGAAGCACGTTAACTCACGTGGGGCCGCAACCCACCTGGAGTGCGCCCACTCAGCCCGGCCGATGCCCCCGCCACCAGGCGCCAGGCGCAAAGCAACGATGTGCTCCAGGTGAAATGGCCCCGGAGGGACAGCAACACCGGGGCCGGGCGGGGAAAGCTGGAGGTGCCTCCGGAGCAACGAGTCACACCATCGCTCCCCGAACGACTGCCCACAACTCTGCTGGCGGGGCTGGCTGCTGTGCCCCGCTCCGTCAGGTGGTATTGATCTGAGATGCTCATCTCCGTCCAAACCCTATGCTGGGGGAGGCCAGCGGCAGACCCTGACCTAGAACCTTCGGAGGGAGGATGGTGCCGCCAACACCTCGACCTCGGACTTTTAGCCTCCGAACTGCCCTGATAAGTTCCTGTTATTGAAATCGGATTGCGGTACCTTCCAGCAGCAGCCCTAGGACACTAATGCATTCTCCAGTGAGACCGCAGGTGTCCCCAAAGGTAGGATGGCCCTGGGAGCGACCTCTGAAAGCAGGACGTCCCTTGTCTCTGCACCAACCGCTATGGGGAGATGCCGAGACAGAGGTTCGAACCACAGCTGGGGAGCTGGACTACGTGGGCCAGTTCCCGGACCCGGCTGTGCATCCAGAGCCCCCTGTGGAGCATTTCAGAACTATATGTATCTGAGCCCCAGTCTAGGCCCCTAAATCAGAATATCACGTGATGCCACCTGCCCGGCAAAGAGGCCCACAGAACCTTCCGGGACTCCTCCGACCTGAGCTTCCATCGCTGCCACACCGCTGTGTCCTCTACACCCCAGCCAGGCTGAGACCAGCAGCATCGAACTCGCCTGGGAGCCTGTGAGACACAAAGAGCCCCGGGGCCCACCCCAGACCTGCCGATTCAGAATCTGCATGTGAACCAGGTCCCCAGGCGAATGGTGTTCATACTCAGGTCTGAAAAGGTCTTGCAGATGCTCGGCGAATGTATGACAAACGATTGTGAGGAGAGGACGAATAAATCAGAACTGTCTGAGAGGCAGCACTGCACAGCTGTCGATCGCATGGGAACTGCAGCTGGAGTCCCTCGTGGCGCTGCTTTGGGACCCAATTCTCTGATCCATAAAATGGGGGAGAATCCAGCATCTGCCACAGAGGACTGAGGACTGAAGGAGTTAATACACTGTGTCCAGTGCATAACAAGCACTTGACAAGTGCCATCTAGAAAAAACTAAAAGATGGCCCAGCTACTCTCTTCGACTGCGACGGCTACAGTTTTTTATTCAAGAAGGGGAAGAATAAAAGGATAGGGTATTAGGAAGCTCTGCCAGGACCCGAAGTTGCCTCTTATTAGGTACTTACCAAATGGACTTGTGTAGAGTGTATCCAATTTGTCTGAAAGGGCACTTAGCAAAGGCTCTTGAATTTGCGACATAAATAAAGCAGAATAAACAATTAACCCCACAATCCACTAAAGACAGGACTGAGGAGAATCTACTACTCCCACAGCAAATTTAGACATGTTAAAAATGCTCCCTATGCCCCCAAAAAGAAGGCATGTGATTACATTAGTTTTTTTAGAAATCTCTAGGGGGAAAAAAAAATCAATTTTTTTCTTCGAAGACAAAATCCTGAACCAGAATATCATCCCTTTTTCCACATCATGTCCTTCCCCGCTCCAAAAAAAATCCATGAAATGAACGCAGAGGGGTAAAGTTCTAAAGTGAAGGCTCTGGATCACCCTCACCCACTCGCCCATCCAAAAACAACGCCTCCTAACAATAAATGGCAGGTGGGGACTATTTCTTCCTCTGGCCCACGGCATGGATACTTTAAAGAGTGTTCATAAACCAGGAAACAGAGCCACACAAAAGATGGCAAACAGTTTGTTCGGTTAGTTGGTTGGTTGGTTATTAGCCGACCAAATCCAAAACAAAAGGAAAAAATCCCCAGGCCTATGTTTTATTTTAAATAGCCAAGTGTTCCTTTTGTAAGTATAGCTATCTTTCATTTTATGGAATCAAAGCTTTTTTTTTTTTTTTTTTTTAAGGTTAACTATTAACAGTAGGATTTTTTTTAAAAAAAGAAAAAGATCCTATTTTATCACGGATTTCCGCTTTTGAAAGTAGAGGTGCCATATTTGGGAAAAAAATCTCCCTCAATAAATTAAATTAAAAAGCCTGGGTAGGAAAATAGTCAAGAACAACAACAACAACAAAAAATCAAATAACCCTTTTTAACAAAATAGGCAAAGAACTTGAACATGCATTTCTGCAAAGATAATATACGAGTGGCCAACGAGCATATGAAAAGCAGCTCAACATCACCAATGACCAGGGAAATACAAAACCACAGAAACATACATGTCATCTAGGATGGCTGCTATCCAAAAAACAAACAGACAAAACAGAACAGTGCTGGGCAGGATGCGGAGAGACCGGAACCCGTGTCCGCTGCTGGTGGCGTTGTCGAACGGTACGACTGTTCACAGACAATAGTACAGAGGCTTCTCGAAAAATTAAAAACGGAACTACCATGTGACCCGGCAATCCCAATTCTTCTGGGTTTCAGAAGCATCGAAGTCGAGGTCTCGAAGAGACATTTACACACTTACGTTCATAGCAGCACCACTCGCAAAGGCCAAGATGGGGGAGCAGCCCAGGCATTCGCCACGAGATGGACGGGGAATCTAAACGTGGACTAAGAAGGAAGGACATTCTGACACACGCTTCGACGTGGACGAACCTTGAGGACATGATGCTAAGCGAAATAAGCCAGACACAAAAAGACAAACACTGTGTAATTCCACTTCTTATGAGAGGTTTCTAAAGGGGTCGAATTCATAGGGACAGGAAGCGGGATGGTGGTGACTAGGGACGGGGGGGGGGGGGGGGCTGGAGGAAATGGAGCGTTCCTGCCGAAGGGGTACTTGGGACAATGTCAGACCCGCAGGGTGAAAAAGTTCTGGGGGTCGGTTTCGCCACAGTGTGAATATACTTAGCACTACTGAACTGTACTCTTAAACTGTACGCCGAAATGTTCGAGATGATAAATTTTACGTTATGTGTTCTTTTTGCCACAATAAACAAACAAACAAAAATAATAACAACAGAAAAGAAAACAGTCAGCTGCCCTCACCACGTGCCGGAGGCTGGAGTCCCGCCGCGGGGGAGGAACGGGGCCACACTCCACAGCGCTCTCCTTACTGTGGTATCTCCTTTCCTCTAATTGTCTGATCCTTTTTATTTGCAATGAAATGATTTTACCGAGATAACAATGAACAATGAGCGTGCGGTACAAAGATTCTCTTACATTGCTTGGAGCAACCATCATGCCTTATGACATGATAATAGCAACGGTATAAATATTCCATTTATGTCAAATCATTCTGTTTACACCATCCCAAGATATGTCTTAAGGATACAGATTACCTTTAAGCAATCCCGGTTGGTATCTCTGTTTTTGCCTTTTAGTAGATTTTTTAAAGGGCATCTACAGTTCTAAGAAATTACTGTTGAACTTGGGAAGCATGTAAACTCACAGTGACAATTTGTCATTCATCCTCACCTCCTGGAGTTTATGAAGCCAGGCTCTGAGGGAAGATAATTTTTCTTATTCCACTGTTTCAAGATGTAGACTTTTACATTCATTATGAGAAAAGTAATAAGTTCCCATCGTGAAAATTAAACACAGGCCACTGCAGAGAGTATCCATCAGCATTTCAGTCCTGGGATAATGCTCTTCCAGTGATGGACTTCCCGTATGGACGTCACAAAACAATCATTTGGGGACATTACTGTCATCTAGGATAAAATGAACATTCTTGTAAGAGGCTCTCCAGTATTTTCTTCTGTTTTCATCAGCAGAGCAATTTTCTCTTTCTACGAGAAGTCATACTAGATTACACAGCATAAAAATGGATAATGCTGCTCGTATTATCAGACTATTTACAGATGATGCTGTAAATGGCTTATCCGTCTCATTACACGAAAGGCAGAACATCCCAAATATTCCATCTCAGAAGGAGACATCGGGCTGAAAACTTAATTAAATAGGAGTCGGTGACATGCACTACCTTTGTGTCCCGCCTGGTTTTACTGTTAGGGCTGCCATTACAAATTACCACAAACGAGGTGGCTTAAAACAACAGAAATCGATTCTCTTACAATGCTGATGGCCACAGGTCTCAAATCCAGGTGTCAGCAAGGCCATGCTCCCACTGACACCTGCAAGGGAAGGAGCCTTTTTTTGCTTCTAGTGTTCAATGGTTCAGGACTTAGGGTCACAGAACTCCGGTCCCTGCCTCCATGTTCACGTGGCCACCTTCCCCGTCTTCCGTTTCTGTGTCTTTTCTCCTTCTAAGGACACCAGTCCTATTGGATTTAGGACCCAACCTAATCCAGTATAACCTGACCTTAACTAATTACATCTGCAAAGAGCCTATTTCCAAGTCAAGCCACATTCTGAGGTTCTGAGAGAGGCGTGAACTCTGGGGGGACACTTTCAAACAGGCATACCCACCCCTCTGCCATGCGATTCACGTGGCCAATGATATGAGGAGAGGGCAGAGAACACGATCTGACCTCACACAGAAAAGGGGCAGGAGGACACTCTGCGAAGACACCCTGGTGGCAAGTGAGCCAGGGCTGAGGTGGCTGTGGAGAGTGTCATCGACCAAGGCGAGGGGCGAAGGGGGGCCGAGTCGCCCGAGATCTGGGACGATGGCTGTAGATTTCACCATGGTCTGAGTTCGGGTGGCTGTGACCGACACCACACGGTGGGGACTTGAAGGACAGAAATGTCTTTCTCACTGTTCTGAAGGCTGAGAGCTCAGGGCACCGGCATGGCCCGGCTCTGGAGAGGGCCCTTGTGATGCTGAGACTTACAAGAAATACGTACTTGCTCTCTATCCCCAAAGCTCTTAAAGTCCTTGAAATTTCCTAAGTGTTAAGAGCAATAAATGTCTTGCTATTCCTATCAGACCCCTTTCCACCACATCTGAGCTTATGTTAACGGGGTGACCTTTGGAAAACACCTAGATGGGGGGTGGTTGCCAGGGGAATGAATCATGTGATTAGAGGGTAGGAACTTCCGGCCCCTCTGTCACCTCGTTGGTTGAACGGACCGCCAACAGGCAACGATTTAATCGAGCATGCCAATGTAATGGAGCCTCCATAAATCCCAGAAGGACAGGGTTCAGAGAGCTTCCGGGCTGGCGAACACATGGGTTGAAGCCCAGGTGACAACCTGGACTCGAGACTGGCATCTGAAGGAGGAAGGGACCGTCTTTTGGGACTGGACCCTTAACCTATAGGATATGATGCTATCTCCAGGCAGACAGTGTCAGAAATGAGTCGAATCGTAGGACGCCCAGCGCGTGTTGGAGAAAAAACTGGGTGGTGTTGGAAAAAACACCCACAGCAGAGCCTCCCCCTGGCTTGTGGATGGCCGCCTCCTCTCTGGGTCCTTACATGGCAGGGAGAAAGAGGCGGGGGTGCGGGCAGAGGCGGAGGGGCCAAGAGGGAGAGGAAGAGGGAGAACAATCCGGTGTCCCTTCTTATAACGGCTCTGCTCCCACCCTGAGGGCCCCACCCTCACGACCCCATCTAACCCTAATTATTTCCCAAAGGCCTCGCCTCCAAAGTCCATCACGTTAGGGGTTAGGGCTCCGGCACATGAAACGGTGTCCATGGCAACAACCTCGCTATCAAACCGGGTGGACAGCCTGCTGGCGAACTGCTTTGTGAGTGGAGGAAATCCAGTTCCTTAAAGTTAAGGCACCAGATCACTGAAGGCTTCCGCCGCAGCTGGTCAAATCGCTGTGGTCTCTGAGCGGCCAGCTGGTCACTCTTACTTTGAACAATCCCGCTTAGAGACAGACACCACGGGAGAAGTGGCAAAGGCAGACAGTGGTCCTTACGGGAGAGGCAGAAAGCAGGGGGCCACCTGCTTATGGGATCAAACAGCCCACTGAGAGGACACCTCGCCTTCTAGAGCCCAGAGGCGACACATCACGATGAGGGCCCTCCCCTCTGAAGATCACAAGCAAATAACACACACACACACACACACACACGTGTGTGTTTTATTAAGCCTGAATCCATAACTTGTGAAAATAGTGAGAAACACGAAAGAAAATCAAACAAGAAACATGATTAAAAGTTATTGCCTCCGCGTCCACATTTTCTGGCATCCGGAAACTGACATTTATTGCACATCTGCTGCATGTCAGCCAGGCTGTGTTAGGGGCTCTGTGTGCATCATCTGAGTTAATCCTCAGGGCTACCCCCTCAGGGAGGAGCACAGCCATTTTACTGAAGAGGATGCTGAGGTGCGGAGAGATGAGGTAACGGCCCCAAAACACTCAGTCTATGAATCCAAGCCAACTAGATCCGAAGCCCACGTTTATGCCTCTGTAACACGTTGTCCCTAAAGAAGCTTTATCCCCACCTAGAATGCAGGCTTGGGTAGGGGGCCTGGGCGTGTTAGAAAGAATTAAGATATAATACACATAATGATATATTATTATATAATGCCGTTATGGAATATCATTATATGCCATCATATAACAGACCATAACATAGTATCATTATATAATATAAACAACTCACCTCTATGCCCGATGCTCTGAGCGAGTAAACCCAGCATCGGCCTGCACGGTCCCAGCTCGTTACCACTTCCGCCACGGAAGCAGAGGGACTCCGGGCATCGCCAACGAGCCGGTCTCCTGGGACACCTCCCACTGCCACTAGTCTACCGCGCGGAAACCTGATACGCAAACAGCGACTGGCACAATGGGGAGGGTGAGCAGAGCCAGGATCGGGGTGTCAGACGGAGCAGGCGGGTGCTTTCACGAAGCTGTCAGGAGGATAAGAGGAGGGGAAAGACGGCGGTCATGGGGGACACGTGCCCACAGGAACCTGGAGCCCGTCAGGAAGGGTGGACACACACACACACACACACACGCACACGCGCACGCACACACACGCCCGCGCTTCACGCTTGGCGCCGACAGAGAACAGACATCTACGGCCGCTCGCACGCCGCCCTTCCGCCGCGGGATCGCGCGGTGAGCACAGAGCGGTGACGGGCGCCCCTTTTCATTCCTTCCTGTTTTGCGTAAAGGTCCGAGCGGGACAGCTGACCAATAAGGAAACACACGAACAAAAACCATCCTCCCCAAAACGCCTCCGCTATCCCTACCAAACACACTCTAAACCGTGCTGTACGACTAACGCGGATGCTGCTCAACGGCCCCGGTGATGCAGGGTGTCGGCCAGGATGCGCCGCGCTTCGCCGCAGGAACGAGCGACCCCGCCGCTCCACGCGCGGGGGCGCCGCTCATTCCCGCCATCCCGGCGCCAGAGGCTGCAACTCAGCACGCGTGGCTGCGCTCACCGCCTGAGCCGCGGGCATCCTACTCAGTGAGACGGGTCTATTCTTACACGAAGGAGCCTTGGTTTTCTTGTCTGTAAACTAAAATTAGCAATTGCACCTGCCTCGTGGGATAATGCAGGTAAAGCGCCTGGCACGCACCCTGACATGCTCCATAACCGTGCGTTTTTCTTATGACATTTCCCGTAATTCCTACGACATTTCGCATACGGAGAGAAAAAGAAACAGGAAAACGGGCAGAAAGCAAATGTTCCACGTCACAGGGAACAGTTGCTTCCATGTGGTGAGATTAAACGTAGATTTTTCTTATTTCCTAGTCTCCATTTTTTTTTTTTTACAATTAACATGTATAATTTTAATCCTTAAGAAAAAAAGAGAAACATAAATGTATTCAACACGAGACACCAGAATAAAGTTTAAAAAGCAACTGGCCTAGATCAGCCCGTGGGCCAGATCCAGCCAATGCCCTGTGTCTGTGTAGCCTACAAGCTAAGGATGCTTTCCACGTTTTTAAAAGGGAAATGACTGCATTACATAAACTATCCACGATAGGTAAACATAGAAACCAAGTGGATTAGTGGTGGCCAGCGGGGAGGCGGGGGGTGGGGGGGTTCAAGGAGGAATGGGGAGTAAATGCTTAAGGGGTACAGAGCTTCTTTATGGGGTGACAAAAAATGTTGTAGAACCAGATAGCAGTGTTGGCTGCACAAAATTGTGAATGCACCAAACATCACTAAATTGTTCACCTTGAAATGGCTAACTCTGTGATATATGAATTTCACCTCGATTTAAAAACATATATTTTTTAAGGAGACCGTGAGGTGCGGGAGGGGCTCTGGAGCGCCCCCGAGTTTTCCGCATGCATCCCTCGGAGGCTACAGCCTTGCAGATTCCCGCCGCACTGCTCTTCCCCCTTCCGGACTGTTCTGTGATTCTCTCACTACGGTGAGCCCTGAGATCCCCCCAGAGATCTAGTCTAACACGCAGGCGCCCTGGCCTCGCCCCAAGCCGTGAGTCACTGAGTGTGGGCGCCTGCGTTTTTAAAGCCCCCCAGGTGTTTCTGGGGCGCTCTGGAGTTTGTACCCTTTGGACCGGTGTTCCCTCCCCCTTTGCACCCCGAGACCGGCCCCTCACCCCTACGCCTTTCTTCCCCCTTTCCTGAGTCTTTTGCGACAGTAAGACGTTGGCTTCCAAAGGAAAGAGGAAGGTGCTAGAATTGCAGTGAATCATCCAAAAAACATCACCTGAACAAAACCGAGTTACAAGCGGCCTTCGGTCGGTGCTCACCAGCCTAGGCGGACCATCAGAGCTTTTCATGGCTCTGTTTTGTTTAGGTACCCGGGCCTCGCCCTGGACGCAGTGAATCAGAACGTCCACGGGGAGGTTCCGGTGTCGAAAGATTTCCAAGGCACCAGAGAGACAGCTGCTCTGGTCCCTCCCTCCGCCCCCCACCAAACACACGTCCTCGTCGGGGCGGCGCCGCTTAGGAAAGGCTCGGTCCACGTGGCAGCATAAGTCTTCAGCTTCCTCGGCAAACATAATTAAGAAAGTAAACAAAGCATGAAAAAGTGATATGACAGATTCGAATTTCAGATCGAGGTTTCCTGCTTTCTGCCTGCACGTTTAATAACCTGCGCCTCCTGTTCGTAGTGCCAACAAAGGAGTCAACTGCACAGGGAATTATACATCTGCTTCCAGAAAACAACTCACCATGTACAGAGAGCCCTTTCCACTAAGAAGATGGAAGGAGTTTTCATATAAATGATCTCATTTCGTCTTCCCAACATCTCCATCCATCCATTCATTCATTCATTCAGTCATCAAATACCTCCTGACGACCTACTGTGCACCAGGCACCGTGCTAGAGTGTAGGACGTGGGAGACCGGAGCAGACCCGTCCCTGCCCATGGCCCCCGCCTTCAGGTCCACAGCTAACGACAGCACAGGGCACAGGAGGAGGGCCGGGACGGGGGAGGTGCAGAGTGGAACCAGGCCATGGGGCGGCTGGGGAAGTCTTCTGGGGACGAGACACACACTGACCGATCCTGCGCCGTGAGCAGGGGAGGCGGGCAGGCGCCGGGGGGAGCAGTGTCCCGCGCTGCTCGCCACTGCCATCGTGTCTGCAGTGGTGCGTCGGGTTTTGCACTGAACTCAGAACAGCCCTGTCTTGATCAGGCCAAGGCAAGGTAAGTCCTCCTCCTGCTCCCCCACGTCATGGGAAAGAGGAGGCTCCAAAGGGGACTGGCTGTGATTCTGGAGACGCGGGGATGAAAATCCCTTCCCTTCCCCTCCGCCAGCCGTAGGGCACGGGACGGCCAAAAGGAACCGCACACACGGAGCTGCACCTGCTCCTACCCCGGACACGCCTTCCGTCACTCAGCCCCGGGGCTCGATATGGAGAGAATAACGCTGCAGTTTTTCCGGTGGCTTGAATCCCACTCCCTTCTCTCTGAGACATCTCCGCTCCCAGAGCTCGTTGCTCTCTTCTTCTCCGACACCAGACCGCTAACTCCTCTAGGGCTTTGATTCCCCAGCCTCGGGACCTGTTGTCAACGCTGCCACCGAGACTGCCACGATCCAGGAGGCCGTGGACGACACGGGCACGGCCAGCCCCTGCTCTGGTGGGCACCGGCCCCGGCACAGCAGGCACCCAGCTAGAGACGCCGCCGCGAGCCGGGCGCACACGCGAGCCCGGCAGACACGCAAGCCAGGCGCACACGCGAGCCCGGCGCACACACAAGCCGGGCACACACGCGAGCCAGGCGCACACGCGAGCCCGGCGGACACACGCTGCCCCCTCTGGGAGGAAGGAGTTAATACTCCACACGCGGCCAGCTCCTCCAGCCATCCGCCCTCGTAAATCATCTTTGCCAGCCATTCACTGGTTTAATAAAATTCCTGGGTGGCTCCTGGATATCTGTCATAAATATGCTTCCTGGCTCAACAGCTGGCAAGGGAGGGCAAGCATTCAGGCACGAGTTTATGGTCCAGAACAGTAAAAGGGGCTCTAAGCACGGAGAAGGAAATCCGGGTCCTCGAAGGCCCAACCCTGCCTGTTCGCATTTAAGAATCCCTGACACTTCGGTACAGAAACGAGAACCATTCAGTGCTCGGGGAGTCCATTCAGCGAGCCAGTCTAGGCTGAGGTGGCAGCTTCAGAGTGTGTGTGTGTGTGGGTGTGTGTGGGTGTCCATGCTAGATCCACAGAGGGTCCTCCAGGAAGCCACAGACACTCTTTCCTCGATGAGCCAGCACCGTGTGCACAGCTAAGACGCACAGGCGCACAAATGGGTGGGGCAGACCTCACCAGCAGCCCAAGAAAACAAAGAGCACGTGGAGGGCGGAGGGCGTTAGCAGTGAGCGGAGCATCCCCAGCAGCTGGCTGTGCGGTGCAGTTCAGCCTGCCGCCTGCCTCGCCAAGAATCAGCACCACGCCTGGAGAGCTCCCCAACCCCCTTCTTAACTCATCCACATGCCACCGGGACCAAAAACGACACCGGAACACCTTCCTGGAAGTCACGGGAGGCTGCAGAATGCATCGCAAGGCGAGGGGGCCCACCTCAGCAGTGGCTTCCACCTGCACCTTTGGAATGGGTGCTTGGAACCCGGGGGCACCTGAGGGCCACTCTCTCCAAACGTCACACTGTGAAGGCCCTGCCACGTCCCCGTGAGCCGAGAGCCCCCAGTGTGATGAAACATCCTGTCCCTTTCACAGGAGACTCAGCGCTCCCACTGTCAGTGAATTCCTGCGAAGCCTTTCCAAACGCTCCCCACCGGGACTGTGAGCCATTGCTCACCGCTGGCAAGCTCACAGGTCTGCTCCATTAGAAACAAAGGATTAATTAGCATTGCAGATTCATTAGTGCTTTGCTGCTCCAGGCATACTCAGTCAGCCCGCCAAGCAGGTGCCGGAACTGCCGTTAGCTCTCCTTCGGAACACCCGGTGCCTAAACGGGTGGCCTCTGACGACATCCACGGCGTGACCTATCTCTACCTGAGTCACCTCTCAATGTTGGTACCATAAATATCTAAAGAAACCGAGGGGATGTTGTTATGAGATGAAATGTGTCCCCCCTAAATTCGCGGGTTGAATCCCTAAGCCCCCGTACCTCAGAGGTGACTGCATTTGGAGGCGAGGCCTTTAAAGAGATGATTAAGGTACACAAGGCCGAGGCCGAGGCCCTCAAGGTGGGCTGTAATCCGATTGCACCGGCGCCTCTACAGAGGAGGAAATTGGGACGCACAGAGAGACGGGCCGGGAGGCACAGAGGAGCGACTGTGTGAGGTCACAGGGACAGGGCGGCACCTGGGAGCCAGGGAGCGAGGACGCGTAAGAAACCGAGCCTGCCGACACCGTGACCTTGGACTTCCAGCCTCCAGAACCGCGAGGAAGCACGTTTCTGTTGCTTAAGGCCCGCAGTCTGTGGCGGTTTGCTGTGGAAGCCCACGGAAATAAGCGCAGACGTCCAGGTAGTTAAGAAAAGGCGCCTCTGCAAAGCCTCATCCTGCTCTGACCTGGTTTGACAGACGATGGAGCTGCTGACCCTCCCCCGGCCCAGCCCCTCTGGACGACAAGTGTTCCCACAACGCAGGAGCTGCTGCTGCTGCTGCTGCTCTGGAGGCCTCTCCGGCCCAGCCAAGACGTCAGGCGTCAATCAACCCCAGGATGCACCTGACGCTATGGAGGAGAACTACGATCTCAAGTCTCAACAAAGCATAAGGAAGAAGGAAATACTAAGACCGAGGCAGAGGGCCAATTTTCACCATAAAGCTAGTTGGGCTGATCTGACCATATCACGCTGATGCTACAGACTCTCAGGTGGATGACGCCTCTGCAGTTTCTATAAGATATTCTCTCTCTCTCTCGCTCGCGCGCTCTCTCTCTCTCTCTCCTGCGCTCTCTCTCTCTCCTCTGTAAGTTATTCTTTTGTGAAATAGAATCAGAATGTTAAAGGTGGAGAGAATCCATGAAGGAGAGAAAAATGCGCAAACAGGGAAAATAATCGCCTCCTGCCACATCGGTCACTTTCGGACTGTTGTGTGTGGTCCCTCATAGCACCTCTAGCCAACCCATGTCAACACCAGCAAAATTTGGGTGCATATTAAAAATACATGCACATACTGCTCGCTTAAGTTTCCAGCAGAAGCATTTTCTTTGCCACCACAGAGGAAACTAAGGCTGGGGACACAGGTAAATCACGGAGGGACGTGAGAAGAAGGTAGATCCCTACCGCACGCTAATCTCCCCCGTCCTCTAGAGACTGTCTGGGCACGACCAGCAGCCACGCTCTCTCCAACAGGACGGTCCCAGACACCCACTACCTTCCTGTCCCCCTGCAGTTCCTGGGCAGTCTCCTCAAGATGTCCGAGAGATGGGTGGGGGTGGGGAGCACACATCTCCCAAGAGAGGAGACTGCCAAGATGTAAAGCCAGCTGAAAAAAAGCAAGTAGCAGCAACACAGACAACATGTTGCCATTTGTTTTTCAGAAAATACAAAACAGAATTCCATTTCCAGATCCACATATACACACACGGAGAAGCAGAGAACAATCGAACCACTCCAATCAACGACTAGGATGCTGCGCGGTGCTAAAACGGCTATGGATAAAAATCATTTGGAATTTAAAAGTATCAGAATTCACAGACTGATTCCAACTGTGTAAAAATGTATCCATGGACGTACATAAGTTAGGAAAGGGGAGGGGGAGCTAAAGGAGTCAGAGCTTGCACTGCCGTCCAGCTCATTTGAAGTGTACTCGAACAGGACAGGCAAACGGGGAAAGGAAAGAGAGAAGAGAAAGAAGCCGGAGGGATACCCACTAAACATGACAACGGTAGACTCGTGCGTGAGTCCGCGGCTGCCGCAGGCGGTCCGCACACTCTGGGCGGCTTATCGACAACGGAAACGTTCTCCTCTCAGCTCTGCCCAAGATCAAGGCGCTGGCGGACCCGGTGCCTCGCGAGGGCCCCATTCCTGGTTCGCAGACAGCGTCTTCTTGCTGTCCCGTCGCGTGGCCAGAGAGGGCTCGCCGGGGTCTCTCCAGAAAGCCACTCATCCCGTTCACGAGGGCTCCACCCCCACGACCCGATCCGAAGGCCCCACCCCCAAGCACCGCACACTGGGGATTAGCGTCAACGAGCAGATACAATCTGTGTCAGGAAGGCGCTGCCACGTAAATGTTTTATTATTTCATAAGGGGGTTTTTGTACTGTATTGATGTAATTCCAATACGACTAAAAAGAGTGACCTGAGACCCTGGAGAGCACACACCCTACCCGCCTTCTCCACCTGACCCTTCTACCCACCGGTAGGAAAATCTCCCCTTGAAACTGTGTGCGAAGGCCTGCCACCCACCGCCACCCTCAACTTCACGCGGAAGCAGAACTGCAAAGGTCACGAAACACGTGTCACTGCCCTGGACGCGCCGGGCACAAAAATGTCACCATCCAGCTGTTCCGCGTCCGCTCCGTCTCTCCCGAGGGCCGTCCTAAGGGGGAGGAACGCCGGCCCGAGCCACACCCCCGTCACCTGCCAGCCCTCCTCCCGGGCCAGCAGGTAGCACCTTCCTCCCCTCCCCGGGGTCCCTGTCCCCCCTTCATTAAGACACCATTTGGCAAACTGTTTGTTTCCCACTAACAGTTACTGCATGACTCCTTCTCTGTTTTATTCTCAGACAAATAAATAAAAACAAATACCCAGTTCAGAGAGCGATTTGATGCGCTCGAAGTTAACAAAGCCGCAGTGGCTTCGACCTGACAGGTTATGATGAATGAAAAACCCTTTTCATGAGCCATATTTCGTTTTGGCTCCAAAAGGGCGACAAATAAATCTGAAAGGCTGAGTGAAGGCAAGAGGAGTTAGAGACCAGAGTTCATTGTTAACCGCTTCCTCCCCCAACCCGAGGTCTTGCTGCCCTTGAGGTCCTGAACCTATAAATACACCCCGGGTGGGCAGCGGCGGCGTTGGCGGGCAACTGAACAGTGCTCGACAGCCACAGACAGGGGTTCAAGTCCGGGTGTCGCTGCAGAACCCTCCGGCCACACCTCTGCCCTCCCTGGGCGTCTACACTGCTCATTTTCCCAGGGGAAGTGACGTAGACAGACTCACGTCCTCTCACCTGTCAGTCTCCAAGCACTGTCCCGGAGGGCAGTAAGGAGGCCATGGGGCTTTCTGCAGGCAGACCCCGCTTTATCCCAGGGCCTGCTCTGCGAGGCAAGCGCCCCCCCCATCAGGGCTACAGCCAACGCCTTCTGCTCCCCCCTCTCCCTCCTGCATCTGGGCAGTCTGCCAAGCCGTGGGGCTTCGGCAAACGGTGGAGTGAACGGGAAACTGAAGAGGTCTCCAGTGGAACGGGACGGCAGAACTCCCCACAGCCTCCGAAGCCACCGGCTCAGAAATCCCCAGAGCAGGGAGCATCCCAAAAACAAATCCTAGCCCCGCAGAGGACTGTATTCCCGAGGATGCTCGGTTAAGGCTGGGCCACCACACGAACTTGCGATCAAACACCCATTAACTCGGACTCCCCAAAGCATCTTCCACAGACCCAGGCTGCTGCCCTAAAGGAAAACCTTCATTCTGTGCCAGAGCGACAGCGGTCAGACATGGCGACATTCAGTGATTATGGCAATAATAAACGACTCCTAAGTATTTATGAGACCTTCCGAGACAAATTCCCTTTCTCGCATCGAGGGCAAGAATTATTTTCTTTTCAAATTTCCTACGACAGATGTTTCCTGTCAGACCGATTTTTCTGCCCATCACTGAGGTTCTGGGTGTTAACGCTGATGACGCCCTTTTCCGACCCGATGTGCACCCACCACTCCCAAACCATTCCTAATTTTCTGTATAGTCTGTATGAGACTTTCCCGTGGGATCTCCTCCATATTCAAAGCATACATTAGGCCAAACGTGAAGCAAAAGGTTTTTCTTTTTTTAAAAAAAGGTACTGTGCGCTGCACAGTACAAATTGGCCAATGACTATTAACAATGCCCAGAGAAGGCTTCTATGTACAGACAGCTGGTCAAATGTACCCGACCCCTCTCTGTCACCACTCCCCAGTGCCAGCAAGTGGTGGCCCATCACGACTGCAAGAGCCCTGAGCAAGACTCTATCTTGGAAGCCCAGTGGGGTCCAGCTGGGGAGGCAGAAAGAGACCCAGCAGCGGCTGCCTGCTGTTTGGAAGTTAAGGCCACTGGCCTCAAGATCTCATCGCCAGGGTGAGTAGAACACCTCCAACCGCAAGTTCACACACGACCGGGGCGGATCTGAGAGCAGACCATGGCGGCCCACACTGAGGACCCCTCGGAGCTATGACCGCACAGATGAACTTGACGGCAAGGAAGACCAGGGTCCAGGGGGCAGAGGCGGGCACTGCCATTCAAGCTTCTGGTGAAAGGCAAACAGACAAACAAAAAGCCATCTGGCCTTTCCCCCAAGACCGCATCACGGCTCTCCACGGCTGTCGGGGCCAGAGGCCGGTCCTTTCGTGACACAAGTCATCGGTTTCTCATTAGGCCCAGGGCCAACTTCCCAGGAATTCGTCCTCCTCTTTCTGCAGCAGGGAATTCAAGGCAAGAAAGAGGGCGGGTGGGCAGGAAAGAGGACGTCGGCCTCCCTCCCGGGGCACACGTCCAGCCGAGGCCAGGGAGCCTGACCCGATCCTCGCTCGCCTTAATCCGACAGAGGCAACAGCCTTCGACCCCATTCTCCCCCACAGGGTCTCTTCCCGTACCCCCTCCATTTCTGGGGGAGCAGAGAATTAGAGCACCAGCTGAGGTCTCACAGGGAGCTCTGCCCACCTCTAGGACTTGTTGAGACACAGCATCCAGCAGGCTACATGTGCCTGTACCGGGTTCGTACTCACATCGACTCCTCTCTACTGATGGTAGTGCATGCAGACAGCCCGGTTTTAGCCTCTGCCACCTCCCAGCCTGACCCTGGCTGTCCCTCATGAGGGGTCACAGCCAGACCTCAGGCTATGTTTCCTCCTGTGCTTCTCTATGACCAAGCGCACGCTCATTCCCCAAATCCAACCCGCCGGCCCGATTCCAGATGTTTTAACGTTGACCTGGCAGCGCCTCGAGGGAGCTGTCCTCAAGCTACGGGCAAGAACACCGGAACTAAGGGATACACGACCAGGGAGTGGCAAAAGCGACCTCCACCCAGAGCCCTGCTGCCCAGGCGACCCCCTCATCGTCTGATTAATAAGCCCTTGCTGATGCGATGCTTTGACAACGGTCTCATGCCACGGTTGGGTGTGCAGTCGTCTCCCTGGTGACGTCATAAGCTCTTCGAGGGTCAGGACCATGAGCGTGGTCACTCGCTTTCCCAGCTTCCACGTTCGTTCACACACACGGTGCCACACAGCATGACGTCAGCCGCGCTCTATATTTGTAATGAAGTCTGACATTTAAAATCTGAACTTAGCAGAATGTAACTCAGGGGATGATTAGTCATGTTACCAAGAGCTTGTTTTCTTTTAGGAAAAAAAAAGTCAAATGCAATTCCTCTCCATAAAAGCCTTAAATGGCTGAAATATCCATTTCGATACCGCGGGTCACTTAGCCGCGTGCATCACATTTGATGGGCGGTACTCACCAGGTGAGGCATCGCGAGGTCGGCCAGGTAGACGAACGCAGCTCCCAGGGTGAAGCCAACGGCCACAGGGAAGAAGGCGAAGGCGCCGAAGCCTCCGGAGGACGTGGCCATCTCAACCGCCGGGGCCAGGAGAGACCAATAGGAAGCTGCTAACATGACCTGGAAAACCGCAATGAGCAACAAACCATTAAGCCCACCACGGGAGGCCTTGCCGGTGGGGATTCCCACTGCTTTCTACGGCCCAAACCGAACCCTACCATCCCCCACGTGCCAGGTCTTCCATCCTCAATGGTAGGTACTATCTCAACCAAAAAGCCTCCAGCAGAACTCCTGGAACTATTAGCGTGAGAACTCAATTTGGGGTAAAATGGAGTTGACCTTGGGAGGATGGAGTCTAGTCTGTTGTCGCCCAGCCTCTATTTCGATGCTTCTCAACCAGGGACATTCGAAGGCATTTTTGGTTGTCACACTAGGAGTATCTAGTGACGAGAGGCCAGAGACGCTGGTACACATCCTACGATGCACAGCCCCTGACGACAAAGAATCATTCGTATCGACATCACTACTGCTGCTGATAAATCCTGTTGTAACCGAATACTTCCAGGACACGCCGCTCACTAATGCATTAGCGCCGCGGCGCTGTAAGACCGCTCTAAGCATCATAAAGGTCTTCCTTACATTCGGTGGAGACCTCTCTCCCTCCAGTTTTACCCATTCGCTCTCGGTCTGCTACCTGGAGCACCAAATAGTGCATCTTTCCTCTGTGATATGAAACGGCCTTTGAAATATTTGAGGACGACCAGGTCGATGTCGGCTCGGTCTCGTCGATTTTCTTATCTCTCAAAAGGAAGAAGGGAACTAATATTTATCGATCGCTCACTACTTCCAGGGAGCAAGCTTCGCATTCGAAATCTTCTTTTATCATCCTAACAAGCCAGGGAGGCAGATATTGTTTTCTACTGCTATTTGTAGATAAAGAAATTGAATGTCAAAGTAATAAGATAATTTGCTCAGGGTCACATCGTCAATAAGTGGAAGAGCCAGGGAGCTGAACGAGCAGGGCCATAATCGCCTCGACGAGGGAGAAAAACTCAAGCGAAACGAGAAAAAAATGAAGCCGGACCCAAATCTCAGTGAGGTCAATTCAATAAAAGACTCTCCAGTGTTTACCAAATTAAACACTCACGCACAGTCATTTACTCTTAAAAATGTGGTGACATCTTCTTGGGTATAGTACACCCACCACCCATCGTAACCATATGACAGTCGTCACTGACAGGCGAGATGCTGAATGGATTGCTAAAAATGACTTAATTATGCCTTGTCTCGAAAAAATACATCTGCATCATCCGTCTCCAGAATAACATTCAGGGTGACAGAATGAAGTGTTACAGAAGCGACAATGAAGAAAGAATCCACGAAGGAAGCGATTTCGCTTCTGCCGACCACCATCTACACGGTCGGTCACTCTGGGCTGCATCCTCCCAGCAAAAGCCTCAGTGCCGCTCACAGAAACTTGCAAATGCCTCAGAAACTCCACAAGAGAATGAAAACAGCTCATCAGGTCACCTCCATGAGACCGTCGAAGGATGCTCGTGGGCTTCTTCTCCGTGCCAGAGCCTAACCCACCCCTTTCCCAGACTGTGGTCTCACTCGCTTTAGAGTTCAGCACACCTGGGTAGCTGCCATTCGTAGTAAACACCCACCGAGGAGGCCCGGCAAGGACGCAGAGCCCTGTCCAGCCCCCTCTCTCCCTGCCTGTTTCAGGGCCTGCCATACGGTCTCAGTGCCGACCCCTCTGAAAGCACGTGCTCCAAGTACAGCCACTCACCTCATCCTCCAATCCCTCCCCAGAGCCTGTCCTTGTCAATGTCACCTGGGGTACCTCCTCAGGCTCGGCTCCCCATCCCCTTCTCAGCACAAACTCCAGCCTCTTCTGCCATCCCTCTGCATAACTGAGTGCCAATCTTTTTTCTGCCCCTACATGTCAGAAAGATACGATGTTCTCGTGGGCAAGGGATGCGAGGTTTGCAGAAGAGGTGTGCCTCTCAAGGGAGGGTTTACCAGAATCTGAGACGCCCGAAAAGGAAAAGCATCCCGGGTGATTCGGGGGGCCCCTCCCTGACAATCGCTGTTCTTTCTCCTTCTGGTCAAGACCAGGACCCAGTTGAATCTCCTTTGTTTCTTTATCTCGACGGCCTCCCTGCCTCCCACATAAACTGGAAAACCACCAAAGAACAATCTGAAATGGAATTGGGTGGCCCGTCTGAAATGACCACAGGGCTCAGAGGAAAGTCATTTAAACGGCATACGTGGTAGACAAAGTAATGACCTCCCCTCTCCAAGACGACCACATCCTAATCCCTAAAACTCGTGAACACTGTCACCTTAGATGGCAAAAAGGCCTCTGAAGCTGTGATTTGGTTAAGGATCTTGAGATGGGGAGATTAACTTTGATGATCTGGGTGGGACCGATGTAATCACAAGGGTCCTTATGAGAGAGAAAGAAGGATTGGAGTCGAGAGAGAAGGTGTGATGACAAGATTGAGTGTTTTCATAATGGAAGACCCTGATTTCACAGTGAAAAGCCAAGGGGGAAGCAAATGCTCCTAGGTACAAAAACTCGACTCTCAGAAGTGTTTCTGCGTGATAATGAGATGCCCGTCTGCACCGTGTTTTTGTCAAAGGCATCAAAATCATGGCCTTGACACCAGAAGACTAGAAGGGACTGGGGGAGACATTTAAGATGAGCAGGTTATCTGCAAGTTCTGAGAGTAAAATCCCCCAGTTTCCTTCTGTAATTCCCAAAACCTAACAAAACTCACAGGCTCCTTTTTCTTATCTTAAAGTATCTCTCAAAATGCCACAGGGACCCATACTTTATAATGCTATTAATTTCCCTCTGGTGTCAGAGGTATCAGCACAGAATAATCAAAAGCAATCAGCTAAGTCCCTAACCTACCGCAGGCAAACCGTTTCATTTCCCCTTAAGTGCTCATTTTGGGACAATTTCAGCCTTGGAAATATGAATGGATTTGTGAAGAGTTCCTTAAGGAAGAATACATCAGAACAGGGGCAGTCGAGCATTCTCTTATGAGAGTAATGACTGCTTAAAGAGTGGAAGAAAATCCAAGCCGCAGCACAAAATTTCCCTCTTCATAAAAAAGGGTGCAGAAAATATTGCACGTGCTCTGAGCATCAGCACCCATTATTCCAAGGGCACACGCCTAAAGATTAGGGCACAAAAGCCTACAGAAGGCAGGAACACGGGATTCAAAATAACAGCACCCAACTCAAGGCCTGCTGCAGGGCAGGTCCTCCTTAAACGTCTGTTGAAGCCGATGACCGTGGACTCTAACCTCAAGGCCCCTGTATAACAAAGGAATAGGCATGACCTTGCAATCCACACAAATCAAGGCAACAATTACTTTGAAAGTGCAGAAGCCACGTGACGCTTCTGACTTGGTCTCCAAATCAGATATAAAATTAATTTGTGAAAGTCAATTAATAAGTACCTAATTAGTGACTAATTCCATGAGCCAACATTATGCTAGATCCTCGGGGGCTGCAAGGGAGGCAGACGGAGAGGCCGGCCTGAGTCCCGCCTTTGCAGAGCTGGCCGCGGACCAGGACGAGAGGGACCGCGGGAGACATCGTCGGTGATATCCGAAACGACACGGGAAGGAAGCCCGCGGTCGCTTCAGGGTAAGGAGGCGGCAACGTCGCGAGGAGTAGGACATGGAAGAGCGCGCGGCGAAGCGCTCCTGAACGCCGGACGGCGTGGGACGGGACACGAGGCCGGGGCCGTCGAGCCGGGAGAGGCTGTGTGCGCGGTCCGGGGGGCGAGCACGCCGCAGCCGATGACGTGGGGACCGCAGCGGGGTGGCCATCCTGGCTGGGACAGGGGGTGCGTGCGGGGTGCCGCGAGGACTCTGGGGATGACGAAGGAGGCTGGCAGAATGGCTTGGGCTTACGACAGTGAGTGGGTCGTTTCTAACTCCGGTCGCCCCGGAGTGGCCTGGAGCTTTCGGGGTCCCTCCACAACCTCCCAAACAGGTTCTCCCAGCGGGGAAACCGACGGACTGGCTGCCGGGCTGCTGGGTGATCCAGATGGGAGGCGGGGAGGGCCGGACCAGGACGGAGGCCGAGGGCCGGGGCGGAAGGAAGAAGGCCACGTACGGCCCTCCGGGATGAGGTCGCCACGTCTGTTCTGTACTGAGTCGCCCACCAGAAACCCCGCGATGGCGGCCACAGGAACTGCGCCCTGAGCCGGCCTTCCAATCTGGAGTGGCGGCTGTTAGTCGCGACTCAAGCGCGGATCACACGCACGTGGGGACGTACACCTGTACCTCATTTCCTTTTATCGGACAGTCCTCACAATACCAGCTTCATGTGATTTTACAGAATTACACTTAACAGCTCCAACTTATAATCACATACGTTCAGCTTCGATTACGGATAGTAACGGATACAGACCTGCCTGAACGACCCGACTCTCGTTAGCTACGCCGACCCACCGAAAACGGGCGAGGGTGTGCCTGCGGGCGGGTGCGCATTTTCCGAACTAGGAAAGAGCGCTTGCGCGTTAAAAAAAAAAAAAAAAAATCGACCTTCTGGCCCAGTAATTTCTCTCGCAGACGGCTGCCCCCAGAGAAATGAAAACATACGTCCACATGAGACTTACGCAAAAATATTCGGTTGCTCTATTCATAGCCTGCATCTGGAAAAAAAACTCACACATCCGTCAACAGCAGAATGGATAAAACACAATGCAGCATATTCACAAAATGAAACACTCTTGAGCAGTGAGGAGAAACTACTGATTCACGACCACGGAGATGACTCTCGCAATCGGTGGGGGAAAGAAGGCACCCCACGCCATTCCACGTAAGCACGAGAATATGCAAAGCTAATCTATGGCGGCAGAAGTCATGCAGTGGCTGTCTGGGAGGAGGGGCAGAACTGACTTAGTTCTAATGGAAGGTCTTTCCGGGGCGACAGAAATGTTCTCTATCTCATTTTGGACGGTGGTTGTACAGGTGTATACGAGTGTCAGAACTCATTGGGATGACACTTTAATAAGCTCCAGGCACGTGTGTAAATTACATTTTTTTTTTAAGGCCTTAGGAAGGCGGCCCTAGTTTCTGATGAGCCACGTTTGTGCCACGGACATTGAGTGTGTCAGGAATCCAGGTTCTAGGATCCACCCTAAAGTGGTCCCTCTGGGAAAAGGTTTAGGTTGTCCAGCCCAGAACTAAGAGTCGGACCATCCTTAAACACTTAATGCCAGCAAGAACAGACAAGCACAGAAATCATACCCAAACGGCCTCTCGGCACCCATCCTCAGTGACCACAGGTCCTGGCTGGCGAGGCCGTAGCCTTTACCAAGTTCCTTAAGAAAGGACCATCACCAAGACACATCTAGGCTTTCAATATGTTAACCAACAACTGCATTAGTACTTCCTCTGCAAAACGGAGAGAAAGAGCTAAAAACGAGTTAGACACCAAGCCCCGTCCTGCTCCAAATCCAGGTTCTCAAGTCAAAGCGCGACTGAGCTCAACAAACATTTACTACGCAACTACTGCGTGTGAGGGGCCCACCTGGACTGCAGCGCCCATCGGCGATGACGTTAGCCACACCCAAAATAAGACCGCAGCGCTCCAAAGTCAGTACCATCTCGACTTTTTCTGGAGTCTGCCATTCCTCTTCCAAAGACCCATTATTTTGATTAATGAAGAGGTGCAAGTATAATAATTCTTTCAGGTTCAGCCTAGCTAGAAGAGGGAGGACTCCCAGAATCCTTCAGCCCGCCAAAATCATTAACTCCGTGTGGGCTTAAAGAGGGATCGGGGACAGGGGGAGGGGGCAGGGGAAGGCATCCTTACTGAACTTTCTTACCAGCTGGTCACCAGGAGAGTGAGAACATGATACGGCCCAAAGCGACTTGTCTATGGCCCCCAGCCACCAACCCATCAGCGCCCTCTCAAATTCGGCCTGTCACCAGACAACTGTACCAGCTGGTCAAGCCCCCCCACCCCAACACCACCGCTCACTCACACTGATCCAATCTGTCCCGGGTCTGGCTGCTAAGGAGGCAGCCCAGGAGGGGAGAAGAGAGAGCCGTCCAGCTCCACGGAGGAAAAACTCACACGCGTAGGCAGGACACGCTGCTCCCCACTTTGACGATCCCCCCCTTCCCCAGAGGTGATAAACCAACAACTGCCGCCAAACCGCGGGCTTTGTGCCTCTCCCTGCTCAAAGGAAATGACCGGTGAGGCTTGGGGGGGCAGGAGCTTCACGATCGAGGAGAAGGAACACCCCACCCCACGTTCCAAACAAAACCGCGTTTCACTCTCACCACTCGGGAAAACACGGGGTGTCCAAGTGCCTTCTGTGCTAACTCGCCTGAGGGACGCGAGAGGCCGCCGTCGGGATGCTGGCGGGGTCCTTGGGGGGCAGAGGGCAAGGGGTCAGGAGCGACGGGACAGAATCGTACGAAGGGACTTGGATACGGTACAAAAAAGTTCCCCCTCCCAGGTTTGCTTGATTTAGCAAATTAAAAATACAGGATGCCCAGGTAAACTGAATTTCAGACAAAGGATTAGTAATTATTTTTATTTGAGATAAGCTTATACTAAAAAAAAAAAAAAAAAAAAAGTTTTTTATCTGAAATTCAAATTTAACTGACCATTCTGTACTGTATCTGGCTCCCTGGCTAAATCCGCCAGCAATTTGGGGGCCGATCTGCCATCTTCTTCCTCTCCCTCCCTCTGCATAAAAGGCAATAAATACGGCACAGGGTGCGGGAGGCACGGCTCTACAGACTACCCGATTCGGATCTAAGCTCCCAGCCGGGAGACCCTGGGCAAGAGCATCATCTCTCCGGGGTGACCACTTCTTCCTACAGAAGGTAGAAACCACAACGGAAATAACAGTGCCACTCCTACGCTCAACGGAATGAACAGCAACGACAACATTCACACGAAGGCCGACCCTGTGCCAGGAACTTTCTCAATCCTGCCAACAGTAAGGGTCAGGTGCTGCTGTTATCCCCGCTTCGCGTGTGGGGAAACTGAGGCACAGAGCGGCTCAGTCGTTAACCAAGTCACGCAGTTAATGAATGGCAGAGCCAAGACTCGAGGCCAGCCCGTGTGGCTCCCGAGTCCCTGCGCTTATCCTCATGATGTCCCCAGGGTGGTGCTTATCTCCTTGAGTCGTTCTGTGAAGTAAACCGGCCGGAAGTCTACAAACGCGAGCTGCTACCTATGCACACGACAGGTCTCTCTCCGTTGTCACTATTTCGTTAGAGCAAATGACACGTGAGAAAGTAACCGAACAGGAAAAATGAAGAAACTCACAGGGAATTCAGGGAGGGGACATTTGTAAAGAGGAAAAAAAAAAAAACTGTCATTAATATCAGAAAGACATGACCGCATGGAATCAACCCATGAAAAAGGACAAGATGCTCAAGGGGGAACAATAAATAAATAAAACAGGGAGAAGAAGAAAGAATTTCCAGAAAAGGAAACCATGAAAACAACTAGAAACATTTGCTCTTTTCATGGCATTTTGGAGTCTGTGGAATTTCCCACCATGCAGAACGAAATAGCAAGATTATAAAATGACAAGAGAAAAATGAGGAAAATGCTAGGCTCGGTCCCGGAAGCCCACGACGTGACTCACAGAGAGAGAACAGGGCACCAGCGGGGAAAACTATCAGAGGGACACGAGACGACGTTGACCAGGACCGAAGGACGCCGGTCTCCGGGTCGAGAAGCTGCAAAATAAATGTGTTTAGAAATGCGGGGGGAAATGTCTCAAGGAGCAGAGAAAGTGGTTTCTTCTAGAAAAGAGGGCAGAGCCATGGGAGATGGGGGAAGGACTGATGGTTTTTTTTTTTTTTTATAAGCTGTTTATTAACATCTGCTCTTTCTAGATGTGTGCACCTATCGCCCTGATAAACATAAACGAGGATTCCAAAACATCGAGCCCAACTCAAGTGTCCGACAAGTCATTAGTAAAAATATCTCCCACTCACGGGTGCAGTTTAATAATGTACTTCGGTTTCAATAAAGGTGAAAACAAGCGTTTATGGACAACTTGTGTGCTGGAGTGTCACGCATCCACCAAAATAACAAAAGCAAAGATCAGGATATATTAAGTGAAAACACGTATTTTGAAACATCATGTATGGTACGATCCCATTTTTTTAAAATTACATATCAATAAAGTATAGTGGGTCGTGCTGCCGGCAAGAAAGGTTTGGAGGAGTCTGTGTGGGAAAGATAATCGACTGGGGATGAATATGAGGCGAGCTTAGCAACAGGAGGGCCACATCCTGGAAGAAGACTGATCTCAAGCCATAGTACCCAAGTGCGCTGCCTTGAATCCATCCCAAACTCCTCCTGTGTCTTCCGCCTGCTTCCCTTGACGCGAGACGATCATCGTCCAGATGCCCTGGGTGTTTACAGCAGGCCGTCTCCGTGCTAAGTGTTTCAAATACGTGTGTTCATTGCATCCCCACAACAACTCTGGAAGGGAGGCGATACCACCATCTCCACTTCGCAGATGAGGAAACCGAGGCTTACCCCGTGGAAGTCACGAGCCTGAGCTCGCACAGCTGGTTAGCTGACAGACCAGGCTCAAACCTAAGCCAGGTGACCCCAGGGCTTATCCTGACAGTGGCGCACATCCCCGTGGGGCTCAAGGGGGTCCCCCCTCCTTAGTTTACCCCGTGCAGCCTACAGTTTGAGACATTTCCTGGCCTGACTCCGTCCTGAGACGTTCACCATAATTAAATCGGGAGAGAAATTTTCAAAGTGCTTCAGATACGTAATGAGTTTACATCCAATTAGTTTCTTCCTTCGCTGGGAGAAGGAGAAAGACCGATTTCCTTATGGACTCGGAGGGCAGGGTTTCTTGCTGCCTGTTTCTTGAGATTTCCTTCTGAGGTTCCAGGGATACAAATCAGCACACGCCAAAGATGCGGAGAAACTGGGTGGGCCTAAAGGCAGCCAACCCCAACCAAAGCCTTTAATGCACACACCACGGTCCTCTGTCACTTATTTTAAATATACTTTTGAATGCTGATTGTGTTTCTAGTCCCTGTACTAGGGACCAATGCTCAACAGTAAACAAGACAGCCCCCGCCTTCTACTTTGGGAAGGCAGAAGTGAACAACCAATTAGACTCTACAAATGGGCGCTGTATAGAATAAGCAGAGGTCTACAGATGCTTGTCAAGGTGGATTATGATGGGGAAAACGAGATGACTGATTTCCTTAAGGAGAAAACTGCTGACGGCAAGGATCTGGAAGGAACCAGGTTCCCAAGGGGATGGAGCAGGCAAACCCCCAGGGCTTTGGGAACTAGGTCCATGACCAGAAGGCCAAGATGGAATAAGATGAGACACGCTGGCCCCTGACCATTTGGCAACTATTTACTTCCCAACTCAATCTACACAGCACCAGGGGCATTCCTATTCCAAGCCAGCTGGATGCTGGCTCCCTCCAGCAGGGAGGGGCTCCCCTCTCCCGGAGCCGCACGAGATAAGGTCCCACTTAGGATGCTCCACGTTGATTTGTGAAATGGGGCAAGGGGAGTATGAAAATATTTAGGCACCCTAAGGCTCTCCAAAGAAGCACAGATCTACACAGCGGTAGGACCCAGCTCTCCTCTTCCATCCGTCTATCCATCCATCTACATCCATCTGTATCTACCAACCCGCCCATCCGTCTATCATTCCATCCATCCATCCATCCACCCACCCACCCATCCATCCATCCATCTACATCCATCTGTATCTACCAACCCACCCATCTGTCTATCATTCCATCCATCCATCCATCCATCTGTCCATCCATCTATATCCATCCATATCCATCCACCCAACCACATCTACTCATCCATCCATCCATCCATCCATCCATCCATATCTGTCCATATCCATCCATCCATAGCAATTTATCCATTCATCCATCTACCCATTTCAGCATGTTTATTTGTTCACTACATCAGAAGAAGTTATCATGAGCTTCCCACACATCAGGGACGCCTCCTTAGCATCTTTACTAGTTTACTCTTTAAGATTACTCCTGACTCCCACCTCCGCCAGGTCACTCTCTATCCTCTTTCCTTTACGGCTCACACTTCACGCTTACCTCTGATGTGCTATATGTTTTATTGTGGAATTTGCTTAGCATGTGACTCTCTGCTAAAATGACAATCCCACAGGGGCGGTAATTTTTGTTTGTTGTGTTCTGTTTTATCCCCAGCAAGTAAAACAGTGCCTGGCACACTGGGGCGAGGGCGGGGTCCAGGAGGACCACTGGGGGTGGGGAGGGGGCTCCCTTTTCCCCACGGTCAGGTCAGACAAAGGAGTCCAACAGGGGATGGGACGCCACTGTCATTTATTATATGCAAATAATAAAACCTACAGCTATGGGATTATTATGAGGGTCAGAGGAGGTAATGGACGGGAGAGTGCTTTGAAAAATATAAAGCGATAAACGGATGTCATGCAATAACATTTGGGGCTCAAGAGCCCAAAAGATGCAAGTGTTCCCTGCAGTCGGCTCACGGACACCCCCCCGCCCCACAGGTCTCTTTATGCACGATTACAAAGTGTTCCGAAAATTCAGGTCCGTAATCTATTTAAAACGTGCGCACAGGCAATGACTCTGTGCCCCTTCCTCCTGCCTCAAATACGATACTACTCTGTTTTCTCCTTTCTCTGTTTATGCATTTAACAAATATAATTTTTTTCCACACTCCTGGAGAACTCACTCAGCCCCAGGGCTGTGGTGCTTGATTTCTTCATGAGAAGACCAGCGCTTCAGAAACTGAGAGGTTTCCGAAGAAATAATACAGAAAAAGAGGGGGAAAAAATCTATGCACAGGTGAGTGCACAGTCTCCCCTCCCCTCCCCTGTCCTCCCCTGTCCTCCCCTCCCCTTCCCTGTCAAACACACCAATCCGGTGGAGCTGAGTCTCCATCAGGCCTGAAGGTTCGATTCTCTTTGCTACTGGGCCGCTCTGTGGAAACAGGGCTCTCCCCCAGCCAAAGTCAGATGTGGAATTAAAAGTCAGGGTTCCCTGACAGCAAAGATCAGAAGCATCCACTAGCAAGCCATGAACTCATCGGCCTCCGTTATTTGTTTCTGTGCTCCGGAGGGCACAGAAGCATTAAACAATCAGGACTGGATTTTTTTTCCCCTCTCACTATCTGCACAAGGTAGAAGGGGGAAGCATTGCAGTCTCGGTGGAGCCGTGAGATGCCCGGAGGCTAGGAGGCTTGCCGGCTAATCACAGGGATTAAAAGCGGCTCAGCCAGAAACACAAGCCAGGGCTCTGACTCCCTGTCTGAGCCCAAACACTCCCTTTATTCCTGTAGGACTGGAGCTCTGCCCACTGGTGGGGATGCTCAGGAGAGGGGCTCAGCCCCCCGCATCCTCCCCGTGGAGAAAGCGGCAATGTCGCCAAGGCAGACTCCTTGGGGTGGGACGCACAGGGGAAGGGAGCTAAGTGAGGCCAAGCGAAACTCCTGCTGTCATCCTGGACTCAGCCCTGAGAAAGGCGGCCAGCCAGGCTTCTTGGCCTCCGCGGTCCTCACCACGCTCATGGGAACAATAAAACAAACAGAAAGGACAGTGTGGCACTGTCCCTCTGCTCTGCCCACCACTCCCCCGCCCCGCCCACCTCCGCAGAATGGGCTTTCTCTGCATCGCTCTGCCTTCGGCAAAATGCTCTTTATACCCATACGTGCGGTTCATAAAAGGAGACAGACTCCTCTGCGAAGAGGGAAGAAGACTGAATTTGAAAGAGAATGGGTTATCCTTAAAAAGATAAAAATAAAAAAATCAAATACAGGCACCGGTTAACAAAACCAAGCTTAACCAAGCCAGGCTGACGCACGGAGTGTAAGAAGGGGCATTTCTCCCCGGCCTCCTCCAATGCCACAGCCCGGACACACTCGCTCCAAGAGGAAGTGTGACAGAAAGATTCCACGGAGGTCACACTGCTGTTAGCCACAGAACGCCACCTCACCTAAACGCTAATCCTTGCTCCCAGAACAACACAGCCCTTGTATTGAGAAGAATTTAGCCCGGACCCTTTCCTCACAGGGACCAAACACCTGTGATTAATCCAGACCCACAGAGGTTTTGCTTCTCTGCTGCTAACAGAGAACTAATTAAACTTCGCTGGGCCTTCGAATCTCTTCCTTGGGTGCTGAAGTTAGCGAACGGAATGGAAACTTAGAAAGCCAGCACTTCCTCTCCTTGCGGGGAGAGGGAGGGGGAGTTGGGACCCAGAGGGAGGCCGAGAGGCAGGATGGACAAAACAGGACAAAGGGAGACCCCAGTGTAGGGGCCTGGTGACTGCTGGCGATGGTGACAATGAAGGCGCTGGGCCACGACAAAGGAGTGTGAATTCTGGAAGGCTAGACCGTCAAGGGGCATCATCTCAGCAAGGGAGGTGGCAGGTGGCAGGTCAGAGCCACGCATATTTCATATTTCGCATATTTCGCAGGCTCCACCTGCCGATGACTGGGCGGAGTCTCCCCGCCCACTGACTCTGGTTGTGCCTGGTGACTCGCGTCAGCCAGTGAAATGCGACGGAAGTGATACTGTGAGAGCTCCAGAGTCCAGGCCTCTGAGACCTTGCAGTTTCCACCTGCACCTCCTAGGAAGTCCCCACAGACGCGTAAGGAAGGCTGAGCTACACTCCCGACCCATGAGTGACCTGTGAGCCGCCGTGTGGACAGAGGCCCAGACGCAGGCAGCACCAAGGCCCCAGACCTGTGACTGAGACCCTCCTACACCCCTTGGGCCTCACAGAGCTGCCAGATGCCCCACAGCTTCATGGGGGACCCCAGGCGAGCCCAGAAGAGCCACCCGGCTGAGCCCCGCCAACCCGGAATCATCAGAACTAATAGATCGTTGCTGACGTAAGCCGCTGAATTTGGGGTGGTTTCTAACAAACACAGAGTGTGGGGGACTTTGGCTATATGTTGGCCACCGAACATCTACTACGCCTACTTTGGTCACAAAATCTCGATTTTGCTTCAGAACAGTCATCTCGCCCCACCCTTGTCAGTCATTATTAGTCCGCGTTTTATCTAATTAGGGGCGGGGGTGACGGGGCACGTGGCCCAGGCCTGGCCCTTCCACACACTACACCCCCGTGGCAACAAGGCTTAGCATGCATGGATGAGCGCAGATCCAAGCGAGGCCAAGTACTCCCCACCCGCGACTCAATGCCAAGACGTTCCGAGCCATGGAAGAAAGACTTCTCCTTCCTCTGGACTCGAGCCTCCCTGAGAGGATGTGAACGTGAAGCCACACAGAGAAAAAAGCAGGGCCGGGTGATGGAGAGATCCAGGCCCCAGAGTGTAGCAGTATCTGAGGCCGGTTCTATGCCTGGATATTTTAATTCCATGGACCAATACATTTTCTTTCTTCCTGATGCCAAATTGAGTTAGTTTTCCATCATTCATGACCCCCAAAGCCCTGGCTAACACAAAGAGACAGAGGAACTTATTTTTTTATTGTATACCCCTCGTACTACTTGAATTTCTCACCAATTTCATGTATTATGCCTCTGTTTTGAAAAATGACTAAAGAGACAACAGAACTCATTTTCAAAAACGGCATCTACAAAACGTACGCAGAGAAGGTAAACCAATAACGGCACGAGGGCCCAAAGTACTCTCTGCACTGGGGCACGTGCCCGAGACGACTAGTTGCCCACTCCAGTTTCCTTCTCCTCTCTCTGGTAACAGAACCCCAGTGTTCAGCTGGTCATGTTACAGCACAGCTAAAAGACCACGCATCCTATCCTGCCTTGCAGCCTGATGAGGTCAAATGAATAAAGTTCTGGCCAAAAAAAAAAAAAATGTAAGTGGAGCTATCATGCAGGACTCCCAGGAAACCGCCCTCCCTTCTGCCATTTTTCTGCCTGGAAGGCAGACGTGATGACCTGAGCTCTAGCAGCTGTCTTGGGCCAGCAAGACAAAGATTCCTTTGTCTTTCCTTTGGGGCAAAGCAGAGAGCCAAAAAAAAAGGAGTCTAGGTCACTGGTGACTCCCTGAATCTACTTTCACAGCCAGGTCTCTGGATTTCTTCTGCCTAAGAGGAGCCTTTCCAGCTTAAGCCACTGGTCTCAGTTACTCACGGTCAAGCCTAATCCTAAGCAAAGCAGCAGGAAACATCACCATCAATACAATTGGCTGTAGGCGTCTGGTTGCCATGGAGACCACCTCAGATTCCAAAGTATAAACCCACTCAAATGAGGAAGGCCTGATGTAAACCTAACAGACATCCCCTTCCCGCCCCCTCTTTCTGGCAGAGTCCCCCCCATGAGCCAGGATGGTGAGGACAAATTCTCCAACAATCCCAGGGGAAGTAGCCCCAGGAACACAGCACCTGTGATAGGCCGAAACCTCTTTGGCCGCTGTCACAATCAAAGGACTGTGAAGTCCTCTCGGTTCACCAGCAGGAGTGCCCCCTGCTCTCCCCCTTCCCAATTCCGCCACCTCGGCCCAAAGTCAAGGTCTCTAATGAGTCACGGCGCCACCTAAAGTAATGCAAGAGCCTCCAGCCTGCCCGTCCACTGCCGGCCTCCCCTGCGCGCTCCCTATGGCCACGCTCTCTGCTACCCACAACATGCACTTCCGGAAAGTCCAGCTCTGATCATGTCACCCTCTCAAAAACCTCCAGGGTCGCCCCACCAGTTTAGAGAACAAAGGACAAATTCTCTTCCAGGGGACCCCAGGCTGTCCACATCTCCCCCCAACCGAACCCATCGCCATGCCTTCAACGGCCCCGTTTTTCCCTCTCTTATGCGTCCAATGTGCCGTTCCTTCTGCCCATAATTCATTTCCTTCCCCTGCTCCCTCCCCATCCTTCCAACCTGAGCTTCAACCACGAAGAAATCCTCTCCAAATCCCCAACTAGAAGTAACCTCCCAGTGTCTGGGATCCTGTGGTCTTTCACCCATGACCTTACAACCACATGCTGACCTGTCTCACCTGTACAGGTGAATGTGGGTTCTCTTCCCTGCCCACCATAAGGCCCTTGCAGGAGAAGACTCTACCTTGCCTCTCCGCATACTCCCCACGATGCTTTGCACATAGCAGGTGATTGACGGCTTGGCCTGAAGATTGACGGCTTGGCCTGAAGATTATTCTCTTTCTGCTCCCAATTCTGGACAGGCGCCCCCCAAGGAAGAAAACAACTGGCTATCTTGCAAACAGAGCCCACGTGTTGGGCCGTTTCTAAAATTGCACGGGCCCTTGACAAAACTTTGATTACTGGCTTTTGTCCCTTCCTGTGAGCCAGCCACTTCTGAAAAGCAATAACATGCCATATAACGGCAGCCTTTCCACAAAGCGCTTACATTAATGACGTGTACGGATTTGGTCTTATCACGCGGAGGCTAAAGGACAAAACTTAACCAATGTTAACTTTGAGCCCCTGCTCTTTCAAAACAACTGACACTCAATAAATGCTTTTAAATGTGATTTGTACTAAGATGCCTATGAGAAATAGTGTCAGCTACTCTGTATTATTTAAATTGAAGCAGAAGGCATTATAGATTATAGATAAGTTTCTAACGACTAGCTAAATACTCAATTAGGTTACCAAAAAGAAAGAAAGAGAAAGTGCAAAGTCTTGTTTCACAAAACCTTTGGGAACAAGCTCCGCTCCCGCCATCTTCCCGGACTCAATGAGACGTCACCCTGTCCGACGGCGGAGGGACACGTGAGCCGGCGCCCAGAAGGCGCTGCCCGTCCTGAGATTTTTCAGACGCGGTATGTGATCCACTGAGGACTGTGGATCAAGTCGAATTGAAGTTCAAGCGCACGTTCTCCGAGCAGGAGAGATCCTGCCTCCCATTTTTCTTTAGCAGGAGTCAGGGAGCCCAAGGGAAGAGCCCGAGCGCCCAGCTGGCGCTGTCCAATGTCACCCGCCGAGCAGGAGAGGAACCTGACGGTAGAGCTGCCCCCTCCCACTAGGCGGCCATCAAAATCGACCAGCCCTGGCGACCAAAATGACTGCGAAGCGTGTGGCGGCAGCCGTGGGAGCCTGCAGCAGCCGGGGCTGCAGCCGGAGGCCAGGGCGAGCAGCCTCTGCCTGGACACCCCCGTCCAGGTCCCCAGGCCCCATCCTCCACGTTCAGTCCTCCTCTGACCATGACCTTGACCCTACCTATGGACTCGGCTGGATTCTTAGCCCCAGAGCTACACGGAGCCTGCTTTTTCCAACACCAGAGCTCACCCTTCGTTAAGTTCCCGTCTGTACTAGCACAGGGGTTCCCGGCTTGAGCTGCACGTTGCGACTGCCCGCGAATTCTATAAACGCCTGAAGCTTCGCCCCGTCCCTGGAGATTCTGATGTAGTCCAGGGTGTGTCCAGGACACTGGGCTTTTCAAACCGCTCCGGATGATTCTCAGGGGCAGCCCGGGGGGCGAACCACTGTATCGGAATGAAAGGGGGCTTCCCCAAAGCCAGAGAGCTCGCCGGAACGCAACTGCCAAGGACGGTAGGCCGAGTGAGCTCACTCTGCCAGACCAGGGAGGCTAAAGGCAGCTGCAACCCTGGGTTTGGTTTGCGCTGGGAAACCCCATCTTATTTTGCAATCTAAATCGCATGCTTTGCCCTAGGCCATCTGTCGTAACACAGCATGCCTTATGTAACAAGGAGGATGGAGCAAAGGGGTCCACGCAATTCATCGTGCCTCACTGCAGAGCTGTCCCCAGCCGATTCTTCAGAGGCCCGCCCCAGCAGAGGGGGAGCTAAGCAGCATCGACTTCGATTTCGTAAGCATCGAAGGCCGGGCCCCCTCTGGGAGGGCCCACCACCAAGCCAGGCCCCCAGGAAACGGCCTGCTGGGAAAACTGGATATTCCAGGAGACATTCAGAAACTTCCAGTCTGGGTCCTGCACAGCAAAGAGCTGTGATCTGGATGGTCACAGGCAGTGGGCGCTGCCACCAGAAAACCCTGCCATAACCTACATTAGGGGTTTGCGAACTTCTGCAAAGGGCTGGATGGAAATTATTTTAGGCTTTGCAGGCAATATAACCCTGTCGCAGCTACTCACCTCTGCCGGCATAAAGTAAAAGCAGCCACAGGCAACATGGAGTCAGATGTGCGTGGCGGGGTTCCAGTAAATCTTGACTGCAGCCCCCCCTTATTGGTGGGCGATACGTCCCAAGACCCCCAGTGGATGCCTGAAACCTCCGATAGTACCAAACCCTATATATTCTATTCTTTCCTACACACACACACACACTCCTATAATAAAGCGTGATGTATAAGTTAGGCACAGTGAGAGAGTAACGACGATAACCCATGATAAAACGAGACGATCGGGACAACGTCCCGTAAGAGAAGTTGTGCGGACGCCACCACTTAGCTCAGGGACTCCCCGCGACGGGCCCAGCGCGTTCTGGTGCGACACGCTGCTGTCAGCCAGAACGTTCTCTGTCCGCGCCTCGTCCGGGAACCGAACGCCTCTCCCATCTTAACTAAGCACTTACCACACGCTGCGGCCACGACTTGCGCGGTTTGAACTGGGACACCAAAACCGCGCTAATTTCTTTGCAGTTCCGAGAAGATTCATTCTCGCGGCAGATCCTAGCAACCTCGGCGCGTGACCTTTCTTCCTTCCTCAAGCGGAGAACTTTGACCTTTCCACCGAAGGGAAGCACTTTGCGGCTTCTCCTCGGCAGATCTGAATCGCCAGCGTCCCCGCTCTTGCGCCTTGGGGCCATCACTGAGGAAAACGAGGGTGACTTGCACACAAGCACCGCGGTACCGCGTCGGCTGAGCTGGTCACGGAGACGGCCGCCAAGGGACGGACGGGCAGGGGGCGCCTACAGCGTGCAGATGCCGGACAAAGGGATGATTCATGTCCTGGGCAGGACGGAGCAGGACAGCTCGAGATTTCCTCGTGCTGCTCAGAACGGCACGCGATTTAAAACTTACGAATTGTTTACTTCTGGAATTTTCCACTTAATATATTCCAGCTGCGGTGTGCCAGACCAAGGAAAGGGAAACCCCAAATAAAGCGGGACAACCGCATTTGCAAAAACAGGTGGTGGGCCGGAGATGGACTCAGGGTGGACTGTGCCCACCTCACCATGAAATCATAATTTCCTTAAAGACGGGGGCCACCTCCCGGCACTCTGTGAAATCCTGAGCTCCTGGCACAGGCCCCGGAACACAGCAGGTTCTCGTGAACTGCGGAACGCACGAACAAATGCATGAATAAAAACGTGCCAATCATCTTAAAAGAATATCTGTTAAAGGTGTACCAGCTCCTACGGAGAGACGTAAAGAAGTTATCGTGACTTTGGAGCGCGCGCATCTGACTACTGAAACTGAATCTCGAGGACCTGCGTCACTTACGTACGCTGTCACCTTCTCCCTCATAGGAGCAGAGAAGGATGCCCCCGAACAAAGAGGCACAGACATCCCCAAGGAGAAGGCCCCGGCCCGAGGTACGGGGCAGGCCTGGGCCTGGAAGGAAAGGCAGGCAGAGGGGAGGAAGGGGAGGCAGGGGTTCGAGGCCGGGAGAGTGGAGGCAGCCCGCAGATGCACACGGGGAGGGAGCGAGACGATGGGGAAGGGAGGGGACCGTCCAGGGGGCTCCGGGCAGAGCTCTGGGCCACACTGCCCCGGCTGCTCAGCGGCGTAAGAGAGAATACGCGACGTGGCTCTTTCACCGAGACAAAAGCTGTTACTTCCCTTCGACACAGAGAGAAGGTGATATATATATCATGACCTGCTCCGCGCTGTTTACGATGACACTGAAAATCTGAAGCATGAAATTGAAAAGAAAAAAAATACGCTAACAAAAGGATCATAATCGGTCTCCTTCCCAAGCGGCGTTCTTTCCTTTCGTTCTTCGCCTCTCACTCGCCAGCCCTCCTGCAGCAAGACCGCTGTCCCCGCGGCGTGGGACCGGGGCTCAGGATGTGGGGGGCAGGGAAGGTGCTCATCGGGCCAGCGCGGGACACGCGGGATGCAGGGAGGAGGGCCAGGGGACAGAGCCGCCACGTCGCTGCCGCGCTTACAGGAACCACGACTGTCTGGGTACCAGGGGCGCCGGGCCGCGAGTCGGGTTTGCACCCCGAGATGTGTCCCTGCCTTCTGCCCGTGCCTGGCAAGGTTTGGGAACATTCGTCTTAGCTGAGGCAGTTTTTCCCATTGGAAAGTGGCCATTTGAGACCTTTGAAAATAAAATGCCTCGTCATACAAACCTTGAGGTCCCAAGCCCTCGATTATGAATGTTTAAAGGTCAGTGTCTTGAAGCATCACATGCAGGAAGTGAAGGAGGGAGGCAGAAGTGGCAGGTACCTGTAACGACGGTGCCAAGAACCCCGGAGCGCATCTTTACACACCACGCCACACTTAGCTCGTCAGGGGAGAGCCCTGGGGCAGGTAGTGGCAGGTACCCGTAACGACGGTGCCAAGAACCCTGGAGCGCATCTTTACACACCATGCCACACTTAGCTCATCAGGGAAGAGCCCTGGGGCAGGTAGTGGCAGGTACCCGTAACGACGGTGCCAAGAATCCCGGAGCGCATCTTTACACACCACGCCACACTTAGCTTGTCAGGGGAGACCCCTGGGGCAGGTAGCTCAAAGTCCCTCCAAGCTAACCCGGGGTCGCCTCCCCACTTCCTCACGGAGTGCCCATCTAAAGCACAGCCCTAGCCCTCAAACTGAGAAACATCACCTCCCTGGGCTTTACACCCCCATGCAGAATGAGAAGCCTGCAGAGAGGAGAACCCAGGAGGCCCTGGGGTTCCCCAGCCCCCCAACTCTTAAAAAAGCAAATTTCAGAGAGAAGCTCTATGCTGGATGGCTGCCCCCCAGACCTTCCAACGTGATTCGTCCAGTTGAAGCAATGTCGGGTACGATCTGCTCCAGGTCCGGGGGACGCTCGGCATCGCCGGGCGGTCACCTCGGGGCCCTCCGTGTCTCTCAGTCTCATAAAGAAGAGAGTCCTGGCACGGATGACCTCCGCAGAGCACGTCAGCTCGCTCCTCACGCACACATCGTCTGGTGGCCCCTTGGCTACAGCCCAGCTCATTTCAAATCTCCATTAGGATGTCTCGGGCTTCCCACATCACAGGTAATAAGAAAAAGAAAAGGTAATGACTTCCCAGTCAAGGTCTCCAGGGCCAGCCCCGTAAACGCCAGGCTTTCTGAAGACCCAGTCTAATCCAGAATACATCGCTCTAGTTGATCTGGCCGAATTCTCCTCCCTGGGTCCCTCCTGCTACCACTAGGTCCACTCTCCCCATCCATTTCTCCATGGAAATGGAGAACAGCCGGTCACCCTCTTCCCTACAGACTCAGAGGCCATCACCGAGCAGCACTGCTAACTTCCAACTGCCAGCCCATTAGCTGGAGAAAACATTATTCACCACTTGCTGCACAAAAGCAGACTCAGCCAAAATCTCCTTAAGAAAATCATGCCTTTCATAAGAAACCAGCTTGGGATTAAATAATAGATATTAAATTGCCTTTTCATGCCTCGAAGTGAGCTTCTTGATTGGTAGGCTGTGTTTCTCTTCTGCGGCTTCGTGGTCTTATTTATGTCGCACAAACAAACGCTTCTTCCTTGAGAGAATGTATGTTGATTTAGAGATCCCTCATTAGTTCGAGCCTCACAAAAAACAGACATCAGAGCCACAGCAAAGAAAATTAAGATGGTGACTCTGGATATAATATTTACTTTGGGGTCGAAGACTGCTTCTCACTCAGATGGAAAGATAGTCGATTACGTGCATATATCATATGGGTGAGCAGGTGAAGCAAAAAACTAACTTCATAATTGCCTTACGACAAAAAGATCTATGCTAACTCTCTCTGGAAATGCGCAGATCCAAGAAGACTAAGGAGCTCGCCCGAGGTCACACGGCTAAACACTGGCAGTCCCCGACTTCTCATTTCGGTTTGGTCCTCCCTCCGCCCCCAACCGGCAGTTTTCAATCCGACGTAAGTCATTTACTCTCTCTGGATTTGTTTTCTGCCTGTAAATAAAGGCGGCTGGACCAGACTTCAGCCAGAAGGCACTGTGGTTTAAGAGTGGGTGTTCTACAATCAGACTGGGGGTTCCAGTCCTGGCTCTGCTCACAGTGTGATCCTGGGCAGTGCCTCAGTTTCCTCATCTGCAAAGTGGGGGTAAACAGTACCTGGTACACACCTCGCAGAGCTGTTAAGAAAATTAAAGTAGATGACCACAGAGTGCTGGGCAGACTGCCCTGGACGTAGTAAGGAAGGACTCGATAAATATTAGTTGTCATAACCACCTCACATCTCTTCCAGCTTTAGAGTCATATAACTCTAGGACTCTATTAGGGAATAATGACTATCCCTGTTTTTTTTCCCCCCCCAAATGGTAACATTTCCCTCCATTAAGTTCATGCCTCAGGCAGAAACCAGGGCCAGACGTGGGGACTTAGAAGAGAAAGACAACGATTAGGAGACTTGAGGAGTGATTTAAGGAGTCAAGAGACAAACGGGCGAATGGATTTTAAGAGTCACCTAAGGAGATGTGATTAACACTTCGAAGGCCCTGCTAATGAGAAAAACAAACAAACGAACTGTAAAATATATTGCTAAGAACGTTTAAGATGCACATGAGCCTTGCCCCAGGAATCGTACAGAAAGAAATACTGTTTCAATGCACGATTATATCTTGTACACACGTGCCACTGTCAGGATATTCGACGTGCGTTGCGATGTGCATACGACATGTACGTAAGTGTAGCACGACTGACCGTAAACACGGGTGACATCTGGGCGAGGCGCCACGGAACCCCAGTCCACTGACTAGTGGCCAGTCTTCCCTTTTTTCAAGGTACCTCCTCAAAGCCGGAGCCATGTATCTCCGGGAGCTGGGTTCCAGAAGCAGAACCCTTCAGGTACAGACACTGTGGCACGTTCGGCTGTCCCGGCGCTGTGTAAGTGCAGAGTCCACGTTCTCCGAGGATCGGGCTCGGGGGCAACAGCTAACAGGCGACCTCCCAGGAGCAAGGCGGAGAGGCTAGGGGACTTCCTTTTTTTTTTTCTTATCTTTAAAAACATCTGAATTTTTATACATTCCACTCTGTGCCTAGAAGATGACACATCAGAATTCTCTAGACTTGCATTTCTCAGCTTGGCACCACTGACACTTGGAGCTCGATGGTGCTTTGTGGTGTGAGGGGGTCGGGGGGGAGGGGTCCTGTGCATTGTGGGGTGTTTAGCAATACCCCTAGCCTCTACCCATTAGGTACCAGCTGTGACAACCGAGCATGCCAAATGTCCCCTGGGGCGGGGGGAGGGGGGGTGGGCAAAACCACCTTCAACTAGGAATCACTATCCAAGCCAATAGGTTGTCTTTCTCTCCCTCTCTATACACACACACACACACACACACACACACACACATATACATATTTTTAGGTTGTCTATGTTAAATATAAATTACTCCCTGATAAGTACAAGCAATTATTACAGCCGAGGCCACTTGGACGCCACTGCCCTTCCCGAGCTTGGAGAGTCATTTATGAGAATGCTTCCCGTCACCAAAGCCACTGAAATCTCCTGGGTTTGAGTCCCGGCTGTGTCCCACATCATGCTTTTCTCTTTTCTCTAAGTATCTGGTGACCCGCCAGGAGTTCATTCATGCAACTAGCTCATTTTCAAGGTCAATTTTAGAAAAGTGAATTACTCATCTTCTGATGAATACACGCAAATAACTTTCAGAATCTCTCTTTTTTTTTCTACCAACCACTTTAAAAATCAGAAGTAGAACTAGTCTAGCCCCTCATAGTTAAGTGAACGCAGTACGCAGGTCTGACAATGTTTCTGAGGAGAGCGCACCTCAAATGCACGGGTTTCAATGGTCCCAAATCCATCCTTACGTGTCCTGAACTATTCCACTGTTTTTCTTTGGTTCCTTCTGTTCTTCTGCCTTTTGCTATGGAAATTTTACAGTGGTTTTCAGCCCAAAAGAGCAACCAGACACCCAACACCTGCTCAGAGTTGTGAAGACAGCCCGGCGCAGAAACTCTCTGTGTGTGTACCCTCTAGAAAGATTTTGAAAAACCAGGTAGCCGCCCCCCCCCATCACTCGTTTTGAAATTGACATTTAAAATGCTTTCATCTAAGTTTATGGAGCTGAGAAAGATGTAATTTCTGGCATACAGATATTGATATGTTTAAACAAAACCGTCTTGTCGGTCATTCACATGCATGTACCTAAACCGAATAGGGAACTGACTCCCACCATTAACCACATAAAGATATACATAACGTCAGCTGTGCCCTTACGTTCCACGCACTATAGTACACACACTAAAACGCACGGGCAAGCTCTTCTTCAAAAGTCAAAAAAAAAAAAAAAAATTCTATCATTCCTTTTTCTCTGACTTGTCTTTCAATTCCATTTCTGCACAGAATTTATCCTAGAGCAGCTCATACTTGAAGCTAGAAAGTCTATTATTGATTTCTTTATCATACTTCTCTTCGATATAAGTACCTAAAAACTTATGAATTTAATTTGAGCCTAGGGCGCTGACTGCTTAAATAACAATTTCCAGGCTCGAGTTATTATTACAGCTATTCGTGGTAGAGAACAGAGTCATGACAACAAAATACAATCCAGAATTTTATAATTATTAAACATTAAAAAGTAAAACATTTCCAGAAATGCATATTTTCACGGATGAGGCTTTTTTCTGATTTTTCAATTCTTTTATATATCTGTAGATAGATATTAAGTCGTCATTGCTAGAAAAAGATAGTTAAGCATCAATTTACTTCTAGTATTTCTTTTCTTTTTTGTAGACATAAGACAGAGGGAAAAAAATAAACAGATATTTTGTTATAATACTGTCATTTTGTTCTTTGAACTCTTTCCAAGTTACAGGCCCCAAATCCCAGAGTGGGCCATCATGGAAAACGAAAAGATCTCTCTGCTGCCAGGCTGATTCAAAGGGCAGGACGGCATCTGAACCACTAAAGGATTTGTGCCCAGCAGTGAGCACGTTCTCCTCCACACCAGCGCCAAAATGCCGGGGGTCCCTCCGTCTATGCGCGGAGCACGTGCTACCCAGAGACAGGGAAATAAGGCAGGAACGTCTGTTCCTTCTCTGAGGTGGGAGGGGGCAGCCGGGAAAGGAGAACCCGCTCGTTCTCAGGCGGAGCGGTTTTGGGAACAAGAGCTGGGGACCTGGAAACCGATTTCGTTAACGCTATCCACGCGCCGGCGTGACACGTGGCGCGTCCCTCCGTGCTCGTGAAAGTACAGACTCCAGTCTGACGGCTGCCGAACGAGAGGACCGCTGGGACGTCCCTGCCCCAGGCTGGGTTTGTAAAGCACGGGACTATGGAACTAGGAGAAAGGGGCTAAATCCTGGTCCTCCGAAAAGGAAGACCACGCCTGATGGGCCTTTTAGCTGTGACTGACCTGACTGGGATACGCAGTACCGCTGCGACATCTGACTCAGCCAAGCCTCCCGGGCTGGGTCGCCCAGCTTACGGAAGATACGGAGGACTGAGCGCCAAGTGACATGGCACAAGGAAGCCATCAGCCCAATTCAGAAGGTGGGAAATTCTGCAGGCAAAGGAGCCAGTTTCTCCAACAAGTCACCGGCATGTGGCGGAAGAGGATGGGGAGGGGGAGGATGGGACTGTTAAAGAATGAAATAGACTTAAAAGATACGACACACAAATTCGGTATGAAAATCTTGTTTTGGATCTAACGAAGCCGTTTTATGAGATACCTTCTGAGAAAAGAAGATGGAGAAAATTTGAATGCGGACTGGGTGTTGGATTAGAGTAAGGAATCATTGTTTATTGAGGGAGGTGTAAAAATGCCGGGATGATCGCGCTTAAAAGCACAAGCCATTCAGTTAGAGCTGTGTGTTGGATTTACAGATGAAATTACATGATGTCCGGGATTCGCTCTTAAAAATTATTCCAACCTCCCGAGAAGGTTGGGGAAAGAAAGATGGAAAGAGATCAGCCAAATGTCCAAAGTGGCAGGTACGTGGTGTGCATTGTAGGACTCTCTCCACCTTTTTACGTGTTTGAAAATGTCTATAAGAAAAGGTCTTCTAACGGGGGAGAGGAGGAGAGAAAGAGAAGCTTACTTTGTGCCAACAAAACCCTGAGCTAGGCCTTTCCTAAACGTTATCTTAGTTTGCAAGTCCTCAGGCAGCCGCCCAACAAGCCTCTTTCACTGTCTAAAGAGACGCGAGAGCATCAGTACACTGGAAATAAACAGGGCAGGTGATAAGAGGGAGCCATTAGCACCTGGAGATCACAGTGATGCCAATGCCACATCCTGGTCTCATGGGGAGAGACTGGGAATAGCCTTTGGCAGAAAATGTCAGAACAAACATGTCTCCATTTACATTCCTCCTAGAACATGCTACTTACCCCAGCAGCAAAGCCAAGACTTCCATCTAAGATCCGCCTCTGAAAATGAAAACAAGATGTTTCAGATTCTGAGGGATGTTTCATGGGACGACAGGAAACCGTAACACCTAGGAGAGCCACCTGAACAGAGACTGGCCCACGATGGCGTCTTCAAACCCGCCTGGAAGCCTGGATCTGAGCCTTTATAACATGGACCAAACACCGGGGGGTAAAATTTGTCTTAAACCTTCCATCCATCCCACAGCCAGTCGGTCTTCTTTCTGTGGGATGCATGGCTTGCATCGGGCCATGTGTCGCCTGTTACTCTCCCTGTGAGTTATGACTAGAAACCTTTAGTGAGTGGCTGGCCTAAGAGATGGACATTGACGGGTGTGGGCGAGGACCACGCGGCCCACCCCAAACCCTCCCACGCTGCCGGTGGCGGTGCAAACTGGCACAGCCGCTTTGGGAAACTCACGGCAGCGTCCACTGGAAGTGACCATAGACATACCCTGGGACCCAGCAACGCCGCTCCCGAGGGATCACCTAACAGAAATGTATACTTGAATTCGCAAAACACGAGCACAAAAAACGCTCTTGGCAGCACTGTTTGCGAGAGCCAAAAACCAAGCACGGCAGAATGGATACATCGATCAGGACACGTTCCCACGACGGAATGCCATATGGCCATGAGAACACACACACCACACGTGTATGAATGGAGCTCACGGTCGGGCAGCGGCATTCAGTAAATGAAAACACACGGGGTGAAATCGGCCAGACAAAGAAGAACGCATACTACAGGATTACCCCGGCCACACAACGTATGAAGACGGGGAAAGCGACTCTCTGCCCCTGCAGACCAGGGGAGGGACTGCCCTTGGACTGGAGGTGGGGGCCGTGTGTGGTGACTGGACGGAGGCCTGGAAGGGCTGCTGGGGGCGGGGGGCGCTGGCACCATTCTAGTGCTGGATCTGGGCACTGTTTTCACAGGCATTTGTGAAAATTTATCAAGCAGTACATTCACGAAATGTGCATTTTTCTATATGCATCTCCTATTTCAGTAAAAAGTTTCGTTTTTAAGGGAGTGGCCTAAGTTAGGGATAGAATCGGCAGCCGTTGGAACACATCTCGGGCAGGCCGAGGGACTGCTCTCCCGGTCCCTGAGGTGTGGGTAGCTAGGGCTACCGGCTCCGTCCTCTGCAGCCAGCCACAGGCAGCCTCTTCTGCCCTCCGAATGGCTCTGGGGAGGATGGAAGGTTTGGACGCCAGGGAGCCATACAAACGACATTCTTTTCTAAGCACTCCAGGAAGAAAGCCAAGTTAATCTAACCAACGAATTTAATCAAACCAGACGATGTAATAAAGGAGTCAGGTGAAATCATCATACTGGCATTCATGTGGGCCTCCAAAGGAGAAACACTATACTTTTTTTTAAGGTCGATAAGCCCGTTATTTCCTTTTCAGACATGTATTTCAAGAAACAAATCGGTGTGTGCTCCAAGATTTGTGTCCATCATAATATTATTTCTAAAAGCAAGGGAAAAGGGCGTAACCTAATGGCCTAGCAGTTAGGGACTGGAAGAATAAATTGCAGTACATACAACGGGGTATTACATAGCCATTTAAGCAACCCAAGCAATAAAAAAAAAAAAAAAATTGGGGAAATAAGAGGATGCTTGTGATATCAAGTGAGAAAAGTTGGTAATAAAACATTACAAACGATTCGATCCCTATTATGTACACATTTATCCAAACTCAAATACAATGCAACAAATTTGAACAAATGTGTGTGTGTTTTTTTTTCCTTTCTAAGAAGCGGGATTAGAAAGTTTTTAAAAATTATTTCTTTGGGCTTTTCCATATTTTACGAGTTTCCTACAATTAAAATGGGACTTTTTTAACCAGGAAAACACCTTTTGAGGGCGGCTGCATGCGTACTGGTAGCAGCAGAAGAGCATCTGAGTGTCCTCCGTCTCCCTGGGGTGACCGACCCTCTCCGCAGTCCCCGTTTCCATCGAGTGAAAACTGAAGTCTGCTCGGGGGGGGGACAGAGCACACCACTGGACTCGGATCGACGGTGGCCTTGGTCTCCCCATGCCGGGCCCCCTCACTTCTCACGCCCACCTGTGCAGAAAGAGTTCACACAGCCCTCCCGAGCCCACTCCCCTCAGGGGGCCCCGCTTTCCAGGCTGCGCCTAGGCTGGCTTCTGGGAACTTGGCATTGGGACTGTTCCTTCCACTTCCTAACTGATAGGGTGGGTCGCTGTGCCTGTTTTTCAAACCAGGCGATTTATGCTTCCCTTCGGGGAGTCTGGGATTTCTGGAGCGGCGGCGTCTAGCATGCCCACGTGGCCAGCAGCCAGTGAAAACCTGGGGGCTGAGTCTCTAGCGGGCGTCCCTGGGCAGACACATTACAGCGTCACTGCCTTCTTCACTGCTGAACCCCGTGGGTCCTCCCAGTGAATCGGCGAACGTGTGGGTCGTCTCGGGGAACCCCTATATGCCTCCACATGGAAAAAGGTCTCAGCAGTTCCTTCTTCTGACCTGGGTGGTTACCCAAACACGAGCCAAATTAGGGGCTCTGCAGCCGCAGAGTAAAAGGGGGCCCCTCTGTGATGGCTCCCCCTTCTGAAGAGCTCTATAGGCCTGGCCAGGGCCACACGAGGCTATGAGACTCTACCCACCACAATGCGGCCCTTAACTCAGACCTCAGCAGCAGCGCGGCCGCTAGACCCCAGCTAGCGCCACTCAGATCTCTCCCTTTCAACGCAAAAAAAAAAAACTGGCAAAGGTGAAAACATGGCCTGCTCCGTCCCCAAAGGACACGAGGGCAGGACCCAGGGAAACCTGGCGTGGCTGGCGTGAACAGGGCGGAGGGCTAGGCAAACCGGTGCGGTCCTCTGGAGCCTGGGGGCCTCTCAATCAGGGACTGGGTTCCAAACGTCTTCGCTGCCTGTGGATGGACAGTAGTAACCTGGGACTGGGGGTTGTGTGCCTCAGGTTCCAAGTCTGACAGGCTCCAAACCTCCCACTGAGGAGGGGAGGGGACGGCAGCAGGGGAGGTCCCAGATCTTATCATCGCTGACATCAATACCTGTTCTACTGGTCTCTAACACCAGGTGCCTGGCTTGCCAACTTCCTAGACGTGTTTCAGTCTCCAGAGCCGCCTCACAGCATGTTTAAATAGAGCTTAAATCACTTACTCACCTACCTGCCACTCCTACGACTTCTAAGGCTGCATTCGCCAAGTTATCTGAGGCTCATTCTAGGACTGTGGACAGGGGGAGTCCAGGGTTGAAGAGGAAAAAGGAATTTCAGGCACGGGAGGTGGGCGCAGGCTGTGGAGGGGAGGGGTGGGGCGTGTGGCATGTGGGGGAGGGGGAGAGAGGGAGAGCATGAGAGTATGTAGGAGGGGTGTAGAGTATGGGGCAGGACGGATGTGGGGTTATGGGGGACACAGGGGTGCGCAGGTGGGTGGAGGCCTAAGGATGAGTAAAGGTGGGTGGAAGGAGGGTGGGCTAGGGTGGGGGTCCGTAGGCCCATGGTGAGGCAGGTCTGAGTGTATTCATCCCAAAGGGGGGGGTGGGAGAGGGAATGCAGAGCCCTGGGTTTGGGGTAGAAGAGAGAGAACGGATACCCTTCCTTTCCCCCAAGGTCTTTCTGCTCATCCCGGCTAACTCCAGGCCACGGGGCAGGGCAGTCACACCCAAACCCTATTCGTCAGTCAAGCGCATCACCTGCACCAGCCTCAAAGAGACCACGTGGGAGATGGAAATCAGGCGGAGGGCTGATGGAGGCTCAATCACCGGCCTCCGATCAGGAGAGAAGCAAGTGATGCCGAAACTGTAGACACCTGCCCTCCAGGGCTGGTGGGGAGAAGGGGGCAAAACGGGAGGGCGGGGAACCAAGGGCGCCCACAACCAGGGGGCGCGGCCGGCGGCACTCACGGGTCTGCCGCCCGGCCGTGCGGCGCGCAGAGAATCGAGGCAGCTCACCTGTCCACTAGAGAACACGAACACGAGCGCCGCCCCAGCTGCCGTCATCCCCCAGGTGAAGAAGGTCCCCAGCAAGGCCTGGAGCACAGAGCCGTGGCCTGGGAGCATGCTGGATACGGCTGTGTGAAGAGAGCGAGAGGGGTCAGCTGCCGGCAGTCCCTTCCGGCGACGTGAACACGTTCTCAGGTGTTCCGACCCCCTCCGCCCGGGCTGGCCTGTCTCCGGGTGGGTGTGTGCACTTCCCGCCACAGCCCTGGGGACACACGGGGGGCATGAGTGTGTGGGGCGTGAGGATGATTTTCCCTCGACGAAATCATCTACCTCTGGGGACAGCTAGGGAGACACCGGAGGAGGAGACACTGTGGAAGACACGATGGCCCTGGGAAATAGTTCCGAAGAGCAGCTCAGAGAATGTGGCGTGTTCGGCCCGGAGAAAGGGAGCGCGGCCCGCACGCGGCCTTCTCACGCCCATTCTGCCTGTTCCTCCCACCCGTGCCGATCGCTGGCTCTGTCTCCTCCAAGTTCAGGTGACTAGCTCAGGCTCCCTCCCGAAGCTCTTCCCCCTAAGTCCTGATCTAACCTTCGACAGCTCCCCGTGGCAGCTCGCATGGCCTGCCAACGGCTGACTTTTAACGAGCCCACCGAGCCAAGCCTGCACCTCCGTTACCGCTGTGCCCCGCGTAGGCGCCATACTGCAGCTCAACCACATGATTTATGGCACGTGGGACCAGCCCCCCCCCACCCCGGTCCTGCTCCCACACGCTTCACGCCTCCCTCCCCAACCTGCAGCCATCAGACCCTGAGCATCCTGTTGCCCGCCTGAGGCCAACGTCATCGATTTCCTGCTTTCCCGCCCATCCTTGGTGCTTTGTGTAGGTCTGTACCCTTCATCTCATATCGTTGGCTGCTTAAGAGGAACGATGCTTTTTCCCACTGAGCATCCCTGGAAATAGAGCTTCCTGGCACCCCAAAAACATGCTTGCTGAATTACTTATGGCACCTTGGACAAGCTCACCTTGATCGGTCACTCAGCTAGGACAAAGGAACGGAGCCACTTCCCCCGGTCAACTTCTGAAGCTAAAGTTATGCCACTGCCCACTGAGGAAGGAGGAGGGAAAAGGAAAAACCATTCTCTTTTTTTTCTGTGCTCAGAGATCCTCCTCTAGACTTTAAACGTGTTTTAAGTGCTGCCTTTGAAATGAGAGGGAATCAGACTCTGTGGAAAGTTACAAGGCAGAGAAACCCATCTGTTGAAAAGCCCTGTGTTTTGGTACACAAACATCGGGGCCCAGGGCCTCCTCATCTCTCAAAGGGCTCATTCAGCTCCCCGCCTGTCTTCCAGTACCCGCACAGCTGGGCACGGCCCCCCTGGGCACAGCCTTGCCAGCCCCAGCGGTCTCAGGAGCCAGCAACCCCGGGCTAACGAGGCCGCCTCTCCCTATTGACCCTGGAAGGAAACCAAGACGAGGCTGTAAGGGGCCCTTAGGCCACGGGGCTCAGCAGCACAGCTAGCATGCAAACCTAGGAAGGTTATGGGTCCAGGTGAACCCAGAGAAACCCAGATGAGCCCGAGCGAACCCAGGTGGCAGGAAACCTCTGAGAGGGACGGCCCCCATGGATTCAGATGGTGTCCCCACAGTCTAAACGGAACTCAGGAGGGTGACTACACCAAATAAGAAAAAAACAATTTTAAAAAAATGCACCTTTTACACACACCGTCTAGCTATGTCACCCTGAAAAGGATGGTCCATGTTTGCTTTTAAAATAGGACATCTGGATCATGACACCAATCTTCTATTTCTAGCTGCATGTGGATAAAATTTCAAACAGCTTTTACAAAGAAAGGCACTCGGCTAGCATCCTCTTAGTATTTAGGATCGAAAGGTCACAAAAAAAAAAAAAAATTTTTTTCAGTAAAAAACTTTTTTTTTCCTGTATCGAATATGCCTTTTACCATCTGCATTTCCCAAAAGGCCAACGTCGAGGTGGGTTTCGTGGTGGGCTGTCCAACAAGGGACCTCGAGAGTGTTCCTAGCAGCTAGTGTGGGGAGGTGGGGAGGACACTCGCTGCTAAGCCTCTGTCCGTGTACAGCTGAGCATCCCGAGATACAAGGAAAAGGGGACACACAGGGAAAACCAAGGCTGCCATCCTTCCCGTCCCAACGGTCACAGCGTTTATCACTGGACACGCAAGCCCAGGGCCTCTTGGAGAAGTTTCTTCCCTTCGCCGTTTTAAAAAAGCTTGGAAGCGACCTACAAATGCAGACTCTCCGGCCCCACCTCGCACGTGCCCAAGCAGAACACACACCTTACGGAGTTCCGAGGGGGATCCCTAGGCGTATGAAAGGGGAGAGCACTGGTCTAAAGCTGGAACAGCTTCGACGAGACTGAGAGCTTAGAAAGTGGTTCTCCTGCCCTACGAGGGCTGGCAAGGGCCACGCAAAGTCACAGGGCAGTTTTCCCTCCAGTAGGTAGACCAGTAGCACCCTCGGGACAGGGAGCATCAGCCTGGGCACCTCCTAATCAGCTTTCGCAATGGGGCCCCGACTTCCTCCGGAGGTTAACTGACAACCCTTCATTAGTCTGTGGGACGATTGTCTCAGGATGCCGACGCCGCCCCGCGCATGTGCGCACTCTACTCCAGCAGCACGCGAGCCGCTCGCTCCCTTTTAAACCTGTTGCCGGGATTCCAACAGTCGGTCGGCTTCAAGATGCTGATGGAGATGCAGAGGCGGAAACAGCGCTTCGTGGAAGTGCACACACCGGCCCTGACTCCGCCAGGGGCATCCAGCGAAAGGATTCGGGTTTGGGCTGCCAGGGCTGTGGAAATTCTCCGGTGTGCACACACTCTTCAAAGTGTGGTCGGGGGACCAGCTGACCTGGGCATTGGGTGGAAATGCACCACCTCGGGGCCTCCTGCACTTTAACCAGATCCCCAGTCAAGTTCAAAGGAACCAGCTGACCCCCCCCCCCCCAGAGCCCGTGGCAGGGGGCACGGAGCAGCTGGCATTGCAGCCACCACCACTCCCGGGGCACCACTCCCCCACATGCTCACTGTGAGGCACTAAATGAAGGGGACCTTGGAGAACCACAGTCAAAGGAAGAAGGTCAACGCCCTCCCACTTGCCCAGCAGCCGGGCCGAGGGAGATCCGGGCCCCCTTTCTCCCTCCTCTGCCACCTGCCAAAGGCGCCCTGCTTCTCCACCAGCCCCTTCCTCTCCCAAGAGCACCCCCTTCCAAACTCCACGTTGCCCTTGCAAGTCCCACACTCCTGTCTGGACGACCCCAGGCCCCCAGGCCTCCAGCCCGCCCGAAGGCGCTGAAGGAGAGAAAAGCCGACTCACTAGGGTGCCCTCTCAAGCCCCCACGCCACTTCCATCAGCCCCCGCTGCCGCTGGCTCGCCGGCTCCACTCCCGAAGTCACTTCCTGCTTCCCTCCCGGCACACGTGGCCCTCCCGCCTCCAGGCCCCGCCCCGGCCCGCTGTGATTGGCAGATCCTGCCTGGAGAATAAATTCTCTGGTTCACAGCCGTCTGCAGGCTCGGGAACGAACAGATGGGGCGGGTAGAACGGAGTCCTGAGGCCAAGGGGAAAGAACGTTCTGCATGCATCGTTCTTATCTGAAGCCACAGAAACCCAAGGAAAGAGCAGCTTTGCAATGTCCCTGATATCTTTGGGCAGCTGAGCCCACGCCCTGAGGGAGCAGATCAGGATGTGTTTGAGAGGGATGGGGAGGGGGGGCGGGGGAGCGGTGCTGGGATCTCCCACCATCAGGTCCATGGTCCTCAAACCACGCCTCCCATCAGAGTCACCTGGATGAAATATAAAATGCTAGCAACCCCCAGAGGTTCCGGTTCTGGAAGTCTGGGTGTGACCTGAGAATTTCTGTTCTGAACACAAGTTGCTGATGCTCCCCTCTTCCCTCCCCAACGGTGACATCGGCAGAAAAACTGCCCGTGACCACAGTGGCCACAGACCTGAGGACCCTACAGGAGCAGGCCTGTTGCGCAGCTGAAGTCAGTCATTAGCACTGATGATGGCGCCATATCCATGCCACCGGGAAGATGGCATGGTGACCGTCAGGTGGTCTCTGCCCTCAGGAGATTCTCAGACGAGGGAGAGGGCCGGACCAGCTGTCTTGGTCAGCTCCAGCCGCCATAAGAAACGTTCCTGTTGCACGTAAGCTACGCAGTCTGTGGTGTTTTGTTACAGCAGCATGAACTGGCTGAGACACCCCATTGTGCAGATAAGGAAACTGAGATTCGTGAAAGCAGTACAGTGAGCCCAGGTCGACAGGGCAGTGTGGGAAACCAAGCCCGGCCGACTCCAGAGGTGGTGCCCTTCCTGCCTCAGACACTCAGGGCTCACAGGCTGGGACGGGACACTCCAATCCGCAGAACCTCTCACTTCCCTTAAACCACACCGGCACCCTAAAGCGGGGTGGCCAATGCCCGAGAGACACATTCCACTATTTCCTGACTTTTCCAATGAACCTGTGTACACACACACGCGCACACATATACACATACAAAAAAAAAACCATATACAAACTGCCTTTTTCTCACTCCTTTACCGTAAGAAGTACCAGACTGTTGACCAGAAGGAAACGTAGTTTCCTTAAGGCTAAGGGCAGTGGCTCTTCCCTCTAGCCCATCCCTGTTCTCCTGCCACAGCAAAGGTGCCTTGCAGCCTCCATAAACTGGGGGAGTGGAGAGGGGATGGAATGCGCAAGAACCAGGGTGGCAGGGTGCTTTGCAGGTGGCGAGGGCTGCCTCCCAGGTGTGGAAAGGCCATAAAAGTAATTGACCTTGACAATCAGCGAAGGAATCTCAGGGCGGCAGAGTGGTGGCCCTGTCCGGAGGAATCACCATGGCTTGATCTGGCTCGGCAGAGCTGTCGGCATTCTGCCCCGAGCATCGGGGCGGGGGGAGCAAAGGCGCAGGTAGAAAGCGTGGGGGCAGGAGGAGAGGAGTCGGGGATGGGCAGAAAGCAGCGGTCCAGCCCGGAGGGTCCTGGATTTCCTCATTTGTGCTTCTCTCTTTCCCTCCCTCCCTCTCCGAGGCCGCATCTCTCTTAGAAAGTAAGGTAGCGATTGAGAACAGGCTTTGGAATCTAACGGCCTAGAAGGAATCCCAGGGAGTTTCCTGGGACAAACCGCCCGACCTCTCCCAGCCTCAGCTTCTCCATCCTGAGCCTGGGGGTAGTAGCCGAGGGCTCTCTCAGGGTCACTGTGCCTGGAGTGAAGCGCCCAACACCCAGCCCGGCACCCACCATGACGGCCTGAATGAACAGTTTCTCTTGACACCTCTCTCCTCTCATTAACTTATTCATTCATTTACTCAAAAGGCATTTCGTGAGGCTCTGTTCTGTGCCGGGCACTCTGCTGCACCCTGGTACACGGAGGTCAACTAAACACGGTGGCTTTGCCTCACGCACCCTTTCTTGGTTTCGTTTCTCGCCCTTCCCCGAAGTCTGATCACAGAGACCTCGGGAAGCCTGAGATAAGCCTGGGGCCTCCAGTTCCAACCCTCAACAAAGTACGGGTGATAACCACCCTCACCCCCACCCCACCCCCACCTCGACCGGTATTTAAATACACTCATGGGATCACAGAAGTAAAAGAAATATGCAGGTTATGGACGTGCTATCGAAATGTAAAGAGGGTTTTGTTGTCGTTTCGTGTAGGGGATTTTTTAAGTATCTCCCACCCATATACCCAGAATTCAGCTACTTCTCTCCATTTCCACTGCTGCCGCCGTTCCCCAACATAACAGCTTTGTCTCCTCATCTTGTCTGACCTCCTAATTAATCTCCCTGATTCCGCCATTGTGCATCCCCCCAACAGACCATTCTCCCAACAGCAGCCAAAGTGACTGTTTTTTAAGTTATAAGTCCAATCACATCCACCTACTACTGCAAACCCTCTGATGGCTCCTCGTTGGAATAAAACTCAAGCTCCCTCCCTTAATCTGGCTCCGCTCGGTTTGAGCACTGTACCCCTTCCTCACTCTGCTCCAGCCAAGCTGGCCGGCCGTGAAGGCCAAGCTCACTTCCGCCTCGGGGCCTTTCCACTCGCTGGTCCCTCTGGAACACTTGCTCGGAACCTGGTGCGTCTGTCTCTGAGACTCTTCACCTGCCTGGCTCCTTCTTGTCATTTGGGTTTCCGCTCAGATGTCACCTCTGCAGAGGCCTGCCTTGGACACCCACTCTCATGCAGACCTTCCGAGCATCTTGATTTTCTTCATGGCGCTTCTGGATACCTGGCATTCCTATTTATTCAGTCCCCCCAAATGCAAGCGCCATGACGGCCGTACCACATCTGCCTTCCGCACTGCCGTGTCCTCAGCGCGTGACACATAGTAGACGTCCACTACTTATTGGATGGATAAGTTACTCAGATACAAAAGTGTTATTTATCGGCTGTAATTTACATACCAAAGACCTTCCTGAGAGTTATGAGAAAGCAGTGTGTGTCTATTGGATCAGATTGTCCCAGCCACTTCCATTGTAACTTGATAGTCATCCAGGGCTCTCAGCCAAGGGTGATTTTGCCCCACAGGGTAAAAAAAGCAAGTGGAAGTGTGCTAGTGGGCAGACACCAGATATGCTAAACAACAACAACAACCACAACAATGCCCAGGACGACCCCATGACAAAGAATTATCTGGCCCAAAATGTCAATAGGAATCCTAGTGAAAACCCATAAAGTAAGCTTCTTAGTATGTTTAATAATGATAAAAATCACTCTTTAAAATTTAACATGCCCTTTAAGAAGCAACTGGTATCAGTCAAGGCGCTGGGTAGCACGTGATTTACCCAAAAATGCAAGAAAGAAGGGTCCCACCTGCCTGACCAATCTTTCTGTTCCGGCACAGTCGGTGCATAAATATACGTACAATCCAACATGCTCTGTGCTCAATTTCCTCCAGCCCTTTGGGTCTTGACTATCCAAAGTCCTGATGACATCATCAGGATAGGATGACATCACAGGGCTTCCTAAACGAAAATGCCTGGGCTTTGGCAGTGAATCCCCGACAGGCGGGTCAGATCGGGCTGCCCTCGAGGCTTGCTCTGCAGTGTGACTGATAAACTGATGGAGAAGAGAGTCTAACCAGCCTTTCGTTCCCTAAGCACCATCCAAAGGAGCCAAGAGTGACCTGGTGCCACTTTTCAGAGCCTGGTACAGGGAAGAGCGGCCCTCAAGGGCTCGAGGGAGAAACTGAGTCAGCAGTCAGGTCTTTTCCCACGTTTGTCTAAATGATTGATGCTGAACCTGCACCACCTAAGTTCAAGCGAGGGTATAAAGGTACAGGTTCTACTGACTTTCTACAAATCCAGTGTTGGAAGAGGAGTTTCTAGCACTGAGATGGATATTAAAATGCAAACCCAAGCTTGCTCAACTGCTGACTTAATAAACTATGGAATTACTAGATAAAAACCACCAAATCAAATTGAAATTAAACCCATCTCTGAGATAATAATCGGCATAAATCAGTCTTTCTGAATTTTCCATGTTTGCTTCAAACACGTCTTCCGGCATCTCATAAGTAATTCTGCGGAGCCATCTTGCTAGGTTCGCCGAGGGGAACCGCTGAACGAAGAAATTCTATTTCAGGCCTGTTCTTTTATAGCCGTACAGATCGATAAATGACCTGTTGGCCCACGCGCCCATTCGGCAAACGTTCATTGCACACCTACTGTGGGACAGGTGTGTGTGAGGCATTGGACCCGCACTGGACCCGCACCGGCAGGTGAGACAGACACAGCCGGTGCCCTCACGATGCTTTCGGCTCTGACGCTCTGTGCACGGCGCTGTGCGTTATACATTAAGGCTCCCTATGAAGGCCGTCGTCTCATTTTTCAGTTGCTTCTTTCCTTCTCCTATTCCTCAGGCAGCATCGTGCCTTTCCCTGCTGGAAGTCCCTCCGGGCAGCGAGGACAAATCAACCGGAGATAACCCTCTTCCGTTGGTGGACAGAGAAGCACCTGACCGAAGAGGCCACCTGCGAGGGGGTTGCTGGGAGCGGAGCGTGTGCTGCGTGGGTGGGCGCCAGGCTCCGTGTGGCCGCTGCTGATAATTGCCAAAAGAGGCCTCAGAAGGAAAGGGCCTCACCCTACATCTTGTGATTCCTTTTCTTTCTAAAGTGTTATTCATTATTCAAATTCATACTTAAATTTCCAAATTTTTTTCTTAAAGAGGACACTTAAAATTGTATAAGCTTCAGGACCCCCCAAAACCTGATGCCACTCAGGGTGGATGTTTAGAGGTTTAAGCTGGAAAACAAGCAGCTTCCTTTGGGAAGCAGATGTCCTATTTCTTGAAACCTATGTACAGGTGCCTTCCAGGGCAGGAAGGTCTTTGCTAATGTGCTTACTTTAAAGATCTTGTGATGGGCAGATCATCCTGGATGATCTGGGCGGGCCTGCTATAATCACAAAGGTCCTTGTGAGGGAAAAGAGGGGCGGCAAAGTCCCAGCAACGCGGCCATGAGCCGGGGAACCCAGGCAGCATCCAGAAGCTGGAAAAGGCACAAAGACGGATTCTCTCTAGAACCTCCAGCGGGAACGCACGGCCGATTTTAGCAGTTGATTTTAGCACTTCTGATGTCTGGAACTAAGAGATAATGAGTTTATGTTGTTTTAAACCGCTACGCATGTGATCATTCATTCCAGCAGCGATAGGAAACCAGAATAGTGCCTTTTGCCTGGACGTGTCTAATTTCACTGACATCTTTCTCCAGCGGTGGTATGAACCATCAGAAGCCACCCTCGGACCTTCTCACTGTCATCAGTAGGCAGGACCGGTTACGTGATTTGTGGGGCCTGGTGCAAAATAAAAATGGGAGGCCCCTTATGCAAAAGGCAGGAAAAATAGTGCCATTAAAAAGTACAAAAATATAAAGCTTTTTTCTTTCTTCTGCATTTCTCCTCTGCTCACCGCAAATTTTGCTTACAAAACACCAGTTCAGAGATTCAATTACTGAGAATTTCAAGACAGTGACAGGAGAGCATCAGACCATGCACAGAGCTTTTCTAAGTGTGGGGTCCAGGGTGACTGCAACAGGTCTCTGACCATGGGAGGCCGGCCCTGTCACTGACACTGGGGTGGCAGGCCGGGCCGAGGAAGGCCACGATGTCAAAATTAGGAAATCGGAAGACGGTTGGTTATTCAGCGAAAAAGCCCACGGAGCGCGTTTCAGAACTCAGACGTTCGTGATGGAGGGAGAGCATGGAGGAGACCGTGGCTGGAGCCCTAAGTCCTGATGCCAGCCAGGGAGAGGAGCAGCAGACACCCTGCCAGGGGACCCTGGGCCTTGGGAAGGACAGATGCCATTTCCTAGTGGGATGATGGGACGAGGCGAGGAAGCAAGCAGGGCCACCTCAGCCATCGGAAACTAGTGACCAGTATCTGCTGGAGTTTCCGGGTTTTCCAGGGACCTATGAAATGCTTACGAATTGAAAAAAAAAATTAAATAAATACATATATTGGATGTCGGGTTAAAAAAAAAAAAAGCTTGTAGAAATTTAAAGTAATAAATCCTTAACTATAAATTAATTGTTGACTTTGGTAGTCATGAAACTTTAATCACATTCAGAAAGCAATCTGAGGCTTGGCTTTTCTCACTTCCAGACGACTCCCAAGTATGCATAATAATGGCCAAGAAATCACAGCCAATCATAAATTAAGTAAGTTTAGAGCCAAAAAAATTTCAAAAGCAAAATTATAGAAAATCTGATTATTTTTATGGGGTAAATAAGTACTTAATGTGAAATGAGGGAGCATTTTAATATGCTCGGTGTAATACGACATGAGAGCTCACAAAGCAGGGGTTCTCTGGGGGCTCACAAAGACCTCACGAGGCCCCAGGGAATGGGGAAGGAGCCTGGACTCCAAGAAGCTTTGCCCCTCTCTCCGGGAGCCCACAGAAGACAGGATGGCGGGGAAGGAAGCCCCTCAAGTACAGAAGAGGAGAAGGTAAGGTAAGACGTTGGTCCCTCAGCCGTCTAGAGTCAAAGAGAGGAGCAAGAGTCCAAGGCCCTCCAGACCCCCTCAGAGCGAGCTCCGGAGCGAGACCGGAACTGGAAAGGGATGGCTCCTGGACAAGGTCGTCTCAGAGGCCCTGGGTAGTGCAGTGAATGGTGGCCCCAAGCAAGGCCTGCTGAAATCCTCACCCCTGCGTACGCACCCTTATTCCAGACGAGGGTCTTCACGGATGTAATTAAGGATCTCGAGATGAGACCATCCTGGATTAACCAGATGGGTTCTAAATCCTGTGACACGTGGGTACCGCGCATAAGAGACGGAAGGGGAGGGGCAGGACACGGAGGAGGGGAGGCCGAGACGGAAGTGGTGGGGCCGCAAGCCAAGGACTGCGCGGAGCCCCCGGGGCTGGGGGGCCGGAGGCGGCGAGGGAGGGCGCTCCCCCAGGGCCCCTGCGGAGAACGCGGGCGGCCCGCTTGGCACATCGATTCCGGTTGGTGAAACGTCTGCCCCCCAGAACTGTGAGAGGACCAATTTCTGTTGAGGTATTTCAAGAGTTCTTCTCTGTCCATAATCAGAAAGGAAGGAAGGGGAGGAGGGAAAAGGTCGGAGGAGGAGGGGAGGGGAGGAGGGAAACAAGAAAAAAAAAGGAGGTGGGTAGGGGAGGAAGCCGCCTCTCCGTGCTGACGGGAACCATCTCGGCCTGACGGGGAGGCACAAGCGTCCTGATCCAGCCAAATTCAGCATATGGGTTGACTCGAGTCCCCCACAAAATTCACATCTTGGAGTCCTAACCCCCAGGACCTCAGAATGTGACCTTATTTGTAGATAGTCTTTCTGGAGACCATCAAGTTAACGTGAAATCATTAGGGAGGTTGCTAATCCAATAGGGAAGGCAGGAGACGGAGGAGAAGGTGGCCATCGGCAAGCCAAGGAGAGGGGCGTGGACAGACCCTTCCCTCGGGGCCTGCGGAAGAAACCAGCCCTGAGGACGCCTTGACCTGGGGCCTCTGGCTCTGGAACAGTGAGAGAATGAACTTCCGCTGCTTACGTCGCCCTGGCCGTGGCGTCTTGTCAGGCAGCCCTAATAAACTGACACAGGGCTGAAGGTCGCCGTGGCTCACGCCATAGCACTGAGTGCTGGCAGGAACCTCCGAAAGCCCCTGGTCCAAGCTGCTCACGCCGCAGACGGCAACACCATCCTGGACACGGCGCTAGTTGGTGCCGGGGCTGGGGCTGGAACCGGACCTCGCACCGGCCCCCTTCCTCCCCCGCATGTCGCACACGCGCGAGTCCGTAACCATCCCGAGCCGCCGGCTTAGAGTCCCAGCTTTCCCTCTCGACCACGCAAATGGTTCCCGCAAGCAGGAGTACAGGGAGCGGGTCAGAACCCCAACGCCAATGCAAATCTTTTCCAGGCATAAGGAACGAATGAGGTTCCCCTTACACGTCTTCACACATCCTGAAAACAAGGAGCAGGAAGACGACGCCGATGTTCACGGTAAAACTTCTGCAGCTGTTTTCAAACAATTTATCACAGAGACTTTGCCCAGATTTACACTGACCTTTCACCTACTATCATTGTAACCCGGCGAGGCATCACGGTCTTGCAACATGGTCACGAATCCTCAACAGGGGCCCGCGAGCGATAATAACACAGACAGAAAGCCTCACACATAAACGGTGCTCAGAAAATCATTTGTTTAATTAAACGGAATGATGGAGTCTGCAGATCGCACCATGCTCTCCATCCCTGCGGATGGGGTTGGCCCACCACTATGATTTCCCAGGAAGGTACCTAATAAAAATATTTAAAATACAGGAGAAGAAAGATATTGATCACTCTGAAGCTGCGCCGTGAAGGGTAATTCAATAAAGTACAGAACATAATTGCAGTGGACTTTTACGCAGTTAGTCAAAATGATAGATAGCGTAGCAATGTAGGAAATATTTATGCTATCGTATTTTGTGAAAAAAGCCACAAACAGAATTATATGCCATTTGTTATCACAATAATAAAAAATACACATATCCAAGTAACAGAAGACCAGAATAGAATTCATACAAATTACAGTAGTTGGGGCATTGGATGATGAGAGCGTAGAGTTTTTTTTCCCCTTTCTATAATATTATGCTCCTTTCATAATTTAAAAATATTTTAATAAGGCACAAAAGAAGGTGAATACAGGAACCAAGCCTCATTGAGCTTAGATAATAAGACCTAAAGTCAATAGTGAAACTCCTGATTCTCAGCCCAAGACCCTCGGTCAGTAAAACAGACTCTCTGCTTACAGCCGAAGCCACCTGGACGTTTAAAACGACTAGCTCTTTAGAAAGCCAGGTTCCCTCGAAAATTTCCACAATTTGTTTTAATCAATCACTTCCCTAAGAATTGTCTTCACCTCATTAGCTCTTCCACCGGCCAGCTGCAGAATGAGGTAGACGGTCCCCACGCGGCGACGAGGACCAGAGGACCAGAGGCCCGAGGACGGCCCCTCCCTCCCTCCCGCTCACACGTGCTCCTCCAGGAGCCCCCGGGGGCCACCTGTCACCACCGGGAGAGCCTGTCACACTGCAGTTTATGGCCCTTGCCTTCCAGTTCGACAAACAGATGGCCGGCGGGGGCCGAGCTCAGACAGAAAACATCTGAGCCCTCGGAGGCTCACGGGCGGGTGGGCCCCCGCCACCTACCAGGGACCCCGTTCCTCCGGCCATCTCAAACGCTCCGCAGACACGCCCTGGAAACCACGAGTTCAGAGCAAAGCGTTCATGTCTGAGGCTCCTTTTCTCCTCCCTCTAGCCCCAGAAAGCACAAACCATGCGGCTTCATGCAGGGCCCCCGACACACGCCTGGCTGCCAATCAGAGGGACACGCGGCAGTTGGACTTTAGAATGTCATCTCCTGAGGTGCCTGCTTCTCGGGTTGGGAAGGCTGTGGGGAGTTATTCCAGAACTTTCTATACCCACGGTGGGGAAGTTCCATGATTCTGTCGATACCTAAGCACTATGATTTGTTAATACCAAAATCTACTTTGTGTTCATTTTAACAAGCATTAATTATACAGTATGCAACCATCTCTGTGCTAACTATAAGCCACCTATAATTATTTCTCTAACCTCACCACCCCCTCAAAAAAAAAATAGTTTAAAAGACTTCTGTCAAATAAACAATGCTAAGCAAAATTTGATTCTTTGGCCTGTTTTTTTATTCATCAAAGGCACGCTTACGTAACTACCCACCAGAGCTTCAGATCAGCACGAGATGCCAGGGCAACAGAATTGAGAGGCTGTCACTCCAGCCCAAAGCAAAGAAACTGGATGTTAATTTGCCTTTGCCTCGTTTGGCTCCTGGAAATATTAATAATTGATGAACATCATACTAGGCAGTCCCTTCAAGTTCAGGAACCCCAAGCTGGGCATCGTGGCTGCAGGGGGTAGAGAATAAACGAAACACACGGTCCTTGGCTTTGAGAAACCAGTCGTGTAAATGTACCCATGCAAAACAGTTACCTGTGTGAGCAGCTTTCCACCCTTGCCCATCGCTGCTCTAAAAGGTGTACCAGTTAGGTTTCCCAGCCCTCAAGGGAATTCTAATGAACATGTGCTCTCTCTCCAGTGAACAGAGAAGGTGTGCTCAATAAATATTTGTCAAATAAATAGCAGTGACCTACTTTTTTTAAGGCTCTAAATTTTTGCAGCCCACACTCCCAGGCAAGACTTCTACAGTACGACCTCACGAAAACCCCTAAGTGGCAAACTAATTGAAGAAGTAAGTGCAGCTGCCGCTCCAGGAGGCTGGTGAGACTTGAGGTGACAAGACCTGAGGGGAGGCTGGGGACCGGCCCGCTCTAAGGTGGTCTCCTCCCCCTAAGTGCTTACTCATGCTCTTCTCTCGGAGTGGCTTCCCCTGTCTTTGAACCCTGTTGGGCCAGACCGTGGTGACCACTGCCACACTACTAAATGCCGGAAGTCCTGGAGCAGGGAGCATCAAGGGGCTGGAAGAGTGAGCGCCGGGGACGGCGAGGGTGGGATCCGTGCAGAACACTGCAGGACGCAGGTAGGCAGAGAGGAAAGAAGGCGTTCCTGACCGGGAATGGCCCAGAGACAGAAATTAACCAAGAACGTTTGGCTAACCCCCCTAGAAATTGGTCAAGTCATTTCAGGGAGGGTTTAGATAACGTGCTAACTGATTGTACCCTAATTTAACTGCAAATCTGCATCAACAGACCTTACACTCCCTTTATTATACGAAACCTTGGACCTCTTAAAGACAAGATTCATGTATATTTGTCACCCAGAGAAAATACAGACTACTTAAGAGTGTGGAAACATCTCATACTTCTTGTCTATTACAAAACTTATTTCCTTGAGGGCAAAACCCTTGAGAACTGTATCAGTCAGAAAGCGCCCAGAGTTTTGGAGCAGGGCCGTGGCCCCATGAAAGGCGGGGAAGGATCTGGAAGCAGCGGTAACAGGGATGGGAGGAAGAAAAGAAAAGACAAAGGTTGAGGGACCTTTTGGCGAAGAGTACAAATGACAGCTAGAGGATGAGAAACGCAATCCTTCTGGTGACACGAAATGTGCCCCGATGGTAGGTAGTGAGGTTTCCTGACTTCGCGCCTACTCCTATTCCCGGAATGGGAGAGAAACGAATGAATGAATGAAAAGCCTCCTGAGTCCCCACTGCGATGGGGCAGAGAGCGCTCCTCCTTCAAGGAAGTTTGAAAGGTCCAGCTACACCTTGCCTGGGTGACAGTGTGGGGCTCGCAGGGTGACCAACTATCCCGTGCTAACTATAGACCATCTATTATTATTTCTCTAACCCCACCCCTGGTTTCAGAGGACTGGGGGCTTTCCTGGATGCAGGACTTGGGGTTTTAATTGGAACGGTTCTGGGCAAACCGGGAGGAGCCGATCTCTCCACGTCACACCACATATGTGAAGGGAAGCTGACCGTTCATGCACAGGACTTTGCAAAGGGTTTTCCCATCATCAACAGTTAAATGAAAGGCAGGAGCCGTAATCCCGCCCCCTCCACAGACTTGGGAATACCACCGGTCAGGGAGGACAGTGCCTTGCTTCTCGATGTGTGACCTCTCTGTACATGCAGCTCGGGCACCCCTAGGAGCTCGCAGGTGGTGAGCCTGGTACAGATGCACAATCTCAGGCCTCATCCCAGTCCGTGAACTAGAACCTTGGCAGATCCCCAGCCAAGTGTGAGGAGCATAGGCTTCGGGGATAAAATTTCGTTCCTTCAGCAATTTCTGAGTCTGTGCCTGTGTAATTTCTTTTATTGTTTCAAGATCAGGGGAAAACCATCCAAAGTGCCAAGATTACAGCTTTTTATCAGCAATTACGGCATCGCACTGCAGGAAGGCTGCAGTGGATCCTGCCTACACAATGGTTCGTTTCCTCTCTCCCCTCTCCTCTCCAGATTCCAAGGAAGGGAAATGCGGCAGCCGAGCACAGCATCTTGGATTCGGTGGCTGCTTTGTTTATTAGCGTTTCTCACCCCCAGCACCCCGACATCTCGACATCTCGTGCCCGATCATTCCCTGTTGGGGGAGAGGCCCTCTCCTGTGCTCCGTTGGGGGCTCGGCAGAAGCCTGGCCTCCGCCCACTGGATGCCAGCAGCACCCCCTCCCCGTCGGAAGGACCAGTGACGTCTCCAGACCTTGTCCAGCGCAGCCCCCAGTGGAGAAGCACCATCTCGGACAAAGAAGAGACACTCTTAGGGCAATGGGAGTGAGACATTAGGGCGCTTCTCCCTGCCAGGGAGTTTGTCAAAGTCTCAAAAACTAGGCCACGCTGATCCCTGCGGGCTCCTGGAGAGAACCAGCTGGGTGACCCGAGGGCCCACGCCACGTCGAAGGTGCCGCTTTCTGTGGATGACGCTAATGAAGACAAACAGCCCAACTGCCATGAGCTCGTACCGCCTGCCCCATCGCTTAGTCCCGCCGCTCACAGCTGCTCTTTATTATCGAACCCCCCAGAGCACAACAAAGACCTTTTCCCTTTTCATTAGAGCCGCGTGCTGAATGGTGCTGGAGGGTTTCTAATGGCATTGTTTAAAAAAAAAAAGAAAAAAAAAAGACAGGATAGTTTCTGCTAGAAGCGCTGGAGGACCCACCCGGCTTACTGCCCCTCAGCCCTGGAGGCATGAGACAGGGCTGAAGCGGCCAGGGCACCGCAGCTCTGGTCCCCGCTGTCCCCAGTGCTATTTACCGTCCAAGTAGCCCCAGAAGTTTTGGGGACTGAGGAGAACTTCCCCCTCTGCCTCCAGGCCCGCCTCGGCCTCACCCTCACCCCAGGCGCCTAGAGGTTAGCGACCATATTTGGCTGATGCAAAGATGCACAGACCACCACCCCACCCCCAATCTGGCATCTCAGGAATCTGATTCACCCGTTTGCTGTTACGATGGATGGATGGCCTACGATGGCCGTCAGCCAGGTGGCAGGTGGGACGCAGCGATCACAGCTTGATCACCACCCCACATCGAAAGCACGGGCATAAAACTCTCAGCGGAGCCTCGGAGGCTGGAAAGAAGCGGAGTCCGGGGACGCTCCTAGCCCCCAGGAAAGAGCTTGGACTGCATAAGCCAGTCGTCCGGCTTGGGGCAGGGCTCCTCGCCCTCAGTGGTCCACAGAAGCACAGCGCATCCTCGGCTTGGTGGAGTCTTAGAGTCAACGGAATGCAGTGTTCTGCTCTCTAACTCGGCTTGGTCCAACCGAAACCTCCCGTGACACAGTTTAACCCCTTCCTTCGGCAAGGCTGGACCGCGGTTAGTCACCGTCTTCTACGCGGTCATGGGTTCCGTGCTCGGTGAGGACCGATGGGCCTTCTCCCAGCTTCGTCATCCTCCTCCAGGCTCTCCCTCAGCACCCTCCACCAGGTCCACCTCCCCACCCTCTTGGCCTCATTGTCTTTCCTCCGAACTCCCTCCAACTAGCTGACGTTTTTCTTCAACTATAGAGTTGGGGTAAGCTGCCAGGCTGAGCAAGGTGGACATCTGGACTACGGCTGCACGTTGCTGGCAGAGACTGGCGTCCACCCCTGAAAGTGAGGTGGGTTAGGGTATCTGCGAGGGTATCATGAACCAGAAATGAACCCCTCTATACTACCCAGGACCCCAGAGTTCTCAACTCATGAAGCCAGACAGGGCCGTTAGCGCATCAGCATGACGAACAGTCCTGGCCATCAGCCCTTCAACCTTTCAACCAGATTTCTCTCTTAGGGTCTGTCTGAGTTCTGAGGTGCCTTGGTGATCCAACAGCAAGTGACAAGAGGTTAAAATAATTACTTTTACTGGTGGCTCATGTGTCCCAGGGAGCAGCATCACGGAGAAAGATGCAGCCCCCTTTTTTCTCTTTGGGTGTCAGGGAGTTAGAAAGTCCAACTGCAAGGATGGACTTGGGGAAACTGAGGCATCGAGAAGGCACGGTAGCTCAGCCGAGGGCGCTACACCACATGGTGGGTTTTAAATACTTAGAGATAATCATGAAATTGTCACCGAGTGCAGGGAGAATGAGCAGGGGTGTGGGTCTTGGGATGGACCTGTGCAAACTTAAATAACTTGCAAGTTCCATTTGTTTTCGGTTGTGTGGGGCGAGGGGGAGGGGTTGCTGGGTGGCAGCTGGTCCTTCTATGTCTTCTCCATGAGAATGCAGGCTCCGCGGCACACGGACGCCACGCGACATTGCTCAGCCTTGTTTCGCCGGCACCTAAAGAAATGGATTTGCTGAACTCGCCCACGAGTTCCCTGGTTCAGAGACCTCCTTCTGGCTTGGACTGGAGATCCTCAACCGGTCAGGTTGGGGATGGGGGTGGAGAGGGCCAGGGACATGTATCAGGACTATCTCAGGAACTTTCGAAAGTTACACACGATAGCTAACACTTTCCCACGGGCTAAGTACCATTCTCCACACTTCACCTGCCTGACCGATTCGAGCTTCACGAGAACCTTATGGAGCCAGCGACTGACACTGGGCCCATTCCACAGATAAAGGGACTGACGGCCGGAGTGTCTAAGACGGCATCTCAGATGGCAGGGTCCCGTAATTGAGAATAACTGCCCTGGGGACACTGCCGGGAAGCGGTGAAAGGGCCACAGACTCTTTGTTGACCTTGAAGGGCTGACCTTGAGACACGTGAGAACCACTGCCTTAGCTTATTTAAGTCTCTGGCTGAACCAAATCAAAGGTCGGCTGCTGAGTCGGGGCGGGGTGTGGCACAGCGAAATGCACGAGCATCCCCTACTGCATCCCCGAAAGTGGCGGCGTGGCCTTTTCTTCAACCCCACCTGCGACAGACACCCTATCAATCTAGCAAGAGTGTCACAGCTGCCCCCACAGAATGTCTACCCAGTGAGTTCTAGGTTTGCCTCTGGAGCCACCTACATCTTTTTGCTGTTACCTCGAGGTACCACTCAGGTCATCTCAATGCTTTGCTCCTCAAACCGAAATAGGGGTGTTCCCAGCTGTTCTTCCGATGGCCTGGCCCGGGCCCCCCCACCTCCCCGCCCACCCCCCATCCCCCGGGGAGTGCAGCAGCCTGCGCGAACACCCTCTCCGAGGGCTCACGAGGACAGGGACTCATCAGCCCGGCCTGTCCTTCGTGGCACGGAGCTTCCCGATTCCTCTCGTGTTCCGTTTTCCTTCTCTGCTAGTTAAAAGCCACAGACAAAGGTGAACACCCCAAACCCCGACCTTGTGTTCTTCCCAAATCCCGCTCAGCAAATCCACAATTCCACCTTGCGCTGCTCCTCGGCGATCACCGGAAAGGATTTAATTCCCACAGATTAAGGTTTGCAGCGATTAGGACTTGTTGCCATCCGACCACCGCTCGCCTTCATTCCCAAATTCAGAGCCGAGGAGCGCAATTAAGCCGCATAAAACCGAAAGAACGGGCTCTGCTGGTAAAGAGGTTGGCGCTGGAGTTGGACAGGGCCGAAGCTGATGTATGATGATTTCTCCGCTGGGTGCGGTGACCTTTCGTTCCGTGTTTATTTGGTAATGACCTTTAAAGAGCAACCAACAAAAATGAAATGCTTCAAAGGAATAAATTAGATAATGCGGATGTCCCCCCGTGGTGGCTTATGCCCAAGGGATACAGGGTGACATGAAAGCAGCTCGGCCCCGGGAAGCCACCATGTGTGTCCATTAGACTAATAAGCGAATACAGAGTTCTCGAAACCCTTGTCAATCAGATCACTGAGGACCTGAAGCCGGGCCGACCTGGGCAAGAAACATGATTATCTCCTGAATTGAACCCCAATTACCAGTTGACATTTCATTTTGATTCCGTTTGCAGCAGAGGTAACTTGCGTTACTCGGAGGCCCAGCAAGCAAATCACCATCTAAGGGGGGGGGAGGGGGGAGACGTCGCTAAAGTCAGGGTCACGAGGCAGCATGGTGGGCTCTGCACACCCACCCCAGCCTCACGCCAGCAGAAGACGTCATTCATTTACGTTAACTGACTCATTACTGAGCATCTGCTGCGCACTGAGCCCTCTGCTGAGTGCTGGAGAGGCTTCAACGCCGCAGAAAATTCAGCCCTTCAAGGTCAAAGACGTGGGAGACAACTGAACTACTGGACCCAGGGGAGCAGGACCCTCTGCGCCCTCGTCTGCTCCTCCTGGGTGTGTCTTTCCCTGGGCACGCCCCATTCTTCTTTCTCTCCCACTGCACCCCCGTTGCCCCTTTCCTGTCGTCTATTTAATCCTACCAGGGATGGCCCTCCCAGGAATTACCGAGTGCTGACCCCCGGAGCGTCACAAGTCACTCGCCCTGAAATGGAAGCATCTGAAGAGAGAGCCTCAGAACCAAGGACTCTGGCCTCCTCTACCACCTGAGCGGGGTTGCCCCACACCGAGCAGTTCCGTACGACGCTGGCTGGGTGTCCTGCGACTTAACTCAGTTCTGACACTATCAAGCTGGAGACAGCGTCAGATCCCACGAGATGACCGCCCCCACACACACACACACACGCCCACTTCAGAAGCTCATGGCAAGGAGTGGGTCCCCAGGTCGCCACAACTTCTGTCCCATTTGGCCACAAATCAGAGGTCCCCACGCCCCCCCCCTCAGGTATGATTAATTTGCTAGAGTGGATCACAGGACTCAGGGACACGCTTCTTATGTTTGTTAAAGGACATGATAAAGGAGGAACAGCCAGTTTAAGAGACACGTAGCGTGAGGTCCGAGAGGGTCCCGAGCACAGAGCTTCTGCGCCTGTGGAGTTGGGGGTGCGTCACCCTCTGGTACACAGATGTGTTAGCCCGCCTGGGAGTTTTCCGAACCCCATACTAGTGGGATTTTCTGAGGGCTTCTCACATGGGCATGACTGATCTTAAACTGCATTTCCAGCCTTTTTCCCCTCTCTGAAGAAAGGGGAGAGGGCGAAAAATGCCAAGCTTCCGATCACGGCTTGGTTTTTCTTCTGGGGACCACTGCCATCCGGAAGCCATCCAAGAGCTCACCCAGAGTCACCTTATTAGAACAAAAGATGCTCCCAGTGCCCTTATTACAGGAATTCACAAGGGTTTTAGGGGCTCTGTGCCAGGAACTGAGGCAGAGACCAATATATGTATTTTTTTCTCTTATCCCACAGATGGTAAATTTCAAGTTATATATTTTTACCTCAATTTTAAAAAGCTGTAGACACACATACGAATGAATGTATAATTACGTATCTTGAATTATTTTCGCAAATGGGCTCGCGAGAGGTGGCTGCACCCACGGGAGCCATGCCGCCTGGCTGTGAGCGGGGACGACGCTGGTGGGTGAGGCTTTGCACAGCAACGCCCTTGAGAAGTCAGTCCTGGGCTCCATCTCCTGTCCCCAGGAACCCATCGACACAGATTGGAACAGCACTACATAGCTGGAGGGAGTTGCAAGGGGACCATCCGAACAGGCTTATGAAACGGGAGTCATTAACAAGAAAAGGCAGCTAAAGCTCGCTTTTCCAAGAACTAGGCTGCGCATAATGTGGCCCAGAAAATATCAAGATCAATTTACAATCAGAGCGGGTCGGTCTGTCCTAGAAGCAATGGGACCGAACTCAGGAGGGACCGAGCGGGAGTCCCAGGGTCCCGTTACCCTGCACTGTTGAAACGTTCAGGGGGAAAGAAGAAGCAGGAATGAACTGGGCCCTCGTAAACTTTAATTTAAGGGTGGGTATACTACAGCTCACGGGCCATATCTATTCACCACCTGCATTTTGTAAATAAAGTTTTATTGGAACACAGCCACAGTCACTCATACTTGTGATATCTGTCTATGGCCATTTTGCTCCAATGGAAGAGGTGAATACTTGCCACAATATTTATGGCCCACGAAGCCAAAAATATTTACTCTCTGGCCATTTAGAGAAGTTTGCCGACCTCCGCCATAGTGAAGGAAAGAGTGTCCTACTGAAGGGGAGGGTATACGCTTTGCTCCTTGTTCCCGGGCCAACGAGTCCCCGGCTCCCTTTTGTTTTTTCTGCCGTTCCACATCCTAGCACGGCCAACTCCCAACTGTACATGCAACGGCACAGAAAGCCCAAGCTGCAGATAATGCAAAAGCATTTATAATTGGTTTTTGGTGCCAGTAGAAGTCATCCATCTCCCCCTACTTCCCCCAGCGGACTTACCTTCCTAATCATGTGTGACCTGCACTGATGTTAAAATGCATCCCCACTCTGAGAGCACCCCCACCACCCCGCGAACTGCAAGGTGGGGAGGCCGAGGTGAACTTGGCAATGACCTCAAGAGAGCTGCCCTCCAAAGGGACAGCCTACACCCCCCCGTGAGGAGACACAGGGTCCAGCTAGAGTTGAAATGCAAATAAGAAACAGGAGTTGCCTCTAGAAGAAGTCCTTTGAAATTTCGTTAGAGACTCCTTTGAAAAGTTGACAGAAATTATGGAAGTGCCCCCCGGAAAAACGCAAACATATATACACATCCCAACTTTGCATTATAAACTCAGCGGGGTTCATGGTCCTTGAAACGTATGGGGAACACCAGGCCATTAACTCCTCGTCTAGAACAGAGGCTTCCATTGTTCTTTTTACTCAGTCAAGAAACCTCTTCTTCAAACAGACTTCACGGAGAGGCTCCATATTCTAAGTCTCTTAAATCTGGGCTACTGTCACTCACACTCTTCCCTCTGTCACCGTGGTAGCTCCTGAGGTCATGGTGTGCAGAGCCATGCAGTCAGCTCTGCACATTCTCCCAGCTGATGCTCAGGGAGAGGCGGGGTGAAACTTATTCTTCGCCCAAAGATGTGGAAGATTGGGGGTGGTCTACCTCTCAGGGAACACTGAGGCACCTTGCAGTACCTTCCAACCATGGGCCTAGAACTCAGGAAGTTTACAAACAAGGCAGGGAGGCCGCGGAACATCAAACGGTGTAAGAACCCGGGCGGGGAGAAAAAAGAGAAGAGCCGAGCCAATGCAGTCAACGAGAAGCTGCCGACCACGTCCCCTCGAACCTTGTATGGAATGAAAGATGTAAGGATTTTTTTCCTTAATGGCCAAAAGGAGAGGTATAAACCCATGTACTATACAGGACGGACGAAGGTTCTCAGTCAGAGGAGACCCAGGAGGCTTTCTAGAGAGGCAAGGACATGGACTGGATCTTGGGGTGGGCAGGACACTCCCGTGGCCACTCCAGAAGGTCGACATCTATCTACCCCATCACGGGTCTCAAAGCATTACCCATCGGAAGCAGTTCTCCTGGGACCCATCGCCCTCTTCTCCATCACAGCTTCCCCAGGCTGAAGAGCAGGGCCAGCAGCAACATGACCAGCAGTGAGCTCTGGCCCTGAGCTTTCTTGTCTAATCCTTAAACGACTCATGCCTAGTGTAAGTCTTATCCTTAGAACTGTCTTCTGAATTTATTCTAGAATAGCGTCCCGCATATAATTAACTCTCAGGGATACACACACACACACACACACACACACACACACACACACATATGCATGCATATATGTGTAGATGTATACATACATACATAATATTATTTATTGAATATCTCTTTATTAAGTTTGATAACACCCATTTACAGGTGGGACAGGGGTAGGGTTGCTAGATTTAACAAATGCAAATATAGGACACCTAGTTCAATTTAAACTTTGGATAAATAACAAATGATTTTTTAGCATACCCACGTCTCAAATACTGAGGCACTGGGTGCCCTGTATTTTATGTAGCAACCCTAGGAAGCGGGGGCAGAGGTGAGGGATTTGCCTACGGTAACACAGCTCGCCGATGTCAGACAAACTCAAACCCGGGCAGTCACGCTCTCGGCCAGATTTAGCTGGGCCTCTACACTCTATCATGCTGCCTCCCCCTTCTTACCCTCCACAGTCCTCTTACTACATCACTATTAACACATTTAACACCTCGCATGATCGTTAACAAGCGTACATGTCGATTTCCTCCCTCAGACAATAAACTCACCCTACTCTTTATAACTGCTTGGGGTACGCACAGCTAGTTGTCTTCGGGAATCCATTCTCCCCTCCATCCTCAATTAAAGAAACCCCAATTCTTAGCTGGACACGCGGCCAACTGGGAATAAAGACTACATTTCCCAGGATCCCTTGCAGCGATGCAAGGTCACGTGACTAAAGCGCCAACCAAGAAGTGTCTTGAAAGGAGGAAGCAGACCCTTCTCCTCCTCTCCTGCTGGCAAGAATGCAATGCAATGGCTGTCACTGTAGCAACCCTCTTGGACCACAAGGGATGCTGGGGACGAAAGCAACCACGAGCAGAGCAATGAGACAAGATCCTGGGTCATTGACGCCGGCACAGACAGAATTCCAGCCCCTGACTACTCACAGGCTTTTTCTACCTAATGTAAGCCGCTGTTCTTTTGGGATTTTTAATCCTTGGAGTTTAACTTAGTTGTATGTAACGCTTGGCCTCAGCCCCTACAGCGGGGAGATGCAGAAACACCTGAGGAGGACTCGGGGGAAGTTTTTGAAGTAATCCCCACTGCATATGAGAACAACTCCCTGCGTTGTAGACGACGACCTGTGAACTTCCCTCACGAACCTCACACAAACCCCCCAAAATGGGCAAAAACAAAGAAAATCACAAAATCCTTTACCTAAGCGCATCTACGTGTAGTTTTCTACTTGTGTGGAGAAGGGGAGGATGGCTGGGGGAAGAATATTTTCTCTTTCTTGGGTATTCCCCAGACACTGAGATTTCAGTGGTGTGCATGGATGAGTTATTAATAATGTGATATTGGACTAAATGGGCTAGAATTGCAGCAACATGGAAAATCAAAAGACTTTGGCATGAAACTCCTACAATTATGTAAATGCACCACCACTTGGGAAAATGACTAAGTATGAGATTCATTTTAAGTAATGTTTTCATCCCAACCTTCATGGCCCTTGGAAACTTTTCGACATATGACCCAATTTATTAGCTAAAAAAGAAAAAGATCCCTTTAGAATACTTTTCAGTGAGTTCCATAAAATTTTAAGTTTAAATCATAAATTATAAATCATGCAAATATCTTGTATTAATTTTTAAAGCCCTGAAATTCTGAAAAACTCTCTTGATCCTTAATGCATTTCCTGGCTCTACTATCATTTTATTGTATAAAGAAACTATCGGATTAAAGATATACATGGTAAACATATAGAAATAAATGGTAGCGCATGTGTATCCATCAGCTTTTAGCCGAACGTAATAGAAACTAATTCTGATTTATTTAAATAGAAATAAAATTTATTAAATGGTTATTGAGTAGCTCGAAGACTCAAGAGGAACAGAAGTAAACAGCCAGGTGCAAGCCTATAAATACGTCACAGAACTAATCAATTGAGGGCACAGATGCTGTAACTGCATTGCCAGCACCCCGGACCCCTGGACACCATTTCCATAACCATTGTCACTGTACCTTCTGGAAACCGGACATAATCGCTGCTTTTGCTACCCGCCCTCACGAATACGGATATTCAGCATGGTCCCTGCTTCTTTCTGTCACTGGCTTCTCATTCAAAGCCACGCATAGGCACATTGATTAGCATGGCGCTCATGCCCCAGCTGCAGTGGAGACTAGGAAAGCCCACACCTGGTTATTCTAGAGGTGAGCTCTGTCTCACAAGCAGGCAAGCCCCATACAGAAGACAGTTCCCATGGTGGCCAACCACAAAAAAGAGTATCCAACCACAAACATGAGTATCTAATACAACACAGTTTAGTTGAATATAATTTTCTCAGGAGGGCAATCTGATCCAAACTGTTGTCCCAATGTTTCCTCAAGTATTAATAATTCTGGAACATCCTAAAGTGGTTTTATAACACTTTATTTCATCTGCAATTCCATTTTTTTTCTACTTTGTGGTTCTTCTAATTTATTTCCAATCAATTATTTCCAGCTCTGCGTTAAGTTAGAAACAGCCTAAAATCTCCACCGATTCATCGCAATGAACCTGTGGAGATTGCAAAGTAACATATATACCAACATAAGACATAAATACATACTTGGTGATTCTAACGACTTTGCAAATTTTCAGAATTGCCAAAGTCCTGCCAAAAACAGTGAGGCAGGAATAATTAGATGAAAGCGCATTGGAAATTTTTTCAACTCTCTGCATTCCAAAGAGGTTCGGACTCATCTTATTTTTTCTCTAGTTTTATGTAGTTCGGGATTCTTTTCCCTACTGCAAAAGTGTTGTATATTAAAAGTAAGAAAACACAGGATGATGAATATAAAAATTCCCACTATCTCACCGCCCAGTGATAAGCAGAGTTAGCTTGAGGACAGCAACTTCAAGCACTAACTCTAGGTTTAAACTGACTGAGCTAAACCCCCACAGTCGTGGCCAAGTTCCATGGCCTCTCCATCCTCCATTTTCCCATGTACACAAAGAGGATGCTGATGCCCCTTCCCTCACAGGGTCGTTATGTGGGTTAAACGAAACGAGGTCTCTCAAGGCCTGGGCAGAGCTCCTGAAACACTGGCTGTTATTTCCGATCACTGTCCAAGCCTGGATCTAGTTATTTTTACAAACAATGGCACCTCTCATCCGGCCTCGTCAAGCCAAAGTGGTCTCCAAATGTAATGACTGCCAACAGCACGAAGCGGGAATTACTTGAAAAAACCATTTTTGTAATCAGAAATTTTTAAATAGGGAGGAAATCATCCAAAAAAAAAAAACTCTAGAAGACAAAAATCTTTTTTTGAACCGAGTTTGTGGAATATTGTGAAATCACCTCCGCGGTCCACCAAAATGATCAAAAGTGTGCCGCATGCGCCACAAACACACCGTTTGGAGGAGATGATCGTCCTCTCAGCCCAAGGGCCTTTGCCGTGATCCGTTCATGTCGTCACAGAGTCTCACTGGGCAGAGCGCGCTGGGCAGAGACCGAGATCTGCGAGGAGCTTAACCGTGAAGGTGGACCTGTGGGAAAGTCGTCCCGCGTTGCCTGGCAATGCCGCTGTCAGGCAGCTGCCCCTTTCGGTCCCGTGGTCACCTGTCAGCAGGTTACCTGCCCAGCACTAGCATATGCAAACAGCAGCCCCGCACAGATGGACCACAGGGGATGGACGACCCGTGGGTGCCGGCGGGGGTGAGGCAAACAAACCACCGCCTGGAGATGCAAACCCTAGAGCCCGCCAAGCCAACACGTACACCTGGTTGACTGAGAAGGCTCTAGATTGCTGTCTGCACCCCGTGAAGACCACCAGCCTCTGGCGGCGGGGGCGGGAGAAGAATGAGAACAGACAGAAGTTCTGGATGCCCGATTTCTCTCCCCTCCTTCCTTTGGCTCCTTTCCGGCTCAGGGCACATTGTCCTCCCGACAGCTAGTCAGGAAGATGAAGCTGAAACGACGCCTGGACCATCTGTTTACCGCCACACCCTCTGCCGGCCCTGCCCTCCCTCCAGAAGCACCTCTGACTCCCGGAGCCCCTCCCCCTGGGGGGCGGGGCATGTCCTCTCTCAGCTCTGCCTCCCGGATCCAGTCCTGTTTGGGGGCCTATCATTAGATGATAGCATTCTCTCTGGACTTCTGGAAGAATCTCGACTCTTTCCTTCAGTGAGGATAGAACGCGGTCAGACACGGAGCACGGGAAAAGAACTCAGGTTTCTGAGTGAAACGGGTCCAATTCTGCATTAATTAGCCATGAGAAGTACAGAAGTCACCCACTTCTCTGGGTGGGGGTGGGAGTTCGGGTCCCCCAGGAAGGCCACTCCCTGTGTCGTTTAGCGGATTGGCTGGAATCCTGCACGCAAAGGAACGTCGCTGGGCGAGGGGCAGAGTGGGCACAGCGCGGAGGTCGGCACCCCGTCTGCCTACACCCAATCTCTGTGCTCTCCAGAGGTGAGACTCTGCCAAGCACCCACTCTGCCGGCTCTCGTAGGACTATCAAACGTGGGGCTTTAAACACGACTTTGAACTATGGCGTGGCCCACGATTCTGAGCAAGCAAAGGGGCTGGCATTTTGCCTCACATTTTATGCGCTCTAAACCACCCTGCCCAGCGCCCGCCTCTCCGTCACTTCTTAATTCGACGGAAACGACCACACACCCAAACCCTTCAGAGGCGAACCTTCTCGATGGCCGCTTCGATCACCCCTGGGATCACTGTGAAGAACGCTGGGTCAGAGAGGGCGCTCTCCCAGGAGGAGCAGCCCCCGGGGATTCAGTCCTGGCAGGTTTTTTGGTTTTTTTTTTTTTTTTTTTTAGTACAAGCAACATTTGCATGGAAACAGGATTCGTGCCCGGTTCCAAAGCAGCTCGTGTTTATTACCCCCAAATAAATCCCTGACTCCCCCCGGTCACTGTGATGGAGTGCCATGTGGCAACGTGACACGGGGGGACTGCAGGGAGTGGGTGCCAGCCTTCGTGTGTTTAACAAGCGATTGGACCGAGCCTGTCTGCAGACTCCGATCTCTGCTAGGGACAGGGGAACAAAGGGAGAGAACCCTGCAGAGCCGTTTAATTTTCAATCAGCAGCGGGAATCTAGGTCTTTGACCTTTCTCACTCCCAAGTACTACGATGTTAACATAGAAGGTGTCAGACACACACACACACACACACACACGCACACACACACACACCCCGTCTTCGGGCAGGAGAAAGGAAGATGGAGTATTAAATGGCATTATCGGCTTGCTGTGCGACCCCCGAAGACAGTGACCCAGTGACCGCTGTGGGTGGAGACCGCGAGCCCGGGAGCCGGCAGCTGGCGGACTGCACAGCCCGGTCTGGACCCCGCGAGGCCAGTGGGGCACTAGGAGATGGCAGGAGCTGAGGAAACCAGGCTGCCGGATGCACCAGGAGAACGAGTGTGTCTTTATACGCGGCTTCTCCATGCGTGAGAAAGACCAGGAGGCCGCGCGTGGCGACTTTACAGCAGCTGGGTCCGGGTACGGAGGTGAGGATCACCCAGTTTTTGTGTTGTTATTGTTGTTGTTGTTGTTTTAATCTGTGCTTTTCTGTGCTTTCCAAGTGATCTTTACGGAGCATGCAATCCTTTTGTAATTAAAATATAATCATTTGTTTTGTTTAAGGAGAGATGTGCTCCTATGAGCATGCTCGCCAGGAAAGCAGGTCTGGGGGCGGGATGTGGGCTGGGACGCAGGAGGGCAACCGAGATGTCTCTCAGAAGTGGACGTGAGGGACAAGGCACAGCACTGGTTTTTCCCGCCACCTCTACCCCCCACCAAAAAAAAATGGCCCAAACCTTCGACTCCCTCCTGGCTAGTACTATGGACCTAACGTTTGTGTCTCCCCGAAATCCATGTTGAAGCCCTAATCCCCACTATGATGGCGTTTAGAGGTGTGGCTTTTGGGAGGGAGGTAGTTAGGTCGTGAGGGTGGAGCCCTCATAAATGAGATCAGTGCCCTTATTTAAAAAAAAAAAAAGGCACAAGAAAGATGATCTCTCTCCTCCACGTGAGGGCACAGCAAGAAGGCGGCGGCCATCTGCACGCTGGGGAGGCGCTTCCTCACCAGACACTACGTATGCCAGCACCTCGATCTTGAACTTCCAGCCTCCAGAACTGTGAGTAAATAAACGTCTGTTGTTTAAGCGCCCCCGGTCTTCGGTATTTTCTTACGGCAGCCCGAACAGACTAAGAAGGTGACGAGAATATGAAAGAAAGAAACAGGCTGGGATGAAGACGTGGCTCCAGCCATGACTAGGAGCTGCCGCAGTCACGGCTCGCCTACCCACGTGCTCACCGCCAGCCGCACGCCAGGAACTGGCTGACCCCAGAGAAGCCACCTGGGGAGACTGTTTAAATGCAGATCCCTTGGGCGCCCCCTCATCCACTACACTAGGAAGTGTGGAGTGTGGGCGTGTTTGAGGACCAGTGGAGAGACAAAAGATGAAAGAAACAGCCCATTGCGAAGGAGCCGTGAGCAAACCTTGCTCCTCATGCAAAAGAGGGGTGCGTTTCTGTCATGGGGGCACGGGGATGGGGCAGGAAGGCTTCTCTCTGAGAACTGGAGTGTGTGCGGTGCTCAGAAGTCTTGGGGACAGACAGACTTGGCTCTGGCACTGACTAACCACTAGATTGGTTGATACGTCCTCTTGGACGTTTTTAACCTACAGATTTCCCACTCTGACTTCCTTTTGGATTCTTGGTGGAATAATTGTTGAAGAAACGGATTGATGGTCCCACAGACCGATCCTGGTCTGGTGGCGTTATTCCCCACCTCAAATCCTTCCCGGACGCCCCGTGAACACAAATAGTTCTAGAATTTTCATGAGCATAAGAATCACTTGGGTGTCTTGCTACCACCCAGGTGGTCCAGCCCCTCCCCTACACGTTCCTGTTCCACAGGCAGGTGCAAACGACCTGGACTCGACATTCTCAGGAAGCCCCCCGGTAAATGTGAAGCGAGTGGCCCTCTCATTTGTCTCTACACCCAACGGCACGTCTACATTAAGCTTCCTAGGGGTGCCATAGCAAAGGATACAAACTGGCGGCTTAAAGCCAAAGAAATGTATCCTTTCGTGACTCTGGAGGCCGGAAGTCTGAAAGCACGTGCCAGCAGGAACACACTCCCTCCGAAGGCTGGAGGGAAGGCTCTTCCCTTGCCTTCCCCAGCTTCCGGTGTTGCCGGCAACCCTTGGCGTCCCTTGGCTGGTGGACGCACCACTCCGGTCTCTGCCTCCATCATCACATGGCCTTCTCCCTCCATGTCTGCATCTCTGTCTCTCATCTCGTAAAGACGCCAGTCACGGGGATTAGGACCTCACCTGAACTCGTGAGAAACTAAATATGCAAACAGACAACAAACGGACCATATGTAAAAACAGCACTCTGACGCCCAATCTGCAGGCACTCCAGAGAGCCAACTCCCTGCACGGCAGGACCTAAGACCCCTGACACCTTGACCTGGGCCTGGCCAGCCCTGTCCTCTCCCATACTCTAATTTCCTTCCACACCAAACTACATTCTCTGCCCCAAGGGGGCACCTGCTCTACTGTGGGGGCCCGTGACACCTTACACTGAAACCATCTGCATGTCCCCACCAGATGTCGCATCCTGCCTAGCAGAGGTGGCCTCTCACCCGTCTCTACACCCAGCGGGCCCAGCACAGTGCCTCGTATGGAAAGGTGCTTGATAAATAGTCGTGGTTAAACTGCACGGCCAAGCGTGTAATTCCCTGCTCGTCCACCTAAAAAGTTGCTTCTGGTCCCTTTGGACCGCCCTCCAGGATGGGCGCGAGGGTTGCCTGGTGAGGGCTTCCTGGCCCCACCCACCCAGGCAGAGGCGGGATTCCCGCGACATTTCACATGCTTGTCTGTCAATGTCTGTCTCCCCTCAAGTAAGCGAACTCACGGAAGGCTGGCGTGTGACTTTCATCTCCTTTACCCCCAGCAAGAAATATGGTGTGTGGAAATGCGTAAAGACTCAAAAAACGTTTGTTATATGGATGACTCCGGGACCAAAAAAAAAAAACCAGTCTCTCAGATCCTTCCTGCTTCTGGCATACGCACCCCACGCCCCACCCACACACCTGCTGACGCCGGCAGTCACTTCCACGAGCGCGCGCTGCTCCAAACGCACGGCGAGACCGGCCCCCTGCGCGACCCGCGCCCGTCGTCCCTCCCCTCCCCTCGGTCTCCCTCTGTGTCCTCCTCTCTCCTGTTACATATGACATTTACCACCGTTTAAAAAACCTCTCTTCCCGTTACGTAGATACGACATTTACCACCATTGAGAAAGCCATATGCTTCCCTCTAACCAGTGCCGTCTTCCTCCTCTTCTCGACTGAGCCGCCGAAAGAAGCGACTACGCCTGCCATCCCCGCCGCCTCGCCATCCTGCCCTCCTCCCCGCCCAGCCCGCTGCCATCTGCCTTCTGCCCACACCGCCTCCCAGGGCTCCCGCGACTTCCTGGATGCGAAACCCGCCGCTCACCTTTCGGCTCGCCTCGTCCCTAACCCCCGCCCTGCGGGACTCTCCTCTTGCGGGCTAAGACGATGATCGGGCTCCCTGCCTGCTTCTCTCTCTCTGCGTCTCTCTGCCTCTGTCTCTGTCTCTCTCTCTCTCTCATCTTTCTATCTCTCTACCTCTAGCTCTATCTCTAGCTCTCGCTCTCTCCCTCTGCCTCTTCGAGGACCCCACTGTCTCCTCTTCTCGCCCGCGTACTCTCTCTGGGTGACCCCATTTACCCCCTCACTTCCAACTATCCCCTGTAGCTACTAACATCCAAATTTAAATGTCTAGCTCAGTTTTTTTTTTCTTCCAAGACATCTAGACTCATAGACCAAACCATCTGCTAGGCACTTCCCGTAGCTGCCCCACAGCATCCCGAACTCCGCACGCCGAGACGGAACGCACTCTCTCCTGCCCACAACGTGCTCTCGTCTCCTAGGCCTCACATGGTAAACGGTACCACCATCCGCCCCGTTGCCGGAGCCGGAAATCTGGGGATCCTCGTCTTCCCTCTGCACCGCCACGCCCCGCCCCCACCACCCCTACATCCAATAAGCCGCCAGGTCCCCAGAGTCTTCCCACACAGCTCTCAAAACTGTGGCCCTCGTTTCACACCCTCTGCTGCAGTTGGAGGCTCCAGGCTCTGTCCTGAGTTACCTGGAAGCCTGTTACCACTTTGATCTGCTTTCCCGTACTCAGGCCAGTTGTCCCCATGAAATGAGAAACGGTTCACATCACACTCCCGATTAATTCCTCACTTCCTCTTCGCTCCAGCATAAAATTCAAACTCTTCGGCATGATGTACAGAGCAGGCCCATCTGCCTGTACCGTCTTGGCTCCGGCCATTTATCCCCACTTTACTCTGCGGCCCCATCATAGTGACTTTCTGCCTGTCACAGGCTCTTCTTAGCCTATGAGTCTTTGCGTTTGTTGCTCCCTCTGCCCAGAGCACTTTTCAGTTCCTTCTCTGCTCTAAAATCTCCTACTCCTCCTTCAAGCCTCAGCCCAGGGGACCGTGCTCTTGACATCCTCCCCTAACTCCTCCATCACCAGCGGGGTGTGAGGCCCTAGTATAGCCTCTGCGCATATAGCGTGACGAATGTGTCTGTATCTTATTCAGACACGACCTGGCACATGGGGGTGTGCAACAGATTTGGCTGAGTGAATGGATGGATGGATGGACAAGGAAAAGGAAGAGGCAGGGGAAAGAGGACAAGAGAAGGCAGCTGGAAGGAAGGTTCAAAGAAGAAAGAGTCTCAAGAAGTAGGAGGCAGTCGGTCCCATCATGTGACCCTGAAGACCAGCTGACAACCACCTGCCGTGTGTAGTACCCCAACCAGAAAGAAGTCGCATTTCTGCACATCCAAGCGAGCCTCTCCTCTTTGTTACTTCTAGTCCCAGCTCCCAGCAAAGGGCTGTGCTCATCGGAGGCTAAGCCGTCCCGGAGTGAAAGGACAGGCAGGTAGGTGTCATAGCAGTGCCGCTTTGGGCCGGGCCCTTCAGTGGCCACCATCCTACCACTACCAGATTAATGAATGTGAGCCACAGGAGTAGGCAGCAAGTCATCCTGTGGGGAGGGACCCCGCTGGGAACTGATCCGAGCTCAGTGAACACTTCACAAACCAAATCGATAATCAAGTCCAAAGCCAACCAAGGCACAAACACTTGGCCGGGTAAAAGCCGTCAAATAAACTAAAACTAAAAACAGTCACATGGATACGCAAACAAAATACAACCAAACAAAAACCTAAGTGCAGACCACCTGTAAAGACATCTCTGAAGTGTCAGGAGATGAGTCCTCAGGTGAGAGCCACTACGCGCTGATGGCTGACTTAGAGGACAATAGGTCCTAACCAGGCCGAAGGACAAAGGGATCTAGGAAGGATGCCTCCAAGTCAAATACACTTAGAGAAGATTTTCGGCTCTGTCTGATTTGGGGGATAAATTATGGATAGTTACATAGAAAAGCAAACAAGTTTTTTTTTTAAAAGAGGCAATCATTAACTCCGGGGAAAACAAAAGCCTCTACAAGAAAGAGGCCAGCTGAGAAAAGTGCTTGGCTCAGCTTTAAGGAATATTGACATAGTTGTAATAATGCAAACACTGGCCGGTGATTTGACAAAAAGGATGTTTACTATATTGAGAGGGAAGGGGATAGGGAAATTCATTGCACAGCTGGTGAGTTGGTTTTTTTTTTTATATATATATAGTGGGAAGTCAAAAGAATCTGAGACAGAAATATCGAGAAATTGAGGTGCAAGTGTGTCATTTGTGAACGTGAGAGGTTAAATAAGTAGAAGAAACAGCAAAAAGAATTCAAAGTGTTTGCCCTTCGGGAATGTATCAGAAATGGAGAACGATGGATCCGGATGGAGTCTGCTGTTCTTCATCAGAAGCTTAATCCTACTATTTGACTTTTTGATTCTACACATATATTTTTTTTATATAAAAATAAAAAGAGTTTACTGTCCAAACAAATCCTTCCATGAGCTCGTACTGAAGATCAGCATGTATTACTATCTGGATCTCAAATTACAGAGGATGATATCATGTTAGAAGAAATTAACCAGGATGAGCACCCCAAGCCCACTAGGCAGCCTCTGTCCACTCGGGGCTCCAGTGCGGCCCTCCCACCCCACCACAGAAATGCATTAAGTGCTTGGTAAGCCATGTGCCCCTAGCTGGTTTTTGATGGAGCGCCAGCTCCGTGGCAAGGTACCAAAAACAGGGACAATGACAGTTTCAGACATGACAGCCCTTTATAGCCTCTCTCCTGTGTGCAGGATATAAGAGTCCATGAAAAAAAAAATCATCTGATTTCCGAAAGGCTCACGGAGGCCCATCAAATGGAATTACTGCCCCACACGTTTTTTGAGCACCTGCTAAGGGTTTAGGAGGTAGGAGCTTCTGAGTTCCCTCCCTCCGTGAGGACACCGTCAGAAGTTCAAGCACAGAACTGAGAAAGCGAGTTTTCTCCCCTTTTCTCTGATACGCTCTTTTCATTTATGGGATGGATGGATGGATGGATGGATGGATGGATGGATGGATGGATGGATGGGTGGATGGATGGATGGATGGATGGAGAGAAGGCGGCATGCACTTCTGTAGGAGGGTCACGTACAACATAATCCTCAGAAGCGCGGGTCCATTGTCAGCTGCCTGTTTTACCTTTTTGGTTTGTTTCTTTGCGCCATTGACCTCAGAACTATATATCAAGTGAGTCTTGACCATTTTCATGTAGTCTAACAGATATCTAATAGGGCTAAAAAGTGCTCGTTTTGGCAGACTCAATACGCATTCAATATCGCCATCGCCAAATCATTTTTAGAACTATTTGAAAATTCTCTTTGGAGTTCAAAGTGGAATGTTTAGACTAGACTCATGGTGCCAAATCATCATTTTTCAGGGATCAGTCTGGTTTTTAGAACCAGCCACATTCTAGAGAATAGTTTAAAACTTGTATATGCCATGTATGTGTAAAAAAGTTGCATGAACAAAAGTACTTTTAAAATTCTGTTCAAATGAGCTTATTATCGAAAGAATCCTGAAGTGTGCCCTTCTGCAATGCCCCTCAGTGATGCCAAGGCCCATCTCCCCTGTCACCTGCTCTGTCTGGTCAGGTTAGGACCCAGCAATGAGCTTGCCCACCTCTCCCAGGAGCAAAAACACTTCCTATGCCCTGAATCCCATTATTCAAAATGGTTCCGGGTTCCTGCAGGCTAGAAGCAAAACCCGGGAAACTGTCAAGCTTCACAACCCCAAATAAAAGTCTCTCGCCAGGGAGAAAGATTAAGTGATCTGAAGTGGCACAGGGACATTAGTTTGGGGCAGCAGCCACAGGGACAATCTGTCAGAGGAGAGATCAGCCTGCCGAAGGAGAGGGGTGTGGGGGAGAGGGCGGAGGAGAAGGAAGAGGGACAGGGAAGGACGCAAGAATGACTTGCCAGGTGTGGAAGCCTAGGGTCCCCCGTCCCCAGTCCAGCCATCTGCTCTGGGGCGGGTGGACAGACACTGCGAAGCCTGGAGACTGGCAGCTGAGCCTGCGAACAAAGCCAACGGGCTGGCTCCTTTGCAAGGGAGGAGAGAGAGGCCGCCACTCAACTCTCGCTTTGGAAAGTGGCCAAGTCCCATCGCCAGGGCCTCTCGGGACACAGGGCAGCTCCTCCTGGCTCTGAAGCCATGTCAGTGCTCACAGGTGTCCACGTGGCCACCTCTTACAGAGAGGAAGGGGACTCTGTCCTCTTTGCCTTCCAGAAATGTCTGCCCCACTCAGGGAGTGACAACCTCACCTGGACTTCAGCACACAGCCCAAGAACGGGCACCAAGCTCCCTGAGACAGCTCTTCAAGGCCCTTCTCCAAGTCCGTTTGGCCGTGAGAACTCCCCATGTAGAATGTGCAGCTGCCCTCAGCACCTCCTCATCTCAGCCCAGGCAAGGCGGCTGCCTCGCTCCCAGCAAGCCCACCCCGATCTCACAGAGGGGCCCTGGGGAAAGGAGACTGCCCTCGTCACTGATGCCAGAGGGGACACAGCCTGCTACAGAAGGAGAGATGGGGAGACCACCTCTTCCGGAAGACTCCAGGGTCTGCAGCAAACGGCTAGATCCCGGGCACTGTGATCGGTACGATTATGTCAGGGCTGCATCTCAGCCCTGGACTGGCGGGAGGGTGGGGAGGGAAGCAAGAGAGGAAAACAAAGGCTGAGGGATGGGCCGTTGGGCCCCATCCTGCAAGGCCATGTGCCCAATCTGGGCAGGGGCCTGATAGGGTGGTGCGTTCTGTGCGCTCGCCCCACCCTGAGGCCAGCAGGGGAACTGCAGCCTCTGTGGAAACAGGATTCAAATCTACCAAGGGCAGTTACGGGATCAACTCCAGGCAGAGTCCCTGGAGGACAGAGGCGCTTCCTTCAGCAGCGGGAATTCCTGACTCTAGGGGAGCCGGCTACACATTCTGCCATCAGCCGCCTGTTGGAGAGCAGCCCCTCCACGTGGAGACCCTCTCCTGCGGGCTGTGCCTCCCCCAACCTTCTTAAAATGTGACTATTCTGTGTCCCATTAAGGATGAACGATCATTTTTAGCACTAGAGCAGGAAGAAAAGGACAAGAAAAATGTCTAGAGCCAGAAGGAGTTGTCCACGGAGAAAGGATGCAGTAGGGTTCCTCGCCAAGGCCCCCCAGCTGCTGGTGACACATGGGCGCGCAGACCCTGGGAGGGGACGTGCTGGATCGAGGAGGGCGGCCCGGCGCCGTGATCCTCTAACGCTGGCCAGGATGAAACCTGGCTCTGCTGCTCCCTGCTCTAAATACAAACGAAACCACTGAGACAGACCGTCTTCTGGTTCTGGCCTGTTTGTGCAACAGCCACCCACCTCTCACATGCCCGTTCCTACAAGAGGCACTTGTCCAAGGACACCGAGGTCCTGCCCCCATCTCACCCTGATGTTCCACTATGAGACCAGGGCGCTTGCTACTCAACAGAGCTTCTCCTTATGAGAGGAACACTCTGGTTCCATCTGCCACAGGACAGAAGCACCCAGCCCCGAACTCTGCATACACCCTGCCCAGGGCTCCTTCTAACCTGCCTTGAATAGGATTCCTGGAATTATGGGATGCACCGTGACCCCACAATGGCCCTGGAGTAAAGAGATGGAGTCGCTTGTTGTCAGACCCGGGACAGACCTTTTACCTCTCAGATCCAAAGTCCCCCACCTTTAAAATGAGAAGGTTTAACTCTCAGTGATTCCCAGCTCTAGCTGACAGTGAAGTCATCTGGGGAGCTTTAAAAACTTGACCGGACCCATCCCAGGTCCATTACATCAGAACAGGTGAGGATGGACCAAAGCATCTTTAGTTGTTAAAACTCCCCAGGTGTTTCTGAAATGCAGCCGTGTTCTCTGAGACCTGTTTGACTTTTGTGAGTCTATAAATCCAACCCTACCGGCAGGTCCCTTTCCCAGGGTAAGGCCTGCCTGAGGAGCAGGCTAATTAGGCAATTCAGCATTGGGGGGCTGGGGGGGGGCAGACCACACAGCAGGAGAGCACCAGACACTTGTCACCCAGCTCAGTTTGGAAAGGGGAGTGAAAGGTGGTCTTAGGAGTCCTAATGCTTGTCAGGGCCTCGGAGAACTAGGAAGTAATCCAGAACTCATCAACGGACACCCCGAGGGATAAACTGAAGACAAAAGACTTAAAACAATGAAGGCTATTCATGGGTGGAAGAAACGGTGGCTTCTCCACCTCAGTCAGCCTCTGAGAGTGGTCAGGGAAAGGGAGAAGCCCCTTCCTCGATACGGGTTACTTTGTGAATTGTGCTTGGTACCTGGGGGAGCAGAGTAGTTAAACTCTGTCACTCAGTAGCTGTGTGACCTTGGGCCAGGTACTTAACCTCTCTGTGCCTCGGTTGCTTCGTTCACAAATGGAGACAGTAGTAATGGTGCCATGCTCCGCAGAGTTTCCGTGGCATTAAGTGAGCTCATATAAAGTGTCCTGGACAGTGCCTGGCACATGGTGAGCACTCAGTAAGTGTTAATAATTATTTGGGGGGGAGGTTCCCATGGCTGAATCAATTGAGGAAACACTGGGTTTAAGATAAAGAGGTTTCTTCACAGCAAGACTTTTCAAAATAACAATATTAGTCATCATTATGGTACGCACCTCAAAGGTTGAGAGGATCAAACGAGATGATGGATGGGCGAAACGCTCTGCTCCCCCATGAGCATGATGGATGCTTGGTAAACGTTACCTGTGAGCGTTACTGATGAGTGTGGTGGATCCAAGGGAAGGAGAGGGCGCGCAGCGTTCCCCAGACGCCGCCTCTTCCTCTACAGAGCATCTTGCAGAATCAGTGCTCTAGGAAGCACAGTCTGGGGGGGGGGAAAAAAATCACAGGTGAATGGCCACATGTTTTGCAACTCCCTTACCGAGGGACTGAAAAAGAGGACTTGGGCCACGGCAGCATTCTGGTCATCACGGAGAATGTACTGGTGGAGGAGAAGGGCTGGGCCGGGTGCTGGGAAGAGCTGGTGACGTCCTCCAGCCTCCACACACCACGGGGGCGGGGTAGTGTCCCTGTAGAAAGGGCACGTGTCTGCAGTCCCGAAGAGCTGGCTCAGTGCTTGGCTTTCCTGACTCTCTAGCTGGGCAGCCTTGGGGAAGTCGCTGGGCCTCTCTGAGCCTGGTTTCCTCACCTGTATAAGGATGGGGCAGGGCCATGAACCTGAGAAGCTGCAATCTCAATTTCGGTAAAATGCAGATGATTCGTGGGTGACAAGGGACAGAACAGCTGAAGAAGAAGTCCACGTCATATGACCGTGACTCTGGGACCTGCTGTTCCTCTGCACATCTGTACGCTCTCCACACCAGGAACACTGCTCTTTCCACGCCCGTGGAAATGGCAAACCACAGCCCCAACATTCCCGTGGAGACGACAAAAACCGTGTTGGCTGCTCGGCTCGGTACCCGCCACTCCCGACCGGGTCCAACCCTCCTCCAGGGCTCTCCTGCCCTCCTAGAGGCTGCGCTGCAAGGCTCACTTCCACTAAACTCACTGCAGGGTGACAACTTCCCCCGTCTAATTTATTAAGCCGCTAAGAGACATCGTGACCTCCGCGGGGCTGTGTATTCATGTCGGTGCGCCTAGGCTATGAACTTGTCACCGAAAGAGTGAACTGAGCAGCATCTCCCCGTGTTCCAGGCTGAGCACCGGCCTGGCCCTTTGTCCTGCTCCTGTTCTTAATTTCCTGCTGTCTATTGTCTCTCTGATAACCGCTGAAAGAGGGAAGGGTATTATTTAATTGCTTTAAAGATATTGGACAAGCCATTACGGAGGTTATCTGCTTCCCAACCCCTCGATTTTTCTGGCTCAAGGTTTGGTTACTTAGTTACTAACCGAGCTGACAGGAAGGAGAGGTACTAGCCCTGATGCGACAGTGTAGTGTGGCTTCATTCAGCAGATGGAGGAGAAAGTCAAAGGAATAGCCATTAGGAGTCAGACAGGGACCTGGAACCTGCTCAGTACCGGTGGCAGCAAAGGGAAACGATTCTTTTGAGACATTCAGAGTGGGAGGAGGAAGCCTAAATCAGCAATTGTTCTAGGGTACACATTCTCTGCCGCCGAGGCCAGCGTGGTTCAGACCCCTTTCACCCAGCCCTGCAGTAGAGACCGGCGTGCCTAGATGGGGTCATCCACCTTGACCTATGGGGAGAGCGAGAGGGACGACGTCACATGTGAAGCGGCGGGGGGACTTCACTGTACCAGATCATCAGGTCACCTGATGGCCGTGTCTCCTCAGGGACCTCCTCCAGCTCCCTCGTCCTTGGAATGAATGTTCCACCCACTGTTCCCACAGTAGGAGCCACTTCAAGGATGCAGCCTTGGGAGGGCGATGTGTAGTTCAGGCCACCTGGACGGTAGACGTGGCTGACCCGTGGTAAGGCCTCCATGTAACATAAACGTTGAAATGCTGACGGGAGGGCGTGGAGATCTGCTTGTCTCGCGGTGCTCCAAAGAAGCCTCCTGCATAGGTTCCCGTGCGTGTTGGAACCGTCGCCGACCAATCTGGAGGAGCCTGCCTCTCTCTTCAGTCCCTCTGCCCTCCATGCATGGCGGGAGGTAGGAAGTAGTTTTGAATCTCACCTGGGGGGCTCCGGAGGTTAGGAACCAACAAGCATGCAGAAGGTGCCAACTCATTATGCAAGCTGCCTTGAAAAAGGTAGTCAGCTGGTCCTCCAGAAGCAGTCATAGTAAAACTAAATATATACACATGATGCGTTGTCCCGTCAGGGTCACCGCAGGGGGTGAGGGACACTGAGAGTCAGTGGTTCGTTTCTCATACGGATAACACGAAGGAATTCGAGGGTGGGGCGGGCACTTCCTGGAGCTTCCTTTGCCTCCTCTTTCCCGGAAACCAGTTGAATCATTGGTTTTAACGCCACTGGGAGCGGGTGATGTGGCAGCCGTGTCCCTGACCAAGTGGGGTCCTCTTGCACCTAATTCCGCTCTGCCTTCCCCTCTTCCAGCTAACAGGGGGCAGGGCATGCCCCTGCCGGGGAGCTTCCGGCGCCAGCCCCTCCACCCTGCGCACCTGCCTCTGAAGAGAAGCTGGCCCCCCGCCGGGCCGGGCCATGACACACCCACTGGCTCAGCGTCCATGGAGCTCCCCAGACTCCAGGATGGCAGATTCGAGCCCCATCATGACTTCAGAGACGGATCCAACAGAAACCCCTGACTTCTACCCTCACAGGAGGTGCCCCGAGATGCAGCGGGTACCCTGAGAGGCAGTGTGGCCCGGCTAGCTGATTGCTACCCTACCTTAGCCCATGGTTCCATTCCCCGGTCACTCGTCCATCTCTACGGCTCACTCTACCTGCTGAACGGCCTGTGACTTTAACTTTCCACTGGCGAACCCGGAAATCAGATATTAGAATGGACGAAGGCAGCTGAGCCCAGGGAGAAAACTGTAGTTGGCGTCTGCTTTGTGTGTCCCATTCTGTGAAATAGTACTGGGGATAGTGTGTGTGTGTGTGTGTGTGTGTGTGTGTGTGTGTACGTGGAGAAGGATAAGGGAGAAGAGGTTGCAGAATTGATTATGACTTATTAAACTACTGGAACGCAGGCTGAATCATCACTCAAAAAATAAGCAGCTGCGACCTGAGGCGGCGTGCCCCCACCTCTTGCATGCTCCCCTCCCCTTCGCTCCCACCCCCCCCCCCAGCACGGCAGGAAGGGGGAGGGGCTGCGCTGGCTTGGGCCCACAGGGGCCATCGGGCAGCTTAAGGAAGGGCCACTGCGCCTCCAAGCTGCGGACAGCTGGGCTGAGCTGCTCGGCGCTGAGCCTCTGTCTGTCTGCTCCTTGAACTGAATTTTGGAACCCAAGTGCAGGCGCACACGGTGTGCTGAGGGACGTTGGTGACTACCCGGAGCAGGGTGCCCCCCACGCATTTTCTCCTTGCCTTTCCCCTGGCCCCGCGCCCAGGGATGACCCACAGTAGACAGCTCTGTAAACTCGTCTGACTGAGATGCCAGAGGTTCCCCCCAAAAAACAACTGTGGATCACCCCTCCCTCCGCCACCACTCCGGCTGCCTGGAATACGCTGGGCGAAAAAGAACCAATTCCGTGAATCAGGAGGCAAGCGGCGTGGGTGCCGCCCCAAGCCTGGGGGCGGCTTACTGAAGTCGCTGGACCCCTCGCTCCCCCGCGCGCGGGTCCCCCCTCCACACGCCCGTGAGCTTCGCCCGCGGCCACCGGCGCCAGCCTCCACCCCGCTCACCCCCGTCCTCCCACAGGACGCGGCGGGCGGAGCGAGGCTGCCATGACGTAACCGAGGGGGGGCGTGGGGAAAGGTGCCGAAGGGCCCGCGCTCCACCGGGCCAGTCCGGGCGGCGCAGCCACCAGCCGCGCGCACCCGGCGCCTCCGCGCGCGGCTCGGCGCCCGGGGTCTGCGGACGCGGCGGGCTCTCGCCGGCGCAAGGAGCGAGCGGGGGGCGGCAGGAGCGGGCGCCCCTCGCCCCGCGCCCGCCAAGCGGCTGCGCGCCGGGCGCCCGGCTGCGCTGGGGGCAGCCGCTGGGTGCCGACGAGCTGAGCTAGCAGATTGCACGGAAAAGCAAAGGTGAGGGGTGAGTGTGTGCGTGTGTGTGAGTGTGAGTGTGTGTGTGTAAGAGAGCGAGAACCAGTCGCGCACTTGGGCACCTGGCTGCATCTGCGGCGCACGGCGATGTCCCAGCGCGCGGTTCTCCGCCCTCGCGCCGTTTGGGGGTGATTTGGACGGGAACGAATGACTGCGGGTGTCCCGGCGCGAGTCGCGGACTGTCGCTCGCGTGCGCTGGAACCGACGGGTCCGGACGCACGGCCGCAGGTCAGTGTGCATAGCGCGCGCCCTTGTCCGGTCCTCGTCCCCCCGCCGAGCGTCCAGGTGGCAGCTGCGACAGGGACAACTTCTCTCCCAGCCGCCTGTAAAGGGGCCGGACGCGAGGAGCGCGAGGCCGGCGAGGGGCCGCGGCCCGGGGCCCTGCGGGCGCGCGCCCCGTGCGCCCGGCTCCGAGGGGCAGGCGGCGGAGCGGAGACAGGAGACGGGAGGGGCTTCTCTCCGCTCCTCCCCGCCCGGCCTGGGAGACGCGGCCCGGACGGTCTGAGGGTCCGAGTCCCCGCCGCCCGGGCGGGGAGGACAGTTTGCCGAGGTCCGGAGAGAGACCGCGCAGCGCCTGGCGTCCTGGAGCCGCCAGTCAAGTCCCGGAGCGGCTGCCCCCACTCTCAGCAGCCTCCGACGCCTCGCCCCTCCTTTGTGTTTAGAGACGGGGGTCCTGGCATGACCGTCTTCGACCTCCCCCTCGTCCTCCTGGAAATTGCAGGGGATTCCTTCGGAAACCCTTGGGGCTGAGGGTCAGTGAGTTAGAGGGCCGGAGGGAGGTTTTCCCGTGCCAGGGCTGGGAACCAGCTGGGCGGTCCCGAGTCTCACCTCTCCCCTGCCCTTGGCCAGCGCCTCCCAGGCGCTCTAGCGCCCGCAGAGGCCCGCACCAGTCTCTCCCTGCCCGTAGGGCTCACGCTTCAGCCACCCCAGATCCACTCGGGTTTAGCAAACCCTGAGAGAACAGGGGGTGGGGGCTGAATAGGAGAACGATATTGGAGAGAAAGGGAAAACGGAAGCGCAGTAGGATTTAGCATCACCCCCGATGCTTGGGCTCCAACCTGACGCTCAGTTCTGAGGCTGGTAACCACCGCCCCTCTGGGAAGGGCTGGGGATAGTGAGCCCATTCTCACCCTCCTCTCCAACAGAGCTGGGACCCGGTGTCAGAGGAAACCAACGGCCAGCCATTTCCACTGCCTAACAGTTCTTAGGCTGGAAAAATTAAGAAGCACAAAACCAAACTCCCTATGCATTCAATTTAACCACAATTCAACAATATTGACTGCCCAGCATCGAACTCCAACTTCGATGAAGGCTGAATGAAGCAGAAGTCGCCCAGAGACCTGAGGCGGCTGACTTTATTGTTGATGAAATAAGACCCACTGTGATTAAATTCATGTCTTCCTTGGAGAAGACTTCCCGATCCAGACTGGCTTTCCAGATGACCACCCCGCCACCTTCACCAAGCTCTGAACCCCGCCCATTGTTGCCTCTCTCCAAAGTGGAGAAATGCTACTTGCCAGCCTATTTTGGGGAAAAAAAAAAAAAAAAAAAAAAAAAAAAAAAACGATCCCATGCAGTTCCAACGTATTGAGATTCCAGCCAAAAAAGCAGAATTAAGGCTAGTGGTCAGCATTCAACCCTCCCTCACACGCCTGCACCACCATCATCCCTATACCAAAAGCACCAGACAGGGCTTCTGCGGCCCAGGGGTCTTCGGTCTAATCCAGACATTGGACTGTGACATTGCATATTACACAGCCGAGACCCTGCAAATGCTAGTGACTAATCACACTCTAATGCAGGCGGCTTAAATAGGATTCTGGGTCTGCAGAATTAAAGTAATTGATGAGACGGTTAGAAACGACAGCGGAAACAACTCAAGTTAATCTAGGGATATGAAAAAAAAAAAAAAGGTTTCTTTATAGCTCCTGCTTTTTAATAGCTGCCAGTTTATGCTTTTTAGCCAATGCAGATATTAAATCCCAGGTCCCCCAAAGTGCTTTGCAGAAAGGTCAGCCACGAAGCCCAGACTCCACTTCACAGATATTTGTGTGGTGGGGTGAGTAGCGCAGCAAGAACCCGCAATGCTCCTGGCAGTGCAAAATGAATCAGAGGCGAAGGTGGCCAAGGGTGCTCAAGAACTCGTGGCTGGCCGAGTCCCCTTTCGGTCATCAGGAGCGTCTCCAAGCCCGAAGGAGCAATCTCCAGTCTTCACTCAGGCACCAGTCTTCACTCAGGGGACATGTGTCTGCTAAGTGATTTATTCCCGCTGCGTGCGGAACACACCACCCCTTTACCACCTTCCCTCCTCCTGGAATGACCTCCTTGCTTCGCTCTTGACATAGGCAAGACCCGGCTCAAGCATTCCTCTTATGAAGCCTCCTGGGAATCCCCCAGGAGGGAAAGGCATTCTGAAGTCCTTTGTTCGCACCTCGATGCAATTTGTACCCTAGCTGAGCCGGCTTCCTGGCCAGTCTCCCCTGCTGAATTGTCATGTCCTAGCGGGCGCCAGCCCTGTCTGGTCCACTCCTGTATCCCTGGTGTCCAGAATAGAGAAGTCCACAGTGATGGTTTTTGAATGGCTGTAGGTAAATAATTTAAGTATGTGATAAGCTACTGCTTTATATCTTAAGCCAAGCCAGTAGTGTGACCATTAGTTTCTCAGCAAGGAGGGAAAACAGGAGTCAGCCGCTTCGAAGCAAAGCCCCATTATCAGCTGCTCGTTTTCCAGTCCACTGAGCAGCCGACGTGATGCTGTGAAGAGCGCAGAAGCTGTGGGTGTCCCGTGTTCAAATCCCAGCGCTGCCAATTATGTACAGGGGATGGGAGCAAGCTGCTTGAACTCCCCAAGCCTCGGTTTCCTCATCTGTAAAATGGAGACAAGTGTCCCCACCTCACAGGGTAGCTGGGAAGGTCAAGGGGACAGTGAGTGTGAATGCGCTACATCAGTGTCTGGAACCTTCTGTTCACTCCCGTGAATGAGCCTGGCTCTTGCTTTAGTCCTGAGTCAGAGGATCGCAGGCAGAGTCTCTGGGGTGGCAGAAGACACACCTTGAGAAGCAGCATCGTGCTGAGGGACTTTAGGACAGGGCTCCAAGGGACTAAGGAGGTCAAGCATAGGGTCCTGGAGAAACGAAAATAAACTAATGCATACGTTTTAAAAAAATGAAAGCGAGCCAGGTTTTTAAAAATACGTAGCACTACATGAGTGCATTACGTAGGCAGATTTCGGTAACAGAGAGAAACGAGATGGTGGAGGAAAAGCAGGGGTAGGGTCACACACACTGAGCTCCGGTTCTGAGCCCTGCACAACGTAGGGCGTTTCCACATGGCACCCCCGTTTTCACAACTGGGGGTGCAGGGCACGAGGTCACACGGGCTCCGTAGTGGAATCCCTGTCTGTTCTACCGCTAAAACCCGGGTATTGAGTTTTCAGAATGGAAAAGCTCCAAAGTCAGCGGATCGGCATAGATTTCCTCATGAGGTCAGGCCAAGAACATTAGTGCCAGACGCCTCCGAGGTCAGAGGCTGGGCTTCTCCCGGCTCTGCCTTTTTACAGTTTGGACAGTGAACTTCTTAGGGATCAAAGCACTTTTTTTTTTTTTTTTTTTTTTGCAGCTAGTGCATCTCCCACGTGTGTGTCACCAAAGATGACAAGACAAACTATGGTAGCTTAACCCAGACCCTTCTCCACTATTGGAAAAACAACTCAAAGATTCTGCACACTGATGAGAATGGGCTGGTAGCTCTATGTTGATGGAGAAAGATACACTTTTCAGCGGAAGATTATGTCTGAGAGGGTAAACCAGAAACACGGAAAGCTGGTGGGAGCTTAAGCAGCCTCTGACTGATGGCCAATCTTCCCTTTTCCTTGCAGATGACACAGTGGATCCTTTGCCTCCAGGACCCATTAAGGTGAGAATAAGATCCATAGCCTAAGACTACAAAGCAGCCATGGATGTGGCGTATGACCTATTCAATGGGAGCCAAGCATTGCTTTCCTCTCCATTTGACCTCAATGGCTCCGGGGCGGCAGCCAACAGCTCAAACCAGACAGAGCCATACTATGACCTGACCAGCAACGCAGTCCTCACGTTCATATACTTCGTGGTCTGCATCATCGGGCTGTGTGGCAACACGCTTGTCATTTACGTCATCCTCCGCTATGCCAAGATGAAGACCATCACCAACATCTACATCCTCAACCTGGCCATAGCAGACGAGCTCTTCATGCTGGGTCTGCCCTTCTTGGCCATGCAGGTGGCTCTGGTCCACTGGCCCTTCGGCAAGGCCATTTGCCGGGTGGTCATGACTGTGGATGGCATCAATCAGTTCACCAGCATTTTCTGCTTGACAGTCATGAGCATTGACCGATACCTGGCTGTGGTCCACCCCATCAAGTCGGCCAAGTGGAGGAGACCCCGGACGGCCAAGATGATCAACGTGGCTGTGTGGGGACTCTCTCTGCTGGTCATCCTGCCTATCATGATATACGCTGGGCTTCGGAGCAACCAGTGGGGGAGAAGCAGCTGCACCATTAACTGGCCAGGCGAATCTGGGGCATGGTACACAGGCTTCATTATCTACGCCTTCATCTTGGGCTTCCTGGTACCCCTCACCATCATTTGTCTTTGCTACCTGTTCATTATCATCAAGGTGAAGTCCTCTGGGATCCGAGTGGGTTCCTCCAAGAGGAAAAAGTCCGAGAAGAAGGTCACCCGGATGGTGTCCATCGTGGTGGCTGTCTTCATTTTCTGCTGGCTCCCCTTCTACATATTCAACGTCTCCTCAGTCTCCGTGGCCATCAGTCCCACCCCGGCCCTGAAAGGCATGTTTGACTTCGTGGTGGTCCTCACCTATGCCAACAGCTGTGCCAACCCCATCCTGTATGCCTTCTTGTCTGACAACTTCAAGAAGAGCTTCCAGAATGTCCTCTGCTTGGTCAAGGTGAGCGGCACGGACGACGGGGAACGGAGCGACAGTAAGCAGGACAAATCCCGACTGAACGAGACCACAGAGACCCAGAGAACCCTCCTCAATGGAGACCTCCAGACCAGTATCTGAACTGCCCGAAAAACAGACGATTGAATCGAACACGCTCCGCCCACTGGCGGCGTGCACCCTACCCCCACCCGCTCTCCTTCTCCCGCCCATCACACCTGGCTTCTAGAATACGAATCTGTGCAGCATGGGTCCAGTCAGAGAACAGCGTCTGAGTCGGCTTGTCTGAGCGCATGACAGGCATCGAACTGATTTACTCTCCTTTACAGTGAACATTTAAATGCAGCCAGATAATTCACAGTCTGGAAAAGGGGCGACCATGCCTGGGTATGACCCTTTGAGATGCTGAAGTCTGACAAAGATAGAAAATGGTATCTGTCTGTCTGTGTGTTTAAAACCCCATATGCATCTTGTGTTCTTACGTTTATACTTATAAATGCCTAGGTAGCCCCTGTACAGTCATTATCTACATTTCCTGTGTTCAGATCCGAGTGTGCATAGTGCAGGTAGATGTTAATTACTATACGGTACCCCCAGAAATGGACTATCCACGAAACCAATAAAAGTTTAAGCTTCAGGGGTCTTGCTTGCTTGGGCAGTATGTTCACGTGGCCATATGTTTCTATAAAACATTATAAAAGGAAGATATTTTTTGTATTCCTTTCCTTAAAGGGTGCTCCTTCCATTGTACGAGCATCCAGCCTCCCCCAGACAGCCTCCACCGCTAGGCGTTTGCTTCATTTATTTCAGACAAGCCACATCAAAGTAAGAAGGGGAAGAGAAAAGGTATTTGAGGACCCAGAACATAAATTCATGTGTTTCCTCTTCTTATATATAATCAAAGCATTATTCATTTACCCAAAAAGACTTAAATGGTTATGGTCATCAATCATTGTATTTATCAGGACAAGGCTGGCTTTGTTATAAGATTGCATTTTTTCTTCTTAAATTGCTTTAATTTTTCTTAAGGAGCCAAGTTAAATGAGGGAGGATTAGAAATCACTAACACGAAAGGCAAAAAAAAAAAAAAAACAGACTATAATTCTTGTAGGGAAACAATTTTATTCTCCCCATCGTGAAAATAAATGAACAAGAATGAAGCAAAATTACATCTTGATTAAAAGCCATGCAAATTATTTTTATTTTTTTTAATGCCAGACGTGGCTTCCCCATGGAAATGTAATGCAGCAATTCCTAAAAGGGGTTTTTTAAGGACTCAATATGACGCTGGGCACTATGAACACCACGATGCACGCTAAAGACCTGAAGACGTTATTCCCAGAACATAAGCACACGCGCCAGCCACTAAACACAGAGCAACGCAGGGCATACGGGTGTGCGTGCACCCTGTCACAGGCATGGCCGTGCCACCCTCCTCACCCACTACACACCCATTAAGCGTCTGACTTCCAAGGCCACAGACTCAGCTGTTCCTCAAGCGCTGGAAATTGCAGACGGGCTCATGTCCAAGCGATAAGAAATGAGACGCCGCCCATTTCATTGACTGACCGCGGTGTCCGGGGCACAGAGAAGGCTACACTCGGGAGTGGGTCGGGATGCCATCGTCTCTGGATTCATGTGAAAACCTCCCTCTTGGTGTCGCGCATACAGATTTTACCCCGTTTGACAATGAACTTGCCTCCTCTGGCTCCCTACACTCGGGCCCTTTGTGAGAAGGACAAAGCACTCGATCTGTGACTCTCGCTGTTAGCGCGCCGCCTTTGTCCTAACTGTCTACGTCGTCCATGCCGCCTCGTTGCTAAAAGCACTTACCGTGGCCCAGAAAAGTGTGTTCGATAAGATTTATGATAGATAAATAAATCGTGTGAAAATAGAAAGAGGTACAATTATAAGGCGAGACCACAGGGGACATCGTCACACAAACATGCGTGCAGGAAAATCCCACGCCATCGCTAAAGAAGAGTCAGCTACAAGTTCAGTTAGCCCGCAACTGGCGGAGAGTGACTCCTCTCTCCCTCCACCTTCATAAAAACAAGCAACGACTTGGAATGAAATGCTCTGAACCCCACTTTACCATTATTATAATATGAGACGTTACAGGATCTCTGAATAAATGCCGATTTTTACTTAGGGAAGCGATTCCGAGGGACTGAGAATTGGTAATAATAATACTAATACTAATAATAATAATAACAATTTCAAAACGGACAGAGTAACTCTATGACACTCCTGGCCCTGTGATCAGAGAGACAGTCTCCGAGGAAGCCAGGGTCCAGAGGGCCGTCCCAGGTCTCAAAATGAAACGTAGCCCCAGGATGTGGTGAGTACTCACCAGCAGGCAAGTTCTAGGGCTAAAAGACAGGGCCTTGAAGACTGAGGCTCTAATTCCACAGCTTCTACTACCTGAAGAGGTATCCCCTACTTCTCGAAATATCTCTTTCCCATGACATCCTCTCCGGTTGTTTTCTTTTTAATCCAGAAGAGGGAATAGACATTTGAAATTAAATGCTAACATATTCTTAATTCCAAAATTTAATCTTGGCCTCCACTCAGCAGTTAATTAGGAAGATGAATCTGCCAGACGCTGGAACAGAATAGCAGGACAGCCGAGCACGGGGACTCTGCGGGTTACCGCTCACCGTCCACCGGCGTGGGCAGCGAAGGGCCGACGGAGCGGAAGTGCAGGCCGCGGAAAGGCATCGCGCGAGAGAACCCGGCACTGAGGCCCGCGAGGGATGCTGTCAGCGTGCGTTTGTTTCGGCAACACACACAGGGCTCGGCGATACGGGGCACGGGCTCGCAGCTCCGGCGGGGTTCATGCCATCGCTCGGGACAGCCTAGGAACACACGAGGAGGAGAACGCGGGATGGGGGAAGGACACTGCAGCTCCTGCCTCTGCCTGTTCTTACAAAGAGGGAGAAAAGCGAGAAGGCGGAGGAGTCACTCTCTGTCCGCTGCGGCTGCTGACGGCCCTGCGCCGACCTTTCCTTCACGTCGGAGGGGAATTTTACCGCGCGGATTTCTGTGTGACAACGTCTACGGTCTCATCCCATAATTGCGCCCCTTTTTATTTGTGCGTGGATTCGTGTGTCTGTCATGAACGGACTGCAGAGGAGAAAATGTGAACTGGTAGACGGGGACTTAGAGCTGGCAGCGGACGGGGGTGTGTCTGCTTCCACAAATTCAGCCTCTTCTCCACGACCGAATACGACTGTGGCCTGCTGAAGCGCTCGGCCCCAGCCGCCCTAGACGGGAGCGCCGGGCTGGGGAGGTGCACGGTCTGGTCATCGAGAGAGGCAGGAAGCAAATGGCTGTCGGCTGTGCTTCGTCAGCTCCGAATGCGACTGTTCCATCAAGACGGTAAAGTCATGGTGGGAGGCAGAAGGGAACCTCGGCCTTGTGAAGAAGATGACAGGAGCATAAATCGAGTTCACCCATATGGTTGGGAAGATCTGAATAGGGTTTCCGAGCCATGTATCATCATAAGAGTCAGGACAGCTGGCCAGCTAAGCAGCTGACTTCGCGTCGATCACTTGTCTAATCCACATTTTTGCCAGATGCAAAAACACTGAATTCCCTACCTAATGTTCTGTCAGAGGAAACCTTTACCTAAGTGGTTGTTTTGCCTCTAATAAGTAAATTTCTGGGAACATTCCCATAGGCAGAGTCTCTAATTTTATTTTCCAGCAGCTCATCTAGAAAGTAGGCACGAGGGACTGTATTCTACTTAAAGCCGAAAAGCTTTTGCAGCTCTCTTATCTGAGTTGGCAGACCATTAGGGCTGAGAACAACAGCTCAAGGACAAGCTTTCACACCTCCCAGCCCCACCGCCCCTCGCCACGACTGCCCGCCCCTTCCTTTAACTCGGCAGTGATCAAACAATGGCGGTTCATCCAGTTCTCTACTTTAGAAAACCGTGTCAGGTTTTATGTATCTGGCCTATGCTTAAAACCAGAGCTAAATATTAACCAAGACTCAGCCGGGCCAAACATAAAACATCACTGGCTCTCCCAAGATTAAAAGGGAGTATAACATCACTAAACGACATGGCCGGGCTTATCGCAAGGCTCGGTGAACGTCTGCCTCCTGTTGGACAAAGACGTCAAACCGGAGAGAGCCGATGGCGCAGGCAGTCAGCTGCAGGTGGGCGGGCAGAGGGGGGCTGGTGCGGAGAAGGGGAGACGCTTCATTGTTTTCAGCTCTTCTTTCCTGACAAAGGCCAGAGGAGACCAGGGGGAGGAAAAGCCCTTTTTGCCAGGATGCGGGCGTCTGGTCGGGAGAGGCGGCTCACTTCCCATCCCGATCCTGGTAGGTAGGACTGGAGGCAGGAAAGGGGTGTGCTGGTTAGAGATAAAGCCGCCCCCCCTTTTGAGAAAAGCCCATGGGGGAACACGATGCAAGGCCCCCTCAAGGAGAAATCGGAAACGGCTTCCCACGCGCGGCCCACTCCAGGTACTCAGCGCCTGGGGCCTCCGATCGCTTAAGCCGTGGAGACGGTCTCTTTGCAGCAACAGTCACCAAAGAGAGAGAGGAGGTGGGCTACAGCCCGCAGTCCACCCCATGAGACCCCGCGACAGGAGACGCAGGTGTCCCGGGTCCTTACAAAGAACAGACTACCAAGGGGCCAGTGTGGCAGCCCTGAGGGAAACGGCTGGTCCCCGAAGAGGAAGGCACGTGGTCAGCTCTCCGGGACCGCCTGTCAGCCCGCCAGGTCCTGCCAAGGAGCGGGTGCTCCCCTGACCCGCGGATGGCTGCGGCGTCGGTTCCCATGAGGGTCCCGTCCCCAGGCGAGGGCGTGTGGTCGTCACTGAGTGTGCCGAAATTTTTTCTCATGGGTATTATTTTTTAACAAGAAACCCGAATGGTTCTCGTATAACATCAGCATGGCTTGGCTGTTTTCCTAACGTTAACCAGCACCTCACTTCTCGGGAGAACCGGAGGGTGTCCGAAGGCAATCAGGTTCTCAGCGTCCACTGCAGTCGCTGCTCTCAAACATACGTACGATGTGATGCGTTGCACACGTGTGATGCAACAGAGCACATGCGTGGCACACACACACGTGTGAGGCACTGGGAAGACCCCGCTCACGTGTGTGACGTGCATGCACGCACACACACAGCAGACTTTTTATGTTGCCCAGGAAAGACTTCCTCCAATGCAGAGATTCGTCAAGGCTCTCAGAGGAGGGAGCTAATTATAGCCTGGCTAACGCACCTGAAGTCCAGGGACACTAAGTCACGTGCTTCTAGATGGGGGCGGGGGACCTTGTGCATGAGCTGATTTCTCACCCAGAGGATCCACACCGCATCAGGACTGCACGCCTACCCCCAGCCAGCTGTCCCTGCAATAACAGGATGCCTCCTTTTAAAAAAAAATAAATAAAGAGAGAGAGAGAGAGAGTGCCTGCTGGCAAAAGGGTGTATAACTGGTTTACTACAAAGTATCCCTATTAGCCAACCAACTGAAAGCATGCATTTTGCTAACAGCAATATTTTTGATCTTTTGACGTAGGAAAAGCGATACAATTTCTTTGCAGAAAAATCACTCCAGGTAATTTTCAAATTGATTCTCATCAAGGACAGAGTTTTAACAGACAGACATTTCCCCCCCACACACCCCCACCCCAAGCTTCCCAATACAAATCGGGAGGCTGAACATTTGGGGTGGGGAAAGCCGAGACGCTCCACCGCCAAGAACATGAACTGCGGATCTGTTCCTCGGCCGGAAGCGGACCTCCGGGAGGGGCTCCGTGACATTACGGAGGTCCCGCCCCTGTCCCCCCTCCCACTCCGGCCCCTCGCCATGGCTCGGATACCCTCGTCGGCGCCCTGCGCTTGCTGAGTGCCTGTCAGCACGGCATGCGGGAGCGAGCGCTGCCGTATCTTCCCCTGATGCACACGAGCCCGATGGCCAGGATTCGCGCTCGAGATCAATTAAAGTCGGCTCAGGCCCAGCTGTGCCGCCCACCCCGCGTGCAGGCGCTCCCGGAGCAGAGGCTCCGTCCAACGGGACGAAGACTCGCCTCGTTTGGCTTCAGCTTCACGCGTTTCGGCAGAGGACGACAGTCTCCTCCAAACCGCCAGGTAGCTGGGCGCTGTTCCGTTTCCTGTAGACTTGCCCCGGGAGGTGAGAGACCGCGATTCTTTCACTTTGCTTCTCTGCACCTCCGCACGACCACGATTTGCCACCTCCTGGCTACAAGGGCTTAGGGACCGTAAGGTGGCGGAATCACATCCTCAGCCACATGGCGAGTGGCCTCCGCTAGGGGCCGTCTTGGCAGCCAAGGAAACCCATTCCTCCTAGATCTCACACGGAACATTTCCAGTCCAGCTGGGCAGCCATCGGCAACGTGTTTCTGGGCTACTGGGCCAACGTGGAAATGGGTATTTGGAGGGCTTGGTTTTTCGAGGATCCCTGCCCCAGGACCGATGGAATGAACCCCAACTGCTCGAGAAGAAGCGAAGCGAGGCACTGAGGTGGCAGTCCCATCGGCAGGAATGCAGTCGGCTTCACCTTAACGAGTGCCCAGGTCAGCAGAGGCCCAGGCTCTGTGGCAGAGTCGGGGCAGGGAGTCCCACTTTTTCTGAAACTGAACCTGTCAAGGGTTCGCTTCTTTTATCTATCCCCTCGACCCATCTTTCAAAACAGGTTCTCTCGCATTTACGGTTAAAATTTGAAATTTTAAAAATGCCTTCTCTTTTTGAGAATTCCACAATGCCCACCTTTAAACGACAGAGGCACTTAGTTTTCATAAAATGGGATTGGGAAGCGATTCTGAAAGGCACAATCAGCAGAGGCTTTTCATCCTACAGGTGGACGATCCCGGGCCAGGCCTCATTCCTTCTCTCCATCTCCCCACCCTCTGGGTCACCGCACGGCCTCGGGCAATTTACTACGCAGCTGAGCAGGAGGAAAAGGCCCCCAGTTACAACAGCCAGCTGATAAACACTGCTTTCCTATCCTGCTACAGGAGGCGAGAAGCTGCCCCAGCCTCACGACAAAGCGCTACGAGCAGGTGCCCTGCTCACACCATCCCGAGCAGGCGCCCAGCTCACACCATCCCGAGCAGGCACCTAGCTCACACCATCCGATGGTGAACAAAAGCAACAGCGGACAATCCGACTCCCCAGATTCCTTCAAAAGCCCTTTCCCCAGAAAAAGCCTCCCTCCGAGTTTCCAACGGGCTGAGGACCATCTCAACAGGAAAGACAAGAGTGCGAAGTGCACAGAGCTGACTTCAGAACGTGTCTGAAGACAGCTGAACACACACGATGCGTTTTTCCTGAAGCAGACTCTCCTTATTTCATAACCTATCCGTCACTCTCTGGCTGTCACTCCCCAGTAAACAACAGCGAGTCTTTACAGTCGATCAATCATTACCAAGAGAGATGGAAAACTCTTCGCACACACGCCCCCATGTGGCACGTCACCAGTCTTGTTTTTCAGGTGGTGCCTACACGGTCATCATCAGTTATGGTCCGTCCTCGCCCCTCCCTTTCTGAAGGTGGCCCTCATGAAGCGCGAGGCTTCGGGCTCCCTCCCACCTCTGAAGGCTTAATGAAGTCTTCTTCTCCTGCGCTCTGTGGGTACCAGGAAGCCTGGGACATCCATGAAAAAAAAAGCCTTCAGCAGCTCCAAGTGCAAACGAGTTTCAATTATGTGATATGATTAATGGTTTTACTATGTCAGGAACAGGTGTGCACATAAGCTAGATATTTTTATTATTTTTATAGTATTTTGAACGTGGTTACTGTTGTTAACATGTTATTCCTGCATGTCCAGTATTTAGAAAAAAATATAGCTAAAACTGTTTTTGCTTTCAAACGAGCCACAATTGCCTTTGTGATGATGTATGTTTCCTGTAGGGGAAAATGTATCTCTATCTTTGCCGTCATAATTGATTGTATATCCTGGAAAGCAAGAAGCAAACGTTTCTTTTTAGTGACTTTATTATTATTTTTTGTTTGCAAGTGTCCTGTTTTATAAACTACCTTCACATGAAATCGTACTTTCCATGCAAGGGACTCAGACTGAAGGTGTGTTCACTAGGCCGGCTATGTGAACTAACCTCTGTCTCCACCCTGAAAAAGAACCCACATGGTCAGGAAAATGGGCTACAGTCCCAGGTGACATCACTCATACTCCCCAGGTTTCCTAAAACACTGAACTGAGAACTTTTGGAATTTTGCACTTTGTTTTAAAACTCTAAGCCCAAAGAAAAGCCTACAAAATGTTTTCTAGATGTCTTAGCAAACATTGATTTGAAAGCAAAAGAAAAAAAAAAGTTTAAAAATCGATAGCTGCTGGTGAGCCCCATTTTGTGCACACATTCATTTTTAAGAGCCCTATCTGATTCCGTAGTCTACTTTAAACAGCACGGCTGTCACTGTAAAGCAGATGACGTGAAGGGTGTTCTGAAAATGCTACGAAGACCTGCTAGGTCTTGCTGATAGCAAAACCGATCGTAGAGAAATGTCTAGAGTTTTCAAATAAGGTGAAACAAACAAACAAACAAACAAAACTTTTTATCATCTTCTGGTCTTCCTTTCACTCGAAATCAAAACATAACAAAAATGTCCAGGTGCTTAAGACAGAGTCTTAACTACGAATTAGACCGCTAAAATCCGAAAAGAAAATTCGCGGGCTTTCAAGTGCTCGCGATGTGCCAAGCCCGGTGCCACGCGCTCTCGGTGCTTCGTCTCATTCCAGTTCGCACAGGGGCTCTGCGAGGTGGGCGCTGTCGTGAGCCCCACGCTGCGGGGAAAGAAACGGAGGCGTACGCAGCACGCCTGCATCTGTTGCTCAGACGCTGCATTCTTAACCACTTTGTCCCATGGGACGTGGGACCTCGAGCAAGTGCCTGACAGTCCTGAGCCCACGCTTTACTTGTCTGCGAAACAGGCATAACACCACGTACCTCACAGCATTCGGTAAAGATTCGATGAAAGAAAATGTTTTCAATAATTTGTCACATTATCAGGTGCACAGAGGTGCCCTGTGACTATTAGGTTCCCCTTCACTTTTAATCACGGCAAAAGAAGACCAGACATTTTTTTGGTGGTTAAACCACTTGCCATTGTCCAAACTGGCTAATGTTATTACACCATGGCTTCTCATCCTGCCATCAGTGAAAAGCTTAGCTAGCATGACCGAAACCAACCCCGCGGTGCAAGACGAAGGTCATGTCCAGCACTGAAGAGCAGAGGCGCCATGTGCCCGCCTGATAGGGGGCTACACGCCTTCTGTCCGCACAGAGCGCCCCTTCCTCCTCGGCTGAACCTAACTGAACTTTGGTCTCCACGGGAACGACCCGCGCAGGTAGCTCCTCACCTTCCTAACCAGAGCCTCATAATGCAGAAGCATTCTGGAAACTTCGCATGTTACAAACCGCTGAGCCCTTTGTTCTTCCTCCAGAGTGAGACCACGGTTGGCCTGGGGCCTGGTGCTAACCAGAGGGACAGGATCGAGCCGTTAATCCTGGGTCTACGACCATCTGTATCGTTCCCAGGTCCAGCTAGAAACAGATGGCACACTCGAAGGGGTGTATCTGGCAGGAATGTCACGAAGGCGCTGCGTACAGAGGTGTGTGTGTGGGGGGGGGGGGTGTGAGGGAATCAGCAAGAGAGGAATGAGGCACCTGGACACCAGGTAAAGGTGGAAGCCTTCACCAGCCCTAGAACGGAAGGGGCCAGGGAGGGGATGGTGCCGCGAGGCCCGGGGGGAGCCAAAGCCGTGGGGAAGGACACCTCTGACAGGAGATGGAGCTGGGACGTAATTCAGCCAGGGCCGGACTCACAGTGGAGCCCTTTGGTCCGCGCCCCCCATCGCTGACCTCGACCAGAACCGGAGGGCAAGACAGACTACGTGATCTGCAGAGGTCGGCCTCCGGAGAGGGGCACGGAACGGATGGGGTGGCCCAGGAGGCACGTGAGGACCCGGCAGCTCTCCAGCACGCGGGACACCCCCCACCACAGGATCCCAGCACCCTCAGCACGCGGGACACCCCCCACCGCAGGATCCTAGCACCCTCAGCACGCGGGACATCCCCCACCGCAGGATCCCAGCACCCTCAGCACGCGGGACACCCCCCGCCGCAGGATCCCAGCACCCGCAGAGCTGCCCACGGTCCACGGCAAGCTGGAGCAAGCTCATTAAACCTCCCACCTAAGCACGATGGCGGGGGGCGGGGGCACCAAATCCTAAGAGGAGAAACCGAATTTTCAGAAAATAACCATCGGACGGCTTGAGAGCTGCAAAAGGGATGGAGGGTCAGAGTCTCGCCCACTCTCACGGAATTCTAGGTGGTCAGCCCCCTGCTGTGGGCCCTGACATTACAGAAGACAACTTCATGCTCTCCCTTTGCCAGGTATAAAGTCACCCGCGCAACTTATCAAATTCCGAGGTCAAGCAGTATGTATATTCTTCCACTCCCCACTGACACCAAAAGCATCTCAAAACACCAGTCTGGCTCTTCAATACATTTTAGTCAACGGGCTGCACGAGCTCCCAAACTACATCTGCAAAGCCCCACGCTGAAAATTTTCTCAGGTCTAAGGATTCAGTATCATTTTACCATAGAGCCGCGGGCTAAGCAGAGTTGATGTCTCTGACTTACCTGGCAGAACTTAAACAAAACACAACTAACTTCACAGCCCAGTAGAAAAGTAGAGCTTAGGAGAGATTCCTGGGGGCATGCCTCCTCCTAAACTCTCCCAGATCTGATTTCCCCAGCTGAGTCTTTGAACTTTAAATGTTCTGAGCTATTGTTAGTTGATCTTTACAATCTTAGGTCACGTGTTTCGCATGGTGGGGTGCGAACCTGCCAACGTAGCACCCCCTAGGAAAGGCAGGCGCCCAAACTGCTTGCTCCCAAGCTATTTCTCCACAGTTATGCCGCATCCAAGCGGAAGGCATCCCACCAAATTCTCTCATTAGAGCTGAAAAGTCTCGGGTAGCAGCTATGGATGCCGGGGAGGCCACTATACTTCTAGGTCAGGCAAGGGCAGCATCCCTGTAATAAAACAGCTTCTCTTCCAGATCTGTCCTCAAGTTGAAGACACTCAACTAGGTCGGCAGTGACTACCTCCCCTGAACTCACACTGACCTCGGTATTGCTGGCCTTGAGCATCACTGTGTGTGAACACCCTCGTACGCAGCCCAGAAGCTGTGCGATAAGGGAAGAGAGGGGTTAAAATGTACAGGAGTCTTTTCTAATTCCATAAGCAACATTCGAAAGTCCAGAGGAGTCACATAATTTGGGGAGGGCTCACCAGAGTATGAACAAAAACAACATTTTTAAAATCAGAGTAAGTGAATCTCATCATTTTCTTTCTTGGATAGGAATTCTAAGGTAAGCTGTGCTTTGAGTATGTACAGGTTTGTTACCGTACCAACAAGTTACTTTATTATAAAATTAAATTATGATTCATGCACCGAACAAATATTAAGTGTCCCCTGTGTGCCAGACACTGTTCTAGAAGCTGAGAATTTGGTGAGATGAGAGACAGACCGGATTCCTGCTCCTCACTGTAAGGGAGACACTCAGCAAACAGCCACACCCGTAAATGGACATGCGACCCCACTCAGTGACAGATGCTGGCGTGAAAATGCACAGACGGGAAGGACTGGTGGCTAAGGTCACAGGCCCCAGGGCCAGACAGCCTGGTTTATAGTTCAGCTCTGCTACTTCCTCAGTGATTTGGGACAAAAAGCTAAACTCACAGAAATAGAGGCTCCGTAAAGCAGACGTAAGAACAGGATTTAATTCAGAGGGGGGTTTGTGTGAGTGTGTGAGAATCGAATAAGATCATTTATATTCGGAGTTTATAATAATGGCTGACATATAGTGAGCCTTTGGTAAAAGTTAGCTCTTCTTACTTTAAATTGGGGTGGCCCAGGCAGGCTTCTTGGAGGAGGTGACCACCATGTGACCATCCAATAAGAGAAACAGCCTGAGCGAAGGCCTTAGAGAGGAGTGAGCCGAGCCTTGTTTATGAAATGGAAAGCCCAATGAGGCGGAAGCAGAGCAAGGGAGCAGAAAGGACAGCGGGGAGGGAGGGGCCAGGTCACACGGGGCTGGAAGGTCTTCCATGGGAGTCCGCACCTGCCCCAGAGGGGCGCGAAGCCATTGGAGGTTTGGAGCAGAAGACGCACACAAGCAGACATGCGCTCAGGAACGATCCGGCCTGCTTTGGTGGTGGGGAGAGCGACTAAAGGGGTCGAAGGTCAACACAGGGGAATTAGAAGGTAACTCGAGCGGTTCAGGTGAGAAACTGGTGGCTTAGACTTGGGTGGTGACCGTGGCGACAGAAAGGACGGGGATATATTTTGGATCAGGGGCCAACAAACTGTAGGGTCCAAAGCTGGCCTTCTGCCGGCTTCTGTGAAAGAAGAGTTACTGGGACAGCCATGTCCGTCCATTTACAGACCCTCTCTTGCTGGCTTTGGGCTACAATAGACTTGTTTTATAGTTGCGACAGAGACCGCAGAGCCTCCAAAGCCAATGACCACCACACCCTTTTATAGCAAAAGTTCACCAACTCCTGCTTTGGAGGAAGAGACCATAGGACTTAGACATGGATGGGGTGTGGACAGTGAGAGAAAGAGGGATGGAGGATTATTCCCGAGTTGAGCCACGAATAACCGGGTAGTGCCAGTTCCTGAAACGGGGATAACTTGGGGGCGGGTACAGGACGGGCGGCAGGAAGAGAGCGACTATTTTGGATGTTAGGTTTGAGACGTCTCTTAGACCTCCACGTGGGGATTCAGAGGAGGAAGCTAGAGGTACCCTCCGGGAGCATGGGGCTGCAGTAGCAAATATTCGTCGTCTGCAAAGGTCTGTTCCTTTCTCTCCATTTCCACTGCCCCCGCGACTTCCACCTGAACCAGCGTAGTGGCCCTGTAACTCTGAAGGCCACAGCACAGTCCGAGAATGGACCAGTGCTCAGGCTTCAGCCTGGGCCTGTCCCACACTGAGAGGACAAGCGAAGGAAGAAGAACCCGCAAATACGATTGAGAAGACGCGCCGAGTGAGGTAGGAGAAGGCCACTGGGCCATGTCGCAGATGTCAAGAGTCAATGAGGCGCGGGTCAGCTGTGCTGAAAGTCCCAGAAACGGGAGAGGATATTGGTGAGCTGGAGAGGGAGGCCTCTCAGTGGGTGGTGAGAAGCCCCAGGGGATGCAGCTGAGGAAGAGAACGGGAGGTGACCTGAGGCAGCAATGACTAACGGCCGGGGCATTTCACTGTGATGAGGAGAGGAGACGTGGCTGGGGACTGGAAGGGGACATGTAGAACAGGAAGCATTTTTACAAGATGGGAGACACTAAAGAATATTTTTAGGATAATGAGAATGATCCAGCTGAGAGGGAGAAAATTACGTAGGCGAGAGAAGAAAGTGAGGTCTCTAGAAGGCAGGGAGGGTGAGATCCAGAGGTCAAGTGGAAGGTCAGAGGAACAGGAACACTTTGTTCTTGATAACGAGAGAGAAGGTAGAAGGTGTGAGTACGTGTTTGGGCAGGTTGGTCAATACAGCAGATTTAACACGAGGATATTCCTGCCTGATTACTTCTGTGTCCCTAGTATATATGAGGGAGGCTCATCGGCCAGGGTGGAATGGTAGGAGGACAGAAGGTGATGGAGGAGACCTGAAAACAAGCCAGGCCTTGTTATGGAATCGCCGGCCCTTAATCGAACATCTTGTGTACCCTCCGTTGCATCCAGCACAGAGCTAGTTAACACGGCAAGTTCTCGATTCCGCACCAGGCAAGAACATGAAGTTTGGACTGTGAGCTTCGCTCTCGCCTTTTTTCAGCCAAGGAGCTGAGAATGTGTGTAGCCCAGACACTCAGGCCCCCTACATCAGGTGTGCTGCCTGCCGGGCTATTTGTTGAAGGCAGAGTCTCGGGTATCTGCAAACAGTCAAGTCAAATAACCGCCCCTTCTACCACAAATGTCACCTCCAGTAGACACAGGCTAATAAACACGGCCGTAAAGATAAGATGTCAAAATGACTGCATTAGGCTCCTTTATCCCATTGGCATCTCAGCCAAGAGCAAACGCCAAATGTCAGAAGCCCTCCGGGCGGCAGTGTGGAATCCAGGCCCCTGATCCTCTTCACGCTGTCTGTAAATCTCCCTCTCTTTTCTTCGCTCTCTGATAATCTGCTGTCAAATTCCTCTCCTCTTTTCTTCCTTCCTGCTTTCTCCCTTTTCATTTCTCCTAGCATGGCCAAAGTTCAATTTCTTGTTTTAGTTTTCCTACTGAATTTTGCCTTTCCATGTATTCTCTCTCCTCCGGTGTGCCCAGCCCCCATTCCATCCTAACTCTCTGAGAGCAGCCCTTCCTCCAAACATCACCAGGTAGAAGATTCAACAGATTTCACTCTTCGGATGAAATGCTGATGTGCCAAAAATAAATAAATAAAAAAGCAGCCGCCTTACAAGAAAGAAGAGGCATCGAAACAAGGCACTGAAATGGGTATGAATAAGCGAGACGTGTCTTACTGCTTTTAGTATTTCAACTATTGGGCGATTGATAGTTAAAGGGCCCTTTTGCCTTTTCTGGTGCATCCTTTGAGCAGCTACTTTGTGACTATGTGCCATATGCACGTGACGCCATTCGTTCACTTTGCAAATACTTATGGACTCACTCGGAAGGCAAGGTCGACAGGACCCTATCCCAGACGCGAAGCCGCGTATCGCAGACAGGAGGAAGGCCATGTGGTGTCTGCAAAAATCTGTCAAAAACCCTTCTATTTCAGGCATTACGCTGGCTTGCTTCCTATGGTTCTATTAAAAGGTAAGAATCCTCCCCCCTCAATCTTCTGATGAGACAAGAGTGCCGACAGGACCAGAAAAAGTAAAAATGTCAGAACACGTTCCCAGTCTTAATGGATGGCCCTCCGGCTGGCTGGCACTCGGCTACCTGGCATGCCCATCACTCCGTATGCTACCTTTCCTCAAATCACTGGAGAGCCACTGCAGCTTGGGTCCCCAAGCTGCCACAGAGTTGCCGAGACCCACCTTCAGGCAAAGGGCAGGAAGCAGTGTGGGTACTATCTGAATGGTGCTCAGAACCATTGGGCTCATCTAGCGCTCGATGTTCTGAAATTATCTCTGAATCTAATAACACAACAAAGTAGTAAGATCGAGGACTTTGGTGTCAAACTGACTGGGTTCTGAAGACAGGCTCGGCCACTGACTGTGTAATCTCAGACAGGTTACTTGGTCCTATAAACCTTGTTTTACCTATTGAATGAGCGTAAAACCAGCTACACAGCAGGATTGTTGTATTATATTTATAATACATGCAAAGTGCCTAGATGGTGCTCAAAATTACAGCTATTACAATTGGTGGAATGCCTTAGTTTGATTCCAGGATGATCTAGACATAATCTCCTGGACTTAAACATTGGATGTTTAAAATTCTACTTGACAAAGAATACCTGACAATGAGTCGCCACACAACACACACACACACACACACACACACACACACACACTCATCCCTAAAACAAAACAATGGCAAAAAACACCTAGGAGGCGCCCTAGTTCTCACCGCTGCCCCTCTGTCCCCAGCACAGTGCCTTGTCCAGCTGCTGAAGTCTTTGCCAGCCCTGGTTTTTGATAGGAAGAGAAAGCAGAAGGCTGAAGAGGGAGGGGCTGCGGCCTCAGTACGGAAGGAATGGGACAAGAGACACGGAGGGGAGAGGCAGAAACACGTCTCCTCCGCCTGCGGAGCTTTTCCAGGGCCCGGGAAAGGTTTGGTGACGGCCTGTGAGGCACTCGGTTCTGCAGGCAGAAGAGCAACAGTGGCACCTACAGGGCAGCCCGATGAACTTGACCAGACGGGTAGGGAAAGCACTGGCTTCGGGACGCCCTCCGGGGCGGACACGGCAGCCGGTGTGCTTGCCTGTTCTCTGCTCACCTGGAATGACAGGTGTGTGCACAAATGCGAGCCCCCTCGAACAAACCCCGAGGCCCCCACACCCTAACTGGTATGTTGACATTGCTCCCTCCTGCTGTTAGAGAGGCGTCAGGGGAGTGTGTGTGTCAGTGTAAGGTCTCTAGGGCAAACAACGGAAACCGACCTTCAAATAAAATTGATGAATAAGATTTTCGACAGCTCAAAGGGAAGCTAAACACTCAAAACCCAGCCTGAGCACGCTGCCAGGCATTTCTGGTGAGAACGTCATTGTGGTCGCCCATAGCTGTCACCAGCACCACTGTCAGGACCAGTAGCTGGGCCCTGCTGCCCCTGGAAGGTGGAGGCTGTAGGTGGTACCTCTGTCACCACCAAAATGAAATCACTATCCAAGCTTCCTGATATTACTAGCGCTCCATTTAAAGTGCTAGGTAGTTGTGTCTTGTTGGCCGATCCCAGGGGAGTTCTGAGGGGAAAAGGTCTTGCCGTAACTAAGGGACTTCCCAAGACACAGGAGAGATTCTGCAGATGCTGGGCAGTCAAGCCCCAACAAGTATCCCCTACAGAATGGAACTGCAGTGACAGCAAATTGTAGACCTGCCACCAGAGAGTGTTTTTTGAGTTTGTGGGAAGTTGTGTGACAAAGTAGAAAAGGCACGAGCCAGGAATTCGAAATTCTAAGTCCAAGTGCTGAGTCTATCATCTATTAGTTATGTGACTTAGGCAGGTAGAAGAAGCTTTCTGGGTTTTTGTCATGCATAGAATTATTTCTATAAACCTCGCAGGGCTGGTGTGTAGATGATAATTGTGAGGACAGGGTTTGAAAATGATACTATTACTGAGTAAACCCGATTGCCTCTCAGGGTCCCGGGCTTTCCACTTGTAAAATGAGAATATTCTCCACATTAAAGAGTTATTGTGAGATAAACTAGAATACTATAAATGAGCGGCTTGTTTACAGACTGAAATTCTTTGATGTCTGGGATTGGCCTCAAATGGAGGTGGTGGCTGAGAAGGGGAGGGCACGGATGTAGATGAGACTGACCATGAGTTAGCGTGAAATCTAGCTGGGGGGCACGTTATATCAATCTAAGTTAGTACCCGTATAAAATCTTCGATAATACTTTTTTTTTAATGAAGTGTCTTGGAAATGCCTAGAAGAAGCAGGCCCCACTCTCTAAATTTTATTATTAGTCAGTGTTAGGTGTCAGCTTCTCTCCCCGCCCCCACCCCCTCACACACACGCCTTTCATCCCTCAGCTGTTGTTTTCCCGGGATTGTGGTATTTAACTCTCTGCCCACCCCCCCTCCACACACACACACACTGGTACCTGTGTAAGACTAGATCAAGGAAACCATCTTTAGTGGGAAAACACTGGTTTGAAACAAAAATGAAAACCCCAAAGAATTGATCAAGAGAAAAACAAACAAAAGTAGGCACACACATCCCTCAGGGCAGGGATCCCCAATCCCTGGGGCCGTGGACAGGTACAGGGTATATGGCCTTTTAAGAAAGGGTCACACAGCAGGAGGTGGGCAACAGACAAGCCAGAGAAGCTTCATCTGTATTTGCAGCTGCTCCACAGCACTAGCATCACGGCCTGAGCGCCACCTCAGGTCATGGTGCCAAAAAGGTTGGGGATGCTGCCTTAGTGGGCAGCCCGTCTCTGTGCTATATCCCAGTTCAGGGCAACCGTGAAGCTACTCTTTGCAATGAATAAAGAGGAACAGAAACTTCTCTTTTTCTAGCACTGGAAAACACAGAAAATACCACATAATAAAGACGCCAGAGGAGACTTCCACCAGGTGCCACCAGGTCGTGCAGGGAGCGAAGTATTCGGTTTGTGCATCACAGCTACAGTCCAGCGCGGGCGGTGGGCTCTGTGCGTCCACCCAGCTCCCCGCTGGCCCAAGACACCCAGCGGCTGCGGGCTGCGGGATTCCAAGGTTCCGAGGGAAAGGGGACCGACCAAAAGGGCCACCGCGTCGTCGCAGGAATGAGACCACTGTCCCGGGTTGCGATGGGTTGAATAAGAGCCATGAGCATCCCCAGAAAGCGTTACAATCAAGTGGGGCGGGTGCTCAACTAACTCGGACCAGGAAAGGCTCCACCTGCGCTGGAAGAGCTTCGGTCCCGGGAGGCGGAGTCCGCAGACACACTGGAGGCCTTAGCGAACTCACCCAGGTGGTCTCCCTTTAAAAAAACACGCCACGCAAGGCCTGCACCGCCCACCCGGAACAAGCCTGGCTTCCAGCGGGGCGGAAACAGTTCCGCCCCTAACCAAGATGGCGGGGGGGGGCGCGGGCCGCCGGGCGGAAGTGGCCTTTTGGAGGCTGACAGGTCCACCATGGCGGCCGCAGCCACCTCCCCCGCGCTGAAGCGGCTGGATCTCCGCGACCCTGCGGCACTTTTCGAGACACACGGAACGGAGGAGATCCGAGGGCTGGAGCGCCAGGTTCGGGCCGAGATTGAGCACAAGAAAGAGGAGCTGCGGCAGATGGTGGGCGAGCGGTACCGCGACCTGATCGAGGCGGCCGACACCATTGGCCAGATGCGCTGCTGCGCCGAGGGGCTGGTGGACGCCGTGAAGGCCACCGACCAGTACTGTGCCCGTCTCCGTCAGGCTGGCTCGGCCGCGGCCCTGGCGTCGCGGGATCCGCAGGTCAGTCCCGAACCCCGGATCCCCGCCCCCCCCCCACCCCAACACTGCCACTCCGGCGGGTCAGCCCCGCCCCATGCCCGCGGGATCCCCACCTGCATTTAGGAAGAGCCTGCCGCCGCTTTTTGAGGTGCTCTGCACAGGGAAGACCGCCGGCAGCGCTTTCCCTGGATGCCGATCCATCCTCCCAGAGGTCCGGCCGTTTCCTCAGGAGCCTTCCCGGACTTCCGGGACTCGGTCCCCTCTCTTCAGCCGCGGGTTCGCCGGTCCCTTCCGTCCCACGTTAGCGTAAAACGCCAGGGGTCTCCCTCGCCAGGCCGTTCGGCTCATTCCCATGTCACACTTCCTTACGTTATTCTGAGAACAGACTTCTTTATGTTGACGCCTTCCCCCAAGTCATTCATTTCCATTCCCCACTCAGGAATAACTTCTGGCGATCCCAAAGAGCTGTTTTACCCGCCGTTGGAGGCTAGTACCAGCCAGCAAGCCATAATCGTTTACGAGCAGAACGTTTTCGTTTTAGAGAAACTAAAGTTATTCTTCTAATCAGGTTATCCTAAGCGTTCTTCCGCCCAAATGCTAGTGATTAGACCTGGCTGGAAGCATGCAGCACTAAACACGCCCTAGTACTGGAGCAGCGTTTGTGTTCCTAAAGAATGTTAACTTACGGATGACAACGTGAAGGGGGCGGGGTGGGGGGCGGGGAGTGAGAAAAGTCACAAGGAATTTGTTCTTAAACTGGGAGAAGAACCTTCCTACGACATGGAAGAAGAAATTGCAAAAGTACAATTTAGCTCCATTTTGGAACTTTTTAATACAACTTGGGTTTTGGGAGGATTCAGGTCAGTAGCCTGGTCTTGCACAATAGGATGGTAGAAGGTTGGAAATAACTTACCTTTGAAATGAGAAACCTTATCCTTCTGCAAGCTGTGCATTTAGTACATGATCCCCTTCCTTACACAGCCAGCCTTTCCTATAACTGAATCACACGTCACAGTTTATTACAAAGCTACGCATGATTTTAGAAATGTATTTATTTTATAGTTGTTATATCTGACTTATTTTCAATCAAACCCACAAAACTCTGAGTACCTTCTTCAAGGCACAAAGAAACAGAAGTCCCCCAGTTCCTGCTCTGACAGAGCTTACAATCTAGTCAAGGAATTAAATCCATGGAATGTTGATAAGAAAAATGTAAATAATTTCAAATAGCACTACAAAACATTTTAAGATAATGGCGATTGATTCCCCAAATAACTGTATACACTTACCATAAGAATTCTGCAGGAAGTCACTTCAGACTTGGGTCCTTCTCAGTGAAGGGGGGCATTAAAGACAGATGAGATTGGGACTGTGGGTCTGAAATATGTAAAGACAATTCAACACAGGTAATCAATTTGATTAAAGTAGGGGTTCTCAACCTTGGTGTGCTCTTGATATTTTGGGCTGGGTCATTCTTTGTCATAGAAGCCGCCCTATGCATAGGATGTTTAGAAATATTCCCGGCCTCTGTCCACTACGCCAGTAGCACCTTTCCCCCATTATCACATCATGATCATCAAAAATATCTCCAGATATTGTCAGATGTTCCCTGGGAGATGTAATCACCCCTCTCTCCCACACGTGAAAACCAGCAGATTCGAGGACCCCTGAAAGAAAGTAGTGGAAGGACAAGATATCCTTAACCACCAGGAAGGAGTCTTTTAGAAACTAAATGGCTTTTGAAGCAGGTTAATTTGACGGCAAGGAAAAGGATAGGTTGGAGGGAATAATGAATGAACGTAGCCAAATGAAGTGTTTTTAGTTAGATTAATCCAAGTGTAAGATGATAATGACCTGCATTAGAATTGTGGAAGTGGTAACAGAAACTTAGATTGTAGAGAAACCACCAGAAGGGCATGAATTTCTGGGGATTTAGGAGCAGAGTGGTGGTATACGCTGAGATAGACAGTGAGGTCAGATGGCTAAGATTTTTGCTAGGATGATGGATTTAGTTTTAAATATACCTATTATAGAGTGGCAGTGAAACTTACCAGGCAGCAGCAGAAGAGGCTTGATTGGAATTCAGGGGAGTGGTGAACACTAAAAATAAAGATATGGTAGTAGTGTTCTGCTTGAGGTGATGTTTGAGGGAAGAGAATTTTGAAATAAGAGGACAGACGGAGAGGAGTAGTGGCGTAAGGACTGAGAGCCAGGTGAAGGTTTAGTGGAGGGCTGGCGAAGAGGCATGGCCAGGAAAGACATCCCTGATGCCCTCAAAGAAGCAGAAGGAAATGTGGGAAGACTGAGCATTAGAAAAGGGGAGGAGAAAGCGCACTCGGGGTGGTGTAGAGGACTCCGTGCTACTGAGACTTCACAAGGATCGCTGATGACGACCAGATTAATTTCACCTCTCCATGGGACTGAACAAACATGTTTGCAACTGGTAGAGAAACCGGTGGGATTCTGTAGCACGCCCGACTCCAGTAATTCTACTATGCCGAACTCTGATGCCTTGCTGAACAGCATTGAATTGACCTGATTGAAAGCTTTGCACCCTAAAATGCATCCTCATTTCTCCCCAAGACACTGATCTTGCTTTCGTTTGTTCTTCTGACTTAGTTCTGTGCCTTCTCCTGCAGCCACAGCCATCCCAGGAGAAATTCTACAGCATGGCTGCCCAGATCAAGCTCCTCTTAGAAATTCCTGAGAAGATCTGGAGCGCGATGGAGGCGTCTCAGTACCTCCAGGCCACACAGCTCTACCTGCTCTGCTGCCACCTTCACAACCTGCTCCAGCTGGATTCTTCTGGCTCCCGATACAGCCCCATCCTCTCCCGATTCCCCATACTCATCCGGCAAGTGGCAGCGGCCAGCCACTTCCGGTAAGTGGACCCAGCATAAAGACAGTCTCTGGAAAGGGCCACGCTTCACCACTACCGTTTTATGGAATATGTCTTCTTTCCAGATGTACCAAAGTTCTTCTTCTAAGATGTAAAAATTTCCCTGCTGACCTTTGTCATCATCCGTCTAGGTCAGCCATTCTGCATGAAAGCAAGATGCTGCTCAAATGCCAAGCCATGTCTGACCAAGCTGTAGCCGAGGCCCTGTGCTCCATAATGCTCTTAGAAGAGAGTTCTCCTCGCCAAGCCCTCACAGACTTCCTGCTGGCCAGAAAGGCAGCTATTCAGAAACTCCTCAACCAGCCGCACCATGGTGGGTATGGGAATGGAGAAGGGAGCGTTTTCTGTTTTTAACTTGACCAAGGGAAATTATTTATAAGAATGGTTTCTTCTCGTAGGTGCTGGAATCAAGGCTCAGATTTGCTCATTAGTGGAGTTGCTGGCCACCACCTTGAACCAAGCTCACGCTCTTTTCTACACTTTACCGGAAGGTGTGCTTCCGGACCCGTCCCTGCCATGTGGCCTGCTCTTCTCAACTCTGGGGACCATCACGGGCCAGCATCCCACCGGTGAGCTCTGAGCCAGCTGTGTTTGTTTTCTGGTTCATCAAACTGATAGTTGTTGAGCATCTGCCATCTTCCAGCTACTGTGGTAAGCTGTGAACTGGACAACAACGGACCCCACGTTCATGGAGGTCACAGTCTAGTGGTAGAGGCAGATCTTGAACTCAAACACATACGTATCTATTTACTATCGATATTGGTCATTGCTCTAAGAATTAGTCAGGTGAAAAAGGCAAGGAAGAAAGTTCCAGGCACAGGGAAGAGAATGTGCAGACGCCCCCGAGGCAAGCAGGATGTTAGTGTATTTGAGGAACTGAAAGGGAGCAAGCGAGGCTGAGAGTACAGGGTGAGGGGAAGAGCGGCCTGGGAAGCGGTGCGGCCGGTCTGTCAGCTGTAACTGGGTGATGCAGAGCCAGGGAGCAGGCCAGGGAGTTCGGACTCCGTCAGAGGACAGTGGATAACCTTCTAGGACCTTCTAGAGCCTTCTGGGGCCTTCCAGGCTCGGTAGCCCTTCTGTTACATGTTCTCTTGCATCCTGTACTTTTATTTGGTAGCATTTATCCCAATTGGAATTAAGTACAGTTGGCTTTGATGTGCAGGTGGATCCCCGCAGGGCTGGAGTGGATGCGGAGAGCTCGCTTAGGAGGCTGTTATGACCCAGGTGACAGACTATGGGGGCAGTAGAGACGGAGCTAATTAGATAACTCAGACATGTTTTGGAGGAGATAATTTGGTGATGGGTTAGCTGCGGAGTGCATAAAAGGGAGGTGTCTGAGTTTACTAGAAAAAGAGCTGGTTTGAAGGGCCGATGATTAGTTCACCCTTGCAAATACTGCATTGGAGATGACTGGCACCTTGGAACGGGAATGTGAGTGAGCGGGCGATGGCGGGTCCCAAACGGAGCAAGCAGCGAGCGGTCTTGCTGGAGACACACATCTGCAGTGCTCTCCACATGGCTGTTGTTGGGAGCCGTGGGGACAGATGACATCATCAGTAGGAAGAGAGATGACAGAGGACTGTGCCTTAGGAGACTCTCGAACGCAAAGGTCAGATGGAAGAGACTTGGCCAAAGATAAAGTAGAGTATGGTGACAGCCATGTGGTCATTTTCACAGAGATGTGAATTATATAGTCTCATCTCTGACTTGCTTTATTTTTCAACTAGGGTACCACTTCCTTATGCCTCGGTTTCCCTCTAGGTACTTAAGTTTAGTACTTTTTCCCTCTCACGAAAGGAGTGTACTGGCTAATTTGTCATGGCGTTGGAAAACAAGGACAGGGGACCTCAGAAGGACCCCGTGTTTCAAACTCCAGAGGGTGCCTGCGCACAGAATATAATGATTGGGCCTCCCAGAGTCCTACCGCGTAGGCTGCATCCTGGAGAGGTCACCTCTGAAGGGTTACAGCTCTGATCAGGATGAGTGGTCGATTCTTTCCTTAGAGCTTCAGGGGAGGCAGGAGGACTGCGAGGACGGGGACACCATCGCCTTTCATATTTTGATGACTTAAGTTCTACTTTGAAAACATCAAGGACCGTACCACACCCAGCTCTCTCTTTTTCTCCCTCCCTGTCTCTGCCTTCTCCTCAACCAACAGGATGACCAGAGCGGGAGGGGAGCTGCCAGCCCCCTGCCGCGGGAGGCCCAGGCACGTTCTCTGCTTTCCTTTCCCCATACTTCGGGGGTCCCATCTGGCCTGCCCAGGGAAGACCAGATGATTTTTGGAAATGCCCTCAAGGTCCACTTTTTAATATGCCACTCAGAGGATGGCCCGGCTCCTCCTCACCGGGCCTTCTCTTTAGGGAAGGGCGCCGGTGTCCTGCAAGGAGAGATGAGGCTCTGCAGCTGGTTCAGACACCTGCCCGCGTCCATCGTCGCGTTCCAGCCGGCACTGCGGACCCTCGCGCACCCCATCAGCCAGGAGTACCTGCAGGACACGCTGCAGCAGTGGATCCACATGTGAGTCGTGGGGACCCACCCGCCAGCCTGGACAGGCCAGCCGGGGGGCCAGTGAGGAATGAGGGACAAGTCTGATCTCCCGGGTGATGCTCCGTGTGCCACCAATAGGTCGTGCCAGCTGCTCGCTCAGCCGCCTGTCACTTACTTTTCATGGCAAATTAGCCCCCACTGTGGGAGAACCAGGAAGGAACTCATCTTTCAAAGTATTACGCAGAGGGTTTTAAATGCTCTTTATGTCAGAGTTCTGCCCCTCCTAAACTTTTATTTAGTGCGCTGTTTTTGAAGCCATTGTCTGGGGCTCACAGCTTCCCTCTGGAGACCTCGAGGAAACAAGGGTAGGCCTGGCAAAGGGGCTAGACTACCCCCCAGTCCAGCCAGAGATGCTGCATTTACACCTATTTTGAAATGCTCTGAGATCAATGTGTCTGTACATTGGGACCTGGGTAAGAGGTGGTCACGTGGAGTCCTGCTGTTTTTCTCAATAAAGCTGTGAAACCACACTCTAATGAGGCCCAAGGGCAATGCAGTGACTTTGTTGCAGGTGTAATGAGGACATTAAAAACGGGATCATCAACCTGCTCATGTACGTGAAGAGCATGAAAGGTCTCGCGGGGATCCGGGATGCCATGTGGGAATTGCTTACCAACGAGTCCACCAGTCACAGCTGGGATGTGATATGTCGCCGGCTTCTGGAGAAGCCGCTCCTGTTCTGGGAGGATTTGATGCAACAGCTGTTCCTCGACAGATTACAGGTCAGGTGGGACGTCACGGCCGGTCCTGGTGTGATCTTTTGACCGAGCAGCTTCCTGTCACTTTCCCTGTGACTTACTCCAGGGTGTTAGAATGGATTTCGGGGGTGGTTCCTTTGGATAAATGAACCATAGCAATGAACAGAGATCCAGATTCTGACACTGAAAAAGCAACCAGGCCTCTGTCAGTTGGTGGGGAACACGTCCATGTCCATCCATGGTGACTGCTCCCTGCCAGCCCCGTGTCATCTTTCTGAGCCTGGGGCAGATGGCCACTTAGTGCTCTTGTTTTCAGATTTCCTGGAAGGAACTGTGATTAGAACACTTTTCTTCTTCTCTTTTAGACTCTGACAAAAGAGGGCTTTGACTCCATCGCTACGAGCTCCAAAGAGCTCCTCGTTTCAGCTTTGCAGGAGCTTGCAAGCAGCACCAGCAGCTCCACTTCAAGCAAGCACATCTACTTCGAGCACAACATGTCTGCCTTCCTCTGGTCCGAGAGTCCTAATGACCTGCCTTCCGACGCCGCCTGGGTCCCCGTGGCAAACCGGGGGCAGTTCGCCGGCAGTGGGCTCTCCATGAAAGCTCAGGCTGTCAGCCCTTGTGTGCAGAACTTCTGCTCTGCCCTAGATTCTAAACTCAAGGTGAAGCTGGATGACCTCCTGGCTTACCTTCCCTCTGGTGACTCGTCACTGTCCAAGGAAGTCTCTCTCACGCAAGCCAAGACCTGTGCCTTTGACAGATACGCAGATGCCGGGACCGTGCAGGAAATGCTGCGGGCTCACTCGGTGGCATGCGTCCAGCACATCGCTGACTGCATCCGGGCGGAGCTGCAGAGCATTGAAGATGCGGTGCAAGGGCAGCGGGAGGCCCTCAGCGCCGTCAAGCTGCACGCGGTGCTTTTCATGGCCAGACTCTGCCAGTCACTGGGAGAACTGTGTCCTCACCTGAAGCAGTGCATCTTGGGAAAACCAGGGAGCTCCGAGAAACCAGCAAGGGATTCTAGGGCCCTGAAGAAACAGGGAAAGGGGAAAACTCAGGAAGTCCTTCCTGCACAGGCCCAGTGGCAGGAGGCCAAGGACCTCCTCCTCCAGCAGAGCCTACTGGGCCACAGGGTCTGGAGCTCGGCAGTTGTCAGGGTGAGTGGCATTAAACGTATTCTTTCCAGGCTCACCAGCTCGTCCTCATTTTGCCTCCTGCTGATCATAACCCAGTCTTGCCAACCGTGGTAAGATCTTTTAATAAGGGAATAACAAGTTTTATTTCATATAGTTTCTTTGACTTATCTCTGCCACATAGATTAAATGTCAAAACTTTTTTCATTCATTTTTAGCCTGGATTTTGTAGACAGAAACTGGATTTTCTGCTTTCCATCTGATTAGACTGAAACCTTTTGCTCGACAAGGGTCTCTATTCCTTGCTTTTCAACCTAACTATCATATTGCCTATAGTTTCCACTGGTGTCTTAAGAGGTGGCCCCTGACATTTACAGTGTAGTTAGAAAAGATATTCCCATTGCTGATATCAGTAGTTCGGCAAAAGAAGAGTGATATTTACTACTTGCCACCCCACACGTGACCTGAGCAGTGGAAGCTGATTTCAGGGTTACTCCAGTAGTTTGAAACCAGCTCTGCAGGATCCGCATGGCTTCTCTGGGTGTCTGCCTTTTATTACCAGGTTTTGGCTCACGGGTTCACCCAGTCATTGCTCTCAGATGATGCTGGCTCAGTCCTGGCCACGGCCACCAGCTGGGATGAACTGGAAATCCAGGAGGAAGCCGAGTCTGGCAGCAGCGTCACCTCCAAGATCCGACTGCCTGTGCAGGTGGGCCAGGGCTGTCGGGGGGCCCGTGGGCTGGAAAGGGGGAAACCTGCTCTGTGGGAAGGAAAAGGATTTTAGAAAATCATTCAACAGACTTGTAGCTTCTGAGGAAGAGCTGCAAGTAATGTTTATAACTTTCTGCTGGGGGGCAGAGTGGACGTAGGGCCAAGTAAATAGATTGTTCGAGAAGTCAGTGATTCCTTTTGTAGCATAGGCTCTGTGCTAATTAGAGAACCACTTACCCTGGAGTGAAAACAGCAATATAAGAGACACAGTGCCACCTGCTAGGTCAACCCCAGGCCTCCGAGGGAATGACAGCAAGTATCAGTCACATTTGCCACCCGGTCTGCTGTCCAAGGGGCTGACTGGAGAGCTCAGGGCCCTGGCGTGTAAGCCTAGTGAGGATACATGAGCCCGTGTCTACTGGTTCTCATTTGATTCGTACAAGTTGGCAACTTGACATCGCTTTGTCCTCCCAGCCGTCCTGGTATGTGCAGTCCTTCCTGTTTAGCTTATGCCAGGAAATCAATCGAGTTGGAGGCCATGCCTTGCCAAAGGTGACGCTGCAGGAGATGCTGAAAAGCTGTCTGGTTCAAGTAGTAGCTGCCTATGAGAAACTTTTGGAAGAAAAAGACATGAAGGTAGGTGTCTGAAGTTTCTTCCATTAAAAACCAAAGTAAAACCTTAGCCTTTTCTTGGATCTGGGCAGTGCCCAACGATTCCGAGCATTAAGGACCGCTCAGCCCAGCCTTTCTGGTTAGTGGTGGCTTCTAGCTCCACGAGTTTAATTACACCCGTTCTCGGGGGTCAGGCAGGTCCTCAGTGAGCAGGCAGTTGGGTGCAGTGGAGGAGGGTTTCAGAGTCATAGAGACGTGCGTCCCAGCCCCTCCCTGCTCAACCACACGCTCAGGAACAAATGTGGCCACTTAAGAGTGCTGGGGGGACCATGCGGAAGTTAGGGTTCCGAAGTGCAGCATGTGGCACACGAGGTGCTCGTGGAAGGGGGTTCCCATCTCCCTGCCCCCCACAGCTCTCACCCTCTGGGAAGTCTCCCGGCCTTGCTATGAATTCCCATTTCATTTGTAGTATTTTCGAGACAGAACCACCTGATTTGGGAAAGAATTCAGTAAGTCTCATGACCTTCTTCACCATGCCTCTCCTTCATGCAAGGACTTTTTTTCCTTTAAAATGATTACTTATGTACCTGAGGCCATTTTTAAGGGCAGTCTCCTCCCTGCTGTTAGGATTTTTAGTTTTAAGACCAAGTTTCTAACACACTGTTGTGTTGTCACAAATGTAACTGGCCGCATGATTGTAAAAAGCTTCTGCTTCTGAAATAACAAGCTGTAACTCAACCCAAACCTGAGGCTGTTTATTATGCTCATATAACAAGTCATCTCCCTTAACGGTGGGGACCGGGAATTTGTTTGCAGAAAGAAGGCGCCTTCCCAATGACCCAGAATCGGGCTCTGCAGCTGCTTTACGATCTGCGTTATCTCAACATTGTTTTGACAGCCAAGGGCGAAGAGGTGAAAAGCAGCCGCAGCAAACAGGACTCTAGGTACTGGCACCCCCGGGCCCTCCCAGTGCGGCCTCTTCCAAGTGCAAATCGCCCTTTTCCGGGGAGTCACCACATAGTCGGCCTCTTACAGCACGTTAGTTGTTTGCTTCGATTGGTCAGTCCTCATATTACCAGCAGGAATAAATAATGACCACCTGCTGGATAAATTCCATGGTCAGGTGTAGCAGGTGGAATCGCATTCCTCTTTTATATGAGTCAGCCCACCAACTGTTGGGTATCATTTGAGCCTCGAGTGCCCTCCCTAAAAACAACAAGGATGGACTTGACAAACATCACAGGTAAAACTCTTGAGAATTAAGCACAATGATAGTGGCAAGTGGTACCAAGTCAGCAATTAAGGAGAACAAATCCAGTTGTAGGATATCTATAGCATTAAAATACCGGAAGATTGGGTTTTGTCCTGAAACATGGGGAAGAGTATCCTAATCCCTTTTTCCAGGATTGAGAAGGTAGCTGACTCCTTGGAAGCATTCATCGACCCATTCGACTTGGACGTTTTCACACCTCACCTCAACAGCAACCTTAATCGCCTGGTACAGCGAACTTCTGTAAGTCAAGTGAGAAACTGCCCACTGTGCATGAGGCTTAAATTCAGAATGAACCTGCTCCAGCACTGAATGCTCCAGAAGGCAGTGTAGGGAGGGGGGTAGGACGTAAATAGCCAAGCTTGGCTTTAAAGACTGAAAGAGGATTAAATAAAATCTCGCCACTGAGGCAACCACAATCTGACCCCTTTGATTGTAGATAAGGATTAGGAAGGTTTTACCAAGGCCTCAGAAAGAGAAGTAAAAGAACCATGAGTCTGAGAGGCTGACCTCTGGACAATGAAAACAGTCATTTTAAAGCCTTAGCACTCAAGAACATTGTCCAAAAGCAAGCAGTAACTGCTTACTGACAGAAGTGATTTTCTGTCAACTGGACAATAAAAAACCCAGCACATTACTGTACCCCCTTTCTTGTCCGTCAGGTTCTATTTGGATTGGTGACTGGTACAGAGAATCAGTTCACCCCCAGGAGCAGTACATTCAACTCCCAAGAACCCCATAACATACTTCCGCTGGCATCGAGTCAGATCAGGTAATGATGCTAAGAGGCTGTTGCTGGGCCCTAAAGCTACCTGTTCATGCTACTCAAATTCTGTCATCTTGTCTTGGAGGTTTGGACTTCTTCCACTGAGCATGACCAGCACTCGAAAGGCCAAATCAACTGGCAGAAGCATCGAGTCGGAAGCCCAGGTCAGTGCAGAAAGCGAGTGGTTCATCCCCGTTCCTGTCCCTTCCCCACCAAATCACCCAATCGGCTCCCCTTCAAGTAATCGATAAAGAACTGAATGACAAAATGCACTGATGCTGCTTTTAATGGCGGCGCAATATAGAAGTACAAGGTTTTACTAGCTTGAGCTGATAGAAGTTTTCAAAGATGCCCATTTACACTGTCAAGTAGCCCCATAAGAGAAACGTACCTCAGGCTGCCAAGGCTGTAGAAAATACACAGGACAGGATGGAGATTATTTCTTGGTTTTAGTAGGGTAAAAGAGTGACCTGCTAACCAGGCATCATCTGACTTATTTGGGAAAAATCTTATTTGTTTGGTGATGGTTTCATCTTCCACTTCTTTTACTTGGGTGGTAAATAAAAGGTAACTTGCCTTCTCCAGTTTTATCCATTCTTGTTAATACACGTTTTGTCTCAGTAGGCTGCCACCCACTAAGCCTGCGGGAGTCCTCCTGGGTATTTCTGCACTGTGTTGTGCCCATGTGTGCTTGAAAGCTCAGCTTGTCTTCTTACAGCATTTAGTAGTTGTTTGCTTCATCATTAGACAAAATGTTAGCAATGCATCCTTTCCATATTCCTTGCCATTAAACCCATTAAGATCGAAAATCCTTGTCAAACATCTGGTTTTAAAACTTGGGAGATGGTAGTAAAAAAAAATTCTTGCACAAACCGCCATTCCGTAAGCATGGGTCTGTGCGGTAACTTTCCCCACGACTCTAAATTTCTACTTCAAGTCACTAACCTTTCAGTTCTATCCATAGTAGAGAACCAACCATGGAAAGGAGGTATATGTATTTATCCTATTCCTACAATAGTTCTCAACTTCAAATTGGAGTTCTGTCCCCATTTCCTTTGCAAATCCCCTTAGCTAGAGCTCTCCGTGCTGCTCGGATCTGCCTGTGTGTGCTGTGTGGACGCGGAGTGGAGTGGGGGGCGTGGGCAGGCAGGAGGATGTGGGTAGACTCTAAGGCACTTTCCTCTACATGCAATGGCAGGCTGTCCCCCCGGCACTCTCCCGAGCAGACGACCCGACGCATCCTGGCTCCTTGTTCAGACAGCTTGTCAGTGAGGAAGATGACTCATCTACGCCTTCGTTATTCACACTTGGTTGGCTCTCTAGTATGACTAAGTCACACGGAGACATAGCCATCTCTCTCTAAATAAATACTATTGCTTCGTTTCTTCTAAGGGTGCCTCTGCTCATTTGTTTCTCGGCCGCACCAGTCCTTCCGGCTTCAGTGGTGGGACGCGGCCCCCTAGTTGCCGTTAGGGATTACTTTAAGCATAGAGTGAATCCTCGTCCAACAGTCTCACAATACTTGGGCCTTTAGACATCAGTTCAGGTAACTTACACTCTAGTCAGCATTCAACGCCTTCATTCTCAACACTAGAAGGAGATCACATAAGCTGCTGACAGAACAAGTTCACGAGTAAGACAGAAAGTCGTTACGTATTTCTTGACTGTCAGAACTGTGCAGTGTTTCCTGCGAAGTCTGAGACGCAGGCTCTGGAGGAACGACGGCGACAGAAGGTATCCGGGTATACAAGAGTCTGAAGGACATTCCCTCTGGAAATACAAATACACAGCAAAGAGCGGAGACAGTTACGAGGGGGGCGCCTCACTTACACAGTCTCACTGGGATCGGTGACTCTCCCGTTACAAAGGAGAGCTTTCAACAGGACATCTACATACTGAGAGGTAGTATGGCAATTAATTTCAGTGCAAGACTGAATCAAGCTTTCTACGTTTTGGAAAAAAAAAAAAAACTTATGTTTTTTCATGGAAACTAGATATCTTTACTAGTTTATTGAATTTAAAAAATTGAAGATCCTGCATTTTTAAAAGGCCTTTTTACATAAAGTAGAATTTCTAATTGACAGATTTGGAAATCGATCTGAATTGGACAAACTATGGATTCAACACGCAGATGAGATTTCCTCATACCTTGACATGGGTTGGATACCCACCCTCAAAAGAATCCTATAAAAAATTGCTTCAAAGCCCCTTTGAAATTGCAATAGTGCAGCAAAACCACAAGTAAACAACTGCCTGTTAACCTGTTATTTCAAATATAGACTGAAAAGCCAACAGGCATTTTTTTTGTGTGCAATTTTTTAAAACACCGTAAGATGAAATATCAAATCCGCACAGTGCTGTCCCTTCACAGAAGGCAAGAAACCGCCAGCTCGTCAAGTTGGAGGCCGTCCTCGGTGCTGCAGGCTGTGGAAATGGGCCTCCTTCAGGGTCTGGTTGATGTGGAAGTAGGGGCCTTGGCATAGTGCAGACTGCTCGGGCATGGGCTGAGGGGTGTTGGGGCTGGACCCAGCGACGATGTGGTTTAAGCTGCTTTCTGGCCCACTGGCCCTGTCCGGGCTGTTGATGCTGCTGCTGCTGCTACTGCTCCCACCACTATCACTGCTTGAAGACTAGAAAGAGAGAGAAACAGTTTTGCAATTAGGCTGTTGTGTTTCTTAGGATGCTTACTGTGGTTTAAGTTACAATACCCTATTTAAGAATATTCTCCCCATCTGGTCTGAGGAGTACCAGCATCAGAACACACTGGGCTTTACCATTTAACAAGTACGTTCACCTAAGATGTTTCATGCCATCCTCACGAGGACCCCGTAAGGTTGGGCGGGATTACTGTCCCCATTACACATCCCTCGGAAGTGGCAAGATCCAGACTTGAGCACAGGCTGTCTGACTGCAAATCCTTTCAACCACCTCTGAACTCCTTTACATGTCTTCTCTACCTGCTTTTATCGTTCATTCCAATAATTTCCAATCACCGAAAGAAGAAATTCTCAGCCTCCAAGGGAAAGTATCAGTCACTGGTATGGAGTATAAAACAGGTGTCCTGATAACAAATATGATGGCTTCTGGGTACAAGTTAAATAAAAACCTGTGACAATTTTGTGGTTATCATCTCGGGGACATGAAATGATAATTCTCTGAATGCAGAACACATATCCTTAAAGACTAATATAAAGTTATGTTAGCATTTTGACAGTTTGATAAGGATGTGTGCATGTGTGTGTATATATATATATATATATGCCCCCGTCTCACTTTTTTCAATGTAACTAACATGACTTGGTATTTTAGTCATCTTGAAGAAAGTACTCAAGACATCCCTAATTAAGAGTCACTCAGAAATCCCCTTCCTTCCAACAGTAGGATTCTCAAAAGAGAAGGAAATGGTAAAGATCCTTTCAGAATTATGGTACTATACAATTTTAATACTGCATTTCCAATAAGTGACAACCCCAATAACTGGATTAGCAGTACAGCTCAACACAATATTGCACTAAAAAGCATCAATGCATGAGAAAGTTAGAATTCTTGTAATCAGTGATCTGATGTACATTTTTTTTTTTAACTCATTAGCCCTCTGGTACATCTAAATTTATATTCCCTTAGACAAATATTAGTTTTAAACTGTCTGCTTACAACAATGTAAAATCTATACATAAGACTGGAAAGAAACAGCGTACGGTAGTTATATTAACATATATTCGTTACCAAAATAAATGTATAAATAAAATGCTGTTTATGGATAGATACTTTAAAAGTGATTTTGAAAATGCTAGTTCAATCCATTTTTTCATCAAAAGTTACACCTTACAATACGTACACAGACATGCCTGAAATGGCAAAGAACGCATGTTCACAAAGGCATCTACTGTTAAGACTTAAACCAAGAATTGTCATGGTCTGTGGGGCATTTGAAGCTACTTAACATAGGTCACATAGGTCACAAGTCCCATCGCCCATAGGGAGGAGACAACCTGTCTCTCTACAATTAAAAAAAACAGCAAAGCATTATAATGGGCTGAGTGACATCGATGGCAGGGCTGGCAGCAGCAGCAATTACATTTACTTGAAGACTTAAGAAGCTAAAGCCGATTCAAAACCAAAAGTTGCTGTCCATAAAAGCCTCTCCTACCCTAGAGTATGGCCACCTAGGACTGTCACTGGTGCACCTGGCGAGGTCATGAACATTTAACAAATAGTTACTACACTAGGTAAGAAACCCACCGCGCAGAAAACTTTGTTTCCTCTTAGTTTGTTTTCTTTGTTTTTCATTACAGGTACTGTCTGAAAATTAAGGCAAGAACTAGAATCAGTTTCTAGTAAATCAAGTTTCCATCTCAAATTATATTTATTTCACAATATAACAGCAAAGGTGACACTATTCTGACAAAAGGTAAAAGTTCTTTAAAATAAACAGGTTAGAAAAGATTTCTGTACCATAACCATTAAAAAGGGGAGACGCAACTATACCAGCAATTTCTAGTCCATTTTAAAAATCTTGTAACCTAATTTTATAAAGACATGTATCAAAATGTTTAGTGAGGCCTTGTTTATAATAGTTAAAAACTGCAAACAACCTAAATATCTAACAATAGTGAACCTGGTTAAATTACATGTACATAAAGTATAATACATGAATTATAATTTGTAACAATGAAATTCTATTCAGCTGTTAACAGTATTGATAGAGCTATATATACCAAGATAGAAGCCTTTAACATCTTTTTTATAGATTACAAAACAATATGTAGAGTACGTCAGCTGGTTTTAAAATGTTTGTCTTTAATGTAAACACATGTATATCAAAAATAGTCTGGAAGGATATATATGCAAAAATATTTAGAATTTGGACCTTCTATTTTTTATTACTTTTATTTTCTACAAAAATTTCTTTCCAGGAAACAAACTGATCATGAGTAAGAGAACTAAAGAATAACTACCAAATAGAGTAAGGTCCTCTGTTACTTCTAACTTCAAGACTGAGACTTAAAAAAATACGTATTGATACTGTCAGATTTTAGACTGTTTTGCCCTCTTGAAGGACTTAAGAACTCCGAAAACGTCTTCAGTTGTAATCACGTCCATCGAGACAGCCAATGATACTTTCAAACTAATAAAAGACAGTCTGTATAGAACCCAGGAATGCCACTTTATGTGTGACGTTAATACACATGAAACATTACACATACTATTGTCACCAAAGGTAAAATGAACACGTCTCCAAGGATATTTTGGTTCTTATTTTCTGCCAAGTCAGGCCTGTCTTCTGGCTACCGGGAGGCATTCAGGAGTCTCTCACCATCTGTGGACAGACCAGGGTTTTCCAGTACGGGGTGAAACCCATTTGGTGGGTAGCAATCAGAGTGCAACGTGGTAAGGTGATTGTTCTGTGAAACTTCTTTCAATTATTCACACATATATCTGGTATGTACTGGGTCACTACATAAAACATTTCCATGGGCAGGGTCAAAAATGTTTGAAAGTTATTGTAATCAGTTTTAACACTGTCAGCCATCAGAGTGGTCTTATTTATGGGAGAAAGGAAAGACCATTATTTTAACCCTAAAGGCATAAAATCAAATTTTAAGTCTCTATCAGTGCTTTAAGATACACAAAGAAATAAATCATTTTGTCTTATAAAGCCAAAAAACTTGAAATAGGAAAAAATTATATTCCCCCTACTTGGTGAAGCTTTCAGTATCAAAGCCTAGGGGAGGGAGGGGCACCCCTGGAGAGTGCATGGTTTTGAGGATTCCAACTGATCAACTGGTACAGAAGAGTTTACCTTGTTATTATTCCTATTCCTTCAAAAAACAAAAACAAAACAAGTTCTTTACTGAGGGTCCAGAAACTGTGGGGCTGAGAAAGACACATCAAGTCGGAATCCATCCCATGCTCCCGACTCCTTACAGAGACTCCTCCTCAGACAGTTCACCCAAATCCAGTTACGACGCTCATTTACTGTCTCTGAATGACTCAGTTTAGGCTCAGTGGTGACATCTTACCAGAGCATTTTCAATGACAAACTTATATTACAAATCAAGAGAGAAAAAGGTCATGATCTGTGAAATGGAAACCCAGGTGTACAAGCACAATAAAGTTCAATGAATGAAAATTCTGACCAAGAATGTCTAACCATAGAAAGGCAACTCATAAGACTTGTGTGGTGAAGATCTGTGTGAAAAGGGAAGATTCTCAGCCTGTCAGCGGATCCACCTGCAGACCCTGGTACCTGCCGTCGCTGGGACGAGACCCAGAAGAAAGCAGTCTCTTTTGGAACCACTTGCAGGCTTTTGTAAAAAGTATACAGGCCAAGGCCGCACCTCAGGAACACCTGGCTCAAGCAGGCCCAGGTCATGCTGAGGTCCGAGCACTGTCCAAACCAATGTACGTGCCCGCTAGGTACTGGGAGGCACTGCATGAGGGCCACCTCGTGCATCTGCTGAGTTTCTGCTGTGATGACACAGCCACTGATGAGGGCACTGCGCAGCTACTTCAGTGACAGGAATCTAGCAACAGGTATGGACAGAGGGAACTAGGGGAGGCTCCTTACAACGAACGGTGTGTGACCTGGGCCCAGAAGAAAGAAGAATTTTAATAAGCAGGGCGACAGACTAAGAGAACAAAATCAGAAGTTCTGGGGAGGAGGAGCTAATGAGTGGTGAGGCTGTGCGCAATCCAGCAAGTGTCAAATCACTTTTAAATACACGAGAGGTCACAGCTAGATCACGTGCCCAAAGTCTGCAGGGACACTTTGCAAGCGTGGGGGATATGTTCAGATCCGTACTCAGGAGGAAGGGTGCCGGGGCTCTGTTCAGATGAGTGACGTCAGGGACACTGAGCAGAGGCCACCTGGGAAGTCTTCTAACACGAGGACTATGGCAATGTAAATGAGGGAGGTGACAGGGATTCGGGAAGGAAATGGAGACATTCAAGTTCACACCAGGCACCCAGACCTACCCCTGAATATCGTGGGGGTTAGGGCGCCGACCCTTCTCGCAAGAGAAAATCCACGTATGACTTCTGACTCCTGAAAAACGTAATTACTAAAAGAGCACCATTGACCGGAAGGAAGCCTTACGGAGAACATGAACAAACGATTAACATGTTTTGTATTTTCTATGTACTACACGCCGCATTCTTACAATAAAGCTAGAGAAAAGTTATTAAGAAAATCATAAAGGAAAATACATTTACAGTACTGTAGGTAGTTACTGAAAAAAATCCACATATAAATGGACTCGCACAGTTGAAACCCGTGTTGTTTGAGGGTCAGCGGTGCTCGGTGCTCAGTGCGTGTCTGCTGAGAGTCGGTGAGCCCTGAGAATGTTCTGTGGCATCAAGGAAGAAGCCAGGACGCAGAGAAGAATGGGGGGGGGGGGGGCGGGTGCTGATGGAGAAGGACCAGCAGTGGCCGCAGAGAGCCAAGGAGGCTGGCGGTACAGGGAGAAAGAAGGCCCACAGTAAGCTGAGGGGAAACGAGGCAGAGAGACCAGCTGGGAGGGAAAAGGGCATGCGAGGAGGCCAGTGAAAGACGCAGTGGATGAGAAGACGCTGGAGAGGAAGAGAAGGGCAAAAAACAGGAGAAGCATCTTTCAGGACCCTGGACAGAATGCAAGGCAGCTACAGAGAGGCTTCCCACTCTTTGGCAGAAAGGAAGAATATCAATCCGTTGTGAAGCAGAGAACAGGGAAGCTGAGGAAGTTCATCTTCTTGGAGCACAGGGCTCGAACTATACCGAAGGTAAAAAACTCTTGGTCCCTCAGCCAGGCCCAGGGCGTGAAGTCAAGGTAGAGATAACCCATTTATACCCACGGAGGAACAGCATCAACTAACTCTAAAGACTGCTCCTGCACATACCCGTTAGAAAGGCCCCCAGACAAGAATGTTAAACAGAGTCTCTGCTTCATAAAAATAGAACTAGATATGTGTATATTTATTGCCTGCAACTATATGCTTTTTCTTCCTAATTAGAAAAGCAGACAACAGTGTATTCATTTTCTATCAAGCCCCAGCTTCCCCTCACATCCATCTCCCCATTCATGGGTGCTTTTAATGTGCATGCGCCTCAAAAGAAAAAGGAAATCTCACTCACTGTATACACTACACCCCGAGAGCGAGAATGAAGTTCATTCCAAGGCCACTCCGGAATCTGGATTTAGCGCAAGAGATGATCCTACCATGGTAACCAGCACATCTACGGTAAAATCCTGTGCCTCTCAAGTGCCCAATATTAAGAGCTCCAGGTCTGCTAACCTGGAGACAAGACCACCCCAAATGAATTCAGTGTGTTACTTAAACAACTTTCTAAAGATGCAAGGAAAGAAAATGCAGGTGGGTCAGTTTTCTGTGTCAGTCCTTACACGATGAAGTTGGACCACGCAATGTGTTTTGAGTTCCTTTCTAACTATTCTATTACCTATCACTTCATTTTGTTTAAATTTCAACTGGCCCAAAAATAATACACACCTACACAAACACACGTGAATGTACATACCCTCATTACTTAATGCACTTAGCATTTAGTTTCAATGTGAAACTGCTTGCAGCTTTTGATGCTGGGAGTTGTGCTGTATTACAAACATTTCAAGGACTTAAGCTGTGAGCAGAGTTTCTTAAGATGTACACTACGAATCAGACTAACTTTTCAAAGGGCTGCTCCTCCATTTTGAATGGACCTTTTTACACATGAACTTGCTATAGGTTTTAAGTACACAACCCTGATAGTTTTACCCAAGACACAGTCTGCCAAAAGGTCTGTCTCTGAGGATGTGCCTACTACCCTGTGACAGATTAAAGATGAGAAAGGGGGAGAACAAAAAGCCGTAAGATACCTTTTTGAAAAATTACCCTAAATAGTCCCATTGTCAGTTCATTCTCATTCTTAAACCAAATGGGTTTACGGAATCCCACTTTCAATGAGACATGGATTCCCCTGGTCCTGTTATTTTTTAGTCTGTCACGCCTCTGCACTCTGGTAAGAATACCCTTGGGATTTTAGGATTATGACATCGAAAATGTTCCCCTTCCGGCAGAGACGAGAAAAGGCAGAGGCTGCTCCAAGGAAGCCGCTTCTGTTTTATCTCGCATTTTCTCGCTCTACTTGCCACTTCACAGTGCTCTGAAAAAATCAAACTGGCCTTGGTCGGTTAAAGATCTTTTTTAAATGAGGGTCTTGTGAAAAGGCACAGCTTTTATTTATTCAGGCAGCAGCATTTTTTATAAGGTGTAGCCTACATACCAAAAGCCAGATCTACCTGGAAACCTTTGGTGTATTTTGTAGATAAAGACATTAAAACTGAAAGCAAAGAGGATTAGCCTACGAGTTAAGATACAATTCAAACCAGAAAGGCCAGCCCCTGAAAGAACAAATTCGTAAGTAAGGTAGATCTAGCTAGTTTCTACCCACCCAAATAATCATCCGAGATCAAAGAATGCTGCTACCCTGGTATAGGACCCAACAGGAAGACACGGAGTGATGATAAATCACTTAGCTTCCAGCTCACCGAAGAGAAAGACAAGCCTGACGTAGACATTAACCAACAAGATCCAGCAAATTATAGCTCAATTTAAAAAAATAGCATCCTAAGGCTCACAAATTATTAAATCTAAGTCAGTGGAGCTCAAATTCAAGGTCTTCAATTCAAACACCAATTAGATTTTCTAAAATGACACTAGACCCCAATTTCCTCACTTTTTCTAGCTAGGAATAGAAAATGGCTTCCTAGCTAATACCTTATCATAGCATTTCCAGCTGACCTGGCTCCCCACCCCCACCCCCCACCCCCGCCGCACGCAAAGTGTGCGAGAGAACTTCCCTCCCATGCTCTGTGAGCCAGCGCCCCCCCCCCCCCACCGCCCCGGCCAGGAGCCAGCTGCTCCACCGGCAAGATCAGGGGCTCACCACCCCTGCCTCCTACTAGCTGTCTATCTTTGGGCAAGTGCCTTCATTTTCCTGTGCCCCAATTTTTTCATCTGAAAAATAGAAATAATAATACCTACTAAAATGATAGGAAGGAAATGGACAAGTGAAAGTTTCCGTATTAACTAATCTGCCAAGTCAGTTCACATTCTTTAGCTTCGGGGTATCTAGGGAAACTGAGGCATCTGCTGTCTCCATTTTTCAGGTAATTATGATTTACTCGTGGCACAGTTTAATAGTTTAACACAAACACCTTTCATCTTATTTCCCAGGATTTGCCAAGCGTACCTTTAAGAGAAAAAGATAACTTTTGGGAATTAATTTTAAATCTCTCTTAGAATTAAAACAAACTCCTTCCAAATGAAACCTCTACAAGTTAAGACAAAAAAAATTCTCAAATTATTTAAGTATGTCAGGAAAGACACAGGTTTTCTCTTAAGTTTTCTCTTAACTGAATTAGTCTTAAGGGAACTTACCTCAGCCCTACCTTAGAATTAAAAGAACATTTTCATTAATAAGTTAATTATATAAAGAAATAATCCATTTATAATGAATCATTTTATTATTTTCCCTTTTATACACAATTGTCAAAAAGCAGCCAAATGCCCCTAACCTTGGCATTTTTGTGCTCTAAGCATAATCATCTATTCCAATGGTGACAATTCAATTTCCATTTTAAAGACCTTCCCTGGCCTCTGCTTCTCTGGCTCTCCCTGGGCCCAATTACTTGTTACCACCACCACCACCACTGAGGAAGCACAGCCCCGAGGCCACTCGCTCAGACCTCGGGTAAAGGCTCAGTCAGCAAAGTTGACACAGAGGGTCACAACTGCCAGTGAGTTCAGATGACCACGAACAGATAAAAAGTACTCGTATACACTGTAAATTATAACGAAGACAGCGTAGTCTATCCCCTGACTAATGATTAGACTGGTTTAACCAGTTAATTTCTTTAGACAAGTAAGAACAAGACATGCGAACCAACAAGCTGAATGACAACTGTGGTTATCTTCTGTGATCCCAATACACAGCTTTTAAAGGGGGTGAAGGTCCTTTTCTACAAACAGCGATCAAAACACAGCAGAAACTAATACTACAGAGTATTACTTAAAGTAAGAAATTGGAAATGTTTAATTTTTTTAAACATGACAATTTACATTCCTGTTCTCAGGCATCACAACTATAGATATAGAAAAAAAAGACCAATACGACATAGAGTTAGAACATCATATAGCAAAAATTACATACAGATAAAAATAAAGAAATACTCATGCTGACACCATGAAGGTAATCACAGCACACTCTTTTAAGGAATAGTCATAATTCAAAAGGACAACAGAAACTCAATTACTGTTACGGTTTTATCATCAGATGTTCTTGGGAGCCACTGATCTCTGGTTTTCTTTCATCCGTGAGATTCTCCAATTACATCCAACAAAGCTCAATAACTTTTCTGTTAATCATTTTTTAAAAAGAAAGAAAAAGTGCCATAGGAAGATTTTAAAAAGCGGGATAGAAGCAACAGACACTCGAGTCTCCACACAGGAGGATCTAACGGCACCTTGTCATTAGATGTTACTGACTGAAGTAGGTCAAGTCCTAGAAACAAGGACTAATTAAATGACAAATTATCTGGTTGTGCAAGAACTGTGATATACAGAATTCTGCTTGAAGTTATGAGGCTGGAGCTTAGGAATCCTCGCCAACGAGGACTTTTTCTGTCAAGGCGGTAACTGTTAAGGCTCAGAGCCTCTAGGTGCACAGTTTCACAGCAGCATCACTCTGCGCTGTGGATCAGCCCTTCGCTTACAGGGACTGAAGCGCTCCTTCAGGAAGCCAAAACTCTGGGACGCTCTGTCCCTCTCCCCGCTCTCTCCCCTCTACTCTGCCTCCTGCGGTGGTCCTTTTCAGAACAACACAACAAAAAAGTAAAAACGCTTAAAAACAGATTTTTTCGTACACATACATTATGTATTCTGAATGCTTATAGTTTCTCTTCAAGATAGATGAAGTGAAGCAACAAAATATGATGGTCTTAGCGACAAGAATGATTTATAAACTATTAGAAAATAAATTGGTTTCTGAAATATCAAATAGGAGATTCAAAGAAGGGCTCTCAAAGATTCATAAAACCTCTAACAAATACAAATGGGGTGGGTAAATGGAAAAGTGCCGATATACACCACTCCGCTGGGGAGAAGGGGCAGAGCTCCCTCAAAGGGGCCATGACTCAAAAAAAAGGTGGAACCATTACAATCAAGCAAGATCACTTTCTTTTATTTAGTCGAAGGATAACTGTAATTACACAAAAGAGACCGAGTTATTTAGCTCAAGCAATGTAAAAAACAGAGATTCCGACCGCACTTCGTACCTCTGTGTCCCAGGAGTCATGAAAGACAGCGTTCCTACTGCTCCTTTTGGTCTGCGGGGGAAGATGGTGGTCTTCTTCGCTGCCATTCCTTCTCCTTTTCCTGAAATTAAATCACAAGGAGGCAGAAAAAAAAAAAAAATCCAACAATTGATCTTTCGGATACTTAAACCTGTAAACCATGACAACACATAAATTTGCCCTCTCTCCTGAGAAAATGTAATTCATCGTAAGAGGTCTCAATATGTGAAAACTGCAAGTACACCATCACTGGGCGCAAAGAGCAAAAGCAGAAAACAGGAGCAGTAAGGGCGAGCTTCAATTTATGCGGCTAATTTCTAAAAGGAAGCGTGACAACTTACGCCTGCTGGGAATCGGAGCAGGAAGATGTTAACGACTGAGCTTTCAAACTCCACCTAATTAAGGTTATCGTCTCTTCTGCGTTTCCTGACATTACAATTCCAAGTTCCCTCAGTTGACTCCCTCCCGTATGACAACACCAAAGACACGGAGTGGTTGCCTTCGCCTATTTTAGCCTTAAAATCCCTTAAAAGTGGTGCTACACAAGAATCCATAGAGGTTCATAGTTTTCCTGCATCCCTGATTTTCCCCCAACTATCACTTAAACAAAAGCTCCACGCCCTTTGAAGTATTACTTTTCTGAACAATCACTGGAAAAGCTGCTCTTGGACACATAAACTTGATTATTCTAGCCGCACCAGCTGTGTTATGGTATATATTACTTCACCGGATTGTTACTTTGAGACTATAGCACGAGCTACTTAAAATATAGATTTAAAGAAAAATCACACTTCTTCCTTAGTAAAGTGTTTTCAATGTGCAAAAGAGACAAAACTTGAGTTTTTAATGCAAATATCAAGTGCTGTCAGAACTTCTAAACTGCAACTAGAGAACAGAAATAGGAGGTATAAATATAAGTCGAATTGCCTGAAACTGTGCTGTCCAATACAGCAGCCACTACCACACGTGGTTATGTAAATTAAAATGAACTGAAACTGAATAAAACTAAAGTTGCCTTAGTAACACGAGCCACATTGCCAGTGCTCAGTGGCCACGCGCAGCAATTGTGGTGACGAGCAGAGACACAGGCGTTTCTCACCGCTGCAGAAGATGCTCCTGGACGGTGCTGACTCGAGTGCAATTTATACAAAGCAGCACAATCTACTGTAATGAAAACCCTTAAAGGTTCAAATTTCTATAGCTCGGGAGAAAAACAGCTTTTGGGAAAGTACTGAATTTGAGCATATCTTCTATCCAGTTACATACCTTTCATGGGAGTAGGATGGCTCTTCATCCTACCATTATGAGTTGTGGTCTGGACACCAAAGAAACTTTATCACCCTGAGCTCAATTCCCTGTACTCTAAAACGTTCTGAAAACATCTACCTTTATCAATGAGTTTGGATACAGTTTAGGCATGTAATGATGAAAGGGGGGTGTGTTTCTGATAAAGCTTCAACCACCAAACCAGCAAGGGCCACACCATTTACTTCATTCTAAAGCTCAGGTGTTTGTAAAATAAGATCTTTACTTCTGCTTCCTTCTTTCCTCCCAAGAGATGAGATCATATCTACACATTACTTTGAAGTATGCGGAGGCTAAAAACTAGATGAATGCCAGGTTTTAATCATCATTAAATGGATGTGCTATTACCATAGATTTGAACCAATAAACTGCTTCTTTCGTCCTAACGTGACCAGAGAATATTCACGGAAATGCGATAAAGTGACAGAGCAATGACTAGTGAAAAGCTCGCTGACACCCAAAAAGGAACTCATGAAGTGGCAGCACGCTGGTCTCCAAGCTCTTCTTTTATCAGTGTGACAACAGCTGATTGTGCTTTGGGCTGCTGAGTCATTCTAACCAAACTTATGAGCTTGACCAAAACTTTCCAATTTCCTCATTTATAATTGTGGACATATCTTTCCAGTGACAAGATATGAATATCAAGGCGGTTTCAAGGCAAAAAGAATGCAAGAACAAAGAGGATGAACTGGTTTTGGAAATGTCAACGAAATTCTGGGAAAGTCACATGAAATATCCCAGCCCTCTAATCAGCTGATTTCTCAAAGTACCAGAATTCTCTCTTGGAAGGAACTGGATTAAGAATGAGCCCTAACTGTTCTTCAGTTCTTTTTCTAGGCTCTTTCCAGATTCTGCCCTTGAAACATCCTTCTTTCAACAATATCATAAATAACTGGCAAAATTACAGCTTCATGTTCAACCCTATCTGCAAAATCAGTGAGATTACAGTTTTCAACATTAATGCCATAGACCAGGTTATAATTTTAGCAGCCACCTATAACTGATTATAATCTCCCTAGCCACCTAGTTACAGATTATTGTTTAAGCATTTGTTACTTCTAAGGATGGCTGATTACATCACTTTTCATCATTTCGTTTCTCTCCAATCTTCCTATCATCTATCTCCTAGAGACTGGGCATAGAAGAAATCCTAAAGAATAGAGACTAGTACTTTTCAAAAAAAATTTTTAAAGTAAAAAAACTCTTCCATCTAGGACCCAATCCTGCATCTTAAAATTAAGGAAACAGAACCAGAGAAGTGAACTGACTTGGAGCTACTAAAATAGCTGGGTGGCAGAGCTGGTCCATCATACACCCCAAAACATGTAGTGAAGAGTAAGAAAACCCTGTCCAGACCAAATTATCTCTTTCAATGTTAATGAAGTTATCAGTCTAAACATGCTGACATTATTTGTGTACTAAAGAAAGGAATCTGTTACCAGTATAAACACATTCCGGGTACTTGTATTTGTGTACAGTGCTGGATAAAAGCAATCTTTTTGTAGTAAATATTTTGGCTTTTTCAGATATGTGAGACATCCCAAGAAACTGTCAGAAGTATAACTGGGCTTGAGAAGGAAAAAAATGGCAGCCAGATCTGGCTTACTATACCTAAGGATCTTGTTCCTAATTCTGACATGTCGGTAACTGGGCCACTAATTTCAAATTTAGTACACTCTTATTTTCTATACAAGGAAGCTTTATGCCTCACTCCACAACATGACCCGAATCAATAATCCCATGCTGAAGTTAGAGGAACTCTAGATTTTCACTATTGGACCAAATGACAACAGGAAGTTCTTCCAGAATCTTAATCCCATGAATTAACTATCCTCCAGAGCAGTGTCCTGGGGGGGGGGGGGGGTGAAAAGTGTCAATTACATTGAGAAGCAATGAAACCATGGACCGACAAGAAAATAGAGATAATCTGCCAAGGCGATCCTATTTTATTCACTTAAACGTCACTGAGACTATTATGAAATAAAGCACAGTGATCCTGGAAAAATGCAAACATGTACCAGCTGAGCTCTCTAAACCTCTTTCCTCTTCAGAAAAATTAAAGTTGAACTTGCTGATCTTTGGTTTTCACTTCAAACTCCACGATGAGGAATTTTTCTAATTTAAAATAAAGCTGACCCTCCCGATTCCGGGCACCCCATTTCAACTTTCTCCTTCCCACAAGTAAGTAAGAAGGAAAGACGGAAATCGCAGCTTGGTCTGGACTCCACTCAGTCCATCACCTCATAAAACCCCGAACCCAGGTCTGAGGCCAGGCTCTGTGGAAAAGTAGAGCGTCGCGATATAATCCTACCTCCGGCCTTCGGGGTCAAACGGCTCCGCACCCAAACAGTTTAGAATCCTGCCCGTTCTAAATAAGGGCTGCAGGCAGAGAGAGACTCGGCAAGTCACTTTAGTCATCCGCCCTTCCGTGTTCACAACCGTCCAGGGCACAGACTCTTCGGTCTAACCTATTCCTGCCCGGCTGCACGGTTAAGCCCGCTCCTTCTCTCTGACCTTGGGGAGCCCGCAGCTCCCCGCCCCGTCCCCTCACAGACGGCCTAAGGGCTCCCACTCGAAGATCAGACGTTCCTCCCATCCCCCCGCCCTCCTAAATTTAGGACTAGGACGCTTTAGGGCCACCGTCTCTCTTCCGGGACCGACCGGACCTCAATCCAAAAAGGGAAAGATGAGGAGGGGAAGATGGGGTGGGGGAGACCTGGACCGTGGAGTCGCTCCTCCAGTACGCTCCGGGAGGAGCAGGTACCCGATCAGCCGCACATCCCTCTCCCATCCTCCCCCGGGCCCAAATAAAGAGCCGCGGGGCCCACGCTTGCTGGGACCCCGCTTCGCGCGCCCCTTCGACTTCATCTCCCAAGACAGACGAGGGGCTAGAAAGGAAGTGGGATCCCCACGGACTCACCTGGGCCGGAGGCGCTCGCTCATGGCAGCCGGTGAAGGGGAGCGACGCGGCGCCGCTCCGCGAGAAGAGAAAACAGTGGGTGTTGCGTTTCGGTGGCCGCCACGCCCACCCCCTCGGGCCTTGGCTCTCACCGCGGCTCGGGTGGACGCTGCCGGCGGTGAGTACCCCTCGGTGGGACCCGTACCACTGCTACTTCCGGCGTCTGCTCCGCGCCCCCCCATGTCGCAGCCGCCGTGGTACCGCCCTCTCGCGGCTGCGCAGTGGCGTTCCTCCGACCGCGCCGACCGGTAACCCCGCCCACGGGAAGAGGCGGGCTCGGAGGGGGAGGAGCTACTGGGAGCTCCAGGGAGAAGAGGACCACATTATAGATGGCCGCAGTTTTCGCCTGTTCGTAGCCTAGCGGAGACAGTGTAAGCGTCCAGCTTGGTTTAAATGAAATTAAATTATGTCATAATGATACGACATAAGCATTTGAGATAAGTGCCTGTGAGGTACCAAATTTTTAAAAAATATATGCGAGGCATTAGGCAGTCATGTAGACGGCCCGTCGCGGGTCCTGGGATCGGGAGTTGGGAAGCTGCTAATGAGCTGCTCTGGGGAGCTTGTCTCGGGGGCTTCCTGAACTTTTATTTTGCAAGGTGCGGAAGTTGTTGTGGGGGAGTCTGGATTCGCGGGACTTTTCCTATGGCCCCCCGCCTTAGGTCTGCGATGACCGTCCTGAGCCTAGAGAGGTGTCGATCGGTGGCAGGCCATATGGAGGGCTTCCCGCAGCCACAGAACGAGTCCCTTTAGGCGTCCCAACGCCTCCGGCTCCTGGAGCAGGGGCTGCGGGTTGGCGGGCTTCGGACCCAGGAGCTGCCAGGCGGTCCCCGCCCACGCCGCTGGCAGTAGCCAGACTGCTTGCTGAAAAGTTAGGGAGCGGGGAGGAGGGCAGGTGAGGTGACCCGGCTAGGGGCGGAAAAGTCCGCTGGACTGCGCAGAAGGTGAGGGCGAAGATTAGCTTAACTTTTGAGATGGGCCTTGTGCCCAAGACGCTGGTGAAGTCTTAACTCTCCGCTTTCCGGAACACCGAAAGGGAACTGCCCTGCCAATAACCCAGTTATTTGGTTTAGTACTATCGAGTTACTTCTCTGTGTCTTGCACAGGCTGACGTTAAAATCTAGTTTCATTCTGCCAAACTCGGGAACGGCGATCGTGAAGCATGGAGATCCAGGAGAAATGACCGCAAAATTAGCATCCTTGCAGAGAAGCCCGGGTAAGAAAGCAGGCATTCACGATAAGATGTTACTATGTGAGGGTACAAAGAGCTTTCCAGTAAGGTTAAGTGTGAGGGTGGAGTACTTAGAGGCAGACAAGTCTAACAGAGGTCTCAGAAAGTTTTTAGCCTAAGGCCCAGGGACTGGCTCCAGTTGTGTGTGTGTTTGTAAATAGTGATCCGTAACTTGCATTAAATTGTCAAAGAGATGCCTCCAAAGTAAGAATAATTAGAGTCACTTGACAGAAAACAATTTTGTTTTGCTTTCAGGTAGGATAAGGTGGGTTGGGTGCTTTGATAAATGGTTGGCCAGATTATATCTATTTGTAAATGGTTTCAGAGTCTCACTTTTGACCTATTTAGTGGTTCAAGGAACTTTATAGAAAGAACAAATGTAAAAAAAGAAATAATTTTTAACCGAGCTTTGTAATTAAATATTTCCTTTTCCTAACTGGAAATAATAAAGAAGTTTAAATGATACATGGTATATTTGATCATGTTTTTACATTGTATAAATTTCACAAAGTGTCAAACAAATCTACCAATAATCCATTGTACTATAAACTATCAGTACATATACACATATACACAAATATATGCACATTACTAACATGTTAGGTGTTAATAGAGCTTCATTTCTCATATGTAGATAATGGAAGTTCTAACTAGTTCTTCTTGCATCCAGTAAATCTTCCATATGTACTACTAGAATCAACCACCTTCAAATCCTGTCCTGAATTTTCATTCTGCACTATTTTTTCCCTGATGATGTGTTTAGAGTTTTTCACAATTTCTTTATGAAATTTCTTTATGATAGCCAGTTGGCTTGCTACAACCTTAAATAGCAAACCTTTGATTCTGGCATTTGGATACCTTTTCTTCCACTGACCATTAATTCATTAGATGCAAGTCTTTTGGTCTTGCTCACCTCTAGTCAGGGATTTTGAAAAGCCTCCTTGATAGTCTTTGTAACAATTGATTCCTAGAAGACTTACTAATGTAAAGTCCCAAGTGTAAGTGGAGCCAGGGATATTTATCTTAAAATCAAACTGTCTTCTGTTTTCTACCTCTGTAAAAAAAAGAATGAATCAAACAAACTTTTAGAAATTATCTTTAACCTGAGTTCTTCCAAATGAATTTTAAAAGCTATGACAAATACAATATTGGTATTTACTGTTCAGATGATGTGTTCCTCAAAATCTTGTCTTTACCTTTTTCAGGAATAGGAGAGTGATATCTCACCCAGAATGGAAGTATGTCCTTATTGTAAGAAACCATTTAAACGGTTAAAATCCCACTTGCCATACTGTAAGATGATAGGACCAACTATTCCTACTGATCAAAATGTTTGTCACTCCAAGCAGACTACGCTCCCACGAGCTAAGAGAATGAAAAGTTCAATCAAGGACTTGGTTAAAGCTAAAGAGAGAGAGCTGGGGACAAAGAGTGAGAAAAGAAATACGAAGTCGAAAGAGGGCAAAGCAGAACAGACAACTGAGACCTTTCCACTACCAGCAGTTGGTTTGGAAAGAGCAAGTAATACAAAGGCAAACAAAGACATCAAGAATCAGATTCACATCTCCCTCAAAATGTTAGAAAATCCTGAACCAGAGATTACTCCCCAGGGAGACACTAAGGCTCAGTTTTATGCATCAGAGAACACTGCTCCTAAAAAAAGACTTGCCACAGATTTGCCTAAATCAGGGAAAAGTAGAAGTAATCTTTCAGAAACCAAAGCATCTTTACCCATTGGCCCAATGGAACCTTTGTCAAATCAAGATAGAAAGTATCCTTCAGCCTTAGCTAATGATATGCAAACCACTTCTGCTAATTTAAAATTGGACAAAATCGATCCCTCGAGACAGAAGCTTCTAGTAAAATTACTAGATGCGCCTATTGGTGATTATCATAGTTCTCCCATAAATCTCATTTATGGGGATAAAAGAGTGAGACCATCATGTTCAAGCGATGAGACAGATTCCAAAGGCAAGGATCGCCTCTTAGAAATCTCTGCTGATGTTAGAGACTCTGAGAATCAGGAAGAGAACAGGAAATCACAGATTTTAGATTTTAAAGTTAGTCCATTAGATAAAATCCAAGTCAAAGAGAACCAAGGAGAAGGGCTTAACCTGGGAGTAGAGGCATACGGGAGCGAAGGCCATACAGGAAAAAGTGCATCTGTGACAGGAATTGGGGAATGCTCTTCCATGAGAAGTGGTTCTACGAAGAACTTCAGTGCCGATGTTCCAGCCACAGAGAAGAAATCCCAAGATGAAGGTCTCAGTTTAAATTTGTTCTCACCAAGGGAGACAGGTTGCAATGAGTTTCTTTCTGCATCACAGTCACGTAATCAAAGTCTTGCCTCTCTGGCTATAAAATTTCTTCAAGAAGAAAAAGCAGAAGCCCACAATCATAATCGAGTCCCCCGTGTGAGGACATTGATGGAGAGTGAGGAACAGGCTTTTCTGGAGCCCGAATCTGGCCGTTGGCCCCAAGCTGTGCTCTCTGCATGCCAGCAGCCTTTACATTCAGCCCAGCATCATACCTCTAAAAGCCCCTGCGCCAGTCAGATGGATGTTGCCGACAGGAAGACCCTTCCCAGCTCCCTGGGCCTGGAGTGGTTCCCAGAGCTCTATCCTGGTTATCTCGGACTAGGGCTGTTTCCAGGGAAACCTCAGCATTGGAATCCAGTGGTCCAGAAGCCCCAGCCCATCAGTCCCCATGGAGAAAGACTCTCCCAAGGTAAAACACGCTCATTTCCAAGGGCCATCCAGCCCATACAAACCTTTTGAATTAATAAGAGTCAGAATATTAATATGTTCACTCATTTGGCTTTTTACCTGAGCCTTTAAGTGCACTGGACTTAAAATTGTTCTGAAAACATTATTTCTTGCTCCAGTGATTTTATCACTCTCCCTTCCCCTTCACCAGTAGTCGAAGGTTGGACTAGACAGGACGGCTGGTGATATTGATAACAGTTGAATTTCTACATTGGAAAGAGGCGTGGCCAGTAGAAATTGGGTGTTCAAGCCAAACAGACTGAAGGAAAGCATAAAGACTTCAGGGTCCACCTAAATAGAACAAGCACTGTGTTCAGATTTTAATCAGGACCAGGTTATACACAAAATAGGTTCCAGGTTTATGGTCAGATGCAACATCTGGGAATTCAGAGTAGCAAAGTACAAGCAGACAGTATTTTTGCATCTGGGAGCAGGATAAGATTAAAACTGCCTAGGCAGGTGTAGCAGTTAAGGCAGATCATTGGAAATGGAGGTTCAGGAGATGAGCAGGAGTAGAGAGGATGTGACCAAAAAAAAAAAAGACCATGCAGTAGAAAAATTAATCCACGAAGAATAGGACCCAAGGAGGAAACAGAGACCGCACCTCAGAACATAAGAGATTAGGTAAGAAATGGGGGGAGAGGTGCACTGGACATCAAAACTGATCTGAATTGTGACTCAGTCTCTTCAGAAGCTTCCTAGATGTTCCTTGCTTCTGCCTAGAATAGCTAAACTAGGTAGGACTAAGGCCCCAAGATAGGAGCCAAGAAGGTCCCAGCAGTCAGGTAGCCTTGTCTTTTCCTGCTCTCACCTTTAGTTATTGGACTACTACGCTAGCTACAACAGTTTCTTCATTTTTGTCACCAGGAAACTTCGGATTTTTTTCCCCTTTAGGTTTTTTAGGGGCCTCGTTAGTTCGATGTAGCATCCACATCCTTTTGTGTGTGTAGTGTTATTGGTGCTTTTAGCTTGATTTTGACAGGAGACCTATTGCAACTCAGATTTACACCTGAAAAACTTGTATCATCTCTAACTAAAGATATATTTGCCCCTCTGATTTATTTTATAAATGATCACATATTTACTGAGCTCCAGTTTGTTCCCAAAAGCGTTTTCTCTTGTATTTTGATTATCCCTTTCTAAAGATTTCACAATGGGAGTGTATTAAGTAGAGGGTGTTGCCAGCTAAAGCTACGTTTTTCTCCAACTGTGTCAACGGGTACCAGTTTTCCTAAGAACAGATCTAATGTGGGCACTCTACAAAGTTGTAGTCTTAAGGCCCTCCCCACTAAACAGAATGAACATGAACGTCAGCGTTGCCCTGTGGTTTTCAGAGTGCTTTTATCTTTTCTTCTTTTGGCCTCACCGCTCTGAGGGTTGGGCAGAGTGATTTTTCTGTTTTGTAGATGATGAAACAGAAACAGGGAGAACAAGTGATTCTTCCAAGGTCATGCCGCCACCACGTGATAAAGTTGCAAGTAGAACCGAGTCTCCTGAGGCCAAGTTAAATGCCTTCCACTAAACCATGCTGAGGAAATACGCCATAACCAGAAACACAGATGTCTTTGATATCTCTGTGATTTTCAGTTGCATAAACACACAGCCCATAGCAAATCTCTCAAGTAGGGCTTCTTTATTGTCTCACTCTCTTTTATAATGCTAAGGAATATCCTTGATTCATCCACTTTTCATTTTAGAAGAAAAAAGGAGGGGGCTGATATTTGTCAAGTGATGATTGTTACTAGGTACATTACATTGTTATCTCATTTAACCTTCATAATAACTCAGGTGATGTCACTGACCCGCCCTCTCTCATAGGTGAGGAATCCCAGCCTCAGACATCTTAAGTGACTTGCCCATGTTCGTACAGTAAGTGACTGTCGGTTTAAATCCAAGTCCATCTGATTTGTACACCAAGATCTTTAAATCCTGCCCTAGGCTACTGTTTGAGACAGTTAGTGATAGATATCATGATATAAATTAGTTAGTACACTTTAACGGGTCCTAAGAATATAGTAATAATAAGAGATACAGTAATTTAGGTCCTCAAATCACTAGGCCTCTGAGACTGAACATGGGGGGAAAGTACAATCTTCCTTCAACGTTGAGTTCCTCCAGGACACTGGTTAGAAACTACTTTTTGTTCTTTTACAGTCTTTGTGATTAGTTTGAATTTCTCTCAGACAACATGTGGCCATCACAGAGTCTCTAGTTCTGTTATAAACTGAAAAACTGTAGAAGTTAGCCCCACAATTAAAGTGGCAGACTTTGATGCTGCCACCGAATGAACAGAAGGTACTAGAAGAGACCATAGGATCTCAGATCAGGACCTGATTCCTCAGTTAGCCAAGGACTTAAGCAAGCCATCCAAATCTACAGGGACTAAAAGGCAGTAAGGCTCCTCAGAAAGCTTCGTCATTTCACCAGGCAATGGCTACCAACAGTGACTGCAAATTAAAATTGAACTTTCCTGGAATCTTTGCAGGAGAACGTGGGCTATACAGTCTCTGCTCAGGCAAGACTTTTGCTAGACCGTTTGGCCTTCTTAATCCCAGAAAGCCAACCCATTTCTTTGATGCTCGCAGGCAGAGCCAGTGAGCTCACAATTACTAAATTAGCAGCCATAATGCCCGCATGTTTACACAGATCATCCCATAATCTTATACCAACCCTGGGAGACTAGTCTTACCCCTTTTACAGGTGAGGATAAGTTGAGTTGACGGTAGGCGTCTAACGTTGCCTGATGGTCTTTGCCAAGCTCTTCCGGGCATCATTTCTCCTATTGGACGGTGGGCTTCAAGATGGGGGCCATCTTTTGAGGTTTGGGGAGAAGGAATTTCATAGACTAATTACCGAAATTAGTAGTTTTCCTGGCTTTGGAGAAAATGGAGTGTAGAAGTTCAAAATTTAAATCTCAAGAGGGTCAACAAGTACCAGGGTCAGAGCCCTCAGCAATAGAAACTGCTTTCCACTGTTCAGAGCTTTCAGAGTCGCCGTAGCCTTGAGAGCCTTCAGCAGGGAGCACTTGGCTGAGCCTTTGCAGAATTCAGGGTGCCTTGGCTTTCGGGGCTCAAAGATCTAGGTCCTCGGTTGCTATGTCTGGACAAGCGACAATCTCACATGGGCGTTTTTTAGATTCAGGATTCGTAAGCGGCATCCCCAGGTACTGATTCTGAAGTAAGGTGTAAGAATCATATTTTCAAACATGTCCTCCATGCTTCTGAAGAGCAGCCGAATTAGAGAGAGAGCTGACAAAGTCGATGGCACTGGAGCAGGTGTCTGAGACCCAGCGGGGAATCAAACGAATGATGGGGTGTGGAAAAAAACAACGGTTCCTATCACTACCACAGGCAGAACTCGGCCGATGGGGCTGCCGGAAGCTGAGGCGAGAGAACAGTATAGGGTCATGGGTTTTTAAAGGCCAAGAAACGGCTAAACGGAGGCTCTTTTCTGATCTTTAAATAGTGTTTCCATCCATCGGGTATCATGTGAGACGGACACGTGGGGAACAGGCTCAGAATGGTCAGGATCAGAACCCAAGGGAATATGATGAGCCAGGATTAGGTCCCCGATTGGCCAACAGAGCCCGTGAAAGGGGGTGTTTTAGAGTTTTAAAAAAGCATATGAGTAACGAATGACCAGAGACTTGAGAACTAAGTCAGATCATATGCCTGGGATCCCGGCTAGGCAGAAGGGGTGTCGGGACATGGCAGCGGTCTAGAGGAAGGCGCGGGTTTTCAGTAGTCGTGTTAAGGAGCGGAGCCGGCGTCACGGAAGGCTAGCCACACGCGTCGGGTTGGAAATGGCAGGACCCGGACGCTGGCAGGTCAAGGGCAGCGTCTGGGAGATGAGGCGGCATGGCAGTGGGTGTCGGCCGTCCCAGGCCCACAACCAGGCCGCGGGCACGGAAATCGGAGCCCAGAGCACCCGGGCAACGGGCAAGTCAACGTTGAAAAGACTCGGCCAGGACTTCTTTGGGGAGGCCTGGGCTTCCACAGCCCAGCTCACGGCCTGGACTGGTGTCATACATGTAAATCTGAACCTGCACCCAAATGAATAGGTCCCGCTGGTTAGAGGGAGAACAGCAGTCAAGGAGCCACATGGCCCCTGCCACTGCCGAGAGGTGGTACAATTGGAGTCTCCATGAAGCTGTTTCTCCCCGGCTTTTGCTTCGGATTTTTTCCAAGACACACTTCGTTTATTTAAGAGACTAACCTCCGCCTTGCACGCAAATCATCACCTGTGTAACTTCTCGGAAGCCAGCATGGTTCTTTTCGCTGTTACTTAATATGACGATGACCATTGGACAGTGTGTTTACATCCACAGCAACTTTTACCACCCGCTGAATGCTTTGTGGTTGTGCTGTAGTTGAACATAAGTGTGTGCTGGTCAGCAGTGCTGGTGGGTTCCAGAACGGGCCTGCCGACTGTAGCTGTAGGGACAGGTAGCAGTCCTTAATAGAGAGTCATACCTTTTGCAAAGATGTTTAGCAGACAATAGAAAATACGAGCAATACATTTCATTCGGCGTGTGCGCATGGATCGTCAGGGCTACGTGTTCATCAGATCTAAAGCATGTCCAGGTCCTGATCCCCAGGGCTCCCTTGGCCTTTGAAGAGCCTTTTATGACCCACAATAGATGGCTGTGACTTCTAGCACTTGGAGTAAGCCGCTGCCCAGAGCGGACGTTAGTCCACCTCTTTAGAATGTGCTCTCCCTGAGGCCCAGCCCTGGGAACCCCGGGTGCGCGTTGGGAAAGAGGATGGATTTAGATGACTGTCACAGTAACTTCTGTCTGGAACCGTGGTTCCTTTGTCAGAAAGAAGTGCGCCTGCTCTGAGGAGTTTGGGACCGCCGGCCAGGCTTACAACCTCCAGCGTCTCTCTAATGAGGCTCTTGGGAGCTGTGCAGAAAGGTGAGGCCAGAGTCATTTGCTCTTCTGTTGCTGGTTCCAAGCATTTGGAGGATTTTCTCTTGCTTTAGCCTTGACTGTCATAGCACGGCTAAAGAAAAGAGAAAAAGAGACAAATTTGTCTTCTTCCCGCTCTTCTGTTTGTCTGTTTTCCTTCTGGAGTCTGACATAATCGAAGGCACCAAAGCTAATAAAATAGCAGCCCGCTGCCGATTGAACAGCTTTCATTTCATAACACGTTACCCCCGCCTCGGCCCCCTCCCCCATCTCTCCCACCCACATGAGTCGTCCCGGAGCCAGGAAGACGCTCAACCGTAAATTACCAACCAATCGGTCCTCGTCTCCTGTCCACTAAAGACACTAACCAAACTCCCCAGTACTAGAGCACCTAATTTAAACATCTTAAAATTAAGATCTTCTAGATTTTAGCCTTCTCATCTGTTTAAATACGCAGATAGTGTTAAGTAAATTCTTTGAATGACAGCCCCATCGCCCAGGCTGAGATTACCTGCATAATTCGCAGATAGTGGCCCCGGGTCCCCGCTCACCGTAACTGACCTGTTTCCCTTTAAACAGGCTGGATCAGGTGCAGCGCCAGCGTGAAGAGCGGTGTTGGTGGCATCTCGATGCTCGTCACCGGATACTTTGTTCTTTGTTGTAGCTGGAGTTTCAAGCATCTGAGTAAGCCTTTCTGTATCCTTAGCCTCGGTTACAGGTCACATCCCATGTTAGGGACCTCCGAGGGGTTCTCAGCATTGCTTTTTATAGTTTTACAGTTTGGCACTGTCTGGCATGGCGCTAGTGAATGCGTTTTGCCCCCAAGCACTGGGATTTTATTATTAAGAGGTTTTGGTTGTAATGGCCTTATGAGACTCAACTAGAATTTACATAATTGCTCCTGTGTTCCATTTAAGGTTGTCACTGGCGATCTGTTTGATCAGGGCGCTTCTCCTTGACTTTTTAATTCCTACCTAAGAATTTTTTAGCATCAAAACCAACAGCTTTCTCCCCCCAAAAGAGAGGGAGAAACAGAATACACCTGTCACGCATCAGTGTGTCTAAGGCATATAGCTGTCATAGCTAATCTACTTTTCACATTTAGAAAACAATCACCCTTCCATTATGAGTTCAGCTTGCCCACATCTTCCCAGGAGGAAAATGTCAGGGTTTCATTTCTTTTTTTAGTTCAAGATGTGACTTTTGCTCATTGTTAAATGTATTTTCTAAAAATAGATCCTTATAGTTAAAAGTTTTAAAATACATATAGGAAGATATTACAAGAACCCAGTATTTATGCACGATTTAAAAAAAAAAAGCCCAGACATTTTCAGATGACAACTTCTGGTGTCAAAGTATAAGATAAGCATCAAGACTAAAGGCCAATAGAATTTACAAACTTCTAAAATGTCGGGTTTGGCTGTAATTGGGATTTTTGGCTAACTCCGTGCCTACAATTAGGGGAACGGGCGAAGCAGCTGACCTGGGACTGTGGCTGACTCCTGTGTGCGCCCTGGCGGGGACAGTGCGGCCCCGTGGGCCTCGGGGGAAAGACATTCCTTTCTGGCCATCCCCCCGTAAGCGGAGACAGAAAATCTCGAGTCTTTTTTTTTTTTTTTTTTTTTTTTAAATAGGGATAAAACCTTTCCTTGGACTTTCTCCTCTCCAAAAGGGATCATTTTTTAGTTGATAGCTGAGGTTATTTTTCACATCTCCAAATTGAGACCGAAGAAAGTGAAACAGAAGCTTCCCCCCGTGGCCTAAGACTCTATTTCTAAACGTACAAAATGGAAATTGAGCAGAATGATCTGTAAAGACAAGAGAGGAAAACCGCGCGGGCCCTCACGTGTGTCTCTGTTTACCCAAAGAGCTGCAGCGCTGGCATAAGGAACGCTGACCCAGACGCCGCTGAAGAACGTTCTGGAACCCGAGGAGAGCGTGGTGGAGACAACGGCGGTTCACGCTCCACAACTTCAGGTTGTGCTGGGGGCAGGAGGAGGGGTCGAAAGAATAAATTATTCACTCTAAAGCCGTTATTCAGGAAGCACATTTCATAACGTGGTCGGATCTGGCCCTGTCTGGATATTTCTTTGGCTTGCTCTCCAAAGTGACTGAAAGTTCCTGAAAGAAACATCAGTTTGTTTCATCGTGAAGGCTGGTGTCATTCAGGGAGACATGAAGAAGACAAGGTTTATCGTTAAAATTTTTAAGTAGCGATTTCCCAGTTCTCAGTAAAAACAAGCATCTCGATTTTAAGTCTTTTCTCCCTAAAATTCTCCAAACCTTGGCATTTTACTGTTTATCTAGATACCGAGCTGCACTTAGACTGATACAGAGAAATATTTGAATTGGCGGAGAATCAGCCTCCGTCAGTCTCTTCCCCCTGGGAACAGTTAGGCTCCTGTGGGTCCCCGGCCAGATCCTGACAGGTGTGAAAAACAAAACAAAGGCAAAAATAAGGGTGGGGACAGCGTGGCTGGTGAGCCTGTGACAAACCGCCTGTTTCGTATCTTACCTGACCGCAATAGTGAGCACATGGTTTCAGTTGATTACGTCTTTCTGGGAACTTCTCAGAATCCCACCCCGATCCCTTCGTAAGACTTTTCAGTGCAATACTTAAATTCCTTTCACTTTGTTAGGGTTGTTTTGGGTTGGTGGGTTTTCAGTGACTCTTTTCCTATCAAAATATTCAGTGTTTTTCCAATTATGTGACTTCCACTTTGGCCCCGAGAGAGTGACTTGCATACTTAGATGGAAAAACCCTTGAGGAGATTAACCCATCAGCTCAGGTGGATAACTCGCTCTAACCCCTGCTCCAGCATGGGGGTTGATTGCGTATCACATGTAGATGTGCCGATACCTAAGGATGTGTATATCTCAGCTTCGCTCGTGCCAGAATCCGTGAGGTCAGCCCCTTTTAAAAGCAGGTATACTCTTCTGAGGCCAACGTTCATTTATTTACACATCTTTTCCTTCCATCCTCTCAAAATTTGAATTCTGGCTCTAACTTCTGCTTTATTTACCTTTTCGATTCCCAGTTCCCTGTCCCTCTCTCCCTATCTAATTATCCCCAGTGGGAATAATATAATTCTGCCTCAGATTCTCATGATTAAGGAAAGGGACACCAGAGTTGTCCACAAGGGAACATTCATGGTTGAGGGAAAGAACTGCATTTAGCTATTTTAGTTTAATATTAGGAAGAACTTCATTGGAGCTGCAAAAATAGTCTCTTTCCCTTTGAAAGGGCTCCATGCCCATTCTTTGTAAATGTCTTTTAACAGACACTTAGGGAGGGTGTCTCCCTGACCCGCCCGCTCTGTCCCTATTCTGGATCAGTGGATCAGAAACCCTCAGGGTGAGAAGAAGGGTAGATGAGAATGACCTCTCAACGATGTCCTCTTTCCCAGTTCCGCGGTCCCCTGGAGCAGGGGTCACCAGTCGCTGGGGGCACACGGGCACCGTCCAGCCCACTTCCTATTTTCGTAAAGTCGAGGTGGAACGCAGCCCTGCTCATGTGGTTGGGCAGCTGCTGTCGCAGTACAGCGGCAGAGTCTCGTAGTTACGGCAGAAAGCTGTGGCCCACAAACCTGGACCTACTGAGGTGTCAGACCCTTTACAGGAAAAGCGTGCCAGCCGCTGCCCTCGAGGAATATGGCACCTCACGGCCTCCGTGTGTGGGATTGACGGCAGGGTCACTGCTCCAGAACATTTGAGGTCAGGAAACGTTCAAGTGGGACACGCCTTTCTCGACCTAGTGCCTTCGCGCCCCGGTGCTGCCCCCGGACCACCCACAGCACGTTCAGTGCCGCGGAGGCCCCAAGGGGTAGCTCGTAGCGCCCCCTAGATTTCTATCCCCGTGAACTAGTGCCGCCTGTCATAATCAAGACGCTAAAACATAATGAAAAGGGCTGAGTTACATCACAGCAAGTACTTTACATCCCTGGAAATAATTTCCTTCACGAGACGGCATCTCACCAAGTTTCAGGCCAAGGCGGAAGCCTGCAACGACAGGAGGGTCCTAGGTTCGGCGCGGTCAGTACCAAGGCTCCTCCCTCGCTTAGTAGGACAGAGCAAATCTTAACTGATTTGTTGGACTTAGATACTGAGCATTGATTCTTAAATGATGCAGTCGTAAGACCTTTTATCAAGTCTTTTAAGGATTTCTTCGTAATGTTCAAAATCGTTTGAGCTGCTGAGGTCAGTTGATAACTAATTTTTTCCCGCGATTTCGCTCTAAACAAACGGCACGATCCGGGAATATACCTGGTAGCTCTAGTTTGCGGTATTGGTGTAAACTTGCCTTTTGAGGATACGTTCAGTGTTCAGATACGCAGATATCCCTACAAGGTAAGTTCATTTCCATGCCGGTTCCTAGCAGTGTATGCGATCTGGCCGACTAAAGGCTTCGTCCAGAAAGACTGGAGAGTCTTTTCAAAACTGGCGTTGCGGGTGAGAGAGGCTGCCCCGCGCAGAAGCTGGAGCGCTTCAGACAGGAGGCAGGCGGAACTGCTCGTCCCTGCCCCAGCCGAGGAGGAAGGAGCAGTGCTCTGCACGCGACGTACACCTCAAACGGCCCCGAATGGTCTTCAAACCACGCGGCGCGTCCTGCGTCCTGCGTCCTGTGTGGCGCCGGCTCCCTGGGGGAGCAGCAGTGCTCAGGTGTTGCGTCCCAGGCAGGTGACGTCTGGAACGAGTCCCCCGCCACGTGCTCTGTCGCTCTGCCCGCGTCCACACCAGCAGCCTGTATCTGCCTCCCCATCCATCCGTACGTCCCGCCGACAGCAGTGCCCGGCGTCCTCTCCAGGCTGAGAAGGCTCTTGGGGAGGTGCCCTGACTGGAGGTCAGACGTCCTCGCAGGCCCGCGAGTACCCGGGCGGGGAGGCACGCGGTCTGCGCGGGGTGGGTCATCCCCAGTGCCACCTACTTGAGTTTAATCCTGAGTCTTAGAAATACTGAGTTTACTGAAGAGAGTACAGTTTTCTGATACACATAAAAATATTTCGCTATTAAAAAGATTTTGTTATATATCAGTGGGGTGTCGTATGCTTCCTGAGAAACCCTATCTGCTCTCGCTCTTGTTGGTCCTTTTTTTCCTGGTTTATGGATTATCCTAATTACTTTTAACAGCCGCTCCCGACCCCATTCTTCCTGCATATTATCATCACCATTCTTCATAACAAAAATATTTTTCACATTAAAAGGATTCCTCTATTCTGATTATTCGTCTCTTTGGGACCCTCACCTGTGAAACAGGTGTGTCCTGGGGTGGTTTTCTCACTTGTTGGAGCCTCCGCGGTCTGGACTATAAAGTGGGGAGATTACACTTACTTTGCAGAGATTTAGTGAGATTAGAAGTCTGGTAGGAACTACAATAACAGCTCCGTGGAAACCTCTGGCGGCATTTACCACGTCCACTTTCTAAACGTGAACCAGGAGAGAGACCCCACCACAGTCCACACTGAAATCCAGCCTCCACCGGGTACTTGCTTTGTCAAGGCCGAGTCCTGGACAGAACTTTTCCCGTGCGTTCTCTCATTTTATCCTCACACCCCCACTGAAAAACAGGTCCTGTTACCATGTCATTTTCCAAAATGAGGAAACAGGCTCGAGGAGGTTTTAAGTGATTTTCCGACATAGCTATGTGATATTCATCACATAGCGGCCCGGGGTGGAGCTGGCATTCAGACCTGTCTCCTGGGCCGGCATTCTTTTAGGCTGCCTGACTCCTCACCCTGCGGCTCCAGGCAGGCCAGGCAGCCGTCTCCATCTGCCAAAGGTCAGGCGGCTAGCCCTACCCTCCGCCTCCCATTGCTGCGCTTTCCTCCGCTTGTCCAAAAGCCACAGCTCGGCGCCCCCGCTGCTCTCCCAGTGAGCTCAGCTGCACTGGTGTCGACTTCTACAGTGGCACAGACAGAGCAGCACACGTGCCACGCCGCATCCCGGCCTCCCCAGGGGAAGCCTTGTTAGCACCGTCTACCTCCCTGTAATTCCCCACATAAGGCGTGCACGGAATATAGCCTTAATATTTAAGTAAGCCATGGAGTGAAGCAGCTGTCATGCTAAACAACACCATTCGATTTAATTGCCAGTTTGTAGCAGCAGTCGAGGCCATATGCCCGGGAAGTGCCTGCCACATGCAGCCCAGACCTCGGAGGGAGCCCAGGAGCCAAGCAGAGTGTGGTGACTACGTCCTGTGTCCTCCAGCTTTTGGTTGTACACACGTTTTGCTCCCCCCGTTTTATGAGTGACCCGTCCTGCCATAGTCAGTCTGCTCCCAATCACGTATTCGTAGTAGCTTATTACAGGATGAGAGGAAATAAACCCAAGGACAGCCGGCTGCTTTGCATCTTGTATCCTGTTTAGGCCAACAGCGAGCTCACGGGACGTTGGGAACAGAGAAGCCCACACTGGCATGTCCTCCAGTCCCCAGACAGACCTGGGGTTATGTTTCGATAACTCTTACCAGTTCAGTCTTACTGCACTTACTGGCCCAATGGCCCATTTTTCGACCCTGAAAGAGAAAAAGCGAATGGTGTGACTGTGAATTCGGATACCAAGAAAAGAATCTTAAATTGTCTAGGGAACCAGATGAGGAAGTTAGCTGGCTTTCTGAGGAATCCGGTGGATTCTGCTTATGAGTGTAGCCCCATTTCAGGCCTGAAAGACCGTGAGGTGCAAGCTGGGCAGCATGACCCCCGAGAACAGGGCTCTGGGAGTCCAAAGGCCAACAAATGCACGAGGAAGGCAGGGTCTGCGCCCTTCCCTCACCCACATAGCGCGCCCCGGCAGAACAGAGAAGTCCAAGCTCAGGACAATTAGGAGGCTATCTCATGAAGGTGTGATGAAAACATGCTCTTCCTGGTAAACCAGAGAGCCAAAGAGAAACCCAAGGTGCTCCATTTCCTTCCTTACCGGCCCCTGCCCCCCAGATCTTAAGGACGTAATATATAAATAACTCCGGAGAGTCAGTAGACAGCAAAATAAGAAATGAAAGGCATGGAACTCGCTCGCCTTTGAAAGAGAGAAGCAGCCCCGCCTGGCAGGACACGCACGTGAGATCAGGGGGCCGCGACCGTCCAGTCGTGCCGTTCGGTTCACCAGTGTCCCCTCCCTCTCTCCGTGCCCTTAACCTGTGCGGTCTTCCTATCGGTGGCACGAGAGGAGTCATGCGCTCTGCAGCGTCACCCCCACGCTCCGGCCCTCAGCACATCAACGGCCCGGGGCCCTTCCGCTCTTACCCTGGGGCACGGGCCCTGCTCCTGCACCCTGAGCCCCTGGCGGTGGGACACCAGCTGCTCCCGGGGCCTCATCGGAGGGGGGAGAAGCAGGCGCTCCATCGGGGGACGGGGCTTGCGAGGTCCCCAGGCAGAAGAAGCAGGAGGCGCTGAGCCCAGCGGCCAGTCGAGGAGCTGCAGAGGAAGTCGGAAGGTGTAAGGAGACAGCTACCCCAGACTCCTCCGTGCGGGCCCGCGACTTTGCACCGAGGGCGGGGGCTCTGGCCGGGCAGAGACCAGGCTTCGGAACGCCTTTATTTACAGGGTTATTGACCTTTCGATGGACGTTAGAAACAAGCCTGTGAATTCCCCACTGAAGACCGACTGACTGCTTCCCGCCTTCTCTGGGAGATCCCACTCAGAACCGGCAGGGGCCGCCATCCCCGCCTGGTACCAGGCCCTCTCGCTAGTTGACCGGGACAGGGGACCGGGACAGGGGACCGCTAATTAACAAGCACTCGGTAGCCATCATTCTTAAGTCCCAGGCGGTACAAAAACAATCAAGGGGCCGGATTTGGCCGCCGGCCATAGTTTGCTGACCCTGATGGAGGCTGTCACCAGTGCTTCGTATCAGTAGAAAGAGTCCTACTTCCAAAGGGCGCAGCCAGGACGGCCCCGATTCCAGATAACGGCTGTGGACCACGAGTCCTGAGCCGGGCCCCCCATTCTTCAACAAAACCACACACGTGGTATCCAGCTAAGGGGACGTCCTACCTGAAGCGGAGGTTATAGAGGTGGGAGGGGGTGTGAGAGGAACAGCCACACGTATGTGCCACACACGCAATGGCGTGGGCCCTTCCCGCCGTCGGGACTCGGAGCCGACCACCGGAGAGTGAGGAGGGCAGCTGGGCACGGCGCAGTGCTCGGGCCTCAGAGTTCCCCCAGGAAACACGTGCAGTGAAGGGCGTGAGACACACCGGCCCCTTCCCGCCCGCACTCACCTCTATGTAACTTGGGTTGAAGAGAACATTCATCTTGGGACTGAGAAAGCGGAGAGAGATGGTTATAGCCTGGCTCCCTAAGCCTCCTGTCTCCAGCCCTCGACTGTGCTCTGCACCAGCCTGCTGCGGACCTCCCGTCTGAGACCCCACAGGCCGGAGCCCCAAGCCCAGCCAGGGAGCGAGGGGGAATTGCAGAGGGCTGGGTGTCCCCTGTTTCTGCTTATTCCCAGAAGAGTTGGTAAAGAGCCAGACACCCATCCCCAGCGTGAGCACACACATGTACGTGCTCACCAGACCCTGCGTGTGTCCCACCCCAGGCCCGCGAAGGTGTGGAAGGATCTAGACCCAGAAGCCGGAGAGTGGGCCCAGCACTCGGTGGGATCACACTTACTGCGCGGAGTGGCACTTGGGCCCCTTGGGGCAGAAGCCAGCTAAGTAGTTAATACACATTATCCTGGGGACATGACGGTGTTTACACAGAGGACCTGCCGGGCAGAGAAACCAGGCAGAAGGCTCTGCTTCAGCGAAGCGGGGCACAGGCGTGGCAGAGCTCACCGGGGAGGGCGTGGGTGGTTGTAGGCTCTCCACCCAATGGGGCTTTGTAAATCCTCCTGTCCTTTCCGTACCGCCCCGAAGTGCCTACTTCCCAGCCCCGTGACCGGGACGGAACGGGAACCTCGGAACGTGTAGGGGCGGAGAGCCCCTAACACACTGTGTCTTGGAGGACGTACATAGATGGCGACCATGATTTGCCACCTTTCGGTCAGCCATCGAAGGTCCAGCTGAGGGAAGGCTAGCCCCGCCTCTTACTAACCCTTCAGCCTCCCTCCCCTGCGATCCCCCCAAAACCAGCACTGCCAAGCACTCCGTGAGAACGACATGCCCGAAGACATGCGAAAAGAGAGGACGTGATGTTAAAATCACGGGGACTCTGGTGGGGGCCCTACCCTCTGAGTTTGACGGACTGTAATGGGGTAGGTGACACTCAAGACTCACCCAGACAGATAAAACAGAGAAGAAAACGCATGTGAACTGAGTGTCCCCTGTGGGCCAGACCCTGTGCCGCGGGCTCCCCATGGGGTCCTGCATCGGGTGGCCCAACAACCCTGAGAGGAGGCATTTTCCCTTCTCACGAGTGAAGAAACAAGCAGTTCAGACATTTGTTCAAGGTCACGCAGCCAACACATCCCGGAGCCACTGGGATGTGACCCCAAGTAAGCGTGCCCCCAGAAGGCCGCCACAAACCACACCGGGCTGCATGCCACAGCGTCACAGAGCATTTATCCCCTGGAGAGAGCCCGGAGAAAACTACGGAAAGACCTTCCGTTGGGATTTCAACCTGGAGGCAGACCCGCCCCCATGGGGCCTCAGCAACATGCAGCTTCCCCTGCGGGGAGCCCCCCATGCTGGTCCCCTATGTCCCCGAGGGCTCCCTTTGTCAGGGCCTCACCATCCTTGCAGAAGCCTTGCTCATACCAAGGGCAGTTCTGGGTCTTGAAAGCCGGCTTCACGTGGAGAAAGGAACAGTCTCTGTTGCTGCAGTCGCCTGAAAATCCCAGGGCCTCTGAATAGGAGCTCAAGTTCAAGGGCATGCCCCCACCCCCAAACTGGACGGACCTTGGCCCTCAAGTATAAGCTTCTTGCCTGCCTTCTGGTTGCCAGCGGCTTTGAAGACAGTGGGGGTATTTCTAACTCTTCCTGCAATCTAAGAAGGGTGGCCCCTAATAGTGTTTGATAAGCGGGGCTTGGGTATGAAAGCACACATCTGGGAGGGGCGGGGCCGGGATCCAGGGGGACCAGAACCGAAGGCGTTCAGATGCTTTCGGGAAGGACGGAATGACAAGAGACAGGAAAGGGCGGACCCAGAGCCGGCAGCTAAAGGTCCAAGACATGACACACGGAGTGGAGAGGTGCCCCGGTGCTGTGACAAGCCCTCGCTTCCTCTCTGCAGTGACCCCGACGCTGCTCCCAGCGTCTAGGGGTACGGCTCTTTTTGGTGGGATTGCCGAGAAGAGCAGAGCCCGGCTTCAGAGCTGGCACAGGGTGAAGACGGACATGGCCCGGAGGACACCTGTAGGTTGGCTCAGCCTAGGCGGTAACCCATCCGTGGGTCAGACCAAGACTCTCATCTCCTGGAAGGATCCAGCCCTGTGTGCAGAGACTACTGGAGAGGCGCTTCGAGAACCCGAAAGCCTAAGACTCAGTGCCTTTCAGAGCCGAAAGGAGGAACTCCATTGCGTCCACACCACTGCTTTCCAAACTGCTTCCAGAGCCGTGTTTTATGCCCTGGGCTTCTGCGAAGAAGCGCTCACCAGAAGAAGGGCGCCCCTGATTCCTGAGGGTTCTAAGCACCGTTCTGCCAGCCCCCCTCATTTCACAAACGAGGACGCCAGTGCTCGGAGAGGGCCGGGGTCCCGTCCACTCCACCGGGCTCCCTCATGTTGCGGGGGGCGCCTACTCCAGCTCACTGCCAGCGTGCAGCTGACTCTGGGTGGAGCCTGCTCAGCCGCTAGGGATGCTGAACATTCGACAGATGGTGACGATGGAAAGTCATCTACGGTCTACCGGCCAAGCCACCCCGAACAAGCCCAATCCCAGCTGATCTCAGAAGCTAAGCAGGGTCAGGCCTGGTTAGGACTTGGATGGGAGACCACCTAGGAAGACCAGGTGCTGTAGGCGTAAGGAATAAAAAAAATAAGGGACTGTAAGCTGACAAGGTCCTTGCGGTCTGCGAGGTCAACCAAGGGTTGCCTTGAGAAAGGAAAGGAAAGGAAAGTCATCTACGCCCCGGTGTTGCCTTTCTAACCTGGACGCCGACCCTGCTTTCCTCTCACGGCCGGCAGGTGGCGCCCGCACCTCGCCCTCCAGAGCCGCCCTCGCGCACCTTCCTGATGCACCTTTTTGATGTGCACAGCCGGGAGCAGGGCCAAGGACCGTGGACCTACCTCCTCGCCCCTTCCAACCACCCCTTCCCACTCCTGCACCCCCAATTTACTTCCAATGAGCGATGATCACTTTGGTATAGTATTAGAGATATTTGTTCATTTAAGAGCAAAAACGTAGGTGATGTCGTATCATCATCAATTCACGTCTTCCTGTCCCAGTGGGAGATATCTGAGGGCAGAAGGGAACCTGGCCCCTTTCCTGTGTGCCCAGCACTGTACCCGACCCCAGGAGGAACACCAAGCCAGGTTTACTAAAGGAGTAAATAAGTGACATTTAAAGTGAAAGGTGTTTAGGCCATGACTTCGAGGAGCCGGGCCCCAGATAAACTTTGTCTTTTCCTTGAAGGAACATCTGTGGACAGCCCTCATAAACTGTCACAGCTCCCAGCTCCAAGAAGCAGGCACAAACAAATTTTGGCCCGGAAGGTGCCCTTGCTGGGGTGGGGGACGGTGCTTTGCCTTATTCCCACATACCAAGGACCCCCCACACACACACACACACACTCACACACACACATTAGCACTGCCTCAGTGCTGGCTCGGACTCAAGGCCAAGCCGCCCCAGTCGGAGGTGTCCCTGGACACTGTCCCAGCTCGCTCCCCCTCCAGGTCACCCTTTTTGGAACACAGCTTGAAAACCACTGGACTACATCATCCTGAAGTCCCCTTCCAGCTCCGAAAAGCACTGGACTATAGAATTTTATTGTGAAGGACGAGATGGGGACCGCGGCCACAGATTCCGTTTTTGAATGAGGCTGCAGCTGTGGCTCCCCCCTCTGCAGCCCCTTGAATGACAAAAGAAGGGCTTGAGGCCAGAGGGCGGTGAGGCGCTGGCCCAGGCCTGACCCCAGGGGACCGCTTCAGGGGCTGTACTTCCGGGACCTCACAGTCGGTCGGTCGGTGGCGTGTTTGCAGTTACCTGGTAGTGCCCATACGTGATGCTAGTCTTCCATTTATGGAAGCGATGTAAAGTTTGCTTCTAAAACAAAAGTTAAACATCGCAAGACAGTTCAAAGGCCGGGCGATGATGCAGTTCAAGGTCCAGGTGGCTTTGTGAGAACGGCGAGCATCGCGGAGGAAGCTCTCGCGTGCCTGCTGTTCCGGAAACGCCGGCCCCGGCCACCGCGGCCCCAACCCCAGGACTGAGAGGTGGCCCGCTTGGGGCTCCGTTCCAGACGGCCGGTCTGGGTGTGATTAGCCAGGACTGGGGAGAGGAACAACTCAGCCTTTGATTCCAACCTCACCCTCGGGGGTAAGCAGTGTGTGCCTGAGCTTGGCTGGGACCGGGTGCGGGGACGAGGGGCAGGACCGGGTCCAGCGCCACTTTCTCCAGGGCGTTGGAGAGGGCCGGCATCAGAGCTGGGGCGGGCCCGGTCTGCCCCCTGGGACTCGCGAGGCCGCCTGTGGGGGTGGGGGTGGGGGAAGGGTCCCTCCCGCGGCCGCCCTCCGGGTAGAAGGGCGGGAGCCCGGGAGGGGCGCTTACCGAGCTTGGAGTAGAAGTAGCACGCGGGCATCCTGGCGGAGTCGTACTGGTGCAGGAACCTGCACTGGTCGCCCTTCTTGCACAGCCCCCGCAGCCAGTGCTTGCACACCACGACCTTCCCCCCGTGGTCGTGCCGGAGCGGGCAGAGCCTCCCTGGCGACACCAGAGCCCCGAGCTGGGGACGCCGTCGCGCCACGGCCAGGCCCCCTCGCCTCCCGGGAGGGCCTCCCCCCGGGGCTCAGACCCCCGCTGCCCGCCCTGTGTCCCTGCACCTCGACGCTGGTGGAGACTAGACCAGGGGCCAGAGGCCACACGGACCACAGCTGCTGTCTCGACAGGCAGACAGCTGGCCCCACGACCGCACCTCTGCCCAGACTCTCCTCCGTGCCTGGCTGTCCTCGTCCTTCTCAAACCCCGGGAAGCGTCCCCCCTGCCTGCCCCCCCGGCATCGCTGTCAGTGGGGACACCCCAGGCCCCACGTTTTTAAGCAGGACCGGCGCCGTGCATCTGATAGCGTGTGAGGGGGACTGGGGAGCTTCTTTTTAAATCACCTCACCCTCCGCCCCCCGGCCACTGCCTTGCTTGGGTCTGACTTTCCACAAGGGCATTTTATTTCTTTACAAGAGGGCGTCCCTGTGAACCACTGCTCGGGAGACCGGACGGGCCAAGCTGGGGACACAGGACCAGAGGAGGCGTCGCTTCGTCCAGGCTCCAGAGAGCCTCCAGCGGTCGCGAGCTCATTTCCCTTCTCACCTACCGTCAGGGGCTGGCCCATGGCAAAAACGCCTCCAGCGTCCTCCCCGACCAGGCCCCTCCCGGCCCCCACGCTCCCCAAGAACAGACTCACTAGGATCCCAAAAGCAGGTCCTAGAGTTATCTCATTAGCAGGCGTTTATAACCTGGGTCTATAGGGGGATGAGCACGGAGACAGGGACCCCCCATACACACACCAAACTGGAGGCAAGACTTTTGGGGCAACTGTGTGTTTCAGGAGGAAGAGCCAGCGACTGACTCGCGAGCCAGAAGGAAAGTTAGGACTGCCACGTCAGGGCCCCCACGACGGCTGCACCGCGGAGGGCGGGGGCTTGGGAGAGCGGTGCTTGGTCCAAGTCGGGGTGGGGGAGAAACGGGGGTGCCCCGGGGGCAGCATTTCAGAGACTGTGGCCTGAGCTACCTTGGGGCATGAGGAATGGGTAGGACAGCTGAGCAGGTCCCACATTGAGTCAGAGGACAAGGGGGTGCGGAGCATGCCGCTCTCCTGGCTGGACGGACAATAGGAGAAAATAAAGAGGTCGGGGCCTCCTGGGAGCACAGAGGCTGAAGCCCCCAAACACTCCCACCCCCAGCAAGGCGGGAAGAAGGAGCAGCCCCTTCCGGGCAGCTGCGGCCACGCTGACCCGTGCTGCTGAGTCAAGGGCAGGCCTCTCGATGGACCCGCCCATTCGCCCTTTGACTGCTTATAAGACTAAAATTCTGCCCCATGCCAACTTCCCCTTCCTGGGTGCAAATGGGGCACCCCGTTCCGGGCCAAGCGGAACCCAGACAGCCCCTGCTGCCACCCCACCCGGGTCACCTGCCGACTCACCTTTCTCACAGAGTCCTTTAGCGAAGAAGTTGCACACAGCTGAGCCCGACTCTGGAGGGGGAGAGGGAAGAGAGGAGGTTATCTTCCCCAGAGGCTGCCTTCACCCCATCAGCACGTCCCCCCGAACCCCTCCAAGGCTGGGACCAGGGAGCCCCTAAGTCCTGTCTTGGGATGCTGGCCTCTGGAACCAGCCTCCGAACCGCAGTACCAAAGCCCCTCAACTCCAAAACAGAGGCCATGGAGGAGCCCGGCCTGGGGGCTCAGGAGGCCAGCGGACTTTTCCTTGATTCACCTTCTGCTTCCCCAGTCTTGAAAATGGGCTGGAAGTCACCACCCCATTTTCTTAGAGTCCTAGAGAGGATGTAGGAGGGGAGACCTGAGCCCCTGGGAAGAGAGGGACCAAGCTGGGAATCCCAGACGGCTGGCCCCAGCCCCCAGCTCAGTCTCCCTGGTGAGCAGCGGCGGGGGGCGGGTGGGGGTGGGGGGGGAGCACCCTACTAGAGAGGCCTGCAGAGCAGGTGGGGGGGGGAGGGTTGCTGCAGAGTCCCCAGGAGGGACGGCCGGTGCCCACCCTCACTCACTGTCCATGCCCTGGAAAGGCAACAGTCCGATGCCCTTTTGCATCTCTACATCCTTCTCGAAGGCAAAGGTGAACCTCTCCAGCCCTGCAATGACCTCTTCCATCTCCTGCCAGGGCTGCAGGGAGCAGCTCGGGCCTCTGCAGGTGGACCCTATATAGCTCATAGAGGCCCTTAAAGGGGCCGGGGTCTGATGCCGGCGGCCGGGTGACTGCCAGGCTGCTCTCCGGGCCCAGCTGTACTGCGTGGGGCCCAGCTGTCGCCTGCTCCCACCTGGTGCAGGTGCAGAAGCCCCAGGGCCCCAGCTGTGTCAGCCAGTCCCGCCCCCAGAGCCTGCCGCCGGGGAGGGCTCAGCAGAGCCCCGCTGGCTGCGGATCCCTGCTTGTTCCCAAACCCACACACAGCATATGACCGACGTTACCAAACCTGTGTTCATACTTTCAACATGAAGGCACAGCCCAGGTTAGCGAGAGTTGCACAAAACCAAGCGCGGCCAGGCTGTGCTGATTCGCAGGCGCCTGCGAGCCAGAGGGTGTGGGGGCGGGGCGGGGGTGCAGAGGGAGGGAGGGAGGCGTCCCCTCCCCCGCCCCCTCCCTCCCCCCCACCGCCTCCTCCTTCCCTCCCATCGGGTCCCAGCCAGGCCCTCCCTCTGGGATGTTTGACACCCCTTTTCTGGCCTGAATGACAAGCCCTGAGCGAGCGAGCTCTGCTCTTCGTGGGAGAGAGGGAAGAGGGGGTGAAACCCAGAGGAGCCGGAAGTGGCTGGATGAATGGAGCTTTGTTCACCCCTCCCGCAGTTGCGAGCCGGGCTGGGGGCAGCACCGACCCGAGGCCCGGGCCGAGGCCGCCCTGCCAGGATTCCACAGGGCCACCCCGGCGCCTCCCGCCCCTGAGAAAGCGCTTTGTAAACGAAATCTCTATGCAAATGTTGTTTTATTATTATTTCGCCACCCCTGCCTCCAGGGCTGGGGACATCTGAAAGTGCTTTCAAAGGAGCTTTGTAGGGCTCTAAGTAGGGCAGGCCTCCCCTCCCCCTGGCCCGGCCCCCTCCGTGGCCTGCCCTCTCACTGGAGCTGGTGTTCTCCCGATTGGCACCGGCGTCGGCGCCACAGAACCCACCACCCTCGTCCGGGACCAGGCGGAGCGGTGGGCCGCACCCGGCCGGCCCGCAACAAGCCGAGGAGAACGAGCCTGTGGCGTTTGCCGCCCCTCGGCGGTGGAGACTCCTGTCCATCCACCCCAGCTCCTAGACTTGCTGTTCTTTTGAACTCTGGACCAGAAAGAAACTACTAGCTGGCGAGATTAGACACCTGGAGTCCAGGCAGGGCAGGGAAGGGACCCAGGAGTGTCCAGAAGCCTGGGCCTCCCTCCGACCACAGTCCCAGGGCGGCTGAGCTCTGGGCTGTGGGGTCTGGGCGGGGGGGTCCCTGGGGCAGACGCCCCTGCTTCTCTTGGCCCTATGTGTGTACACGGATCAGTAGTCCAAGAACACACTCATCTGTCAACACAGGCTCCTTCGAGGCTCACGCCAGCCTGGCAGGGCGGGTGGGCAGATGAGAAAGTCAAGGTCGGGCGAGGCCAAGGGCACTCACTTGTTTGGGAAGGTGGCAATGATGGAATTCGAATCCGCGTCGCTTGGTGATTTCCATCTGAGAAGCATCTCTACACGGGGGAACCCCAGAACAAAAGACTGTGACTGCCCTCACGGGTGGCCCAGCCAGGCGAGGACACAGCGGGGTGGTGGACGGACGATAATGGGAAAGGGGAACCGAGCTGGGCAGGGGCGGGCAGGGGTTGCAGGTCAGGCTCTGAGAGGAGAGTCTAGTAATGATGGGGGAGAAGGTTCCAGAAGAGGAGGCAACCACACAAAGGCGTGGTGGCCGTGAAGCAACATGGCAGGTTGAGGAGGCGGCCAAGGACTCAGAGCAGGGGAGGGCGGGCAACAAGATTGCAGAAGGGCCTGAACCTGGAGTGCCTTTCAGGACTCGGCTTTTTACCGCGAATCCAGCGGAGCCGCAGGAGGCAGGGCTGGGAGAGCAACACGCAACCCCCTGGGGCAGAGTCTAGGGGCGAAGGCAGGAAGGGGGGGGGCTGCTCGGGGCCGGGGGGCGGTAACCAGTAACAGAGCCCTGGAGGTACAGCCAGAGGTGACTCTCCGCCCACTAGTGGCCCAAAGGAATCCATCATGGGGGCCAAGCGTGAAGGACACCCCAGTGGAGACTCCTGTCCATCCGCCCCAGAGTCCCCTCCTCTTCTGTCAAGGTCCCGCCCCCCACCTGGCCTCCTGTCCCACCCCTGTGCGGGGAGGATGTTGCAGAGGTGGACGCCCTTCTCCCGATGCTCCATCACTAGTTTGGCATAGGAATGACAGCCCCCGGTATCCACGGTGTTTGCTTCTGCAAAATACCTTCTGTAGTGGGTTGAATGATCCCTGCCCCCAAGGTTGTCCCAAGTCCTGACCCCCCGATACCTGTGAACGTGACCTTATTTGGAAACTGGGTGTTCGCAGGTGTAATTAAGGACCTCGAGGTGAGATCACCCTGGAACTCAGAGTGAGTCCTAAACAAAATGATTGGTTTCCTTATGAGAAAAAAGAGAGGGAGATTTGAGACACGTCGCTACAGAAAGAGGCCCAGAGAAGACTGTGCGGAGACAGAGGGGGAGACCGGACTTCCGGCCTCCGGGCCTGTAAGAGAATAAATTTCTGTTGTTTCAAGCCACCACCTTTGTGGCGAATTGTTCCGGCAGTCCCAGGAAACTAACACATCTTCCCACTTAAAAACCGAGTTTCGAAAGCCCTCACCCCTTTCACAGACGAGCACGTAGAAACGCCGAGAGGTTGGGTGACTGCCAAGGTGCCGTAGCTGATTAATGTCACCTGGGAGTCTGATCTGTGTGTCGCACCTCCAGAGCCCTCCATCTCACTCGGGCTGGGGGAACCGCCCCCCACAACCCTGTCACACTGCCGCCTCTTGGCTCCCAGGTTGGCCGGAACCCCCGTATTGTCCTGATGAGGCCCTGGAGAAGGGGCCAGGGCTGGGAGCTGGGTGCCCCGGCTCTGGGACGTCCCCTCTGGAACCCCACAATCTGCTGCTCTCTGCCCCGGAGCTTCTCCTCAGTGCTCATGTTTTCATTAGTTAATTAATTCGGGGCTGCGCAGCGGGCACGCGAATCACGGCATAAACAGGGGTGCTGATTTCCGATCGCCGTCATTACGGGGCTCTCATCTAATTCCGGCTGCAGACGTCCCAGACCGGCACAGCCCGGCTCCTTCCCCTTCAGAAATGCATCGCTGGGCGCCCTCGAATTCTCTGGCAGCCGGAAACGGGCAGAGGTCCCCGTGCCCGTCCCCGTAGCCTAGAATCCGTCACAGCCGGGGCTCCCCTGGGCAGAACGCGGCCACGCTCTCCTCTCCTTACTTGCCCCTCGACACCCTTCATTCGTGCTAAGGGTGCAGACTGTGGCATTGTTCAGGCCAGGATTCTGATGCTGGCTCTGCTGGTCCCCAACCCGTAATCCCAGGCTGGTCCTTTAGCCCCCTCTCTGAGCCCCGGATTCTGAAGAAGTGAAATGGGACCCACGGCAGGACGTCGTCCTTTGGGGGCCGACAGTAAGTGACAAGTACAAGTGCACGTGTGACACTGGGAAACAGTCCTTTCTGGGGGTCATGGGCCATGAGGCACCAGGGACGGGCGCAGCCTGGTGCTCGAGGCCCCAGGTGTCCTGCACAGGTCCACGGGGCCCCCCTCCTCCAAGCTGATCATCCCTAAGGGCTGTGACAGAAGGTGCTGCGGGGCAGGGGACTCTGTGCTCCTCACGTGTCATTAGAGGGGCCGCACTAAGGCCCCTGGGGACAGGCCTGGCAGCTGGATAGCCATGTGGGGGAAGGGGGGGCTGGGGGAGCCCCAGTGACCCACAGCAGCTGCCACGCAGCCCCAGGGACAATGAGCTAGTGTGCCCTGCCCTCTCCATTGCTCTTCATGCCCCAGAGATGCCACTTGGTGGGGACAGCTGTTGGCCTCACAATAGCCACTTGAAGGGCAGGGCGGGGAGGTCCGGCAGCCAGGAGGTCCTGCCCTGTCTTCTCCCGGGGGCTCGGTCCCGGGGCCCCTGGTGGTTCTAGGAACTGCGTGCTGGGAGAGGCATTCCCCACCCGGGGGCTCAGGCATAGGGACTAGCAAGCCGCCCCAGGGCCTCGTCTGCCGCCCATGGCGGCCGTTCAAGTTGCTTCTCCCCATTTCACAGGCGAAGAAACCAAGGCCCAGAGGGGCGGAGGGACCGCCAAGCCCTCACGGCCAGGAGATGTTGGAACAAGGACCTAGAATCCCGACCTTTGCTATCGTTAGGACGTAATCAGTGGAGGGTCGCACAGGCTCAGCCTACACCACCTGGAGCCCAGCTCCCTCTGGCCTGCCAAGGCGAGGCGCAATGGGGGGCAGGGGGGATGGTACAGGCAAGTATGTGGGGGATATTCACGGGGGGTGTTTCAGGAGCGAGACTAGGCTCCTGAGTGGGCACCTCAGTTGTGCTTTGGGTCCGAGAGTCAAGGAGACAGAACGTTTGGGGCTCGGGGAGCCAGCCCTGGCCGAGGGGGCGTCCTGATAGCTTTTCCCCTCCACTGTCGTTACCAAGCGCCTTGGCCTTCAGGTCACCCTCCCCTCGCCTCTGCTTCTGTGCCCAGAGCCCATGGAGGCTGCCCTAAGCCTCCTGGGGCTCGGTGGGAAGCCTCCACGGGCCCCACTCCACCCACTGCCCTGTGCCTGAGGCAAGGGAGCCCTGTCACCAGAAGCTCAGGGGATACCACGGGCCCGGACCCCCCCGCAAAAACAAGTTGGCAGAAATACCGGCTGACAGCAGTTTTAGCTTTTACTCTAGCTTCTTCTTCCTTCTTCTCCACAGTCCTTCCAGCTTCCCTGGTCAAGCTTCCGGCCCCACCTGGCCTCTGGGTAGCTATTCATTCATTCATTCATTCATTCCCTCACTCAAAAATACTTCTGAGCCTCTACTCACTTTAGAGGCTGTAGAATGAACAAGACACAGCTGCTGCCTACGAGGGTGTGGCAGGCAGAATAATGCCCAAATGCCCAAGGCCCAATGTCCAAAACCAGTGAATGTGTTATGTTACCTTGCATGGCAAAAGGGACATACAGATGTGACTTAGTTAGGGATCCCGAGATGGGGAGGTGGTCCTGGATTATCCGGGTGGACCCGAGGTAATCACAGCGTCCTTGTAAGAGGGGAGGCGAGGGGGTCAGAGGGCGGAAGGGGAGAGGGAGAGAGTTGAGGATTTGAAGATCTGAACGTGCTGCACTGTTGGCTTTGATGATGAGTGGGACCGTGAGCCAAAGAATGCGGGTGTAACAATGCAGGTGTCCTCTGAAAGCTGGACGAGGCTCAGACCTGCAGCCACCTTGATTTCCACTGACTTTCGGAACTGTGCGATGATACACCAGTGTTGTTTTAAGGTCCTAACTTTGTAACAATTTAGTACAGCAAGAATAAGGAAATTGAAACAGAGAGGAAATGCACACCACCTGCAAGACCACTTAGCTCCCACCTGAGTATCCAGCAGAGGTTTCTGGGCGGACGGGTGAGAAACCAAGCCTTCGACAGGTAGAGCACCGCCAAGGCGGTATGGGACCGCGTTCCCAGCAGTAGCAGGGCTGTCCCATGTGGGAAACCATTTCTGGTTCTGTACGGCCGCATCTGGCAATTTGGCCGCTGAGAGAGAGGCTGGGAGCTCCGCCTGGGGAAGAGCTTTGAACCTGAGGCCTTGGGAGTTGCGGAAGGAGCCGGCCTTGGAGTGTACAGCTCAATTTGTGTTTTAGAAAGAGCCCTCTGGCTGTAAAGTCCTGGGGCCGCTCCTCGCGAAACGGCACCGAGAAGGCCCTCCAGCAGGGCAGGTGTCCGAATCCAGGAAGGATGCTCTTCCCCACATCCCTGAAGCACTCGATGCTCCGAACACAGATGCAGACGGTCAGGATGAATCATGACTGTTAGCTGCGTTCTAATATCGACCCCCACATCCTGGGTGGACAGTCTGTGTACCTCCTGGGGTGACGAGCCCTGCCCTCACCTGGGGGAAGGAGAGGAAGGTTTCTACAGAACCCAGAACTACCCACTGGCCGTGAACACTGTGATGGATCAATTCTCCCAGCCACGGCCTGGGGTGCTCACTGTGATGGATTAGGGGCCAAGGTCACAAGTTCGATCTGCCTTTCGGTCAGTTGCGTCTGGAGGAGAAACTCCATTTTTGTCACCACAGACTGCCCTCCAGTCTGTTATTGCTAAATGATTCCAGGGTGAGGAGGCGAACAGAGCACAGATGGAAAAAGCCCCGAGGCCCCCACTATCGACAGGGCGTCAGCTGTGCCCACATTGTGTTCGAAGCCCAGTGGCCGTGGGTGGCGGGGGCAGGCACGTGGAGGGGAGCCCCTCCTCCCCCGGCCTGCCTTAGCCACCCTGACCCCGGGTGGGGGCTGGGGCAGAGTGGCGGGGCCCATGGGGGAGCGGCCCCAGTCCTGACTTTCCCTCCGGTGGGGTGGTCATCAGACTCATAGAGCTGCCCTTGGCCTCACTTCTTGGCTCGGTTGTGAACTCCGTCTCTGGGCCGCCAGACACCAACGGAATGGCCCATCCTTTCAGCCAGCTGGGTGTCCGTCAGGGGCGTACACTGCAGACATTTGTTTCTCACGGTCCTGGAGACCGGGAGTCCAAGGTCAAGGGGCTGGCAGATCCAGGGTCTGGTAAGGGCCTGCTTCCTGTTTTGCTGTGTCCTCACGGGGCGGACAGAGAGCTCTGGGCTCTTCCGGACATCAGGACACTAATTGCCATCATGGGGCCCACCCTCCTGACCTCATCGAACCCTAATCACCTCCTCCAGGCCACACCTCCTGAGAGCATCACACCAAAAGTTGGGGCTTCGACATATGGATCTGGGAAGAGTAGGGGCGTACACAAACAGTCAGCGCCAGTTTTCTATTTAAGATGTAAGGATGTGTATTTTCCTCTATGAGATTCCATGAGCTTCTTTTTTTTTTTTTTTGCTTTGAGCAAAACCACATGACCCGAAAACATTTTTGTCTTAAATTGCCCCTTATGGGGAAGAGAAAAAAAAAAAAATCTCACCAGTCCTGTTCAGCCACCAACAGGACATTTGGCAATGGCTGGGGACATTTTGGATAGACATAACTGCTTGGGGGAAGCTATGGGCATCTAGTGGGGAGAGGCCCGCTGGTGCCTAACACCCTACGTGCAGAGGACGGTTCCTGAGGACAAAGGATGATCGGGCCCCATGTGTCAATAGTGCTGAGGCGGAAAGAGCCTGCTCTGCAGGAATCTAAACTGTGTGTCTCGGATGAATAACTTGGGTTGCTCGGGTCCGGCCCTCCAGAGAGTTGGTTTTCTTGATCAGTGTCTTGGCATTTAGCCTTGTGTTCATACCGAGCAGTACAACAGCCTGGTGGGGTTTGCGTGACGACATCTGCTATGCGACCGTTGTTGAGGCTGTTGCCTGGGACCCCAGCCCTGCCCCCTTCAAAGATCGGACAAGAATCCCTCTCAGACCCCAGTGTCAGAAAAAGCTGAGCTGCTTTGGGGGTCGTTTCAACCTTGTGGGCGTTGTGAGTCTCCTAACAGGTGGGTTTCCCTCTTTGCTTTGGCCGATAGGAAGCTCAGAGCCCAACCTGCAGCCCACCCTTGAGAACCGTGGAGCCCTGCCCTGACGACAATTCCACATCCCACCTTCTTGGTTCATTCCACTGTTCGCTCCAGCCTTGTTTTCCCTCTGATCTATTTTTATCCTGTTGTAGTTTAGGTATTTGTATAAGCTGCCTCTGATCCTTTTTGGAACAAAGCAGAACATAAGAACAAAACAGACTTAGCAGGGCCCGGTGGCCTCGACAGGCACTTCCTAACATGCCAAGTGTCATTTTGGAGTTGGAGTGGGAAGGCATCTCTCCATGGCTCCTCTTGCCCCCTCCTGAGAGTCTCTGTCTTGAAGCTCAGTGGGTGGGTTAGAGCAACAGGTTTTAGAGGCAAAGCCACCAGCATCCATCTGCCTGCGAATGCCTTCCCTCCCCCTAAACGTTCTCTCCATTCTCCCATCTGGCTGTTGGCAGGAGGCCTCAGGGCCTAGAGGAGGCTGCAGAGGGGAAGTAGACAGACAAACTCTGCTGTTTTCATTTCTTAACTCTCCTGCCCTGCACCTCCAGCCAGGGTCTGGGGTCCAGGGAGCCTTAGTGTACGGGTGTGGTCACAGCGACGGAGGGGCCGGGCCAGGAAGGGCCCCTGCCCCAGTGTTGGAGGGAGTCGGGTCACTTTAGGAAGCTGTGTGTGAAGGCCAAGGTGAGGGGAGGGGGTCCCACACACACCTGAAAAGGTCACCCCTTCCCCCTTCCCCGACAGCCACCCCGAAACTTACCACACTCCCCAGATCTGTGAGCAGCTGTACCCCACGCAGTCCCCTGGCTCGGCCTGTCCCTCACCTGCCATGCCACAGAGCCAAAGCCAGCCCAGTCCTCGTCACAGTCTCGGCTCTGCTCCACTCATGGGACTTTGGCTGGTGGGTGCCCTGTCCTCCCTCATGGCTGGGGCAGTGGAGAGCGGCACCCGGTGATGGCTGGACAGGAGCCTGGCTGGTACTGCCGCATCTCAGGGCCTTGATTGCCGCTCTCCGCCTGGGGCAGGAGGTTTTGGGTCCCATCGCATTACTGGAAATATTAACTGGAACGTGAATTTCGATTACTACATCATTACCCGGAAGTAGTTCCTGGCTCCTGCTTTGAGTTGTCGGAAGTAGAGGGGCCCTATGGAACGTCTTTATGGGGAAGTGTGCTCCATGGGGTCCTAGGTTTCTCAGGCGGACCTCCGAGACGAAAGGTCACCCCGTACCCCCCCAACCCCAACCCAAACCAGGGAAGGGCTGGCTCAGCCTGTTTATGTATAGGGGTTCGATATGTGACATCATTGCAAATAAACTTCTGGTAAAAAGTTGAAAATAACTGAGCTAGTGCCAAATTTTAAAGGTGGAGATACAGATGCCCCGTAGAGTGGGAAACTAAGTGGCCCAAGGCCACACAGCACAGTGGGTTAGAGCTGGTGCAGCTGGTAGGCTCTTCCCGCCTGGTTATCCTACATTTATCCCGTGGGCCCATTGAGCCCCAGCCTGCTCTTGGAAGGTCTGGGTCCGGCCAGGTGCCCCCCGGGGCCTTCCTGAATGGCTGGAGCTTCTCCACCAAGTGGAAAAGCAGGTCCGTGGCCTCAGGGTGTCTGGCGTCTCCCAGACGCTCAAGAATCTCACGTGAGTGCTCGTGGGGGGGGGGGGGTGTGTACATCATGTGGGAAGCACGGCCCCCACTCACATGCTCTCCCTGGCCCTGTCCGGGCCTCAGTGGGCTGTGCATTCCTCTCTCCAATTGCCCAGAGCCCCCAGGGGCCCTGTCCCCCCCCCCCACCCCCCACCCCCCGCACCTGGCTTAGAATGTGCGGCCCAGACACTCCCCCCCACCCCGCCACCCCGCCCAGGGCCACCACACTGCCCGCTCCTTTCCCTCATTAGCTCTAATGAGCCAGTCTAGGGACAGAGGATCTTTTAATTATGCTTCTAATTGCTTCCCAGGGAGAGGATGAGTACCGCCCAAATTTTCCTGTAGATGCTCAGGAAGGAGACGGGGTTCCCAGGAACTCAGCCACACGGGGACCCCCCGCCCCCAGTGGGGAGGAGGGTGTGCGAGAGATGCCAGCCAGCCCTGCCCAGGCTGAAGTTCTCAGAGTGGCAGGTGGGTGTCGGGGAGGGAAGGTGGTGAGGCAGGAGCTGGGCCAGTGGGGCAAAGGGGTCACTGGGTCCCCAAATGGGCAGACACGCCCTGGGCCTCAGCTTCCCACGTAGCGAAGCTTCAAGGCGCCTGTCAGTGGCGAGGCTGAAGGGTCTCTAATCAGCGATGTTCTCGCTCTGTTACTTGGCAACGCGGAGAAACTGGCCGCGTAGCCTCTCAGCACGCTCCTCTGACAAATGGGACAGGAGTCCAACTCGCTGGGCCGCAAGGCTGAGCGAGGACACACGGCCGCCGGAAGCCTATCTTGCAGGTTAAGTGGTAAAAGGCGTCTGTGCGTCCTGGTGGCAATGGCTCCCCCGCACGTCGGCGCCCGGGCTTCCGAGCACACAGCCTCTCGGGGCAATAACAACTTGCCCAGCGCCATGCCGGTGCCCGCCAGCATCCCGGCCTCCAGGAGCTGCAGGATCCCCACTTAACACGTGAGGAGAATGAGGCACAAAGCGGCTGAGTGCTAGGTACCTGCGGGCCCCGACTGCTAAGTGGCAGCTGGGACACCGAAGTCCCGGAGCCCCCAAAGGCCTTCCTTCCCTGGAAGAGGCTAGAGAGCTGTGCAGGAGGGGAGGACCCCAAAGAGACCGAGAGAGAAGCCACCTCAGGCCCCCTGAAGGGATGCAGGAGAACAAACAGCCAGCCACAGGACCCCCGATCCTCACCCTCACCCCCACCTACCCGCATCCTGAAATCACCTTCCCCAGAAGCAGAGACAGACACCAGAGGCGTGCCAGAAGGCTTTTTTTTAATGTTTCCTCACTGTTTTAACAATATCGTGAAAAAAAACAAAAAAATACCAGTTTAGAATCTGGAACTGACTGACTGCCATCCGGATAAGTTCCCAGAGCAGCTGGCGGGGGCTGCACACCCCCTTTGTCCCCTCCCCCACTGTGGAAACAAGCACCCATGGGGCACCCGAATCGGGAACTAAGTTAGTGTCTGAGTCAGGATCCAGCAGAAAACGGGAGGCTGGCGTGGCCACGCCCACCTGCCCGCCAGACCCTGCGCTAGCCTGTCCTTCCCCACACCAGCTGCAAAAGGACAAGGGGAGGGGGGCCCGCCTGCTCCCAGGACAGAAAAATAATCATCAGTTAACCCCGGGGCTCGCATCCAAGCTCCTAACTCCGTCCCCTGGGGCACAGTTACAGGACACAGTGAAATCTGAATTTCACAAGAACAGTATTTTAGCATCAGGTACATTCCCACCATGACATGGGGGGTACTCACACTATAACATGATCCTTTGTACGCCTGAAATTCAGATTTCACTCAACATCCCAGGTTTTGCTTTTGTTTTGTTGCTAAATCTGGCAATCCTATACCTGTAGCCTCAGGGCCTGGGCTTCGGGAGTCAGGGACGGGGCTGAGCAGGGAGAGAGGCCTGAGAAAGGGAGGGGAAGTCGTCAGTAGGGGGAGGAGAAAATAACCCAGTTAAAACAAAAGCTTGGATCCCCCATAGGAAAGATATATTACTTTTCGAAAAGTCATTTTCCAGAAATATTCTACACTGGCCGCCTTGAGTTTTAGTAGCTATGGGGGTGGGGCGGGGAGACTACACACAGACGCCCACCCCACACGACTCTAAATAAAGTCTGAAGCGCTTAGTATAAAGGATTTCTAAAAGGACTCGATGCTCCTGCCGCCGGTGGCAGACCTAACACTGTTCCAGATATCACTCTAGAAGGGTTTAAACGTAAGAAGAACGAACAAACTCGTAGAGGCCGAGCGACTGTCACCGCCTGCTCCTAGTGTCATCGGGAAGGGCTCCTGCTGGAAAATTTAAGAAGCCCCGGGGCCTGCCTTCCGCCCCGCATCCTGTGCATCCTGTGCCTTGTTTAGTGTCCGGATTCGGTCCAGCTTTACGCTCCGGGGCTCCAGGCTTCAGGTGCAAGAGCCAGGCAGGGGGGAGGAAGGGCCGGGGACATGTGACCGCCCCCTTCTTCCTGTCACACCCCTTTAGGAGGGTCACAGCAGAGATGCCAGGGAGGAAAAGGAGAGCTGGGTGTCCTCGGCCCTGGCGCCAAGGCCGCCTCTGGGGCTGACCTGCCCTTGCCGCAGGAGGCGAGGCGGGAACTCAGGTGGACGTCTGGCGTCCATGCGAGGCCGGGAAAGGAAACTGACTCCTGCTGTGAGAACACAGCCCCGCCCCACAGAGCCAGAGCCGGGGAGGCCACGGTGTGCGACAAAGTCAAACGCGCAGTCGGCCCCCGGCCCCGGGCCGGCTGCCCAGTCCCCCGCGAGACCCCCGGCTCAGCCAGCGCCCCTCACCCGCGAGGTCCTGGGTCTGTGGTCAAAGCCAGGCTCTTGGCTGCCCCTGGACGGGGAGGGAACGGGGGAAGGTGGTGGCGGGCCGGGGGCAGGGAGACGAAGCCACCCTCCTCCCGCCTCACACGCGGATCTCATCCTCCTCCTCCTCGTCCATGAATGAGAACTCCTTGTCCTGCGGCCGGGGGGGCGGGGCCCGGGCCCTGTCCGGCCCCCGGAAGGCGGGGCTGCGCTCCTCCAGGATGCCCGAGGTGCAGCTGGACAGGGAGCTGCTGTCCCGCGTGGTGTGGCTGCCCATGCTGCGGGCGGAGCCAGGGCTGGGGGCGGCGGCCGCCCACCCCTCGTCCTGCGGAGCCTGTGAGGACATCGCGGGCGAGTCCCTGCCGGCCTTGCCTTCCTGCCTGGCCAAGGGAGGGGCGGCTGCCCCTGGAGGGGGAGCCTGGGAGAGACTGCCTGGGTCCTCGCTGCCACGGTAACCGCCGTCCTCCTCCTCCTCCTCCTCCTCCGGTTCCCACTCCTCCTTGTCCATGATGCTGAGGACATCGCCCAGCATGGACGGCCCCAGGTCAATGTGGAAGGACATGATGGACTCCGCATGCTTCAGCCCAAAGCTGGCCTTGGGCACGACGGGCAGATCCGTCAGGTCCCCGAAGGCCTGCTCATCCAGGAGGGGGTCTGGGGAGTGGGGGGCGCTGGCCCCATTCCTCCGGGGCACCTCCCCCACTCCCGCAGCCTGGTGGTCCCCCTCCCCGCCGTTGGCCTTCTTCACGGGGCTGGACGACAGGCTCTTGGGCAGCTTGCCGGAGCCCTTCTCTGCGGCCTCCTTCTCATTCAGCTGGGGCAGGGACATGGCGTTCTTGACAAACAGGGCCGAATCCCGCAGGGAGCCCAGCATGTCCCTCTGCTCCCTGTCCCCCCTGGTCACTGACTGTGACCGCTTGCTGCTCCGAAACTTCCGGGACAGGAGGCTGCGTTTGGAGGAGGAGGAGGAGGCTTGCTCGTCCTGGGACTCACCATCCAGCTCGCCAGCCTTGCTGTTGAGGAAGGAGGTGTCCCCAAAAGCGTCCCCTGCCCGGCCCACGTGCATGGTGTGGCGGAAGTCACCCAGCGGGGCGCTGATCATCTCGGCCGTCAGGTCCACTCGGGAGCGGCGCTTGGAGTGCACGGAGCTGGACACCAGCTGCTTGAGGATGGGCATCTTGCCTGGAGTGGGGGGCGGCAGCAGGCAGGCCTGGGGTCAGATCTGAAGTCAGGCAGGTGGAGAGACGATCAGGAGGAGCTCATAGGGCTGCGAGGAAGGAGACAGGCACAGGCTTAACCAGGGCTGGCCTCGCCGCACAAAAGCCCACCTGCCCACGGGTGGTTATTCAAACCCAGCTCCCTCCCAAAATGAAATAACGAGAAACGAGCCAGCAGTCAATTTCATAACCCTGCCTACTCTTCAACCGCAGGTGCCCAGGTGAGGGGAGTGCTTTCCGCAAATCTGGTTGGAGTTCAAGTAGCCACAGGCATCCTTTCCCTGAAACCTGAGACAGAGGCAGAGATCTTTGTTTAAAGGACAATGACTCCCCGCCCTCACGCCTCCTCTGCAGCCAGGATGTTCCCAGAGCAGACTGGCCGCATTGCCACATTTAAGGACTCGGAGGTACACAGGTGACGCCATCAGGCAGGCCAGGAAGGAAAATGAACCTCTGACTAGAAGACTCTGAACACCTGGTCCGGAGACACGCTGTAAATCCCTCCTGCTCTCTGACCTCAATCCCTGTGAAGTTAGGGGACACCTCAGCCTGAGTCACAGTCCTGGGAGGAGGGAAAGGACAGGATGGGCCCCAGAGAGATGCTGTTTGGGCACCTGTGTGTATGTGGGCGGGCGGCCCGGCTCACTTTCTGAATCAGAGTTGGGGTGGGGCTGCTGGGACCCACAGAACCAGCTCCCCAGCCTTCCAGGCCAGCTTGCTGGGTGTCCCTTCAGTGATATCGCCACAGTGGGGCCCCGAGCTCTCTGCTGGGGACCCACACTCCACCTCTCGGGGAGATCGAGACTGGAAAATTCTCCACCCCCCCCCCCCCCAATTTCTTTAATCATCTGAGTTGCAAGGAGGCAGGGAGGAGGTGACCGAGGCGCCCGGGACGTGGAACCACACCACCACCCTCCGAGAGATTAAGCTGAACCAGAGAATGGCAGAGGGCCACCGGCGAGCTTGAGACACCACCCATGCAGCTCTAGGCAAGGGCCAAGTTGAAGTTCAGTGTTAGAGCCGATCCAGCCCCTACCCCTCCGGAGGGGCCTGCTAAACCCAGCAGCACAGGACTGAGCAGGGCGGGGAGAGAGGGATGTGGGGGGGTGCTTAACAAAGCAGGGTGGGCGAGGGGTCGTGCTGGGCCATGAGTCTCGCCGACTGCACAGTTCTCAACAGCACCCTCATCGCAAGCCCACCCTTCCGACTGCCAAGCTCAGCCCGTGGCTGCCACAGCTGTTTATCCCTCATCCCAGCTACTGCCCCGACCCGGGCCCCCATACCTCACCCAGCCCCTGACATCAGCCCGTCTGGTCTCCTTGCTCCCCCTTTGTCCATCTCCAGTCCCCCCTTCACCTTTCAGCTAAAACAAGCCACCTAGGACCGCCCCCCGCCCGGAGCACCCCCGCCCCCGGCCCGGCATCCGCCCCTGCATCCCCGCTCAATGCCCCTGCTCGCTGCTCCCCTGGCCCCGTACCCCGCACTAGCCCGAGCTGTCTCCTGGGCTCCAGGACTGGACGCATGCAGGCCCCCGCTGGAGTACCCAGTCGCCCAGCGCCCCCAGCATCCTCAGGGCGCGGCTGGGACGTCACTTCTCCCAGGGAACCGTCCTCGCCCGGGGTGAGCCCCGCGGGCCACCTCCCACCCCCGCCAGAACTTTGGACGTCCCTTCTGCCAGCAGGTGCCAGTTCCATCGTTCCGTCCCTGCTGACCGGGCTGTAATCTCCCACTGGACTGTGAGCTTCCAGAGGGTTCTGGCGGGTCTGCTCACCGCTGAATGCCATCCGGCGGTGTCCGGCACAGATGCTCTCAAACACCCATCGAAAGGCCCACGCTCCCCCTCCCCTCCCCCAACCCCCCTCGGTCTCCCTCTTTCACCTTCTCAAGCCCAAGGACAGTGCTGGCTTCACTTGAGCTTACAGCCTGGCTCCAGGGCTCTCAGCCTGACCCCTGTGCCCTCCGATCCCGCTCCCACACTCTCTTCCTTGCCCAGCTGCTGATGTCCAGTCTCATGGCTGCTCCGCAGGCTTACTGCCTGTCACTTCAGCAGACAAAGTTCTCCAGGGCAGGCGAGAGGAGCCAGCCTTGTTGCACAGGTAACCTGGGCCGGGCTTGGGCCAGGTGAGAACCGCGCTGAAAAGGCCTTGAGGTGACCCACTGCAGCCAGGCGGCCCCCCTCCTCCCTCTCCTCCTCCTCCCTCCATACCCTTAGGAAAGTACCTTTCCCTACCCTAACCTGAACCCTCCCTCCTGCTCAAGCCGCCCTGGGAGCGAACCTCTCAACAATTAGACAGAAACATCTAGACCAGGGGCTGGCAAACATTTTTATCAAGGACCAGACTATAGAGACTTTCAGCTTGGTGGCTGAAGGTGTCTTTGTCCCGGCTCCACAACTATCTCTGCAGTAGGAAAGCCGCTGTATAGATTATATGTAAACAAATGGGTGTGGCTACGTCCCAATAAAACTTTATTTACAAAAACAAGCGGTGGGCTGGGTTCAGACTGTGGGCCATAGTTCGCCGACTCCTAAACTAGACACAAGAAAAGCACTGGCCTTGGGGTCACCCCCTCACTGTTGCTCCGGGTCCAGTGCTCTTCCCACTCCACCCCAGGCTTTTGTCTGGCTTTTGGGCGGGGGCGGGGGCAGCATCACTGGTCAGTTGTTACCAATTGAGCAGCCCTCCCCTTGTCTGGCTGGCTGGGGCTGGGGGGTGGTGGGGGGGCCCAGAGAAAGGAGGAGCCTGGCCGCTGCCTGGAGAAAGTTCTTATGCAATCGCCGAGCAGGTTCCAACACTGTGGACACCTGGAACCAGGTCACCCTTTGTGCTGGGACGTTCGGCGACATCCCTTCTCACTAGATACCAAGAGCATCTCCCCGCAGCTGTGACAACCACATGTCTCCACAAATGCCAAATATCTGCGGCGGGGGCGGCGGGGGGGAGGGCGCCAACGTTGTGGGCTTAGAACGCAACCCAGAACCAAGAATACGGAGGTAAAAAAAGAAGCAGGTAAAGCACTCACCAGGTAAACAGAAACGAGGAGAGAGGCAGGCGGCGGGCGGGAGGGGGCAATGGGGTGGAGGGCAGCAGGGGACGGAAAGGGTCAGAACCGCAGAAACACAGCGACGTGAACTTCCAGAGTTGCATAAGAGTTTCAGCGTAATGGGCAGGAGTCCCCGGGCTCAGGAAGGGACTTCAGGCCTGTGGTTTCCCGCTCTTAAGTGCTTGTTCAAGTGCGTATTCGAGAGAAAAACGAGAACCGCAGGCCCAGCTGCCCAGGACCCAGCGGGGGTGATGCGGAGCCCCATGGCCTGGGTGTCCCGGCTGCAGGGCGGGAGGGCCCCCACCCTCCCACTAACCCCTCTTCTAGCACATTCTGGTGGACAGGGTGAGAGGGGCCAGCCTCAGAATCGCCAGGACCCTCCATGGCCCAACACCCCAGGGAAACAGTGACGGGTCTGGCCAGTGCCCTCTGCGGCCTATATTCTCACTCCCTGGGGGTGGGAGGCTTTGTGGCTTGTGCAAAACTAAACCGTCTTCCAATATCCAGCATGACAACATCCCGAGAGTTGGGGCCTAGATGGCCACCTGCCTGTCCCACAGCCCAGCCAGGAGGGGGCTGCAGGACCCAGCAGTGTTGGGGAGGGGGAAGGGTTGGGTCTCCAGGATCCTGGAGCTAAGAGCACATATCAGACAGGCAGGGTTGTTCTCGGCCCCTGAGCGACGTCGTCACCCTAAGCTTCTAACAGAATGCTTTTAGGGTGAGGAGATGGAGCATGGAGTTCAAGTATAAGCAGGTGGCCCAGGCCAGTCCTGAGGACAGTTCAGGAGGCCTGAGTGCCCCCCGGAAGGAGATCCGGCCAAGGGAGCTGCGGCTTAGGGAGGCAGCATTGCTAAGCACAGTGACTCAGCTCTGGGGAAGTGGCTAAAATGGGCCGCTGAGGACAGAGCAGCCACTCCCCACAGCCCGGCCTGGGCGGGACACCCCCACCCCACCCCGGAAGCCACATCCCACTTTCCTGGCAAAGAAGACCAGAGCTGTACTCGCTGCTCCCTCGGACTCTCCAGCCTCTGGTGGAACCAGATTCCTGCAGCCTTGGCCTCACTGACCACAGAACATTCCTCCAAGGCAGGAGGAGCACAAGGCCTCCCCTGAAGTCCAGGCCCCTGGTCCATCTCCGCGAACCACACCCTCGACAGCTCCCTCTGCTCCTGAGACTAGAGAATCACCGCCCAGCAGCTCCCAGACTGACGGCACGACAGGCTGGACCGACACACTCCAAATTCCCAGGCAGTGGCCTGTCCCTGGCAGCCTGGCCCAAGCAGGAGAGGGACCTGGGTTCTCCTGGGGCAGCCAGGCAGGCCTCTCCCTTTCCAGCTGACCTGTGGCTCACTGCCACCACCGCTGCGCATTGCCCCTCCCCCTCCAGTTTCCTGAGTCGTTGTAACCATCCATCCCATACCAGCGCCAAGCAGCATGGCCGGACAGAGCGGGCATCAGTGCATGACTCCATGCGTGGCTGAGAATGGCTACAAGAGGCTTCATTCAACTCTCTCTCTCTCTCTCTCTCTCTCATTCACTGACTTACTGCATACCCACTGGTTTTCCCATACTCTTCTGGGTCCTGGGGACAGCAGTGACTAGGACAAGGTGGCCACACCTGTGCCTTCCTGGGCACACCTGCAGTGTGAGGGGGGCGGCAGGAGGGAGCAGGACCGTAAACATGCTGAAAGGACCAGTATCTCAGAGTCCTCACTGTCAAGAGGGAAACGCGGTGACACGGGGGAGCGTGGGAGTTACGTACAGGGCGTGGGGGGCGCGGGGGTGGGGCGGCCAGGAGGTCCCGCTGATGGAGGGCACTGCCAGCCGGGTACCGACGGTGAGAAGGAGGCAGGCAGGGGCAAGACCGATCCAGCAGAGGCCACGGCACTCGCCAGGGCTCAGAAGCAGAGAAGAGTCGGTGGAACAGCATGATAAGCCAGGGGCCAGGGCCCAAGCCCTCCCCCCGCGAGACCAGGTGGGCGTCTGCATGGCGTTCCAGGTGTGCAAGGAGACCAGCAGCGGTTCCTACGCAGGCAAGTCGTCCGGTCCTCACATGTGAACACTCCCATGGCTGCTGGCGCTGACGGCATGGAGGAGGGGAAGCAGGAATTCAGGGCAAAGAGGAAGGAGGCCAGGACACGGGTGTGGCTAAGGGGCAGGACAGAGGGGGCCGCATCCAGGGCATGTTTTGAAGGTAGAGACACCAGGAGCTGCTGAGGCAGCATCGAAGGGGACTCCGGGCCTTGCAGAGCCACTGCGAGCCCCGGTGTCCTCTCCAGGGGTGGCTCTCACCTGGCGGGCCCTGAGTCCTTTTCCCAGGGGAGCGACCAGCATTCTACCACTAGGTAGAATAGAACTTGGCCCAAATGGGGGAGGCATTCTGCTCCACAAGGTCCATCCGCGGGAACAACTCGCTAAAGGGGATTGTGCAAGAAAAGACACTCGGCGTACCACGGCCCGTGACTTTTTCCGTAAGCGGTTAGCTCTGGCTCTGTCGCCAGAGGAAGATCAGGTGCTTTCTGGGAGGCTCACCGGCCTTATCCTATGAAGATAAGAAGTCCTAGTGAAGCGGAAGGCCGTCCTTCCTCCAGCGGCGGACGAGGCCAGTGGGCGGCGACGGCAACGGCCAGCACTGTGCCTGCTTTGATCCGCATCGTTACATCCTGCCGGAGGGACTTCAGTGGGGCCGTGCCGGGGTCCTAGCCGACTTCAGTACTACTCCGAACCTTATAGCTCCTTCACGGGCACTGCCAGATGCACGCGTATTCGAGAAGGGTGCTGTCTGCACCAGGAGGTTAAGAAGCACTGTCTTAAAACAATCTGAGCTTGAACAACCACAATTAAGAAGGGGGTGGGGGGTAAAGCCCAGGATGGGAACATCACCATTATAACTACTGCACCGCTTGTGTATCTGTGTCAGAGATCTCCTTAAAAGACCTGGGCGTGGAGAGACCACACTCCCAGAGCCGGAGAGACTCAAACAAGGGACTTGCCCTAGGTCATGGATCGCAGCCAAGGCCTTGTTCCCACACCAGGGCTCCTGGCCACAATAATAGCCGCACACAGTGGCAATGCCCCCGGCACATAAAAACACGGAGCACGTCATATGCCTATACACACATATATACTCGTACGCATACATATGTTTTTATAGGTTATATACATGTCTGTTATCAACCCATGTATCGGTTTTAGTTTTTCTCTTAAAAAAATACACACACACACACACACACACACACGTTATGATGTTTTCTTTCCACATCCCATGGGTTTTCTGACACACTCCTGGGGGTGCTAAAACACAGTGTCTGCAGCATCACACGACCCCCACTGAGGGGTCCGGCATGGCTACAACTTCCGATTCTCAAGACTGAGAGATGGAGGACCCTTTAGAGGTCATACGGCTATGGAGGCAGGGAGAGGTGAAAAAAGTCACGGAGCTGGTGAGCGACCCAGGTGGCGTTGGAGCCCAGGTCTCCTTATCTCCCGGTCTAAAGGTCTCTCCCAGATAACACTGGGGTTGACTCACCGCCAGGCGCCCGGCTACACAGCGCCTGTTACCGTCTCGCTCAGAGGAAGAGTTGGGGAAGGACCTTCCTCCCACTAAGGGGCAGGTACGAGGTGCCACTAGGCAGGGGGGGAAGGTACTCGACACTGGACGAAGAGCTTCTCACCGTGAAAATGATCCCACGACGGGGTGGTCTGGTGGCATCAGGAACAGTGGCAGTTTCTTGGAATGATGGCTTTCAAACTGAGTGTGTTGAGAAACTATTTTAAAGTCACACACACAGATATTCGGCCTTATTTAATCATAGCCAAAGGCTGGACATGACCTGGTATCCAACGACAAGGAAAAGGCTGAGGAAACTGGAGGCCACGAACTCGCCACATTATCGCACAGACACGAAGAGAGCGACAGGGAAAACGGGTCACCCGATGGCGCCAAGTGGAAGGGAAGAGGCAGAACTTAACGCGGGGACCACGACTCTAGGCAAACGTGCCCTCGCGAAAGATTTAAAGGCACTGAGAAATTAAGGAGTTATTGTCAGGCTTGAGAGGAAAACAGTCTTTCGCGGGGGGACGGAAAAGTCTTCCTTTAATGTGGTGGTGTTGTTTGAATAATAGTTTAAAAATCCCAAAGCATCAAAGGCTTAAGGACAAGCCTTTTAATTTCAAAACCAGCTTAAAACTATCTAGTTCTCAGGGCTCAGTACAAGCCACCGAGTGGGGGCTGGGTGAGAATGTCCAAGGGCCACCCTCTCATAGGGGAAAAAAAAAAAAAATCTCCTATTGATGTCTGTCCTCTTTCTCCCTCTCTCCCCCCGAGCTGGACGGGGTTACCGGGTCCTCATTTTGTTCTAAGTTGTTTGGAAGGAGACAGTGGACAATGGGTAACGACCTGGTGTCAGGGAAAAGCAGGGAGCTTAGGAGGTCCCCAAAATGGCTTGCTCCCCAACAGCTGCTTCCTGATGCTTGAGCCTCAACTGAGCAGACGGGAGATCATGATACCCCCGCCGCCCCCGCCACCGGAGGCTGGCTGATGTCCAGTGACACCAGAGCTCTGAGCTGAGGGCCAGCCTCCCGCGGGGGTATTCTCACAATGGAATCCTATGTGGGAGCCCCCAGGGCAGGTGAAGGTTCTACTTCTGCAGCTTCTCCGGCCCCAGCTCAGCTCTTCTGATGGCTGCAGGGACCAGAGAAGGGGCAGGGGTCACACAAGGACAGCCAGCACCCTAGTGCTCCAGCCACTGGCCGACTGCCCAGCCGTGGACAGAAGCGTTCATTGTGAGCCTGCTGCACACCAGGCCCCATGCCGGACCATCGTAAATGTCCGCCTCCATGTTACAGGAAGGGAAACTGAGGCTCGGATGGCGTGATTTCCTTCGCTTACTCTCGCAGATACTAAATGGTGATTTGAGCCCATGTCTGGCAGACCTTGGAACTCACAGTTTTCTGTACGAGGCCATGCCCCCGGGTCGATTCAGATGGCCATAGCTGAGAATGTGCATACATTCTCAAGGTAGGATGGGCTTGGGGAAGCTGTTTATCTAAGACAGCTCACTGGGCTGATTCCCCATCAGACACCTGTTCCAGGAGTGGCTCCTGATCGATCTCATTCCCACTTCCTGCGCTGAGGAGCCTCCCACAGCTCCGATTCCCCTAAAGGTGAGGGGTGGGGGACCACCTGCAGAAGCCTGGACCCTCCTGCATTTTCAGAGCGGGCCCAGCACAAGGCTCCGCCTCCGACGTGTCTCACACTTGTCCTGCTCCAATCTCCGTCCAGCTGTTTCTTGCTATTTCCAGCTGCCGAGAAGAAAGACCAGAACCCCAACCCAACCTCTCTGCCTGAAATTTCCCAGGCCAGGCTAACTGTGTGCTCCTTCCTCCCTACCAGCCGGCGGGCCAATCCAGACCAGGCTGGTCGGCCCAAGTGTGACATTGCCCAGCCACACTCAGACAGATCCCATTTCCTGGAGACAGACATCCTCTGCTTGGAAAAAAGAAACAAGAACAAGGCCTTCCGCAGTTGCAAAAGCAGCTAACACACATTCCCCATTCTTCCCTGCTGGGGAGGCAGGAGGCGGAAGTGTTACCAGGGAGCGGGGTGACCTGTCCCAGGTAATCGGGACCTCAGGCTCCTATCGGAAGAGGGCTCGTAGGGTGAATTACGCAGGGAAGAAAGAGTCCAGGCCAGAACTTCTCAGAGGCTTCCACTTTCTGCCGCCTCTCTAAGGGTTATTAAATAATTCAAACCTACACTGTCCAGTATGGCAGCCACTAGCCTTGTGTGGCTAGAGAGCACTTGAAATGTGGCAAGTCCAAACTGACACGTGCTAAAAGGGTCAAATACACAATGGACTTCAAAGACTTTGAATGTAAAAGAATATAAAACAGCTAGCTCATCAATACTTTTTACGGTGATTACATGTTAAAATGATATTATTTGGAATATACTGGGTTAAATAAAAAGTTAATTTCACCTCTTTCTATTTTTTAAAATGCAGCCATTAAAAATGTAAATTACACACGGGCCTTGCACGACGCTTCTATGGGAGTGTGCCGATTCAGACATTTTTCTCTTTTATCATACAAAGATCACTTTCCAGTGTGGACCAACAAAGCCAACCATTGTTCACATTTGGGCGAAAATAAGAAACATGTTAGTAAATAATGTTACATTATTTTAGATTAAATCCTAACAGCCTGAATTTTATATCCACTGGGCCACTGATGAATAAATACTAGGTTGTTTCAGTTTTGTCTGAACACTGTAACAAATATCCTTCCAGCTAAGTCTGCGCCAAGTCCCTATTTCCGGAGGATGCATGCTTATTAGTGAGTAAAATAACTTTGGTTTCTTATTGTTAACTTGTTTTCCAGAAGGTTTTACCCAGTTACAGTCTCACCGACACAGGATGAATTGAAAACAAAACACAACCACCACTACAGCCAGCCTAGCAAGCTTGTAATTTGCGTTTCTTTGATTACTAATGACAGTAGTTAAAAAACAAAAAACAAAACAAAAAACCATACTGGCATCTTTATCCCTTCTCTTGTGAATTGCTTGTTGAAGCCTTCTGCCCCTTTTCCTATAGGAGGGAGGGGGTTTCGCCTTTTCCGATCAATTTGTATGGCTTTTTAAAATGTTAAAGCTATTTAAATTTTTGACCATCCTATTTTGCAAAGATTTCTACAGATTTATCATACATCTGTTTTCTATCATGGTGATTTCGTCGTTTTCTTTCCCAGAGTGCTTATTAGTTTTTACATGGTCAAATCTGTTTTATGGTTTCTGGCATTACTGTTACTATCATGAAACAAAGACAGTCTGCTCCCACTCCCGAGTCTATGGAAATATTCACTTCTAAAACTACCAGTAATGCAATATTTAAAAACGACTCAGAAAAAAAAAATCTAGAAGGAAATACACCAAACTAGAGATGCCAGTGGCTTGTGAAATTGTGAGCCATTAAAAATAGAAAAAAAAAATTAAAATATAACAATAGCGTTAGTTAGATTCCTTATAGAATTCCTTCTATGAGTTAAGCATCAAACACTACCCTTATCAGATGTTAAATTCCTTATAGATATTCCAGATTCCCTTCTCTGTTTCATTCCTAAACCAGGTCTATACTGTCATTCTATAAAACATGTTGTGAGTATCCAGTAGGGGAACCTCCCACTTTAACTTTTTTCCCTAAAATTTGCTTGGCTTTTCTAATGTAGTTGGTCTTCCAGATGGACTTTGGAAACATTTTTATTAAGAAACCCTGATGGGATTCCATTGGAATTGAAAGGAAACAATAAACTGAATTGGGAAGAACTGACTGCATCGTAACATCAAGTCCTCCTACGCACCTATCCAGGCTTTTAGACAATCTCCATTAAATTTTGTGAGCTTTCCTCCTACAAGTCGTACACGCTTCCTGTCATGTTCATTCTGGGTTACTTTATGGTCTCTTGCGAATGGGTTTTGCATCCTCCCCATAGCTATATGTCCCGACTGGTTATATAGCTGGTATATGGGAAACAACAATTTTTTAAATTTATGTCTATTTAAAGACCACCTTGCTAAACTCGTACTGCCTTATACACTCTAATCAACTTTACGATTGAATCTTCCGGGCTTTGCGAGGAGACAAGCCCAACTAATAATAATTCTGCCTTTCTCACTCCTCATTCTTATCTGGTTCTATTTTCCATAATTGCCAGTATAATGCTGAATAAGACTACTGATATAAAACATTCTTGTTCCTGGCGTTTGCAGTGATATCCTAAACCTCAGTCTTCAGTACGGTAGCCGCTAGCCACATGGGGCTGTGGGGTACGTGAAATGTAGCTAGTGAAAGTCAGGCATTGAATTTTTTTTATTTAATCATTTTAAATATAAAAAATTGATGTTTGATTCATTTATTGGGAAACTTTATTTCGTTTAAAACAACTGGAGTGTGTGAATCCACTTTCTCAACTGTACCTTTTAGGAAACTCAAATTCTGACCGACGAGTATTTATGAAATTTTGCATCCAAATTGCAATGTGCCACAGGTCTCGAATTCACACTGGAATCTGAAGACCCCGCATGAAAAACTATGCAAAATATCTCACTAATAATTTTTCTGATTACATGGTGAGATGATAATACTTTGGATATACTAGGTTAAATCACACATATTGAAATTAATCTCACCTGTCTTTAATTTTGAAAATGTGAATACTGGGCAACTTAAAGGCATATACATGAGTGGCTAGCTGTATGTTCCTGTTCTAGGGGTATTTCCATTAACCGTGATGCTTAGATCTTCTCAAGCATCTTGAGGAATTTACAGTTCTTACGGTTTTTTAGGAAAATAATGGCAATAACTCAGCCAGGCTGAGTTGTAGGAAAAACACACTATGACTAGGATAACTTACCCTTTAATTGCTGGAAAATATAGAAGATGATGTCCAGTCTCCTTGATACAGGGCCTGGTAATGGAGAGGGCTGCAGAATAACCTCTGCCAATGTGGGCTCTGAGCTGTGTGCTGAGGAACCAACTCTGGGAACCGCCTTTGGACCCCACCCATGGACCTCGGATGGACAAGCACCCCCCTCACCCCCCGCCCCCACCATGGGTCTTGGAGGAAGTATGAGAAAGGGAACTAACACTCATTGAGCTTTTACTCAGCACCAAGCTAGATTCTTTATTTTGATTAAACTGCCTGTTTGTTTGTTTGTTTGTTTATGTACAAACAATACACTGGCATTTAATAGACTTTCCCTCATTCATTCTTCCCGACAATCCTAGGGCGTTATTGTCATCATACCCATCTTGTGCATAAGAAAACTGGGCTTAGAGTTAAATGATTTACCCAAGTCACATGGTTGCTAAGGACAGGGAAGAGTCCAGGTCTGCCTGATTGTGACCCCTGGGCCTGTTCCATTTTTTCCGTATCAGGGGAGGGTCAAAAGCACTGTTGGGGCCCAGGCCTCTGAGGTCTGATGAAGGTTATGGATGTATAAACATTCACAGGCTGCACAGTTCTGCAGGGCAGTCCAGGTTAAAATCTCCCTAGTCTGGTCGCCCCATTCCCCATGATCCCAGGGAAGGTACAAATAGATAAAAATCCTGGGAAATACAGAGCAAAGCCCCCCGCCTCCACCCCACAGGAAACTCCTGCTCCTCCTGGGCTGGGAATGGGCCACTCTCTCCACTCTGCATCTGCCCCTGCATCCACCTCCCTCCTTACCCCAGAGCCAGGGGCCCAGCCCAGAGAAGGCAGGCAGCAGGACAGGGAAGGAGAAGGCCCCTCTCACCAGTTAGAAGGGAAGAGAAAGGACTCGCCTCGGGAGTGACAGGAAGCAACAAATCAGGAGTCAAGATGATGAAGAGCCAGTGACTCAAGGGCATTCAACAACTTTGCTTGTTTACAGGGCTCTTCCTGGAGACGTGTTTCCCCGCCACCCCCCGCCCCCACCTCCCCACACAAGCCCCCAGAGAGAGAGCCAGGAAAGGAGAAGGAGTGCCAGGTGGGGGTCCCACTGTCTCCTGCAGCCAGGTCTCCTTCACTCGGGAGTGGCCCTGTGGCTCCCCCTTTTTGCCCAGGGCCTCAGAAGGAAGCGCTTGGGCTTGAAATCAGATCTGCCAGGCCTTGTTTGGTTTCACTTTGCTTCTCTGGAGATCGGAGTGCTCAGCTGAGGAGCGGGAGGGAAAGGACACTCCGGGGTCTCCGGAGGGAGCCGGGTGATCTGGACTCACTCCAGGGCAGGCCCGCCCATCTGCCATCTTGGTCCTGCCTGAGCATGCAGTGTTCTGGTGCAAGTATGGACCCGGGGCCAGGCTCCCCGGGTTGTGCGAGCTGGCTTGGCCAGACGGAGCAAGTTCCTTGTGCCTCAGTTTCCTCGTTAGCTTTCAAAGCAATTGACAACATTACACACGTCCTGGTGTTATTGTGAGGATTATATGAGCGAATACGGGTAAGCCCTCAGCACAACGATGCACGAGGAATGCGTGCTCTTACACGTCTGTTAGGAAGATGACGTTGGGACGTGTCCTCCCCCTCAGCGGTGCCCTATGTCCACACTTTGAAAGGGAAGTCTAGCATCCCCAGTGACGCTCTGGCCACAGTCACGCCCCCAAGTTCAAAGAGGACACATTATTAACCCGAGACACACCTCCAGTGTCTCCTGAGGACACCTAACCCAAAGGCTCCAGGGCTGATCCCTTGGGGGTCCCCAGGGTGAACTGTTGCAGGCGGAGGGGTGCTCCTAGCTTCTGAAGCCCCCATGCAGCTTGTAGTCCCCAGTGGCAGAAGGAAAGCAGCCTGAGGCTTGGTTCCCCGCCCCCCGCCAAGCCCCTCTCCCTTCTTCACCTTTAATAATGTCGTTGGAGGGGGCTGGCTTCTAGCACACAGCAGTCAAGCTCTTTTTAATTCCGGTTTGAACCCGGTGGATGAGGTGGAAGAGAGAAACTCTACTTCCATTCTTCCATAACTAAGGATTTTGCAGGACCCCGGGTGCTACCAGCAAACAACAGTACACAAAGCCTCAGCATGACCAGCCCGCAATGAAATACAGCCTGGTGGTCCTTTGGGCCTAACCAGATTCCCGTTAGAGGAGCCCATAAATCGTACTGCCTGCCCTAAGGGGCTTCCTTGGTGCCCTCTGCCTCTCTACTCCCGTGACTTGATTGAGCCTTAAACCCGATGGCGGATGAGGGGAACGCCAGACCCCTTCTGATGCTTCAGGGACCAGAACAGCATGCTACGGAACGGAAAAGGGCTGCCCTGAGTAGGAATAAGGAGGGGCAGGGAACAGAAGGCGAAACGGCCTCGCCTCATCGTCACGCTGGGGAGCCCCGAAGCTGGGCCTGCGGACCGAGCTCACTGACCGTGGGGCCTGCATGGACCCAGGGAGGAGAGCCCGAACCCGAACTCTCCCAGGGGGGCTGTCCCGGGTGCCCCCACCTGCCACCCCAACGGCCAGGGCAGACGGTGGTGGCTTGAGCCGCCCTGGCCGAGCACAGAGATGCTGGCCCTGAGTGCACGGCCAGGGATCTCCCCTGCTGGACACTACTGATTTTCAGATGCCCTGAGCCCCTGGGATGAAGGAACGAGGGGGCAGCGCGGGCAGTGCAGGGCGGTTCGGACAGGCCGGGTAAGAATCTAAGCCTTCCTTCACGAATGCGCCCCAAACCGCCCCCACCGACCCGAAGGGGAGGCCCTTCCTCCTCTCGGGAGGCTAAGTGAACACCAACGGTGTCCCCCTCCCCGGCAAAGGCAGGCCCAGGATGCCAGCACGGCCACAAGCTGGCAGCGCCTGGGGGAGACTCCGATGGACGTTACTGGAGGGGGGGCTCAAGGCTCCCCCAGAGGTGTGTGTTAAGCCGGGGCTTCAGGAATGCGGGAAAATGATGCCGAAGCTTCCGTCCCAACATACGGCAGGCGGCGCGGGGCCCCGTCCAGCCCAGACCGGCCCCTCCCGGCACGGCCACCTAGCTCCCTGGTTGGAGGAGGCTGCACAGGCTGTCCTCCCAAAAGCACCCAGAAGTCCTGGCCAGAGCGGGCTTTCGGGGTCCTCTGCCAGCAGCTCCGGAGTTTGGTTCCTTTTCCCAAAGTCCAGGAAAAGCCTCAGGTACACAGGTCGGGAGACCTAAGCAGCGGGCCAGGTTGCTCAACCCCTCTCCCTTCTTCCCTCCACCCAGCCTTATCTCTGGCATCACCCAGATCCTGTTTCTCCCAGGGCCAGACTCCCCCCACCCCCGCAGGGGACAAGCTCCTCTGGGCCTGTGGAAACTTCCTGCCAAAGCCAGCTGGGCTCACTGCCCAACAGCAACGCTAGGGGCTCTGGCCTCTGAGCCCCCCCACTCCTAACCAATCCAAAGCAGGGGCGGGGGTGGGTGGGTAGAGACCACCTTGCCTGCCACACCTGGGCACAGCCTGCCCAGGCCACAGAAATCAACCCAGAGCTCCAAGGGTGGAGGGGGCTGGACTCCCTGAACCCCAAGCCAGCGCGAAGTCGCTCTGGGAAAGCTCCTGACTTGCCAAGGAGGGTCTAAGACCCCCCTCCCCGCCACGCACACACACACAGGTCGGTTTGCCCACCCCCCCCCCTCACTGCCCCATTTTGTAGAGGAGACTCATCTGCTTGCGACTCCCTGGTCTACAGCCCTGGTTGGGTCTGCACATCAGCCTGGGATGAGCTTCGGTGGGTGGGTGTAATTAAGAAATGGGCGGGAGAAAACGGAAACCCCAGAAAACGGAAAGACTGCTCCAAGGAGAGGCCTGCGTACTCGGCCCTCAGTGAGCGGGGGCCACAAACTCAGGGGGACGCTCCAGACTCTCCCCGAACCGCCACCTCCCGGAAGCAGGCTCACTTTATCACACTAGCCCCTTCCCATTCCCTGAGGCAGTCCCCAGGATTGGGGGGGGGGGGGTCTCTTAAGATTCCCTGATCTCTGTGGGAAGCAGCAGCTGGCCTCTGGGAGCGGAGAGGCGAAGTCCAAGTTGGGAGCAGATAAACCACTCATCTGTTGGTAGCCTGGCCGATCACACAGGGCAGCTGATAAAAGCTGGAGCCCACATGGCACCCCACCCTCACTGCTGGGTGCTAGCTCCCACACAGAAACAGCCTCACAGGTGGCCGGGCCATGCACCCGGAGCCCCGGGGGCTACTCAGCGGTCTGGCTGGGCCCAGCCCTGGGCCAGCAAACCCCCCATTTCTGAGGGAAATCTACAGCGTAGCTCCCCCTTCCTTTGTGCCCTGTTCTTTGTTCTCTTAAAATTCAGTCCACCCTGCCGATGGCCCCCTCCTCCAGCCCAGCCTCGGAAAGGGGCGGAGGCGTGGGGAGTTAGAAACCCAGACCCGGCAAAGAAGTTGCATCGCGGAGACCAGCCCGGAGAGGGGCCCCTCATTGTTTACGCTGGCTGGACGGGACGCTTTCTCTGGTCCAGATGGCTGCAGGAGCGGGGGGCTCAGACGCCGGGGCAAAGAACGGGCACTATGGACGCCGCGGAGGGCCGTGGGGGCCGGTCAGATTGCAAGGAGTGACAACAAGAAAAGAATCAGCATTGTATTTCCCTTCCATTCTCCCTGGGAGAGAGAGAAAACTTCCCCAGCCCAGGCTGCAGTATCTCATAGGGAAACACAAGGAATCTGGTTTGAGTTAGTGGAGGGCACCCCTCCCCCCGTCTCACTCACATGCACACACGCACGCACGTACACGCACGCACACATGCACACACGCGCGCACACACACACACACACACACCCCGAGCTCGGGCTCCGTCCTCTCCCAGGAAGCCCGCCGGGCCTCAGCCCCCAGCCGCCGCTCGGTTCCGGCCCAGCTCTCCCAGCCGGGCGGTCACGGGCGGCGACCCCGCCCGCAGGCAGCTGGTGAGGAACGCGCCGAGCGCAGGGGGCAGCTTCGTACCCCCGGCGGGGGGCGCTCCAAGGAGGGGGCGGAGCCAGAGACTGCAGGTCGCGGCTCCGCCTCCCCAAGCTGGAGATTAAATCATTAACCAACCGCTCCCGGCCGGCGGCCGAGCGCGCAGCGCTTTGCCCGGGGCGCGGATCCCGCGCGTGGCCCGCTCCCAGGCCCCAGAGGGACGCCGGGCTGGGCCCCGGTCCTCCGAGGCGGCGGGCGAGGCAGGAGCCCGGCGCGGACGGAGGGGACGGAGGGGGCGGAGGTGGGGGCGGCATCCGTCTCCTCGGCCATTCCCTCCCAGGCAGCTCCTGCCCTCGCCTCCCCGGCCCGGCGACCCTGGGTGGCGTGCGCAGCAGTGTGTGTACGAGAGCGAGAGCGCGCGCACACGCCTCCACCACTACCAGGCGAATAATCCGGTTCCGATCCGCGGAGGACTCCGTGCGCACACACGCCCCCCTCCGGGAGGCCGCGGGCGGCGCACCGCCGACGGCTGACCCTGCGCGCGGCGACACACGCCCCACTCCGGGCAGCGGCGGGCCTTCGAACCCGGGCCCCCCACGCCGCCCCACCCTCGTCCCCACCCCCACCCCCACCCCCACCCCCACCCCAGCGGCGCCCTGGCCCGGGCCGGGGATCCCGTCAGGGGAGTGGAGATCGAGTCGCCGCGAGGCTTCGTCCGGCTCTCTGCCGCACCCGGGGCCCCCAAACCCCGCTCCGCTCCGACGCCGGGGGCGCGGCTCGGGTCCCTGCCCCGGCCCGGCCCCCCGCGGCGGGCGCGGCGAGAAGCGGCGGCGCCCATCGCGGCTCTCCCAATCCTTTCCGCCCCGAGTGGGGGCTCGAGCACCCCCGGGCCTCGCAGCGCTCAGGTGCTGCCGCGGTCACCTACCTTGGTGCCCAGGGACGCGAGCGCTCTCAGGGGCTGGATGGGCTGCGCGCGCGGCCGGGGCAGTCGGCCCATGTCAGCTCCGGCGCTGGTTTCGCTCTGGCTCGGGCTCCGGGGCTGTCGCCGAGCGAACACGCCCCTTCCAGGCTCCGCCCGCGCCCTCCCCCCGCACCCCGCTGCGCTGATGTCACGGCGCCGCGGCAGCCAATGGCGGTGGGGAACCTCCGCCCGGCCGCTCGGCCTCCACCGTTCAAATCTGGGAGCCTGAGACTTTCAGAGCTCCGGGTGGGGCGGGCCAAGCCAAGGACCCTGGCCGGGACCTGGACCCGTGGTGTCCTGGGGCGCCTCCGCCTCGCAGCGCGGGGACCTGGATCCCCCATGCAGCCCCAGCGCCTGGGGAATGACTCCCCCTCTGAGGCTTCTCTCATTCAGAGCAGTGACCAGACACGGATAACCCCCGCCTCCTCCCTCCCGGGCTCGGTACCGACGGGAGATGGGAGCCCGAGGCGACGGTCGGCGCCGCTAGGAACGTCATTCCAGCCCAGACTTAAAGGAGAGGGGAGGCGGGGAGGAGCGGGCCCCGAGGCCAGCCCGGACTGGGTGTGAGGAGCGTTCCTGCTGCTAACCAGTCTTTGACCTTCCCGCTTTCCCGTCAGTACCCTTTGCCCGAGGGACCGCAGAGTCTAAGTTCTACTCCACGGGAACCTCGAGGGGGTGAAGTCCTGAGTCCTGGGGCCTTTGAAAAGCAGGCCTTGGGTTTGATCCTTTTAAGAGCAGAAGCGCCCACTCGTAAGTGATCGTCCCTAATCAATGCCAGCCGCGAAATGTCCCGCAGGGGAGTGGACACGGCACAAAGTCCAAGTTCCCTCGCTCCTAGCCGCCCCCTTGCCTGGGTTTCCCGGGAAGCGGGGTGGAGGGGGTGGAGGCGTCCGACTCCCGCGGAAGCGTTCTCGGATGGAGCCCCTCAGTGGGTCCCTTTTCAGCTGGCACTTTCTCCACACTGCAGTAACCCTCCCCACCCCACACACCCCCTTACCTGCGTCCCAGGTCCCTTCGTCCCTGAAATCTCAGCTCAAATTTGATCTGTCCCAAGAACACTTGGTGGATTCTCCTCCAATCTTAGGCACCTCCCCCCAGGCTCGCCTCTTTCCTTCCTTTTAAAACAAAGGATTTCATCTTGGGGGCTGGCTGACGGTGAGCTGTTCTTTTTACAGGTGCCTGGGGGGCGCGGTCCTAGGTAGATAACATATCAATGAAGCTCACCTGCAGGAAGGATAAAGTCCTTTGTCCGCGATGGTTCTGCCCCTGATGGAAATTAAATGCTCCGCCTTTGAAGCTCCTTCCACCAACACTTAACCGCTCATTGAGGTGTGCTTGTGCGGACAAAGCTGTGAAAAACCCAATCCTGCCCTCAGGAGGCCCGGGTTGGACTGAGGCTGCCCAGGAGAGGAGTTTGGATGCCTCCCCACACTGCCAGCGCCCTGGAAGCGAGGCCTGATCGGGAGGAAGTGCTGGTGTCTGTTCCCTGATGCTGGGGATCCCAGGCCTTGGGATTTCGGGTGGATTCTGCCTCCTGCGTAAGAAGTTTTGCTTCAACCTTTCAGACCAGAGCTGGCTACAGAAAACCAGGGGAAAGTAAAACAAAACCAAACAAAAATATGAAGCTTCGATACCGACCTTGAAATTTCTGGCAAGCTCTAAGCCCCTGACCCCGGAGAGGATTTCAGATCTTATCTGCTCCTTTGGCGTAACTTGTCCTATAAGTCAGGGGTCCATGGCCTTCTTAGGAAGCCCCTCCCCACCCCAGCACTGCCCCTAGGGCCGCGCAGCAGGAGGTGAGCGGCTGGCGAGCAGGTGAAGCTCCATCTGTATCTGCAGCCGCTCCCCAGCGCCAGCATCACCGCCTCAGCTCCACCTCAGATCACCAGGCATTAGATTCTCATAGGAGCACCGGTCTCTGGGGCCAAAAAGTTGGGGACCACTGCTATAAGCCATTAGACCTGGGTAGTGTCCCAGGTGCTGGGGCAGGCACGCGGGATCCTTAGAGCTGCATGGGCCTGATCCCTGCCCCCCCCCACATGCACCCATCCACCCCAAATTCACACCTCCCAGTGTTTGTTAAGCATTGGGTTCTGGGCATTATAGCTCATATTAATTTGCCCTGGGCTTGAAGGATCTGTTAAGTTGGGAAATCCCATTTCTTTATAGAGAAGTTGGAGGCCCCAGTCACTCTGGCCTTGTGCTTGCCACGAGGTACAGCTCTGGCAGGTCATTGCATTTTCTGGAGTGAGCTGGTCTCCAAGGCCCCCTCCCACACCGATGCTCTGTGACTTCCGTCTCCATCCCGAGTTCTGCATGCCTCAACTTTTTCCCCGACTGGGGTTAGTGGAGATAGTCCTGGATGAACCCCTCAGGGTGTCACTGGGGCCTGATGTCAGCACAATATGGGGTAGAACCATGGTGACCTGAGGCCCTGATGCCCTGGGCTATTCACTGTCACCCCACTGGGCAGGGGCTCTCTCACTCCTTGGTTCCCTTTTCTTGGGAACCACCTGGAGCCCTTTCACAGGCTGGGCCCTCTCTGCTGAGCGGCCTGGGAAAAGCCCCAGGTTACCAGGCCTGGGGCTCAAGGCAGGGCCCCCACCACTGTGGGGGAAGGCCCAGGTTCCAGGCTGTTAACCTCCCCCTCTGGGACAGCCAGTGTACCTAGGGAGTAAAACAGCATGTCACCCCACGGGCTCCTGGGGGACAGGGTGGTGTCCGACACATAGCACATTGGCGAGATGGATGATCGAGCAGCGTCCGGGGCCCCATGGCCCTCCCTTCCCCCACTTACAACCCTGGACTCAAACTGACTTCTGTTCAGCAGGTCCCTCAACGGGCTCGCTGGGCCATGCACGGGGTCACACATCCGCCCAGGACTGCAGCTCCCAGGTGCTGTGTCTCAGAGGACTCCTGATGAGGGTTAGGGGATGGAGGAGATGCTGCTCCCCAAGCTGGTGGCTCACTGAGGGTGCGAGGCAGCCGTAGGGTGGAGCTAGGCCTGAAGAAGGTGCCGATGTGGGTTGAGGGGGTGTGGCAGAGCGGAGGCCATGGCGTTTACTGGAAATGGGTCCAGACGTGGGTCAGAACATCTGGGTTGTGCGACCTTGGAGAGTTCCCTTTCCTCTTTCAGTCCTGCCTGTAAGGAGGGCAGGGTAAGAGCCGGACCACAGGGGGCAGACGGAAACAAGGATTGGCACCTCGCTTTGTGAACTGTCAAGGGACGGTCCCGACGTAAGGGACCCCAGTTACTCTTCTGCTGTTGCTAAGTTTTGGCTTCTGGGTGCTGCGGTGGCTCCCTCCGTCTCTCTGCCAGGGAAAGGACAATGGCACCGGTCCCTAACACCTCACCTAGGAGTCCTGTCACTGTACGCTGTTGTGTTACTAACGCGCTGTCCCTGACCTCTGACCACCGAGCCAAGACGTCCGGAAGCTGGGAGATGATATTAAACATCTTGTGTATCTGGGAGGGAGAAAAAGATGAGCAAAGAATGATGCCACAGGAGCTCCGGGGTCCTCAGAAAACAGCAGAGGTCTCTGCTAAAGACAGCGAGTCTCAGGAGCAGGGTCCCTAAAAGGGATGTTCCGTGCGGTCCCCAGATGTCTGAAGCCCAGCGCTTCGCCCACCAGTGACCCCGGGACAAGCACGAGGCCAGCCTTGCCACCAGCAGAGGCCTCCCCTGGTGTTCCAAGGGCCCGAAGGTCTAGATTAGGAACACAGGGGCCGACGCTCCTGGGCTGGAAGCCCGACTGTCACTGTGTGACCTGAGAGAAGTCACTCGAGCTCCATGGGGCTCGGTGTCCTCATGCATAAGTGGGGACATGGGGGATTATGCAGGTCAGATCTCAGCGTAGAGCTGGGGCCACACAGACGGCTCCCCACACGGACACTGGCCTTTCTCAAATTAAGGGCCCAAGGGTGACCTCCTGGAACAAGTTCATTTGTGAGAGAGGCACAGGGCGGACTCACGCCCATCAGTGTTTCCCAGAATTGAGCTCACAGAAAAAAATCACCCTCATTATCTGCAAGAGGCAGTCCTGGACTGCCGATAAAGGAATCTGTCAGGCTCCGGGGGCTTACCAGAACTTTCTGTCATTCTTTCTGGGGAGGGGTGGGCGGAGACCCAGTCCCGTGGGAGGGCGGCCTGAGCTAGCCAGACAGCGTCCTGGGCCTCCGGAGAGATGGAAAGAAAAATGGACCGAGAAGAAAGAGAGAGCTTCTGATTGTGTTCAGAAAAGGCTCCTCTTCTCCCGAGAGCCTGGCTCGGAGGCTCGCGTGGCCTAAATAAGGAGCACTGAGAAAAGGCAAGATCACTGTCATTTGCGGAGCACTTTACCGTGGGGTAGGAATTCTGCATGTCGATCCCACGGAGTAGTTGCTATCCTTATTCCCATTTTTCAGAAGAAAAACAGAAAAGGCTGAATAAGTTGCCCACGGTTACGCAGCTGAGTCCAGGTCCTGCACTCGACAACCCTAAGAGGCCAGGCTTCGGAGCCCAGTTCCAGCCTCGAAGCCACAGGATGGCAGCAGAGGGGGTAGGTTCTCGCCAGCGTGCTGACCACGGCGGGCGAGGGGAGGTCGCCAGGGGACACGGGGCACCGAGCAGACAGGCTCCTATCTGCCCAAGAAGGTCCTCCATCATTTCGAAGAGAACCGACGCACCTGCTTCAAGGCACATCCCAGGAGGCCCCAGCGATGTCCCCTTCTGTTTTCGTCACCCCGCCTCCCCAAGCCCACGTCCACACCAAAGACCCCAATTAAGTCCCTTCCTGGAACTCCGCGCATGGCCCGGGGACGAAGAGAAGGATGGCTGTATCCGAAGGCATCACTCCGCATCCTCTCCGTCCCAACGTGAAGTGACACATCGGCCCAGATGTTCCAAGCGCTTAAAGAAACAGCGGCCTCAAGTCGGCAGGTTCTCAGGCCTGCGCATTTTGTTGGGGTGTTCACACGGCCTCCCTTCCCTTTGCACTGAGACGCCCCCCTCCCAAATCCCAGACCCTTGGGTCAAATATCCGATGTTTGCATACTTCTGCCTGACCCTGGCGTCCCCCTGTGCTTTTCCTAGTCCTTGGAGCACACAGAGGAAGTCCCCTCTGAAAGGACTTTGACAGACATCTGTCTTGTGCCCTGACTAGGCCAATCTGTTCCCGCTTTCAAGCCAGTGGGGTTGTGTCTTGAGTCAATGGCAGCGAAGAGGGGGTGAGAATGGAGGAGGGCCTCTCTGTGTCCCTTCTCACCTGGGGACGATGAGGAAGATGTGTTAGTGGGCTGGGTGTCATCGTCAACACTTGTCCCGGTGGCTACAGAGTTTGTTTTTTCTTCTCCAGAGTTTTCAGCTTCCTAAGTGTTGTTCTGTGTGTGCATGCTTGTGTGTGCATGAATGCATGCGTGCATGCTTGTATGTGTGCATGTGTGTGCATGCGTATATATGCATGTGTGTGTGCGTGTGTGTGTGTGCGCATGTGTGCACGCGTATGTGTGTCCTTCCTCTGCTCCTGTGAAGCCTTCGAGTCATAACAATAACTCTCCTAGCCCGGTGTCAAGGCTAATTTACGCTTCCCCAGCTTGATGGCTTGATGCCTCAGGACGCTTAGCTTTCTCCTCTCCCCAAGCCCTCTGTCAGCAACACAAGCCAGTCGCTCTCCAGAAAGCAGTAGTAGTTGAAGGCAAAAGACATGTTAGGTCAGCTAGCAATGGGGGGGTCAGTTTCAGGCAGCAGATCGCCCTGGGCCGAGGCCCCAGACCCAGATCAGAGCAGATTCTGAGTAGCAAGTGAAGTCTGGGCTGAGTGCAATCGAGGGAGTCCTCCCGCAAAGCGAAACAGCTCGTCCAAGGCCACCAGAAGGTAATGGGAAGAGAGGCTGGGCCAGGAGGCTTACGGGCCTTGTAATTGAATCTATAATAAATTAATTACATGGAAATTTGCAGAAGAGAATGTTCTCCCTTCTTTTGAACAAAGAGCTGAGCTAATGTTAGCAATCACCTAGGCCGCTTACTTTACAGACAGAAAATAAAATCCAGAGAGGTAAAGTGACTTGTTCAAGGTCATACAGCCGACTACCAGCATAACCTGGGACAAAATGTGAGTTCCCCTAACCCTGGACCAGTACTTGTTTGAAGATGCTCGTGGTCTTCGAACGTTTTATTTCTGTAAGCGAGGGAGCCCTTCCCTCTGCCCCACCAGGTGAATTGTATGAGACACAAAACAGATCAAGATGATCCTGCTTTGAAGTGGGGTGAGGATCCCAGAGCCCCATCAGCTTTACCTCCCTCCATCCAGTTCTTGGGGTGCTGCCGGGGGACACCCTAAGGCTTCTGTCTGAAAATCCCAACCTTAATCATAACTATAGTAAGCCCTCAGTATAGATCAGTTTCGGTAAGACACCAGGCACCCTTTTAAGGGTTAGACATGAATTTGCTCACTTGATCTCCAAAAAGCCCTGGGAGTCGCAGCACCAGGGGGGCCGCAGGCCTCACAGACTTCTTTGCAGAGCTCCCTCCTCTACCTGCCCTGGCGAACAGCATCCCTTGGTACCTGGGCTCTTAAAATGGGATCCCTGCTAGCTGAGAACGACTTGTGCATGGCCCATCTCCTGGACCATCTTGTCTTTGCACCTGAGCTCATCTCCTCCTGCCTCCTTCCCACCCTTTTTGTCCCACCTCTGCCTCCCACCATCTCGGAGAGTGGAGAAGGTGTGGCTCCAGGTTGGGCAGCTTCAGAGACCTGCAGAGCCCACAGGCCGCCTTGCTGGTCTTATCCAAATGCAAGCAGCTGGCCTGTGGGTGGGGTGCAGCCTGATTGTCTATTCGGTTTGACATACACAGTTACTATGAAACAAAACCCTTCCCGAACAGCCCTTTGATCATGTACGGGTCTCAGGAGTTTGGATTAGAGCACAAAAATAATGGCTCGTTTCTGCTCCATGGTGTTAAGGGGTCTCAGCTGGGAAGTCTTGAAGATGGGGCAGGGGTGGGGGTTGGAGGTGTCACTCAATGACTGCGGGCTGGAATCACCTGGACCACCTTCATTCACGCGTCTGGGGGTTAATGTGGCTGTCAGGTGGAGTCTCAGCTGGGCTGTCAGGCAGGGCACCTGTGTACGGCATCTCCATGTGGCGTAGTTTAGGTTTCCTCACAAGATGGTAGCCAAGAACAGGTGTCCAAGAGAACCAAGCAGAAGTTTTATGGGCGTTTGTGACTGTTAGTTGCCTAGGGTGTACCAGAACAAAGTACCACAAACTGGGTGACTTCACGAAGTTGTTCTGTCACCGTTCTAGAGGCTAAAAGTTCAAAATCAAGATGCTGGCAGGATTGGTTCCTTCCGAGGGCTTGGATGGAGAAGCTTTCCCACGCCTCTCTCTCAGCTTCCGGTGGCCTCGGGCTTTTCTTGACTTATAGATACAACAGTCTAATCCTCTGTCCTCACATGGCCTTCTCCCTGTGTCTTCACACCGTCTTCCCTCTGCGTATCTGTCTCTATGTCCAAATCTCCCCTTTTTACACGGACGCCAATCATATTGGATTAGGACCTACCCAAATGACCTCATCTTAACTTAATCATCTGTAAAGACCTTATTTTTAAATAAGGTCACATTACAGGTACTGGGGGTTAGGACTTCAACATCTTTTCTTTGTGAGGGGGACACAAGTCAACCCATGGCAACGATCTAGCCTTGAAAGTCACATAGCATCACTTTTGCAGGGGCCACAGGCCCCTCCCACCAGGTTCGAGGGGAGGGGACGTCGACTGTACCTTTGGATGGGAGAAGTGTCGAAGTTACATTATAAGAAGAGCTCACGGAACGGGAGATACTGTTGCAACCACTTCTGAAAGATATGATCTGGAACAACGATGCTTAAAAATACATTCTCTAGTTGCTAATATTTAAGCATCGGAGGATTTATATAATTTGGGTTCCTGAAGACTCAGAAGAACCTGGCCGCCTGGGGCTCCCACGTCCCCAGGCCGTGCAGCAGTCAGGGAGGGCGCTCCTTTGAGGAGGCTGGCGGGTTTAGGTGACCCGCTTCCCGCATCCCCCCCTTCTGCGGTCCAGCGCCACTTGCCATCTAGTCTTAGCTGAGACTTTCCTTAACACTCACCTGCTTCTCTCCTAGATGTCCTTGCTGCCTGTTCCTGAGGTCTGAGGGTGTCCCCGGGTCCAGGCCATGCGGAGGAAGCCCCCCCAGGGCAGAACCCCAGGAACCTCCCACCCTGAGGCGAAGTCATGGCGTCTTGACTGGAACAACTCCACCCCCATCCCAGGAGCCGGCAGAAATGAGCCGGCCTCTAATTCACAGCCCTCGCGTCTGCCGGACTGGTCCAGGCAGGAGGCCGAGGCCGGACAAGCACAGGCAGCTGGCTGATTACAGAGGGCAGGGCGGGGGCGGGGCGGGGAGGTGAGCTGGAAAACTGCAAACAGATGTGGTCAGAGCCACCCTCCTGGGCCCCACCGGTCCCCCCCTGCTCCGCCCCCAAGGATCTCCTTCTAAGAAGTGATACGGGGGTAACTTCTGAGGGGGCTGCCCTGACTTCCTGCCATTCTCATCCATCCGAGTGTTCTAGAGACTTCCCAGATCTTCCTTGCTACTGGCCCTTGCATCACATGCCTCTCAAGTACACAAGGCCAGGCTCATCTCCAGAGCCTTGAACTAGAGCCAGGATTGTCTCAGGGAAGGGTCCCAGTTCCGGGTCTCCCATTGGAGTGAGAGCAGGCCCCTCCGCCCTGAGGGGCACCCAGCCCCCTTCACACTGGGGCATGTGGTGTTTTTTGGCTGGTCCCCAGACATTGAGGGTGTCACTAGAGACCCCGGCCCTGTCCCATCTCGCATCGGGCAAGTTACGTTGGCCTCTCTTTGTTTCTGCTCCTGCCTTTGTAAGATCGAATGAATTGATTTATGTAGACTGCTTGGGAAAGTGTCTGGCTGAGTGTGAGCTGTTGTTTATAGGTACAGGAGTCCATGAAGGTGTTCGGGTGTCCTCCATCTAGCGTTGCTGTGCTTTTGGGTCTTAGTAGAAGCTGGGGGATGCGGAGCCTCGTCTCGCAAAGGCGTGCGGTCCCAGGCACCCTGAGAGAAGCCTGCCTGGGCTCCCCATGTACCAGGCACGGTGCCAGGCCCAGAACGCAGGCAGGTCCTGCCTCCACCCACACGCAAGCCGGCTGCACCCCTTCTGCTCCCCAGCTGCTCTCCGCCCCCCTGCGCTTACCCAGCCGGTGGCCACAGAGGGAGAGAGGCCCCCAGAGTTCTGGTCACCATCTGTGATTATTATTTTGCAGATTGGTGGTGGGTGAGGGTTTTTCCTGACCTCAAGGGAGGACTGTTGTTTGGCTCCTAGTGAGAGGTGGAAATAATTTAAGAAGAGGGGAGATCGGGGAGAAACAGGAAAACAAGCATCCCATAGTTGTCGATTTAGTTCAGGGCTGGCTGGCGCTTTTCTACAGAAATCTAAGACTGCTGGGGGAGAAGACAGGAGGTCGGGAGGGGCCTGGCCCTGGCGTCCTGCCAGCCTCTGCGAGTCTATTGAACTTGAACTCCCAGAGATGAAAGATGCACATGGGAGCTCCAGGCAGAGCGAATTACTCATTCCCCAGGGCTGCCAAAACAAATCACGGTAAACTGGGTGGCTGAAACCGACAAACATTTGTTTTCTCACAGTTTTGGGAAGGCTAGAAGTCCCAAATCAAGGCACGGGCAGGGCCTTGGAGACAGTCCGAAGGCTCTAGGAGAGAGCCCTTCCCGCCTCTTCCAGTTTCTGGGGCTTCGGCAGTCCTTGGAGTTCCTCGGCTCGTGGTGGCTGCCGCCCTCTAGTCTCTGCCTCCGCCTTCACGTGGCCTTCTTCTCGTGTGTGTCTCTGTGTCCTCGCCTCTTCTCCTAAGGATACCAGTCACTGGGCACGGGGCCCGCCCTAAGGCTGTATGACCTCATCTTGAGCTAATCACACACCTGCGATGACCCTTCTTCTAAATAGTCATGTTCCGAGGTTCCAGATGGATGCAAATTTTAGGGGGACACTATTCAGCCTATGGCAGCACCCTCGACTACCTGATCTGGGGGGGGGAGAGGGGTCACACCAGAACCTGACAGAGGTCCCAGGAGGTATGGACTTGACCGGAAGCCACTTGCTGCTGAGTAGCCCCTGAGCTAAGAATACTTGTATATTTTTAAATGATTCAGAAAAATATAAAAAAATAAAAAAACCTGGAATGATATTTTGTGACAGGGGAAAATTATATGAAATTCTCATTTCGGCATCCATAAATAAAACTTGATTGGGACCCAGCCAGGCGCATTCATTTACGTACTGTCTTCGGCGGCTTCCTCACTAGAGCAGAACGCTGCACGGAGACTCAGGAGCTGGAAAAGCCCGCGTGGTCGACTAGCTGGCCGTTCAGGAAGATCGTTTGCACAAGTGCGCAGAGCCGGCCGGACATCACTGCCCTGAAACGATGCTTCCTGCTTGGCCCGCCACCCCGCAGACTCCCCAGGCCTCCCAAGGGCTCAGGTCCGTCGGTGTCTGAACCCCGGGCGAAGGCCGCATGGTGGTCACGAGACGGGGCGTAGTGAAGCCAGCCGGGCCTGGGGGCCAGTCCTGGCTCTGACACTTCTCTGGCAGGTCCCGTCACCTCCCCCATCAGGTGTCCGTATCTGTCCCACGGGGAGAACGTGTGGAATTCTTGCCTTGTGGGTCTGTCGCGGGGATTAACCGAGCTGCATTGAACAGGCCTTCAGCACAGAGCCCGGCCGGCACAGCTCGGCTACTGCCATTGTTCTCCTACAGCTCTAGCTGACTCAGGAGGTTGCAGAGGCCACAGAAAGTCAAGGACCTTTTAAATTCTCTAATACACCAGAAAATCCCACCTATTCGGACGAAAGCTCGCAGCGAGCCTCTTTGGGTCTAACTCCATGAGAGAAGAGAGGGGGAGAAGTGCTTGTCATCACCTTGGGTGGAAGACTGGAACTTTCCATGGAAAAAGCAGCAGCAGAAGACTGGCACACGAGAGCGCGAGGGGGCCGGGCCCAGGCCGGGGGACGGTGCTTCTTCAGCTGCCGACCTGCGCCTGCGCCGTGGGGGTCCCTGTCTCCGCCCAGCCTCCCCCACCTGCCTCATGGGACCTGGCATCAGCACCCAGCCGTTCCTGACCCCACTGCGCGTGGGCGTGGCCTCCGTGAAACGCTCCTCAGACACCCCTAACCCGAGTGTCCTCCTGCCTTCCAGTGTGATCCACGTCCTCTGAGAGGCCGTTTTGTTCTTCTCCTGCTCAAAAAGCCCAGATCTCTAAGATTCAGAAGTTTTCTTTTGAGACGGTTTCGGAAGAGTCCCAAGGCGGGCGGAGCTCGACTCGTAAGGAGTGGAAGTCAGCACTGATGGAGCCAAATTGTGCCCAGAGCCAAAAGCTGTTGGATGACTCCAGAGAAGTGTCATTTTATCCATGAACGATGGCGATAATCCCTTGCATGTGTGGAGCGTTGCATGACTTACAAATTATGTTCACACATAATCGCTCTCCTAACACCCACACGCTCTTCGGCAAGGGACACAGAGCGGTTTTCAGCACCCCCATTTTCCGGAGCAGGAAACCGAGGTTCTGAAAGTTTTGCAGGGGTCCCCACCTCTGAGTCAGGTGACCGATTTAGCAAATAAGAAGAGAGGATGCCCGGCTAGATTTGCATTTCCAATAACGAATAATGTTTTAGGATAAATACGTCCCGTGCAAAATTTGGTTCGCATTTTGTCCCGCAGCCCTACCTGGACCCAGATGTCTTCATCCAAGGCCCGTGTTTTCTGCTGTATCAGCGCTGCTGACCAATGAGATTCCCGAAGGCGAGGAGCAGCGTGGGTTTCCCCCAGGTTTCTACCAGATGTCACAATCAGTGTTGGGGACTGAGAGCGGGGATGGGGACGGAGAGGTCCTCTAGAAGGAAGATGGCTTTTGGTCTCTTAGCAGCTTTGTTAACAAGGCCCCTCCTTCAGCAGAGTCTAGAAGGGCAGTGTCCTCTAGGCAATGCTGTGTGTCCCGGAGCCCTCCCTCCGTAGGGACAACCGGCCTGAGGACAGCACAGACCCTCCAGGGACAGGACACAGGGTCTGAGAGAGCAATCGGGGGCGTGGGCTTCTCTCTGGATGTGGGGTCGCAGGATCCCATCCTGGCCGGAGTTGAGGAGGAGACCCAAAGCTGGAAGAAACCTGACTTGCTGGTCTTTTCATGCCAGCCCCCTGTCCCAAATCACAGCCCGTGTCTGGGAGGTGGTCCCTCTCATCCTCCGAACCCTTCAACATGGCAGGCCCGGGGCCATCAGAAGGGGGCCAGGTGATATATGGATCAAGGTGAAATGGAGCTTTATTAATAATTACACCAGGATAGTAAGTGTCACCTGTGGGGACCCTATTCATCAGCCACTGTATCTGGGCCCCACGGAAAGCTGCTGAGCAGATCTCAAACCCTCGAGACCATGTTGCCACAGGCGGCTGGAGCAGAGCGGCAGGTGCAGCCAGCCCAGCCCCCCACTCCCCTGCAGCTTCTCCGACCCGAGCTTTGTGTGCAGCGAGGGCCAGTTCAGAGCCAGGTCGGTACTGGAGTGGGCTCGCGTCCATGCAACAACCTTCGGGCCAGAGCCCAGGGGTCACGGCCGAGGGTACCATTGCATCCAGGTCCTCTGGAGCAAGGGTGGGAGGTCGGCTTTGACCCCCTGGGCTCCTGGGGTAACCCCACCCTGGCTAAGCTCTGGCTAAGTAGTAATAAGCCCCACACACCGTGGCTGGGTTGGCTTCGACAGCCAGGGTTGGGAGGAAAGTGAACTGAACACTGTTTAGTAATTTCCGTTTCCGTCCCCACGGTACTGCTTAGCTTCAGAGCAATTGGCTCCACACAGCCCAAACGGCCCCCCAGTGGGGAGCGGTAGGGTCTCCCCAATTTCCTCAGAGCCTCTCAGGCCAGCATCTGAGAAGGGGGGTTGCGCCCCGTGCCCAGAGCCTTGTGGCGGGAGGAGGGGAACAGCTCACGTTGAGTCTGATGGAGCCAGTTGCCTTGACCAGCCTGGACCCTGACTGACTGCTCAGGTCCACCCAGGGCTCATTCCCCCCCATGACACTGCACAGTGACAGAACCTCCTCCATAAAGTCCAGACCAGCTGCCTCCTCTCTACCAGGAGCTAGGAGCCTAACAGAAAACCAGCCGTGGCTTTCTCCGTCTCTTGACTCCAGCCAAGCCTCATTGCCGAAGGGCTTTGCTATTGAGACTGGGAAACTGAAAGAAAAATTTAAAAAAAAAAACAACATCTCTAATAGTTCTGGACCTGCCCTTCCATGTGCAGGACAGAGAAACGAATATGGAGGTGACTGAGGTCGTGAGGGAACCCCTCGAGAGGTCACCTCCGACAGGTTATTTCCCTACCCTTTTGTTCCATGAATTTGATGTTGGAAAAGGCAGATGGACATTGTGCCCATTCCGCAGATGAGGCGGCAGAGGCTGGCAGAGGTTGAACTCAAGTTCCAGTTCCAGCTGGAATTTGTGGGAAGCCAGGTCTGCCGACTCCATGCTCTCTTTTTGGTTAGCCTCGCCAACCAAAAGCGCTTTTTCCACTTAGTAACTCTGGAAACTTTAGAAAAAGAACCTCCACCTAGTTCTGAGCGGTCTCCTTGATGTCTTCCAGGTGAGGTTACCTTTGCTCAGTGGAGAGGAGAAGTACTAAGGATAATCTGAACCAGGGCATGAAGTCATACCACGTTTCCTTGGTTTAGAAAGCTCCTTCCCTCCCCCTTCCCTTCCCCCTTCCTTATCAGCAGATTTACTTTCCTTTTTTTTTTCCCCCAATGTATTTATTTGACTGATAATAGAGTCAAAGTAATAGCTCAAAGTCAAAGTTCATGCCCTCTGGCCTGTGTGAGGGATGGGCCCATCTGGGATTAGAAATGAACCAGAGGAAGATAGGAATTAAAGAAGCCGATGAGACTCTCCTGGGTCTAGAACAAATGTGCTTCAACCACCTGAAAGACACCTTTTTGGTGCTCAAAGCCCCTCCTCTCAAACCCCATTATTTCTACTGGGTCTTTTCATCATTCTGATCGGTGGTAGGTTACTCAGTTTGCAAGTTACCATGCCAGAACCAGAACCCGTCCTTCTGACCCCAGTTCTAGCCCGTCTTCCAAGTCCCAATACTTTAACCAAACCCTCTCCAATCAATTTGAGTCGAGTTGCATCTCGTGTGGGGGGTGGGTTCCAAATTATGTGTAAGGTAAAGATTCGGCGTCATGTCGTCAAAATCACCCTTGAAAAGTCCTTACGCACCTTGAAAGTCGACCATAAAGTACAGAATGCACGGTTTGTATTGTAACGTATACAGGAGACACTCTCTCATCTGACCTCCTCTTAACCAACTAGCCATAGTAAAAGATTCTCTGTGTTCTACCTGCAAACCATGAGCGGTCCCTGCACGCCGAAGACTAAGAGCCCCGTACACTTCACTCCTGCAGAATCGAGCTGGATGTTTGCAAAGAGTCATTTATCACTGTTCCCAAACTTGTTTATGCCAGTTGTACTTTTTATAGTAATCACGGAACTTCATTAAATATGATGTAAGTGGCTAAGATAGGAATGCGAAAGGGGAATCGTCATTTCTTCGAAAATTACATTGAATGCTTTGTTTGGACAAGGCATAAGTTGCAATAAGAAAAGAGTGCTCTGAATTAGTCATGGACAAGAACTGTGGACTATTACGGAAAAATAATAAAGTCCGGGACTCTGCTTTTATAGCTTTCCATAATTTCCACACTGGTGAATCGAGATGCTCCGGATTTGCCTCTTTCTCCAATTTTGGGGGGCAGCAGTCTGCCCAGCAACTTCTCTGATGGGTCTGGAAAAAGTTGTTGGTTTTTCGGTGTGTTCTGCTTTTTACTTGCTGTTAGGACGCAGCGGCCACATCCAGGCTCATTACACGTGAAACTGGTGATTCCACTTTATTTCATGCTTTCTATACATTTTTTGCTTTACTTTGAAAAGGTAGGAGCTGGGATTCACTGAGGATGCGTTAGAGATGAGGTTTATATACGCAAGATAATAGAGAACTCTACACGTCAGGCCCATTCTCGGAAAAAGAAAAATGCTGTGGGCCAACGGTGACAGATTGTGAATGAATTTACATTTGTGAGTTGTACGTAAAAATAGAGCATGTAACGTCCATACGTAGACGTATTTAAAACTTTCTGCTTTGACGACATTTTGATTACACAGAGCAGTGTCTATATGAGTAGATGTCTGATGTACCTTACACAATAACGGAGACCATCTAAAAATAAATGTCCTCATTGAGCTGCGTTACATGGACTATTACACTCATTTTTCCTTCGCTCTCTCCGATTTGAATCCATCTGACTTAATTTGTGTGATGTAAATGCGGTGTAAGGAACACCGGATTCTGATAATTTCAGGGATTCAAGCCTTACCTGGAAACCTGGGTGGGTAACTAGGTTAATCAAACACCACAGCGGGTCTTCCTACATCAAGATCCTCAGGGCCTGGGGTGCTGGCTTTGCAGAAATTAAAATGAAAATGGGCAAAGAACTTGCCTTAAACTTATCAGGGAGGTAGCACGGACGGACGGACTTCTCGAGAGAATCAAACTGGCTTTTCCGATTCTTCAGGGCAAGATGCGTGACTCAGCTTCCCTCCTAGTGGGTCGTCAGGAGGATTCTATGAGTTAATCGGTGTAAACAGTGCGTGGCCCAGGGCAGGCTAGCTATCGCTATGATTAATCATTTCCATTTTGTCTCTAATTTAGCATAATCTGAGGCTCTTCTCCTAAAAGTGTAAGATAAAATAGTCCATTTCACTCGAAGTCACAGTTGCCCACTCGCCCACGAATTAAGAAAGCAAATAAATTGGGCCCTTGAGCACAGTGTGGCTAAAATTGAGTATTTGGGGAGCAGGTTGCTTGAACGTGATAGAGGGTAGGGGTCCTCAGTTACCTTTCAGGGAGGAGAATGAATGTAGCTTCAGAACTCCAAAAAAAAAACAAACAAACAAAGTTTATTTATTTATAAAATACCGACAAGTTTGACAGGACACGGGACTTCTCGTGGTATATATTTCAAATCAATTTCTTCTTTACTTTTCATTTAAAAAATAAACCTGCTAACAAGCTATACGACATATAGATATATATATATATTTTTTTTTCTCACAGACAGACACCTGCCATAATGAATACTCTCCCCATGATTTTTCATTATATCTTTTAAATCAAAAAAATAAAGATTTGTGTGGGTTTTCGTCTTTTTTTTGGAGTCTATATGAGTAAAGAAAAGCGACGTGTTGAAATGCTTTTGGTTATTCTTACAGAATCCGATGGAACGGGGGTGGTCCCAGGAGGGCCGCTGTGCTCGGCGTGGTGGTCAGAGTGGCACTGGGCAGGACCAGGCCGGGGCACTCGGGAGCCGGCGGCTGCTGCTCAGACGGTGCCCCTCCCCCCTCCCGCCCCCGGTCCCTCCGCCAGTGCGGGCACCTTCGGGTGGGCACCATAGGAAGGTGAGGGAAGCCCCTGGCCAGCCTGGGCTGCGGGACGGCTCTGGCACCTTTGAAAGCACTGCCCAGGGAGGTGTGGGCAGACAGAAGGCCTCGAGGCATTGTGCTCCGTGGGGCAGGCGAGGTGACCCGTTTCCTCAGACGCACGGCAGTGTCAGGTGCGGGACGGGAGGGCAGGCGGCCTGGGTTTGCAAGCTCCCTGGAGCCCCGGGAGGAAGGTGCTTCTGGAGCGCAGAGCGGCTTTTTGGTTCATCTGGGCGGTCTGGGGGCAGCGCTGGGACGGGCGGAGGCACGGCCGAGGGAGGGACAAGTGTGGGCTGCCGGGGGCAGCCTCAGATTTCCCGGGGCCAGGGCCAGGCAAGGCCAAAGGTGCCAGGTGGCCAGTGTCAGGTGGAGTCACATGGACGGAGGCCCTGGCATTGTCGGCCCAGGAAACCACAGGTCAGGTCGGCTCCCTGTGACCCGTGGGCAGCGCCCACCACACCGGCCCCCCGGGCAGCCAGGAGTCTGGGTGGGGGTTGGGAGCCTCCACTGCCCCAGCAGATATGTAAACAAAGGCAAAAAGGATGTCCTCTCAGAAATCCAGAGACCTGGGCTTCCGGGTGTGGCCGGGGTAGCGGGGGCAGCATCTCAGGTGGGTAGGGACTAAGCGTGAACGTTCGCCCTGGGCTCAGCCTGCCTCCGTGGGCTCCTCTAAGAGCGCTGGTTTCGCGCGGTGTCCTGGTCCCTTCAGACCCCAGCCGCGCCCCAAGTGGGAGCCACTCGGGCTGCCCGTGCCTCACAGAGGAGGGACAAGCCATCGGAGGGAGCCGCGAGGGCCTCTTGGCCGACACACACGCGACGTGTGTTCCGTGCGATTGTGCGTGTGCACGTGTGTAAGCCCGGGGCACCATGCCGTCCGCGCACGGATGTCAGCGTGGGTGTGAGCGAGCGCGTGGGGGCAGGCGGGAGGGCGAACAGCTTCGTGCACCGACCAGGTGACTCGTGAACCGCGAAGGACACGTGGCCTCGTGTGCAGCAGACACACACACGTTTGTACTCATCCCTGCGGCCCCCACAACCGCCCCTCACTGGGCCGGGCTAGAGTCACTCCCCAATGCAAACTGGGAACTTCCTTAAATGGTCAAACACACAACTGTTTAAAAAAGAGAGAGAGAGAGAGAGAAGATGAGCGGAAAGGGGATGCAGCCCTGTGATCACGCGGGCAGCTGGCTGCAGATGTGTTGCTATGGAGACGCCAGATGTGGACGGCGGACACCCTCGGGCCCGCGTCCTTCTTTGCGGAAAAGACTGTGCGTCCCAAGACCCTTCACAGAGAAGCCCTGGCCCAAAGAGCCGGGTCAGCCTGTCCGCTGAGCCGCCTTCCAGCTTCCCCAACCGTCCCCTGGGGGTCCCAGTGCGTGGGGAGGAGCCCGGGGCTGGGCGTGCCCTTCCCGCAGGCCCCTGGCCCTGCTGGCCTCCCAGGCGGGAGGGGTACAGGCCCTCTCTTCTCTTGGCTTGGTTCCCAAATCCACTACTCAGACCTCCCCTGACTAGTCTCCTCATCCTCCAACAGGGTGCGGCCTCCCCCGGGGCTCACTAGTGAGCCCTGCCCACTGAGGAGCCCTGTGCTGAACTGACCGTGTGGCCGGCCGGGGTATCTCCTCTCAAGAGGCAGGTGAACCTCCCCAGTTGTGGGGGCACCCAGGAAATGAGAGAGAAAGGCTCCCCACTAACCCCCGCCTCTGGATGTTGAACCTATGGGACGCTCCAGGACAGCGGAGTGGCTTTTTAAAGAACATTCCTTGGAGCAGACCGCATGTGTGTAAAAGCTTTGACTTCCCATTGGCTATGCTTGTCCCCTGGGCCCATCTGACCTGCTCCTCCTGGCTGGCCTGGCTACGCATTTCAGGAACCGTGTCCAGTTTGGACCGGCCCCTCCTCAGTCCAGGCCCCGGCTAGGCCGAGCCGAGCCTGGAAGTCATCGCTGTGGGGCTGGGATGGTCTTGACTTTGTAAACCTGGTGCTGAGCAGGCCAGGCAAACTCTGACAGCCCCGGCCCTCGACTGGGGCCTTGGCCACTCTGGGCTTCTGCGTCCCTTAGGAGGACAGGTGCCTTACCCACAGAGAGCTGCGGGGTGAGAGCGAGGGGGACGCGAAGGGATTCCTCTAGGAGAGGACCTCTAGCTCCTTTTCCTTGCAAACACATGGATGTGTGTCCAAGTTTGTGTCACAGAGGGAAGGTGTCTGTTCAGCGAGAGCGGCGTGTCTGCCATGGCCGTCCCTGGCCCCCACCTAGCTCCCCATCCCCGGGCAAGCTGGATTTCCCTGCCCGAGCAGCTCCCTTTTCCCTCTCCCTTTGAGGAGGGGGCAGGGGGGACCTGAATCGGAAGAAAGAGAAGTCCAAGCCACCTCCCCGGTGATGCACGACCCGTGTCTCTACCCTGTCCCCCGAGTTCTTCTCTCATCTGTGCTCGGGAAAGTGAATTCAAGGAAAGGGGTGGCTGGGCTCGGTGGCGGGGGTGTGGGGGGGGCTCTCCTGCACCCCTGGGGACCCTCTTCCTTGGATTCACAGAAAAGTTGTACGTTAGGAACAAGGAGCTGGCTAGGCGAATTCTCACCTTTTCGTTGTTTTCCTTTTTCTAAATAAACTGCGTGCTTGATGGGGGAGTTGAGCGGGGGGCGGGGGGGGGCGCTCGATGCCTGCCAGGCATGGGGACGCACGTGGCAGTGGCCGGGCAGAGAGGGAGGTGAGTTTCACCCCCAGGGATGCCCACCCTCGAGCAGCATCTGCCGGCAGTGGCCTGGGGCTCTAGCACGTGCCGGAAGGGGGCAGCGGTGAGATTTCCTTCCAGAAGCTTCTTCTCCCTTCGGCCACCCCCGCCTCCAGCCCTTAGCCTTCTCTCCTTCCCTCCCAGCCCACTCATGTCCACGGCAGCCGCTCCCCCAACTCCGTCCAGTCTTCGAAGGGGCCGCAAACCCCACGATCGCGAAGCTGCCCGGCCGCCGGCCACACGTGTCCCCGCGTGGGCTTCTGGTCCCTCCTTCTTGCGCCGGCCCCCGCTGGCCCTGGAATCTCTGGGAAAACAAACTCAGGAGGTGAACAGGTGACTCGGTGTCTTGGTGGTTTCGTTTTCTGGCAGGCGCCCGGGAGGGGTGGAGGGGGGAGTTCGGGGCCATTTTTCTTTCTTTTCCTCTTCGGACGTCAAACGAATGATGAAAATCCTGCTATAGGAGCCCGGGAGCCAGGGGCGAGGCTGCTGGGGGGGCGGTAGAGGGTGCTCTGCTGACTCGGGGGGTTCGGGGGGTTTTGGGGCGTTGGGGTCCGGCTGGCCTTGGGCCGAAAGAGGCTGCCCTGCGGGGCGCTGCCGCTGCTGACGATGGCGGCGCGGTCCGGCTCCCCGGCGTCGCTCTCCGGGTAGCTGTTCGCCTGGGCCCGCGAGATCCCCTTCTGCTGCCTCCGCCAGGAGTTGTAGTAGGTGGGGTCGCTGATGTAGTGGTTGACGAAAGAGTGGGCCTTCTGGTGGCTCAGGTCAACCTCATACTCGCTGTCACTTCCCTGGGAACAGAGAATCGGGCGGTCAGCGGCTGCACGGGGACAGGCCCGCGCGCTCAGGGCTGGGAGGCACAGAGCGACCACTCCGGTGTGAACTGTGAACGTCTGCTGGCCTCTTCCCAGCCCCCGATGGTGGGCCCCACACGGCCCGGAGGGTGTGACGCCCTCTTCCCTCTGCATTGCCCGTGGATCATCGTGGATCATCGGAAGACTTGAGTTCTAATCCCTTTATCGAAAAATCGAGGTGAAATTCACATCACCTAAAGGGAAGCGTTTTAAAGGGTTCAATCCAGCAGCATTTAGTACGTGTATAATTGTATGCAGCCATCACCGCTCTCCGATTCCAAAGCATTTGTGTCCCCCAAAAGCAAAACACTGTGCCTATTAAGCAAAACTCCCCGTTCCCCCCTGCCCAGCCCGTCCCCGGCCTTCCCCGGCAACCACCGACCCGACTCCCCCGTCCCTACAGCTCTGCCTGTTTCGGCTTTCATACGAATGGGATCACCCAAGGAGCGACTTCTGTGTCTGGCTTCTTCCACTTAGCAGAATGTTTTCGAGGCTGAATACGTCACGCCTTTTTATTTTGGGTATTTCTGAAGTTTTGACATCCGGGGGCCTTGCGGACAGGGCCGGTCAGTTCCCAGAGACGGCGAGTGGACTTTCATGCCCGGAGCCCACACCCCCACCCTCCAGTGTGTTCTCACACACAGACTCACCATCCCCTGCCCCTGACCACCCCGGGGCCGGGAACCCGACCACGGGAGCCCCAGGGTTGATCCCTGCCAGGCTAAGCCTGCTGCGCCGGCTTTGACTTTCTCGTGGGGGCCCCACGGGCTCCTGCCCAGGTCTCCTTCCTGCGCGCTCTGCCTCCTGGCTGACCCTGGGGCTTCCCCGTGTGGTCCTGCGCGCACAGCTTGTCTCTTTTGGGGGAACCGTTAACGAACTACATTTTCACCGGCGGGGCGTCTCCTACATTGGTCTCGCCACACCTGAATAATAACAAAACCTACATTTCAAAATAAAGGTTCGCGCACGATTTTATGAGAGTTCTAATCTTGGTCCAGGCCTCTGACTTCCTACGTGACTGGGGACAAAGCCAGGGCCAGGTTATAAGGTCTCCCCAGAGGCTCCCGGCACTTAATGAATGCTGGTGCTCACCCATGTGTGATCTACAATAAAAGCAACATTTATACCAATAAGCATGAGAAAAACATCAACGAAAGCTGAATTTTCACGCGATGACTACCCTGAAGCTTATAAAAAGAAACATATCTCATTATTCTTGGTGCCTTTGGAACATGTGTCATCTGCCTGTTGGGGGAAATCGGCACGAGACAAGAGTCTATCTGGGCTGTACAGTAAAATGGCATTGGGATCCCAACGGCAGAGCTAAAAATACCGTGCGCTCCTCCCCCACCCCGAGCTCCTTGCTTGCAGTGTTTTGAGAACTAAGAAGACAGCAGATGGGAACGCCCTTAGAACTCTCTGGAAGAGAGGCCCTCTGATTTTAGTGGACAGGGCGCGCACCACAAAACACCGCTCAGAAGACCACGCTCACGTCGCCGCGTCGCCCGGCTAACGTGTGCTGGGAGGCAGTAAATTCCAGCGGCCTGAGCAGAATGCACTTTGCAGAAAACCAGCAGCAAGAAAACCCAGCGAGTGAGCTCAAAACAAACGAGTCTGGGAGGACGATCGGTGGCTTTGCAGGTTAAAGACACTGAAGAGCTGACCTTGCCCTTGCCGGAAGGGTCTGAGCTATGTGAGATGTAACGATGTAACGCGCACGTCTTCTCAGGAACTCGAAGTCCTTTAGGCATCTAGATCCTCCAGAGAAATAGCTACAATGTACGGAAATATAATGATACCAACTACCGGGCCCGAGCTGGGGCTTACTGAATTTTCAAACCTCTGTGCTGTAGCTACTACTATCGCTACGTGAGCTTTGCCCACGGAAGTGATGAGCCGGGCTTGAGCTAACATCTGCCTGAGTTTTCCAAAGTGCACCACCTCCCCCCACCCCCACACACGCATGCTCTGATCTAAGTTCCTAGAGGTGACCAGACAGGAAGGAGACCCTTTCTCCCTCCCATGGGGATAAATACCTCCTAGTCCATCTGCTAATTTACATCCTCCGGCCCCTCCCCTCCCCACAGTCCTGCCAGCCTCCTCACCACCCCCAGCAGACACACCCAGGACCTCAATTTTGTCCCTGCTTTACAGGTCAGTGGTCGCGCCTTCTCTGCGGGAGGCGGTGCAGCACAGAGCAAGCCCCTTTCCTTGCCTGCTGCCCAGCTGCTGGCCCAGGAGGGAACAAAGGGGCCGCAGAGACCGAGACCCGAGGGCTCCATATGCCAAGGGCAGGGAGAGGGGTGGAGGGCTGGGGCCTGGGCTTGGGGCGAGGCCGGCCCCAGGCCGGAGACAGCTGAGCAGGAGTGGTGATGCCAGTGAGGCTGGAGTCTGGGGGTCCCTCTGGTCCCGGGGCGGTGAGGGTCTGTGAGTGTGGGTAAGAGCAGGGTGCCCCACGGCTTCCCCTACTGGTTAGGTCTGTCTCTCCGGGAGGGCGTCCCGCAGGACAGCGGGCATCGTTGCTGGTGTCACTGCTGGAGGCTCTAGAACTCCGGCCGGCCCTGGGGCCAGCCTCCGGGAGGAGCCCCCGAATCGCCGCGGGCAGGCCCCAGAGTGAACGAGTGCCTGGGGTCGGAGGTGACGGTGGCTTGGTGGCATTCTGATTCTGGCCCTGGGTAAGGGTGGACGTGTCGCTTGTCCTCTTTTGGCCTCGGCATCCTTGTCTATAATACAGGTCGGTCCCTGCAGTTCACTGGGTGACGTGAGCTACACGTGAGAGGACACCCTGAAGGGTGCTGTCAGGGGCAGAGAGAGGGTGGGCCTGGGTGGCAGGGGGCCTCGGAGCTCCCCGCGAGGAGGAGGAGGAGGAGGAGGAGGAGGAGGAGGAGGAGGAGGAGGACGCACAAGGGGCCCGGGGCGGGGAGGCTGACTCCTGCTCAGGCAGCTCCCTCCTCCCATCGCCTCCCTGACTGGTGGGGTGGGGCGGGGTGGGGGCCTCTCCCGCCCTCCCCTCCTCCTGGAGGTGCAAATGTCAAAGCCCATTCATCCAATCATCTTGAGTCCCACCAGCTGCCATCTGTTGAGCACCTACTGTGTGCCAGACACTCTGTGGGGCAGCATTCCTGATGCGGGTGATAAAGGGAGAGAAGAAAGAGCTGGGAGCCAGTGAAGCCAGCCTGCGGGAGCGGCAGGGGTAGCGTCTGGTCTTTCCCTGCCCCCCCCACCCCAGCTGAAGGAGGGGGGTCTCTGCACCAGCGACTGCTCTCCCGCCTCCTTCTCCGGGAACATCTGTTTCTTTTCTGGGTGGGGGCGGGGTGAGAAGAGAAGAAAGCGCTGGAGAGGGGATGGGGCGCGGGGCGAGGGGAGTGGGGGCTCCCAATCCCGCTTTCAACTCTCGCTGGGCCCTCAGCCCTGGGTAATTGAATGCAGCTCCCCAGTAACCAGCCAGCACAAAGACGGCCTTTCACGGGCCTTTCACGGGCAGCCCCGCCGGGCGGTCGGGCGGCTGCTCCAGCTCCCGGGCCTCTTCACAGCTCCTCAAAGCCACTCCATCAGCAATTACCGGGGTCTGGGGAGGCGGAGCGCAGACTCCAGGCCTGGTAATGGGAGCTGGGAGGGGGCCGGCGGGAGGGAGGACCCCGAGAAAAGATGGGAACAAAAGAGAGGGAGCGAAGGAAAGCCTTTTGCTTCTCTGCTCCTTTCCCGAAGCAGGAATTTCTGCATCGGGCTCAGCAGGCCCTGTGGAGAGTGCCAGACAGTCTTGGGGACCAGTATTGAGAACTGGGGCCGGGCAGGGTGCCCTCGTCCTGATGAATCTCACAGTCACACAGGAATGTGTTGTCACGGTCACAGTCGCCCCGTCTGAAAGCTGAAGCCCCTCTCGCAGCTGTGGTCCCAGGCACTCCCTGTGCCCGGCGCAGTCCTCGCCCCGGAGTGCGCTGAGCCTCTCCTGCAGGGGCTGCAGCCGCCTGGACGTTCCAGGTGGGGTAGAGGAATGTGCCCCCGTGAGGCACAATTCTGTCGGAGCTCTGGACATCTTGAAATCTCCGTCTTGAAATCTCCAGCTAATGTTTTTTCAAAAAGTTCAGCTTAGACACACACATGCTACCTATAAGTCCTTCCTTATAGGTCAAGTGACAGGCAATGTGTGCCTGCCCTCAGCTGTCAGAGATGCCTGTGGTCAGGGGGTTTCCCTGAGGTCGCTGGGGCACGGAGTGAGTTCAGGGTCAGCACCGGCCTCCCTGCCTCGACTTCTGCTCTGTGCTGGGCAGCCGGGCGAGGCCAGGCTGGGGCAGACACGCCCCAGAGCCAGCAGGACCTGGCTCTGAATCCCCACGGCCTGCACATCTGAGCTCTGTGATCGAGGACTTGCTGCTTCAATGCTCTGAGCCTCGGTTTCCCCACCTGTTAAGTGGAGATCCCCCCACTTGCACAGAGGGGCGGTTAGAGGTTAAATGAGCCTGTATTAAGCGTGCCTGGCACACGGCAGGTGCCCAAGAAGCAGCTCCGCCTCCTCCTCCCCAGGCTCTCCCTGCCCCGCCCGGACTGTGCTTCTAGCTTACAGACCTTGGACTTCCTGGGCCCGCGGAGGCCAAGCTAAGGAGAAGCAGGAGACGGGCCTCCCTGAACCGATTAGACTCATGGTCCAAGCCCATGGGCGAGAGGCAGACACTGATAACAGGTGGGAGCCACGGCAGAGGGCACGTGATGACAGGACACGACGGCTGCTCCCTCCTTCCCACAACCCAGTCCCGTTCACGCTTCCGGGCCTGGCTGAAAGGCCACCTCCTCCAGGCAGCCCTCCACGAGCCTCCAGGAGGACACGACCATCCCCCAGGATTTCTCACAGTGCTCTATCTGCCCCCATACCACAGGAAACAGGGAGCCTTTTGTTCCCTACTTTCCTCTCGAGGTTAGTTACTGCGGTGACAATGCTTTAAAGAGAAATGAACACATGATTATTTACACACATGCGGTCTTTTCTAATAGATCGTAACACAGCGTAATGTACGGTTCGTAAGAGCCTGTCTGGCTCGCTCCTGTGGCCGTCACATGTAAATTGGTACCGTTTACTGGGTATGGAACAAATAGCCATTAAATAAAGGCACCAGGGGAGGAATCGTGGATGCAAAAGGGGCCACGTACTAAGCCTGACAAGCTCTGGGGAGGCCCGCCTGGTGGGCCCACAAACCCCAAGACCAACACAACCACGCTGGGTGGTCTGAACATAAACATCCCCAACTAAGAGTGGGCCGTGGCGGGTAGTCACTAGCTAGGCCTGTGGCGTCCCTGAAGTTGAACTCTGAAGCTGCCCGTTGCCTTCGTGCGGCTAAGACGGCAGACCTTTGACACAGAGCGGCCTTCGTTTCCGGCCACGCCGCTCTCGCGGCCCGCGCACGGTCTCTGCATGCCGTCAACGTCGCCTGCCTGCACCCGCCAATGCGCAAGAAGCCCACGTCTCTCCGTTCCGCTTTTTATCCAGCCCCGGAGACCTTCCTGCTTTGCTTTCTCCTGCTTTGCTTCTCGCGGCCCCTCGCCTATAACCGATGGGTCTCCTGCAACCCCCTTACGTCTCCTGCTTTGATTCTAATGTACGAAAGAGGCTGCCGAACTGCCACTCTCCGGAGCATTTTCTCAACCCGCTGAGATCGGGCTTCCTGGCAATGACGTCAGTTTGGCTCAACTAAATTCCTGGATGACTTTTCCTTAGGGTGGACGTCCATCTGTCAACTGGTTTCGAGGAGGGCAAACCCAGCCTTACCCCTCCCCAGCGGCACGCGGGGCCCAACCTGTGCCCGGTGCATAGTAGGTATGCAGAGGGACGAGGGATGGAGCCTTGTGCTGGGGGCTCCCCGACGCCCTCTTCTCCCTGTCTTTACCTGAAAACAGCGACAACCCCTGACCTCTGAGGGTTAAGTGGTGCCGTCCTCACACAACCCGTAGTCATTCCTGGCTGCTCCGTGGAGCTCCGTAAATGTTCACTCTTACGGTTCGGCGCTCAATGAACACCATCTAACACCTAGTCTGTGCTGTACATTTCCTTACTTTTTCACTCGAGTCCATTGAAATGAGCTTAAAGGGGCTGCCGGGACGGCACAGAGAACCGAGCGGCGGTTAGCAGAGGCGTGGGGTTTCTTCTCCATTGAGATTTTCTTACGGGCTAAGTTTGGAATTCTGCTCCCAAACGTGGGCTCTTACTTTGAAAATGAAGTTGGAACGCAGCCATACTTTGCATTTAGAAGTCCCATCAAACAAGCTGTGGGCTCTTTAAGCCTCAGCCTTTGTGTCTCCCCAGCCTGGAACCCCCTTCTCCGGCAGCTCTGGAGGTGCAGTCCCCACCCCCGGCTCGTGCTCCCTGGGGAGTCTCAGGCCCTCCTCACCCCCTCCTTCCCCCCTCCAGCCTTCGCCACAACCCCCTACGGCCTTTCTCACATGGTGTCTGTCATGTGTGTCTGTTTATAAGGAACGTGGGCTCCGCATTTATTACCGTATCACGGGGAAACGGCTGGCGGATCTCCACTGATTTTGGAGAGTGAGTTTTGGGTGGTCTGATTTAGACTATAAACCAGGCAGCACCGGCAAAATTCGCTCTAAGAGGACCTGGGGGGAAGGGGGTCTTCGAAACACAGGCAGTCGCTCTCCGGAGCAGCAGACGCAGAGGGGCCGGCCCGTGTGAGCCTTAGGCACATGCACTCGCAGAAACCCTCATGGCAGGAGGACTCACAGTGGCACCCGCCATAAGCCCCGGGCTGAAGGTCACAACGGTGGACGCTCAGCAATGCAGACACCGATGCGCCGTCGAGTGGCTCCTCACGGGGCCAGCGAGCAGTCACCGGCTCCCGTTATTTGTGTCGGTCACAAGGGCATGACAGGGAGGCCAGCAGCTCTGTCTCCAGACTATCCCCTCCAGCCCACGGGGGTGGGGGGGTCTCCTGGGAGGCGGGGCTGTATCTCCATCCCCTCCATGTCCTCACAGAACACGCGGGAGAAATGAGCGTTGAGGAGCCGGTGTCTGCTCACCTCCCTGGATGGGCGTGAGCATCTGGGCGCCCTTAGCTGTCAAGGCACCAACTCCGATGTGACGCGGGAGGCGCAGGCGAGAAGCCACGGGCTGAAGCAGGGGCCCGTCGTCCCCTCACCGAACCACGGAATCGCACGGCAGTACGCTCGGGGTGCTCTTGGCGACACTTAGGGGCTCAGGGTGGTGGCGCTTTACAAACAGGTGCGGAAGCCTCTCAACCTCTTACCGATGGCGCATTCGACAACGGTGCAGCATGCCAGTGCCCTGGGCCTGGGGGACCCGGGTGACTGACTGATGGCTGCACGCTCTCAGGGTCTCCCCGGGCTCTCCCTTCTCTGAGGACACCAATGCTTGGACAGTAGCCTCCTGGATCCTAGGCTACCCACGGTGACCTGAAAGCCAACGGCCTGGCTTTCAAGGACCCTTCCAGAGCAGGCGGGCCCAAACGGTCCTGACCGTCTTTCCAGGCCCCCTGGGAGGAGCCTGGCGCTGCACGGGCCTGCCCCCCGCCCCCGTCACGCAGTTCCCGTGACAGCCTTTCAGAGGAGCCCCGCCATTGTGGGCGAGGCTGTGAAGGACCTCCCCGCATCCCGCATCCCGCAGGCAGTGAGACGCGGAGCTGGGTTTCAAGGCCAAGGCCAGCGCCGGCCCCGGCCAAGGCTGCTGCTTTCCAAAGGGACGGCTGCCCTTCAAAGCGGCCATCGGCCGGGGCCAGTCAAGCAGGGCCCTTTGTCCAAAGCTGCGGGACTGTCTTTCTTCCTGGGGAACGGACTTAGCGCCTGTAGCACATTTCCCTGAGTGTCTGTCTTTATCCTTTGAAGATGGGCTTAAGGGTGTTTTTCTTTCTTTTTTTTTTTTTTAAAGATAATTCATGCAGAAGGTCAAGGGAGGCTGGCCAGAACAACATGGGGGGTCCCTTTGGGTGGCCTCCACCTTGCTCTCTCTGTGGACGGGAGCAGGGCTTAAAGAGTTCCCTGGTCCAGCCCTATAGGCAGGGTGAGTCCCTTTATCTTTTCCAAATTTTACCTTGATCTAAATGCTCACCACCATCTTTGGGGAGAAATAAAGAGAAATTATGCTTCAGGGCAGCATGGCCTTGAAGTCCCCACATTAATGTGGCTGCAAGGAGTTAAATACTTATAGTGAGAGGCCACAACCTGAATCATGTGCATCCCTGCGTAAGCCAGGCTAGGTTGGGGACTCTGTCCCTGCCAGCTCTGAGCGGGGGCGTTAGCTCCGGCCAGCTTGACTGTGCCAAGCCCATCGGTAACCTTGGAGCCAAACACACCAGCAGTGGGCGAAAGGCCCTGGGTCCACGGGGCCCACAGCAGGCTCTCGGGCTTGCTGGCACCTCCTACATGACCGACGACGCTGTTCCCTGCTGGCAGCTCTTCCTTCTCGTCCTCGCCTAGGACCGGGCAGAAAGGTCCGGGGCGTGGGACGCACTGGCCTTTCTCGGCCCTTCCTTGGCAACCACCAGCCTTGGCCAAGGCCGAGAGGGCTGCAGTGGGAGGCCATACCTCACTGCGTTGGAATGCGCTCGGCCCCCTCTCCCCGCAGCCTGGGACAGAGTGTCCCCTCGCGGCCCACCTAGTGGCAGCCTCTACGGAGCTCTGTGTCTCCCAGAGGCACCGTCTCCTTCTGAATATTAGAGCCAGAATTTACTCCACAGTTGTCGTGTGCCAGGCCCTATGCTAAGCTTCTCTGAGCCTGATCACAGAGCATCCTTCCCACAGGCCCAGGAGACAGCCTGTTATCACTCACGTCCATTCTACAAATGGAGAAACTGAGGCTCAAAGATGCTACACACCACACCCAGGACACCCCAGCTCAAAGGCGGCAGAGCCAGGATTCAAATTCAGGTCCGAACCTCCAAAGCTTAATGCCTCACCAGTCTACACTGATTCCTATCCTTGGGGCTCTCATTTCTGGGGCTCATTCTGACCCTCGCTAGCTCGGCGAATTGGGTTCTCCGGCCTCTGGCGATGCAGGCTGCTGTGCGGGCCTCCCTCTCCATGCCTTCGCAGGCCGAAGCAGGCCAGAGCTGTCGAGTGACCAAGCATGTGGGGTGACTCCTGAGAGTCTGAGGACCATGCTCTAGGGGGACTGTTTTGGGGACCCCACTAGCCCTGGGCGCAAACTCTGAGCAGAGCCTGGGAGGTGGCGGCTGGCCAATGTGTGACTCCCGGGGCGCCTGCTGGGGCACCTTTGTTTCTACGGCCCGTAGGAGAGGAGGAACGGGAGCCCCTCACCTGAGAGTCAGAGATTTCCGAGGGCTTCTCAGTCAGGCTGCTGCTCTCCGCCTGGATGAGGTCGTTGTATTTGGTGACGTCCTCATCTGAGTAGTGCAGGCTGCCCGGGCTGGGCCGGGGCGGAGACCTAGGGAGAGAGTGGGGTGAGGCCGACCCTGGCTAACCACAGCCTGGGGTGGGGAAGGCTCAGGGTGCACGGGACCTCGGAATCAGCCCCCAGGGAAGAGGCAGAGGGGGGTGTTGAGTGCGTGGGTAGCAACTTGACTTTCCACTTGTGGTTCCAAACCTCAGGCATGGGGACCACCGGGCAGCGAATGCTCCAAAGCATTCTCGCCCTGACGAAACCTCCAAGTCAGACTCTCAGGGGGAGGCCCGGAGACCAGCGCTGCAGACAGACCGCCCCCTTGTGATTCTTAAACTCGCAAAGTGAGCTTCACCGCCTCCCGATCTGGGAGACCAGAAGTGCTTCCAGGTGCTCAGTCACACCCTACCCGCGGAAAATCAGCCCAGAGGAAGCCTCGCGTGCCAGTGAGCGGTGAGCGAGGGGCTGGGTTCTGAGTCATCACTGCAAACACCCAGAACAGGGCGCCCCGGGCCCTCCACCACTCCGCCCTCGGGACGGGGTGCAGGAAGGGCGCTGCTCGGGGCTTGACGCCCCGAGATCTGCCCAGGCTGCTCCAGAAAGGTTTTTCTGGAGCCGTGGCTCTGACCCCCAGCCGTCGGCACGGGGGCGTCTGGCTGTTTGCTGCAGAAGTGCTGCTCTGAGAATACTCCGTGGCCTGGGGAACCCCCTGCCCGCCCCAGCCTCGGGTGCTCTACCCGCCCTGATTTCATTCCAGTCGACACAGCCTCTTCTCTAAATCGCTTTCGCACAAAACAGGAACAGCATCAGCAGCAGCTTCGCGTAGACGTGACACACAGAGAAAACGGGGTGCCAGGCTAACGCTGTCTTGCTGACACGCAGGGTGAGCTGCGGGGCCGGGGGAGGGACCTGGCAGTGCCACGCGGCTGGTCAGGCCCCGGAGCCTGGGGCTGGTTTGGGGCAAACGGGATGTCTGCAGAGGCCCAGCAGTGTAGGGACACTCAGAGGCTGGGGTGTGTGTACTCGGGGGGCGTGAGAGGCGGGCGAGGCCGGGCCATTGGTGAAATGTCCCCTTGTTCCACGTGGCAGGGCCCTGGAGCCAGCCCGGCGGGGCTGTGGTGGCCGCGCCAGGCCCGCCGCTGTGGCCTCGAGCAGCCCTTTCTTTGGGACGCTGGCTTTGGTGCGGGATGAGCGCTGTGTGCCTGCGTCCTCTGCCCATGTCCCCCTGGGGGACGCACACGTCACCTCTTCCCTCCAGGACCGGACACAGAGAAGTTCTGTGAGCCGTCCCTGGCCTTGGAGACGGGCGGCCCGGTGGGCTGGGAGCAGGACTGGGTTGGGGACCAGCCGGCGGAAGCAGGAGCGTTGGTGGGGGAGGGGGGGTGCCACCAGCCTCGTCCTTCTGGGTTGGCTGTGCCGAGGGGTCAGGCGGGAGGAAAGTGCCCTAAAACTACAACGGGGATGAGTAAGAACCCCGCGGACGGGGTGTCTACGCTCGGAGAGCCCTCACGTTCCAGGATTTTGAGAGAGGCAGGCAGGGCACGGGCAGCCCTGGGGTGCCCCTGGCGCGGCTCACTCAGCCGTGTCTGCCCAGCCCGCCTCTGCTGGGTCCATCGTCCCTCTGGGACAAGGCTTCGGGCTGCTCCTAGGAACAGCCGACTCCAAACGGCAGTAGTTGGTTTGTGAAATAGTGCAAGCTACTTGCGTTGTGCTGTCGCTGACAGAAACCCTCGGCGCCCGGCCCCTCGTGACTTTCTCCCCGGTGCGCCCTCACCCGGGCTGCAGCCCCGGCCCCTGGCAGGGCCGCCTGGGCCTCGCTGTGACTTTTGCTGACCGTTTCCAGCTGGAAATGCCATTTCTGGGACAGGGCGAAGCCAAGTGGGCGCTGCCCGCCTTGTGGTCCTCCCGAGGGTCCTCCGCCCCCGGCGCTGCTGCTCCCCACACCGCCATCCTCTGGCCCCCCACGCAGAGAGCCCGCTACCTGGTGTACAGGCCGTTCTTCCTGCAGAAGGAGTTCTTGACGGACAGCCGCCGGTTGTTGAGTTCCAGGGCGGGAAAACTGCTTTCGTCCAAGCTCATCATCTCCCCGTGGCCCAGGGCACCGGACTTGGCATTGTTCCCTGGGTGGGTGGGGTGGGGGGAGATGGACATCTGGTCACCCACTCCATCCCTGTAGATCAGGTGGCTTCCCCTCCCCCAGCTGGCTGGGCTTCCTCCCCCCTTTTTTCCTTCTTAGGGTTGAAACCAAAATAAAAGATGAAGGTTGTACGGGAAGGCCAGGCTGCCCCACTGATCAGCGCAGATACGTTTCCGGGACAGAGAAAGAGAAAGAGAGAGAGACAGACAGACAGAGGGACAGAGAGAGACAGAGAGACTCCCCTGCCCCCGCCTCCCCCCCACTCCCCGCCAAAAGGGAGGCAGACATGCGAAAGCCCGGCCGGCCGGCGGGGCTGGGGGCCGGCTCACCGGGGTCCGTCTTCTTGGCATACTTCCTGCTCTGGCCTCGGATGATGAGCACAAAGACAAGCAGCAGGATGAAGATGAGGCCGACGAGGGCGATGACCACCAGGAACCACCACTCCTCGTAGAACGGGTTGGCTTTCTGGGCTGGAACATGGATGGGGCGTGAGGGACAGGGCGCCCCGGCCCCCGCTGCTGCAGCTGGGACCCCACCGCCTGCTCTCGGGTAATGGGTAGGCGGGGTCTGTGCCCTCTGACCGAAGTTGGACCCGACGCGACGTTCGGAGGGACAGTTTCATCTCCAGTGCCAGCTCCGACCCATCGGGCTGCGGCGGGGGCAGCCCGAGGTTGCCTCTGGGCTCGCGAGGGGAGTGCGGGGATCGATTAGTGATGTCTGCTGCGGACGGGGGCGGCGTGGGCGCGGGCGGTATGCTCGCCCTTTTCCTTATTTCTCTCCGTTGCTACCCACAGCCCTACTACCTTGATCGGCAGACCCAAGTTTGCGTCTGGCTTGCTGTGAGCCTGGGAGAGCTTCTCACCGGGTTTAGCTGGGAATGAATCTTTTCCCAAGCAGGGGGCGTTGGGAGGGTAAACACGAGGGGTCTTTAGGACGCCTCTCCAGGTGGGGTCCCTTCTCTCAGAGCCCCCAGGACGAGGTGTTCTGCACGCAGCCAGCCCGACTCACGCTGCTGCCCCACGAGGGGCTGGCTCCTCTTTCGGTCCTGGAATGCTTACTTTCCACGACTTGGTTCTATCGGTCTGGGCAAGGGTGAGAGCGTGTGGGAGGAGGGAGGTGGCCAGGTTTCTGAAACGCAGCCGGCGAGGAGGAATTCTGAGCTATACTGCTGCCTCTGGGGCAGAGGTTTTGGTATTAAAGGTGGTTAGTGGTTAGATTTGGGGTCACGGGTTTCGGTGGCAGAGGCCTTTGTGAGGCGGGATGGGCTGCACGGGCAGGGTGAGGGGAGAAAGGGGAGGATGGCAGCCCGCCCCACCCAGGCATGGCTCGGTCCCGTCGGTGGGCGAGGCTCGTGCTTCTCCAGCTGCTGACTCTGTCTGTTTTGGGGGGTGGTTTCTATGGAAACACAGTTTATAGCCTGGCGCCCTTGAATCTCCTGGGTGGTGAGCTCATGGAAGGTCTCATCTTGGGCCCACTGATTTGTCCACAATCCCACTGGGCACCCCGCCCAGCGCGTCTGGAGTCTTTGAGAAGGAACCCCAAAGAGCCATCGTCCCCAGCTTCTTCCGAAAGCTGACCCGGGGCTCCCCGCTGTAAGGCACTGAGAGGACGATGCATTGGCGTCCCCACCCCAATGCCTCTCCTTCTTCCCCAGCGCCCCGCCTCTTCCGAGGGGCGCCCTGCCCCTCCCCCCGCAGGCCGGTACCTGGCACAGACTGGGAGGGGCTGCTGGGGGCGCCGAAGCCGTAGTCATTGACTGCGATGACCCGGAAGTCATAGCTCACGCCGGGCCTCAGCATGTCCATGCTGAACGTGTAGGAGGTCACCTCCTTGGGGATGTCTTTGATGAGGATGTCCCACAGCCCCTCGTCTGTAAGAGCACAGAGAGGGCGGTGCCCCGTGAGGGGGAGCCCCCCCGCATCCCACCGGTTACCCCCGTCTGGGCCGCTCTGCCAACACCGATCTCCAGTGCTTGATGCCTAGTAGGTCCTCAGGAGATTTTGTTTTTTAAAGATACCTTTTTGCAACATCCAACCCTTTAATTCTTTTAGCAGTAACACCTATAAAACATTAAAAGGTGTACTATGTGCAAAAAATCCTGTAACAAAGAACCCAGTACCACCGACTGGAACAGACTCACCCCGCGGGCCCTGGTGGCAGAACTCTACACATTCTGTTTCTCGTGTCATTAAAAATTCCTGGTTGAGGGTGACTTTAAGTGGCTGCCTATGCGTTTATCACATGGGGGGACCCTCCCGTACTTCATTGGGCCCCTGTTTTACTGAGCCCCGTTCCTATTCAAAACGTATGTAGTAGAGACATCACACCAAAAACAAAAACAAAAACAAACAAAAACAAAAACGAGGACTTTGTTCTAAACGGTTGCCGGAGGAACCGGGGTTGCCTGCGAGGGTCTGGCCGGCCACCTCGCCCTTGAGCCCCTGACTTGCTTCCAGGCCCGCGACCCGCGCCTGTGCCTGGTGCTGCAGCAGGAGGCTGGGAGGGGCCCGGCCAGGTGCTCGAGGCCTTGGCCCTTCGGAGGAGGGCGAGCCCCCCGTTCCTGCCAGCGCAGGCTGATTCCAGCCACCCTGGTCCCCAGTCAGCCTCCCTCCTCACGTGGGCCAGTGGCCCAGAGATTTTAGAAGGACCTCGGTGGCCTGAGCTCGCAGGCCCCCCATCCCCCCGCCTGCTCCAGGAGGGCGACCCAGCGGTGGTGGGCCCTCCGGGGTGCACTGCTCTGGGCTGACCCCCACAGGCCCCTCTGGCCCCAGCCACGCTGCCTCCTTCAGACCCCGGGGGCTCCCCTCCCCCAGCCCGGCCCCTCCCCGGGGCTGATGGATTTGGTTGGTTCCCACGCTGCGCTTTTTGGCAGGTCCATCCCAGTCACCGGTGCCACAGCCCGCATCGTATTTTGGGAAGTTTGGGCGGAGAGTGTGGTGGTACCCGTGGGAGCCGCCTTCCTGCCCTTCCAGTCCACACCCCCCAACTCGCAGCAGGGCTCAGGGGTGGGGGTGTCATCTGCTGTCCTCACGGAAGGGTCCTGAGCCTCGGACACACCCTCCCTCTTGCTTCTTCGGTTTTGGGTGTCTGCCTCCCACACACCCCATCTTCTGTTCAACCCCTTTCTCTGCTGGGCTGGGGACTCCTCCTGGGCAGTATTCATGCCTAATTCGTCCACGTGGCCCACACCCAGCACGGGGCCCTCCGTCGTTGAATAAATGAATGCCGACCCTTCTTCCCTGGCCTCTTCGGTGCCCCCCAAACGCGCGTAACTCCAGTGCGGCGCTCCTCGAAATCTGGAGAGTGGGGGGCGCACATCCGTGTTTCTTCTGCGACTCTGAATTCTCTCATCCACGACCGTCACAGCGATGATAACGATCCTGACGACGATATGACAGTGACTCTCATTCCTGGTTGAGCATCTTGGCTCTAAGGGCTTGACGTTTCGTGCTCACAGCAACGGTGAGAAGGAAGAACTGCTGGGCCCAGGTTGCAGAGGAGGAAACCGAGGCTCCGAGAACGCTGAACCGTCTTCCCCGGGCCGCATGGCCGAGTAGCAGAGCCGGGGTGTCAGCCCAGAGCCGTCTGACACCTATGGGCACTGACCCGCGTCTAGGCGTCCAGCACCGTGCCCAGTGCAATCAGCAGCTGAATCAGTGTCTGCAGATGGGCTCGTCCAGGGCCTGCTGCCCCCCGGGAGCTGGGGCCTCCTGCCCATTGTCCATCCCACCTCGTACTGCCCCACACAGAGACCAGGGCAGGGCCAGGCCAGTGGGGCCAGGCCGGACAGAAGCTGCTGGGATGTCACGGCATGGCTTTGGCCTCCAGCCCTGGGGATCAGCTAATCTGTGGGGCGAATTCCACTGCCCGAGACCTCGAGTGAGGCCCTCACTGGTCTCAGCGCTGGCCGCTCTGGGTACATTGTTGGTTCTGCCCAATGCACAGCAAGCACATCCTGAAGACGAGCAGGGTGAGGCCTCATACTGCCGGGGGCACGGGGGTGGGGGAGACGCCCAGCCCTAATGGGGGCCTGCTCGCACACAGCCGCGGGGAGAGGCCGTCCCCACGCTCCCTGGCCTCTCCTTGCCGTCTGCCATGCCCACCACCAGCCCTCGGGCACTGATCTGCATCCCGATCCTCGGGGGCTCCTGCCGTGATCCTTCCTCAGTCCTTGAGTCCACCTATGGACTCAGTGACAGCCCCCAAACCCGGAACCTCAGGCCCCACGCCGGGCCTCCCAGGGAACATAGGATATTCAACAGGGCCAAAGTCTGGAGCCAACATTCCACAGCCTGGCACCCCGGCCATGGCGAGGAGAACACAGCGGTCTCTTGGCCAACGCAGCAGCTGGCGTCGGAAGGCCGGGAAGGGACCATCTGGAGCAGGGAGAGAGCCAACCCCACGTATACCTTCCAGCCACACGTTGGCTGTGAGCTGCAGGGCGCATTAGCTTTTTGACTATAATTACCAGCCTAAGATTAAGGCGCTGATGGGGTGGTGGCGGCTTCTAGGAACCGCTGGGATGAACTATTTGGTGTTGAGATGACTGGGGCTCAGCTACCCCGAGGGATTAACCCTTCGCTGCGGGGCTGACTGGCGCTGCCGTGAGCGCGGTGAGCCGCGGCCGTGCCCGACGACCTCCCGACGTGATCGTTATTTGCTGCTCCAGTGGCAGTCTTTTTTTTTTTTTTTAATTTCTCGATTTCAAGCCCCCGATCACGGGTCCACGGAAGGCCGAGAACAAGCCGCCAGCCTTTGCTGACTCTGGCCCCTCGGATAAACTCGGAGGCCTAGCCGTGGAGGGCGCTGGTGGCGGCCGAGGGCTCCCGCGGGCGAGGGGGGCCGGGAGAAGCAGGTGCCACCACAGCCGTGAAACAGGAGCCCGCGGAGCAGCCCCCCGAGCGACGACGGGTCAGTCACGCCTCTCCTGATGGCTTCGGAAGTCCCTGTGCTTCGACGGGAGAGGCCGGTACAGTTACGAGAACGGCCGAGGCAGGTGCGGTGGCAGAGACAGGCCTCAGAGGGGCAGCCGGGGGCTCTGGGGGACGGCCGGCCTCCTCACGGGGCATTCGCCAGTGGGGCTTGTGTGTCACTCACGTGACCGCGACTCTCTGCATCTTCGCCTTCTTGAGCGACGCCTCCCCTGAGCTGGAGCTCGCCCGGCACTAAGCGCCGGTCTCTGGGGGCCTCCGGGCTGTTCCCTAACTAAGGTGCACCTCCCCAGCTCCCCCTCACCCAGGCCACCTCTCGCTTTGCCTGGCATGGCACAGGCGCCGTCTCGGGTGACCGCGGACGGAAGTGCGCCAAGTGGGGGGGCTGAGGGAGGAGGGAGAAAGGGAGGCGAGGATGGACGCCTGCTCCGCGGGGCGAGCCGGCTCCGGGCCGGGCGTACCTGAGGGCCTGGCCTCGATGACGTAGCGGGTGACGGGCCCCTTGCCGGGGTCTCCGCTGGACCAGTGGATGGCGATGGCGGAGCTGTACCGCACGATGATGGGCACGCCAGGCGGTCCCGGGGCGCCTGCAAACAGAGGGCGAAGGTGGACGGGGCCTGAGCACCCAGCGGGGGGGGGGGGCGGAGACAAAGCCAAACCCAGCCGGGGGGTCTGGAAACCCTGCGCGTGCCCAGGCCCGAGGGGCGCATCTCGGACGGGGCGCGCGGGATCCCACGGCACTCTCCTCCGGGTCACCCCCGGACCCCGAATTCCAAGTTCAAGGGCAGGAGACGGTGTACGGGGGATGCCTGGAGCAGATTCAGGGGAGCGTGTGTCTCAGCAGAACCATTAGATGGGAGACTGAGCCATTCACCGAGCCCACCGGTGCCTCAGTTTCCCCATCGGAAAGGGCCTTTTAGAATGTAAGGCCTGAAGGCGTGTCATGGGGGGGGCAGACAGGTGGTTGTGACAATGGCAGAACAGGCTCACGATAGGAGGAGGTTGGTTTGGGGGGGCGTGACAGGCCCCCCGACATCTCTCCTGGCCCTTGATGGCAGCGTCCTCCCTGCCTGAAATCCTCCCCGCTCAGCCGTACTTGCTGCAAGGCCAGGGGCGCGGGGCTGGGGCTGCGGCGGGCCTGGGCCTCCACGGCTCGGGGAGGAGCGGGAGCGGGCCTCTCGGTCACGGCAGGGGCACCGGCCCGGCCGCCGAGCAGGAGCGAGTTCCCTTCCATGGCGGAGGCGGGAGCCGGCCCTGCCCACCAAAGGCCCTGAGCCCCCTGCACCCAGGGCGCCCTGCAGTGTGGGCCCGTGTCCGTCCTCGGCGCCCCCTGTCCCCAAGGCGCCCGCCCCGTGCGCTGTCACTCACATGCCCGTTTGCCATCAGACATGCGGCCCCGCCTGCCCAGGGCCCGGCACGCAGCAGGTGCTTCCTATGTGCTTGTGGGACAAGGGAATGAGCCAGTGAGGGGGTGGGGGACCGGCCTGCCCAGCCAGTGCGGGTGGCCCCTGCGGGCGCCTGCTGGGAGAGGAATTGAGACTCCAGCGCCGGGCTGCAGGTCCTCTGGGCCCAGCAGACCTGGTGGTCCGGACGGGAGGCCAGGGACTCACCATCAGAGTCCCTGGCAGCCCCTGCCCGCCCCACGTCCAGTCCCCCCGGGACCTCGAAGGGCCTCATTTCCTTCCTTCCTTCCCCAACGCACGTCCTGCCTACAGCACAGGGCACAGGCGGCTGAGGGACCGGGGATACGGAACACAGCCCAGGGAGGTGTGAAGGGTCGGGGGGCAGCTTCAGGACCCCGAGTTCTCATTTTGCACAGGACAGCACCCCGGGCTTCCACCTCCTGGTGACCAGGAGCTTCCTGTCGGGGGGAAAAGGTCGCCTGGCTGCACGTGCTCTCCCTGTGACCCCGTCCTCACCCAGGCCCGTGGGGTGCGGCTCGGTGATTCCGCGAGGGCCCCCTCCTCCTCTGTACCCTGGCCCGCTCTCCACCCCTGCCTGGCACACTTCGGGCCTCAGGTTAGAACAGTCTGTCCTCCAGCCCGCGTCTCTGTCCTCGGCCGCTGCCGGCCCTGACACTGCTCTTCCTGCTTTTGTACCCTCTGTACCCAGGTCGAGGGCTCAGGTGAGAGGTGCGTGGGAGGGGCTGGGGGCAGGTGCGGGGCAGAGGGGGCAGCTCTGGGGCGAGCTTCCTCCTGCAGCCATGCGGGCTTTGTTCCCGGAGCTGGACAGCTTCTCCGGGGAAGAAGAGGCTGGGAACAGAAAGTTCCAGAAAGAGAGAGAGAGAGTGCAGAGGGCCTGCCTGAGCCGGCAGAGAGGGCACACCACCCGCCAGGCGGGAGAGGGGCCCCGCTCACCCCCCGGGGGGCAGGCCCTGGTCACGGGAGGCCTTGCCCCGCCCGGCCCGGCCCGTGGGGCCGGGAGGAGGGCGAGGAGGGGGGTGTTCAGGACAAGTCTGGAATGGGTTGTGTTCTTTCTCAGGGAGGGAGGGACAGAGTGGCCTGGGAGGCAGCTTTGGGGTTTAGGAGGGGACAGACCTCCTGCGCGGGTGACATGCACTTTGGAGAGCTACACCTCAATCACCGTGGGCGCCCTGAGACGTTCTCCCAGCCCGAAGGCAAGCTCGGAGGTGTCACAAAACCCAAACCGAGCCTCCCCTTCCTCCCCGGTGCCCAGTGCTCCCCTTCTCCCCCACCCCCCCAGGCCTAGTGCTCCACGGCCTTGCTCCTCTCTTCCCGCCTCCCCTAACCTTGCCACCCTCGGCTCTTGTTCAAATGCACATTCCCAGGGAGGATGCTCAGAGATTCTGATTTCCTGGGGCCCAGGACTCTGCACTTATCGCAGGAACCCCAGAGCTAACTGGCATCCTGAGAAGCATCCGATGGCGCAGGAGGCCCTCTTCAGCCCGGGCCCCTTTCCTCACACCTGCACCAACGCCACGCCCCTCCCCCCAGGCCCACCCCGTCCTCTCGCGCTCCTGTGTTTCTGCCGGCGTCTGCAGCCCCCCAAGCCCATAAGTTCTGCCAGGGGCTACGTCTCGCTCGTCCCCATGTCTCCAGGCTCCAGCTTGGCTCTGGATGCCCCTTCTGCCTGGGGGGTGGGCGCTGAGTGCATGGAGGGCGGCAGCTCCCGCACCTGCCCGGAGCTCGCCTACCTTCGCCGGGGCCCGTGGTGACGTTGGCCTCGATCTCGGGCCCGTAGGTGAAGGTCTTGGCTCTGATGCGGAACCTGTAGGTCATGCCCTCGGCCAGGTCCTTCACCTTCAGCCACAGGGGGCTGGTCCCCTTCACGTCCACCGTCACGATCTTACTGACACCTGAGGCGGGGGATGGGGGGGAAGCAGAGCACACGGAGATCGTGGGGCGGGTGAGGGCTGCGGGGGTCGGGGCATCAGGCACGCCGGGGCTGCCCCCCATCGACACTGGGAGGGACCTGCATCCTGGCCACACAGCGGTGCTCCCAGGCGGCTTCTCAGACCACAGTCCTGTGGCTGCTTTCAGGGAAAAGGGTTCCACGGCTAAATAAGTTCGAGAAAAGCTACCCATGGTCTGGTGTCTGCTGAATAACCTCGAGGTCCGTTAACACATGGAGGAAACACAGCTCACCATCCTGTTTAACTATTGCACCCCACGTGTACTTTACCCCGACGTCTGCTCCCCCATATCACATCCCCACCAAACTCAAGCCCCACGATCATCTCTCAGGAAGTGCTTCTGTGAAGACGGCACAGCCCGGCGTTGGAGGGGGCGCGCCTGCGGCCAGCCGAGGACAAGCTCAGCTCTGCCCGGGCTCCGGGCTCCCTCCTGCGCCAGCGAGAGCTGGGAGCTCACGAGGACCCCCTGTCGACGGCCCCCCCAAATTGTAGCAACTAGGGGGGGAAGCCTGGGACAGTTTTCAGGAGGTGGGAGCTGTGCTCTCTGCTTCCCTGTCCACCGGCTGCCCTGAGGTCCAGGACTGGCTTTCAGCTCCTGTATTGCCGGAGTGTGCCGGTCACCCGGTCACCTGTCACCCAGGAGGTGAGACGGGCTCTACAACTTTGGGGCTGGGCTCAGACCCCAGCGCTGGCCCCGAGGGCTCTGGCCACGCCCCCTACCTGGCTGCAGTTTGTTCTCCTGCCGAGTGAGGGTCTCGACAGCATCTCAGGCAGGGTGTTAGGACACTAAACAGGAGAGCGGAGTGCCCACCTGTGGTAGGTGCCCATCCGTTCGCTGAGTGAGCGAAGGGCCGAACAGCAGAGCAGTGGGCTCTCCGGGGGAGCTTCCTGCAGGAATGAAGTCGCTGCGGGGGGCGGGGATGCGCCCCAGGGCGGGGAACAGAGACTCTGGGTACCCGCGCCTTGACATCCCTGAGTGAACTCCTCGTCTGCCTGGGCCCTGGTCTTCCCTACAGGAAAGGGGGTCGCTGGATTCTGGGAGGCCTGATGCTGCTGACCTGAACCCAGGGGGCTGAGGCAAACACCGGGGGCCAGAGGAGGCGCTGGTCAGGCTGGGGCGGTCCAGCCGCACGCGGGGCCTGACGGTCCCATTCGCTGGGCCATCGTGGGGCAGACGGGAATATGTAAGCGCGTGGGGTCAGTGCTGTGTCCAGACCCCGCCGGGCGCTGGGTGGAGGGACCGAGGGCAAAGGGCTCACACCTGTCAAGGTGTGGGAGCCCCCGGGGCTGAGCGCCTGTGTGGTCCTCTGCGTTCCTTCCCCACCGTGACCTCGGCCTCCCTGCCGTCAGGGGTCAGGAATGACAGTCCCTTCCCGGGGCCTCCCTGCACCTGACCACACCTCTGCCCCCCCGCCCAGTGTCCTAGCACACATGCGGTGGCGGCAGAGAAGACTGAGGGCCATTGTCCCCTCGGCTGACCCAGAACTGCTGGCCACTCCAGTGTTCTCAGGCTTTAGCCCTTGTTCCGGCCAAGGGAGGGGCGAGCTCGGAGGCAGTCGGTCACCCCTGGCCACCCGGGCGCCACCGGGTAGGTCAGCCACGTCCCAGGGCCTTGCTGGGCTCTGGACCTGGACGCAGGCAAACAGGAGCCCAGTCCTCCTTCCCGCCTGTCTAAGAAAAGTGTGATTTCTGGGCTCGCTCACATCAGCTGTGGCGGGGCAGCCCCCTGGGGGAGCCCACGGGCGGGGCGGGGTCCCAGCCTGGCCTAGAGGGAGGGGTGGGGGAGGGGCTGTGGGGTGCGCTGTGGGACAGAGCAGGGCTCAGGGGCAGAGGGAGTCAGTCTACCTGCAGAGCAGGGCTCATATCTGAGGCTCGCAGAGGGAACAGGGGTGCAATGACCCCACCCAAACTCGTGTATCCTTCTGGGGAGAGGCTCCAAGGCTTTTATCAGATTCCCAAAGGAGTTCCTGACCCCCCAAAAGGCAAAGGCGGCCAACCCTGGAGTAAAGCTGAGACCCTGAATTTGGGGGAGCACGCACAGCCAGACCATCAGGGGCTCCCCATCTTCATGGGCCTGACAGACCTGTCCACCTCGGGGCGTTCTCTCTCTCGAAGGTTTCCCTATGTCCCCCCGCCCCCCGCTCCCCGCTGCCATCGACTGACTGACGGGGAAGAGCGCGTTTAAAAACCCTCTCCCGGGAGTTGCAGCTTTGCCTCCAACATGCGACCCCCTTGACTTCCCGCTCCCCTGGTCCCGGCCTCGGTCCCAGTTTATCAGCCGGGAGACGCCTGCTCCATGCACTGTGTGTGTGTGCGGGGGAGGGTCCCCGGCCAGGAGGGAGCCCGTGCAAGGTGGGTCTAGAGGCGGGTCTAGGTTGCTGCGCTCGGGGCCACTCACCGTCCACGGGGGTGCAGGGCTCGTACACCAGCCGGTAGCCCTCCAGGACACCATTGGGGGACTGCGGGGCCTCCCAGGACACGTTCACCGAGGTCGTGGTCAGCTCGCTGAACTTGACCGAGGTGGGTGCGCTGGGGGCTGCAGGGGGCACACGGAGGGCTTCTGTTTCCTCCTTCCCTGGAGGCTCAGAGCCCTGTCTGGCCCCAAGGAACCAGCAGGGGCGGTGGGGTGAGGGCCGGGGAAGAGCAGGAGAGCAGGGCTATGTGCAGGAGGGGTCACCGGGGGTCACTGAACCCCCCCACCCCCACCGCCCCTGCCACTGCATTGAGCACGAACTTTCCAAAACCAGAGTCCAAGAATTGGAAGAGAAAGAGACCTTCTTTTCCCTAAAGCTGGAGAACTCGAGTTCCTTCTGCTAAGTGGCCTGAGCCCTGGCTAAGCGCCCAGGACGCGGCTGTGCCACACTGCGGGGTCTCCGCAGGGCCAGGCTGCGTCCTGGCTTCGTGTGGCTTGTCCACCGCTTCCCCGGTGGAGAAGGCAGGGGGTGCCTGCGCCTCAGGCATTAGGTGGTGGTCGTTCAGTGAGAAAACGCAGAGAACGTGGCCTTTCTCTCGGCCCCAGGGCCCTAGGGCTTGTCGCCCAGAGACCGTGCTGCCCGGAGTAGACAAGGACAGGGACAGTCAAACCCTCCGGAAGGGATGCTTTCATGGCTTAAGAACCCTGGAACGACCCAAAAACATGGATGTGGGCGGTCCTCTGGGGGAGGACAGAGAGGGCAGCGAGGACGCATCGGCTGGGCGGCATCTTGAGCCAGCTCCTGCAGGATGACGGGCTGTTACTGTCCAGGCCACCCCCGCCGGGCCAGAGCCGAACGCTGACCCTGCTTCCGTCCAGCTCGGGCGCAGCCGCGCCAGGCAGCAAGCAGCCTTTGAAGGAGGAAGGCGAGCCCAGCGGGCCTTTCCTGCCTCCCCTCGGCTGCAGGAATGCGGGACAGGACGCTTTGTTCTGCTGCCGCAGTGACGGAAGGTTCCAGGCTCCTGGGGGCTCACTTCCGGCCGATGACATTGGCAGAAAAGCGGTCAGGACAGGCAGGAAGACGGACCCTTGGGGGGCCGGCGGAGGGAAAGGGCTTTGTCCTGAGCCAAGGCTTGTCCCCAAAGGGGACGACACTTAGGAACCGACTCCATGGGCCTTGCTGTCTCGAAGAGAAAAGGCCGTTTACGGCATGGCAACCAGCAGGTTGGAAACGATGCTTAAGGAAGTCGGCACGGGAGGCTCGTGCTCAAGTCCGCGAGCAGAGAACTCCGCGGCAGGCGAAGGCCGGGGACCGGGGCAGCGAAGGCGGCGCGGGACGGGCTCCGATCTCTGGGCTCGGGCCTCTGCGCCCTCCCTGAGGGGCTGCAGGACCCTTGCTCACCCTGAGCTGGGGCGGTGCCTGCTCTGCCCGCCCCCAGTGCTTCCAAAGGACCCACTGCCTGAGAAGTGACCTGGGACACTGTGTGCGGGGCTGGCTCTGCCTGCGTGGGTGGCCGGATTCACGCCATCACCCTCTCCTCCGCCCTGTCCCTCCCTCCGGCCACCCACCCGGCCTCCACCAGTCTGTCTTGTGTCCGGCGGCCAGAACCATCTTTTAAAAGCATAAACCAAATCCTGCTGCCCAGCTGCTTAAACCCACCCACGGATCCCAACATACTCAGAACGAACCCCATCTTCCCTCCAAAGCCCCCGGATCCTCCGCAGCCGGCCTCCCATAGTCACCTGGCTGTCTCCCTGCCCCTCTAACCCCCTCCAGCCTCCGGGCCTTTGCAGCGGCCGCTCCCTCTGCCCGGAGCAGGCCTCCTCCAGAACATTCCACGGGGGCCTCCTCTCCTCCCTCACACGTCATCTCGGGTGTCAGCCCCTCAGTGAGGCCTCCGAAGGCAAATCTCTCCACAGCCGCCCGCCCACCCCTTGCCTCTGTCCTCGGATCACTGACGGCCAGCAGGGTTAACTCGCCGCTGCGCCGTGTCCGATCTGCCTCCCTCCCTGTCTCTGTCCGTCTCCTTTGCTGCTGCGGGCCCAGTGTCTAGCACAGTGTGGACCCAGGGAAGATGCTCAGCCGATGCTCGTGGAAGGAACGAGGCCAGGGAGAGCTGAAAAGTCCAGCGGGAGCGGCAGGAGCAGAAGCGAGTGGGTGCGGATTGCCCGTCGGGGGCAGGATGCATGTGTGTGTGTGTGTGGGGGGTGAGACCTGGGGGCTCTCTCCAAGGCTTCTCCCTTCTGAGCAACACACGTGGGCTGTGTCTCCCACTCGGCAGGCACCCCATGGGGCCTGGGCGCCCGGCCAGGCACTCGGCAGGTGGGATAAGGCAGCCGCCTCCACTCCCCACGAGAGCCAGAGGCCGGTGGTCCCTCGTCCCCTTCCCAGCTGACCCCCGCTCCCCGCTCCGGCCGTTCTGCCCACCTGCTTGCTGGGTCTGGCCCCGGGTGGGGGAGCTCGGAGGCCCATCCCCTGCTGCGTTGAAGGCCGCCACGCTGACCATGTACGTGGTGTAGCCGGTCAGGTTCTTGAGCTTCACGCCGTTCTCGGCCAGGAAAAGCGTCTTCACCCGCTCCGTGAGGTTCCGCCGCTGATCCTCCCAGAAATAAATCTGTGGGCACAGGCGATGTGACAGTGGGGGACAGACAGCCCCTGCCTGCCCCCCCGGGTCTCAGGGACACCTTCGTTTGCACGACCCACACACCCTGACGGTCGGAGCGAGCCACCCAGAAAAGAGTACAGAAGCACCTAAGAGCGGCGTGAGATGCCCTTCCAGAACCTTCCTTTCCTGACACTCCAGCCTCCGCTGGACGGTAAACGCCACGAGGGCACGGACCCGCTGCATCCGCGTACCCCAGGGCCGGCGGGATTGCGCACAGCGCCCGCACGTCGGCCCCCGGGATGCGGGAGCCGGACACAGGGCAGAGTCCGCCCCGGTGAAGAGCTGAGTGCGAGGACTAGCAAGCTCGTCGCTGCACCCGGGCGCTGGGGAGGCGTGCCGGGCGGCCTGCTGCATCGGCGTCTCCAGGTGGACAGGGCCTCCGGTGACCCGCGACAGCCCGGAAGCCCACCGGCAGCCTGCGGCTGACCCCCAGCGCCCTCTTTGCTAAGGCTGCCACTCGGCCAGTGACGTGCCTGAGCGGCAGTTCCGTCGTCTGTGTTGTGACACTAAGGACATCCACTTCCCAGGACTGAGGGGAGGAGCAAAGGTCATAAGAAGTAAGGAACTAAGGCTCTGCAGGGCTCCACGGCCCTTCCGATTGCTTCGCGTTGCGCGGGGTTCACGCCTGCGTCATTGACGGGAGGAGATTCTTGCTGGTTTCTAGAGCTCGGACCCCTCCCAGGCAGAAAGCACCCGCGCCACGTGGAGAATGAGACGGCGTTTGGCGCCACCTGCTGGCAGAGGCGGTTTCTGCATGCCACTGGCTTCTCAAATTTCTCAGTTTGCCTGGAGAAAGCTAATACAAGTGAGAAAGAGCTAATACAAGTGAGAAAGATGCCCATCTGGCATGTGTGAATGGCGGACAGGACATCACGTCACCATGAAATCTTTGCTTTGCTGTAACCCCTTGCTCTCCCCCACCCCCTTTTTACAGCGTCTTCTGATATGGGTAGATGAGGGAGAGTCGAAGCAGTAATTGATATCCATCACTCATTCACTCCTTTGCCCACTCACGGTAATGCGGATGTCAAGGTGGCCAAAGTCCCTGCTGAATTGGGGACACAGGGGGAAGGTCAAGGTAAACGCTAAAGTCTGGGTGTTGCCGGCACGTGTGAGTGCACGGGAAGAGAATGAACGCAGAAAGGGCGACGGGGGGTTGCTGGGGCCTCGGCGTTGAGGGGCAGAGACAGCAAAGGAGCGTGAGGAGCTGCCGCAGAGGAAGCGGAGAGAGGAAAGCAGATCCCCACGTCGAAAGCTGTTGCTAAGCCGGGTGGGATGAGGCCACCAAGAATCAACCCGGGAACTGGACAGGAAGAGCTTCGATGGGGGCAGTGGGGACGAGGACCCACTTGGAGCAGGTTCACGGGAGGCCAGGCGGGGGGTGGGGTGAGAGGCAGTCACTCTTAGCCGAGGACCCAGCACTGAGAAACGGCGGCCATCAGACGGGACTCCCACAGGCTCCCTTCACCGCCGGTACCACCGCCACCGGCCCATGTGCTGGGACCGTCCACCTCCCTCCTGCCTCCACGACTGAGCTGCCAGCTCCCTTCTAAGGCCACCGAATCCCAGCCCCTCTCACCTCCTCTGGGACATCCCCCCGCCACAGCTTCCTCGTTTCCCTGAACCGTCAAAGTTTTCCTCTTCCCGAGGTCACGTCCATCAGCACAGACACGAGCTGTTATTTCTTCTGTCTGAAAACCGTCTCCATTGACTATCTTTTTCTGGCTTCTACCTCATTTTGTACGTCCCTCCAAAGCAAAACCCTTCAGAAGGGATGTGAGTACTCGCCGCTTCCCCTCTCATTCTCCCTCGAACCCTCTCCGAGCAGGCATCCCGTGCCCCGACTCTTGTCAGAATCACCTGTGAACCGGACCTGGTTAATGTAGAAATCCAGAACTCAGCAAACTCTGCAGGGAATGAATATTTTAGGCCTTTTAGGCCACACATGCCTGTTGCAACTACTCAACTCTGTCTGCCCTTGTAATAAAAGTGGCCAAGGGTGATTAGTAAACAAATGAGTGTGGCTGTGTTCCAATAAAACTTTATTTATAAAAACAAGTGGAGGGCCAGATTGGACCCACGGCCTGGAGTCTGACAGTCCCTGAACAATTGCTTCCTAGATTTCGCCTCGCTTGAGCTCTCAGTAGTAGCCGCCATATCTGATTCCTCTCTCCTTTGGGAAGCACGTTCTTTATGTGGGTTCTGAGACATCACTCATTTTTTTTGTTGTTGTTCCCAAGACTCAGGTTTCAGACATACTGTGTTCTTGCTCTATATATGTTTAATCTCCAGAATTTCAGTACCACTTACATGTTGCAAACTCCACAGTTCTCATCTGCAGCTTAGACCCGCCCCTTGCCCCGCCCCTGAACTCCGGACACCCATTCCTGTGTCTCTTTGGACATCTGACAGACGCCTGGAACGGAGGTTAGCTCTCCCCACCGTCTTTTGTCTCTTCCTGCTCTGTAGCTGGAAGCTCCATCGCCACGTAGGCAAAAATCCTTGTCGCTTCTCCTCGCACGCACCATTCAGTTCATCAGCAAAATCTCCCAACTCTGCCCTCCTGGTGGACCACGACAACCAATGCTTCTCACCACACTGCCGCAGGGTCTAAGCCACCACCACCATGTTCACCAGCTCAGTCACCTCTTCAGGGACTTCTGCTTCCCCATTTCAGACGACTCTCTGCGAAGCAGCCAGCACGGCCCTTTGATGACTCAAGCCACCTATGTCTCTCCTGTGCCCCAAACCCTCCAGGGCTGTCATCTAATGCAGAGTGAAGGCTCAAGGCAACGAGGCCCCGGACACTGGTCAGACCCACCTCCCATCATCATGCTGCCCCCGTGGCTCTGGGACTCTGCGGGTCTTTGCACCCGCAAAGCGCCCATGACCCCAGGTCCCTGGCTCTTCCTTCCCCTCTGGAATGCTCTCCTCCGAGACCCACGTGATGCACGCACGGCGGTTCTTCCCGTTTCTGCTCAAGTGTCAGCTGCTCATTAAGCCCTTTCCTAACGATCCCATTTAAACTTTCAAACCTCCCCCCGGCACTCTCTCTACCTCCTGAACCTGCTTCATTTGCCACCATCTGGAGCTGCCGTTTGTTTTGAACGTCGCTGTCTCCTTCCCCTACAATTTATGTTCATTTTTTTCTCTCTGCTTCGTTCCCAGCACCGAGAACACTGCTGGGCACAAAATAACCGCTCAATAAACACGCGCCATTGAAAGACGGCAGCGGCAGAGACGAGCCCGCGCACGCCCGTGCCCCAGCTCGGCCTGACCCGACGCGGCTCATCTCAGCGGCGCTCGCTGCTCCCTGGACCCTAACGCGCCGTGGGCAGCCACCGACGTGGGCGTCACGCCGCGTCTGGGAGGCGGCAGTCGCATTTCCCCAGGGGATGCCCGCGGCCGCGGGGTCCCCCGGGGCTCGCAGACATCTGCGGAGGGATGCACGGAGTCTGCGCGCCCACAGCGGCTGGCGACCTCGGTCCCCGGCTGCCCGGCGGCGCCCTCTCCTGCCCCTGCAGGTGTGTGCTGGGCGCAATGTTGAGTCTGCCCAGCTGGCGCTGGGGCTTGCCTTAGAGCGTCTTCGGCAAGACGCCCTTCCTCCTCTCTCCTTCACCCCAGATGGAAAGAGACGCCTCTTCCAGAGTCTTTCTTACAACGGGGGCCACTAGCGCTCGCCCGCCGAGCGACCCGGGCCAGCCCCCTACTTCCACGGAGACCGGGCTCTGCCTGTGCAGCGACACCTGGTGGCCACAAAGTCCCGGGTGAGCCTCGCTCTCCCTACCTGCCACTGCTCTGGGCCCCTCTCTGGAATGACGGAAATGATAGTGGCAGGCCCCAGACATGGTCAAGGGCTGTGTGTCCCAAAGACCGCAGCCGAGGAGACACAGTGTCATCATCACGTTTCTTTGACCGCCTCCTGCGGTGGCCGCGAGCTCGGCCCTTCCTCCATACCCCTCCTGGGGTGACAGCCTGGGGTCCGACTCTCCATCACCTGCTATTTTTGTGACCTTGCCGGGCCACCTACCTGGGTCTCGGTGTCTTCACTTATTCAACTGGCACAGACATTTATAATCTACCAGCTTTCCTGGGCTTTCAAGAAGGTTAAGGCGTTCTAAAGGGCTTTGTAACTGTTAGGGACAGACCGACTCCTTTCGTAATACGTGACATCACCCCAAAGTTAGAAATAATTTTCGAATAGAGGTTTCCAAGTCTTAATGGTCCTTTGCTAACGGGACATGCAGTTGGCATGGGTATTGCGATGGGGGTTGGCCGCATCGCCGCATGGCGTGGGGGGCTCACGGGCCGGGGTGCAGGCCATGCCACCGGGAAGTGAAACAAGCCAAACGAGGCCTGAGTGTCTTGCATCCGAGCTCAGCCTGCCCTCGGACATGGCAGAGAGGGAGAGCTTCGCTCCGGCCCCTCGATATTGCTGTGGTCTGTGTGCAAACAGCCAAGAGGGCAGCAGCAGCCCTGGGGACCCCTGCCCCTGCCCCCCAGCCTGGCCCCGCGGCCCCGTGGACCCTGTACCTTGTAGCCCTGGATGTCTCCATTCTGGCTTTCCAGCGGGGGAGGCTCCCAAGTCACGTCCAGCTGTGTGGCCGTGGCGCCGTGGACGGCCACGTTGCGGGGTGCTGCCGTGGGCACTGGAGGGCGTGAGGGGTGGTGAGGGGTGCGGCACCACCGGGCTCCAGGGAGGAGGGGGAGATCCGCTGGGGCGGGCTGGGGCCCCGGGATCCCGTATCCCTGGGGCTGGGCTTCGCGGTGGTGGGAAGGGCCCACCGTGCTCACCTGCCTCCCCCACGAAGACCTCGTGTGGGGGGCTCAGGGGCCCCTCGCCCACCGCGTTGTACACGCTCATCCGGATCTCGTACCTCCGGTGCTTGTTCAGGTCTGTGGGTGACAGCGGGGGAGGAGAGAGACAAGAGGTCACTGTCCCCGCAGGGGACAGAGCCAGCGTGGAGGACGGAGGCTGGGATGATGCGATTCTAGTCCCCATGCGAAGGTTCCGGAAAGAACAGGAAGAAGGAGGGGCAGCCGGGGGCTCCACCTGTCCCCTGGGCATCGGGACGCAGATGACGTGGGTTGGCTTCCTGGCCAAGGGTGACCACGCTGCACACTTTAGGGGCTGAAAGGGGCATGGTCAATATTTATGCCAGCACACTGGGTCACGGGTCACTCCTTCCCCATTGTAGCTGCCTAGAAGTTTCCAGATCCTTACACAGGGGGTTCAGCCCTAACGGACTGGGCTTATTGGATGTGAATTCTGGGCTAAGAAACTCTGCCTTTGTGCTGAGTTTGGGGCACTTGGGCGGAGGTGCCTGGACAGGAACTCGGAGACAGGAGCAGGTGCAGGAAGTGGGCTCGGACACCCCGGGTGGGGGCCTGGCCTCTGTCCCCGCTGGGGCGTGGCCGAAGGCTCCCACCCCGTCTGCACTCCCCTCCCCAGTGGACGCTCTGTCCTTCACCTGGAGTGGCCCTGGGGACTCAGCCTGACTGACTGGGCCGTGCAGCCCATGCGGGCCACTGGCTGAGGAAGGATGGAGAGGGACAGTTTAGGGACAGTTTAGAACCACAGCTGAGGCTTTAGAAACAGAGCTAGGGCCGGGGCCAGGCACCGGGCAGGAATATTTCCTAGTCCCTGAAGGGAAGATGGGCGCTTTGCTCCCTCCAGGGACGGGCCTGGGCATGGAAGACAGTGGTGCCAAGTGCGTTGGACGGCCAGTGACGTGGACGCCTGCTCATCAGCCAGCCAGACCAACGGCTCCTCCACGGACCCCATGCCACTGTCCCCCAGACCCAAAGCACAAGACCAGAGCCGGTCCATTCCGTACCCCACGGACGGTGGCCTAGAGGACAGCAACCCTGGTGACTCCCTCACATTTTTGTGTGTTTTTGGAAAGTCACACGTGCTAAGGGAGGAGGTCTTGCTCTTCCAGAAGACTGAGCTGGGTGCACAGGTGTCCTCAGGGGCCTCGCTCCCCGTCCCTGTGCAGGGCGTGGCCAGACGGAGCCGCCGGGCGAGACTTACTGTCCAGCTCGTACTGCGTGAGGCCGGGCCGACTCAGGTTCCGCAGGGAGAACAAGGCTACCCGGTGGGGGCGGGGGCGCCAGAGGGAGACAGCAGACAGAGGAGTTAGTACACACACCCCCCTCCCCACGAAGACCTCGATGCGGGCGGGAGGGAGGGCGCCTGACCACGCACGCGCAGATGGGGGGGGCGGTGGCATCCAGGGCGCCTGACCACGCACGCGCAGACGGGGGCATCCAGGGCGCCTGACCTCACATGCGCAGATGGGGGGCATCCAGGTTCCCGACTCTGGCTCGGAGACCAGGGCGAGAACTGGGAGGGGGAAGCATCTCCCAGGACAGTGCTGTCCCCCCTGCAGTGTGTCAGTCTGAGGCCATGGGGTACCGTGAGCCCTTTGGAGCCCAGTGCCCCTGGGGACAACTCTGGGGGACCCTCCAGTCCCAACTCCCTTGCCTACAGCGAAACTCCCGCAGAAGCGCTGTGAAATAGTGGCGTCGTTAATTTCCTCCCGCGAACCAGAAACCGTTTTACTACCAGGAACTACGGCCGTATCACACACAGGCAGTGCGATCGCAGCCACGGCCACGTGTCTGCCACGTAAATAAACACAACGGCCCAGGCCGCTGCGTCCGCCCCTTCCGAGTGTTTCTATTAACATGCCTGCGTTTCGCTACGCATTCCATCATTTTGTTGTCTGCTAATGCTCGCTAGAAGACAAGGCACAGAAGGTTCAGGGGAATTATGGGAGGCAGAATCAACACGGAAAGGCCCTGAAACAGCCCCCTCCCTCCCACTGATGTGTGGGTGAGCGGCTCCCCCCCGTCTGCCTGGCACCCAAATCCTCCGGCCTCCTCCCTCTCCTGCCTGTCCCCACTGCCTCGTCCCCAACAGGAGTCAGTCGTGAAGCCCACGGCACATCCTCTCCCACGATGGCCCTCGGTTCCGTCCCAAGTCTGCCACCTTGGGTCCAACCTCACCCTGCCTCATTCGCCAACCATTATGCCACCAGCATGCCACCAAAGCCACCCCCCTCGCCCAAAAGTTCAACAGGCCATTCCCACCCCAGGGAAGCCTTTTCCGACACCGGCTTCAGGCTGTCCCGCAATCTGGCCTCCACAGCGGTCAGCTCACATTCTGAGCCACCTGCCTCGGGGGCTCAGAGTGCCTCGCTCCTCCCCCAGCCTGTGAGCCCTGAGGGGACAGGGACCCTGCCTGTCTTGTTCGCTGCGTCTGGGCACATAGGTGCTCAGTAAACACTTGCTCAGGGACTGAAGGGGACAGGGGTGAGAGGCACACACGGGGGCAGGGGACGGCCGGGTTTCGGGTTAGAGAGCTTCAGGCAGGGAGGCGAGTGTGCGCACCCCGCCCTCCCCGACCCCCGTGGAGAGTCACTCACAGGTCAGCTCTGCCCACTTGGCCCCTGGGTTGTTGATGCCACGGAGCGTGAAACCCCTCAGGCCGTCGTACAGCAGCTCCCGGTACCGGACCCGAAAGCCCAGGAGGATGCCGTTGATTCTGTCCTCTGCCGGTGGCTGCAGGGAAGGGAGCGGGGGATGGAGGGGGGCCAGGACCACCCTGCGCACCCTCTCCCCTCTGCTCCTCCCTCCCGCCCCACCCTGCCTGCCGCGGCCACAGAGCAGAGACCCAGCCTCAGCCAGACGAAGGGGCCAAAATGACATTGAGCAGCTTTTAATTCACAGTGTCCCTCCCAACAAGGTTACTGTCTCCCTGCATTGAACAGAGCAGGACAGCGAGGCTCAGAGATGTGAAGGAATCTGCCCAAGGCCGCACAGCATCCTCGGGGCCCCAGCCTGACCCTGGCTCTTCTTACAGAGCTGGTCCTTTCCTGCGAATGCCCTGACATGCTCACTGGCCCCCTTGGCCTGCCGACCCCTCTGCCCGTGACCTGGCCAGGACATCCTGGAGTTTCCTGTGAGCCCAGAGTCTCCTCTGCCTGCTCTTATGCCTGAACGAGGGCACGCCCCCCTCCCTGCTCCTCCTCTCCCCCGCTGTCTGCTCCCGTGCACAGCTACGCTGGGGAACAGGCTTCTGGAGAGGGCGCGCGCTACTTTGTTATGACGCCTCTTTCAAAAATCCCGCTTAAACGATTCAGCCTTCACTTTGCTCCTTAATTGCATCCCCGGCTGCTTGCCGGCACCCCACGACCCCTTCGCCGTGATGGCCCCGATCTGTTCCAGCCTCTCCAGGCTCTCAGGTGTGCTAGGTCATTGTCGTTTGAGGGCTGTCCTCCTCCGTGAGGCCTTGGGCTGGGGGAGGGCCTGGGAGTCCCTCCCTGTTTCCTCTTTGGGGATTTCCCCTCAAGGGGGCTGCAAATGGGCAAAGGTTGGTGCCTGACCCTCTGGTCCTGAGAAGTAGAGACGGGAGGTCCCACTTTGGGGTCTCTGTGGTGACCTGTCATGTTCCAAGGCTGGCCGGCAGAGGGCATGGGAGGGTCCCACAGGCACGCACAGGTGGGCCGGTCTCTGAGAGGCGTTCCGGTCCTTCTTAGGCCATGCAGGATGGCAGTGCCCACCGAAGAGTGGGCAGCGGGCGAGGAGTGGAGGAGGGGGTCCTCTGCACCCAGGCGAGGGGTCCCCCACGGTGACCAGGCAGCAGCCCCGCCCGGACGCAGGTCAGGCACGCACGCCTGTGCTTGGTCTTTGTCGGGAATCCGGTCCCTGACAGCAGGGCTGGGTTTTGCGGAGCCTCTGGGGCCCTGAGCGCTTTTCTGTGTGAGTGTTCCGCACACCTGCCCTGCTGCCTCCCAGCCGTGTGACCTGGGGTCGTCCGCATCCTGCCCCGAGTCTGGCCCCCCAGCTGCAGAAAGGGACGGAAGAGCACCTGGCTGACCTGACCACCCGGAGAGTGGATGGGGGGCGTGTCCGTGCGTGTGCACGCGTGTCTGTGCGTGTGCACGTGTCTATGTGTGTGCACGTGTGTCTATGTGTGTGCACGTGTCCGCGCGTGTGCACGTGTGTCTGTGCGTGTGCACGTGTCTGTGTGTGCATGTGTGTCTGTGCGTGTGCACGTGTGTCTATGTGTGTCTGTGCGTGTGCACGTGTCCATGTGTGTGCACGTGTTTATGAGTGTGCACGTGTCTATGCGTGTGCATGTGTGTCTGTGCGTGTGCACGCGTATCTGCGTGTGCATGTGTCTATGCGTGTGCATGTGTGTCTGTGCGTGTGCACGTGTGTCTATGCGTGTGCACGTGCATGTCTACACATGCGTGTAGCATGTTCCAGACCCACTGGGGGCCGTTGGTTTTCCGGTCATGGCGCAGAGCATGTCTGAGTCCTCGGGGACGTGGGCCCCACGAGCCATACCTGCCATCGGATCAGCACGGAGGTGGTGGTGTGGGGGGTCACGGAGACGATGGTGGGCGCCTCATCCGGGGCTGGGGAGAGAGGCAGATGGGTGAGCTCTGAGCGCCGGGGCACTGGCCCCCGGGGGGCCACGGGGACCAGATTCTTTGGATACTGGACTGTGGGCAGCTCCGGCTTAAGTCACCCTCCACGCCCACCACCCCGACCTCTGCAGAACAAAGGGTCAGGGCGGAGGGAGAGAGGGGCTGGGACCTTGACCTCAGCCCCAAAACCCAAAGGCCCACTGCTGAGGCTTCCTCAGGCCCATCCACTGGTTTTCTGGGGTTGGCCACCAGCTTGGGGGGCATCAGAGAAGAAATACACTAGGGCACCTGTGACCCGAAGGGCCTCGGGCCTCTGCCCACAGAGCCAGACAAAGTGCCCGGCCGTCCCTCCCATCTTTGGGGGGCACTCCCATCTTTGGGGACCCCTCCCCCAGAAGAGATGGCCCAGTGCTCAGGAAGTGCCCAGTGGGCCAAGAGAAAGACATCCCGGCGGGGGGTGCTGACCAGCTTGCAGGGTGGTCAGAGGTTCCGACTCTTCGCTGAACTCGCTGTCCCCAATGTCATTGGTCGCCTTCACTCGGAACTTGTAGGACGTGAAGGGCTTGAGCCTATGTGGGGAAAGGAGGTCCATGAACGGAGGTATCTCCATCACCTCTGCTGGGGGCAGGGGCGGGGGTGCCGATCCATCGCACAGACGGAGACCTCGAGGCTCAGAAAGATCCGCTCCAGTGGGGACAAACGGGGGGCACTGGACCATCCCAGCCTGGAGTGTGGCCGCACCGTTAGCTCCATGATGAGCCCTGGGTCCCCAGGAGGAAAGGTCTGTGCGTTTCCTGCCTCAGAGGGACATGCAGTGAGCTACGAGGGCACCACGACTAACTCCCCCTCTGACCAAAGTCCACCTCCAAGAGCTGCCAGCCATTTCTCAAATCTAGTCCATTTAGGAAGGGTTGATGTTCTCAAGAGTTAACCACAGTTCATCTCTGTGGGCCTCGTTTCCTCTTCAGGCGAACGGCTTCCTTTTTTGATTTATTGGGGGTGAGGAGGGAAGTATTGCTCAGAACTCCTGGTCACGTCAACTGGAATGTGAAAAATACGACCCGCTCCCACTAGGATTTAAATTGAAGCCAGAATTTCGGAGCGAAGCTCCGCTGTCCTATTAAAGATGAACAAGAAGATGCCGCCTGGCTGGGAGGAATTGCTGATGAAGGCTGGATGGCGGGGGATTCACCAAGGGGGCTTCTGGGCTCCAGAAACAGATAATTAAGAGGCAGCTGCAGCAGGGTTTCAGGGAGCGTGGGGCGGGCGGTGAGGACCGAGCTCAGGAGGCGTGCACGGGAGCTCCTGGGGGCAGAGGGCTGCGGCAGGACTTGGGGTGGGCAGGCTCCGGGGGTCCTCGGAGCCCTCTCCAGGGGCCGCGCTGGCCGGCTCACCTGTCCACCACGAAGGCAGAGGCGTTGTGGCTCACGGAGGCTGAGTGCAGTGCCCACCGGCCGCCGGGCAGCTCGCGGGTCTGGATGGAGTAGTAGCGGACGGGGGACAGCCCGTCGCTCCCCGGCTCCCAGGACAGCAGCACGCTGCGGGCCTTCACGTCCTCCTGCCGCACCACGGGCTTGCTGGGGGGCTGCGGGCGGTCTGGGGGTAGCGGGGAGGCGGGTGAGCCGGCGGGGCGGAGGAGGCGCTCCGGGCTCAGGCCTGATGCTCCTGCCCGCTCCCATCTCCGCATGCACAGGGCCCGTCTGCCAGCGCCCCTGACCCCTGGTCTCGGACCCGTCCTCAGGGTGCTCGAGGCCCGGGTACCTGGGAACTGACTCCAGAGACACAGCGAAGAGGTTCAGGCGCCCGGCCCCCCGCCGCCTGCCGCAGTGCCGAGACGGGGCCTACACTGTGCCCCGTTGCGGGGACTGAGCCCACATCTGTGGGACGCCACCTCCGACGCCGCCTCGGCCTGGCCTCCTTCTCACTGCCCGACGCCCCACCGCGGGGCTCCCCAGCCTCGGCACTCCAGCCCATGGGGCGGGGGAGTCTCTGCTGTGGGGGCTGCCCCGTGCCCTGCGGGGTGCGTGGCAGACGCTGAGTTCTGTCCACTGGATGCCTGTAGTACCCGTCTCCTCGCCGCGACAACCAAAGTGTCTCACGACATTGCCCAATGTCCCCCTGGGGGGCAGAGTAGCCCCCAGTTGAGAAGCACGGCCCTTCTGGTTTTTCCTGGGCACGTTGTCTAATAAATCGCTTTCACAGGAATCTGGGTCTCGGGCCGGCTTCTGGGGAACCCGCCCACAGGTGCAGCAGCAGCTCAGGGCAGCGGGACTCCAGGCCGCGGCCCATCCTCCACCCAGCCGGACACGGCCTCGGAAGCCGGTCTCACCGCCCTGCCCTCTGGGTAATCGGGAGCCCGGGCAGACAGGACCCTTGGGGGGCAACTCCCGGCTCAGCTCTGGAGGTCTCCGGGAGCCCTCGCCGACCCTGACCGTCAGGGATGCGAGCCCACTCTCCACTCCAGACCCGGGCTCGGTGGCTCCCAACCCGCTGACCCGAGCTGTCCGCTAGGGGAGGATCCGAGCACCCCCTCCTCCACTCCCCAGCCCTAGCGGGTGGTCACCTCTCTTCTCGGTGGTCACCACCAAGGCCTCGGCGGCCTCTCCCCAGCCCTTGCGGGTCTGGGCCGTGATGCGGAAGAGGTAGACGGACTCGGGCGCGAGGCCGGTGGCCGTGTACTGGCGGGCGCTGGGCGCGAGCACCTCCACCGCGGCAGTGTTGGCTGTGGTGGCGTTGAGCCGGTGTGTGACCTGGTAAGCTGGGGAAAAGGAAGGGGCCGGGTCGCGCTGGGGGGCCGGGCCGGCCGCCCCGGAGCCCCGAGAGAGTCCGCCGGAAAGGCCCGGTCCTTCCTCGGCCAGCGCGACGCCCGCACGGGGAACACCTCGGCTGTGGTCCGCCTGCTGGAAGCCCTCGTGGTCACTCTTGCATCCTGAGCGGCCACTTGGGGAGTGGGACGGGGGGTGTGGACAGGCACTCTGCACACGGTGTCTGAGACGCCCCTCAACACTCCAGGTGAGGGAGGCGAGGCTCTGAGAGGCCCGACCCCGCCCCCTGCTCGGAAGCGGCGGGGCTGGGATTCCAGTCGGGGCCTTCTGAGGCCGAAGCCCCTGCCCTGCCCGTCTGCAGCCCGCAGCCCGCAGCCCGCCTTTGCTCAACATCGTTCAGGGGGGGGGGGGGCGGGGGGGGCGCTGCAGGGTGCCGGGAGCCAGAGCCTGCGCTGGGCACGGGGAGTCCAACCCACTGCTTTACAGGCGAGGGGGCTCGGGCTGCACCGGGAGCCGACGTGCTCCAGTGCCCACAGCTGCTAACGTCAGCCCCGTGCGTCCTCTCCCGTGAGGCCGCGTGTGTGTGTGCGTGTGCGCGTGTGAGGGGAGGCATCTTGAGGAAGAGACCATGCTTCTCTGATCTGCTCCTTCCGCCCCCAGGGCCTTAGCTCCAGTTTCCCAGCCCTGAGCGTGCTTTGCCGAGCCAGCCACTGCGCCCTCATCTGGCCACACTTAGGAACAGCGGCCGAAGTGTACCAGACCGGACGCTCCGCTGGGGCCCTGGGGCAGCACTTGGGAGCAGAAAGCTAACGAATGGTCCCTAAAGGGAGCTCAGCGTTGACCTTGCCCTCCAGCTGGTAATCCTATAGACCGAAATGTCTGGAAGAAGCAAGACTCGACCACTCTCGAGGAGCTGGGGACGCCGCCTGGGCCCAGGGTCCTTCCCGCCAACGTCGAATTTGCCTCCTCCCCTCCTTACACCGCCTCCTTCTTCCCGGGGCCCGGGACAGGGTGAGGGCTCACCGAGAATGATGCCGTTGGGGGCGGCGGGGGGCTGCCAGATCAGCCGCACCGACGTGGTCCTCACCTCCGGGAACAGGATGCCCATGGGCGGTCCCGGGACTGGAGGGGACAGAGGAGAAGCGGGTAACAGAGCAGCCGCTGTTGGGCCCTGAGCCCGGTTCGGCTCCAGTGGAGTCGTATGGTGGGGGGCGGGGGGCGCTCGGCTCGACAGACTGTGGAGCGCGGCTCTGTGCCTGGCACCGTGTCCTGGCACCGTGTCCTGGCCAGACGATACTGCCGGCGAGGCTGCCACGCTTGGAAGAGGAGTGACTTGGCAGGAGCCGGAGGGGACCAAGGCTCCAGCTTCCAGCCCAGGGTCTGTGTACGTGTGCACACATAGGTTCGCGCCCTCAGAACGGGGCCCGGGGGCCTCGTCCTGGGTCTGGGCTTCAGAAGGCACCACTCTGAGTCCCTGCGAAGGGGTGAGGTGTATGTGTGTGGGGGGGGGAAGGGCGTGTGCCCATGCTCAGCCGACACTCCTCTACGTTCTCGGGCTCCCTCTGGCGTCCCGAATTCTGGAATTCTCTAGCATGCGTCTAGGGTCTGCACGGGCCTGTCTCCCAGGGCCACGGCCCCGGACCGAGGGATGGCCAAGGGGTCGCTGTTTGGGGCACGTGGACGGAGCCTGAATGACGTGGGGTAGAGGAGAGGACGGGGGGAGAACAGGGTGGAGGGGGAGCGGGGTTCGCAGGGGCTGGGGCGGGTGCAACCACGGAACGCCAAGAAGTCTCAGGTTTCTAAACTTGAACTTGGCTTTCCAGGTCACGTGAGGCTACATTTGTCAAGGCGGAAGGACAGAATATATTTAATTTAACAGCTCATTAGCTTGATTTATAACTGTAGAACATACAGACACATGGTATTTGGGCTTCCTTTTGCATTCTTGTCTGGACCCCTCACATATCTGTGGGGGGATGGTCTGTGAGCATGCGTGGGGCGAGGGAGGGGGACGGAGGACCTGTCAGTCAGCCTGCTGCAGGGACGGGTGCCTGGAGGTTCATGCACAGACTTTGAGTCACAGCGAACCTGCTGCAGGTGAGCAGGAAGTCAACAGAGGCACAAAGTCCCTATTCCGGACCCTTGTCTCAGAGAGAGAGACAGAGAGCGAGCAAGAATCAGATGTCGGCCGGCCCTTGTGTTGTCATCTCTTTCTTAGGGACACGCAGTCCCTCACCGGCACCCCCTGCCCGTGGGGGCGGTGGCCCTTGTGACTGGCTGTCCACAGGAGACGCCTGAGGCCACGGTTCTCTTTGGGGCAGAGCGTGACCCCAGAGGGGCAGGACGCAGGCGGCTCCCTGTCTCCCCGTCTCCCCCAGGCCCGCAGGGGTTCGAACTCACCGTCGTCCAGAGTCCGCTCCAGGACGGGCGGGTGGCTGGGGCTGCCGTCCCCGACGCGTGTGAAGGCCAGCACCTGCACCTCGTAGAGCACGTACTTGCCCAAGCCCGTGAGCTGGGCGCTGCGGGACGAGTTCCCCTCCACCAGCCAGACCCGGGGCTGGGCGTCCGAGTCCTTCTCCTTGTACATCACCTGCCGGAGCCCAGCGCAGGTGAGGGCCGCGGCCTGGGTCAGCCCTGCCAGCGCTCCTCCCAAGTCTCCTCCCCGGGAGCCAGGGGGCCGGGGCGGGCCAGGCCGACTTGGGCTCCTTGGAGGGGCTCGGTCCCAGGGAGGCGCGGGGACACAAAGACACACTCAGCCCTGGAGATGAGAGTTCCCCAGGAGCGTTCCCTAGAGAGGCCCAGACAGGGGGCGCGGCTTGCTCAAGCTCACACAGCCAGTAGTGGCGGAGCCGGGACCTCACTCCCCACTTCCAGGCCAGGGCTGGACTATGTGGCTAGGCTCGGCTTTGGGGGGGAATTCGAGAAGATAACAGAAACAGAGACCGAAGCTGGGCCCGTGGAGTCGAGAGTGAGGCTTGGGGCACCCTGCGTGGCCTCCCGGGGGACACGGAGCAGCCCCGTGGACCCGGGGCCCTCACGAGAAGCCTCCCCACCCCTAAGCGAGGATGCCCTGGTTGCTGTGGTGACCGGAGGAGGTGAAGCCGGACAGATTCCCCGAGTCTGCTCGAGAAGGCAGAGGCCTGGGCCCAGGGGCCCCGAGGACAGGGCGCCTTGGGTGGGGGAGCAGGCGCGGGGCCCGCGGCCTGGCTCACCTTGTAGCCCAGCACCAGCCCGTTGCGGTCGGCCTCGGGGACGGCGCTCCAGCGCACCAGCATGCTGCTGGAGGTGGTGGCCAGCGCAGACACGTTGGCGGGGCCGGAGGACGGGACTGCAGGAGAAGGGGAGTGGAGAGAATGAGCTCAGGGCCCTACGGGGGGCCCTACGGGGGGCAGGGGTGGAGCGGGACACAGACAGTCCCCAAGCAGAGACTCTCCCGGTCACACTTCCTGTCGGCCCTGGTTGATCGCGGATGCTGCTTCTTTTCCGATTCGCCCCCTCCTCATCCTCTGCTCGGGCTAACGTTAGGATGAGCCCAGGGGTGGGGCGGGGGCCACAGTGGGGAGGGACCTGCCACTTAAAAGGCACCAGGAAAAAGCCAGAGTGGCTCAACAAATGCGGGGTGCTTGCAGGGCAGGGCCTCACACTCTGTGGGCGACCCCGTGCAGGCCCCTGTGAGCCGCTGGCTGTGTTTCTGGAGTGTTCTGAGAGCTAGCCCACCCCCCACACGTTTTAGGCCCCACTGGTGTCAGGGTTAAAGCTGAGGGCTTGGAGGTGGGGGCGGCGGGGACGCTGAGGGCAGTGGGAATGCCGGTGGGTAGGGTCAGGAGCCGGGAGACAGGGGGACAGGCCAGGGCGCTCTGCGGGGCACAGGCAGGACCCCGAGCCCAGGTCGTGCTGAACAGCAGCTCCGGCTTTTGTGCCCCTGGACAGCCCCGAGGACAGAGAGACACGGGGGCGGGGGGAGGGCGGCGTGTCCCGGCCACAGGCGGCACACGCAGGCGGAGGCCGGAGAGGGAGTCACGGGGTGGCTGGCTCCAGCGAGCCGTACCTGACTCCCGCGTCCGGCCCACCACCACCTGGCTCCAGGGCCCGCTGCCGATGGCGTTGAAGGCCTGGACCTGCACGCGGTACTCCGTCCACTCCTCCAGGTCCTCGATGGTGTGCTCCCGCTCCAGCCGGTCCCGGACCACGTGGCTCAGTGTCTTGCCGCGGCCGTCCGCCCTGCTGTACTTAACCTTGTAGCCCACCGACTCGGGGTTCCCGTTGTATTCCATTTCCGGGAGGGGCTGCAGGAGGGCGGGGTGGGTGGGCAGAACGGGTCGTGAGGCCAGGACTCCCTGGCTCAGGCCTCCTCTTCCAGGGAGCCCTCCACCCTCTGATCCAGCTCTCTAACCCGGGTGTGGCTTAGATTGTGACTGTTTCCCACGGCCTGTCTCCCTGTCTCTCCACGCCTGGCTCCAGGGCGAGGCACATCCATTCTTTACTGTGCACATGACACACTTACTGGGTCCGGGGACGGGACCCAGGGCGGTGACCGGACCCAGGGCGGTGACACATAAAGGCTGTCTGTGTAGCGCACCGACGGGCTCAGCACCTGTGGCCCGGGCTGTCTCTGTCACTTAACTCCGTCACCCAGGCTGCCAACACGTATTTACTTAATTGCCTGCAAGGCGCCTGGCCTCAGCTCCTGCCTGTCTTGGAGAAGCCGGCCCGGGGGACGCCATCTAGCGCATGGACCGGACACCGGTCACTGTCAGGAAGTCCGTCCGTCCAGCCGACCTGTCTGCCCTGCTGCATTTTCAGTCTCCTCCTGGAGTCTCAGTGGACAGGAGAGATGTGTGCCCTTCCTGGGCCTTCGGACTAGGCTGGTGGGGGCTGTGCTCTCCGTCCCAAGGTCGTTCGGATGAACTTGGGCAATGTTAGTGAGCTGGGGGTGTGTGTGCATTGCGGGGAGCCCGTGATCTAAAGCAGCTGTGAGCCGAGGGCCCGGGTCTCCTTGGAAGATGGCAGAGCTGGAGCTGGGGAGCCCTCGGCCCTCACTCCCCATTCTGCTTCTCCACGCAGGGGCTCCCCACAATCTAACCCATGTCTCGTTCCTCAGCCCCTGCACCTCACTCCACACATCCTCTGCCCCTGCCCGCCAGCCCTGCTCCTCCAGACACTGAGCCAAGCGGACTAGAGGCCATTACACAGCCTCGAGCGCACCTCCCCTCACCTGCCAAGGGACGGTGACGGGCCGGGCACCACTAAGGGGCCTGGGGGAGCCCAGGGCCCTGCACCATGCGGCGAGCTCCTTCCTGCTCCCCTCCAGCCCCGCACCCCGGTGCCACAGTCTTTAGCCTTTTGGTGTTTGGGAACTTTAAAGTGAGTTGCAGGAGGTCAGCAGGTGGGGGCAGAGCCTGGGGGGCGGGGAAGGGGCAGAAAGGCCAGCCGCCACCAAGGCTGTGAGAGCCGGAGTCTGCCTGGGGCCCCCGTCCCAGGGAGGGGGTCGCAATGAATGACTGGCACAACTAGTGAGAGGTCCCACGTGGAAACAAGAAAGGGCTGTGTCGCCTTTGGGCCTGGGGACACAGGCCGTCCCCAACGCTGGTGTTCCCGGTTCTCCACGGGGCCGGGCCACGGGGCGTCGCTCCCACATTTATTTGTCTAAGGGTCCCCATCTGCTCTGAGCGCCTCTTGGACTGCTGCTTCGTGGGACCCATGCCAGGAAATACTGTCCCGGGGGAACCATGGTCCCTCTTGCTCCCCAGACGATGGGACGGCAGTGGGCCCGGTGGTTAGGGCTGTGAACTGTCGGGGCCGGACTCCCCGGCGGGGCATCCGAGCCGGGTAAACTGGGGGGTGTGGGAGGGTGGGGGGGACTGGGGCCAGTGGCTCCCCAACTCCCCGCCCCAGTTTCCTCTTCTGTAAGTGGGGGACAGGATCACTCCGCTGCCACAGGCTCGTGGAGAGGGTTCTTCGAGGCCTGACTTTGCATAAAACGCCCAGAGCGGTAGCTGGCAGAGACGACGCCCTTGGCACGTTAGTGGTATTGCCGCGTGCCGGGTCACCTGCAGTCGTGGGGGCGTCTGAGAGCCCAGCGGCCCCTCCCTCGGCTCCGGTCATCCTCAGAAGCAACCCCTCGCCCTCCCACTCAGTGTGGTAGAACAACCTACATCTGAATCGCAGGCCCACCCCGGGAGCTGTGTGGCCGAGGGTGACTTCCTAACCTCTCCGAGACTTCGTTTTTTGTTTTTCAGCTATAAAGTGGGATAATAACGTGTCCTTTGCGGGATTACTGGGAGGATTACAAGGAAGAAAAAAAAATGCAAAATGCTTGGCACAGGACAATGCTCAAGAAACAGTGTTTCCTAGCTCCTCCTCTCCACGTGGGGCATTTGTTTGCTTCGCTGAGGTGGATTATCAGGCACCCTTCCAGGTGCAAGGTTTATGAGAGGGGAGGGAGTCGTAGGAAGTTCGGTGCTCGTCCCTCTGATGGGGCCCGTGGGGGACCCAGGAGACACTCCTCCCCCGCTGCCCTCTGGGGGCCTCACCATCCAGCGGAGCCACAGGCTGGTCTCACTGGCCGTGCGCAGGGTCACGTTGGCCGGGGCCATGTCAGGGGGCGCCTGGAGGGTCTGGATCTTTCTAGAAGGCTGGCTGGCCGGACTGGTGCCCACAATATTCACCTGGCGCATGCGGAAGCTGGTGGGGGGAGGGGTATGTAGGGCGGTGAGGGCACAGCCCCAGGGCTGAAGTCCCCCCAGATCCCCCACCCCCGGTGTGGGAAGCCCTTCCCCCTCCTGCCCCGTTACCTGTAGTAGGTGAAGGGGTTGAGGTCGGGCACCTCCATGGAGCGGGCATCCGGCTCGTTGGCGAGCTGGTGAATCAGCAGCCACTCCTCTCCCTCCCCGACCACGCCCACCTGGAGAAGGGAGCCGGGCTTAGACCTGTCCCACCTGCAGCCTGAAACGGGGGGCTGTGAGCCCCAGCTTCTAAGAGCTACAAGCCCTGCCCAGGGAAGGCCTTGATTCGGACCTTAGGACTCGCCCGGCAGGCACCAGGCGGGGCTGCCACCTTTCCAGGCCCTTAAACGTGTCGGCACGTGTGACCCTGAGCCCGCCTGCCTCGGAATCTGTGTCCTAAACCTACTCCTCTGCCCCGCCCCAGACCTAGCACATCAGCTCATTCTCCTGCACACCCCACTATGCTTCTAGAATTTACCCCAGCTAAATCGGAGTCAGAAATTGTGGGGGCTGGACCAGGCACTGGAACTTTTGAAGGTTCCCCTGGTGCAGCCAAGACTGAGAATCGCGGGTTTAAAGGGTCGTAGGCCTATCATCGAGAAATCAACCAACGACAAGAGCTGGCGAGGATGTGGAGAGAAGGGAACCCTCGTGCACTGTTGGAGGGATTATGCATTGGTGCCGCCAATGGAAAACAGTAGGGAGGTTCCTCAGAAAGTTAAAACGAGAGCTACCACACCACCCAGCAGCTCCACCTCTGGGTATTTACGGGAAGAAATCCAAAACACTCATTAGAAAAGATATATGCACCCCACGTCCATCGCAGCATCACTAGTGACAGCCAGTGCCTGTAATCGACCTGGGTGTCCATCCATAGGGGAGTGGATAAAGAAGATGCGGTTATATATACACAATGGACTATTACTCAGCCATTAAAAAGAATGAAATCTTGCTATTTGCGACAGCATGGATGGACCTGGAGACTACTATGCTAAGGGCAATAACTCAGAGAAAGACAAGTATCAAATGATTCACTTATATGTGGAATCTGAAAAAATAAATGAATAAAACAAAACAAAACAAAACAGAAATAGACTCATAGATCTACAGAACAAGCTAATGGTTGGCAAAGGGAGAGGGGTGGAGAAATGGAAATTAATAATAATAATAATAGCAATAATAATAATAGTAAAAGAAAAATAAAGAGCTGCAGGAGGCAGCTGGTTATTTTTTTAGCCCAGCCACATCACCACCCTGACCTGAGGGTGTTGGTGTGCGTGTGCGCACGTGTGTGTGTGTGTGTGTGTGTGTGTACAGGTGTACAGGTAGGATAGAGGTGGAGTATTGAAAGCACAGCCTTTTTTGGTGTGTCTGGCCATCAGGTAGCTGCATGTGAAAATTCACCAAGACGTACATACACACCTGACTTTGCACCCAGGAGCCTGGGCACGCCCACGGCCGGAAGCAGGCTGCCAGGCTCCAGGGCTGCCTGCGACAGGCCTTACCTGGGCCTCCACCAGCCAGCGGGAGATGGAGGTCTTCCCATCGTAGCCTGGCCTGAACTGCAAGGTCACGGAGCGGGGGCCGATGTTGGAGATGCCCAGGTTCGTGGGGGCCCCTGGGAGTTCTGCAGAAGGAAGACAGGACAGGGAGAGAGGTGGCCCACATGGGACGGACCTCTCTGGGCGCAGAGGGCGCTGTGCTGCACTTTCCCCAGAAACCTCAGGGGGGCAGCATGGCGAGGCCTCACCCCGCCGACACAGGCCTCTTCCTGTACCCCTGGCTCACCGCATTCACAGCAGGGGCCAAAGACAGGGGTAGGGGCTGAGAGGTCCTCCAGGGCCAAAGGGAGGCTCCCTGGCCAGAGACCAGGGGCTGGACACACCAGGGCTTCCTCTCCTGGGGTCCGGATGTGTGTGGGGTGCTCACGAGGGGGCTGGAGGGTGCATAAAACAAGCCGGGCTCAGAAAGAAACCACAAGGACAGTCCCTCTCTCGGTCCACTCAAACCCCACTGGAGTCCCCCCCAAACCCAAAAACGGTTCGGGGAGACAAGAAGGAAGGATGGGGGCAGGAGGCAGCATCTGTTTTCTGACTAAGAACCTTGGGGTTCAGGATGAAAAGAAAGAGCACAGATTACGGGGTCAAACTGTCCGAATTGGGATCTAACGCCATTGTGTCCACACTGTGTGTCTCTGGGCAAGTTGCCTAACCTTTCTGTGCCTCGATGTCCTCCGTGGTAAACGGACACAGTACTACCACCTACCCCAGGAATTAAATGAGCTGATGTACATGAGGCACTTGGCCCTGAACTTGGTCAGCAGCACATGACTCTTTGTGGCACGGTTATTTTCTCTTGGGGTCAGCCAAAGCTTGTGTACCTCAGCCATCTCAGTGGACAGGTCAAGGATTCTGGCCAGGTCACACAGGCCTGGCCTCACTGATCCAGACAGGCCACGAGGTGATCTAATCCCTCTCCCCATAGGTACAGATGGGGAAACTGAGGCACAGGGGGGCTGTGACCTGCTCAAGGTCGCGGAGTTTGGCAGACGTGATTGTTGAGAGCAGGTCTCGGCTTGCTCTTCGAGCCTGGTCTGAGATTGGTCCCAGCCCGCTCTTTCCCCTCCCCAGCCAGCTCGTCCCCTGGTTGGAATCCTATCTAGACTTTCTGGGTGACAGTGAGGATTCTTCCCCTGATCACAGGTGCCATTGCCTGGTGTGGAATCCGGCCTGGAAGGAAGAGGGCAGCGGGGGGAACGAGACCAGGGCGGGGTCCTCTGGGGGCCCATGGTTTTCTACAGGCCATGGAGGAAGAAAGAGGAGCCCACAGAGTCTGCAAACTGGACCTGGACTCGTGAGATGCAGCCTGCTCTGGGGGACACCCAAGGAGGCCGAGGGGGGGAGTGCTCTGTGGGAAGAAAGTCAACATTCCTGAAAGAGCGGAGACCTCCTGAGTTGGATGCCGAGCAGAACAAGAAGCCAGGGCCCTCCCCGCTGCCCCAACCCGCTGAGGGGGCACCTACCTGGAGGTACCCCGGAGGAGATGGTCGAGGCGGACACCTGGCCCTGGCCCTTGGCGGTCATGGCGGCCACCTCGATGGTGTAGGTGGTGAGCGCGGTGAGGCCCGTGACGCGGTACTCCAGGGTGGCGTTGGGCAGGTAGTGTGTCACGCGGGTGTTGGTTCGGTTGTACTCCTCCCAGGAGATCCGGTACCCTGGGGAGACCCCACGCGCGGCACGAGCTTGGCTGTGGCCATGAGCCGGCCGCGCCCTCTGCCCTGCCTCTCACTCATTCTCCACGAGTCTGGCAGTCAACACACGTCGGGAGCTTTGGGGCCGAGGGGGGCGGACGCATGGCGCCTGGGGCCCCAGGTGCGCGCTTGGCGCGATGCCCCTGTCGGGTGGGCGTTGCGTGAAAGAGAGCGAGTCACCGTGGCTGCCACTTGACGCCTGTGGCTGAGGAACTGGGGTGTGCTCCGGAGTGGACGGGCTGGGGGCCTCCTCTGGGGACTTTCTGAGCGTGGCTGCCAGGAGGTTTCGGGTGGACGCGAGGTGGAAGGCAGGGGCGTGGGCTAGATGACCTTTCCCTGGCCCTGGTTCAGTGACTCGGAGGCACCTACCTGTGAGGATGCCGTTCTTCTCCCCCGGCTCCTGCCAGCTGACCTTCAGCGAGGTGTCCAGGATTTCAGTGAAGCTCAGGTGTCCCACAGGCCCAGGCACTGTACCCCAAAAGGGCCCCCCACCCCACCCAACATCGCTTAGAGCCAGAAAGAGACCACTGTCTGCAAGGCAGCGCACACTATGCCCACGGCGCCCCGGGATGGTGGGCGACAAGACCAGGACCGCCCTGTGCCTGGAGCGCCCAGCCTGGCTTTCGGGTGGGGGGGAAATGGGGGGGCAGGCTGCAGGGGCTGCGTGCTGCCTACCATCTTCGTGGGTGCGCACCAGCTGGGGGGTGCTGCGAGGCCCGTCCCCGGGAGTGGTGAAGCAGAGCACGGAGGTGAAGTACTCGGTGAACTTCTTCAGGCCAGACACAAAGCCCACGTGGATGCTGTCTTGAAAATTGGGCCGAGCCGTCACCATGGTAACCTCCTCTTCCTGCTCCGGCTCCCAGGCGATCAGCTGGGGGGGAGAGGCCAGCCATTCAGACAGGGCAGGGAGAACATTCCCAGGGAGGCCGAGGGCTCCCCCATGGGCTGGGCCAGCTACAGGGCACCGTGCCGGGTGCTCTCCATGAGTCATCTCTCCCTTGATCCCCACGGCGACCCCGCAAGGGAGGTATTTTACTGAGATCAGCGACGTAATTTGCAGCTCTGGTGCAAAATGACAGCGGAAGGCCTCCCTGTGCAAACATCAGTGAGAGTTTCAAGGAGGCGGGAGTGGAGCATTTAACAGAGCGTGGCGTCCTTTCGAGTGTGCAGTGAGTGACTGCACAGGTCGAGGAAACTGAGGCTCAGAGAGGCTAAGTGACTCGTGCGACATCACACAGCTAGGAGGAGGCTGGGGGTCTCTGATTTGCCTGGCCTCCTACGCCTTTCTCCCTCTGGGCTGGGGCAGTTTCTCCTACGGAGCTGGAAGTTTGGTTTGGGGATGACTCTGGTTCTTCTAAACTCGCTCCAGGTTGGGATTCCAATCTTAAACATCACCCGGAAGTGGAGCGCTGGCAAGAAGACCTGTCTGGAAAGTCGGCGTGGCCGTTCGTCTAATCCCCGCTCCACACGCACTGCCCATAAGCTCCCCGCCTCCTCGCCCCTCCAGCCCTGGCCTCTGCTCCTGTTTTCCGGGTCCTTCATCTGTCTCCAACAATGACAGCTGGGCTCAGAGATTTCCTCATTTATTCGAAATTGATTAAATAGCAATTAATGGTGAAAAGCACCACTCGATGAGTTTTAATGAGCGCGGGTATTTATAAATATAAAACAATACCACGCTGATGTCTCCTGATTAACTCACGCCTATAACAATGCTTAATTTTCTCCTTCCATAACCACGGGTTTATAAAGGATGTTTTGAAATTTAATTGGTATTGTGAGAAGATAGCCTATAGCAAGTTAATTAGACACTAATTAGACCCTAAAAATACTAATCAGAAATACTAAGTGGCATTTAATAAGTATGTTAAATATCCTTATTTCGGTTATCTTGTTTCATAGCAATTAAATTGCCGAACTTCTTTGGAGTAGATTAAGAAACAAGTTTCATGTTTTAATTTAATTTAATTAATGTAAATTTGAATTAATTACACCGTTAGAATTAATTGTGCGGTGTGTTCCCCCACAAATGCGGAATCTTGGTAAATATTATTTTACCGGGTTTAGGCCAATTACACTTACTACCATTTAAAAAAATAAAGGACAAAGCATGTCTTTCCTGGTGCCTAAGAACCATATCATGGGGCATTTTCTTTAGAAGAAGGCCCAGAAGAAGTGCACAGGGTACCGGAGTGTGGTTTGGGCAGTGACAGTGACTTAATTATCCTACAGGTCCAGGCCTGACGCCCAAGATGGCGGCAGGGCTGTGGGTGTGTTAGACTATCCACTCTGGGATTGAAGCCACTTGTCCCTCTCCAGCTGCATGAGAAGAGGAGGCGGCTTAGGGTTAAGAGGCCTCCCCGTCAGGGCCAGGACACCAGAACTGCTTTCTGCACCTTCCGTGGCCTGAAGGGGCAGCTGTGGGATAGGATCTCGGGGCTTCAGCGAGCGCACAACGGGCTACCGTCTGATGAGGTCTCAGCGTGTGCCTGGCACTGGGTTAAGTCCATCACTGACCAGTCCCATTTCATCACCAGAGTGAGGACCAGTCAGAGGCCATTGTCCTGCGACACTACAAAGAAGTAACTGAGGTCCGGGACGGCTGGGTAACCTGCACGAGGCTCCACCACCGGCTTCAGATTTGTGGACCCGAGAATCCAGTGAAGACCACCGCCTCCTGCGGTACTCATGGCGGCTAGCTGAGTGCGAGGGCTTCTCTTGACCATCTCTGTGCCTGCTCATTACTTGGGGTCAGTGTTGATCTCTATGAGGTCTTTTGATCTGGGATTCTAAGCAGGCCGGGGTGTGTGAGTGTGTGCTGGGGGAGGGGCATCAAACCTAGACTCCCCTTCAGAGAACAGAGGCCCACAGAGGTAACCCTATATGAAGGGTGATACTGCAAGTGGGGTGTGTGTGTGGGGGGGGGGAAGGCGGGGGCAGAATGTGCAGGCGAGGTGGAGAGGGAGGATGAGAGAGCCCAGCTCTGTCCCTTACGATGTGACCTCGGGAATGCCACTCAACTTCTCTGAACTTCAGGCTCTTACAGGAGACAGTAATAACCATCTGGGGTAAGCAGTAGTCCATGATGGCGTTGAGAGTATAGGATGGTATATACGGCCTGATAGCTATTGGCATTAAAAAAAAAAGTAAGGGAAATTCTCTCTTTCCCTCTCTACCTCTCTATCTCTCTGCGTTCGCATAAATTCACATAAAATATTCTGGAAGGTCATGTAAGCAATGACCTGGTTGGATGAAATAGAACTAGGTAGATGAGGGACTGGGGTGGGGTGGAGAATCGCTGCTATAGACTCATCTCTTTACATGTGTTGGTTCGAATCACGTCAATTTGTTTCTTGTTAAAAAAAAAATCAAAGTAAGAAAAAAGAATCATGGGGAGAATTTGGCAATAGTAGCAACATTATATATGCATTTACTCTTCGACCCAACAATCTTATTTCTAAGACTCTATTCTAAAGTTATATATGAAAACATGAAAAGATATATGCACCAAGCTATTCACTGCAGGAATGTTTGCGACAGTAAAAGACTGGAAACAAACAAACAAAAATGTCCTCACTGAGGGACAGGTGGACTAAATGATAGGAAGGTCCCATAATGCAGCACGATCCAGCTGTACACTCCTGTGGCGTGATCTCCAGGATACAATGTAAATAAAAAGGCAAGATGGAGAAGGTGCGTAGAGTATGCTGTCATTCATCCTAGAAAGGAGGGACAGACCTTGGAACATGTGTACCAGCTTAAAGCGAAGAAGTGTGAGGAAAAACCAAAACAAAGGAAAAGAAACCAAACCGATGAGGGAGGGAGAGCAACGAGAATCCAGGCTGATTTTCTCTGAATTTACTTTGCTGAGTAGATTTAGCTTCGGAGCCATGTAAATATGCTACACGATTACAGAAGAAAATTAAATTAAAAGATCAATCCTTAAAAAAATCGAAACCAAAATGAAACGAACGAACCTAACGGTGTATTGAGTTGCAGCAAAATTACATAGTGAGAAACTGTTTTGAAAGACTTCGCAGCCCAGTGATGTCAAGTGCCTCCCAGCTGGGATAGACTGTGAGAACACAAAGAGCTGCCAGCGATCTGGAACTGTTTCCAGGAATCAAAGGGCTGATGTTACTCTTCTGAAGTTGTCGTGGGTGTTTGTGGGATAGAAAAGGTGAGTAATTATGTTGGTGCCGTGGGAGCTGGATTTTCGGGCTGGAGAAGAGAGATACAGACAAAAGACCAATGAGATTATTAAAAAGCTTGCAGTCTTGAAATTGAATTGAAAGTATCGGTATGCGTTTTATCTTAAAAAAAAAAAAAAAACACCACAAAAAACCCCACAGAGTATTTCCTAGCTGCCCATTAACAGGGCCTAGAAACAGCGACCAGCGCTAGACTAACGAGCACCCCTGGTGCCCAGACTGTGGTTTCTAACTATCACTTCCTGCCAGAGGAGGAAAAGACTCCTTGAAGATAGGGCTGACCCCAGGCTGACCCCGGGCATGGTGCAGAAAGTAGAGCTAGTTTGGAATGCTGGAATGTCTTGTCGCCCTGGATAGGAAGGAAGCTAAGGAAGACTCAACTGGCACCATGTCAAAGGGATTCACGAGTCAACTGGAAGAGGCCCGTGATGGGTTAACTGGGCATCAATCAGAATAAGCATGGTAGTGGACTGAAACTCATCGGAAGTGTTAAACAAACAAACAAACAAAATCCTTAAGGAGGGAATACTACCCCAAACGACATAAAACAAAACAAAAAAGATGCCTCTTCCACCCCAGTCTAAACTCATCTGTCATCATCCTTCTGACGCTAAGGGGCCTGACCTTTCCATTATTCTGAAAATTGGCAAGTAATGGAAAAGAACTGAGCACTTATCACACCTTTTCCTTGATGAACTGTACCTTTGGGCAACCCAAAAGTTGGTAAGGAGAGAATTCTTTTTGGGCGGGAAGTAATTCAGCTAATAAATCAAGACAAAATTATAACATTTGACCGTCCCAATTTTGCAACCCCGATTGAAATAACAGATCACGCGAGCGCGGCCGGTGGTCACCGCATCCCCAGAGAAGACAGGCGCGCTGTATGCGTTCTCATGAAAACACACGCCACCGTCTGGGGAGCGATATTTTGAAAAAAAAAGAATCATCCAGCCCGAATCTGATCAAGCCTCTGGTTCTAAGTTCCAATTTACTGCAAATACAGTTTTCAGAGGCGTGTGTTAAATGACTCTGCAGGGACGCAATCAGCAAAATCCAGACCTCGTGGAAAATTCTATAGTGCAAATGACTAGGAGTCTTTACTCAGTAAATTACTAGGAAAAGAAAGAAAGAGAAGAGAGAGAGAGAGAATCTATAGATGAACTGGGACCTAAAAAAAAAAAAAAAACCCCAACCAACTGCGACTGTGTGAACCTCATATGAAGCCTGAAGCAAACAGACCAACTGGTCAAAGAGATAATGGCGGTCGGGGAAATTCAAACACCAAATGGCCAGCCGATGATATTGAAGGGGCTGTTGATACTTTCAGGCACAGTAATGATGATGTCTTAGAGGCTTCATGATATTTCTTCACAGAAATATTTATGGATGAAATGATATAAAACTGGGAATCGCTTCGAAATAGTTCTCAGGAGAAGAGATGGGGGTGTCTGTGAGTTAGTAACTGTCGAAGGCACAAAGGTGTGCATGGGTGTTCATTACAGGCCTCTCTCTAATTTTATAAATGTTTGTGAAATTTTTCATACTTAAAAGGAGAGAAAAAAAAAAAAACACTCGTTCTCACTGGAGGCATGCAAGGGACAAATGCTGCTTTTTTCCTCCCTGAGATAATGAAGGCCAAAGAAGCAAGAAACAGAATCGCCTCTTGTATCCACTCGTACTCAGACGAAATCAAGTCGTAGCTATTATTTTACAATGAACGCAGAGGACACGTTTCCTTTTTCGTGCAAGAGAAGGCACAGGCTCTAGAGTTCAGACCTGAGCTTTGAGTAAAACACTTGCCTCTCGTGCCTCAGGTGCCTCTTCTGTAAAATGGGGGTGGCGATGATGCTCCTTGGGGCTTCTGTGCAGCCTCGTGGGAGAGGAGGGTGAGCCCTAGCAGCCCACTGGGCACACAGAGCGTGCCCGGAAGTGTCAGCTCTTCTGACTGTGCTCCAAATCCCTGGGACATCCATCCCTGCTGACTTTCATCAACGAGGTGCGGGGTACCGACCAGGCCTCGTCTGCAGCTTCCTCTCCTCTGGGTCCTAACGGGTGGTTGCCCCACTTGTCCCGGCCACTTTGCTGGCCTTCTTGGTCCTCCAGGAGCCATTTGCCTTAGAATCTTGCAGCCCGGCCCTTCCGTACATGGAAGGAAACTTAGCATTGGCCGTGAGAAGCTAAGTGCTCTTTGCTCCGCTCCTCTGCTGCTCAGCACGATGCAGGCTCCCTGCGTCCCTCCCCTGCCTCCCCCCAGAGTTCCAATTAGCAGGCTTTGCCAGCCAGCCAGCCAGCCAGCGCTGCCTGCATTCAGCCACAGGACAGCCTGCTCTACCCCGGGGCCCCGCCTGCCAGGAGCAAGAGGACTGTGGCTGCGGCACGTCGGGCTCTGGCCCACCTCGTCATGATTTAATCTCAGTCCCTTCCTGTCCAGCCACTGCCAACTTGTAGTAACAATGGCCAAGGCTCCTGGTCCCGAGAATAACCTTCGTGGTCGCGCAGATGCAGACACGGCCCAGAGGGGGTGCGGGAGCCTTCCGAAAGCGGCGGCGGTCACCTCGAGGTCACTAGATTCCTGGGCTCCAAGCCTATGGTTCTGTCCCCTTTGTGGCTGGCTTCCTGGTGGCACGTCCCTCAAATGCTCTGCCCAACCCGTCCTGCGTCTGGAGGGAGCCGGCCGCCTCGCCGCCCTGCCCCGAGACGCTGAGGCATGGCCAAAAAACGTGGCACGGACCACGCATCGCGTGACCCGCCTCTCTCCAGCTTACAGGGACGTCGGCGTGGTGCTCCCTGTGGGGTGAGGGGAGAGGCCAGGAGTGGGATCCCGGGTCTGAGTTCCGGGAGGGGAGGGGACAGCTGGGAAGCTCCGGCTTTTCACGCAGGCGCAATTCTAGCAAATTTGCTACCGCCACCATCGTCTCTGCTGTCACTCCTCCTGCTGTTACTGTTTGTCATGAGCCGAACTGTTTCTCCCCAAATGCGTATGCTGAAGTCTGAACGCCCAGGACCTCAGAATGCGACTGGGTTCGGAGATGGGTCTTTCGAGAAGCGATTACATCAAAACAAGGTCGTTAGGCTGAGCGCTGATCCAGGCTGACTCATGTCCTTCTGAGAAGAGGGGAGCCGGACTCAGACGCACACAGAGGGACGAGCAGGGGAAGGCGCGGAGAGAGGGGGGCCTTCTGCAGGAAGGCCCCGAGAGAGGCCTCGGCGGAAACCAAGCCTGCCGACACCCTGACCCTGCCCTTCTGGCCTCCGGCACCGTGTGAAAACTGATTTCTGCTGTGTAAGCCCCGCAGTGTGTGGGGCTTCGTTACAGCCACCCGAGCAAACATTTCTTTTACTAATATTCCTAACATCATTTCCTGGGCACTTACTGTGTGTCTGTCGCTGTGCTCACCGAATTACAAACGTCCCCTCATTTGGCCCTCACTCCACCCGAAGGAACAGGTGGGTACCGGTCTCGTCCTCGCTGGCAAATGAGGACGTGGAATGGATTTGGGCTCCGCAGCAGCCAGAAGAGTGAGCAGAGTTGGGCTCAGCTCGTCCAGAGCGGGGACTTCGCCCCGAGTCCCGCGCCCTTCGCGACCCCGTGGGGGGTGATGCGGGGTCAAGCCCAAGGACACAGGCACCAGCAGCATACCCGTCGGAGCCACGGCCGGCCAGTGAGAAGCGGGTTCTGTATCCACCCTCCCCGTGGCCCGTACCTGGCCTCGGAGAGCCAGAGTGCCCTTTGCCTCGATCAGGTTTCCTCTTGGACCAATCACTGGCTTGGACCAATGATTTCAGAAACAGAGTGGGGGGCTCTCTTCTGCCCCCTCTCTCGCCTTGCGCCCCCTCCCCAGCCTGGGGCCTCCCCCGGAGAATCTCCCGGCTTCTTCTTGGGCTGAGGACAGGCCTCACCTACCTTGTAGCCCTGGTTGATGCCGTTGATGAACTGGGGGCTGGGGGCGGTCCAGGTGAAGCGGATGGCGGTGGAGTTGGTGGCTTCCGCGTGCACATTGCCCGGAGGGATGGTGGGGACTGCGGGGGGAGCAGACGGGGTGGGGGCAGGGGGGGGAGGGGCGCAGTCAGCGGAGACGAGGCAGGGAGGGGTCTGCTGCCTGCTTCGCTCCCTGCCCGGCCGCCCCCCACACCCCGTCTTCCCTTGCTGTGTGGATGTAAGATGCCCTCTTCCGCTAGATTAGTTTGGGTTTTACAGGAGCTGGCTGACCCCTTTGGCAGGGTACTGATAAATGGGAGCGATAGATACGGAAATGCTCGGGCGGTCCGGGCTACGGTGCTAAATGTCGGCTGTTCCGTGATCCAGTTAGCGCGAAACTTCGCGGAGGGTACGCGTGTACCCTGGCGCCTCTGCCTTCACCGCGCGCCCCTCCTGACCGCGTCCTCTTCCCGGCAGCCCTCCCACCCCATGGGGTAGCTGGGCACAGTGTGCGACAGCCTGGGACTGGACGCGACACCCACCCCCCTGCAGGGTCCACTCGGTGACTTTGCTGCTGTAGACGCCCAGCCCGGCGCTGTTGTAGGCGGCCACCTCGATCTCGTAGTTGGTCCAGATGATGAGGTCCTCCAGCAACAGGTTGTTGACCTCGGCATCCGTGATGTTCTTGAACTGGTACCCAACGGGCAGCCCGGCCAGGCAGTACCTGAGGGGGGAACGCCGGGATGCAGCCATCGGAGCCAGCCTGCTCGGCCGCGTCTGGGACCCCGAGTGCGTCCCAGGCCCGCGCCGGCCAGCGCGGCAGCCGCGAGCCAGCACACGCCGCTCTCGGGCGCTTAAAATGCGGTTCATGCAACTGAGGAAGTCAGTCTGTAGTTTTATACTTAATTCATTTAAATTACATGAACTAAATGACCCGTGGCTACCTCGCTGGATGACACAGGCCCAGGGTGTACGTCTGGACTATTTTTTTTTTAATGAGGGAGGACGGCCGGGATGGCCGACTAGGGGCGCCGAGAATTTCTTGGGATGATCTCACTGGTCTCAGCTTCCAGGGGTCACTGACGGGAGAGCCGTCTTCAAAGGCTGGGCTCATTTTCTTTCCCCCTGTAGGAGTGGCTCTCTCTTTTGACAGCCACTCACTTAGGTAGAGAGAAAAACCCTGAGGCTACCCACTCGAAGCTTTTCTACCTCCCACTGGGGGAAAAAAAAAAAGGAACATATGGTAATAAAGACGTGGGCTCCACACAGGCGAATCTGGGAGGCTGGGGAGCTCACGGGAGAACATGAAGCATACGTATCTCAGTGTCTAATTATCGGGAAATTAGAGGCCCCCGGCTACTCCGATGCACTGCTGCACCCCAGAGCCGTGGTTCTGGAAGCCTCAGGTGCAAAACCAACACCTGTGGGGCTTGTTAAACTGCAGGGCCCACCCTGGAAGTTTCCTATTCAACAGGCCAGGGGAGGGGCTTGAGAATTTGCATTTCTATCAAGTTCTCAAAGCGATGCTGCTGCTGCTGGTGCAGGCACCAGACTTTGAGAACCACCGTCCTCGGGATCCACTAGGAACCCACCACAAAGCGGACTGACAACGGAGCAGCCAAATCAAGACGAACTTCTTACACGTTTTGGGAATTTTAATGCTTTGAGTGGGTCTACGTGCAGCAAAGAGACACGCGAGCTTGCCTGGCCAGAATTCAGAATATTAATGAGCGTTCTCCGTACCTTCCAATCACATGCTGATTTTCACTGACGAATACCAGATTTTGATAACACTTAATGTATCTCACTGTGAGGTTGTCAGTAAAATTCCCTCAGTCAAACAAACGTAAACATAAAAGTCTATATAACTGGGCTTCCTTTTACAGTAAGGAAGAAAGGATTTCCACTTTTCCGCCTGGCGCAGTAGTTGAGGGAAATCTGGCCCAAGATGAAGTATTTGTGGCTCCCAGGTGGTCGGCCCCGCAGATAACTTACCTGTCTCCCTGTGGCATCGACCGTGGACTTGCCTAACCCTGCCCTCTTTAGACTATACTGTATCTTGTCTCTCAACCATCCTCTTGGCTTCCGAGGCTCTCTGTCACAGCTGGAAGCTCTAGGTGTCTAACCTCGATCCTCCCTGCCATAGCGTGGGCACTTCCTGTAGCTTGGTCCTCATGGGACACAGGAGGACTGCGTGCATTCACTGTTTTCCAATCCGCACCCGACCTTCCGCCACCCCTTTCCCCTTGGGTCTGGGCTGCTCTCCTGTCCCAGGGGTGGACATCTCTACCTGATGACGTAGCCCTTGAGGAGGCCATTCTGGTGGCTCTCAGGAGGCGGCTGCCACTGGATCATGATGGACTGGTTGGTCCGGCCGCTGGCAATGACGTTCTGTGGAGGGGCCGTGGGGGGCTCCTCGGGGAGGGAGACCCTGGAGAGAAAAGCAGTGAGAGTGGGTGGGTCTTTCCGCTCAGACTCGAGGGCGGACGCCGGCGTCGAATGGGGGTGCGACTGCGCCCTGCCCGGCTCCGTCTCGCGACGACTGCGCAATCACTGTGTGCTTTTGGGCGAGTCACTTAATCTCCCTGAGCTTGTTTTTTTTTTATCTGTAAAAGAAGTATTATCATAAAGCTCCGCCGGCCCGCTTTATGAGACCAGTCGAGGCTCGAATGACACGACATACATGCAAGTCTTTTGAAAACAGCATAAAGCACCAGATGCGCGTATCTTCTGTGCAGCGGAGGGACATGGCCCTCGGTCCGCCCTCCGTCAAAGCAGCGGCAGTTGGGGCTGATGACATCCTACGTGAGCCTCCACGCCTTTTAGGAGCAGGAGCGTTACCTCCCCACTCTCGTTTGCCGGCTGGCGGCGAACGTTAACTAGGCGTCCTCTGCTCGCCAGCTGAGCCCCAGGCTGGGCAGGGCGGCCGGGAGGGGGCGACGTGCTGTGGGGGTGACAGCGCGCACATCCACCTGCTCCCCGAAGCCGGGTGCTACTGCGTTTCTTTCTCCGGCGTTGCCGGGGGACACCCTGTTCCGCCTCAGTGTATTTTTCATGTCACTGACATGCATCCATTAAAAACAAAAGTTAATTATTTTTGATGGATGTCTTTGCCTTTCTGTTTATTTTTGTGTTTTTGCTTTCTGACAGATAGCTTTGCAGAGCGCACCGCACACTCCCATAGCCTTGTAAAGCCTGCAGTAAGGGAGATTGAACCTTTTTCTCGTTGACTCAGGGCCATCGGCAGGAAGATTCACTAAGAAGACAAATCGGTGGGATACGGGGAAGCCTGGAGAAGCCGTAGCGTGGTTTTCTCTAAGAGCTGACACCTTCTGTCACTGGAGCCGTACCCACGTTGTTCCCGGCACCACGCTTAGGGGTCCACGCATGGCCTGGCACATCGTCAGGCGGTGCTCAATACACAATGAATGAATCAGTGCTCCCGTGACGCTCTCCAGGCTGGGCTGTTACCCACTACTTCTCGCTGCGGTTCGAATGTCGCGTCCCCTGTGGTCCCCCCCTGCCCCCCCAGCGAAAGCCAGAGAGCGCTCACTGGAACCGCGGCAAACCACAATGATTAATTTAGGCCAGAGGTCTGTGTACACATCTAAAAGTGTCTTTTAAAAAGCAAAACACATTCTTGGCTCCCTCGTCAAATATTACTAGTGGACTATACATATGAGGGTTTACTTCCGGGCTCCCGATTCTGTTCCATTGTTCTATGTGTCCATTTTTATGCCAGAACCATACCGTTTTGATTTCTATAGCTTTACAGGATAGTTTGAAATCAGGAAGGATGATACCTCTGATTTTGTTCTTCTTTTTCAGAATTGTTTTGGCCATACGAGATCTTTTTGTCTCCATACAAATTTCAGGATTGTTTTTTTTTCTATTTCTGTGAAAAATGTCATCAGAATTTTGAGAGAGATCGAATTGAATTTATAGGTGGCTTGGAGTAAAATGGACATTTTAACAATCTTCTTCTCAGTGGGGAATGAATCATCTCTTCAATAAATAGTGTTGGGAGAACTGGCTAGCTACATGCAGAAGAATGAAAGAAGACCCCCTCTTACACCACTCACGAAAATGAACTCGATATGGATGAACAACTTAAATATAGGACCGAAAACTGTAAAACTCCTAGAAGAAAACATAGGGAAAAAATTCCTTGACACTGGTCTTGGCAGCGATCTCCTGGCTAAGACACCACAAGAGCAAGCAATAGAAGCAAAAAAAAAAAAAAAATTGAACAAATGGGACTACATCGAACGGAAAAACTTCTGCACAACAAAAGAATCAACAAAATGAAAAGACAGCCCATGAGAGGAAAGAAAACATTTGCAAGTCACGTATCCAACAAGAAGTCAACATCCGAAATATAAAAGAACTCATACAACTCGACGGAAAAAGAAAAATGAGCCAATTCTAAAAATGAGTGGAAGAACTATACACGCATACACACACACACACACGCACACACACTGGAATATTATTCAGCCACGAACAAGGAAATCCCGTCATTTATGACAACACAGATGGATCTTGAGGGCACTATGCTAAGTAAATTAAGTCGGACAGAGAAAGACAAAAGACTGTACAACATCCCTTATGCGTGGAGTCTAAGAAAAGCCGAACGCAGAAAACCAGAGAGCGGACGGGGGTCGGGCCAGGGCTGGGGAGTGGCGTGAATGAGACGCTGGCCACAGATGGAGAAGTTCTGAGGACCCAACGTGCAGCACGGCGATTATAGCTAATGCTACTACATCCTACGCTGGACAGGTGCTCACGGGGCGGACCCTGCATCTTCTCACCACACACGCACAGAAGGCCGTTCTGCGCCGTGATGGAGGCGTCAGCTAACGCCGCACTGGCGGTCGTTTTGTGATAGTGTATGGGCGTGCCCAATCCACACGTCGCACACTTCAAACTTACATGAGGTCCTACGTCAACTATGTCTCAATAAATCTGGAAAAGATGAAAATAAACATAAAAAATAAAGAGCAAAGCGCACGGCTTTGGCGCACGCGGTTCGCCGCCGTCACCCTGACCTCTTGACGACTTCCTCCTCGTTACAGAGGCGGCCGCCTGTCCTCTGGGGCCGAGGTGGTCGGGACTCGCCTCCTACACAAGTGGGTGTTACCGTGTGATGCTGAAAATGATGACCTGATGCTTTTATTCCATTTCCATCGTTTTAAAAAGGCTTCGTTGGAAGCCTAATAGGGCTGGCGACACCTGAGGCCGTGGCCGCGGAGGCCCCCGCAGACGCCCTGCCCCACCGGAACTGCACGTTCACGTGACAGAGCCGGCGGCCGAGGCTCTGAACTCGCTGGGCTCGCGGTTCGAGGGATAACCAGATTCGGTCCGCGCTTATGCCGCGGCGGGCGCTGCTCCCAGGGCTTCGCACCCACGTTCTCATCTCATCCGTACTGTGTCCCCGTGAGGCCGGGGTGAATGTCGTCACCCCCGACTCCACAGATGCCCGGAGCCCGAAGGCCGGCAGGCTCAAACAGACCCGGCCAGCACCTGCCCGGCCGTGGGCCCCGGGTGCTACGTTGGCTCTGGCAGCTGGCAGCTCCTCCCTCGGTCGCTGCCGCTGAGCCCCGCCTGGAAGGGCTCGCCTCCCTCACCTGTCCGTGTCCTTGCTGAACTGCCCCTTCCCCACGTCGTTGACCGCACAGAGACGGAACTGGTAGGAGCGCGCGGGGACCAGGCCCTTGACCGTCACTGACGTGGCCTCGGGGTCCACACTGGCCAGGAGCACGGTCCAGGGCGCATCTGCAAGGACAGAGGAGGGAGGCGGAGGTGGGCATCTTGGGGGCCCCGTGTCTTACCCCCATTCCCAGCAGGGGTCCAGCCGCATGTGGGCTAGCAGAGGAGTGGGACCCCCACTTGGCCCAGTAGAGACCAATCGGTCATTTTCTAGGTCCCTTTAGCCTCTGAGTCCTGGGGGATCGTAGGGTGCTGGGGAGGAAGCAAGGGCTCATGGGAACAGAGATGAATCTGTTTTTTTTCCCATCTTTTTTCCCTCCCCTCAAATCGATGAGCTCCAGGCAACCTGTATTTAAAACACCATTTAAATGATGTCTGCTAATTCTGGAGTTCACAGCTTGGGGACTTGGAGGATAAAAGGAAAAAGAATTGCCACCATCTCGGAGGCTTCTGGTGTGGCAGGTCCTCTTGGGTCCTGCACCTCCAAAGTATGGTCTCCTTCAACTATGACAAAGACCCCAGGGGGCAGGTCCCATCATCTGACAGATGAGGAGGCTGAGGCTTCCCCGGGGGGGTCTGCCGAAGGCAGGGGACTCGGATGAGGGTAAACTAGAGTCCCACCCGGCCTGTGCCACCACCGGGGCTGCCCGGGGCGTGAGCCTCACTGTTCTCGGACATCTCCAGGATGTAGCGGATCAGCGGGCTGTTCCCATCGAAGGGCTTGGCCCACGTCAGGTTGATGGCCCGCTTCTCTGAGGTGCTGAGCGTTGCCACTGGGTGCTCAGGGGCGTGGGGGAGTTGCCTGGAGGAAAGAGACATGGTGGTCCAGAGTCAGGTGACAGACAGGCAGCCAGGACTCCGACTGAACTTCCGTGAGGCCTCGTGCTCAGCTGTCAAACTCGGCCTGCGGGCCATCTACCTGCAGATTCTTCTCTCTGGCACTGGAGCCCACCTGGCCAAAGCCGACCCAGACTCCCCCACCCTTGCAGGGACCTCAACTCAGCTTGGGGAAAGACCTGGGAGGATTCCGGGGTATGTCTGGGAGAAGGTGGGTGAGCCCAGGTCACGAGTGGCCTGGCGGCCTGCCAAAATGAGCCTTCTCATTGCTGTCTGAGCCTCTTTTTCCCGGGGCCTGGGCAGGTGGCCCTTACCTGACACGCAGGTGAGCACTGCGCGAGTCGTTGCCTCCAGCCGAGAGCACACGGCAGGTGTACGTGCCGATGTCCCCTGACCACGTCTGCGAGATGTACAGGGAGCCGTTTTTGTCCAGGCGGATGCGGGGGCTGCTCTCCATGCCCAAGGTGGCCCCGTCTTTCTCCCAGACGTACCTAAGAATAAAAAGAGCCAATCAGGAAAGAGAGGTGGGGAGGCATCGGAGAACCTGACCAGGGCCAGCCGGCAGTCCGTCATCCCTGCATGGAGGAGGATGCCTGTCCTGAACGGGAGAGCTAACACATTGATTCATTATCGGCCATTTACACTTTCGGTTCAGGTCTAGGTCAAAGCCTTGCTACTTTTGGCCAGAAGCCACTGCTCAGAGCCAGCACAAAAGAGGAGGCAAAAGGTTTTCTTCTAAAGAGGTTAAAAGATTACAGCTGAACAAGGAATGGACGTTTTCACGTGGACTACGTTTAGGAATTAGTTTTATGAGGAGAATCATTAGATCAATGCATCACTGTGACAAACCTACTTTAGTGACCGAAAAATCACTTTCCCTTCGGTCAGTCGGTACAAGGGGGACTTAAGGAATTACACACATGCCCACATCTGACAATAAGAAATACCTGCTGTGCAATTGTTCTCAAAGAAATACAACCATTACTGTCACTAACGCACGTGAGGTGCCCGCTCCAGGAAGGGGCCATGCTGTCACTCGCCGGGGAAGGCTGCCCAGAACCAGGGTGGGGAATGGGGTGGGGGCTGAGGTACTTCACCCAGAACCCCTCACTCGCTCAGGGTGGTGGCCCTCCCTGAGCCACAGGACCCTCGAACTCCGTGAGTTAAGAGGATGTAAGAATACTACGGAGAATGAGACCGCAGTATTTTTAACCTACGTTAAAAAAAAAAAAATCAGAAAAGTAGCCAGTACAGATAAGAAAGAAAAAAAAGAAAAGAAGAAGGAAAGAGAAACTGAAACATCTTCCCATAGTGGGTAACACTGATGAGCGTCGGAGCGAATGCCTTCCGGACCCTTCTCCCCTGCCCTTCTGGGCTGAGTGCCACAGTGCTACCCCGTTCTGGAGTCAGAGTGCCCTGTCCGGTGCTGTCCCTCAGCCACGTATCAGCTCTGTGATCCTGGGAACGCTTACTGAGCCTCGCTGTCCGTCTGTCCGTTGTCTGCCTTCTCCGCCCGACCTAATACCGTAAACTCCTGTCACTGCGACATTTCCACGCCATGGTTTTTGTCTGCTGCATGCGGCTTCAAATACGAGTGAATGCTCTTTCGTGGATCCCGTGAAGCTAGAGTCCAGTTTAGTTCCTTGTGTTCTGGTACTATAGTTAATGCCGTGATGGACATCCTTGCAGCAAAACATTTACATGCAATTTGAGTCATTTCCACAAGGATAAATTCACAGCGGCGTCATTGCCAAGTTAATTTTTAAGGCTTTTTTTTTTTTTTTTTACAAGCACGTATATATAAATCGCCGAAAGTAATCACCTGCAATGCATCTCTCTAGAAGGGAATCATCCTTGCCAGCATTGACGAGATGGGTAGAATTTTGCTTAAAAGCACATGTAGCTGCAGAAAGTAATTCCTGCTTAAAAAACAGCCTATGGCAAGCAGACATTCTCTGCCCCAGGATGTGGCGCCACGGGAAGCACATGTGACCACCTGTGACACGGGTTCGCAGCAAAACTGAACTCGACCTGTGACAAGGGTTCGTAGCCAAACTGATCTCGAATCTAATTAGCAGTTTACGCGAATCTCATTAGAAATACAAGGGACAGGAAAACGCGTGAACCGCACCATGAAAAGGCAGATAGCCAAATCCAGATGGGACAGTCTACAGCAGGGTCGGCAAGCTATGGCCTGCTGTCTGCTCATTTAAATAAAGTTTTATTGGAACACAGACGTGCCCCTCTGTTTCCACATTGTCTATGCATGCTTTTGCACTGCAGACGCAGAGTTGAGTAGTTGTGACGACGACTCTGCGGCCCTTGAAGCCTGAAATGTTTACTCTCGGGGCCTTTTCGAAAAATGTTTGCTGATGACCTCCATCCTGTAGAATTCGGCCGTTCCGACACATCAATGGCATGAAAACAAAACAAGAATAAAGACAGAAACAGAAAGGAGAGGAAGGAGTTCTGTGCAGAACAAAGGAGACCCGCCCACCCAACACGGCGTGTTGCTGACTTGTTTAGTCCCTGGGCTCAACCAACCAACCAACTGTAAACAAACGCCTTCGAGACAATCGGGGCGACTGGAATGTGGGCCGGTAGGAGGGGAAATCAAGGAATCGTTGTGGACTGTGTTAGGTGTGACACAGGACATGGTTGTTATGTTTAGTGAAAAGTCCTTTTCAGTAAGAAACGCCCGCTGACCTAGTTAAGTGTGAAATTACATGTTTGGGATTTGCTTTTAAAATACTGAACTTATCACATAAAACGCGTGTGGCAGACAGATGAAATAAGGTGGGCAAGGTGCCGATACTTCTCTGAGGCCAAGAGAAATGGGTACACGAGGGCCGATGATATGGTTCTTTCGATTTTGGGGGGTATGTTTGAAAATTTCCATAATAGAATGTTAAAAAAAAATTAGTCCATTTAACTTAGGGTAAGAATTTTCCAAAATAATCTGTAATTGTATAGCTTGGCTGGTAAACGGTTTTGATGAGTGGTTTTAGGCATCCTCTCGGCTCGAAGTAATGGTAACTAGTCCTCGGGAAATCAAAGGCGTGCAAACATATTTAGTTACGGGACATTCGTAATGGTAGTTCTTAGTTTTAGCAAAACTTTAGAAATAAGCCAAATACGCAGCATTTAGGGAACATAAATTATGTGGCATCCACGAAATGGATGGCTGAATAATCATGTAGTTGAATTTATGTAAAAATACTCGTTGATGAGAAAGAGATTCACGATTGGTTCATACGGGAAAAGGCAGATTTAAAAAAAGTGTGTTTCCAGCTTTCTAAAAATGGCGTCCAAACATGACCATCTCCAGTAATTCCCATCTGTAGGTCGCTAGGGTCCTGGAGGGCAGGCCTGCGGGTATATTGTAAGAGGTCCCGAATCCCTTCGTTCACTGAGAATTGTTTAGAGAACGAAGAACATGTCCACGTATTTTCCAAATATTAGTAGATAACGTTTTTATAAATAAATTGCCAATTTATTTGAAAGCGTTAATGAATTAACACGGTTTATTATTATTATAATAAAATTTTCCAATTAATAGATACTAAAATTATAGCTACTGTTTATGCATGGGTCTGAGACCCGCAGCACTGTTCTGTGGGGTGGGGGTGCATGGGTTCCCTTGGAAAACCTTTCGACAGGTGGCATATTAATTTTTTAAAAGCGGAAATCTAACAAATCTAGGGCAAGCACATTCTGGATTATCTGTCGACAAGGCTCTAACTACAGCCACGTGATTTCGAGGCTTCCGTGTGCATTAGTGGTGGCACCACAGGCCAGTGTTGAATACTGAATGAGGAGCTTCTCCAACTAGGCCCCAAGATGGATCCTTCCGAGAACAGGTGTGGGTCTAATAGCCTAGTACCCCTCCCTTACGTCAGCCTTGGCTTTCAGGGTCCCTGCGATGTGGCCGGACAGACTGCAGATCTGCACAGTGGCCACCAGATGGCGCCCCAGGATGCGGTTGCCGCTGGAGTGGAGGGGCCGTTTTTGCAAGTGGCGTCAGCGCCCGGCCCCTGCCGGCCTAATGCCGTTTGCTTCGCGGTGGTATTGCCCATAAAACAGAGGGGCAACACGGGGGAAGGATGTTTATCTCTAAGGAAGCATATTTTTCACTTAGCATCCCAAAGCTCAAGGCAGAAGTTTTGTCCTGCTCTTGGTTCCCAAAGACCTTCCGCGTGGGCGGGCCCCCAGGTGTCTTGCTCCGGAGCGTGGGAGGGGTCCTGGCTTTTCTGCCTTTCCTGGCAGCTGCTTTCCCAGGCTGCCTCGCCCAAGCCTCTCTAATGGGTCCATCCACAGTGGGACCTGGTTGCCTCCGGGCCAAGTAGCTTTCGAGGTCCTGGCTCTCGCGGTGCATGTTGGGGGTGGCCTCAGTCTGGGCACGTTCCCCTCTCATCTCTCTTTCTGAGGGCCACCTCAGACCCCTCTCCTGCCCCAACCCAATCGCTTCTCCCATGCCTGTTTACCGAGACGCCTGTGCCGTCTGCTCGGGGAGCAGCCGGCCTGGGAGCGCCCGCTGTGCCGAAGGCGTCTGTCTCCCCCCCTCCCAGCTCCCTCTTTCCTCCAATTTCCCGCATCCCTTCCCCCTTCCGTCTCCTCTCAGACGCCCCCCGATTCCGCACGAGCTAGCTCAATCCCCCCCGGTCATTGACGTGGAGCCCCCTACGCCTCGGCCCTGCACCGACTCTGAAAGCGGTCCCCCAAGGGCGTGCCTTGGCCCCACCGGCAACACCTACCTCCTTGGCGCAGACACTCGCCTCGCTACGAGGTACCCCTAAAAGCCGCTCCTCCCCTTTGCCTCCCTGGGGCCACAGCAGGGGGAGTACCTGACAGTCACCCGGGGGTCATGGGCCACGCCGCACACCATGGAGGCCTGGGTCCCCTTGATGACGCTCTGGTCCTGGGGGGGCTTGGTGATGCGGGTCCGGGCTGAAAGAAAGCAGGGAGACAGCGTGGTGAGAAGGGGCGTGGTTTCCACAGTAACAGGTGAGATGCAGGTGGGCGGGAGGGGCGTCTTCAGGTGCACCGGCCCACGTGGCTGAATTCTGTGGGCAGGTGAGGACAGACCAGCAGGGGAGCAGGTCGACCACCGTGAATGTCCCAGAATGTTGAAAAGAACGACGTACTTCCATTTTACCCGACTTTCTGGAAGCTACATTTGTAGTGGGGGGGGGACTCATTAATTTTGCTCCCACAAACCCACGTGAGGGATGAAGAAAACGAATGTCGGAGGATGCTCGGGGCCACGTTCCCAGCATGTCAGTGGTCCAGTCAGAGTAAAAATAGGATCGTCTGCTTCCCGGTCTAATGCATCACTCAGCCCAGACAGGTGGCCCACAGGTACGTCTGTCTTAGGTACAGGTCCCAAGTGGGGCAATCTGGGAGCTGGAAAGCGCTTGAGAAACCCCTTTAAAGCAAAAGTCGGCAAACTACAGTCTGGGGGTCGAGTCCGCCGGTGGCCTGTCTGGAAACCCAGCGGCGCCCACGGGATTCAGTACCATCTATGATGGCTTTCTCGGTGAAACTGAGGCGTCAGCTGAGGAGCCGTGAGCGAGACTGTCTGGCCCACAGAGCCTAAAATATTTACTACCTGGCTCTCCACAGAGAGTTTGCTGATTTCTGCCCCAAACGTAAATGGAGACAGCTGTCCGTCTCCTCCGCATTCTCCCGGCTCGGCCGAGCAGGTCACAAACCCTCGCTCACGTGGCATCATCCAAGAACGTCCCCGGTCCCTCTCCTCCGAATGGATTCGCCCCAGTCCCTCTCGTAAGGAGCGCCCTGGTCGGACACACGCGTGGACGCGGGGGTGCCGGCGGTGAGTGTGTGCTCAGCACACGCTCCGCACACTCACCCCACACGACCAGGTCGGCCGAGGCTTCGTCGGCCCCGCGAGAGTTGGTGGCCAAGCAGGTGTAGGTCCCGGCGTCGGAGATGTGCGTGGGGCTGACGAGGAGGCTGCCGGACTCCAGGAGTGTGAAGCGAGGCAGCTGGACGGAGCCGCTGGCCAGGATGCGCTCGGCTGCGGGCGGCACGGGGTGGCTCAGGCTGCGGCCCGCGGCCCCCGCCCCCCGCCCCCCGCAGCCCTCCCTGCACTCTGAGATTCTGCATGCCCAGACCACGCGCCCCACCCCTCTGGGCCGCCCTGGGGGTCTCAGGCAGGCTCCCGGCTTCAGAAATGCTGGGAGGGCCCGGCAGAGGGTGGCGGCAGAACCGGGGTACGGGCTGAGGTTTCTGACTCGGTGACAGGTGCAAGGGCTCAGGGTCACAGAATGGGTGGCCCGGAGCCCAGGTCCCCTGATGCCTTTCACCCGCCACGCTGTCTGCCCTTCGCTAGAGAAGGCCAGGGACTGTCTCCTGATGCAGCTGGCACCAGGGCGGTGGGCGGGGGGAGGGAGGTGGCGGGAGGGGCAGGCAGCTCTGACAAGGTGGTGACGGGCATCCTGCAGCAGGATGCTTCTGGAGAGTCACCTTCAGGGGAGCCGAGGAAAGCGGTGGGTGGGAGCAGCCAGGCATGGGGACAGGGCGGAAAGGGATGAGGTGGGGGCTGCAGCTCTGGCCAGGACAGACCCCTCCCCCCGCTCAGTGGGACCTAGGGACGCCTGGTGGCTGGAGAGAGGGCGACAGAGACAGAGACAGAGACAGAGACAGACCGCGGGCGAGGGCGGGGGATGTGCCGGTGTGTGAGCCAGCTGAGGATGCAGGTTTTTGTGACTGTACAGAGGGGGATCTCCACGCGGGAGCCCGCAAGCGCCTGTGTGCGCCTGTGTGCGCCTGTGTGCCGGCGTGCTGAACCCGTGAGCACGTCTAGGCACGTGCCCGAGTGCGCCGACGTTCCCGCCACAAATATTTACTGAGCGCCTACTGTGTGCCAGACTCTGTTCTGGGCCCTGGGGAGACAGCAGTGGGCAAAATTAAAACCCCTGTCTTGGTGGGGTCACGGGGGGCCCGGGGCACGGGGGAGTACGGTGGAAGAGGTTCATCGAGGGAGAGGCGCGGAGGTGTGCGTGTGCGTGTGCGTGTGCGTGTGCACAGGAACAGGGTGAAGGTGGGTGTGCCACACAGAGGGGCAGAGGAGGCGCCTGGTGGGCGGACTTAGGTCAACAGCTCGGGCTTCGCCGGCTCAGGCGTCCGGAGCCCTCCGAGCTGCCTGGGGAGGGGGGCCGGCCTCGTACCCTCACTCGCCACCGCCACGGTGTCTCTCGACCATCGTTCACTGGGCCTCGCCGGGCGCACCACAAGCCCTTCACGTGCGCCCGCCATGCCACCCTAAGGTGTGTGTGCTGCTGTCCCCAGTTCGCGGACGGGGACCCTAAGACTCAGAGTGCATAACGGACCCCCAGGACACAGGTCTCAGACGAGGCAGGGCCGTGCCGTGGGCCCAGCAGGGTGGCATCTGGCGTGCACTGTGGCGTGGCCATGCCCACTTGGGGAGCCGCGTGCGGGCGATCCACGCCGGCTGGCTCCAGTGCCGAGTGCCGCCCCAGGCTGCCACAGGCCCACGCCCCCCCCAAGCGGATCCGTCTCGTCTACCTTTTTGCCACGTGATGGCCGGCCGGGGAGCGCCCGACGTCTCGCAAGCCAGGACCACGGACATGCCGTCGATCACCGTGCTGTCCAGGGGCCCCCTGGTGATGTTGGGGGCGATGCCTGCAGGCGGAGACGAGCAAGGCCTCAGAGCCGCGGCCTCAGCGGAGCGCCCGAGGGCCAGGCGCTCGTCCTGGCGTGGGGCCCACAGGTGCTCCGATGGGGCCCTGGCCCTGGCGAGATGCACAGAGGACCCACGAAAGCTCCCCTAGCCACCGGCCCCGTGGAAGCCTCCAGGTGACACCAGCTCCCACCCTGCCTGGATTCTCAAGCCTCCCCACGGGGAAACCGAGGGTGCCTGAGCTCCGCCTCCCCCCCACACCGCCCCGTGATGAGGTAAATGGATTCTCCCCTCACTGAACATGAAATCGAGGCTCTGGTTCCTCAAAACAAAAAACAGCGTTGTGCAGCAGGAGAACGTTGCCCACTTTCCACAAGGCCGGGCCCCACAGCGCCCACCGCCCGGGTGGGCTGTGGCTCCCCCAGTGCCATGCGGCATTCCCGTTCCGGGTCCCCTCCCTAATCCCAGCCCTCGAGGAACCGACTGGCCGGATATGGGTGGGAGCAGGGCTTGGGCACACACTAGCTCCATGGCACTTATCAGAAGCTACAAGCAAGATGGCAGCCCTGCTAGCCCCAGCCACCTCTGCGGACAAACCCAGCTCCCCCTCTGCCCCACGGCCTCTGTGGGTCTGGGTGGCGAGCCCTGTGGGGCTCAAGGAGGCCCCTGACCATGTCTCCCGACGGAAGCTGGCACTTGGACAGAGCCCCCGTGTGGCTGCTCCTAGTGCCGTCTGAAGGCTAAGGCAGCTCCATCAAGCGGGCGGGGCAGTCGATAGAACCCTACAGAGTCCCCCAGTGGGGAAGGGACTTGCGAGTGGGGGAGCGGAGGCTCAAGTGCTGGCTCTTCTCTTTAGAGAAGTGAGCGAGTCTTCCCGGCTGGTACAGCGTGGCCTCAGCCCCGCACGGGAGGGAACCCAGAAACGTTGGAAATGCCTGAGCTGGGTCCAGAGCAGCTTCTCTGAAAGAGCCGGTGACTCTGTCCTTGGCTCCAAGACCCTGGAGAGGACGTGAAGGGGCCGGAGGCGGCCCCGGCTCCTGCGCGAGGGATCCCGTCTCCGTTCTCGGGAGGCCCCTGGCTTGGAGCAGAGCGGCTGTGCCCTGGGCGGGAGGGGCTCGGGGGCCGGACAGCAAGGGCCTGACTTACTGGTGACGGCCAGGTAGGTGGACGTCTGCACCTCGCCGGCGGCGTTGCGGGCAAAGCACTGGAACATGCCGGTGTCGTCGGGCACCAGCCCGCTGATCTGCAGACCCCCGTCGCTCCGCTGCCGGAAGCGGCTCAGCCTCGCCACCTCCACCAGGGCCGCGTCCTTGTACCAGGTGATGGAGGGCGGAGGCACACCTGGGGGAGAGGCGCCCTGTCAGCCGCTCCCGCCTCCCGCCTCCACCTCTGAAGGACAGGGCTCCGTGAGGGGGTCCCCGTGTGTCTTCGTCTCTAGAACCTACTCAGAGCGGCACTGTCGGCCTTGGGAGAGAGGGAGGTTGTTTCTCGAGTGGCTGTTCTCAAATCCTTACCTCGTAGATGTTTCAAGAACATCTAAAAAGGTCCCAGGATTAGCTCAGCGTGGGAATGCTGGGTCGGACAAACTATGCATATTTCTCTGCACCGTTTAGCAGAGACTCTTGTGTGCCCTGGAGACCTCTGGCTGGTGGCGAGTTTCCCTTAACGTACCAGACCACAGAGCCCCACGTCAAGGAGCATGCAGAGGGGGCGAGTGCTTCCTGGGGGCCCCTCAGAAGCCCCCTTGTACCCGGTCTGCACAGGGAGGTGAAAGAGGGGGCTCCCCTTGCCTCTCGGACTTGCTCAAGCCACCCCACCCGGTACACCCTTCCCACAGGCACCCCAACTCTCCCCTCTCCCCCTTGGGGTCTCCGCTCAAATGCGACTTCCCCCCAAAACTCCCCCGGACCCCGTTCAGCAGGGCACTCCGTGGCCCCGTGGCCCCTAAGCTTGTTTGTCCCCCCACCCCCACACTTTCCAACCCCAACGTCCTAGGGCCCTGTATTTCACCCGCTCCTCGAGGTACAGCCTTTCACAGTGTTTCGCACTGTGACGTCTGAGATCAGGACCTGTCTGACAATCGGCGGCACGTCACGATTTAATCGGCAGCCCTTTTCCTTAGCGGGGACATAAAATGACGGGGCGTCCAACCCCCCATGACGTTTTCTGTTGGGATGTTGAAATGGAATGAGGCATCTTTATCTGCTTATTGGTCTGCCTGCCCTGCTCCCGGGGACGTCAGTTTTACGGTAGCTGGGTATCTGGCTGGCTGGTTTCTCCTCTGTCTCCCTAGCCCCGAACAGCGTCGGCACGTGGCGAGCCCTCCGAAGAACGTTTGTCGAATGAATGAATGAACGCGTGAACGAGTCACTGCCTCCCCTTGTGCGGGCCCCTCCGCTGCCACTCTCCCTCCCGCCTGGGCTAGGTTCTGCCTCTTCGCTCAATATTAGATCACGTCCCACGAGGCGTCCCGGCCCTACCGCCCTGGTGCTCCAGAGTCCGCCCAGGCTTCCGGCTGTCAGGAGGGAGGGCGGGGGTGAGAAAGCGGGAATTCTTCATGAGCCCTGGCAGGGGCGGGTCAGTAGGAGGGGTGGGTGGAGGACACTGGGGGCGAAATGGCCCAGAAACCGGGCGGAGCTTTCGAGGTGCGGCTCGGGCGAGACGTGCCCGAGTTCTCTGGTTCTGACATTACGGTAATCCGACAGTGTCTACAACTCTCAAATTATGGGCAATTTGGGTCTGTCACCTATTCTGAAATAACAGTAATTTGGGTTCATTTGTAACCCTCAAGTTATGGTAACGTGGGCTGGTTTCCAGGTCCAAGATTACGGTAATTTGGCCTGTTTGTTTCCTGGGGTGTCTGCTCGCAGCCAGGCTGACGCTCTGCTCGACGACGGTGCGTGGAGAAGGAGGTGGGACTCAGAAAAGCCCGTGTGGTTGGGCCAGGAGAAGCGGACGGTCCGGGGGTCCTTGCCCACCACCCCCACTTCGTCCACGCCGCCCGCCGCGTTACCTTTGGCTCGACAGGGGATGTCCACCACTTTCTCCATCTCGGCCGTGATGTGTCTCTCTGGCTCCTTGACGAACTGAGGCGGCTCTGCGGGAGGAAGGGCCAGGGGCAGCGGTAAGAGCCGTGCTCCCTTCGCCGCAGCCGCGGTTGGGATCCCCCTGAAGCGGGGCCCCCCTCGGGAGGCCGGCGGCGGCCCCGCCCCGCCCCGCCTCACCCAGCACGGACAGGTAGGCGCCTCGGACCACGGCAGGGACGCTGCTGCTGCGAAGGACGGCCTCGCACTCGTAGTAGCCGGAGTCGCCGCCCGCGGGGCTGGGGATGGTGAGCCGGCGGTTGTAGTCGCTGAGGCCGCCCGTCAGAGGCACGCCGTCCTTCCTCCAAAGGATATGCAGCTTGATCAGCGGCCTGGAGGGGGCGGGGAGCAGGCGCTCAAGCACGGGGCTCCCGCAGGCCCGAGGGGCAGGGCAGCGGGTGCGGGGCGCGGCCGGGGCGCCGGGCCGCCCGGGTTGGGCCCTGCCCCTGCCTCGCTAGTGCCCCGGGCCTCAGTCTCCTCGTCTGGTGGGCACGCGGATGCAGGTCAGGCCCCTGGAACGGCCCCCACCCCCACTGACAGCTCGGTGCCCGGGGCTCGGCCTGTCCCCGTGGGCCTTGCCCTGCTTCCCCTGGGCGCCCTGCCCCGTCCACACACAAATCAGCAGACAGGAAATTGTCTAGGGCGAGGGGCAGTGACAAGGAGGAAGAGGGAGAGGTGCCCAGGGTTCGGAGACGGGCGCACGAAGGCGGGCAGACGGACGTGCCCACCCCGACCGTGCGAGGGGGTGGGGGGGAGTTAGCCACCCCCCCCCCCCGTCCCGCCACTACTGACCCCAGCGCCCCCGAGGTCCCCTGGTGGGGCTTTGCCAGGCTCTCCTCTTTAGCACCTGGCAGATCCCCGCGGGCCCGTCAGCCAAAGGGGGTCCGTGTTCGTCCCATGGGGCATTTGGAGGGGTCCTGTGCTTGAGTAAGTCTGGGCAACACCGGCTTGGGCGTCCTTAGACAGGCTCATCCCTGCGGGTCCTCTGCACCCATCGCATCCTGGCGGCCTTTCCCAGACCCGCGGGAAGGTCGGATCCCGAGGCACGAGCTTCTGGAAATGCGGCCGCAGGGACCTGCTCCCCGGGAATCCTCAGCTGGAGGTGACCTCCAGTCCCGGGCCTCAGCCCCTGCCCACCACAGCCGCCATCTGTCCCGAGGGGTCGGGCCAGGCTGCATTTAGCACCACGCCCCACTGCGAGGCAGTGGCCGGAATCACGGCCCCCTCACAGCTGAGGACGCCGGGGCCCACGGCAGGGCTTGCCCTCTCTGGGCTTCGGGGCAGTGGCATCTAGGCCGGGGAGGTGATGGGAGAGAGGAGGTCATGTGGGAGGATCGGCGATGGTCTGGTTCCCGGATGGCAGAGCTGGGGGTTGTTTAGGGCTGGGAAGGGGCGTCGGGAGCACCCGACCATGGGCCTGGCCTCCTGCGAAGGCCACCACATGCAGGGCCCCCTCTCGCACAAGCCTGCGTGCGAGGCCAGCACCGCCCGCAGAGGCACCCGCCCCTCTCCAGGGTGCCTGAGGGCCGGAGGTGAGGGACCCCACACCGGCCCCCACATCCTGGGCCGACATCGGCTGCCCCGTAACTTCCACTGGGAGCCTGGTCTCGCCTCTCGGGCCACAGAGAACGAACGAGGTGTCCCGCAACCCTCGGACAGTAGCCGGCATGTCACCTGTCATCCCTCCCTTCTCCTTTCATGGGTCCTCGTAGGACGCTTTCGGGCCTTTCTGCATTCCCACTGGCCTCCTCGGAGCCCACCGGTCAGGAGCGGCCACTGGAGTCAAGTGAAGGAGAGTTGGGGGCAGGGCGGGGGCACACAACCCACCTGGCGTTGGCCACGCACTCCATGGTCACCTCCGAGGTCCCGGCCACCACACTGGTGTTCTTGGGAGGAATGATGATGGTTGGAGCAATGGGGTCTGCGGGGCCCCCGACATCTGGGGAGAGGGCGGGTGTTAGCGGGGACAGGGCTCGGAAATCCCGCTGGCTGGTGCCGTGGGAGACCTTCATCATCACGGAGGGAAGCAGGTGGCCACGGAGCAGCTCCCCCAGCAGCCTCCGAGCCGAATCTCCGGACGCCGGCCCCAGGGACCCCTCACCTCTCCTGCCCCTCTGCCGATGGTCTCCGCAGTGTCCACGGAGAGCCCACTGGAGACCTCCACGGCCTTCCCACAACCTTCATAACACGGCCATGCCTGCCCCTCATCCCCCCTACCGCGAGCCTGCCTTCAAAATCCTTCCCTCCACCTGCGTTTACCTTCCCGGCTTACTTCTTCATTTTCCACCTCTTCCACCAGAATGAAAACTCCCTAAACCGGGTTGACGCGTGCCCCCTCCGCCCGCCCCGCCCCGCCCTCATTTCCACGGCAGCTGCAACTTGGCAATAGGGTCCTTGCAGATGTCATCAAGCTAAGATGAGGTTCTACGGCATCAGGTGGGCCCTAGGTCCAATACGATGTCCTCATAATTAGAGGGACATTGAGACGCAGACACACAGGGGAGAAGCCGGGGGAAGTCAGAGGCAGGGAATGGAGTGATGGAGCCGAGGGACGGCGAGGACTGCCAGTCGCACACAAGCTGGGGAGGCAGGAGGGATCGTCCCCAAGAGCCCGCAGAGGGAGACAGCGCCTGCGACATCGCGAGGTCAGACTTCCGGCCTCCAGACTCAGGGGATAAGTGTCCGCGGTTGGTTATCAGCTGCCCAGGTCCTGGTGCTTTGTTACGTACGTTCCGCGGGGCGGGAATCTCACGGATCTTTCCTTTGTACTCAATTGTGCCTCCCCTCAAATTCGTATGTGGACACCCTAAGCCCCAAGGGGCTGTATGTGGAGATGGGGGTCTTCGGGATGGTAACTGGGTTAAGTGAGGTCATAAGTGCGGGGCCCTAAGAGGAAGCGACCCCAGAAGTCTCTATCCTTCTCTGTCTGCTGTCTGCGGACCCAGTGAGAAGGCGGCCGTCTGCAAGCCGGGAAGAGAGCCCTCACCAGGACCTGGCTGCACTAGCTCTCTGATCTTTGGCCTTCCAGGACTATGAGAAATAAATGTCCGTGTTGAAGCCCCCCAGTCTGGGGCATCCTGTTATGGCAGCCTGAGCTGACTCAGACAGCCTAGCTCACCCCCACGTCTCCAGCACAAATGACGTCTGGCAGAGAGCAGGTGCTCGAATACATTCGTTAGGTGAACAAACGAATGCAACCGTCTTCATTCGAGCCCCAGAGCTGATGGCTGGAATCAGAGAACTTATCACGAGTGGGCTTTATCAAAACAAAAGGAAACGAAGCAAAGCACGATATCACCCCTGAGCCCTCTAAGACAGGCAACGGCATTTTCTTTGAGCAGGGGCCTGCGTCTCGTCTCTGAGGGTCAGTGCAGGCCTGCTACCGGCAGAAATGCCAGTGTTCTCTGCACACCCGCTCGCGGCTCCTGAACACACGACTGAGGACTTCCGTTCTCATGAGAAAAACCCATCTTTCCAAGAGGCCGAAATGACATGCCCGGCCCTGGGATGACATCGGCAGGTCCTCCTTTATGGGGAGGGCACGCAGTGGGTTCCACTGCCGTCCTGGGCCACCCAGGTCAGTCCTGGGCCACCCGGGTCAGCCCTGGACTCCAGACAAGAAACGGCCCAGGTCAAATGGGAATAAAAAGTCAAAAAATAAAGCAAAATGAAGAGGGGCAGAAAGGAAGCATGTAAAACAAAATAATGGCAATGCTATAAAAGCCTCATGTAGGTGCCATAAAGAGTGTTCGGATTGAAAGCCGCTGATAAAGCTGAATTCATGAAAGTGCGCTCTAAGTTGTTTATTACATGCCGGGGTGCACGGGTACCAGAGCCCAGATTAATGGGGCACGAGGAGAAGAGAGACAAGGCCCCACGGCGCAGCCAGCGGAGTGGAGCCCTCAGTGCCTAAAATTATGAGGCTGCCCCAGGGCCTTGGGCCAGCCTGTTGGCTTTGGGGGTGTGGAGGGAGACTGACATCCCACCCCAGGGACCCTGGAGCCCATGCCCAGGATCGCGAGGCAGCCCTGCATGGGCTGAGGAGGGGCCGCAGGTGGCGGGGGACCCTGGACCCAGTGAAGGAGGGCCTGGGGGGTCAGGAAGGCTTCGACACTTTGGTCTGCCCCAGCTAACCTGAGCTACGCTGGTCTGGGGTTAGTGTAGAGGGCCTGGCACATAGTAGGTGTTCAACAAATGACAGTCCTTCCTCCCGGGATTTTGCCTGCCTGTACTTGGGGACACCTGGGTCAAACCAGAGCAAGGAGGAGGGGTGTCTTCCACGTGAGCTCCTGACGTGGACAGCCCCAGGGAGGGAGGAAGCATAGGGAACCCCCACGCAATGGCAAACCTGGGTCCTGCTGCCCCAGGACAAGTTCGGTCACAGGCACCACAAGGGACATGCACTGTGAGCCATTCTCCCAGAGTCGCCTCGCTTAACGCTCCTGGCTACACTGTGCCACGGGCATCACACCTCACATGGGAACACGAGGGCTCAGGGACCACGTGACTCGCCTGGGCCGAGGGTCACGTGCACGGCAGGGCTGGGCGGGGGAGCCGTCCCCCTCCTGGGCAGCATTCCAGGGACCGCCTGCCCCATCCCGCCCAGGGCCGCGAGCCACAGCTGGCTGCGAGCTCTTGAAAGGTGACTGGTGCCCCTTCGATTTAATGGGATTTAATTTTAAATGATTTGCATTTAATTAAAAACAGGTCCCCAAATTAGTTATTAGAACACTTTTAAGTATGTGTGGAACAACCTGGCACACAGCTCCAACTCCCCAGCTGTAAATTTTCTGTGATCTAAATACGGATCACGTATTTCGGACGAAAATTTCGCATCCAAATGGAGATGCACTGTGAGTGTAAGATACACGTGGATTTCAAAGACTTAGTACGAAAAAAACATGGTAAAACATCGCATTAGTATTTTCCTACATTGGTTGTATGTAAAAATGGCAATATTTTAAATATATTGGGTTACGTGAAATATATTAATAATATTTATGTCACCTATTTCTTATCCCTTTAACAGAATTAGACAATGGCAAATTTTAAATTACTTACATGACTCACATTATATTTCTAGGGGGCTGTGCAGCTCTGGCTATGAGGCCACCACCCAAGTACGGACTTTGCAAGATCTGTGACGGTCCTTGTTTAGGTCACCAGGGTTGCATTTGGGCAGGGGCAGCAGCACTCGGGGTCACCCTGGCCTTGCTCTCTCCCTCGTTTCCAAAGACCACGGGGCAATTGTGCCTAGTGCACGGGCGGGCGGGATGGGGGCTTGTGTCAGCGACAGGAACGGGGTTTTGAGGCACAGTCCCTCGTGGGAGGAGAAGTTAGCTGACAATCAGCTGATTCTGCTCTCCATCCAGTACAAATCACCGCGAGAGAACAGGACTGGGGGTGCGGTGGGGGAGGGAAGCGGCCGATGGGGGGAGGCGCGGCAGACGCGGGGTCCGCGGGGGCCCTGCCTGCCCCCCTTGGGCCGCTCGGGGGCTGGGGACATTACCATGGAGCAGAGGGTGAATGGTCCCCATAGCCAGCCAGGAGGAGGTTGGGTGCTGGGCGGGAGGCTCCACCCCCTGGCCTCGGGGTAAACTGAGTCACCCAGGAAGATGCTGGCCTCTTACCAAGTGACCCAATTCCTTTAGACCCCAGGTATTCTGACCACTGGAAAACACATGGGGAAGAACGTTTCCCTCTGGTGATTAAATTCCTTTCCCCAGAGAAACAGCAGCCCCCAGATTGTGAGCTATGGGCGCTCTTGACTGTGACCCCAGCCCGGGTCCATGTCAGAGGTTACGCGCGTGAACCTGATAGGCCAGTACCCAGAACGGAACTCTCCTCCCTGTGTCCGGGTCTTTTTCTAGGCAGAGGACCTGGCGTAGGGGAAGAAGATGACTTTGCAGAAGTGGACCGTGGCCCTGACGGTGTTCAGAAGGCCCAGGGATGGGGACGGAAGGGGTTGGGGACGTTCTGGCTCTCCAGGTGCCGGCAGACAGAGGCTGGGATCAGAGGACAGACTCGGGAAGGCCCCCGCCTGGCCCGAACCCTCCTCTTGCTGCTGGCAGGTGCGTCCCAGAGCGACCGTGGATGATGAATGAGACTTGGTTGTGGAGCGGGGTTGGTCCAGATGTGGAGACGCAAACATCTGGCCCGGCAGCTCGTGCGGCTGCCCCAGCTCATCCCGCAGGCGCTGTGATCGCTGGCCCGCTGCCGGAGCAGCCACGCCACCCCCTTCTCAGTCCCAGGGATGGAGCCGCGAGGGAGGGGGCCGGCCTGGCGGAGGACGGCCAGGCCAGGGAGGACATCCCCGGCATTTCCATCACGGCTCAGTCTCGGCTGGACAAATGCCTCATCGCAAAAAGGAAACTTTTAATTTGCTGCCCTCTGTGCTCTGCCACTGGGGAGGGCTTTGCCTTTCTCTCCCAGGACGCGAGGCGGTCTCTGGGGATGAACAGAGAGGCGCTTCGGGGCAGGAGTGAGGGCAGACAGCCCGTGCGCCCGCCCCCCATGCCGCCGGCTGTGTATAGACGGGTGGTATGTCTGTTTAAACACGAGCCCCCCTCCGGGCATGCTCTGCCCGCCTGCGCCTGAGCCCCAGGGGTGGCTGCAGTCCATGCATGCACACTGTGTCCTTCCTCCCCCGCGCTCCCCGGGCCTCCAGGGGCCCCGCTGACAACCGAACAGGGCGTCCGTCCCCTCTCCCCGTGCAGGGTCTCAGCCCGGCAGACTTGCCGAGGGAATGGGGTCTGAATGCAGCCTCCTCCTGTCTCGGCTCTGGGCTCCGGCTCTCCTCTCCACCCCGAGCGGGGTCCCCGCCTCTGGAGGGCTCCCCCCCTCCGCCCCCCGCAACTGCGCTCCCTTCGCCTCCCACCTCCGCCGCCATTCCATCTTCCCGATGACCCCTCGGAGCCCCATTCCCGAGATTCAATGACAGGCTCCGAGATGAGTGCCGGCGCCGGCGGCTTACTTACTCTCCACGGCGAGAGTGACGGGCTGGCTGGTCTTGTTATCCCCATTCTTGTCATTTACCGCCTGCACGTAGTAGCGGCCCGCGTCGGGAGCCACCGTCGACAGGATGACGAGGGTGTTCTCCAGAGTGATGGCTCTGGGAAGAGGAACAGGACGGGACTCAGCGGACAGGCCCTGAGGCGCTCCGGGCATCCGGGGATGGGGGCGGGGCCTTGGAGCCAGTGGCCCCCCAGGGACCCTCCTCCGGCCCAGCTCGCTGTCTGAACTGTAGCCACGTTTCGTTTGTGAAGAACACGCGGCCAGCACTGGGGATCAGACCTCAAAACAGCACATGCCCGGGGTCCCAGGCTGCTGGCATGTGCGGCTTCCCTGCCCCCACCCCCGCCCTGGGCTGCGGGCCGTTCCCACGAGGTCCCCCGGAATTCCGTCCTGTCCTCTGTTACAGCATCGATGGCTGCGTGTGGCTATCTCTGTGGACGCACCGGGAGCATCCAGACGCTTGAAGGAATGGCCCTGAATGGAATGAATGAATGAATGGATGGGTGAATGAATGAACGATGAGTGAGGATAATGAGTTTAGAAAGGAACACAACCATTCAGAATCAGGGCCTTCACCTAAACCTGAATCCGTTTTAGCTGATTCAAAGGCTATAGGTCGCCAGTAACACAGACTTCTGGGGTTCGCATCTCCTCCCAGCCCCCTCGGAAGCCGGTCAACAGACTGGACTGGCCGGGCCGGCTGAGAGGGGAAAAGGAGGCCAGCGTGGGCAGCAGGGCGCAGACGTGGCCTGTGTTCTCCCGGTGTGGTTCCCTCTGCTGGGACCCACGCCACAGCCCCTCAGCACCCGGTCTGCGGACAGGAAGGGAGGGCTCGTGCCGGAGGGGAGAGGGGGGCCCCGTTCGGCGTGAACGGAGCAGAGCACGGCCCGTGCCGTCCCACCTGTCACCTCCCTCTGCCCATTCTCCAGATGACAAACGGAACCGTTAGTCTGTCACGTCTGTCTCTGGATCTTAATGTGATGGGCCTGAGACAGCTGCTAAATATCCTTAATGTTAGTTTAACAAGGACAAACCCAGTTGAATTCTTTTCAAATTTCCCCATTAGGTGGATGTTACAGAGTTTTAAACAGGCTCTCAAATAAGCAGGCGCGCTAACGCCTCGCCAGCCTGCCCTGTCCCTGCGGGTGCCCCCTCGTTCCTGGTTTTGGAGGTTCCTCTGCAGTTTGGGGGAGTTCTCAGCGGACTCCTGGGAAGCAGAAGGGTGAAGCCCTCCGGCCCCAATTCCCGGGCCCTCGAACGCTGTCCATTTCTTCTTCTTGGGAGCTTTGTCACCTCCTGCTAACGAGGTGAAAGGAGGTAGGACAGAGCCGGGGTAAACATTTAAAAAGCAACAAAACAGGGCAGGGACGGTGACCGTTTCCCACCCTGGGAGTCTGCTGCTGGGGCGCTTGACCTTTAGTGTAGCTTGCGGTTGGGCGAGAGATGGGGGAAGGGAGGCTGGACTCTGGCTGGGACAAGGGGGGTCGGGGGGGGGGGGACTCTGAAATGGAGCGCTGGCCCCAGCCTCTAAGCAGCACGCGACCTCCTCCTTGCTGACCCCGGTCTCCTCGTCTGTGCGAGGGGCAGGGGCAGATGCTGGCGAAGGCCCCGGCCAGCCCCAAGGCTGAAGGGTTCTGATTCGCGTTGCTGCTTCTGCTCCGTCCCCCATTGGCCTGAGGCTGTCCCCCCCGCCTGCTCACACCGCCCACCCCCGGCACACAGTCTAATATCAGGACCGATCTGAGGAGCAGCGGGCAGCAGCGATGCACTTGGACCAGGCGGGGCCAGCCTCCTCAGCCACGCCCGTTGCCATGGCGCTGGGGGAGCGGCCCGAAGGGAGCCCTCGGCGGGTGGGTGCTCCAGGCACAGCCCAGTCCCACTCTCCAGCTCACCCGTCTGTCCTGAATCCCCTCTCAGCCTCCAGAGAAGAAAGTTTCCACGTCCTGTTCCTTCTCTCCTTGACCAGGAAGACTCTCCACCCCCACTGCCCCATTCTCTCTATTTAGTGATATTTCGTCTATGTTACGATCGATCTTTCTAAAAGGTCAGTGGTTCTCAACCAGGAGTGGCTTTGCCCTCCAGGGGACATTTGGCAATGTCTGGACAACGTTTGGTTGTCACAGCTGTGGGGCGTAATCAGCATCTCGTGGCAGAGGTCAGGGATGCTGCTAAACATCCTACAATGCACCAGACAGCCACACGGTGAGGAGCCACGGGGCCCAAAGTGCCGACCACGCCGTGGCTGAGATACCGTCCCGGGGGGGCGGGTGGCAGAGATGGTGGCTGCCCACCTCAGCTCCAGGCGCCCCGTCCACAAAGTCCGTGTGGCTGCTGGGAAGCCGGGGGCCCGCCTCGCATCCAGGCGGGGCAGAGCGGCCGGGCTAGTGGGATGTGGAGGACGGGACGCACCCCACTTCCAGGCGTCAGCACTGCCTTGACTGGCACTGCAGGGGAGCACTCTGGACCGGGACCCCCAGGGCCTGGGTGCAGGTTCTGCGTGTGGAGTGAAGAGGAGGCAGAGAGGCTGGGGAGTGACGAGGGCCTTCTGAGCCTCTCCCTCTGCCCTCGGCCCCTCCACGGATGGTTCTGGAATGACCCCGTAGCTCACTCCAACGTGCACAAAGCTGTCTCCGGCCCTCAGGAAGGCTTCCGGCCTGCTGCGCCCAGTTGGCCTGCACCGGGGCAAGCTGGCAGGGTCCTGGCGGGGCGGGGACGGCAGGGCTCGGTGGCCGGGCTGGGGCTGGGCTCCGTTTCTGGCTGCAGGCCTCTGCCCTCAGCGCGCTGGGTCTCCCCTGCCCCGCGCCCCGCCCGCTACTCCTGTTAAGCCAGCCTTCTCTCATGGCTCCGTGGGGGCCCGACTGATCATTTAATTAAGGATAAAATAAATCATCCTAGGACCTGCCCCAAGCCCCCCGCACAGGTCGTTGATTCTGGTCCCCCTTTTCCCCAATGAATGAGGCGCTGCTAATCGCCGCGGGCCCCGCCCGTCAGCGCCACCTCTGTGGACGGCCCGCCCTCGGCATGCCGCACGCCCCTCTGGGAGAGCGTTTGGCAGATTCGTATCATCTCCCACGGACACCGGAGAGCTGGCTGCCGGGGACCTTCCCCCTCGGCTGTGAATATTAATCCCGTGTAATTGCCGAGATAGGATCAGCTCCGTGTGCCGCCGCGTGTTCAGTAGGAGTGCTGGCGGGGGGCGGGAAGGCGGTGGGCGTGACCATGTGTGCGCACACCAGGACCGTTCTGTCCCCGTGCCAGAGGCTGGCGGGAATGAAAAGGGGGCGAGGACAGAAGCCAGGGACGAGAGGAGGTGGGCAGGCGTCAGGGGAGGGATGAGGGCGGCGAGGATGGAGACGGGGCTTCGTCTCCCACGGCACCCACGGGGGGTCGTGGCCCGCACGGCCCTCCTGCGGCCGTCCCGCACACGGCCGACGCGTCACGGGGCCCCCGACCCGCTGAGTCCGGACGAGGCCTCAGAACCAACACCGAGGCCACTACCGCCTGCCTACCTGACCGGCTTGCTGAATGCCGCCCTGACCGATGCACCTGGAACACGGGAGGTGACCTCGGGAAGCGCAGTCAGGAGCCGAGACGCGCCCGCCCGGCCCCGCACCTGCGTGACCCCCGCGTTCCCCTCACCCCCCCCCGCACCTGCGTGGCCCCGCGTTCCCCTCCCCCTCCGCACCTGCGTGGCCCCCGCGTTCCCCTCCCCCCTGCACCTGCGTGGCCCCCGCGTTCCCCTCCCCCCCCCGCACCTGCGTGGCCCCCGCGTTCCCCTCCACGCTTCGACCTCGCGCCCTGTGACGTCACCGGCCACGCCCTGCTGGTCTCCCGAACCTTAACAAGGTCTAAGGGGGGGCGCTCTGACGCGCACGGCGCGGGTCCACCTGCCAGCCTGGGGCCCGGCCCTCACGTGCTGCCCGCTCCGCGTCCCCATACGTTGCCACGCGACCTGGGGGGGGGGGCTCCCACCCGCCCGCCTGCCAAGTTCCCCGCTTCGCGAGTCCGGGTTCCACCAGGTGACTTTCTCTGGCCAATGGGAGGTTCGCGGAGGCTCGACAAATCTATTTCTGCCTTCACTGCTTCTTCCCTGCAGTTGCCAGGAGAAAACGCTCGGGCTAGCCGGCAGGCGGGGAGACACGTGGGGCGGAGATGAGTCACCCGGACTTTCTAATTGGTCAGCGGCCGGCCAACCCCGGATGAGCGAGGGAGCCCGGCCAAGGTCACCCATCGGCGGGGTCGTAGGGCTGATCAACGCTTCTCGTTTCGGGTCACCGGACCCCTGGTCACGCAGCGTCACTGTGGCTGTAAGCAACGCTCGTTCTCGGACAGCGGCTGTCCACTGCGGCTGCCCATCAGCATCACCGGGGAGCTTTGGAAATCCTGATGTCCGGGTATACCCCATCGAATCAAGTCAGAATATGGGGGCGGGGGAAGTAGGATCTAAAGATCAACGTAGTTTAAATTGTCCCACGTGATTTCGGCAGGTCGCCAGGTTGAGAATCACTGCACCAGGAACGATTCTCTCCAAGTACAATCACTTTATCCACCCCCCCGCCCCGACCCCATCCCATGTCTTTGTAACTCTCCTCGCAGAATTTTCACTTGAGACAGAATTAAGGACCCTGAGTCTGGAGCTGGTAAGCCTGGAACTGGCTGTGTGAGATGTGACCAAGCCGTGGGGGGCTTCGCTTTACTGCCTGAAAAATGGGGGGAAAACCAGCTGCCTCACGGGGCTGTTCTCACAACAATTCATCGAACGAGTATGTTTCGGAGCATGTGCGCTGGGGATCGAGAAGGGAATGAGACACGGCGTCTCCTCCTCTCCTGGAGGAGTGAGAGATGTATGGGGCGTGCTTCACCCAGGCCGGAGAACACAGCAGGCGCCCCATAAACGACAGCCACTGGGACAATTATTACGCTTTTCTCACTAGACTTCCTGGTCCCCGAAGGCGAAAACCGTCCATCTTGGCGCCAGCTTCCCACAGAGACCAGGACGGGCTCCACCCAGAGCCGACCTGTGGCCAAAGTGACGAGGACAAGGGAAGCCTTTCATCTCTTTTGGGATCAGGAGAGAGTGGTGGAGTCTGAAAGGGAAAGCCCAGGCTGGCTGCAGACCTGGGCTGGGCCGGGAGGGCCGGGCATGTCCCCCGAGGAAACGCGGCGCCCCTCGCCCCCGGTGGAGGTGCTGGCTCCCTCGCTCCTGCCCGCCGGCCAGGCTGCCGTAACCGACGCCTTGGGCCACACAGAGGGGTTTTGTTAGGGCTGAAAAGGCCATGTGTTCTCTTCCTGCTGGTTTCCCCTGGCCTCACCTCCTCCCCGCAGCCAAAACACACACGACGGACACCCGGCCACACCCGCGCACCGGAAACCCCCAGGGGCCGCCCGCCCTGACGGGGAGATGTCAGCGCCCCCCACGTTCCCCTGGCCTTGCTGGCCTGAGCCCCGGGCTCGGAACCACAGGGATGGCACCTCTGCCTGGGTTTTGTAAGTGCGAGGTGCAAAGTTATTCTCCGGCTGAGAATGGAGCCAACACTCGGGGGTCCCCAGGAAGGCGACGGAGCTGTCCCAGCTCCAAGTCTTCACACACACATTCCCAGAAAGGTCCTCGTAAATCAAACTTCTCTGTCCTCCAGCCTGGCTACGTCCCAGAAGCACTGCGAGAGGCTTCCGTGCAAAGGGGGCCTCTGCTCGACATCTGGGGGCTTTACCTGGCCCCAGACCTCCTCTCCCGGGGCCAGCGCATCCCCTGCCCCCCGCCCCCCGAGCAGGGAGCTCACATGCGGCTGCTGGGCGGGATCTTGCGGCCATCCCGGAACCAGGTCACCTGCGGCCGGGGGAAGCTGGCGATGCGTGGGGCGTGGATGACGGCGGCCTCTCCGTGGGAGACTCTCTGGTGCTTCTCGCCCTCCTCGAAGCTCCCCATGTCTGCGGAGGGAGGAGCAGATGCAGGCGTCAGGGGCCGGGGCCGTCGGCAGAGACTGCCCGGCTCCTGGGGCGGGAATGGTGGCAGCAGAGGGAAAATGCAGAAGGATGACCACGGGGCCGGGGCACACCACACGCCGACCGCCCCTCGTGACCCCGCTGCCTCGTGCTTTTGGGGTTTGCAGTTCGCATTCATTGGTACCCATATATCCATGAAGCAACGGATTCATCCAGTGGCCATGGAGGTTGGTTACTACTTCACACGTTTTAAAAAAGAAAGACTGCCTCATGGGCTCCGAGAGGGTCCATGATGTATCCAAGGACACATGGCCGGGAAAGGGCAGAGTCTGGACTTGAACTCAGATCTCAAAGTCTATAGTCGGGCAGAGCTGTCCCTCCCGCCTTGTCCTACAGGGCAAGTCTTGGGGCCAGGCGCCCGTGCCTTGTGGGGAGAGAAGGGTGGGCACGCGAGGGGGGCGTGTCTTGGAAGCTCACACACAGGCGTGGTGACGACGGCCCCCCTCGACCTTGGGCGGGAAGCGTGTGAGCACAAACATCACATCGCTCTTTGGAAAACCTGCCGACCCCCTTGGCAGAAGAGAAGGGAGAGACACCTGTCCGGCTCTGCTGCTCCGGCCGGCAGGAGGGGGGCAGAGAGCAGTGGAGGCGCAGGGGGGAGCACCCCTGGCTGCCCACCCGCCTCCCCGCTGGAATCACGGTGGGGTCTGACCGCAGTCGCTGAGGCTGGGAGACGGGGTGTGGGAAGCAGTGTCCGTACGTACCCACGACTCATGAATATTAATGTGCAAACACACATCCTCGCTTTTCATACTGTGGTCTGAGGCCCGTGCCGGGGGCCCCACCGAGGCGCCTACTAGAAATGCATGGTCTCAGGTCCCAGACCTGCGGGATCAGAACCTGCATTTTAACAAGCCCCCCGGGGTGGCGTGCCCATATTCAAGTGTGAGCAGCACTGCTTGGCCTCAAACTTGGCCACGCATCAGTGAGACTCACCCAAAGCGTTAAAAATGCCAACGCCGGCGTCTCGCCTACAAACTTCAGATTTCATGGGTGCTGGGTGTGGGCTGCCCACCAGAACTCCTACGGGCAGTGAGGTTCAGACCACTGAAACCTTACTTTTGTTTCCCTGTGGCCCACAGTCTCCTCCCCGACCAAGGTGGCCTCGTGCTGAGCCGTCTGGTCTCTGCCCCTTTGTTACTTCTTGACCACATTCAGCCAGGAGTCCCCGAATCTGGCTGTACCTTAGAATCCCCCGAGGGGCCTTTAACAGTTCCAGAGTTAAGAACCGTCCGGGGTGGGTGGGGCCCAGACTTCGGTGTTTCTAGGTGGCTCAGGTAGGTCCACTGCTGTCTGGGCTCAAGCCAGTGGTCCTCACGCTTCAGTAGGTCTTCGAATCCCCCGGGGACTTGGTGAGCCCGCAGACTTGCTCCCACGCTTCCCTCCTCCCCAGGGGCACAGACAGGCCCTGCCTCGCACCCCGACTCCCATGGGTCCCTGAGTTCTCGACTCGCTCGTGAAGGATTCTGCCGTGGGCCGAGTTCGAGAACTACTGGCCTTATACTCTCATTTTCCAAAGCTCTGGCCTTGATTCTCTTCTCTCCTAATCTCATGATTTTGACCTCGAACTCTCTGCGGACTCTCATGTCTGCTCTGGCTCTTCCCCGGGCTCCAACACCCAACACCTGACTCTCAACAGAAAGCGCCGGCATCTCCCCTCCTGGCCGGGCCCTCCTTCTCGCTTTCTTAGTTCTGCTAACAGCTCCCCACCCCTACCCGCACCTGCCCTGATCACCTAGGCCCACACCACGTCAGGTGCTCCTCCCGTCACCTTGCATTACGCCCTGCTTCTCATCTTGGCCTCTCTCTGGGGGAGGCCCCTGCCCGGAATGCCACCATGACGAGGCCTGATTCCCCAAGTCACTGTGAGTCAACGGCATCCTGCAGGGGTCCAGTCAATTAAGCATCTCAAGAAGTAAAATCTACTGTTGGCTTCTGTGCCCTCAGTTTGGCAGGCAGTGAACATAACGGTGGCGGTTTTGGAGTCATGGAGCCCTGAGTTCGAATCTGACTTCTGTTCCTTATCAGGCGCAACTTCGCTGGGCTTTAGTTTCCTCGTCTGTATAATAGAGTTAAGAAGAGCACCTTCCTCGTGGGTTATAGTCAGAGTTATACGAGGTAACGGATGCACACGTCAGGCTGTATCCTTTCAAAGACGGTCGCCTTCCATCCAACGTGCTCTTCTTATGAACGAATATGCCGGAAGGGGTGCCGTATGACTTTCCAGGTCATCAAAAGGATACAGCTTCCGCCGAGATCTCTCCGTCTAGTCACTCCAGTCGCCCTGCTGTTAGGAAGCTCAGTCTAGCCCACACGGACATGGGAATGGCCCATGAGGCAGGGAACCGCGGTGCCCAGACGACGGCCAGCGACAACACTGGACGGGTGAGCCAACGCGTGAGCCCTCAGATGACTTCAGGCCCTGGCGTTGGAGTCTCCCAGCTGAGACCTCGGACACTGTGGAGCAGAGACAAGCTGTCCCCACTGCGCTCTGTCCAGATTTGAGGCTCACAGAATCCGCGAGCATAATAAATAACTGCTGTGCACCGTTATATTTTGGGGCAAGTTGTTATGCAGCCAAGGAAACCGAAAGAGTGTATTAAAGTGCTAAAAAGCATATCTAACATTGATAGTATTAAAATGTTGGCATCGTCTATATCTTTCACTGTTTGGTTTAGACATCACCTCTTCAACAAAGACTACTCCACGCCACCCAAACGGAATTCGGGAACGAAGATGTGCTGGGCAATGACCCAGCATCAGGCTTCCTTCTGGGTGGGCTCAACGTGCATTGTCCCATCGAATCCTCACAACCCCACGAGAAGCTCAATTTCAATAAATACACATTTCTTGTTGTTGTTTGTTAATTGCTATTACTTGGCTCTGTCTATAAAAAAATTGCATCAATAAATCACATCGATTTCAGTTCCTACGATAATTTTATCTATTTTAAAAAAAAAACTTTTCACTGAACTCCGAAGATATATTTGAACAATTTAAAGCAATTTCATGGTAATAGTGTTTCCTTCTCCTCTCTCCAGTTTTATTAGCTCCATTTCGTCAGTGAGGAAATTAAAGCTCATGGAGACAGAATGGCGTATCCGGCGTTAAGCAGTGAGGCCCGGGCAGGGCCAGCACTTGAACTGGCCCCCCTGCTGCATGTCCTCCTCCCTTCTTTCGTGACTCATATCCTGCATTACAATTCTTCATGCACATGTCTATTCCTTTCTGCTACGCTATGAGCTTGAAGACACAGTTACATCCAGTTGTACTCATGAGCAGATCCCCACAAGACATCTGCCCCCCTGCTTTGCACAAAGCAGGTTCTCTCTAAGCTCACCCAATGCCATCATGCGATGACTCTTTATTGAGCCCCGACTGTGGGCCAGGCAGGTTCGTATGTATTTCTATATGTAAGAAAGGCGTGGTCCCTGCCCTTGTGGAGCTTCTAGTCTGGTCAGGGAGACAGCCATAAGCAAATCAACCCACAAACAAACATTCAGTGACATAGGGTGACAACTTTTGGGAAGAAGGAACAAAGTTCTTCTATGAGAGGGAGCAGCAGGGGAGCCTCCTTTAGACTAGGGGGTGGAGTGAGGCTTCATTTAAGCAGAGACATAAATAAAGAGCAGGTGTTAGCTGTGTACGTGTGCATGTGTGTGCGTGCGTGTGCATGTGTATGTAGAGGTGATGGTCCAGAGGGAAGAGAGTATGTGAAGGCTGGAAGGTAGGAGAGAAGGGGTAGTTAGCGGAGATAAAAGAAAGCCAACAAGACAGGGTCATGGGTTTGTTCAGTGGATGGATGGATGTTTGGATGGATGAATGGACCGTTGGATAAGTGGCGAGATAGAGGAAGGAAGGAAGGAAGGAAGGAAGGAAGGAAGGAAGGAAGGAAGGAAGGAGGAGACGGAGGATGGATGAGTGTATGTATGTATGTACGAATGAACATATAGTTGGATGAGTAGAGGGATGGATGGATGGATGGAGGGAGGGAGGGAGGGAGGGAGGGAGGAAAGGATGGATGGAGGGAGGGAGGAAGGAGAGGATGGATACAGGATGCATGACTGCACATATGTATGTGTGCACGCATAGTTGGATGAGTGAGGGAGGGAGGGAGGGAGGGAGGGATGGAGGGAGGAGGACGGATGATTGCACACATGCGTGTATGCATGGCGGGATGGGATGGGTGAAGGGAGGGCACGGCTGGCCTTGGTCTGCGTTTTACAGCTGATGCTTTCTTCCGCCTTTGCACCCCACAATCCCCACCTCGCCATGGCTCTGAGGGCCCCCCTCCTCCCATTCTCTCCACTTTGCTTTGTCCGATGAACTTCCTGGGTCTGTTCAGGCAGCCAGTGCAGGAGAAAGGCTGGAGGAAAGGCGGGCCCCATGCCGGCAGCAGCGGCTGGGGATCTCCCCGGGAAGCTCGCTCACCGACACAGAGACGGACGAGGCTTCCTACACTTCCCGGCTGAGGCACGGGCTTGTTAACACACGATGTTATGCCTCGCAGCGCTGATCCAAATTTCCCAACCAATTCGCCCAGGAGCAAAGAAGTCTGGGCCTGGGGCGCCGCTGGAAGTGGCCTGAAAATTATTCCTGATGTCTTTGCTCTGTCTTGAAAGGTCTTCTAAAGTATGCCTTCTGCTTCAGAACATATTCATTGCTCTTATTTATTTCTAAAGCAGTTTTTCCCCCCCGTGAAATATGTCATTGCAGACAAAAGAGTGAATATAATTATATGCATAGTTTGAAGAAGAAGAGAATGAACACTTAACGTACCCAGCGCCCAGCTTAAGGACGCTGACAAGACTTGTCCTCCGACCCCCAACCGTGTCCCTCCCAGTCACGGCCCCTCCCTCTCACTGCTTTTTTGTGTTCCTTCCTCCGGTTTCACCACATATAGGTGTGTCCTTAACCCATTTGTGGTCAATTCAGTCTGTTTAAGCCCCTGCTGCCTGGGATGATTTTGTGGGCTGTGTACTGTGATTCGCCCCTGCACTTAGTTCACTCGTTTTCGTGGCTACCCGTATCGAGGCCTCAGGGCGGGCGGGCGTCCCGTGTTTCACCGCCCGGCTGAGAACGGTCCCGTGTGGGTCCTCCGGCACGCATGGCCGAGAGGATCTCCAGAGCGTGTGCCCAGAGGTGGACATGCTGGGCTGCAGGCTGGGCACACGGTGGCTTCATGAGATGACGCCAAACTGTTTCCCGACTCTGCGCCAATTCGCCGGTTCACACTCCCACCGGGAGAGCTGGGAGTTTCTGCCAGGGCTTGGTCTTGCTAAACGCGCTCTGCGTTTTGCCAAGCTGACGGACAGACGCGGGGCGGCCTCTCATCACGGTTTTGTTTGTTTGTTGTGAAAACGCTGCTTCTCCCTCCCATCGGACAGCATGGTGCCACCACCCCGACCACCCGTGGCTTCCCCCGCATTCTTAGCAGCATCCGAGGCGCCAAGCGCACCTTAGAACGCCACCGTCTGTCCCCAACGCCCGCCTCCTCGGCCGCATCTCCTTCCGCTTTCTCCTTCCCACGCTCTGCTCCAGCCAGCCTGGCCTCGGACATTCAGATGCACCCCAGGGCCTTTTCGCTTGCTGCTCCCTGACCCTTCTGTCTGTGTGGGTCCCCCCACCCCCCGCCACTTCCTGTGAGACTCCGCTCAATGGCACCCCGTCGCATGGCCTCCCTTAGCCACCATTTCAAAGAGGTCCCCTGCCCTGGCCTCCACCCCCGCCGCCTGGTCTCGCTGTCCTTACACACTTCCTTTTCCCTCCTGGGCCGTCGCGAGCCTGCTCCCCTTTTAACTTTTGCTGCCCCCATGACTTTCTTTGGGAACGGGGACATGTCTTAGTTTTGTCCCGTGGGCTACTGAGCTCGGCACGTGGTGGGCACACAGCCACAGGGGACTGAACTCTCCGACAGAACGGCCGTCCCCAGAAGACACAATAGCGTCATCTGGAACCACCGCACGGCCCCCAAATCCTACATTCATACTCACGCTTGGGCTGAAATTTAAGAAAAAGAGCCCACGGGTGGCAATTTGGGCATCAACCCCCGGCCACGTGGCAACGAGCTGGATGCCCCCAAGTCCCATTTTGTACAGGAGGTAGAATGGGAGGCAGGCCGGGCTCCCCATGGGACGGGGCAGGCTTGGGGCTGGGGCTCGGGCCCCAAGTCTGTGCCAGCTGCAAACAAGTGAGGGCTGGGGTTGGGGTTAAGGTGCTGCCAGGGGAAGACACGGGATCTGACTGTTGGCAACAGGTGGCCTGGGAGAAGCCGTCACCTGCGGAAGGCTCTCCCAACCCTCTCAGCATTCAGCCCACTTGTTACAGGCCGGAAATCTATGGTGACTTAAAAAAAAATTAACAACAACAACAAAAAAAAGACATAGAGGAGACTCCGTTGGGGACAGGAAGGGAGCTGGGGAAGGGGCTGATGTTTTATCGACTTTCCCTTAATTGCTGTAATTAAAAACATGTAAAGAATCTTTCTGCAATGACTTTGCCATTATCATTAGTGGTTAGCACAGCTGCCTTATTAATTTCTCATTAGAACCCAACTCATAGTCCTGCTTTGGGAAAGGGGTGTAAGTCGGGGGTGCAGCCTGCCTGGCTCCATCCATCCCTAGACAGAGCCCCGCACTGGCTGCCTGGCATCCCAAGACAACAGCTCCTCCATTCCCCACCCCGGGAGGCAGAAACTGCCACGGAGAGACGGAGGGATTGGAGAAGCAGCCATACCCCGCTCATCCTCCGAACCGTGTGCATCTGTGCGACCGTGTAAGAGAGACAGACAGACGGATGCGGGAGGTCACGGAGGGCACAGAGCTGGCAGGGCCCCAGGACTGGGACGAGGTCAGTGCGGGGGAAAAGACTTAAGGAGGCACCTGCTCTCGGGGGCCTTACAAGTGTGCGGTGAGCGCCAGAGAGAGAGAGAGAGAGAGAGAGAGAGAGAGGGAGAGAGAGAGAGGGAGAGAGCGTGAGCCTCCTTAAGCTCTGCGTTCTCCGGGTCTCGCTTATCTTACCCTTGCAGACGGGGTGGGAACGATGCACCCAGGAAGGCAGGCAGGAGAAAGGGTGCGGTGGTTTATGCCTAGACGGCTTCGCTAAGGGGCCTGGCAGACAGGAGGCCTGCGCACCCCTGAGCATTCCCCAGGCCAGGGCTGTGTGAGACGGTTCTCGGGCACTGACTGGCTCACCAACCTGATGGCCCGGCTGGTAGGCACTAATGGTAACTAACGTTCCTTTTGGGAAGCGGGGGCACAGAGAAGTCACTCGCCTGATCACACAGCTAGGGCGAGGCGAGCCGGGATTTGAACCTGGGGCTCACGGTGGGGTCCATGGCTGTCTCCCTACAGCCGATGGTCGTGAGGCAGGAGAAGGTGGAAGGTAGAAAGATTGGCTCTGAGAACTTGGGGTGTCCTCTGACTTTTCTTAGCCTCAGTTTCCCCATTGAACCTCCCTGGACAGTATGTAGTAGGGGTGAAGGGTTGGACGTTGGATCCTTCAACTTCCGTAATGAGAGAGAGCGGCCCCCAGGATGGGACCGATGTGCCAAACAAGGGAGGGGCCGGGAGAAATGAGTGTCCCACGGGCGGCCAGGGCCAGGTGGATGAGCATGTCCCTCGGCTGCCAGGCAGGCGTCCCCAGGCCCCCCGGCTCCCTGGCTTGAGGGCCTCAAAGGGCTGCAAAAAGCAGTTTCCGCTTTGTGCTGCTGGGGAGGAAAAGCCCCAGCCGGGCACGGTGGGTGGAGCAGGGACCCTGGGGGGGTCTCGGCGCTCGGGGAGCTGCAGCTGGGGGTCAGAAAGGCACAGGCCTGGTCTCCCCACTTCCCCCACTTCGGCTCCTGCCAGGTGTCCCCTGCCTCTCCCAGGGGCCTGGAACCACATTTGCATGGCCAGCAGCAGCACCTGGTGGCCACCTAGTGACGATGACCGTGTCCAGAGAGTACCTGGAGGCCAGGGTGACAGGTGGCTCTGGGAGGACAGCAGGAGAGGGGCAGGAATCCCCCCGTGAGAGGCAGCAGAGGGGCAGGGGCCGGGCCGGTGTAGGGCACGGGCAGTGCCGGCTTGCGGCTCTGTTTGGCCAGGACAGCCTTTGCCAGGACCCATCCCTTTCCGAGGCCTGGTTTTTCCTTCCTTAAATGATAAAATAGAACATTAATTATAGCAGCATCTCCCTCTGATTGAAGGCGTATCGTGCGCAGGCGCTGGCTGGGTGTGTTCCCACATACGAGTGCAAGGGATTCTCCGTGCAAGCCCCGGAGGTAGGTACTAGACACGCTTTATGAATGAGGAAACTGAGCTGGGTGAGGCTCAGAGAGGGCCAGCCACGTCCCTGGGGTCACACAGCGGTCAAGGGCAGAGCCAGCATCCAAACGTCTGCCTAACGCTGAGGTCCACACTCTTCATTAAGCTGAGCTGCCGGTCATGGTGAAGGGCATCCCGCAGCCTGCCAGCGCTGTGAGGCACAGAGATCTGAAGCCCCATCGTGGGTCCGGGCCAGGCCACTGCTCATCACCACCACCTGGGGCATCTCTGCCAGCATCACCTGGGGTGGTCCAGGGCCCTCAGGACTCACGGTGGGGGGAACGGGGCTCAGGATGGCCCCTCCCCTGGGAGTCTGTGCCTGGGCGGGAGGTTTCGGTGTCAGGCAGCTGGAGTCCTTGCCTTCTGCTCCTCCCTGCTCTCTCAGGCTGGGTGCCCAGGCTGGTCTGTGCACCTCCCTGCAGCACACAGGAAATGCCAGGCGCCCCTGGGTCCTTGTCAGAGGCCTCTGCTCACCATCGGTGCACCTTGCTTGCTTGCTCTGCACCTGGGTCTGGTCACACCCATCCCTCGGCTTGGGGGCAGGAGGACACCTACGGGTCTGGGGACGAAGCCCACGCACGTGTCTGGCCTGGGTTTGAGGCACGACCCCATTCTGGTTCCGTGTGTACGTGAAGGGTGTGCATACGATGCGGGGGTCAGGGGGCTGCGTGCTGGGCTCCTGGGTCCCTCGCACAGCCAAGGAAGAAGCATCTTAGCCACACAAATACCGGGTTCCCGTTCTTTCTGCTCCCGATCAGCAGAGCCAGCCCAGGGAAGACCGGCTTCTCAGGGGCTCTCCACTCCAGAAAGTTCTTGTCGTCTCCTGTGAGCCAAGGGCTCGGAACAAACACTTCCCACGATAGCCCAGATCAACCGGTGTCGTGGATGGCACGGCCAGCTGCACAGACATGTGTGTGCACACAGACACGCACGTACATATTCTCACCAGCACACAGGTGAGCAAAGAGGCAGACCAACTCAGGCATGCACGTCTGCACACACATGTGAATGCACACACATGCACACATGTTCTCTCTCACATACAAGGGGACAAAGAGGGCGACCCATCCAGACAAACACATTTGCACACGCACGTGCATGAACCCACACCGATGCACCCACACTTGCACACACATGTGCACACACACGCACACACAGTCTGGAGGTTGGCGCATGGCTGCCCCTGCCCCGCTCCACTCTAGGACCTGGCTAAAGGAAGCTCCGTGGGAGTCCTCCAGCCCCGACAGGAGCCCTGATCTGTCACTTTAATTCAGGGCTTTTCCGCTCCGCAGAGTAAGCGAAGTCGCCTTTAGAGCTGGTTTATGAGGACACGCTGTCCTCCGCCTCTGATTATAATTGTTATAAACACTCTTTGCCTCATTCGAGGTTTCCTATTAGATTTCTCTTTGTACTTCTCTCCAAGCAGAAAGTTCTCCTCTGCACTAAGTGAGGGGCAAGGCCCCGTGGGCTCTGGATGAGTGGTTGTCCCTTTTGAAAAACAATTTCAAGATTTATTAACGCTTTCCACACACTTGTGCCCCAATGCACGACCTTGGACCTGTCCCCCTAAAACACCCAGAAGAAACGGCTCACGTGAGACTCATTTCCAGCACAGGGCAGCTAGGACGGGGTGGGGCAGGACAGGGAGGGGGAAACTGAGTCACGGAGGGGGGTGACGGGGGCGCTGGGCCCTGAGATGCCCTTGGACTCTTCTGAAGCGGCCTCGCCTCTTCCACCCGAGGCAGCCCTTCTGAGGACTGGTGGTGCCGGGAGAAGGCCGTCACCCCATGGACTCCGCGAGGGCCCCCCTTTACCCTCCGCCCGCCTGGCCCTCTCCCGCTTACAGTTACAGTACCCATCGTGAGGCATCTCCCAACGTCCCCAAAGATTGTGGGGACCCCCACGCTGTTCTTGCTCCAGGGCTGAACGAGTTGGAAGATGGGAAAGTTAAGGTCACGCCCCCCCATCCCCTGGGAAGTCAGCCAGGAGTGTCACAGCTGGGGAGGTTCCGGCTGGTCATCAGAAAGGCAGCCCAAGTGTGAGGCCCGCCCCAGACATGGCCCTCGAAGCAGATGATGGGCTCCTCGCTATAAAGAGTGCTGGACTCAGAGCCAGCAGATGTGTGTGTCACTCATCAGCCTTGGGGCCTCGAGAGCTCCCAACTCCTCGCCTGGACCTTGGTTCCAGCAACGACGGAGTTGGGGACCCCGGCCCAAACAGGCGGGCACCCCGCGAGCGTGGAAGGAGCACGGCTGGCCGATAGGGGCCCCGCGGACGCCCCCCTGCTCCACGGACACCCTGCCCCGAGCCGCCCTCGTACTCACGGGCCACTTGGACCTCGGTTTGCCGCTGCAGCAGAGCGCCCATCCGGTTTCGCACGATGCAGCGGTAGGAGCCTGCGTGGGTGCGGTCGAGGCTGCCAATCATGTACCTGGGGGTAGACGAGACAGCCAGTGAGCGAGCCGGGCAGCTGCGGGCATGCATGGGTCAGATTGGGGTCAGAGGGCAGAGGTCGCCTCGTCACCCTCTTCTGAAGAGCACCTGGGAGCTCTTGACTCTCTGGCCATGTCATGGGGGTCACACAAAGGTTCTTGTCAGTAGGAAGGTGGCTCAAAAAAGCTGTTTTGCTGAGGTGACCAGGAAGCAGCCTGTACTTTCCCAAGGATGGGAGTCGCTGTGCCGAGCCCTTGACCCTGGCCGGGACCAGGCCTCCCAGGACTGTGCTGACTCTGCTGGAGGCGACTGTCCTCCCCTGCCTGTGACTCGCATGACTGAGAAAAGTGGGGGCATTTTATTTTGGCCAGGCACGGGACCGTGCTATAATACTAACTGCAATGAACAGGGGTGACGGAGGCAGAGAAATTTACACGTCTCCCCAAATGCTTTGCATCGTTCCACCCTTGAAGTCACAGACAGCTCCACTGAGTGGGAAAGGTTGGCTTTCTGTACGTGGAGGCCCTAGGGCCAGGAAGCACACGTGAGGAGGGCCCTGGGAGCCCGCTCCAGGGGCACGTGACTGGCCCGGGGAGCAGCAGAGTCCGGTGTTGGGGGGAGCATGGAGCACTCGCCAGGCTGGGAGGCGTGGAGCAGGCCGGGCTGGGTCAGGGAGACGAGCTTCTGGCTGCTGGTGCTCTCTGGTTCAGAGGGGCTTGGCCCCCCGGCATCCCTTCTGGGACCAACTTTTCTATCTGTGGGTAATGAGCAGCCCAGCACACGCCTCAGTGAATCAAGGGGCTTTCATGTCTAGGCTTTCTCCCCAATCCTTGGGTGTCCAAGGGTTTGCCCAGCTGACTCAGTGGACAAGTTCACTGCCTCCCGCCTCGGGGCTATGCCAGCCCTGGGGCAGAGCAACCTTGTTCCCAGAAGCTGCCAAGTTTTCTTTCACACAGTTCTGGGCAGGGCCCATCATTATCACCACCACCACCACCACCACCACCACCATCATCATCACCATCATCACCATCACCATCATCACCATCACTATGACAACTCTGTATCATCATCACCATCATCACCATCATCATCACCACCACCATCATCATCGCCATCACCATCACCATCATCATCATCATTATCACCACTATGACAACTCTGTATTAAGTAGTTTTCACACATTTCTTCATTTCACGTAGCAGTTCCCAAACGGTCGATTAGCATGGACCATAACACAAAAAAATGGGGGTCGACGTAAGATGGTCAATTTTTTACTTTGCCAAGTAAGATCATTAAAAACAGCCAACCAAAAAGCAAACAACCAAGCAACAAAACATTAAAAAAATTTTTTTTAAAAAGATAATATTAAAAAGTGCCAGGCAGAGAGAAAAATAAATAGAAATGGTCGGCATTTTATTTATAAAAGACATTTTTGAGATCACAAAAAAGAAACAACATCTCAGCATAAAAGCCATTTTAACAAATTTTAAACAAATTTTATGCAAAGCCCACTACACTGGCTTCACTTTTCTCATTTTATGCGGACAGGTGCAAACGATCGTGGGTCTCTATTTGAGAGCCTTTCATTTAATCTCTATGCTAATCTTTTGGAGATGATGCTTTTATTAATACTTCCGTTTTAGAGGTGAGGAAATAGAGGTTTGAAAATATCTCATCACTGACCCGTGCTCTCACAGGTCATAGGAGGCAGGCCAAGGTCTCACAGAGCCTCTCTGACTCCGAGCCCGGATGCTAACCAGTTCAACCCTGGCATCATAGCCCAAAGGGCCCACCTTCCGTCCGGGAACTGCACGAGCCCCAGGTCACTGTTGGGCACGTGGCAGGCTGTCTCTGGCTCTGCAGCATTATCCAGAACGTTGTGGCTATTCAAGCCTCTTATCTCTGACACCAGCTGCAGCTCTTATCTGTCCTTCGTTACTGTGCACAGTATGATGATGGGAAGATAGTAGTGGCCTCAGCCCTGGCGAATTTCCCGTTCTCCTCTCGCCCACCCGCAAGCCCATCATGGGCTCTCTCTGACCGCTGTCCCATCTCCTGTGGGGACGGGGGACTGCTTTGTGGAAACTAGGTCTTCAGAGGGATGGGGTGACCTGAGAGGGAAGATGGAGAGACAGAGATTGGGTAGAAAAGCCATGTTTTGGAAATGGAACCAGATATTAAAAAGCTCCAGTAAGAGGAAAACGAACAGATATGGCCAACGAACTCACAAAAAGATGCCCGCCTCTGTCGCGACAAAACAAAGCCCAATCCAAACCGTGTCGACCTATCAGATTGCCAAAGATTTTCAGGTACGATCACACCCGGCGTTGACAAAAGCAAGGAGAGGAGGCAGACACTGAGACTGGCGGGTGGAAATGCAAATTGGTCTGGTCTTTGGGGCAAAATCTGTCAAAATAAGAGCATTTATGTCTTTTGACCCAGACGTTGCACTCCTGGGAAGTAGCATTTTCAGACACACTTGCAAAAATGTGGCAAAATATAGGTACAAGGATATTTACTGTAGCGTCGCTTGTAATGGCAGAGATAAACAAGCAAAACTAGGAAGCAACCTAGATGACCGTCACAAACGGGACGGGGTCACTTAGTGAGGCTGCAGCCACAGAAAGAACCGGAAGACCTCTACGGAATGAGATGGAATGGTTTCCAAGACGCACGAACCGTGGAAAGGAAGCTAGAGAAAGGAGATGTTTACCGAAATAAAAACACAAGGCAGGAAGGAGCTAAACAATGTAACAGCTAGAGTGATCTCTGTTCTCAGTCATCCGTGATGTGTTAGTGTGCATTGATACAAGCTGCCGAACCCTAGTTTACTGTCTAGGATCATGCGAATTGACCCAATAAAAATAATTTGAGTTTGTGCACACACACACAAAAAAGTCAAAGAATAGTGTAAATACTACGATACTGCATGGGTAAATTGAAATAGTATATATATATGTGTATGTGTGTGTGTGTACACACACACACACATACACATAGACACACTTGCACACACATAATCAGACATATACTCTCTGGCAAGTACATACAGCTTTCGCTAGATAGATCTTCCATAACACGCCATCTCCCTTTCGGGAGAAGTGTCAGGGGTGGGAAGGGAGGGAAACTTCTACTTTTTGATTTTATGTCTTTCTATGCCATCAGAATTTTCTTTATCGGACGTATATATCGCTTTTTATTTTAAAAATAAAGTTAAAAAATGTGCTTCGAGCGTATAATTTAAGTGTACATTATAGAAAGGACACCAGGGACTCACTGGGTCGCGATTTGTTTGCTGATGTCAGTGACGCGTGGTGAATTTTAAACTTGAATCAAAGCAGGTTTCTGCAGAAGCTTCTAGGGCCGTATGTCTCAGCCAGGAACCCCCACGCCCCACGTGGGGCTCTGAGGAAGGCCAGCTGGCCGCAGGCCTGCCACTCCACCACCCCGCCCCCCCCCCCCCGAGGCTGGGCTAACTCTGGGTCCCCTCTTGGCCCTGGCCCTTGTCCGTCCCTCGAAATTGTAGGCAGGTGCTCCCTGCCTGCAGGGCGGGATGCGGCCCCCTCCAGCTCCTCCTGCCTCCCTCTCCTTCGCCTGCCTCTGGTGCGCTTTGCCTGGGAGACCTATTTCTGGCTTGCAGGCAACATTATTTAAAGTAACAGTTCCGCCACAGTCTTTCCGACCAGGGAAACCCGCTTCGCTCCACTCAAACTGCAGCTCTCGCCTCCCTGCCTCCCAGCCTCCCAGGCCGGTGGAAGAGGCAGGTGGCCAGCATCTCAGTTTGCTGCACGCATCCCTGACAGTGAAGGCCACAGGAGGCACTACCCAGCAATGCTCCCCCCTGGGCCCTGGGGCACACTCAGCCTGCAGCTCTGTCTGCCCCGCCCGCCTGTGGCAGCCGGCCTGGCAGACGGCTGCATGAGCCCGGCCCTGAACAGGTCCTCCTGTGGGGGCAGACGGATGGACGCAATGCCCCGTGCAGCTGGGCTCATCCCTGATCCGCCCACACGGGAGCACGGCGTTGGAGAAAGCCCCAGGGCTTCTGACTCAGGGAGACTGAGGCTTGACTTTCACTGCTCTTTCGTAGGGCTGTGGCCTGGAAACTTGCCAGCCTCAGTTTACCCATCTGTAAACTGGGGACAACGATGGCTGTCTTCGATGTGAGCGTTGTAAGAGGCTCTGGATGTAAGTGCCTGGCGCACGGCAGGTGATGCACAAACGCTTGTGAAATGAGGGGCTCAGTGCATGAGTCACTGGTGTGAGATGGGGAGTCCAGGAAGAAGGATGAGGAGGGCGTGGCAGGACCCCTTCACCCGAGTGGGGGTCCATTACCGGCTCTGGGGCGAGCAGTAGGGGAGCACAGCTTCCCTCGCCTGGCAAATGAACCCCAACTGTCCCTAGCCACTAACAAAGCATCTGCTATGCTCATCTGGTTACCTAATACTTCTTATTGATAGAGGGGCCCCTCCTCGGTCCCTCCGCCGTCGGTGGAGACCGCATCCTCGGGGACACTGGGGACCGCAAGAGAATGACGGCTGCCCTTCGAAGGCTGCCCCTCTCAGCCTCTTGACCCTGACGGACCACTCTTCACCGGCCTGACCGCCCAACCTCCTGGTCACCTTTGCTCGTGTCATCAGAGTGGAGTGGCCTGAGTCTCGCTCCTCTGGGGACGAGGAGCAGCGATGGGGGGTGAGAGGCGCCCCGGCCTCGAGCATCCGCAGCCGCGTTCTCCACCCCATGAGAAGCAGTCGCAGGGGCGTGGCCCCGGGGCTGGCGGACACCTGGGCTCGCCCTCCTCTAGGATCCCTAATTTGTTGATTTCATAGAAGAAATATATTCAAAGTTCAAAGAATAAAAGAAAAGGTACACAGTCGACGTCTCTCCTGGCTGCCAGGTTGTTCCCAGCTCCCAACACACCCAGAGGAAACCACTATTAGTTTCTGGAGCCTCCACTCAGAATTCCTTTATGCAAATTACTGATCCCTCCCTCTTCCGAGCAGGAGACAGGGCCTCCTCTCTGCTGCTCCTTGCTTTGTGCATGTGACAAGGTATCTCGGAAATCCTTCCATAGCTGCACTCAGAGCTTCCCCAGGCTTTCCGACAGCGCCTTGTGGAGGGAGCGCCTGGGAGGCGGGGCTCGGGGCTGGGGAGGAAAGACGGGAAAACACACCGAGAATCCGTTGTCTGCCGCACGGATGACGGGGGTGCCCCGATGTGGCCTGCAGGACCCCCCGGCGCGGTCTACTCGGCTCCGAGACGGAGAGATGGGCTCGGGGTCGGGGGCACACGACGGCAATGCGGGGAAGACCCGGGACAGGTAATTGGATTTTTAGAGACTCGAGACGGGCAGGGGAGAACATCACGGCCTCACAGATGTGGCATCTTCCCCGGCGCGGGGACTCGCGGTGCCCTTTGTGCTTCAAGTCCTTGAGTGTCACAGTTGATATTTAAAATGATTCTTAGTTGCATTAAATAAGATATTTCAATTCCACGAAGCTGTCAAGAGCTGACGCGGGCACCAGAAATAACAGGCGCGCTCTCCTTGTATTGTCCTCGTTAATAAATCGGGTGCCCGGAGGTGCACGCGGATGCTCACGCAGAGGAAGGGCGCGTGTGTACACACGCACGCCCGGGCGCACCCATTCACACACGCGCATCCACGCACATACGCCCGCACACGACCTGCGTAAACACGTGTGCACAAGCCCCACGTGCACGCACACTTATGCAGACATGCCCACGCACGCGGCCAGCCCTCGCGGGGTGAACACGCGTCCACGGCCGCGCCCATCCCGAGGTCACCCCGGGCCTCCCGGCCGACCCTGCTGAGTTCCAGGCACGCCCCCTCTCACACCGAGGCCACAGGTGGGCAGGCGCTCTGGGCTGCCTCATTCGCGCGCTCCGGACAGGCATCCAGTCAGAGACACACATGAACTGTCCCTCCCAAACCACACGCTTTCCAGGTGCTCGGTGGTGCTCAGGGGCAGGGGTTTCTAACCGCCGACCCTGGGTCCTAGCGCTTCTCCTTCCAAAGCCCTGTGCTGGGGAGGAGGGCCGAAAGGGGAGGGACAGAGGAGCCTTGCGGTTTGGGGGGAGACTCTCTGACTGTCCCTTCCGCAGGTTCGGTGGCTGGCAACCTCTTCCCAAGGGACCTCCGCTCAGGGAGGTGAGGCAGCCGGGCCTCCACATCCACGGGGGGTCAGCGGGGGGGGGGGCCCTCTGTGCACCGCCTGCAGGTGTCACTGTAGGGGCCGAGGACCACACGGGCTGCGGGCACAGTGGCGGGCAGCTGAGCTCTGGGGCTTCCTTCCCTCTTCCCATGGCCTTTAGGGCATCAGGAGAGGCATCCGGTCCAGGCGAGTGTGCGCCCAGGTGTGCACGTGCCCTCAGAAACCACAGGGACACACGCCGCGCCCCCGCCTGCCTCAGGGACGCAGCTGGTGTTCCAAGAACCGGCCACTGGGGTGGCGGCAGAACGTGCTTCTGCAGGGTTCTGCGGGAAAGAGGTAAAACTCCGCGCGGGGCGACGTAAAGGGGAAAGCCCATGCACCGGGTCATAAATAATCATAATCATAATAGAGTGCCATTATATGATTAACATAATTACCATCAGTATATGGAATGTCCTAAGGGCTTTAATGTACATCGACTCGGTTAATCCTGTAAGAGGCTTGAGCTAATAGAAACCTCGATTTGCAGACGAGAAGACGTAATTAAGTCACTTGCCCAGGTCACACAGCTAATAAGTACCTGGTACGTTGGGACAGTCCAGTACCTAGAGAAGACACACCTCAGCTGGACACGTACCCAAGAGTCCGGGGTCTCTCACTCCTGGGGACAGTTCTGACACACAGAGAGGCTGCCGATGACAGAGGGGACGGAGGTGCTTCCGAGCAGGGCCCACGGGTTTGGTCTGGGGCACGTGGCAGAGAAGCCGCTGCCGAGAGCTGGCCAGTCTAGTGACGGCGGGGACCAGCAGGCAGGAGCCTGAGTGACCAGGAAACCCCTTCGCCAGGACTGTGGTTATGAAAGGGGGTCAGGCGTGAGCGGGGTCAGAGATGGAGCCGAAAGGCTGTGATACGGTCGCTGGCATGGTGAGCTTTCTCTCTGGTGGCAGAGTTAGGAATGCTGGACTCATGGGCAGATGGGGAGCGGGGCGGGGCGGGGGCAGAGAGAGAGAGAGAGAGAAGAAGGGTGAGGGGAGTGGAGGGAGGGAGGGAGGGAGGGAGGGAAGGGAGGGCGGGCAAGCAAGAGCAAGCGTGCTTTGGCACAGGAAGTAGATGGAGCCTGGCGAAGCTGGCCCCGTGCTGAAAATAGGCAGGGCCGTTTGGGAAGGGAACAGCGATTTCTGCTGTATTTTCGGTGGTTTCTGCCCTGCGCTGTAATTCCCCTCCCACGTCTCCGTAAGCCTGTTATGTGCACAACCGGCTTTGCTGATGGGGAAGGCAGGGGAGACCCTGTGCTCCTGGCTGGGGAGGGGTGGCCCTCTGAAGGGAGGAGGCAGCCTCGGGGAGGGTTGAGGGAGGATGAGGATGACCCTGGAGTTGAATTCGGAGCAGAGGAGGAGGCAGGGAGGCCCAGGAGAGGTGAGCGCCGTCCTCCAGAGTCCGCGGAAGGCATGAGAGGGTCATGGACATGTCCCCTCACAGAGTGTGGGCATAGTAAAGAACTCGATGGCCCTGGCGTGTTGGCTGGTGGAGGGCGTCTGTCCGCCTTGTGACCACCTTCTGGGCCAAATAAGTGCTCTTAGTGGACAAGGCTCAGGACTTTGCTAAGGCTGCCTGTCAGAGGGCAGTCCCCACAGACTCGGGGCGAGGAGGTGTCCGGGGAGGAAGCCGTCGTGCATGTGCGGGTGGGACCATCGTTGCCGGGACCCTCTGCCTGATCCGGTAGCACCAGGCATGGGTTCTGAACAAACACTGGACATACATCATCTGGCCCATGCCCACATTTCCTGAGGCGGGGGCGGGGAGGGACCCATTTTAGCGCCAAGGGACTTGGGCTCAGAAAGGCTGAGCAAGCTGACCGAGGGTCACCCAGCTGGCAGGTAGCAAAGCGAGGTTTGATTTCAGGCCCATCGACCCCAAATGTGTCCCCACTCCTAAGCCACTGTCTGACCTGTCCTGGGGCCCTCGGGTCTGCTCAGCGATGCCTCTGGGGACCCTGCTATGACCCAGGAGCCCCGCTCTGGTGGGAGAGTGATGGCTCAGGGTGTCCTTCTGCAAAGAGAAAAGGGACATGGGACATCCCACGTTACTGCTAGGAGCAGAGATAAACGGAGAGACAGGGAAGGTGACCTCTGTCCGGGACACGAGGAGTTAAAACTCGAAAAGGTCTCGGTTCGGGATTTTTAAACAGGTGACTGAGAGGGAAGAAACCCTGAGATTGGTGGGCAGGGGAGGGGGGCACGTGGTTCTTAAAAAAGGAGAAAAAGAAAAAGAAGGAACTCAAGGGGAAAACAAAGTGTGCCTCTCGCTTTGCTTACAACAATGTTCTGGAGTTTTCGCCGATGGCTCCCTGCTGCCTCCACCTCTGGGCGAGGAAAGCAGGCTCCTTTGTCCTACCTCCTGGCACCTTCCTGAAACACCTCGGGAGCCTTTTCATGCCGAGGAAGATCAGAAGGGAAGCAAATTAAAACAAGTCGAAAAAGAGCCTGCGTGGGACTCTGGCCTCGAGGAACCAGCTCGCTCGCTCTTGGTAGCCTAGTCACGTGGGCGTGGGGAGCAGCCTCATCGACCTGCTTCCTCCGGGCCCTCCCCAGTCCGCCAGGTGTCCAGGGGAGAGGCTGCCTTTAATGGCCTCTCGGCCCCAATGGCCAGAGGACAGCCTCCTCGTGAGTCCTGCTGGGGTGGTGGGAAGGCAGCTAGCAGCCTTTTCTGTTCACTGCAGCCTGGGCTCTCGCAATGCCAGAGACCAGTGGGGCATCTGGGAGGTCCGTCCAGGCCTCGGAGTGACAGACCAGGGGCTGATGGGACTGGGGAGAATGTGGGTGGAGGGGGAGGTGCAGAGGTCCAGGGGGAGGGCTGATGGAGGTGGGGGAGCCAAGGCAGAAGAGGCTTTCCGGGAGGAGGCGCTGTCCAAGGTAGGAAGCGAGAGGAAGGCCAAGGGGAACCAGGGTGCTGGGCATGATGAGTGCATATCAGCAAGAGAACTATTCCCAAGACTGGGGGTCGTGGCATGCGCCACTGGCCGGGGGCGAGGCTGCCTCGGCGGTCGGCGCCAGTCCCTGCAGGGCCTGCGTGCGGGGGGGAGGGGGAGGCGTCTGGGCTGTGGGCAGAGGCGTAAGCCAGGTTGGCCAACTACGGCCCAGGGGCCAAAGCTACGCCCCGGCCTCTGTTGTCTGGCGAGATACAGACTAAGAATAGTTTTCATGTTTTTAAATCATTGAACAAAATCAAAAGAGTAATGTTTCATGACAAGAGAAAATTATATGAAACTCAAATTTCAGCATCCATAAATAAAGTCTTTTTGGAACGCAGCCGGCTGGCTCACTCGCTGACGCCCTGACCTTGGCTGCTCTCTCTCGATGACCACGGAGCTGAAGGGTGGCGACGGACCGTAGGGCTCTCGGTGTCTACCAATGTCCCTCTCAGGCCCTTCACAGAAAACGCTTGCCGACCCTTGGTGTAGAGTAGGCAGATTTACGTTTTTACAAAGACGGCTCTGATTCCAGGGTGGAGCATGAACTGAAGCTGGCCCAGGCCCGGAAGCTGGAGGCCAGTTTGGTTTTGGCCGTGAACTGCGGGCGGGAGGGACGGCGGAGCTGACCGAGCGCCATGGTGCCCGGACTGGAGAGTCTGACCGTCGCCCCAAAGAACGACGGCCCCTCGGAATCCCGCTCTGGCCTCGGATTTCTGCTCCAATCCTAGCCGCCCGCTTACTCAGTATGTGACCTTAGAAAGGGCCGGACCTCCCGAGGCCTCAGATGCTCACAGGAAGGACGGAAGCTCGTGAAAGGGAAGGTTAAGGCGGTTCGGCTCTCGCGCTTGTTTCGAAAAAACACACGTTCGTTCCAATACGACTGACACCTTAGGGAACAGTCTGGGCATAGCTCGAGTCTTGCATTTGCTTGCGTGCGATTTTGTCTGCAGGGACGGCAGGTCAATGCGGGCAGCGGACAGCGCTCAGCTGAAACGAGGCGCGGTCACACGCCCCCCGCCCCCCGCCCCCGCGGGATCCTCGGCCCCCCGTGTGTCAGGAGCGTGCCCGCCCGCACGTGGTCTGAGCACTTTCCTCCCGATCTCAGACCTTCCACCTGTCACGGCAGCTCACACGCTGCCACCTGTGGCCACAGGCAAATTCCAGGCCTTTCCCAAGGCAAAGCGCCGCACTGACCGCAGCAGCTACGCACTTCCGAACCCCGGATGTGGGCAGCACTGTGCGCTCGGTTGTCTTTATTGGGTGTCCCCGACGAAGGTTTCGAGGGTCGTTCCCTCACCCCATTTCCCGCGTCGGCCCTGTGGCTTTTTTCTCGTGCCATTCTGCACAGCATGGTGGTTTTTAACATTCATATTGCATGATAGTAAAACTCACTGCGAAGCGCTTCAGCCCGGAGTCTGGCAGTCGATAAGCCTCGAGAAATGTGACCCTGATGCGATGACTATTATTATTGATCATCCGGCTCAGACGGGAGTGTCTACCACTTGCCAGGCACTGTGCTGGGCTCCGGGGCCCAGGGATAACAGCAGCAGCAGCAGCGAGGCCGTCACCTCACGGTATTGTGGAGTCGTCAGCTCCCTGCGTTGAGGTGACAATGCTTCCTCCGCGGCCGCAGTCTGCTCAGAAACCCGTCGCGCCCGGTGCCACTTCCAGTCCACTCACATCCTACGACAGGACGCCCCCGAGGCACACGAGGGGAGCTCGACGTCCGGCCCTCGGCATCTCCGAATGGCAGGGAACAGAAGGGACGAGGACTTGCTCATGTTAGAGCAGGAGCGACTGTGGCGTGGCCCCTTTAATTACCACAGAGGAAAATGGCCGATCAGTTCTAGGGAGGGTGGGGCGAACGTGCCTAAGGAGCATTTACCTGGGGCAGGGGGCACCAGGTGGCACTTAGCTTAGGTGACGGTGTGAACCCTGTCAAGCTCTGTCCAGCCGGCCTGAGCATCCTGCTTGGCTGTCCTGCTCCCTGGCCCCTACCAGGCTCCTGATTTCCCCCGGCCAGATGTTTGTGGGATTAATGAGTGTTGATAAGGCTAGAGGAGGCGCCAGTCTTGCTGGGGCTTCCTCAGCTTTCCCAGGCAGGTCAGGTCAAGGGAAGCTGGGAAGAGGCCTCCCTGGCCATCTTGCAGTGCCTGGCAGGGCGGGGTGTGTGGCAGGATGCTCATGCCCTTCCTGGCCATACCTGGCTCAAGGTCAGAGCTGACGCTTTCTCTCTACCTGAGGCAAGCCTTCAGGTGTTGCTGTATTTCTCCTCTCTGAGTCCAAGGCTCAGGTGCCCAGGTGGGAAGGAAAGAGCCTGCTCCTCAAGCCCTCCCCTAGCTTCCCACTCTGGGCTGCATCTCCTCCCTTGGCCGCCCTGCCATCAAGGTCAAAAACACGCACCTACGACGACTAACGCCCAGTGCTGAGCCGGGGGCTTCGGGGGCAAATGTCACGTGACACCATTCCCACCTTGAGAAACATGAATGGTAGAGCACAGGCCTTGCCAGGTCACAGACCAGTAAAGCCGCCCCTCCCCCACACCTATATCTACAGCTGCATCTCTGTCCATAGCCATATCTAGGGGAAGGCCGGAGCGGCTTCCTTTAATTTGACCAACAAGGATATGAATCAACAAGAACAAAATAATCGACCGTGCAGATTTCACTGAATTTTTTGAAAGGACTTTTTCTACTTCTTCTACAAAGAGTAAAAGGGATGGAGGGTTTTACACACGGAACGGGTTTCACTCTGTGAGAGCCCACCACGCTGCCTGCTTTCACCACAGCATAGCAGCCTTGGCGGAACTCCACCTGGGTGGCTGCCCCACGGCCAGGGCCCCGCGCCTGAGGACCCCGCACGGCGCAGAGCTGCCGTCCCGTTGGGCTGATTCCTAAGTCTTCGGCTGCCTTTCTCTCCTTCCTACTTTTTCATATCACACTCGGTGGCTGACACTTTGCCTTACGCACGGTGGTGTTCGGCAAGCCCGGGCAGGCCGGCCGCTGGCACAGCTCGAAAGCACAGTGCCAAGGGGCCCCCAAGTCGAATCACCCTGTTTTGCTCTGCTTAAATGCCTCTGAGCTAAGGGCTGGCGGCAGAAGAGGGCTGTTGACCATATTCAATTCGCTGTGTGACCTTGGGCACGTTGCCAAATCTCTTCTGTGCCCCATTTTCTCATGTGTAAAACAGGAGTAATAATAATAGTGGTAATCGTAGCAGTAGTAGTATTAGTAGTAATAGTAATAAAATAATAATAATAATTAATAATAATAACATATTTGCCAGGCACCTAATAATTAATGATGATAATAATAATATATAGGCCAGACACCTAATAATTAATGATAATGATGATGATGATGATGATAATTAATAATAATAATAAATAGGCCAGGCACCGTTCTAAACACTTTACCTATGATAATGCAGTTACTTCTCCTCATTAACTACAACGTGAGGTCAAAATTAATTTTATCCAAACTTGGCAGACCAAAACCAAGATGCGCAGAGAGGTTAAGTAGCTTCCCCGAGATCACACAGCCCGCGGCGGCAGAGCCCCAGGAGGCGGCCCCCTGATTTCGCGCTCTTCACCACCACGTGAGCGTCCCTACTTGAAGGCACGTTGGAGGGGGAATATCTGCGAGGTGCTTAGGACGGGGCCTGGCGGACGTTCACGAAGAGCCAGCGGCCACTGGGATTGCCGATGCTGTTATTATTCACCTAGTCGTCTGTCTTGGGAGGAAGGGGCATGGCCCTCGGCCCCTCTCACAGCCCCCGTCACCCCGGGCCCAGTGCCCACTCCTCTAGGACAAGCCCTTGCCCAGCAGACCGGCCCGAGGAGAAGCGCCCGAGCTTCGGCTGCCCGTGACAGCTGGTGTCAGGAGCGGCGAGCGCGGCCGCCCTGAGCCCCGGGGCCCAGAGCCGGCTCCCCTCTCGGCCCTTCTGCACATCTGCTCGGTCCCTGGGCAGCCGGCCCCAGAGAAGACCCCAGCTGCCCCGCGGCACTACGTCCTGGCTTCGTCGGCACGACTCACCTCCCACCTCTGCCCATTGTCTTTAGGTTTCAAAGTTACCCTAGTGGTTGACTTTAGGGACACTTAGTGGGGAACGCAGACGGGAACTGTGGTAACGAGGCCCGGGGGGGCCCACCGGTGAGCTGCCACCTGCAAAGGGTGACCTGCGAGGCTGCCAGGTCGAGACACACTCGGGATGTGGAGTCCACTCCCCCCCAAGTCTGGGCCGGCCTCCCGACTGGCTTCCACTGACAGGGTGTGGCGGAACATTCCGGAGCCTAGGTATCAAGAGTCTTGCAGCTTCTGCACTCACCCTCTCGGACCCCCGCCCTGAGACCACCATCTACGAAGGGTGACAAAGCACAGGACGAGAGGTGCGGCACCCCATCTGTCACAGCCCAGCCCAGTGCAACTTCGTGAGTGGCCCAGGACAGACCAGCAGAGAAAGTATAGATCTGGTCGTTTAAGCCACCAGGGTTTGGGGGGGTTTTCTGGGCAGCAATAGCTAACTGACCAGAGGCCCGGGCCAGGCTGGGCCTGCTCCTGCGGGCGGGGTCCCACACTGTGTACGTCTCCTAGGGTTCAGGGTCAAGGGGCAGCTGTGCTTTGGGTTGATGTCCAGGGTCTGTGCCCCATCTCTATGGGGGAGGCTGTCTTTCTGGGTTACTATTCCTCATTCTGCAGGGTGAAAGGCCTCTCCCTTCGCCAAGCCCTCTGGGGGCCCCCACCTGCCCCTCGCTGGCACCGAGCCCAGGCCTCTCTGGCACCCCTCAGCCCCCAGGGGCTGCCAGGTGGAGCCGAAGTCTGTTTCCAGTCACTCCCCTCCCCCTCCCCGCCCCCTTTTCTGCCCCAGGGTCTTGGGCAGCTGCTGGGAGATGCCCTCTCCCCGGGCTGGCAGAAATTCAGTCATAAACACATCAGGGCTAAAAACTCAGAGAGCAAAAAAGGGGGCAGTGGCCGAGACTCATCCTAGGGGGACAAAGAAGCTCAGCAAGACCACCTGAACGCTCCCACATTGAGAGATCCCATGAATGGGGCTCTGAGGGAGATGGGTGGGGAGGGGGCGTCAGGAACCAAGGCAGTCGACCCCCCAGGCATCTGTCTAGACCATGCGCCTGTCTGAGAGCAGAACCGTGTCAAGGTCTCATTAGCTCCTGTGTCCTGGCTGAGAGCCACCGGGGGGCAGGGTGCGGGGAGACCAGGGGGAGCAGGGAAAAAAAGAGATCCCCAGGGCAAGCTGAGGTCTCTGGTCCAGCTGTGTGGGGAGAAAGGAGGAACATCTCATTTCCCTATACTGGAATATCCTAGGTAAAAAACGTATGTGCTTTTGAGGGGGACCACCTCTCCCTGCCTCCCCAAGGGCCTGGCCACGCCTGCCCGCCCGCCCTCCGCCCCGTGCACCCGTTACCAGGGATTCGGGCCACACTGGAACCTGTCAACCTCAGGCGATGAATGTTCAACCCTTCCTAAGTTGCATGTTAAGTTTCCTTGTGGTTGAATAAAGAGCCTCAGTTCATCGGAGGAGGGCTTTCCTTGGGAGCCTTTCATCAAAGCCGGGGCTTCCTGTGTGTTCTGCTCCGCACCCCGGGGAGTCTGGGCGCCTTGCCGCCTGTCCCCAGGGCTTCTGGGAAAGTGGGAGGAGGTGACGGGGGAGGAGAGAAGGCGTGGCTTGAGGGAGCACACCTGTGTATTCTAGACTGTTCTGTCCGGCGGGGCCAGCAGAGGGTCTGCTTCCCTTGCTCCACATCCCTTGCTTCACCCCTAATGTGCGATGCGCCCTTTGATTCCCTGGGCCTCAGTTTCTGCATCTGTAAAATGGGAAGCCGAGCGATGGCTTTGTGGCCTCCTCGGGCTGCCCTGTGAGAAGTAACCGAGGCGACGCTAACGCCGTGCGTACCTGTGTGCCGGGTCACGCTGGGTGCCACACGTGGACCCAGAGCTGTGGGTGGACACGCTGGGCTGTGCCTACTGAGCTCGTCAGCGGAAGCGAGGACGCACGGGCGCTTCTGAGCGCCGTCCTGCCTGCCCCAGCTTCAGGGGGGCTCATGGCTCTGTGGCTGTGTGCTCCCTGCCCCACCCCCTGACGGTCCTGGCACCCACGGGTGACGCTCTGAACCACGGGGAGATGAGGACACCGAGAAAGCGCAGCGGGCACCCACGGGGCGTGAGGGTCGATCTTGCGGGGTGCGTCCCAACACGGCACGTCCCCTCACATCCTGAGGTGCTCAACCCGAGGAGGGAAATGTCGCCACATGAAACAGGCTCTTGAGCCTTGGCTTCCTGTCGTGCCAGAATGCCGCCCAACGGGCGGCCGGGTGAGTCCAAGCCACCACTGGACAGAGCCTCAGGGGCGTGGGTTTGAATTCCGGTGGTGACATTAGCGCACGCCCCATCTCCGCGGAAAGTGGGTGTCCCCTCAGAGCCACCGAGTCCCAGTGGTGAGGAGGGGAGGGCTTGGCCTAGGGGCCCGCACAGCCATTCTGCGGCTGTGTGACTCCCGCAAGGCCCTGGGAGTGTGCCCCCACTCCCCACTGCCCTTAGCTTGGCGACATCCAGCATCCATCTCCGGCTTCCTTGGGAGGTAAGGGCCCCCACTGCCTCCCCAAGCCAGGACACACTGATGAGAGTGTGAGAACACTGGTTGCCATGGAAACTGAGACAGCCGATGTTTTAGAGACTTTTGCTCCTTTTTTCCTTCTTTCCCCGTACATTTTGAACTTATTTGTCTTAATTGACATAATTATTGCAACGTCAACCTGAGGCCCAAGGATCTAGCTGTGTCTCTTCCTGCCTGCTGCCCACCCTCACTCTCCGGGGCTCTCCACGCTGCCTCTCTCCCTCCCGTCCACCTCCCTTCCAGTTTCTTCTGTCACCAGCATATCCCAAGGCTGATGCTGGACCCCTCAGGTCCAGGAAGAACCTGTGCTAAAGCACAGGGGGTCCTCCACCTCAGGATGGGGGTAGCCCAGGCTTCAGGGCCTCAAGGCCATGTTAGGAGGCATCGGCGGGCACCTGTGGGGACCAGGTTGGAGATGTTACAGGTAACCGAGACCCCGTGTTCTCCTCCGACAGCGGCCTCACCCTCCAGCGATGCTTTCAGTAGGAATGCCCGGAGGCGATCGGAGCGCATGATTTACACCTCGGGGAGCTGCAGCCTTCCGCTCCAGGACAAGCCCTGGCCCAGCCTCTCGGTCTCTCCAAACCTCCGTCTTGTTCTGTGCAACGGCGCTGTTAGACCTGCCCTGCTCATCCCACGCCAAGGACCAAATGAAGCATCTACAAGAGCAACTCCATGAAGCTCAGTGAATTACTGTCTTCTGGGACTGTCATGAAAAGACAAAAGGGGACAGCAAAGACCCCAAGAGGAGCTGGAGGGCCCGGCCATCTCCACCCTTACTTCCTCTCAAGCCGCACCGCTGACCCTAGCATGGCCAGTCTGATTCCGGCTAGGAGAGTCTGGCGCGAAGGGCAGGGGGCACCAGCGCCTCACCCTAGAAAACTGGTTTTCGATGGGGGTGACGTGTCCCCTTCTGCCCCCCAGGGAACATCTGGCAATGTCTGGAGACATTTTCGGTTGTCACATTTTGGGGAGGGGGCTCTTGGCATGTGGCAGGCAGAGGCCGGGGATGCTGCTGAACACCTTGTTATGCACAAGGCAGTGCCCTTCCCCCCACCGCCCCCCAGAAAGAACCATCCTGCCCCACGTGTTAGTAGCGCCCAGAAAGCGAAACCCTGCTCTGGTCATTGTCTTCTTCATGGCGGCACAGGGTGCTGTCTGAGGGTCCCTCGGGCTCCAGAACCACCCTGCTGTTGGAGACGCCCCCGTGTGTGCAGACGGGGGTCCCCCCTCCCTTCTGGATCCTCAGGAGTGAGAGGGGCGCCTCTGGGTCAGGGGAAGGACAGCTCGCCCGGCTGGGGGCCTCTTGCTCCTGCCGGCCCACCTCCCCCATCCTTCCCTGAGGATTCCCACATTTCTAAACTCGTTAACTTTTAATTACTACCTTCCCTCTGCCTGAGTACACTGGCTCCATGCCACGTGCATCTCTATTAAAATTCAATTTATGCCCATCATAACTAATTCCTGCCCTGCAGCTCTCTCACCGGCAGCCTTCAATTTTCAGACAAGATGTCCAAACTCCGGGCCGAACTGGAGTAAATCTCTGAAGAGGCCGGGGACGAGCAGATGGGATAGGGTTCACTGAGGAAGAGGAGCCTGGAATTCCCAGGGCTGGGGTGGGGGTGGGCATGAGACGATGGCCAGAAAGCACGAGGCGGCCATAGCCTGCCCACTGCGGGAAGGGTGGGCTGTATTTAATTGGCGACTATCAGGCTACCTTTCCATTTATGGAAATGCCGATGACCCGACACCCTTCTGCATGCTTGAGCTCATGGGACACTCATGACCCCTGGGAGGAAGCTACTAGTTTAATTCTTCCCATTTAATAGACCCGGCAGCTGAGGCAGGAAATAAAGCAACACGTCTAAAGGCGTACGGTGAGTCAGGTCACGAACGGGACTCACATGGGGTGCCGGATCGTGGACGACCAGGTGGCAGAGGTGTGTTAAGGGCAGTGCAGGTGAAGGAGACAGGAGAGCAAAAGCATGGCGGTATTAAATATCAGCGATCGCTGCTCAATTACTCATTCGATCCGTGAGCAAAGGGGGTCGGTGAGAGAGGAGGCTGGAAGGGGGGCAGGGCCAAGTTACACAGGCCGGGCCGTGAGCTCCCTCGACCCAAATCCTCTAAAGACTGCCCGCCCCCTGCAGGCTGCCGCCAGGAATGCTCTTCCTGGCATTCCCTGCCCTCCCTCGGCCCTCTCGGCCAGCTGTTGCCCCCGCCCCTTCCAGGGTGCCGCTGTGCATCGGCTGGTCCACCACGCCCTGCCCGTCCCTGCCTCCTCGTCTCCATGTCTCCTTCGCCTGTGAGGAATCGTAAGCTCCCTGCCTCCCACCCCCACCCTGCCCTGCGCTCCCTCCTCCAGATGATCGTTCTCGCTCTCCCCGACGTTCCGGACATGTACGTCCCTACGTCTAGCCGACAGTGTAGTATCCGGCAGCGGGAGACAGAGCCGGCCGCTCGGTCCTTCTCTAACGCCCCCTTGCCCTCTGCGACGGCCCAGCCTCCGGGGTTCCCCCTCCGCCTTGGCCTCTTGGCTTCGTTCTTCCGAGCCGGCTTCCGCCTCCTTCGTTTCCCAACCCTCTGGGACCCTGGAGCTCGTGCCGATGGCGCTGGGTCCGTCCGCTCATCCTGCCCGTGCCCATCGTGTCATTGTCCCCTTGACATTGGTGACTCCTACGTCAAGATCTCCGGCTCAGTTCCAGGCATGAACATCAGCTCGTCTATCGAACATCTACCTGTCTCTACCTGATGTCTCGCCAAGGTCACACCCAAACCCCACGTCCACCTGCTCATCAGGTCTTGTCAATTCTACCTCCTAAGTATATCTCAGACCCGACCATCCCTCCCATCTCCGCTCCCACCGGGATGGCCCAAGCCATCGCCCCCTCCCCCCGCGGCTGACCGAGCCAGCTCCCAGCCGCTCTCTGCCATCCGCTACCCGCTCGGCTGCTCGGCTGGACAGATTTTAAACGTACATCTGATCACGTCCTTTCCCCGTGAGAAACCATCCAAGCGCTCCGATCCACATCGCTATCGGCATAAGACGAGCTGCCAACGAGGCCCCACTTAGCCGCTCCTGTCCACTTCTCCGGTGTCCCACGCCCCGTGACCGCTCTGGCCCTCTCTCGGCCCTTCTGGCCTCGACATCCGCACGCGCGGGTCCCTTGCCACCTCGCGTCCTGGCTAACTGCGCTCATTCTCCAGCTCTCCATGTCCCCAGGGATGTCTTCTCTGACCTTCACTTTCCCTTATGAAGACGAGCATCCATGAACGGCTTGCAGAATTGCTGGGTTCGGCTTCCTCTCGGGACTGTTTGCTCCACGAGGAATTTAGCGCTGCGTCACCAGCGCCCAGGGTCTGCGTGCCAGGAGGGCCTCCCCCGTTCCCTGCCAGTCCACACCCAGTGGCTCTTCCTCGCCATCCCCGTTCTACATCTTCCACAGGCTTCCGCGAACTTCTCTAGGACCCTGGCGGCCTTTATCACCTGCCCGTCGCTCCTGAGCCCAGACACTGGCAGGCCGCGCACGCGCACCTTACTCCTCAGCTGGCACGAATGTTTCCCGCAGGCAGCGGGGAGGGCAGCGCTGGCCCCCCCTCTCCTCTGTCCCCCTGGCCCGGCTCCCTGCCAGGCAGGCCGAAGGTCCCAGGTGTCCACCCGGGGAACGCGCAAACGTCAGCACCTCCCGACGTGGCCTTATCAGGCCTCGGGGGAGAGGGCCTGATGCTCATCTTAGTTTTATGACTTTGGGCCTTGAGCAGGGAACAGGCCCCCGGAGCCTCGCCTTCCTCTCCGTGCGGACGCGGCCCCCGCGGGAGGTGCTGGCGAGCAGGGGCTGAGAACTAGGGCCTAACTGTCAGCGGCCGGCGTGGGCCTGGTGCCGCGGAGGTGGCTGGAGGGTCCGTTATCACGAGTTAACATACGCGAAGCACTTAGAACAGGGCCAGGCCCATGTCCGCGCGATACTGGCAAACGGCTCTCCCGCAGCGCTTTGGAAGGCTGGCTGGGCCATCCCCAGGAAGCTGGGCTCTGGCAGTGCCACTGTCCTGGGAAAGGACAAGCACGGTTACCCGGCACCGAGCGGGGGGAGAGGCCCACGCCTGGGGTCTGACAGATCCCGGGTGAAACCTGACTCTCCAGGTATGACTGTGTGGCCTTGGGCAAGGTGTTGAACCTCTCTGAGCTGCGACGCCTGGCTATGAGGCAGAGATAATAACAGCACCACTCCCCCAGAGCCGGTGCTGGCGGGAGCTTGGCTCGGTTCCCGGTGCTCACACAGCAAGCGCTCCAGTGCCCTCCGGGAAGCCGGCCAGCCTCCGCGTCCCTGGCCTCTGCTGCCTGCTCTCACTTCTACGCGCCTGTAAGGGAAGGCCAGGGGATAATCGAGGGACAAAGCGGCCGCCCGGGGAGCTTCTCTTCGCCCTCACTTCTGAAGCACTTCAAAGGCCGCAGCATCTCCGTACGCGTCCCCTGCCTTGTGTCCCTCACCAGGGCAGTCACACACGTGGGGCTCCGCCTCCACGGGCCGGGGCTCTCCGCTCTGCCCACCACTGAGCCTGTGGGGTTCTCCCATGGACACCTGGGGACCCGGCCCGGCTCACCTGGTCTTCCCCTCCACACACCTGCTCTTCTCCATGACAACCAGGGGCCATCCGGGGCCCTGGGACGCAGGACCTGGCCTCGGCTGGGTCTCACACCCTCACACTTTTGCCCCTCAGCCAGTCTGAAGACCCCTGGCTTTTTGCCTCCTGGGCCAGAAGAATGAAACGCAGTGACTGGGGTGGGGCGGAAGGGGCCCAGTCAGGGAACTGTGTGAACCTTCGCAGAAAGGACCGGACACGCGCCTCTCGGATCTGCCGCTGGCTCTCTAGATGACCTCAGGCAAGTCCCGGGGCTTCTCTGAGCTTCAGGGTCCTCGTTTGCCACATGAAGGCAGCACCCCTTAGTCTGCTGTGGGGTGATGTATGGGCATCCCTGTCATGGAGGGAACCTTCATAAACTATAGTTCTCCTTTGGGCGTGTGCCCTGATTAGATGAGATGCCCGGCTGGGGAATTCGTGTGTGTGTGTGTGTGTGTGTGTGTGTGTGTGTGTGTGAGATCTGTCTAGCTGATTTGTTTTCCTATTTAATTTCAAGTGTGAGGATAATTACGGGAGAAGGCATCATCGGGTGCGACAAAGTAACCTGGGCGATGACTTTGCCACGACAAGGTCATAGGGCAGAGGGTTACCCTCCATCGTTCCTCCCTCCTCCTCCATTGCCACTGCCCCACCTGCCCATTCTTGAGCTGGTGGGACGGTCCCCAGGCTTGCAGTCCTGACTGAGGCCGAGGGTCCCTGGGGGTGGGGTGGGGCAGGGAGCTGAGGGGAGGGAGCATGGGCTCCAGACGAAAGAGGTTCCAGAGGCCACACGAGAGGGCCTGACCTCCTTGTGAGTTACCGTCCCACAGTGTCGGGAAGTTACACAAACACATCTACATGCTTTGCACACACGCTCACAACCATTAAACACGTATGCGAGGCTGCGAAGGAATCGGATGCACGCGCGCGCACACACACACACACACACACTCTAACAAAGATATAGACCTTACACAACCAACTGGGTATTGTGTTCAACCCCCCTCCCCCGCCCCCAGCCCGCATACCCCAGGCACACAGTGACAGTCACTGTGTGGCTATACGTCTGTCCCACTAGTAGGAGTGGGCGGTGGGTCCGATGCCCAAACCTTTGGGAGGGTCTTTCCAGGTAGTATCCCACCCACATGGGAAAAGAGATCTCATTTTTTTAGAATTAAATTTTGTTTTGTACCCAAGTGGTACCCCCAACCGTTATAAGCTACTTTATTTCCCAAAAACTGGAAATTCAAGGCTGGTTTCAAGTTAGATGAGACTCGTCACCAAAAAGGGGCTCTCACAGCCCTTGACGAGAGGCGTTTTATAAAGGGTCCTGGATGGCAGCAGTGTCATTGGAAGAGGTGGACGAAGCCCCTGTGACCACTTGTGAGGAGCTGTGCTCGCCTGCACGTGAGATCGGGTGGGTTTATCACCAGATTTGTCCCCATTCTTCTAGAGGGACATCTCGCATCGTCCTGACAGGCAGCACAGATTTCACGCCTGTCGCCCTGGGAGCTGGGCTTGTCTTACAGAATCTCATTGAATCCTCACTATAACGCTCCAAGGGAGACATCACTGTGCCTAATTCCGGGGTAGGAAAACCAAGGCAGGCGGCTGAGTCATCCTGCCCAAAGTCGAGCCAGTCGGTGGCCATAGCCCAACTATACTCAGGTGGTCCACGCTCCAAAATCCACGCTATTTCCCTTCTGCCCCCAACGGACGGATGTGAACCCACAAACTCACCACAGTCACTCACACTCAGAAGGGTGCGGGCGCTTTCCTTCACGTACACACACGCGCGCACACACACACACACACACACACACGCCATTCTGTTATGGATCCCACTGAAAATCAAGACCGTCAGAGACCGGGACGTGAATGCAAACTTCTTCCTAGTCCACAGGTTGAGAAACATTATTAAACTGACGGAGGCACTTCCAATCTTATTTTCTCTCCGCTTGCTGAGTAAATTCAGCCATCTCTCCGCCTGAAAATTGGATATCGTCACCAGACTTACAGCCTGGGGTTTGCAAAAGGCAGCGAAGTCCTCCGCAGCAAGCGGTGGTTGGAGAGTCACGGGACGAGAAGCTGGCCAACCTCCTACGTAATGCAGTTGTCGGGATGCATTTATTTAAAAGCTGCATGTGGAACATTTTGTAGAGCCAAAAAGTGAGAAAGTGCTGGAAATGCAGGAGGGACATGTCACAAGGACCCAGAATCCAGGCGGAAGAAGCTGTAGTGGCCAAGTTGGGGTCACTATGAGCGTCGAGGTGAATAACGACAGGGATGGATTAAAACACGTTGAATAGGAAAGAATTACCCATGAGCTCATACTGATGCTCAATTATTTTAAGGGGATGAGAAAGCAAAGACCTTTTTTTAAACAGAGGAATGCCAACTCAAACAAGCAAAAGGAATGACAGAAATAGAAAATATGCTTATCACAACCGCCACGGTAATAACCGATTCAGGTAAGACTCATCAATGAATACTGAACAGTGGGCGGGAGATTCCTGGAGAAGAAAATATGCACCCGGTCTCCAGTTACCATACGAAGGGGAGACTGCACCTCGGTACCTTGACAACACAGAAACCTGGTGGACAGCGCCCGGACCAGTTGGTCAAATCTACTGTCACCAATAATGAGGCAAAATGACACTGGGTGCCTTCAGGTATGAAGCACTAAAAAAGATGCACGTCTATGTAACATTCTTGCCAAAAAGGTTCGACACGGGTGTAGTTATGAGGCTATAACTACAGAAATCCATATTGAGGACATACTGCAAAACTGGCTGAACTCTCGAAAATATTAACACCCTGAAAGATAGGAAAAAAACAATGAGGGATAGTTCTAGATTTAAGGAGTCTAAAGTCTAAGAAGTATGACAACTAAATTCAGTGCGTGGTCTTTGATTAGATCCTGTATTGAATGACAACAACAACAACAACTCCAAAAATAGCCACAAAGGACATAATTGGGACAAATGGAGAAAAATGAATACGGGCTGTGAAATTTCTTGAGTGTGACAATCTGCACTGTGGTTCTGTAGGAGAATGCCTTGTTCTTACGAAAGTCTACATACGGGTGAAGTGACATGATGTCTGCAGCTAATTCCTAGATAACTCAGCAAAAACTCGCGTGCATTTATATGTGTGTGCGGCGAGTGTGGGAATGCGGATGCAAAACACTAACGACTGATGAATGGCAAAATGTATGCAGGTGTTTTCGGTACCATACTTACAATTTTTCTAAGATCTGAACATTTTTTCGAAATTGAAGAAAAATAAGGAAGCAAAAGCACCTGCCGTGAGCCAGACCCTCACTGGGTCAGGGCGAAGCGAACACGATGACTTCCGTCCGTCCCATCGTCCTTTTCCCTTCTGCTGCTAACAGCTCTCGCCCTCCTTTCCACTGTGAGGCTCTAGGGTGGGGGCTGCCTATGGCCTGGAGTAGACACCGGAAAGAGGCGCCTCCATTCTGCTGCTCACCGGGATTGGCCAGAGATGATCCGAGCTGGGCCAATCGGAATCCTTCCCCGGGACTTTTTATGTGAAACTTCCAGGAAGTTCCCTCCCCTCTGAAATCATCTGGTGGTAAGCCTGTGGTTCTTGAACTTCTCAGTGTCACCCACCACGTGAGAAGAAAGTGTGAACCCAGAACTGGACACAGCTGAGCAGCCTGGAAGAGAGAGGGCCCAACATACCAAGTTCTCGGTTCTAAGTCCTGAGGTCCCTGGAACCGCCATAGTTCCTGAAACTCTGACCTCACAGTGTCCTATGTAAATAATTAGAAAGTGAGGCCTAATAGGATGTATTATGGATAATCTCGAGAGAGAGAGAGAGAGAGAGAGAGAGAGAAACAGAGAGAGAGAGAGAGGCAGAAATGTATGTGGGAGAGAGGAGGGAGAAAGAGAGAGAGAGAGAGACAGACAGACAGAGACAGAGAGATTTACTGAGAACACTCTTGTGAACCATCAGGAAAGACTTCTGAAAGAGGTGAGGCCTTGCAGAAGAAATGGGGTTCTGAAAGGGGCAATATTCCAAGTGGAGGGGACGGGACAGTTTGGACAAAGGCGGGGAACGGGGCTCGTGCAGGGAACGGATTTGCGATGGCCTGATTTGGCGGAAGCGTGTTCCTGCCGATGGGAGCAGCAGAGGCGAGGCAGATGCCAGCAGGTGCGGACCGCGACGCGTTCCGAAGGCCGCAGCGAGGAGTGCGGAGCTCTCCTTGTCGGTCCAGTGCGTCTGGATTAGAGGAAGACCCTGGCTGACCTGCCCTCGGGCACACGCCGCCACCATGCTGTAACAGCCAGCCTTCCGGGGGGTGGGGGCGGGGAGGAGGAGGGATGAGTCCCCCAAGTGGAAGCTCGTTTGTGCCCCCCGAATAACTTCTGCCTGAGCGACTCTGAGAAGGCACATCCGCCTTCTCCCCTCTACTTGTTTTCTGGAATTTGCAGAGGACGATGAGTAGGAAGAAGCATGGGGCACGCATGAAGGAAGCAGAGGCCGCCGTGGTGAAGGGTAAAGACCTCCGGCCCCGGAGTCGGACCGCTTCTACTCGAAGCCCGTCTCAACGAGCTGACCGTGCGTGAGCCTCAGTTTGCTCCTGCGTAGAATGGGGCAAATGACGGACCCTACTCCTAGGACTGCTGGCAGGATTAAACGGGATGATTGCGGAGGGCACACCGTAACGTCTCCCGTATAATAAATTCTTTTTCGTCGCCAGTGATCACTATTACCATCATCAACAGCTGGACCGTGACCGTGACCTGGATGCCTCCACAGACAGAGAGCTGGCTGCTCTCCAAAGGAAGCCCATGTCATCGTTGGGCCAGTCCGACCCGTGGGCCGAGCCGGTCAGTGCCCACCCTTGTGTCCTTGCCATTGCAAGGCACCAAGGGAGTGGCCGTGAGCCCGATAAAGAACCAGCTCTCCTGTCCTAGATCCCGCCCCCAGCTCCCTGCCAGCTGAAGGCGGTCAAGGGCAGCGCTGGGAGGCCCCGGCACCCGTGCCGTCCGTGAGCCCTTGCCGTCCCCCGTCCAGCAGCATGCGGGGGCTCCTCACGGATTCCATCGAACGATCCATGCCTTCCGGGCAGCAGTCACGGGCGCCTCTGGGCCCCCGACTTAAAACCGTCGCAGGGGCTGCTCAGGGAGACCCCACGTTCTCTTCCTCGGGCTCTGACCTCCCGCTTCCTGGTCCTTCGGTCACCACCCAGAGGGGAAGGTGGTCGCCTGCCCTGGCCCCGCTGCTCCCTCTTTTGCCAAAGTGGCCACGCCCACCAGCCAATCCGGTCTAGGGTCCAGGCAGAAGAAACCTGGGGGTGAAGGTCACCCCAAACTCTGCTCTGCCCGCTTTGCGAAGAAAAGGATGGTTCCTTTACGAGAAGGTCAGATCCTCAAGCAATTAAACCCCCTCTTCTCATTTGCATTCCTGTCCCCCGGAGCAGATTTGTATCAACATCCCCAGGGCAAGACAATCTTGTTTCCCCAACAAAACAGATTATGTGCATCAGGCCGGGGATTAATCACCATCCACAGGGTTGGGAGCCAATAAAAACGGCCCAGATGGGAGGACAGGAGCCAGAGGGAGGGCCAGAGGGAGCTCTGGAGGCCAGCTGGGCTGAGGAGTAGCTGCTTCCCACTGCGCTTCTAGAAAATCGGCCCCCCTTCCCCCTCCCCCCACAATGCTGTCTGAGACCCTGTTCTCTCCCTCCTTGCCTTTCTCCCCACTTGGCAGTGCCCCGGGGAGGAAGGGGGCCAGCCCAGCCCAGAACTCAGTGTGTGGGCATAGACGGGGAGTAGGGATAAGCCCAAGGGCCCTAGGCGAGCCACCTCCGTTTCCCAACTGAACCCCCACGCCCCACAGATCTGCTCCTCCCTTACTGATCCCAGGCTGCCATGGGACCTGGGCCCCTCCGACAGCACCGCCTGGACACCGCCTGGACTGAGCGGGGGCTCTCCGCAGTGGGGAGGGGAAGAGGGGATCCTGGCCACGGCCGCGGCAGAAGCCCAGCTGCTGAGAGTGAGCTCCCCCAGCCGATCACCACCGCCGCCCTGTCCCTTGGGCCACCCTGTCCAGCAGGGCAGCACCCAGACATCTTCTTCTGGGCTCAGCAGGGCGGGGTCTTCTCACCCCGGGAGCAAGGCTCTCTTTGGTGTCTGCTTCTGCCGCCCCAGCCTCCCAGTAAGTAGTAAGGGAGCAAGAGACCCTGCCCCCCAAACTACAGCGCAGGCCCCCCACCCTGGCACCCCTCGGGGCAGGGCAGTGGCTCCGGCCTCCCCCCCCCCCCCCCCCCGGCGCAGAGGGGAGGGGCAGCACGGCTTGCCTGTACTCCAGGGAGAACTTGGTCAGCTCCTTGTTGTTGTGGAGCCACTTGAACTCCAGCGGCCAGCTGCCCTCGGCCATGCACGTGAGCACCAGGCGGTTCCCCTCCAGGTGCACCTGCGTCCGCACTGGCTCCGTCTTGAAATAGGGGGCCACGTCATCTGTGGGGAGCAGACACACAAAGCCGTGGTTAACGCTCGCTCGTCTTTATTCGGTTGCTCATTTCGAGCCCTAACGCCTTGGCGCAGAGGGAGCGGGTGCAGCCAGGCAACTTGCCTAGCTGGGGTCACGCGGCTGAGAAGGACTTGAACTTGGGTCAGTCTGATTTCAGGGGAATCAGGGCAGAGTCCATCCAGTGGGCCCCCTCCGCCACCAGGCTGCTTGACCCTCCCATCCCTGGCCGTGGACCAGCCTGCTTCAACCTCTCCACCTGCACTCCAGGTCAGCTGCCTGGACATTGCCTGGGCTGTGGGTATGAGGCCCAGTCATTGCTCTGCCCCTCTGCAGAGTCACCCCAACCTTCTGACCTGACTCAGTTAACCCAACCAAACACATGCTCCCCGACAGCCACCCCACCCCATGAACACAGTGCGTTCCAGGCCCTGGGCTCCAGGGAGCCACTTATTTTGGTCCTTCTGGCCAGTGGGAGAGAGGCGGGCAGTGAAATGGACAGGGGGGTGACAAAGGGATAGGAAGAGCTGGAGGGACGGGGAGAGGGTCCCCAAGCGCGTTGCTGCGCCTGCCTGCGCTGGGAGGAGCCAGCGCCCGGGAACAGTAACGAGGACTAAACCACCTGCCATGTCCTGGACTGTCTTCGAAGCTCTAACGGGTGTTCATTTAATCTGCAGATGACCCCACGACCAGACAGGACCATACGCCACCTTTGGGAGAGGGGTTAGACAACTGCCCAGAGTCACACAGCCGGGGGATTGGGGGGAGCTAGCTCGGCAGACCAGCTGCAGAGGCTGAGCGCTTGACCTCGCACCGGACTCGATGAAGCTGGGACGTGGATGGGTTTGAGGCCAGAACACGCAGGCTGCAGAAGCGTGTGCGGCTGAGCCCCTCAACAGCTCCTGGAGTGAGTGTGCACGGTGGGCCAGGGGCTTTCTCGCCCGATGCTCACAGCAGCATCGCTGCTGTTAAAAAGGTTACGGCTCGGCGGCAGCATGGCCACTCAGCCGCTAAGCCCAGGTCCAGACTCGCCAGGCTAAGTCCATCGCCTTCCCCATCGCCCTGTGCCAGAGGGGTGGGGGGTGCTCCAAGCCACACAGGAAGCTGCAGGCAGGGCGGCATTGGGCGTCCTGACCGCCGGGCCAGTGGTGGGTGGTCCCGGCCTCCATGGCCGGTCTGCACTCACCCTAGCACTTCGGCTGCGTGGGCAGGTGTCCATCTTTCTGAGACTCGATTTCTCCATCAGGAGACACAGGGAGGCAAATGGCCATCTCGACGCCATGAGGATCGAGTGAACTAATGGTTGTGAGAATGCCGGCCCCATGCCCGGCCCGGAGCAGGCATTCTGCACATGGCCATGTCTCTCCCCAACGCAAAGGCGTGAGTGTCCTGGCCGGGGACGGGGCTGTCATTCTCAGTGCCGCCCCAGGCTCACGTTCGCCTGTGAGCCCAGAGGGCGGACACCCCGTAAGACACCATTCTTTTGGCTTGAGAAATGGAAAAAACTGCAGAAAGAAGAGAAGGGACAGGTGGAAGGGAGTCACTGGGTGCTCCACGGGTAGGGCGCTCGGCTCGCTGGGGATGGGAGAAGCTGGGTGCCTCTTGCACAGCTGGCTGGCCCCTGGTTGTGTTAGTGAGACTTGGAGCCCTGGAGCCCAGCTCCACCAGATTCAACCGGAACTGGGCATCTATGGTCAGATAAGTTCAGTATTTGTGTCAAGGCCTCACTCTGGGCTCAAGCACAGATCAATAACCCAAGAGAAGCTGTAGGTATGTTTGGGGCCCGGGTCAACTGGCCAGACTGCATCACACCCCCACCCCAAGCTCGAGGTCTCGATCTTATGATTGCATAACTTGCTACTATTTGGGGCAGTCTTCCTGGAACCCCATCCCTGCTTTGTATCCTCACCAGGTGGGGGCCTCTTGAGAGGAAGCCCAGGGAGTGGAGGTGCCTGGAAGAGCAGGCGCAAGCCCACATGGAAGCCCCATATGGACCAATGCGCCTGAGTGACCGCTGATGCTTCAATCACGGATTCGATGCCGCTTACACGTGCCCATCAATCCTAACAACTGTCCTGTGAACAGACTGCCTTACGATCGGTTGCAAACGTGTCTCTTTTTAGAGTGTGGACTCCGGAGGAGAGGCCAGTATCTCCCTCCTGGTCCCTTGTTTCTGGTGTCCTAGCCCACCTCTGCCTGGTGGCAGAGGGTGGAGAGGCCAGCAGGCACCCATTTGCCTAGGGGGAAAAAAAAAACAACTCTGCCAGCCCGCTGAGTTGCCAGCTCGGCTCTCAGTTTAACAAATGGGCACATTCGCACTTCAAAGGCGCATTCATATTCTCCAGTAGCTTTCAAGAGCCCTTTGAATCGCGTTCTTAAAAACCCTCTGTTAGTTCCTGTCATCACGCGTTTGTTTTAAAACAATAACAGTCCCAGCCCCCGAGTGATTCAGTCCCTTCGATGTGGGACTGACTCAGAGCCAGCACAGTTGAGGCGGGTGTGTGCGTGTGTGCGTGTGTGTGTGTGTGTGTGTGTGTGTGTGTGGAGAGATGAGCTTGCAAGCATGCACACGCACGCACGCTCCCCGCACCCAGACCCCTTGCCTCGGCAATTTGCTCCAAGCTCTGCATTTGCCAGTCTGCTCCTCCGGCTCTCCCGGGGGTGCCAGCCTGGAGCCGAATGACTTTTGCTTGGACAGGCTGATTCCAGTGGCTGCCAGAGATAATGAGTTGGGGGAAGAGGAAAGGGAGTGTGGCTAGTCTTTCCTGAGGACCTGCTGGAAACGGAGCCCTGAGCTGGGCGCCCTGCCTCCCTCGTCCCACATCGGCCCCTCCCTCCCCAAAAGGCCCTCCGTCTTCAGGATCCAGGGAGATTAGAGGGGGACCCCACAGGATGGAGGGCAATGGCAGGGCGTCCAGCCCGCTGACTTCCCTTGATGGCCCTCGCCCCCACGCAGGAGGCGGCAGGGGGACAGAGGAAGGCCGCTGATGGACACAGCGCACTGGTGGGCACACGTGCATCTGTGTCTGTCTGCGTGTGTGTGTGTCAAGGAGCGTCCGCGTGCCTCTGCGTGCGTACGCGGGCGTCTGTGTGCGCCTGCGTGTCTGACACGTGTGTCTGCGTGTGTCTGCGTGTGCATTTTGAGTGCATATGTTTATGCACAGGAAGAGATTTCTGTGCCATGAATACAGGGGTGGCTGACACGAATCACTGACTTTGGACAAGTTGCTTAACTGTTTCTGCACCTCAGTTTCCTTAGCTATAAATCGGGGACAGGTTTGTTGTGAGGATTAGTAAACTTAACACCACGAAGTGCTTAGGAAGGTGCCTGGCAGGTTTAGCTGCTGCTACCACTGATCACATACACAGATGGACAGATGACTCCTGAGAGAACGGCCCAGACCTTGTTGGCGGGGGCCAGCAGCTCCTTCCAGCCTTCGTCCTAGGATTGCTCAGTACACAACTCGTACAACTTATACAACAGCCCCGTTAGCCACCTTCTCAGTGGGAAAGAGATAATTGAGACTAGAGGAGAATTGTGGATAGAAAGAATCAACATCATACTGATGTCTTTCTCTTAGTTTTCCTCATTTTAAAAACACACAGAATGGTTTTTTTCTTTTTTTAACCAGGCAAAGTGATTGTAAAAAGTTCACATAAAAAAAAAAAAAAAGAATGGTCGAGAAAATTCTGAAAAAGAATGGTCCGTAGAGGAGACTTGCACAGATATTGAACTATACGCTAAAGCTGCAATAATTAAAACAATGTACAAATAGACTGATGAAGTAATGAACTGAGAAGTCCAGAAATAGACCCCAATACATATGGGGATTATTTCATATATGGTGAAAGTAGAAATTCAAGTCAGTGGGGGAAAGATTGATTTTTCAACAAATGGCTTTGGAACAGCTAGGGAGCCATTTGGGGAAAAAAAAAAAAAAAGTTGAATCTCTTCCTCACACTTTACCTCAAAATAAATGCTAGATGGATCAATGTTTTAAACATGAAAAATAAAATTCTAAAAGAACTAGAAAAAAATCACAGGGGTTTAAAAATACATAATCTTGGCGAAGCGAAATATTTGCCAAGTACTTTCTAAGTACTACACAAACTCCACAAAGTCGTGAAACTGATTAATGCCTTCGACTATATAAAAATTGTGCATGGGGAAAAAACAAATACCAAAAGAAGCGACAAAATGACAAACGGGGTGAAAATATTTGCAACTTTTATCATGGACAAAGGGCTCGTTTTCCCGACCTAAAAAACATTCCCTTAAATCAATAAGAAAAAGATAGGCCAACAGAAAATTGGGCAAAAGGATATGAACAGTTTGCAGAAAGGAATTACGAATAGCTCGGAAACACACAAAGATATTGAACCTTGTTGATAAGAGGAAGGAAACTGAAACTCGCTAAGACCCCATTTTTTCTTATCACTTCGGCCGAGATCTGAAAATGTGATACCATCCTGCTCTGGCTGGCCAGGCTGTGGAGACCCAGGCCTGCTCCCCAACAGCTCCTGGGGGGGCGGGGGGACTGTCGCTTGGTATGACATCTACAGAGAGCAATGCGGCCATTCTATCAAAACTAAAAACGCACACACCCCGCAATCCACCGGCCCTTCAAGGAATGTACCCTGCACAGGCACACCTGTGTTCGAGGGCAATGACGGCATTTCACAGAAGCACTCGGTTCTGAAGCAGAAAAGGCTTAGGAACGACCTGAGTGTCCATCAAGAGGTCAGCGGTCAAGGAAACAACAGAATTATCCATAGCTTAAGGTTCCAGAACGAATGTCGGTATGCCTTCTGCTACCGTTTGTGTACAAGCATTCTTTCTCTCAAGTGTAAAAACATATTTGCTTGTACAGACATGGGTTTCTCCTGCGGGGGGCAGGGGGGTGTTATATAAGACAGCGGGCCCAGTGATGCTTTAGGGAGGAGAAGTGGGTTGCTGGGGGGTTTGGGGGAAGGGACTCACTCTTCACTTCAAACCCTTTTGCAACTTTTACGTTGTGTCCCGCTTACGTAGAATCAAATAGATGCGCGCATGTGCAGGTGTGCATGTGAGCGCGCAGGTAGAGCGGTCGCGGGGTGGACCCGCTGGTGGCAGGGGGGCGGGCAGGCTGTCTGTGTGCGCGGGACACCCGGGTGTGGCATGGCGGGGGTCCGGGGCCTGAGCCCCTTGAAGGAAGAGCCGCCCTTGAAGGAGGACAAGAAGCCTCAGTCCTGAGCCCCTTCTCATTTCCTGCGCCCGCGCAGGGGGCCTCTGCCTGCCTGGCCTTTGGTATTCTCACTAAATACCCCCATTGTTACCCTCACACTGCAGGCTCCAGACTAAACGGCCCCTCACAGACGCTTATCTCAACTCCAACCTCTCCCTTCCCTCAGCCCCCAGCACAGCAATGTCCTCTTTCTCTGGAGTCCCTCCATCTCTCCTGGAATTTGACTTCCCAGACAGGCCGGGCCTGGGAACCCCACCTCCTCCACCCGCCACCTAATTATCTGCCCTCCAGGGCCAGCTTCAAGGGGGCACTGGGCCTGGGCAAATGCCCTTCTCACCTCTGAAATGCCCCAGAGCCCCTCTCTGTTAGCAGCAGCCTCTGGTCCCACAGTGACTGCTCAGTCACTGGGACTTCTCTGGAATGCGTGGGAACAGGATGGAAGTCGAGATTCTCGTAAACTTCTCCCCTCACCGTCCCCTGCACGGCGCCTTTGTCTGGATTGGCCTCCACGGCCTCCTAAGCTGGTCCCCTCCCTGGAGCTGGCCGGCCACAGACGCGGGCATCGGGGCTCAGGGCAGGCCCCGCCCGCGGAAGCTCACGTCTCCCGCACGTCTGCTCCTGCTGGCTTGATTTCGCGCTACTGTGCTTGTCACACTTCCCCACGCGAAGCACCTCCCGTCCCTCCTCCACGTCACGCCACGAAACCTTCTCAGGGAAAGTGCTGTCATTGTGCCCATTTTACTGACGAGAAAACGGACGCTCAGGAAGGTTCGGCCGTTTGACTTTACCGCACAGACTCGCGAGCCCAGATCTGGCGGGTTCCAGAGCCCCTGACACGGGGCTTCCCCTCAGCTGCCCTCCCCACACCCCGACCTGCGTCCTGTCCTCATGGGTGGTAAGTGAGGGATGGTGGCCTCTTGGGGCACCGGCTTCGGAGTGGCAGAATTGTGTGGTTGTGTGGCGGGGACGTCCCTACTCCAGCTCCCGATGTCAGGGCCCCGGAACTAGACCCAGGAGTGAGGGAGAGACAGGCAGGCTGGCTGGGGATGAGTCCTGCGGATCGGGCGGAAGGATAACGGGGTGGGACACCCCAGGAGAGACTGGCCCACCTGGGGGTGGGGTTTCGGAGGCTGGGCTAGCGGGGTGCAGGGCGAGAAGCCTGGGAGGACAAACAGTGCAGACGGTAAACAGGTGTGGGCTTGAGGGGCCCAGTAAAATGAGGCAGGATGGGAGCCCTGAGGCCTTCTCGGGAGGGAGAGGCTGAACTGGGCCGCCCTCGCCCCGCCCCTCCACCTAAGCCCCAGGCGCCCCCTTTCCCAGGGCTCTGACGTGAAGGTCCCAGTTCCTATGCTCACTGAAGTTTGATCTCGAGTAACGAAGCTTCCAACCCCTGCCCCAGAGGCTGCTGGGAAGACCAAGCGAGCTGAGGGAGGTGAGTTCGCAGCAAAGCGCTTGGCACCTGCGGGGAGCTCTTTCTGCCATATCCACACCTTTGGGGGTGACCAAATGGGGGACGGGATGGGGAAATGGCATGATAACTCCCCCCCTCATTTCTTGCACCTCAGAGCCATCCCCTTAAGGGGCACACAGTTTTCTAAATGTCTCAAGTCTACGCCTTCCCAACTGGCCACCCCACGCTGGCTCAGGAACCAAGTCTTGCCCAGAGATGGCTTGTCAAGGTCTTGAGCAAAGGCTCAGGACAGGGGTAGAGGGAGGGGGAGTCGCAGGAGGTGTTGCACAATGTCAGCCATGCCTGCGGGTCCCTCTTTTACTTAAATCCGGGGGGTGGAGGGGTGGGGTTGGCGCTAAGTCTGGGAGCTGCTCGGGCAGGGGGCTCAGGAAGAGATTGCTGTGTGCCCAAGAAGAGGCCGCCATGCGTGGCCCTGTGCGAGCCACGTCCCTCCAGGAGGCACGCTCCGTGAGCATGCACGATGAAGATGCCAGCGGGCATTCGCAGAGCCCGATGGGGACCACAGCACCCCGGGCTCCCAGCCGCTGCCCTGTCTCCCCACCCTCAAGCCTGACTCGACCCGCCTGCTCCTGCCGCCCCCGGCCAGGGCTCCGCAGCGCCAAAACCCCTGGATCTCTGCTCGGTCTTCCCTCCTCATTGCTGCTCCCACAAATTAGATGCTAATTTATGCTCCTTCCCTGTCTCCTGGCAGATGCCTGGCCCAGCTCGGCCCTGGCGCTGCCTGCATGCCAAGCGCTTCATTAGCCAGGGAAGAAGGCTCTCACCCTCCTTAATCTAATCCTCGCCAGTGACCTTCAGGAGCCAGGCACCTTCTGACGGACGGACGTCGGGGGCCTAGGAGGGTGCGACAATCAATTATGCCTCGGCTTCCGCAGCTGCCGCCGCCGAATGGATTTCTCGCTCAGAAAAGCGTGTTTGAAAAGCATCTAATGGAACAGATCATCAATTTGTTTGGATACACATCTAATCTGATTAGCGGGGCCTCACCACCAGGGCAGGCGGCAGTACGACTGAGCCTCGCTCGACACAGCCCTGGGGAATCAATCGTGAGTGGGGCGAGGGGCCCAGCCTGGGGAAGGAGCGGCATGTGCCCCAAGCCCACCACCCGGCCAGCCTGGCCAAAGAGTCACAGAGAAAAGAACGAATCTCATAAAGGCCACAAGGGCTTGCCTGATGCCTCCTGGTTTTCTATTGTTCCAGCACTGGGCACGGAGCCTGTTGCAAAGAAGATGCTCAGGAATGAATGAGTGAATGAATGAATGAGTAAGTAGTGAATATAAAGGATGATGAGATCCGACCCAGGAGCTAAGGGGTGCCCGTAAAGTTACCTCCAGGACAAGACCAGCTGACACCTGTACTGACTGGGTTGAATGGTGTCATTCCCCAAAATTCATGTCCTTCCTGGAACCTCGGAATGAGGCCCTATTTGGAGAAGGATCATTGTAGATGTTATTGGTTAAGCCGAGGTCACGTGGGAGGCGAGCGGGGCCTATATGACTGCTGTCTGTAAGAGGAGAAGAGACCCAGGGAGAAGAGGGCCGCGCGCCCGTGGAGGCAGAGGTCGGAGCACTCCTGGCACAAAGCTCGCCAGGAGCCGCCGGAAGCTAGAGGAGGCAAGGGAGGGGCCTCCCCTAGCGCCTTCGGAGGGCGCAGAAGAGCTACGAGGGGACGAACTTCTGTTGTCACTCCGTGTGGGGCACTTTGTCAGGGCTGCCGCTGGAAACTAGCACAATGCCTGCAGGAGCCTGGGTCGTCCGTCCAAGGAGGGCGGCCTGGTGGGCAACCAAGAACTCTGGGAAATGCGTCTGGAGCCCAAGTCCCGTCTCACGGGACCACAGCTGCTCCTTCCCCAGACACGCCACAGCCACCGTGCCCCCAGGCCCCTTGCTTATGCCATCTCCTTTCCCCAGAGAGTCCTTCCTTCCGTCCTTCCTTCCTCCTTCCTTCCTTCCTCCCTCCCTCCCTCCTTCCTTCCTTCCTTCCTTCCTCCTTCTCCTTCCTTCCTCCTTCCTTCCTTCCTCTCCCTCCCTCCCTCCCTCCCTCCCTCCCTCCCTCCTCCTTCCTTCCTTCCTTCCTTCCTTCCTTCCTTCCTTCCTTCCTTCCTTCCTTTTTTTGCTGGGAAAATGTAGGTGTCCAATCCAAGTTAGTTCCTGCCCTGTGTCTGTTTAAAGCTCAAATGTGCTGTCATCTGAAACTTTTCAATGTCCTCCACACCTCTTGCACTTTGAGGTCACCTCCCTTATGGCACCCAGCACGCACACCATAGCCGCACGTGTGATGACTCCCACGCGAGTGTATCACCCGCTGGAAGACAGGGACAGGGGCTCCCTTGCCTCCTCAGCTCCAGAGGCTGGCAGGCACGAGGGCCCAGACCCGTGAATAAGAAAGGGGACAAATAAACTTGGGGATGAACTCGGCCAGGCACCTCCCTCTCGGGGACCGACATTCCTGGGGGCTCTCTGTGTTCCCTTCCAGCTCAGATGTGGCGAGATCTGAGTCGGAGGGTGGGTTCTGACCTTGCTGGGCCCTGCAGTGGGGTTACCGGGGTTCGAATCCTGGCTCGGCCACTCACTAGCTAGGTGACCCCAGGCATCTCTGTAACCCCTCCACACCTCGGTGTCCCCAGCTGAGAAGTGGGTACTAGCAGTGCTCCTCACAGGCCAGCTGAGAGGCGTGAGTGCTCAGACCGGCACCTGGCACACAGAGCCCAGGCCGGGGCGGCCGTCACTGTCCCTCACCCTTGCACAGGGTGACCTCTGCAAGCCCGTCTCACGGCCTGGGGCTCCGGCCTGAACCGCAGGTAAATAATGCCGAAGCATCCCAGCCTTGCGTGGAAAAATGATCGTTGTCCTTTCCGATGGGTTTATTTTGCTATTAACAGGGCCGAAGGGAGCCCTTCCTTACACTTCAGCTGGAGGGTTCAGAGATTAAACTTATACCATTGATTGGAATGTGTTTGCCTAACGGCGCTATTATCATTTTAGTGTATTCAGATTCGTTTTAGCTATAAAAGCAGGCGATAATAAAATTTCACTAACTCCTGGAATTCCTCCCACGAAGCTCGATTATGCTACAAGGCCAACACTCGCCTCCCCCACAGTAACCCCGAGGTGGGCCATGTGCCTGGAGCAATTCTCCGGTTGACAGCTGGGACCTAAGACCCCCCAGAGGAGAAGGGCTTTGCTAAAGCTCAGCTTGGGGGTCAGCTGCCTGGCCAGGTCCAGGAGGCTCCGTAGAGCCCTGTGCCACCTGGAGCCTGTCGCTCTCCCAGGTGATTCTCTTAAAGATCCCTCAGCTGGTGAGTTCCCTCCATCACGCGGGTACCACTGTCAGCCTGTCCCCTAAGCTCTGGTGACAGAGAAGCACCTGTCTCCAACAGGACTTGAGAAGCTAAGAGCCAGGACTGCTTGGCCCACAGGTGACTCTAAGAACCCAGACCGGGGGTCTCCAGGGTCCACCTTGGCCAGCGACGGCACCGCCAGACACAGGGCAGAGGAGGGCTATGCCGAAAGGGATGGACGGCCGGTCCCAGCTCTGGGTAGCACACTTCCCAGGGGGCGACCACCTCCTCCTCTTCCTCACCCCCGAGAAAGGCCGTCACCCCAGGGAGATGGTCCATCGGGCCTACGGAGAGGAGACGGGACATAAGGAGGGTGGCCACCCGTGGATCTAACCGAGCACCTAACATGCACCGGAGGGGCTGAGCTGCCCGGCGGGCGTGCTGGGGGGCTCCCCGCTCGGCCTCATCACCCCGCACAGCACGGGAGCCTGCCACCTGCTCCCCCCCCCCCCCCCGCATTGCGGGCGTCAGAGTGGGGGCGCTCCGCCTGGGCGAAGGGAGGAGAAAGGTGTTTGCTGCCGGCCTGCTCCGCTCCAGCTCCCGGAGTTTTCTCATTTAATCCTCCCGACCCCCTTGGGAGACGGTTATTACTATGACTGCCCTCTACCCCTCTCCTCTGCAGCTCAGAGGAGGGAGGCGCGAGGTCACCACGAGTCAGCGCCTGGGTTCGAACCCTCGGCCGCCCCGCCGCCGGCCTCCCTGCGAGGCGCCCGATCCCCTCCCGGGTCAGCGGCCAGCGCTGCGCGCTCAGATCGCAGGCAAGGAGTTCAGGGCCGGCCCGAGGGGGCGGCGGGGGAGGGGACGGCGCCGCGCAGAGCCGGCCGCCGCCACGCAGAGGCTGAGAGATGGAACCGGCCGCACGAGGGGAACACGCGTTCATCAGGCCGGTGACCCGGCGTGCGGGCGCCTGGTGGCGTGTAACCAAGACCGCGGAGCAGAAAATTGGAGTTCAGTTTGCCGTCCGCCCCGCACAGCGCTCGGTCCATTCCTGTCCCCGGCAGGCGCCTCTGCGCTGCATCGTAAATAATAACACCGCGCGGCTCCCCGGCCCTTTCGGCGGTTGCAGGCCCCGAGCAATTTACAGGCTGGATTACACACAGAGGCCCGCACGCCCCCTCCCTGGGCACTCGCACGGGCACACGTGCCACTCTCCTTGCTGGCCGTCACCCACCTGGGGGCTGAGCCCCGTCGGGCCCTGGGGCGCCAGGCCCAGCCTCTGCCCCGGTCGCCTGCCTCGTCTTTATTGGCTCTCGTCGTTAGCAGAAAGCCCACCAAGTCCTTGCTGCCCCTTGTGGGACCATCTCTCTCTCTCTCTCTTGTTTTAGAAAGGGCTTCTGGACCTCCTCGGGCCAGCAAGGTGCCTTTGTCTCCACGAGGACCCCTCTTCTCTCCTCTGAACTTCACAGGGAGGATGTGGGGTGCTGTAGTGAGTGAGAGCCCCCCCACTTCCACCTCCTAGTTCACAGAGAGGACACCTGGGGCTCCGAGAGGGACGGCCACTCTCCTAGGGGGTCCACGTCAGCTGCCGCACTGAGACCAAAGCCCAGGCGGTGGGTGCCCAGTCCGCTACACGAGTCACGTGCGGGGAGACCTGCCAAGGGGCTGGACGGCTTCCTCTGAGCAGGCCCAGAGGTTTTCCAGGAGCCAGGGGTTTGGGGGCCCCAGCCACAGCTCCCCCTCTTCCTGTCAAATGATGCAACTGTGGTCGCACATCGTACGAGTCCACGTATGCGGAACATCCAGAACAAGCAAACTCAGAGAAGACGTGGACCGGCGGCTGCCAGACGGCGCCTGCTGAATGGGTCCAGGGTTCCCTTTCGGGGCGATAAAATGTTTTGAAGTTGGGTAGAGAGAGTGGTCGAACAACATCATGAATGCGCCGAATGCAAGCGAGGCAGGCGTTCGCTCTAAAGTGGTCAGTTTTACGTCATGGGGATCTTATCCTAATTAAAAAGAAAACCAGGTAAGTCTGGTACGAGGGCTTGTTCTGTCCCCTCACTCCCTCTCACCCCGCTCCGGCCCCCTTAGTCCACGCTTCCCCCACTCCCAGCCCCGCAGAGTCTTTAGGGCGAGGGCTGTGGAGAAGATCCACATGCCCCTTCCTGTCCTAAGAAGTCGCCTGGCTCCGGCCTTTGCCCCTTTCCTTCCACCCCCTGCTGTGAGTCAGGGGCTGGGTCCACTCGCCGGACTGTGGAGGGTAGGGCTGGGTCCCACGCAGTCCCGTGGGCACGGGGCTAAAAGCCTGGACTAACTCCAAGCCAAGCCCCCTCCCCAGCCGCTGCCCTTGCGATGAGGGCGGAAAGCCGTGGCCCTGCAGGTGGACTGCGGGGTCTGAGACAGGTCTCAGCAGGTACACACCGCTGGGCGCCGAGTCAGCACCTAGGCCCTCCGAGCCGTCAGTTTGTCCCTCGCAGGAGGGTGTCCTACGACGCCTGCCTCGTTTCATTAGAATTCCCTGAGCTAGATCTTAAAAAAATCCAGAGCACAAGGCTGGCCGAGCACTCGCTACCCGGGGTCCCTGTGCCTCAGGAGCATGTTCTCAGCCTCTCCACGCGGCGATGCCGGGGTGTGGGAACTATCAACCCCACCCTGGGCAGACTGGGCCGGAGGCTGGCAGAGCTGAGTCACTGCCAAGGCCCCACACCCGGGAAGCGGTCTGGGGGAACACCGAGAGTTCGTTCTCTTGCTCTCCCCACCAAGGCCAGTGTCGTCAAAGGCCAGTCCAGAGCCCGAGGATGAGAAAGCAGGGAGCAGGCGTCCATCCCTGGCACTGGTCCCCAGCCCTCCTATGTGAGGCAGTGGCTGGGCTGGACATCGGACAGAGCCCTGGGCTGCAGGCCGGCCCTGCCCAGCTCTACCCCTGACCCTCCCACAGGCTCCAAGCATCTCGCAGGAAGCGGCTGTAGGACTCACCTAGTCCAGCCCTTCTGGCTGGCAGATGAGGAAACTGGGGTGGAGTCGTTTAAGGGAGGATTGCGCCCCGCTTTTCTGATACCAAGTCGCCCTGTCTCACTTGATTGCTCTGGACCTCATTTTCCCCATCTCTAAAATGGACGTAAGGGCTTAAGAAATGTCCACCGCCGTCTGCCACGTCCAGCCTCCACAGTGGAGCTTTCCTGGGAATTTGTGGGTCTCCCTCCGGCCTTTGGAGAAAGCATAGCTCCGCCGGCACCTTGACTTTGGACTCTGGCCTGCAGAGCTGGGAGACTCTGTTGTTTTCAGCCCCTCACCCCCCCCCCGCCCCCCGCAGTTGGAGGTAATTTACTATGAAACTAGTACAGCCCCTCACCATGCCTTCTCCCCGAAGCCGGCGCTGAGCAGAAATCCCTCCTCCTCTGTGCAGGTTTCATAGATGCCTCCCCGCCCCACAGTAGAAGTGAGCCTCCCCTTGGGCTCCCCGAGCCACACACAGTCCAGTGTCACCCCAGTAACCCCCCCATGTTACTGCCCAGACTTCTGAATGCCTCGCTGGACTGGAGGTTGCTAGAGGACATGTCCAGGTCATTCCTGTGCCACGACCCCTCATCTGGGTCCCTGAGCAGAGTCGGAGCTCAGCACTGAACGAAGGACCAAATTAAAGGGATTCTCTTGTCTCTAGGGGACTCTGTGACAATCCCTCACCTGTCCCTGACCCCTCTCTTCCCGTTTCCACCCGTTACTTCCCTCCTTGTGGGCCTCAGCCTGGCCTCCCTGGCCCGAGATCAACACGCACCAGCTGCTCTGCGTGGGGCCTGAGCTCAGCTAATCGTGCAGGGCGGGGTCTGAGTGGTGGGCAGGGCACGGGGCGGGGTCTGAGTGGTGGGCAGGGCATGGGGCGGGGTCTGAGTGGCAGGGAGGGCACGGGGCGGGGTCTGAGTGGTGGGCAGGGCACGGGGCGGGGTCTGAGTGGCGGGCAGAGCACGGGGCAGCAGGACCCACAGGTTGGTGGGAGGCACCGGCTGATCGATGATCCCGCACGGCCATTTCCAATTTATTTCCCTTTCTGGGAAGGAGAGCGCGTGGCCCCTCCGCCACCTGCTCGCCCACGAGCATGCTCCCCTCTTCCTCCGTGGTCCCCCGCCCTTCCCAGAACGGATGCCCCCTCCCTTCCCTTGCTGATGGGGGCATGGTGGCAGAAGGGGTGCTTAGATTTCACAGGCTTGAGAAGTAGATGAGGTGTTCCTTGGGCTCCCCCTTTTCCTGCAGGGACACCCCCCTCCCCAGAGACAGTGACCTGGGAGCTGCACTCTTACGGCCTCTCCGCTCTGGCCCGCTCCCCTCAACTTCCAGCCGGAGTCCTGCAAGCCCGGGGCTCAGCCTCTGCCCACGATGACGAGAGGCAGGTGTCTTTGTGCTGTGCGTGTGACCCCCGAGCCCAGGGAGGTAGGACTGGCCCCTCGAACAGAGAGAAAACTGGGGCTCCAAGTCAGGAAGTGACTTGACCCTGGCTACACAGATGGCCGGAGTGGACACTGAGGTTTGAACACAGGACTGTCCCAGAGTCCATGCTCTTACTGCGGCAACACGTGATGTGGATTGCAAAGGCAAGGAGCCCTCTCTGGGGACTCAGTCTGTCCTCGGCCAGGTGTGAGTCTGAACTCGGCCAGGTGTGAGTCTCAGGGAGGCAGGGATAAGAGTTCCACCTCGTACGGTGAGCACACTGTTTCTGTGGACACAGGCTGGCTGGGGGTTGCAGGGGACAGGCCATCACATCACGTGGTTGGGGCTATCAAGAGACCCACTGTCCCCAGGACCTGTGTGACCTTGGGCAAGCCAGGCTAGTCTCCAGGCTGCAGTCTCCCTACAGGCCACGACCAGGCTCATCCCTGCCCACGCCTTCCCGGGGCACCCAGGAGTAAGTGAAGATGGCTTTGGAGCAAGAGGCCAGCAGGGTGAGACCCAGGAGAGGCTCCCGTGGGGAACGAGGCGAGGGTGGGCCCTGGAAGCCGCCCTCGAAGGGCTGAGGCCAGCAGGGCCCCCGGAGACCTGCGCGCGCCACCCGGCCATGCCCAGACGTGGGGAGCGTCCATGCGAGCGGGGAGCTGTGCTTTGGCAGTGGGCAAAGCCAGCACGGGAAAGCGGGAGTTTACAGGAAGGCTACAAGTTACCGGAAAAGACGATAAATTAATGTAATAGGGCTGTTTGGCTGGTGACAAGGGATAAAACATATGGTCCAAAACGCCCCACGCGACATTGTCAAAAAGATGAATGACAAGGCAAGATGGAGTAAAGGCAAGAGCAGGAAGGGGCTCAGGGAGTGGCAGGGGGTGGCGGAGGGGCGGCCGGGCCTCCCGACCGACCCGCCATCAACTCTGCCGCCCGCCCCCGACGCCCCTTCCGCTCACACTGACTGACACGGCACCGGGTCCAGAGGCCCCTGCAGGAAGCCCCGCCTGTCTTAGAACCGGCTCCGTCTCTGCTCTAGGTGCCCGCTCCAGCCACCTGCCCACGAAGGCCCCCGCCTCGCTCCCGAGGGCTTCGGTGCCCTTGACTCTCTTGGTCCTCCGTCATAATGCAGGGGAGGCATTTCATTCACTCATTCAAAGCTCAACTCACTAACTCAGCAGATGCTCGTCGAGTACCTACTAGGTGCCAGGAGACGTCGCCGCGAGCGGGGAAAGTCCTCTGCCCCGCGGCCGCTCGGCGGCGCGCAGGTAGATGGGGGAGCCCACGCAACAGCGGGGTGAACGCGCAGCAGAGCGAGTCCCATGATGCATCGGGCCGCCGGCACGCGGCGCGGCTCGCCAGGCCCAGGGGGTGATCAGGCAGGGCGGCCCCAGCCGCGTTTTGAAGGGGAAACAGGACGCGCAACGAGCAGAGAGGGCTGTCAGGACGCCTCACGGGCAGCGGGTCCCGTTTGTGCGAAAGCCAGGAGTTATGAGAACGGCAGCTGCTGGGACCTCGGGGCATCTCTGCATGACGGGGGTGGAGGGTGCAAGCGAGGCGGGCCGCGAGGCAGGAGGAGGAGGTGCTGGCCGGCGCAGCGGACACCGAGCACCTGTGCAGGACGAGCTTGGATTCCAGCCTGGCGTCTTCAATTAGGAGCTGCGTGACCTTGGGCAAATCACTTAACCCTTTTGAGCTGATTTTCTCATTCGAAGAGAATGAGGTGAGGATAACAGCACCTGCCTCGTGGAACTGTGGCGAGGAGTAATGAGAACACGCAGAGTTATCTCCTGGCGCAGTTTCTGGTCTTTGAACGAATGAATGGTGAGGGTCAGGGCCGAGAGAATAAAGAGCTTATCAATCGCGTTAAGGAGTTTGCACAGCATCCCAAGGGTGGTGGAGAGGGAGCAGAGTGAGTGTGAGTGTGAGTGTGAGTGTGCGTGTGTGTGTGTGTGTGTGTCTGCGCTGGGGGCTTGCTTGGGTGCTGGGATCAGCCCACGCTCCCTCTCCAGCCTCTCCGAGTTCTGGTCTATTTTGACGAGAGTCAAACCCGGTTCGAGAAGACGGAGAACTCGCAGATGGTCTTGGGTGACCCTGTCCGAGGATAGGACGAAGGACCCTCGGCTTAGCACAGACCATCTCAAGGCGATGACTCATCTCGTCAACCTTTCCTGATTAGTGAACACCGATTACGGCCCGGGGCTCGGAACACAAAGAGAAGGAGACGCAGCCCCATGTGGAGGCCCTGGCAGCCGACCGGAGGGACGGGATCCACAGGGAACGGGCGACTAACCAGGGGAGGCGGCACGGAGCAAGCTAACTGTGGGCGTGGGAACCAGCTGCGGCGGGCCCTGGGGACGGAGCCGGCCTCGGAGCACGGGGCCGGCAGTCACGGCGCCGCCTGGAGGAAGGGGGCATTCACTGCGCGCGAGTCACTCGCTCGGTGATGAATCCAACGGCGCTGAGCTTTGGGCTCCGCTCCGGCCACCGCGCCGTGGGGAGCAAGACGCCGACTCCTCCTCTGAGCTCGTGGCACTTAGCGTCCACCAAGAAATGCAGGTGTTCGACCGGAGACCGCTCATTGCATGGCATCCCGACGCCTGCCCAGAAGTGCATTGTGGCCTCCAACACGCTGCATTATAACGATCTCATTGTGCATCCTATTTAGACCAGTGGTTCTCGGCCAAGGATGACTGGGGTCCCCACCCCACTCCAGGCAATGTCTAGAGAGAGTTTTGGTTGTCACAGCTGTGGGGCAGGCAGGGGGAGCTATTAGCGTCCCGTGGGTAGAGGGCAGGGATGCTGTGGTACATCCTACGGTGCACAGGACAGCCCCCCACGACAGAGAAGGATCCGGCTTAAACTGTCAGCGGCACCAAGGTTGCGAAACCCTGGTCCAGATTCGAGCAGGGTCCACGCCTGTCTGTTCCCGTGCTCCGGGACCTGCCTGTGTGCCTGCCACATAGTAGGCCCTCGACACACGTGAGCCTAGTGAGTGCCTCCACACTCCACCGCGGCCCTAGAGTAAAATCTAATACTGCTCCCCACGGGAGGCCTGGGCCACAGAGAAAGCCTGCTGGCTGTCGCCCAGCCCCTGGAGTCGGGCGACGGGGAAGGAGGCAGCTGAGAGCCCGTCCTTCAGAGAGAAGCCACTTCCTCCAGGAGCCAGGGCGGATGAGACCAATTTAGCTAACAAGTTGCCAGGGCTGTGATAACGTTGCCAGACAATGAACTTGCCCTTCTTACCAACACCGGCTGCCAGGCTGATGAGACAACACGCCTGTTAATTAGGCCTGTAACGGCAGCTGCAGAGGGGACAATTTTTCCAAGGGAGGAAGGGGCTGGGGGCTCTCTCTTGTCCCATCGGAGATGGAGCCTTAGGCTGCTGGGCTTTGTCGCTTCCCAGAGGAGGCTGCCTCTCACTGCTGCTGCCACTCCAGGGGCTTAGATGGTCTGTCTTGAGTCTCAGGCTTCCCAAGAATAGGGGACAGGTCACTTAACCGTCTTATGGCCCCAGCACAGCAGTTTGCCCAGACGAGGACTTAATAAAGAGGGGCAGACACATCTAGGGGCCTCTCTCTCTCTGCTTTCGGCTCCATCTCCCTGTCCCATCTCTCTGGAGCCCAGTCCTGTTCTCCCTTCTCAGAGCTGCCCCCTCCGGCCTGCTGGGCACCTCGTGGGTTCGGGCCGAGTGGCACTCTGCCCAGCAAGGCGCAGAAAAGCCCCGCCCCCTCGTGTCTCCTTCAGCCGACAGTGCTAACGGGGTGTGCCAGCCGCCGCACCCCAACCCGGTTCCTCAGCCTCCCCGGCCTTGCCGTCCTGGACACAGGGGGACAAGGAGCCAGGACGTGCTTGCCCGCACCCCCAAGGTGGCTTGGCCTGGCTTCAGCGGCCGGTGCTGAGCCTGGAAGGATGGCACCCCCAGGGCAGGTGGGCACATCCAGCAGTCTGCCTGTCAGTAGGCAGTGGCCAGAGACACAGGTCCGTGTCCATGGCTAGGGCATAACCAGTATGGACACAGGCCACAAGGCCCTTTAGGGAACACGTCCTAGCTCGGGATCAACACTGCTGGCCTGGCCATCATCACGTCCACGGGCAGCTCCCCTCCAGTTTCCAAGGAGCTCTGTGCCGCCCCCTGGGCTCACCCAGGTACCGGTGGGGCGTGTCAGCGCCACGGACCCGCCCTCCGTCCCAGGCTCCGCCCCGCACCTTCTCTGCGGACCACACGGTCCCCACCGGGCCACCTGTCACCAGCAGGCTCTGCCAGTCCCACCTCCGGCTCCTTCAACGAAGTGCCCCTCTTCGAGACGCTGCCCCTGCAGAAGGGTCATTATTGCTAATGCCTTTTCTCCCCCATCTGTTGTGATTGTTTACACTCCACTTGCTAATTAGAGACTAATTAGCTGGTGCTGGAATTCATCACTTTCCAAACGCGCAACGCGGCAGCGGGGAGAGCGCGCGGGGAAGAGCTCAGTGAAGCCTGGGCGGGCAACATCTGTACCTCCGCTCGCAGCCAAGGCGCCATTCCGCCCCTCCCGCCCCTCCCGCCCCTCCCCCCCCTCTGCCTCCTCCTTCCCACGCTCCCAGGAAGCCCCCGGAAGGCCTGGGGGTGTCCGCTCTTCTACTCGGCATCCCCGGGACGGTGCGGCGCGTGGCTCACGGTGAAGACGGCAAACTCTCACTGAAGTGTGAATGAATGAACGAGGAGGACCGACGAGCAGATGTGGCCAGCGGTGCCGCTGGGCAGGGGCGTGGAACGAACGGGCCCCGGACAGCGATGGCGGGGCGGCGGGTGACGCGGGACGGGGCGGGCAGTTCGGTTGAGACCATCCAGGCGATGGAGGCCAGAGACGGAAGCTCCGGAAGGCCTTTGGGACCCTGGGTGAGGGATGCCGGGGCAGAGTGGGGTGGAGGGAGGGGAGGAAGACAGGGGGGCGGGAGAAGGAAGCGTAGGTCACAGAGGGAGGGGCAGAAAGGCAGATGGAGGCAGAGGGAGAGTGAGCGAGCAGGCAGGCCGGGGCGGGCGGCGGGGAAGGCCCGGGGAGGGAGTCAGGGCGCTGGCTGGCTGGGGTGAAGAGGTGTGATTGCATCTGAGAGAACTCTCCGTGGCCCATGGGGCGGCCGCGATTGAAACCATCCATTTGCATGACAGCCGGGAGTGGGGAGGACCTGGGCCCTGACCTCCCTTCCTCTCATCTCAGAGAAAGCGGCTGCTATTACCCGAAGTTCCCGTCTTCTAATTAGGCTGTGGGCGGCAGGGCCGAGGGGCCAGCCCCTGGACTGTTCTGCATCTTCTGGGCCTCCCCAGGGGACACTCGGTGAGACCGGCTGGCTGCTAGCCGGGTCTCGGAGGCCCAGAAGGGCACCAGCCTGAGCCTCGGAGAGGTAGGATCTCCAGCCCGGGCCTTGGTTTGAGGAGAAGCTGGGTTGGCTCCAAAGAAGCCCCCAGGACAGCTTAGAATCTGGAGGGCACCGAGTGGAGCCTCACGTCTACGCCTCTCCTGCCGATGTCCCCAAAGTCGCTTTAACCCCCAAGGCCTGGCCAGGGAACCAAAGGTCCCCTCAACTCAAAACCCCCATCCGCCTGTGATGGAAGCATGGGCTTGCCCTCGTTTCTGTACAGATCGTCGGCGAGTCTCCCCTGCGCCTTGTCTGAGAGTGGGATTATGGGAGATGCACCCGAATGAATGGTGGGCGGGGCATTCTGCAGGCTGCCTGCCTCCCGGGAACACAGGAGGTGCTGGGGGACCCGGATCAGGGCGAGGAAGCCTCTGGAACACGAAGCCGCTTTGACCCCGGGTGGTCGCTGTCCATGAGTGGACGTGCCTCTGTGTGGGTGTGGGACAGAGACGTGGCTGAGGGCAGCTGGGGTTGACACAGGCCCCTGTGAGGACACGGCCCACCGAGCAGACACACCCTTCCTAACTCCTCCCCTTCTCTCGCAGCGATCCTGACGCTTGGCCTCCCGTTCACTGTTAACACGCTCTGCCTTCCCGGGCAAACAGGCCCCATCCCTGCCCCACAGAGTTTAGAGGCCAGAGCAGCGGGTCTCACACCCGAGTGCATCGGAACTCCCTGAGGGTTTGTTAGAACACAGTGATGCTGGGCTCTGCCCACGGTGTAGGATTCTGCAGGTAGAATATGCACTTCTAGCAAGTTCCCAGGTGATGCTGCTGCCACTGGTCCAGGGACCACACTTTGAGGACCACCGGTTTCGACGGAGAACCAGGTAAGAAAGCAGGCGATCGCCCCCCCTAGGAAGGTAAGCGGCACTGGGTCGGGAGGACTCGGGGGTTACAGAGTTCGGAGGCTCCTTCCCAACCCCGGGAAAAGCTCTGACTCGAGTCCTTGCTCGCCTTCCATCCCAAACCCTCCCTGGTCTCGCTAAGAGAAAGTCACCAGCCTCGGGCAGTATAAGGTCCCACCTCCATCTCTCCCCGCCCATCCCCACTCTCTAAGACCCCAGGCTGTGCCACATGGCCACCTCCCATCTTCCTTTGGAGGGTTAGATGTGACAATGCCTTTTCAGGTAAAGGGACAGCGGACCGGGAGGGCCCTAAGGAGATAGCTGGGGTTGCCGGCTGTTACCCCAGAGGCAGCAGGATCCCCGGCTCTAAGGTAACGACGGGTCCCAGAATCATTCATCGCGCTCCCCAGGCTCCCAAACAAGGGGGGGACTCGGCAGCACGAAGCTGGTTTCCACCTCCTGCCTTCTCCCCACGTTGGGGGCAGGTGACGAGGGGACACTTTTAAGCTGAGAAGTTACAAAAAAGGGTGAAGGGACCAGCCCCCTTTTCTCCATCTCCCCTTTCCCGCCGACTTCCTGATCTCCCAGCCTCCTGAGTAACTAACTAATCCCTCCAAATGGGATCGAGTCTCTGTCCCTGCACTTTATTTACGTAATGGAGACAGGGACCAGGGACACCTTCCTCTCACTAGCTTGGAGGGCAGCTGGGGAGGGGCGGGGTGAAGTATGGGGCGTGGGAGCACTGGCCCACCCTGAGGCTTCAGGGACAGAGAGGGCAGGCCTGAGAACAGTGACAACTTGAGTCGACGGTCTGGGATAGCTCTGCGTGTGCAGGCGTGTGGGCAGGCGTGCGTGCCCGCACGTGTGTGTCTGGGTGCTCGGTTAATACCCAGCCACTTAATCCCTTTTTATGCAAACAGACGACGGATCACACGCCCAGAGAACTCAAGCTGAAAGGCAGCCAGCCTCCTGCCTCGCCTCTGCCAAATGGCCATGACTCCTAATGAGGGAGATAAACCGAGAGGCCATCAAAGCAGATTTTCAATCTGTGGATTTCGCTCTGGGGCCTTCAGACCTCGATTTCCCCCCTCCCCCTCCGCCTCCGCCCCAACTCCTGCCGGGTCCACCTTCCTCTCCCACTTTGTCCCCACCCCCACGCTTTTAGCTCCCAAAGTTGGGTCTATTGACCTGGCTTATAAGGGCTCCTTTTATCAGCTCCGGATCTGATAATGGAGAGGTAGGGGGTGGGGGGATGGGGTAGGGGAAGGGGCGGACAGGTTGGCGGGTGGCCTGGAGGGTGGGGGCTGGGAGAGAAAGGGAGGTTGTACATTTCGGGTGGTGGGGGGGTCCCTCAGCAGATGAGGCCTACAGGCAGGTGGACAGGCGTCCAGCCTTGGGGGGCCGGGCGGGTCGGGGGAAGAAGACAGGGAAACCCAACCAAGGTAAGAACAATGTCCCCCGAGCAGGGAAGCGACCCTTCTCAATGTGCCAGTTCTCTGGCATCTCTCCCCGGTGTGCTGACTCAGTTTCCCCACTTTAAATTCCCTTCGGTGTTCTCTGTTGCCTCGACAGGAAACACCCCGAAACCCATTGTTACAAGGGAAAATAGCCCTGGAAAACAAAACCAACCAAACAAAACAATACAAAAAACCCAGCTTCTCCATTCACAAACCCCCGTGGGGAGGAGGGGCCGGGCCTGTCCACACGGCTGACTCCGGCCTGGGTGTGGCATCTGCTGCTTTGTGACCATGCAGGATGGGTGATTTTATTCCCACAGGAGTGTGGACAGGTAGCTCTCCCTGGGGACACTGGCGGTTACAGGACAGACGGTGATGCCCCGCACCCCGGATGGCGGTTTTCACCACACTGGGCCTGGCGAGAAGGAGTCAGCGAATCCTTGGGGTTACGACACAGACTGAGAAGCCAGACAGACTGGTCTCGAGTAGGTACACAACCGCCCGTGTTACAGACGGAGAAACTGAGGCACGGGGGCGTCATGCCGCCCTCCCAGGCTCCCCCCGTCTCTCCTTGGCTCACGCTCCCAACACTTCCACCCTTCATCCCTCTGTCCCTTTTTAACAGGGTCACCGAAGGCCTTCTGCCCCAAACCCACTATTATATGATGCCGGATTCCAGTCTTAAAATGTGCAAGGAGAGCTTTTCTGATAAATACCTGAATAAGCAAGTGGGGGCGGGTGACCTGTGAAAAGATGGCCAACTGAGTGCATCTCCGGGCTCCTAGAGACGGGCGTCAAACACGGTCATGCCCACGGGCCCCCTGCCCGAACCCGGCCCACACCGGGGGCTCCGTGAGGTGCGGCTCCTGAGAAATACCGTGATTCCTTTGAAAGCGCCACACTCTGCCGGCTCGGGTGCCGGGGAGGGGCGGGCGGGAGGGGGCGTTAACCGGGCACCCACTGTATGCCACAGCTGTCTCTTCTCGGACACGAAGAACTGGGGGGGCTTTGGCCGTTGCCGTCCCTGTTTTCTGGATGTGGGAACTGACCGGTCGGGGGGCAGAGTGAGTCTAGATGCCAGGGCTCCAGCCTCCTTCCTCCAGCGGTTGGTGGCCACCCCATCACTATGCTGTCCTCCAGGGGACTTAGTTTCTCATCCATCAGTTGCCATTCTGGTTGCCTCTGTAGACCCCAGGAGTGTTATCTGGAGAAAAGTCCCCCCCCCCTCAAGAGAAGGGGGCAGGCGCCCTCGGAAGGCCAGAGAGCGGACGGGAGGGGTGGACCCACTGTCCTTTGCGGCTCCCACGCCTCCTTGCCCAGTTCCTCGGCAGGACCCAGCCCCAAAGAGGAGAGGAAGCTGTTTTTGTCTCCTCCCCCTCAAATCTCCCAAATAACTAAGGCAAGCCTTGGGGACATTTCCTTGTCGCTTGAAATTTGTTCGGCCATCATTCACTGGACAGGTTGAGCAGGCTCCTTAAAGAGGAAAAACAACCGTTAAGTGAGAGAGTGAGAAATCATTCGTTTGTCATCAAAGGGAAGCGAAGTCTGCGAGGCAAGCAGCCCAGGAGGGCCAGGCGGGGTCAGCGGGAAGGGAGACAGATTAAACACTCAGCCGTACATCAGGCCTGCTCTGCTGAGCACAGGCGGACCTGGGAGAGGCTGGCGGGGGAGGGAGGGGCGGCGGGGACGCCGAGGGGGGCTGGGGAGGAGGAGAAAGCGGAAGCTGGAGTCTGGGTGCTGGGAGACCGCCCAGAGCACAGCTGGGGCTCAGGCCCTGGGCGCCTTTGGGCGCCTTTGGTGAGAAGAAGTAGCACAGAACCAGGGTGACAAAGGCATTGGCTTGAGTGGAAGTGGGAGTCCCGTTATGGGTGGAACTGTGTTGCGCCCCCCCCCCCCGAAAAAAAATGATATGTTGAAGATCTCCCCTTTGGTACCTATGAATGTGACCTGATTTAGAGAAATAGGATCTCTGCAGATGTAGCCAAATTAAAGCGAGATCATTAAGGTGGGCCCTAGTCCACTGTGACTGTCCTTATAAGAGGGGAATTCGGATGCAGACGCACGGAGAATGCCACGTGTCAGCAGAGGCAGAGACTGGGGGCCATGTAGCTACAGGACGAGGAATGCCAAGGACTGACCCGGAGCCAGGGAGAGGCGGCGAGGCCTCCTGCCCAGATCTCAGAGGGCACCCTGAACTCAGACTCCTGGCCCTCAGAGCCGGCAGACAATCCATCCCTGTTGTTTTAAGCCGCCCAGCTTGTGGTATTGGATTCCGGCAGCCCCGGGAAGCTCATCCAAGTCTCAGGAGTGTTTACTGCTCTCCCAACTTGATTTCTCCAAAAAAACTCCAAACCTTAGACCTCCCGCAATCTGCCACTCGGGGCGGCATGTCCCACCACGTACCCCAATGCGGGAGTCGGCCTTGGTCCTCTGTCTCCTCCAGCCCCACATCCAATCAAGCAACAAGTTCTAAGGTCGCTTCCGCCAAAACGCAGGCCGGCCTCCACCCACCGCTCCGTCCCTACTGTTACCCCTCACCTGGGCAGGGTCACGGCGGCCTCCCGCCTCCACTCAGCATCCACCGTCCCCAGGGGGGCACGTTCATGAAGTAGACAGACCTGTTTGACATCGTCCCAATTCCCAGAGGACCTGCAATGCCACCTGTAGGTGTGCGCCCACAAAACTGGCAGCCGGGTCTCCAAGAGGTGTTCGTGCACCTGTGCGCATAGCCACGTTAAGTGCCAAGAGGCGGAAGCAACCCGAGTGTCCACTGATGGATGAAGGGTAAACAGAACGCGGTCCATCCATACGATGGGAAAATATTCGGCCTTCAAAAGGGAGGAAATTCGGACACATGCACGAACCCGGAGGACATCACGCTAAGGGAAATGAGCCCGACGCCAAAGGACCAAGACCGTGACTCCCTTTATATGCGGCCCCTAGCGTGGCCAGATGCATGGAGACAGAAAGTAAAGAGAGGTGCCGGGGGCCAGGACACAGGGATGGGGAGACCTTGCTTAAGGGGGACTAAGCTTCTGCTTGGGATGATGAAGAAGGTCTGGAGATGGACGGTGGTGACGGCTGCGCGACAATGTGACTGCACTTAATGCCCCTGAACGGTACACTGAGAAAAGGTTAAAAATGGTAAGCGTTATGTTACATTTACGTTTGCCGCCATAACAATGTTTCGTTTGTTTGTTTTAAATAAAAAAACACACACACTTCCACGGCTCCCCGCTGGCCTTGGTCCTTCTCTGGTCTTTGCATTAGGTCTTCCCACCACTCGGCCGCTCTGCCGGCTCGATTCCACTGCCGGCTCCTCGGGCGGCTCCCTGGACCACCAGCTTCAGGTCGGCCCTGCTCCGCGCCCCGGGCTTAGCTCCTTCTTAACAGTTATTACCACCCGAACCGGTCTTGCCCCAGCTTTCCTGGTTTGTCCCTTCTGCCCTGACCCGAGGGCTGAGGGCCGGGACAGATCTGCATGTTCACAGCTGCTTCCCAGGGCCAAGGGGACAGTCTGGCGCAAAGGAGGTGCCCCACAAACGAAGATGGGAATGGGGAGCGGCTGGATCTGCGAACGTCACCCCTGAGGGCGGAGGGCGGCAGCAGAATCACCCTTGTTGAATACATCGTGGGGAGACCCTGGAGGTGTCTGCATTATTCTCTCCCATCGGGGCTGGGCTATCCGTCCGCAGCTATCAGAGGACTCTGACGAAGCCCTTCGGGGCTCCTGGTGGGCAGACACGGCCCTGCGCTCACGTGCACGCAGAGACACCCGTGCAATAGGCCGGTCCCTGCTGGGGGCATCACATGGTTCCCCATGTAGCCCCCACGCAGAACTGAGGCTCAGAGAGGTTAGGTCACTTGCTCTGCAAGACCCCTTGATAAGCAGTTCAGCCCTGGTCTGTGAAATTGGGGTCCCCACTTCCAACCACTAGGCAACTGCACCTCCTTCCTCTGACCAGCCTCCCTGGATAGTCGGGGGCTCGATTAGACATGATGGACACACAGGAGGAGCAAGGTTTGGGGAGACAGTGCATCTGCGTCAAACAGATTAGGCTTCCACACGAGACTGAGACAGGAATCAGAGAAACCGCTCCCTCGGCCTGGCGGGAGGGGGTCTTAGGTGGTGGGGGCGATGGCTGTTGATGAACCTTTCATTTTAGGAGAGATCTTAACCACAGAAAGGTTACGAAGATGGCTCAGCGAGTTCCCAGCCGCCCCACACCGGGTTCCGCTATCGTTAACATCTCACGGTGCTACACGGCTTTGTCACAACTAAGGCGCCCATATTGATGTTTTTACTAAGTAAACATCATAATCTACTCGGATTTTTTTTTTTTTTTTTTTTTAGCTTTTCCATCCGGGATACCATGTCCCCTTAGGCTGTTCCAGACGGTGACAGTTTGTGATGATCTTACAGTTCTGATGATCTGAGGTATTTTGTAGAACGTCTCTCAACTAGCGTTACTTGGTTTCTTTCAATCCTTAAAGACCAGTGAGAAGGGACACGTCTCACTCACACACACACACACACACACACACACACACGCACGCCCCTCGCGCTACATAAATACACTTTGTGTCTCCTTTCGATTCCTCCTGCTCTAACAACGATACTATTGTCGCTTTAATAGCCTTTACCTCGTACCGCCTCGCTCGTGCTCCCAGCAGAATATGGTACCAGGAATGACATTTACTGTAACAGCCACTTCGTCAACAAGGATGCGAAGGCTCGCCGACAGGCCAAGCCTGAGGACTCCCAGGAATCGATGGCAGAGTCCCACCCTCCGCCTCTCTGCTCCCTGGGGCTTCAGCCTCACCCTCAAGTCCAGCTCTGTCTGGGAGGGGACGAGGGAAAAGGGGATAAGTCAGTGGTCCAGCATCTTCACTGGAGCAAGAGCAGGGGCCCCGCTCCTAGAGTCCCCCCGCCCCCGCCAGCCAGAGATGGGGGCGGCAAGTGTGGCTGCCAGTCACTCCAGCCTTGCCACCCCACACAGAGCTGTGCTGTGTCGCGTCAGTCGAGCAAGCTGCCAGGTGCCCGGGGCGAGGGCCTCTGCCGGCTGCTGCCCAGTCCTTGCGGGGATGACCCCGTCTTCATGCCCCTCTCAGCGGCTACGAAGCAGCTGGGCCCCGGGTGGCTGGGGCACCAGCGAAGGGGAGGAGCCCCCAGGGTCTGGAGCCGGTGGGCTGCAGTGTGTGCAGAAAGTGGACTACCGAGCGCTTGTGACCCCCTGAAAGTTCCCGAATTGCGGGTGACACCGGGGGGACCTTTGACCCTGCGCCTAGAAAGTTCTGCGCCTCCTACATACGTCACCCACATCGCCTGTGGCATCCTCGCCTCTGCCTCGGCAGGGCAATGCCGCATCATCCCCATTTCACAGGCGAGGAGACTGAGGCCCGTGGAGAGGCCGGTCACCTGCCCACAGTCACCTTCCCTGCGAGCTCAGGGCCAGAGCTCACTCCGTCCTCCCTCTCTCTCCCTGCTGGCTCTGCACTCCTCCCGGCCTCTCCACCTTCCTGATTTAGTCTGCTTTTATTCGGTTTGAAACGAAAATGAGTTTACCCAGAATGCCTAGCAACAGAAGGAAGGGGGCGTGGGACAGACCCTTGATGAGTGGCAGGAAGAGGAAGTTGAAAGCAAAGCAGCTTGTCACTGACGGAATCCACCCACGGAACATTGCGGGCGGACTCAGAAGACAGCGTAAGATCCTAGCCGATGCGGCTCGTGGCTCCCTGGAAACCACGGGGGGGCTTAGATGTGAGGTCTGGGGTGCGAGTCCTGGCCTGCTCTTGATGGTTGGCCCTTAGGGTCCCCCCCCAATCTCTCCGAGCCGCGGCTGCTGACAAATGGTGACAGCTGTGCCTCTTTTATAAGTGTGCGACCCTGCGAAGTGCCGGGTGCAAACCGCCGAACGCCTTACGATTGGGAGGTTGTATGTTTGGATTCTCAGCTCCCAGAAACCTCTGAAATGCCCAGGACCCACCCACCCCATCACGGTGGAGGAGTGAGCTGGCCCCCAGACCGCCGCTAGAGTCTACAAGAGGATCTGGCACGTCGCAGGTGCTTCGTCTACTGGACGGATGGATGGAGGGAGGGATGGACAGGTGTGTGGGTGGATGGATGGACAAGCCAATGGATGGACAGAGGTACGCATGTCTGTACAGATGACTAGCTAAGTGGAGGGAGGGAGAGAGGGATGGGACACCTAGCTCTCCCAGAATGACGTCATATCGTGCCAAGAATTACCTCAGATATCAGCTAACCTAATCCCTTCATCTCACAAGTAGAGAACTGAGACTCAGGGAGGGGACGCGGCTCACATAAGGCTGTGGAGGACAATGGGGGGACAGCAGAGACAGAGCCCAGGCCCCCAACCCCCAAGCCAGGGCCTGTCAACTACCCAGGGCGTTGGGGCAGCAGCGAAGCACAGATCGGGGTCACCAAGACCCCACTACTCTCCCTCCTGTCCCCCTGCAAAAGGTCTCCGGATCCCACCTCCTCTTCCCAAGGCTGGATGGCGTACCCTCCACGTCTTGTTGGAGTTCCCCCCCACCCCCAAGACACCACCGCTGCCTCTGGAGGGTGAGCAGCGGGGAGCTTACCCCTACGGGACTCGACCCTCTGGCCCCTGCTTCCCCGGCTGCCCACCCGCCCCCACTGTATGGGGGTGGGTCCCCACAGCGGGAGGGGCCCTGAGGAGCGCTGACTGCATCATCCTCTCCGTAAGAGGCTGTCCTTAGTTAATGTCCACACACACGAGAGCTACTTGAGAAACAGGGTGGGGGGTGGAGCGACCGGGGGTTGGGGGGAAGGCAGGTATGAGAACAGGACAAGGGATGGGCCAGAAAGAGGCACGAGGACGTTGGAGCTCACACGCCCTGCTCCGAGCGGGCCAAAGGGCCAGAAACAGGGGCTCCCCCGCCGCCCCTCAGGCCCCCGAAAGCTGATGGGCGTCACGCTGGGAGGCGGTCAGGGGACAGCGCGTCCACTTCCTGCTGCTCCCTCAATCCGATTAATGCCAATTAATGACAGGCCCCACTGAGCAGGCGATGCAGCCGCCAGCTGCTCCCGGGCGACGTCCCTCTGCCACCTCGGCTGCCCCAGGGACGGCCGGCCTGGCTGTCTGCGCCAGTTCCGGCCTCGTTCTCTGGAACCTCCCGGCGTGCCATGGTGCATGCCCCTCTTCCTGAGGGCCCTGCGGCCCCCAGGCTGCCCCGTCTCTCCACACGGCTGGGGCTTTCCGCCATCACTTCAGGACAGGTCCGGAGGGGAGTCTCCCCCGGTGAACAGGAGAGGGCTGGGGGCACAGCCTCCGGGCCAGAGGAGGGTCTCCGAGGGGGCTGGGGGTCCTGCTCCTCTATCTCTTAGGATCGGGTCGGGTCAGACCAGCTGAGAGGTGGAGGTTCTGAAAGAGGCGTGGTGCGGGCGGAGGCTCCTGTAACCCAGGTTCGATGAGGCCGCCCCCCCTGCCCCCAGACAAGACTTGGACCCTGCCTTAGATGATGACACCTGTCAAAGCAATGGGCAGACAAGCCACAGACCGGGAGCAGGTGTTCGTGAAAGACACATCCGACACAGAACGGTTACCCAAATTATACGAACGACCCTTAAAACTCGACCGGAAAACAAACAACCTGACTGCAAAAAAATGGATTACGGACCTTCACAGACACCTAACCCGAGACAGACAGACGGCAAATAAGCACGTGGAAAGACGTGCCACACCGTACGCCATCGGAGGATGCATCGTCCGTCTCGTTAAAACGACGGCGATACGACCTCATACCGCTCAGCATGGCTAAAACCCGGACGGACGGCAGATGCCGGGGAGGACACGGAGCAGTCGGAACGGCCGTCCCTTGCGGGCGGCAGTGCGACGTGGTGCGGCCGCTTCAGAAGACGGTTTCGTGGTTCCTCACTGAGCTAAAACGCTCTCACCAGACGATCCAGCCACCGTGCCCTTGGCATTTACCGAGAGGAGCTGGAAACTTATGTCCACACAAAAACCTGCACATGATATTTACAGCAGCTTTATTCATAATTGCTCACACTGGAAAAGACCAAGAGGGGAATGCATGAGCCGTGGTCCATCCGGACAATGGAATATTATTCGGCATTAAAAAAAAAAAAAAGAGCGACTAAGCCACGAACAAGACACAGAGGACTCCTGAATGCACGTAACCAAGAGAAAGGAGCCGATCCGAGAAGGCTACATCCTGCACGATTCTGACTAGACGACATTCTAGAAAAGGCACAACTATGGAGTCGGTAAAAGATCAGGGGTTGCCGGGGGTTGGGGGAAGGGAGAGACGGCCAGGAGGAGCATGGAAGATCCCGGAGGCAGTGAGACTATTCTGTCTGGCGCCGTAAAGTTTGGACACACGCCGCCATACCTTTGTCTAAGCCTATAGAACGTGCAGCACCAAGGGTGAGCCTTAACGCAGGCCGCGAACTCTGGGTGACGATGACGGGTCCATGTAGGGTCACCGGACGCACACGAACGCACCACCCGGATGCGGGATGTCCAGGGCGGGGGAGCCTGGGCGCGCGCGCGCACAGGGCCCACAGGAAAGCTCTGTATTCTGCTCGGTTTCGATGTGAGCCTAAGACTGCTCTAAAGAAAGGAAGTCTTGGTTTTTAAAAAGATGCCAACTGTGAGAAGTTGGGGGAAAGTGGCTGCAAAGCTGCTTTGGGAAAGGGGGTGGTGGGGGACGCATCCCGGGGAAGGTGAGAGGAGGAGGAGGAAGAGGAGGAGGAGACGGGCCTGGGGGGAAGCCTGGGTGAGCCCCAGCTGCCCGCTCCGACCTCCGCTCCCCAGCCCGGCCCCCTCACGGCAGGCAGAGGACGAAAGAATCCGTGAGTTCATCAGGCCGACATGCCCGCGAACACTGCTCCCGGCACTCGACAGGCCTGGTGGCCAGTGGTATTTCGACGGGCCCTTTTGCTCTGAAATGACACCACCTGGGCCGGCTGCTTCTTCCAGGGCATAAGACGTGCTTAAAGACGTAGGCAGTTGCTGGCACGGCCAGCTCCCCGTGACGGAGGGCAGAGGCGGAGCGGGAAGAGGCGCCCTGAGAGCAGGGTACTACTGCCCTAGGGCTGGGGTAGGGGCGGCCCCCTCCATCAGCATGCAGGACACACCTCCTCCATCCCTAGGGGACCAGAGGGGAGCAGGACGGTGTTGGCGGGGAGACCCAACTTCTGGTCCCTGAGCCTCAGGGTCCTTGTGGGTCCGTGGAAGGGCCAGGCGGGGTGAGTAAGTCCCTTTCAGGTTTTGATATTCGAGGATCTCTCCCCGGGAGAGGAATTTACATTCGAGAACTCCTGGATTGTTTTCAAATGCTCGACCCAGCCAAGCGTCAGAGAACAGGGCCAGCGTCATCTCATCTCTGGTCATGCAGCTTATCCCTGGCCGAGCTGGGCTGCAAACACAGGGTCCCGGGTCCTCGCAGCCTGCACTCTTAGCCTCTTCCCTGTGCCTGTCCGAGACAGCGGGGAGGCCGGCCTGGGCTCCAGAGGCTCACCCACAACCCCGCCCCCTCATGCGCATTTCCTGGAGAGTCTGGATGGCTATGCTGGTCCTACTGTCCGTCCACCTTAGGGGACCTGGTCTGGCTTCGATGTGTCTCTCCGGACACAGCTGCTGGTGAGGCTGTCACCTCCACACGTAGTGTCCACTCCCTCGGGGCCTGGACAGGTGGCAGGCTCTGGGCTCCCACGGGTGAAAGGCTCTGAAGCTACACCAGCCATTACACCTGCAGACAGGCCAAGCCCGCCTGTGTGGCCTGTGGGGGACACCGGCTCGGGAGGGAAGGTGTGCAACCCAGGATGCCCCCTAACCGTGCAGGTGCGGGGATGGGGGCAGCGGGTGCTCAGCTAGTCTCTGCACCCCATTCCCCTCCGGACAGGGCCTGCCCACGTCACCCCAGAAGGGCAGATAACATAAAGACGTCCCTAAAGGTCCTCATTGGTCTCCTTCCGGCTCTGCGTCAGGAGGGAGGGGGAGGAAGGAACGATCGTGTTTTGAGCAGCTCGGGATGTCAAGGGACTGTCTCGTTGGCTCTCACGTTTTTGATGACACTTAATGAGATCGGCCCATTTCACAGACTGAGGAAACTGAGGTTGGAGGAGGTTAAGCCACACGCCCAGCGTCACAGGGCTGGGAAGTGTCAGCGGTGGCATTCCAGCCTGGGGCCTATGTCCTTCGGCAGTGGAGGATTCCAGTGCTGGGAGGAAGAGGGCTCTGCTGCGTGCGCTGACTCCTCTTCCCTGTCCCCCTCTCCCCAGAGAGGAACCTCCCGCCAGCGCAGCGCCAAACCCTGCTTCCCGAGCCTCTCCAAGCCCCTTTCGGCAGCTGTGGGACACAAGGCGATCACTCCCGGGCGGTCAGACACGTACTACCCGTCCTGTCATAGGGATATTGAAACAGATGCCCAAGGTCCATCTGGCACGGAGGCCAGGAGTGCCGGGCTCTCTCTGCCGTCCGGCCTGCCATGACCCCTCGGCGGCCCGAGCTTGCTGGGGTTCTGGGCCGCTGGCTCAGGGCCCAGAGGGCGGTGCGCCCACACCCAGGGAGGCCCGGGATAGCCTGTCTTCTCCCTGGGGAGGACGTGGCGTGAACACTGGACACAGAGTGGGGAGGAAATCAGGCCTCCGTCTCCCCAAAGGGCTGGCCTCCGTGTGACTGAAGCCCGTGCCCTGCACCCTCAGGTCTGCTGCCGCCCCAAGGAGGGAAGTCCTCCCGGAAGATGGCCGCCCCAGAGCCCTGCCCAGCCTCTCTCTGGCCCCAGCTGGTGGCTCTGCCACCCCAGGATGTCATATCTGTACCAGCAGCTGCTGCTGCCAGCTTCCTGCTTCTCAGCACTCTGACGACCCCAGCAGCCTCCTAAAGAGACGTGTCAAGGACTCCTGTCACCAGGACGCCATTGGCCTTCTCACTGTTTGCTGAGACGCCGAGCGCCAGCAGCCCCCGCCCGGGCCCTGTGCTGGCCGATACAGGAGTGACTCTCCTGCCGAGGGATAAGACCAGCAGCAGCAGTTTCTTCATTCAGAAGGAAGCTCTAAGGCTGACAGGAGAAATCCGAGTGCGAAGAAGGGCAGAGGTGAGGGAGAGAGGCGCGGGAGCAGAGGAGGTGGCCCCCTCCTCCAGGAGGCCTTCTTCGATTGCTGGGAAGCAGGTGGCCAGCCACCTGGGGCTGTGCAGGACTGAACGAAGCTTCCCGTAACTTCATCGCCCAGGGCTCTGCAGGTGCTCTTTGACCTTTAGCTTGTACCTGATTAATTCATTTTTAGTTAAGTAATTTGATCCCTCATTCATTCACCCAAAACCGCTCCCGGAGAGCCTGGCATGTATGGGGTGCTATGAACGAAGGCGTGGTCCCTGCCCTTGAGTTGCGGGCAGACCAGAGGAAGAGGGTGAACAGAAACAGGGCTGGATAAGGCACCAGGAAGTGCAATGGGAGGATCAAGAAGGATAATCCAGCCCGAAGGCATCAGGGAAGGCTTCCTAGAGGAGGAGGTTCTACGTCAAGCCCTGAAGGACACATGGGAGTCAGCCAAGCAGCAATGGGGGGGGGGTGGGGGGGGAGGAGGCATGCTCTAAGGGGAGGGGACACAGACCCAGAGGCCAGAGGGAATGTAGCAGCTTCCAGTGGTTTTCGGGGAGTATGAAAGGCAAGGATTAGGAGCACGGGTGACAGGAGAGGCCCAGGAGGTAAGCGGGGTGATAGGAAGGCAATCAACAGTTTTAGCGGGTAACGGACCAGATTTCTGTATCAGAGAGGTCACGCTGGCTGCAATGTGGAGACGGGATGGGGAGGTCACGTGGGAGGCTGAGAGTGACCGGTTGGAGAGGAGGTGGCGGTGACCCGGACGAGACAGCGAATGAATGAGGATGGAGGGAGGCAGGTGAAGTCAGGACTTGAGGGAGGTAGAGAAAGTAGAGCTGACGGCGTTTGATGCCGGGTTGGAAGTGGCTCGATAAGAAGGGTGAAGGATGACGTCCAGGCTTCCGGCTTAGACAATGGGCTGCTGATGCCATTGAGACCGGGAACCCTGGGAAGGGGGCTGGCTGGAGGCGGGAGATGGCAAGTTCACGTGGTCTCGTCGGGTGTGCGTGGGAGCCGGCGCCTACCGGCTTGCAGAAGCTCGCGATGCATTTCTCTTTCTGACTCTGCTCAGTAAAGTCAGGTTGGCGGCCTGAAACTGGCCGCGGTGGGAGCATTTACACCACAGACATTGGCAGGTGCTACAGGGAGCCCAGAGCCAGCTGTCAGACCTTCGCCAGCACCAGAGGGAGTCACAGAGGACGGAAGACAGCCCTGTGCTCAGGAAAGCAATCAGGCTGGACCTGGGCTTAGAGATGACCAGTGCAGTGCTGAGCCACCCAGGGAGGACGGAAAGAAGGGACGAGGAGCAGTCTGAGGGTTGAGCCCTAAAGGATCCCAGCCTTTACGAGAGGGCAACGGGCCGACCGTTGGAGATGGTTTACTTCAAGTATCACCCCTGTAACCCTCACGATGCTTCACCGTCATTAGTCATGACTTACGGGGCATGTGCCTTCCTAAAGCGAGTCTTCCTTGTTTGACTGTAAGGATGCAAAAAAAAAAAAGAAAATTCCAACTGATTCACAGCTCCCGTTCCATGCCCGGACAGCACCAGGTAGGTAGCAGCTACTCAGTGAATATTTGGGAATGAAAGAACAAATGAATGAATGAATAAATGAATGGCACATCCATGGGTGTACCTATGCCCCTCTGTAGGTGGGCGGTTTGTTTTAGACTATATGCTCCCAGAATCCTAGGACTTGACGGAAACCAGGGTCCAGCACAGGCTACTTAGCAAGTCGTGTGTGTGTGAGTGTGTGTGTGTGTGTCTGGGTGGGGTGATAAGGAAAAGAATTTGGGAATAAAGGCAGGACACGGGCATGCGGTCAGTGGCCCTGGCCGTGTGACCTTGGGCAAGCTACTTAACGCCTTAGAGCCTTAGTTTCTTCAGTCTATAAAATGGGGATGATGTTTACTACTCACAGGACGTAGAGAGGATTAGATGATAAAGCTGATCATACCCAGCACATAGGAGGTGCTCAACTATCGTTTACCCTGCTACTGCTCGCTCCGCCTTGCGTCACCGAGGGACCGAGCCCTGCGCCTCCCGGGCTCGTGGGTCAGCTCATGTCCCTCGTCACCACTCAGCACTTCTCCCAGCTGCTCTCTTCCTCCACGGCCCACCCCGAGGCCTGTTCCAGTCTAGTGCCCCAGTTATTTCTAGATCAAGTGAATTGGCCCGGCTTGGAAAGATGCCTGGTGGAGTTCTGGCTGAGAGGACTCAAGCTGAGCCTGACACAGTAGGGGGCGGGAGGACAGGGAGGCGGCAGGCTGAAGGGCCAGGGGGCCGTGGCTCCCCCCACCCCACCCCCGCCAGCCTCCCGGCAGCTCTGCTCCAGGGTTGATGGCTCTGTAATTTATTCTGCGGGATGCGACATCCCCAGCAAAGGGCTCCTAAGCTGCTAACCCTTTGCCTAGCTGGGAAAATAGCTCAATTACTACAAAATGAGGGGCTGTCCCATGTGGCTGGATCAGCATAAAAAGATCAGTAGATTGGGTTGACACAGTAACCTCCCCTGGGCGTAGTGGGAGATCCCAGAGGGGCTGACGGGAACCTCTCCCGCCCCCACCCCTGCTGGGACAGCACCTCTGTCACCCACCCTGGGGTGTTCATAGGACAGGTGCATAGCCAGAGTCCAACTAGCAATCTGAAATGACGTGGCATATTAACACAGTAGGAATTTGCTACAGTGACTGGTTACAGTTGACGGGAGAGCTAACAAGGTGAATGGGAGACAGCGAGCAGCCCAGAGATCAGGCACACGGGAGAGGTCTGCCAGCCCGAGGCTGGAGGGGTCTGGGCAGAGGTGGGGTGATCTGAGCCCAAGGCGGGTCACAGCGGGCAGCTAGAACAGGGCACGCTGTCCACCAGGAGCTGGTCACAAGTGAAATACAGCTTCGAGGAACGTCCATGGGGGGATCTAGAAGGGGGAAACGCCCCAGCTCTCTCTTCTTCCCCCCTTCCATCTCTTACCAGGGCCTCCCACTGGCCAAACCCAGCCTGAAGCCAGCTGACCTGGGGGCCTGAAACCAGGAAGACAGCTCTCTGAGATACAGGACAGAGCAGAGGAAGGACAAAGAAAAAATCTGAGCGGTGACAGCCCAAGAATGGCACAGGAGGGTCAAGGTGGTGGCCTTCAGCTGCAAAGCATGCGACCCAGAGCCTCGAGGCTGCCCGCCTGCTTCCCTTCCTGCCCAGTGCCGAGGGCTCATCCCACAAGGCTAGGCAATGGCATCTGGCTCCGGCCCAGCTCCTGGCTCTTGGTGATAAATGCCCAGAAGCTCCCACTCGCAGCCCGATTCATCACGCTCCCAGTGGCAGGTTACAGGCCAGAGACCTTGCCCACCAGGAACTTAATCTCCCAGACAAAGAACAGAAGCTCAGCCAGAGCCAGGGACACATGTAGCACATCAAGGGCAGCCACCAACGTCCGAGGCAGCCCAGGAGCCTTGCAGCGCCTGCCAGGAACTGAGAAGGAGCGGCAGCTGTTTCCCTGGCTCCTCCCGTGGAGGGGGGCAGGGGTGGGAGTGGCGGGGAGGCTCCTGGAAGAGAAACCCAAAGCTTTCCCAGGCTGCCGTCATTCTCCCGTCTTGTTACTCCCCTGCCTAATCCATCCTGGACCAAACGGGCCCTGCTGTAGCCTTTCCTTTCTCCCTCCTGCCCTCCCTCGAAAAGAACGAACTGCTATCGACGTGCCACTTATGCTGGAAGCTACAGGTGCGACAGTGCGCGAGACGGGCTCCGTCCCTGACCTCAAGGGGCTTGCGCTAAAAGGGCTTCCACGATCTTCGACTGCCCGCAAAAGGGCGGGAGGGCCTTCCAAAGGTCCACCCCACCTGGTCCCACCTGCCTCTTTCCAAACACGGTTTCCAAGAAGAACCTGAGACCCAGGCACCCAAACACCCAACTTCAGGTTTCCCTTCTCCCCTCCACCTCTTCCAAAGTAAAAACAGGGTCGGATAAGAAGGCGCGGGGGAGGACCCTGGGTTTGGAGAGCTGTGATTGGCTGCCACCAGGCTGATAGACGGCTGAGAAGACCAATCAAGGTTGCTGGGCAGCCAACGTGTCAGCCAATCTGGTGCCAGAGACAGATGCCGCTGCAGCAGCTCCCTGCTGCCCGCCCCCGCCCCTGGCCGGCTTCTCCCGCCCCTCCGGAGCACAGCTCTAAATCTCTCTGACATAAAATGTCGTTGGAGAGCCGCAGCACAGAGAGATTAAAAAACAATAAAGAGAAAGCGAAACTCTCGACTATAATTACCAGCCTCTAGCCGGCAGCAGCAAAAACGCACTAAAATTTTAATAGGAACCACTGCATTTAATTTAACGACACATTTTTTCAATTACCAGAATAATTGTTTTATTCATAAAATGAGTTTCAATAAAGAGGGTAATTTTCCTTTGTTTTTATTATTCATTTGTGCAACATATTTGAGATAGCATTCCCTCATGTTGAGGCAGCTTGGAGAAGGCTCATGACATCTGTGTCAGGAGCGAACGTCGGAGGGGACAAGGGACCAGAAGAGGTGGACGTCCACACGCCAGGGAGAGGGGGAATGGTAGGCACCCAGGCCTGAGAGCTCTCGGCCAGGACGTCCACCTCTGCCTCCCGCACACTCAGCCAGAACGCACTTCGGTTCGCTTTGCCAGACTCAGCCAGCTCTCCCTGTGGCATCCTCCGCTCACACTTGGCTGAGCTCCCCATGGCCACTAAAAGGGCAAGCTAGACATGCAGCTGCTTCTGCCCTGATGGAAGGAAGCAGGGCCTGAGATCCTGCAAAAAAAAACTCGTCCTGCTAAACTGTCACACAGCCTGAACCTGGGCCACTTGGAGGACAGAAAGAAGGTGGGCGAAGACCACCTGCGAAGAACGTCGCCTGTTGCTGGAGAACTGAGAGCAGGCTGCACTAAGGACCCCGAGGCCTCCGTTCCTACCCTCCCGCCACGCAACAGATCATTACAATGACTAATAGTCACTGGGTGCCTATCCTGTGCCACCTGGAGCAGCTTCTCAGTACATATTCTCACAGGGTCACGCGCCGCTTAACGACGGGGATAAGTTCAGAGAAACGCCTCGTTAGGTGATTCCATCATTGTGCAAATATCACGGGGCGCACGTACACAAACCTAGACGGTCTTGGCTGCTACCTAGCGAGGCCTGTTGCTTCTTTCTAGGCTACGAGCCTGTACAGCATGTAATTGTACAAAACAACGTGAGATTAAATCAAGCACAGAAAAAAAAAAAAAAGAGAAAACGATGCAGTCAAGAGATTAGGTAAATGAGAGATGCATGAGGCTCCTGCCTTCGGAACGGGAATGTTGTTTTACAGTAAACTCAAGAGCAGAAAGCATACCCTAAAATAACGACAAAGAGTACAGCACAGTAAATACACACGCCGGCAGCCTAGTCGCTTGTCACCATTATTAGGTATTACGTGCCGTACGAAATGACGTGCGCTGTGCTTTTAAAGGGCTGCTGGCTCAGCAGTGTGTTTACACCTGGGTTGCCACAAACACGTGAGAAATGCGTTGTGCTCCGAGGTCACAACAGCTATGACGTCACTAGACGACAGGAAACTTTCGGCAGCAACACAATTTCACGAGGACACTGTCGCATGTGCGGTCGTTGACCAAAAGGTCGTCACATGGCACAGTTTATTGTGTTCAGGTATGAGAAATTACGGCTCAAATAAACTTGAGCGAGCTGTCCCAGAGACACGTCTCCGTGGGAGGACGTGGGGACAGGATGTGACTCTGGCCGTGCCGACCACAGAGCCCACAGTAGTGGCTGTGACCAGCAGCGGCGTCAGGGCCCGGCTGGCCTCGGGGTGGGCTGCTCCTCCCAGTGCCCTTGGCAGCTGGCTTTGCATCAGCTCATTTGCATCTCGCTCTGGTTTCATTCACACCGCGCTCTAAGCTCGCTCCCTGGCCAGCTCTCAACCTGAGCCCTGGCCCTGAGCCTCTGGCTGGTACCCGGAGACAGCCGGAATCCCTGGAGAGTAGCTCTTAAGGGGGCAGCTCAGTCCGTTTGGGTCCTGGGTTCTTGGAGTGTCCCAATCCCAGCCCTCAGGGTTTGGGGCCAGCAACCAGGCCGGGGCTGACGGTCTCGGCTCCTATGGACGGACGGATGCAGACCAGCGTGAGGCGGGTCTGGGTGCTGGGAGGGAACGGCCAGAGGGAGCTCCGTGGCACCCCACTCTGGGCCTGGAGGTGATGCCAAGCTCGCAAATCCCCTCCGGGGTGTCTGTACCTTCTGGACGCCATGAGAACCAAGAAGGAGGAGACAGGCCATAAGAGTGGGACCAGGAGGTTGTTTACAATAGGGAAATCGATACCAACGAACCATTTTTCGGTGTCAAGGGCTACACGCACACATACCACCCACTCAGTCCCCACGACTGCCATGGGAAGTGGATATTATTATTCCCTCGGTCAAGAAGAGGGAACCGAGGCCCCAAGAGGTCCAATGAGCCTTGTCTGAGGTCACCGTAGTGGTGGGGAGACTATCAGGGGTCGCCCCCACGCCTTTCCGGGCGTACCTCTCTATACGGCAGGGAAATGGAGAGATATGTCCAAGAGCACGTGTTAGCTCTCCCCAGGAGGCTGCCCTCCGGCAAGACAGGAGGGCGTGAGGGTGGACAGGAAAGGACAGGGAGGAGGGAATCTGAGGCTCGCCCCTGAGCCACTGCCCTGGCCATTCCCTCCGTCCTACCTGCGACCTTCCTCATGTCCCCTGCTTGCTGCCCACCTGTGGGTGAATGACCCAGCCCTCTGCCTCCTTACAGCACAGACTTCAGCCCAGGGACATGAATAGCCCCTTCCTGAGGGGAGATAGATAGGGATGGGGACCTGTCCTTGGACCCTTTTGGAAGTCCCCGGTGCTAGAAAGAGGAGAGGTAACACCAGAGCGGCTGCTCGGGGCGGCTCCTCCCTTCCACCCCAGGTGCAAGTCTGACCTTCGGAAGCCCTCTTTGAGGGGAGACATTTGGTGGCCCCGCCACCTCCTCCTGGAACCCTGGCTCCTCCCCACTGGGGTAGGGGAGAGGATGGGAAGATGGAGGGAGGGTTACAGGGGTGCCGGGGCCCTGAGGCTCATATAGAAGAGGTTTTATGTCCTCCACGTGAGGTTGGGACCACCTGTGCTGACCCTTGGAGCAGACCCACTGTCCTCGTCAGACCACCGCCTCCTGACAGCCCCTGACCCCAGGCCCCGCTCCCTGTTCTGGGGGCCTCACCCGGCCTCAGGCTTAGAAAACTCCAAAAATGCCCCGGGGCACGCTCGCATCCAGCCGCCTCTTCTTGTAACTCCTGTCAGGCAAGTCTTGCTGACACCCCCCTCTCGGGTCTTCTGCTCCTTCCAGGGGGTCTCTCCCCGTGATCTTGGGCCAAGATCATCCTTGCCCTCGGAAGCCCAGTGCTTTGCACAATGCCAGCCACATAGGAGCAGCTGATCCACACTCTGCTTAAGGGCATAGGACCTGGATGAAGTGGGACAACTCCCACGCAGGTGGAGGTGAACCTGGTTCTCCCAAAATTCGTATGTGGAAACCCTGATCCCCTAGTACCTCAGACTGTGACTGTATGTGGAGACAGGGCCTTTTTTATAATAGTGATTAAGGTTGAATAAGGTCATTGCATAAACCCTAATCCAGTATGACTAGTGTCTTTATAAAAAGGGAAGCTTAGAACACAGACATGCATGAAAGAAAGACCATGTGAAGACACGAGGGGAAGATGGTCATCTATAAGTCAGTGAGACAGCCCTGGAATGGACCCTTCCCTCACGGCTCTCAGAAGGAACCAACCCTGCCAACACCTCAATCTTGGACTTTGAGCCTCCAGAATTGTGAGAGAGTAAATTTCTTTAAGCCTCTCAGTCTGCGGTATTTATTGTAGCACCTCTAGCAAACTAATACACGCTGTTGTACGTATCTCTCCCCTTCCCTGCCATTGGTCTTCCCTTCTCTGCAAATGTGAGGTCTGTCCATCTAATCCTGGCTCAGAGCCCGCCTCCCCCAGGAAGCCTGTCCTGATTAAACCCGCTCCTTCCCCTTTCGCTCAGTGAAGCACTCAGGTGTCCTGTCTGAGGAGGATCGATTCAGACACCTTCATGGGTTTAGATGTCTTCGGTGTGGGTTTTTTTTTGCAGGAGTGAAGCTGGGAGCTGTCTCCTGCCAGGGCCCATGTCTCCTCCCTCTTCCGGAGCCCTCTATGTGCTCCGAACTTACCTGGGGGCTGGGAACCAGGCTGGGAAAAGGAGGAATGGGGAGCTTTTCCTGGTTTGTCCCTCTGACGGTGCCGATCCCCATCCTCGCCCCTGGTTAATCTCAGAGCATGTATCCTCTAGCTGTGTGTCCAGCTCTGAGCTCTGGCACCTGGTCTTGTCCCCAAGAAGATTCCCCTCCGGCAGGTGAGATGGTGGGGACCAGAGAGGGTAGAAAGACTGGCAGAGGCACAGGTACCGATGAGCCGGGGAGGGCCAGTGAGGACACAAGTCTTGACCTGGCCTTGAGAGGTGGTAGCCCATGCAATGGTTGAGGGCCGGAGGGAGCACGTCCCAGGTGTGGACGGCTCGTGCAAAGGTGTGGCAGGTGGGGTGCAGCCTGGCCGACCGGCCTGGGGCAGGTGTATAGCGGAAGTGGCTTCCTAGGCCTTGGACTCCATGCAGCCCATCCCCTTTTGTCTGCTGAGGACGCTGAAGCCCGTGACAAGCAGGGGCTGGCCCAAGGTCACTCATCGTGGCTGGGACACTGCCCTGGGCCAGAGAGAGGACTTGGAGGTCACTATTCCAGCCCCTGCCATCAGGCGAGTATGGCTGGGCTAGCCTGAACCTCCCATGGGCTCCCTCTCTGCCTCAAAGCCCTGGAGCTGGACTGGGGGGGTGGGGAGCGGGGAGCAAGGAAGGGCCCAGGTTAGGGGAGAGGGGCAGCATGGCGGCCAGCCACCACGATCACACGGGCGGCAGATGTCGGTGGATTAGCAGCTCTGCTCCCAAAGCTGCTCCAGCCACTTAACATTCTGCAGACAGGACGGCTTCCCTTTCATAAAAAGCAAACACGGAGTGAAATGCTGTAAACTCCATACACCTGGGGCGGGGGGCGCATCTCCAAGGCTTGCACCTCGGGAGGAGGGTCCGAGGGGCGAGACACGGGGACAGGCGGTCAGACCTCCTTGCTGGCCGGAAGCAGTGGACAGCAGGGACGGGCACAGTGCGGGTGCAGAGGGCCTGAGCTTCAAGGCGCCAGGGAAATGCCCGGGGCTTTGGGCGACCCGAGGGCCACGCTGCCCAAGGGGCTTGGGCTTGCGTGGACAGTTGGCCAAGCAATGCCATTCGGCGGAAGTCGCTGACAGGAAGTGACAGAGTCAGGGGCCGTCCCTGTCCCTCTAACGATCCCTGACACTGGGGACTGAGGCACAGCCACCCAAGTGCGCCCACCGCCAAGGCGGGAAGAGGCGGGTGCTTTCCACACGAACGGGTGTGCAGAGCAAAACAGCAAACCGAAATATGAATAATTCTAGGACCTCAGCAAGCTTTCGCCGTGTGAGCCTTTTTTTTTTTCTTTAAATAATAGAAGACGCCCTGCTTGGAGCAGAGCTCACCCTATCTGGAGCTTCCCCTTCCCTGGCTTCGTCTGAAGAGCCCAGAGTGGCTGAGCAGAGCCTTTCACAGGTGACAGTCTCACAGGGGACGAGTTAAGTTAGGTCGGGCATGCATGTTTGACCCCCGCGGGATTTTTCCTTCGAAGGACACATTTTGTGACAAGTACTTGCTCATTCCTGTGCAGTGGTGTGTCGCTGTTGTTGCTGTGTGGTGGTTCCGTTTTCGAACACTTTGGAAACCTGCTCCCGGTGTCGAAAGGAATTCGGTGGCGAGTAACGACCCAGTCGCCTGAGCAGAAGCAGGACACGGAGGCCGTGGGCACCAATTCTGGGGTCGGCCGCCTGCTGCACATCTGGGCTCCGCCACCTGCTGCCTCTGAGACTCTGGGGGCGTTTTCTGAGCCTCAGTTTCCTCGCCTGTAGAATGGGGTGAGGATTATGATGAACACTCGCCCACAGGGCCTTTGTGAAGATCGCGGGAGTTAACATAGACGAGAAACTCGGCGCGGGGCTCGGCCGGAGCTTGATGCAGGCGACGGTCCAGATCGGGACAGACCGTCGGTGAAAGTCCCCCAGAAAAAGCTGGGACAAGGGCGTGCAGCGGTCGGAAGGTGCAGACACTGTAGTCGTCCTGCACGTGTCTGGATTCTCCAGAACATTCCAGCTGTGTGAGACTGAGCGAGTCGCTTAACTTCTCTGAGCCTCGGCTTCCATAATTATCTGTCAAAAGGGCACAATGGGGCGGGGGCTGGGGACACGTTGCTCGTGAGAGGCGAGCCTTAGGTGACCAAAGCTCATGGAATGCGACACACGGACGGACGCCTGAGCTTGTCAAGGCTCAGACTGAAGGCCTTGTTGGAGCTGCTGGCCCTGGAAAGAATGTTCTCTCGTTCTTTCTTTCTTTCCTCTTCCTCCTCCTTCTCCTTTTCGTTTTTGATTAGACTCTCCTCGCTGCACAGAAGATGGAGAATGCCTGGGCTCTCGAGGATCCAAAGCTTCAAAAACCTGCCATTCTCATTTCTTTTCCCTTTAAAAAGAGTCACCTTGGATTTTCCGAATCCAAACGTCCCGCCCTCACTAAGACCTGCCTGCAGCTTCTAGTTTTAGTGACATGAGCAACTCAGGGACCTGGCGGTAGCAATGGTAGTGGACTCGGCCCAGCCTCTCCCAGCCTCTAGACACCCTCGCACCCAGGGCCCCCTGAAAAACCAAGCCTGGTTCTATCTTTCCAGGGGGGTGCGGAGAGGGGGCTCCTTTCCCTGCTCTCCATTCCTGCCCCAACCCCAACCCCAGGAGGCTGGGAGCCTTAGGGATGCTGAGCGGCACCAGCGCCAAGTGTGGGAGCAAAACACCTTCCGTGGGAGCAGCAAGGACACAGTTCAGCTGTAAAGGAAGAAGGTTCGGCCAGTGACCTGGGAGCGAGGACTTTCGGCCCACGGCTTCGCTGGGCCGACGCGGGAGGAGCCGGCCGGCCGGAGAACGTGTGCGTGCCATTCGTCAGGCTCTGCGTAGGGTTCCGTCAGATTTCCTCTGGGACCCTCCGGAATTCCTTCATTAATGCCAACGACCACGCCCAGGCAGAGACGGAAAGGGACCCGGATGCCTCATTCTGAAAGTAGCTCCAGTTGGAAGGGAGAGGGGGAAGGTGGGAGGGAAAGAAGGAGGGAGAAGGAAAGAACAGAATGGCCGTCGAGCGCGTCCGTCCGCATGGCATTTCAACGTGTCCAAGCATTTGGACATCGACTCTGTCTCCTCTTCGCATCCAGCCTGAGAAGTTCACGGCTTGGGCATTTTTAGCCCACTACACAGATGAAGAAACCAAGGCCCGAAGAGATGAAGAGCCTCTCCCACGGCCATGTGCCAGAGTCAGGGGCCAGGCTAACAGGGCTTGGGCGGCCTGGCTCTGAGCCCTGAGGGCAGGCTGGCGGTTGGAGTCATGACCTTCCTCCCCACGGCAATCCCTGGCCCTGACTCCCAGAGTCTGGGGTCCCCAGTCCTCTGAGATAAGAGGTATTCCCACCGACTGCAGCCCCAGGCCTGTCTGCTTTCTGCTGGAGGCCTGGCTCTTGAGACAGGACTGGGTCTCATTTCAAAGCCAGCCAGGGAACAAAGCGAGAGAGGCAAACCCAGGTGAGAAGGAAGGTGACAGCCACCTCTTTCCCGTCTCTGCGGGGAGAAAGAGCGAATCAAAGCTGCCTTAGCTCGCTGCCCAGCTGGAATCCTCACCTGCCCCAGCCTCCTGTGTGCAAGGGCCAGGCCTGAAAGTATTTTTGTCCCAGTCCAGTTCGAAGGAGACTTGAGGGAAGCAGCTGGTGGTCTAATCTGTGAGCATCTGACCCACTAGAGGGAAATCGGGTGCAGCTGAGGGGCAGAGGCCCTGAGAGGAGGAGGTCAAGGCCAGTGGGGGCAGAGGGACCCCAGCGACAGGACAGCACGCCACCCGATTCACAGGCTGCTCGACTGAGGAAACCGCTTAACCCCTCACTGGTAACACAGAGATGCTGGTAATATAGATGTCGCCGAGTGGTCCAAGGATGAAACGGGATGATATATATGTCAAATGGCTGGCACCGTGTCTGGCACAGAGCGAGGAGCCGACAAATGGAATCTAATCTAGTGTAATATAATAGCCTAATGATACAAGATGTTACGTTACAATGTGTACGATAGTTCTGTGGGCTCTGGCAGTGAGAATGAGTGAGAATGTTCTGCCGACGTGGAGGAGAGAGAGAGAAGGGGCGGCGGGAAGGGCGTGCGGGTAAGAACTCGAAGCTCTGAGCAAGGATGCAGGGCAGGGTGGGGGGCGGGTCCCCGCCATGCGCCAGCGCCCCTGCATCGCCCCCTCCCCCCGCTTCCTCTTTCTCTACCATGAACCACACTTAGCTGTGGCTGCTTTGCCGCACCTGGAAGAAGCTCCTACTTTCCGGTAAGGATTTATCATAGGAGCTAGTACACCTTTGGGGGCCAGGAAGTGTGGGGTGGTGAGAACAGGCCAGGCTGTGTGTCCTGCCCTGGCCAGCACCCTACTCTCCCCACACTGCCCCCCGGCACAGGAGGGAGTGGGGACTCTGCCTCGCTCCCGCCCACCCCACCCCGGCTTGGGGACCTGGCAAACACTCGCCCCACCCCCAAGTTTGGGCATTCCCAGCCTTGCCTCAGAGATGGGGCCAAGGGAGGCGCTGGGGAGCTATTCTGGGTCCAAACAAAGAACTGTGGTGGCCATGAAAGGGAGGCAATGACAGGCTTGGCAGGGCTGGGCCCCTCCGTCTGGGCCCCGTCCACCCACGCCACCCTCCCCAGCCCGCGGTCAGCCCTCAGTCCGACCTCAGCAGAGACGATGGAGAGGCAGAGGCGGAAGTGGAGGACGGAGGCCGAGACAGGGGCTGGGGTAGGGAGAGGAGAGGCCAACGCAGAGCCTGGGACGTCCCCCAGCAGTGAGGCGGCTGCAGAGAGGACACAGCTCTCTGGGTTGCAGGGAGAAGGAGCGGTTGGCCTTCTTCTTCAGGACAGACGGGGTAGCTGTGGCCCTAGAGACGCATGTCGCAGGGGTTATTTGAGGGCAGTGGGATCACTGTGCCACAGGGACCTTCTTCCTGTACATGGCTCCGCCTCAGCCTCCAACAGCCACAAGGCTAGACAAAAAGCAGGTGGCCTGAGAGGTGGGAGCCAGCGGGCCACCTGGGGATTGTCACGACCCCTCGGCTGGCTTCCCCTGGAATGAGCCTCTGCTGTCAAGGACTCTGTGCCAGGGCCGGGATCAGGGTGAGGAGAGTGAGGCATCAGAGTGGAGAGCAGCGGGCAGTATGCAAGGCGGGGCCGGACATCCAGGTCCCGGTATCTGTCCAGGGTGCTGGACTAGGGCTGAGGAGGCAAGGGGCGAGCCTTGCAATTGCTCCCTAATCTAACTCTCAGTCTGAGACACCATGAGCAGCTCGGCCCTCAAAGGGTCTGTTCTAGGTATACATCTATTTGTGGGGAGGAGAGGAATAAATAAAATCCAATTTCGAATGCCCTGGGTGGCCTTCCTTTTTCCTTCTTTCTTACGGTCAATCTTTTTCGTAAACTTTTTTGCAGTTACCTTGTTTTGTAGTTGTCCAGACTTCGATGTGCTTTGAGCTGCACTGCCCAATACAGCAGCCTCCAGCCTCGTGTGGCTACTGAAGTTCTAACTTTACATAATTAAAACAAAATTTAAAATTGACTTTCGTTCGTTGCTCTGGCCACACGTGGCTGGGCGGTGTGGAACACGGGACAGTCCTATCACGCAGAACGTTCCAGCAGTCATTGCTGGCTCAGAGGGCAAAGTCCACCTGAGCCAGTTTTCGCTGGACGTGAGGCTGGTCCGTGTTCTCTCCTGGGCCTGAGCCCCCGGAACACCTGGCCACTGCGAACAGTCACTTCACTAATCCCGCCGGATGCGGGTGTGACCAAGAAGGGTGCCTGGTGTCCTCCCAGCCGACTCCCGAAGATCTCGAGAGGCTAGGGCTGGGGCTTCTGATAAGGGTGGGGTGGCGGCTATCAGACTGACCCCCTCTGTGGATGACAGCCGTCCGAAGGCATGGGAGGGCAGCCGAAGCAGGCAACGGGAGGGGGGTCGACACTCAGAAGACAGGCGCGGCACTGGGTGGGCTCCTGACTGTTTATGGGGTTTACCTGAAGGCACGTCCCAGCCCCTTGCAAGTAGGCCAGCTGAAGTGCTGGCAGAAAACTCGCAATCTTGCTGGCTTACAGAGCCAGGGGACTGAGATCGCGGTGACCGCAGCGGTTGGAAAGTAAAGGTGGGGATGCCAGAAAAAAATATTTGAAGAAATAAGGGCTGAAGATCCCCCAAATTTGGAGAAAGACAAATTGCAGATGAAGGTGCTCAATAAACCCTAAGTAGCATAAATGCGAAGAGTAAGAGCGATGACCCCGATGACCTGTGTACAAGGAGTGACCATCACTCCTGCTTGACACTAAAAACCGCTGGGCAGTAGGCGACGGTCCCTGTTATGATAGACCATGTGACACACCTGTCCTCTCTCTGAAGAACACACGGAGGGCGCGGAGGCCACGGAACCGGAAACTCTTGTCTCCATTCTGATTCGCTTATCCATTTATTAACTAACTTTTTAAAAAAACGGAAATCAACGCTAAGGTGCGGAGACGATGAGCAGCTTGCGTGAGGTTCACCCGGGAAGTGGGGGCGCCGGGGTCGGAAGCCAACTCCAAAGGCCATTTTCCCTCCTTTCTCTCCTGGCCTATCCACCCTGGTTGCGCGATGGATTCATTCAAGGGTGAGGGGTGGGGGGGGGGGCGGCTTTTCACAAACAAACCCCACCCCAGACAAATTAAATCAGAATCAGTGAGAGTAGAGTCCAGGCAATGGGAAATTTTAAGGCCCCTCCAAGAGATTTGCAGGGCGGTGCGGGTCCCCTACCGCAGTCTGGAAAATACCAGACAGAGGGAGAAACCGGCTGCGCGCCCCTTGCCATGGCGGTGGCCGGTCAGAACGCTCAGCTCTGGGAACGAAGCTCCCAGCCTGGACCTGTGCATTAGTAACTCTCTACCCCTTGCCTTTTTTTCCAGATTTCTAGGAGGTGCACAGCTATCCCTGCTTTCGGCTCCAGAAGATATGGGGGTCGTAAAAGTGTCCCCAGAGCCTCTCCAAAGCAGGGCCTGAGTTACGGGAGGCCACGGCAGCAGACGTAGGACACTCACTCTTGCTGAGGGATAGGCGATAAGACCTTAGGGCTCTAAACTCTTCCAGGCTTTGGCTGGGAGGCGGCTAAGAGTCGGATAGCCCCCATTATTATCCCAGGGCCTCTCAGGACTGCCCCTCAAGTCCTGGGGAGAGTCTGTGCCGGGTGAGTAACTGCCCCATGAACCAGGCTTGGCATAGCCACCTTCTCTCCCTGCTCCTGCTCAGATCCCTGCCTCCTAACCCAGCCCAGCCACAGGACGCTGCGTGCCCAGCCCAGAGACCACACAGCCACAGACTGAGGGCGACCTGCTCTGCTTCCCCGAAGCCCGGCGCAGAGCAGCTGCTCAGCACACAAGTCTCCAAGTGCAGGTGAGCGTGAAGGAGCCTGTCCAGGTGGCTGCGTGAGCAGGCGGCTCAGCTGTGCCAGCCGACAGTCACTTAGCCAAAACAACAACAACCACAACAACAACACAAACCAACCGCAAGACAGTGAGACCCACGGGGCACCCCGCTTACGGGGGTGGTGAGGATGCTGTGGTTATGACGGTGACGAGGACGGTGGTGACGGTGACGTAGCAGCCACCCTCCCCTGAGCTCCCCTACTCCGTCCCAGCTCATGGCCTGGGGTCAAGGGTGGCCCGCGTGAGCCCCAGTGTGGTCTGCAGCAGCCTCCTGTGCTCAGGGAGCTCGGTGGCCCACCTTGGCCCATCTATGCTTATTGATCAGGGTCCCAGGAGAGCCTGTGGGAGCCTAGCCCAGGCGGCCTCCAGGGACCCCCAACGGCCTGCGCCTAATGACCGCAGAAAGCCATTACAGCTCACTTAGCTGCAAGCGGCTCTCCACAGCATTCACGCAGGCCACGGAGGAGAGCAGGGAGCTCTCTTCTCGCAGGGGGGCAGGGCGGGGTGCGAGCAGCCAGCGGGGGGCTGCACAGTCTTACTGGAACCGCCGCTTCCCGCCTGGCGCATCTTCCAGGAACGGCGAGCCCTGGCCAGCCGTCCTGCCCTCTCCTGCCCTCCCGGACTAGGGTCCCCCGCTGCAGCGGCTCTCTCCTCCATGGGGACAATGAGAAGTGGCCGCAGGAGGTGGCTTTATCACAAGAGAGTGATGTGACTTAGGCAGGTGACAGAGGAGCCCTGTGTTGTGGGCATCGTGGCCTGGGGGCCAAACCACCAAGACACTGGTACTGGCGCCAGCAACCCAGGGGCCAGTGGACCGGCCACATCCCCGGCCCTTCCCGACGCCCACAGGCCACTCTGGGTCACCCCGCCGTTCACCCAGCTCCTGGGACTACCCCTGGGGTGGACTTTGAGTCCCATCTCCCTCGCACATCCCGCTGGCTCGACCTTCGACACGTGCCCCGAATCCACTTGTCACCATCGCCGGCCTGGACCACCTCTCCGGCACGCCTGCCCCTCTCCGCTCGCTGCGCCTCGTCCCACGTGGCACCCGTGGGGGTCAACTAAATGCACCGACTGGATCACACCGCTGCTCCGCTTGGAGCCTCCAGCGGCTCCCGCTCACGCGCAAAGTCCAGGGTCCCCACCGTGACCCGCGAGGCCCCACGCGGGCTGCACGGCGTCTCCCTTCGCAAGGCCACACCGTTTCCCTGGTGCTGCCAGCGCATGCCACGCCTGGCCCTTCATCAGAGCCTTACTCTCGGGGTACCCTCGGCACCTCCCCGCTCTCCCCCCCATCTGGGTCGCTGTCCCAACGGCACCTCTTCGGAGAGGCCCTTGCTGACCACCTCCGCCACAGTGGTAGCCGCTGCCACGCCCCACCCCACGGCACAGGCTTTCGCGTGGGCCTTGTCGGTCCCGACACTGGCTCTAATGTCTACGGACTTCTGTGCCCTCCCCTCCCCCTTGAGAATGTAAGTTCCGCAAAGCGGGGGTTTCGTCTGCCTTGGTTCACTCCCGCGTCCTCAGTGCTGAGAGCGGTGCCTGGTACAGACGAGGCTCAACAAACGTGTGTTAAATGCATGAATTCGTATTTAAAAAAATCAACTCGTTGGTTAAATAATTGAGCGGTCAATCTCCTTTGCTCAAATTTGTGTGGATCCCAGCCCAGATCACACCTGGCATCACACGCGCATGGACACAGATGCACACGTGTGCACGCGCACACGCCTAACTCCGGGGCGGCCCTCCCGCCTTCCTTCCTCCTCTCTCATCTGTACCTTTGACCCGTTGGAGGCACCTAGACTACGAACCTTTTCCTGGGAGCAACTCTGGGTAATCGTCTGTGTGTGTGCATGCACGTGCGTGCATGCGTGCATGCGTGCGTGTACTGGGGCAGGGCAGTGTAGAGCTGCCCTCCCGGCCACCAGGCCCAGCTATCAGCCAGGTGACAAAAGTCCCCATGAACGCAGCACCCCGCCTCCCCTCCTGAGCTGACAGCTGTGCTAAGCGCCCTGCCCTGGCTTCTGTGATGAGCATTTAGTGTCAGGCCGGCTTCCCGGCCTCTCTGCACGTGTCTAGAAACTTTCTATCACCGCAGCGTGTGCCGGATGAGGTGCCCACGTTAACGACAACCCAAGGAAATCGGCCAAGAAGGCAAGTCGGGAGTTCCGAGAGGCGCAGCTCACCAACATACAAGGAGTTTGAGTCCGGCCCGGCCCCGGGACGCGGGAAGCCACTGGTCAGCCAAGAGATGGCTCCTACGGCCTGCCAATCCACGGTCCTCACTCCTGCTGAGGGAGGCTGGGCTCGCGCCAGGCCTGAGACTCTGATGCACAGGGTATCTGGCTCTGCCGCTTACCCCGGGATGACCGGGGCAGGACGCTATGGCTCTCGGAGCCGCAGGCTCCTCCTCCACGTACAGTGGGGCTCATGGCACCTCCCCTGGGGTTGCTGCAGAGATGAAAACAGCTGTGAGGGTCTGGCTTGGCCTTGGCCATCCCGGGGTAATTCTCATAGTCAATGGGTCTCCTCTCCGTGGACTCTGAACCTGCTGTCGTCACCCAAGGGACTCAGAAGTCACTTCAAACCGGACACTGAACTTACTCATTCACTCCTTTCTTCCTTCCTTCCTTCCTTCCTTCCTTCCTTCCTTCCTTCCTTCCTTCCTTCCTTCCTTCCTTCCTTCCTCCCTCCCTTCCTTCCTACAGTTCCTGAACTCCTGCTGAGTGCCAGGCACTGTGCCAGGGTGCGGAAGGCTGCACGGTGACTTGATGAGCGCACAGACACTGGAGCATGTGGTTTGCGGTGAAGTGCTGCCTCTTGCTGTCATGTGACCTGTCGGTTACCCCAGGGAGACCAAGGCACCCTCATTTCGACCAGTGCAGAAATGAGCCCTCCCTGGGGGCGGCAGGGGAGGGCTGGGCGTGGGCCTGACGCCGGCTCCTCCCGCCTCCGCTGGGCGGCGCTGGGCAGTCCCCTGATCTTCTTCCACCTCAGCTTCCCCGTTTGTAAAGCGGGCATCGCAGGCGGTAAGCAGAATGAGGCCCCCAAGATGCCCACATCCTAGTCCCCCGAACCTGTGAACATGTCATGTGGAATCCAAAAGAGGGCATTAAGATGGCTCATCAGCCGATTTTAAAATAGGGAGATTATCCCAGATTAGCCGGGGGGTTGGGTGGGGGGGGGGGGCGTAATCGCAGGGTCCTGAGCCCTAGAGGAGGACGACTCAGTGCCAGAGCGACACAGTGTGCGAGGCCGGCCCGGCCTGACGCTGGACCGCGGGCGGCCTCCGGAAACGGAAGGGGAAGCCCAGGGAAACGGATTCTCCCCGGCAGCCCGGGCCCCGTCGACACCTTCATTTGAGCCCAGGGAGCCCCATGCTGGAGTCCTGACCTCCAAAAACGTAAGATAATTAATGAATGCGTGTTGTTCGAAGCCGCCGACCGCATTTCCGGCCGCTCGTTACAGCAGCCGCAGGGAACGAGCCCATCACGGCATCTACCTCAGAGGGCTGCTGCGGTGACGGATGACTCAATGGCACGTAGCAAAGGCATGCCGGTGTCGGGTACCGGTATTGGGGGCACCGCGAAGGAAGGTTCTGTGGGTCAGGCCTGGCGGGGGTTTCTACGAGGGACAGCAGACGTCCAGGACCCCGCGGGAGGACACGTGGACACCCAGGTCAAAGCGCCAGGAGCAGGGGGTACGGCTGGGCCGGGCGAGGGTGGGCTCGCCGTCCTCGCCAGGACGCTAATGCAGGCCTGTCTCAGGGCATGGCCAAGGCCACCCCTCCTCCCACCCCGCGCCTCGCCCTGGGGTCGTCACAGATGCTCAGGGCTTGGCCCTTCACTTACCATCTGTGCCTGGTGCTTCCAAGCCGCCTCCGCCCACACCGGGCTCCCTTCCTCTTCCCACCTCCCTGCCTTGTGCCCGCCGCAGGCTTCCTCTCCGGTGGAGCTCCCTCGGGGGCCGGCACCCCAAGCTGGCCAGGCCGGGGCCCCAGGAGCGGTCCCGACACACCTCCCGGCCCATCGCTGATCTCATCCAAAGCCTCCCGAGCGCTACTGACTCCGCTCCCTCTCTCGGGCCTTCTGCCACGTGCCTCATCCTAGCGGCCGCGGCCCCGGCCCCCACTGCCCCATCTCTCGCCTCCCGCCCTCCACGAATCTCCTCCTCATCCCCCGCATTCCCTCGGAACCATCCCAGTCAGCGATGGGTAATTGTATACGTCAACTTGACTGCACCAGTGGTTGCCCGGATTAAACACTATTTCCGGATGTGTCCGGGGAAGGTGTTTCCAGGTGAGATCAGCATTTGAATCAGTGGACTCGGCAAATCACATGCCCCAGCGTGGGCAAGTCTCGGTCCAATCTGTGAGGACGGACTGGACGGAACCCGAGGCTGAGGGAGGGGGAGGCTGCACCTGTTTGATCCTGCCCAAGCTGGGACAGTCTTTCATGCATGCAGCTATCTAATCAGTCTGTCTATCTGTCTGTCTATCCATCCACCCATCCATCCTACTGGTTCTACTCCTCTGGAGAATCCAGACCAACACACAGTTCATTCTCCTCCCTATTGTCAAACATCGAAGTGATCGAATCATACCAGGTTCTTAGGATGAAGACCACGGTTCTCTTTGGAGCCTGTGGGGTCGGGCCCTGCCGCCCTCTGCCACCTCACCAGGTTTGACTCGCTGGGATCGTCTCCAGCACACAGCCCGCCGCATGGCCCCAGGCGGAGTCCCGCATCCTCTCACTCAGGGCTTCTCAGGTGCTGGTCCCTGTCTGGAAAAGGCCCCCTCTTCCCCTCCACTAAATATCCTTCAGTCACCGTTTAGATCTGAGCTCCAACAGCATCTCCTCTGGGAAGCTGCCCGGGGCCGAATGGGGTCCCCTCCGCAGAATGCATATGTTGAAGTCCTGACCTTCAGGACCTGAGAACGTGACTGCATTCGGAGACGGGTCTTTGCGGAGGTCATTCGGGTGAAATGAGATCACGTGGGTAGGCTCTCATCCGATGTGACCGGGGTCCTTCTAAGAAGAGGGAGACTAGGAGACAGGCTCACAGAGAGGAGGGACCACGTGAAGACGCAGGGAGAGGACGGCCATCCACGGGCCAAGGACAGAGGTCTCGGAGGAATCCAGGAGGTCGCAGACGTCTGGCCTCCGGGACCGCGAGACCAGGAAACGCCTGTTGTTCAGCTGCCCGCGTGTGGCCCTTCATCGTGGCCACGCGAGCGCACGGACGGCGACGCCGGCCCTGACCGCTCGCCGAGGGCGTGTCCCTGTGGTCACACTCCCGTTCTCCTCCCTCTGAGCGCGTATGGACTGGTCGCTACACATTTCTCTTTGCCAGACCACGAAGCTCCATTTTCTTCCCTCGCCCTCGTGACACGGCTCGCTCTGTGCTGGAACCTGCTCCCCCCACTCCCAGGTGTCAGGGTCCCTCTTACGTGTGCCCCCTCCCCTCCCCAGCACCCCGTACTATGCCCGGAGCAGGGCTGTCCCCTCCCTGGCAGGGACATTCTTCCTGACCACGACTGCACGTGTTTCTCTGTAACGCTGGCGGGAACCAGGGCCGGAAGCGGGCCCGAGGCCCGCGGGGTCACTCGGAGCCCCGAGCTCAGTCCGCCTTTGACCTGGTGCCCCGTACGGGAAGTGCACCGGCACCGTGGCCCACGCGCGGGCGGAAGAGACATGCAGAAGAAAGGGGGACGCTGGGTATGAGCACCTGTCATTCGCGGGTCTTCTCGGCCTGCTTTCCAAGCGAGGGCCCCACGTTTTCATTCTGCACTGGGCCCCGGGCCACACCAGACTTAGGGAAACCCTTAGCCCCCATCTTCCCCCCGTAACCGCTGGGAAAGTCTCTCCCTCTTGCTGATTTCTCGGGCCTCCAGAGGCAATGCCACATTCATTCCTGCACACCGTACTACCGTCCTTCTGGCCCGCGGAGCATCCCGGTCTGTGATCGGACGAGCCCGCCCGGCTCGGCTCAGCCCTGAGCGCGTATGCCACCCGGGGGTCCAGTCACGGACGGGAATGGTGAACGGACAGAGCCGAGGACGGCGGCCGCCACCTTGCGGAGCCCTCCCTCCCGGCAGCCAGCGCCCGCTGGGTGAGCGGCCACCTTCCCACTCACACAGGCAACAGGCCCAGAATGCCAGGCTTGCGGGGCCTCCAGGAAGACGCCCTCCGCGGCTCCCCCCGCCTGCCTTTCCGGCCTGTCCCGGCCTGACTCACGGCGCGCAGGTGGGGCATCTCCCCAGAGCAGAGGAACGGGGCCAGAGAGGAGGGACATGGGGGTCGTGTTATTCAGGGAGGAGGGTTACCTGGAGGCGCTGTATGGCTCACACGGTGTAGGGGTGAGCACAGGAACCCTGGCTGGAGCTGTGTGCAGAACCTGGGCTCCCCTGATTCTCCCACCCCGACCCAGGGCCTGACCTCGGCTCTGATGGGAGCAGGCTGCAGAGAGCCCCCCTCATATTACCAAGCACCCCGCAGAGAGTCCCTCCCTTCCACTGCCGAGCACCCGCTTTAGGCTGAGCCCAGGAAGCCTCGGATCTGGCGGAGGAGATAAGACGAGGCAGAGCGAGGGGTGTGCGGGCACGAAGTGCTGGCCCTTTTTTTTTTCCACGCTGTTCATAGCTGCTGCTGCATCCCGGAGCCCGTGGCTGTGACAATTATCAGAATGTTTACTATGTGTCACTATTAATAATGCAGAAGCCCTGCCAGTCTCCTGTTAGAAAAAGAGGGCGTCACACACAGGGGCTGGGCTCCGGGGAAGGGTCTTCACTGCCCCCGGGGGGGGGGGCTGGGCCCTGCTCTCCCACCCCATCGCCCCCGCCCCTGCCTGGGTGGCCTCGCTGTAGGGCCAGGCTGTGCCCACCCCGCCGACGGCGCGTTCACCTTCTCCTCTCCGTCAGCGGGCCCCTTGAGACGAGAACAGAGCTCCCTCCCTTCCAGGGTGTCTGTCTCCCTCACCCCTCCACCTCAGGCTTGCGATCTGCCCAGCCAGGAGGCCTTCCAGAAGATTCCACCTGCCACCCCCACAGTATCGTGCTCTTGACTCTGTGCACAGAAGGATGCGTGTGAAAAGGGGGAAGGGGCTCGTGGCCCACCAGCCTGCGCTCCACCCCACCCCGCCCCTCGGCCCCTTGGGGCTGAGATATTCTCTTCCATGTCAGCTTCGTCTTGCAAGCTCCCTCCCACCTGCCCGAGGACCTTTACACATATTGTCCCCTCCCCCGTGACACCCGTCCCTCCACTCTGCCTACTTAACTCCTACACAGCCTTTAAGGATCAGCTCGAATGTCACCTCCTTTGAGAAGTCCTCCTAGACCCCCCGTTCTGGGTCATAGGTGCCCTTTTGAGTATTTTTATACAATCCTATACCTTGCCATATGGGACAAATCACTCTAGTAATTAAATAGTTTTAATCTAGCATCTGTCTCTGTAGACGATACGTTCCCTGAGAGCAAACAGTGGTTTCTTGCCCACTGCTGTATTCTCAACATACGGTAGTCACCTAATAAATATCTGTGGGATGAATGAGCGAACGCCCTCCAACCAGCCCTGATTCCTGCAGACTTTATAATGCCTCGCCTGGGTCCACACAGCTAGAGGCGGAGTCAGGATTTGAACGCGGATCTGTTTGATTTAGAGTATATTCTCTCTCCCCTTCCTGCCATGGGCACCGGGGTGTAGAGTGAGTCAGTGAAAAGGGCACGGGATGGAAATCAGGAACCTGTCCAAGGCCTCCCCCCCCCCCCAGCTGGCTGTACACAAGCCGTGTGCCCTCGGACACCTCCGGGTATCTTTCTGGGCCTCAGTTTCACCACCTGTAACACGGACGGTGGAGTCCTTCTTCAAGTAGCGTGGCTAGGAATCGCCTGGCGGGTGTTATGTGCAGGTTGCTGCGCCTGGCCCCAAACGCTGATCTGGCTGGTGAGTGCAGGATGATGCTGATGCTGCCGGTCTGTGGACCACGCTCTGAGCAACGCTGCACTCCTGGGATCCTTTCGGATCGCAAAGTGAATGACTATTAGACGCAGGGGATGCGGGGAAGGGCGAGTGGGAATCCAAGCGAACTCTGGGCAAACCTCCAGGATCGCCCATGGGCCAGGCGGGAAGGTGCTGGCTGAACCGCGGCGGGGTTCCCATCCCCACCAACTCCCACCCTCCGCCAGGCCTGTCTACCCCCTGTGCTGAGCCGTGACCCAGCCGCGTCCACGGAGACGCACTCTGAATGCAGCTCCCGGTTCAAGTGGACAGAGGGCAGTACCGACGAAAAGGGGCCCAGGAGCCGGTGCGACCCTGGGAGAGTTACCAGACGCCTCGGAGCCCTGAGCTCCTTGTCTCTCAAATAAGGATGAGGCTGGAACTACACGCTGGTCCCTTCCCATCGAAAGCGCACGGCGCACGCCTCCACGTGGGCTCGCAGAGAAACAGGATGCCCCCCCGGGAAGCAGCAAGAAATGGACGGCTGGAGCTTTGGAGGGAATCCGGGTCCACGGCAGGGCAGGGAGGACTCGCCAGCCACTGGGCGGGCGCCCTCTCGGAATGTTTGCCTTTCCTAATGCGTGCGTGTACGATTCTTCCAGAACTCGATTTTCTGCCCGCTTGTGGGGCTGCTGTCAGGCGATCCACCAAGGGGCCTAGCACAATGCCTGGCACGGAGTAGCACGCGATGCTTGTTCTCCTCGTTCTCACCCGTCTCCAGCCGGCCGGCTCGCCCGGCCCACCTGCCGGTCCCCTGACCTAAATGCCTCTCTTCTTCCCGTTGCCCTTTATTTATTTATATTCTCTTCAAAAGGAAGGTGTGCGTGTCTGTGTGTGTGTGTGTGTGCGTGTGTGTGTGTGTGTGTGGTTGAATCAATTCATCCACATCACTCACTCTGCTCTACTGCCCCCCCCCACCCAGCTCCCCCTCGCTGAGACCAGGAGCGTAAATTCCTTCTGGCTATTAATTAAAGGCAGCCTCTCCCTTAGTGAGAGTGTACTTGCCATAAATTAATAGCGGTCTTCTTAATCAAATCTTATCTCCTCCTCAAGCCATAAACACATGGAGCTCGAGTTGGTATCTCTGTGCACCCAGCTGTGAAATTTAATTTCTGATGCTTCGGCGGACTGCGTGGGGTGGGTGGGTACCATTTTGGGAGCCCGCCCCTCATCCCGAGTGTCAGCACCAGATCCCTGGTCCGCCAACTGGGTTGACTGAGCTGCCTCCCCTGGTGAGGCCGAGCATGCCGGGCTTTTAAAAACCTTAAGGTTCAGCAGTTCAATCGTCGTGATTATAATCTCTAGTATATAATGCCTTTTGTGTATTTTACCCTGTACGATTCTCATGACGGCCCCAGGAGGGAATGAGTTGGGAGTATAAACCTCATTTTAGAGATGGGAACACTAAGTCTGATATGTCTCTCAGAGCCAGATCTGGACGGAAGGATGGAATGCTGGCTTTGCTACTTCCTGGCTGCCACTCTGGCCTTCAGTTTCCTCGTCTGTCCAAGGGGGAAAACAATGCCTCCGGCTGCTTTGCTGTGACGACGGGACAAAATATCACACGTAAAGGGCCCAGGACAGTGTCCGGTCAATGCTGCACAGGGGGGCACTCTCCCACTTTGTGGACCCCTCCGCCCAAGGTCATCTAGCTAGCGACAAATGGCGGATCCTGGACGCAGGTCCTGATTTGAAGTCCGCACGCTTAGAAAGCCGTCTCAAGGCTCTGGGGTCTGGGGTCACTGGACCGGGCCCCTTGAGCGAGCCTCACTCAGCCTGCTTCCCATGGTTGGCCTGCCCAGTGCCCACCCATGTGTGTCTACAAGCCACAGGACAGAAGCGAAGCCAGGAGCTGCTGGTGCCCAAAGACAGGCCAAGGCAGAGCCTGGATGAAGACAGCCCTGCCGGCCTAGCTGCACCCCCTGGCACCCCTCTCCCCCTGGGCTGCCCCAACATCACCCTTCGGCTTCGTAGCGGGGTTTCCAGCCATCTCCCTTGGCCTTTGGGAAGCCGCGGGACCGACTGTGCACATGATCTCTGTTACTCTTGCAGAGACTCATGTCATCCTGGCCTGGGCTCATTCCCAAGATGAGAGAGGAGGCCTCTATGGACACCTCTAGGGCCGCTTTTGCCATTCGGAGACAAATGTCACAGTCTCTCCAGGCTCTTCTGGCCCTTCGGAAGGAGCGGCCACCCACCCGTCCCACAGAATCTACTCCAGTGAGTAGGGGCCCGGGATGCTGCTGAGCCTTCCGTAAAGCAGAGGGCAGCGGCCACCACACGGCATGGTCCGGCCAAGGTGCCCGGGCTGAGAACGCTTGCTCTAGACCCATCTAGGCTAGGATCGGCTTGCGGTTAACAACTGAGAAGATGAGAGAACATTGCAGTAACCCAGAGCACATCTCTGACCTGTGCGCCCAGCGAGCCACACCCCTCCCATAGCAGGCTCTGGTGAGGGGCCCGCCTCCGGGAACCTGCAGCACAGAGCAGTGCGAGGTCCCACCGCTAAGGAGCAGCCGGGTGGGGATGGGGAGCCGGAGTAACTCAGCCCAGAGCCACGTCCTCACCAAGACGCCACCCACGACCTGCTCAGTCAGAGATGCCCCGTTGTTATTCAAAGATCCGTTGAGGCAGGAAGGGAAAACGGCCTCTGTTTCCTAGTCTGCAAAGTGGGTCCACTGCCACCTGCCACACAGCGCTGGGGGCGGGGTAATGAAACAGGAAGCTGTGTGAAAGCGCTCAGCGCGCACCCTGGTCCCAGCGCCAGCAGCAGTGAGGCGGGGAGCATGTCAGCCTGATCACCGGGAGCGTGAGTCGTGGGCGTGAGTTGGAGCAAGGGGGATGAGGGTGCCTGCGCTTGGGGATAACAGAGCCCCCCCACCCCAATCCCACTGCAAGGCAGAACGGAGACTTTATTCTGAGCACTCCCGCAGAGCCAGCGCTATTAGCAGGTAGGCAGAGGTGCTAAGTGCCATTAACACCTAATTATGCCTTTGTCCTTGCCGTAACCAGGTGAACCGAAAAAAAGGGCTGTGAAGGAGGCAGCTTTAAAGAGAAAGCAGGCAGCTGGGGGCCACGAGTGTCTGCCAACGTGTCCGTGCCTCTCCAGAACGTGGCCTCTTTCAAACGGTCAGCGGGCCTGGGGGAAGCCGAGTGGACGGAAAGGATGTGGCTGATTACAGACTCTTAAAAGCTGAGGGCAATCGAAGACTTTGCTCATTAGGAAACGGGGAGCCAGTGGGGTCCTTTGAGAAGGGGAAGGAGTTTGATGAAAAAGGACATTTAGCAAGACGGATCGGACAGCTGTCTGCAGGATAAATGGCCAGGAGAGCCTAGATCAGAGGGGCCGGGCGGGAGGCTGTTACCGTAACACAGACGTGCGCTCCTGCGGGCTGCGGGCGGGGCCGGGGAAGTGGCACCTCCTTCTCAGATGTCCGCTCCCCCTGTCGGGTCAGAGGCTCTGCCCGTTCCCCCAAGGAACGTGCCAAGGACCGGGAGCCAACCTTGCCGTCCCCGAGAATGTGTGCCAGCATGCAACCCTGTCCACAGTCGAGGATGGCCCGCTCTGCCCCTCGGACTCCGGCTCGTTAGATTTGAGGTTTTCGACAGCCCAAAACCAGAGAAATGCGGATCGAAGACTCCAGGTCTCGGGGCCTGGCCAGTTCTGCCTCTCTCTGGTGTGCCTGCCTCGCTCAGTGATTCCTGCCCGGAGGTGAAAGGTTCTTATCGCCTCTGCTCTGGAGGGCGGGGGGTCACAGCTAGAGGCAGGGAAGGGCCCAGTGGCTTCGGCGATGGCTCGGGCATTGTGCCTCGGGAGACCCGACCAGGGCACGCTGTCACCCAGAGGCACCTCTCCTCCCCTAACTCGCCAGCATGCTCTTCCTGGGCCGCAGGCCGGGGTCGTCAGAGTCAGCCACACACAGGATGGCCGGTTAAATGTGGATTTCCTTTCAGCCCCCCTGGCCTGTCAGAGCGGGAGTTTCCGACAGTCCAAACCTGCAGGAAATGTAGCATATACGTGCAGTAGCTGGGACTTACTTACACTTGAGCCCCTGTCTGTCTGAAATTTAAATGTGCCTGGGCTTCCGGTCTCTCACCTGGTACCCTATCCACCTGGAGATACCAGGAGCCCAAGACCTAGAACATGGCATGGAGAAAGGTGCACTGGACGCCCAGGCACCTGGCTCCTCCTCCAGCTCTCCCCGTGGCTGAGACCGCTCACCTGTGACCTGGGGATGAAGCCTGAGGGCAGGGACCAGGAAGCTGTCGGGGAGACATTAAGTGCTAAACATGTGCAGGGGCTGTTGACGTTCAGTCAGTTAGGGATCGAACGCCGCAGCGGGGTGGGCGGCCAGCCTCGGTTTCTCACCCGCGAACGGGGGTCTTCGTGGCCCCTTTCACCTTAAAAACCTGGCGATGGCTCTGGGCACCTGCCTTGATCTGTCAATGAGGACGCATTTGGGGACTGCCACTCGCCGTACCAACGGCCCCCCAGCACAAGAAGAGAAAGGTACAATGCACAGCCGGAAAAGAGCACGTGCGATGTCCCGCGGGCCCCAGCCAAGCTCACGCGTGGCCCCACCCGGCACACGGGAGGACCGAGTTCGCTCTGTCCCCGTCATGCGGGAATCCGAGGCTGGCTCTACTTTGCCGCCTTGTACCTCCCGGCGGGATGACACCTATATGATGAGAATGTGTGAGAGCAGATTTTATCAGGATAATAAAAATTACGATGGTCAAGAGGACCGGGAGCTCAGCCGAAGAGGGGGCACCGAAGGGAAGGAGTCCGAGTTTATTTTTGTAAGCAGGCCAGCCACAAGGACAACGTGCCGACCTCCTCCCCATGCCCCCGCCGGTGCCTCCAGCCGCCTGTCCCCGGCAGCTCGCTGCCCGGTTAGCTTCCTTCCAGAAATATAGCTGTCTGGAGCCTAACCGGGGCACACTAGGAGGCACCGCGTGAGACCGAGCCCGGGGTGGGAGGGAGGGTGGAGAGGGCAGGGGCGTCGGCGAGGACAGAGACTGAGGGAGGCTGGCCAAGGATGCAAAGGTCGGACGGGAAAACTGGACGGGCGGGCATGCCCTGCTGGCCCCCAGCCTGTCGCCCTCTCTGGAATGAGGACAGTGATGGACGTAGCATGCCCCGCATGACACCGTGAGCCTTGGGGCAGGTACGGGATAAAGGGTCACGGGTTCATGACCTTCCACGTGCTCTTCTCCCAAGCAGATTTTGGGGTGTTAGAAACTTCAGCTCGCCCAAGAGCACCGTGTGTACAGCACCTGGCTGGGGGTGCAGCATCCGTGGGACCGTGGGACCCCAGGGCCACACCGGGGTGGTGCAGGAAGAGCTCTTGGAGCTGGTCTCATTCTATACGGGGTGAGCGGGAGGGCACAGGACAGGGTGTCCTAAGCTCAGAGCATCCAGCACAGCCCCATACCCTGCTACCCCCGCCTTGAGGGACAGCATAGGGCTCCTGCCCAGTAGGCAGGTGGCCCCCCATCCTCATCCTCTGCCTCAGTCCATGTGCAAGTCACCTGGAGCAGTGTTCCACGCAGAGAAAGAACTCTGGGGGTCCCTCTGCCAGCACTGATGTCGGGGCTGCTCCCGAGGGTCCATGCAGCACCGGGGCCCAAATACCTCTGCTCTTCCAGGTGCGGAGCAAGTAACGCCCCGAATGCACTGCACCCCACCCCCGCCATGCCTCCACGGCAACTCCCGTCCTTGCTGAGCAGGCGGGCGCCACCCAAGGGAATGCTGTGGTGGGCCAGGGTGGGGGAAGGCCTCCCCCCAGGCCACGGGGCTAGAGGTCACCTGGACAGCACTGGCTTTCTGGGGGGCTGAGGGAGGACCGTGATGGCACAGGACTCTGCACCCGGGCACCTGCCCAGCCTGCCAGAGGGGGGACACCCAGCTTGGAAGGGCCGGCGGCCTCACAGGAGGAGCAGATGGCACCCAGAGGTGAACCCCTTCTCTGCAGGGTCCCCTCCCATCCGTGCCACACACGTGACACCTTCTGATCAGATCTGGGGTTCCTTACACAAAGCAATCGGCTCACAGGAGGTGCTAACTGGATCAGGCAGAAGGCTTCCAAGAGACACTGGCTGGAAGTGGCTGTTAAGTCGCATGGGGTCCCCGGCATGTGACAAGGCTGCGTCCTCAGCCCCCTTCTTACTTCGTGCCTGTCCCCTCGCTTGTCCACCCAGCCCCATCTCGGGTGGGCGGCCTTCCTGGAGCGCAGGCCGTATGCGGCCAGTTCTGTGCTGGACATCACACTTTCTCCTTTTATCTCCAGAGGGAATTTACAAAGTTAGTTTCAGCAACCCCGTTTGACGGAAGGAAAAACAGAGTTGAAGAGAGCTGCCCCATAACCCACGGTTATAGATGACAAGTCGGGGATTCCGATCTAGGTCTGCTTGATATTATTTCCACCTCAGAAACTGTCTCCCCAAACCTAGTCACGGCCAACCTCCCCAACGTCTGGGGCCCCGCCGTGGACCGCTCACCCTCCCAGCCTCTGAGGCTGTGCGCTGGGCAGGGTGGAGGCAGCTCGAGCCTCCAGGGAGAGGTCAGACGCTGGTCAGGCAGCTTCCTGGATTCCTGAGTGAGCCTTCCCTGCTGGGACATCAGAGGGCCTGAGTCACACGTCCTCAGGCAGTCCTAGATCAGACAGCACCTTGAGGCAGGCAGGCATGTAGGGCACACACGCACACACGCGCACACGCACACAGGCACACACACCCCAAAAGGCTCCTTCTTCCTTCCCGTTCATCCTCCTCCCCCGCACTTACCACTTATCGGCATCTATATATACAGCATCTTACCAACCTGTCCTGTCTGTTACCGCCCCAGGAGGACTGCAAGTGCCACAAGAACAGAACTGTTTGCCTTTTTCCCCTACACGCGTACCCCAGGTCCTACGACGGTGCCGGAAACGTGGCGGGTACTCGGCGGCATGTGTGCGTTGCGTGGAAGAATCCACAGGAGAGACGGGTGTGAGCGAGGGGGTGTGAGGAGGGGGTGTGAGCAGGAAGGGTGGCGTGGGACGGGGGGGAGGCTGTGCCTGCCCTTGTGTGAAGGGTGAGAGGCCGCGGGACGCAGGCCCGGGGCTAAAGGAAGGGGTGTGTGACGGGGGGGCCACGTGACGGGGGGCCGTGTGCGGGGGTGGTGTGGGAACAGCATGTGAGAGACACACGCACACACGGGAGTGGGGGTCGGGGGGGGCAGGAGGAGAGAGTCTGGGGGCTGCCTGCCCGACGGGCCCCAAGGATGCCAGGACGTGGTACCAGAGCCATGCGGACGCGCCCGGGGGCCTGGGGCTCGGAGAGGAGGGGCTCCCCTGCCTGCCCTGGACCCTGCCCCACGCCGGTGGCCACGCGCGTGGCCCCCAGCGCTGTGTGTGGCTGGGCCCCGCCGCTGCCTGCCCCAAGGACAGCACCAGGGCCGTCTCTGCAGGCCCCGCGGAATGGCCGGCATCACCCGCTGCTTCCTAATGAGGTGTGGAGTCCTGGGAAGGCGACCTGGGGCCCGGGCCAGCCCCAGATGGCCCCAGCTGCCCACGCCAGGCCCGGGGACAGGCAGGAAGCTGAGGTGCAGGGGGGTGTGGCTGACGAGGGACCAGAGGCAGTTTGAAGCGGGGCCTGGTGGGGGCAGCAGCAGCGCAGGCCTGGCAAGGGCCCAAGGGCCCTGGAATGCATGCAGGCGGCCAGGAGGGCTGTGAGGGCGGGCGGCGACAGGCCCCATCCCGTCAGTCTCCCTGCTGCCCAGAACCAGCTGCCAAGCAGCCCGAGGGTGCAGTCGGCACCAGGAAGCCCTCGAGCCGTGGTATTGCACAAGTCAAAGGTCCCGGCCTTTGGGGAATGCAGGGCGCCTGCCACGTCGGGGGCCGACCCTGTCTGTGTCTCGGGCAGGCCTCCCCACCGGCCCCTGCCTGTCCCCGTGCTTGGCCTGCTCTGAGCACAGATGCACAGGTCAGGAGGCCTGGCTGGAGGCAGTGAGAGGCTGGCAAGACGCGGGTCCTGGGCCGCCTCGGAGTGGAACCACTGGGCAATCCGGAGGGCCGGGGGACCGGAGCGGGGGCTCATGGCGCGCGAGCGGAGGCAGGAAGGCCTCCACGAGAGAAGGCGGCCGGCGTGGTGACCGGCACGCCTGGGTCCCATCCTCGCTGTCTCTGCCGAGCGGGGTGACCTGGAGAGGATGCCCGGCACGGCGCGGAAGTCCAATGGAGTGACTGACCTTGGGCAGGTCGCTCCGCCCCCGTGAGCCCCGGTTTCTTCACCGGTCAAGAGGGTTGGCGGGAACAGAGACCCGAGGTCACCGCACACGTGGCCGCGCCCACGCCGGTGCCCTGCCTTTGTTCCTGCGCATTCGTGTATTCGTGGGTCTCCCCGTCTCCCCTGCCCGGCGCCCTGGCCTTCCAGGGGAGGGCTCTGACCCACAGCGGATGCGGTTCCTGCAGCGCGGTGTCCAGGGCCCGTGACGACTGCCTCCCCAGCCGTCGCCAGCAGCCAGCCAAGCTCCAAAGGGAGATGAGGAGGGGCAGCGGTAGGGGACGCAGGGCAGGGTGGCTGCCGCCGGCCTCCGCCAAACCTCGTGCCACCACTCCGATCTGGTGGCCCCTTCGGCCCTCGTTCCTCCCTGCATGGCCCCGGGTGACAGCTCCGCATCACAGCCTGGCAGCGTCGGAGCAAAGGAAGGAAATAAGCTGACTTGGAGCGAGAGGGAGTGACCTCGTCATCAGAGGCTGGCGCTTGCCTCCCCCCGCTGCCAGCCCAGGAAGACGGGGAAGGGCCCTGGCCGCTTCCTTCCTGGAAACCCAGGCGGGCAGCTAGGGACCCCAGGGACTGTCCTCTAACCGCTCTAGTACACGCCCCGCGCCTGGGGGCCTGGCCCGGTGCCCTAGGGCTCAGCTCACCTGCGCTAACCTGTGCTTATTCTCGCCTGTTCCTGCCGGCGGCCGGCCTGCTCCTAGCTCACCCGGCTTCCTTTCCCCTAAACGCTCGCACTTCTGACTTTGGGTACGTTCCGTCCCCCTTCCTCACAGGGGGCGTGCAGGGTGGAGACTGTCCCCAGTTCTGGCGACGCAGCACCCCCACCTGGCACGGGCCTCTGGCCACTCCCACAGCTGACACGGGAGAGCGAGCCGACTCAGGTGGAAGACGGAAGCCCGAAGCAGTGAGATGTCTGGACTTGAGACACGGGAGACCTGTGATCGGGCCTCGGCCTGGCCATTTACAACTGTCTGACCGGGGGCCAAATATTTACCTTCTGTGACCTCGGTTTTCTGAAATGAGACTATGCTACTCTGTTTGTAGGACTTTCTGGAATTATGCACGTGTGTGGCCGGCACAGTCCCTGGCACATAAAGGCGCAGAATGCATGCCTGTCACCGGCCACGCCTTCGTCCTGGCTCCACGTCTCAGCCCACGAGCTGTAGCCTTCGGCCCGTTTCCCGCGACGCGGTCCTTTCAGACAGACTCACAGGCATGTTCGCCTTGCGCTCCGTGCTTACGCGTTTATCCAGTTTCGATGCCATCCCTGCCGTGGTCCACTGCTCTGAGGTCACGCGGCAGCTGGTGGCCTAGTGGACCGTTGCTCTCAGGTGCCCTAAATACTTCTCATCACATCTCCCCAGGGGGAGGGTGTGGGGGGGGGAACTGTGGGCCCCAGGGCTGGTTCACACCATTTGTGACTTGTCATTGTTTGGGGGCCATCTAAGCATAGTCGAGTTAAAGTGTTGGCTGGGGATGGGGGCGGGGCCGACTCCCGGAACCCAACCCCCCGGGTCGGGCTGCTGGGCCGGTGACCCAGCACACGCTGGCAGCTGCGCTGGGCCACGTGGGGCAGCAGGCGGCACTGGTCCCCGTGGTGGCCAGCTGGCCGAGGCAGGCCCGGGCATCAGCCAGTGTTAATGGTCTGTTCTCCAGCCTTGTTATGACTCAATAAAATCCATAACACAGATAGTGCCTGTCCCTCCCGGCTGCCCCCCGCCCGGCGCGCGCTCCCTGGGGACGCCGCCGTGCTCTTTATAGAAACCACTTGCTAAACGGGTCCCACTTTAAACCCGCAATTGTCAGTCAATGACCCTTGCAGAGAGGAAGCTGCAAGGTAAGTGTGAAGCTTTGGGCATAACATGGATCGCTGGCCTTGGCCTTTGCCAGGGACTCATATGGTCCTACAGGGAGCCGCAGACCCCCTCCAACGACAGCCCCAAACCCTGCACCTGTGCTGCCCGTCGGGAAGGTGGGAGGGCCCGGGCAGGGGCGGTGAGCCGGCCTGGATCCCGGCCTGGGGCCGCGTGGGCCGTGACATCCTGGGCCAGTCACGGCACCTCCCGGGCCCTCCGTCTCCACGTACACAGCAAAGTAAGCAGGTCTGGGATCAGCCGCTGACACTCCTTTTTTAAAATTATTTTTTAAAAAGTGGTGGAACCCTTTCTTCAAGTGAAATTTCAGACAGATCCCCAGCAGGGAAGACAGCTGAAAATAGACTCTTCTGGTTAAAGAACGAGTGCGAAATGCAGCATCCACCTTGAAGGAACCACCCCTTTTCTTCCAGAAGCTTCTGGAAGGCTGAGACTGGGCTCTTTTCATTGCCGAGTCCTGCACAATGGGCCTGTCCCAGGGACAGGTCCCAGGCAGTGCTTAGCGCAGGCGTGCCGGAGGAGGGAAGGGGAGAGTGGGGGGAGGAGGGAGGCAGAAAGGAAGGGGGGCGGGAGGGGAGCACACACTCTAACCCACCTCCTTTTGTCTCCCACGTCAACCATGGCTTAGAACGTGTTCCTCCACCCCGAGCCACCTGCTCCTTCCTGGGACTCGGGGTGCAATCAGAGCCTCCCTCCTCAGCTCAGAACCCAGGCTACTCCTGGGGTCCAAAGAGCTTCCGCTCAAGGCCCCCAGCTGTTACGAGGGGGAAGGGGTGGTCCTCCAGTGCACATGCGCCCCAAACCCTGTCTGCTGACAGAATCGATACGTCTCATACACCTGTGGCCATTCGTCAAGAGTGTGTGGCTGCTGTTGTGATTAATAAGATAAAAATCCATTTGAAAGTGATGCTGAATTTATAGCAGCCCTTTCTCATGTGCTTCCTCAAATGGCGACTGCTAAACGAACCCCCACCAGAACGCGGGGACCCCTGAGCTTCCTGGGGCTGGAAAAGAAGGGACGCTGGTCCCACGCGGCCCGAGCCCTGGGCGGCCCGAGCCCCCTCCCCTCCTGCCATCCATGCCCCCGCCTCATCCCTGATCCCATCCAGGAACTCTGGGTTTCCCCCAAGAGCCCCAGGATGGCAGCTGTCTGCTGGGCCAGAGGCCACATCTGGAATTCATCCCCCTCATCACATTAGTGGCCGCTTCCCAAGCTCCAGCTCCCTTGATCCCCCAAAGCCCTGTTCATGTTGTTAACAAGGACAGTAATTTGTTCATTAAAAATGGGCCGCCTTCCCAGCAGGCCTCTGGGCTGCTGCTTGCCCCAGGGAGGGAGGGGGGAGGGGAGGCAGAACGCGGGGGTCCCAGGGTCAGAGCCACCCCTGCCGGGGCCTCTCTAGGGCAGAGCCCCACCTGCTGTGGTCACTCACTCCCTAACTCCCCAAGTGACTCCGAGGATGCCTGGGGACAGTCTGGGGGCAGGACATCAGACAGCTCCTGCCAGCTCCTCTCCCACTCCGTGACAGGGCTTTGCGGCTGCCCAATCAATGTGGACAACACAATCTGGCACCAAGTCCCCGTGCAAACCACAGCCCCTCAGGAGGCATTTACTGTCCTGAAAACAAACAGAACCCCCTCCCCCAGAGCCTGCCGGTCCCGCCTCTGCTCCCTGGCCCTGGACACCCTCTGCCCGTCCTTGGAGCAGCTCAGACCCACTGACCCAGGGCTGCTCACTCCTGTGCCCAGGACAGGCTGGGTCCAGCAGGGGACAGGAGCCAGGATCTGGGGGCCAACCCCAGACCATGGTAACCTGCCCGAGAGAGAGGCTGTCGGACCTTCAGACCCTGTGCCTTTACTGATGAGCTGAGTGGAACCACATCAACTCTTGATGGGGTGTCCTGGGTTGAACAGTGAATCTCCAAATTCTTACCCACCTAGACAGAACCTCAGGACGGGACCTTATTTGCGACCAAGGTTGTTGCGTTTGTAATCAAGTCCCGATGAGGTCGCACGGGGTTGGTTGGGCCCTAATCCGAGGCTGGTGACCTAAGAAGAGGGGGATCTGGACACAGAGACGTGCACAGAGAGCAGGTGATGGGAAACACAGAGATACGGGGCAGAAGGCCACGTGACCGCGGAGGCAGAGCCTGCGGCGAGGCGCGCGTGAGCCGAGGAACGCCGGGGATGGCCGGCGGGCGGGTCGGCCTCTCCCTCGAGGCCTCCAGAAGGCGCCGGCCCTGCCCACGCCTTGACCTGGGACATCCTCCTTGCTTCGGGACTTTCGGCCATGCAGTTTGTGGGACTTCGCCGTGGCCGCCACAGGAAACTCACACGGATGGGTAGAGGGTTGGGCGGTGTGATAACGAGTCTTATGTGTCAGCTCGACTGGGCCGAGGGATGCCCAGACCGCTAGTAAAGCATTATTTCTGGGTGTGTCTGTAGGGTATTTCCAGAGAGATTAGCAACTGAACTGGTGAACTGAGGGAAGCAAATGGGGCTGAGGTTGGCCGACACTTCTCCCACCATCTAGTCTACCGAGGGCCCCAACAGAACGAAACGGGAGAGGAAAGGGAGACTGGTCTCGGGGAGCAGGGAGGTCCTCCTCCTCCTGCCCTTGGACATCGGAGCTCCTGGTCTCAGGCCTCGCGAACTCAGACGCCACCAGCTTTCCCGAGTCTGAGTGAGACTTCTCGGCTTCCATCACCTCACGTAAATCTCTTTGTACATATCTATAAATATTCTATCGGTCCTGTTCCTCTGAGGGACCTCGACCGACTAATGTAGGCAGGTTTGGGAGACCAAGACCCAGAAGTTGGAGTGGTTCTCCCCGAGGTCATCAGAACAAGGCAGTGACAGTGACAAAGCTGGAGTTGAGACCCCCGCACCCCACAAATCCTTCTGTGAGTCCCAGGGACCAAAAGGGAACACAGGCCCCACATCCCAGCCACGCTGCTGTGAAGGCAGCTGGGGCCGGAAGGCCTGAGCAAGGGAAGGCCAGGGGCCACCTTCCTCCATGTCCCCCCAGCTTTAACCACAGCCTCCGTCACACGCCGCCTGTCACAGAAGTTCCCAGGCTCGGTCTGAGCCAGTAGTTCTGATTCCCTAGCACTCGGCAGGTGCCTGTCTCCTCGAAGGTGCTCATAACAGAGAACATGGGAGGGAGGAAAAAGCCTAAGGTCTTCTCTTCATGGAGGACTTTCGCAAAAGCCTCCTTTCGGATGCCGAATGGAAATGAGGTTGGCCGACACTTCTCCCACTTTCGGGCTCTTGAATCCCAAGACGACCACACGCACGCTGTTCTGCGCCCAGGTCTGGGCGCGGCCAATGCTGATTTCAGGCAGAGGTACTCATCCCCGGCCCTGGGGACAGTTTGGGCTGGTTCGTTCCTTATCGTGGGGGCCTGTCCTGTGCACTGCGGGGTGTTTAGCAGCGTCCCTGGCCTCTACCCACTAGATGCTAGGGGCACCCACGCGTCTCCACGTTGTGACAACCATAAATGTCTGCAGACATTGTCACATGCCCCTGGGGGGAAGAGTCACCCCCCCTGGAGACCACCTCGTGCTAGCCCCAGTGGGCGCAAAGACAGCAGAATGACTCCTTTCTCCTCTGAAATGCAGCCACCACTGGGTCCCAGGACGACTACCACACGCTGGGAAGCCCGTAACGCCGCACCGGGCAGATGCCCTTCCCAGAGTTCCCCGGGCCTCGAGTCTGTACACAGGACAGCGGCCACTCGAGTTTCATGGTTCCAGGCGGGGTACTTTTCAAACATTCTGCTCCTTAAAACTACCCTAGGAGAGCAGCATTCTTAGGCTTTAAAGAAGAGGAAACCGAAGTTCAGAGAGGTTAAGAAAGTCGCCAGAGGTCACGCAGCCTACGAGTGGCAGAGCCGGGATTCCAACCCGGGTCCGTCTGGCTCCTACCAAACAGGCCCTAGCACACCCGGGATCCACTGACGACGTCCCCCACCTGGGTCACTACCTGGGGGGACAGAAGCCAATGGTCACGATGAGTCTCCTTTGCACAGGAGCCCTGGGAAAGAAGTGTCAAGGGGAGGGGGAGGGGGGACAAGGAGGGAGGCCCGGAACCTACCAACGGCGTCACTTGGCAGGAAAACAATGGCTGCCTCAGAACCCAGGGCTAAGTGGGCAGCAGGCCCCCTGGAGCCTGCCCCGTGTAGGGGACGCCTGCCCCGGCCGGCTCCTGGCCACGGGCCCCAGCACGTCAGCCTCCCTGGCCAGGGACTGTTTATGTGCAGGGCGAGGCTTCCAGGTGGGGTCCGTGGAAATAACGTGCTCACTCATACGCCCTCCCCGCTGCCCTTGGCCGCTCCTCGGGAACAGAGCCCCATTCAGCCCGTCCAGAGAGCCTGGCGGCGTGGCTGAGAGCCCGCGTTCCAGGAAAAGTGGAAAAGTCAACTCAGGGATGAAGGCCCTGTGCGCCCTGCCCTCCCCACCTTTGCCACATCCGTCAGACCATCCCCCGGCCGGACAAAGCACACACTGAACGGGCCAGGACGGGCGGTGTGATGCCCCGGCTCGCCCCGGGGGCCACCGCCCCAACACACAGCGTCACGACCACACCCGCGGCACCCCCAGAGTCCAGTGGGCGGCGGGCCGGGAGGAACGAGCTCTCACTTTGGGATCCCCACTGACGCCTCTCTTCTTGCCCTGCCGAGTCCAGGGACTGAAGGCCGGGGACGGCCGGGGCACTTAACAAAGTCCAGGAGAATGGGCAAGACTTCAGGAAGTTTGGTGTGGAGGGGAAGACAGGGAAGAGGCCGGAGCAGTCAAGGGAACCTGGCTACGATGCAAGAGACTCGGCAGGCGCGCACCGATGGGAAGGACCCAGCAGAGACAGAGCGAGGGAGGGTGAAGAAGGTGCAGGAGGCGGGGGGCATCTGAGCGGGGGAGCAGGGCAGGCCCCAGGTCTGGCCCTGACCACAGGAAGTGGGAGCGGAAGGGAGAACACAGGGAGTGGAAGGTTTTCTGGAAGTCTGGACTCAAGCAAGTTCTCTTCTCTTCGAGAAAGGCAGGTGGGGCCCTCAGCTCAGAGGTAGTAAGAGTGACCCATGACACCTGTTGCAGGCTTTCCACTCTCTGTTCCTGAATGAGCCCAACAACACCTCCCCCAGGAGGGCTTCCTGGCTACCTAGTCCCGGATGGGTGTCCGGTGGCTCCTCTAAGCTCTGGCGAGAACCTGCATGCGTCCACGCAGTGACCTCGTGCACCGAGACCCAATCCTGTTTGGGTGTGTGGGTTCCTCACTAACGCTAAGCACGTCATGACAGGTCACATCCACGTGGACGTCACCAGCCCTCTGCAGCACGCTCAGCACATAACAACTGCTCAAAAGGTTTGTTGAGTGACTCACAGATCCACAGTCTCTTCCCTCCACTCACAGACTAAGCCCCCCGGGAGGCACCAAGGCTGCGAAGGCTGACACCCCACTTTCCTGCCAAACCAACGAGACCACAGAAAACTGTGGGGTTTGCTTGATTCTTCCTGCATTTTCAGGCAAATTAGAAAAGAAAAGGCGCTCACGCCAAACAAATGGAATGAGGTAGCCTTGCTGAGGTGCTGATGAGATCTAATTAGCAGAGATGGGCCGAGCCGGCTTTCTTCGGCAAACATCCTATTTGTTTGTGGGGCGTCGGGGGGGGGCACACCGTGCTTGCATCTTGTTATTACTTCGCGTCACACCTCGACTACCAAGGACAAACTCGTGATGAAAGAGGCGGTGGCTCTCGGAGGCGCCGGCAGGGGTCCGGGACACCAGCAGAGGCAGCCCCCTCGGGAAGCGGGACAGTGACCCCCAGAGCTCCACTTCTGGGGTGGGGCATGGCAAGGGCAGCTGCTTGCAGGGGAGGGGCTGGGAGGGGCTCTCAGGGGGATGCTGAACAGAAGAGCTTCCGCCCGTCCAGGGCCTGCCATGCTCCCGCAATGGTCTACGCATCATCTCTTAACTCCTACAACGGCGAAGTAAGGCCGAAGGCCGAGGCCAGGGAGGCTACTTCCCTTTTGCAGAGGAGGCTCAATGAGGTATTTTAACTTGGCTGAGGTGATGTGGTTAGTAAAGATTAAAGGAGGTTCCTAACCGGGTGTGGCTCACCCCAGGGTCTGTCTCCTTGGGGAAAGCCATGAAATACTCCATGCACGGGGAGTCCAGATTTTTAGTCTGAAGGACACGGGGAGAAGAAAGGAACGGCAAAGAAATTGGAAATAGACCCTATTAGTCATGGAAACTGGCCGAGGGTCCAGAAGAGAGCTGGCGGAGACCATGCTACGCAGAAGGTTCCCCAGGCGCGGTCCAGCAGTGGTGACCGGGCACAGACTAAGTGGAAGGACGGCCTTCCTGGCTGCCATGATGGAAAGCACTGGAAGAGCCCAACAGCCGATGCTTTGAAGGGTCTCCACATTCAAGGCTCTGAGCGAGAGCAGTCCGCGGAACAGACCCTCCCTCCCTTACTCATTCGACGCCCTTCCCGAGAGTGGCCTCTTGGCCCACAGTCTCCAGGAGAGAAGATGTATCCCTTAGAGGCAATTACTGATTCGAGTGCCAAATAAGAGGTGTGGACGAGGTGTGATCGAAAGTGCTTCACGGACTCTCCAGAGCCGAGGGGAGAGGAGGGCTGTCCTGCCCGCCAGCGAAGAGGTCCCGACGTGAACGAGTCCGGGCTGGGAGGCAGGGCCGCGAGTGAGCACGGGTGAGGTGCTCGTGGTGCCGGCACCCGATTCTGGCGAGTCCCGGACACCAGCTGGGTGTCCTGCAATTCAACTCCATCAGGACACCGTCCACCTGGAAACGGCACCAGATCCCACGGGCTACGGGGCTCAGTCCTACGAGACCGGCCTTCCCTATACTTCAGACGTCGACCGCAAGCCCAGGTGGTCAACTGTGCCTCTGACCTCCCAGCTCTAGACTGAAAGTTCCCATAACCCCCTCGTTGGGCTTGATTATTTGCTAGAGTGGTTCACAGAACTCAGAGAAACACTTTACTCTCTAGATTACAGGTTCATTATTAAAGGATGTAACTCAGGAATGGCCAGATGGAAGAGATGCCGAGGGCGAGGTGGGGGACAGGGGCGGGAGGTCCACGCCGCCTCCTGGCCGGCCTCTCTCCTGCCTCTCCCCGCACCTCTCCGTGCGTTCACCAACCCAGAAGCTCTCGGCCAGGTCCTTCTGGGTTTTATGGAGGCTCATGACATGGGCATGACTGGTTCAGTCACTGGCCCCTGGCGACTGACTGAGTCCACCTCCGTCCCCTCTGCCCTACCTGGGCGTCGGACGGGGGGCTGAAAGTTCCAACCCTTCTGTCACACGTTTGTCTCCCTGGCAACCATCCTGTATCCGTAGTCGTGGTGGCTGGTGTCGGCCGGGGTGGGAGGGGAAGGGGGGTGTCCAAAAGTCACCTCATCAATTAAAAAAAAAACACCGTGATCATTCATCTCACAGAAAATTCCAAGATTTTTAAGAGCTCTGTGCAGAAACTGGGACTGAGACCAAATATATATTTCTTTAAGTCACAATATCACAGGTGATTGGTGGGTCCGACTGTTAACCAGCTTAATTTTTACCTGCCCTGAAAGCTGGCCCTTCCTTCCTTCCTTCCTTCCTTCCTTCCTTCCTTCCTTCCTTCCTTCCTTCCTTCCTTCCTCCCTCCCTCCCTCCCTCCCTCCCCCCGCCAGATATGCATTTGTCCAGTGCCTACCATGAACCAGGCGCTGTCCCGGGCAGCTGGGATGGACTGTGAACCCAGAGGAAAGATGGCCGCCTTGGGGAGCTGACAGTCTGGTGAGGGTGACAACAGTTAACGTGAACGTGATGAACACGTACGTGATGTAACACGCTGGAAGATGACACGTGATCTGCAGAAAGAAGATGTCGGGCCCGGGGGTGCCGAAGGCAGGTGTCTGGGGCAGGCTGCCGTTAGGCTGGACCCTGCTGAGAAGGTGGCACCTGATGGAACCCAACAGCTCCCTGGGGGACGAGCACTCGGGGCTGCTGCTGGCCCAGCTGGCCCAGAGGGGAATTCATGGCGCAGGTGGGGAGCAGCCCAGAGGCCGCCTGGCTGAAGCCGAGGACGAGAAGCGGAGCGGCTCAAAGGAGCGGCCGAGGGGCTGATCCACGTGAGGGCGACGGCTTTGCTCCGGGGTTTTATACTGCTGGCTTTTCAGCACGCCAGGACAGAGGCTCTGGCCTCTGGTTCTTTCTTTCTTTTTCTTTTCCTTTTTTTAAATACTATTTTAGCTTAAAACAATGTTAGATTATAGACGGTTCAAAGACAGACCGAAGTGTTCCCATCTGGCCCGTCCTCCAGTTCTCCCTGTGGTTAACGCCTAACACACTGACGGTGCCTTTGTCACAACCAGGGAGCCGACCCGGTCCATTACTATGAACCGCAGTCCACAGTGCGTGCGGATTTCAGGAGTTTCTCGCTAATGTCCCTTTCCTGTCACGATGCCATCCGGTATTCCGTCATCTGTCTCCTTGGGCTCCTCCGGGCTGTACAGCGGCAGACATTGCTTCTTGCTGACGGCCTTGACGGTCCTGAGTGCTGGTTAGGTAGGCACTTTTCAGAACGCCCCTTGATGTGTGTGGGTCCGTCTGACATTTTTCTCATGGGGAGATGGCGGTTCCAGGTTCCAGGGAGGACGACCACAGAGGTCAAGTGCCCCTCTCCCCCCATTGCGTCTCATTTCGGGGGCCATGCTCCCAGCAGGCAGTGCCACTGATGACGTTGACCTTGACCTGAATTCTACTTTCCATACTCTACTCTTTGGAGGTGAGGTCGCTAAGCACAGCCCACGCCGAAGGGCAAATGGGTCACTTCTATTTTGAAAGGGACGCCAAGGCCACCGTCTTGTGTTGGGAGGCTACTCCGGTGGCCCACGGCAGGACGAAGGTGACGGTGGCAAGGTACAGTGTCACGGCCAAGAGGGTGGCGAGAAGCAGCTGGATTCTGCACGTGTTAATAAAATACGATCAGTTAAATATTCTCTGGGGTAAAACGTGGGTGTCGGGGAGAGAGAGGAGTCAAGGCTGGGTGAGGTCTCGGCTGCAGACGGCCACATCTCGGCACCGCCCTCCGTGAGGCCTGGGGAGGCCGGGGAGACAGCCGTCTCGGGGGAAGAGGAGGAGTTCGGTCCTGGGCGTCAGTTCGGGTGATGATCAGACATGCCAGCGGATGCAGAACCAGAGGGAGAGGAGTCCGGAGTCCGAGAGACGGGTCCGGACTGGAGGGGTCCACATGGGCATCGCAGCACAGGGGCGGGCTGAGCTCCCCAAGCGGGTGACAGACATCACGTGGGGAAGAGAAGAAGCCAAGGCCTGATCCCCGGGGGAAGCGGGCAAAGAAGGTTTGTTTTCCAAGATGCGAGAAATCGCGTTTCTCCACTAGTGGGAATGACCTTAGAGGGAGGCCCCAGACCCCTCTCATCCATGTGCATGTGAGGACCAGTCACCAGGGGCTCTCAAATGCCAAAGGGGCGGAAGCCCTGGGGAGGAATTACGGGAGAACTGCCCCCCGGGCACGAGAGCCCCTGCCGGCTGGGCCCGGGCCCCCATTCCGGCCATAGAGGCAGCGATCAGGATACAAAAACAGCTGGGGGCAGAGCTGGGACGGGGGGGACAGGAGGCGCAGAGCTCTGCCAGGCGGCTGCGCTGGAGCCGACTGCCACCAGCACGAAGAGAAAGGGGCGCCCGCACATCCCCGTGCACCCCCATCCGCCCCGAGAAGATGGGGGTGGGGAAGACACCCTGTCTCCATCTCCCGAGTCCACGGAGGGAGGGCACTGGTACCCAGAGGCACTGGAAGCTTAGGGTGTTGGAGCCTCTGCCCCCCACGGAGCCCCCAGAGCAGGTTAAACAAATACCCCTGAAAGTCTATCCTACAGGCTCTATTCTCAGGCGCATGCACGTGTTTTTCTGAGGAGAGCTTGGGGTGCCCCCAAATGCACCCTGTCCCCCACTCCAAGCCCGGAAGCTGTTCGCCCCATCCCAGCTACTGCAGAAAGGGAAAAATAATCGATTCGCTGTTCTGCCGTCAGCCTGAATTTTGCCCCCTCACACACGTCTGAAGCGGCTGCAAATCCCAAGGACAGTGATTCTCAGTATCTGGGTCACTCCGAGTCTGTGACTCACAGGGCGGCTTCGGAGCAATTAGGATGCTGAAGGCCAGGAGAGCCGGCAGCATCGCGGCTGTGAGGGGCACAGGGAATGCGTCCACGCGTGTGCTTCTGCACAAACACGTGTGTGTGAGCACCTGGTGTGTGTCCGAGTGCAGGTGTGATGTGTTCTGGTAAGTAATGGCATGTATGTAAATAGTGTGTGTCCAAGTGTGTTATGCGTGCCCGGGAAGGACAGGGAGCGTGTGTGCGTGAGCAGGTGCGTGTGTGTTAGAGGTGGGAGTGTGAGGTCGGGGGAGCACGGGAGTGAGCGTGGAGATCCGTCAGAGACGTGGTAAAACTCTCCAGAGGGTGTGAAGTCAGCTGCAGCTCTCGCTCCCATTCCGCACAGAGGGAAAGGACCGTTTTACTGGAAATCCGAGTGATCGTGCCCTCAGGGGCCGAAGTGGAGGTCCTGCTGCGATGTGCAGTCCGCCAGGGGCTCCGAGCGGCTCTGGAGTGACCCGAGGTCACGTCCCGGAGGTGGTGGGATGGAGATCAGCCTGCGGGTCTCCCCTGGGAATCAGTGCCCAAGGAGGGAGATTTAGGTCACCCCCGCTCTGCCTCTTGATACTGCTGAGGGGCAAAGACCCCCTCACCTGGGTTCAGGCTTCTGGGCTCTGTCTGTTCTCTTCCTGACGTTGGGGCTATGCCAGGCATGAACCCGGCTCTCCCTGAACCTCCCTCGGGGCAGGACTGCCACCTCCGGAAGGCCTGGCCCACCCTGGCACCCGACACTTTCCAAAGAGGACCACGATGAAGCCAGCATCATCTCTCTGGTATGGTCCAGGCCCACTGTGGCCAGCGTGGACGCTCCTCAGAGACGGTTTCCCCATCTGCAAACCAATGGCCCCAACCCCTTCTCTCCCTGAGTTGCACGCTGCTTCCCCTGGGGGTGCAGTACGGAAAAGACCCCGGCAAGATCTGCACATTGTCAGGCTCAGAAAGAGGGTCCCCAGTCCCCAGGTCGGCTCTGTGGGACTCACCCACTCTCCACCCCTCCCATTGGGATCCACATCTTTGCCAGCTCTAGAGGGGGGCTGTCCCACCCGGCCTCTCCCCTTCTCCCATCCTTCACAGCCCGGGCGCCAGGAGATGCCCCAGAGTCCCCAGGGTAGATGACGGTGGCCCCCTGGGGGCAGGACTGGGGCCTGTGTGGGGAAGGGGAGGACCCCGGAGGACAGTGCTGCCGGTCACGGAGAGTTTAAATACCGCAGACAGTTTCCCCATCTCGGGAGGGAGCCAGTATTACCCATCAGCCACCAGGGAAGTCTCCCCACAGTACAGTTGTGAATTAAATACGCAGCCTAATGAGTTGATTTTATTAGTTTGCAAACGCGTCGAGAACTCGTTATCAAAATAAACATCAATTCCTTTCACCCCTGCTGCAGCCTCTTCAGGCGGGGGAAGATGAGCCACACAGCACAACAGCCAGGACCCGCCAGCACCGGGCCCCCCGCCCCTCGCCAGACCCTGCTGGGGTGGGGGCGGAAGGGGAGGCTGGGCGAGGGTGGCGGTCCGAAGGTCCCGCTCCTCTGGGTCAGGCCCCTCATTCCAGTCTGACCCCGGGAGCTGGGCTGTAGGGGTGCGGGCGAGAGGAGGGGCCCAGGGGCCCACACGGCCAAATGGCAACGGCAATAACAGCGGCAGCACCCGGTGCTTGTCACACGCCGGGCCCTGTGCTACGTGGCCTCTGATCGCCCCGGACCCTACGGGGAGGAAATACGATCCCATTCTATAGATGAAAACACTGAGGTGCTCAAGGTTGTGCCAGGCAGTGGGGCATGCGAGCCGGCGGCACCGTCCGGGCCCCCAGGCTGTGCCCCTGTGCAGGCCCCCCCCCCACACCGCCCCAGGCCCTCCCGGTCCCGACCGTGGCTTTGGGGCAGCCTCGGAGTGTTCGGTTACTCCGGAGCCGGTCGGGTTAAAGACAGCGACTCATCTTCCCTGCAACAGACCTCCCTAATCCTGGGCAGGGGGCAGGGAGATGGACAAGCTGACCCCTGGAGGAACCCGCCCCCCCAGCCCAGGGCCCTCTCTGGCTCCAAGCCTCATCTCCCTGGAGACACCAATGAGTCGCTGGCTCACCCTCCCCTCCCCCTGGCCCCAGGTCCCCGGGGAGAGATGGTTCGAGGCCGGCAGAATTAGCCGCGAAGCCAGCAGGACGGGGACTGTATTGTCACTCTCTGCAGATCATGCTCTTTGGAAAGGATGTCCTAATCCCTGTTCATCCACTTTCCACGGCTGTCAGCTGTCTGCAGGCCTTCGGGAGGCAGGTTTTTGAAATCGGAGCCGTGGCTCGGCCCCACCCCCACCCACCGGCCCCTCCTCCGCTGGCATGTGGGCATCCATCCATCACACTGTCCTAGACCCCTTTGTTAGCTGGCCAGCCCCCATCCAATGGCATCTCAGGCCTCAACCCCCTGCCGGCCACCCCACCTTCCTTTCTATTTTGGGCCCACTGCTGGACAGGGCTGGGATCCATCAGCCAAGCCCCCTGCAACGAATGAGGAGGGGGCCTCTCAGATTCCACAGGGAAGGAAGTAACTAAGTTCCAGGAACTTTCTGCAAGTGGGGGGCGGGGGGTGTACGTGAGGGGAATCTCTGAGACACAAAAGGACCTGTACTTCCTAACTGGATTTATTCTCGCTACAGCAGAAGAGAGATTGAGCTATTAAAATTAAAAAATGAAAAAATTAGAAGGGAAGGCCTCTGCCCCCACGCCCTGGGCACACGAGGTAGAGACAGGCCGGAGCTCCCGGCTGGCCGCCGCCCGTCCCTGCCCTGCCCCACGCTCTCATCCTTCCCCGCCCCCAAGCATGCCACGGCTTTGCCAGCCTCCGGGCCTGCGCTCCGCCTGGCGCGCCCTCCCACCTTCCTCTCCCAGCCTGGTTCCTGCCCCGCTTCACAGCTCGACAATTCGGCACAGGCGCCGCCTCCTCCAGGAAGCTTTCCCTGACCCCAGGGCGGACCCCGGCCCTGCCTCTGTGCAGCACCTTCTTAGCACTTGACTCAGGTGTCCTACTGAATTTTTCTGGGTAGATCTTGTCTGCTCCCTGGCCAGGCTGTGGGCCTGGGCTAGACTTGAGGTCGGGGACCACGATACACGTCGCAGGCATTTTGGAAACACAGCCCGTGGGGTGGCCGCTCGGCCACGTGCGAATCCTGCCTGGTTCGGATAAGCGCTGGGTAGGTATCGGCCACCTCTCTGGCTGCTGTTCTTGCTCTTGTCTGTACTCCGCCAGCTCCGGGAACGCAAGGAGTACGTACTTAATCCACGTTCAAACTGTCAACTCAATAGTGTGGATTCTACATAGTCTTAGGAAGATACGGCAAGAAGATAACCTTTAAAACCACGGATTTTAACACTCTCTGTTGCATAGATGATGAATTTCAGGCCCCAGAGTAAAGTGGCTTGTCTGAGGACCCTGAGCCAGTCTCCGGCAGAGCTGAGCCTGAAACCAGACCCCACCGGCATCTGCGGACACACCGCCTCCTGCCCCTTGCCCCCTGCCCGACGGCATCCTCACCGAGGGCCAGAGTCCCCGCCAGACCATCTGCTCCCGGAGAGCGGAGCGAGTCTTCGCAGGTTTCTCTGCAGGACCCAGTTCTGTGCATCACACACAGGGGATGAGACAGACCCACTGCGTCTGCTACTCACCCAAAGGTGGGGAAACAGACTCCCCCCAAGACTGGGAGACCTCATTCTTTTTCCAACCAGCGTACAGCCGGCCCCACGGCCTGCTCGGTCACTGCGGGGACTGGTCTGGAACGAATGCCCAGCACGCGATGCCCAGGATGGGGGTGTGGGAAGAAAGCGTGGTGGGCAAGGTGGTCGGGCGGCCGCCCCCTCAGAGAACACGTTTCTGAGGCTACAGTCACATGAAAATAAGCAACTCATACATGCACACACACATACACGGATGTACACATACACGTACCTACACACACATGAACACATACATGCACACCCATACGGATGTACATACACACATGTACACACACAGATGTATACATACATGCACCCACACGCACCAACACATACATGCACACCCATACAGATGTACAAACACACACAAATGCACACACACACACACAGATGTATATATACACGTACCTACACATACACACATGAACGCATACATGCACACCCATACAGATGTACATACACACACATGCACACACACGTGCGCACACACGCACACACATGCAAGCTCAGGAGGAAGACACAGTCCTGATTTCGTTTCACTTGGGCCGACTGACCAACTGCCTTCAGGGCCACAGCCTGTAATTTCAGCCCTGACTAGGTATTTGTCTGCTTTTGTTTGGTTTTTGTTTGGCTCTCAGGCTGAATTACCATGTGGCAGCAAATCCTGTTCCCGGAGTGATGGAGTTTGAGTCCTGGGTGTTGGGGGCTGGGAAAACTTGAAAGTTCCAAGATGGTATTTGAAATAAGGAAGATAAGAAACTAACTCGCCTTGGAATACAGCTACTTTTTGCAGAAAAACATGAGTCACCAGGATAGGAAGCCACTTTGTTCCCGGGCCCAGTCCTTCAAAAGGTGTCTGAGAGACGGGGAGTGGGGGGGCGGGGGGCTCGGTGGGGCTGCAGGGTCATAGTTTCCTTCCAGGTCTCTCATGGGACAGACGCCCAGGGAAGGGGTCAGATTCCAGGGCTCAGGGCCACAGGGGCCCCTTCTCGAGTGGGGACAGCTGAGAATGGAGGGGGCAGAGGAGGGGGACAGACACGTGCTCTCCTAGGAAGGCAAGAGGGAAAGGAAAAAAGCTGGGCTGGGGGTGTCTCCACAGGCCCAGCCCAGCCCGTGGGGTGCGGCGGACAGCCAGTTACAGACACTGCGCAGGCAGCTGGCCTCGCACCTAGTGAAGGAGGAGGAGGGTGCAGGGGGGAGACGGGGAGGGGTGTGGGGAGGGGGCAGGAAAGACCACGCAGCCTTCCCCATTCCAGACCTTTCCTCCGGCAGCAAAGCCTCTGGCCACGCCTCCTCTCCTGAGGGGCAGTCTTCAGGGCAAAATCAACCTTCTCTTTTTAGAATGGTCTGAACAAAGTCTTGCTCTAAGGCAACCGGGATGAACCCCAGACCCCGAGGGTCCCTTCTGATGTGGAACTCCAGGACGTGGGAGGAATGTCCCAGGTAGTGCTGTCCAGAGACCTCGCCCGCCTGGCTGCAGACCCCCCCACCCCGCTACTCCCTCCTGTCCCCCCCACCCGCCCCTGTCCAGACTACTCAGCAGAGTCTCCAAGGGACACGGAGCTTATGGCGGGAGTCCCTGCAATTTGCGCAGTTCTCCTGAATGATTTACCGTCCCTGCCAATATAACTCCCTCTCCTGGTGAATTAACTCTGGCTCTTCTGAAATCATAAATAATTAGTGAGCCCGTCCCCAATGCCACTTAACAGTTTGTGTTTTCAAAAGCACTTTATGCCCATTAACTAAAGAATCCTTGATGCACCTCGAGGAGGAAAGGGCAGTCAGGAGAGGGGACCTGGAAGACGTCCGGAAGTCATCTCATCCATCCCCCTGCCTCGGGGCAGGGCAGCGTCAAAGAAGAATATGGTAAAACAGAAAACCGAACAATGCTGCTTTGAGAAAACACCCAGATCGAAATGCCTAAGACAATACAGAACAAAGAAAAACAAGTCATAACCCAGGCAAGCTGCCCTCTGATGAGTTAACCACGAGCTGAGCGTAGCATGCCAAGAAGCCGGGGAGGCCCTGTGGAATGCGGGGGATCAGCAAGGGGAGCCCCTTAAAGGACGGAGAGGTGGTTACTTTAATCCGAGGCTAACTGGAGAGACCTCGATCCAATAAGCAGGTTTCCTCACCTGCAAGCACGGAAAATGGTAATTTCCTAAGCAAGACCCATTCATTAGCCTGCAAATGACACAGTTCTGATACTCAGGAATGTCCTTCTTAATTAGCACCCCCCCCCCCACACACACACACAACCTCTGTGCAGCCACATTTAAAGTTTTGCTACTGGCTTGGGGCAGAAATGGTCATTCATTCCAACTCATCTCTCCCTGCGGCAAGGGACCCTCTGCGAGTCTGTTAATTCATTTGTGATTTGCCAAAAGAAGGTCCCCCTGGGGCAGCAGTTGGCTAGCCCCCGAGGGCTGCACAGCCAGGGGCAATCGCTGAAGCCTCACTCCACTTCCCCGCTGGAGGCATGGCGGGGAGCTGGGGAGCCCATGGTGTGCCCAGCACAGTGCTGAGAAGTAAAGAGAGGAAACGGGGAGCCTCCACCTCCGTGCCACACGCACAGAGGGCACCTGTCTCTGGAATCAGTCCGCAGTCCACTCAGAGCCAGGAATGGTGCAGGAGGGATGTAGGAGGAAGGAAAGCAGCCCCCCCCCGCTCCCCGCTGCCCCTGTTCTCATGGGAGGGAACATGGGCCAGGTGAGGAGTCTTCTACAGGGTAAGTACCTGGGCAGGTAACTTGCCATTCCCCCATCACTTCTGCCATTCTCACTAAAAGCGGAGGAAAGCGATGGTGGAAAAAAGAGAAGAGAGGAGTACGGATTCTGCTTCTGGCAGAGCTGAGTCAACCCCTGCCGGAGCAGCCATCCCGTAGCTGATGACTATGAACTCCGGACCGAATGCAAAGGAAGCAGCTACCTGGAGGCCCTGGGGGGTGGACCGGAGCGAGCGGATCCTGGGCAGGACTCGATGCTGGAAGAAGCGCATGGCGCCATGTAAGTTTCCTGCGTTTTATGACTTCTAACTTGAGGGCCGGCTGACGTCGGCAAGGAGAGAGGGCTAAATTTATCTCCAAAAGAATAAAATTACAGTAATCAAAACAGTGTGGTACTTCCATATAGAGAGACACAGAGACTCACGGAATAGAATCGGGAGTCAAGGATTAAACCCATCCATCTACGGCCAACTGATTTTGGACAAGGTTATCTAGAGCACTCCACGGGGAAAATTATCTCTTTTCAGAAACGCTGCCGGAACAACTGGGTATCCACGTGCAAAAGAATGAAGTTGAACTCCTACACCATGCCGTACACAAAAAGTAACACAAAATAAATCGATGGCCTAAATATAAGAGCTCAATCACAAAACTGTTAGGAAAAAAACCACAAGATTAAATCTTCATGCCTTGGATTTGGCAAAGGATTCTTAGATATGATAACACAAGGAAAATAGTTAAATTGGGTTTCATCGAAATGAAATACCTTTGTGGATCAAAAAATATTATCAAGAGAGTGAAAAGGCAGCCTACAAAATGGGAGAAAATCTTTGCAAATCATACATGTGACAAGGGTCTAACATCCATACCATATAAAGAACACGTACAACTTAAGAGCCAAAAGACAATCGAATAAAAAAAAAAAAAAAACGGACAAAGGACTTAAATAAAAATTTCTCCAGGGAAGATAAATGACCAACAAGCCCATAAAACGATGGCCAACACCAGCAATCGTTAGGGACACACAAATCAAAGCCACAACGAGACACCACTTCACTAAGACGGCTATTGTGAAATGAATAATTACTTAAGTAAGCAAGCAGAAAATAGTAGTTGGTGAGGATGTGGAGAAACTGGAACCCTTATATATTGATAGTATTGAAAAGAAACAGACTCAAAATGGAGTCACTTGTGCTAAGCCCCACCAAGACTTAGTACAAAACCTAAGGGCAGTTTCAGCCTCTCTCAGGAGTGAAATTTTAAACCAATCAGTCTGGAATTTTCTGGTTAGCCCTCCTGAGGTAATCCACCTGATAAGAACCCCCTGCATTCCTCTTTTGGGAAGTTGACCTTGCCCAAAATAATATGCTCTTTTAACTTTGTCCCGTCCCCTTTCTGCCTACAAAAGCTTCCATTTTGTACAGCTCTTCGGAGTCCCTTTCTATTTACTACATGCAATGTTGCCTGACTCATGAATCATTCAATAAAGCCAATTAGAGCTTTAAATTTACTCAGCTGACTTTTTGTACTTTAACAATGGTAGGACTATAAAATGGTTCCGTAACGGCGGAAAACAGCTTGTCGGCTCCTTAAAAAGTTAAGCGTAGGGTTACCATGTGACTCGGAGGCACTGTTCACAATAGCCACAATATGGAAACAGCCCAAATGTCCAGTAACAAACGAACGGATAAACAAATTGTGGCATCTTTATACAGTAGGATATTAGTCAGACATAAATAGGAATGACGTTCTGACTGACGCACGCTACGACATGAATGAATCTCAAAATCGTCATGCCGGTGAAAGAAGCCAGGCACGAAAGGTCACATGCCATACGATTCCATTTATATGAAATATTCAGAACAGGTAGATTTGTAAAGATGGATCGCAGACTGGTGGTTGCAGGGGAGAGGAAATGGGGAGCAATTGTTTATGGGCGTGGGGTTTCTTTCTGGAGTGATGAAAATGGTTTGAAACTACACAGAGGTGGTGTACTAAATACCACCTAATTGTTCACTTTAAAATGGTTAATTTTATGTCATGCGAACTTCATTTTAATTTGTTAAAAAAATTGAAAATTCAGTCTTTCTGGTCTGAAGAACTGTAGACTATGGGGGTAGCCAGAGTCCCTGGAAAGTGAATGGTAAATCTTGGAAAGGAGGGAGCCAAAGTGAGGAACTCCAAATTCTGGATATAGACTCTGCCCAAATCTCTGGCTGACCCTTTAACGATGCATGCTCAGCTCAGGGCTGACTGCAGTAACCCAGCCGGAGATGAAAGAAATGAACTGAGATTTGAACTACTGCCCCCAAAGAGAGTTTACAGTGTCAATCGATTAAGTTAATTCCCACCAGAACAAACAATAAAATCAATAGTCTTTGAAGAAATATAACAGAATCCAGGTTCTCTGTAACATAACAGTCACAATGCCCAGGATACAATCCAAAATTACTCCACAAATGAAGAAACAGAAAAATGTGATCCATTCTCAAGATAAGAGACAATTAATGAAGACTGATCCTGAAATGACTAGATGTTGCAATTAGCGGGCATAGATTTTAAAGCAGCTGTTATAACCATACTCAATGAGATCAATGACAATATGCTCGTAATGAATGGAAAGATAGTAAATCTTTAAGAGAGGTAGAAATATATGTGTGTGTGTGTGTGTGTGTGTGTGTGTGTGTGTGTAAACGTATAAAACCACATGGAAACTTTAAAACTGAAAAATAAATTATACGAAATTTTAAAATTCACTGCATGGGTATTACAGAACAGATACAATAGAAGAAATAGTGAATTTGAAGATATAGAAATTATTCAGTCTGAAGAACAGAGAGAAAAAAAGATGGAAAATGTGAATGGAGCCTTAGGGACCTGTGTCAACACACCTAGCATAAGTGCTAGTGAAGTTCCAGGAGGAGAGGAAAGACAGAACGGGACTAAAAAATACTTGAAGAAAATAATAGCTAGTTCTCCAGATCTGGTGAAAGACATTGATATACAGATGCAAAAGGATCAGTGAAATCCAAGCAGGACAAATACACATAAAATAAAACCACGCCGAGACACATCGTAGCCAAAATTCTGAAAACCAAAGATAAAAGGGGCGAAGGATTTCCCGTCCCTTTCTCAGCCACCCCCGTTCTTTGCGACCCGGCGGTGGAACCAGGAGGAGGGCTTGGCGCAGTCTTGGAGCTCAACCCGTGTGCCCTCTGGGGGCGGCCTCCCCTTTCTCACATCCTATCCTGCGCAGGGGGTGGGGTGCTCCAAATTTTCAGACTTCAGAAGGCTCTTCCTAGTCTCATTCTTGCTCAGCTATGGGTTGGAGGTACTTTTCTCTCTGTTGAACAGAGAGGTCAACTACGAGGTGGGGTGGGAGGGGAGAACCCTTTTCCCCTTCGGGTGCCAGAAAGTCAGCAGCACCCTGGAAAGGGGACCCAGGACCTGACACCCCCACTGTGCCTAGGTGCATAGTCAGCCTGATTCCTCAAGCCGATGTAGAGGTCTCCACTCCTGTGATTCCCTCCTGACCTGCAGCTCAAACCTCAGGATTATAGAAATCGGCACCATTTTTATGGCTGGGACAAGTCTTCTCTGCTCAGGGAGGGAAGTGCCAGGTCTGTCTTTTTCCTCCCCTTTTTTTTTTTTTTTTTTTTTTTTTTTAGCGGGAGGAGGCAGGGAATGCTGTCACAGGTGCGGAGATAGAAACCCTCCCACCCTGTCACCTGGGGGTGGATGACTTGCAAAGGGCACTCGGACAAAGTAAGTTAAACCTTTCTTCCGGGGCCTCCTTCACGCTTCCCGTGAGACAGGGGCCCCAGCAGGAGCCCAGAGGGGGCAGGATCCTCAAGGGCTAGCCCAGATCCACAGTGGCCCAAGAGCCAAGCCGCACGGACTCTACTCTGGCCGGGCTGCGGCCTGTTCTATCTTCCAGCTATTGGGGCCCTGAACTCTCAAGTCGTCAGCTTGGGAATTCAAAGGCCTTGACCATCTGGTCTCTTCCTTGTCATTCCTGGGAGAAGTAGCAAGGACCCAACCTCTACCTCTCCCATCTAGCGCCTGACTCAGTGGTCCAGCCGTCAGGCCCTCTGCCTGGAAGTCTCTTCCCAAGCTTGTACCTGCACGTTCCAAACCACTAGGCAACCCTTTTTCTCCCAGTTCGACCCGTCCCATCCCCTGCAAAGTCCTTCCCGACTCCCCCTGCGGGAGGCATCTCTTCCGCCTTTGATGCTTGCCTCCTATTTCCTTTTCTTTAACACATACTTACGTGGTGTTAGCGATATGCCGGAAGCGCTTTGAAGAACGTTACACGTAATAACTTGTTTAATCCTCGCAACCACGGCAGGAAGCGAGGACTACCACCCCCATTTACCGACAGGGAAACTGAGGCTCAGGGAGGCAAGGCTGCTTGCCCATGGCCACAGAGGCAGTCTGGCTCCCAGGTCCTAGCTCCAGTCCATGACCTCAGTTCTCACTGCTCTGAAATGTGCTCGAGGCCCGTCAGGTGGCTGAGTAGAGGAACAGGAATTCCAGAACCCTGCCTGGGGCCCTGCCGGGAAAAGGGCGTAGGGAGAGCTGTGTCCTTCCCATCCCCCTCCAGACCCGGAAAGCTTGAGCCGGAGGAGGAGACCGCAGGGAACGGAGACTGCTGCCCCAGCCCAGCCCGCTCCCTCTCCACTCTGCAAAGGCAGGGGCGGGCAGGGCGGGGGTCACAGATCCAGCCTGGCACAGCCCAGGGACTCTGAGCCCATGACAGGGTCCACTCCACTGCCCGCCCCTCCACCGGGACCCTGACTCACGCAGCTCCCCACGGCCCACGGGTCCGGCGGGGCCGCTCTGCTCCGCGCCTTCCCCGGCGGTTAGCAGAGCTGCACTGTGTAGGGAGTCGCCCTTAAATTAGTGATCGGGTCCCACAGGAGCACGCCTGCACGTGTCCCTGGAGAGTGTTCCGTTTCGTTTGTTTGAGAGGACAGTTCCTGTTCCTGTTCTGCTTCCCACAGCAAAGACGGCGCCGCAGACAGAACATTCAGAAAGTGGGGGCTCTGCGTCGTTTCCCCAGAAGGGCGACTAGGTGAGCCAGCTCAGGCCCCTCGCTTCCTCCAGGTCCGTTCTGCTGGGCCAGGGCCAGGGGCTGGGCCAGCGGCAGCGGCAGGGGCTGCCCGCTGAGCACAGAGAACAGGGACCCCGGAGACCGGCTTTGAGCAACCAGTAGCTTCTCCACACATCCCGCGTGGAAGCTGATGGAACCAACAGCCCCTTCGCAGGAGGGCCTCCGCCCTCTTGAAATGGACCTCAGGACAGCGACAGCAGCAAATGAGCTCCAGTGCATCCCCAACACGTCACCTGGGGACCCTAAAACACGGGTGTGGATTCGTCAGCTCTGGGGAGGAGCCTGAGTGTCTACGATTCTAGCAAACCCCAACGATGCTGATGCTGGGGACATGTCCGAGGACTGCTCTCAGCCACTCACAGCGCGGGTGCGGCCCAAAGCCTGACTTAACCTGGCTGACCCTGGGGCAGACCCTGGGGAAGACACCCCGCAGTAGCAGAACCAGTGGTAAAGCTGTTCATGGTACTCGGTATTTACTGAGCACCTACTATGTGCCAGACGCCCCCATGCAAGAGGAAACTGGATGGAGAAGGATTAACATTTTCTAAGTAATATGCGTCGCTGCCCCATTTTACAGACAGGGTCACTGAGGCTGGGGGAGCCCCGGGGTCTGGCTAACGCCCTACCCCCAGCAAGCGGCAGGGCCGGGATTCTCGCTGCAGTGTGCCCTGGCACCGGAGAGTGGCATTCTGTTCATGGGATAAGGAGATAGAGACAGGGCAAACCAGACGGGACCAGGCACGCAGGCACCGGAGATGCGGGCTGAATTCCAGGGCCCTCCCCTCCCTTCCCCTGCCCGTGATGTGATGACCGAGACGATCTGGACGAAACCTGTGAACTTCCCCGAGAAGCTCTGACGCCTGCTCACCATTCTGCCTCATCTTGTCTCACCTCCGGGGCCTGAGCAAGAAAGCGTCTTGCCTTTTCAGGCCGGGGAGAAGCAGCGGGGGCCCAGGGAAGACAGAATCAGGAAAAGAGGATCCTAGAGGCTGGACTCTCTGCATTTACAGACCAGGAAATGGAGGCCAGGGGAGGGGAGGGGACTGTCACGGGGGCGCATGGCCAGCCTCCTGGGCGAGTGGCCTGTGCAATCTCAGGGGCCCTGTGCGTAGTAGGGCCTACCTTCGATTTGATGCTCTGAGGTCACCATCTTGGAGTTCTTAATAATCTCTTGACAAGAGGGCTGGCTGGCATTTGCATTTTGCACTGGGCTCTGTAAATTACGTAGCCAGGGCTGCCAGCGGGTCGGAGACGGTGCCAGGACCCTATTTCAGAGCTGTTCCTGTGGCGTAGCATCTGAGCTGGATGGAGCCGTGTCTGACGGGGCAGGCCAGTGCAAGCCCACGCCGCCGTGCAGCCCGGAGCCCGGAGGGCTGACATGCAAATGGAAACTTAGGGGAGCAAGGCATGAAGAAGGACCTTCCAAGGGCTGGGAAAGTGCCTCAGAGGGGCCTAGAACAGCTCCCATGTACCCCCTGTTTATGCCAACAGACTTAATGGGTTGGCCAGGGCTGGGGAGGGGGTGAGGGGACCAGCTGTCTTCAGAGTGTTGTCCTCTCCAAGGAAACCACCACCCGAACCCCCCGAGGGCTGGGCAGAGGCGGGGCGCTCAGCTGTGCTCGCCTGTCCCAGGGTCTCTGTGTAATCGGAGCCCTGGTCTCTCACTTGGCTTTTGGGATTGGCCAAAGAAGGGGAGAACAGCCAAGTGCAGTTGGTTTAGAAGCTGTGGCCTGGCCCGGAAGTCCCAGCCCAGAGGGGAGACCTGGGAGAGGAACCAAAGCCAGGCATTCAGGCATTCGTTCCTCTAGGGCCACTGTCCCCTAGGAGACAGGTGCTGGCATCGGGCAGAGCTGAAGAAGGAATGTGAGCCTGAGGCAGGACCTCTGGGGGAGAGACTTCACGGGGCCCCACACATTCTAGGAAGACCATGATGGGGGAGGGGACAGTGCTCTGGAGCCTTGCTGGCAAACCCAGGGGTCTGAGCTCCAGGCGGGTCCCAGAGGGTTTCCGGGTTCACACGAGTTTGGAATCACTGTCTACTGGGGTGGCCTCTGAATCCTGCAGCCCCTTCTCCATTTGCCCTTCCACTGCCCCACAAAAGTATCTTAAATTTTTTAAACCAACTCTGCCGGGCCTGTTTCGTGATCTAAAAGACGGTCAAATCCAAACCCGTGGGGGCCGCTGACAGGGTTAAATGCGCTGATACACGCGAGGCCCTCGGAAAGGAGGGTGAGCATTATATAAATGGTGGCTATTACCCCATCTCATGGCTTCCAAATGCATTTTACATCCTCGGAGCCAGACACGCCTTATCACAGATGAAATAGCAGCATTTTCTCTTTTTTAGGGGCACATAAAATAATGACAGGTCTTACAATGGAACTTAGGTTCAATCAAACGGGGGATGATGAAGATCGCATCTTTTCCAGGGACACCTCCTCCTTTTCCGTGAGTTGAGTTCCAGGGTGCTCTTCAGGGCCCTGGTCCATGTGGAAACAGGCATGGAGACCCCAGATCGCTGGAGAGAATGGGAACCTGGGGTCCCCTGGGGAGGGTGCTCCTGGAGGATGAACACAAAGTCACAGACAGAGGCTGTGACAGGCTGGCCGAGTCCTAGGCATGTGGGTCAGGAGCCGGGTGGGAATCAGAGGAGGCCCTCTGACTCACGCCGTGATGCCCCACGTGCCGGACTCTACCAGACAATCTCCCAACAACCAGCCCTGTTTAACCGATGAGGAAACTGAGGCTCGGAAAAGCTAAGAGGTTTGGCTAAGGTATTTACCCTGTAAGTGTCAGAGCAAGGCTGGGTTATGGGCAGCCGTGGACCCAGGGCCATGCTATTTTGATCATCAGCAGTTTAAAGAGAAGCAAGGAGGCAGAGACAGCTCCTGGGCAGGACCTTGGCCTTCCAGCACGGCTGGCTGATTGAGAACTCAGACTCCAGGGCCGACTGCCTGGGAACGTTCCTGAGTCCGCCACTTACTTATGAGCTTTAAGACTTTGGGTATGTTGATTGGCCTCTCTTGGACTCAGTTTCCCAATCCATATAAGGGGAAAGCATGCTTCTTCACAAGGTTGGGCTGAGGACCAGACGACCCACGTAGAGCATTTCGACCAACATCGGGCTCACAGCAAAGACTCCGTCAATGGGAGGTCTTGTTATCATGCCCTGAATTCTGGTGACTTGAAAAGCTAGCTGTCTGGGGATGAGCTGCAGGCTCCCCAAACCCTGCTCATGGGCCTTGTGTGTCTGGGGCTAAGAGCTGGGGTAGCAGAGGGAAGCCTAAGTGAGTGTCTTGAGAAGGGGCAGGGGGCTTCGTCCCTAACGCAGCCACCAGCCGCTGCTGAGAGAACAGGAGAGCAAGGGGGATGGCGGTGGCCATCTGTGCTGCTGCCATTCGCGCTTCCCCGACTCCCCACCCGCAAAGGGGTATCAAGCCCACTACCCTGGGCTTACGGGAGGAAAGGTGAGAGGGTGGGTCCCCCTCCAAATCCGCACCCCCGTGGCTCCAGAATCCACCCCCCTCCCCCAGCAATGGCCCTCGCTGCTCCATGGCTGGGCTCTCTGCTCCCAGACGCCCTGGACCCCAGCCCACACCTCCGGCTCAGGGTCCCAGCCATTCTGCAGCTCGTCCACCTCCCAGTTCAGCTGACGTGACTACCCCCATAGCCAAGATGGAGCCGAGGAAGACAGCGCTGAGGAATCGCAATCCTGCCAGAGGCTGGCTCTTCAGCTAAGGTGAACACCAAAATGCCTGAAAAAGGGGGCGTTCAGGCTCAAGCTCCCAAGCTCCGTGGCTTGGGACACCTCATTTGGTTCCCACGGCCCCACGTCCTCCTCTATAAAACAGTGAGCCCTTGGTAATCTGACCCTCGTGGTTCTGAGTTCCCCTCTAGTTTTAGCTCCCTTTAGGGAGGCTCCAGGAACTAAGGCCAGAGGTGGGGTTTGGGGAGAGAGACCGCAAGCCCCAAATGCATGCATTCATCACACACGCGGACAGACGGGGGAGTCAGTGTGCTTTTGTGGGCCGCCGCCCTCCGGAAGCTGGCAGGGCTTCTCTAGGCTGGTGGATGCCAAAGAGTGTAAGCACCCTGAGTGGGGGCACCGCACCCCAGCAGGACACTCCAGAGGCGGCTGAGCCCGGTCTGACCTCAGCGGTTAGTGACCACGTAGGTGTGACTTTGCTGTCTGTAACTGTCGCTTGGCAACAGAGAGGATGAAAACAAAGGCCCCTTGGAGGTTCCAGTCAGCGTAACGGGTCAAGAAAGAGACACGGGATCCAGGTTGGAAAAGAAGTTAAAGGGTCTGCGTTTGGAGTTAACCAGATCATCTGCGCAGAAAATCCAATGAGGTCTACAAAAAAAAGTTATCAGAACTAATCATCGAGTCTCGCCAAGTCGCAGGTACAAGATCAACGTGTCGAAATCAGCCGCATTTCTACATCCTAGAGACAAACAACTGGGAGTTGAAATAAAAAATAATGTTTACAATTGCATCAGCAATATGAAATATTTAGGGCTAAATCTGACAAGCAATGCGCAAAGCCTGTATACTCTGAAGCCCACGACGCTTTGCTGAACGAAGCCGAAGAATTACAGAGTGGCATTCTAGCCCGTGTTCCTGGGCCGGGAGACCCGACGTGATCCAGATGTGAACGCTCGTTTCCATCTGTATTATCAATGCAGTCCCCATCGGACATCCCAGCGGGATTTTCAGAAAAAAAAAAATCTGATTCTGAAATTCATATGCAAATGTAAACTGATTCTGAAGACAGAGAAGCTGATTCTAAGATCCATATGGAAATGCACAAGCCCTAGAATAGCCCAAACAACTCTGAGAAAGAACAAAGTCAGAGAACGAACGGGACTCGGTTTCGAAGCTTATCATAAAGCTACGGTAACCAAGATTGTGTGCAAAGGGTGGAAAGACAGACGGATAGGCAAACGTAGCCAATAAGAGTGTCCAGAAACAGGGCCGCACACATATGGACAACTGACGTTCAATAAAGGGACAGAGGTGATTCAGTGGTACAGGGGACGTTTTCAAAAAATGAAGCCGGAACAGCTGGAGACTCATTTGGAAAGAAGAGAAAATAAAATAAAGAAAAGAAATCTCTCTCTCTCCCAGGCAGAGAAATAAAGGCCCAAGGAAGCTTTCGGTGCTGATGGCTATGTCTGTGATCCTGATTTTGGTGACGATTTTGGGTGTCACCTACAAGTCGAAAGCGATCAGGTTGCACTTTTTAAGTGTGTCCAGGTACTTATGTCAAAACACAGGAAGACGGGACTCCACCGTCCTAAAAGACCTTAGCTCCAGGGTCACCGCTCCATAAAGCCTCTGCTCAGGTCACCCTTCCGGACCCCTGGTCACCTGCATCCCTCCTTCTCCTAGCCCCTTTCACAAAGCCCCGTAGTACCCACCACATGCTTGAAACCCTCACTTGACGGTCAACGGTTTGACAGCGGGGACCTGCCTTAGCCTTCTCTGGATCTCAGGCACCGTGTTTGGCACACAGTAGGTGCTTAGAAAATGCTTGATGAGCCACTTAGAGGTTCATGGCGTTTGTTACCCGTCAACACAGTGGGGTTGTTTTGGAGCTTCTAGCAAAAGCTGCTTCCGCCATGATAACTTCGCTCCCGGCCCTTCTCCACCCAGGAAGAAGGCCTCTGGGTGGGGCTTTTGGTCTTTTAAGGGAAGATGTCGGGAGCAAGAGCCTCTAGGGGTGAAGCGAGCAGAGGTGGAGCACCTCTCCCGAGCCAGGCCACGCGGGATTTCCCATGTTGTCTTACTCAGGCTTCCCTATAGTCCTCTGCGGTAGAAGCCGAGTCCACCTGGGCCACCACTGCAGCACCCCGACTTCTCCGCAAACCTCTAGGCTAGTCCTTCTCGAAGTGTGGTGTCCCGGAACAGTGAGTGGCAGCAGCATCACCTGGGAACTTGTCAGCAACGCACATCCCCAGGTCCCACCCCGACTGGCCACATCGGAAGTGCTGGGGGCGGGGCTTGAGGATGTGCCCTCTAGCAAGCCCTCCAGGGCATGCGATGCCAGCTTGGGTGTGCATCCCACTGCTCCAGGCCACCTATTCGTGAGGCAGGTTCCACCTGGGCTCCAAGAATGTACCCCCGAGGCCCCAGATGCAAGGGCATCCCTCAATCATCCGGCCTTCCTTCAATACCCAGGTGCCCCAAGGCCCGGCACCAAGATGGGGCCACTGCCTTCCCCGCTCCGTCAGCATCTCAGAGGCATGTCTGGGCTGTGGCTTGGACTTCTCCCCTGAGCTCGGAGGATCCAGGGCCCCTTGAGCTCCTCCATAGCAGAGGGGCAAGGCAAGTTGGAGTCCAAGGCCTGCACCCCGCACCCTGGGGCAGACATTCCACGTTCCTGGACAGACAATAAGTCCTAACATTGCGGACGAGGTGGCGGGCAGGGGGGCGCAGACAATGGGCCTGTGTTTCTCCCCACGCCTTCCCGCGGCAGCTCTCAGCCAGAGCTCTGCAAGGGAGCTGGCCCATCAGAAGCACATCGGTTCACCCAATGAGTCCACTCGCCTCTGCCCAAGGCCCGGGCCGAGGCCAGGGCCCTTATCACACTGTCCCTGACACCCTGGGGCTGAACAATGCTCCTTTTTCCTGGAGGTTTCTAGCACCTTCTAGGTTCTTCATCCACCCAGGGCTTAGGGAAAAGGGGTTAAGTGCTGACAACCTCTCTCCTTCCCCTCAACATCCAGACCTCTGTCTTCCTGGGGTAGGGCGGGGGGAGCAGGCAGTGGACAGAGCCATCCAGCCACGCGGAGCCACGGCCAGAAGTGGCTGCTCTCGCCCTGGCTGATTTCTCTTCATTAGTGCAATCACATCAGCACTGACAGCGGCGTATTTATTACCGTCCCGACGACAACCGTTTTTCACCCAGTGATGCACAGCCCGATAATGAGCTTGGGGCAGAGCTCATACAGAACTCCCCAGCAGCTCCAGGGCCTCGATGGCCTGCCTGCCCAGCCCGCCCCCCGCCTACACGCGCTCTGCCAGGGCTGGGAGAAGGGGCTCCGAATGGGAAGGTCAAGGGCCACTCAGCTGTGCGCATGCCGCCCGTGGGGAGGAGACTGCAAGGTTGACTGAGCGAGGAGTCGTGAGCGCTGGGCACGGTCAGCGGCACCTCCTCCGATCACATGCTGAGTCCCCGAGTCACGGCAGCGAGACATGTAAGCAGGGCTGGGGAAGGCTGGCTGACCGGCAGAGCCTGGGAGTGTAGGGGTGCTTGGGGGTCTGCTTCTGGAAGCCCAAGAGCCTCAAGAGGAGTCAGGAGATTGGAATCAATGATCGTGAACATCTGGTTAGCCCTGCAGGGGCAGGGCACAGAGCTCGGGGCTGCCGGAGCTGCTGTAGGGATGCAAAGCCCAGGAAGGCCCTGCTCGGCCAGAGGGTGGTCTCCTGGTAAACTCGGCTCTCCCGGAAGACACCCATGCATTCGCGAGTGTGTACAGTGCCCACGGGCATCACAGGCCTCCTGCTACAAGAGTCCTCAGGCCCTCATTCAGTGCCCTGCCCCTGGCTCTTCTTCCATCATGACCGTAACAGTGTGGTTGATGCGCTGGACGGCTTGCCCGGTCAAGCACCTCTCCCGGTCCAGGGAGAGGCCGGGAGACAGGCCTCTTAATGGTATGGAGCGGACGGGCTGATGCTAAGACAAACATCGATCACCCTGGCAGCAGGGTCACCTAGGGAGGGACCAACAGCCTTACCCTCGTACCCACCACCCTGGAAGGCCACAGACCAGTCGTGGTGGATGGTTATAGTGGCCCAGGCTCGATTACGGTTGGGACACAACTGCTTTAGGAGGTAGATTTGTGTACAAAACATTGTAGAAGATGTTAAATACAAATGTTTGAAATGTGTGTGAGTGCGCGCGCACGTGCGTGTGTGTAAGCATCTTAGAATTTTACAGATAATGCGACCTACGAGATCACCTCATTGAAGTTTTTCAAAACCCACTTTGCCATGTATCTCCGGGGGTCCAGGAAGCCACGAGGCAGGCGTATCACATCTTCCAGCAGCATCCATTAGCTTAAAAATATCCTTTGTGTGTTAAAATAGAATTTGGATAGACTATGGGATGGGATGCGATAACATGTAAAAATGTTATAAAGGTAAAGGTCGCGCAGACAGCGGGCAGCTTCTGGCTGCAGGGCCAGACCCCCCACGACATGTGTCCACCTCGTCCATCATGGAAGAGCTCGGCCATGCTGTATTTATGCCTCGCATTCTCCCAGTGCGGATACAGGGACCTAAAGCAACTCCATGTGAATCGGTCACAGCCTCTGAGGCCCACAGAGCACCACAAGCCAATCTTCCCTCTGGCCTGACTCTTACCTCTGCAGCACCCTTCTTTTACAGGGTTAAGTTCATTAATGGGAACAATAAGTTATATCTAAAGCCTCCATCCTTGTTGATGAAGGGTTATTATCTAAACTCAAGGAGTTTGTAATTAAAGAAATCAGTCACGTGCCCATTAAAGGATAATTCAGAATCAACAAGGCCAAAGTACCAAAGGAGACATCTAGACTGGGGGGGCTCTGGGTTCCCCTAGAGAGAGGAGAGGCCCTCCAGGCCGCACCCCGTGCTCTACCCCTATGCCCAGCCTAGCTGAGGAGAAGCCTGTGGGCAAACGAGACAACTCCCTAACCCCACGCAGCGTGGTGAGCCATTCCTGGGCATGGATGTCTCGATCCAAAGCAATGGCCCGAGAAGCAGCTGACCCCCATTCACTGTCTTCCTTACATGCCAGGTGACCTTGGCAAGTTACTTAATCTTTCTGAACTTCAGCGCTAACAAGGTTAATAATATTAATACGTTCTGGCTAAACGCCTTCATAGGTTGGGGTGACGAAAAAATGAGATGTCTGTGAAAGCTGCCCAGAGAAATCTGAGGTTCTGTGAAAGGACCAAGTAAAACATCGACCTCACGGTCTGCACTGCCGGTGGTGGCTTCCTATGCGGGTTCTCTGTGGCGCGGCTGCATTTTAAGTTAGAGGCAGAGAATGGCTTAACCAAATAAATAAATCCCTAACAGTGGAAGTTTAGATGCCACTGGAAGGCCTATGAGAGACGAAGGAAGCAGAAGCATTTGGAGACAGAGCACACATCAAACTGCAGGCCCGAAGTCGGCCCTGCTTCCCAGACACCAAGATGACATTAACGACAATAACGATCACTTATTCAGTGTTTATTATGCGCAGGGTGCTGTCCTAAGAGCTTAGCGTATCTCATTAAACCCTGTCACAACCCCGTGAGCTAAGGACTACTGTTATCCCCGTTTTACACATGAAGAAACTGAGGCACAGACAGGCTGCGTAACTCATCCAAGGACGCCCAACCCATAAATGACAAGGAGGATTTGAACCCGGGGAGCAGCCCTGTTTCAGGCTCCTTGGAGGCCTGTGCCGTCCCGCCGGAACCCCCTGATAGCACACCCCAGATTGGCTCCCCCAGTCCAGAGCAGGACATGGGGCATCTGCACCAGACTCATACTGACTCACGCTACGTGGGGACAGCCCGGGTGCCCAGGTGCCCAGGTGCCCAGCCCTGGCTCTGATGACCACTCCGAGTCTGCACAGCACAACTGCCTCCCTCATTCGCACAGCTGCACCTCCGCGGAGGTGCCCCGGGGAGGAAGGTCCAGGCTTCTGACTCCGGCGGGCCCTGGAGAGTCACCTGTGTCCACCCCAGAAGCCAGATTCCCTGAATGGGCTGAGTTATGGCAAATCATATTTCCTCCCCTTAGGGTTATCACATCATCAAAATTTCATCACCCCTCTGGGTCGCTAATAGCTTTCTATACGGCTTCAGGCTTTTATCGCTTACTGCCCTGCCCCATTCAGTCCAGAAGACCTGTGTGGCTCGGGCACGGGCAAGCCAGTCATGTACGCCCCAAGTGACCTTAAGCAGTCTCCCAAACATCTCGATGTCACCCCCGCCCCCAGGACGGGGATGCAGGGGAAGGAGGAGAGGAGCAGAAGGAGGAGGGGGCTCCCGTTCTGACCTCTTGAACTCTGCCGGTGAGGACATGACTAGAATGGAGGCCAGCGGCAGGAGGAGCAGGAATTCCGGGGCTGTTTCTGCTCCCGTCCTGGGCCAGCCTCAGTCTCCCAACAGCACGACTGTCTGAGCACCTCTCGCTGGGGAGATAACCAGCGAAGGATGCCCTGGAGGCAAAGGGCAGCCTGGGACAGTGGAAAGGTGACAGGCGCTGGGGTCAGAGAGCCGGGGTTCACATCCTGACCCCTTACTTCCTGGCTGTGGGGCCTTGGACGGTTAATTGCTCTGAGCCTCAGTTTACCTACATGTTGGAGCTGAGGGAGCACGGAGGCAGGTAATGCTTGTAATGCACCCAACGTCATCTGACAGGTGGAACTGTGCAGCAAACGTGGGTGCCCTCCACCTCCGTAGGTCCCTAGGATGAGGAAATCATTCTAAACTGGGGATGCGGCAAACGGTAGCAGGGCAAAAAGAAGATGCAGGTGAAAAACAGAGTAAAATTCCAGGGGGAAAATCCGAAAGGTAAATGCAGCCCGACATGCTATCCGAAGACTATCCGGAGGGGTAAACTCAGAGCACAGATATGGTTAAACTAGCTTATTAAGTGCCGGTGATACGCCGGGCTCCGTGCCGAGTGCTCCGCCCCTGCTCTTCCACTGACTTCTGGGGTTCGGACAAGGAAATGGGAGTTGCCAGTGTAAGCGACGGAACCCACAGTGGCAAACAAATAACACGAAGGCAGAGCCTGAACCCAGGTCGGCCCAGGTCCAAAGCACTGACCACTACACATGCTACTTCTCAAGTGCTTAAGGAAAAAAAAAACCCTACAAAGCGAGGAGGTAATAGCACAGACTGGGGGGAACTTGGGGATGCTTTAGGGGTGGCCCTGCTTTCTTGCAGAAAGCAGTCCCCTCACATGCACTGCTACAGGCCACAGCGTCATCTCGGCAGTTATGAAGGAATGCTAGACATCGCCAGGGCACACAGAGATGCTGGTCTCTTTTCCAGCGCTCAGAAGCCCTGTACTTTGCAGCTCCCTTGCCTTTGGGCGGGACCATGTGATCAGCTCTGGCCAATGGGCTCCAGGGGGATGTGATACGGGCTTGTAGCATTTAATTGCTGATGCAAGTCTTCCTCTCTCATGGATGTCAAATGGTATCTCCATGCACAGGTGGGCATAACCCCCAAATCTATATCTGTCTTCCCAATTTCCTCCGTATCACACAGGTGGAGTTCAACTGGTAGGGATTCAGCAACGATCCGGGGGTCACCCACCCCAGAGGTCAGGCTGCTAGAAGCAGCTTCACCGGTTGGGCCAGAGGCAGGAAGAGCTGGGAACAGGGGTGAGAAAGCCCGAGCAGGGGGCTCTGGGTTTCGAAGGTGACACTACTCTATATTCTGCGTAAGCCTCAGCTGGGATCTCTGGAGGGCAGGGCTCCCATCCTTGGGGTGCACGGCTGTGCACTGCAGTGAGGGCTCCATGGCATGGCTGTATGCGATGCACAGATGAACCCCTGAGAATGAGTGGGGGGCCGGAGAGGAAGCTGGAGAAGTAGGCCGAGGCCAGATGGCCAAGGGCTTTATACCTTAGATAAATGTCCATGCGTTCACTCATTTATTCTTCATTCACTCATTCACATTTGTCGAGCTCCTTCTCTGTGACAGGCACTGCCCTAGCAACTGAGGATACGGCAGTGAATAAAATGAAGCCCCTGCCCTCATCAGAGAAACCAACAATGAACAAACAAACAAGTCAACATACGTCCGACGGAGCTGGGTGTCATGGAGAAAATAAAGCAGGGTAAAGGGTGGGTGCTTGAAGGTGCCGCGTTATATGGGGAGCTTAGGTATGGTCAGGGACATTAGGGGAAGGCCTGAAGGGAGTGGGCAGCGGGCCTGGCAGGCATCTGGGAGGGGCGAGCATGGCCACAGGGATGGCAGGGACTTCAAGTGTCAGATGGCAAACCAGAGCTAGACTAGCAAGTTCTAGGAGCAGAAAGGCTGATTACGGGAGTGAGTGAAGGTGAGGCTGGGGAGGAGGCCTGTGTGCGGGCCGGGAAGGGGTATGGATGACGACCCCCCCCCAAACCGTGGCGTCAACACATTATGAGGACTTAACATTCGTTAAGAGCATTGTAAAAGTGATTGGGATCGTCTCGCTTAATGTCAAAAAGAAAACGCGACAAGGTAGATATGCTTCTTGTTGACCATTTCTTCATTTTACAGATGAGAAAACTGAGCCTCTGCTCAAGGTTGCTCAGAGGTGGAGGCAGGGTTCAAAGGAAACGGAACCCAGACTGGGGGGGCGGGGCCATCCGACATGTTGGTGGCCCCAGTACCAGAAGGGGGGCGCCTTGCAGGGCTCCCAGGCCCAGAGGGAGGTTTTCGGGCCCAGACACCTGGCTAGGGGAGTCCAAGGAGCGGAGATGTGCAGCCCCTCCCTCCCCGCCAGGCCCCGTCCCTCGCCCAGCGCCACTCGCTGGCCCTGCCTTCTGCCCAGCGTGTGGACAGGAGGGGTGGGGCGACAAGGAGCAACCAGGACGGCTCGGCGGCCCGGCCTGTTTTCCTTTCCATTGCAGGCTGCGGGGCGCTGCCGGCAGTTGCCGCTGGCCCATTTGTTGCTATTGGCATCCCAAGGCCCCAAATTACGATGACTAATTCCCACCACTTTAGGCAGCTTCGGGGCTGTCTGCGGCGCTGTGCTCCAGGAGGAGCGAGGATGGAAATCCCACAGCAGCACCCTAACACCCAGCATCGATTCCAGCTCAGTCTCCCGACTCCCTGAGGGACCAGGAGTCCAAGGGATGGAGAGGGAGGAGGTTCCAGCCAATCAGAGCTCTCCGTCAACTGCAGCCAAACCCTAGGATACCCAGCCACAAGAGGCCAATTTCTTCATCAACATAGAGTCCAACTGTCTACCAACTAGCTTGTTTTGTACGCTAGTGAGTCCTCCATCACCAGGAGTATGCAAGCAGACACCAGAAGGCCACTTGTCCCACATTTATGGGTAGCAGACTTTTCATGTTTCTTTCAAGTCAAGTGCACTGATTCACATTAGTCCTGAGGACGGAGAATGAGTTCATTGTCCCTTACCATTTAGCTGACAGCCCAACTGTGTCCTGTGGTACAAAGTCAAATGCATACCAATACAGTTTAACACATCATTTTCAAGTCCGCTGTTCGGGCGCTGTTGAAACAGAGAACGGCTGTAAAGGACTTGGCCTCTTTCCCAGCCTCCCTTCCCTGATGGAACAAGGCTCCTGGCCTCACTCTGGCCTTCCAGGAGAGGACATGGGGAGAGGCGGTCGATAAATATTTGCCGAACAAATGCATGAAAGAGAGGGCTTCTGAGGCAGGTGTCAGAAGCACCAAACTGTGTTACTCATAACCACAGCCGGAACGTTCCAGACTCCCCGGCTGAAGGCAAGGGCGCACAGGGCCAGGGAGAGACGGGCGTGGGGCAGAGCCATGTCTCTGGCCCTGGGAGAGGGGGATGTAGGGAGCAGGGACACGGCCAGACCACTCTTGTGTGAGTGTGGGGCTTCTGACACGTACCAGCTGAGCCCCAGGCAAGCATGCCACTCGGCCTTGTGGTAATTAGCAAGAGGCCCTGATCAATAAGTTATTTTTTGCTGTCAGTAATTAATAATTACAGCTTAGCCACACCATGTAATTAAACTTTCATCCTGCTCCCTCGAGTGCTGTTTGGCTTTTATTGTGATTAGCTCCCAGCACTAAACTTTCTCCCTTTGGAGCCTTCAGGAGCCTCCGGAGCTGGGCTTCCTAGTCCTCGTCAGGGTTCCTCCACTGCCTGGCCCACTCGGCTCACACCCTGGTTTGTTCCTCCCCCAGGTACCGTCCTCCTGAAAGGACCTTCCAGATCAGCTGGCGGGACTGCTACTGTCCTCCTTCCAGCCTCTTGGCCTCCTCGGGATGTCCACTAGTAGTCACCGAGCTTCGCAGCACATAAAAACCCTTAGAGACGTCTGCGAAAATGCAGACATCCAGGCTCACCCAGACGTCTGTGATCGGGGTACCCGGGAGTGGAGCCCAGGCCTGCTGGCCGACCACGATGGGACAGAGTGATGGAGCCACCGGAGGAAGTAAAAGAAGGGCCTCCAGGGAGGAGAAAGCATTCAAGGCCTTTTAGGTGGGTGGCCAGGAACCACTCCCCAGGGTGCGCTGGCTTATAGTGTAAAAACAATCGCCATCATAATTACCCTTTATTAAGTGCCGTCTTGGTGCCAGGCACTTGGCCTCTCCCCACCCCCGCGCCCCTACCTCCGCCACCCCAACACTTCGAATCCTCGAATTGACTCTGCTCTTCCTACAACATCGCTCACTTAGTTTGGGAAATGAGTGGGAATTGTGTGACATCCACTTGAGGGGAAAATGGTTAAATGGTGGCGTTCAGCATAAGTCCCCTGGGGACCCCGCAAGCCCACCCCAGCTGCCCAGGTACAATACCTTAAAAAAAAGAAAAAAAAAAAAAACTAGGTCTAGAGGAATCCAGCGGTGGCCAATGTGAGGTTTGTCCCAAGGGAGGCCGGCTGTCGGTCCCTCATCCTGTGTCATGATCGGAGAATGGGGCTCGTGCACTCGCAAGTGACCAACAGTGCTGGTGACTTCGACCACCCCAAAGGCTCATGACCATGGCCACAAACTTAAGGAGAAACTACTCTCTTAACCCCAAAGCAGATACGAAAGCACCCCCAGCCCCATGGCCGGCCCCTGCCCTCCACCCTAACACTCAAATGCAACGCTGACCCCGAGCTTGGGCCGAGACCAAGTCCCCACAATCCCCTGCACGGTTTGCCGCCTGGGAGACAAATGGAAGGCGAGGACCCCATGGAGGAAGAAAAACACTCTCTCAGACCAGAGGACACAAATGGAGCAGCAGGGGACCTTGGGCAGCCACTCTCAAAAAGACAGCAAACAGGAGAAGCCGGAGAGGGAGCGAATCAATCAAAGAGACCGTCACCGCGAGCCCCTTCCACAGGAGGCCCAGGGACAGAGGTAGCCTGGTCTTAACTTCGGCAGGACGGGTGGGATCTCGACTTCAGGTAGAGGGGACAGGTGTGGAGGTGGGGCATGGAAAAGACTTAATGACTCAAAAGGAGAGACCTTCAGGGGACCTGGGGACTGACTCCTTACGGGCCTGGCCCTAGATGCAACAAGCACTTGCGTGCCACCTGCCCAAGGAAATCATGCTGTCGCTGTAATTAAGTTAGAAGCATCCTACAGAGGCCGCCACCCCTCCGAGCACTTCCTGTCTCCTGCCTTTGGGCTGGTCACGCCGCGGGCTTCTCAGAGCAAAGCCATGAGGTGTCCCAGGGCAGCCTACAATCTGTTCCTATTCTGGCAGCCCCACAGTTCCTTGGGGACCCCGCAAGCCCACCCCAGCTGCAGATGGTCCTGGTTCCCGTGAGAGGGGGGCGCTTAGAACCCACTGCCCCCTCATCACGCAGCAGCCTCGATCAAGTCACTTAATGCCCCTGGACCTCACTTTCCCATCTGTTAAATGGCTACTTGAAAAAGATGACCTCTGAGGCCCCGCCTGCTGGAAGATTTTATGAAGACCATAAATATAATAATAACTTTTATTACTTTACATTTATAGGGCCCGTTAACAAAATTTCCAAGTGCTTTAATGTAAATTACCTTGTAAAATCCTCCCCTCAACCCTGTGGGCGCTGATTATTGTCATCTCTTTGATCTTGGCTCTCTGGCCTGCCTGACTCTGGGCGCACTGGGCCGGGTACCCCCACCCCGCTGAAGCCAGCCCAGAGGTAGGTGTGGCCCCTTTCGAGGCTGCCGGCTCCAAGGGCAAGCAGCCTTGGGGAGGGGGGCTCAGGCCCCTTCCCACGCCTGGAAGAGGGAAAGCCAAGTCCCTCGAGTCCCCGAGCCCAGTCCAGGCTTGTCTCCCTCCGCCCCCAGCAGGCGCCGCTCGGGCACCACTGGCACCGCTGTCTGGGTCTGCGAACCCCAAAGGCGAGGAAGCGCCCGCGCAGCCGCCCTCGCCTTCTGGGACCTGCCGGGGGACTGGGGGGATGGGGGACGTTTGGGCACCCGCTCTCTAGAGGGGGAACAGTGGGGATCACGCCTCCTCGTCCTTATCCTTCCTAACGCTCCCACCCCCGAAGCCCACCAAGCCCTTCTCCACCGCGAGGCTGCTCCAGGCGGCTACAGGTCCGAGCTGCGTTTGCAGAGACAATTGAGCGGCCAGTGGGAGCTGGAAGCAAAGGCAGGAGCCGTGTGTGTCTGGGGGGTGGGAGGGAGGAGGGCCTGAAACCCTTCCTGTGCACCTCCTCCCCGGTGGGTCCTGGACTGCACCGCGACCTGGGGGCTCCCTGCCCGCACCGCGGAGCGCCCCCGGTCCCAGCGGCCCGCCAGGCGGCCAGGCGCGGGCTCCGTACGTGGCCAGGCCCGGCGACCGCGCTCCCCGGGCGACCAGCCGGCACTCAGCGCCGGATTCAGGCTCCTTCTCGCCGCTCCCTCCGCCCCGGCTGGCCAGCGCCTGCCGGGCAGGGCCTTGCCTTCTCCGCGGCCACGGAGCCGGGAACCTGGAGCCCGGCCTGAGGAGCTCGCAGGAGCTGGGCGCTGAGCCGGGCAGGGAATGGCGCGCCCCTCCCTCGCCGGCCCGAGGGCACCCACAGCGGGTGGGGGAGTAGCGACACCCCCTCCCCGCCCCCCGCCGCCCTCATCTCAGGCTCTTCTCAGCCTCCCCGGGCGACGCCTCCCAGTACGGACCCTCACCTGCCCTCAGAAAGCCACAAGTCTCAGAAAGACTGCCCCACCCCACCCCCAGAGCCCCCCGAAACTCGAGGATGGGGTTCTGAAACTCCCTGGAGAGCGCTCTGCCCGGGCCAAGCCCGGTGTCCGGGAGGCCACGACGAGGCCAGCAGACTCCCGCCGCCCTCCCTCCGCGCGCCCCTTTGGTCCCCTCTCCGCCCCCTCCCCTGGCCCCCGCCTCAGCCCCACGTGGGGGTGGCCCTCCTACCTTGGGCTCCGGCCGGGGGGATCCGGTGCAAGGCCAGCAGAGTCCAGATCATCAGCCCCCACATGGTGACCAGTCCGGGTTGGGGGTGGGGGTTTCCTCTTTAGTGCTTTATAATCCTGGTGGGGTCCAATACCCCAGGGCTTCGTCCCAGGAGGCTGTCTACGCGGCTCCGGCCCGGGGCGGAATGTGCCCGGGAGGGGCAGCTCTGGCGACCCCGATCCTCTCTCGTCCTCTTTGGTCCAAGTCCGATACCGGCGGCGCGCCCGGAAGGCGAGGGGTGAGCCCAGAGAAAGGGAGAAGCCGTGCTCTCGGACTCGGGGCGCCTTCCTCCTTTAGCGCCCCAAGTCCGACTTGTTCTCTCCGGCAGGGCGGCCTCTGCGATTCGGCCGGGTCCCGGGCCGGGCTCCGGACTGAGAGGACAACTTCAGGAAACTTCCTCCAGTGGCCACGTTGCCCGCCCCCCGCCCCCACCCCGCCCCCTGGCTGGGTCGTCTGGGCGGACGAGTCACCGCTGTTCCAGGCGCCGGGCCCCCGGGGCCGGGCCGGGGCCGCGCGCGGCGGCAGACGCGGCTGCGGGGGTTCTTTCAGGGGCGCGGGTTTCGGGGGGCGCGGTTTGCATCGCGGTCCGAATCTCCCTGGAGCTGAAGTTTTCTTCTCGCTAACTTTGCAGGCGGCATCTGACGGGGCCGAGCCACCCCTGTCGGCTCCACGGTTCTGGCGCCCAATCCGGGGACTCTTCGGTCCGTCCCGAGGGCCCCGGGGCCGGGCGCGCCCTCGGCTCGGCGCCCAGCTGGCTAGCAAACTTTGCGGGTCCCGCGGCCCGGCGCGCAGCCCCGCGCGCCCATGTCCGCGCCGGCGGCGGGGCGGCGGGGACGGCTGCGGAGCCCGGCCGCCCGGGCTGCTCCCGGCGCCCGCGCGCGGAGCCTCCTGCCGGCCGGAGGACGGACCCCGGCGGCGCTGCCCTGCGCCGCGCCCCGGCCGGAGCTCTCGGCGAGACGCGCGGACAGCCCGGCGGGCAGCCCCGGCTCCGGGGGCGCGGCGCCTCCGCGCACCGCCCCGCGCTCGCCGACCGGCCCGGCGCGTGGAGCGGCGGCCGCCGCGCCAGCCGCAGCCCCAGCCCCAGCCCCAGCGCCTCGGCCGCGCCGCCGCCGCTCGCCGAGCCCGCCGCCCTCCGCTTCCCGGGCTCGGCGTCCGGAGAGCCGCTCCTGCCCGCGCCGAGCCGGAGCTGCGGGGGCAGCGTGAGCCGGGGACGAGCGCGGCGGAGGCGGAGGCGGCGACGCGGAGAGGGGGGCCGAGCGCTACCCAGTGGCCGCGACTGGAGAGCAGCCTCGGCGCGGGGAGGGCGGCGGCGGCGGCGGCGGCGGCGGCCCCGAGCCGGGCCCGGGAGCGAGCCCCGCAAAACACAACCCGTCGGCGTGGCCGCGGGCGCCCAGCGTTTCCGGGACCCGCCGGGGGGCAGCAGTGCCAGCCTCGCACCGCCAGGAGGGGACGCGCGCCAGCCCCTCCGCTCTCTGAGCCCCCCGCGCCTCCCGCAGAGGCCTCCTCGGATTCCCACTCTCCCGCATGGCCGGGAACCCCGGCAGCCTTCCCCGACATTGAGTGACAGGGGTAGAGGGTGTGTTGGGAAGAGGGGGTCGCTCAACTGGTAGATTCCAGTTTCTTCTTCCCAGGTCAAGCTTTCGAAAGTCTGGAAATGCTCAGGGCAGAGAGAAAGAAAGACAAAAGGGAGGCCAGAGACTTACAGATGGCTGAGAAAGTGAAGTCGGTGCCAAGGTCTCTGCATTCTTTGTCTCTTCCCGGCCGTTTGCAAAGGGTAGAAGAACGGAAATTGGTGAGAGAGCCGCACGGAGGAGTCCTGGGAGGCTTCCTCGTCGTGGTCCAGAGGAGTGAGCCGGGGGCCAGGACTCCCCATGGCCAGGAGCCCAGCTCCGAGTTGCAGGACCCAGTTCAACGTTCCTGGACACCAGACAGCTTTGCTTCCCTGGATCCCTTCCTCCGTTAAAAGAAATATATATGTTAAAAATAATATTTTATGATGGTTGGCATAAAGACATATTTATTAATATTACATACTCAAACATTTTCTTCAACCTAAAAGTTCATTTATTACTTCTGATTTTAAAAGACATATTTTCATGGGCCCCTAAACGCCTGTGCTCCCCGGCACTTGGCCTGCTGAGTCAGGTGGAGGGGTGGGCCCTGCCCACTTGTGTTACTGTTGGGAAGCAAAGAGCCATGAGACCCCCACCTTGGCCACAGCGCCTCCTCCTCAGTCCCTGGTGGCCCCCTCCACCCCAGGCGGCACCACTTCTGATGGCTGCGGAGTGCACACAGCCATCTAAAACATTTCTTCACCTGCCACAGAAAAAGAACTATGGTGTCCTCCTGAAAATGGCTGAGAAGCTAGCCTGCCTACTCTACAGTCCTTCAATCGCCTAATTCAGACAACATTTTGTCCCTGGCAACCTGTGCTCCATCCCAGGCCGAAACCCTTCTGATGGCTGATTGGTAAATGAGAGAGGGCTTTGAGGGCAGGTGGCCTAGATGTGGCCAGCCCTCCTTCCCCTTGATGGCTGCGCCATTGTCAGATGCGTTAGGGATGCCCAGCTGTGCCCCCCCACACACACACACCCACACACACGTGCTCTAACCACCCCAGCCTAGAGCCCAGGCCCTTCCCAGACCATGGTGAACAGCTGGTCTGCAGGGTGCTGTTTCACAGCTCGCTCACAGAGGGGGCCTGAGAGCTGGATTTGCCGGAACCTGTCCTCAGCCAGCAGAGGAGCAGAAAGGCTGAATCTCCCTGCTCAGAGGGTGGGAGCTCACATCATCGACACAACTGTCAGAAACCCCGGTGAAACCCACCCTCTTCGCGTCCAATCCCAGACTTCCGGCAGCCGGGAGTCTGATCTGGATGCTCCTGGGGTTCCAGACAGCATTTATCCTCTTCGTAGGAAGAGACCTGGTTGCACAACCATGTGTAGCCCTAGCACCTTCTTCCGGGAGTTTGATCCCCAAAGGCCAGGGCAGGGCACCAACCGGGGACTTGTGGGGAGGCTGGAGGTTTCCTTTCGTGATGGAAGTCACCAGGCATCCCACACTGTTAGCGGAGTAGATGGCACCCCACCAGCAGCTCTTAAGGCAAATCTGTCTCCATCCCTCTGGATGCGGAGAAGAGGACACATAGGCTCTTTCTGGCCTCAGCCTGGACACACACACACACACACACACACACACATACACACACACACACACGCATGTGTGCGTGTGAAGGGAACTGTCTGATTTTGCTTCTTATCAGAGTTTTGCTGGGCCAGGGCCAATTCGAGAGGGGCTCATGACTGGGAACGTCATTCGCAGACACCATGACCTCACTCTTGCCACCAGCGGTGTAATTAGAGGTTGCAAACGATCCGGTTCCATAGCGGCTGCTGCCTCAGGAGGAGCTGTGTGGCTTTCTCAGGCCTGTTGCAATGCTGTCCTTTCCGACAGGAGTCTGTGCCTACAGCTCTCCAGGAAGGCGCGGGACAGGGTCTGGCCCATCTCCCTCATCCCCAGAGCCAGCATCTCAGACATGTTCTGTCCCTATATTTCACTTTGAACATTTGAGTAAGGGGAGGGGCGTGGGGGTGGGCACGGTGGCAGAGAGTAACACAACTCATTTCGAACGAGAAGGGAAGGCATGAATCAGTCTGCTTCACCTTTCCCCTTCTCCCTTTTCAAGCGTGTTTGAAATGTCACTCTTCTCTTAGAAAAACCTTCGCCGAACCCCAACAGAGCCACTCTCTTAGCGTCGCGTCCCACACATGCAGCCGGGGAGAGAGAGTTACCGCGGAGCCTTGCCAGGGGCCTTTGGAGCAGGAGGTGCGTCGCACCACGTGCCAGCCATGAGCAAGAAGACAGAGTTCAGGACAGTGGGCTGGAGCTGCTCCATGTCACGGAAGGCCAGGCCCTCCCCACCCCGCAGTCCCTCGGCGGCGAACCCGTCCTCTGCTCCATTTCACAGACACAAACCAAAGGGCGGGCAGGGCACAGTCAGCTCTTCGATGTGGTCATTGTGTATCTTTTTCTATTTTCCATCTCAAATGTAACATCAAGTGGAACAGACTGTCCAGTTGCGGGGTCAGGCACAGACGCCATCAGTGGGGACCGGGCAGGCAGCACTGATACCGGAGGCGAGCGCACGTGCGTCTGCTCCCTGCCCCCTCCCTGTCCCCAGTCCCTTATCCCCTGCTCCCTACTTTCCAGGGTACTCTGGCTGCCACCCTCAGCCCAGAAGCCCACTCTGTGGTTGCTTTGCTGAGAATAAGGAGGCAGAGAGAGTGACCATCATTAGACAGGACTCAGCAGAGAAGAGAAATGAAGGAGAGACTAGAGGAGTCAGGATTGAAGTGGCCTTTAGACTAGGGCGAAATCTTCCAGCCTGCGTCTCTCCTTCCAGACACCACGCTCCCCAGCATCTCATTCTTCCCAGGCTGCTCTCGGGGTTGCCAAGGCGGCGGGGGGTGGGGAGGGGAGGACCCCCTCCCAGAGTAAGGACTTCCAGCAGAGCCCTCCTTTCCACCTGAAGGCAACGCAGACAACTAATTGCCTTGAAAAACGACTTCTAGTAAATCATTAATGGCATCCTTCCCCCCCCCATTTTGTTCTGTTTTGAAGATGGAAAAAGGGGAGGAGTAGAATAGATAGAAATGGTTTATTAATCTCCATTGGAGAAGAGAGAGGCTCCGGGTCCCTGTCCAGTCAGCTCAGGCCGCCATAACAAAATAGCACAGACATTTATTTCTCACAGTTCTGGAGGTTGGTAGGTCCCAGGTCGAGACGCTGGCGGCCTTTTTAGTTCTGGGTGAAGGGGCTCTTCCCGGCTTGTAGGGGGCCGCCATCTTGCTGTGTCCTCACATGACAGAGAGAGTGAGTTCTGGTCCCTCTTCTTTTTTTTTTTTTTTAAGTTTTTTTTTAGGTAAGGCAACCGTTGGTTGACCTCACAGATTGCAAGGACCTTGTCAGCTTACGATCTCTTATTTTTTTTATTTTTTATGCCTACAGTACCTGGCCTTCCTAGGTGGTCTCTCATCCAAGTACTAACCAGGCCCCACCCTGCTTAGCTTCCGAGATCATACAGGCTCGGGCTTGTTCAGGGTGGCATGGCTGTAGACTGGTCCCTCTTCTGCTTAGTAGGACACTAATCTCATCATTGGGGCCCCATTTTTATGACCTCATGTGAACCAAATTACTTCCCAAAGACCGTATCTCCAAATATGGTCACACTGGGGTCGGGGTGAGGTTAGGGCTTCAATATACGAATTTTTTGGAAGATACAATTTAGCCCACAGCAGTCCCCTAAACCAGCCTCCACCCCCATCCTCAATTGCTCATTATAATTTATTTTCACTCCCTTAGGAGGAAGGACCTAAGAGCACAGGTCATGTCCACAGCCGGGCTTGGGGACGGTTTGCATCTTTAGCTCCTCTGTGCTAAGGTCAGAACCACCATGGGCTCTGCTTTTGGCCTCCAAGCCCTGGGATCTGGTTGGCAGGGGGTATATCCAAAAGGAGTGACGTTTCGACTTCCATGATCCTCTCTGCTCGTGCCTGCCAGTTCTCCAGGAAAGAGGGGAAAGGGACACGGAGAAATGGAGCAGAAACCCACCGATACTCACGCAGCAGTGCACAATGGTTTGCTGGTCCGGAGAGAACAGAGGTTAACAGACCACAGGAGACAGCATTTTTAAACAATAAAACTGCCTAATGTAGGCCAGGCTGGGGAAGGACGTGAGCGCACGTGAGGAAACACAGGCATCTTCATCCCGGCCTGTCCAGCCACTCTGAGCCCTGGGTTGGACCAGTCTGGGCGCAGCCGGGTCTGGTGGAGAAACACAGTGCTAAAGGTGGCCAAGAGAGGGCGCTATGAACACACACTGCTAGACGGTCCAGGAAGGAGGAAGTTGGTTGGAGCGGAATGTGCACTTTGTGGTAGTTTCAGAAACAAAACCAGTACACATTTCACTCGTGAATGTCCCAATGTGTCTGCAATTAAGGATACAAGTATCACAGAGAAGCCTGTTTCAAAGCCGCGGAGACATTGATCTTTAAATTGGACAAGGATTTAGAGTCATTTAGGGCCATTCGAAATCACAGAGCCATGAACTCTAACTTGAACGGGGTTTATTTAATCTGCTTAGTATAAGAGGAAGTTATGGATCTGCCTTTCAGAGCCATCGGAGTCAGCCTCTCCCAACTGAAAGGGCACAGACCACTTCCTGGCCGGTCGTAGCCACAGAGAGGCCTGCTTCAGGGCTTGACTCTTGCTGGTCCCTGGGCCAGAAATTCCCTTCCACATGACTCAGTCCGTCACCTTCACTCTGTCTCTGTTTAAAGGGTGTCTGACCAGTAAGGCCATCCTGTCAATCATTTTGAAAAAGCAATCCCTCTCGCAGGGTGATGTTCAAAGCAGTCAACACTGGGGAAGCAGAGGTACTGACTGATCAGAGCAGTCACCGCCTAGGCCACCTCCACCAGCTCGTGCTGCTGGGTGTCAGCCCTGCTGACTCACCCCCCACCCCCGACACACACACACACACACACACGCACACGCACGTGCACACGCATGCACACACACACATTCTCCCTGTCCTCCCTTCCGACTGTCTTTCCCTTTAGCTCTCTGATATCCTATAGATTTTGTTTGTTTAGTTTATTTATTTCTCCTCTTCTCCCATTAGAATGTAAGCAGCTTGAAGGCAGAGAGTTTTGCCTGTTTTGCTTGGTGCATGTAAACTAATCAAAATCCGACCAAGTGATAATACACGTTCAATAACATTAAAACAATGGAAAAATATACATGAAGTGGGAACAGTCTTTTAGTTTCATTACTGTGTCTTTACTTCCACTGACCTTGCAAATTAAGCTATTTACACCTCAAATGTGTGTTTTCTGATACTTGTATTTACAACGAGCATTCGCTGCTCCTTGAAAATTAACCCCATCTTTGATTAATATCTGTAACATATACGATCACGCACATTCGTTTGATTTCTCCGACATAAGGTTTTGCAGAACTAAGTTGAAAGGTAGCTCGAGTTTCAGGCGTGAGGATACTTCTCCTCAATTACGCAATTAACATTCTAAGCTGTGCTGTGGCAGAGTTAGGCAGGCTTACATGGTTTCTGAAAAGGACACTTCTCTTTATAGAAGTTTACACTACAGAATTCTTAATAGCCACAGCATATCAAATGCGATTCAATTAACATTCTAAGACCAAAGTCTACCTGTGCTTAGGGTAAGATGGAGGCCCTTTTTAGAAGGCAAAATGCGAGGGTGAGCAAGAGCTGGGTTGTGGTGTCAGAGGTTTTAAACAGTAGCTATCTGCCCTTTAGAGAAAACATTGCCAACTCTTGCTCTAGAAGAAAATGAAGGCAAGTAGTCCCATACCTGTCTTAGACTTTGGGATTCTGCGGTGTGCAGCCTGCCCAGGTCTCAGCCTGCCCGTCCATACTCGCCTGAAGCCCTGTGAGGGCGGCAGTTGGGTGATATGAGACAATTTTAGCTTCCCTGTGCCTGACTTTTATCTACCTGACAATCGCACCCAGCAGGAATTTAGACAATGTGAAGAGTCGTCCAGGGAACAAATACTCCCTGTCTTGGATAAGGAAGCATCAACTTGGTTTAATGGAACCACTTCCTTTGCCCAGGGCCGTATTGATTCTGGGTCTACTCTACCTGCCTGAACAGATCTCTGTGGACCAGCTTCTTCCTCCGCTTTGAGCCGCATAGCCTCCTTCCATCCTTTGCCTTCGCTGGTTTGGGCTCATGGCCTCGTCAAGATTTCCCGACTCTGCCTGGCTGAGGTCAGCCCTGCCTGGATCTGCCTGTGGTCAGTCAAGTCTAGTGCTCTCTGATCAACACAACCAAAAACTTAGTTGAGATCATTGAGTTTAGGCCTCTTTTCCTCTTCACCCCCACCCCCCACCTTTTATTGTATATTCTATTGGGGACTAAATCTCTATGATTCTTACAAACTTAAAAAGCTTAAAAAGTCCCTGGAAACCCCTGTTTTCCTCGCCCTGATTGACCTTAACCATTGTAGCCAAGGCTGCTCTCTCCTTGCTGTCCTATTCCACATCTTGATAACTGCCCAGCTCGCCCCTGCGCAAATCAATCTATCTACAACCTGTCTTTTTACTGCATTCTGTGGAACCTCATTCCGAGCGTGCATCTCCTTCATTCTAAAGCAACTTCCTTGTGTCTTGCTTTCGCCTTCCTATCTTACCCAAACTCTGAATTTCCCCCTGAAGAGGTCACCGTAAAACAAGGGGCACCTCTCCATCCTAGCCCCGCTTCGGACTGAGAACCCACCAGCTGCCTCGACTTCTGCTGCTTCAAGTCTCTGCCCTCAGCTTCTTTTACTTTTCATGGATGGCACGACCTACTTACTCCCTCATTCCTGAATGACTGTACCTCAATTGTTTTCTGTTTCCTGCAACTCTCGACTTCCTCTAGATAAAGTCAGAAGGTCAGATCTGCAGACCTTCATTCCTTTCACTGCTTGGCTTTCCCGAATTTCAGGCTGCCCTTATACCAGTAGGCCCACGGAAAGGTGATAGGAGAGATCGCCCCGAGGTTCTTATTAAATAAGTTGTGCGTCTCATCAGAGTATCTGCTCACCGAGCGACAGTTTGGCTGGGTATATAAAATTCCAGGTTGAAAACAGTCTTCGCTCAGAACATTGGAGAGATTGGAGGCCCTGCATTTCTGGCGAATTTCTGTGATCCCAGCTTTATCCTCATAGCTCTGCCGATGACTTATTGGTTCTCTCTGGAGAGAATTTTTTTTTTTTTGTCCTTGCTCTGAAATTTCACCAGATGTGTACCCCTGTTGGTCTCTTTGCCGCACGTCCTGCTTAGTGAGCCCTTTCACTCGGGAGATTTGGACATTCATTCTCCTCAAGGAAGTTTCCTTGCTTAGGATTCTGATCATTTCTTCTTCTCCGTGTTCTCTGTTTCTACTTCCTCGGACTCTCACCAGCCGGATGTGATACACGAAGGCCGGCGGCACGGGCATCGCCCGGGAGCTCGTTGGAAATGCAGATTCTCGGGCGTCACCCCAGGACTACGGAATCAGAATCTATTTAACGAGATCTCTAGGTGACATGTATGCACGTCGCATCTTGCGATGAGACATGCTGCTTTAATTTGCTCTCGCCTCGCACTCGCTTCAAACGATGAAGGCTACGTATCCGAAGAGTCGCCACCCGTCACTACGTCTGTCGTAGAAACCCAGCGTCCCTCATCTCTGAACCGAGAACCTTCTCCAAGTCCCCAGGGACCCTCCTCCTGTGAGAACTGTTCCTCTCCAGGCATGTTCAGTCTTTTTCTTCTCACCAACTCCTTTCATAACGCCTTTAAATAGGAGCAGGTGTTCCCAACTTTAAAAAGCTTCACTTGACCCTTTTTCCTCTTCCAGCTACCATCCCGCTTCTCAATCGGCTTTTCCTGCCAAATTTCTTAAATTCATGCAAAACAGGCTGTACCTCTGTTTCTTTATATACCTCCCTTCCTTAACCCCTTCGAATCTAGCTCTTGACTCACTGCTCGTTAAAAAAATTTTTTGTTGTTGTTCTAAAAGGTCTTCTCTCAGCCTTTATTCTCTGGAGCATCCAGCAGCGCTGGCTATGGGTGACCACCTTGGCCTTTCTGGATCATGCCCTTCCCCTTCCCTTGACTTCCATGTCACCTTGGTGTGGCCTTATCCCACTGAAGACGGAGTGGGGAGACCCTCATGTGGGATGGTCACTTTCTCCTGCTCTTAATGCTCAGTGCAGATCTGGCTGATTCTAACCATCTTCTCTGACTATTCCGTTCCAGGTCGATCTCCTGACCCCATCCAGCCCCTGCTCCAGGGCCCCCCCTTGGGTGCACACATACGTAAAGCCAAGATGAAGCACACAATAATGTAACCATTGCAATGTGCTCCTCACCTCACCAACCAGATTAAAAGCCACTCTAGGCAAGGACAAAGTATAGTGCCATGGTCAATGGTTACTTTCCACCGGCGGAGCATAGGGGGACAGAGGGCTACTCCACCCCGAAAGAAACACCTTTTCTTCATTTTTGCAAAGATACTGTCCACCTTCAAACTCATGTGCCTGGGGACTCACGTGCGTCTGCCCAAGGAGATGTCCTCTAATTCACCCCGAGGCACTGTGCAGGCTGGCAGAATTCCTGCCACAGCCATGTCCCTCCCCTACATCTTTGTATTGATGCCAGTTTGGGGGCATCTGGTCAATGCGGTTGCCTTAACATTTGGAAAACTCACCATTCTCTTTTCATTCTCATGATAGGAAAATATTTCAGAGATAATGGCTCAGGGCCAGGATGCGAAGGCATCCTAGAGGCTTATGAGGGCAAAGCTCACTCCTCAGAGGAGAATGAAGCACCTGGCTATCCACAGATGCTCAGTGGCCCTTCTGGAAAGCTGAGTGGCTTCTTTGTTCCCCTGGTCTAAAGGCTCCTCCTGCATAGCATGTACACAGGGCCCTCTGCTCCCAAGGCCTGTAGCAAAGGTGAAATGGTACGGGGTCCAGTGGAGGCCAGGAGAATGGCAGGCACCTCTTTCCTCAGCCCTCTGAGCAAGCTCATAAGGGAGGGGAGGGATCCCTACAGCTGAACTCTTCCTCTTCCTTCTCCTGCCCACACCCCGTCACTGCTTACCTAGTTTTCTCATCTCAGTAAGTGGTACCTCCACGCTCCCCAGTGCTCAGGATGGAGCCTAAGGACCTGTCTCATCCCGTCTCATCCTCCACATTCGATCCTTCACTGAGTCTGGGCATCTCCCTCTCGAATAGACATGCCAACTGCCCTTCTCTCCACGTCCTCTGCTACTGCCTTGGTCCAGCTCTCACCACGAGTCCTGCCTGGACCTCTACCACGGCCTCCTAACCCTGCCTCTATTTCTCCAGCCTGTAAATCTATGCCGCACACGGTGGATTATTAACACTGAATCACATAATGTGATTCTCCTGATTAAAACTCTTCAAATATTTGATGTTATTCAGAAATTATTATTCCGTTTTTAGGTGTGATGTTGCATTTTGGTTATTTGTTTTTCCTCCCAACAGAGCCTCCTTCTCTTTTAAAGATACACACAGTACTATTTCTATGTGAAATGATATGATGTGTTGAATCTCTCCAAAATAAGACCAGGCAGACAAAGGGCATGAGAGACTGGCCACGTTGAGGCTGGGCACACAAGGTTACACTGTATTTCTCTTTTTTTGTGTGTGTTTGAAAATTTTATAATGAGAAAGTTTAAAAACCAAATTGCAAGGGTACCTTGTTACTCATTAAGATTTAAAACCTTTGCAGAGATACTCCATTACTCATTAAATTTTAAAAAAAGAAACAAAAACATCCTGACTGTGGCCTGCACATTCTGGCCCGACCCTTCCCAGCCGGTGCTCCCCGCCTCATCTCTTGCCATCCACAACCCCCCTCCCGGGGTTCTGCCGTGCACCCCTCCTGCCCTGGCAGCTCCGCCTTTCATTTTCCCCGAAGAAGTCATGCTCTGACCTGCCCGGGGGGCTTCTCCCACATGGTTCCCAAGGCCCAGAATCCAATCTATTCCCCCTACTCCCCACTGGCTACTTCCTGCTAACCCTCAGGCCTCAATTTAAAACTGGTTTCTCTGAAGTGCCCTTCCCAACGCCCCAGTTTAAATTTAACCTCGCTCATTTACTTTATCACTGCACTCTGTAATTTCCCATCCTTGCGCTTACCACAATTTGAGTCTCTCTATCCCATGAGGCCATACATTCCATGAGGTCCAAGTTCATGGCTATTTTGTTCACTTGTGTGTACGCCAACGCCCAGCGCGGGGTTGCACGAGGAAACGAGGTGGCCGCCACACCCTCAGTCCCCTTCTGAGGAAATGTGCCCTAGGCCATTAGAACAATAATTAAAGTGAGGAATAAAGTACCAAGGACACAAGAATCCAGGAACCTGCTGTGCTGTAGCAACAAAGGCTAAGCATTGTTTCACATATGTATCTTTGTTTCTGATCATTCCCTTTCATTAAGGATTGCAACTGTAGCAAAAAGATTAATGTTTTTCGTGCCCCCGTCCCCAGTCTCGCTCCCTTCCTTCTCCGTAAGTAGGTGCTACTACGAGTTTAGTGTGTTCGGTGCATTTTTTTTTTATACTTTTATGACAAATGTGTGCACCCCTTCAGCAATACATGGTATTGTTTCACGCGTTTTTAAAAATGTACGTAAATGGTGTATGTAATACACTAAATCATGTCATACGACTTCTGTTTTCCACTCAGCACGGTCATACACACGTGTGCGTGTGCATCACGTTTATATATTAGTTCATCTATCGTAATATAACGGCGATCGACTCTATGAATACATCACGATTAATTTATTCACTCCCTTAATGAGGCGCATCTGGCTTATCTCCAATTTTATCTCCGTCAAACATGCTGGAGAGAATGTACTTGAACTTGTACTTCCCTATGCACTGCCCCTCATCCCCATCGGACTGGCCTAAACAAATGAGAGAGAACGGGCCAGGCTGTAAATGGGAATTCTCGTACGCTGCTGGTGGGAGTGGAAATGGATATTATCGTTTTAGAGAGCGATCCGACAAGATCTAGTTAGGATGAAAACCCTCAACCTTGTGGCCCAGCAAATCTCTCTCGGTAATAAATCCTCATCGCTCAAGGTGAAGTATGCATTTCTTCCCTGCTCCACGAAAAAGCATACACGCCATATAATATTCCTTGGTGCCTTAAAGGTTACAGTGCATTCCCCCAGGTCATTGAAGTTGACATTCGCCACTGCAAGAGAGCGGTGTAAGCCCCATGTTGTAAATGAGGGCGCCGAGGACGAATGTCAGGCCACGCGACTGTCGTCTGGTGCTAGGACCCAACCCCCACTCGAGTCCCTCGTTTCGCCCAGCGCGCCTCCTCCGGCCCCGCGCTGTTCACTGTGTTCTTGTGCCGTGAAGAAAATTAACAAGCTCCGGGCACTTTGTAGGTGATGCTGCCGGTGCCGCAACCAGATGGCCTTCACTAGGCCTTGTCCTGATGCCCAGGGGACGGTACGTGTTAGCCGCTAACGGCTCACAGCTGTCCCTTCTTCAGATTACCCACAGCCATCTGGAGCAGGCTTACTTGGAGATGCCTGGAAATTTTTTCCCCAGCTGCCTTTGGCGGAGGGATGCTCAGCCAGTGGTGACTGGTGCATTGGTACCAAGGTGAGTGGGTCTCCTCGCCTCCAGGGGGCGGGCGACCCTGTGGTACCTACCGTTTGTGCTCCAGAGCCCCTCGTCGTGTCAGGCTGAGGTTAGAACTTCGACTGAACCCCGTCTTGGCCTTCCTCTGCCTTATCCCACTTTCTTCACTGCTTCACGTCTTCTACCTGAGCGCATCCCTTCACAATCGCTTTCGCAAGCATCCCATCTCAGGCTCCACTTTGGGGCAATGGTTCTCAACCTTCAGCAGACTCGGGACAGGATAAAGCAGATTGCGGGCCCTCACCCCAAGAGCTCCTGTTTCTGTTGACCTGGGGCCCAAAATGTGCATCTCTGACAAGTTCCCAGGTGATGCTGATGCTGCTGGTCCAAGGACTACGCTCCCGGAACCACTGGTCTCAGGGACCTGACCTAAGACAGGAGGTGCCCGAAGAAGCAGATTCTAAGGGTGGTATTCTGGAGTTGGTCGACTTGCTGGCGACGAGGACCCCAATGCTGGTGGGAGGGGAACACCCGACAGTTCCTGGCACGTGGTACGACACTATTTCTGTGACAGCTTCCAGTTGGAAGGGGACGTACTGGCTTTTGCAATATTTCTGGCATCTGAGCAGTAGAGCAGAAAGAGTAATTATAAAGATTGTGGAGCTGAAAGGCTGTTTCTGAGAGCCATCGGTGCCTCAAAGACAGAAAACGATAAGCCCAAGCCAATTAATCACCGATTCAGAGTGAAACGGGGAAGTCGTAGGACCTCTTTGGCAGCGAGGTCCTTATCTGCCGTAGCTGGGAGATGGATCGTGCTGAAATCCAGGCTCAGTATCTACTATTAAGCGATGCGCAACTTCAGAAGTTTGAATTCTCAGCTTTGGCAAGTCTCCTATGCCAAAGTCAGGGCCCTCAGGTGAAGAGCCAGCATATCTTGGGAGTGTGATAGCTGAGTTGCTGTGATTAGGAGCCTTGGAGCAGTCCCCTAAATCCTCAGGCCCCTCAGAAGTGGCCTAATTCTCCCTGTTACAAGATGGTTTACTGACTCAGCAACCAACACCAGGAGAAGGGAATATCCAAATCTTTCAAGGATTAGAAACAAGGTCCAAGTTGATGGTGAAATTCAGACACCCAAAGTACTACCAGGGCCCCCCATTAGAGGCATATGGGGTATGGGGTGGGGGCGTCAAGGAAATAAGTGGAGTTCTGGCCCAGGGTCATTGCACAGTGACTCCACTAGGCCCACTGACCCAATTAGTGGTCAGTTTTCTGGTTCGTGAACGTATAATCAAAATTAAGATGCTTAGGCACAGCCTTCACCTTATTCTTCAGCTTATAGAATAAATATTATTGTCGTAGGAACCAGCTATTATGGTGAAAAAGGCCTAGAGGAAGTCCTTGAAACTGACCATCCCACCCCCTTACCTCCACCTGACCAAGGTATTAAATCAAAAACTGTATTGAAGAATGGCAGAGATCAGTGCCTCAAAGACTCGCAGGATGCGGGGGGCAGGGGGTGATCCCCATCATATTCGCGTTGTCTGGCCCCTGTGACACCAGACGGGTCATGACAGTGGACTTCCGCAAACTTAAACAAGTAGCAGCTCTAACTGTAGCTGCTGTGCTTAATGCATATCTTTAATAGAACACATTAACACAGCTTCCGGTATATGACAGGCAGCAGCTACCTATGGGGCGGATGCTTTGTTTCCAATACCTCTCAGGAAAGGGGACTTGAAGCAGTTTGCATTCCTATGAAACTGTTGGCAGTACACATTCAGTCTGCGCCCAGGGCTGTGCTAATTCTCTGGCTTTGTCTCCAAGAGACCTGGGTGTCTGGAAGTTCTACTCTCGTTACACCGGTCACTATACGGATGGTATCATGTTCATCAGACCTAATAAGCAAGAAGTGTAAATGCTCCAGACATCCTGGGAGGACATACATTCTCCAGAGGGTGGGAAATAACCCAACAAAAAGTCAGGAGTCTGCCACATCAATGAAATTTGTAAGGCCCCCGGGATCTGTGACATGGTAGAAAATTCCCTTCCAGATAAAGAGAGAGAGAAAAAAAAATGTTGCACCTTGGGCCTCCCACCACACACAGCACCACGCAGAAGCCTCCAGCCTGGCAGAGCAGTGGGGTGGCCTCTTCAAAGTACAGCTGAGGCCTCGGGTTGGAGGTGACAATCCTTGAGGATGGAGCGCTGAACTTCGGGATGCTGCGCGCATCCCAAACCCATGGTCATGTGACAGAGCTGCGTCCCCAGCAGATAGAACACATGGGCGAGTGGGGTACACAGCGATCGACGGTTTTCATTTAATGAAATTGATGAGTGAAAACATGTTATCATTTCATCCTCATTTTTCTGATTACCAGTTAATATCAAGTAGTATGAAAAATACTTTTTGGCCATTGTTTTTTTGTGGTTTTTTTTACCCTTTTAGACTATGAATTACTTGTATCTTTCCTCCCATTTTTCAAGTGAGTGTTTTGGCTTTGCTTATTGACTTGTGGATGCTTTCTATCTACCCTATGAATTATTACTCTTTTATTGGTTAACTCTGTTGTAAATATTTTTTTCTCGGACTGTCATTCTCATTCTGGTTATTTCTTTGAAAGACACTCGTTGGGTTATCACTCTTCCCTTTACAACTACTAGGTTCTACGTTTTTATTTTTTCTTCGAAAAATTTTCTCTATCGATCGAGAAGATTTAAAAAGGAAATAGTGGTCTTAACCTAATATTTCTTTTTAATCAAAGGTTGGATTTTCTTTACGTTTAGATCTTTAACTTATCTTGAGTTTATTTTAGTGATGCAGGGCCTAACCCCCCTGGCCCAAGGGTGACAGACATCGTTTGCTGACTCTGCTGTCCTCCTGCTGTATTGTCACCTGAATCTTAAACTAAGATCACCCTGTGTAAATGTGTTCGTGTTTGGCCTCTGCTCTGCTCGCTTGGTCTGCTTTTCCACTCTTGCATCTCAGGTATCTGAACAAATGCTCATATAGTATATTTTTGCTACCTGATGGGGCAAGTCCCTATTTAATGTGCTTCTTTCCCCAAAAAATGTCTCATCTAATTTCCGACACTGCTTTTTCCATATGAATTTTAGAATCAACTCATCAAGTTAAAAATCTCTTGTCTGGTTTTTAATTGAGATAACATTACCTGTATATATGAATATAAAGCGAATGAATATATTTTCAAGGCTGAGTCTTTTCACAGGGGAGTATTGTTTAAGCCTTCCTTTGCATCCTTCTGTGAAATTTTATTATTTTCTTCCTGTATATTTTATTAGGTTTGTCTGGGTAGTTCATAGTTTCGGTTGTAATTATGAGTGACATCCATTTTTAATTAGATTTTCTAATTGTTTATTGCTAGCAAATAGAAAAGCTATTGGATTTTGTATGTTCACTTTAAATTCAACTTAATTTTATTCTAGTAGCTTTTTAGTTGATTCTCCTGAATTATTCGATTGATAGTCATATTGCGTGTAAATAGCAACAGTTTGGTCTCTAGAAATATTTATACCTGGCTTTGTTTAATATCCTTATTGCCTGTGCTTTAGTGTGAAGTGGTAGGCGTGGCGGTACTTAAACTTTTATCAAGCTGTTTACAATGAAAGGAGTTTACTATGTAACTGGGAAGTGTGGTGTTTATGGTTGGTTTGCTACAGTGTGAAAGAAACTTTACTGGATAGAAAACCATTTCTTCTGTTTCACCAACATTTTACTGTTGAGATGGCTCAGTGTCACTTAGAGAGTTGATGAAGTAGGAGAGATTTGCCCAATAAACCAACAGATAAACTCAAATCTCCCCGGCCAGTGGTCACCCGAGCACCCGATGAGGCTGTGTTCAAAGTGAATTCATTTTATCTCTTGAGAATGAAGAGAAAAATCTACCTCCCCCACCGCAGCCTTGAATCCTGCAAAAGAAAACCTTGTCACAGCTACCGATACTTTTCATTGTTAATGAGAAAAGGTGTTGAATTTTATAAAGCCTCTCTTTAGCAGCCACCAAAATGATCGGAACATTTTTTCCTTTAATTTGTTTATGTAAAAAATTATGTTACATTATTTCCTGGTATCAAACCATCCTTTCTTTCTTAAAACAAATTAACTTGAGTATAATACATTAATTTTAATATGCTGATAAATTTGATTTATTCATAATTTGCCTGCCTCTAATTTTTAATAATGAAATTGGTTTTAGGCTTTTGCTTACTTTTTGTGCTACTGTGGGTTTGGTATCCATGTGGTGCTATTTCTTAGAATTAATTTGAAATATTTCGTCTTCTACTCTGTTCCTGCATAGTTTATGTATCGTAGGAATTAACAGTTCCTTGAAGGTTCAGTAGAACTCGCTCCTCAACTCCTTGGGACTCTGACCTTGAACCAGTCATGCCTTGTTTGCCATCAGATCCGTTCCCCACTCTTCTCCTGCTTTGCTCTGTATCTCGGAGAACTGCATTTCCAGGCTTACTTGACCTCTGGCTTCCAGGAAGGTTGGCCAGTGGGAGGCACTGATTGAAAATTGGGAGAAGGAAGGCGGGGAGAAGCAAGGGTGTTGCCTCCTCCCCCTCTCCCCTGCTTTGGGTAGCATCTTCGACAGCAGCCGCGTCCCCCCGGCAGCTCAAGTCACTGTTCTCGGCCCTTCCATCAGCAGGTTCCGCGTCCACCAGACTGGCCTCTGCTAGAGGTACCTCCTCTCCTTGTCTTTCCCAGCGCCCTGCTGTTGCTAGGCAACCTATGAGGTTCCTCGGTTCTTCCATCATCACCCATGTAGCCAATTCCTGTATTAAACTTCTTCGGTTTGAAAGACCTAGCACGATTTCTATATTTTGATTGATTTCTGACACATACAAATATTGACTTGATACCTCTCTTTAAAGCAATTTTGATTATTTACTTTTTTAAAGGAGTCTATTTTACATTAACTTTCAAGCTTGTTAGAATAAACTTGCATGTAGTATTCTGTTATAATTTTAAAAGTCATCTTTACTTTAGTAGTTACATTCCCGATTCTGTTTCATCAGTCATTTATTCGCAGTGTGTGTGTGTTTGTGCGTGTGTGTATTTTGTGATCAAACTTGTCAGACATTTGTTTATTTTATATTGGTATTTTGCCAGGTATGTTACATAAATCCTGATTTAATCTTCATATAACTTTACAAAAGAAGTTTATAGATCAGGAAATGTCAGCAAAAAAATCATCCCTTTCCTTGCCTGACACCACACAACTATTACATTTGTAGAACTCATACTCGAACTCAGATCTAGTCTATCCACATTCAAAGCCCATATTCTCCTCACGGCAGCAGAGAACCCAAGCGCTCTGGGTGACATTAAAAGAATCTTCGCACATAAACTTGACATTTCCTACAAAGAACATGAATTTCTTTTGTAATGGGGAAAAAAATTATAATTAATCTTGAACAAATAATTATAATAAAAATAACCTTGAGAGGAGAAACAATGTCACAACACAGCCACTTAAAGCCTTGGAGTGTTTGTAAGAGTCAGGCTCATCCTCGCCCGTCTGTAACAGGTGGGCTCATCCTCGCCCGTTCCAGCCTGCTTCACCCTGGGCCTAACCGTTGCTGAGAACTTGGTCTCCCCTGCCCCACCGGGTTAGAAACAGAAGTTTTCCCCAAAAGCGAAGGTCATACTAATCACTGCGATTCGTGCTTCTCTTGGCACTCACTGCTCAATAAAACATGCTTTGGGACGATGATCGCCTTTGATGGCCATGCCATCAAAGCTCATGTGGTTTGGAAAGCCCACCCTGCTCTTTCTCCAAAGAACACGGCTGCAGCGGTCGGATCCCAGAAGCTGAGATTCTCTGTGGCGACAGGGCTGGTCCCCACCGGCGGTGTAGGGTGCCCGTTCTCCTTGGCCAGGGTAACCAGAGAAGGGTCATTTTCTCTTTCTACTTCCTCTCCAGTCCCAAACTCAGCTTCTGATGGCAGAGGAGTCCCTGAAACCTCCTAAAATAGCCTCTTGCTGGAACGAAGCAATGCGGGCACACCACGGTATGCACGTTGACTTCTATTTTTGGTTCTTGTCAAGATTTGTTTTTCCTCCCTTCAGGTAAATCGTGACCTTGGACTCGCCGCTTTCCCATATTTGCAGTTCGGGTCAATGAATCTTGGTATTGACCTCGGGGGCCATCAATAACTGCTTATTGTTGAGATATTTCAATGTCAATAAGTGGCCCCATGGAAGTGGGAGGGGGGGCGCCCAGCAAACCCAGCGGCTAAAAAACCAATTCCTTTTCTCCCAGTTGTCATCTCGATACTGAAGGGGCAGCTTCTAAAACTGATTAACTTTTCTTCAGGGAGCAGGAAAACAAACACCCCAACATAGCCTGAATCCTGAAAAGGGAACTTTCTCAGAATTATTATCCATTACTATGAAAGGGGAGAAACACCCATGGGTGTTCTCTCTCTCTCTTTCACACACACACACACACACACACACACACACACACACACACACACAGTGTCACTCTCAGTCCTATAAGAAGATCCAAAACACTTTGGTTATAGATGCTTGGTTACTTCAAGCCCATCACATCCTGTACTTACAAACCCAAAGGGCCGCCTCACCCCCCGCCCGCCACCCAGGCTTAACTGAAGAGCAGGCCAGCTGGTATAGCGAAAAGGGCTTCCGCTTGGCCATTTGACGCTCCTACAAGTAAATTCCATGTTTATTACTGACGAGTTACAGCATCCTCATCTGTACAACGGGGACACTGCTCGCATTTTCTGAAGGTCGGAAATGTTAGCCACACGGGCCCGGCACCTCGCAGGTGTTCTGTTGATCCCCGTTCTTCTTGTTATAATTGTACGTTCTCAGCTGGGCTCTGGAGGGTCAGGACTCTTCACCTGGAGTCCCAGCTCTCGTCCCCTGACATTCTCCACTCTAGTCACTTATCCCTGTTTTGCATTTATAAAAACATCAAAAAAAAAATTACCAGGTGGCTGGAGTTTAAATACTCTCTTATCATCAGACTGTGTGTTTATCTGTCTTTATTGGTCGTGTTTTCAGCTATTGGCCCATTCATTTGTCCACCTTGGTGTCCTCGGCCTCTCTTAGAGGCTCCAGGGGGCAATGCTAAGCATGAGCGAATTCTCTGGTCCCGGGACAGCGGTAGGGACTTTCTACACCCCCACCCCGGGCAGTACCGGTTCCACTCCCTCCAGTGTGCACGGTGGGGCTCACCATACCCACCTACTTTCTTTCTCTCCTTCCTTCCCCCTCGTCATCTCAAAGCTCTCGGCGGGCAGGCAACAGCAAGCTCCCAGCTCCTTTCTCTCCGAGTCACGCCCCACCCGGAGTAGCAGTGGATTATGAGTACGGCCTTGGAAATGACAGGGAAGGACTGAAATGAAGGTGACCACTCTGCTGTGTTTACTAGACTGAGTGGCGACTTATCCTGTTAAGACTTGCCCTAGTGATAACAGAAAGATGCACAGACCGAGGTGGATGGAAGAGGCTGGGGAAGAGATGAAACTCAGTGTGGGCTCTTTACAAACAGGATTTCACTGAATGCTCGAAACTGCCCTGAGAGGTGGGCACCAAGATCCCTGTTTTGCAGGTGAAAAACAGGCTCAGATAGTTTAAGAGCTGAGATTTGAACTTAGGTCTCTGTGACTCCAAATCCCATGCATAATTGAACAGTTGTGTTGGAAGGAAGAATTCTAGGGGCAGAGGAGAGTTATGAAGAAGACATTTAAGCGTCTAATCTGGTCAAAGGGTTAGACTAAGATGCTCTTTATTCCTTCCTCCTGCTCTGAAATTCAAAGAATAGAGATAAGAAGCGCCTGCCTTGCTTAAGACCATTCCTGGCATAACGTCTCAGTCCTTGAAGAACAGTCTCCCTTTCAGAGTAGATTTCACTAACCACGGGCTTGTTTGGGGCAGATTCCAAAATCCTGCAGCCATTGCCATCTCTGGACACTGGCTCATGCTGTCTTGAAAGCAAACACCCCAAACTTAGACTCCTCAGGTCGAATCACAGATTTGCATATGCAAATCAATACTTGCCCACATGCACGCTCCCCTTCCTAACCAAGCAACAAGTAAAAGATCGCATGTTAGCAAGGGGTAAGCATATCTTATGTTGATGCAACTTCAAACAGAATGCAAAGAGTTTATTCACTCATTTATTTATTCCATAACTCCATAAACATGTGTTGTGTGCTCACCATGTATCAGACAGGGCATTAGGACTTGGACCTGGGCACAAAAAAATAAAAATTCATGTGGTAGTTGTTACAGTAAGCAGATATTAGTTTAGTAATTAGCGTACATCTGTGTGCGTATATAATTTATTAACTACAGGGTTCTTGCCCACAAGAAACTCCAAATTCAGCAGAGAAAACAGACACACAAATAATTATGATATTGTGAGAATAATAGCATTAATGTAGGCAGGATCAAAGAACAGAGAATACTAGAATAAGTGTCCAAGGCTCCTGGAGAAGTTGAGAAAGACTTCGAGGAGAAAGAGGCGAAGGCTGAGTGAGCATCTTTCAGACAGACAAGGAGCACAGGAGCTGCCTATGCAGAAAGGACATTCATTTATTTAATAGCTATTTATTAGGACTTTTGCTTTGGATTAGAATGGAGATTTGCTATAAGTTAGGATGTAAAAGTGTGCAAGAGGTTCTCCTCCCCCTCCCCCACACTCTCTATCCTAAAAAACTGGATAAACTGCATAAACTACATCTTTCAAAACCCATCAGATAGCCGAGAACACAAATTCTAGAAATTTATGAATCCATCCAAAGACAGAAGACACCCATCCCTGACTATGGGCATGGCAAGAGAAAGGCTAAACTCATTACAGTGGGGGTAAAAAAAAGCAAGCCAAACTTTAATAATTTTAATAGTTATGTGGAGGTTGACGCAAAAGATTTGTATTCTGCGGAGCCCAGCCACACTTCGCAATTCTCTCTCAAGAGTACAGAGGTGAAGGCAAGTCGGGAGGGCTAAGAGATCCCCTCAGTGTGCACCAGCCCCTCACCAAGTGAAAAGCAGCATCCATCCAAAGGATGTGGGCAGAGGAAGAGGGTGGAGGGAGATTGCCCAAGGAAGAAAGCCAAGAGTAAACCTGGAGAGAAAAAAGAACTTTCCCAGAGGACCCAAAACCCAAACACCTGGGCTCTGAAACAGAGAGATCCCTGTGGTTCAGAAGATTTACAAATGTTCAGGTCCCAAGTCGCAGGGAAAGTCCTGATCCAACCCTCAAAACATTTGAAGTCATTGGCGGACCATTTGTAACTAAAGAGGCAATGAACTCAACTCAGCTGCAGATTCACTTGACTCAGCCTCCCGCCTTTGTGAGTAATTATTATGTACTTTAGTCTCTACTGTTCTTTTATACACAATGTCTCAAATATAATTAAAAATTACAAACACTTGATGAAGCAGGAAAATGTGACCTATAATCAAGAGGAAAATATCATCGAAGCAGAACCACAAATATTCCAGATGTTGCAACAAGCGAACAAAGACTTTAAAAGAACAATTTTAAATAGTTTAATGGATCTAGTGTGGGAAGTGAAAGACGTGTTAACAGATGGTGAATTGTAGCATCAAATTACATATTAAAAAACCAAGTGGTTATTCTAAAACTAAAAACAGCTGAATCAGAAATAAAAAGCTTACTCAACAGGCATAATATCAGACTAGACATAACAAAAGAAAGAATCAGTGAACTTGAATATAGGTCAATAGAATCATCTGATTAAGCAGAAAGAGAAAACTACAACAACAAAACAAAGAGATCATCTGAGCCCTGTGGGACGACATCAATATGACCTAATGTATGTCTAATTACAGTCCCAGAAGAAAAAGAGGTAGAAAAAGATGCAGCAGAAGAAATTTTTGGACAGATATAGTCGGAAATATCCCAAAGTTGATGGAGGACATTCACAGATCCAAGAAGGTTAACAATCTCTAATAAGAATTAATGTATGGGTATATATATCTATATAAATACAGATACATATATACACACATGCCTAGCCATATCATAGTCAAACTATTAAAAACCAAAGATAGAGAGAACATTTTTAAAGTCACCGACTAAAAAGTACCTAATACATTAAGGGGAATAACAGAATAAAGAGTGATCTCTCATGAAAAATGAAAGACAGTAGACAATGGAAAGACATCTTTGAAATGTTAAAAATAAAAACGTCAACCTGTCGATGTGGAATTTTATGCCCAGTGTAAATACTCTTCAAAAATGAAAGTGAAACGGAAAAATTTGGGGAGGAAGAGGGTGAGCAGCAGACATGCGCCACAGGAAATGCTAAGAGAAGTTTATCAGATTGAAGGAACAGCACCAGATGGAAGCCTGTGTCTGCGGGAAGACATGAAGCTCACCAAAAGGTGAAAACAATTACAAATTACCTTTATCTATCATGGAAAAATATTTTTACATTTCTGTAGATGATTACTGACTATCGTAAAAATTATAACTGTGTAATGTGCATCTATGCCTTATGTACGCTATATAACAGCAAGAGCAGACGAGACGGTAATAAGATTTTTACGTTATTTGTCAAGCAATACAAAATGATTTGAAGGTAACCTACGTTGACATAGTGTAACCTAGAGTAACTACTAAGAACGAACACAAAGAAGTATTTCTTTAAAAATCAATAGGAGAGATAAAATGGAACGTTGAAAAATAATCCATCTATAGAGAAAGCAAATGGAGAACAGGAAAACAAGTAACGGGACACACAGAGAGAAGATATTGAAAATAGACTTCAACGTAACCATATCAGTAATTTTTAAAACTATAAATGGACCTAACTCTCAAATTTAAAGACAGAGATAGTCAGAATGTATGAAGGCAATATCTGACTATATGCTGCTTGTAAAAAGCACAGTTTAATATAAAACTATGGACAAGTTTAGAACAGTAAAAGCTATCCCAGCACGAACACCAAACACAAGAAAGCGGATGTGACTAGAGATCATCAGGAAAAGTAGATTTGAAAATGAGGAATATTAGTAGCATTTTATCACAGTCACGTTTCATATTCAAAAAGATGAATTTGTCAAGACCTGACAGCCTCACATTTGTACGTAGTTACAGAACTTTAAAATATATAAAGAACTAAAGAGGGAATAGAGAAAAACACACAATCATAGCTGAAGCTGCTAATGCCCCTTGCTCATTAATTGACATAACAAATAGGCAAAGAATTAGTAATGGGCATATAGGGCTTGAATAATGCTAGCAAACAACTTATAGTTGAACAACACTTACCATCAAGGTATAGTTGGCATTTATGGATCACAGCTATATTCAGCGGTGGTAGAACATGCATGCTTTTCAAATGTACATGAATATTCACCAGGATTTACTATGTGCTGGATCAAAAAGAAAGTGTCAAAGATTAAAAAACTGAAATCTCACTGAGTCCATTCTCTAAACATTACATAATTAATTTATAAATCAGTGACAGTAAGATTCTAGGTAATCTGCAAATACTTGGAAATTAAGCAATATACTTCAAAATTATCCACGGGTCAAAGAAAAAAATTGCAAAAAAAATTAGAAAATATTTTAATTCGAACGGGAAACATAATGCATTGAAAATTCTGAAATGAAGCTAAAGAAATATTCTAAAAGAAATGTATAATTTTAAATGCTCCTAATAGAAAAGTAGAGAGATTTAAAATTCACTTTAAGAAGCTGAGGGGAAAAAATTAAACCCTCAACTAGAAAGATGAAAATATTAAAAGATAAAAGCAGAAATCCATAATACAAAAAATTTAAAAAATTTATAAAAACCAATAAAGATAGCCAATTAGCAAAATGTTGGTCCTTCAAAAAGATTGATAAAATTGATGAAGCCCAGCAAGACTGATGAAGAAAAAAGAGAGAGAGAGAGAGAGCGTGCGCTAGAGAAGACAAATTGCCAATATTAGGAATTAAAGAGGCATCACCACTACAGATCCTGTGGACATTAAAAGGACAAGATAATATTATAAAAATTGTATGCCAATAAATTTGACAACTTGGTGAAATGAACAAATTCTTTGAAAAACACAATATGTCACAAGAAGACAGAAAATCTGAATCACCTTACATCAATGATAGAAACCGAAATAAAAAACAAATCCTTCTCATAAAAACAAAAACAGTTCCAGAGAGTTTTCTTGGAGAATTCTCTCAAAATGTTAAGAAAAAAAATAATAGTAATCTTATAGAGAAAGGAGAACACGTTCCAATCCATTTCCTGAGGTTAGTTTATCCCTGATATCAAAACCTGAAAAATTTTTTCAAGAGAAGAAAATTATAGATCAACATTCTTCATGAATTTAGGTGCAAAAATCCCCAGAAAATATTATCATATTTAATCCACAATATTTGAAAAAATAATAATAATATAACAATGAGACAGTGACCAAATGAGTTTATCCCAGGGATGCAAGATTAATTTAACATTGATCATATAACAGAATAAAGAAGAAAAAACTTGGTCCTCTTAATAGATGCAGAGGGAGGCTTTAAAATCATAACCCTTATTTATGATTTTTAAAAATCTCAGCATAATAAAAATTAAAAAACAACAAGCTTTGTCAACTGAATAAAGGGCGTGCATTATCTATAACCTATCTATATAGGTCTTATGGTTATATCTATAACCATCTATAACCTAAAGTTAAATCATACTTCATAGTGACACACTATCAGTTTCCCTTAAGATAGGAAAGAAATCGAGGGTGCCCATTAATACTACTTTTGTTCAGCCTTTTACTAGAAGCCCAGCCAGGGTAATAAGGAAGAAAAAGAAAGGAAAGCTATAAAGTTTAAAGAAAGAAGAAAATCGTTTTTTATTCACAGATGACATGATTAGAAATATAGAAAATTTGAATGAATTTATGTAATAATTCCTAGAATTTGTATGGGAATTTATCAAGACTGTAGGATACAAGGTCAACATGCTAAATTCAATTGTGTGTCTATGTACCGGCAATGAACAATGGGAGAATAAAAGTTTTAAAATGATATAATCGAGAGAACATAGAAAAAAATCATATACTTAGGAATAAATTTAACAAAAGATGGACAAAAAGACCTCTACGCTAAAGACTCAAACCATTTCTGAGAGAAAGAAGTCCTAATTAAATGTGGAGATACTCCCTGCTTATGGATTAGAAGTCAATATTTTCAGATGGCCATTCTCCCCAAATGGACCTACACACTTAATAACAATCAAGATCCCAACAAGTTTTTTTCTCAATAGATATTGACAAGCTGTTTCTAAAATCTACATGAAAATAGAAAAGATCCAGAAGAGCCAAAACAGTCTTAAAAACAACAACGACAATAAAGTTTTACTCAAGAAATATAAAAACGTAGACCGACGAAAAGACTCGTACAATCAAGAACAGTCAAACCAGCCTATTTTCAGTAGCCTCGAACTGAAAACAACTCAAATGTCTATCAACAGAATGGATAATCAAATCATGGTACATCCATACAATAGCATACAACTCAGTAAGAAGAAATAAACTAATGATACCCCAACAGCAGGCATGAATCTCACAGATGTTATTTGAACAAATGACACAACGCACTGTTTGATTCCATGTATACGACCTTCAAGAACAGGCAAAACTAATCTATGGTGACAGAAGTCAGAAACACAGTTGCTTTTGGTGGGGGAGCTGTGGATTGACTGATAAAGGGACACGAAGTAAATTCCTGAGGTGACAGATCGTTCTGTATTTTGATTAGGGTAGTGGTGGCATGGGTGCGCACAATTGTCGAACTCCATCAAATTGTTCATTTCATTTCGTGTCGCTTAAACTTCAATATCAGAGAGAGATGAGAGGGAGAGGAGGGGGGGAGGGGGGAGGAGAGAAGCTTAAAAAAATTCCAACCAAATGCAGTCGATGGACTTTGGAGCGCGACAGGAACCAGCCAACCATAAAAACCCATTTTTGAGACAATCGAGAAAAATTGATCATGAACTGGGTGATAGGAAGTACTAGATAATTACTGTTATTTTCAATGGGTATGAAGATGGTATTCCTGTTGTTTGTTAGAAATACATATGGAAGTAAAGGAGGGCAAAATGATACGATGTCTGAGATTTGCTTTAAAATGCTTTTGCCAATAAGTGGATAGAGAAGAGAAAGCAAGACGGCAAAATGCTGACAGTTATTGAAGCCGAAGGAAGGTATAAATGGCCTACATTATTTTATTCTTTTTACTTTTGTGTCCGCCTACGGTTTTCCACACAAACGTTAAAAAATCAAATTTAAGTGAAAAAAATTAACCTTAGGTTAAGGCCGTGCCACTCCTCTATTCAAAAACCTCCGGCGGCTTTTCATGCCAGAGCACAATCCAGAATCTTCTCCGTGTACACAGAAATCTATTAATAGGATGTGAAACCAATCTAGTGGGTCATGATCAGCATTTTTATTATACGAAACGGGACAAAATGAAACAGAAGAGCAAAAAAGTAAAACTACTAGAGGGCATAATACGTGATAATAAGGGTAAGGATTGCTTCCTGAAGCTTTCTATTTGAGCATGTCCGTGTGCGTGTGCGTGTGGGGGGTGTGGGTGTGCGTGTGAGCATGCGTGTGTGCATGCATATGCACGTATGTTTTTTCCTCAGTAGATTACAGCAGGCTTAAGAAACACAGCTCTGCGTGGTATGTCATCTCTCTCCACCCTGCGTCCCACGCCTCAGGCCGCCCCTCCCTGCCGCGCATCCGTGACTCCGCCCTAGGTCCCCACACGGGTCTCCGTGCCTCTCGTCTTCAAATATCTGCTCACATCTGGGTTTGTCTGTGAACTGGCTCTCTCTCCGTACTCCGTCCCAGAATGGCGGCCCTGGGAGAGCCGGGAATTAACCTGTCTTGTTCATTGTAGTACCCCGGCACATAAAATATTGCTTGGCACAGAGTAGGCTCTCAATAAATATTCAATGAGTGAGAAAAAAGGAATCTATCGAGGGCCTCCTGGGACTGTACCTAGAGCTGGAGACTGCAGTAAACAGGGACGACGTGGATCGGACTCTTACGAAGCTGGGAGTCTCCAGGAAAAGGAACAGAACCAGGCAGGAGTATATTTCAACTGCGCAAAGCAGACCCGAGGACAAACACCAGGTCCTGTGAGGGCTTATACCAGAGGGGCCTACTCTGTGTGTGTGTGCGCATATGTGTGTGCACGTGTGTGTGCAGGTTGCCCAGGGAGGGGGGATGTCCTCGTACAGCCCCTCTCTGAGAAACAACGTGGAAACCGAGACCCACAAATCAGTAATAAAGAGACAAACAATCCAATTAAAAACGGATCAGGTGCCCAAACAGACACTTCACACCACGGCTTCTAAAAGCAAATGAATGAAAAGAGACTCGATATCGCTAGTCAACAGGGTGATTCGAGTCGAAACCACGGGGTGCTACCACTGCACACTCAGCAGAAGGGGCAGACGCCACCAAGTGCTAACAAAGATGTGGGGGGCACGGGAACCCTCCCTCGCACAGCCCGTGACAACGGAAAGCCGTCGGCTTCCCAGAGAGTTAAGTGCATACCTGCTCTTGGACTGACCAAGTCCATTCGCAAGTATGTACAAAAGAGAAATGAAACCACGCATCCGCAAGAAAGCTTCGAATGCGGATGTTCATAGCAGGGTATTAGTAACCTCCCCCCGCCCCAAAGCAGAAAAAACCAGAAGAGGGAACTTTCCGTGGGGATGGAAATGTTCTGTAGATCCTAATTTGGGGGATGATACACGGGCGTGTGTGTGTGTGTGTGTGTGTGAGAGAGAGAGAATCCATCCAACTATGCACTTAAGAGCTATGCGTTTTACTGTATGCAGAATACACACAGCCCCCTCCCCTGCCCCAAACAAAGCAAGTCCTGGAGAATGAGTAGAAATGGGAAAAGGGGAGGAGAGCCCTCAGGCTGGGGGAGCCACCCCCAGGAAGTGGTAGGGGCTGGGCCAGGGCGAGGCAGGGGACAGGAGTTTCTGATTCACGACATTCCGAAGGTAAAGTCAGGGTTTAGTGGAATGTGGGTGGCCAGAGGTCAGGGAAATGCGTTCTCGGGGGGCCGAGGGGCCCACGTACGCTGCGAGAAGGAAGCGTGAGGATCGCGGCTGGTGGCGCGGCTGGCAGAGGGCAGCCGAAGGACCTCCCTGAGTTCGTTATCTATTGCCGCGTAACAAACAGCCCCACGATTTAGTGCCCTCAGGGAACAGCCGTTTAATCAGCTCACGACTGAGCAGCGTGGGCTGGGGTCGGCCAGGCAACTCCTCAGCTGCCGGTGCCGGCGGGCTTTGGCGGCAGGTCGGCGGGGACGCCGGCTGGACCGGGCCATTCTCTTTCTCTCCATGAATTCTCAGAACCTCTGCTTCTCCACGCGGTCCTGTGTGGTGCCTCCGGCAGGAAAACTGGGCTTCTAACACGGCTCGGGTCTGCCAAGAGTACAAAGCAGGAGCTTTCGGAGTTCTCAGGCCGGGTGCTGTCACACTGTAACTGTTAAAGTAGGTCCCAAGGCCAGCCCAGATTCAAGGGGAGGGGGCCACACAAAGGTGACCATTGTATAGACAGACTACTGTAGCCATGTGACCTTGGGCAAGTCGTTTAACTCCTCGGTGTTCTCACCTTTAAAATGAGATGAGACCGGCGTTGACCTCAGTGTCCTTGTGTGGACTGAAGAAAGCGCTACGAGGAAAGAGCGTGGCCGAGGGCCTGATGCAGAAGAATGGCGCTCATCGGCCTTGCCATGGCTCAAGCCGCTGCAGAGAGGTGTTTACTGAGCCCCTGCAGGGCCTCGCCTGACCTTCGGAAGGAGGCTCTGCTCCCGCCAGAGCCGGAGCCGGTGAGCTTCCCAGGAATCCTCACTGTCAACTGTCAACTGTCTCATTTCCACCAGCATCGACTGCCCAGGCAGAGGTCCTGCGAGGAGCCCGTGGCTGTCCCTCTCCCCCTGCTGCCCATCCTCTTGTTTTCGGTAATTAAATACAGGTCAGCTATTTGCATAAATAACTGTTGCCAGGCCAACCCAGATGCGCCTTTGCCTTGGCCTTCCCTGTGCTGTGTCCTACACCTCTCTCTCTCTCTCTCTCTCTCTCTCTCTCTCTCTCTCTCTCTCTCTCTCTCTCTCTCTTGCCCTTGGGGTATTCTTTGTAACACTTACTTCCTGTCAACCAGCCTCTGAAGAGAGCAGGATGCAAAGCCAGTGAATCTTCCAAACAGGGTCTTAAAAATCTTTTCTTTTCTCACGGTCAAAGGGCCTTCCAGCTCTGCCCCACCATCCCCCACCTGTTTAGCATCCCTCTGTTGGGCAAATGCATAACAATGAAAAGTTCCTAGATTAGGTAATGCTTTTAAATGGATGTATTCTATTCATCCCCACCAGCAAGAGGAATACTGATACACAGATCTGAGAGACACATAATTGATTCTGGTTTCAGGCAATATTTGGCACCTCACGGATTCAGAGCGCACTGCCCTGCCCCCCCCCCCACTCCCCGTTTCAATTCTGAGGATGCCCGGAGTCCTCCCTGTATGGATCACCCTCCCTTGCACCAACGCCTGCTCCTCAAAGCGGAGGCCCATGGGAGCTTGCTGGCAATGCAGAGTCTCAGGCTCCACCCCGGCTTTGCTGGTCAGAATCTTTGTTTTAACAAGATCTGCAGGTGGTTTCGTGCGCGTGAATATTGCTGGTGGCCGGGTTCGCGTGGACTGCTGGGGTCACCTACAGTGGGTCAGGCAGTCGCCGAGTGCAGAAGCTTTGGCACCGGAAGGGAGACGAACAGCCGTGTGTTACCCGACGATAAGAGCTGGGGAGGGAAATGTCGGGAAAGGTTTGTTTACATTTTACATTGGGGACGGAGCATCGACAGTGATGGAGCAGGGGGCGCGTAGCAGGGCCTGGGGGGGGGGGTCCCTGAAGCAGGGCAGTCGGGAAAGGCCTCCATGTAGGTAAGTTTTGAGCAGAAAAAGGAGGTGAAGGGTGAACCCCGAGGACATTTGACGGAAGGACAGTCCAGACAGAGGGAACTTGGCCGAGGGCTTTGCATCCGGCTGGACGGATGTGACCTCAGAAATCAAGCCGCTGGGCGGGGCAGTGTGTCAGCGCAGCTGGCGGCTTGTGACTGAGGTGTTCCGAGGTCGTGGAGACGACCGTGGGCTCGAAGTTCTCTGGGTCCCTCCCGGGAAGAGGGGCTGAGCCGACTGCGGTGGCTGCGAGGGAGTTTCGACCGAGAGAGGAAGAGGGGCCGGGCGGCGTGCGGGCGGAGAGAATGGCGGGAGGGACGAGGACACGGAGATGGATAGGGGCGTGTGTGTCTCGGATGACAGTTCATCTTCAAGGCGGCATGAACACCACCTCCTCCGAGAAGCCCTCCCTGACTTCTCTGCCTCCACCGAGACCCGCAAGGCCCCTCCCCTGGGCGCCTCGTGTCTACCACCCTCGGCACTCAGCGCGTTCCAACTGTGCGCTCCTCGTGTGCTATGTTTATCGGTCCGTGCGTTTACTCCAGGGGACCGAGCATCCCCTCGGGGCGTGGCTTGTCCATGCATGTATTGTGCCCAGGGCCCAGCACAGGGCTGACATGACCCCGAGATGGAGAGTTTGGCTGCGAAGGGGATTTGGTGGGAGGCGAGCAGGGAGGGGGAGGGAGGATGGGGAGAGGACCGAAGACCAGGCTGGAGCCGGGACACGGGGACGTGAATCCGGCTGTGCCCCGTAGGATGGTCCGGGAGAAGACCCAGGGCCGGGGAGATGAACCGGGACGGCTGCCCACACCCCAGCGTTGCTGAGGGGCTTGCCCCAACCCCGAGCCAGCCGAGAGCGTGAAGGAGGGAGGAGAGCGGGGAGACCTCGCGAGCACGTCCACGGTGAAGCTCACATCCCTGCATGCCCTGAATGCTGGAATTCGAGAAACGGCGTTAGAGGCGGGGTGCTGCAGGGATGCACATGACTGTCAGTCCTTGGTGCCTCTGATGGACCCCGGAACTCTGCGTGCAAAACAGACAAGGATGGTAACAGCGCCAGGTAGGAGAGCCACCGCGGGTCTCCCGTGGGCCTCGATCCATCGGCGCTACCGGGTAACGCTAATGATGATGACGCGCCCACGTTGTTAGACCACATTAAAATCCGATCAGATTTTAAATTAGTTAATTTAAAAATAACAATACCCATTAAGGTCATAATAAACACCTCAATTCGATTTAGTATCCCGGCTGTAAACTTCTCACAGCGTGTTTCAGGATCATCTAATTCAGATTAATAAGGCCGAAGCGAAAGGCCCGCATTTAACGAGCATTTATCGAGCACCTACGAGATGCCGCACCTGCGGCTGGGCCTGGGCATGGAGAGGAGACGGCCCTGGGCGCGGCGAGCAACGGCTCGGGGTGGGAGGCGAGGGCTGGGCACTCAGAGCAGGGGAGGACAGTTCGAGGGCCAGGGAGGCTGAAAGACACCGGCTAGAACGACCCCGAAACCCAAGCGCGTCAACCTGCGTACTCACCACGAGGCCGAGGACTCGCAGGCGCACCTGTCGGTGGGGGCAGGGAGCCGCAGTTCTGGGGTTTGGCCTCTCATTACTCTCACCGTCCCCGGGACACCAAAAGTCGACTCAGTGTCTGAACTTTCCCCTTGTGGAACAAAGGTGGGCAAGGAGGGCCCACGTCTAGGGGGGCGTATCGAGGGAACGAATGGTGGGCGGGCACGCAAGGCTCCCTCCCTGCCGGGGTCTCGTTAGATATCTTCGCTCCCGGCACTGTTTTCCAGGTTTACACCCCTCTCTCCCCGCCCCAGGCCTGAGAACTGAGGGAAGAGGGTTCGAGGTTCAGGGACTGGCCAGTGCAAAGGCCCTGGGGTTGTAAAGGGCTCGCACATTCTGGACCTGTCGGAGGTCAGCGCTGGCCAACTCTGACAAGGCAGAGACCGGCCCAGCGTGAGACCAGAGAGAAGGGTCAGGATGCCCTTCTGGGGTCACAGGGTCGGCGCCGGAGAGTGTGCGTTCAGGAGAGCAATGACGTGAGGACATTCGCGTCTCCGAGAGCATCCTTCGGGGGCGCCGAGTGGACCCCGGGGCTGGGGGTGGGCTTCCGGACCAGCGCCGTCCCATGAGCCTTTCTGAGATGCCGGAAATGTCTATGCCGGCGTGGTCCAATGTGGCAGCCGCCCGTCTCACGTGACCGCTGTGCTGCGATGTGGCCAGTCCGACTGAGGGCCCGGGGGCAGCTAACTAACTTCACTGTGGTGGCCGGCGGCTAGCCTAGGGGACAGCATAGCTCCAGACGCTCCTCTGGGGGCAGCGAGGACTGTGAGACGTTTGTCTCCCAGGCCCTTTGGACACATCCACCTTTGTCCTTATCTCTAACTCCATTAGGATGCATTTCGAGACGCAGGATTGCTGGGTCAAAGGGGATACGCGCCCACTTTCAAGGTTTTCTGATTCCTGCTTTCAGCCTGCTCCCCGGGAGCCGGCCGCCGGTCTGTCCTGCCGCCGCAGAGCGCGTGAGGGCCCACGGCGTCACCGACACGGCGTGCCGTTTTTTTTTTTTTTTAGCTTTTTATGGTGTCGGGTGTAGGGGTGGATGACCAAGGGGCTGACTGTAAAGATAGTCTCCGTGCCTCCTTCTGATGGCCCCCAGCTCTGCCTCCCCCCCCCGCCCCCCGTCCCCTCCCTGAGTCGTCCACTGCAGCTCATAAATACTATCAAACCCATTAGCGATTTCTAGAATTAAAAAAAAAAAGAAAAAAAAAAATCCATGCTGTTCTCTTGGACCCTCAGGGCCCGGATCAGCGGCTCCTGCTGGGCACGAAGCTCCGTGGTCAGTCGCGCCCCTGCGGTGGGGGGTGTGTGTGTGGGGTGGGGTGTGGGGGTGTATGTGGGCGTCGGGGAGGGGGGCATGGGGGGGGAGGGGAGCCTGCATTGCTCCCCCTTTCGCAGCTCCATCCGCTCGTGTCTTTTCCCGGTGTTATTTTTCAATAAACAGCCCTGATCCTCTAGGTTACGGTCTCCCTCCCGTTCGCCAGGATTATTAGTAGTGCAAATACTAACAATAATAATAAATATTTGCCCTCAGTGCTCCTCACTGCCCGGGGTCCCTGCTCTGCCCTCTCCGAGTAATTAAAAAGCAGGCCACAGGGGCAAATAAAAAGCCCGGACGCCCCCTCTGGCCTCAGAAAGACACAGGAGGGTGGCCGACCCCGAATGGGCCATGGATGCCATGCCGGAGCCACCAGCAAAAACGGAGCAAACAAATGAAGCTCGGCTGCACAGGGAGAAGCTTAATAAATCTTGCCCAAAGAGGCTTTCACTTCGGGCCCTGAGCTGTAATTAGAAGGAGGGGGTAGCAAGGAGCCAGGCTCTGGAAGACCGCTCGCTCTGCCTTCGCTCTGAGCACTGACTCCTGAGTCCCCGCCAGGCGGGCAGGGACCCCGGCTCCCTCTCACTTACGTCTGATCCCACCCCGACCTGCCCTTGGGGTCTCCTGGGACAACCTCACCCTTGGCTCATTCCACGCTCACTGACAAACGCAGGCTCCTCCCTGGTCAGATCTGCCGTCCCCGTCCGCCTGGCCCACACCTGGTCTGTTCGTGGCCTCAGCACTCACCCCCTTCCTTTTTGCAAAGCAGGTCGCGGAAGCTACATTCTCCCAGCAGCCTTTGCAGACTGCACGTTCCTCCGTATGGGGCCTCTCTGGGGTCTCACAGGAGCTGACTTCACACTTGAGCTCTGTCCTCGAGTGAACCTGTGTGTGACCCTGGGCAAGTCCTTCCCTCCCTCTGATCCTCGGTGTCTCCATCCACAGAAGGGCGGCTGCCGCACAGCCATGTCCTGAGGGTTAAATGAGATACTACAAGCAGAGAGGCCTTGCACACTCAGGCACGTCGTAGGTGCTCAATAAAGGTAATTGAACTACCTTCTTACCTTGCCCCCTTTCAACTTAGGCATACAGCTCGCATGGGACATTCTCACTTTCTCATTGCAGTGGGCATGTTCTTTGTCCCTGAAGTGTGTCTTCCCCTCAGACTGGAGTGACCTCTGCTTCCTTTTGTCCTTCATTACAAGAGCTGATGCGAGGACCTCTGTGCCAGGGCCACCAAAACCTTGACGCTAAGAGAGGAGGTGGGTGAATTATTAGACGTGACTCCGTCCCCCTTTGTCCCCAGGAAGCTGCCTAACCATACCTCCAGCTGGCCAGACTCCTAGACAGTTACTTGCCAAGGGGGCAGAAATGGCCCTAGGTTACTTGCTTCTGGTCTTCAGTCCTGAATTTTGGGCGATGCTTCTTCCCCTGAACCCCCAAGAGAATAACAATTCCACTTGCACAGGTCTCTGTCTGAGCTTCTGTGCACCCCAAATCCCCACCACGCCCGCCATTTCCTGAATGGCAGGGTTCGCCTGCATCTCATGATGCTCAGCCTGCCTCTTGCAGTTGAGTCATGAGGTCTTTTAACCTTGGCTAAGAAAGCCAAATGCAATCTGTATTTCCAACAATGGGGAATTTGTTAAATAAATTATAGTGCCATAAGCACATTTATGATATATTTTCAATGCAAAAAGGCAGGTTGCAAAACAGCTTGTAAAGTAAGAACCTATTTTGGTTAGGGAAAAAAATGTCTACTACGTACGTATGGGCAGAAAATTGTCTGGAAGAACATATACCCGAATGTTAAGTGTTTGTTTTTTCTGGATGGCGGGCTGACGGGGGATTTCGACTTCCTTCCTTGTGCATATCTGTCTTTTCTGATTTGTTTACAACGAGCATATATTTCTTCTGTCTCAACTCAATAAACAAACGAAGAAAAGCACCACTGGTCCTCTCAGGCCTCATTTGCATACATTTGCATGCCACCCTGTCAACATCGTCCATCAAAGCCCTAAGCCATCAATCAGCCATCGAGAACGGGAGAGGCCTGGCCGCCCCGTCACCTCTGTGTCACGAGGCCACCGTGACCAGCAGCCCACGCCTCCCTGCGGGAAGACTCCGGCACCCCCATGTGAGATCCCGAGCCCACCTGCGTCCTGTCCCCAGCATCCAGCCTTCAGGGCGGCCGCGGCGGTGACGGCGACCCAGACGGAGGCAGCAACAGCGCCGTCGTGAGGTCCCCGACCTCGAAGGCGTCCTGCTCCCGCCCGGCTGGCAGCGCTCTCACGGTGCTCTCGCCGCTTTGACCTGAAGCGGCAGAGTTTTCCTTTCTTTCCCTTTTTCCTGCGTTCAGCCTCCCCCCCCCCCCCCCCGCCACCCGCCTTCCGTGTCTCGGCTGCATCGTCTGAGCCAGGAGCCGTCTCGAGCTCGCCTCCTATTTTCATGCTTCACGAGACTGGGGGATGCATGCAAAGGGCTGTGAGTACAGCGAGTCTCTCCGTCCTGCGGTGACGCGCCTGCCTCCTCGCCTCCGCGGGGGTCGCTTCGCATCTCCGGCCCCGTCGGGGGACGAGCGTGCACACTCCGGTTGGTCCGTGTATTATCTGACTCTCCACTGTGGAAGAAACAAGAGCTCCAAAATCACACACACACGCGCGCACACGCACACACACATGCACACACACGTGAAAGTCGGCTCAGGGACATCGCTGTCCCATCAGAGACGCCTGCAAGCTTTAGGTCAGCTGTACGCGGTAGTTCTCATACCTGAGAGTATGAGGAGAGGCAGACGGCCCGACGGCCAGGAGGTTCCCTTGGTCACGCAATCGCAAACCCACCCCTTCCGGTGTCCCGTGACAACCACCGCCGGCAGGTCACAGAGCGCGAGGCGCCGGCTCTGTCCTTGGCGGGGGCAGCTGCGCTCCGCCCGGTTGCAGCGGTCAAGAGGGGGCGAACGCCCCGCCGTCTCACGGCCTCGGCCCCGATGCTCCTCCTCCCCTCACGGGCTGTGCCATCTCGATGGAGTCAGTCGACATTTTCACGCTTCGATCTCCTCCTCCGTCCCTTAGAACACGACAACCCCTGCCTCCTACTCTTCTCACGGGAAGTAAACGAGCTCACATGCGTAAAACACACTCGACGGCGTCTGACACTCAGTGCAAGTTACATTATGATTTAATCCTTCCGCCAAGTTTGGGAGGTGGGTGGTACGGGGTGGTCATAGTGTCTGGAAACAGATTATTATTTTATCAGTCATTACTACATCGATAATCCATTTATTTTATACTCACCTGTTTCCAGGCCAGTAACCATTCTGTATTTTACCCTCATCCACCATGAGAAAGAGCCTGGGACCCATTCCTTAGTCTGCCGGTGAGGAGGGGGGCAGACGTGGAGGATTTCCTGTGGGGTGCCAAGCGCAGTGGACGTCCTCCGCTGGGCCCGGCCTGAGCCCCCTCCTCCCGTAGCTTAACCCTCTTGTCCTGTCCTGGGTGGAGTGTCATCCCGTATAGGACTGTCCTGCGTGGGCTCGTAGCTGGTTGTTACATTTTTTTGCCTCCTGTCACCCCGCTCCCCCACCTTCCTTAGGGGGTACGAAGTTCACCGCCACTTGCTCAAGGTCTGAGGGACACCTCCTGAGCCGGCGAGCAGAGAAGCCGGGTGTGCGGGGAGGGGTTTCCGGGCCCTGGGACAGAGGAGCGGGCTGGGTTCCTCTCTCCTCCCCCTGCACGGTGAAGACCACGGGGCCTGCCTGGTGGAGGAGACTCCACCTGTATCTCAGGGAGCATTTGCTGCAGAGCGGCTTGTCTATCCATGTGAACTGTAAACCTCGATCGTGGGACTATGGTCTTTACATCTGGTGTGGCGTCCTGGGGCTTGTGCGACTGCCCCAGGCGGTCGGCCCCTCCTGTCTGTGTCTGGAGGTAGAGACGCAGCAGGGCGCCGCTCCCCCACGCTGGACTTGGGGGCCACGCCCTGCACGGGGCTCCTCCTGGACCTGTCCGGTCCCTGGTGCCCCGCCGAGGCAGGGCCCTCTCGTCCGCGGGGCCGGCAGACGCAAAGCCCCTTGCACTGCAGCTGCTCTGTCTCTGTGGGAAAAACTAATGAACCTGCAGTGGTGGCCACAGCACAGCTCCTCCCCGCCCCTCTGGCTGCTCACCCCCTGTGAGGCCCCCAGCAGGCGTCCGAGCACGGCCGCAGGGCCCGTCGGCATGCAGTGGCGTTGGCATCTGGGTCTCTGTCTAGGATGACGTGCAGCCCCAAGACTGAGTCAGGGCTGCGGGTGAGCCCGTCCAGAAAAAGGGAGCTGGTCACTGGCAGAGTGTGACCCCCGAAGTGCAACCTCCCTCTCCTCCCCCCAGTTCTCCGCTGCCCCCTTGCTGACCTCAGGCTGCGCCCGTCCTGCAGGCCCCGATGGTGACACGGTGCTCCCTCCCACTGCCCGAGGGACCTGAGGACAGACGGATCATCCTCCAGCAGCAGGGACGTGCCCAGGAGCAGGGGTCCCCAACCCCCAGGCCGCAGACTGGTACCGGCCCGCGGCCTGTTAGGAACCGGGCCGCACAGCAGGAGGGGAGCCGCAGCCGCTCCCCAGCGCCAGCACCACCGCCTCAGCTCCACCTCGGAGCACCGGGCATTAGATGCTCATAGGAGCCCCGGTCCCTGGTGCCACAGAGGTGGGGGACCGCTGCCCTAGAGCGTCTCCTGCAGATGCAGTTGATGCCCCACCTGCACCCAGCCGCTCCGGTGTGTGAGGTGAAGGGCCTGTACCTGGCCCTCTCTGGAGGCTGGTTCTCCCCTAGACCCTCTTTGGGGGTGGCCGTGGCCAGTGAGCTCCTGGTCCCTGGGGGTAGAAGATATCTGTGGTGCAATTCACGCTTCAGAGTTCCCCAAGGGGTCGGCCTGAGGCTAGACGCCCCGAGCCGTCTTGGTCTGACTTCCTGTCTCTTTTCTCCCGTGTCCTGTGCTGCCGGTCACGTTTCTCCTGAGATCCCCATCTTCATAAACCGCACCCACCGGACGCCCCTCTCAGGCTCTTCTTTCAGAGACCCGTTCTGAGACAATGCCCCACCCACCCTGGAGCACAAACCACAGGCCCCGAGGTCAGGTCCTGCAGTCGGCCCGAAGCCCGGCCCTGCCCTCCCCCCGCAGCTGCGAGTCTCAGGATTCACTAGCCTGACTACTCCCCCAACACACGCACACATGCACGCACACACACACGCAATCACACTCACACCGGCCCGTGAGGGAGGTTTCGAGGAGGACGTGGGTGCTCAGTACGCACCCGGAGCGGTCTCCGGGGCCAAGCAGCCCTCGCGCTGGCGGCTTCCGCGGGTTCCGAAGGCTCAGGCTGGAGGCCCTTCCTCTCCCAGATCCCTCCCCTCCCGGGCGAGCTGCTGCTAAGGTCAAGGACCACCTTCTCCTCAGGCCTAAGAAACAGAGACACTGGAGAGCCCCAGCCCCACGGGACTGTGGGCACACGGCCCCTGCACCTGGTCCATTCACGCCACGGAAGCGCGTGGCAGACCTCTGCCCTGCGGGACTGCCACCCCTGTCCCCAGAAGGGGAGGCGAGCCCTCTTGGCAGAAGGCCACCAAGCAGACGGGGAGGAGCCCAGCTTCCAAACGGTAGCCCTGGGCTCCAGGCTCATTCCCACCATTCACCAGCTGTGGCACCTCTCTGAACCTCAGTCTCTTCATCTGCATTGAAACATGACACTGGGCACCTCGTAAGATTATCTATCATAAGGATGACATAACAGTTCAAGCGCCTAATCGTAATAATAAGCCGATAAGACGTGTTCCTTTAAGTAGGTAAGACATTTACCAGACAGGAGACGTGCTGTTTAGACCCTCTTTTTTTCCAGACCGAAGGACCTTTTGAAGAATAACACCTGGCTATTGACTGGGCATAATCCCGAATGCTGGGAGCCCCGTGGGCTCACCGCCGAGTTTCACTCTGGTTAATGGATTCGGGATGGTTCCTGTTGGGTAATTACAGTCAATAAGGGTTCGTCGATGTAATTTTCTGTCAATTGTCACTTTGTACAATGGGAGGGATAATGGACTCGGGGCCGTGGGGTCGGCCGGCAGTGGAGGTGCGCAGATGTGTGTGGGCCCGCGTGGGCAAGGGCGATGGGACTCCTGACCCGTGTGACAAGCGGCTCGGTGGCCTCCCGTCCCCCTGCTAAACGGAGAGGGCTGGCCGGGGCGAGGAGGCTGTGGCTGTGGGCGAGCAGCGGACTGCTCAGAACCTGTCCCCGGCTGGCCTCGCAAGGACCGTCAGCGGCCGGGAGCCTGCAGAGGCACTGGGTTCGGCGGGGTGGGCCCCGGGAGGGGCTCCAGCTGTCCCAGGAGGGGCGCTGCCTGCTCCAGGCTGCAACAGAGATTTCGGCGTGAGCTCCGCCCTCCCAGGAGGACCTGCGATTTACCAAGCTGACTCAAGTTTTATTAACCTGCCACCCACAAAGGGAAGTAAATCAAAGAAGTCCACATTATGGAACCTCCGGCCTCAGAAATGTATACGTTGTCTCTGTTCCAAGTCCCCTGGCTGCGTGATGCAGCATAAAACACGGTCACCGCTCAGCTGCAACAGGTGCAAAATTAGGATGTTTAGACAATTAAATTATATTTCTTCAGAGCCTTGAAATGCACTAGGAGCCGGTCTGGTTTCCTCTTCTCGTTGTCGTGTGTTTTTTGTTTGTTCGTTTGTTTGTTTTTACAGCAGATTTGTTTTTCTTCTTTCCTTCCTTCCTTCTCCTTCCTTCCTTCCCTCCCTCCCTCCTTCCTTCCTTCTCCTTCCTTCCTTCCTTCCTTCCTTCCTTCCTTCCTTCCTCCTTCCCTCCTTTCTTCCCTCTCTCCCTCCTTTTCTTCCTTTTCTTCCTGATTTCATGTATCTTATGCCGTAGTCCATTCAGGCTGCTGTAACAAAATACCAAAGTCCGGGTGACTTACAAACAACGGACATTTCTTTCTCACAGTTCTGGAGGCGGGGGGTCCAAGGCCAGGTGAGGGCCCTCTTCCGGGCTGCAGACTTCTCATTGTATCTTCACGTGGTGGAAGAGGCCAGGGATTTCTCTGGAGCCTCTTCCATAAGAGCACCGATCCCATTCACGAGGGTTCTGCCCTTGTGACTTAGTCACTTCCCAAAGACCCCATCTCCCCCCACCATCGCCCTGGGCATTAGATTTTCAGTATATGGATTTTGGAGGGGCGCGAACATTTAAATCATAACACTACATATATGTATCCATCCACTTGTCTAGGTACTTATTTATCTACTTATTTAAATAATGTTTTAATTCTTGTGCTGGGTACTAGGAATTCCATGAAAGAAGGAAAAATGGCGTTGTTCTTGCTGTGTGGCAGATTGCATTTATCAAAAATGGCTGTAAAAATCTCTCCCATCCCATACGCTCTTCTTCAATGTGGCCTCGCCGTTCCCCCATCCAGAGGTGGAGTCCACGCCCCTTGAATCTGCGCTGGCCCCAGTGACTCACACCTGTGATTAGTGGAACGCAGCTGAAGTCAGGTGACGCCGAGTGACTTCTAAGGCCGGATCAGAAAAAGCCACACAACTCCGTTCGGGAGCTGTAAGAAGTCCAAGTGCCCTGAGCCCACCACAGTAAGGGGGCCACACGGAGGTGCCCCGCCTGACTGACCAGCTGAGCTTCCAGCCAGTGGTGATCGGCTGCAAGGCATGTAAGTGCGCTGTCTTGGGCGTCCGGCCCAGCCGAGCCTTCCGGTGACCACAGCCCCCGATGGCATCTGCCTGCAGCTGCGCAGGAGATCCAGCTGGGACCGCCTAGCTGAGCTTTCTCCAGATTCCCGACCCACACGATCGTGAGCAAATTGCAGCGGTTGCTTTAAACCGCTAAATTCGAGGATCGCACAGCCATAGGTGCCTGGAACACGTCCTCATGGACTTTATAGTCCAGTAGGAGAGACAGATATTCAAGTCTCCTACGAATGAACACAAAATTACATTTGAGGTCAGTGCTACGTTGAAAACCTAGGAGAGTTCCTGGCCCGAGAGGTCAGGAACGTGACCCTGAGGAAGGAAGGGGGGACCGTCTGAGATCTCACGGGGAACGAGAGTGTTCTGGCATGAGCAAAGGCCCTGTGGCCGGGAGGAGATAGTGAAAGAAAGCCCGAGAAGCTGCAGGATGAGAAGCAAGGCTCAGCCAGAGGAGCACAGGGTCCGAACCCTGCAGAGCCACCCGTGCGGTAAGGATCTGGACATTTGGAAGGAGAGTGACAGGAAGCTGGCCGCGGCAGGCGTGGCGGCGGCAGCTGTGGGTGGCGGGTGGGTGGTTAATGAGCGTGGCGAGAACTCCCCTGGAAACGGCGCGTCTCGTTGAAATGGAGTGTGCAGAAAGCAATTACCGGCAGGACCGAGGTTCTCGTGGGGGCTGCATGCCCACCGAGGGGCCGATGCCCACCTTTCCTAGAAGAGGCCACTGCTCCCGTTTAATTGCATGACCTTGGATAGGTCACTTCACCTCTCTGGAGACAGGACTTGGACGGATGATTTATAGGTCCTTTCAAATTCCGCGAATCTAAGAATCAATTCTCAGTGACTTCCCCATCACGAATAAAAGCACTTGCTAAAACTTACATAAATAGATTAAATAGGCCAACGACATGAAATTATATTTAATATGATTCATTATCATAATGTGCTATATACGAAGCTCTCTCTTTTCTCCCTAAAGCCTGCCTTGTTTTTTTATGGCAACACAAGGGTCAAGCAAGGCAGCCACCGAGCGAAGGCCCCATGGCTGGCTCCCTAGGAGAAGTCTGGCTCTGCCCATCTATGCTCTGGCCCCAGGTGCAGACATTGCCTGGCCAGCTAGGCTCACTCCCTAGGACAGGGACACACTCTGCACCCCAGTTCACAGCGCTTGGTTAAGACTTGAACTCAGCTTGATCCCGTCTGATCTCGGGAGCTAAGCAGGGGCGGGCCTGGTTAGTACTCGGATGGGAAACCACCTAGGAAGACCAGGTGCCGTAGGCATGAAAAATAAAAAATAAGGGATTGTAAGCTGGCAAAGGCCTTGCACTCTGTGAGGTCGACCAATGATTACCTCACCTAAAATAAAAAAGACTTGAATTCAGAATCACTGAAAATGCAGGGGATAGCAGAGCACCTGGGTCTGGAGGCATTCACCCTCTGTGACCTTGGCCTCATCACCTCCGCTGACCTTGGCTCCATCACCTCAGCTCTGCGAGCAGCAATTTCCTCTGAAGAGGAGATAAGGACGCCTACCTACCTGCCTACCCGAAAGGGTCGATGTGCGGATCGAAGGGGATAATCCTACACATTGCCATACGCCCCGTATGTGCCTGGTGCATAGTACGTGCTGAGTGAGGGCCGACGACTGCCACTTCACTCCATCCTCCAGAGAGCTGAAGCTCCCCGCAGCTGAGATGGCAAACGCCGAACCCACGATGTATTTATGCTTAAACCGGCCACGCGGAAAACGTAGAGCAGGTTCGGCTACTCTCTGCCGTACCTGTTGCCATTTTTACACAGTCCCCGGTCAAAAAAGAAAAAGAAAAACAAAGATCGCAAGTAATGTTGAAGAGACACCCACGCCCAGTGGGTTCACGTGACATTCGGCGCTGCCTTCTGAATACCCAGCGGACCCTGCGCTGTGCGGGAGGCATGCTCTGGGCTCCAGCTTGAGTGGGCGCGCGCGCGCACACACACACACACACACGGACACGCAAGTAACTCACGGCCTGGAAAATTAACTCCCGTTTCCTTGACACAGTCCTGCTCCGCTTTCCAGGATGAAAAACATACCGCCTCCCACAGCGGCGGCCTCCCTCCCTCCCTCCCGGGGCAGGAGGTGAGGCTGGGAGGGGGAGGAACAGGGAAGGGGCTGTGGACGAGAAGGTTGTATATTCCCAGCCCCTGGCCCGCCAGGCCCCTCCCGGGCTGGAGCCTCCGGCCATGCGTCTTCAGAGCAGGCAAGATAAAATGGTTGCGTCTCGATCCATCTAGACAGTAAATTTTTTGAGTCCCTATAAGCTAAAATCAATATTGGCACAACTGTGTGTCATTAAAAACTAAATGCACATGACAAAGCCAAACTGCTGCCTATTAAACAAATGAGTTTTCTCTCTGCACAGGCACAGCGGGTTATTAAATTCTTTATTACAGGAACATCACCATTCGAAGGGGGTGAAAACACGTCCTCGTGAGTCATCCATATGTGTGCAGCAGCACGGCCTTCCCGTGCTCCCCCAAAGACGCCCCGGCGGTGCTCGACCCCCCTCCCCTCCCACGGGAGCACGCGGCTCCTCCGAGCTGTCGGGAGAGGCAGAGGGAGAAAGCCGAGGCGACACCTGACCCTCACTCACGTGCCCATCCGCGCATCGCGCTACCGATTCGGTCAACAAATCTTTATTGCGCACCTACTATGTGCCAGGCCTTCCGCTGAGTCCTTGGGATATAGCGGTGAATAATAATAATAATAATAATAATAACAATAATAATAATAATAAAGCCTAGTCCATTTGCCCAAGCCAGTCTGGTCACTTTAACCAATCAGCTGAGGCATTTGCAGCTGCATCTCACAAGACAAGATGGCAGTGGCCTAAAAGCCAAGGACATTCGTTTTCTCACCTACCAGAAAGCCTGGAGGTCAAGTGGTTCCAGGGTGGTGTAACAAGTCAGGCTCTTTCCGCCTCTGTGCAGGCTGGCCCTTGTGTCCTCCTGGTTGCAGAGTGGCTGCCGTAGCTCTGAACATCTTGACTGCACGCAGCCATGTCCAACAGCAGGCAGGTTCTAATACCGCATCTCATGGCAGCAGGAGGCGAAACCTCTTCCAGAAGGCTCGACAGGTTCTGTTCGGTTCCCACCGGCCACAGGTGGTGCATCTGCTCACGTCCTTGCTGTAAGGGCGGCTGGCGTGTGGCCTGCAGAGAATAAGTATGAATCATGGGTCAGAGCCTCCCCCACCTCTCTGAAAAAGGTTTCTCTTCCTATTTTCCGAGCCTCTGTGATTCTCTCGGCCCCTCCGCTCCTCGCTGCCCCTGAGCCCGCTCTACCTGCCTTGGCGTGTCTCTGGTTCCCGCCTGTGCCGGGTGTCTCCTGCCCACGCTTCTAGACCTTCTCCCACCTTTCACGCCTCGCTCTGTGCTCCAAGGAGCTGACCGTCCCTGAAAACTTTGCATTCTGGCTTCAGCTGGGACCGGCCGGTGGGAGGCAGGCTGGAGATCCGAGGATGAGGGGGGCGGGGTGTCTGATGCCCCAGCTCTGCCCACACGGTGGCTGTGGTTGTCCATGTCCCTCCGCCCAAGGCCGCAGCTCCTGCCGGGCTCCTCGATTCTGGTGACTGCCCCCTCGCCTTACCATTCAGGCCTGGGGCGCTAGGATGCCACGCCACGCCGTTGGATCTCCCTTAAGGCCGCCCTTTCCCACGCTCTCCCGACCACCCTACCTGAGCTCGCCGTCCGTTCCCTCCCAGCCCGGCCGACAGACCGGGGCCTCCGCCACGATCCCGAATCCCCCCTGGCCCGGATGAGCATAGAGACCCACTGACACGACGTGGCCTGGAGCTTCTGCCGCCCTTAGAGGGAGGAAGAGGGAACCAAAAGGGTGGAGGAAGGAGAAGAAAGAGAAGATTTTCAAGGATGGAAAAGTTAAGAAGACAAATGGGACCCCTCCTGACGAGTCCCGGCTACCCCTGCAGGAGCATCTGGGGCCTCGCTCCTCCCGTTTCCGTGGAAAGGTGCGGGCAGGAGCAGGAGGGCCGGTCAGCCGTGGCGCGGGCCCCTGGTGCGGCTCATTTGCACCGGGCGGTGACCCGCCTCCTCTGCCTCGGCTCAGGGTCACGTGCCCATCTCAGCCAGGGTCCAGGAGCAGTGAGGGACTCAGGACGAGGGCCCCTGTGCGAACGTTGTGGCTTTTAATTTTCTCGGCAGCCAAGCAAAGTAGACATCCTGGTCTCCCTTTTACAGATGAGGAAACGGAGGCCCAGAGGTGTCACATGCCTTGCCCACGGGGCCATGTTCTTCCTAGCGGGCCTTGGACCAGAACCGGGCCCCGAGGCTCATTTCCGTGCTCTTCCCCTGATGCTCTAGCTTCTGGTCACTGCTCCGAACGGCCTCGGGCTCTATACGCCAAACCGAGGGCCTGGTTTTCCTAGTGAAATAGGATGATGGCTCTTTCCCGATTCACAGATAGAATATGTTAGTGCATATAATTTCTTCGATTAGTCGGCCTTTCTCCAGATTTTTTTCGGTCCTTTGACGCGCGCCCTATCATCGAGACGAGAATCTCATATAAAGTGGGATGTGATTTACTGCCGCATTACATCGTGAAATCCAATATCTCCGTACCGCACGGCGCTCCGCACAGATTATTATGTATTTCTCCGTGCTTTATGCTCAGATTAGAGGCTCGAAATCATTTCCCCACACCCTTTTTTTTTCCAGACTCTGAAAGGTTACTCTAGACTCGGGATACCAAATCGATTTCATTTCAGGTTCTAGCACGAATGAACTGGTAGTGGCTCTAGCAAAGCTGACTGACTGCATCTGGACTTGGGGGAAAGAGATCGGGGCTCCATTAGCTATGCCTGCCCTGGGCACGGGGGCCGCAATTGCAGACACGCTTCCCGTCTGTTCACACATCCTCACCCAGACCTGTCCCTCTGACAGAAGAGAAGAAGCTGGTTTGAACCTGTCTCGGTTCGGGCAGCCCTTAGAATGACGAAGGTATACGAGAGGGGTCGAGCTGGCTTCGTTTCCCCCGCCTGTGTTAAGTGGCAGTGATGAGGGCATTGGAGGTGATCACATAATACTATTCACACATTTTTTTTTAATCGCCGCGACAATGGCCAAGCTCCATCTGCAGACCGGGACCTCTACCCAGCAAAGGGCAATCGTTTGGCTTATAAAGATGAGAACATCGTTGGCACAGAGCCCGTGTAGCCCTCTTTGCCCGGGCTGGGTTCTCTGCTGGAAGACGAAGGGTGGAGGCGAGCTGGGGAGAAGCCCCATTGTCCAGGAAGTTTAGGGGTGCGTGGAAGCAGTGACCCCTTCTGGCCAGCAGAGGGATGACATGGGCTTGCTAGTGAGAGGTAACGCACTGAGGATGAGGGGCCGAGAGGGTCATGGCAGGAGATGTACTGAGGAAAGGATATCTATCGCGACAAGTCTCATCGGTCATTCCCTGAGTGGCCGTATCAACACATCCCAGGCCTCGGAGCAGGGTGGGGTGCACGTGTGAATAAGGAGGGTGTGCGTGTGACAGCGAACCCTGGACACTCTTCTCTCAAAGGGGCCGGAAGGGACCAGGGCGACGAGGGTCAGGGTGCTGGGCGAGTGCTTCACATTTCCTGTGCTTCATCTGCCAGTGAGACTCTTGGGGGCAGTCTCCGGCCATCTCTGGGCAGAGGGAGCTGCCCTGGCGGCTGTGGCGGGACAGAGCCCCGAGGTGCCCTGAATCCAGCCACTCCCCGGCCGGCCCCGTGAGCCGGGCACTTCGGGTTGTTCTGCCAGCGCCCCCATGCCTGCCTGCCGTCCTGCGAGAAGGCGTCTCCGTTCCTGGTCTCCCTGCTCCACCGGCCACCTCTCCCGTGTCCTTCAGGGCACCCCAACTGCTACCTGGTTCTCCAGACAGAGCTCACCACTCGCTCATCTACGTGCCTGCCGCATCGTGTTACGTGGCTGAGCACACGGTGTTAGCAACATTTATTCGTAGACTACTAATCTTCCGTTAAAAAAAGAACAGCTATGAATTGTGGGGCACTTATTGGGGATGATCTCATTTCATCCTCGTGACAATTGGCGACGTGAGTGCGATTGGGATCCTATTTAACGATGCAGAAACGGAGGGTCAGGAAGGAAGGCCAACTTCTCCACCGCCACACAGCCGCAGTGGGCCTCCAAAAAAGCAAAAAGCCTAATGTGTGGCATTCGCCAATTTCCATGGTGTAAATGTTCCAAAAATGGCAATTTCATGCTGCCAATGCTTTCATAACAGGCCGGCGTTATTCCTGAAAATTTAGCAATTGATTCTTGCAAGCCGGCACGAGCCAGCGTGAGCTGTGGGGAGCCCGTATAAGCCAGTATAGCTGGTTCCGATGGTCGCTGCTACAGCCACGTCCATCTCCAGGAACTGGACTGTGGGCTACTCGAGAGCAGCCGCTGGGTTTTACCTATCCGCGGCCTCCGGCGCGCTGCTTAGTAACTGAGTCCCTCGCACTGGAGTTGAGTAGATACTGAATTATTAATGTGCGTTGCAATGAGTCGGGTTTCTGACCAGAGAGGGGAGGGGCAGAGGCCACCTGGACAGAGCTGCCTCTGCTGGACACTGCCTTTCTCCTCCTCCCCTGAGTCAGATACTGGCCGAGAGGCTCAGATCCCTTTCCTGAGGTCTGTGGATCAGGAGAAAAGGAAAGGACAGAGAGCAGGGCTGGGAAGGGGCCTGGGCTCAGACGGGGAAGTGGGCTCGGAGGCTGTGGGCTGCCGGGGGCAGCAGAGACCTCTGGGCTGGGAACAGACGTCACGTCCGGGCATCTGATAGGATGAAGCCTCTGGAGAATGGGGGCTTATAGCCTCAGGGGCCTGTTCCCCAAAACCTGCCAGCATCCAACTCTCCTAGGACAACCAGGGGCTGCTGCATGGAGAGAGAGAGAGAGAGAGAGAGAGAGAGAGAGAGAGAGAGAGAGCGAGCAGGTGCATGCAGGCGCGTGTTGTGTGCATGTGTGTGTGTGCGTGTGTGTGTCACGGACCTTTATCCTGAGGCCAGAACAAGATACCAACAGTTAGCAAGCAGCAGAAGAGCCACCTAGAGTGTTAACACCTGTTTGCCTGTGCCAAGGCCAGGAAGCGAGGACCTGGGGAGGAGACTTCCAGAGCGGGCTGGGGTCCCCCCGGGGGCCCGCGGGAAGACACCCCCCGTCAAGGCCTAGAACCGGTCCTGCGCCAGGCGACAGCGAGCACCAGGGTCCGCCAGGACAGCGGTCCTCGACCTCGAGTGTGCAGGAATGTCACCGGGGGGCAGAGCCGGCTTCACGGGCCTGTGACCGGTGCCGCGCGCAAGGGCGCCGTGCTCTGCCATTGCCATCTTGAGATTCTTCATGCCTTTTGAACAAAGGCCCCTGCGTTTTCATTTTGCGCCAGGCTCTGTACATGATGTAGTTGGTCCTACCTGGGGGGGGCTTGTCGAAACCCACCTTGCTGGGCTCCTTCCCCAGAATTCTGATCCAGGGGGTCTGGGTGGGGCCCGGGAATTTGTATTCCTGGCATGCGCCCAGGTGTGAGTTTAGAGAGTTCTCTGAGTCGGAGGACCGGAGCAGCACGTTGGGATGACGGAGGGGAGGCAGCTCAGGCAGCTCTGGGGCCAGGTCACAAAGGACGCAGTGAGGGCACATGAGCTCAGACCTCTGTGTCTCGGGGGCCGAGGAGCCAAAGGCCAGCTCCAGCCTTCAGCGGGTGGGGGAGAATTAAGAAACGAGTGTGCGAAGAGGGGCACACGTGATGCTAAGATCTGGGGTAGAAGAGAGTTTGAAATAGGCTGAGCTTTTAATTCAAACCGAGGGAAACTGAGTCACGCGAACGCGCCCGTGGGTTCAGAAGGGAGTCGTGTGACGAGAGCTCCCCGCAGTCTGGGGAAAAGGCGGCGAACCGGCTGCCGACATCGATGGTGTCTGTTGGGTGGTCTGAGCTGGAAGAATGGCGAGCGGAACGTTTTGAACTCCAAGGACGTGGGAGGGAGGGATCCTGGAGGCGTCCCACGGCCCTGAGGGGAAGCCGGGGGCGGGGACACTGGGAGGGTGGCATCCTGGAGGCGTCCCACGGCCCTGAGGGGAAGCCGGGGGCGGGGACACTGGGAGGGTGGCATCCTGGAGGCGTCCCACATCGATGGTGTCTGTTAGGTGGCCTGAGGGGAAGCCGGGGCGCGGGGTGGGGCACTTAAGCCCAGGGGAGGTCCTGGGACTACTTCTCGGCACATTCTCTACCATAAAGTCGTCTCTCGCTGACCTGCGCTGCAGCCCGGAATCCCACGGGGTAAGTGCCGTTTATTCCAGCTGAAGTCAGAGGTTTTAACGGAAGATTACAGACCCCTAGGGAATCAATGAACGCGCTCTGCTGAAATTGTTTGCGAAATTTACTGTGAGTTATATGTGCATTTTCCTTTCCGGGGGAGAGAGTCCACAGCTTTCATCAGATTCTAACAGGATTCTACGGCGCCCCTTGTAAAAAAAAATTTGCGTGAAAGGCAGATTATTCAAGAAATGGCATTGGGACAACTGGCTAACCTTTTTTTTTTTGGGGGGGGGAGGGTGGAGATAAAGCTGGATCCTCATTTAATTTCTTACACCCAAATCCATTCCAAGTAGGTCAAGGATTTCAATATTAAAGAAGAAATGAAGCAATAAAAGTTATAGATGAAATTTCGGTAACCATATGTAGAACCCTGGAGATGAAACCAGTTTTCCAAGCGGGACACAAAATCCGGAAGCCATGTGGGTAAAGGTCGATCCATCGAACACGAAAAATTAAAATTTTAATGTGGAGAAAATAAAGACCAGGGACAAACTGAGTTCAAAAGACAAAGGACAAACAGGAAAAAACTGTTTACAGCACAAAACAAAAGACAAGAAGCCACTTCACTGATATGACCAAACACAAACGATTCGTGCACAATGTGAGCAGGCCGTGCCCGCGAGGAATTAACGAACAGATAAAAAGATGCTCCTGAGTCATTAAATAATTAAAGAAACGTAAGCGGGTACCAGAAACGGGATTACTGTCTCTGACTTCAAAGAGCGAACAATATTTACATCGAATAGCGTTTCCTAATGTGGATGATTCATATTTCATTCTGTCCACTGCATCTTGATATTTAGATCGCATCTGGTTCTCAGGCATTATAAACAATGTTGTCAAGAACAATTTTGCGGCAAATCCATGACTATTTACTCGAGATGAATTTCTAGAAAGATCATCCGCAGTTAGCATCGCGTAGCTGATGTGATCATTTCTGAAGTGATTACGGCAAGCAGGCGGGAGCCGGGGTCACCGTACGGGGCTTGGAACCCTCCTGGGAACGGCAGCCCTGGGTTTGGAGGCCGAAAAAATGATGAATAATGTTCCACGGGCATCTCCCAGTGCCAAGCAGCGCATCAGACCCTTTAGCATTTACTAGGTGTTTTGTTTAACCGTACGACAGCAAGAAGAAGTAAGACTAGCATCTTTTTCCCATTGTCCAGATGGGAACACTGAAGATCAGAAAGGTTTAGTAAGTTCCCCAAGGCTGAACAGCAAAACGAGACCTGGGATTCAGGGCACACACAGATCTTTCCAGCTGGAGGCCTGTGTTCCTTCCTCCCCAGCTGTTTGTTGAGGGCGGCAGCAGGTGGTTCTCCATCGGGGAAGGAAGAAAGGCATGCCGGGGAGGTCGGAGGGCGCCAAAGGCAATTTTGTTCCCATTTACGATTTTCCGGAAGGTTGGCCCCACCTCTGGGGACCCCGATGTGTCGCCCTCACGAGAAAGGTCTGCATGGGAGGTTCGCACGAGGAGCGAGTGGGCTGTTGTCACGCAGCAAAGGGCACGGGGGGGGGGTACCAACCTGGCGTCACTTCCCCCAAGGCTGACTCTTTAGTGCGTTCCGACCGGCCGCCCCGCCGGACTGCGAGCTTTCGGTCACCAGCATGTACACGCGGCTCGCACACAGCCCGGCAGTGGGAAAGCGGCTCCGCGCCCTCCGCCCCGAGCACGTCAAGACCCTCTCGTATCCCCTCGCTCCTCCTAACCCTTCTCCGCGTCTTCCCCCGTGAGGCCGATTCATCTGCTACCTTCGCACTTGATCAGGCCAGCCCGCCCCAGATCGTCCGGTTCAAACAACCACGCTCGGGTGCGTCTCAAACAGCAAAGAGCAGGTACAATGTTGCCTTTCGAATAAGTTCTAAAGATCCAACAAAGTTAGAAGGAGTTTGGAGGCTCGGAGTTAATTCTCTAAGAGGACTTGCTTCCCCCAGCCGTAACGGTGTCTTCGGATAAGCTGCAGCCGGAGGAGATAAAACTGTGGTTCCGGAAGCAGCCAGCGTAAGCGGAGATGGTTCCGCCGCGTGTGTGTGATCGACGGCAAGTCACTTTCCTTGCTCGGTTATTCCTCTAGAGTGGTCACTGGTTAAAAGCACTCAGAAAAACATTTGGCTGTTTCTAAAGACGTAGAACACAATGAGAGATACAATGTAATAGCATCGAGACTTTCAGGAATGTACATTTTCTTCCACTTGGCGTGATTCCACTCCCACGAATTTATCTGAAGGAAATAATCCAAAATCTATGTGCAGTGTGTTCTTCGCGGCATCATCTATAGTATCGGAGAAGTGGAAACAAAACAGAGTTCGATCAAAAGGCCGGACCGAGAAAATCGATGTGGCTATTAGGATGCACGCTGTGGCAAAGGAGCGGCGGGAGGAAGTGGTCCCAATGACGCAGTTAGTGGGGGCGGGGAAGCAAGTTCGAAAAGGGCGCGTGCGGCGTTAACACGTTTTTATAGAGAAAAAAATATCGGGGGTGGGGAGAGTAGTCTGGAAATCTATGTTCCAAAAACGGTGTCGAGTTTTTCTGCCGGTGATGGAGTTACGGCAGGTTGTTTTTTTTTTTTTACTCCCTTGTTTTTTTTTCATTTTCCACATTCATTGTATGGAGAGCACCCTTTGCCATAAAGAAATCTTTTTTTTCTTCTTCTTCTTTTAAGAGATGGTTCTGTGACAGATCCTGTGGTGGGTGCCGGGAGGTGTGTGTCCCAGAGCAAGGCAGGTGCTCGGTTGGGTCCAGGGTGCAGGTGGCTGTGCCGGCGCCTGGATTCGGCTCCTATGATCACTCTTCTCTTCCCTGATCCACTGGGGACAATCAGTGTCTCAGAGACCCAGCCCGTTCGACAGAGTGTCTGATGGAAGAGCCAGTTCCTCGGATTAGTGCTGGGTTGAAAAACGACCCGCGAGTCTCTGGAGATCCAGCGGAGCCGGGGCAGAGCTTGGTATTTATGACCCAGGCTCCCCGAGCAGGGTCCGGACACCGCGCAACGCTGACGGATGATTCTCGTGAGGAACTTTCAGTTTCCGTTTGATTATGGGCCCATAAACACAGATTGCAATTGAGCGGCGTCGGGGCTCTGCCTGAGACGCACCTGCCAGGGCTCGGGGAGCCTCGCTGGTGGCTCTGACGTGCCCGTGGCCCGGCGGAGTCCCAGGCTTGCCCGGGGGACGCTGAGCAGCTGCCGCAGTCATGCCTGCGTTCCGGCGCGGTCGTTGGAAGCGTCTACCCGTGCCCTCTACGCGGGCGCCTCCCCCGCTGTTCCCTGGGCAGGGACGCGTCCTCTGCCTGCATCGTGCAGTCCTACCCAGCCTGGGCGGTAGAGCGCGCCCAGCTGGTTCTAGGAGGCTTTGGCCAATGTTGGTCTTGGGTCCAGCATCCTGCTGTTTCTTCATTCATTCATTCATTCATTCCTTGGAAATATCGAGCAGCTGTCAGACACATGGACCTAGAAACACCAGGTAGATTTAGGGACACAGAGACTAGCGTCCCCCTGCTGTCCTTGGAGTCACTCTCTGGGACAGTGTCACGTGCGTTCGCTTAGAAGCTCCAGGCGCTGAGAGGGCACGGGGGAGGAGGGACGAGCCAGCCTGGGCTCCGACGGAGGGAAGTCGGCCGCTCCAGCGGGTTCTGGCGTGGGCAGCACCCTGACCGCGCACCCGGCTTTGGGCGTCGGGCGGCAACGGTGATACGAGAGTCTCGCCTCTCCCGTTGGTTATTCCTCGCCGGGCGATTCGTCCGTTGAGGCCGCCTCTTTCCCTCTCCACCCACGGGGAAGCGCTCAGGAAGTGCTTCGTGGCCCTCGAGCGACGGGTCGAGATGATGAACCCGGAGCGGAGGGACACCGTGGGGCCTTGAGTCTTCAGCTCTGACTAAGTGCGTGACTATTATCGGCCCTGTGCCTGGCGCTGTTCAAGGCGCTGGGCGGCCTAAGAGGCCGGACGAGACAACGTCTAAGGACTCAGGGAGCGCCCGGTCTCCCGAGAGGAAAGGGGCAGAGGCCGCCGCATGGACGGGCATGGACGTGCACGTGTGCGGTGCAGAGAAGCGCAACGGATACTCGAAAGCCGAGAAGGGGCGCGGCGTGTGTTATGTCCAGACAGATCCGAGGGCGGCCTGGACGACGGTGACGGTGGGGGAGGTGACGGGACCTGAGAGCGTCCAGGGCGGCGGGCAGCGGGGAAGGGGAGGCACGGGAGGCGGGTCTCATGCTTTTCCACTTGAGAAGTGGGGGAGCAGGGCGCGGAATCGCCAGTTTACTGAGCGGAGAAAGCTGGGCGGGCGGACCTTTCGGGGAATGTCGCTTCTAACCCACACTTGTGCCCCTGGACCTCCCCAAACGCCACCTCATGGTGCCTTGCCCGGCGCTACGATGTGTCACGCGGTCGTTTTCGTTGGTCCTCCCGTGCGGCCGCCTGCCTCGCCTACGTGGACGTCCCATTCGCGCCGCGTTTCACGTGCAGCCGTGAGCGAGGAGAGGCCAGGGCCGCGCCGTCCAGTGCCAACCTCAGGGCAGGGCGCTCCAGCTCGGAGCCCGCGCCCTCTCCCTGCCCTGGGCCCAGACGCTGGGCAGGCCGGCTCCGCCGCGGGGCCCCGGCGTCTGGTGCCGCGGCCTCGGTGCCGTGCTCTGCCCCGCCGGCCCCTTCTCCATAGAAACGCCCCGGCCATCCTGGCAGGCGTGAGGCCTCCCGCCCCGCGCGCGCGGCTCGTACCGGCCTCTTTTGCGGACCAGCTGCTGGGTCTCGGCTCTTTCATCCCCGTTCCCGGGAGGCCCTGGCTCCGTGTTCTCTGCACACACATCTGGGCTTCCTCAGACCCAAGGACGGGAGCATCTGCCGCCAGGAAGAAGAGTTCACGGCGGCCCTTTCGTAATCGCCCCTAATCGTCCTCAGCCCCAGGGGCACCGGCGTTTGGGTCTAAGGACTTCGAAGCCGCTTCTAGAAGCAAATTACGATCGCCATCTGTGCGTGAGGTGGCAGCAGGCAGGAGGGCGCAGCAGGGGGTGCACTGGGGCTGAGTGGGGCGACGCGGGCAAATCTCCCGTCCCCAGCGGCTCCTCACACGGGGTGGGGCACCCGGGAGGGAAAGCGAGGCGGGGAGCGGATGCCGTTCCGCTCGTCCCTACTGTCTCGAGGGCTGAGTGTACCTACCTGCCAGTGGCCAGAAGCCCCATCTCCTTGCCTGAGGGAGTTTTACAAAGCCAGAAGTGGGGGAGTTAATCTCCTCTCTGGGGCAGCTCTCCTCGGGGACCGAGGGTGTGGGCATTCACTGTTCTACAAATGCCCCCTCTGCTGGGGTGACTCAAAGGGCCCCTCTCCTACAGACCTGCCCGAGATCCCCAGGGAGTGAAACCGGGGGCCCCCGGGGGGGTCTGGCTTCATCACCTTCCCCTCCAGCTGCCTTCCTGCCTCCCCTCCTGCCCACCGGAAGTCCAGAGTCACCTCAGAGTGTGTGGCTCCCCCTCCCAGAGGCTGCCCCTGGGCGAACCCCAACGGGCACCAGTGATGGCAAACGGCAGCATCCCTGGTTTTAGGGCGGTCCTGCAGGCGCCGGGAACCCCGGGGCCTCGGCGCGGGGCAGAGAGGCCGTGGGGCAGGGACGGGCTGCCCGTAGGGCAGGACTTCCTCGTCCAGCTCTGCTCGGGGTCAGCTCCGCGTGTGGCCGAACGGCCCGCGACCCGGCCCCGCGTAAGGCGCAGCGTGAACTGTCCCCGCCAGCGCCCCGCGAGGCCGGAGCCTGCCGCCTGGTAGGAAGGCCAAGCCGTTTTCGCCTCCGCTGTCCGAATTTAGATCGCGAACGCTGACGCCGTGCAGCGTTAGGAGAAAGGGGGAGAGCTACACGCTTCGCAGCACCCCGACGCGTGCGCGGGGCTCGCGCCCTTGGAGCCGGCGCGAGGGGGGCGGGGCTTCCGGCGCCCGGAATTCCTTAGCCTCGCCATTCAGCCGCCGCGCCTGTTTTCCTGGGCCATCTCGACCCTGGCCTCGGGTCACTCATAGCAACGCGAAGGGAAGTCTTTCCGTTCTCCAGGTAGGGAACCGAGCCCAGTGGCTTCAGTGACACTTTGTGACTCGCTCACTTCCCCCGAGCTCATCCCGGTCCCGTGCTTCCTTTGAGGACGCTTTGCAAATATTCACAACTTAGTTCTGCCGCGATAGCATCCTTTCTGGAGTTCGAGGACCATCCCAGTTCTCGGGACAGTGGCAGTGGAGCAAACACGACTCAGCTCTTGATTGCACTTGGTTGAAAAGACGAACAATAGACCATTCATGCCGAGCTTCCGATACCTTAGGCTTCGTGACCTCGTAGGGGGAGAAAGAGCGCCTCGTTCTCACGTGGACAGATGGGCCTGTTTGCAAATACTTCCTGAGCTACTCCCATACTATACACAACATCCTGTCCTGGGCGGGCGGCTGTGACCCAAGAGACTGAACAAACCTCAAAGAAACACCTGCCACAGAAATAGCAGCCTCTGTCTGCAGAGCCAAAACACCATTTGTGTCGCCGCCTCTTTGTCTGAGGGTGCGATGTTTTCAATGAGCGGGCTGGATGTAGAGTCCGAGAGCTGGAGAGAGAGCCCCAGGCCAGGGTCTCTGCTGACCTGCCTTCGAAGCCGAGGGCCGGGGCCTTGAGTGGGAAGAGGCGCTGGGGATGGGCAGGGTGTGAAAGCATCTATCTCGGATGTGGTGCAGCCGTGCTCGGCCCTGGGCTCGGGCAGAACGTTTCCCCCAGAGCCGATGCTCGTCTGAGAAGCCATCTCGCCCAGCCACGCTATCGCTCGGTCCCAGACTTGTCCAGCTCTTGCCCCAAGGAGAGGGAGCTGATACTGCGCCCTCTGTGAAGTAAGGCTGTATGGCAGTAAGAGAGAGACCGGGGCAGGAAGGCCACCCTGTAGGCATTGCCGAGGGTCCCCGATGTCATTCAAGAGCATTCACGCAAGTACAGCGCTGCGTCAAGGCTCTGCCCAGGAAGAGACTCTGCAACTCCTAACGTCCTCTGGGACGGGAGCGGCAGACAGCAGGCTGCATGTCACCACGTTCATGTTCTGGGCCCAGCTGAGCAGACATAGCTACTGGTATTCCGATGCTCAACTGGGATAAAGACCCGGAATCCTTTCTAACACTACGACCCAGGCAGAAGCCAACACTCAGAGCCACAGCTGAAACTTTAACAAGTTTCATTCGAGAGGAAACTTATTTTCCACAGCTGTCCTGGGGACTTATAGTTTAAAACTGATTCACGGGCACTGATAAATTTGTAACAGGTAAGCAGATACTTTGATAAGAAATGTGTAGCCATTATAATAGCAGAGGTGACCATTTACCTTGCCTAAACGTGTTTTTGTTTTTTACCCTGTGAGACCTTAAATCAGAGCGTCACGTGATCCATGACTCTTTGTTTGAGTTGGGAGGACACAGCGCTCTTTGCTAGCCTCTCCCTGACGGCCCCCGGGATGCCCGTCCAGGTTACGTGGTCTAGACAGAGCACGAAGCAGCGAACGCCAGTGTCTCCGTTCTCCGTATCATCTCTTCGACCTGCTTCTCCCACCTCCATCTCTCTCCTAAGCTCCCCTGAGGTGGACGACCATGTAAGTTACCATTTCAACTGGGAGCGGTGCTATTAATAATTACGCCAGAATGGCAGGTGTACATGGGAGGCGTCCCAGGCGAACAGGCAAGGGGTTCCCATGCCCCCAGGACATGTGTATTTGTGAGTCCTGAGGCAAAAAGAGGACGAGCACCCTTCCCCAGCCCCGGGCAGTCCCTCTGGCTTCTGCCAGCTCTCTCAGGTGTGAGGGCACAGATTGACGGAGCTCCTGGCTGAGCTGACAAGGCTCACAGGGGCTGGAACAATTAATTAAGCCTTGCTGGGCTCTTGGCATAAGCCTGTACGGGCCTTTTAATTGCCACTCGAATGAGTAGCTCTTTTCCTTCTTTCGAAAGTCAAGATTCTGCTCGGAAGCGAGGAGAGGGAAGCTGAGGAGCGGCTGGAACCGGTCCGTTGGGCAGACGTCGTGCCCCACTCTGGGCCGGCTTCTCCCTGGTGGGTCCCCTTCAGGATCTCCTGCAGCCGCGCAGGTGTTGACAAATTCAGGCGGTCACCGGTGGAAGGGACCTCTGAGGCCTCTGAGCCCAGCTGAAGCTCCCAGAGGGGCAGGGGCAGCCCAGAGCCTCAGGCTTCCTGGGAGGCCCCTTTGTCTGCGAGGGAACAGGCTGTTCCAACTCTGGTCCCGATACATGTCACCACGGATGGAGGAGACTCAGATGCTGCTGGCTGGCTGCATGGGGTACAGAAGGGGTCCCCAACGCCCCGGGCAATGGATCGGTTCTGGTCCATGGCCTGTTAGGAACCAGGCCGCACAGCAGGAGGTGAGCGGCGGGTGAGCCAGCGAAGCTCCATCTGTATCCGCAGCCGCTCCCCAGCGCCAGCATCACCGCCTCAGCTCCACCTCAGATCACCGGGCGTTAGGTTCTCATAGAAGCACCGGTTCCTGATGCCACTAAGGTTGGGGACCCCTGGGTACAAGACGAAAGGCTAGACATATTCAGCACCAGCCGAGGGTAGATCCTTGTTCTGAGCACCCCTGTTGACAGAACCAGACGAAAGTTTCTCAGAACCAAGCAAATATACCCTACGGAACCCGAAAACCGGGCCTTGGGCACTAGGAGAATGAGGCTGGCCAGAGCAGCCCCCGCAGGAGCTGCCAGCGACTCCGTGACTTCGCAGCTGCCTCTAGACTGAGCTTCTCGACTGTGTTTCGACAGCAGACTCAGACGCAGTGCCGAGTGGTGATGACAGTGGCCCCTGCCTGCCCTCGCCCGCAGCGCAGAGAAGGCGGCCGCGTGGGTCTGCACAAAGAGTCAATAACACAGAATTCACTCCCACTTGGAACACGAGGATTTCAATTTTCAACAAATTTCCCTTCCTGAACTCGCCTGGCTTCGCGGGCGTAAACGCTCGACACACAGGCTCGCTGCTGGCAGAGTGAGGGCAGAGCCTGCACGTGCCGGGCCAGGAAGAACGACTCAGCAAAGAGTCCCCACGATTTTTAGGAAAAATCTGCTCTGAGAACGGATAATGATGAGAACTTGGTGTGTGTGTGTGTGCGCGCGCGCTCGTGGAAGCCAGTGCATGTTGGAGCAGGCATTGCGAAGCCCGGCCCAGTGACAAGGACAAGGGCAGTAGTGCCTAACGACCCCATGGATAATGACCATCGTCTCCCTTGCGCCTATGATGGCCCAAGGCTTCCATCCATCGCCGTGGTCTGTTTGCCCTCGGCCCTGTTGGGTAGGTGCTACCGTGGCCCCATCTTACAGATGAGAACACTGAGTTCCAGAGAGGTTAATTAACAAGATCCCACAGCTGGTAAATGACAAACCAGGATGGGAAGGCTGCTGTCCCCATTTGGGTGGCCTCGGGCTTGTCACTCTTAGGCAGAGTAAGGCTAGAGAAGATCCCAGGGCACTGGGTTTTCAGCCCCGAAGATGCCCGCAAAGTGGCTGTGAGGGCGGCGTCCGTGTGTCCAGGGCTGTGATTCATTTTTCAGGCCGCGGGGAAGCAGGGGGGCCTTGGGACATGTGACAGCATTGCGCATTTATCTGTGTTCCTGACAACGTGGGCAGAGAAGGCAGGAGGCTATCGACTTGCAGTCGGAGGGTTTTTGGTAGCTGTCCCAGTGTCCGATCAATATGGCAGCTCTGTCTCTATTAAGGTCCCAGCCAGGGGCAAGAACCAAGCTTCTGGGCGCTCTGGGCCCCTGGGGTCTCTGCTTTCAGCACGGGCACCCTCCGGCCAGGGCACTGAGTGCCAGGGGAGCTGGACAGTGGGCCGCGTGCAGCCACGCAGGGGGCACAGGCCTGGCTTGCTCTCTGCACAGCAGTGCAGAGTCAGCTTTCTGGCAGCGGCCGGCCAGGCCTGGGTGCTGCCAAGTGAACGGCTGGAGGGCAGCGGGCAGCTCCCTGGGCCCCGCCCTCTCCCATGCCCGCTGAACTATGGCGAACCCCAGCCACTCAGGCCAGAGGAGAGCAGGCCTGGCCGCCCCCCTCCAAGGCTCAAGTCAGCAGATGTGGGACAGGGACCCCGTGTGAGGCTGGGAGGGAGCTGGCGGAAGAGTAGGGAGAGAACAAGGTTCTGCCGTTTCTGTTGGCCAGAGGTGACAGCAAACCCACCCCAAAATGGCATGAGAAAAACCAAAGCCCGGATGAGGTCATCAGCTCCTGGTCTCTGTCAGTTTCTCAGCTCCGCCTCCATCCGAGCCGGCCCCACGCTCAGGCAAGATTGCGGCCCCGGCTCCCGCCGGTGGGACAAGAGTGAGCTTGTATTCCTCAGCCAATAAGAGCCAAGTTCTGGGCCTGACTCCCTTCGGCCTGAATCGAGTTACATGGCGACCCATGAACCAAACCTGTGCCCGCTCGTTGCCAGCCCCTGGAGTTGGGGGCGGTGTCCACACCACATGCGGGAAGGGTGACGTTGCCCAGGGCCCGAGAATGGGAATGGGTGCTGGGTGGCCCGAGGAACCGCCACTGCCCGTAAACGGGGGAAGAATGAACCTAGATGGGTCTGCGAGCTGGTAGTTCTGGGGTGGAGGCGTGTCCAAGAGAAGACCGTCTGTGGGAGGGAGAAGGGAGGAAGGGGCTCGCGTGTGGGTGGGTGAACACTGCGGGGCTCACTCGGGGGGCGAGCTGGGCGGGCCCCAAATGAGACTGACAGGCCCTGCCCTCAGCGGGGTGCCGGGGGCGGGTCAACGCGCGTGTGTGGGGAAGCGGGTCCACTTGTCCCCTGGGATCATCTCACCCACCCACCCGACAAGCCTCACCAACCACAGCCCCTATTTCCCCAGTGCTTAGACACCACAGGCTCTCCACGCCCCGTGACCTTGGACCTTCTCCGTCTTCCTGGACAGGAGAGGTGGCCGTTACTCAGATCTCCATCTGGCAGGTGGCGCAGCATGTAGCAGGCGAGCAGGCCTCCTCTAGAGCCTGGCTGCCTGGGTTGCATCTGAGCTCGGCTGTGTGGCTTCGGACCAGGTGCTCGGCCTCCCTGCGCCTCAGCTTCCGCATTTGTAAGAGGAGCCGAGAGCAGCGCCCACCGCACAGGGCGCAGCAAGGCTCAGATTAGTCGGGGATGCGCCTAGAACCTGGGACGCGCACCCAGGATTTTTGGACTCGATCTCGTGGCCGGGCTGGTGATTTTCAGAGCCCACAGCCGTGTGCCACGCGGCTCGGAATAACCCTTTCTGTACAAGTCTCTAGAGCTCTTCTGCAAACACTCCTTCCTGCAGCCGGGACTGTAAACAAGTCAGAGATCCTATGAGACCGCTGGTGACGCGGAGGTGGCGAGTCTGCACCGTTATCACACAGCGAGCCTGAGCGTGTGGCCCTGGAGGGACTCCTCCCGCTACTTCAGCCTGGTGAGGCCTCCAGGGGCAGGGGCCGAGGGTCTGGGGCTTCCCTTCTTCAAAAGAGACGTGGGAAAGGGCAGGAGACAGCGGTACGGGAAACGGGGTGAATTGAGACAGGTAGGAGGAGCGAGACTTTTGGTCTCCCTAGGACACAAGGAGACTGCTGTGCCCTGCTGTCCAGCTTGGGTCCGTCCTCACGTCACCCCCTGGAACCTTGTCGGACATGCAGAACCTCGGGCCCACCCCGCTTACGAATCGAACCTGCTGTGTGATAAGATGGGTCTAATGTTTGAGAAGCTGTGCTTTCATTACCTTCAGCCCGGGGGACAGGTTTCTGTGCCCTGGAGCCATATGAGGCTTCAGCGAAGTTTTGGAAACTAAGACGAAGAACCCCAGGTGCCGGTCAGATGGCTGAGCTCCAGCCCCGCCCCCAGCGCTGCCCCAAGCCGCAGTCGCCAGCCGCGTGTGGCTGTCGCGGTCACATGTAAACCACTGGAAACAAAATACAAGGAAGCGTTTTCGTTCCTCGGTCACGCGAGCTGCGTCCAGGGCTCAGTAGATGCACGTGGCTAGTGGCCGTCACACTGGACAGGTCATGGAGTGAGTCCGTCATTGCGGGAAGTTCCTTCGGGCGGTGTGCGTCTGTGTTTAATCGTGCGGTCACGTGGGAGGAGGGATGACCCAACCAGCTCCGGTTCTCACCGGGAATCCGTGTCCCTCTGTGGGTGACAGGTGAGGGCGAGTGTCTATGGCAAATGTGCGGCAGGTGTGCGGTGACTCAGACGCGTGGGAATGTGCCGGGGGAGGGGCGGGGCGGGGGAGGCTCGTGGCAGCTGCATGAGAACAACTGGGGGAAATCCAAGCTCGAGTTCGTTGGGATGAGAAACGCCGGGAGGGGGTTCAGAGGTCCCTGAGCTCCCATCTCCCCCTCACCTCCCCACCCTCCCCACCCCCCGTTTGAACGAACAAGACCCAGAAGCCTAGAGACTTAGACCTAGAAGTCGGACTTCGGACTCCAAGCCCAGGGCTTCGTTTATTTTACTCACGATGCAGAGAGACGGACTCTCCGCCTGAGAAGTGACTGACGAGACGTGTGAGCGTGGGGTGGGGAGCGGACAGCCGCGAAGGAGCCTCGTTTCCCAGGACACGAGGACTTTCTACAGTCTCAGCAGGAGGAGGGCAGGGGGCTGCGGCCAGGTGGAGCGGGCGTGGAGCTGGGCAGAGGCCGGGAGAGGGGGCCCAGCGAGGAGGACGAAGACCTGGGCTGAGAAGAGCCCGGCCTCGTCCCCAACCAAGTCGGGGTTCTCCAGAAAATAGAACCAATATCTATGTGTATCTTTGAATTTACACAGATAAACGTAATAACCAAAGCGGATGCGTGCGTACATAGATATCATTATACATAGCATCATGTATAAAATGCGATGGATTATAAGGAATGATCTAGCACGATGGGACTTCCCGTGAGCGCGGCCTCTAAGCTGGAGACGCAGGAAGCAGCCGGTGTTACTTGAAGGCCAAGGGCAGGGTGGCCAAGGGCAGGGGTGATGGATGTCTCAGCGTGGGCCCTCGGGCGGCATGCAAATCCACCGGTTCCAGCCGGGCCCCCAGGGGACTGCAGGAGGCCCACTACACTGGGGGCGAAGGCCGGGGGAACCCACTGCTTTACTCCCTCACCGGTTCAGATGAGAACCTCTTCCCAAACACTCCCACAGACACACCCCGAAATCACATTCGCCCAGCTATCTGGGCCCCCAAGGTTGTCAAGTCGGTACATCAAGCTAACCATCCCACTCTGTTCCATGACCACCTGCCCAGGGCAGAGGCTGGGGAGTTGTTCCTCGGGGTCCCTGTCTTCTTCCTCCTGGGCCTGCATTCCTTGGTCCCCCGTAGCCCCACCATCAGACAGGTGACTGAGTTCTGGCCCATCGAATCTGGGCAGAGAGGACGCCACCACCTCCGGACCTGGGCCCTAAAGTGGCCCCCTCCTCCCCGCAGCCCAACCGAGAGCGGCCAACACAGAGGGGGATGGGGCGGCCCCACAAGGCAGCCGAGATCATGGGCGAGGAGAGCCTTCGGCCCGACAAGCCACGAGAACCTGAACCCTGGGCCCCTCGGAGGTGGGTCCCGCTGCCGTCGAGCCTCAGCCCGGCCAGCACCGTGACCGCAGCCTGCGAGACCCTGAGACAGAGGGTCCGGTGAAGCCACAGCCGGATCCCCGACCCAGGGAAACTCCACGATAATAAACGTGTTGTTAAGCCTCAAAGAGTGTGGTGATTTTTTTTTAACGTAGCGATAGGTAACTAACATACCCACAGAAACACATTTTAATGAAGAAACGGCAATGGGTTCTGGTCGTGATGACTGGGGGGAGCTGCTCGATATGCGGGGAATGGAGGAGTCAACGGTACCAGGAGAACCTTGGGCGAGACGAGGGAGATGCCCCGATAACCACCAGGGCGCCTCTCAGTGGGACGGCCGGGCGCGGTCCCGGGCAGCCCCGGTAGGTCCCTGGGTCCTCGGGTGAGTGACGGCTCTCCTAGGTCTGCTCCCGAGATGGACGAGCTCTCACACTGAGCATTCTGTCCACGCAGCCATAAATATTAAAAGGCGCCGGAGGAGAGATTGGGAAAGAAGGCCGTGGGCAAGACGCAGCTCTGAGCTGGGGAGAGGAAGGGAGAGCGAATTTCTTCCTTCCTAGTCCTGCTTCAGTACATTTATTGCAGAAGGTGCTGCAGTGGGTGATAAGGAGCAGGAAGCCCATTGTCCTGCAGGCTGGGAGGGGAGGCGTCCTGCCGAGGTCACCTGATGAGGAGCCTGGGTCCTCACATTCCTCACGAAGCCCCCTGAGGAACTGGATGCCCTCCCCAGATCATCCGGGGGCCTGCTACTGAGCAGGACTCTGGGCTTCCAGTCCTGCGGTCCCATCCTGAGGCAGAAATAAGAAAAAACGAAGGTATACCCAAAGCAAAGCAAAATAAAAGCCGAGTGCCCCGTGTGGGCCGGCGGCGGGGGCGGTTTGGGGTTTTCCATTCTGGGCCTTAGCTCTGCCCCTGTCAGCAGCCCAGCCGACACTCCCATAGCCTCACGCTGAGAGCTTGTCAGCCTCCCACCTCCAGCCTTTCTCTCTACCCATTCTCCCAGAAAATTCTTCCCGACCACCCGCTTCTGTGCATTCGGATACTGCTCACAACTTGCGGTCGCCATGGCAGTCTCGAGGGCCCTGCACCCCTCCTTCCCTCTGTCCCCTCTAATCCACCCTACCAGCAGAATAACTATGCTTTGGGTTGATCACTTTCCCGTTTAAGAAAAATTCTTTTTTTTCCCTCAAACCACGGGCAGCGCCCAGTCCAGAAATGTTGGCTTGACATGCGGGCCACATGTTTCCTGTTCTACCAGGCTTCCAAGGACCCCTTTCCTGAGGACCCGCTGGTGGGCCATTCCTGCCCCCACCCCGTCCCCTGGACTTTCCCCCGTACGCTTCTCCTCATCTTTTCCTGTGCAAATTCTCCTTCCTTCGTCAAAGCCCACATCAAATCCCGCCTCTCGGCAAATCCGTCCCTGACAATGGAGCCCTGAGCACTTTCTCTGTCCTCTGAACTTTTACGCAGTTTTAGCCTGCGCAATTTATTTGTTAATTAATCGTGCGCTGTGCGTCTTGAGACATGGCTTCTTCTCCCACAGCCTCACGCTGGTAGTTAACTCTTTGCCGGCAGTTTAGATTTGGCTTGTTTATAGCTGGGCTCCGTGCTCCTTCTTGACGCCATGACTCTGGCCCCGGCCTTCCCTGAGGAGGGAGCCAGTGCCCAGCATGGCTCAATCTGGAGGTGCAGGTATTTTTATTGGATCTTATCCTCTCCTTCCACGGGTCCCGGCGAGCTCCTGGAGTTTCTCCGTCCATCCATTCATTGACATGTCTTTGGGAGGGCATCTTTGTAAGCTTGTCCTGAAGTGGTATTTCCTCGGGGTTCTGTCCTGAGCCCTCCGCTTTCCTTGGGGTCCACCCTCACCCTGAATAATCTCGGCCACGTGCGTTCTCTGCACTGCTATGTATGCACCACCTCGACCCCTTACTGCTTCTATAACCCTCAGGTCCCTATTGTCCCTCTCAAGCTGCATGGCCCACAGGTACCTCCACCCACATATGGCCCAGACCGAACCCATCGTGTGAGTTTCCTGTGGCTACCAGAACAAAGCGCCACATCCAGGGTTCCCTAAAACAATGGATTTCTTCTCCTACGGACCTGGAGCCTGGGTGTCACAGGGGCTGGCTGGCTCTGACGGCTCTCGGGAAACAGCCCTCCCTGCTTCCTCCTGATTGCAGTGGCTTCTGGCGATTCTCGGTGCTCCTTGGCTCGCAGCTGATCTCTGCTCCCGTCTTCGCATGCGAGCCGCTCTGCGTCCCCTGTCCCCCTTACGAGGACACGAGTCATTGGACTCAAGCCCACCCTCACGCGGGACGGCTTCAACGAATCGCATCTGCAAAGGCCCTATTTCAAACTATAGTCGCACGCCGAGGTTCCTGGCGGACATGGGTTTTGGAGGACACTGCTCACCCTAGCACGTCCGTTATCTCTCGCCTCGGGCGATCTCCAGTTTGGTGTGTTCCATCCGGACCCTCCCAGGGGCCCGGACCCAGGACGGCTGGGCACGTGCACGTCCCCTGCTCCCCGTCCCTCTTCCTCCGCTCCGATCGCTGACCACACCCCTCGGCGGTACTCGATGGCGCCGCCATCCCCAGTGCCTCCCCCTGACCTGCCGCGGGCGCCCCGGCTCTCGTGGTCTAGGTCTGTCTCTCAATCGTCTTTCCATTATTGCCCCTCCCAGAAGCCTTGCCTGCATCACCTCCCCTCGCGAAATGTTCACGCCGTGGTTCTCCTGTGTGTCTGTGTACGCGCTATGGGCATCTGCGCTCTTGTAGACATAAAGAGTATGTGTTTTTGCCCACCTCTAGACCACGGAACAAATCGTGCCCTGTTTGGGGTGATACCGCCCCCATCGAGAATGCGTGGTCTATCACCATAGCTTCTAACGCGACCTCCCTCCTCAGCTCTACGCCCCCCGCCCCATCCTCTCCCCATCCGTCCTTCCTGCTTCTGTAAAACACAGGAGGGACTGTGTTCAGCTGGAAACCCACCGCCCCCGAGACGACGTGCAAACCTCTTCACGTGGCCTCCCGCTCTGCACCCCGCCCCGTCGCCCTCCTGCGGCCATCGTCCTGGCTCCCCAAGCTCCGGCAGTTCGGGGGCAGCTTGCAGGTAGTTCCCCACACCTGTGGCTGCTTTCAGACCCCCCCTCTGCTCAGAGACGCCCTCTGCCCGCACCGTCCCTCCCCCTGCTTGCATGTTAACGTCTACTCATATTTCAAGACCCGGGGTTGAGGGTCTCCACAAGGAGGACGCCCTCTCCCACCCCCAGGGGATGGGGCTCGAGTCCCTCGCACCCGCTGGACCTGCCCAGCCTCCCATGACGGAGCCCACAGCGCTGTGTTATCGACTAGTTTGCCGGTGCCTGCAGCAGGCCTGACCTGCCTGAAGTCAGGGGCTGCTTCTCCCCTTCTCACCCATCGCTTTAGGTCCAGAGCCTAGCCCTGTGCCTTTGCAGACTCGGAGCTCAGCGAGTATTGTACTGGCTGCCTCGATGGATGGAGGAATGAATGGAGGAATGAATGAATGGCTTCCCTGCACTGGGTTTCTGTTGCTCAGCCACCTCCCTTGGACTCGGCCACTGCTTCCTGCTGCCGGCACCACCTGCTCAGGGCCTACCTGCCCACCTCCTGCTCGGCACCCCACTCTGTCCTCCAGGTTCTTGCCACCAGGCAGACTCCCCCTTCTCCTAGTCTGCCCCTCTCTCTGTTTTAACTCTCCTCCAGTGACCCCTGACCCTTCCCCTCACCCTTCCCACCCCCGAAGATTCCCGTCCTGGCTGAATCCCTAGAAACCTCCCCATGATGCTCGTGGTCCCTGCCTCCTGTACTCTTCCCCTCCCCCCAGGCCGCCTGCATTCCTGCGGCAGCTTGACGACTCTGCTCCCGCCTCCTCTCCCTGCTGCCCCCTCCTCCAGGTAACCCCCCCTCCGGGGCGGGCGTGGCCTGCACGAAGTGCCTCTGAACCTTTGAGTGGGTGAGCAGATGCGCCGGCCACACTCTCCTTCCCGCGAAGGGGACGCGCCTGTGGCAGCGCGGTGGACAACCGTCACCCGGGTCAGACGCGAAGGTGCACAGCCAACGCCTCGGTTCCAGGACGAGGTCCCCTAAATATACAGGCTATATTGACTCGCCGGGAAAGAGCAGAAGTCAGGTGACTTGCGTGTAAATGTCAGGAAACCGCAGGGCAAAGGCAAGTGCCCTTTCGGCTGGCGGAGGGAGGGGATGGAGGGCAGCGAGCAGGGGAGGGGAGGTCGGAGCGACCACACTCATCTGGATAGAAATGGAGACCTGCCCGTTGGTTGCCTGACAGCCACCCCCTTCCAGGGGCGCAGACCCTTGGCTCTCCGTGGGGACCTTGTCCTGGCTCTGGACACACCCGCTGGCATAAGTGGTCACCATCAGTTCTGTCCTGGTCTCTGGCATTAGTTTCTTGTGGACGCTGTAACAAATTATGACGAACCGCGTGGCTTGACACAATAGAAATTTACTCTCTCACAGGTCTCGAGGCCAGAAGTTCAAAATCAGCTTCCATAAGCCCAAATCGAAATGTCGTCAGCACCGCGTGCCGTCCGGAGGCTCCGGGGAGGAATCCGTGACTTGCCTTCCGGGAGCTGCCCACGCTCCTCGCCTGGTGGCCGCACCGTTCCAGTCTCTGCTCCTGCGGTCACCTCTCCCACCGTCCCCTCTACGTGGACTCTTACGATCGCACTCGGGATGCACCCGCGTAATCCAGGATCACCTCCTCGTCTCGAGACCCTTAATTTAGTCACATCATAAAGTGAGGTTCACGGGTACCGGAGATTAGGATGCGGGTATCCTTCGGGGGTTACTACTCTGCCTGCCGTAGCCCCGTCGGCCTCGGCATGTTGTGTGAGTGCTTCTCAGTCAAAGCTCCGAGGACGGAGGCGTGTGTCTGGTACCCCCTCTCTCCCACGCCCTGTGCCCAGCGCTGATGGAAGCAGATTCGCTCCTCTTGCCCTCTTTCCTCCTTTTCTCCCCCGTTTCGGGGTCCACAGTGCCATGTCGGTCTGGACACCATGCTGCATATCCCTGGAGCAAGCCGGCGTGAACCCTCGCTCCATGCTGTCACTCCGCGGGAAGAGCGCCCGCTGGGGCAGCGGTGCCTTTTTTAGATGGACGAGCTGCAGCTTCCCTGGGCGCTGGGGTCTCCTGTTTGGAGGTGATGGCTGCGCCATGCTGGGGAAGGGTCCGGGGGCCAGGTCTCGGCCCTTCGTCTGCCTGCACATCCACACAGGAGGGGACCCTGCTGGCCTGGATCTATCGGACCAAAGACAAGTCGCTGGGTCACTGCCACGCGCTCGGCACAGCGTCCTCGCCATCATCCCAGCCACGCGTGACTCGGGAGGCAGGGCAGGAGGGCTGAAGATCAGCGCCCTTCTGCAGACAACCAAGGGCAGCACCGAGATGGCCGAGCCCTCGCTCCGCGCTTGGGGACCAGGCGTGGCAGAACAGACAGCCACCGGAGGGCACGAGAGAGGGTTGGGGAGACGGAGCGGCCGGGGAGGGCGGCATGTCCGCAACATCCGTGCATGATCTGAAGTCAAAAGAACCTCAAGGCCCACCTGACCCTGACTCTCTGTGTGGCCTCGGAGGAGTCACTTAACTTCTCCGAGCCTCATTCGACTTATCTGCCTACCATAAATTTACGACACCTCCCTAACAGGGTGGCCGGAAAGATGGATGGGATAAGGTGTACGAATGAGTTTTATAAACGCCCTCTACATGCAAAGAATTTCTCAGCCTTCGTATCCTACCCGCCAAGCTATAAACTCTGAGAGCCTTCTAGAACCAGAAGGGGGATAGTGACTCTTGCCACTCCGGGCTCTAAGAAGATGCAAGGGGCACTGGAGGGGCGACGTGGGGGAACCCTAAATTCCTTTACCCGGAATGAAGGGACGGGTGAGCCAAGACTCTCCAACCCGACTTCGCCGCTGTTTGTCGCCCTCGGGAGGAGAACCCCCCACGTGAAGCCGGGCTGTCCTGAGTGACAGGGTGACGGAGGGTGAGCACGTACGGTTTCTGACACCGAAGCACATGCTCTGCATTCTTTATCCGGAGTCGCTGCCGGCGGAAGCCTGCAACTCAGCTCTCGAGTCTCGGGGATCCCTGATAAGATCCCATTCTGGACCCCGGAGCCTGTCGCGGAAGATTCGATGGCGCGGCCGGCCAGGGGGGTGAGCGGGCGCTGCCCCTGGGGAAATTCTCCCCAGGCCCGGAGGCTGTGGCACCGGAATTCCATAAAAGCCACCGGTCTGAGCGGAGACTCAGTCCGCCTCTGACACCCAGCCGCCTTTTCCGTTCGCGATTCAGGGGATGTTACCTGGGTCATGAGGTCGGGGCCGTCGCCCACGAGGCCGGGACCTAGATGCAGGGGTCGATTTGGTTTCACGGAAATGTTCCGTCTCAGCTTTGGGGACATGTCAATGGGGAGCCAGCTTGGGCCCCTGGTTCCCTTTTTTTTTTTTTGGCCTCCAGCTGATTCATCAGAACCGGTGACTACATAACCCCCTTCCCTCCCGCCGCCCCACTCCGTGCCTGTACCTCGGGAGCCTCCTCCTCCTGCTCGGGGACCTAACTGGCACCGAGCTCTCACAGGAGGCCGCGGAGCTGGCTGGTCAGACAGCCCCGGGTCAAGGTGCCTTGGTCTCCTCCACTTGCGGACCGTGGCGTTGGAACGTCACTTGACTCTCTGCGGCTCCGTTTGCCCGTCTGCAGATGGGGCTGCGGACAATGCCTCCCTCCAGGGTCGCCAAGGGTTTGAAACCCTGCGAAGCAGCCCGCAGCCTGGCAGCCGGCAGGGAACCCGTTCTACTTCCCGACCCCCGACCGCCGTCCGTCCCTGTCCTCTTCGTCGGCGCCTCTTGGCCAGCCTCGGTTTCCCCGGGGAGCGTTTTCACTAAAGCCGATCAAGACCCTCCCCTCCCTGCCCCCCGTCCTCTGCACGTCCCCGAGCCCTGAAGAGAGGAGAAGGCACGGCAGGGCGTCGATGACAATAGCCTTGTCCCGTCTTCTGGGGCCTTTGCTTCACCTGCCGCCTGGGACTTGCGGTGGCAGACGCAGCAGACGAGTCCCGGGAGAAGCGAGGGACGTGAGCTGGGCCTTGCTCGCCTGAGGCGCTGGCTGCCTCGCGCCCTGGGGACGGGCAGTGCCGCCCCTGGGGGACTTAAGGAGGTCCCCTCGACAGACTTCAGCGTGCGCACTGGGGCCCTGTCCGTTCAACCTCCGTCACGTGACACCTTTGCTGTGGGCCGAGCGTCCCCCCACCAATGCTCATGTCGGAGGAGGTCGAAGTCTTGACCCCTGCACCTCGGAACGTGGCTGTGCTTAGAGAGAGGTGGGGACCGCTCTGTCCGCCTCCCCCACGGGACACCCCCAGCCTCACCTCGAGACGCTCCAGAATAAGGAGGAAGGAGAAGCCGTCCCTTCCCGTCCTGGAAGGCGCCTCCGCCAGCCGCCTGTCTCCCTCTTGGCCCCTCGGGCTTGTCGAGCCCGTCCTGGCTCCTCCCGGCCGCTCGCCCCTCTCCAAGCCTGGGGCCTCTCCCCTCGCCTCAGCCACACTGTCCGATCCTTGTCCCCCCACACTCGGCCCCCCACACTTCCATTTCCCGTCAGTTTGTCTCCGGCTCCCGAGAGACTCGACCGCGTGAGCTCAGCCTCCGTCTGTGGGGGGCGGGGAGGGGGGGGGGGCTTCCGCGTCCTTCCCAAACACAGGCCACGTCCCTCTGGCCTCGCTGCGTCTGGGGCCTGCAGAATCCCGGGCGGCACCTTCTTCCCGTCTCCCCGCGATGCCGTCTCCGAGGCCCGCCCACCCCCACTGCGAGCGTCGCAATGTTAGCTGTCGTGCAAACTGGAGATGATTTCACATCCTTTGTTTTTTATTAAAAAACAAAAATAAACACACACACACATGTTCGAAGACACTCGCTGTCTGTTCTCTGAAGGGCTCTGAGGGAACCAGACGGTCCCTTATTTTCCCTCTTAAAAGCACATGTTGGTGTAAATTGTATCCGTTGCCTCCGCTTCCTCGTTTTCCCTACCTGCTTCCTCTTCTCTCCTTGTCTTTCTCCTTTTTTCTTTCTTTCTTTTTTTTTTGATATGTACCTTGGGTCAAATAATTTTCAGAGGGTCAAAGGCCTTATATGGAAAAAGATTCTCCAGCTAAGCCAAACACACGACACTCTTCCGCTTGGGGAAAAGATGCGCCTTCTTTCTCAAACGCTTGCAGTGGCAGTAATTGTGGCATTTCTCACTGGGGAGGAGAGGGGCAGAGGAAGCATGTGGTTGGGGCGCCGGAGGCTGAGGCACCACTCACCCCGAGTGCTCACTGGGCTATGACCACCTGCCCCTCCCTCCCCAGTGGGAGGCCGCCACCCCCAAGAAGTCAGAGCCTCTGGAGGCCCTTGCCAAAGTCCTGGCCTCTGGAGCCCACACCCCACGAGGGCCCCTCTCTGGTCTGGCTGCCAGATGCTCCCCTATTCCCACCTCACCTCCATGCTGGCGCCTCACTGCCTGGGGCGCCCCTGCGCCTTGGGTGGGCTCTGCGGGCTCTCCACGGAGTCAAAGCCACCTCCTTCACCTGAGACGAGCAAACCTCCTGTCCTCCGGTGCTCTCCGACCATGCCAGCCCCTTTGTTTCCTCCGGCAGGACAGACACTTGGATTTCTTGTGATGGAAAGTTTCCCTTGGGACTGAAAGAGCTTCCCGCCCTCCTGCCCTGAGCCCCGAGCAGACGGAGAGGGCTGCAGAGGGCAGCTGAGGATGCCAGGCCTGCCGGGGCTTGGGCTTCAGGCTTCGGGCACCCCCAGCGGGGACAGAGTCGGGCCTGCAGGAAGATCGTTCCTGGAGCATCGCGGAAGGCTGCTCGTAGGCCGCGCCTTCGCCCCTATCCTACAGGAGCCCCCCTCCCCCCTTCCCTGCTCTCAGCCGCCTCGCCCCAGCCCCTCCTGAGTCTGCTGTCACCAGCTCTGCACTGCACGCAGGCTTTGCCCGTCCCACCAGCGCTGAGCGGGGGACTTAATCAGACTCTCGGCTATTAGTCCCTGCGTAGTAATTGAAGTGGTCCGATTGGACCTATCTATTAGGCCCCCGGAGCTGCGGGGAGACGACTCTCTCTGCCTGCTAATCTATCCGTCTGGTGTTTTATCTGGAGCCCAAAGCCCCTGCTCGAGCTCTGAGGCATTTTACAGTGTTATTACTATTACTTAGTACTTATAACACACTTCATCAATGAGAGGGCCCCAGCCGCAACGAGACAGCTCGGGGCTGCGGATGGAGACGCGATCTCGCATGGGCTCTGCGATGTTTGACCCTGTGTCTTTGGTCCCCAGTGACCTGGTTATTTCTCCTCAAGGAAAACAAACAAACAAACAAAAAACTACTGCCTTTCTCATGATACATGGGAGTCAGGCAGACGGGAGGCTCGGCGAGGGCACAGCCCGGCGGAGGGGCGCACCGGGAGGGCTGAGGGTGGGTCCCCGGAAGCTGACGTGAGACAGGGCGTCAAGTCCAAGGAGTGTGATTGGGAGGAGATTCTGGGAAGCACCGGTAATGGGTGGAAAAGCGAGACCCGTGGGGAAGGGACCCAGTGAGGGACACTGTGCTGATGAGCAGAATACGGCCATGGGTGACTGTGCTCGGCTCCGCTGGAGAACTTGAGGGGACGGTAAGGTGCGCCCCAAAGTTATTCTACCCAGGGAACGAGGAAGTTACAGTCTTTGTCCCTCAATTCTGGTCTCATTTTGGTTGAGCGGCCCCAAGGGGCATTAGTTCGCAGCCCTTTGAGCTTGACCCGAGCTGGACAGTCACAGATGCTGGTCGAGGGGACCACTGGCAGGACACCGGCAGCAGCTGAGGGAGGGGCTGTGGGTCTGGAAGCATGTGCTGTGGTCAGAGGACGAGCCCTGGGTCGGGGGGAGTCCTTTTCCCTACCCTGATCCCTCGCCAGCCTCGGAGGCCCCTGCTTGTCCCTGGCTATATCAGGGCCCGGTACTGTGCCGGCCAGTGTGCAGTGGACCAGGGACCCTGTCTGGCAGCTCCCCCTTCCCTGATCCTGCCCCAAATGCAGCATTCAAGGAAACTGACCCACAGGGCGTGGTTCAGGTCCAAAGGCCAGCTCTCGCCTCTCTGGCCACGTAACCTCGGGCAAGTGACTTCATCTCTCTGACCTGAGTTTCCTCATCTGTGCGATGGGAGCAATAATACTACTATTGTTTGGGGGGATTGAATGCGATGTTGTCCATCAAGTGATCAGTCCTGTGCCTGCCATAGAAAGAGTCCAGTGAAAATTTCCCTTCTCTCTATCCACTCAGGACCAACTTCCTGTCAGGAATATTTTGACTCATAAGGATTTCCTCCGAGGCTCACATCTGTGGGGCAGAGGGGACGCCCTGCTTCTGGGACACTCTGCATCCTTTCCATGGAGACAGCGTCTCGCCATACACCTTACCGGTCACCCCAGCAGCCCCCTGCCTGATACTGGGGTTGAAAATATCCCCGTACTCACCAGGCTAAGGCGGAGCCAGGAGGCAACCCCCAAGGGGCCAATTTATACTGCAGCTCAGCTATCTTTTAAAACTCCTTCCTCTTCCTGGAGAAGCGGGAGGCGGCCGCTATTGCGTGGGGCTCCGGGCTGTGCCGCAAAGGGCATCCCCTGGGCAGCCGGGAAAAGCTTTTTTTTTTTTTTTCTTGTTTTCTTGCACATTTTTTCTGCTTCACAAAATTCTTGCTCTCGCCTCAGCCCCTAGCATATACAGTGGGATCAGAGATCTCAGCCCCGCCGGGGGTACCTCCTGCAGGAAGCCTTCCTTAATTACCGCCACGGCCTCCGGCGGCCCCCCTCTCTGCCTTTTTGGCTCCTCTGGTTTTCAGTCTTCCTGTGCTCGACTCGAGGGGCTCTTCTTTACGGTCTGATGAGTGTGAACTTGATGTCTCTCTCTCTCTCTCTCTGGAGAGAGGACAGCATCTCGGAGGACAGGAATCAGGTCCCGTCCTTCCCCTGAGCCTCCTGCGGGCCTGGTCCAAGGCCTGGGCCAGGGGCGGCTGCTGGGGACTGGCCAGGGGACAGAGCCCACGTGCTCACTATGAGGCTGCTTGCCTGGCCCAGGCAGGCTCTAGGCAAGAGCTAGAGGGATCCATCAGTGCCAAAAGACCCGGGATCCCTCCACCATATTAAAGACCAGTTCAGTGCAGATTAAGGGGACACGGCATCTCTTCTCTTGCGCTTTGGGAAACCATCTGTTCTCGGGGGCGGGCCGGGAGCTGTGGGCAGGGAAGGTGAAGGACCCAGGGAGCAATGCAGCAGAGAGAAAGGGTCCTTTCCCCGCGCTTTGGACCGAGGCCCCAGGTGGGCGTAGTGACCGGCTCTCGTAGCTGGGGCTTCCTGCCCAGCACTCTGCTCCCTGCGTGGGGCTACCTTTTCAGCCAGAGCCCCGAAAATGCTCATTTTTTCCCAAACTCAACTCACCCAACTTCTTCCCAGCCAGGAGCTCGCCTCTGTCCGGGCGTCCGGGGCACTGCTGGCTGCCCGCCTCTTTTGCCCGCCCTTCCTGCCTCACTGCCCAGGCTAACCGGGCTTCGGCTGTCCCTCAGGGAAGGGCCGCCTCTCCCCAGCAGACTGGGCAGGGAGCAAAGACAGGGGATGAGGCAGGGCAGGGATTTCCTGCGTGTGCCATGTGCTGGGGGCGGCCATGGGCAGCCTGAGGGAGGGCCCGTGGGCGGCCCGAGGTGCTGGAGGGTGCGCAGCCACCTGACCGGGCTGGGGGAGCCGCCTGCTGATTAAAAGAAAAAACAGAGAGAAGGGAATGGACATTGACTGATCTTTTTCTAGGCCCCTGGCGCCATGATGGGCCCCGTTATGCATTATCCCATAGTGTAAATACAACACGGTGATCAGCGCTAGGTTTTCAGAGTCGTCAGAGCTGGGCTCGAATCCCACCCATCTGCCCTGGTTTCTGGCCAGGCGGCGCTGGGCTACTGTGTTCCCCTGTAGAGTCCCCGCCTCCAAGAGCTGCCACGGGAATTAAATGAGACCCTCTGGCTAAGGCACCTGGCGGCATGCCAGGCCCCCACCCCCCTCCCCCAAGACACACGCAGTAAATGTTGTTTCTTTAGTTATCCAAGGCCGTACGATGCGGGAGTCACCACCGCTATTTCTGCTAGACGTAGCAGTCGAGGTTCCCGGAGGTTAAGAACCCTGCCCCCGGCAGCTGAGTTGGGGAGCGGCAAGCTGCGATCCGGGCCCGGGCCCGCCACAGACATCTTCCCCTCCACGGAGAAAGAGCTAAATGAGCCTAGGCCTTGAGAGGTGCCCGCCTGCTCGGCCACATTGGCAGGGGCAGAGAGGCATGGCTGCCAAGGTCCTGACAGCTGACGCAGCCGGGAGGGGACCTTTCCTCGGGGTCGGTGGGGAAGCTGCTCCACAGCGGGCCCTGGGCGCGGAAGGCAGCTCTGCGGCAGCGGCAAACCCTCTCACCTTGTGCGGGGCTCTGTCCTTCAGCAGCCTGGAGAGGAACGGCAGCTGGGGCGACGCCTGGGGGGCTGGGGGCTGCGGCCCGCCCGCCCTCCCTCTCTCACGGCGGAATTGACTCTGGATAAACAATTACAGTCTATTTACCTCGGACCATATGGTGTCGGGGAACAGGTGTGTGGCAATGAAGAGCCCAGCTCCAATTAAGTGTCTGGGAACCCGGCCGGATTCCTGCTGAATCTTTTGCTTGGGCTGAGGCCCACTTACAAATGAGAGCTCAAAGAGACCAAAGCTCGGTAGACGCAGAAGTGGGCCAGGCCGCGTGGATGCCTGAGAAGGGTGCAGGGCTGGGGGGTGGACAGCACCCCCTCCCACCACCCCATCCCCGGGACGGCAGAGCCCAGGGCCCTCATCCGGGGCCTTCTCCGTGGTGGCACTGGTGATCCGGGAGTCATAAAGGAAACAATCAGGGCCACCGATCGCTTGGCAAGGCCACCTGGTTCCTGTCGGGGTGGAGAGTCTGGAGACCATGGGCGAGACAGGAATTTATCATCCTTGCCAAAGTCACTTCACCTTGGCCCTCCTACGTGCCTTAATTTCCCTCGGCCTTAACTCCCAACCATTCAACACATATTTCTGAGGACCTACTATGTGCCGGGCACCGATTTAGGTGCTGGGGACACACAGATGAACAAAACAGTCAAACGGCGTTGGTTTCATGGAGTTTATTTAGTGAGGATGGAGATTTCAGACATTCTAGGAGGATGCAAAGAGCCAACGAGTCCCAGTGCACAAAGAAAGGTCGTTTCAGAGAGCAGTGAGTGCAGCAAGGAAGGCACGTCACTGCGACCTGCCCGAGGAGCTCCTAGCCGTCCTCAGAGGCCTGGCTCAAGCAGCTCTCCCCTTCCGCCCTTCCCAAACGCCACCAGCGGCCGGTCCACACCTCCTCCGGGCCCGTGGTCTCTCCGGGCCTCTCCCCATCCCAGCACTTGAGCGGCCGTGTGAACATCTGGTCTGCGTCCCTCTTCCTCCAGGATGCTGACCTTCGCCAGGGCAGGGAGCGTGTCCGGCTCGTTGCTATTTCCAGCTCACAGCGCAGGGCCGGGCGGGCGGAAGCGGGGGTCTGGTGAGTGATGGGGCAGGCCGGCCCGCACCTGTGCATTCGCAGCCTCCCAGGAGATTTGTCTGACCTGCCGAGAAGACACCGTCCGCTCTGGCCTGGCCTGAGATGGTGGCCAGACTGCGACTCCGGAGAGGGCCAGCATCTAGGAGGAGCCCCGCGTCTCATCCAGTCACGGGGCCCGCAAGGTGCCCTCACCCGCGTTCTGGAGGCTGCCCACTGAGCCAAGGGAAGACGAACAGCTCCGGTCCCAGCGTAGGGCTGATGAGGGTGGCCCGAGGGGGCCCGAGCCCGCGACTCTCTCATGTTAATCTCCCCTGCAGAGCGATGAGGGCGCACGAAGTTGGGGAGGCGGGGGACGTCCCGTTTCTCCTGGGGAGCTCAGCTTCAGCTGCCAGGGAGGAGGGAGGCAGACAGGGAGGTTTTTCAGACCCTTTTGCCTGACTTCATAGTTCGGTTTTTCTCTTCCTTTTGGATCGACACGTCATTTTAGGTCTGCCAAGTCGAAATTCGCACCTTCCCGAATTTCCTTGCTGGGAATCCCTCCGACAGTCTCCTTGTGGGCCCGCTCATGTCCCGTCTTTCCTTGGAAGCCTGACCTGTTCCGTAGGCACACCCCCCCTCCCCCCACTCCCAGTCCCGTCTGCTGGTAAAAAGGACCCCTTCCCATAGAAACAAGGCACTACAGGAAGTGAGTGCAGACGGTTCTGGGGAAAGACCAGGTTTCTGATGAAGAGCTTGCACTGTGTCTGGGGGCGCCAAGTTTTCAGAGCCAGGATCCTGGGAAGGCTCCCGCCTCCACCACCCACCTCCTAACACAGAGGCCGGGAAGCAAAGTAAATGGGTTTCGAGGTGGGAAGCAAATTGGATTTTTAAAAAATGCTCCACTTCTAATGATCGGAGGGGTTATTATTCATAATCCCAGAGCGGCAAGTGTGTCTTGAAATCTGCGTGTTTGTGCGTTGACAGCCTCTCCCTAACGGGCAAGATCTCACGCATGATAGGGGCATAAAACACCACGCTGCTGGCTGCCTTGCTGCCTGTCTCATAGGCGAGATGGGCCCAGGGCCAGGGGAAGCCACCAGCTTCCCCCGCCCGGCAGGTGGGAAGGGAGGAAGGAGGCGGTGCCAGGAGGCGGGGGGCTTGGAACGGAATGATCCTGCGAGCCGTTAAGTTTCCGGAATGTCGGAAGGCATGCTCTACGAAATACAAATCTCACGGCTGCTTTGCCGGGGAAGGGTTCCGTGCTCAGGTAAGTCTGGGAAATGCCGCAGAGTCGAGCCCCTCCCAGAGAGCCCAAGCACCCGGTAGCATAGTCGTCGCCGTGAGAAGTCTGGCAGTAAAAAGATGTATCCAGGTGGTTTTGCTCGACCCAGTCGTTCCCAAACTTGTTTGGTGACAGAACCCTGTTTTCCCCCAAACCCACACTTGACAGCCTGCAGAATCGACATTTCCCAGAACCCACGGCGGGATCAGCCTGCTAGGGCTTCCGTGACAAAGACCCACAGACTTTGTGGCTTCCACGACAGAAATTTATTTTCTCACAGTTCGGGAGGCCAGACAGATGAGGGCAAGGTGAGGGCAGGCCTGGTTTCCCCTGAGACCTCTCTCCTTGGCTTGCGGACGGCCTCCCTCTTCCTGTTTCTATGTGGGCGTCTGTGTCCAGACGCCCCCTTCTTAAAAACACATGGGTCATCTTGGATCAGCGTCCACTCCTCATTATAACTCCGTCACCTTTTTAAAGACCCTTCTTCCATGTAGAGCTCCATCCTGGGGGACCGGAGGTCAGGACTTCATCGTATGAATTTGGGGGAAGACAGGATTCAGCCCGCGACAGTAGCAGTGGACCTCGGCACTGTGACAGGAAACTTGGTCGCCGGCGGGACCCTGGAGGGGCGGAAAGGTAAGTGTGCTGGCGCAGGGGCGCGTGCCGCCCTGCCGACCCACACGACAGTGATGACATCGACGGCAACCGCGCTCACGAGGCCCTGGGCAGACACGGTACTTTTCCATCCATCACTTCGTTCATGTGACCCTCACGACAGCTGGTGAGGTAGCAGGCCCTACCGTCCCCCGCATCACAGGAGGAGACACCTACGCCCAGAGAGCCTGAGCCACTGGTTTTAGGTCACCCCGTAGTAAATAGTAGGGTGTAGAAGTAAACCCAGGTGGGCTTGAAGAGCCAGCTCGCAAGCCCTGGTGGCAGAAGGGCCCCCTGCACCCTGACATGGATACTGCTGTAGTTGGCGGCAGAGGCAAGTGCCATCACAGACCAGTTCAGAGGGCCCTGCCTCCCTGGAGCCTGAGCACCCACGGGCGGCATTTATCCCGGCGAGTCTGGGCATGTGCTGGGGCCCACGCTCACCCCGCCGGCCTGAAGAGAAAGCCAAGGAGTGTCAGATAAGCTGGTCCTGCCGGATGCCCTAGGCACCTGCCTCTCAGAGCGGGAAGCCAGCCAGGAGGAGTGAGTTGCAGGATGCTCGACTGTCCCCGGACCAGAGCGGGGTAGAGAGGGCAGAACACACAGCACAGAGCGATGCCAGCCCCGCTCGGGGGCGACTGAGCAGCTCGGGTGGAGGCAGATTGCTAGCGAGAGCAGAGAAAGCACTGCTCCCCTGCAGGAGAGGGTGGCAGCTGCTCTGGTGGCACCTGGAAGCCAGCAGGCTTGCTTTCCCCTGGCCCATGCTGCCCTGGGCACCTGTGCTGTGTCTCCTCGGGGCCCCTTGGCAAATTTCCGTAACGAGACAAATCTGTCTTGCCAGGCTGAGAGGCCTGTTTTCCATTTGATTCTTCCTGGTCGGAAGAGGTGTGACCATAGGTATCTGGGCACAGTGCCCATGGTCCTGCCGTCCCCTCCCCCAGACTCCCTGTGCACTCCTGCTGGACCTCTAGTCTGTGGTGCTTGGCACACAAGGAGCAGCAGTCACTCGCAGTCACTTGGAGAAAGAGACTGGATTCCAGGCCCGCCCCGCCCCCTGCACCCCCACTTCTGAGCTGTGGAGCCGGGGGCAGCATACTCTGAGCCTCAGGTGCATCGTTGCTAAATGGGGTTAATGTGAAGGTCATTGCGAAGGTCCAATTAAAGGAGATGTAAAAAGTGCTTTGCAAACTGCAAAATAGCAGAACAAATGATGGGTGTTAGAGTTCGGGAGGGTTGGGGAGAAGGACGGTGGGTAGGAAAGCTGCCCGTGTCTGGCCGCTAGGTAGGGCAGCAGGGGACCGTGCTGGGGGCGTGGAGCCCGCAGGGGGCCGTGCTGGGCGGGGCTCGCCCCGAGCCTCCGAGGGGCCCGCCATTGCAGGTCCATGGGAGCCACGCTGAGCCTCGCGTACTCCGGGGCGATGCCCCCCGTGCGTGAGGAACGCGTGCACCGACCCACGTCGGGGACGCTGTCACGTGATATACGGTGCACCGTGAGCCAGGCCCTCAGGGAAAGAAATGCTCTGCCAGGCTGCCGGGCGCCGTTTCCTCTTCCCAGAATGCTCTCTGGCTCTGCGCCGCCAAGGACAGGGGCTGTGCCCGCCTGGAAAATAAGGGGCCGATTGCAACCCCCCACCCCCCACCCCCACCCACAGAGAAGTAAAGCCTCACTCCGGGTGCTGGAGTTGGGGACAGGGCAAGCGGACGTCTCCAGAGTTGGCACATATGTGTATAAATATTTAAATATGTAATAGTAAGCGCTGGGGCCGGGATGGGAGTTCAGACGTGTAAGTGGCCAGGAATGACCCAGTCAAAAGGTGCTCTAAGGAGCAATGGGCACTCTCCGGGCCGTGGCTGGTGGACAGTTCTCCGGCTGGGGTGGGGCGGGGGCGGGTCAGGCCGATGATGGGCTGACCTGTCACTTCGCCCCAGACACAGCATCTGAGGCCTCTGAGGACTTGTGCCTTTGGCTTCTGAAAGAGGCAGTCCCCACAGAGGTCGGTGCAGTAGCTTCACCCCCAGAAAAACAGGACAGGCTCCCAGAGAAGCAAATAAGCCAATTAGGAGCCCAGCCGGGTCTGGAGGCCCAGGCGGCAAGGGCTCTCATCTTGCAAAGCACGGGCAGCAGCGCAGGCTGCCGGGGAGGCGCAGCGCGGCCTAATTACACACTCCTCAGACAGGCGGTGTCGAAAGATTAAAGGCATCAAACTGAGTGGCTCTCCCGCGGCCCCTCCCCCAGCAGCCCGGGCTGCTGCGTGAAGGCGATTAGGGTGCCAAGGTGGCGGTTAGGAAGACGCTTCTCTCTGGGCCCCACGCCTGCCTCCACCGCCCTCGCCCAGCCGCGTGTCAGCATTGTGTCTCGGCAGCTTTGTCTGAGTGCCTCGGATTCATTTTCCTTTCTGTCGGCACAGCCGAGTGGGAGAAAACAAATTAAATACCTCTTCCTCAGCCCCACCTCCCTGCCCTGCCATGCTCGCACGCCCGCACGCCCTTCTCAAGGCAGAAAACCCTCTCTCTCTCTCTCCCTCTCTCTCTCTCTCTCTCAGCATTTGCTTTCCATCCTCAGTTTCTCTTTCTAGCTGTCTTAACTTCATTCTGCCCCCTCCCACCTCTTCTTTAGTTTCTGCCTCTCTTTTCCTTCCCTCCTCAGGTACCCATCAGATCTCAAGGGAAACGAAGCGACTGTGGGCTTCTTCTCCTGCCCCGTGATCTTTAAAATAATAATGGCAAAAATAGTAACCTGTTCCCGGATGCTGATGTCTTGCAAGTCCGCCTTCGCTGCATTAGCGTATCAATCCTCACCAGGCGTTATCAGATTAGGAAACTGAGGCTAGACGGCTCTGTGGCTTCAGGCCACATGTTTGGAATTAGGGCTATGAGCTCAGCTGTTGCCCACACAGGTGGCTGCGGACCTGCTGCCCACGCTTCAGCCCGGGGCACTGAGGAGGAGTGTCTGAAAGCAAGCCCGGAAGGCGCCTCTGAGAGCCCTTCATCCAGACAGAGAAGACTGGGCATCGGCGGGAGGGGGAAGCCAGGGTACCGGGATCCCCGTCCAAACCCTGCTGTATTCCTGCCTGATGCAGAGGACCCTGCTGCAGTAGACCCTGGCTTATCAGCCTGGGCTGCCATAAAAAACTACCAGAGACAGAGGGGAGGGGGGCTTAAACGAGAGATGTTTATCTCCCACAGTTCTGGAGGCTGGAATTCCAAGGTCAAACATAGGTCACATACTGAGGCCTCTTCTCTGAGTTTGGAGGTGGCCACCCTCTTGCTGGGTGCTCGTATGACCCCTTCTCTGTGCAGCCCTGAGGTGTGTGAGAGAAGTGTGCAAGAGAGATCGGGTGTCTCTTCTCATGAGGGCACTAATCCCATCGTGGGGCCCCACCCCAATGACCTCATCTAACTCAAACGACCACCCAAAGGCCCCATCTCCAAATACTGTGACGCTGGGGGTTAGAGCTTCAACATGAATTTGGAGGGACACAATTCGGTCCATAGCAGACCACCATCCCTGATCAGGAAATGCTGGAGCCGGGCAAAGGTCAGAAACTCCTGACCGACCCACGCTTTCATTACACAGGGAGGGGCTGGGGCCCTGAGAAGTCATGTGACGTGCCCGAGTTCAGCTGGAAGGATGAGACCACAGCCCGGCTCCCCTGCCCTCCAGCCTGGGGCTCTGCGGCACCCCCTGCACCTCCGGTCTCTGCAGAGCGAGTTCTGCAAGACCCTCCCTGCGACAACCACGCACCCAAGTGTGAACAGGAGGAGATTGGCAGAGAGGGGTTTGGAGGCTTTGACGATGGCTTCTGCTTCCGGTGGCGTGCAGACGTGACTTGTGGTGTCTGGCGGAGGGTTCGTTAACGTCATTACAGCACGTCGCCTCCCGAGGACGGTGTCTGTGGGGAGAGAGGGTGGGGGTGCGAAGGGGAGAAGCGGGGTGTGATACCCTCCTCCGTCTGGCCTTCTCCCTGCTGCTTCCGTCTTCCTGCTGAGCAGCAGGAGGGATTGGAGGTTTAAACAGTGGCCATTAGAGAAAGGCAGGAGCAGCTTCAGTTAATGTGGAGTGACTCTATTACCATAATAACTAACCACTTAATAACTGACTTCCCCACTAATCCTAATTGAAATACGTAATGATGTTTCTGGGTGGAGAGTGGCGGGCTCCGGTCTGAGCCGACGCCTCTGGGGGCTCCCTGGCTTCACATGGCGAGACCGTGGGTCCTCCCGGGGCATCCTGTTGGCATGGACAGAGGCAGCAGCTCTTGTGTGGCTGCCAGGAACCACAGCCGATGATAGATAAAAGCCACTAAAGGTCAGCTGGGAATAGAAAACTATTTATGCTAAATGTCACAGATTAACCCACAGAATGGACCTCAGGTGGGGAGCAGCGGGTGAGGTGAGAGACTCTGGTCTCTGGTACCTGCCTCTTTAGGGGCCTCGCAGGGGTGGGTGGCATTGAGACGGGGCGGGTGTGGGAAGCGGGCAGGCACTTGGTTTCCGGGCTCCCTTCGGCATCTGGAAGCAGGTGCATGTCAGCAGCCACAGGTGATTGGCCAGGCCGGCCGCCTGTCAAGGTTGCTAAGCAACCTGAGCAGCAAGGTCTGGAGAGAGAGAACAGAGCTGGTCCACATGGCATCACAGAAGAGGACCTGGGGTGTCTCCGCAGGGCAGGAGAGGGGGAGGCTGAGGACAGACATATTAGTCTCACTTACAGAGGGGACCGGGTCGCTCGGGTTTCCCGTGAATCACTCTCGGTCGGCATGGGTGTGCTGAATCGTAACCGAGATTTAATGTGATACAACGGAACTGCCAAGGTCGAGAGAGAGAGAGAGGATGGCGCATATCTTTTGGCGAGGGTCTCAGACTCACCCGTTCGAAAGACTCAGGAGGGCCCTGGCCATGGTGTTCTTGGGTGGCGCTTCGGGGCTCAGCGGGGTCTGATCCAAGTCCCAGAGGGCAGCGCCACCGAGGGAACCGGGCACCAATAGAACGAAAGTGGCCTGTGCTCCTCGACCTGGCCTGGCGTGCAGCATCTTGGCTCCATCTATCCACCGAACAGGTTGAAAATATTCCCTGGAGTGTAATTAGCTGACGAAGGCCCCACCGGAAACCTTACGACTTCCCTCGCTTACTCACCTGGGGATCGTTCGCTCTGCGGTTGAGGCAGAGGCTTAATTTCCATGATTTTTCAGCCACCCGCCCAGTCCCCGGACCACCCCGGCCCTGGATCGCCTTGCTATTATTATATCAGTTGCTGTGTGTACAGGGAACACAAACACATTTTAATATCGGTGTAAGCAGACGTAATTAGGAAGGTAAATCTAGTGGAAAAAGAAAACCACCTAGGCGAAATAAATAAATATCCCCCAAACCCTATCCTGGCGTCTTAAGTCAAGGAGCGGGAGCGCGGGCCGTTGGGTTGGAAGTACCCGCGTCTCAGCCTTGCTCCGCATGTGGGGGTGACATTATCGTTTGAAGGGATGTCGGGGAGATAGCCCCCAGCCCACTCCTGTCATGGGGACAGAGTCACACAACCCCAGCAGTGCCCAGGGAGGCCCTCTCCCTCCCACTTTCTAGAGCTGCAAGATGACTGGAGGGAACGACTTGGCCCAGATGGACCCATGGGAGTACAGGTCCCCGGCGGGTGGGCAGTGGGCGGAGGCCGTGGGATGGGTGGAATTGGAGGATGTCTGGAAGGGGGCGAGTATGGGGCTCTGAGAGATTCTAGGAAGAGTTGGATTTATTTCCTTCATCGTTAGGTACGTCTTGGCAACTATCCTACCCTAGCCGGGGGCTCGGCATGGGGAGACGGCACCGGGGAAGCCATCATCGCTGCTTCCGGAAGCTGTGCGTGGCTAAGTCAATGAGCCCCAGGTGTTTATAATGTATTAGAACTACTGCGTGACAGAGGCTGGGAGCAGCAAGCGGCGTGGCTAAACCCCTAGGAGGATGGGCAGGCGGGCAAGTGCTTCACAGGGGCCGTATTTGAACCTGACCTTCAGTCATCAAAGGGGATAGCTGGATTCTGAAAGGCCTGGGCCAAGAGGGAACCAGGAGAAGAGGCTGGAAAGGGAAGTTTGGGCCAGACAGTGAAGGGCCTCCAACACTGTGCTTAAGAAGTTAATTAAAAATTAATTCTGAAGGCATGGGAGAGTTATTCACCGCTGCTGAGAATGAGAGGACTCAGCCTGGGTTTTAGAGAGAACGCTCCGGAAGCCGCGGGAGGATGCGCTAGACACAACATCCCCGGTCCTGGCCACATCAGCGTCACCGGTGGGCTTGTCGAAACTCCGGTTCTGGCCTCGCCCCAGAGTTTCTCCTTCACGAGGTACAAAATCTGCATCTCTAACAAGCTCCCAGGGAGGCCGATGCTGCTGCTCCCCGGGACCACGCTTTGAGAACCACGGCGTTAGAGGAGGAGCTGGAAAGCAAAGGTCATAAAATGAAAGGTGATGAGGAGATGGCGTGGGCAGACCCCTCGGGTGGGCAGGCAGACCCACACGGTGGCGAGGGGGGCGCAGGGCCCAGGCGTGGGGCGTGGGCGCAGAAAGATGCTAGGACGTTGGAGCTGCTGAAGCAGGAGGCGGACAAAGGCAAAGGAGCAGGGAACTGAGACACGAGGCAGGGCTTGACCGCCCGGGAACGGGGCCAGGAGCCAAACATCGGGCTGAGGTCGGAGGTCCAGCCCAGCTTGCCGAGTTGGGGACTCATTAAACTCCATCAGGCCTCGGTTCTGAGACGCGGTCGCAGCTGCAGCTGGGCCGGGATCGGAGGTCAGGGCTCTGCAAGGGCAGCGAACCAAGCCGATCGGACCCAGAAATAGCACAGGTGGGAGAGAATCTGATTCACTGCGTGCGGTGATGCGCCAGCCCAGCCGAAGCGCCCCGGGCTGCAGACCCCTGGGCTGCTGACCCCGGATGCACAGCCCAGGCTTGGGAGCATCCACACGGGCAGCCTCAAGGCAGGACCGATCCCCAACAATGGCGGGGCCCTGCTCAGGCCCAGCCCCCAAGCTCAGGCACCCGCCCAGTGGTCAGCAGGAGGGAGGCGCCTCCTGGGAGGGGCGGGGCATCCGCAGGCGGTGAGGCCCAGGAACGGCCAACCGGGACTGTGTGGCAGAGTGGGGAGCGCAGGCCCCAGGAGGATGTGGCCGGGAGGTAAGGGAGTCCAAACAGACATCTCCCCACTCCCCGGTGCTTGCTCCCCCTGTCCCCCAGGCAGTGCCTCTGGATCTGAGTCTCCCCCTCCTTCTCCGTTGCGTCCTCGCCAGTCTGACCCGATCGGCCATGCATCTAATGTACACGAAACGCGTCACTGCGGTGGAAGGGACGCTGGTGTCCGCCGTCCACGGCACTTGGTTACAGTTCAAGCACACGGGCCTCAGCTCACACGCCGAATGCACTGACCCGGGGACTGGCGTCTGTGCCCAGCACTGCTATTCCTGGTTTACACTCTTCTTCTGTGGCCTCGCTGGGGTGGGCGGCCAGATCTCTGTGCCCTGAGCCCACTAGTCCTTGATCACCGCCTCCCCTCCCCCACCCCACCCCCGCCCTCGGGGTCCCCGCCCTGGATTGCCCTCGCTCGCACGCTTTCCCATCCTACGGCCCCCACGTCGTCTCGCGCTCTGTCCTGCTGCACACCACTGCTCATTGTCACTGCTGGGGTTCCTGACCCCCACGTCAGGTTTCCCCGTCCCCCGGACGTTCAGCCCCTGACCCTTAGCTGCGTGCGCCGTCTCCCCGGTACCCACGTTAGCAGAGACATCTGGGCGCCAAAGCCCAGTGACATTCACCGACGGCTCCTTCCAAGCTGAGGTTTCTCCCCAGCCCACCACAACTGAAGAGGGGGATGTTTGGGTTCCCAGTGGCGGAGGGACTGTCTCCAGCTGGGCGGCCCTGTCTAGAGGAGGCAGGAAGCAGTGTAGAAAGAGGGGAGAGAATCTACCCAGTGCTGGCGGGGTTGGGGGTCCGGGGCGCCCAGGCGCTTGCTCTCCAGCGCCCCCTGGGGGCGGCCTGGCGGCCGGCTGGTCCCTGACAGAACAACACCCTGGTGGGACAGCAAGGCAAGGGCAGCCGTTAGGGGGCGGTAGTGAGCCCAGCCCGGCCAGCTCCTGCCTCGGGGCAGCAGAGAGGCCAGGAGCGCCGCCAGCCAGGGGACCCGCCAGCCAGGGGAGTCCACCCCGCAGCTTCTCACAAGCTTCGGGAGAGCGTGGTCCCCCAGAAGCACGATCAGAAGACAAGATGAGATTGAGGGGAAGAGGGGACAGGAGCCCTAGACCTTTCCTGCAAGGACTCCCCTGAGAGCCAAAACGGGGAAACCAAAACCCGCTCCGTCACCACTCCTGGAGGCCGAAGCCGCTCAGCGCCGCGGACCAGACGCGGCTCCGCACACGCCGCCGTGTTCACCCGCACTGCGCCCCCGGGGGGAAGGCGTGAGTACTCGCGATCCGGAGAAGAGAAATGGAAACGCAGAGAGTTTAGTATCTGGCCCGAGATCACACAGCCAGGACTGGAGCCCAGGACAGTCCCCGCTCAGAGCGCCTCTCTGTGACAATGCTAGCCCAGCGGCAGGGCGCAGCCGCCCCCAGCGCTCCCCAGGCCCGGAGGTGGGCGTGGGTGTCTCGCCCCTGTGCACCAAGAACCTCCTAAGCCAGCCCCACCAGCCGCCTCCCCCACGCTTAGACTTTGATGGGGGTCAGCAAACTGGCCCACGGGCCGAATCTGCCAAGTCACACTGGAACCCGCCTATGCCCCTTTGTCCCCGTATTGTCGTCCTGCGTTTACGCTTGGAGGGCCGGCCTGTCACCGCAGGGACCATGTGGCCCATAATGCCCGCGGTGTTTACCATCGGACCCTTTACTGAGAAGCCTCCAGCCGGTCCTTTGCTGAAACCGCCGGCTTGCCCCAGCCGAGCAAAGCCCAGCGAGGCGGGGCTGAGGGTGATTCGCACGTAGGTGTGCGTGCGTGTGCGAGCGAGTGTGCGAAGGGCCCCAGACCGTATTGGTGATTCCAGTGCAGGTTCTCTCTTCCCTTCTCCTTGGAGAAGAGGCAGTGGGTGTTGAGTGGGCAGGGAGGAAGCTGGGTTTTAGAGGCTTTTATAGTGAGAACGGCATACTGGCTTCCACTGCGGCTGCTGCTGAAATTTAAGTAATTTTCCCCTAATTAAGCAATTATATCGAATATAGCTGCTTCTATCTCCAGGAACTTTTTTGTGGCGGGTGGGGAGGCGCAGGGTGGGGGTGTAGCGTTTGGGAAGGCCCAGATATAGAAGCACCCTAACCGCAGTTTCTCTGCCAAGCAGAGCCGAGAGTGACAGCGGCTGCAGGGCCAGCTGAGCAGACTTCAAAGGCGTGCTTGAAAGTGACCAACTGGCTCGAAAGCCGCAGCCCCTGGAGCCAAACGCATGCACGGCCACTGACTCATAACAGGAGATCTGAGCCCACAAAGGCCCCTGAGAATGAAGAGTGGATTCGGGAGGGGGGGGGCAGTCTTTTTATGTGGGCAAGGGCCACCGAGCAAAGGCGCGGGAGTTCCGGAGGACGGAAAGAGCAGGGGCTTCGTCCTTCTGTTGGGAGGTCAGAGCTGGGCCACCCTGAGCGGCCCATCCAGGAGCACGAAGCTCTCCCGTTTTACTGGGAAGGCTTCACGTGGGTACCAGTAGGAGTGGTCTGGGCTCAGCCCTCCTCCGTAGGCAGATAATCTGCGCGCACGCACACCCCAACCACTTCTGTAAGCCCGAGCTTCAGCCTCGGGCTAGGATGCACAGGATGCCCGAATATGCTGGCATTCCAGATAAACAATGGAAAGGTGTTCAGTGTAACTATGTCTCAATTACTGCATGGGACACACTTACCAAAAAAAAAAAAAAAAAAAAAGCTATTCATTGTTTAAGTTAGCTTTGTTTAATTTAATTTAGCATCGTGTAGTTGTACTCGCTGGCACCCTTATCCAGGGTCCACCCTCCAAATACCGCTCCCCACAATTCCCAAGCAAGGAAATGATCATTTGTCCCCAGACGGTCACTAGATCCAGCCGAGGCAGCACAAGGACTCTGGGCTGGCGTCAGGGAAGAAATTCCTAGCTCTGAGGGTTGGGACAGAAAACCAAAGTCCTCCTCGTGGATCCAGGTGGAGGTGGGTGTTAGGGGCGCCACAACCTAAACGGGCCCTTAAGGGTTAAGGATAAAACGTGCTGGGCTTAGGCCTCACAAGAACAGAAGATAAAGAAGACAAACAGCAGCCCTTGACACCAACATTCCAGAGATTGGCCGACCACAGACATCCTGTTTGATAACTCTGAGAGCTTCTTTTATCTTTGCTTATCAGCACATGACCAGTACCCCCTTTCATCTTCTTTCCTTCCACTGCCCCTTCCCCACAGCACCAGCTGAAGATCAATTATATTGTGACAAGTCCCTTTTGCCTGCCCCCCTTTGTTCTTGCCTATATAAATATAGTTGCTTATGCCGAAAATAAAATTGGAGGCTTGATCAGAATACTGTCTTGCCTCCACTCTTTTCTCTCGTCCGTGTCACCCCTCTTTAGGTTGGGTTCTCCTCGGTTCTCCCACCAAATAACCGGTCCCGCGGGCGGGACAGGTGGCGCCCAACGTGGGGCCCGAGTGCAGAACCCTTACCCAGGCGGACTACGAAATAACAGAGGCTGCAGCTCATTAAGGAGAAGTTTTTCAGAGAAGAAGTTTTCAGGGAAGACTGCCTTTCACCGCTCATGGAAGGTCCTCGTCTTCGGCTCACCGGAGATCGCCGTCTTCGGTGAGTGTTCATCCGCCTTAGTTTAGTTTCGGCACGGACTGCTAGGGTCATAAGTAACAAATTTTAAACGGAGAAAGTAACAAATTTTAAACGGAGAAAAGAGTTGAGCATAAACTCCCTCTGTCTTCTCTTGGTCCTCTTGTCTTTTCCTTTTTTTCAAAGGCTTGGTCCTCTTGTCTTTTCCTTTTTTTCAAAGGATTTGGGACTTTTCTCTCTAGCCCGCTTCTCGGCACAAGCCGTCCACCCCTGAGGTTAGAGGCTGCTTTTTCTGAGTTGGGAAAATACAGTGTGTCAGTCGACTTTAAGGCAGAAGTCGTCCACTCAGAGGGCATCCCGGTCGTAGACCTCTCCCTCCGCCCTGGAGAGAGCGGTAGGTCTGCGATTCGCCTCTTGAGAGCCGTGTTGGCGGATTATACCAACCGACTGCCCACGTCGAGACCTCTGGTATAATCCCTCCTCTGCCGCCTCTGTAAAAGAGCCTTGTCTATGCCCAAAGGCACAGCCGGCGGGACGTCCGTAGGCAACGCACCCCAGGGGGTCCGTGTTAGCGGATTGTACTAACCGGCTGCCCACGCGGGAGAGAAGTTAAGTTCCCTTCTCCTCCTTTTTGCCTTGATACCTATGTTCACTTCCTCAGTTCCTATCCCTCTTTCTTTTTAGATAAATAAAACAAAAAGATGGGACAAACCTTGTCCAGAGAAGCACTATTCATAAAAGACTTAAAATGCTCATTCAAGGAACGAGGAATCCGAGTAAAAAAGAAGGATTTAGTCAAATTTTTTCTCTTCATTGATGAAGTCTGTCCCTGGTTCATAGTAAATGGCCCCCGCCCTTAAAAGGGCCCCCGCCCTGAAAAATGGGCCCCAAGCTCTCTAAAGAAGCGGTCTTTATTCGAGACCTAAAAGAATCTCTTAGGGAAAGAGGAGTTAGAGTTAAGAAAAAGGATCTTATTAAGTTTTTTCTCTTTATAGACAAGGTTTGCCCTTAGTTCATTGTTAATGGACCTGAAATTCACCCTAAAAAATGGCAGAAAGTAGGTCGTGACTTAAACGATAAGCTCCACAGGGAGGGGCCCGAATGCGGTCCCTGCCACTTCCGCGGAGGCTAAACAGAGAAGGTTCCCTTCTGCACTCCTCGCCCAGACCACTAGCGCTGCGCTTGGGGCCTGGAGGGCACTCCCTATTTCAGGGGCTGCGACTACTCCTCTTACAAAAATCACTCAGGGACCACAAGAAGATTATAGCGAATTTGTCAGTAGGCTCCTAGAGGCGGCGGAAAGAACCCTCGGGGGCGAAGCCTCTAATGACAGGCTCGTTAAACAATTGGCCTACGAAAATGCCAATGCCTCTTGCCGCGCGGTGCTGCGCGGAAAGACGCGAGATAAAACCCTTGATGAAATGTTGCGCATGTGCCGTGACGTTGATCCCTTCACCTCTAAAATGTCCCAAGCCATGCATCTGGCCATAGACCCCCTTGCCTCCAAGGTATCTCAGGCTGTTAATCTCGCGGCGGGAGTCAGCCTTAAAACTCTTTGGAAAGGACCCTGACACTATAACCCTCCCGTATAATACAGCTCAGGTACAATGGCTAATTCAAAACGATGATGACTGGGCGATTAGTTGCACTTCCTTCCAAGGAACAATTGATAATCATTATCCTGCTGACAGATTAATTCAGTTCTTACAGAAAACCCCCATTGTTTTTCCCCGGAGAACCAAAGCCACTCCCATTGCGGGAGCCACGCTAGTGTTTTCTGACGGCTCCTCTTCAGGCATAGCAGCCTTTAGTATTAATGGACAGGTTACCCGTATACAGACAGCCTTTCAATCTGCACAGCTTGTTGAACTAACAGCTATAATTACAGTCTTTGAACTCCTAAGCGAGGTTCCTTTCAATCTTTATACTGACAGCGCCTATGTAGCTGTCTCTGTACCCCTACTTGAAACAGTCCCCTACATACGTCCCTCCACAAATGCTTCCCCCTTGTTTTCCAAATTACAAAAACTAATCATTAATCGCAATGCTCCGTTTTTTATTGGACACATTCGCGCTCATTCAGGCTTACCTGGGCCTCTCACAGAGGGAAATAATATAGTAGACCAGGCCACCCAATTGATTGCTGCCGCCCAGGAAGACACCCCCTTTGTTGCCGCACAACGAGCTCACGCTCTACATCACCTCAACGCACATACCCTTCGCCTAAAATTTTCCATAACCAGAGAACAGGCCCGCCAGATTGTCCGTCAATGCAAGGGTTGTCTGACACTTTTACCTGAACCTCACCTGGGAATAAACCCCCGGGGAATAGTTCCTGGAGAACTCTGGCAAATGGATGTTTCTCATCACCCTCCCTTTGGAAAACCTAAAATATATCCATGTCTCTATAGACACCTATAGTGGATTCATTTATGCCACCCCCCAAACCGGGGAGGCCACCAAACATGTTATTCAACATGTCATAGCTCTTTTGGCCGTCATCCCCCAGCCAAAAGTTTTTAAAACTGATAATGGGCCAGGCTACACTAGCGCCTCCTTCCGACAATTCTGCGCGCAGCTCGGAATAAAACACATCACGGGTATTCCCTATAACCCCCAAGGACAGGGCATTGTTGAGAGAGCTCATCAAACGCTAAAAAATATGCTCTTTAAAATACAGTCCGGAAATACTGCCCTTTATAACACAAGAGCCAGCCCTAAAACCCTAATAAATCATGCCCTATTTGTCCTTAACTTCCTAACCTTAGACGCCTGCGGCAAAACAGCTGCTGATCGTCTCTGGCACCCGGCCACCGCTTCTGATTATACACAAGCACTTTGGAAAGATCCCCTCACCAATAAATGGCAGGGCCCTGACCCTGTCCTTATCTGGGGAAAGGGACACGCTTGCATCTATGATAATCAGGCTCAAAACGCCCGGTGGTTACCTGACCGGCTACTAAAACTCTATAATCCGTCCAGGGATCCACAGCCCTGAGACCTCGCTTCCCCTCTGTTCTCTTACAGATAATCGCCTCGTCCTCCGGAGATGCATTGCAGAGGATAGTCTCCAGCCCCTCTCCTCCTCACGGGAATTTTGCTCTTCCTCCTGTTTCTCGTCCTCCTCTGCACTGACTCTAATATTCCCCTTACCCACAGATTAGGATTGCTGTTCTTTACACTTTTCTTCTTAGGAGCGTGTACTCTTTGCACCTGCATATAATAATGTACCTACTCCTGCTTTGCGGACTTTTTGCCTCCGTCCATACTCATCAAATATTTAATTACACATGGCAAATCATTAACGAGGCGGGCGATGTTGCCCTTTCTACGTCCTCTTTGGCGGCCACTACCCCTTGGCCCAACCTCACGGTCGACCTCTGCAGACTAGCTGCGGGAGCATCCCCAGACTGGGGACTCCCAGACACTTACCTCCCCACTCTTTTCAACACTGCTCCCTAGTCTGTTAGGACCTTTCATAGGCTTGCTCTTATTGCTCACTTTTGGCCCCTGGGCGTTCAGGAGAATAACAGATCTAATCAAAAGACAGGTTGACTCGGCGCTATCCAAAGGACCTACAGTCTACTACCAACAACTCGAGATGACAGAGCCCTCAGAAGAAGGCAGCACGGCTCTAAATTTCACCACTTTAGTCCAGGAAGGACCTCGACCTTGGTACAGCAGGTTTGGTTGGTGGTAAATACCCCTCTCCCTACGGGGACGACATAAGGGACAGAGAAATGTCTACCTTCACCTTTGATAGACCAAGGGAAGGTATGGGCATCGAGATGGGTGCAGATGCAAAGCTACTGCAAGGGAAGACCCACTAGAGGGTCCCCTCTGTCCTTCCCTGAGAACATACCTGGTTTGCATAGAGGTTGGTATCCAAATCACAATCTAAAACCGGCTCTGCCTCTCCTCCCCAAAAGATACCAAGAGCCAACAATAGATGGGCGTATATAGCCCACGGGAGGAACCAGGTCAATGTTCCCCCACTCGGTTAAGGCCCGCCTTTCTAAAAACAGAAAGGGAGGAGATGTTAGGGGCGCCACAACCTAAACGGGCCCTTAAGGGTTAAGGATAAAACGTGCTGGGCTTAGGCCTCACAAGAACAGAAGATAAAGAAGACAAACAGCAGCCCTTGACACCAACATTCCAGAGACTGGCCGACCACAGACATCCTGTTTGATAACTCTGAGAGCTTCTTTTATCTTTGCTTATCAGCACATGACCAGTACCCCCTTTCATCTTCTTTCCTTCCACTGCCCCTTCCCCACAGCACCAGCTGAAGATCAATTATATTGTGACAAGTCCCTTTTGCCTGCCCCCCTTTGTTCTTGCTGTATAAATATAGCTGCTTTGCAAAATAAAATTGGAGGCTTGATCAGAATACTGTCTTGCCTCCACTCTTTTCTCTCGTCCGTGTCACCCCTCTTTAGGTTGGGTTCTCCTCGGTTCTCCCACCAAATAACCGGTCCCGCGGGCGGGGCAGAAAACCAAAGTCCTCCTCGTGGATCCAGGTGGAGGTGGGTGTATGCACTGGGCAGTCAATCGAGGTGGCTTTTTGCCTTGGGATTCGGACTAAAGCAAGCTAGCGAGGAAGAGGACGGAGGCCCTTTATGTTTGATATTAGTCATTATTTACCACGTAGGGAAATTTAAACAAAGAAACTGTCAACCAGGATGTTTCTTCACGAAACGAGATTGACAGGACTGTTCATACCCCCTCCCCTCCCCTCACAACAGAATATCGCGTGGACCCTCACGGCTCTTTCCATGGGAACCAGGAAACCAGTGACTTCCCTGTTTTCCCGACGGAAAACACCATTAGGGACTCCAGGCCTTTGCTGCCATGCTGACAGGCAGAAGCATCAAGTGTGGGTCCCTCCCGGCGGGCCCAGGTAGGTGAGCAGGGGCAAGATGGAGATGGTGAGGCGGCCGACCCTGTGCCCACTGGCCTGGCCTCTGTCAGCACTGGGGCTTGACTCTCTCCGGAAACACTAGAATATTCCTTTTAGCTGCTGCTAATTGCATCCCAGCTGAGCCATCAGTTGGAAAGATTGGAGGCAGGGGGTGGGGGATGCAGTCTGGGACCCACAGCCATATCTCAAGGGAGCTGGTGGCAGGCAGGGCCTCTGAGGACCCCAAAGGGAGCCATGCCTGATTGGTGAAGATCCAGGGAGCTCAGGACGGAGAGCATTAAGCTCAGGGGTACAGAGTGCCCCCAATCTCCCACTTTCTAACCCCCGACTGAGGTTGGGGCTTCTAGGGAGCTCCAGACAGAGCCCTGAGGGCTATAGCTGATCAAGGCTGATCAGAGTTACGCTGTGTTTATCTGTTCTCTGGCAGTGAAGTGGAGCCTGGGTAAACGGAAAGAGCAAGCGTGGAGAGACCATAAAAAAGAGAGTTTAGTTTTTATGCAGTGGTGACGGGGGAATTAATTCCCGGCTGGCAGAGGTCACGCGATAGTAACTGAGTTTTAAACAGGCACGGAGAGGGCCCTGGGGAGGCTAGTGAGAAGCGGAGTGGAGGAGGATGGGGCGAGGGGTGGGAGGCGGCCCCCTGGAGGGGAGGTGGGCACCAGAGGCAGACTTCAAAGTACAGAAATGCGATCAGCAGAGGGCTTTAACAAGTTGATAACTCAGTGCCAATCTCAGATTTCATCCAGGCTACATTCCCTGGGCACCTACTGTGTGTCAGAGCCTGGCCTGGAGCCAGGGGGATTATAGTGATGGATAAACAGGTCCTGGCTCTTAAGACTCTCGTGGCTTGGAGGTACCAGGAATTGCGCTAGCTGTGATGGGGGTCATCGGGCATGGCAGAGAGATCATGACCAGGGAACCAGACCCCTTAGGATGGAATTCTACTTCCTGCACTATAAACTCTAATCTCTCTGTGCCTCAGTTTCTCATGTAGAAAACAGGTAGAATCAGAGTAGCCACCTCCTGAGATTGTTCTGAGGATTCGTATCAATAGAAATGGCTCGGTACATAGCGCTTTTTATCGGGGCACGTTCTGGTAAATAGTTTGAGTTGGGGACAAAGTTCTATGATGGCTTAGAGTGATTTGTTCACTGAAGAGGTCCGGGAAGTCTTCATGGAGGAGGTGACTTTCTGATCTAGGTTTTAAAGAATGAGTAAGACCCACATGAGAAGAGAAGAGGGGCCAAACTTCTAGGCAGGGGCTTTGGGATGAGCAAAATCATGGAGATGTGACAGCAAAACTAGAGGGGGCCACCTGGCATTGGCGACTTGATGTCCTGGGGTATCCTGGCCAACTTGGGGGAGTCCCCCCTGGAATATGTAAGGCCAAGGGCTTGGGGCGCTGGGCGGTAGGCAGGCAGAGACCACATACGGGGAGAAAACCAGGCAAGAACGCCCTGCCCGCTGGGAGCAGCGCGCGAGGCGGGGCTTTCAGCCAGAGGTAGCAGCCCTCGGCCTTTGAGGCACGACCCCAAGCGAGTCAGAAACACCGGGCCACGGGGACCAATGGGCGTTTTTCAGAACTCGGCAAGACAGTATCCCGGCGCCGTCTAATAGAAATGCAATGCGAGCTGCGTACGCCGTTCCACGTGTTCTAGTAGCCACATCAAAAAAAAAAAAAAAAAAAAAGCAAAAACAAAAAACAGGCGAGACTAATTTTAACGGCACATTTTATATACTCCTATACATGCAACATCATTTCGACATGTAAGAACTACAAAGGAATTATTCGGGAGATCTTTGACGTTCTCTTTGTTCTGCCAAGCGACCGGAATCCGGTCTGTGATTCACAGTTAGAGCACATCGCTAGCCCAGGTGCCGAGGGTTCCACAGCCGTGCGTGGCTCATGGCCGTCGTTCCGGGACAGGACTGGAATGGAAAAGCACGTGGTGGGACCTCTCGACTCTCAGATCCAGAGGCGGGCCACCTCTGCCCACGGCTGCGTTCACGTGTTTCTCCAGACACACACACACATGTGGAGACAATGGCCAAGGGCTTCTCGGCTGGTCAAGTTGTGCCTTGGGATACAGGTTCCTGTTGATTACTTTAGTGTCGGCCGGGGAGGGAGCCAGCTTCCTTCTGCTGGAGTTTGATTGCAGGGGAGGGGGGTGGCTCAGAGCCCCCCTCGCAGAATCTGCTTCTGAAGAGCGTCTAACACCCCTGCTCCTCCCGCTTCCACTACCGAGACAGTGGTTCTGAGAATGAGCCGAGGACGCCATTGGCAAAGCGGAGGAGACTGGTTGGGCTCCAGCGGGAGAAGTAGCAGCTTCGGTGACTGTGGGGAAGTGAGAGCCACGGAGAGGAGACCACCCACGCTTCCGCCCATCACGTATTTCAAAACAGGCAAAGCTAGAGCCCCCCTCTGCCCAGCACGCAGGCACTCCCCGTCGTCCGTGCACGTGGAAATGTGATCACGAAATCCATTTTTCCTCCACTTTCCACTGCGCTGTGTTTCCTATGCACGAGCCCATGTAAGCCTTGCAACAACCCTAGAGGCGGGCCCCGAGAAAGCGAGGTACAGAGAGGTTAAGCGGCTTGTCAGAAGTCACGCAGCTAGCGGGTGGCGCAGTCGGGTGCTGGACCTGGGCCGGGCTCCACGGCTGGGTTTGCCACAGCCCTCACCGCTCGTGAGTCTGCTGTCACCTGGAAACTACGTCATGACGAGGGGAGAAGCCAGCAGGGAGATGGAAAGTTGGGAGACTGTGCGGCGACTGGTGACGGGGACGGGAAGGCTGATGTCTGACACCACCGCGCAGCCGGTCCCAGATGGTGGAGAACCTGTATCGACTGCCTGGCTGGGGTGGAACAGGATGGGGTGCAGACAGGCTCTGTGACGAGGCTCTCGTGCTCCCCTCGGGCGGTGGGGTGGAGGGAAGGGAAGCCTGTGACCTCACCGCTTGGGCCACCGGCCAATGACATCACCAGGAGGGCAAGGAGCCAGGCCCAGCGAGTTATTTATGGAAAAGGCTGCTGGCCAGGAGCAGCAGCTCCTGAACTGTTTCAGATGTGGTCGGGATGGAGCCTCCAGCTGGCCTGGTGGGGCCACCAGGGCTGGGCGGGCGGATGAGGGAGGAGGAGGGCTGGACGAGGCCGCCAGCCGAGGGGGAGGGAGGGCTCTTTGGGGCCTCCCTGGGGACCCAGGCAGTGGTCACTGGGCAGCGTACTTCTCCTTCCCGCCCATCCAGCTCTGCATGAGTCTGGTCTCTACCGCTCGGCCTCAAGGTCACCCATTCAGAACTCAGAGACAGATGGGTGTAGACAGGACAGCCTGAGAATGTCACCGCGTCTGCATTTGTGCAGCTGAGGGCCTGTGCCTGCGGACGTGGCTGCACGTCCTCACCAGTGGGTAGCTTCATTCTCTGCTTCCTCGCACCTCGCTGCCCCGAGTGACCGTGTGTGCAGGCCAGTGTGTGAGTGCGTGGGCATGGTGTCTTGCACATCACGCGTGTGCGTGTGCACGGGGGGAGGGAGGAGGGGAGAGCGTGCATGAGAGCTAGCAAACAGGGAGAGAGGAGGCACTTGGGGGAGAGACATTGCTATAGGGAGTCGGGCAATATAATTTCAGTGGAAGATACAGAGGCACTTAGACTTCAGCAAAGTAGACAAACCTTTCAATCCATTTATCAAAAGCGCCTGCAGCTCTGCTGTCTGGGCAGGTGCAACAGGAATAAAATATTGAGCAGGACTAGCAACTGTGGGGTCGGAGGAGCCCAATAAATAAGGGGTTACTGCAATATTCACCCCGACTCTGCTGGGTCGGCTCCCACCTGTCCGTCCACCCATCGAGCCAATGGGCCTACAGATGCTGGCTGGGGCCAAAGTGCTCCCATCTATGGGGTTTTGACTTTAGGCCTCGTGGGAGGATGACGGGGGGTTGTGGAGACGAGAGCTGGTGAACCCCACTCCTCCGCGTGGTGGCCGTGGAGGCCCGACCTCTCGTGTCCCTTGAACCTGCCGGTTTTCCTCTTTCCACTTAAAATCTCTATCGGAGAACCAGATCCACGCGACCCGAGTGGAGCTCTGGTGGCCATTCTGTGGGTCCCCATGGAGCAACATGGGGAGAAAATGAGGGCCATGGAATGACTAAGGGAGTTCCTGCACCCCGACCCCTGATGCGCTGCCTGCTGAGCCTTCCCCTCAAATCCAGGTCTTGACGACTGAGGACCTTTGAGTGGTGGGCGGAGAGACAGACGGCATGTCACACCCAGCTGAATGGGGAGCTCCATTTTCCAGGGCTCCTGTATCCCCTTTGTCATTCTACGCCCTTCTCGATGCCAGGAAAAAGGTATCTCCATGCAGTCGTTTCCCTAAACGTAAGCCCACGGAAGAAGATGTCTCTACGGATCGCTTCATATCCAACTCCATGACCTACCACCCCCGCTTCTCTCGTGCTCGGGGAGCTGCGCCCGCACCCCGCTGCTCCACCCGTGGCTTCGCTCACCGCCCTGTACCACCTCTCCATCAATAGGATAGCGTGTCCGCACGCCGAGGACCGAAAGGGCAGGAGACACCGCAGCATCAGCGCCAGGGCGGCGGGCGGCCGTTCTCTGGGCTCTCCCCGCCCAGATGGGGGCCTGGGACAGGCATAATCGGTCCGCTCTCTGGGTTGCCAGGCTGAGCACCTGGAATGCAGGAACCAGGGCTAAGCCTCAGCGGGAAGCAGGGGGATAAAGGGTGATGAGGGCGGCGGAGAGAGCGCGGACGGGCTGTGCCCGCGGACGAGAGGGCAGCATCTCTCGGCGCCCCGTGGGTGCAGGCTGAGGTCACGTGGGCCACCCTGCTGCTTCTGAAATCCCCACAGATGGGAGCCCCACTTTTTCTAGAATCTTTGGAAGCGAACACTCAATCCACGAGTTGCTCTCCGACTGCCCGGATCGTCCGTCTGTCGCAGTCTCCGGTCTTGCTTTTTGTTTTCCAGAGCTCTGGAATTTTCTGTGGTGCTTTCGAGACCAGCCAACAGGCTCTGATCTCCTCTGAACTCAACCTCATCCCTCCGCTCCGTCTGCCACTTCACGAATCCCCCCTGGGAATGGCAGGAGGTCCACCTTCGGGCTCAAGCAAGTCGTGATGTCAGGATGCTTCTGTGACCTGGGAAAGACGTCGGACCCGCGGCCTGGCAGCTGGATTGAGGCTTCTACTTCTTGCTCCTTGGAAAGGAGAGGTAGACTAGCAGAAGGAACTCCCCCCAGTCACTCGCAGCAGGGACAGCGATGGAAATGAACAGTAACCGGGGGGAGGGGCAGTGCTCTCTCTGGTCCTCGGGAGTGTCACTCTTTTGCCACACTTCTCATAAACCTGCAAATGCCATTCCAGACTGCTGGTCCCCGGGGCCTGCCAGTCTCTTTGTTTCTCTCCAGCCCTGAGCAGGGCTTAAGTGTGTGTGTGTGTTTCGGGGGGGAGGGAGGGGAGTTGCCAGGGCAACCCTCCCAACTCCTCTTTCCTCTGCCTTTGGAAATCTTTAAGGAGAGGAAGCAATCATTTTCCTGGGGTGCCGGGGAGCGGCCTCACAGGATCAAAACGACGTGCTCCTCCTCGCCGGAAGCCTGGTCCCCTGCCACCGTCTGCTTCCCAGCTGCTCGCTCGCTCCAGCGGCTCCTTTAAAGCCTCGCATCTGGGCCTCAGCCGGCGCTCCTCCGATGGCAGTGGCGGCGAGGGGGCCGCGTGCGCCGTGAGCACCTTCTCTAACGCCCGCCATCCTCACGCCCTTTGCTCACAGCCTTACCCGAGGAGGTGTGTTCCGATGACGGTGACCGTGGCCATGACGGTCGCAGCAGCAGCGCCGAGGACTCGCTCTGCGCCAGGCGCGTCACTGGCACCATCTCTTTAATGTGCACGATGATCCTATGGAGCGTGGATTCCTGCCCTCCCCTCCATTTTTCACACGGGGGCACTGAGGCTGAGAAAGGCGAGGTCACTTGCCCATGTCCATGGGTAGGAAGTGACAGATCCTGGATCTAAACCCTGCGAGGGACGTGGCTTCAGGCAGAGACCGCCGTAAGCCGGCCTGAGAGATTAGCTTTCCTCATACTGCATGCGGAGCACAACCTTTCCGCAGAGCGCACAGAGAAGTTTGCTGGGGGTTTGCTTCCGGTTTTAGCGCTGCATGTCCTGCGTCTGGGAGCCCCCCTCAGACCTTGGCAAACCGAGATGGTGGGTCCCCTAGTTGGAGCCCGCACAGAGGAGAGAGTGGGATGGATTTGCTTGATGGACCTTGGAGACCCACCTGCCATGGAAGGTTCTGGTAGCTTAATGTTCACGCTCACGAGCGGGATGAGATCGGCTTGCGAAGGGACCTCCAGCCAGCCCGTCTGTGCCTTTGAGGGTCGTCGGCTTCATCCCTTCGTATCTCCACTGGAGAGGAGGTGTAACCCCCACCCCCGCAGTTTCTCACCATGTAGACACTTGGCTGCAGGTGCGCCCTAAGTTCCTGACACCTGCCACGCCTGGCCCTGACTCCACCTGAATCTAATTTCCCCAAAGACGGTAAACAAACAGAAGCTAAAGATTTTCTCAGCCTCCTGTATCCTCAACAATCTCCACCCTCCAGAAGTCGAGTCAGAGCGAGGTCACAGGAGGGAACTGAGCACATCCGGGGCGGTGGGGTTGGGGGTCCGGGGGGGGACAGTGCCAGGCCCCACAATGCCCAATGCAGGGAGCCGGGGTTCCAGCAGAGACGAGGACGGGCGAGGAGAGAAAGAGAAGAAAGGCAACACTCCCAATGAAAAAAAAAGTTCAATCAGATTTGTAAAGGGCACGATTTACAAATCCGTCACATATTTTACTAGGCTTGGATTTACGGATTAGCCTGTAATACTTAGGCGGCTTTTTGTAATAAAGCCCTGAGCCCAGGCAGCCTTGGGGGAGGGGGGAGACGGAAGGGGCCTTCTCCCCCCATCGTGCTTTCATTTTCCCAGCATTTTTTGATCTAGGCGGCCCCATTAATCTGCGCTTTATCTGCCTATGGAGAAGGATTGAGCTCTTTATTGGATTTTTGTCAAGAATAAATGATTTAGTTTGGGATATTGTGGAAACGATTTCTGTGGTATTACACCATCTAATAAATGAAACAGTAGGGATCAATTCCTTTCTTGCAATGTGTTCAACAGGCAGGGTGAAATATGCCCCACAATTATTTGGTATTGCACTCCATAGATATTTATAACCAAGTGTGACTGCATATATATGGGTCTGCCCGGGCATGGGTACCTGTCGGGGGAGATGTGATCCATCAGCTCTCAAGCGTGAGACGTGGGACCCACGCGACAAGCTGGGTCAGAAATGCAGATCGAGTTCACTTTAGCCGACGGTTCCGCGTGTTGGAGAGGAGGAGTCAGACCCGGGGGTGAAGGCCGGGTGTGGGAGATGGCATTCGCCAGAGTGCTTCGCCCGGCGGGGTGCGAGGTGAACATGGCGGCGGGGACAACGTGGCCACCGCGGGCCCGGCAAGCGCTAGGTCTGTCGAGACACCATGCAGAGAAACCGGGGGCCCATCCCTCCGCGCCCCAGTCCGTGCCCACTGGCCTCTCTCTCTCTCTGGACATCACTTTGAGGGAGGATGTCTAGAAATACTTGGAGATGGAGCTGGCTTTCAGCCCAGGTAGGCTCATAAGGTTTGTATCCCCGGAGGCCCACAAATATTTATTGAGAGTCTATTATAGGACAGTGCTTAGCACAAGCCTGGCACGAAGTAAACCTTATATAGATATATGTTCACAGATCAACTGATTAACAGAAAGCTTTCAAGATGCCTTGTCTTTCCGCACCCCCTGCCACACACACCGTCCTCACAGGTGGATACAGGGATGAGTAGGGGAGAGGAAGGGATTATCGGCAGGAGTCAGCCGACAGGTGGGAAAATCACTTCTCCACCCTCTGCACAAACCCAGACTCTACACAAAGAATAGAATTGCTCCGGAAGGGGGATCTGGGGGGCTGGCCTGGGCACCACGGACCACACCCCACTGAGACACTCGTGTGGGAGGCGGTTGCTTACCCAGGTATTGCTCTCTGGACGCCGACGCCTTGACCAGATTGTTGACGTGGTCCCTCCCGTCCACTAGAGCGAGAGCACTATCGGAGGAGGTATCCTGCCTGACGTCTCACCACGGAACTTGGTGCCTGGTGTACAGGAAGTGCCCAGTAAATCGTCATCAGGTGACCACCTGAAGGAATGGCTGTCAATAGCCAGTTGGGGTTCTTGAACCCCGGGCTTCACGGAATTGGCAAAGAAATGACTGAGGACCACTGTCTCAGTCCATTTGGGCCACTGTACCAAACGCCACAGACTGGGGGCGCTATCAACAACAGATTCTTATATCACAGTCCTGGGGGATGGCGTGTCTGAGCTTGACTCCTGCAAGGTCAGGCGAGAGCCGTCTCCTGGGTCCCCGACTTTTCGTCGTGTCCTGACGTGGCTGAGGGGGCCGGGAGCTCTCTGGCTCCTTCTCTGAAAGGGCACCACCTGCTCCCTTTCGTGAGGGCCCCACCCCCACAACCTAATCACCTTGCGGAGGCCCCAACGCCTCCTACCATCTCCTTGGGAGTTCACGTTTCCACGCGTGGATTTTGGGGGGACCCATTCAGGTGACAGCAATCATGGACTCTACACCCTGCATGGAGAGTTCGCTCTATATCCTCATTGGGTTTAAGAAGCTAGAGGGGCTACGTACAGCAAGTTCCGCTACCAGGACACCCCCTTCGGGACTGTGCCGGGCTGGCCCGCCGCCGGCCTCTGAGGCCCCCGCGTTATTCGGTTGCCCACGGTCGGGATCGTCCTTCTGCTTCCGCGCCGAGGCCGCGGCTCCTCGAGCTTTGTCCCTGTTCACGCTCTCGAGGAGCGTCTGGTCTGTGGATGCCGAGTTCTTCAGGGGAGTAATTTGCTTGACGGGCTCTGCCTTCCTGCCATATGTTCTGTGAATGTTGGCAGTGCCAGTCAGGCCCTAGAGCTCTCAGTCTCTCCACCCCGAGTGTTTTATTTTCGTCCTGTTTTGGATTGTCTTCACGGGCTGTGTTTTCTCTGCCACAGTCAGAATTCTTGGAGCTCGGTGGTGACGGGAGGGGAGTCGTGTAAGTGTCTGGCATGAAGAGTTGCTTCCGCTTGGAGTTCAACTTCAAGAAGGCTCCCCATGCCCGCCCCCGCCTTGCAAAGAAATATGGATGTTCTGAGGGTTCCTGTGTAACCGATTTAAAAAATCATCGACGATTCCCATCCCATCCTGAGGATGACAGCTCAGAAGTTTGACAGCTAGAGACGTATAGTCATACGGATGTGTCGTGGGCAGAAGCAAGATGTGGCCCAATAGTGGGGCCTGGGGTTGAGGTTGGGGTCCTATGGTGCCATTCGCCCAAGCTCCCAACTAGCGGCAGTTAGAAGACATTTCATTGTAACCCTAAAGCTAACCTTAAGATGTCAACTCGGGTCTTGACCTTGAGCCCCTCAGGTTCTCTGCTGCTCCTCTCGACTTGCTCGGTGGCCTTCTGACCAGCTGGACGAGGAAAGCATCAAGTAAGCATTCTCATGGCTGCCACAGACTCCTTCGAAAGCCCTTTGATCTGACACCGCCGTAGCAAGACGGTTATTATCACGCCAACGTGGTGAGATTTCGTCCTCAGAGGGAGTTGCCACACTTGTCGGAAAACAAGCCAACGCTCCTGCATCTCAGCAGACAGCAAGGCTGTCCTGGTGCATGCGATGGCCGGGGCTCCGAGCCAGCACAGAGGCGTCCCTTTCTCCCATGTCCCACAACCCTTGCGGCAGGGACTTCCGTCGTCTCTACTCCGAATTTTCCAGAGTCCCACTGCCGTTCCTTTCCGTTGCTACCGCTGCTACTCAGGCTGAGCCAACGCCACCTCTGGCTGGTTGTCCCACTCCATCCCGGCCCCTGGCAGCCGGAGCAGGCCACCCGCCGCTCAAAACCCACGCGTGCGGCCGGAGTGACCTGCCCCCGGCCCAACGCTCGTCCCCGCCAGCCACGCCGTCTGCCTCGGCAGTGCGCCCAGACGTCCAGACGTGCTCCTGCCTCAGGGCCCTCGCACCGGCCGTTCCTGCCGCCCGGGAGGCTTTTCCCACAGAGACCTGCATGGCTGGCTTCTTTAGCTGCCTCGACGTGTTTCCTCACACGTGGAGGACACGTGGACAGCCGGGAGCCACGCTGCCCGGGCTCGAGACCCTTTTCTGCCACTTGCCGGCCTCCGGCCACCGCGAATGTCGTTTTGCTTCTCCGCGCCTCGCTTTTCTTGTCCGTAAAACGTGGAGAATGACAATTATTCGCGGAGTTACGACGAGGCTTCAATGACCTCCTGTTTGTAAAGTACTCAGAGCCTGACATAGAGAACGTGTGAAATACGCGACTACTAAAAAAAAAATTAAAAAAAAATCGGACGAGGCGGCCCTGGCCACGCTAAAGACGCGGTCAGCTGCTCACGCCGCCCCCGCCACTCCCGATCCCCTTCTCTGCGGGACTTTTGCCTTTACCCCACTGCACACAGCACCTCTGACTCACCGCATGATGCGCCTGCTTCTTAGGCTTAGCATCGACGATCCGTCTCCCCGCACCAGAATCGCTAGGACGTAAGCTCTAAGAAGGCGGAAACGTTCGTTCTGCTCACTGGTGTGCGCGCCCCTCCCCGCCCCGTGCTTAAATAGTGCCTGGCACACAGTCGGCATTCAGCCACTGATACGGTCCCTCACCCTCATATTTATAACCATTTTCCTTACTTTTTTAAAGAAAAAGAATTTTTTTTTTTTTCTGATTTTCGTATTTAGTAAAATGCGTCGAGAGGCCCCCGTGGCAGGAAGCCAGGCGTGGCAGAGACACCCTATGGGACAAAGGGCAATTCGCTGAAATCCTGGGCCTTCAGGTGGGCTCCTCCGACAGCGAATCACGTGTATGGATTTCCTGTGGCCGAGGTAACGAATGACCACAACCTTAGTGGCTGAAAACAGCACAGACCTTTTATCTTACAGTTTGGGGGACGAGAAGTCCAAAACGGATCTTCAGGGACTGAAATTAAGGTGTCGACCGAGCCGTGTGCCCTTCCGGAGGCTCCAGGGAAGAACCTGCCTCTTGCCTTTTCCGGTCCCTCGGGGCTACCTGCACCCCTTGGCTTGTGGCCCCTTCCAGCCAAGCAGTCACGTCACTCTTGCCTCTGCTTCCTTCATCACATCTCCTTCTCCAGACCCTGCGATTACACCCTGTGACCCACCTGGATAAGCCGGGACCACCTCCCCATCTCGAGAGTTTAAATGTAATCACATTTGCAAAGTCCCCGTTACTATGAAGATAAAATATTCACGGGTTTCAGGGATTAGCACACACAGACGTCTTTGGGGAACAATTATTCTGCGGACCACATAAAGATTCAAGTAGAAGTCATTTATTTGGTAGGTGAGTCTAGAAAATATTATTTCATCAAACCTTAATTACCTCCCTAAAGGCCTTATCTCCAAATGCGGTCACATTAGGGACTAAGAAAGACTTCAACATCTGAATGTGGGGGCCGGAGGGGGCACGATTTAGTCCATAACAGGGACCCTCCCAGGGAACTTGGCCGAAAGATCTCGAGGTCCAGGCTTTTGCCCACTTCTGGGGTCGTGGGTCTGGGGGCCATTCTGCTGCCCACCAGATTTGGAGAAGCGCCAGGACAGAACATGTTCAGCCGTCGTCCCCACCAAAGGTGACATTGGTTGAGGGCTGCCGGGGTCGCCTACTCTCCGGCACTTCTGGCCTGTGTCTCCCTTGCTCCCTCGGCCAGAAAAGAGCCCTGGGGAGAAAGGTCACCGGCGTCGGCGCGAGTGTGGCATGCAGAGGTAAAGCGCGGTTCAGTGTTCCGCGCTGAACGTCAAATGACTGTGGTTCAGAAAACATTTTCAATTTTAATAAGATAAAAAATTGAATAAGAAAAGTAACCTGATTTCCCCAACGTAAAATAAGCCTAACAATAACGTGTGTGTGTATAATTTTATCTCATTATGTCCTTTGACTGTTAAAATTCATACGTGCATAAATACACATATCTATATGTGTTTGTACATTTGCATATAATATTATGCAAATGTGTGTACAGGTATACACGTGCGTAGCGCATGTGCACAGAGGTATAGATATCACACACACACATGACATATAATGCTCTGGAGACCAAATACCAAATGACAAATAATGGTTATGGCAGGGAACAACTTTCAGTCCTATATAATTTGAATTTATTATTTTTTTGTATAATTAGAATTTATTTCTACATGGAAAATGCCCCATTTTGTACTTTAAAAGGTTTTCGGAATAATGCAGAAAAAAAAAAAAAAACTAAATAGAATAAAGGCCCATTGCAGGGAATACGGAAAATCCAAAGGCGTAAAAAAAGGAAGCCTTTGCTATATTTCTTTCTATTCTGCTTCCGACATATATTACGTGGCTTATATTGAATGTGCAGTTCTAAGTCCTATTTTTTTATACTTAACTATTATATCGTAAGCATTTTCCATGTCATTAAATTTTCTTTGCATATATATATTTTCGTAATGGCTGCATGATATTCCTTCGTGGATATCTCATCATTTATTCATTCACCTGCCCATTAATTCCCCTCCTCATCGCCCATTAATACCGTAAGTACCTCGATGAGAAATTGTGGCTTTCAGAGTCCCCGGTCAATGAATGTATATCTGGAACATTTCAGAGAATATCAAAGTCACTACCTCATTAATATAAAGAGGGCACAGACCAAAGCAGATCAATATCTTCATGGCGCATTCTTGAAAGAGCAGAAGCATCGTGACCTCCCCTAAGTCACTCATGTCATCTTACTCAGGTTTGCATGTCCTCGCCTTCCCACCCCGGCTTCCTGTTTCCTGGCAGGTGTCTTGAGCAGAGCCAACTGGCCTATTAGTTCACGGGGGAAAAAAAAAAAGTTTGGGATAAAAATAACGTTGGTATATGAGCTTAATAGTTTTCCAAAAATAGGCTGCCCCGGGCTTTGCAGCTTGTCCCTATGTGGGAGAATGCATCGTTTTGCCTGCCAACGACGGTTTGTGGGTTGGACTGGAAGTGCCAGGAGACAGTGGGAGAGAAGAGGGAAGAGGGGCCCCCATCCTTTTAGTGGAATTTCTAAGCAAAATACCGATGCTTCTGCAGCCGCCCCGGTGGATCCGGGACCTGGAGGCTGGGGAGTGGCAGGCGCGGGCACGGCCCTCCCCTGCAGCGTGGCCTTCTACATCCAGCTGGCGACCGTGACTCTGCATTTCTGGTGGCACAGGAAGAGCACTGACCTGTTCCGGGTCGGTGTCGATACAGTGACGGAGGTAATTCTAAAGCAGCTCGCCCGCCTTCCGAGCAAAACCTTCTGCGTGGAGCGGAATCCGGGAGAAGAGGTTAATGCAGGGTTGACTCGCAACCTCAGGTTCACAAAAAAGAGGGTTAAGTGGAGGCCTTTTGCAACACTTATTGACCTCAAAGCTTTGGACTCTCCGCCGGGTGGATTAAGCTGCCTCCTGCCCCATTCTGTCCCAATCACGGGAGCCAATTCCCTGTCTGTCTACTCTCTATCTATCATCTATCTATCTATCACCTATCTATCTACCTACCTATTATCTGTCTATCTACCATCTATCATCTGTCTATCTATATCATCTATTTATCATCTATCTACCTACCTACCTACCTATCTCTCTATCATTCTATATCTGCTGTTGGTTCGGCTTCTCTGGAGACCTCACCATGCATATTTCCCCTTCAAATTGACGTGACTTTGAAGGTGGTACACAGTGATTCACGACTTATTAGATGGAGCATTTAGTGACCATACCCACAGTTCTCACACTTGAGTGTGATGCCAAATCACCATCCGGGCCCTGCCCAGCCTTTCTGATTCTGTGAGTCCAGGGCAGGGCCTGAGAATGTGCATTTCTAACAAGTTCTCTGGTGATGCTGCTGATCTGGGGACCACACGTGGAGGACTCTGGACCACACTGACTTCTCAGACTGGAATTCCCCGAATCTATAAACGGACACGTATTTAAGCACCTACAATGTGCCCACCCTGTGTGAGGGACATTTCTTTTCCCCACCACTACTCGGCAAAGCTAGATTCTTCCCATTCTTCGCAGATGAAGTCAGTGATGCTCAGGCAAGGTACGTGACTCGCTCAAGGTCATGTGACTTGTAGGTGCCAGAGCGTGGTTTTGAACTCTGATCTCCGGGTGTCAGTTTCCAGGGTTCCGCTTTCTCCATTGCTTTTGGAATCTGATTTGGGGATAGAAACAGTCCCAGGAAGAGCCCGAAGAGGAGGAGGAACCTGTCTGGGGATGGTGTCTCCCAGCAGATAAGAGACCTTCGTGTGGGATGGTTATTGCAGACTTAATAGAAACACACCCGACAGGAGCTCCAGAGGGGCTCAGGCAGCTGACAGCAGGGTCAGGGCAGCGCCCACCAAACACCTTCCCTGGTGGTCGTCTAGGGCTCTGACGAGGGATGCAGATCTCAGGCCCGGGCAGCTCCCTGTGGCTAGGAGTGGCCCCCAGTGGCCTGAGACCCCCAACTGAGCTGAAGATGAGCTGCTCCTCAGCCCTTCCTCCACCCTGCCCTTCCCCCCAGCCGCCTGTTAACAGGAGAGCAGCGCTGATCTGAAGGAAAGGCCTGACCCTGAGCTGCAGTTCTGACGAATAAGACACAAATGCATGAGATGCCAAGAGGTCCACTGTCCAGTCACAGCCACTGGGTCTAGTAAGGGACAGTAGGGCCTGGGGGGCTTTGGCAGAAAGGAGGCGGCCCCTCCCCGGATGTCACTCTACCAGCCTTTCATCGGCAAGGAGCCCGGAGGTGCTTCGTGAGCCAGGCCTGGGTCCAGAGCGTTGGCAGACCCCACCCTTACCACCAGTTCTTAATCTCGCCCGCGGGGTTGCGAGACTCCCCAGCCCCGGTTCCAAAAGCCTCCAGGATGCTGATTTGCATGTGATTTGCGTGCTGGGTCCGGAGCGCCCCTCCTCCCCTCCGGTCCCCTTCTCTGTCAGGTTGAGTTGGAGCAAGCGGATGACTGAACCAGGAGAGAGGCGTCCCCTCCTTTCCTACCCTGGTGACTCGTGACCCCACGTACAGCACGGCAGGGCTGGTGGAGCAGAAGGAGTTGATGGCAACTCAGCTATCACCTGGGGGTCGGGTTGAAATGCAGATTCTGATGCATCGGACCGGGTGTGGGGCCCAGAGTGGGCATTTTTAACAAGCTCCCAGGTGATGCTGGTCCCGCACTGCACCTGTGCAGCAAGGCTGAGGGGCGGTGATTCTCAGACACGGCCCTCGTTGAAATCTCCCGGTTGCGTTAGCAATACCGATGCCCAGAGCTTCTGATCTAATTGGTCTGGCCTTGGACATCAGGTGGTTCCATCACGCAGCAAGTTCGGGCCCCACTGCTGTAGAGAATGGAGTCTGGCCGTGCAGACAGACAGACCCGGGCTCGAGTTCATGATCCAGCGAACGTCCACGTATCCATCTGTAGAATGGGTCGATAATAACAGTGCTGCCTTCCCACTGCAAGGAGGATACAGGCGACTAGGAAAATCACGGAGTAGGCCCCCGGCCAACTGCACGAGCATTTAAAACCAGATTGCTACAGGAGAAAAGGCCGTCCCCTCATCGGGGTGCTGGTAAGTGAGGCGGAGGGCGCCCCAGCTGCATTTCCAGACTGACATATTGGGTGCTAGGTCAGGGTCTTCTCTGCGAGGCAAGGAGAGAAGGGATTTGGGGAAGGTGTTTTTTTCCTGGTGAAAAAGCATCATCACACCCCTTGCTAATGGAACTTTCTTCCTCGGCAGAGAGGGTGGAGAGGGAGAGAAAGCTTGCATTCCACAGACGGGCATCTGTCAGTTCCCCACTTGGAGGTGGACTTGAAATCGCGTCTCGGATCCTCTGGCGAAGCCGACACATGTGGCCTCTGCCAACCCGTCACCCGGTTCCCTCCACGCGGCAGTTAGTTATCTCGACGCCGACGCCTGCAGCTGTCTTCCTTCCCGGCAGAGGGGGGCTCGGCCCCAGAGAGAGAGAGAGCCCTGCTGCAAATAGCATTCAAAAAACAAAAACAAGAAACGACCGCTGGGGAGAGGAGGAGAGGGCAGGGGAGGGGAGGACCGCCGGGCGGGCCGGGCCACCGTCCTCCAGTTTGTCCGCCTGCACCTAGGGACACCGTGACATTCACGGAGCGCGCGGAGAGGCAGGGGGTTCGTGGGCCCAGGGCTGAACGTCGTCTGAAGATGGCACGGCTAAGAAAGCGTCGCGTAAAGGTCTGGATGGTAAAAGCCACTTCGGGGCCAGCGCGGCTCCTCGGGCTGGGAATGAGATGAGTTATTACCCAGGGAAATGAAACTGCTAAGAAATTCAAAAGCAAAGCTGAAGGAGGTTAAACTCCATTTTTACAAGGGAGCTGGTGGTGATTTATAAAGTGCCCTCTTTCCTCGCCTCCTGGGGCTCCATCGGCCCTCCTTGTCCTCCGTCCTCACACACAGACCAGCCCTCGACCCTCTGGACTCATCCCTCCCACACACCCACCCCCAAATTGCCTCTGGCTATTCTCTCCACCCCCCTGACCCCCCACTCCCAATGGGAACAGAAAGAAATTTGAGACAACTGGTATCGAGAGTTAAGTCCCCGAGGAATGGCCACGAGGAAATTTGTCTTCCTAAGAAGTCCATTCCGACCTTTGAGCCAACAAATTACAAGTCTAACCGGCTTGGAATAGGCAATCAGGCTGTGGAGTGTGGCACCGGGCCGGGGGCGGGTCCTGCGGAGAGTGACAATCGGCTCAGCCTTTCAGGGGCGGCGGCCGTGCCTTCAGAAAGCTGCCTCTGCTGTGGGAAGCTTGCTGGCTACGTTTTCCCCAGCCCTGTCTGTTCCAATCCCCCTCGAGCTCCATTCCCCAACCTCTGGCCCCCTCTGTCGCGGCTCCCCTCCTTCTGTGCCGAAAGCCATCGAGCCCTTATGCCTGACCTCGTTGCCCGTTTCCAGGGTGACGGGCCAGTGATGTCACTCATGGAGGCCCCGTGAGCCTTCAGGTGAGTAGAATGGAACAGCTTGTGCCCAGGGCGAGGAGTGAGTGAAGCTCTCGTTCCCCTGCCTTCATCCCTAGATAAGGAAAACTGGGGTGCGGGGGGATCATGGTAGAAATGGCAGTGGGGACACAGAGAGGCGGCGGCCATTCCTGACTCTCAGAGCTCAGCTAGAAGAAGCAGAGAGGCGTCCCCAAAACCGCTTCCCCAAACTCCTACTCAGTCCCCACACTCTGGCCTGAATCGTTACGGCTGAAAAAGCCTCCCGAGTCGCAGAGGGCCGCGCCATTTCCCGCGGCCTGTCCCGCACCGTCCACGCCTTCCGACGGTAGGACATGAAGGGAGGCTCGCCCTGGTCGGCTCCTGCGCACGCTCCCAGGGCCGCCCCGTCACGGTGCGGGGTGTGCGGGGACCCCCAGTGCAGCTTTCAGAGCCTGCCTCGGGGGGATCATGGCTGCGATCTCTCAGCGGTGCAAAGCGACTCCCCCGCCTCCCTGAGTGTTCCCGCTGCCTCGAGGGAAATGCCACATGAGTCTGGCGACAAAGGCTCCATCCAGGAGGCTCTTCTGTCCGAAAGGTCTACTTTTACCTGACTTTCAGGTAATTTGCCACATAGCCTGAATTTGGTTGTAGACGAGTTGAGCTCACCTGGACGTCAGGTGTCTCAGTTACCTGAGTGATTCGCATGTTTAGGAGCGAGGGAGATGGAACACTAGGGCAAAGCAAATTTAAAATTCTGACTTTGGGGCCCAACGGGGGGGGGGTTCCCCTCCTGTGCAACTTTGTTTATTGTCAACAGAATGGAGTGGGAGGGGCTTGGGAGAAATTCACCTGCAGCATCACAAGGATCACAGGCTGAGAAGCGTCACAGGAGAGGGGACGGAGAGCGCCGACCCATCCCCAGTGCTGGGTCTTTGTCTCAGTTTCCCTTCTAGGATCTGTCAGGCAAACGAAAGTAACCACCTAAGAACACCTCCAAAGAAAGGCGGGAGAAGAAAGCAAGAAAATCTTTATTATTGATTGTTTATACCCAAAGAAAGAGAGGAGAGAGGATTCCCCATAGCCCGCCCAGGAGGTGAAGAGTTAATCCTGTAATCTCCTCCGCTAGGCAGCAAGGCAAGGAAGGATGGAGCTATTTTCAAAGTGAAATAAGTGTGCATGCAGAATGCTTGATGCTCGGGAGGGGCCGGGGAGGCTGAGACCATCTGCGAGCATTCATTGAGCGCCCAGGGTGTACAGAGAGAGAGAGCCCTGGTCTCAAGGCCCGGTGGAATACCAGAGTTCACGGGGTCGCTCCTCCATCTTCTATGAGAGAGCAGACCCTCCCCCGACCCTTTCCATTTCTCCCGTGTGCCCACTCCCCTCACCCAGGCCACAGTTCTCTGCTGGTCTGGCTGAAACACCTGCAAATGTCTAGTGACCTTTTCAGAGTTAGAACAATTACACTCGGGTGAAACAGCTTCGGAATTGCAAAGCAGCACCTGCGAACTCTCCCAAGTTGCCTGAGTGCGAGCCAGAGCAACCAAGAGGCACCATTCTGTCCCTGGCTGTCTGGTGGAATTACCTGGAGAATTTTTGAAACCACCGGTGCCTTAGCCCCACCCCCAGAGAGGATGGAAACAGTGGCGTGTTTTAAAGCTCCCCAGATGACTTAAAAGAGGCAACGAAGTCTGAAACCCAATGAGCCGAAAGATTTAGGATTTTTTAATTGTTTAATGGTGAGTCTTCGGACTGAAATTGATCAAGTTTGATGCCCTGCTAATGGGATCAAGACACACTTAGATTCCATTTGCTGGGAAGGCTGCCATCTTGAGACAAAATAATGATGGCAAGGTTTTCATACGAATATTACTTTAATAGATTCTAATGAGAATTTGCACCAAATGAAATCTTCACCCAACCACCATTTAGCTAAAGGGGGAGGCACCAGGAGGAACTCATAAACATTTTTTGAGTGTCTTTTGTGTTCCAGAAACTGTGCTTGGAAGCCCGAACTGATATCTTACTTATTTTCTTCAACTTTGTGCCAGACATATTGACACCCCCATTTTACAGATGAAGAAACGGAGGCTTAAGATGACGCAGCTATTGAGTGGTGGGAGACAGCTTTCCCTGAGTCTCTCACATTTCTGTGTATCTTGCAAGCAGAGATGCTGACTGCCTTCGTTCTGATCTTTGCAAAGATGTTTGCTTGGTGAATAGCTTTTGAAGATATAGTGTCACCCTCTGGAGTGAAGGGTAGGCATGATTACTGTCCTTTGTAAAATATTCAGGTTCTATAAGCTCAGGGTTCCCTACTGTGTGTGCACGGGTACCACCTGGCCCTCTGCTTTGCCTTATGGACGCTGTGCCTTGGGAAACTACTACAACGACAACGGTACCCCGCCTGTCACTGTTGCAAACTGTCCTGTGTCTCTGACCCGTGAGTCTCAGGTCTTCTGCTAACATCAAGAAACTGTGGCATCTTAGTCTAAATCTATTTCCCTAGAAAACTTGTGCATTTAGGAGATGGATAAACAAGAAGTGATATTAAAACAAAACAAAATACGTATTCCCGGTCCATGATCGCTTTTCCTCTAGAAGTAAAATAATAATACCAATTAGTCCTCTTTCCCCTGTCTATGAGATGAATAAACAAGTTCAATCTGTATTAAGAGCTGAAAGAAATACAAAATATGGGCATGATACAGTACCCTGGTAGTTCCCAATTCCACGTGACTTAGGCTCTTCTGAGCTATACCCTCCTTTTCTCTTAAGAATATTCTTCTAGATTCAACCAAAACAGCCATCCTCCAGGGCTCGATAAGCACATCTGCCTCCAGTTCTTGCCTCAGCATCCAAAATCCACGTACTTGATTGTCGTCAGAAGCCGCTCACTGCCTTTTTACCCATTTGTTTTCCAAACTGGAGAGAAACTGTTTTTCTCTAATGGCCCGCGACGCTCTTCATTTGTGACCATTTCTCGAGATCGGGATTTTTAAGACAGATTATAGTGATACTTAGTGTTTTTCTCAGCCATTTTCGTACCCAGTTCTTTACTTAAACCAACTAAGTTACTAGGTAAACATAATCTCGCAAGTTTGTTTTTTGGGTTTTTTTTTTTTTTTTTTTTTAGCACTAATTATCTTCTCTTCCAATGAATGAGAATTTAACATGCGGTGGTGATTTCTAGTAGCAGGTTCTGTATAATTTTCAGCTGTTAATTATAATTATTAAAATTATTAAAACTAACTACTATTTACGTGCCAAGAACTTTTAAAGTGCTTTCTAAGGCCTCTTAAATCTACTCAACAACACGAAAAGTACTTTCCCTTGAAGAGGCCGCGTGTTCGAGGTCGGATGTTCTGTGCGTGGAGCTCATCGTGGTAGAGCTGGAACCCAAAGCCGTTTCTGTCCAGCCTCAAAGATAACTCCTGCTTTCTACACCCGACCGTCCTTTTTAAAAACGGCTGTATCGAGATATAATTCACACACAGCTCACCCATCTAAAGTGTACAATGCGATGGTTTATTATGTTCTCGGATATGTGCAACCATCACCACAGTCAATTTTAAAACACCGCCATCGCCTCCAAAAGCAACTTTGTACTTGTTGATTATCACCATCCCCTAGTCCTCCCCACCCCAGCCCTAACCAACTGTCTTTTCACAAAGTCTCTTATTAAATAAGCCAAAACTTTTCTTTTCTCTGCATATCGGAATGTATTTACAAGTATTTGAAAACTGGTTGCCTCTTCGGGTTACTGAGAGGTCGAGTTAGGAAAAACAAACAAACGAAAAACAACCCTTGTGCTTTCGCGCTGATATTCTGCTGTTCTTCCCTCCTTCTGCCCAGAAGCCACTGCGAAGAGCCTCGGAAGAGCCATCGGGGGCCCCGGGTGGCTTCGTTACCTCATTTAGATTCCAGGAAATCGGTGTTGGCTTTGGGTCGATGGGGGAAGGGATGGGGACCCCAGAAAATGTCTTCCAGCCAGGACTCAAGCCACCTATGTCATGAGCGGGGAATGGCCTTTTCCATTTCCTTCCAGACACAGCCTGCCCCCCTTGAGAAGCCCCTCAGTAGTCCTTCCAGTGAAGGCTGGCCCCTTGGGGACACCGACCTTGCCCAAAGAAGGTCTCGCCAGCATTGGCTTAGGGTCAGCCAGACTTTGTAAAGTGTTTCACACGCCTACATGTTACACTGGGTTCCAAGAAAGAATTCAAGGGCTTGGAGTTTAGTTGGAAGCACAGGGACCCCTGGAGGGGGAGTGGGCAGGGAGGGCGTGGGGGAGCCGTCTGCAATAAGTCAGCTACCCCGTGGGAGACCGGCCCTGGCTCCTACAGGTAAGCTCTAAGAGACACCAGAAAACACACTCTGCAGAGTCAGCTCACCCGGAGGATCAAGGCTGATGTTTAAACACCAAGTCTCAAGCGTCCTTGGCTAAGGGCTGCTCCCAAAGGGTCTTCATTACCTAGCTCCCCTGGAGTGCTGTGCTCATGCGGACAGAGCAGCCGCCTGTAGTAGTGGAAGAAGCCCTCGGGCAGAGAAACAGATCCTGGCAGTCGGAGGTTGGCCAGAGTGCACAACAGGCTCGAGTCCGAGGGACAGGAGTGGGCACCCACAGCATCTGCTGCCACCGGGCCCCATTCTAACTCCTGCATGCACAGGTGTGCGTGCGCACACACAAACATGCACACGTACACATGCATGTGCACCCATGCACACCCATGCACATGCACACACACAAACATATGCGTACACAGATGCACAAGCACACACGAATATACATGTGCACACACATACATACATGTACACACATGCACACGTACAGGCACACACATGCACGTGTACACATGCGCTGAGCAAAATGGAATACAGCCTCAGCGGGGCATTCCTCCATCCCTGGGCTCCGCCCTTGCTGGCAGTCACCGCGGGGGGCGGGGGGGGGCTCGCCTTTCCATGGTGATGAGGAGGCAGCGAGGAAGGAGTTGCACAAGGGAGGTAGGTGTACCAGGAACCAGCCGGTAAAGAACCATGCTTTTACCTCTGGGGCTGGAGAACTGCCCACCAGGTTTTGCAAAGCGTTTGGAACCCTGGACAAGATCACCCAGTGGTGGGCAATGCTCCAGGACAGAAGAAGAAAGACATTTCATCCCTTTGGGGACAGAGGGAGGGGCGTCGGATTTGCAAAGCTCATCGGAGAGTCTGGCTTCCAAGCTGCGGCCTGACTGGCCCCCTGTCCCACCAGCTGTCACAGGCCTTGGAGGAGGTTCAGGGCTGGCAGGCAGCTTGGCCGAGCTGGAAAGTTCTAGTGCCTTCCCTGGTCGATCCTTCCAAAGCTGGGTGCCTCAGGGCCCCCAGGAGTGGAATGGGGCTTTGGAGTTCTGGGAGCCCGAGGCCTTGTCTACCTTGTTGCTAGTTGGCAGGCTACTTATTTATTCACTCACTCGTTCATCTTCCATGGGTCAGGAGTTGAGGGTACCGTGGTAACGTGACACAGTGACAAACACACGAAGCCTTCACCTTCTTTCAGAGACCTAAATGTCCATGTGAGTCCGAGACGGTCCAAAGCCCTGATGCACCTCTTGGCCCCAGCCCCACGCGTGTGTGAGACTGGCTCTCGGCCACGTCGGGAGGCTACACGCACCGCTAGGAAAGGACCTGTGGTCCTGCTCACTGCCACTCCCTCGGAACCCAGCATTGTCCCTGTCCCGTAGGAGGCACTCAATAAACGCTTCTGAATGAATAAAGGGATGTCTGCCTTTGAGCAAAAGGCAGATACTCATGCGTACTTTAATGTATTTCTGTGTCTACATGTGTGGATATCAACGTTTTCATGTTTCTGTGTCATTGTTTCTTATAGACACGAGTGTGCTTCTGTGTCTGTGCACGTGCGTGTGCGTGTGCACGTGCGTGTGAGAGAGAGAAAGACTCCTTAATAGGCATAGTCTTCTCGTCACCATATTTCAAGGGAATGAACAATTTCATTTCCTGGTCTCTGACTTAGGAAACCCAATCTGCATTTTCCACACATGCGCTGCTCCCCAGATTTTCAAATATTTATACTCCTATATTTAAAATCTGTGAGATTTTTTCTCTCCCTCTTTCTCACCCTTGCGTGCTTGTGCGCTGTCTCCCACCCTCCCTCCCTCTCTCTCTCTCTCCCTCTCTCCCTCCTTCTCTCCCTCCCTCCCTCCCAGCCGACAACCCTCCTCATCCACCTTATTTCCTCTTGTTTTCCCAGACACATATATTTGTCGATAAAGATAATCTCGGACTCAGCCACACTTTTCAATTCCAGGTTGGGGTCACAGAGGACACAGTTGAGCTACCACCACGGCCTCGGGACACGCTGAGCCCGGCGGAGGTGGGGGGTAGAGGCTCCAGATTGTGTTCCAAACCTTGGTAGGAGGTTCTGCCCTCCGGGGGAGGTGTCCTGGGCTGAGGCAGAGTTCTAAGGAGGAGGGACTAATTGGTGTTTGCCCGAAGCTTCAGGGAGAGGAGCTGGATAAACACCCGCATCCCTGGGTTTCTGGAGGCTTAAGGCCTTATCTCTGGGAGGTTGTGATGACTTATGAGGCTGGGCTGAGAGCAGAGGGATCCCCCAGGATTTCCCCTGGCTGAGGTAGTCTGCGGCCTCTCTCCACGGGCACCCTGTAGCGGAGCCTGACTGGCAAAGATTTACTCATCATTGGACCTGATCGATCAGGACCTTGAGAAGCCCTAAGCGAAAGTGTGAAATTCTGTTGCTCGGGGATTCCTCAAAATACCGTCTGAGGTGTGTCGAGTTTGTGGCCTCCGCTGCTGTCGCCTGTCAGTGGGTCGGTGACGCGGTGAGGCCACCGTTCTTAACTCTACATTTGTGCCATGGGGATCTTGCCATTCCAGAGTCAGGCTTAGCAAACAGGCACACACACGCACGCACGCACACGCACACGCACACACGCATACACACACACACGGCATCCTGAACAGTGGAAATCACAAGGGGCTTTGAGGAGGAAGCCATTAGGACAGGTAATGGGGGTGGCACCTGAGGTCCAGTCCCTGCCCCTCTCCATCCCCTGGGAGGCCGACCCGAATGGACCACCCGTGGGCTCCTGGGCTCTGTGGCTTCCGGCTGGGTTCGGCCGATGGAACCCCGGCCACAGGTCAGAGGGACGGAGGACAGCCAGGTCTTCATTCCGCTGGCTGCCACCCTGCAGGGTCACCTCGGGGTGGCTGGGTCTCACCACCAAAGGCCACCACTCCTCTGGTGACAGACTCTTCCACGGGCTTTCCCTCCCGGGGGGCGGACCGCTTTCTCCTCTTGTCCTCTCAGCTCTGAGTGGTGGCCGCTCCATTGCTTCCAGCCCTGGGTTACTGGTTCCCGTTTACTCTGCCCCCGCCTCGGATTATAGTCCCTTCGCAAGTAAACGCACCCCAAATGATCTAATTCGAAGCTGTTTCCAGTTGGAGCCGTAGCTAAGAAATAACAGGGCAGATTTGGAAAATTTGTTAGCCTGGATTGAATTTAGTAAGGGACTTTGTGCCAACTAGTTCATCTTCATTATTGCTGGTGCATGAGTGAATGCAGAAATTCTGCCTTTACCATTTAAAAAAGCATCTATCTACCCTCTCCCTAAAACTAGAGATTTAATAGGTTTTTAGATCCATTACGATCTATTTAGATCCAGTAACGGTCCCAGAGGGCTGGAGGGGTGTCCACAGGTTATTCCATTTTTTGTCCCTTTGACACCATTTTCATCTTGGGGAGAAATCTGATAAGAAAATCCTCGGATTGTTTGCAGCTTTTTTTTTCTTTTTGACTCTCCTTGACTTCCGGCTTTGTAGAAGGAGTTGGTTATTGGCCAACAGTTAGGAGCTTAATGTAGGTGGCTTGGTAATATCCTAAGTGGCAGACATGACATGAATAGTCGCCCAGCAGATCTGGTGATAATTCTGAGTAATGTAAAACAAGATTGTGCTCTGGGCTCTTCCCTTTGAATATATATCTTAATGATGTGAAACCCCTTTTGGATTATCTGGATGCGTGCCCTCTTGTTAGAGAAAGTAGGGGAAAAAAAGAAGATTCGCGGCTTCTTTTTTGTTCTGTTATCACTTCGCTGTCACGGGGCAGGAGTGGATTCAACCCATCTGCAGCTTCAATTTAACCACTGTCAGAATAACTGGCTTAGGAGGAACTGCCCTGAAACAGAGCAGCCTGTTTGGGACAGGTGCGCCTCCCAGCCGCTCAACACAATGGGCTTATGTTTCGGCAGTTCTGTATTGCAAGTTAATTTCTTTGGTTCTGTAAGGATGTGTGTTATAACCACCCCTTAAAATCAGATGCATCATGATCTTCATTAGAGATTTATCTGTGACCACGGTGAGCACCTGGTAACGCCTGCTTTGCAAAAAAAACAGCTTACTTAGCCAGGACAGGATAGGTTATGCTGCTGAAACGAATCAAATCCCAATCGATTAAAGATGCAAGGACGTCGGCCTCCCTTCGTTCCCACGCCCACGTAACCAAGCTGGGGCTCAGCACCACGTCGTCACCACCCCAATCCAGGAGCCAGCCTGCCGGAGCACCCACTGTGAGGAACATTGCTGTCCCCGCAGCAGAGAGAGAGAACCCCACAAATCGCACGCTGAGTCTTAAAGCTTTTGCCCCCAAATAACAGGTGTCACGTCTGCTCATGACTCACTGACCAAAGCGAGTCACGTGATGAGACCTGTGGGGGTGGGATACGCAACCCTACGATCTTCCGAGAAGGAGCGAGAGCCTAAATGTTGCGATGAGTCCCAGCGACTTCAGCACTGGAACAAAGCCTGACCCCGCCTGAGTACCCGCTTCTGTCCACACTTCCGCTTCTGTGGGCTTCTGTCCCTGCCTGTGACGCGTTTGACCGGGGGCATTCCTTTTCACAAAAGCGTATTGTATTAATGTCTAAGGACGCCATCACGAAGTGCCACAAACCAGGAAGGTACTGTCTCACAGGTCCGGAGGCTGGAAGTACAAGACGAAGTTGTCACAGGGCTGCGGCCCCTCCGGAGCCGCTGAGGGGGGCCCCTCCCTTCCCTATCCCAGCTTCTGGGGACCCCGGATGTCCCTCAGAGTGGCGGCCTCCCTCCAGTCTCTGCCTCCGTCTTCACACGGCCTTGTCCTCTCTCTGTGTGTCCGCGTCCAAATGTCCTTCTCATAAGGACACCAGCCATTGGATTAGGGCCCGCCCTCATCCATCATGACCCGATTTTAACTTAATTGCTTCTGCAAAGACCCTATTTTCAAACACGATCACAGTCACGTGATACTAGGGGGTAGGATTTCAACACATCTTTTTTTTGCGGGGGACGTAATTCAACCCATCAGAAATACCAAGCCTAACATCTGCTTTACTGGTTTTCTCGAAGTGTTAGGATGTGGTTTGGCTTGGTTTTGTTCCGTCCCCCTCCCCCCGCCCCCCATGGCGGGCTGTTCAGAGCATCTGAATCTCGCTTAGTCGGCAACAGAAAATCCACACCCTAGAGGACAGACGCCCTAACTGCCTGCCGCTCGGCTCTCACCGAAAGCCGGGCCAGGAAGACACGGTGCACAGACTCATGGGAAGAGCCCGCGTCTCCTCGTCTCTACCACCGGCTTCGGGATTTGGGCGGGTTTCGCCTTTATTTTGTGTTTTAGTTGCTGTTTCAGCTGAGGGAAGCCTCTTTCGCATGGGATCTTAAGGAAGCCTCCAGCGACCTTGGAGTATGAGGCCCACGAAAGCAGAGCTGTGCTGTCGGGGGCGGCGGTCACCCCCGCGAGAGGGATTCAAAGCCCCTTCTCCTTTCATTTTCCTCTCCTGGGTCCAGTTGCCGTGTTTAGAGAATGTGCTTGCAGGGGTGGCTCCTGCCATCCTCCCTTCCCTGCAGCTGCACCAGGACCGCCAGCGTGGCCTCTTCAGGGGGACGGGCCTCCCTGCCTCCTCTCCTCCCACCACAGTCAAAAGCCGGACACTCCAGGCCTGGGGAAGGAAAGAGGCAGAGCTGACCCGGCGGAATCGGCTTAAGGAAGAGGCTCTGCCGGGTTCAGCGGGCTCCACGGCTCTGGGCTGCGGAGGAAGGTAACGTGATCACGTTGCTTCCTCCTCCCAGCTCTTGACTTTCTTGTGCATCTCCTCCCTTGGGGCCTCCTGGAATGGGTGACAGGTTAAATGGAGGATCGAGGACCCTAAATGCCACCCGCTTTCACCCACAGCACCCCAGCCTCTGCCAACAGCCGAGGTAGGGAGACCAGACGTCCTCGATAGCCCTTGGCACGTCTTGCAGAGGCCGAGGCTTCGTGGAACGGCGTGACAAGCCCTGGTGGCATCAGTGCGTCTCCACATCATCTGTGCATCAGAAACTGCCGGGAGCTGCTGAAAGGTCCAGATTCTGAAGTCCCACCTGCACGTCCTGTGCCCGAAGCCCCGGGGAGGGGCTTCAGCGGCTTTACAGGCGATGTTGACGTCAGCTGATAAGAATCACTGACCGCAACGCTCCAGGCTTTCGCCCTAGATGGCATCAGATCCTTTCCAGGCCTCGGAGTTGTCTGGACTCTGAATCGTCCCTTGGCCTGACAGTTAGAGACCCTTGACGAATCATCCGCACCACTTCCGCTACTGAGTTTGTTCTAGAAATGGCAGAGCTGGTGACGGCCCTCACTTCTTACTCAATACGCGCCTATGAAGGTCCGTCCCATAAAAGCTTTGTTTTCTTGGAGTGTGAGGCATGAAGAACGATGAGAGTTTTGTAACTGATCGTGTTGGTGTTTTTGCATCAGCTGCTCCCTCGTGCAGAGTTAAATGTGCGGCTCGGTTTCAGTGACAGGCAGGTTTCTGTGGCTCCAGCAGCTACACCTCCACGGTCATCGCCTCTGACCTCGGGTTTCTCTATTTTCTTTGGTCTCATTTTTTTAATTATTATTATACTTTTCTACTTGTGAAATTAGTGTAAGTGCCAGGCAGGAGATTTCGGAGGATAAAGCGATGCATGGATGTATAAATAAACGAGGCGAGGTAGATGAAGAGGAAACTCTTGCCTATAGACAGAGGCCGACACCCGTGGGTCCGTCTGGCTTTATTTAGTCTTCCAGGCGAGCCAGCTCCCCAGAGAAGCCTCTCCTGCCCCGCGCTAAGCGATGCTCACTCTCGTTCTTTCTTAGAACGACTCGTCGAACGTTTCAATGTTCGTCTCCCTCGCCAGACTGCGATTTCAACGCGGGCCGGGAGCATGCCTGTCTTTCTCACGGGTGCAACCTCAGCGCCTAGCGTGCGGCCTGGTGCAGAGTAAATGTTTGCCGTCTGATGAATATTTATTGGCTTAAGCAAACGGGGAGAGCTGCGAAACTCTACTGCTCAGCGAAATACAGGAGAACTAGCTGCGAAGGTGACATGCTTGGAAGACGTCACACAGAGCAAGGAGAGAGGAGGGGAGAGAGAGGCGGGAGGGAGGGGACGCGCGAGCCACTGGTCGAGCAGAGGACACAGGTGTCCTTTCAGGTGTCCTTAGGAGAAGGGGCGAAGGAGCTGGCCGTCTCGGCAGCCGCCGGCGACCCAGGTCCGGGCCGGAGGCTTCACGGGCGCTCTCCGTTCGATCTTCGCAGCGTTCCTAGGGGAACGGTCGGCTGCTCCCGCTTCGCAGGTGGAAGAACCGAGCCCGAGGAGTCCGACTTGCCTGAAATCCGCAAAGCCCGTGAGTAGCCGAGTCAGATTTGAGTCCAAGGATCTGTGGCTTCCAGGCTGAGGTCCCGTCCTCCTCGGCACAGCGGCAAAATGCCAAACTCCAGAAGTGTCCACGCCTACTTCAGGGCGACCCCTCGCTCCTCTCCCTGGCCAGCGGATCGGGTTCTGCTCAGAGTGGGTCTCCTCCTATGTGGGCAGCTGGGCAAGTAGCCAGGTTGGGGGGGGTGGGGAGAAAGCAGACACAAATAACCCTTCAGCCTTGGCATCCACGCTCAGTGAAGATGGAGCACCCCAATTATTACTAGGGGCCAACTAGGGGGCAGAGCAGGGTCAAACGCCTCACCCCTCACCTCGCCAGTGAGAGGGAGCGCTTGGGAGGGCTGCGGCTGCTCCCGTGCCCACTCCCCCAGCCTCCTTCCATGCCTCCTCCCAGAACCGGCTGTAGCGGATCCAGCCGGGCTGAGCTGGAGGCCGTCAGGCTGCGGCTGGCCGGGGGCCCAGAGGGATGGGCAGCAGCTGGAGCCCTGCCTCAGCCAAGCAGCCAGAGCTGTGCAAGCCGGGGCTGAGGAGGGCCCAGCTGCGGCGGCTGCTTGGCCAGAGGTGGCTTCTGGCCACGTGTAATACAGTCTCCATGGGCGAGAGAACCCTCATCCGGACACTCCGACTCCGGGACAGGAAGAACGCCGCGGGGCAGCAGGACCCCGTGGTCCCCCACATGCCCTTCGATGCGGGACATAGTTCCTTACATGAAAAGCGAAAATGGCAGTGTGGGAAGAGAAGAGGCCGTGGAGAAGTCGCCCGGGATAAGAAGGGTTTCGAACCCCGAAAAGCGGCGTCTGTTTCAAGTCACTGCCCTGCCTCTGATGGGGCGCAACCCTCTTCCTGAATTCGCGTCGAGGCCCCTGCAGCCAGCGCCGCGAACTCACCAGGGTCTGAGCCTCGATCGCGCCAGAGAGAGAACCGCGTGCGCCCTTGGGCTGGAGCTGTCTACACCGCTCCAGCCGGGACTGGGGACTCCCAGGTTCTCCCACAGATAACTCGTTTCGGCGGATTTTTTCTACCTGGGCAGACTTTGACCCACCCCGTTAGTTGGAATCCTGAATGTATCATCCTCCCAGAGCCTCGTCAACTACGACTCGGCCACCGTTTCTACTCTAAAGGGAGCCGAGCCACGCACGACATACTTGAGTTTTTGCAAGCTGGGTATACAGGATAATCAAGAGGAACTTCCCAACGGGAAGGACCCAAAATGGGTGATCGAGAACAGCATCACACCTGGGCTCGAGATGGCTAAATGGAAGGATTTATCCTTATTTTGGGGGAAGAACGGAAGCAGCCGGGCATCCACGGTTCTTCCTGGCCCTTCGATTCTCTGGAGCCCACGTCCTTGGCTGAAAACGAATGCGAAGGGAAGCCTGCCGCTTCCAGACTCGGTGTCGCCTGGGTTTCTAGGATTGGGCAGCAGATCCGGCTCGCTCAGAAACACTGCCCCGTCCAGAGAGACCGGAACTAGGCAGCGGCAGTCAGCGAGCGGGAGCGGGAGGCTGGAGGCGCAGAGCTTTGCTCACGGAGAGCCAGAGAACCGCGTGCCCCCCGGTCGAGGGCACCCGACGATGCGCCAACCCACTTCCCCTCTGTGAAGTAACCATGTCGCACCCGCTTCCTCTCTGGGGAGTCAGCACCACTCCGATCCCCTCTTCCTCATCAAGGTCAGAAGAACGTTTGGACGTCCTCCCGAGCTGTGACCACTCTCTTGGACCCTGCATTTTCCTGTTCCAGATGGACTCGATGAGCGTCTAGGGGCACAGCTGTTTCCGGACACCTGGCTTATTTTCAGGAGCTCGCAGCTCAGAGGCCACCTGGCCCGACCACCCAGCGCCGGGTGGATTTCCCACCCAAGCCTCCCAGCGCGCGCTTACACATTTCCAAGGAGAGCCAGGCAGATTCCACGATGACGACATGGCCCTTGTCCCTTAGGGGTCCGCAGCCCGGGCAGGAGGGACCAGACTCCGCACCCCCCCAACCCTAGAACTAAGACTCAAATCGGAAAGTGCCAGGGGCTCTGACAAGGCCGCAGACCGTGTGATTCCTACCACGTGATGCTCTGCAAAAGGCAGGACTGTGGAGACGGGGAAAAGGAGGTCGCCAGGTGCTCAGGGAGCGTGTGTGCGTGCGTGTGCGTGTGTGTACGCGTGTGTGTGCGTGTGTGCGTGTGTGTGTGCGTGTGGGCGTGTGTGGGCGCATGATGCTATGGACAAATCAAAACCCGCAGAGTGTGCGACGCCGAGAGGGAAGCCCGACGAAAACTACGGACTTTGCCGACCGCTCATGCGCGCACGTGGGCTTATCGATGGAAACGGATGGACTGCACCAGCGGGAGGTGCTGATAAGGGGGGAATCGGGGCGGAGGGGAGGGACGCAGGCGACATTCTGCACCTTCCCCTCGAAATCTCCACGAACCTAAAACTGCTAAAATAATAAAGTCTAATGATTTTTTTTTTAATTTTTATCTTTCGGTTAGAGTTGACATTCGCTGTTATTTTATATAAGTTCCAGGTGTACAGCAGAGTGGGTAGACGTTTATATAATTTACTAAATGATCCCCCCATCGGCCTCGTACCCACCTGGCACTGTACGAGATTGTTACGGTGTTATCGACTCTTTCCCCAATGCCGTACTGCACCTCCCCGCGACTGTTTCGCAGCTACCGATCTGTGCTTCTCGGGCCCTTCCCCTTCTTCGCCCAGCCCCCCCAGCCCCTCCCCTCATCTGGCCATCACCAGGGCTCTGTACCTACGAGTTCGTTTCCGTTTTGTTTGTTCATTTATTTTGTTCCTCGGAAGTCTATTAATTTTTTAAACCGTGCAAGGGGAAGTGCGAGGTGAAGAAATCCTGAGAGGGGCGGAATCATTCCGGGATGTTTGCTTGAGAGGTGTGGGTTGCACAGGGCGGGGGGTGGGCAGGGGGCGGGGGGCGAAGGTGAGGAGAAGGAGGAGGTTAGACATCGGCACGATGTCTGATCTCTAGAGAGCAGACACCATGTCCCAGGAGTTCTTAAAGCCGTTCGATCCCACCCGAAGCCCGGATCTGCCTCTTTTTTGGCGGGGGGTGGGGGGGTGGGGAGAAGGGGGGTTAGGGGAACACAGCAAGGATCTTGCAAATCAAGAGACCCCGCAAGAAGCAGAGGGAGAAGGAAGGGAGGAGAATGTGGGGAGGCAGCCAGGGAAAGGGGCTCTGGTACGGAAGGCACAAAGCACGAGTGCAATTAGTCAAAAAAGAACTTGAAATTAAAAAACGATTCCAAGCCGAGGAGCGGAGTACATCAGCTACTGCGGCCCCGAGACATCTATGAATAATGCAAATGCCACGAGGTGGTGGGGCCGGAGCACGCGTAATTAATACGTGCGGGTGCGGAGATGCACTTGGAAAACAATAGCGCTGTTTCCCCCTCGCTGGAAGTAAAAATATTTCCAGAAAGACTGACACGTTTATTATTTTCTAACGTAATTACCTTATTGTGGAGCATTTGTAATGGAACGCATTAGAGCCGCTAAGCACCTGCCTGCCTCCCCTTAATGCAGTTTGCTGTGGAGGTGCTGGGGAAGGCAGCCAGGTAGGAGGTGGGCTGGCGGGGTGGGGGGTGTGGGGGGGGGGAGGGGTGTCCTGGGAGCGCGCTGCAGCTTTCCGTGCTCGCCCCCTTTTCTCTCCTGCCCCCCGCTTTCCCGAAACCAAGCCACCCTGTTCCGTCTTCCTGCCCCGTTGCCTTCCCCGAGCCCACCGCCACCCCGTCCAGGGTGCCCCTGTGAGCCGGTGACGGATCGAAGAGCGAGGGTTGTGGCCTTAGAGCCAGCCCCTGATGGCCTAAGAAGGCTGAGAGGAAACGGCTTCGGCAGAAGCAGCAGAAGCTGGAGGAAGAAGGATGAGTCGAGGCGGGCGCAGTGCAGGAAAGGACCACGGCAGCCCCGCGGGCAGAGACGCAGCCTCGCTGATGCTCTTGTGACTCTTTTGGGGTTGGGACGGGGAGCGCATCGGCCTAGGAGGCTGGGCCCTGGTCCCGGCTCGTTGGAAGCAAAGACCAACGATCCCTTTGCCTCCCCAATGCCCAGCATTCCCCACCCTGCTCCCTTCAGACCAGAGCGAGCCTCAGCCCCCGGCCTCGGTCGGCCCTTTCCCTCCACTGTTAGGGCCGCCTGCCCCGGAGGGAGGTGTCCACTCTATGCTCTCCCAGGAGAGGGGCGCCCCGTCTCCTCCCCTCCCCTGCACCGCCCCCCCCCCCGCCCCTCCCCATCCTCAGACACAAGGGAAACCGTGTGGTGCGTGGCGTCCCTGACCCCTGACCCCTTCCCCTGGCCGCCTCGGCATCTGGCCCAGGCTCGCCGCCTCCCCCCCCCCCCGCCCCCACTGTTTCTCCTCGTTTCTTCCTGTTTCTTCCTCTCGCCGCTCCTCCTCTCTCCACCCTGGATCACTGGCTGCCTCCAGGGTTTTGTCCGTGACCCTCCTCCCTTCGCATTTCGTGGGACCTTCTTCTGTGGCTTCACACTAACAGGTGAGTCTCGTCTCTGCGTTTAAAGCCCAGCCTCTTCTCCTCAGCTCTGGAGTATGGAAATCCAGGTGCCCGTGGAAGATCTTTACCTACTTAAAAACCCCTGGGCCCCAAATCGAACCCTTTATTTTCTTCTGTAAACCTCCTTTTCTTCCTAGTCCCTATTTCAGGGCTGGCATCCCCCTATCCCCACCACGCGGAAAACCGGGGGGCCTTCCAGAGCCCCTCTTCTCCTTCCTCTCTCGCATTTATTTGGCCACAAAATTGATCTTCTCCCTTAAATATCCCAGGAGTCTCTTTTCTAGCTTCGCTGCCCTCCTTCCTTTCTCGAACGAATTCGTGGAGGGAACGCTGGAGGCGGGGTGGGTCTGTCGAATGAAGAAGCCTCCTCTCTCTCCCTCCCGTTGTCCATATTGCTTCTGGTTCTCTTCCTAGAATCCAGAGCACTGTGTTTTCCTCCTGCTTGAAAACCTCAGTAACTTCCCCTGACACACAGGGGGGAGCCCTGTCCCCACGCTGGCCGATCTTGCCTGACCCTCCCTCCCTCCAGCCTCCTCCCTGCACGGCACCCGTGGCGAGACCGGCTTCTGCGCATCTCTAACCATAAAGCTCTGGCTCCGGCTTCCATGTCTTGCGTGTGCCGTTACTTTTGCCTGGGACACCGCTCACCTACCGGGGGGCCGGCCTCTGTCGAGCCCTAGGGGTCGGCATTCTGGTTATCTATCGCTGGGTAATGACTCACCCCAAACTTAGTGACTTAAAACCACAACGATCATTTTACGACTGCAGCTCGCAATTCTGGGCTCGACTGGGCTCAGGCGGGCGGTTCCTGCTCAGGGTCTCTCAAGCGGTTGCGGTCGGACGGTGGCTGGCCCTGGGTTCACATGTCTGAGGGTGGCTGCTGGCTGCCAGTTGAGACCTTAACTGGAGCCGTCGGCCTCTCCATGTGGCATGGGCTCCCTCCCGCGCGTCAGCCACGTCATGAGCAAGAATCTCAAACGAAATCAGCAAAAGCATCATTGGCATTTGCCAATATAAATAACCTTGGAAGTGACGAGGGCCTGCCTGGGTTTAAGGGAAAGGGACAGACGTAGATGCCGCCCCTTAGGTGGGGGAGTGGCAAGGTTCTGAGAGAGCGTGTGGAACGGAATGTGCTCGTAGCCACTGTCGGCCACATGTGACGACTCCTCCTCCAGGAAGCCCTCCGTGTCCCTCTCCCTCCTCTAGGCTGGGCTACCCCTGCGCCTGCCTCGAGCATCCATCTCATACCGATCATGTCTTGTCTGGTTCTTTGGAGGCACTGTCTGTATTTTACTCAGCCTCGCGCTTGGCACGCAGGTTCATTAAATGCTCTCCACGTGACGACTGAGCAAGTGAGGGACCGATCGTAGCCCGGCCGCCCTGTAGGGAAGGCCAGATGCCTCCCATCATGGCCGCCGCGCAGGTGCAAGTGGTCGGAGGCTCCCCCTCGAGCACGTCCCCGATGGCCACCGTACGGGGGTGGCCGGTCCCACCCGAGGCCTGCAACGGGCACAGACGTTCAGAATCGTCCGTGCGCCCTCAATGCCACGGCCATCGTCACGCTTCTTAAATTTCCAGCGGTGGACTGAAGGTGGCTCTGGGAAGAGTTCATCACTGGGAAGCTCACGGGGCTGGTGGAAGGCTGACCGCACCCCCCCTCGCTCCCCGCCTGCCCCCCTCCTTGGCCCTCCGGAGCCACGGAGGGCCGAGCTCTGCCTTCTCATTTCCCAGCACCGTTCCCCAGCTGCCTGCCCCCAATTGCTGTACCTTTGGAGCGAGCGTTTGCCAAGACAGCCAGCGGGGCGGCTCCCTCGCGGGCACCCGGCCCCGCTGCCTGACAGGCTGCGTGCGAGGGGACAGGCCTGAATGACTGTAATATGAACCATGAAAGTGGATATTAAAGACTTTATTACAGGGTGAGGACTGCTAATTGCAACGTTCCTTTCAGGAAGCGGGAGCTGATGAGTTTAAGCAGCAGCACCCAATTATTATCACTCCGCCAGCCCTGAGCAGGGTAGAGGCGGGCAGGGGAGGAGGCAGGCGACGGCGCAATTACCTGAACTTCATCCAAGGCACACGCCGCCGGCCCGGAATTTTAAAGGGAAATCGGTTCTGCTCCGAGCTTCCTCCCTGTCACTGATCACTGATCCCCACCCGTCCCCTTCCTCTCCCCAGACTTCTTGTGGGAGAGGTGGAGCCTGTGACCATCTCTCTGACACCCCCGCTCTCCCTGGTCCCTACCAGGGACACGGCCCTGTGTTGAGATGGGAGGTTGTCCAGGGCACTATGGGATCAAGCTGACCAGCCCCACGTGTCACCAATGAGAAAGCAGCCTCAGAGAAAATGGGGGACCTGCCCGTGTTACCCACCTGCTAAGTGGCAGAACGGGGCAGGACCCTTCTGCTGACCCTATTCCGACTTGGAGCTCTCACTGCATGTTTCAAGAGATACGCCCAGGACACGTGGAGACCGCTAGGGTCTCCTTAAAATTAATTGGCAGGTATAGGCCAATTGCCGAGCAGGTACTCAGGCGGCAGGTTGCATCGTGTGATGAGCTTGTGGAAGGAGAAAATGCGGTCCTCGCTGGGGAAATAACCTGTGAACAGCATCATCCCAACGCGGCGTCACCGGACTCCAAGAGCGTTTAGTGCCTGACGGTTTAAAAACCGCTTTCAGACGTTTATGCATCCGAACGCTGTCGCGCACCCCCAGGGTGGGTGCCGGGCGCTGGAGATACGGGGGTGACAGATGACGTCTCTGTGCAAGGAGTCCACCGCCTAGCATGGGTGACAAACGAGCCAACCGACAACGAAGGCATTGTCTCGTGGAAAGCACTAGATAAAGACGAGCACACATACATCACTTCCTTTAATTTAATCACATAAATTTAAGTGATTGCCCGTGAAAAGCTGACACTACAAGGCGCAATCTGCCAATTACCAGCGGAGGGACGCCCACAGCAAAGGCTGGAGCGGTACCGAGGCGGGCGAGCTCGCCACTGCGCGCGGCGGTCCATGGTGAGTTCAGTACGAAGGCGGGCTCTGATGGGTGGGGGCAGATTCGACGGGCAGCGAGGAGGGGCAGGAGTTGAGAGAGGGAGAGAGGAGGTGGGCCGGCTCCTCTTCACCCCCACCTAAGAAAATTCACGGTTACTCGTGCCACGGGGAAGGCGGACAGGCATACCAGTGTAATGCATTACAGACCTGAGCACAATATTAAAAATTTTAACACTCCTGGAATAAAACATAAAAGAAACTTTTGTGACCTTATCCTAGGTAGAAATATCTTAGGACACGAAAAGCGTGAATAAAATCGGAAAGTCGTACTTCACAACATTTTTAAAACTCTGCTCCTCAAAAAACGCCATCGAGAAAATGGAAAGGCAAATTACAGACCGGGAGGAAATAGTCACAACTCGTACGTCTGGCAAAAGACTCGTATGCGGAATATATAAAGGTTTCTTACAACGCGAAGATAATTCGACAGAAAAAGGGGAAGACGGTTCACCAAAAACATGGTCCACGTTGTTAGTCATCAGGGAAATGCAAATTAAAATCGCAATAAGATCACACTGCGCACACCTATTAGAATGGTTGAAATTAAAAAGACTCACCATACCAAGTGCTGGTGAGGATGTGGGGCAACGGGAACCCTATGCGTCGTTGGTAGGAGTGTAAAAGGGACCAACCACTTTGGGACACAGTCTGGCAGTTTCTTATAAAGCCAAACACAGACTTAACATATGATCCAACAATTCTACCTCTATATATTTATTTCCCTAAGCAAAGCGAAAACGTATGTCCATACAAAGACTTGCGTGCTAAGATTCGCAATGGCTTCATTCATAAAAATCCCAAACTTGAAAAGACCCAAACTCCACCATCAGAATGGATAAAGTGTGGCATAGTCACATGATGAACCTCTACTCAGCGATACTCAGGATAACTTGCCGATATGTGCAGAAATCGTACGAACCTCAAAAGCATTGCGAGTGAAAGACAGCGAAGACTATATGCTGTATGATCCTCTTTATATATAAAATTCTAGAAAAGGCAAAATGCCAGAGGGTGCCTGGGACTGGTAGTAGAAGTAGGGATCGACTGTAAAGAGTCCCGAGGACACTTTGTATCGTTCTTTGGTTTTTCGACTTTGGGATGCAGGGACGAACATGTTTGTCAAAGCCGAACAAAGTGCATACATTTTGCTTTATGTAATTTATATCTCAGTAAGGTTAATTGTTTAAAAAGTGTACGGGAAAACCTCATGGTATGATACCGTGTGCTTTCCCTATGTGTGTAAATATGCACATTTCCACATATGTATATTAAGGCATAGAAGCATCCAGAAAGATGAAACTAAAATGACTCTGTTCTTGAGCTCTGGCTAGAGGTAGGAGGAGATGGCCATGAAGACGGCAAGTGGTCTAAGGGACTTTAGCCGTAACTACAGCGCCTTAATTTTTCAAAGGGAAAGTGTGTTCACGTATTACCTGATACTTAGATTTTTCAGAGAGAGAGGGCAGTAGACAGATGAAAGCGGAGTTTGTTCCACACCAAAAATCAATTGAATGTCTTTTACTCTTTGGACCAGCCGTTCCCTTCAATTATTTATTGAGCATCTATGATTTCTAGCGATATACAACCAGACGCATTTCTTTCTTTCTTAGCTCTGACCTTTCCTCCATCTCACTCAAGAGAAGCCGGAGAGCCCAAGAATCAACACCCATCATTTACTGGCTGGGGGACCGATTTACTCAAAATTTTAAGCCTCGCTTTTGCTGAATCATAATAGCACCTGCCCCATGGAGCTCCTGAGGGATTCGATGAGAAAACAAAGGCAAACAGCTTGGCGCAGGGCTTCATAAATACGAGCCGAGATTAGTATTTTATTGGTATTACCATACTGTATTGATTCTAAGACTGAGTTTTTCATATTTTAATATTTCCAGAATTGGCCGCATTTTACAATCAATGTCACAATTTATTTGGCAGATTTTTTTTTCTTTCCTGGTACATAAAATAATGCTGCTGCTTACAGTCGGCGGCGTCTCGGATTCTATGAAATATGGTGATGGCATTTTGCGCGTAGCTTTCCTCCGAGGTCCTGTCGATATTTAACCAACATTAGAAAAAGGGAGAAAAGCTAATCCTCCTACCAGCCTAGGAACGATTTAATTAAACCATCATCGCCACTAGCCCAGCGACAGAATGTTCCATCTGGCACAGCTGTCGTTTCGGGGAAGGCCCGGCTGCCCTGGCGCGTTGCGGGTACCGCTCTCTGTCTGCTTGCTGTCTCTTCCCTGCGTGGTCAACACTGGCTTCTTGCTTTTTGGTCGATTTACCTCCACGAGCCTCGAGCTCCCCACCCGCAGGCTTCCTTCTGAAACAACAAATCACAAGTGTCCTTAGGGGAGCCCTTTACCCACTGCCTCTGTTCCCCTCCATGCCATGACCATCAGAACGTTCCGATGCTGCCATTGTGGTAGTCACCCACTAGAAACCTCGTCGGTGTATCGGGTGGGTTCTCAGTGGTGAGCCACGGAAGCCAACCCGTAGCTGACTTCTGCAGAAAGAGATTGCTTTGGAAAGAGAGCTGGAGGCTCGTACAGTTGGCGGGAAGGGTGAGAACCGGGCTGGGAACACGAGGAAGCGTAGGAGGGCAGGCAGACAGACGGCCGGGTCCCCGCCGACCACCCCGCGCCAGACACAGGGCGCGCTCGGCTGCTGCGGTGACCCTCCCACACGAGTCTGCGCCGCTCCCTCGCTGCTCGGGTTCTCCGGGCGAGCGTTGACGTGCTTGACCCCAGCCCCGTGTGCTCGCCCTACTTCCAAGGTGGACAATGGGATGGTTGGTCACCTGCCTCCCACCAGGACTCACAACGGGGAATTCTTGTTACTTGGGAAGGTAGTGAATGGATGCTCTGGACAGCTAACAACAAAAAAAAGACCAATCTTCATTACATTTGTTATTCAAAATGCTTGTGTTTTTGACATTAGGGACTAAAGGGTTTCACCAATTTTAGTGCATCCAGGAAGGACAACCAGGACGGGGAGGGGTTCAGATGGAAACCAGGGTGTTTAACCCAGAGCAGAGAAGACTGCGACGAGCTGCTGGCTCCCGCGAAAACTCAGAATTCTCGGGTAAGAGAACATGAACTTGTTTCACGTGGCTTCATAAACAAAATTATTCCCTCACTGGCCACAGGATAAAGTCAGTCTCCTTAGTGTGGAGCCTGTATCCACTTTCCAGAGCCTTCTCTGACCTCATCTCTGTGTTAAAGAAGCCAGTGTCAAAGGAACATAGCACGGGACACTCACAAAAGGCAGAAAGACGCACTTTATTCGGATGGCCACAGTAGGGGAGAGAGTCTCCAGTATGAACAGGACTCAACCCCAACCAAGACAACGATGCCGAGAGCATCTTTGTTTTAGCTAAAACAAGGATGACCCTTCCAGGTGGACAGAGAGGGAACGAAAGAGGCCGCTGAGAATTGAGAACGAGAACCAGAGTTTGGCGGAATTGCATTTTCTTGAGCAGAAACTCAACACGAGAGCTGAGGTGACCTGCAGGGACGTAGAGCAATGCAGGAGGAAGCTAGGCTGAACTTCGGTCGAGCCTCTTAGCGCAGCGTTTGGGCAAGTCGTCGGTGCCGTGGTTCATTCCGGGCACAGGCAGTGAGTGACACTGGGCGGCCATGGGAGGGCCTGGGTTTGCCATCTTTGCTCAGATGTCCCCAAGCCGAGCGTGGAGGTCAGTAGCAATGTCTGTTGAGCGGACGAATGTGTGCGTGCAAGGACATGCGGCCTCATCGATGGCCGTGGGCACTCCTGCCGGGGCTGGGTTTAACCATTCCTGACAAATGGGCCGACGCGTTTCTAGTGAGTCCACACTGTGCTGTTTTAGAGGCAACGAGACATCGTGGAGAGAACACGGGTTAGATGATTTCAGTCCTCGTTACCCATACCAGAGCAGCTTTGAATGAGTCGATTTACCTCGCTGAGTTTGCATTCCCTCAGCTCTAAAATGGGAATAACATTAATGCCTAGCTATTTGGGTCGATAGAGGGATAAACGAGACTTTACAGCCAGGGCATCTAGTCTGCCCCATAGTAGGATGCTTAAGAAAGCTTACTTCCTCTTTGCCCAAATGGTTGTAATCATTTTGTTCTGTTATGTCCCAAAATGCAAGTGTACGTCCAAGCATTCTGGAGGACAGAGAGGTCTCAGCTACGCAGTGTCATTTATGATTAAAAAGTCAATAGAAGCCCTGCTTTTGATGACTGGGGCTCCCGAGGTCCCTCTGGTCCATGTGGCTGCAGAAGATATCCACCTCTCTTCATCTGGACGTGTGGGACAGGGCTCCCCAAAGAGAGGCCCAGTGCCACCTATGTGGGGGTCACCTGAGCATCAGAATCAAGCGGCTTAGCTTGACTTCCAGACTCTGGGAACCTGGGTGTGAACCGACTCTCCGAGATGACGCTATGGGCCCCGAATTTGGGATTAATGATGAGGCCCAATGTTCTCCCCCAGGGCCAGAGTGTGCCTCCCCACCACCAGCCTCAATGCTTGCACGGTCTCCATAGCGATGAGTCTTCCTGGATGCCTGGGGATCAAAGGTCACCTGTAATACTCCATTTCCAAACACAGGAAGAAGAACACAGAAAGGCCCATCCTCCCAACGCGGGGAGGCCGTCGTGCCCTTCTGAGGGCCTCATCCCTTGGGCTCCCTCCCCCTTACCTCTGTAGGCCTCAGTTCTCCCATTTGCTAAGAGGCAATAAACGCTAAAGTTTATTCTGTGGCATGGCCGACCGGTCCTGGTTTGCCCACCGATGTCCCAAACGGGCCCACTGGCATAGGTGGTCTCGGAATAGGTCCTCAGCCCTCCTCGTAAGGTTGCGGTGAGGGCAGGATGAGATAATGCTCGCAGACCCTTGCTCCTCAAGTATTGCACCTGCCCAAGGAGCTCTCCAGAAGGGCAGAAGCAAGTCCCGTGCCGGATCTACCGGTTCAGGACCTTTATCAGCAAGATGCCCAGGACACTCATTTGCATGTGGAAGTCCAGGCAGCCCTGGCTCGGTGCTCGACAGGTGACAGGTCTTTCCACCGCTTGCCTGACAGAGCTGACAATACAAGCCCCTCTTCAGGAGGGGTCACCCCATCTATGTCTCCTTAAAGGGCAGCCCAAAAGCCATGTCAGCGTCCCCGTCCTGGGGCTGAGGCTTTCGCTCTCCTCAGTTTCAAGGGTGGAGTTGTAGGGTGAGGGTAGACCCAAGGGACGCTCTAACACTATGGGTGTCTGCAGCGTGAGCACAGGAAGAGCCGATTTAATCAAGGTGGGCGGGTGCCTCGGACAGTCCCGCTCAACGGATGCTCACCTGGAGACGCTCCGGCTCATTCTGATATCAGGGTGTGGTGAGTCATCAGATCATCCCGAACCAGTGACCACGGTCCCGTTGGCAGAGCTGCACGCGGTCCTGGCAACACGGGGCTTCACCCAGGGAAAGCCCACGAGGGGTGACAAACCACTGACAAGACACAGGGTGTTTCCACGATGCCCCTCAGGGTCTGTGGGGTGCCCTTATTAGCATACGGCCACGTTCAATGCCCAGCCTGCAGGTGGCGGCCATTCGACTTTTATTTTCCTCAGAGGCTGAGCCCCAACCCTGTCTTCCCTGAATTAGCCTTGCAAGGCTCATAGGAAGCTCTGCAGAGAGATCCCCCTCGGACTAATGTGTAAAACTTAATTATAGGTGTCTGAAGCCATCGACGAAGCCTGGGAGCTACGGAGCCTTCCTACTTCTGTACGTACCTAGCGAGACTGGACAGCCCTGTGATCATTAACCGCTGAGAAAAGTCTCAGTTTGCATATTAAGGTCAGGAAATTATCCTTTTACTTTCCTCACTAAACGGCCAAAAATTCATCTTGTGGAGAATGGGCAATTCTGAAGCTCCAAGAGGACTCAGGGACCTCCGGAAGCCATGGGACCAGTTTTCCATCTGTAAGTGGCTCTATGGCCCAATTCCGCTGGCAGATAAAGGCCAAAGGCACAAGAGAGAAAAAATTCCGTCGGAATTCAAGTGGGGAGAGGAACTCATGCCCTTGGGGGTATTCCTTTGAGGCCCCCCAGAGGAGGTGGCACTTTCTCAGGGTTTTGAAGAACAAAGAGGAGTTATGCTTGCAAATAAAGGAATGGGTGAGTATGGGGAAGGACATTTCAGGCAGGAGGGCTCTGCTAGCACTGAAATTTGTAGGGACAAAATTTCTTCTGCCCAGCTCTCTCTGGAAGATTCTCTTCCAAGATGCTCTACGTGGAGTTGGGGACCAGTCTACATAAAAATTTAGGTTGTAAGCTCCTTGAGGGCAGAATGATGCTTCGTTTAGAATCCCTGCAGTATCTGAAAGGACTTGCTGAGCCCTTTAAAGAACCTTAAGCAGAGCTGGAGGCCCGAACACACAATTTTCAGGGCCTTTCCTTGCAACGAGCCGCCTCTTTCCGAAATTCAAAACGCCAACACCTTTACCTGGATTCAGAAGTATGGTTTCCCTTTGCACGGTTTTAATCCCCCATAGAATTAAGAGAGTAAGGCAGGATGAGTGGATTTAAGGCCTCAAATGAATTTCAGGATGAATAAGAACAATCACAATTAAAATCAAATCTCCGAGAGGGGATTTTGACCTTTTTTAAGGAGAGAGCGGGCCCCCGCTCTGCTGGCAGCCACGGCAGGCCCTCAACGGGGATTTGAATCCTTATGGAGCAGAGTCGGGAGCAGACGTCTGGGGAATGCCGCCGCCGCCACTTTCGAAGCTCATTTCGTGATAGCTCTTCCGCCGCGGTCGCACGGGAGACTAAACACGGTTTTTAATTACGAAAGCATGAAAAGGTCCCCTCTTCAGACACATCTCTGCTACGCTCCTTGCCCTTCGCTCACAATCTTCTCGCGGAGCTCTCTCTGCTCCCTTGGGTGAGTCACCTGTTTTTCCTATGGCTCTGGTGGGGACAAATGAGGACTCCAGGGATCAGGGTTTTGCTTGTAGTTTGGTTAAACTAAAACACGATGGCTGCCAGATACTGCACTCTGTGCCTGAGGCTTCGCAAAGGTGTTCTTTGATCTCGGGACTCCCCAGGTATTAACTTTCTTTCGTACGTGAGAAAATAGGCTCAGAGAGGTTACGAAATTGCTTCAAGGTCACACAGCTGGTGGGTGGGATTTAAACCCGTGTACTCTGGCAGGGAAGCCTAATGGTTTCCTGTCCGCCACCTCGAGCCAGGAGACCGCGGCAGAGGGTACGCCCCGAAGCTGAGGAGAGGGAGGAGAGGAGCTGGACTCGCTCCGCCGGGGCGTCCAGGTCTCTGGGAACTGCCCGTCCACCAACTCCTCCAACCTTCTGGAATATTCCTCAGGATCTCCAGAAGTGTGGTAGGGTCTCTATTAGCGCAGAAGGTAAGGCCTTCTTCCTCAACTCTACCCAAATGAGGGTGGCATCAGCGTGAACCTCGGACAAGGCGAGTTAAGAGTTTTCTACGTTAATCTAGAAGAAAAGCTTGCTTCCCAAAGCCAGAGCCTATAAAACCTGGGGCAAGTCTTCCCCTCCCCAGGGGACATCCGGAAATGCTGGGGGACGATTCTGATTGTCACATCCCTGGAAGGAAGCGTGCTGCTGGCCTCTAGTGGGTGGAGGCTGGGGATGCTGTTAAACAGCCTACTACGCGCAGGACGGCCCAGATCCATGGCTAAGCAGTCTGGGCCAAAGCCCAGGCGCCCGGGAGGGCGTCCCCCCGCCCTGAGGCAAAGGTGGCACTTGTGCACGCAGGGGGCACACCAGGGTCGGGTCACAGGCTGGGTTCTGGCTCCGCCTTCCCACCAGCCAGCCTTGGGCCTCCGCTTCCTCCCCGGAAAGCGAGGACAATGTGCTGTCATTGGCTCTTCCCACTGCCATGGCTCTACGATGCCAGGTGGCACGGGTTTCTGGTCACCGTCCTGGCCCAAGTCTGGTGTCTGGGCCGAGGAAAGAGCTGGTGGGGGCGGGGTGGGCTGGGGCGGGGGAGGAGCAGCTGCCCCGGAGCAGCGTGGTTGGAGGTGGCGGCTCTCAGGACTGGCTCCGGGCACATGCCCTCGGCCCACGACAGAATCCCGCCGCTGGGACCCGGGTGACACGACAGTGCAAAAACGGCCTGAAGCAGAGTTGATCCTCGCCCGGGGCCTGCCGGCGCCTGCGCAGTTCTGCCTCCTTCTCCCTGACGGAAGTCCGGACACCGCGAGTTGATGGGGCCAACAGGGCACGCAGGTCCTGGCTTCGCCCAGGATGGGCCTCCCCTGGACTCCTCTGCACCTCCTCTGTGGGACCCCGGGGAAAGGAACAGGCTCAGAGGGTCAGTCTGGCATCTTCTAGTTTCAACAAGTCCTTAAGCCGGGCAGCCCCAGGGACAGGGAGGAGGGGAGGAGCCAGCTCAGGCCCCGCCTCCCTGGCGTCCGGAGGCCCAGCGAGACCTCTCCCCACCGCCACCTCCTCGCCTCCTCCGGGATTCAAGGTTGAGGACAGAATCCCTGGGGGGCCCCGATGGTACCTGATGGGGCGAGAGAGGGAAGGGAGTAGCCTGGAGCAGAGACGGCCCCCAGCCCCGTGGCCTCGAGCTCAGCCCGGGCCCAGCTGCGCATGCCTCGGCGTTCCAGGGCCAGGCCCAGGCTGGACGCTCCCCACCCATCCCGATGAGCAGGAATGGCCCCCCTCCTCGTTCTCATTTTGGCTTCTCCCTCTGCACACCTCTCGCAGGACCCACACAGTAACAAAGGGGACCCCGAACTTCAGACCATGCCCCAGAAGCGTGCTGCGGGGACTGGGGAGCTGTGACGATGGAAGGAAGGAGCAGAAGGTGCCCAGGTCCATGCCCCGAATATCGCGAATACCGCGTTCTTCCAGCTTCCGGCAGCCGGATCCCCTCGTGGGCTGTTTGGTTGAAACTTCTGGGCCCCGCCCTAGACTTCCTTCCAAAAGCAGAACCTGATTCTATAAAAGCCCCAACCAGGGCACTCTTACCCACTTCAGAGAAGGGGTTCTCACCCCGGCTGCATGTTGGAGTCGCATGGGGAGTATAAACAATCGCTGAGCCGGGGCCTCAGCCCGGCATCCAAGCTGGGCACTGGGCGCTCATATGTTTAAAAAGTGATGAAAATGTGTCTCTGGGAGGGTTGAGAGCTACTGCTTCAGAGTCGAAAAATCTGGCTTTCGCCCAGCAGACAGGAAGCGAGAGAACTGGCATCAGCTGAGATGCTTCGGGCTGCAGATCCCGCAGGAAGTGGTCCGCGGCCACGGTCAGGCCGGCCCGGGCTAAAGGTGAGGAGGGAAGGGGGCAGATGGCGCCCGGCAGAGAGCAGGCCGACCCGCTGCTGTCCGGCTCCGTCCCTCCCGTCCAGGGAGGTGTGGAGACCGTTCAGGAGGAGAGCAGGTGTATGCAAATGAAGTAATTAGAGAGCAGTTTAAAGGAGTACGGGAGCTTGGGAAGTAAATGCTACCAGAGCTTAAAGGAGGCGGTGAGCTCATCCAGCTGCGCCAGGGCAGGAGAAGTTGGAGGTCACGGCCTTCTTCTGGGCCACAGTTCTCGGAGACCAGAGGCAAAGATCTGGAGACATTCCTGGTAGTCACAGGTGGGGAAGGATGCTACCAGCATCAGGCGGGTAGAGGCTGCTAAACACCCTACAATGCACAGGACAGTCTCCCACAGCCAGAAACGACCTGGCCTTGCTGGGCATGGGGACTCGTGGTTTAGAGCGCAGCTGGCTGTGGGTGTCAGAAGGCCGTGTGCTGGGAGGGGGAGGGGGGCTCAAGCCCAGTGGGGTTCAGAGTGAGGAGGCCGAACCTGGTGCTGTGAAAGGGGAGGTTTCTGGAAGTCTCACAGTTGTTCCCAAGGGACTAAAGCACAGAAAAGGGGCCGCAGGGGGAGCAGGGGTGCAGGGGGTGAGGAAGAATGATATGGAAGATGCAGCCAGTAGGGGAAAGAGAAGAATGAAGGAAGGCGGCCTGCGGTTAAGGGGCCCGAAAGTTCCTCGGCTAACAGACCTGTGGACCAGAGTTCTAAGTGGCCCCGCCTTCCTGCTCACACATCTGGAGGACAGAGAAAGTAATCCTTGCCTCTGGAGCATCCGGCTTGGAAAAGAAATCAATCAGTGGCCCCGGGGTGAACGTAGGAGCCCACATGGCAAGTGCAGGTGGGTCACAGCCGGCTGCAGAAGCCTGGGAGGCAGCCAGTGAAGGTGGGAGGCGGGAGCAGGGGGAAGGGTCATAGGCGCCCAGGGCGCAACGTTCAGGGAGGTGCCTCACTCTCGGCGGGGGGGGGGTGGCGGGGGGCACCCGGCCCTTGCAGGACCCTTCGAGTAAGTGCCTCCTCAAATGCTGTGCCCTGGGATCCCTCTCCCCCACCCAAGAGGCCTGCGCAGAGTCATTGGGTGCGGGGAGTCCCTTTTGTCTCCAGATGCATATACAAATAATGCAGGTGATTCTGGCCAGGAATGACCGCCCCTCCTGGAGGGGCCCGTCCCTCATCTTTCTCTCCTAGCCGGCCACCCTGCCCCATCTCCAGGGTTTCCTCTGTTAGCACTGAGTACACAGGCCGCATCTCAGAGTCGCTCCCTGTGCATCTCTGTCTGCATTAAAAATCCAACCTCCCCCCCCCCCAACACACACACACTCTGGGTCCCCCATCTGTGGACTTTCAAGGGACCTCGCTCTTCCTTTCTCCCACTCTGAAGACTCGCTTCCTTCTGTCCGTGCACAGGCCCTTAGAAATCCTTCCTGACCAACCCCCCCAGCACCCCTCCTCCGGGTTCCCGCCTTCTCCTCCGCTTCCTTCCACAGCAAAACGTCTCAAAAGGGTGATCTGTGTTCACCGTCTCCGCAGGCTCACTTCTTGCTCATTCACTCTTCACAACATATTTTTATTGTGCTAGAATATACAGGACATAAAATCGCCCGTTTTAATCATTGTAACGTGTATAATTCGGTGGCATTAAGTACATTCGCAACAGTCCCCACTGCCAGGACTTTCTCATCCTGACAAACAGATTATGTAACAGCTGGGAAGTGACTCCATCCTCGTCCCTCGCCGCGGCTCCTGCTAACCTCTACTCCGCTTTCCGTCCCTGTGCATTTGCCTGTCCTGGAAACTTCACGTCGGCGGAGGTACGCAATACGCGGCCTTCTGTGTCTGGCCTTTTCCTTTAACGTGTTTGCAAGGCTTGCCCGTGCTGTAGCACTTATTAGAACTTCCCTTCCTATGGCCGAATGAGACTCCGTCGTACGGAGATACGTCATGGATCTGTTCTTCCACTGACGGACCCTGGAGTTGCCTCCCGCCTCGTGGCAGCTGTGAATCACGGGCCGGCATCCGAGTCCCTGTTATTTCCCTTATGACTCATTTTAATCTGGCTGCTTTTGCCGCCGTTGAATTTACCCTAATGAAGGCCATCGAACACCTCCACGCCGCCACGCGGGGCGGGAGGGGCGGGGGGGGGGGGGCACGCAGCTGCAAGTCCCTAATGCTGACGTCGGCATGAGCCGCTTCCTGTTACTTCCTCCCACTTGAAACGCTCCTCCCTCGGCTTCTGGGATCCTGCGTGTCCTCCTCCTCCGGCTGCGCCCTCAACGTCCCCCTCCGCCGTCTCTCTGCCCACCTGGAGGGAGCCGGAGCTCCCTCCCAAGCTCCCCGCGTTCTCTGTCTTCCTACCGGAGCTTCTCTCGCCACGCGATGATTTCATCCAGTCTCGTCGCCGCGGATGCGCCTCCGCACAGTTTCACGTCTCCGGCCCAAGGGCCGTAAGCTTCCACATGACCCGTCGTCCGTCCGACATCTCCGCTCGTGTCATGCAAAACGTAACACGTCCGAATTCAAACTCCGCTCTTCCAGCCTCCGGCGGCGGCATCTCTGCCCCGGGAAGTGGCGCAGCACACGCCACTCGTTCAGCTCGGAATGTAGGAATCCTTCGTTCTTCCCCATTTATCGTTGTTATTCTGGTCAATCCCTTGGTTTCCATCTCTCCTTGCTGTCTCTTCTTCGGGGACCCTCCCCGAGCCACCGTTTTCGTCCACCCGGATGCCCAAAGACCTCCTCGCTGGACACCCTGCCTTCGCTCTCTTTTTTATAAACCGCCATCACAGTTTTATGGAGACCTCACTAACATGCGAAAAAGTCCACTCTTCCAAAGTGTGCAAGTCAGCGTTTTTCAGTCTTTTCACACGTCCGTGCAGCCGTCACCGTAGTCAATTTTAAAACGTTTTCGTCACCTGAAAAGAAACCCTGTGCCTTTTAGGCGTCACCCCCTTAACACTGTCCCCCGGCCCTGAACAACCATTAACATACTCTCTGTCCCGGTGGATTTGCCTGTCCTGGACAGTTCACGTAAATGGAGTCATACCACGTGTGGCCTTTCGTGACTGGCTTCTTGCGTTCAGCGTGGCCTTGCCGAGGTTTGGCCATGCTGAGTAATGTATCAGTACTTCATTCCCTTCCATGGCCGAATAATACTCCGTTGCGTAGCGATACCACATTTTGTTCATCTGTTTACTAACTGATGGACGTATGTGTCATTTCTGCCTTTCGGCCACTGTAAAAAATGCTTCCGTAAACATCCGCACACAGGCGTTCGTGCCGACATAAGTTTTCAGTTCTCTTGGGTGTTCACCTAGAAGTGGAAATGTTTGGTTAAGGGTCCACCCCACTCCAGCATAACCTCATTTTGACTAATTACATCTGCAATGACCCAAACAAATAATATCACATTCTGAGGTTCTCGGAAGGACGTGAATTTTGGAGGATGTTATTTAACCCTGTGTACCCTCAAGTCTCAGCTGAACTAACACGTCCCCCATCCCCCCATCCACACCCCAGATGCCCTCTCCCACACCTTTCTTACTTCCCTCGGGCGCCTTTCGCAGCTGTACTAGGCCGAGTTGCTGTTGTTTACTCATTCATTTTTCCTGCGGGTATGAAAGCCCCGGAAGCCCACTTCCTATCTACCTGTTCATCACTCAACCTTCCGCCTGACTCAGGACAACTTTTCAGGACCTTGGAGGAAGGGAAGACGCAGGCCCTGCAGGAGGCAGCCTGGATGCGGGCCACACAGGGGCCCTTGACTGTCTGTCGGCGCCTTGGTGGTAACCACGGAGGCACCAGTCCCTGGTGTGCCCGGTGCCTGCGCCCCACGCGGCCCATCCCAGCAGGCTCTGTGACAGCGCCAGCTCTCCAGGGCCGGGGTCATCATCCAGCTCCCGTGCATCACGCCGAGCCTGGACGCCAGACGGGCGTTTAGAAACGCGGGGTAGCGCCATGGGAGCTGCGCTCTGAACTCCCAGACAAATAATATCACAGGCTGCTCTCAGAGGTATCTGTGAAACCAGAGTGAGCCTCTGCCAAAACGCCTCTCCAGCGCGATGTCAGTCAGCCCGAAGGCGTGCTCCCTCCCACCCACAGGGACTCACTCGGGTCTGGGGCAGGCTCGGGGGCCTGGTCCGCTCATCTCAAGCCACTTGGACCAGAAATGCTGAAGCTGCCGCCGAGGCGCGGGGCTGGTCCCAGCACCTTCTGAGCTGGGTGCGGCGAGGCGTGCCAGCACTTGGAGACTCACTCCCTCTGGAGCCCAGGGCAGAATAGCACCCACTGGGTACAGTGAGTGTCTGTCTGGCGTCTGGCTTCCCGCGGCTGCTCATCGGTCTTAAGGTACCTGCCAGGAACGGAGTGGGGATTGGTAAGGCGAGGTGCAAGATTGCAAACGTGGCTCCACTCCTCCCCTCCTTCCTGTATCCTCACCCTTTGCAACGTGACTTTGCAGCTTCTCCCATCAAGAGATGTCTGCCTCCCACCTGCATCAGCCTCCCAGGGCTGCCGTGACAGACGAACGCGCCCCGGAGGCCTTAAGCAACAGGATTCTTTCTCTCACAGTTCTGGGGGCTGGAAGTCCAGAGTCAAGGCGCAGCAGGGCCATGCCCTCCCCCGCCCCCTGCCCCCCTGAAGGTTCGAGGGGGGAATCCATTCCACGCCTCTCTCGCAGCTCCTGGGAGCTACTGGCAATCCGTGGTACTTCTTGGCTGGCAGCAGCATCTCTCCAATCTGTGCCTCCAACTTCACACGTCTTCCCACTGTGCCTCTCTGTCCCTGAACCTTCTCTTCTCCTAAGAACATCAATCATTGGATCTCGGGCTCATCCTAAACCCAGGACAGTCTCGTTCGGAGAACCTTAACCTGATCATTAAGCGCAAAGATCCTATTTCCGGTAAGGTCACGTTCTGGAGCTGCAGGTGGACATGAATTTTGGAGGGACACGATTCCACCCTCCACACTACCCCGTGAATCTGAACTGGCCTCGTGTCCTGCTTCGGCCAGTGGAATGTGGTAGAATTGATGACGTTCAGTTCTCAGGCCGCGAAGCTTCGGCTCTTGCCCTCTGAACCCTGAGGCCACCTGTGGACGAGCTTGACCTAGCCTGTGGAAAGGGACACTCAGCGTGGAGAGGGGGCCCCATCATTCAGGTGACCCAGCTGAGCCATCCTAAAGCAGCCAGTCCCCACCTAACCAGCTGAGCTACTGAGCTCAGAGAAGCCTAGTCCCCATCAGGGCAAGCCCCAGACCAGCTGAGCCGGGCCGAACTGACAACCCGCAGAATCAAGACCGAATAAATAGCCACCAAGTTTGGGGTCATTTGTTCCACAGCAATGGGTGACAGATTCCTAAAATGTGATTGCTTCTGGGCGAATGGGAGAAGGTGGTTCCTTTTGGGGGGGCTGCTGGATAGAACAGAAGCTAGAGGCCGATGACCTAGACCATCCTCCGGACATCTTCTGAGCCACCCTCAGAAACAGTGGATGCTACTGAGTTCACCAAGGCCTGCACACCCATACGCCTCCCAGTATCCTGTAGAGCCATGCACACAGTGGTGCCTAATAAGGGCATAGAGGTGGTGGTGGTGGTGGTCCTGATAGAAGCCAGGGTCAAAGTCACCGAGGTCCAGGGGGAAAAAAAAACAAGTAATTGCCCACCAGCCTCTCTCTCTGACTGCCCCTCCACCTTCTGGATCGTGAGAAGAGGTATATTCCTTCTGAGCCCAGAAGTCACGTGCCAGCCGAGAAGTTGCCAGTTTGAAATCCCAGAGATGGGACTCCCTGCCTGGCCAGAGCCACCGATTAAGAGCCCAAAAGCCAGCCATCAGCAGGAGTCTCAAACATGCTGGCTGAAATTAATCACTTGCTTTGCAAGGGTATTTATTTTCTCCTTTATACCTGGAGAGAAATCGGCCGTGAACCAGAAATTTCCAGAGCAGTGGGCTGGACTTTTTGTCTGAATGGGAACAAGTTTCTGTTCAAGTGCCACCGTTTGCTCCGTTCTGTTCCACCATTAAAGGACACTGGCTAATTTTCTGCGGACCTGGGATGTCCGTTCTGTCTAAGGAGGGAGCATGCGGGGAATTTTACTAACCTGGCTGTAATCGCCCATGGAAACAGGTTATTCAACAGGATTTAAATACTATCCTCTGAAGCCCAATGGGCAGTGAGGAGGCAGCTGAGCCCTGGAGCAAGGTATTTCCCTTCTGGCTCTTAAGGAGAAAGGGCAGGAAAAAGCGAGAGTGACGGACAAGAGACAGGCAGAAACGGACAAGGACGGAACCCCGACCCAGACGGCGCGCTTGCTCTTTTTAAGGGGATATTAAAATCGGTGTGTACTCGTTCAATCATGGTTTCACAAGTTTCGTTCAACGAATGTTTGTTCAAGGGTCTGCTAGGCTCAAGGCTCTCAGAGAGTATTAAACCAAAGCAGATACCAATCTCCGTGGGCTTCCTGGAGGAGGCCTCCTGGAGCCAATTTCCAACACCATTTTCGATGCACGTGCCAGTGGTTCCCTACCGACCTTCTGACTCCCTCACCACCCCTTGCTGGCCTGCTAAATGAAGGAATCAACAGAATAGGAAGATTAATGTCGGGGGGCCAGCGCGTCCACATGCTGACTTTAACCTTCGGCTTTTGCATGACACCTGTTTTCTCGTCTGCAAAATGGGACTCGTTCTACGTAACTCATGTGATCTTTTGAAGTAAGGAACAGTGTGAGTCAAGCCTCTGGCACGTGCCAGGTGTAAGCGAGAGACACACACAGTCCATTTCTGTCCTCTTCCCTCTCGCCCTTCGCCTTGCTACGTTAGTCTCTTTTCGAAAGCCTTCCCTCTGCTGAGATGTTTCTGAATTTTGGGGTGGCCCTGCCCTTAACAACATAGCATGGTATCTAAGATTAAGGGCTGGGGTCAGACTTTGAGATTCAAATCTTAGCCCTGTGATTGCCCTGCCACGTGATACTTACCCTGCCCTCCCCCCGCCCCATAATTCTGTTTCTTCATCAAAAGCACAGTGCATGCTTCGCAGGGCTATTAGTGTTTAACGAGGTGACCCAGATAAAGATGCTTTCCTAGGGGCCAGGCACAGAGTATGTGTTCAACTAGCTGTCACCCACCATTGGTACAAACCATGGTTGCGAGTGAAGCCTAGCAGGCCAGAGTTCTATTCTACGAGAGCCATTGGTAAAGAAATCTTTGCTCCTATTTGAAAAGCCAAAGCAAAAACACCCTCATCCGAGCCCGCCCCAGTGGAGGCGCTGGCTGCCTCCTCAGTGAGCCCCGTATCTTCCGGGCAGGAGGAGTTTTACCTCCAGACTTCATTTGCCCAGTCTGCTCACAACTCGCTCAGTCCTCCGCAACGCACACGAAGAGTCTTTGAAGGCGGGCCATGCTGCGTGCAGGAACAGAAAATGCTCAATTATCTATACAAATGGCAGGGGAGAAACACTCTTTCCCTATTTGGCTCCAGAATGTATTCTGCGACCCCTTTATCCCGCCGCCTTACCTCCTCATTCTGTGTTGTTTACCCTGATTTCAAAAATGACTTTGCAGTGGCCGTTGTCGGAGAGGGAGGAGGGGAGGAGGGGAGGGGAGGGAGGAGGAAGGAGTGGATGAGCAGTCGGAGATCCCAGCCAGACATTTTCCAGACCCCAAATCAGGACCCACAGCCCGAGAGGATCTGGTGTGAGTATATATGGCCATCTGGGAGACAGCGTTTTTGGCTGAAATATTGGCACTGCAATGGTTTCAGGGCACACGGGAACAGGATTCTTGAAATAAGAGCTGTTCGAAGACATCCAGAGTCTATGATAACAGTTGTAGGTCCAGGGAAGCTAATCATGAATTTCAAGTTGGCCACAAAATGGAAAATCAGAAGCAAGTACCACGCGACAGCGGCAGTTGGCAGGGGACCACCGAGAGCCCGGCTTGCCATCGAACGCGGAGTTCTCTGTAAGAATCACTCACAACCCCCAGCATCGATTACTCGTCACTATTATTTATTAACTAACTGTAATTAATTACGGGCACAGCATTTGCCTAATGGGTGTCTCGCGATAGGTAGGCAGTGGCATACCCTAAGTAGAGTCTCGATATATTTGCTTGAGTGGACAAAAATACTCCTAGAATGTGGTCTTTGTCATGGAGGAAGGTAGGCAGGACGGTCGGCACCAAGGAATCCTACTGTCCAGGGGGCCTCTGAGTGGCTTTCCCTGCAGTCCTGGCCATCATACTGGAGGAATCCAACAGCAGCTACGGCTTGGGGCGGGGACAGGTCACGGCCCGCCCCGCACCCCACCCCCCACAGCCAGGCATACCCAGAGCTCCATCTGGTTTCTGCTTTTGGTTCCAACAAAGTAATCCAACGTGTACAGAACCCAAAACATGGTGGGAACCAGGAGTGCAGGCTCAGGGTTAGCACTCCGTCTACCTCCCACCCCGCTCCACTCAGCCCCTGGGTCCCCCACGTAGCCACCGACCTGGCCAGCAGGGGCACGGCGGCCAGGCCAGCCTTCTCCCTCTCATCTGCTCATTCCCAGCCCTTGAGTCACACAAACTCCTTTGCTCCCTTCTGAACCCCCGCCCCCGCCTCTGTCAAGCCTCCAGCGTGAGTTATCAATCTTTATCGATAGCAGACCTCCACACGCCCCATGGCGGGAAGGGGTGGGGGGAAGGAAGGGCGGATTTCGAATGTGGGGTGCGGAGAGAAAAAAGGGAGAACAGAACACATAGACTTAGAAAGGAAAGCAATTATATCGAAAGACGGTTATCAAAATATTAAAAAAACAAATCTGTAGCAATTAGTAGTTTGAAAATCTAATATATGGTAATTCATGTGCTCTTTTATTAACACGTTAAAAAAAAAACAAAAACGAGATCTAGCTGCAGGTCTAATAACTACCATAATTTCAAAGTAGTGATGAGCGTAAACAATATTTTGAGATATCTACCGCGACTGTAACATGAGATGAAAATATCCGTTTTTCATTGGTACGAAACACCCCAGTGCTGCTCATCTTTCTGTGGTTTGTCGCCCATCTCCATTATTAAAGGAAACAATACATTTTATTTACGTTTAATGAAAATACAAACGTGTTTCTCTCCCCCACTCAAGGTCACAGACCGCCCGAATCTGTCACAGACCTCAGGACACGCAAGCCCACGTCGGGTTAGTGAACCTCGTGTGGTTTGTGCCCAGTGTCTGTTTTCTAACCACAGAGGGTCCCCTCAGCCTCGGGAGGCTCCAGGAGGTGGCGGGGGGCGGGGGCAGGCCGGGCGATAACCGTTCCCAGCACTGAAGAATGAATGAACTCTCAAGACTGTGGTTTACCTGCTCGATTCAAGCACCTGAGGAGAAGGATGGGGGCTGCTTCAAGATCTGGTCTACCCCCAAGCGGTACAAATACCTGCTCTCCTAAGTCCCGGGCCACAAGGGAAGGGTGGCAGAAGGGCCTCCGTCTATATCTGTCTCCATCAACTCCCTCATTGGCTGCCCTGGGACCCTTCCTTTCTGTGAGTCCCTATGTCCCGAGGGCTACTGGAGATTTCAGTCCTACGGGAGGCGGGGGAGGGTACGCTGTGGACTCTCGCATTCTTTGCAAAGTCACGGCCATGTCACAGAGCCTTCAACCTGCAGAGGCAAACCTGGGGCCTGAGAGGTGGAGAGGCTCACCCAGAGCCCTCAGCCAGGCGACGGCAGGTGTGGGCTCTAGACCGCGTTCTGTGGCATGCCACCCAGAGCTCGTTGCACTCTGCCCTTGAGAAGCCAGGAAGACTCCTCTTGTTGCTGGTTTCCCTTGCTGCTGACTGCTGTGCCCCGTCACCTGGAGGGGCACAGCTCGTGACATTGTCTGCCTGGGCCAGTGCTACCGCCAGCCTCCCTCCGGCTGTACGTCACCATGGGGAGGGGCAGGAGCGTCTATCCTTCCTCCACGGTGGAGGACAAAGTGGAGAGCAGCCCAGAGGCAAGTGTCTTCTCCATGCCAGCCCTGTGGGAACCAGCCCCCAGCCCACCCTGCTCCCGAGAAAGGGTGGGTGGGCTCAGGGCGCAGGGACAGCCGGGGAGGCAGGCGGTGGAAAACGGTTGCCTGGCAGGGGGCCCTGGGCTCTTGGGGTCCAGAGGCGGGGGGCGATGGGGAGCGGGGACGGTGCCAGGGAAGCCTGGCACCGCACTGGAGCAGAAGGACGGAACGGGGAGAGGAGTTCCAGGCAGCTGGGCATGTCACATAATTACAGGAGAAAAATTAGGCCAGAGCCTGGCTCTCTCTGCCTCTGTCTGAGTGATCATCGCCCTTATTATAAAGCAACTAATTATTAGCCTGGCTCATTAGCAATTATAAATCTCTAACTCTAGAACTTCATTAAAAAAAAAAAATGACAAGTTAGCACTTAATTATTTTCCTGACTGCCTGGATCATGCGGTGTTAACGCGCCCGGTTCCCACAAATGTCGGGAGCAGAGCTGGCCCCTGGTACTGGGGAGGGGCCCCTGCTCGGCTTCCTCCCTGGAGACCCAAGTGTCCCCTCATGGCTGAAATCAGACGCCCTAAGGTGTGAGCAGTGGAGCTGTCGTGCCGAACTGTCCTCTCCTGCTTTCCGATAAAAGCAGAAACAACACGTTTCCTGAGCATCCTGAGTGCCAGGCGCCAGGGATGCCTTCACTCGCCACGTTTAAATCTCCCCGTAACCACGTGGCACTGCTGTGGCTAATCGCCATGTTACCGATGTGGAAACCCGGGGTCACGACACCAATTGGCCAGCTTGGGATGTCACCCGGTTGGCCTGACCCGAAGCCCATACCAGGGTGTCACGTTCGAGCACAGCTCCACGGTGGGTCTGAGGGAGGGAGGCCCTGGTACGTGACGGCCGGGGCCCCCTGCGTGAGACCCGCCTGCCAAGGGAAAGGAGGCCCGCTGGGTCTGCTGTGTCTGTCGGCATGTGCTGCATGGGAGCAGGGCGGATGGAGGGGCCCTTCCCGGGCCCGGCACCGCCGTCGCTCGGCACCCCGCGGCTGACGCCCCAGCGGCTTTGCCAGCCTCCTCGCCCCTCCCCAGCCTCCAGTAGGACGAACGCGTCAGACAGTTCTCCCAGCTCTGACGCGGCCTTGGCTCTTTCAGTAAAGAACCTCCCGGCTGCCATAGACGGCGATTCAGATCGTACCTAGAGCCCGAGCTTCACAGCCCCAGCGGGAAGGTAACACCGCAGAATACCTGGCCCACGAAATTTAAAGAAAGGAATGATTTCCACGACTTTGTGCATTTGAACCCACACGATTGTGGAGGGGAAGGCGGGAGGTGAGGTAAGAGAGAAAGGAAGTCAGTTATGGGATGGAAGAGCAGGCGGCAGTCACGCAGTCGGTCATGGGTTCAAATCCCAGATCTACAAGTTACAAGGGTTCACAAAGGGGACAGCTTAACAAATTCGAGTGAGTCCCGTCAGGATGTGCTGGGGAGTCCAGAGGGTATGCTGTGGATGAAGCTCCTTCCTCTCATCCTACAGACCTAGGAAGGCTTCCTGAAAGAGGGGAACCCTCCAAGTCAGGGCTAGGAGAGCAACGAGTCAGCCTAATAGACAGGTGTCTGAATCCCAATCCACGAGGCTCAACGGAGGTCACTGGAATGGGACCATGGGAGAAGCCCCAGAGAGGCGGGGAGGAATCCTTGACGGGCATCTTGGGGAGGATGGGCTCATCTGAGCAGCCGTAATCCTGAGACCTTGCAGGGCTTTGCATCCCTGAGGGGCAGGTAAGCCTGAGGTCAGAGGAAAACCAGCAAAACCTGGTCATAACATGGGCTGATGGTCATGGGGCACCCCCACCCCCAAACTCCCCCAAGCCCTCACCCTAGGCCTCTGGCTGCGTGGGCCTCACTGGGAAAAGACGCGAAGGCATTCCCCGACTCAGGGCTGGCCTCCGCTCTGTCCTCCTTTGCTCTTCCCCGAAGTGTCCGGCTCATGGCTGTGGGGTCCCCCCACACTCAGACACCCTGCTGTCAAGTGGGGCTGAGGGAAGCCACAGCGATTGATACCGCCCAGCCTGGGAACAACACCTCTCAGCGAACTGACAGGTAATTGGCCCCTAAATCCCCCGGGAGACACTGGGAGGATGGGGAAAAATTACGGTTGTGGAACCGAGTCTTAAAAATTATATCGCCTTTGCTGACAGCGTAATTACTCCTTTTTTGTGAGATTTAGTGCAGCTCTCCAGCCCTTAAACAGCCGAGGGTATTTTAAGGGCTCTTCCTTCTCTGTTTTCTCCTTCCCCTTGGCCTGCGGAGGCTGGATCGCTGGCTTCCCAGCCAGGGGCCCCCATCCCATTGGCTGCAAAGTCCTAGAGAGCCAGTACCCCTTCTCCCAACAGTAAGGAAACGGAGTCCGGGGACCTGGGTTCTGGAAGCCACACGTGTCTGTCTCTCCAGGAGTCAAGCCATCCTTCCTCCTGCCTCCGCGTCCACACGCGAGGGTCCCTCTGTGATATCACCCTAGGACAGAAGATGCCGTCACCTCCTTAACCTCCCCTAAGCGCCCGGTAAGAGCTGCCTGGGATTCGGGGCCTGTGAAGGGAAGCACAGCCCTGCTCCACGAGCCAGTGGGATCAGGGGTCAGAACCGCGGGGCTGGATCTCTACCTGGCTGTGAGGACTGCATGCCGGGACGTGGAGGCGGGGGGCCGGGAGCAGCTCGTCCTGGGCCAGCCCTGGCCAGGACCCAGATCTCTGCTGCTCTGGCAAAGACAGACCTCAGGAGGGTCACCTCGTCCGTCCATGGCCAAGGCCAGTTCTGGGAGAGGAAAACGTGCACTTGAGCCAAGAGCTCCACGCCAGCTCGAGAAAGCATTTTTGACAACTCGCGAAAGCCGAGGTGTGTCCTAGACTTCCTGCCAGACTCGGGTTCTCACGGAGACACCCCGGGAGAGACAGAGGCAGGAGCTGACTGACGCTTCCCAGGGCGGCCAGGGCTGTGCCTGACGCCAGACAGAGCCCTCCCTCCCTTAGACCGTCCCACCCCGGAGCCTCCTGCGGGCCTCGGGGGTGGCGAGCACGAGCCGGGTCCCCAGCCTCGGCTCCCCTGACATCTCTATGCAGCGTCCCCAGCTCATCACGACCCCTCGACACTGCGGCTGCCCCCCGGCTCTGTAGCATCGCGCACCTCCTGCGGGAGAACAGTGATGACATTGGCCGAGCACCTACTGGTTGCCCAGCCATGACCATTTCACAGAGCTTAATCACGCGGTCCCCAGAGCAAGCCCAGCGGAAGGTGCGGCCACCCCTGCTGTGTGGCGGGAGAAAGGGCTCTGGATCTCAGGCGGCCTGGCCCCGGGCTGGGCGCACCACCGCTGGGCTGAACACCCTCGAAGTCCGCAGCTCACTCAGCTCGGCGTGGGACCGTGACCTTGGATGTGGCCGTCTCCTCCCCCATCCTTGGCTCTCCGCTTAGACCTTGGTTCTTTCTCACGGGGTGGGCGAGATGGTTCATCCTGTGTCCACTCAACAGAACCACAGGGTGCCTGCCAGGCGTTCGGTCAAACGCGGTTCCAGGTACCTCTGCGCCGGTGTTTCCGGATGAGATTAACGTTTGAAACACGGGCACTTGCCGGGGCGCCAGGCTGCCGGCTTTTGGACGGGAACTCACGGCGTCTGCTCTCCGGGTCCTCAGCCTCCGGCTGCAGGTCTCAGGGCTTCTCAGCCTCCATAATTGTGTGAGCCAATTCCTTATAATGAATCGCTGTACACACAGACACGTATGTACGTACACACACACACACACACACACACACACAGTTTTGTTTCTCTATAGAAGCCTAATGCAATGGGATGGGCATTTTTGCTTCACAAGCACCAAAGGTCTCGGTTCCCCTGGGGAAGGAAATCGCCATTGTTCCAGTCAACGAAGGCCCCTGGCAGAAGCCCGCCTTGGAGAGATGCGGCAGGGAAAGAGCAACCGAATGTCCCCCCAGGGCAGCTGGACACCTGGCGCAGCCTGGGCCCATCGGTGCCTGGCCGGGGCATAAACACCAGGTGGAGATGGCCCGGGGTCCAACTCCGGTAACAATAGAGCGTGAAGGTAGTGGATTTGGGGGACCATCCAGAACCCAAATGCCCTCCCTGTGTTTGGAAAAGTCCCCAATATAGACTCTGAACACGCCGTAACCTGCTCGCCGGCCTCCCTCGCTCATGGCTGGACTTGACAATCAGACGTGTCCTTCCGGGAATTCGCACGTGGAGCTGGCCGCACAGACAAGCAGGACGAGAGGAGGGCCTGCGGTGGGGGCAGTGGTCACCACTCAGTGCCCAGGGGGCAGCGGTCTGCGGCCTCTGAATCAGGGCCCACAGCCCCAGGCCCCATGGAGGTGGAGGGTCCTCACCGGGCCAGTCCCCGGTGTGACTTGGGCTGTGGTCCCGGCTGCTTCGCCACAGACGCTGGCCCTCTCGGAAATTCTGCGACCACCCGATAACATCCTCTCTCCAGATTTATTTGCCACTTAAACCAGCCAGAATCCATTTCTGTTGCTCGCACCTCGAACCTGGACTGATGTACCCACCACGGGCCGGGCGCTCAGCATTCTGCAAGATCTGCTTCGGCCCTCCTTTGAAGAGGCAGCTTTATCACCACAAAACTGAGGCTCAGATTGGCTGAGCCATTTTGCCCAAGGTTACGGGACTTTTGGTGGAGCTAGGATTCAACCCCAAGTCTTAGTGATGCAAAGCCTGCGTTCCCAGCTGCCCTTGATCCCCGGGCCCTTGGAGCCTTTCCCCGCCTTCCTCATGCCAATGAGCAAGGGGTTAGGGCAGGATCCACTGGATACCATCCGTCCGGGGGAGCTGAACTGTTCCTGAGCTGGACGCTTTTCTCCACGCTGGCAACAAGGTGTCGGCAGCCCTGACTCCAGCTGCAGCGAGAACGAGAACTCTCCGGTAGATTCACACGCCGGGCACGAGGCTGCACGGCGCCAGACCGTACGTCCTAACTCGAGTGGTCCGTGCAAAACCCGAGGATCCGCTTCGATGCAGAGGGACATTGGTGCTGGGATGCCGGGAGCGTGCCCCAAAGCCACGGGCGGGGCGCGGTGTACCCTCTGCCCTTACACCCCAGTGGCCACGGCGACATGCTGTGGCTGCCTCAGTGGCTGGTGACAGCTAGATTAATGAGTCGGCCCCGAGCTGCAGGACGCACGCCCCCAAAGAAGACAGAATGTAAGGAGTTAAAAGCACTCGGCCCCTCTTCCCGCGGTGGGAGAGTGGAAGCCTCTTTCCCGGGGGGCGTAGGGATGGTCATTTTTCTGGCATCGATCCGTGGGTTTTCATTTGCCCGGTGCTTTGCAGGGGGCAAGTGGCCAGCACGAGGCGTGTGCAAGACAAATGTGGACGGTCTCCCGCTGACACCGCCCGGGGACAGGAGCCCAGCCCGCGAGTCTGCAGAAGTGCGGTGCACGGACGCGGCCCGCCCCGCCCGGGATCTTTGCGGCCAAGGAGGCGGCAGCTGGGCACAAGATTTATTAGTTTTACAGATCACCGGAGCCCCAGGGATACCCGGGACTGGACGCCACGGCTGTGTCCGGACGCACGTGGCCGGAGCCACAGCTGAAGCGCCGAGGTCAGCGCATGCAGAGGCGCTCGGTATTCCAAGCACGGGCCTCCCAAGGCCCGGCCTGGCCCCCAGCCTGGCTCCCCTCCGGCCTCCATCCCCTGCACATGGTGCTCGCCCAGCCCTTCCCCCAGCCCTCTCTGCCCCGACGTCGACCCACCCCGCTGCCTTTGGCTGGCCACCCAGAGATCTGCTCCCGGGCCGCGGCTCCCGCCCCGCCCCGCCCGGGTGGACTGGGTGCCTGTGTCACCCCCTCCTCCGTCCCCTGGCAGCCGAGCAGTGCGGAAAGCGTGTTCGCACCAGCCTGAGCGCGCGCTGGGCCCCTGCTGCCTTCAGCGGGCCACGTCCGCTCCGGGGGCCCCGACTCTCTGGGCAGCACAGTGAGAAGCGGCCGCCTCACGGCTCGTAATGAGGTCACACGAAACGGCACCTCCGAGGAGGCCGTGTGTCCCCACATGTCGTCATAACCGCTTTCTGTGGAGCAGACCTGGGACCAACAGAGGCCTTTGTGTTCTCGGGCACAGAGGTGGTGGATACTGGGGACCATCCAGAATCCAAATTCCCTCCCCAGGTCTGGGAAAGTCCCCAGTAGGATGGAGAGGCAGCACGGAGGTGTTGGGGGGCCTGGGAAAGCTGAACTTCCCTGCTCGGCAGAGGACAAGGTAGACGGGGGGAGGGGGCTTGGAGGAGGGGGGAGGGGAGGGAAGGGGCTGGCAGGATGGAGAGAGGAGGCGGGCGCCGCTGTGGACGCCCTCACGCTGGCCGAAGGACTTGGTGACGGGAAAGCTGCAGAGCTGTCTGCAGAGCTTCGAGCCCCTCCCCCCCCAAAACCCCGAAGGCCCTGACAAGTCGGAGGAGGCAGGAGTGGTGGCTTCGGCTTATCAGTGAGAACCAAGGGCCTGCCCGCCACATGGCTTGGGACGGGGCCAGCACACACGGGGCGGTGGGTGAGCGTTCACGTCCAGCAGCGAAGGCGAATCCTCGGAAGCGGACTCCGCAGCTGGAGGGGCCACGCGATCATCGCCGTGGCCTCCCTCGCTCGCGTGTGAAAGGGACCCGGGCCACTTCCTCTCAGTGTCAGGGGCCTGGGAGACTCCATGCAACATCTGCTCCTCTGGGCACTCTGCTTGGCCCCTGGCAGGCCCCCAGATTCATCCCCCTTCCTCCCCGATACTCAGCGCAAACGGTTCCAGATACAGGCTCGAATGCCACCTCAGGGGACAGACGCCTGTGACCCCAGAGTAGGCTGGGGAGGGGCCGGGGCTGACCCTGTCCTCAGAGGGCCAGCCACCTGGGGTTCCTGACCCTGGGAACCCCTTCCCACCTCTAAGCTCACAGCCGTGTGTGAGTCGGCCAAGCAGACGACACGGGTCTCAGAGGAAGGGCCCGTTCGGGATTTTGCTGATGGAGAATGACGACTCCCGCTGCCACAAACAAGGCCCGGGCTGCCGCCCTCGGGCTGCCCGGGGATGTTTTGTCGTTGCTGGGACTGTCACCACGGGCTTGCTGTGGGGCACAGGCTGGGCCTCAGCCTCCCTTCCTGTACCTGGGCAGCATCGTGACCACGAGTTAGAGCTGAGCGTGAACGAGCTTCATCCTCCAAAAAGGGACCCTGCGGCAGGAAACGCAGGAGAAACGGGGTGCAAGGGGGGCACTCTGTCGCATCCCAGCCTAGGCAAAAGACCCTGTATTCCACCCGCCATATAAATCGATTTTTTTCTGTCTTTCACAGACTTTAAAGAACTTCCAAATTCGTCAGGGTTCTGGTTATAAACAACAGAAACCTAAGCTAAGGAGGGTTCTGGAAGGATATCGGGGCTCCCAGCATCAACAGGAGGATGAAGACAGAGCTTGGAAAGTAGGAAACAAGGGGGCCCTCGAAGTAGGCAGCAGAATTTTTATGGCTGTGACGCCTCAGCCACCACTGTCACTAGACACAGTTACTGCCCCCAAGAGTCCAGCACGAACAACTTCTAACTGTCCCTAAGTTTTTTCATTATGCACTCAAAAGTCAAGAATGTGTGATTGGCCAGCCTGGGTCACCTGACCGGACCCCGGCTGTGAGGGCCAGCCAAGCCTGGTTACCTGATTATGCCCTAGCTGCTGGGACTGGCCACACCGGCTGATCTCGCTGGCCCCGGCTAGCAGGGGCAGCGGAGGAGGGTCCCTCCCTTGGGCTGAGGAGTGGGTAGATGAAGTCGTATCTTGCCACTCTCCCCACAATGCGGGGGGTTACCCCAGATACACAAAGTCCACAGCCCCTTCTTAAAACTTTCCCCCTTCCCCCCTCCCCTCGGCCTGGCCAAGGTCAGCGCCGGCTTAGCAACCTCCCCAAGTCCTTCACTTGGGGACAAATTGGAAACCTCCCTGGGGTGAGAGGAGTAACATTCCGAAGGAGAAGAGAGCCATTTGGACGGGAAGATGGAGCCGGTGAATTTGGCTTGTCTCCTTGTACCGGGGGCAAGATTGATTTTCTTCATAAATACTCTCAGTGATCTTGAGCTCCAAAGCAGACTGCCCATGGCCGCTAACGAGTTCCTTTGACCTTGCCTCTCCCCCCCCCAACCCCCCCCGCCCCACCCCCCACCACCACCCTGTCCAGTCCCTCCCCTTCGCTTTCCTACTTTACCAACTTTCTGTATTTAATGGAAGGAATCCTAGAGAAAATGACCTTGAGAGCCAGGGACGAAGTCCTCGAACTTGGCAGGAGCCTCAGCATCCCCAGACTGTGCCCAACCCTTTCGGACGGCTTTCCTGGCTTTCCGTCTCTCACCCAACCCCGCCGTGGGGCCCCTTCCCTGTAGAACGGGCAGTGGCCCCACACGCTCAGCACCGAGCCTCCCTGCGAGGCCTTGAGCCTCTAACGCCTTCTCCGTAATGGGGACCTGCCTCTCCCCACAGCAGCCCAAGCCCATCACAGCCTGTCCTGCCCCCTTGACTGATGAGAATAATTGGTGCCCGTCCTCCACGGACCCTCTCCTTGTGGATCTGCAGACAATGGATTTCAAATTGATTTAAAGCCCGTGTCATGCCGGCTTGAAGAAAAATCTCCACAGAAATTAACCAGTTTAGCATCTGGGGACGGCCAGGCAGATCACGTGCTGTGTAATGACAGGGGGTGCGCCCTTTCCCCAGGGGGAGATGGGGGGGCGCAGAGGGGCCGGGGGGCCTTGTCCAGAGAAGGCAGAGCCGATGCCCTTGGTGCAGAGTGCCCGAGGACACCAGGGCATCGCTGGCCCTGACCTCGAGGCCACCTCCTCTGAGACGGGGTGAACCTGGACTAACTGAGGATGCGCGCCCCTGCGGGCTCACACCACCATCCATCAAGGCGGACGTGTGCCTGTCACGTGCTTCGGCCTCGGCCCTCGTCGCCTGTTGCCCGACTTGTCTTATCAGCTGCCTAAACGACCTTCCCGTGTCCCGTCTCTTCCCCATCCAACCCACCCCTCGCCCGCACCCCCCAGCACCGACGCGGGGCGATCTTCTCCAGTGCGGAGCTGAGCAGGTCACCCTCCCAAAGAAAGCCCTGGAACGCCCCCCGTACCGCCTGCAGGATGCAGGCCCTTGTTCCCAAGTGGAAAGGGGCTCTGCTCCTGGCCAGCGCTGAGGTCCCCGGCCGTCTCCCGCACTCCCCAGCTCTTGCGTGAGGTGACTTAACGGCGCCGAGGTTTCACAGGCCCACACGTGCTGTTCCCTCGGCCTAGAGCGCCCACTCACTGCGGGGCGGCTGCCAGGGTCGCTTCTCTCCCCAGACCTTGCCAGCACCACCCCTTCCCTGCGGCTCCCTTTGGAAGAAAGATCATCACCCCCTCCTCCAGCTGATTTCTATACTTTCCTATACCTTTGGGCCGCCCACGTTTGGTCACTGTTAACTTAAACACAAGTGCTACGGGGTAAACCCCTTGATAAGCAAGGGCTGACAGAGGCATGGTCCCCGACGGCGGTGCGGTGTCGGACCACAAGCCCTGAGCTTCGGCTGGAGATGCACGAACCAGCTTGACCCTGAGGACATCTTCCAAGGGAAGCCTGGCCCTTCCACTACGCTCTGCCCCAATTTACCAGGCAGCCATGGTGGGCGTCAATTCTGTTGGTTGGTCACCAACATTTTTATCCATTTCGTCCTTGTTTGGGGTGGGGACTTTGTTAGCTGCCTTAGACGCATCGTTTTAATTCAGTGGTTGGAAATGCGAATTCTTAAGGCCCTCGCCAGACCCATTGAATGAGAGACACTCCCCCCCCTCCCCCCGTGGGCCCAGATAAGTCTTCCAGATAAGGCCAATGCGCACTAGAGCACACAGCCACTGGGGGATTCGCTGTCCCAACGTACAAGGGAGGAAACCGAGGCTCGGCCACGTCGGGTAACTCACCCAGGACCCCGCGGTGAGGCCACGTCTTGATTGGAGCATGCGGTGGGCTGAAAAGTGGTCTCTAAAAGATAGTTACGCGTCAAATCCAGACCCGTGACTGCGACCTTTAATGGAAAAGGACCTTGCAGACGTGATCAAGTGAAGGCTTCTGAGTGGAGATCACCCCGGATTATCCGGGCGGGCCCTCCGTGCCATCCTAAGTGTCCTGAGAGAGAGGCGGAAGGCGCTTCGGCAGCGCAGAGAAGACGAGGCCGAGATGGAGCAATGTCCCGGCCACGGCCGAGGACAGCGGCAGCCCCGGCAGCTGAGGGAGGCAGGGAGGGCTCCTCCCGCGAGCTTCCCCGGCCGGCACCAGATCTAAGACCCTGGGCCTCAGAACTGTGGGTGACTCCATTTCTGCTGTGTTTAGTCACCAACTTTCTGGCCATTTATTGCAGCAGCCCCAGGAAACCAATATGGAGTCACAGAGACGGGCGTCGCCCTTGGGAATCTGGTCAGACCCCAGGAGGAGAGATCTTCTCGCTGCACCTTCTCAACCCAGAGGGAGGGCTCCGCCTGTTCCTCCTGGAGAAGCCGGTTTCCAAGGGCACGAAGTAGGTCCGGCTCATCTTTTTTTATCCCCAGGCTTCGGTTAAGGTTGATTGAGTGAATATTGCCATCTCGGGGCTCCATCCACAGGAAGTGGCTGGAATTTCAGAGCTGGTTCCTTTTCAAGGTTAAGGTTCTCGTGCAGAAAAAAAAAAAAAGAAGGAAGGAAGGAAGGGAGGGAGGGAGAGAGAGAGAGAGAGAGAGAGAGAGAGAGAGAGAGAGAGAGAAAGAAAGAAAGAAAGAAAGAAAGAAAGAAGAAAGAAAGAAAGAAAGAAAGAAAGAAAGAAAGAGAAAGAGAAGTCTCTGTAAAAGTTTTCAGAGGCCTGAGAAGATAGTGACTCATTCCCTTCGAGAGATTTCTCATACAGGTTCATCTCCGAAGGAGCCCTGTGCGTGGAGCCGCGGATGACCGCCCCTGGGGTCTTGTTAAAACACGGGTTCTGATTCAGCGAGCCCGGTCTGGGCCTGAGAGCCTACATTCCTAACGAGCTCCCAGGGAATGAATGCGAGGCTTGGAGTTGCAAGGCCGTGGGGCTGTTGGCTCTGGGAGAGACACCTGCCCCCACCCCCCGCCCCCAAGACCTAAAGAGAAGGAAGCCGAGGCCAGGAGGGAGGAGCGGCTTGCTCAAAGTCACGGAGCTGGAACCAGTATATGATGCCAGCCCCAGCAATGCACCCTGGCATGTCAAGGAGAGAAAGGGCATGGCGGACCGTCCCTTTGGGGTGCGAGGCCCCCTGCAGAACCCCCTCCCAGCCGGCTCTACTCCAGATTTTAAAACGAACGTCGGCTGCCAGGCTGATGGATAGGCTCGCTCATCTGTGAGGTCTGAGGCGCTCTCCACAGATGTAATCAGGGCTCTAGCGACGTCCCGGCAGCGGGTACGTGGGGAAGGAGCACACGGAACAGATGGGGAGCTGATAGAGTGTGTAGAGAAATCAGGTTTCTGTGATAACATTCTCTTCCCCGCTCGGCCCCCGCATCCCGTGGCTTCTCCAGCGAGAACTCCCCGTGCCAGCTCCAGCCCTGCCCTTTCCGAAGATGTTTTTCCAGGAAACCCAGGGCCCCGGAGATGCGAGCGGTGGGCGTGGGGCAGATGCTGCTGCTTGCTGGGCCCGTGCGCTCCCCCCTGACCCCGCCCCAGCCGCCATCCGTCCTTAGCCTCCTCCAAGGGGAGCCTGACGCCCCTTCCCGGCGTGGCCTGGCCCGAGCGAGAAGAGGCCGGAGACCGCACAGGCCCAGGTGCCGTTAGCTGCGGACTCCCGGTCGGTCGTGTGCAGAGAGGAGCTCGAGCTCATCTGTCTGTCCGTCATCTTCGCGCCCTCTGCCGAGTTCACAGACCTTCGACCCCTGGCTCCTCCTGGCACACCTGGGACCCAGGGAGGGACGTCTGGAAACTCCGCAGCAGGGGCTCTCCGCCGGAGGACGTGCGGCAGCGTCCGGAGGCATTTCTGGTGGTCACGACTCAGGGAGGGCACACCTGGCATCCGGCGGGTGGAGGCCAGGATGTCACTACACATCCTGCGGCACACAGGACAGTCCCCATCCCACAGGACGATCGCCCCCACGTGGTCGGGAGAGCCCGGCTCGAAAAGCCCGCTCCGCGCAAAGCCAGGTCCGGCCGCCCTGCTCCGGGTGGACGCCTCTGGCTTTTCCCACCTGCGTTCGGTCCTCCGATTAGCACAGTGACCGTCTTCCCAGGTCCTCCCACATGTGTGTGCGCACTCACACACGCGCACACACGCGCACACGCACGCGATGTGGCATTAAAGGGCTCGCCATGGCATTGGGATTGACTTGGGCAAGCCCCTTACCTCGGAGAGTGCCACTCACCCCGATAACAACGTCTCCCTTCTGGGCGGCACCAGCAGTGTGTCATTTAAATAACAGGTCAGTACTAAATGAACGGGGGCATGGGATGACCCCCTCCTCCTGTGGGGCCACTCTCTCATCTAGTCCCAGGAAATAAGTCCCCCCGACTACCCCCGGCTTCACTCTGAACCCGGCATTTTTCTGTGACAGGCTTGAGGCCAGCAGGCCTGGGAGGAGTGGGGTGGGCCCCTGCAGTCCCCCCGACCCCAGGCTCCGTTCCTTCCTAATAGTTACAGGAGAGCAGGCTCCTTGCCTTTGGGGTCAATGCCCAGAGCCTGGGGCGACCTCCGGTGGCAGCGGCCACGAGACCATGCCCCTTCCTTCCCTCGCGCCCTCGTCTTCCTAAAAAGGCTCTGACGTCAGGTGACGTCAGGCTCAAACCCTCTGACGGACTGACGGACAGTCCCTCCCAGATGCCGAGCTCAACGCACATGACGCACATCACTGAGTCTCCTCGGCCGTCCTACGAGGCTGTGTTATCCCCACTTGACAGGCGAAGAAACTGTGTCTCAGAGAGGCCGGCCGGGCATCTTGCTCAAGGCCCCATCGCCTGTGTGTAGGCAGCGCACCCAGGATGTGAACCCCCCTCCTCCACAGCCTCCGAAGACCCGCCCCCCAGTGGCCCTCGCTCCTTAAAGTGGTCCTCACGGCCAGGGCGTCGTGTCACCTGGACACCTGTTAGCCGGACGGAGGCCCCTCCCCACCCGAGTGCTGACTGGGAATCTGCACACTCAGCCACCTGGGGTCCTGGGGTGGGGTGGGGGGGTGGATTCCAGTGACGATCCTACAGGACACTGGCCGACCGCACGGTGCCGTCTGCTCGTAGTCCTGGCACCAGCTCTGCCCTCCCGGAGAGCGGCGGGGGGTGGGGGGGGGAGGTGCTGAACCCCGGCCCTCCCCCGGGCTCCCCGCGGAGGCGGCTGCTGTTATCTGCCTTCCAGGCCCAGGAGGCCCCATCTCCAGTCTTCGAGAACACATTTTCCCCCCGGTCCCCACTTTCTGAGAATTCTCCCAACCGCTCCTGCATATCCCCCAACCCCTCCCCGTAACAGCCTCCCCTTCTCACTGAAAACGCTTTTATCTTCCGTTTAAAGGGGACTTGGGGTTTCTCCCGGGCCCCTGAAGTGTTGTTTCTGTTACCAATTAGAGTAAAAAGCGCAGCCGTTTATCAAAGATGCAGACAAAGCAACGCCCGGACTGTGCGGACTGTGCTCGCCGCTGTGGGGAGGCGCAGGTCTGCCGACCCAGGTGCCGCCTCTGAGGTGGGCCGCCTCCCAGGGCCAGAGGCCTGAGGCTTACAGCTTACAGCCGGTGCCTGCTATCCCGCGGGAACCGGGGAACACTTCCATTTCACGTGAGAGGTGCATGGAGGCCAGAAGCTCCCTTAAATTCCGTAAGTAAGCAAGAAAGAGGCAATGGCAGAATTACACCTCCAATGCCCTATTGCAGCGGCCCCCGACCTTTTTGGCACCAGGGACCGGTGCTCCTGTGAAAATCTAATGCCTGGTGATCTGAGGCGGAGCTGAGGCGGTGATGCTGGCGCTGGGGAGCGGCTGCACGTACAGACAAAGCTTTGCTAGCTCACCTGCCCCTCACCTCCTGCTGGGAGGCCCAGTTCCTAACAGGCTAGGCACCAGCGAGGTCTGCGTCCTGGGGATTGGGGACCCCTGCCCCATTAAATCTGCTTCTTACTTCACCCAGTAGGCGAGAATCAGATGAGAACTCAAACCCTTCTGGGTGACGTAGTTTCAATGTATCAAGAAAGTTCTGCGAACAGGTTATTCTAATGAAATATTGCGGTTCGCTGGATTACTACGAATACTTGAGATTTATTTATCCGCCTCAACAGTATGTCTTCTCCGCTCCGAGACAATGAAACAGATCATTTATCAGGAGGTGACTCCCTTAGATGGAACCTGCTAGAAATCGGGTGGAATGAGCTGCCACTCCACCTCTTGGTGACTCGAGGCAAGCATCTTCAAGTAGTTTTAAAAGGCGTCGTATTGGAAAGGGAATGGCTTTTCCCTGAGTTGTGAGACGGTGGTGTGGGGACCAGGCAGAAGCCGCAGGAAGACACTGGGGTTTATTTCTCTTGTGCTCAACAGCGGCAGAGCCAGCATTCTCGAGCACTTAAAATATTTCGGGGTCCCCCCCCTGCTCCGAAAGGAACCTGCCATGAGCTGGGCCGCGTCCCCAGCCAGGGTACGTGCTCCTCCTCTCCTCCCTGGCCCTGCCCGGTGAGAGCCCGGGGACAAGGGCAGACCTGGCATGGCTTCCTGTCCCCGCCGGTCAATACAGTCGGGCCCAGGCCAGGGCCCGGCTGCCTTAGGTCAGCCTGGAGATTGCGCTCTCTCCCTCCGCCCATGATGGGTCCTGCCAGGAGGGTGGGGACCCTGCGTGGCCAGCCGGAGTCTCCCCTGTACAGAGTCTGGGATCTGGACTTTGGGTAAGACGCCCTGACCACCTTGGCCTTGGAGCAGTCTCCTGACCCGTCCAGCTTTTTTTTTTTTTTTTTTTTAGAAGCCCTGGGCTTTAGAACAGAGGTCTGCAAACTTCTCCCATAAAGGTCTAAAGAGTTTGGGCTCAACTCTGCCCTTGTACCACAAAAGCAGGCACAGACACTATGCAGGCAAATGAGCATGACCGTGTTCCAATAAAACTTTATTTACAAAGACAGGCGGCAGCAGGGCTGGACTGAGCCTGCCGGCTGGACAGAGTTTAGCATCACTGGGACTCCCCTGATCAGCCGGTCGCTCTGACCCCCGTTCGGGTCCACGATCTCAGAGAGCAGATCCTGTGCTCCTCGGTTTCAGTCTGAGCCTCGGGGATTACTCATTAACCTCCCAGAGCGCCCCCGAGCGCCACTGTCCTGATTACCCCCATTTCACAGGTGTGGAAACGGAGACTTAGCCCTGGGTAGGTGGTGGTGGGGAGGTGGGAGGGGGATGCTGAGGTCGGAGCCGCAACTTAGACGCTCCAGAGCCTGTGTTAATGCTGCCGGCTGGGCTCGCTATGAGCCCGGAGGGGGCTGCAGCCCTGGTGGGCATCGCCTCCCCAACAGCATTAGGACGAGGGCTGCCTGCTCCTGCCGAGGCTCCCTCGGGCTCGACGACGGGGCTCTGCGTGAGCCGCGGAGACCGGGGGCTCACGTGCCAGTTGCTGCTCTGTGGACACAGCCTCCTCTTCTCGTACTCGCCCTGCCTCCCAGCTCCGTTCTGCACTCTGCGAGGTTCGGGACTCCTTGGCTTGTACCCACGCCCTGCTCCACGGGCTGACCGGTGAGGGGTGGCCAACATGGGGCTGCCACCGCTAAGAGCTCCCCAAACCTTGGGGCAATCCGAGAGCCCCCACGTAGGTGGCCTTGGTCCCCGGGAGGGAGCCCGTCCATCTGGGAATGGAGGCAGCGAGGGAGGCTGCGCTTCGTAAAAAGAAAAACATGCAAATCACGTGCCCGGCTCCACTACTCAGCAGGAGATCCGGCGCAGCCTGCCAGTGCCGACAAGGAGGAAACGGTGACAAATGCCACCCTGGTGACAGTCGCAGCGCAGCATTTAAGGGCAGGAGTGTGGGCTCCACAGTCTACTCCGTTTCGCTGGACGGGCTGTAAGTCCCGAACCCCCGAACGCGGGAGCTCGCAGTGTGTTACAGATGTGGACGCTGACGCTCTGCAAATGTCCGCCCGAGACCTGAGCCCTGCGGCGCGATTATCGGTGCACGGTGTTCTCTGGAATCACTGCAGAGGGCAGGGGTTCTGTCCGGCCCATCCGCGGCCATCCCCCGAGGCCATCGTACAGTGTTTGGCACACAGTAGGTGCTCAGGAAACTCGTGTCGAATGAATTGGCAGTGACTGGGGCCTGGGAGGGGAGGTCACCCGGCACTCAGCTCCTCCCCGTCTGCCGCCACCGGCCGGGTCCTGAGTTACGTCAGCTTAGTGGGCAGACGCGGGAGACGCTCTGGGGAGACGGGCGAGCACCCTGTGCGTTAGCGATCCCGCCTCCAAGGCAGCGAAACGGACTGATACATTCAAAGTCCACGCAGGTGGCAGCGAGGTGACCGCTGCTTGTTTGCCAGCCTGCATGGGTCCGGAAAATTCTCAGGGGAACGTGAGCCACCCCAGTGGTAACTTCTAAGGGTCCAGACCAACTCTGGGTGGCCGCCCGCCAGGCCGGAGCTGCTCGTGGCCAGAGCAGGTCTCACTGTCTGGGGCCATTTGGCCAGGACGGAGCATCGCAGGGCAGCCAGAGAGCAAGCCCAGGCCTCGGCGCCCGGCCTGTCCCCAGTGGCTTCTGCCCGTGGGTCCTCGTCCCAGTTGCATCAGCCGCGGAGCCTCGCAGAGCTCTGTGGCCTCTGGAAGCAGGTCCAGGGAGGCCGGAGCTGCCCTTGCTGACCCTGAGCGCTGGGCGTGGGCTTCCTTTTGGCTCCCACTGGAACCTTTAGTCCAAAGAGGAAAATGAACTTCGTGCAGCGCCGGGAACAGGTCCTGACTCGGCCACCCCTTACACACTGCTCCCGGGCGAGTTATTCAGCCTCCAAGTCTCGATTTGCTCAACTACAAAAAAAAGACAATATATGTAAAGCCCTTAGAATATTGCCGGGCAAAAAGCAATCAGACGAGAAACGAGGCCTGCTGGTATTATCACGTATTAACTCTCTCATCCTGGCGCTGTCGACAGGCAGGCAAACGAGAGGGAAAATCCTGATCATCTCTTGGACCTTGTAGCAAGGTCATTTCCCTGTCCTGTTTTCCGGTCTGCTCCCCTTGACCTCTGACCCCACTGGCCCTCATAGCCTGGCACCAGCTAGAGGCTCAGGGAGAAGTCGTTAATCTTTCTCTTCTTTTCGAAGACCTCCCTCCAGGCTGGATTTCAGGCACATCCCCTGACTGCGGCTGTGATGGGCACGAAGAGGCACCCCCACCACCCACACCCGGGAAGGCTCAGATCGGGCAGTACAGGCAGCAGACAGCCCGGGGGCAGAGAGCTCCCTGTCCCGAGGCCACAGCCCTCCAGAGCAGCCTTGTGTCCAGTGCCCTCACCAAGTGGGCCTCTGCAGGCCTGGCCGTTCGACCTGACTTCGACCTCTGGCCAATCCTATTTCCTGCCCCTCCCAACAGGCGCTCGATCCCTAACAAACATCAAACACCTCACTCCTCAGCGTTTACTTCTGGAGCATCCAACCGATGCCAGCCGCCCTCCTCAGGCACGTCCCGGCTCAGGGCTGTCCTCTCAGACCGGACCGGCCTTGGCAGCCCGCCCCCTCCCTCTCTCCACCACACCCCCATCCCCCGAGCTCCGCCCGCATCTCACCTGAAGGCATCTCTCCTCCTGTCCCTTCTCCCCTCCGAAACTCTCATTTCCTGCTGCTGGCTGTCTAAGGAATTGTTTACCACCATAAACCACGATACAATTCCATAAATATGTTATTTATCCTTCCTATTATTATTCCCCATTATTTATTTCTGAAACTCTATTATTAAATCTGTAAAGTGTTCGGTGATACACTGGCAACGAAAGACACTATATATAAAGGCGAGTTTATTATTATTATTACTCTGTGATTAAAACAAAGAAGAAAAATGAATCGCATTAAATCACATCGGATCCCCGTTTGCCCGCAGGGGCCTCTGCTTTTCGGTGAAGGACAGGCTCCCGGGGCCCGGCCTGGGTGAAGGCGCTACCCTCCCCTCTCCCTTCGCAGCGGCCGGCTGTGGGGGACACTTGGGAGGAGCACAGATTTGCAGGAGGCTCCTTTGCCGGGTGGAGTTTGTTCTGGGTAGAGCAAAAGCGATTCCGTTTGCAATCTTACTTTTCGCCATCAGTCACCGGCAGTGACATGAAGAGGTAATAGAAGTGCCCGGGAATCCTGCATTTTATTTCCACTCGGCAGCATTTCTGTTGCAGGGGAAACATAAATTTGGCCGATTTTTGTGCAGATTTTGCAAAACTCGTCTCTCTCGTCGCAGCCCAGTGCAGGGACGGACGGATGGGCTCTGCCCTGCTGTATGAGGTGGTCTCTCAGGGGAGCCCCATCCAGGGAGAGATGCGGGGAAAGTACCGGGGGGCCCAGTGGCCAGGCGGGTCAGCACACAGGTGTCATGGGTTGGGGAGCTGGGGTGGGGCGGCTTTAGGCATCACCTGGCCACATCCAGCCCTTAGTGCGATGGTTTTCTAAGTCAGGTTCCCCACCCACACCTGGGCACTTGTGAGAAATGCAATTTCTGAGGTTTTCGCTCCAGACCAACCGCAGCAGAAATTCTGGGAGTGGGGTCCAGGGATCTGTTTGAACAGGTGTCCCAGGTGATTCTGAAGAGCCGCAAAGTGCGCACGAAGGTCAGTCACCCGGCAGCAGCACCCGGGGGCTTGTGAGCAACGCAGCATCGTAAGCATCCCCGAGGCCAGTGGATCTGAATCGGCGTTTGCACGCGCTTCCCGGGCGGTCCTCCACTCAGTACCGCTGGAGGAGCAAAGCCTCAGCGTTCCTGCCGCCCTGCCAGGTCCAGCGGACGGGCGGCAGGAGAGAGCTTTCGAGGGCGGAAGCGAGGGACTGGCGTTTTGGAGTGATGGAGAAACAAGGGGGGCCTTTAAAGATAAAGGGTCCGGGGTGATCGGAGTTGGGCACCTGGGGTTAATTAGAAGGGCACGAACAATGGCATCTGACTCGAACTCTTCCCGTGTCAGGGTTAAAGGCAAAAATCATCTCAACAGGCCGAACCTGGGATGTCTGGCTTCCTGGGGAAATGAGCTGACATCTTGTCATCGTTGTCAAATCTTTATGGCACGGCCCACCGAGAGGGAGCACAACAGAGCGTACGATTTGATTATTTCGTGATGGCCTTCGGATAATTCCGCATGCTCTGAGATGTCACAAAATCGAGTGTTGGGACCTGTGGAGATCTGTTGCTATGGGAGCCGTGGAAGGAGAGGTGAGATGGGGAATTCCGCCCTCGCCCCCACCCCCGACTCCGGCCCACTGGCCCTCCAGCCTCCCGACCTCTCCGCAGCTGACTTCCGCCTCTCACGGCGGGAACTGCCTGTGAACGGCCGTGGGATGAGCGTGTTTGTGGTTGGAAGGGAGGGTCCTCGGGAGGGAGGGTCCCCGGGAGGGAGGGTCCCTGGCTTCCTTTTCGCCGTCTTGCTGATGCCGCGTGGCCTCCCCCCTTTTAAATGTCCATTCCGTCCCAGCCACAGGGATTCTCATTCGCTCTTTTCATGCCCGGTGAGGTAGATATGATCAGCCCCAGGTTACAGGGGTGACATTAGAGGGATGGAGAGATGGAGGGATGGAGAGATTTGCAGAAGCCCACGCGGCTTCCAGGGAGCCGGGGTTGCAAGTCCAGCCTGAGAGTTTTCAGAGCCTTCTGTCGTTCATGCCTGCGGATTGAACGACCGTTATTCTTTCCTGCCTCAGTTTGCCGAGGCACGAAATGGGGAGAAGGGCGTCTGCTTTAGTGTTTCGTCCCAGGTTTGTTGTAAAAAGGCAAATTTATCATTTTTATTTATTTATTTTTTTTAGGCGAGATGAGATGACCCTTGGTTGACCTCACAGATTGCAAGGACCTTGTCAGCTTACAATCCTTTATTTTTTACCCCTACAGCACCTGGTCTTCCTAGGTGGTCTCCCATCCAAGTACTAACCGGGCCCGACCCTGCGTAGCTTCCGGGATCAGACGGGATCGGGCTTGTTCACGGTGGCGTGGCATAGACAAATTCATCATTTTTAAAGGCTTCCAGTCAAAGGGCAGGAGGGGCCCCTCGCAGCCTCCCCTCCGCCCAGGGCGATGTTTGGCCGAGGCTAACTGGTGTGGCGGCTGCTGGCGGCCTTCCTCGTTGGCCACCCCCTGGGCCTCCCTGGTTGTCAACCCCGGAGACTAGCACCCCAGCCTCTCGCCCAGATGCAAGAGCTGGTTGCGCGGACGTGAGGATGTGACTCAGAGTTCACCTGGCAACTTCCTGCCTTGACGCAAGGCCCGTCAGCGATGGTGGCACAGGCAGGATGAAGGCGTGCTGACGAACGGGGCCCCTAAATTACCTCAGGGACGACACTGCTTGATTACGCTAAGTGCTCCTGGTGGCGCCAAAGCTGGCAATTGCTCATTCATTTGTCTTAGAAGAAGAACTGATTTTTGCACGCAGACACTTCTCCATCAACAGCAAACGCCTCCCGGCTCAGACGGGCCTGGACACGGCCGTGCAGGGCCATCACCTCGCCTTCCCTGACACCGATCGCTCCCCTCCGCCAGGGACCTGCCTGCGAGGCGGTCGCCCCACTCACAGTGTGAGCACCCCGAAGCCGCAGGGCTGGGCCCGGGATGCTCACTGCCGGGGTCGCTCAGGGGACTGGTGTCCCCCACCCGCAGGACCTCGCACTCCTCGAGGGGTTTCCTGGGACAAGGCCCAGTGCACAGACCCTCCCTCTCCCTGGGAGGTGGGGCGGAAGGGCCCCGAAGCGGCCGTGCTGAGCCGGCTGCTTCTGGAAGCCCGATCGGAGTCCAGACGAGCATTTCCAGGGAGACCCGCGGTGTCCCTGTGGGCGGCAGCCATCTTCTCACTCGGACCCCAAGTGACGAAAGTGGCACCCACCGACTCGGAAGACTGACCTCGCCAGACCCTGCGAACACCCTGTGGCTGCATCCTGCCTCCTCACCCCGAAGGCGTCCGCTTCCCTCCGAGCCGGCTCAGCTTCCGCTCGTCTCTGCTGACGTCGTCACAGGTTCTAACTAACCCCTGGAAGGGCTCTCACGGGCCACCTGGCCTCTCTTCCCACATGAGGGAGGCGGCTCGCTGGTGCTCACACCTGGCTCACGATGCACCTGGACGAACACACCTGGGCTGTGGGGTGTGCCTGTTGAGGAATCGTGTCCACGCCACTCACAGTGAGAGGCAGGATCTGCCTACCCCAGGGCACAGATGAGCAGGTGCATGCACGGGTTCATTCATTCATTCATTCATTCATCCGTTTATTTGTTCACTCGCTTGTTCAACAGCTGTGTCCTACCATGTTCTAGACACCGATAGGCACGGGGGGTATGACCTGTGCCCTAGAGGGGTTAACGAGCTAAATGACCTGCCCTGTGTCAGGGAAGCGACCCAGGAGGGTCGGGTTTGCCTGGGAAAAAAAACCAATAGGTCCTCACATGTTTGTCGAATGAATGAATGAACGAAGAAACACAGGAATGGCACAAGAGAAGCAGCCAGACGCACAAGGACCAGGGGCCTCGCCTGGTAACTAGGTCCCCTGCGGTTTGCGCCCTACGCGACCAGCACGGCTGTCATTCTCCTCGTCATTCCCACCGCTCCCGCACTGGACTTGCATTTCCGGGCATTTGGCTCCCTCACCGCCTGAGCGCCGAGTCCCTCCGCATCAGCCACGCCACCAGGGAGCCCGGCGTGATCCATCACCCGCCCCGCACAGCACCTCCCCGGAGCACCTTCAGGTTCACTGAGGGGGTCATTTATTTCCTGCTGCAAACGTCCGGGCTAGGGAGTTAGCGGTTGAGTTATGAAGCCGGGGCACCCTCGGTTTCTCTCGGGTTATATTTCAAGCCAGGCAGCTGCTAGGAAGTTCCCCAGTTCTGACCGGCCACCCCTGCCAGGTGGCAGAGGGGATGGAGCCCCGCTTCCAGTCCAAGGAGCCAGTCTTCCCGAAGGGGCTGGGAGCACAGGCCTCGGGGCAGCCGAGCGGTCAGCCTCAGAATGAACGCTTCAGCCTTTGACGAGTGCTCTCCTCTGGGAACTGGGTCCTTGCTGAGGCTGTGTACTGTCTCTCCCACCTGGGCCTCTTCAGGGAAGAAGCTTCTGAAAAGGGCAGGTCCGAACCCTGCATCCTCCCTTTGGCCTCTGGGTGTGCAGTCCGTGATCCACCTCGGGGTCGTGGCCGCCTCCTTCCCCACAACGTCCATCCCCGCCCCCCTCAGACTTCCTCGCCTATTAACACCAACCTGCAAAAATAGCCAAGTGGTTTCCAGCCCCTGTGAGAGGCAGATACATAATGACAGAGCGACTTGCTGCAACGGTAACAAATTGTCCGTATTATAACACTTTACATCTTGATATCCATTCTCCTCAACCGGCTTATCTGTAAACCGACTGAATTCACACTGGGATGCTAAGAAAATAGCTGTCATATAATAGATGGGGTCTCCCAGAAAATGAACATTTACAAATGGCTGTAGCATTTACTTAAAATGTCATGCCAATTGCTTGCTGTTGTCTTTATGCAATGAGATTGATTTTTACTGCTCCTTCGGGTCCTCAGCCTTGATGGGTAGTTTTTAATGCAGCGGGGAGACGCTTTTTGTGTTTAATCTATACCCTGCGAAGGCACGGGCTCTTGAAGGTGCAGTCTCGGGAGCTGGCCAAGCCTCTTTTTCCGGATCCTTCTCTTCTCTCATCCTCCTTCACCTCCTTCTGGGCAGGGTCTGAGCTGATCTCATTCATATATTCAAATGTATGCAGATGTATGCATTTTGTTTAACAAGTTAATTCATTTGCCAGGCCAGGCAGGTAGGGGTTTTCACAGTGTAACACCCACACTCGATTCTCCCTTCCACACTAGATTACGCCCTGGGGTTTTCCTTGGAGAGAGTTTATAGAGGTGGAGTGTGGTGTGGGGCGGGGGCGGAGCAGCTTACCCCATGGAGAAAATGACTTGCGGTGTCCTCAAGACAAACCAAGGGCTCTGCCCAGCCTCCCTGGCGTCCTAGAAGCCGTGGGGAGCCAGCCGGAGTGGACATCGCTTAGGAAGCGCTCCTCTGTCCTCACTGCCTGCCCCCCCCTTCAAACACGCACACGGCTACTTTTTCCTCTCATATCTCCTGAAAAGCTCCTGATGACCAACCCTTGGTCAGCAGCCCCAGATGGGGAAACGTAACTCTCCTCCTTCCCTCAGACCCCATATCCGGTGTCCCCTGCAGAACACAGCGCCCGGCTGCCCCTAGACCCCATATCCTGTGTCCCTTGCCGAGTTTTGCATCCTTCTCCTTGAGGAAGTGGGAAGGTAGAAGGGGGGAGGGGAACAGAGGCCCTGCCAAGCCCAGGCGGAATCGCCCATTCGACTCTCCCTACCTCCTCCCTTCCTGGGGGAGGGTGCCCACGTTTTTTAAGAGCCCCGATGTCCTGTTTCCGTCTCTAGAACCCTGGCTGCGCCTATCGGGGAGGGGCACCCTCATCCGAGGTGTTTAGCGTTTGCAGATCTGGGTGAGGTCCGATTGCCTTTAGATGCTGGCTCCTTCTCCAGACGAGGAGTTGGAGCATCTGGCTGCTTATCATCATTAATGGGACTAATAAGTCTTCACCTGGTGTCCCGTTCTGCAGGAGAGCTCGCTCGTGCATCATGCTGCTGGATCGTGAGGAGACAGGGGTGCCGGCGTGATCCCCATCCGTTTGCTCAATGAATATTTATTGAGCACTTATTTCGGGCCAGGGGCTGTGCTAGAGGCTGGGGACAGGTCAAGAAGCACATCAGACTTGATCTCTGCACCTGAGGGTATCTATATTCTGGTGGGGATGGAGACACGTGGATTGCCTGGTACCCGCTGGGCATGAGCCCATAGGTGGGAGGAATTCAGGCAGACTTCCTGGAGGAAGTGCTATGGGAAGTAAGGCCTAAGAAATGAATAGGAGTTGGCTGGGCTGGGATTAAGGAAGGAGGATGTACAAAGGCAGAATGTTTTTCTGCAAAAGGGACAGTGTTTTCCAAGGAACTGAAACTCAGAGAGGGCGAGATTTTCCCAAGTCACATAACTAGGAAGCAAGCATGAGACTCGTTTCTTTAACCAGCCTGCCTTTTGGGGTCCCCTGGTGGGAAATTGTACAGGTGGGAAAACTAAAGCCATGAACAACCCAGTTCTCCTGACTCTGGGGTCACCCTTCCTGTCAGTAGGGGTGAAAGTCAATGAGCCAGCCCCTTCCATGGAAAATGATCACCTCTCAGACCAATTAGACAGCTGTGGGTTTTTCGTGCTGGTCAGAAAACATGACCAGACAGAATCTAAATGATTTAGATTGATCATCTACAAATGACCCTCGGCGGAGACAAGAAAATAATAAAGAAAGCCAATGCGGTCAGAGTGTAATTAATTACTCAGATCTAGGATCTACCACGTTAACGTCCTATAATTAGCTGAAGGCGGGAGAGACTCCCTCCCTCCGCGGACTGGCCAGCCTCTCCCTGACTCTCGTCCCAAGCACTGAGACCCCTCAGGGTCAGCGTCAGAGGCCACGGGCGAAGTGGAGTCAACCAATCAACTCGCAGACGCCTCGGGCCAAGGGGAACCTGACCGAGAGTGCGCCTTGTCCAACCTTCTCCTAATGTAGAGGGGGGCCCCGAGGACTGGGGACAAAAGGACGTCGTCCTCCGTTCAGGCTGTTACAGCAAAATACCATCACCCGGGGGCCCCAACGACAAGCATTTACCTGTCATGGTTCTGGAGGCCGGACGTCGAAGGCGAAGGTGCCGGCTGGGCGTGGGGCGAGGGCCCACTTCCTGGGTCGCAGATGGCGCCTGCTCAGTGTCTCACGTGGTGGCGGTGGGGGAGGGGCCTGGGAGTGCCCTGGGGTCTCTCTTACCAGGGCACGAACCCCATTCATGGGCGCCTCACCCTCAGGACCTAATCACCTCCCAGTGGCCCAACCTCCAAACACCACCGCCCTTAAGGATGAGGGTTTCCACGGCTGAATGTGGGGGAAACACAAACCCTCAGTCCGTGTCCGATGTGTCTAAAATGGTCAGAACTGGTGTTGGAAGAAGAACGAGGAGGAAACACTTTCGATTCTTTTGCGCTGGTCAGTCTTGAAGATGCAAGTGTTCCCTTCTAAGAAAAGCGCTTCCTTGAAAGGACCGCTACCACACCTGGTACAGGTGACCCGTTACCCTGGCAACCCCTGACTAGCAAGGGAGGCCGTATTCTAGCCGAAGGCAGTTAAGCGTAAGCCCGACGGAAGGCAGGCCAGCAAGAGCGCCCCGTGGACGCTGACCGTCCTGGCAATGTGACACTGGGTAACAACGAGTCAACCTCCAGACTTAGCGGGTCAAAACTGCCGTCGCTCTATTTGATCCCTCACGGTTTCTGGGGGTCAGGAATCTGGGCAGGTCGCCGTGGAGACTTGTGTCTGCTCTTCAACGTCGGGGGCTCAGCTGGGGAGACTAGCAGGCTGGGGCAACGCGGCGTCTCGTCCGGAGGCGGTCTCCACTCACTCGACTCGTGGCTGGCGCCTGCAGCCGATTGGGACCTCGGCCGGGCCGCCGGCGAGCACGCCCACGTGGGGTCTCACCGCACGGCCTGGCTCGGGCTTCTGAACAGTGTGGCAGGTGTTCCAGGGTGAAGTGTCTGCAGGAGAGCGAGGCGGAAGAGCGTGGCGTTTGTACAGCGCAGGCTCGGAAGACACTCAGCGTCGCCTGCGCCTGCGCGCACTCGGGCGGTCAGGGCGGCCGCGGAGGTCCTCCAGGTCCTGGCCGGGGGTGTCAAGGTCAGACAGTGAGAGGAGCCCGTGGAATGAGAGCTGTTATTGGGGCCGTCTTTGCAAAATGCGATCTGAGCATAAACAGGGCCCCGGGCAATCTAATCCCATTTGTGTTTATAAAAACAGATTTGCCGAGCGCCTGGAGTGTGCCTGGCACTGTACTAGAGGCTCTTCTCACTCTTCCCTTGGGGAGCCTGAAGGTGAGCTCACGGCAGGTGGAGAGGTGCCACAGGGAGAAGCAGAGAGGCTGGGAGAGTCCTTGGCCGCTGGTCTTCCCCTCGGAAGCAGCCCCCTCTCTCGCCCCAAGTGAAGGCAGGGGGAAGGCTACGGAGCTTTGCCACCAGGACCCAGGGGCCTAGCTGAGCCTGTGCTCCTGCCACGTGGGGTGAGCCGTCCCTAGTCCATGAGTCCACTGAGAGGAAGAGAAATTCTGTGTCTGCAACCTGCCCCCCCCCCCGCCCCAGAGCAGGGCCACAGGTCCCCCAGTCGCTCCTCCCGCTGAGCAGGAGCCAAACAGTCTCTGCTGCTCCTTCCGCACTCACGGAAGCTGCTGCGCCAAGGCTCTCCCGGGGCCCAGCACCCCCTCCCCTCCCCTCCCCTCCCCTCCCGCAGTGGGCTGAAGCATGGAGGAGAAGGTGCCTGGGTTTGCTTCTCCCCCTCCCCCAAAGATTTCTGACCTGAAATTGCCATCTTTACTTTCAATGCCCCCTCTTCATTCTCAAAGCCTCTCAGAGGCCACCTGAGATGCAGCCAGGCGTGGGCAGCTCTCTCCCAGCCACATCCTCATTTGCAGACAGCTGTGCCCCCCCAGGAAGTTTTGCGATCCCATTCGAAACAACCCTAAACTCATCATTCGATCCTCCTGTGACAAAGGTGCCTTTCTCCCTAGACCCACCAAAATGAGTGTGGGTGGATAGAGGGGTCTCCCCAGGCAGGGCCAGTCTGTACGGAGGTGGGGCTGCTTCTGAGGGGCTTCTCTCTGCTTCTGCCCAGGGCCCCTCTCCAGCTGCTGAGAGTCGCCCTGAGTTTGTCTTCGGGCTCCCCAAGGGAAGAGTGAGAAGAGACTCTAGTGCAGTGTGCCAGGCACACACCAGGCGCGGTTGTGTACAAATAGGGAGCCTTTAGGAAAGTTAATTGTGGTGGCGGGTGATGGCGGGGACCACCCACTGAGAGATGCGGATGGTTTTAATGGAACAAATGTGCGCTGTGAACCCCTGAGGAGGAAGGGGGCCAGCTGCTCAAGGGTAAGTCTAGTGATGGGTGGGCAAGGGAGGGGAAGAGGGGAGCCCGCGAGATCTGAGGGGAGTCGTATAGGGAATGGTGATTCTAGACAGGAAGTGGAGGTCACGGGGCAGCTGGGTGGTTTGCTCCAGAGCAGATGCGATGAGGGGAAAGGTCAGGAGAAAGGCCAGGAGGAAGTTCACATGAAGCCATCAGCATTCCTAGGGGTGGACGGAGGCCAGGGGGCTCAGGGGGGTTTGCAGGGAGGATGGCTCTGGGGCAGCTGTTTCCAGGAGAAGCCAAAACGCGGAGCCCAGGGGTGGAAACGAAGAAGGACCAGCATCTCCAGCAACCTGGGGCATAAAGGGGTGGAGCTCAGAGGCGGAAAGGGGTGGAGCTCAGAGGCGGAAAGGGGTGGAGCTCAGAGGTGGAAAGGGGTGGAGCTCAGAGGTGGAAAGGGGTGGAGCTCGAGGCAGACTGGGGCGTGGCCAGTAAGCGTGGCTCGGCAACAAAAGCTGTAACTGTCGTCCACGTCCCCGAGGGCCTTCGATCCTTTATCCAGCGATCACTGGGCATCTGCTCTGAGTGAGGCGCTGAGTTCCTGCCCCCACTCCCGGCCCAGGGCGCTGAGGAGGACCTGGGCCACAGCGCTGCCTTTCCAGAATCATCTGCAGACTGCAGGGGCCCCAGCCCTGTCTCTGCCCTTTGCCCTTCTCTTCGAACTCGAGGGAGGAGGGCTGCAGGACTCGCGGTCTCAGGGGACTAGGCAGAGCCCACCGTGCCCGACCTGCACACGGGAGCCTGCCAGGCCCCGGTAAGCGGGAGGACGGCATCGCTCTGAGCCCTGGGAGGAGGATGATGCATGCGCAGGTACAATGCGTGCGAACAGATCTAGTTTGAGAGTCTCCGAAGATGATATTACTCAGCAGCCTCACGCTTTTCATCTGGAACTTATTGGAGAAACCTTGCTAAGGGGATCAGCCGCCTCCTGGCTCCAACTCCCAGCTCCCAGCCAATTGGCATTCAGACCCTTTAAAGTATTACTTCTCTACACCATGAGCCTTGTATGTTCCTGACAGGATAAGCCCGCCACAAATTAATACCTGGGGCAGATCCTAAAACACAATTCTTCCCGGCTGCAGTAATTCCAGCCGACCCTCTATCTGTGCTGACAGATGCGGCAAATCGTTCATCTTTGCAATTCATACATTGTTTTGTTTTGTGTTTTTTCCCCCTCCGGTACCCAAAGTGGCCCAGACACTAAACTTTACCTCCTTTTATGATTATCGATGGTCTTACGGGGTGCCCGTGCTGTTGCATCTCCAGCGACAAGCCGAAGGCCGCCGGAGCTGCCATAAGGAAGACCTCCCACAGGTCATAAGCAGCTCTTTGTCCCCACGTCGGGGCTGGTGTCGGGGCGACAAAGGCGAGTAAGGGCCCCTAACTCAGGGTAGCAGAGGGTGACGGTGAGGGGAGGGGGAAGGGATCTCAGCCCCCGTCATACAGGAGAGACCAGAGTACTGCCAGGGGGCGGACCGGGAAAGGGGGGCGGGGAAGCAGGGGAGTGCCACCTGGCCTGGCCTGCCATGACGCGGGGGCCGCGGGACTCCGGGAGTCACGTTCTCCGAAAAGCCAGACCTGAGTCCCAGCCTTTGTTTCTCCCGCCGCAGAATGAGGTCTGTGACACTGGTCCCGCCTGTTCCACGGAGCTGTCGGGGGAGAAGGAGGCACAGCGCAGACGCTAAAACGCCACATAGATGTCCGAGGCGGGGCCCATGTGCCCAGAGCACCCCCAGGACGGTCCGGGCAAAAGAAATCTGAACGTCGGCGGGTCGGCAGGACTGGACGGCCTCGGGGGGTGTTCGTTTCCTGCGTCTGCGGCAACAAATCACCACAGACGGGGGTTGGGGGGGGGGCGGCTGAAGACACATTTATTCTCTCTCGGCTCTGGAGGCCGAACGTCTGAAATCAAGGTGCCGGAGGCATGGGCACCTTCTGCGAGCACCGCGAGAGACTTGACCCCACGGCCGTCTCCCGCTTTCGGTGGCCGCCGGCAGCCCTGGGCATCGCCAGGCTTGAACACGCAGCAGCCCGACCTCCGCCTCTGCCTCTTTCTTCACCTGGCCTTTCCCTGTCCGCTCTTCTTAGGGGGACACCAGTCACTGGACTTAGGGGCCGCCCTGGTCCAGTGTAACCTCGTCCTGACTAATCTGCAGAGACCCTATTTCCCGACTAAGACCGCGTTCTGAGCTTCCAGGCGGGCATGGACTTGGTGGGGGGGGGGCGGGGGGGACACTCTTCAGCCCGCTACAGAGACGGCGAGGGGCTGAGTCTGTCCGACACGCTTTCGACAGGGCTCCCCTCCAGTCAGCACTCCCTCCAGGGGACACTCCCGATATTCTGTCCCGGGGCTCAGAGGCCAGGGATGTCACCCCACTCAACTCGCAGACATGGGCCTTCCCAGGCGAGCTCTGCACCGAGAAGACTCCGGCTCCCTGCCCGGAGGGGACGCAGCCGAGCCCCTCCACGCCCCGGTCACCTGCTCTTAAAACACGAGCACCTGGCTTCCCCCTCCCTCTCCCCTCCCCGCCACTGGTCCCTGGGGGGCGGGGGCCTTGTTGCGCACGGTGAGCCTCTCCTCTCTTCGTGGCTGCCCGTGGAAGCCCGTTCCCTACCCGCACGGTTTAAATTATACATTCGCTTTTTAAGCGGCACTTTAAGCTGGCAGAGAGACAGAGTGCCCACCTCGGGCTGCTAAATCTCATCTCGGGCTCCGGTGACGGGCGATAACTCTCACCTCCCTGCCGTGGTGCAGACCGGGGCTCGTCCCCGCCGTCTGCATGTGGAGGGCACGGGGGGGGGGCGGGGGGCACCCGCCCAAGGCCTCCCAGCTGGAGGGCTCCCCACCTCTGGCCTCCCGTCAACTCGCCGAGACTTCTCTGCCGCGGCCACCGCCGGAGGGGGTGGGAGGACAGCCGATGGCCCCCGGTGGTGGTGCCCGGGTCATTCCGCCAGGGACACGGGGACATCGCATGCCCTCCTGTCTAATCGCCGGCACAGGTGCTCTTGTCACCTGCTCCGTGAGTAAACAGTCCTGACGTTTTTCAGCAACAGGCTCTTCTCGCAGGGGCAGACCGTTCCCTCGGGGCCTGGCTTCCGGAGACAGGAGGCCAGGCTGTTCGGCAGGGCCGTCAGGTCGAACGCGCCTCTTGGGCACTTGTCCTTCCTGCCGCCCTCCCCACGGGGAGGGAGGGGTCTTTGTTTCCCTAACCCTCCTCCACATCTCTGCATCTTGCCTGTCCTGGATGACTTTCCTCCCCTCCCCAGCCAGGAGGCCCAAGGCTCTCCAGGGAAAATCGCTTTGTCACAAGCAAAGACAGATCTTCCAGGGCTGTGGCTGCCCGGCGTGGAGGCCCCTGCGGGGGTGGAGACTTTGCCACTGACCTTGGCACTTGGGAGAGGTCTTGCGGTGACTCTCTCACCAACACGGGAGCCCTGGGCTGCCTGCCACGTGAAAAGGCTTCTGAGAGACTTCTCTGTCCTAGATAAGTTGTTAAAAGCCAAGATCAATTTGCTTCTGAAAATAAGGTAGATCAATATAAATAGTGCTATCTGCAGAGGGATGTGTGTGCCCTGCTCGTCCACACTGCGGTGGGGGGTGGGGGGTGGGGGCGGGTGCCCCGCCCTCCTCTCCTTCCTCCCCTCCCCTCCCACCCACACCCCCATTCTTCCCCATCTTATCTGTACCTGCTCCCCATTTTATCACTTGCCCCATTTTGTCATTCCATCAGGGACAAGACAAGAGACCTAAATCCGAGGGAGGCGACTGTGTGGTCGCTGTGGGTCTAGGAGACACTGAGATACTCCCGGGAAGAGGCCCTCCGCCCTGGGGACCCCGATCCCCGCTCCTCCTCTGCCTTGCCCAGGGCTTTAGCAGAGTCGACAGCCCGTGTGACCTTGGACGTGGGCAGCCCACCCCATCGAGCCTCAGCGTCCTCCTCTGCTCGTCAGGGATGATGAGATCCTTCCTCCGTCCTGCGTGAGCTCCCGAGAAACGGGAGTAGCCGACGTGGAAACAAACGGGCGCCCGCCAGGGGCCGGACGCGCCTCTCGGCGCTTCATCCGCATTAGCCCGCTGAGCCCCTGCCACCGTCTCGTGACCACGTACCGTTCTCACCTTCCCCGTTTCAGAAATGAGGAAACGGACACCCAGAGAGGGGGCATACGGTGCCCAAGGCTGCGCAGCTGAGCGCCCAGCCAGGCAGGCTGGGCCTAGTACCTGGGAACCTCGCTTCTGCCCATGTTATTAATTTTTGTGCTGGGCCACGCTGGGGGCAGGGATGCCATGTCCAAAAAGGGCTGGTCCAGCCCTCGCCCTCTGGACTCTCTTCCTTCCTCCAGGTGGCTTCCAAGGAGAGGAGGGAAGGTTCGGCCCTCCTCAGGGTCTTGCCTTGGCAGAAGCTCCAGCCACCGAGGATGATTTAACCTCATCGAGCCTGTTGTTTCTGCTGCGCTCAGCAGCTCTGCTTGGAAAATGACGATCAAGTAAGATTTAAAAGCCTGGAGGGTGGACTATTACTCTTATCAGTGCTAATAAAGGGGAAAGCATTTTATTTCCTGCCGTGAGTGTGGTTTCAGACAGCAAGAAACACCTCACTCTCCTCTCGCGAACCCCCGCCCTCCCCGCCTCCTTGGAGGCCTGCCCCCCAACTCCCCAGGGCCTGTGCTCCCGACAGTCTCACCTCACCATGAACTCAAGCTCCCCGGAGAGGTTCCTAAAAGGCCAGCGGGACAGAGGGTGACAAAGTACGGGGCGTGTGCTTCCCCTGGCGATTCGTGCAACAGCCACTCAGCTCGTGCGGGCCCCGTCCTGGGCACCAGGGATTCTGGGGGGGGCAGAGCAGAATCCCTGCCCTCCCAGCCCGTGTTTCAGTGGGAGACGGACTGAAGAAACAGACCAGAAAGTGTATAACACAATGTAAGGGGGTGACCTGTGCTTCAAAGCAGAATAAAGCAGTGGCGGGGGTGGGGGAGGGAGAGGGTAAAGATTGTGGGGAGGAAAAGACATCAGTCCGGGAGGAGGCAGGAAGCAGGCAGGTCCTCAACTGCCATAATGGGGGCGATTTCATAAAGGGGCGAAGGGGTGGGCAGGGTCAAGGGGAGGCAGTCTCCTCAGGCCAGCCAGAGTGGGAAGCCAGCTGGCACCCCTCCTTGGCCTGCACCCGCCGGGAAAGAGAGCAGTTACCAAAACCTAGAGCGTCGCCTGGGCCTCGGCTCACCTGCCGTCTGCTGGAGAGAACCCCATGTCTCCTCCCGCCTCCCGGTCTCCTCCCAGCGACCTCCGCTGGCCGCGCCCCGCTGGAGGATGGAAGACGAGGCGGCCTGGTGGATGCGGTCTTCCCCGGCCCTCCTGGGGCACTGAGCAGGGCGCAAGGACGGGATGAGCCGCTCGAGGACGGCCTGAGCTACCCCGGCCCACCCGCCACTGACCCTCTGCCCCCCGCGCTCCGCTCTATTTTCCTCTCTCCATTGTGACCAGCCAGATTCCCTCCCTGCGCCACGGAAGGAAGAAGGAACCAGAACTACCTTCCTGCAAGACCGGGCTCCGATGCGGATGGGATAGACGTGGGGGGTCTGGCTTTGTGGGGTGTCCTGGCTACAAGACACTGATACCCTCTGGGATGGTGGGAGTTTCTGTAGGGCATGAGAACCGTCCCCCCAATCCCCAAGCAGTCTCCGCTAATCCCCTGGAGAAAGTGGGGAGCCACCGGGAGATACAAAGGTTAGGCCACTGCGGTCCCTTCTTCCTCCTTTGTGGGGAGCCCCCGGGCGCCGCCGCTGCTCCCAGAAGCAGCCTCTCCAGCGGCCCCTCGGTGTCCCTGGGGATGCCCCACACGCATTTTTAGATAAGTCTGTGTCAGGCGCCAGTTACATCTGACACAGACTTACCTAAAAACGTCGAGCCAAAGAGACCACAAAATGTCACATAATCTCAGACACTGGGTCAAAAAAGTAGGTTTTACTACCCATACGCACGCACGTGTGCACACGCGCGCGCGCGCACACACACACACACACCGATTTACACCCAGGCTTCCAACTTTCTGCAGAGCAAAGTCGGCTCTCTCAGGGGTCCTGAGGACAAGGTCCCTGAAATGTCACCAGCCCTTTGCTCCTCCTGCTACCAGAGGCCACACGGAAGCCACCAGCAGGACCTGCCCCTCGATGCTCTTTGAAACCCACATGACACTCAGAGTGCCGGCCAGCAAAGATAAGGGGGTCTCGGGGCCTTTCTCTCGCTGTCGGGAGGCTCCCTCTGCTCCCCTGCCCCCTTTCTCCCAAGAGCATCCGCGAGCCGGTTCCCAGGGAGACCCTTTCCCCAGGCCGCACCTGCGACCAGCTTCCTCCGGGTTCGTTTTTAGACGCTCGGTGCGCTCCGCCCTCGTGGCCCTTTTCCTTGGAGTTGGAAATCAAACGCACTCGACCCGGTGGATTCACGAGTTTTATGTCCACCGCTCCCAGAATAAATGTCCGGCCCTCGCCGCGACTCGCCGCGCTGTGAGTGACGCCCCTGTCCGGCTCCGCCACGCACCCCTCTCCCTCTGGCTCGCTTTTCCAGCCACGTCAGTTTTCTTTCCGCCTCTCAGTCACTCCGAGCCCCCCGCTTCTCCTCTGCGTGTGCCCCCCTTGTTGCCCCACCTGCTTTCAGATGTAACGCCTCCCCCCAGACCGTACCATGCTTCCGGTCTTCACCCCGAGTCTTCCTTCTGCGTCCTATTAGCGAAGTCTCTCCCAGCTCTCCGGTCTCGGCGGCCCGGGATGTCCCCGATGCTCTTTCCCAGCGCTCCGGACCATCTGCAGTTGCGGCGTTGGTTAATTACCGGTGGTGGTGGTGGTGGTGATAGGTGCGTGTATAGGTGTTGATCTGTCTTCCCTACTGGGATGCTACTCCTCAAGGTCAGGAGCCTAGTCTGCATTCGTGCAGGAAGAGATTAACCTTGACCAAAGAGAGGTCTGGCCTTTTCCCTCAGCTCCTGGGAGGCCACCTCTAAGCTCTTAGAATGTCCTGCCGGATAAGAGAGTCTTTATTCACCTGGAGCCTTGGGCCAGCCAGATAGTCTATGCTTCAATGTGATTTATAATGGGGGTGGGAGGCCTTGAGCCACAAGGTATCGGTTTGACTTCTTAGGGGCTGGAGACTAAGGTCAACCACACAGGATCTCTTTGTATGACAAAGACCTGAGGGCGACCGCTGGCCAATGACCGCCTGGGAACTGATGCTCTCAGCCCAACCATCATCAAGGAACGGAATCCAGCCAACAACCACAGACATGAACTTGAAAGTGAATCCTTCCCCAGGCAAGCCTTCAGCTAGAACCTGAGCCCTGGCTGACAATTTCACTGCAGCCTGTAAGAGGCCCCGAAGCGTAAGACCTAGCTGATCAGAGTCCTGATCCCAGAAACTGTGAGAAAATAAATGGGTGTTCTTAAGCTGCTACGTTTTGGGGTGATTTGTTACACAGCAACAGATAACTAACATTCCCTCCCAGTCTCTGACCAGTACTAATTCACATCAAACTCTGAGTGCGCAGTACAGTATAGTAGTTAAGTCATGACCCCTGGGGGTAGATGGCTTAGATGCAATCCCAGGGCTTCTGCTGTGAGCCCGTGTGACCTTGGGCAGTTTACTCAGCATCGGCTCCCTCATCAAGGGCATCACACTACCGCATAGGATTATTCAGAGGATTAGATCACACGTGTGAAATGCTTAGAGCAGTGGTCGTATTTATAACATTTATTACTATCCATTATATCACAGAAATATCGATGTTTGTTATTCTAAACCATCGCGGCTTAAGTTCCCACCTACATGAGCACGTAAAATTTATCCTGTGGCACCTGTAATAACCCAGCCTGACCACGAGCAGTGGAGAGAAAGCCCCAGGGCAGAGAGCCGCGTCCGCGCCGCCCCCGCCCCCAACACACACAGCCCCGAGGGCCAGGTCTGGCCCCACATCCTGGAAGCCGCCTCCTGCCCCCTGCTCCTTGTCCTGCCACCCCCACTTCCGGCCCAGTAAGAGCGGGGTCGCACGCACAGGTCTAATTGGTGCACTATGTGCAAACACATTCACGAACAGTCAGGATCCATCCCGCCTGATTGTTAAGGGGAATTCAATACCAAATCATTACAATTAAATCCCATTACGGACGCTCAGAACATAAAGCAGTCCTCCGTAGGATAATGCCGAGGGACACAGAGGAAAGCCGTGGCTCTGGCTGCGGTCCGAGCGCACCGCGGAGGGGTCCCCCCCTGCCCGGAGGGCTCCACCCTTGCTCTCAGCAGCAGGGCCACCATGTGTGGGCACAGGATCTCGTAAGGGTCATCTCTGTGCTGGTTTAGGACAGGCTCGGTCACAAGAGTTTCCTCTGGAGTCAGGATGGTTCCACTTATTGCTGTCGCCAGAGTCCTGGGTGCAGCCTGGCAAACCTCAAAGCTGTGTTGTTCTCAGAGCGCAGATGCCTTTGTGGGTGGTGAGAATCGGTGGGGGGGTGGGGGAGGGGACCTAACAAGTTTCCCTCCCTCTTCTGCAAGGACCGAAGGATGATTACCTTGGGGACTTTCCGATTTTGCATCCGGAAGTTGGTTCCACCCTGGGGCCAAGCTACATGCAAAGCGAATGCAGCTGGTGAGACTGGCTTGCAGGCCACCTAGGGGTGCTGGGGTTTGGATTAGAGAGAAGACGAAAATCCTACAGGCAGGACAGAAAGGAAGAAAGCGTTCTTAGAAGCGAGAGTCTGCACACAATTATTGTGCTGGGCCATGGGGGTCCTGTCACTGGCTTCCCCGGACAGAGTCTGAGCCCCATTTACTTTTTTTGAATTGCTTGCGGGGGTTGGGGGTGCAGACGCCTGTGGGGGTTGGTAGCTCCACCCCGGAACGAGAGGCTCTGTGTCTTTGTTCTCTCATTCTGTCAAGGTGATGGTGACGAATGAGGCCGTGAGTGCCTGTCGGAGCGTGTAAGTGGGTATGTGTGAGTGTGTGTGCGTGAGCGTGTGCGTGAGCGAGTGTCTCGTGGCTAACGGACGTCAGTAATATCCTCAGGAAGACAGGAGCAAATAATTGCTGTCAGAACTATGTGTCTGATCAGCTTTCTAGTCCCCACGCTAATTGTCGAATTTCACAGTTTCATGAGTGCACTTGAACTTCCCAAGTCAGGTGACTTGTTTTAGCAGGTAGTCCCAAACCCCCCAAATAATAATGCGTTTGGTATCCTATCTGGTCCGATGTCTCCTCTCGACCCAATGACAATGCTGAGGAAAGGTTGGTCAACAGAAGTAGGATGGGCACACCTCCCGGTCAGCCCCCTGGCACCGGAGCCGGGAGCCGTTTCGACACGGTGACGGGCTGACGCTGGTGCGAGCGAGAACGCCATGACGTGCACAGGCACAGAATTCCCCTCCCGAAAACACGGGGCATGCTGGAGGGGACACAGCGAGCTGCAGCCAGGGACGCCTCAGCCCTGGGGGGGCCCTCGTCGGGTCACCAGGAGGCCATGTTCTTCGTGGAGAGGATCTCGGTCGGTCTCCTGCCACGTTCGGTGGGAAATGGGGTTACACAGGGCTGCAGCTTTGACCCTCGGCTCCCCACAGCCTTCACATCGTGCACCACAGCCAAGGAGCTGCCAATGCAGCCAACTTCTGTGCTCTCGCAAGCAAACACCCCAACTTCCGCGCTGTTTACCCAACTTGCCCTTCCCTCGATGGCCAGGGTGACAAGGATAAGGGGGCGTAGTAGACAGGTGAGCCTCCAGGAACAAACATTCAAAGGCGATTTTTAATGCCTGCCCTCCTTCCTCAGGGGCCCTGCCCCTGCCTGTCATTGTCCTTGCCCTGCAGCCCAGGCTGATGGAGCAGCCGCCACCAGGAACTTTGCTGATGACCACTGCACGGGGGAACGGGGGCCATCACGGGTCTCACATTAGCCATTAAACGCTCGGCCCAGAAGTGACTCAACTCATTGGCCAGAAGTGGTCACGTGGTGCCGTCCAACTGCATGGGGCCAGTTGGCGCAACTCGACCATGGGTGTGGAGTAGGGCCGAGCAGAACACTGGACGAACGGTGCTTAGGACTCACAGGGTTCGCGAAAGTGGCCTGAAGAGGCTCATTGGCGAAAGCAAGAAGAAGAGAGATTTGTTTCTATTAAAGGAAGATTCTCGCAAACGTCCAGGGACCTTTGGGGTAGAATGAACTATGAGAGGATGTGGTACAGCCATTTGTAGAGGTGGCTCCAGCCATAGCTGGGAGCAGAATTAAGTCTTTAAGATCCTTCCAAACGGATGAAATCAGCCTTCATTACTCGCCTGGTTCCAAACAATCCTTGTCACAAGGATTTGGTCATTCAGATTCTTGCAGGACTAAGCAGTCTGGAGTAAAAGCTGAAATCAGGAGACAGGTTGAGACAGAGTGTAACATGCGAACTCTGGACTTAGTTACCCCTTAGCTCCGTATTTATACCAGAGTAGTCCCAAGGCTGAGGTTAAAGTTTTAGTTGCCTGTCTGTGGTCACATGATCTCGATCAGCTGAGCCTTCAGGTGAGAACGTGGCCCTGGCTAACACCTTGATTTCAGTTTGTAAGAGACCTTGAAGCAGAGGACCCAGGTAAGCCCTGCCTGGGTTCCTGATCCCCAGAGACTATGAGATAATAAGTGTGTATTGTCCAAACCACTAAGTTTTACGGTAATTTGTTCCTGGCAAGGGGTTCTACTGGAAGAGAGGTGGCCCGTGCATTAGGGTCTGACATTCGCGCTGGATCTAAGTCAGAGAGGCGATGTAGGGCCACCTTAGGGAAAGGTCGGCAAACGGGGGCCTAGGCAAGGGGTTGGTCAGACCACCTGCCAAGCCAAACTAGGGGTCTCTCATTCCTTCCCAAGATGTCACCGAATCAAAGAGGTTTGCCGTTGGATGGAGCAGCAAACTTAACTCTTAAAGGCCAGCAGAGAGCTTCACTCTGCCCTGCTCACACGGGTCAGTCAAGTCCTCTTGAAATATAAATTCAGAACTTTATGAAAGGGACTGATAACCGCTGCCAGGCAGTGGGCAGCTGCTACGGCCCCGGCTCTGCTCTATTGCCAACGTGATCTCGATTCGTTCTCATGATGGCCCTGAGAAGCGGGTGCCATCATCCGTGTTCGAGGATTAGGAAGCTGAAATGCAGAGGACCAAGTAACTCGCTGAAGGTCACTCAACTTCTAAGTGACAGAGCCGGGTTCAAACCCACACTGGCCCAAAGCCAGCCCCCTTTCAAGGACCCTTCCCCACCCTCGAGAAAGCGCCACGCCTTGCCACCTCCCTTCCGCGCCCCAAACCTGGAAGACAGCTCCACGCCTGCCACCTCCCCGGCACGGCGCGAGACGGCTGACCCCTTTCCGTCACCGCCGTGGCCAGCTCGAATCATCCCTTGGCCGTCATCCCACCCAGTAAACCCCAATCCCTATTAAAACGTGTTTCCTCACCCGGCGGCACCCCGCTTGCGAAATATAACAAAACACCATCTTTTTGCTTAATTTACAGATATTTATGTCGCACTTTGAAATGTCAAACGTTTTCATTAAAATCCTCTCACACTCCGGGCTGACAAAGCGACGCCAGGATCTTTAGAAGACACTTTAATCTCAATCAATTAGGGATAAAGTAGTCCTAGCAGCGTGGCAATAAAAGAGCGCTTTAATTTCAGAGCTAATTAAATATCAACAATCGGAATGCGGCAACAGACACTTAACCTGCAGTAACCCATTATTTATTAGGAATATAATGCATTGACTCTGGATGTGATGTGAGTTGTGGTCGTTTTAATATCAGCTGTCACAGTCTAGCGGTTCCCTTTCGCATTGCTCAGGCACAGTCATCTCCCGGGCTCCACCGGCATCGCTCCCGTCCTGGGGCTCAGCGCAAGACTAATTAAGCGGGAGGCCCCGCACAGGACTGACTGGCTGGAGGGAGCCTTGGCCTTGGGCAACAGGACCTGGGACCAAAGGGAGGGGCAGCATAGGTGAGTGACAGGTGACAGGTGGGTCCAGGCCCACCTGGGCCAAGGGGTCAAGGCTGGGCTGCGAAATGGACCAGCGAAGGTGCTTTCGGCTGCAAGTAACGGAAACGGAAATTCCACCTAAAAACACTTTAACGATGGGGTGTGTTACCGCAGGCGGAGCAAGGCCTGGGGGCTGGAGGCGGGGTCGAGAACTCGGATGATTCAGAGGCTCGCAATGTCGTCGGACGCTCACACTCTCTCTTCTCCCATTGCCCTGCTGCCCTCACTGGGTGGCCGATGTCGCCCTTCCCGGTGTCGAGGTGGCCCGCAGTTCTATCGCGCACACAGGAGAAGGTCGTACAAAGAGGAACATCCTTCCTTCTGTGCATCTTTTGTTCCCTCATAACTTTTTTTAAAAAAAATAATTGTTTTAGTTTAGCCTAAATTCAGATTTGCTAAGAGGGGGCAGAGAGGGCTCGCACAGTTCCCGCGCACTCTCCGTCTGGTTGCCCCTGTCGGGAACAAACTGCAGGTTGTATGCGGCTCTCACCAGTGTTTCCGGCCCAGGGTCCCGTGTGAGATACCGCACTGCCTGTAGCTGTCACGTCTCCTCGGTCTTCTTGGGTCCGGGACAACTTCTCGGTCTTCCCTGGTTTCTGACGAGGAAAGATGACTGTGCCCGGGCAACACTGATAGTTTGCAGAAATGCTGGCAGGGGTTTTGTAGAATAAACCATAACGTGCGTCTGTCTGGTGGTTGTTTCATGATTTGACTGAAGGTAGGGGATTGGGGAGAAGACCACGGAGGAGAAATGACCTTCTCGCCCCATCGTATCGGGGTGGGGGGGCCTGATAGCCACGTGGTTTAGGATGGGAGCCTGGGTCACCGGGCAAGGTAACAGCTGCCGGCTCTCTCCTTTGGAAAGTCATTCTTCCTCGCTCTCCCCCAACCACCCTGCATCTTTTTATTAGTGAGGAAAGCCTTCCCCACCGTCCCCGAGCTCGGGTCCCCTCGACCCCATGTCCGGGCCTTAACCGCGCACTAGCGGAAGGGCTTTGTTCATCACAAATCACACCCAGGGGCTTTGGGCGAGTGGGCTGCGGTCACCGTCCCTGAAGACACTTGCTCGAAACAGGTGTCGGCTAGTAAAAATAGGGTAACCGGTGTAGCAGACGGGGAGGCACCGGGTGACGGCGCCTGCCTCAGAAAGCCTCCGCGTCTCAGCCCGCCAGCCTCTCGGGCTCCCCACCGTGCGAAACGAACATGACCGCATCGGGGGACAGCGGCCTCTCCGACGCACAGCCTCGGAGCCCGGCTGCCCCGGGTGCGAATCCAGGTTCTGCCATTCGTCCGCGGTGCGACTCTGGGTGCGTCCACCCCATTTCTTGTGTCTCGGTGTCTTTGTCTGAAAAACGGACATCATTATAACGCCTCCCTCGCACGGCAGGTAAGAGGTGAGGCTTACATGAACACATGGTAAGCCCGCATAAGCTAGGATTCCATCTGTAACGAGTTCAAAAACATGGAAAACTAAACGAGGCATCCTTAGGTAAACAATGCCTCTTTAGGTAAACAATGCGTCCGTAGGTAAGCAAATGTACAGCAGAACTATGCAGAAGAGGGAGAGAATGATGTGCTCAGAAGTCAGCACAGAGCCCCCCCCCCCGAGGGAGAACCCCAAAGGGGTCAGACACGAGGGTCCTCCGAGCTATTGTCATACTCTGTTTCATAAGCAAGGTCCATGGGAATTCATTTCTTTGTTGTTGTTTTTTTTTTCACTATTTACATACACATTGCTATTCTTCTCCCGAGTAGGAATCATTTCATCACAAAGACAATAATCCGTCCGGTCCCTCTCCCCTGTCATCAGAGGTGAGGGGAGCTGCCTGGAGTTGGAGCACTGGTGGGGAGTCGGAAGGGCAAAGTCTTCGATGGACAGTCTGCAGAGAGCCCCGCCTCTGGGCGTGGGCGGTGAACAGCACTGGCCTAGGAGTCAGGCCCCTGGGGTCCAGCGCCGCCATTTACGGCCGTCTGACCTGGGCCAAGCCGCCCCTTGGGGTCTCGATGTCATCCGCAGTATAATGAGAACGCAGAGGCCTTGCCCTCTGACGAAGCAGGGTTTGGGGAAGGTCCCCAACCAAGATCGACGCCAGCGCTGTCCCCCAGGCTGTGCTCAAAGACCCGGGCTGGGGGGCCGGCTCCCGGATCCCCTCTGCGCGCTCCGTCTGGGCCCCCCGCTTCAGGCGGCACACGGAGCGCGCGGCTGCTCCCCGCTCCCCTTGTCTGCACCCGGCTCAAAAAAAAAAAAAAGCGCCTCGCGAGCGCCTGCCCGGCCTGCCCCTCTCCTGCGGGCCGGCCTCCACGCGAACTGTTTCTCTCCCCTCGGGCTTCTTCCCCCTAGCTCGGTGACAGCCAAGGCCCTCCTCGTGGCCTCCACGCCCCCGTGTGACCTGTCCCGTGCCGACCTCTGCGCCCGGCCCCCCGCTGCCCTCCGCACTGCCACCCGACTCCGCACCAGCGCAGCGCAGCGCAGCGCACGGGCTTCGTGCCGCTCCTCGGTCAGGCCCCGCCTTTGCCCGCCGCGGGGCCTTCACACGGCTGTTCCCCCTGCCTGGAACGCCTTTCCCTACATTTCCACGCGCTCCCCGCCACGCTTCGCTCAGGTCTCAGCTCTCGCCCCTCCCCCCCCCCCCCCACCTCGTGTTCATAACACTTCCGCACCCTGGAATCAGATCACGTGTCAACGAATTGGTTTGGGCAGGATGTCCGGCCTCCCTCGCTGACAGGTGAGTGTCGGAGGACGGGTTTGCTCTCGCTGTTTCCTGTGGGCCTGGATCAGTGCTTGCGCGTAGCAGGTGCACGACGCCTGCTTCGCGAACGAATGAAATCGTAGAACGTGTCGCAGCTGAGTGTTTCACGGTGTGCACTAGCAGCGTGAGCATCTGTGTACAGGGCGGCCAGGCCGGGCCATGCCGGCACGTGGGAGCTGTTTCCTGAGCTGAGCCCCGGCCCCGTCCCTAACGCCAGACTGCACCTTCCAGGAGGGCAGGTGTTCTCCACCTGGGAGGTGCCTCGGCCCGAGGCGTTCCAGATGGACTCATTTATTTCCCGGGTTTCGAGCTCCTCGGATGAAATGACCATTCACGGGGGCAGTGACGCAAACCCAGACCCCCGCCCGTCATTCGAGGCCGGGAGCAGCGCAGCCTGCTGTCCGTCCTTAGTCACACCAGGCCCCCTCCAGCGTCGGCTGAGCGTTAATTACGCAGCCAAGCTGGCCCGGGCAGCAAAGCCCAAGGCAAACTGCGGTCCAGAGGACTCTGATGGGTCTAACAGAGGGGGAGACAAGGACAAAGGGAAACCCGCGGGCCTGGGTCAGAACCATCTCGGCCAAGCTGGCCCGAGGCTCCCTCGACCCATGCCAGGCCCCAGGGATGGATACGGCAGAAGCTGAGATCTGGGTTGGTCTTTCTCCAGCCAAGGAAGTCGGAGTCCTGTTGCTGAACAGGGTATGAAGACCCACACTTCCTGGGGCTCCAATAGCCTGGGTCCTCTGCCCTGCCGCTCACCCCCCCCCCGCCCCCCAGGGTCCAGCTGCAACAGACTGGCTAGTTCTACCTTCCCGCCTCCCCGTCACACTGGCTCCCTGCATCCCCCACTTCTCCCCTGGGAGCCTCTTAAGCCCCCCCCCCCTTTGTTGCAAAGCTTCAGAAACAAAGCTGGATTGAAATGCCAGCTCTGTCTCTTTCCGGTTCTGTAACTTTGAACAAGCCATTTAACCCAGGGGTCAGTAAACATTTTCTGTAAAGGGCTGGAGAGAGAATTTTAGCCTTTGTGGGCCGCGGGATATCTAGCGCTTGTAACTCAACTCTTCCCTGTAGCTCAAAAAGCAGCCACAGGCAAGACGTAAATGGATGAGTATGGTTGCATTCCAATAAAACTTTATTTACACGAATAGGAAATGGGCCAGGTTTGGCCCATAAGCCATAGTCTATTAACTCCGCCCCTGAATTAACCTGAGACTCAATCCACTCACCTACAAAATAGAGATATTAATACCTTAACAGGCTCACTGAGAGTCGGTACAGACGGAAGTACTTCAAACTGGCCAATAAATGTTATTTTCGTTTTGTTTCATTTGGGTTTTTTTTTTGTTTTCATTTTACAGCAACCGCCTCCCCCCCCCCCCCCCCCCCGCTGCACCCCGGCCCAGAGCAGCCGCCCCTGGGCTCCCGGCAGGCCCCAGCTGTGCCTCGGTGGGCGCTGCCTCCCAGCCTGTCACGCGGGCCTCTTGTGTGGGAGCCTGCAAACCTCGGGCAGCCTGTGTTTTCGTGTGCCCCAGCGTGGCCATCGCGCTGGCCCGTTCCTCGCCGAGGCGTGGGGAAGGCCTTTCGAACGAGGCAGGACTGCGATGCGTTCGTCTCTGATTAAGTCTGCGGGAAACACAATAGAGGCTCCGGGGCCAGAGCGCGGGCCCCGTCTCCGCCTCACCTGGCCCGCTTCGTGCCTGATTTCCTTCTCTGCGGCCCTTGGCTTGTTCTCTTCTCTGTAGTTTTCTCCTCTCCCCGCTCCTGATCTGCTTAACAACTCGCCTCGCTCTTCTCGCTCCCCCTCCGCCCTCCCCCTCCGCCTCCCCACCGTCCCCGAGCTTCTCTTCGGGCCCCTGGCAGTGCGGCTGCTCCTGCATTTAATGAAGGCTGCTGACAGGGACATCCAGACTAACCGAATTACTTCCTCGTCAGAGAGGCAGGTGGATTCCGGGGCCCTGTGTGCTCTGCCCTCCCCGCCCTGCCCCTTCTGCTCCCCCATCCACACCAGCTGCAAATTAGGCACAGCTGCTTTGGGCCCCGGGGGGTGGCCTGAGTCCTGCAGGGGGCCAGGAGAGGCTGCCTACAATCTGGGAGCCACAGGCCAGCTGGGAGGACAGGAGAAGCGAGGGGACTTGCCCAAGGTCACCCAGGGCTCTACCTACTTCCTTACTGCAAAGTCGTTATGTGCTCTGGCCTGGGTCGGTGGTCTCTGGGACCCACCTTTGACTTCACAGATGTCTGTTTCCTGGCAAGGCTGTGAGGACATTCTCTCCAGGCAGCTGGATTCCCCCAAGAAAAAGAAAAGAGGAACCGGGCTGGACCCTGGGTCTTCTGTGGCTGGTGTCAGGGCCTCCTCACCGGCCAGTGCCCCGGCCACGGTCTCGCCATTCCCGCAGCCAGCCAGGTTCTTGTCTGCGGCAACCCTAACTGCTTTTCTCACCGATAGCCCCCGAGTTGGGCTCGCACTGGGCCAGGCAGCTCATAAGTGCTTTGCAGGTGTAGCTAGCAAGGAGACCCAAAACAGTTATTTTAAAAGCAGGCTACTTTAGGAGCCTTTTACTCGCAGGCAAGAAAGATTTACTCCGTTCTTTTTGTTTGAGAAAACACCTTAATGGCCCTGTTGGCCCCTGGGTACAGTCTAGATGGGAGAGGATTGAGACAAAGAAATATTGACTTGCTCTGCATCATAAAGCAAAAGGAAGTTTAGGTTTCCTAAGCTGCCCAAAATGGGGTGGGGGTGGGGGAGACTGGGAGGGAGTCTTAGGAGAGGATGGTGCATGAGGGGGAAGGAAAGCAGGTTACAGCGGGGGGCCTGGCACAGGGAGGGACACCTGAGACCCGGGGTCGCCACCCCCCAGGCCACCGACGAGTACCTGTCTGTGGCCCATGAGGACCAGGGCGGCACAGCAGGAGGTGAGCGACAGGTGAGAGGGTGAAGCGTCACCTGTGTCTGCAGACGCTCCCAGCGCCAGCATCACCGCCTCAGCTCCGCCTCGGATCATCAGGCGTTAGAGGCTCGTCGGAGCACAGGTCCCTGGTGCCACAAAGGTTGGGGACCGCTGGCTGCCTTAGACAGCAAGACTCCCACCATTCCGCAGAGTCATGGGGGATGCTGGCGGGGGGCGGGGGTTGGCTAGATGATTGTAACCCACAGCCGGTGTCTTGAAACCAAGGTCCTGCAAGAAACCGCTGTGAGGCTAGGGCTTCCTCAGCAGATACCACTTGGGCACAAGACATTCTTGGTCCCTGGGCCTGCCTGTAAGGTGGTGCAGGTCCTGGGCCTTGGTGACCCGGGTGCCTAGTGCGTTTGATGATGACCAGTTGCTCGAGGCCACAGACGGCCCCTTTCCTTGTGCTGTGTCGTGCGCGCGGCTTCTGGTGACGTGATTGGGATGCACTGGCCTGAGGGGCGCCGGACCCAGGCTGTGGGGCGATGCCAGCTGCGCGCCCCCCCCCCAACTCTGCATCCTCAGTGGGCGTCAGGCTCTCAAGGTCGGTCCTTCAGGAGGAGCCAGTCTCTCTCCGGGACACCTGGTGAGGCCTGTTGACCTTAGCACTGTCCGCTCTCTGGCTAACCAGGAAAGGATCTAGCTTTCGGAGGGTCTTCTCGGTCAGCACAAGGCCTGCGAAGGGGTTCATTGAGACATGGCACGTGCAGGAGGTGCTCCCTGAGCTGCCTCCTTCTACCCGAAAGCAGGTCATAACGTGTCCCGGGGGAGGCGCCCGCTCTGCCCCAGGAAGAGGGACGGTCTGGTCACCCGTGCAAACGCACCTGCTCAAACAGCCCCGATCTCCCATTAGCTTCCCCCACGTGCCTCCTGGTGGCTGTCCCGCAATTGACTGCTCCAAGCCCTAGTCCCTTTGTCTTGTCATGTCCCCACAGTGTACCAGCCTTTGTCTAAAAGGTATAAAGCGTATGGGCCCGTGAGGGTCACTTCTGTGTGTCAACGTGACTGGACCGTGGGGTGTCCAGACATCCCGTGGAACGTTTTTCTGGGTGTGCCTGTGAGGATGTTTTGGACGAGATCAGCATTCGAGTGGTCGACTGATAAAGCAGATGGCCCTCCCCGACGTGGGTGGGCCTCACCCAAGCCGTTACTGCTCTGATACAACGAAAAGGCTGAGCGAGAGGGAGGGCTGCCTGCCCGACTGCCTGGAGCCGGGACTTCGGTCTTTTCCTGCTTCAGACAGAAACATTGGGACTCTTCCCGGGTCTCACGCCTGCCAGTGACTGGGTTGGAATCGCAGCACGGGCCCTCCTAGGCCTTCAGCTTGCCAACTGCAGATCTTGGAACTTGTCGGCCTCCATAATCATGTGAGCCAATTCCTCATAGTAAATATCTCTCTTCCCTCCCCCGCCTCCTTTTCCCCGACTAATACAGCAACGAACTCTCAGTCTGACTCAGGACCTGCTGAGGAACCGTGGGAAACATGCTTCAGCTTGTCCTCATGCCAATGGATGGAGAAGAGAAGCCTTTACCCTCTGACCCCTGCCCTGCATTGGTTGGCATTTGCTCCTTTGGGGTCATTAAACCCACTGACACTTCTGGGCCGACCTGTGCACAAGCTACATAGATCGCACGAGCTCCCAAGGCACTGGGGACAGGTCTCAGGCAGAAAGCAGAGAGGGGCAGGTGTCGCAGTCGGAGGCTGCAGGTGAACCTCCAGGTGGGCTGACAGGTTAGAGGAGGGGATGTCGGAAACATTTGCTGTAAACTCCCAACATCACCAGAGCTGACCTCCGAGAAGAACTTAAGTCCTCCCCACAGCAGGCCAGCAGGTGTGCAGTGACTTGGGGGACACATTCTCGGGCTCTGCTTCTCCAGATTCTCCTACCATGGTATTTTATTTTTAAAAAGAAACTACATGCCTAGAGGATGAATTAAGACCTCCGGTTCTGGGTTTTTTAATGGGGTTGTCTCAGAGGCAGAGACGTGATAAATTTAGGAAAATTGGGAACATGTATAACAAAGGGTTTATAGCCATAATATATAAATACCCGCCGTATTCAATAAGAAAACAATCACAAGTTGAGAGGGAGAATAGTCAAATCATGCAGGCAGCGAACAGGAAGTCAACAAAAATGACATGCAAGTCGCTAATAAATATCTAAAACTATTCCAATCTCATTCATAATAAAAATAATTTAAAACAAGGTATTATTCTTTCCCCCATCAGACTGGCAAAAAGTTTACAGGATCAATGGCAGCCAGAGTTGTGGACAGACCGTGTATTAATAATAGAAAGTAAGATTAGCTTTGACCTAGCAGGCCCACTTTTAGTATGGAGCCCATGGAAATATTCCCATCAATGCACAAAGACGTCATAGACAAAGAAGTCCATTTCAGTTACAGTAACAAAATCTGAACCAATCTAAACATCTATAGGGATATATCAAGTTATGGCATATCTGTGGCCTGGAATACTATACAGCTATCAAAAATAATGAAATAGATTTAATGGAGGTTCACTAAGTAAAAGTGGATCTTGGAACAATATTTTGTTGTTATTCCATTTCTGTAAAACAAACAAAAAAGAACAAACCTCTTTATTTGTGTGTGCATTAAAAAATACCTGGAAGGATGTGCATCAGATTGTTAACAATGGATCCCTTCGGGGAATGAAATCACAGTGAAGACAAGTGAGGATAGGAGTTCGTGACACAGGAAGGTGGAGTTTTTTACATCATAGACTCTTGTTTGTTATCTTTCTGACGAACATGTGTTATTTATACAATTTGATAAAAACCGATAGAATTTAAAAATTGGAATAAGTAGAATTGAAGAGGATCCCAGCACCCCTCAGTGCCTAAATTGGATTTTTTTGTTGTTGTTCATCATAGAAACTCACGAATGGAAACTTGGGCATCAGAGATACAGCTCGAGCTTCCCAGGGTTGCAAATCTTCTAGGGCCAAGCCTGGCTTCCTGCGGGCTTATCTCTGGAATGGTCGTAAAGGACAGATGAAGGAGATGTATCAGTTAACTACTGCTGTGTACCAAGCATCCTGAATCCTAATGGCTTAAAAGAACAACCATTTCTCATGAGCCTACAGGCTGACTGGGCTGAGCTTGGCTGGTCTTGGCTGGGCGTGCTCATTCACCTGTGCTCATGGTTGGCCAGTGGCTAGCTGGTCCCGAATGACCTGGGCTGTGACGACTTGGCCTCCCTTTCATGTACCTCTCACATCTTTCTCGCAAGCTAGCCCAGGTGTGTTCTTCCAGTGAAAGCACAGGTGCCTGGCGGAAATGCACAAGCACCTTTTTAAGCTCTGCTTCAGGTAGAGGTTGCTTCTGTCCCACTGGCCAAAGCAAGTCACGCGTCTGTCTGAGTTGAGACTTGGGGGCGTGTGGAAGGTCATGACCAAAGGGCCTGGAGACAGGGAGGCCATTCACAGAGCCATCAACACAACTGACCAGCTCAGAACCTTCACTTGAGCATCTTCATCTGGTCTGTGTGACCTCGAAAGCCTGGCTTGGGGACTCTGAGCCTCATTTGCAACGGGCTCACCTGGGGATAAGTTTTTGTGCTGCTGGGAGCAGCAATCACAGAATAAAGCGGCAGAGGAAGCATCTCCAGCTGTGAATCATTGGAGATTAGGTTGGAGATTAGCGGGTGGGCCTTCCGGCCTCATCTGGGGTCTCAGAGCGAGCCTGAGGATGAAAGATTGGGGACAGGGAAGAGAGGGGGGTAGGGAGGGAGGAGTCAAAATACCTGGAACAACCCGGAAATGTTTGCGTGCTCATCAGCCGGCTGCTGCCCGGCCGCCCCTGGCTCCCTTCTTCATTTCTCCCCGACCTGCTCCCCTGACTGGTGAGTGCGTTGAGCTGGGAATTCATTGTCTGGAAACTTCCACTTTTTATTTTTCTCTCTGGTTGGCTGCAAGGCTACTTCCTGCTCAGAGCAAGGGAACCGAGCTTGCTCCGAGCACCCCCTTACCGCCTCGGCGTCCTTGTCCCGTGGCCACCTCCTCCCTCGTCCCTGGCCCCGAGCCCCAGCCACAGACCTTGCCCAGCACACTCTCACGCAAACAGCTTCTTTCCTGGTCTGTGGGGACTCAGGGGCGGTGTGACAGATTCTGCTGGTTCCTGCTTTTGGAAAATATTGCCGCTCACTTCGCATCTGTCCTGCCCCTCATCACCACACCGACGCCAAGGCTGGGGCGGGCTCCTGGCCATCTATCACCTGCCTCTGCTGAAGGAGGAGGACAGACCCGCACCTGGCCTGCCAGGGGGTGGGCTGGGGCTGGGGAGACGGAGCTCTCACTTAATAAGCCACGAATATTTATTGAGAGTCAGCTGTGTGCGCAGAACTGCAGGTCCCGAAAGAAAAGCCAAGAAACGGTGCCACGGGGATGGGGAACGCCGCCACCCCCACCCGACTCGGAACAGGGGGGCGACGGAGGCAGGAGATGAGCTTTTAGAAGCCGGAGCCTCACACACCCCTGGTGGAAGCAGAAGTTGGCCAAATAGTGCAACCGGGGAATTTGAAATGGAAACTTACTCGCGCGTGCCCTTTGATCCAGTCGTTCCACGTCTAGAAATTTTCCTAAGTGAGTAATTGTGAGCAAAGAGGTGTGTGCAAGGTTTACCACAACGTTATTTATAGCAGAGAAATAACTAGAGAGCAACCTAATAACAGACTCGGCTGGTAACGTACGGGACAGTCATACGATGAAAAACCATGCAAACATGAAAATGCAAGCGGTAGAAAAATATTTATTGATATATTAAAAAGCCTCGGAGTTATCAAGCGCCGATTTCCAATATGGTGGTAGATGTAGTTCTGGCCATTTTCGTACACACACATTTTCCCCAAATGCAACAATAATACGCCATCTTGTCGCCTTGCCGCATCCCCCTTCCCCGAATGCTTCAGGGACGTTTAGTCTACAAAGGACCCAAGTGGGACCATTGAGAGTCGGGGCTGAGGGAGCCGTGGATGCCAGCAGTCCCCCAAGAATCCGTGTCGTCACACAGACCTCTCATAAATGATATTCATCACGAGGACCCTTAGAGCTCATTGTCATTTGAAAAAGACAGCCAAATATGTAAAACAATTTCGAAAAAAAAAATTCCACTCAAAATGGCCAAAAAAAAAAAAAAGTTTTGCTGGAGAACGGGGACACTCGTTATTGGAACTCTAAGGATGTGGAAAACCCCGTCTATCACCGTGGGTGACCGTGAGTGCCCGTGAGCCCTGAGTGAGTGTGACTCACACGTCTCGCCTTCCTATAAGACGCTTTTTTTTTTTTTATTTTGACCTTCATCCCTGGCTGCAGGCAACAAAATCCCCAAATACGGTCGCCTTCCAGGAATCTCAACGCTCTGAAGGGAAGGCATAATGGTGCCAGCGACTCAGATCTTCCAGGGAGGGTCTGTGTGGCAGCTGTGGGTGCGGGGCTTAAATGACAAGTCCCAGACGAATGAATGAGGACCTGGGCTCTGGTCACAGGGGTCGGGGAGGTGGGTGTGGTGCCCGACAGCTTCCTGCGACACCTCTGGACCTGAAGGGCAAGGCAGGTTTCAACAGACAGATGGGGGAGATTGGCAGGGTCCAGATCGACAGGGCAAGCCACGGAGGCTCAGCGAGGTGGTGTGGCTTCTGCCATATCACGCAGCGTAAGAGGGAGCCAGGAACTTGGATGATGCTCAGGTTTCTGAAAGACCACGTGGGCTGCCGGAAGCTCTGAAGGGCCTGGGAAGGACAAAGCCTGGCCAGCAAGGGCGAGAGACGGCCTCTCGACTCCATGCTGATGGAGCGCCTCCAACATCGTCGTCACTGCGGAAGGCCGGAGAGGGAGGTCCTGCACGCCCGCTGCTCGTTTGCATGTGTGAATGCATGTGTATATATATTGCTTATTAGTGTCAGTGGAATTTGCATTTTAAGTGGATCGGTGTGTTGGGCATGTTTTTCTTAGAGCCCTGGACTCGAAAGGAATTTTCCGTCTTCAGTGTTGTCGCTCCTTGAGCGTTAGACAATGGAGTCTTTCCAAGGGTCTGATGAGAGGTGGACAGACATGGCGTGGAGGACGGAAAAGGACGCTTGGGTGGCAGGACGTCAGGGTGCCCTTGCTGCTTGGCCGACAGCGACTGGCAGCCTGGGGCTGGCACCAGCATCCTCCGCTTAGCTCGCAGGACCGCGTAACACTCCGCAGTAACGGCCACGATGATCGCGTCTGCAACCCGAGGATGAGCCACTGGCTCCTGCTGGCCCCCAGTGTCCATATCCGCTATTTGTCCCTGACTCTCCACCCAGACACGGAACCCGACATGTCTTCATGCTCCCCCTGCTCCCCACGCACCTCGAATGAACGATCTGGACTTCTCTGGGGAGGGGAGACAGAGGGTTACATGGAAACCCCACAACAACTAGCAAATGCATGTAGGGTACTCCGCTCTCTGAATTCTACGTCTCCGGTCCTTCTCCGTGTCCAGCACCCATCCCCACTGGTCTGCCCTCAGAGTATCCAGATTGCCTCTGGAAATTCCCATTTTATCACCTCTTACGAGCTGAACGATCCGTCTCTCCTACTCCCACATTTGCTCACCCCGATCCATCAGGGTGCTCAGCCAAACAACAGGTCCCCTAGTTAATCAGACTCCCCATCCTGGGAAGGCAGTTGGGATTGCGTGTTACAACTTGCCCACCATTTCTTTCACTTCAGCATTGGGGCTTTGGCCTGTTTCCCTGTCTGCCTACACAGCATATCCAGAGCCCTACTTGTCCACCGCTGACTTGATGGGCAGAAATCTAGCTTCCTGCACTTCCTGACGGTACATCTGTATTGTCACCACAGAGAACCTCCACGGGAATGACAGTCACAGTGAGCTGTAGTTAAGCCAGTGCTTTGAGGGTCCAGCTGCTTCACTGGGGATCGAGGAGCAGTGGCAGTAGGAATCACCAGAAGGTGTGAGAGGGCAGGGGAGACGGGAGACAGCGGGCTCTGCTGCCCATCTGTCCGAAGGGTATAAATAAGTGGGGAGAAAGCCCGCATGCTGTAGACCTCCAAAAAAAATGTATGTGGCTACTCCACCCTAAGGGGACGAGAATGCCCTTCCACTCCCGAAGCGGGCTGCACATCCCGACTTTCTTCCAAGGAAGACAGCATGAAAATGGAGAAAGAAGAGGGTAACTTTACAGTGGAGAAACCCAACGACGCTCCCCCAACCTAAACACGAGGAAATCGTGAGGCAGATTCCAGTTAAGGAACGTCCTACAAAACAACTGACCCCAAAGTCACCAAAACCAAGACAAGTCTAAGTTACAACCAAGAGGAGCCCAAGGGTAACGTGGGGTCCTGGAACAGGAAAAAAAATGGGATTAGAGGAAAACTAAGGAAATCTGAATAACGTATGGCCTCCAGTTAAAACTAATGTGTTAATATTGACTCGTTAATTGTGACAGATGAACTACAGTCACGTAAAATGTCAATCACAGGGGAAGCTGAGCATGGGGTACACGGAAAGGCTGTGTGCCATTGTTGCAGTAATTCCATCAACATAAAACCGTTCTAAAATAAGAGCTCCATAAAAAAAAAAAAAAAGTTTAGGTCTTGGCAAATAATCAGAATGTGTTACTATATCCGTACCTCTCTGAAACCTAGCCCAGTGGCTGTTTGGTCTAGGTGCTAGGCACCATTGTTACTCATCAACGTTGGCATCACCAGGTTGCCGAGTCCCAAACAGCACCTTCGAGAAGCCTGGCAGCGAATCCACCTGGCCCCTAAGAAACCGATCTAAGCCAATGAAATGCCGCTTGTAGGAGAAAATTAGTTAGAGTGTCCCAGAGCGCCTCACGCCTTTATGTGTGTGATAATGTCACGCTTCCTGGGTGTCTTGGCTCCTCCCGTTATTGATTGATCCTGGGCGATTTACTAAACTTCACATCTATTGAATTAGCGTGAGATGGTATAGTCCTTGTAGGGTAGTGAGAACCATTAAGCAAAGGATGTATTTTACTATACTTACAGAGGTGAGTATCTAATTTAGGGGTCACAGGAATGTGAGCCGCCATTAGCCCCAGTGTGGATCTTGCTTGTCTTGAACCCCCACTGTATCCCCAAGGCCCAGAAGAGCATCTGGTACATAGCAGATGCTCAATACATGAATGATCATTCAATCATGATTCCCACTGACTCTAGATGTCTTCGATAAGCCCTGATACTCTCCACCTTGCTCCGTACCACATGCAAACACATACATAATGCAAACATTCAATGCAGATTATTGAAACATCTTCTACCCATAAACACTCATGCTCCGCTCCCCACCTCTAATAGAACAGCTGAGAATAGACCCCTCTCATCAAACCGCTGCCCTCAGACTGTGCTCCGAGGCTTGGGGCAAAGATTATAGAGATGAAAAACGTGTGTGGTGACCACACCATTCCGCACACCACGGAACCCTGACACATGGGCTTCCTTTCAGCGGTATGGCCAATTAGATGCTTCGAATGACCTTCCTTTTGAAGCGCCTGAAATTACTGGAAGAAAATATATTTTTTTAAATGAATACTTCTTCTGAAACACTTGGATGGGACTAAAGGGGGCAACCCACAGGGCCCCCAAAGGAAGCGGAAGCAGAAACAAAGTGAAAGCAGAGTGCCGAAGCCAACACTCACCCACGGGCAGAGACAGAACGTGGTCGAGCGAAAGATAAAAGAAAAACGCTCCAGGGCTGGGGGAGGGGCTGCTAACTGTCTCGGGGTCAAGAGCCCATACTGATACCAAGAAGATGGGTCTCTGTCTGGATACCAAGCTGGAAATTCCTGGCCAAAACCAGCCTCATGTACAAGGCAGTTTGGACGTCAAGGGAAGAGGACAAAGAAGGCAAAGATGCTGAAAAAGCTTCACCCCCAAAGTACGGGCACCCAGCGTTCCCTAAACCGAAGCTGGGCTCGACTACAGATAACGTTCCTGCCCTCCCCCATCACAAGCCCGGTAGGAGCACCAAAACCAAGTCTGCCGCTGGAGAAGGGGCAGGAGCACGGAGAGACCTGCCCTGTGGCCCAGGCATAAAAAGCTTGATGAAAGCTAAGGGTGGAACACGGAGAAAAACTCCAGCACCCATCCTAAGTGCAGCTGGCAAACAGCCTACCGCTAGACTGTGAGGTCGATGGTTCATTGACGGTTACCGTAGGAACAGCAAAGCCAAGACCCAGCTCGGCGTGTGATGACCATGACTCAACCTTTTATCCCGATGGCCTGAGACAAGATGCATGCTCCTTTCCAGACATAAATATTATTTTCCTCGTGCTACTCTGTTGTGAATATGATGTCTGATATTCAATAAAAAAGTTATGAGACACACACACACACACACACACACACACACACACACACACAAAAGCAAGGAAGCACGAATTATTGAAAAGAGAGAAAACAGCCAAGAGAATAAGACTCAAGCATGACCTAGATGTTATAACGTTATAATAACCGATTAAAACGTTAGAGGATCTAGTGAGAAGGCGGACAACATGCATGAACGGATGAAAAATTTTAGTTGAGAAACTACAAGAAAGAGTCCATTGGGAATGTCAGAAATAGAAAAGACAGTATCACAGATGAAGACTTCCTGCGCTAGACTCATCGGTAAACTCAGCACAGCAAAGTATAGATCTATAGAAATTATCCAAACTGAAACACAGAAAGAAATAAAAAAGAGTGGGTGAGGGAACCAGATTAGAATATATAAGATCTGAAGGCTATCAAATGGTGTAAAGTACGTATAATTGGAGTCCCACTGAAAGTAATTTTCAACACTCAAAGAGAAAGAAAGACTTCTCCAGACAGCCAGAGATGAAATAACTTACTGCTAACAGACCTGCACTGCGAGATTGCTCAAGAAAGATCTTGAGGTAAAGGAAGCATGCTGCCAGGCAGAAACATGAATCTGTACAAATAAATGCTGAAGATGAAGCGGATAAGCAGGAAAACGAAAGGGAAACCCACCCTGAGAAACAGTTTTGCACCTGCCAGGCCGGCGAAGCTTAGAAGTCGATACCCAGAATTGATGGCGACGCAGAATGGCAGAGCCCTCGTCCTCGTCCGGGGCGGTTTTGGTGTAATCGTTTTTGGAAAACGGCTTCATTTCTAAAGTCGAATATGTGCTTACGCGGGCATTCGATTCCATCGGTACAAACCTGGGCGTCTCGGCGCCAAGTGCTTCGCAAACTTTAATGTGCACACGTTCCTGTTAACGTTGCAGACTCTCACTCACGGGGTCCGGGACAGGACCCCAACATTCTTCACAGTCAACACATTCCCTACAGCCTGAGGACCACACTTAGAGGAGCAAACGGGAGTCACATAAATCGATATGTACAGCAACATTTGCGACAGCCCAAATCCCAAATTTCTACCAGCGGTAGACCCAGTGGATACAGTGCGGCATATTCATGAGCAGGAATTCTATTTAGAAGCGAAAATGAATAAACCACGACGACTCACATTAAAAATGAATGAATTCAACAAATGTACTGTTGAGCAAAAGAATCAAGGCACGGGGTGGGGGAGGGCGGGGAACAGTACGATTCCATCATATAAAGTTCCAAATTCAGGCAGAGCTAAATAATATATAGGAGCGCATATGCACCTGGTAAAACTTTCTGGGGGGAAAAAAAACAGGGAGGAAATAATTAACACAAAACTGAGGCTAACGGTTACCTCTGGTAGAGACGGGGAGGGAAGGAGTAGATGAACTCTCGGGGGGAAGGCAGCACTCTGTTTCTCAAGGATGAAGGGTGAACGCACGGGTGTTTTATTGTGTTCTTCTTCTCAAACTGTATATCTACATTTTATGTTCCCTTTCGACTAAGAAAGTAGCAGGAAAGCTTTTTGTATTGAAGTCCCAAGTGACGAGTAAAATAAACCTAGTGACTTATAAAAAAGTCTAAATTTTGAGAATCGAGGTTACTCGCACCTCTGAAACAAAAAACACACCGCGCACGCCCCATTTCGCAAGTCGTATGCTATGGGCCACCCTCAGGAGAACCTGGGGAATATGAATCTTTATTGGCTACAGACCAAGGGACAAGGGGAGCCGGATGGGCAAGATGAGCCCAGAGAGGTAACTTCTCATCGATGCGTTGACATGGGTCAGCACAGTTGACTGCGGAAGGTGGGGACGGGTGACTTCTTAGAGTGGCCAGTCCACTCTAGGAGTACAGGCTGGGGAACCATCATCACCCACTCCATCAGTCTGGCAAGTTCCCCGGGGAAGCCCACCTTTCCTTTCTGACGATCTCATCAAAACTTCTTTCTCCCACTTTCGAAGGAATGTCCCACCAGCTGGCTGCAAGAGCCACAGCAAGGAGCATCAGCTCTCGAGCCTCTGTTTCTCTGTCTCCTAGACAGGCCTGGCCCTCGGGCCACACCTCTCCACCTCCATGCGAAGACCTCCCTTCGCATAGCAGCCTAGCCTGCCTCCGACTGCTCATGCAAGAATGATGACGAGATTGAATTTTAGCTTAGGGAGAAGCTAGATATAAATACATCCTGGTGTACTCTTAATATCAATAATATTAGTGCAATTATTTCCATACCAGTCAGATTCAATAAACGTGACAGTAAACAAGCCCGCAGCCGCCACCCGGTGAGTGCCGTGGGGGCCCCACACAGCTGGCTGACTGCTGACGGCGAGTGTTCTGCACCATGTGCGGCTGGCTGCCCCTGCCTCCCCAGGCCCTGATGCATTCAGAGTGATAACTGTGCCATCGTAGAAGGGAGGGAGGGCCATCGGCGCCATTCACAGGCGAGACACCTGCAAACTCGGGGCGGAGAGTGTAGCCCAGCGCCACAGACCCCCTCGCGACCTCTTTCTGGCGCGGCTCACTGCTTTGTCATTATCTGTCCCCACGTCTGTCATGGCATTGGACCCTGGCTTCTCTGAGGATGTGCGCCAGGGACGCCTAGTGCCCGCGACAGTGAGGGCGGAGCTACAAAACCCGACCGTTTGGTCCCGGCTGTGCGGAACATCAGATCCTCCGGTGGCTAAGAATGTGTAAAGGAAGAAAACCGCCCCCTGCACCCCTCTTAGGCTCTGTGGCTGGCCTAAGAGTTAAAGTGACATAAGACAGATTAACAGGAGAAAAGCATGCAAGTTTATTTAACATTTTTTACATGGACATGGAGTCTTCAGAGGAAAATAAAGACCTGAGGAAGCTGTTAGACCAAAAGCTTTTATCTTTTTAAACAGAGACAAAGAGGCTTGGGCCAGGGGCAGTAAATTATGAGGCCGTGACTAGGAAATATATAGGGGAAACTAATGGAAAATAAGGGTTATCTTAGCAGGTTTGTTTGTACAGGTCCATTTTAGCATCGACTTCTAGTCTCGGTGATAAGAGTGTTTTTCTCTTCCTGGTACAGGCAGGGTGCCTTTCTCGTGGGCGATGTTATGACCTCCTTTCAGGCAGAAGAGGGGAGGTCGGGGAGCCTCGCCCGTGTGTGCCGTTTCTCAGGTGCCTTCGGCGCCAAATAATCAATACGACAAAGTGACATATTTTGGGGGCGGCATGTTCTGAACCCCTTCAAATGCAAATCTGGAGTCAAAGGCCTTTTCTTCCCCTTGTTGGCTGTGTGACCTTGGGAAAGTTACTCGACCGTTCTGTGCCTCACTTCGGTCACTCGTCAAAGGGAGATAATAGTAGCTCTTGCCTGGCAGCGTGGTTATGAGGGCCACCAGAGAGGATCAGTGACAAGGCTCCACAGCGCCAGGCGCAGGTAGACGCTTCGTAAGCACATTCCTGTCTTGCCATCGTTTAATAAGCATGTTGTTATCTGTGATATGAGAAAGCAACATGGGGGAACGGATGAGAGCCAGGCTCCCTGGGTTCGATTCCTGGCTGGGTCCTTTCCTGGCTGTGTAAAGTCGGGTGACCTGGGATGACAGAGGTGGGCCCGGAGGCAAGTGAGGCCCCTCGAGTGTAAAATTTAGGGCTCCGCCTCACTTGCCTCCCCCCGTCCTGGCCCTGTGGAGCAAGCCACTCGCTTCCGTGTGCCATGTGACAAGCGGTACCTGTGTATTAGCTACTCTTCACCGTGAAAATGTCCCCGAACAGCGAGCGGTCTAAGCGGCAGACACTTCCAACAAGTTGTATGAAGAGAATTAACCTGAGCCCATCCGCGAACCCAGAGCGAGGACGCAGTTAAGAGCTTCCACCGATCAAAACATGGAGGTGATGGGGGGAAAAATATATATATATAATAAAACACCTTTATTGGAGCACCTCTCACTGGAGTGGCATGCTGGGGACAGAGCCCAGGGGGCCCTGAAGGCCGCGGTAAGAGGCGTGGCCTCCATTCCAATGGCCGCTCCGTTTCTCGCAGAGACTGAGGAGGCCGTGGCCTCTGTCACACCCTGCTGCCAGGCAATCTTGCTCCCTTCCTCCCCGCCCGGGGAGCAAAGGAAAAAGCAACGAGAGTCCCCCAGGTGACTGGCTTCTCTTCACTCGGAAAGAGATGGCGTCCACTTTATTCTTAAAAAGGTTAAAGCGTTTTTCTTCCCAGCAGCTACCGACCTGGGACTTCAAACAAATTTGCACGGCGCTCTCTCTTCGGGGGCGTCCGGCGAATGTCTCCAGCCCGCCGGCTCCCCGCAAAGGCCTGTATATCTCTTTCCTCGATCTTTCCGGCTGAATTTTAAAGAGGGTTTTAGAGAGCGTGTCATAACGAGGGCTCTTCAGAGTCTTCTAAATCATAACGCACAGAACCGGAACGGGCCATCTCTCCCCCTGACAATGATTTGCCCACCCTGGTTTTTGGCACCTGAACTGTGAGCTAACGCCACGAAATGTCTCATCCCGAATCTTTCCTCACCAAGAAACCGTTCTCAGTCTCTCTCCCCCCTCGCTCTCCCCTCTCTTTTCCCTCTTCCCCTTCTCCCCCTCGTAAAATAACAAGGCGAGCTGGAGCGCTGTCTAAGCCCCTTCCAGGAGCTGGAGAGGGGGCCGGCCAGACATCCTTACTACTAAGTGGATGCAAATTCACTTACCGCTGATTTTCAAAGAAACGAGACGGTCCCTGCCACAATATTGCTTTTCTCATCCCCAAATGGGGCCTTCGCTTTGTGATTTGGTGAAGCTGTCAAAACAATCAGATCTGGGAGGCCGGATGGTGTCTGTGTTGCACTACCCGGAGATGGATGTCGAGGGCAAGTCCAGACGTCTGCACTCAGAAGTGTGTGACAGGTGGTGACGGCGGCGGGGAGCACAGGGCAGAGGCAGGGCCCGAACTGGCTGGCCCTCCAGGTTCCTCGGCAAGGACAGCCCCGGGGAGACCCGCTGGACCACACGAGGAGCTGCCGGGGGAGAGGCACACGGGCGTGTTCTCATTCGATCTTACGCCCTTTTCTGGGACGTCACGGGCCCACTGGCCTACCGCAGGCTGATTGAGGACTCGGGATGCAGAACCCAGGGTGGGCAGAGGACCCACGAAGTGCCCCATGCACGTCATTCGATCCATCTGGGCCTCGCCGGGATTCTTTCGCAGGAGGAGAAGTTGGGGTGGATCTGCGCCAGCGTGCCTGCCGGGGCGCTAGTTTTAGGTCTTCAGAAGTTAGAGATGTGAAAGCAAATCGTGAGCGTTTCATCGGGGGGGGGGGGGGGGGGGCGTGCTGAGAAGGCGTGCCAGTCCCCCTGGGGCCGGGGACTAGTCAGGGTCTTTGGTGACAAAGCACAGAAAAGAATTCTGAACGCGAGCCGACTTGGCCCAAGCAACCAGGAAGCTGGGCGGATGCATTTTCTACAACAAATTTAGTGGCTTGTGACAACACGAATTTGTTGTCTTACGGTTCTGGAAGCCTGAAAATGCGTTTTCGTGGCTACCGTGAGGATGTCAGCAAGGCTGGGAAAGAATTCGTTCTTTGTCCCTTTTAAAGAATGCCCGCGTTCCTTGGCTCACGGCGCCCTTCCCGCAGAGGCGTAACTGCGAGCCTTCGCTTCTCTCGCTACATCTCCTTCTCTGACTCTCACCCTCCCCTCCCATGAGGACCCCTCGTGATCACATTGAGCCCCCTGGATCATCTCCCCAGCTCGAGATTCTCAGCTTAATCCTATCTGTCATGTCCTTTCCGCCATGTAAGATAACATATTCGTAGGTCCTAGGGATGAGGACTTAGGCTGTTTGGGGGAATGATTATTTCTTCCGCCACACTGAGGGGCGGACTTCAGGCACAGATAGATCTGGGGGCTCCAACAGAATCATCAGGGTCTTTTCCTTTGTCTCTACCTCTGCACTTTGCTTCCTCTCATGTTAGCGTAATTCTCTGTGCCATTTCAAACAGCCTTCCCCCTGTAACCAAGGAAAATGCGGCCTGGAACCCTAAATCGTTCACCCCTCCCTCTCTCGTCTCCCTCCCCTTGTCCAATCACCGGTTTCTATGTAGGCCCCTTGAATTAAGGGGCGCCTGGGAAGAAGGACCTCGGGAAGGGAGTAAAGCAGCCGTGAGACGGCCAGGTTGGCGGCTAGCCGCTTGTATTTCAGGCAGACACCATTTCGTTATCTCAGCTGGTGACGTCGGACGCATCGGCTACAAAGTGCATAACGGGGTCATTCACCTATGACCCTAGCAGCGTAACTGGGTCATTATTTCCATCTTTCAAAGGCCGGCCAACCACAGAGTCCCTGGGCAGATAGCCCAGTCCCACTCAGCCCGGGGCATCGACAGCAGCAGCTAAGCAGAGCCCAGGGGAGCCATAAAGCCCCCGTGGCCTCACCATGACCTTGAGGCAAAAAAAAAAAAAAAAAAAACCTCTCCTGGAGTGCTACCATAATTAAGAGTCACTTCAGCCTTGCTGAGTTCCAGTAACAATTTCAAGTTCCAGATATATTAATACTCAAATCTGCATAAAGCTTATGGGATTTAGAATAGAGACACCCATTTTGGGACCTATGGCTGGGGCGATCTTACTTCCAGGGACATCCTGGTTTCTACCTGTTGGCCTGATATAATTATTAATAGCTCTCCCTGTCACTGGCAAAAGATGCCTGTTGACGTGACAATGTCGTGGTCACCCTAGTGGCAGCAGAAATACGAAAGGCTTCGTTTTCCCCTGGAGAGGCGTCCAAGGCAGCAGCCTGGGAAGCCCCGCGAACCCCACAGTTTCCCTCCTCCTTGGACCTGCTGCAAAGCCACGGGATGAACGCGCCCTTCCCGTTAAGTTACGGGGTGTGGAGAGCCCGTCGCGTGGGCCCTCTCTCAGCCTCGCGGTCTCCAGCTGCCCACAGCCTGTGCACGGCGACTTCTGAGTCTGCTAGGGCCCTGTCCTCTCTCATTCCTTCACCCAGACCTGTGGGGTAATAATAGCTCAGTTGATCTGGAAAAGGAACTCTTAAAAATTTCCCTCGAATTTATTGTATGAATGCCTATACCTTTGTGTAAATGCATCGGTGTGATCATATGCGTGGTGTGTGTGTGTGTATGTGTGCATGTGTGTTCTTATTTTTCTTCTCCTTGTTAATTTGACTTTCCACCTCTCTTTCTTTTAGCCGCAAAACCACAGAGACGCATGCTAATATTCGGGCAGGAGTCCTTCCACGTTTCTTTTCTTCATAACTGTATACTTTAACCTATACATGCATACATATGTTTATCTCACTTTTTATACACACAGACACTTCCGCACACACAGAGATTTGTCATGCACGTACAGATAGCCTGCGTAATTGTTTGTTTTATTGAATTATATGATATTCGGTTTGTCGCATCTTGCTTTTCTTACTCAATACCTTGGGGAAATCTCTCTAAATCCTCTGGTATAGCTCTAATTAATTGTTTTCAATTGTGTGTAACATTGCACGGTGTAAATGTACTCTAATTTATTCACCCAAACCTCTAGCGTTAGATATTTACTTTATTTCCACAGGAAAATTTCCCATAGTAACCAAAATATAAATGTATTTCACTTTGGCCACAATACCCCTGACTCATACATGATTCAAAATTTTTTAAGTGTGTCAGCTGCCATTTTTTTTTTCCCCAAGATGTCGAATTGATCCATCAGTCAAAACGTAGACATAGCTTGATGTCTTTAGTTTCATATAAATGCGGTCACAATCAGCCTCATCTGTTCTCGCACGTTTTCTGTTTGGGTGTAAGTCTGGTGACCAGCCAAAGCTGGGTCCCTACACAGGAGCCACCTGGATGTATTAGGAAGGGCTCAGGCTTTGGAACGGACACAGCTTCCCTTAAATTATTGGAATAAACACCTTCTCCCAGCCCCCATTTCTTGCCTTTACAACAGGAATCACGGCACCAACCACACAGCAAGCTAAATGGGTTTATACGGCACAGGACCTGACACCAGGAGACCCACGCCCAGGTGGCCCTCCCCCGCGCACGAATCATGAGTTACGCTGGGGCTTGAAGAGAACACTTCGGATCAATCAATATCGATGCCCAGGACAAACACCGGCGGTCCGATAAGCAAACAGGAACAGGTTGTTTTCAGAATAATTGGATGTGCTATTTTTGTTGACAGAGCCGTGTGTGCACTGAGGATGTGGAAGTGTGCATTGCCAGCTGAATCCAGAGTGCTGAGGGTGCCTGGCCTTCTCCACAGAAGAAAGGCCGGGGGAGCCACGAGGCCGTGTGCGTCTGCTAGGAGGAGTCCGGAAAGGAGAGGAGTTGATGGAGATTTGAGGATTTGAAAAAGGTTTCCTGGGTGGGGAGCGGGGGATAGCGATGGCCTAAACCCTCTTGTATTCTGGCCACAGGCTCAGCGCGACACATACAGGGGTTGGGCATTCCCCACCTGACAGCAGAGGTCACTCTGTGCTCTCCCCACGCCACACCCACACTTTTCAGTTACCCGCTCAGCTGACCTGCCCGAGGAAGCGGAAACAGGGGTTCAGCAAGCACCACAGCATCCGTGTGGACTGATGTGCGTGCGCCCCCACCAAACCCATAAGTTGAAGCCCTAACCCCCCATGCGATGGTAGGCAGAGGTGGTGCCTTTGGAGGTCATTACGGTTAAATGAGGCCACGAGGGAAGGGTCCTCACGATACAAGATTAGTGTACTCATAAGGAGAGAAGAGATAGCCGAGCTCTTTCTCTGTCTACCACGTGAGGACATGGTGAGAAGGCGGCCGTCTGCAAGCCAGGGAGAGAGCCCTCGGCAGGAACCCATCCGCCAGCACCTTGAGCTTGGACTTCCAGCCTCCAGAACCACGAGAAATAAATGCGCCGTTGAGTCCCCCTGCCCCCAGCTAGTATTTCGCTACGGCAGCCTGAACCGACTCAGACAGCATCCTTGCCTTTTCTTTTTAGGGCACTAGGAATAAAGACCTCTAAGAGAGTGTTGTCAGCATATCTTGAGACTCGAAATCGAGTCCCATAGCCAACACCAAGACACTTACCTCCACTGCCATGTTCGGAAGGGACTGAGCCAGGGTGTGGCAAAAAATTCTTAATGTCCGCGGAAATTTTGGGAGCAGGTGATGCTGAGAGCTGGAAAGCCAGAGAGTCCCCACACCCCACCCCCAAATTTCCATTCCTAAGGGTCAGATTTTTGCTCCAAAACCAGCCCACAAGAAACTACCCAAAGCTCCTGAGAATTTATAAGAATTCTAATTCCTTTCCTCCAGGCAGCCTCCTCAGGGTGGCAGTTCCAAACGCCCCTCCCCCAGCATTCTAGATCATTCGCTACCCCTCCCCCACCTTCAGCATCGCCCCAGACCCTGGTGAGAAGGCTTTCTTAGGAACAACTTGCCCTTGACCCTGAGACATTCATTTGCATCCCCCTTGATACTGAGCATGGTACCTTGCCCAGAGTGAATGCTTTGTAAGTGTTTGATGAGTCATTTATTAGAAATAATAGATGGTCGATAACAGCGGAGGGAGAGGGAGATTGGAAGCCAGTGGTTGCCTGATTTGGAGGAAAACGTGAAGCCCCATCCTCAGCTGAAGCCTGAGTCTGCAACCCGGAGTCCCACCAGGGAGGGGAGAGCCATCGCTACCAATTACTCAGACCGGGGCTTCACTCATTAAAATCCCCAAAGCCAGAGTCAGGCGAATGGCCAGGCCTACTCTTCCTTCCTCTCAAGGTGGGAAGATTTGTTGCCCAAACTTACATTTTTTTCGCACACAACCAAATAAAAATGATCGATTTCCCTGCCCGCCTTACAGCATCCTTCCACAGTTATTAAAGTCTCGAAAAATGTTGGTTTAAAAAAAAAAAAAGAAAGACAGAAGCTCAAAGGAAGAGAGGAGACCAAGAGGAGCCTGGGAAATGCCAATTTGCTGAGGTCTATTCATCTTGTCAGCGCAGACCGCATGACCTTGATGCCACCATGTTTTCCGCTCATATCCAGATTTACAATTTACGAGCCAAGGAGTTGGGAATGCCAAACCTTCTCCTTGGCAGGGGATGCTGGGAGACTCTTAAAGGGCCCAAGAGAGGGGCGGACCCCAGCTCCGAGTGCTCTTAAAAGACATCGAGCTGGTCTTCGAGCAACGTCCTCCTCCGTCGGGAAAACGCAGCCTCCAAGGGCAAGGAGACGATGGAAACTCCAAGGTCCCACATTCACTCAGCCAAGAGCACCTTTGAGTTCTGGTCATCGGTGAGAGGGTTTCCAGACAAGACGAGCAGTGCTGGTGAGCTGGAAACGCATTTGGGCAAGTTAGAAGGTGGACGACAGGAAGGGGTAGACCAGCGGGCTGGGGAGGCGTCTTACCCGCATAGAAGAGCAAAGGCACACGGCCCAGTGGCAGAGCCAGTCTGCACACACACGTGTTGATGGGCCATTGCACATCTTTCATCTGTTCATTCTAGTGGGTCCCCAACAACCTCTGTTGCACCATTTTGATGATTTAATTTCACTAAAAGCCAAGTAATACAATTGTATATCGCCCATTTCCCTGGCATGTTGTGGATTCCTTCAGGACTGGAATAAGGTCTCTCTGTCTCTGTCTCTCTGTCTCTGTCTCTCTGTCTCTGTCTCTCTCTCTCCTCTTACAAACACACACACACGCACACACACACACGCACATGCACGCGCGCGCACACACACACACACACACGCCAGAGAGACACACTGAGGCATATTGGGTGCTTTCCACAGGGGTCTATTGCAGCTTATTTACTGGAGAGTGATAAAACTGTGTTTTAAAATTCCATAATTTTGAATCTGTTACCAGACCAGCCTGGCCTCCTTCCTAATTAGGCCTAATTGGTTGGTCTTCCTGGACTTGTTTCTAGGCGAATCTAAACATCTGTCCTTCCTCCGACTCCAGTTCATGTTCAGCCAGTTCCGTTCTCACTTGGCACATGAGGCCTTGGGGCTCCAAAGCGGTAAGTGTTGGGGGACTGCAGCCCCCCCAGAAGGCTCTCTTCTTCACCCCAGGTTTTATGAGCCCACAAGAGTGGTGGAGTTCTGTCAGGGAGCGTCTTCCCGGCTTGGCCTGGAAGACAGCCATAAATCTGTCTCGGGCCATTTGATGCAGTCTTCCAGTGCGAGCCGAGCAGACACTTCCATCGGGCCTTATGCACCAACGATCTATAAACCATTAACCAGGCGGCGTTCAACCTCCCGACTGGGCCTCCTCTGTGCAAACTCAGGCAGAGGGCAAGTGGGAGAGAGGGAGAGAGGCGAGGTACAGGGGCTGGGAGGGGTGTGGAGGGCACCGGCATGGGGACAGCTGCCGACCCTTCCCTAAGCCCTTCGGGAGCCCGGAATCACGCACACCTGCCCAGACGGGCAGGACAGAAAGCCAGCCTCAGAGGGCAGGGCCAGCACTGCAGATTAGGACCCGGGGCATCCGTTTAGAGCTCCTCGCTGCTTCATATACACTCCGTCTACCGTCACGACAGCCTAGGAGACAGACATTACTTTATACTCACTGTACAGATGGGGACGCTGAGGCCTGGAACTGTTAGCTTTCCCAGGCCACATGGCTGGCAAGCGGTTGCACCCCGGTTTTACCCAGGCTACCTGGCTGCAGTATCTGTGCTCTCAGCCGTTATGGCAACTGTCTCTCAAAGGGGCCAGGAGGCCAGAGTCAAAACAAACTGGAGACGGTCGAGCTCGAAGCTGGCAGAGGAGTCACGTGTCACCAGTTGACTGCCACGGCCCTGGTGAGACTGGCCCCCAGACCACCAAGCAAAACAAAGTAGTCTCCCCAGGGAGTCCCCGCTCCTGCCACAATGGCCAAAAATAGAAGCTTCTAGAAACAGCAGTGTCTGAGCTGCTTCCTTAATGGAAGCCCTTTAGACCACGTGTGTTTTTAGGTCCAAGGTCTTTCACCTGTGAGGTTCTTAGTGGCCAGAGCCTCAGCCGCAGCATCTCTCAATGGGTCAACTAGCCGTGCCAAAGGGACTGGTCTCCAAAGCCCCTCGTGTGCCAGAATCCCTTCATACACAAGAGATTGGGATGGGATGGGATGGGAAGTAGATGAATGCGTCCTTTCAACAGCTGGTGACCCACCGCTCTTCACCCAGGACGTGAAAAGCACCTTTGCAGGTGTCTTAGTCAGCTTAGGCTGCTGGAACAGAATACCATTGACTGGGGGGCTTAAACAGCACACATTTATTTCTCTCAGTTCTGGAGGCTGGAAGTTCAAGCGCAAGGTGCTGGCAGATGGGTCCCCGGTGAGGGCTCTCGCCCTGGCTTGCAGACGGCCGCCTTCTCACCGTGTCTGCGCATGGTGGACAGAGAAGGAGCTCAGATCTCTCTTCCTCTTCGTATAAGGACACTGATCTCATGTCATGAGGAACCCGACCCTCATGGCCTCCTCTAACCCTAACGACCCCCAAATACCATCACATAGGGGCTTAGGGCTCCAACACACAGATTTAGGGGAAAGGGGGAGACACAGGTTCCAGTACCTGCGCCCTCAGACTGTGGTTCTAGAGGCCTCTTCCCGTGCTCTGCTCCCCTCCCGTGGGCCCCCACCTACCCGCATTCACCCACCCTTTGAGGCCCAGCTCAAAACCCTCTCCCAGGAAGGTCTCTCTGACTAGTATCTTTCTTTCCTTTGATTCCCAGCTCTATTTCTAATTTGTCACCCAATTTAACACTTGCTTCTGTCCAGTGCAGTATCGATCTTTAATCTTGCCATCCAGTTATACAGCATATAGCCTCTGGTTTTGCCCTGTGGCGACCCCGAATTAATTTAATTTTTCAATGATTAAGAAACAGACTCACATGGAATTGTAGAACATTAACTCTCATTTTACAAATGTGAAACAGAGGCTTTGAGGAGTTATGAGACGTGCCCGGTGTCACATGGCCAGGCCAGCCGGTGCTCAGACCCCCACGCTCCCTTCATTACAATGCCGGGAGCTTGTGGCTGAGTCCGAGTTCTCCTGAAAGCAGACCTTTGGGCAAGGATTTGAGTAGTTTTGGGGGGAGATGGTTCCAGAAAGCCCAGGGGTGGAGTGAAGAGAATAAAGGAGGGGAGGAAAGCTTATTAAGGGACATCGATGGACAGGTTACCGCTGCGGGCAATGGGGGCTCGGCCGTCTGGGGGTCTCTGCGAGGCTGCAGCACACACAGGAAGCTGAGCGCTTCTTCCTTCGCTCCTGCCCCTCGGGGCAGCAAGCCCGCTTAGGGATTTCACGCCCACGCTCCTGCCTGCCCTGTGGGGCTGAGCCCCCGTCTACAGCCAAAGAACAAACTAGGGGAGAGAAAGGCAGCTGTTGGGGTGGGGAGCCTTCTGCTCGCATGTGAACCACCCACATGGCCATGGTGACGACCTCTGGGTGGGTCGAAGACAGAGGGACAGGCCGTCGGCAGGGTCTGCCACCGTGGGTGACCCTTGCCAATCAGTGGAAGTAGCATCAATCAATACCTCGACTCCTTTCTTATCTATGTCCCGTTCTCTGTTTGCTGGGGACCAGCCTATGCTTCCAGATATCGGATGAAAAGGTATGACTCCCACTGCCACGCCACCCCTGAGCGATACGCGTGGTCACGGGGGGCTTGGGAAAAGTGCAGCGTCCCGTGACATTTGGGAGACGCCTGGCATCTCGGTTGCCCACACCCCGACGGGCATGTTTGCCGGGCCTCCCCTGCAGGACCCCTCTTTCTAGGTCCCCCCTAAGGGTTAAGCAGGCCCCATCCCAGCCTCCTGCACCTCTGGAGGGGTGCAGAAGAGGGCAGCGGGGAGCTGTCGAGCCTCGCGGGCTGAGGGACAGGCTCTGTGCACGGGGCGCCCGCGAAAGCCCAGCGCAGAGGGCCGCACAGAGGGAGCAGGCGCTGCGGCTCCGTCTCGTGTCCCGCACGCCTCGCACGCCTCGCACGCCTCGCACGCCTCTCCTGGGCAGGCCAGGCTCTGAGTTTACGCAGCACACGCTCTCATCGGTTTTGCCTCTTGTCTGAGGTGCCAAGCTCTCACTCTGGCCTGGAAATACAGGACTCTCCATTCGAATTGCCTTCCCATACGGTGTCCCAGGCCCGCCCACCCCTCCTCCACCCCCCCGCCCCCCAACACACACATGCAGAAAGCCCCAGAACAGGAGCTAGCAACCCCAGACGCCAGCCTCCTCTCTGCATCTAAGCAGCTGGGAGCCCTGCGACATGCTCCTTTTCAGCCTTATTTTTCTCATCTGTGAAATGGGAATGCTGGGTGCGCCCGTCGCAAAGCCCCTCTTTCGTCCTGGCTTTCTGTGCCTCGATGCTTGTAAAGGGCCCCCAGGGATGCTCAGCCTCCTGTCCAGAGCAGCCACAGGCCCGAGAACGGACAGCGGGCATCTTGGTGCCCTCTCCCCTCTGCATCCTTCTTCGAGGAGAGGCAGTCCCTACCTCAGGACGCTGCTGCCACGTGGACACAGCCAGCCCGCCGGCGGGAAGGGAGCCGGCGCTGTCCGCGTGGCCAGGGGCGTCCTGCTTCGCCCTTCCCGCAGGACGGGCCGCAGTCTTTGGGCAGAGCCACCTACGTGGCCCGCCACGGGCCGACCGTCCAGGCCTCACCGAGATGCCGCAGCTGCCACGCCAGCCTCTACTCCCGCCTTGCGGCTCTGCTCACGGCAGCACAGGGGTCATGCTCCGCCTCACGTGTGTTCCGGAGGCTTCGGGGAAACTGGCATGGCGGCGGCCTGGCTCCCCCTTTGCCTGCGATCCTGTGGGGAACGGTGTCTCGGGACTTGGAGGCCAGTGTTGTGCAGAAGGGCTTTTCGACAGGGCCTCACACTCCCCAACGGCCCCAGACGGTAGGCTTAAAGCGAAGGGCTTCTAAGAAGCAGACCCCAAAAGCCTGGCCACCTGGGCCTTACAGACAGGGCCCAGATGTCCGGCTGGGTAGAAGACACTTCCAAGGAAACAACAGTGAGCTGAGCCTTGAAGAGCCCGACCAGGCCACCCCACCACGGGATGTGCCCCTCCACTAAGGAGGGGTACCGACCGGTCCTTTGTGTTCGTAGTATTTGGTTCTTATTGGCTCAGGTTACGAAACTTGCCTTTCGTTCTTTCTTTTGCGCAGCGCACCTCAGACTTCTCTCACCTGTTATCCTTCCCCAGCATCACGGCCAAGCGAATGATTATCACCGAACCCCAGGCGCGGAGACCAAGGCTCGGGGAGAGGACGAGACCGTGTCAAGCTCGGGGAGCGAGTCGTCAGCGGGCTCGTGCCTCCGATGCGCCTTCCTCGCCGAGCCCTCAGCTTCTGAGTCAGGGGGAGACCTGGGGGAGCAGGGGCGTTGCGGGAGGGTGGAGTACTGCCTTGGGGCCTGGGCATCCCTGTTATTTCCGCCACGGTGGATTATAACCAGCGGGTCCCCGGAAAGAGCAGACAAAATTTTCACAAAAATACATAAAGAAATAAAGCAAAGGGCAAGGGGCGCGGAAATCCACCTCGCTGGATTTCTGGTCCGAACCTCGCTCCCCAGCACCGCCTCGCAGCCGCGTGTCCGGCCGCCGCCCCGCCTCACACCTCCCCTTTCTACATGACATTCAATCATCTTTTCCCGTTCACGCGGTCTCTTCCATTCTTATCCTACGCTGCCCGTGAAAATCGGTGTGAAATAAAAAGGCAACTCTGCCTACAGATGTAATCAATTGGTTTGGCAGGCAGCCCAGGGACACCCAGGAAGGGGAGAGCCAATTTCCCGCGTGGACGTGCCCGCGTTGTCTCTCCCCGCCTCTCCCCTTCCGCCTGCCCGTCCGCTCCCCCCGCCCCCTTTAATTTTCCTGGCTCTTTCTTTTCGGCTTGGCTTTGGTCTTCTTGTTATTTTCTGTTTTGCGCTTAATGGAAATAAACCAGCTCACGGGCCCCTCGACCCTGTCTTTATCGTTTCGTTACACAAGAGGCGGCGGAGGAGAAGGCGTCCGTCATTCCTGCTCTGTCTGCGGGATGCTCAGCTCTCCCAGGGGGTCTTCTCTGCCTTTCTGGGGACCCCCAACGACACCCCCAGATAGGAGACTGGCCTACGAAACCCAGAATGAATGGCTCCCACCATCCGGGAAAGGCAGAGATGTCCCGCACAGGAGAATTGGCTGGGAGAAGCCCACAGGGTGAGGGTCTCAGCATGACGTGTTCCTGGGTCCTGCGGGTGGGTGTCTGTCACCATGCTCCCACCCCCAGAGGTGTGAGTGGAGTGTTCCCATGGCCCCCACAGCCTGTTGGACTTGGAAGTGGAGACATCGGATAGGCAGCTGAATAAATGAGTCCGGAGTTCAACATGACATCCAAGCTGAAGATAAAAATGTAAGTCTTCAGCCTATAAACAGTGTTTCGAGCAGAAGAACGGGCGAGGGTGTGGGCAACCGGCAGAGGGGAGCCGTCCAGGCGCCGAGCCCCCGAGCACACCTGCCGTTAAGGACTGCGGGATGAGGAGGAACCGGCGACAGCTGCCAGGAAGCAGAGGAGGAATCCGAGCCCAGAGGAGGAATCCGAGCCCACGGAGTCCTAAAGGTCCAGGGAAGAAAATGTTTTGAGGAGGGGGGAGCCCAGCCTTCCGGAATACCCGCCATCAACGTTTACTTAGCCTCCTGCATGGGCGGGGCCTCACTCAGCTGGTCTTCACCTGCACTGATACCAGAGGTGATAGCCCCTCCCCGGGGGCAGGTCGATGCAGGGGTGCGACAGCCTGGCTTCCTTGATGCGGTTCAGGACACCCCAAAAGGGCCAACCCCACCCACTTCCAGACTCCTGGTAGAATCGCCTGAGGCCTGGACTCCAGCCACAGTCGGGCGGCCTCCTCCATCGTGGTAAAGGATACAGACCGCGTGGGGCTGGGGTGCGCTACCCACTCCAGAACCTGCTGGGGGCTTTGGCGAGAAACAGGAAACTCACGCGCTCTGCAGGCACGGAGGCAGTGTGGGGTGCGGTGGCCTGACGCTGGGCTGGGTTTGGAGTCTGAGAGCGGCCTTATGTCTGTCAGGGGGGTGCCGGTGACAGCTCCTGCACGAGAGGGTCCCAAGGCGTCACCCGAGAGCCTTCCTGGAAGATGCCCCTGAGGCTGACCTGGCTAATGGCAGGCACGGTCCAGCCTGCCGCCGCTGGAGGTGCTGAAAAAAAGGGGTTCTCTCAGGGAGGTCCTCACCGAACTCCCACAGGAGGAGAACAAGACAAACCCAGTGTCCAGGGATCGCTGCCCTGATGAGGAGCACAAGGACTCAACAGGTGAGGACCCCCCCCCCCAAAAGAGCAGGTGGTCCCTACCTGGGGGAGCTGACCTTTCAGAGGACATGAATACCAGGTAGCCTGAAAATCGTCACAGACTTAGCTGACCCAGCACCACAGGAGCCCTAAGTGTGAGGAGTTAGGTGGGCTTCAGCACAGAGGGCTTCCTGGAGGAGGCAGCGAGATTTCAGACTTGTGTGGCACAGGTTGGCACAGGCTGGACAGACAACAAGAAGGCTTCGGTCGTTCCTCGTGGTCCCGAGGCACAGGGAAGCCCCCACTCCGCTGTCTCCCAACTGCAGGGCCTCGGCCAATTACGAAACCTCTTGGAACCTCAGTGCCATTCTCTGTGAACTAAGAAGCCGGACCAAGATCACGTCTGAAAATGCTCTGTCGACCCAAAGCGGTGACTCCCGGACTTTGAGATTTCATGTCAGGGAAACTTCCGGAAATCTGGGGCCGACGTAGGATTCCCGCTTAATGACATCGTAACACAAACAAGCAAACGAGGTGCTAGCCATTGTCACTGCCGCCGTTACATGATCGAAGAGGGAACAACACACTTAGGCCAGAAATGAAGGGAGGCCAAAAACTCCCCATAAAACTGTTCTTTAAAAAAAAAAAAGAAAGAAAAAAATCTTATGGGGAAAAATTTAACTTACAGAAAAAACTCACCGGCTTGTCCTTGTTTTTCTCATGTTGCCAAAGACGAGGGGAGTTTTCCTGTGAGAACATTGGGCTGGTGCGATGGCGAAAAGGAAAGCCGCCCACGGCCAGCTGGAGGGGCAGGCCCAGAACTTCGGGGTCCCCGGAGGCTGAGGGTCCCCGTCTCAACCCACCTGCTGCCCGCTGAGGCGCCCCAGAGGGACGCTTTCTACACGCAGCTAGCTCCCCGTGGGAGGGCCGCGAAGGGAGCCTCTCTCCCGGGGAGCAGTGAGTGACCGGCTGAAGGACCTCGCCGTCCGTCACAGGCACGTGATCCTACCGCGCGCTGGCCGCTGTCCTCAGAGCCTCCTGAAACTTGAGCTTTTTGTTGCTCACGACAGTGACGAAGGAACTATTATCATACCCGGTTCGTAGCTGGGGAAACTGAGGCACGGCGAAGCTCAGTCACTCCCTTGACTCTCACGGGTAGTAAGTGGCAGAGCCAGGGAGCTGAGAGAGAGAGAGAGAGAGAGAGACAGAGACAGAGAAACAGGGCGATCGGCTGGTGCGAAGAGGCACACGTCCAGAGCCGCCCACCCCGCAAATGTTCAGATGCGGGCGTGCGGGGTGCGAGGGAGAAGCGCTGAATCCCTGCGCGAGCCCCGCGCTGAGGCGGGCTGGATGCCGAGCTCCGAAGAGACGTGTTCGGGGGTCCTTCTGAGAGGCAGAGAAGGCGCACACGCAGGGGCCCACGGCGAGACGGCCGTGTGAACATGGAGCAGCCTGGGGTGACCCGTCTGCCCACAAACCAAGGGGCGCCAAGGGTCACTGGCAACGCCCGGAGCCAGGAGAGAGGCCTGCGCTCTCAACTCGTGGCCTCCAGAAGGACCCGCGCTGCCAACTCCTTGATTTTGGACATCTCGCCTCTAGAGTTGTGACAGAATCAACCTCTGTCGTTTTAAGCCACCTGGTTTGTGGTCCCCTGTTACGGCAGCCACGGGACACTAATACGCCCCTTTTCCCACTTCCTCCTCTCCATCCCCGCCCCCAGTCCCTGTCCCCCATGAGGGAACCAGAGAATTCCACCTCCCTCCCCAACTTCCCCCCCTGCTCACAGTCATCCCCACCGAACCCATCATCAAAATGCCGAATCGGCGAGGTCCCCATGGCAACGGCTCTGATGCCAGAACCCAGGATTACGACACTGGATCAGCCAAAGAGACGGCTTCCAGGTGGGGCCCGGAGGGGTCTGCGGAGAAAACAAACAGCGGACGGAAGGCAATGCCGAGTAACAGGCCCACTGGGGTTTCTTTAGCTGCATTTTATGAAAACAAAGCACGGCGGAAAGTTCCCCTTAACCGGATGAATAATCTGTGGGCATAGAAAGCAAAGAGGCTGTGAGAAACGTGCGTGCCAGCGGGGGCCGCGCTCCAGGCCCAGGAGCTAGCCGCAGCGTGGGGACACACGCAGAGCCCCCTCCCTGCTGCCGTCCCACACGCGCCCTCCCCAAGGGGCCCACTCTGTTTCGCCTGCGCAGAAACACACAGGTGCCCAGGGGTGGGCAGCCCCGCAGACCCCCGATGGCAGCTTGAATGATGCTCTGCCCGCTGCTCCCTGTCCTCCAGAGCTCTGCTCTGGGCGGACACGCCCACTGCCCAAAGACACGCCCACTGTCCAAAGACACGCCCACTGCCCCCGGACACGCCTACTGCCCTGGACACGCCCTTCAGCTCTAAGGGGAGCGCATTTGTGGGGCTGCATTCCATCTCGCTGATACCTCCCAGTGCCTCCTGGACTGGCCCGCAGAGCCTGGGGCTTTTCACCCAGAGACCAACTCCCCAGCTTCTGCTGCAGACAGCGCCCCCTGCTGGCCTCCCGTCCCCTCCTCACGCAGGCTGCGGAACGGCCAGGCAGCTCAGTTCCTTCCTGTCTCCCCTCCAGCCCCACAGTCTGTCAAGTGGCAGGTTCTGCACACTTTCCTCCCCAGTGTCCCTCTGCATTCGCGGCCTGTCAGTCCCCACTGCTCCAGCCCAGCCTCGGGTGATGTGGATTTCGAGCCATCCAGCGCCATCCCCCAAGCCACCTGCTGCCTCCAGACCAGCTCCGCAAACGCGTGCTCAGGCAAAGCCCGCCCTAGCGCGTCCTTCCCATACACGTGCGCTCACACACAGACACTGCAGCAGACTCACAGACACCGCAATGGCCTCACGGACACGCACACAACCCTCTCACGCACATTCTCACACACGCTTGCATGCACACGCACACACGCCAAGCACCAAGGCCCGGGCAGGGCTTCCCAGCCGCACAGGTGCAGCGGATGCCTCGCTGAGGGGGATGTGCTGGGGCGGCCAGGTGGAATCTGCGCAGGGTTATCAACAAGCCCGTGAGCTGCACGGTGGCAGGGACGGACACGCGCTGCCTCCCTGTCTGTCTCTTTCCCTCTCTGACTCCCCAACTCACCTAGCACAGTGCAAAGCGCACAGTAGGTTCTTCACGGGGAGGTTCTCAAATGAACGACCTTGCGCTGCTGTCGCCGAAACCTACACGAGAACGCATAGCAACTGCCCTTCTGCGACCCGAATCTTCGAGTCGGCCTCATTAATACCCCCGGCTCATTCTCCAAAAACAAAGAAAAAAGGGAGTGGAGGAAGCATGCCCATGTCCTTAACTGCCTGCCGGGGGTGCGGACCTCCTGACTCAGAGCCTGGGTCCACAGCGCCCCTCTCCTGGAAAACCCGCCTGCCTCGCCGCGAGCACTCGAGTTTCCTGGCACCACCAGACCTTCAGCTGTTGGCTGCGGCGTGAATAAGTAAGTGAATGAATCAGTTAGCACCATTTTTCCCCGGGCCTTACTTAGCACGGGCCTGAGTACCGGAATGGCATCAGTCAGATGGAGGAGTGGGTGGGTGGCTGGATGGATGAATGGGAATGACCTTTAAAATCTGGCTTGAAACTCATTCTTCCTTCTAAGACTCTTTCTGGAACATTTCCATTCCATTCTGATCTCCCTCTTTATTTGGGCATTTTCTTGGTATGTAAGAAAGTCAGCTTGAGTTAGATTCCTGTACGGGCTTTGCATGGGTGGATGAGTGCGGGTAAACCTATCACCATGACGACCACCCCGCCACAGCCCCTTGGGTGGGCTGTTTCCATCGTGCCATCTTTGAAGCTACTGCAGAGTGAGGTCGCCCCTGGGTGGGGGTGTCTGCGGGAGCTCTGGCTGGGGCACCCCCTTGCAGGTGTTTCCCGGAGCTGGTGTCCTGCAGGGGTGGGCACAGGTAACAGGACTTCTCCAGAGTCAGGACAACATGCCCCCTGAGCCATAATTACTTCCCCTTTATGAAAAAGTGGCCGAGCGCTGTCGCTTTTTAGGCCCCAGGGAAGTGTGTGCTTGCCTTCCTGGGGACCCCACCCACAGGGAAGATGATATGGCATCCCCGCCTGGTGTAGGAGTCCCCACCCCAGGTTTCACCCCAGGGAGAGCAGAAACAAGAGGCCCAGAGAGGGCCCTCAGCTGGAAGCAGCTAGAATCACCCTGGCAGACCAGGCCTTTCCCTGCACCACGGCCATGCCTGCCATGCCCTGGCCCCCATTACCCCTGTTCCCGGAAGCGAAGGAAAGAAGGAAAAATGCAGACAGTTTCCAGAAAGATCTAGAAGCTCCCGGAAGTTGCCAGACATCTCCAGGCTCATCCATCAACACAATGGTGAAGGCTGCTATGATGCTCCAATTACCTGGATGTGAACAGACACAGCCCTGTGGCCTCGAACTCTGACTAAATTAAACCAAGTCAACAAAGCAGCGCAGAGTCCTCCAGGGTCAGAGCCTGCGGGGACAGACCCCACAGGGGCACCGCCCTCATCTCGTGCTTCCTGATCCGCAGAACGCGGTGGGGCCAGCCCTGACATCTCAGGTGGCCGTGAGGAGTAAGGGACAGGAACCAGGCGAAGCGTTTGGCATCGTGCCGTCCAGGTGGCCAGCTGACTCTGACGGCGGGGACGCCGCGCCTCGCCCTGGGCCACGGAGTGCGTCGGTGGCAGAGCTGACTGAGGCCACTCGATCGCCTCTGCCCAGGCCCTGCTCCAGCCGGCAAAGCGTCGGCAGAACCAGCAGTGCCCCTGCAGGTCCCGGCCTCCAGGGACTGTCCAGCTGTGCGTGGCTGGTCGCCCCTGGGAGCGGAGGAGTCAAGCGCCCAGAGGATGTTCCCCTACTCAGAGAAGGTTCCTTGGAATTCTGCTGGAACTCCGGGGTTTCCTCCCCCAAAACGGCACCCCTGGAAGATACAGCTGCCTCTCCTCGCCCCTCTCCTCCTGTCCTCCCCCACCCCCAAGCTCCTCTGGCACGCTGGATGTAGCACAAACCCTGGGTTGCAGGTTCGGGAGGCCTGGGTTCAAAGACAGCTCAGCCACGGGCCGGCTATAGAGCTTCAGACAAGACCTTTGACCTCCCGGGGCTTCTCTCTTAGAGAACGAGCAAAGCCCCAGACACCTGCCAAACTCGGGGATGCCCTGAGCTCCGCCAAGCCTCTGCCCGAAGGAGTTCAAGATGCGCCTTGCGACAAGGCAGGAGATCTGGGGCCTTGCCACCTTCTCCAGAGAGGCAATGTCACGCGCACCCCCTCCTGGCTCAGCACCCCCAGACCGGCCGGCCCAGGCCACTGCTGTCTCCACTCAGCCCCTCAGGCCATCTCCCTCATCCCAGTGAGCAAGCCACCTGGCCGGGCTCCGGCACGTGCCACAGATACCGAAGGATTGGCCCACCTGTTTCTACCTGGTGCTTAGCGGGGTCACCTCACGTGCAGAGTTTATGACGGAGCCTCCCAGTGATGTGCGCCGACGAGAGCGAAGCCGACTTCCATAATGGCCTGAGAAAAGGTCATCACCTGGGCATCTGTCACAGAAATTAAAGGAGCAGTTTGCCACAATAAAGGACTGTCTGCTCGGTGGCCTGCTCACCCTCGCCAGCCGGCTTCCTCCTGCTCTCTTCCAATGATGCTGATAAGACACAGGATAAATTCACCCTCCCGGGCGGCTGCCCACCCTGCTCTAGGAGGTGATTAAAATAGCTACTGGAGAGCTGTGGCCACCAACTTGTGTCCTGGGGGTATGTCCTGTGTTTGCCCCCCACAACGATCCAAAAAGTGTACAAATAGAAAAAAAAAAAAAAACCCCAGGAGGTAAATGTACTGAACTGTTTTCAGGGGTTATTTCCTGGGAGGGGGGGACAAGGAGAAGTTGGGTGGGATTAGAGATGTGAGTGTTCCATTCCTACGGAACATATATTTTGCACGTTTTTATAACATGTTGTACATATGTTTTAAATGTTTTGTTTTTCTATTTTCAAGTCAACAAGAAGCGAGCACTTTCCCCAGGGAGGGAATGCACATGTCGAAATGCCTGCACTTCATCTGATTCAATCTAAGGAGAAGAGGAGAAAGCAGAGTCTGCTGCTGAGCCCCAGACGGCTGTGGGATTCGGTGGGGACGGGGTGGGGGGTGGCAAGCAAGGACAAGCCCTTGAAAGAATAAGATGATCACTCACGCTGGCTCCCAGTATCACTGAAGACCTGATGTTTGATCAGCTTTGCGGGATTAGATAAAGAACATTTCTCACCGGCGCCCTAAGCCTTCCTTTGTTTCCTCGTTTGCTTGTGATCTTGTTCTGCTCCTGGAAGGGGTTTGCTGCCTCCTCGCCCTTTCGTCACTGTGCACGGATTTAAATTTCACAAAAGGAACTTAGAGCCCAGGAAGGCATCACTCACATCGCCGAGCTGTCTCCCTCCCTCGTCAGACATCGTGGAGTTGCTACGATGGCTCGCTGGGGGGTTCCTCGGTCATGGGGGAGAAATGAGAAAACTTTTTAACGGCGGCTCTCGAGTGAACCAAAACTGACGCCCGTAATGAATGGTGCGAGGAAAGGTCCCAGCCGAGGAAACAGTACAGCTGCACGCCGCAGAGACGGGAGAAGCTGCTTCTGACATAATCAGCTCACATCTGTCGAGAGCTCTCGAGAGGAGGGATGACAGGGCAGAGAAAGTGCCCAGTGCCTCGGCGTCGAAGCCCAGCCCGGGTGACCAGCTCCCACTCTGGCTGCTTCGGAGCTAAGGATGGAGCGATCAGCTCTGCTGAAGTTGGGTCACCTTGAGGAAGTATCAGCTCAAAACTGTCAGAAAGAGCCTAGAAGCTGTCAGAGGCGCTCGTCTCCCTAATACCAGGGGGTGCTGCCTCCTGGCATGACAGCAAAGCTCGGGAGTGTGCCGTTTTCAGACAATCGTTGGCACGATGCCTGCAGATATGACAGACCTTGCAGGAGGAGTCTGCGGATGGCCAAGCGGGCGGGGAGGAAACCGAGGCTGGAGGTCGATGTCTTCTTTCGGGCAAGATGCTTCTCTGATGGTTTGCGGCAAGGCCCTGAGCCGAAGTATGTGAGTCCCCACATATTTTTTCTTTCACATTTTTATTATTATTATAATATATATATATATATAAACGACAAATATGTACACATAAACAGAATGGCGTCACGGGCCCCCGTGTACCCATCACGCAGCTCCTACGATGATCTGCGTCCTGCCATTCTTAAGTCATCTGGTCCTCCCTCCCCTTGACACCTCCTCCTCTTGATTCCTTTTTTGCAGTTTTTTTAGATAAAATTTATATGCATTGAAACGCACCAATCTTCACTCTTTGATGTTGACAAATGGATACATTAATATAAAGTGTAGGGGAGGAAAAAAGTTTGCCTCAGCCTTCTAAGGATCCCTGGCTGGGTCTGAAAATTAAACCGACAAAGATAGATTAACAGGGGGAAAGCATTCACATTTTACTGAATTTACAGGTACCTGGGAGCCTTCAGAGACTAAAGACCTGAGGAAGTGACCAGAGCAGAAAGCTTTTGTACCTTTGAGAACAAAAACAATAAATCTGTGAAATATTGACAAGACAAAGGGGTTTGCTCAATGGTAAGGAAGCAACTAGGACAATAAGGGTGAGGTTAGCAAGGTCTGTGTGTGCAGGGCCTCGTCCCCAAATCCCTTGTCTCGGGGGATAAGAATGTTGTCCCTCCTCTTGGTACAGGAAGGGGTCCTTTCACGAGGGAGTTTTATGACCTGTTGGGGGAAGAAGGGCGAGATGGGGGAGATCAGCGTGACCTTCTGCTTCTGCAGTGTTTAAAAAAGTTCCTTAAGCTTAAAATACCTACTATACCAAGGTACCCTATTGTGGGGTACCACGTCCTGAATCCCGTCAGACCCGACCCCTTATTACAATGTAGAACATTTTCGTGTCATTAGGATGATCTGTAGTGTCTTCTCCGAGTCCGTATCCCGGCCCCGTCCAGCAACCGGTATCCTAAGTTTTTCCCGCCATAGACTTGCTTCACCTGTTCTAGAAATTCAAGGGCGTGAAACCACACAGTACGCACTCGCCTACGTCTGGATTCCATCCGCCTGACTTGGTGACATTCCCTAGTTGGTTCCTTTTTGTTGCCCAGGAGCTTACAATCACGTGGCTATTCTGCTCTCGCGCGTCCATTTTCCTGTCAACAGACATTTACGTTTTTCCCATCGTGGGTTGTTATTAACAGAAGTGCGATCAAATAATTACGTGCAAAACCTTGGTGAACGTACGCTTTCACTTTTCTGGGGCAAACACCTAGAATCGCGGGATAGGTGCACGGTTAATTTGAGGAGACCTTGTCAAATTGCCAAACCTTTCTCTGGAGCGGCCATACATTTTATGCTCCCATGAGCAATTCCCGCGACTTCCGGTCACGCCAGCCCTTGCCACGCGCGGTGCCGACGGTCTTTCCATGTGATCCTGCCTGGGGGACGTAGGCGCGCAGTATGTCTCACTGTGTTTTCAATGGGCACGTAACTGACGACTGACAATATTGAAGACTTCTATACGTGTGTATTGGCCGTTCATAGATCCTGCTTTGTAAACTGGCTGTTAAAATCTTTTGACCGTTTTGTATGGAGTCGTTTGTCTTTTCATCATTCAGGTGTAAAACGTTCATTATGTATCCTAAACATGCATCCTTAAACACGTATTTTGTGAACATTTTCTCCCAGTTTGTGGCTTGTTTGTAATTTTGTTAACTATATCTTTTTAGGAGGAGAAATTTTTAATTCATAAAAAGGCAAATTTATCCTTCTTTTCTTTTGCGGTTATCATTTTCTGTGTCCTGTCTAAAAATTCCTTACCTACCCTAGCTTGCAAAGATAATTTCATTTTTTTTTCTTAAAAGTTGTTTATTATTAGTTTTTATGTTTAGCTCGCTCATTCATCTCATATTAGTTCTTAATGAATTATGTATGTATTGTGTGATAGGGGTTGGGGTGCTTTTTGGTTTGGAGTTCTTTCCCATGTGGATATCGAGTTGTTCCAGTGGCATTTGTTCAAAAGATTTTCCTTTCTCCATTGAAATATTTCAGTGCCCTTGTCAAAAATCAATTGCTCGTGCAAGTGTGTCTATTTTTGGCTTCACTATTCTATTTCATTCACCAGTTAGTCTATTATTATGGCAATACTACCCTGTTTTGATTACTTTGTAGTGACTCGAGTTTAGGAAATGTCAGTTTTCCAGCTTTACTCTTCTTTTTCAAGACTGGCTGTTTCTTTTAAGGTCCTTTGTTTTCCATATGAATGTAGAAAGCATATTATCAACTTCTATTTGTAAAAAAAAAGTCTGGGGGACTTTTGATTGGGATTGAATTAAAACTATACTTTCATTTGGGGAGAATTAACATCTTAACAACATTGACTCATCTAAACCTTAAATGTGGTATAGCACTCCTGTTATTCACTGCAGAATTTTTTATTATTGCTACAGAAATTACAAAAAGATGTCACAGACATTATTATTACAATTACGGAATATGTCCTTTCTCTCAGCAGTGTGTTATAGTTTTATGTATAATGCTACTTTCAATATAAATTTAAATTTTTGAATGGCATTAAACTTTTTCCAAGGCTTTATTATTTGTCCTTTATTCTGTTTATATGGTGAATTACATTAATTTTTTAATGTTAAACCAGTCTTGCATTCCTGGGATAAACTCAGCTTGGTTATGATGTACTAGTCTTTAAATTTACTGCTGGATTCAATTGGCTGATATTTCGTTAAGGATTTTTGCATCTATTTTTATAAAGAATATTGGTCTCTGTTTTTCTTTTCTTGTATTATCTCTGTCAAGTTTTTGGATTCGGGGTGATTTTGGCCTCATGAAATGAGTTGGAACATTTTTTCTACTTCCTCTATTATGAACAAGAAATGTATCAACTTCCTCTCTTTATAAAAAAATAGCGTAAGTAAAATTGATATTGGTGTTTGATAGAATTAGCCTGTGAAACCACCTGGATCTGGAATTCCTTTGCGTGAAGGTTTGGCGTTTGATAACAAATTCAATTGCTTGGAAATTCAAACGTCCTCGTTCACCTCGTGTCAGTTTTTATTCAGTTACGTTTCTCAAGGAGTTAGTCCATTTCATCTAATTTGTCAGATATTTTAGAATAAAGTTGCTTCCGCTAGCCCTTATTATCCCCAGAGTAATAGCTCTTTTTTCATTCCAAATATTGGTAATTTCTATTTTTTGCTCTTTTTTCTTGATCAGTTTTGCTAGAGGTTCATCACTGTCATGTATCTTTTTAAAGGACCAACTTTTGACTTTATTATTTTTCTATTTTCTATTTCTGTGGTTTCCATTCCTGTTATTGCCTCCCTTATCCTTGCTTGTCTTCTTTTAGCTTCTTAATGTAGAAACTTAGAACATTTATTTTAAGCTTTTCTTTCTTTATAATACGACCACTTAAAGCTATAAAATTTTTGTAAGCACTGATTTAGCTGCTTTTCCCAAAATTTTGATGTTATCCTTTCATTTTCTTTCAGCTTAAAACGTTTCCTAATTTCCTTTGTGTCAATCTATTTTTTTCCCCTAACCCATGGGTTATTTAGAAGTGTCGTCTAATTTCCAAATCTGTCGGCTCTTTATTGTTCTTGATGTCTAATTTAATTCCATTGTGCCTAAGACTATATTCCGGAAGATTTTAATCTTTTAAAATTATTGAGCGTTGTCTTAATGGCCTACCATATGTCTTTCAATTGTTTTGCATACACGTAGACAAAATGGATATTCTGCAGTCGTTGGGCATAGAGTTCTAGAAATATCATTAGGTCGAGGTAATTGATACTTTCCAATGTTTTATTTTCTTACTGACGTGGCGTTTCCGAGGGTGCCTGCGATTTCTTGCCATTTCATGGGAATTCTGTTTCCTACACTTCCCGGTGTGGGACAGTTGAGTGAAATCTTCCAATTGATGGAAGCATCTGAGGACTAAGTCCCTTCGAACCATCCGGCATCTAAACGAGAGAGGAAAACTATAATGTCGGAACTTCCAATGTCACCTTCTTAGGCCGCAGTGTCAAGGCTGCCAGTATTCATCCTTCTTCAGGAGAAATTCGGGCAAACCCGACTGCATGGCCCCTAAAAACTGGACAGAAACTTCCAGCTTTTCTGGGGCTTTTCATTTCCTTCAAGTATATCTTTCGTGAAAGGCAACCATTTTCCAAGCACCTCAGGCCTACTGGGGTGAAGCCCTCCAAGGTGGCGGATCCACCAGCCGGCATCTGCTCACCGGATGTCAAGCGCTAATTGACTTCTTGCTTCCTGCGAGCACCTGGGGATGTTTTGTTTCTTAAACCGGCACTTCGCCTGAAGTGTCAGAGCCACGCTGATCCACACAGCGCAAGGTGGCCCTGAGGCTCCAATTACTCACCACTCAAGCACATTGTCATCACAGGGAGGAACAATGAGCAAACCCACTAAGAGCTCTACATCTGTCTTGGCAAGAGTCAAGTTGCTCCACAGCTATCTGTGGGCAGGGGGGTGGGGTGGGGCAGCTCTACAAACCGTGGCTGCCACAAGACTCCCCGGGGACTTATTTCTAAAGGCGAGCTCCCGCTCCCCACTTAGGAAGGAGACTGGCGTTCGGTGCTTAGAACCAAAAATCAAATGTTTGCCAGTGTGCGTAGGTCACCAGGACTGAATCGTGCCCCAGAATGCCTTCCCTCCCGCTCACTGAAGAGCAGGTTGGGCCACCTCCCTGGTCCATTCATTCATTCAATGCGTTTTTGAGTGTCCAGCTCTGGGAGGACAGCAGAGAACAAAAGAGACACATCCCCATGGGGTGAGACAGGTGATCAACGAATGGATAAATAGAACATCATGTAGCAATAGATGTCAAGGAAGAAAATAATAAAGCAGGATCGGAGGAGGGAGGATGATGGGGTCAGGGCTGCGTTCGTTGCGGAGTGCTTGGGGAAGCCCCTTGCGCTGAGATGAGGTTTGCGCAGAGACCTGCAGGCCGTGCGGACACCGGAGGGGAGGGCGTCTGGTAGATGTGGGAATGAGGACAAACGTCTGGAAGCAGGAACATCCTCAGGGAGTCTGAGGAATGACGGGCGGGAAGCGAGGCAGGGGCAAAGCGAGCAGGAGGCAGAGAGATAGGAGATGAGCCCGGGAGGCAGGAGGGGGCCGTATCTCGTAGGCCCCTCTCAAGGCTACACTCCAGACCACGGTGGCAGCGTCCAAACAGCCTTCTGGCCTCTCCGGTCCATGCCCCACGCAGTTACTGGCGTGAGCTCCCTAACGTGACCAGGTCACCTACCTATACGGCAGCCTCAAAGTCTTTCATCTCCTGCAGCATCGGGCTCAAGTTCCTCTAAGTGGGCCACAGGGCCTCCTTGATCTGGCTCTGCGTCCCTCTCCACTTTGTAATTAAGCTCCAGCAAAACCAAATTGCCTGGCCCTTACCCTGCTTACACGGCGCTCCTTTTCCTCCAAGCATTGCTCATGGGGCCTCCTCTGCTAGAGTTTCAACCTATGAGTTTTGGAGGGGATACGATCATTCAGCCCAGAGCAGGGCATATTAAGAGCTCAATCAATAAATGTTAGCTATGCATGCGAGGCATATCAAGGCTGCACGAAGATCCCCCTCCAGTGGACCTTACTGGTCCAAGACCATTACACAGAGGACAAAAATTGACCCGTTTGCCGGAGAACACAGGGCTCATTATTTATCAGGATTGGCCTTTATTTCACATTTGCATAGAGAGTCATTACCTGGGGAGTTTGCAGCCACGAGGACCCTTTTTGTAAGCAGCCTCTCTTCCTCGCATGCTTCCTTTTCTGCTGCTTTTAACATTCGGCTCCTTAACCATTAACCACCGGGGTTGTCTCTCTGGTTGGGTGTGTTTGCTCCTCACAGCATAAGCCCCTAAACCTAAGCGCCCTGACTCTTACAAGCCCTTTGGTTTGCAAGGCTGATTTTATTACGGTCCTGATTCTCTCAAATAGCTGCTGTCACTTCGAGCTACTAGTGCAAGGCTGGCACTGTTGTGTCTGCCGCAATGTATCCACAAATTCCTACAAGTGTTTCTCTGGCTCCTACTGTGTGTGTCCCATGGCTGCCTAATGAGCTTACCGTCTCCACCACCACCGCCCCCATCTCAGCGAACACACCTCGTTATGGTCCTTGCACGGAAGTCGGAAGTCGCCTCCTTTCCAATCTCGCCCTGTGGCACCAGGGGAGGGTTCCTCTCCTTCCTAACCAGCTCCCGATGGGCTGACCTGCCTCCAGCCACCTCCTCCTTGCTCTTCGTGCCCCTGATGCTTTGCGGCCACCATGAGTGTGTTCTGCTTTATCACCTCCTTAGTTTTTTTCAAACACTCTGTTTCCATCCCTCTCTGTCTGATTTTTTTTTTTTTTTTTTGGTATTCTGAATTTTCTTCTCTCTTGAACATTCGGATCTCTTCAGCCCTCTATCTGTTCGTGAATCTTGCCATACTCCCTGCCATTGTTGTTAAGTCTATGAAACAGCCCTAAGAACAAATGTTTCCATACCCCAACTCCACATCTCGATCCGTGGCGGGCTCAGGCACCCAGAGAGGGGGCCTTCGAACTCCAGAATCCTAGGTATGTTTCTGACGAGCATCTACTCCAACCTTACGCCAGGGACTTGCAAATGGAGACGTTTCAAGTCGAGGCTCCGCTATCGATTAGTATCACATTTCCACACTGAAAGAGACAACAGCTGTGGTCGGGGCACCTAGACAGTGAGCTCTCATTCTCTCCTCCCCCTGCAAGCTTCATCGAGCTGGTTTTGAGGGGCTTTGCATATTGTCTTTGCCATTGCCGAGGCGCCACGGGACTCCGGAGCGTACACAATAGGTGTGCAGGCGAGCTCCTGCACGCGTGGGTCCCCGCAGCCTCCCCATCATTTTCACAGGGGTATATTTCAATGGTATTAAAGGACCACAAAGAATGTCTAAGTCATTCATATTCTTTGTTGTTATTATTAGTTGTCGTGCATTGAAGGAGACAAACAATGTAGCTTTTTTTTTTTTTTTTTTTTTGCCTCTCCAGTCCCAGAGATTTATTTTTCAGAATTCTTTTTGTCATTGTATTGCAAGAACTCAAGAAAGACTAATTACTCTCTTTTCTCTTTTGGCTGAGCGTGAAGCTGGATACGAGGCTAAGCCGGCGATCCACTTCCGGGGGGCGGTTTCGAGTCTCTGCTTGGAGGTGATTGCATCTCCTCGGTGTTCGCGTTTGTCTTTGGAACAGGACCATTCACGCCCAATGTGACCGTCGTCCCCAGCATTCACGCCCAAGGCGGCAACCAAAATCCTCACGGGCGGCATTGAACGCCCACCCGGATGGGGACACTACTGAGGAATGTCACGGCCGTGTTGGAGTCCTGTCCTCCTGTGCTCCCTGTGCTCTAGACGACTCCCGAATCTCAAAAGCTGCATGACAGCCATTGTCATCTGGTTGGCGCGACAGGTCCCGCTCGGGTCTAGCTGGATGCTGTGCTCACTCTCACGACTCAGAGACAGAGGCGACGGGAGACTTCGTCTCAGCCAGGGGCAGGGGGCGCGGCGGCTCACAATGGCTCATGAAGTAGACATGGCCATGCCTACGTCTGGGGGTCGGGGAGTGCGTCCCACCAGGCGCCCGCAGTGGGGAGAACCGCAGGGATGGCCACCGCACCATTTCCCGTCCTCGGAGCCTTCGGAGCGGCTCCCGGGTCTGTCTCAGTCGGCGCGGCCGCAGCCGCAAACCCTCTCTGCTCCTCGGGCTCCTGTGTCCTATCTTGTTTCCCATCGGCTGTTTGGAAAGCTTCTCATGTATTTATTTCCCCATGTCACACCCACATAGGTGTGAAAATAGGGTCACAACATTGGTCGAGATCGGAAGGGGAAGCAAGGAAAAAGAAGGGAAGGGGAGGGGAGCGGGGAGAGCTAATCCAGTAGCTTCCTGGCTTAATGCCGCACAGACGGAATTATGGGCGCTCCGTCCTCACCCAGCTGCTCCTAGCTGCACAGGGAAGGCCACCCCCCCGTGACTGCCTCCGGCTCCAGCCCCTGTGGGGTGTCCTCTCCTAATGCTCATTTGTTCCAGCTCCAGCCACCTCCGCCTTGACGCCTAGGTGCCCTACCTGCTCTAGAAGTCTGCCCTGTGGATCTCAGACACCAGGCTTGCCCCTCCTCCTTGCCTTCCATGCTGTTACAGGGGTCACAGAGAAACATGAGCTTCTACGGTCACATCCTCGTGTCCTACAGGAGTTTCTGGGACAACTGGTGGGTTCCTGGGTCCATCCGGAGCTCCCGCCCCGTGCTCCCAGCGAAGATGTAGAGAGGGTTGGCAAGGTGAGAGGCACTCTCCACTACTCTAAAGGGATCCCGCCCTTCAGACCTAAACCTGTGTCTGAGAACCAGGCTGGACATCGGACTGTGCTTCTCACGGGACATGTGATCTGTTATTCCTCCCACCAGGTTCCTGTACTTGGGTGGAAAGTTCTAGATGGAAGCTCAGAGGATACTTGGAGCCAGGACATCTAGTGATTTTAAGTGATTTGATCCGATTAGAGCCCTGAGGTATTTGGCAAGCAGGTGTGAGGCCCTCGCTGGTCCCTCCAGCCAAGCCTCGAGCTGGACTTGTGCCAAGGCCAGATACACTTGGATCTTTGAACTAAGATAAGACATTTTCTACTAAACAGGCCACTGGGAGGCATTCAGGGACCCGGGGACTCGGTCCACTGCTCATGCTAATGTCCCAAAACAGGGCCCAAGGACAGTGTCCCAGCCTATGCTTTGCTGCTCTCAGAGTGGGGGTGGGGAGGTGGGGGGCAGAAGGCGCCCATCCTGACGGCAGGAATAACTGCAGGCTGAAGGGAGCTGGCGGCAGAGCGGGAGAGGACACGCCTGGATAGCTTGGAAAGAACGAATAGATTAAAAACCACGAGCTGCATCACGGGGGCCTGGGGGGCGAGTCCAGCCCACAGATATCGACGCCGAAACGCGTTCAGGAGCCCATCCGGGAAGGCCAGGAAAGCAGGAAGCGCGCGGCCCGACCCGGGCGCTGCTCAGAGCCACAGCCGGGGCGACCGTCTCCGCTAATGCGGCTTTTTCTAACGGACGTGGCCTTCGAAGCCCGCTTTCTGGGCCCTACGGATATCCATTAACGCCATTTTCCAGCGAAAGAGTTCAGGAAGACGTCGTGAGTGTTAAAACCAACACTTCCACGGCTTCCCTGCCCCGGAAGCCTTCGGAAATGGGAGGCGAGTGAGAGAGCCAGCTGGCCCGTCGCCCTCCTCCTCTCCGCCTGGGCTCCCAAGGGACAGGTCACCTGGCAGTGAACCAGGAAGAAGCCCTTTCGAGTGGAGAGATCGCCACCTCCTTGCCTCCCTTCCAGCTGCCCGACTGACAGGGCAGCTTAGCAGGTCGAAGCCGCAGCTAAAAGCTATTAGGCGTTGGATGCTTTCTCTACCTGACCTCATTCCATCTTAGAGACCCATCCAATTTATTTCATTCATGGAGGGCAAAGAGAGAGGTTCAGGAACGGGAAGAGAGAGACCCGAAGTCGCATCGTGGGGAGGAGAGCGAGGATGAGCAGCGGAATCTGCACGGGCTAAAACGCACTCGACGGCCTCAGCCCATTCCGCGCAGAGCTCGCAGACCCCGTGGGAGCCAGGTGACCCCCCCCTCCTCCCAGCTATTCATCTGCTGGTGAAGAACAAAACCTGGAAAAGCTGTGGGAACGGAGAAGAGGGCGGAGCCTGAGTGCGCATGCCCACGCGCGGAGAGAGGCTCGCAGAACGCCGTGCTCTCTGTCTCGGGATGGCATTGGCGCACTTCCCAGCATGGTGGTTGGTCTCTCAGTGCTTCCAGCTGAGCGATGTGGCCCCAGGAGGGAGCTGGACCCCTCTTTTTTAAGAGTCCTCCCTTAATGCTACCCAGGTTGCTCACACCCGTGGGCCCATAAAGAAAATGTAGGGTAGAGGGCGAAAGACATCAGATTTGGGCATAGTAACAATTTGAACATAAAGACAGACATCGAGCAGACTCATTCTATTCCATCTGCCTCCAGGTTGGGGGTATAGTCCTGAAGATAAGGGTCATGAACCTTCATTTATTAGCTAGGATTAGGCTCAGCTGCATGTAACACAGAATTCAAGATGGCAGTTTCCTTCTTCCCTTGCATAGGAGAAATACGGAGGTAAGCGACCCAGGGCTGGTAAGGCCCTCCATGGTTATCAGAACTCAGACGCCCTCTGTCTTTCTGCTTTCTGCCAACCTGGTGCAGAGCTACAACTTCAAGTCTCCCACTTGATCCAGAATGGCTGCTGGGGCTCCAGCCATCACCTTCCGGGCAGGAGGGAGGCAGATGGCATGGAAGGGCATCCAAGGGCGCCCTACCCTGTCAGCTGAGTCAGCTTCATTTGAGCCACCTGCCTGGAAGTCACCCCTGAACATTGCCACTCATACCTCATGAACAGAATTTGGCTTCATAGCCATGCCTAACTTCTTGGAAAGCCAGAAAAACAGGGGTTTTTTTTTTAGCTGGTTTCATTACTTCCCCCAAATATAACAGGGATTCTCTCACTAGGAAGAAAGGGATTACAGCTATTGAATGGAATAGGAAGTTTCTGTTTCTCTTTGGGTCCTGTGTTCTCTGTGAGCTGGCTGTGCAGTTATAACCTTAGTTTTCTACATCTGTGAGGTGAGGGAAGTAAACCTGTATCCTCACCTACCTCAAAGAGAAGACACAATGACAAAGAGATTAATTAAAACCGGAAGGAAGGAAGGAAGGAAGGAAGGAAGGAAGGAAGGAAGGAAGGTTGGTAGTCTTTACCTCACAGGAAGGAAAGTAGGCTGGAAGTGTGGCGGGCACACACAGAATGCAGAGGGCCTGGCTGTCCCTCTCTGGTGTGAATAGTCCAGGGAAGCAGACTAATTATAGGCTCCCTGCCTCAGAGCCTTTTGAAACATAAGAATTCTTTTGAAATGTAACTAATTACCCCCTACCTGCCTTTAAGCCTCACCTGTGCTGCTGTCTGCCCAAGTGGATTAATAGTGTGGACCTGTTGGGGGCTGGGGAGTGAGGGAGGGACAGGCCCAACTGGCAAATTAGAAAATCTGCCCACCTCCCCAGGCCCAGCAGGCCCAGCCTCCTCCCCTCCAAACTCTGGCCTGAATTGCTGAAGTGCCAGGTCCTGCTTTCCCCACCCCGGCTCTGGTGGAAGAGTTAACGAGTGCTGGAGGGACCAGGGGCTGGGAGAAGCAACTACCGGTGATTAGTGGGACTCAGAGCAGTTCTGGAATAACAGGATGAGGCTCCTTCCTCCAGGCACAGGGGTCTGCAGACGTGAGAAGAGAAGGAAATGTCACTGGAGGAAGGTGACCGGGAAGTGGGAAAGGGGGGAGGAGGAGAAGCAGAGGCGGAAGGAACCACACAAGGCTCTGGTTTAAAAAGGCAAAGAGACTCCAAGACCAGCCCCGACATAGGGCTTCGTTCCGCTGAGAAGGAGCAGCAAAGAGAAAGAAGCCAGGAGGGAAGGGATCTGAGAATAAAGAGGCTAAAATGAAGACACTAACCCGACTGTAGGCGGTTTGGCTATGTCTACAGAGCCCGGGGCAAGGGGAGTGACAGACTCGTGACTGGACCTAAAAAACGTTACTCCTGCAGCCCAGTACGGAAAAGTCTCAGGGACATTCTTTCTGAGCTCACATTTTCCCATAGAGCCTTAGTGTAGACCAATAGTGAGATCTGGGAGGGAACCAGGCAGTAGCAGGCAGGGACTTCTCAGCTGTAAATCTTCCCGGAAGAGGACATATTTGATGGGGTCTTGTGGGATGATTAGGAGTTCGCTGGATGGACAAGGAGAAAAGAGCGTTCCAGTCAGTCGGAGGCAGTACCACATGTAAAGCCCAGAGGTGTGAAACGGGCAGGGATGTTTGGGGAAGTGCAGCTGGTCGGACCTGGCTGGATGCGGCTCCGTAGGGCAGGGCGACTGGGGATGAAGCCGAATCGGGAGGCAGGTACCACTCCTGGGAAAAGGACCAGCCGTCCAGGAATGCGGGCGTTAGCCGGAGGTAACCGGGAGCCATCGTAAGGTGTTAGCAAGAGACCAGCCTAATCGGAAACACATTCTAGAACAAGCACTCTGAATACAAAAAGGGAAATGGACTTAGGGGACAAAGATTTGCAGCAGGGAGACCAGCCGAGGGACTCCCGCCACGCACTGAGACCCCGAGTGACTGCAGAAAAGTAGAGACAGGGGTAGGAGGGAGGCCAGAGGGGTGTTGGCAAAACTCCGGCGCGCGCAGGAGTCCACGATGACTCCCACATCTCTGGCTTGGGTGGCAGGGCTGATGGGAACACCATTAACCAGGTAGGGAAGAAGAAGTCTCACTGTGTGAGCTTGCTCTTTGACGTTTCAGTTTCGAAGTGGGTCATTTAAATCGTGGGCCTGTTCTATTTTCTTAGGCCTCCAGGCCTGCGGTCACATGCAGGGGAGAAGGGGCGAGCCACGTGGAGGGGACAGACTGGTCGCCTGGATGGCGAGCGAGGTTGAGCAGGAGTCCCCAGGGAGGACCCCGCTCCTCGTGACATGGAGTTCTTTAGGACCGAGCAGCACCTCACATGCAAAACAGAAAGTTCTTCATCTCAGCTGCTCCTGGTCCCATTGGCTGAGCAGCTGCTCATATGTGGGGCAAACACCCATGAGAAGCAAATTGTCGCCCTAAGGGGCCCCTGGCTGAGAAGCCTAGAGCCCTTCTAGGATGCGATGACTTTGAAAAGCTCAGACCCATGAATGAAAGGGGAGAGGGTGGAGCCCAAGATGGGGTGGTGGAGAAGCAATCAGTGGCGAGAGCTCAGGGGGAGGGAGAGGCTGACAGGTGTGGGGCGGCCACCAGACAAACCAGCCAGACCTTGACCTGAGTCCTTAGGAAGCAACCCCATCATTTCCTTCAGTGACCTAGGGAGCGTGAGCAATGGGGCAGCTCCCACCTGTCGGCGGACACCTCCTCCCACGCACTGTCTCCTCCCAGTGGCTGGACTGCACGCCCCTCCGCCTCTCCCTCTCCGGCAGGCCCATCCTCACCATTCCTGAGACAGTCCCCTCCCTGCCCTTCCGGGGGGAGCGGAAACTCGATTAGCCCCGCGGGACCTGCACCTGTCATGCTGGGGAATCTCGCAACCCCGTATTCCCCTCTCCAGCCCGAACCCCGGATACAGAGCCCACTTTAAAGGTCAACCCTCTGCGACCCCGGTCGCAAGGCTCAAGGCCCAGACAGTGCTTCACAGAGGAGAAGTGGCTAAGCATCAGCCTGGGACCACCAATGCAGAATGGGCGATGAGTTCCCACGTGGGACCAGAAGGGAGCGCTGGTCACGTGGACCCTCACCGAGGAAGGGGGCGGGAGGCCTCTCGGGAGACGAAGGATGTTTGAGATTAGAAGGAAGAGGCCACCGCCCTTCTCCGCAGCGTCTCTCTCGCCTTTGCAGAGACCGCAGACCAACTATTCATCCCATCAAGTCAGATATTGGAGACTCGACTTCATTAGAGCTTCCAGGCGCACGAAACGCTAATCATGGAAACCTTGATATTCTGCATGAGAGACTTACTCTGGGAAGAAAAAAAAAAAAAAACACTTTCATTTTCCTTTGAGGTTAATAGAAGGCTAATTTGAAAGCACTTGGTTAATGAGAAAGCTAAAAATACCTCTTGCCGGATCACATGCCTCAGTCCGCCTCGGCAGCTCCAGCCTCTCCGGAGCGCGGGAGGGAAAAGCCGCTCGGAGTGCGAAGGACCGGCATCCGCTCCGCAGCGGGGCGGATGGTACCGGGCAGGTCATCCTGGGCGGCAGGTCAGCGCGGAGAAGAACACGGACACGACGCTCTCCGTGCGTCACCATGATGGAATCTCGGGGGCTGCGGGGATGCGCACGGGAGTCCCCGGCCACGTGGGTCCCCAGTCCTGCCCCGCCCACTGGGGCGTTACCAGAGGGTGGAGGGGTGTGGTTTTCCTCCAGGTGAAGGAACTAGACAAAGACCCCTGGAGGGTGCAGCAGCCCGCCAAGGACTAAAAGCTTGAGGGCGCGTACGCGCGTACGTGCGCGCGTGCGTGCAAACCAGAATGGAATTCAATTTCCAAGAAGGGAAGCCCTCGGGGCTGGCAGCCTTGGGGACTGTTCATAAGGGGAGGAAGGTCCTATGTGTCTGGGAAGCTCAGCAAGGAAGCCCGCCCCCCCCCCCACCGGTGCTGCGGGGCTGGCCACGGTCTCTGTGCCCAGGACGCCCTTTCCTCTGCAGCCCTGGCTTTCCAGGAAAATGAAGAAAATGGAGAGGGGAAGGAGAGAGGTAGAGGGTGAAGGAAGGAGCCTGTGCTCCCCCCCCCCCCCCGCCCACCCAACGCACGCACATTCTACCCAGAGCAGCTCCCCCGAGGGCCCGGGTCTGCGTGGGGCGGGGCCGGTGCCCACCTCCGGGGCGCCGGCGGCTCTCCCCCCACCCCCCACGCCAGGCGCAGCTCGTGTCCCACTGAAGCTTCCTCCCAGGCTCCTCTGGCCTTTGTCAGCGACGCACACATTTCTCCTGTTTCAAGAACGCTCTTAGCAGATGCTTTGCGTGTCAGAAACTAAGGCCAGGCTCCTTCCCCCCACCTCAGTCACCCTGGACCTGGACCCCACAGAGGGAAAGATGAGGCAAGTGTAGCTACAAGCAGCTGGAGGCAGAAGAGGAGACCCCTCCCCTGAACTGCTCTCCCCCACACTTCAAGGTCAGGAAATCGAGGCGCCTTCGCTGGTGCTGACAAGCAGCCCTCATCAAAGGCCTGCGATGTGGCCGGCCTGGGATCTCACCGCCAGCGAGGGAGGCACACATCCAGCTCAGCTCCCATAGGGAGCCAGATATTAAACAAATAAATACACTTAACCCATTTATTGAGGAGTCTCGACTTGTTAGGGAACACATACAAAACGGCTTTATGTGTCCCTATAACTCCCCTAACTACATCTGTCGAACCGCGCTTGCCTGCTCCCTTAAAGACATTTGGCCAAATTACATACATTTCCAGCCATACCCAGTTATTAGAGCTGTCTCATCTCAGCATTTAGTCCGGCTCGTTTTAAACCTTCAGTCTCGGTGGCGTTCAGAGCTCTGCTGCTCTCTCCCAGTCACTGTTCTCAGGGGGCCGGTGGCCGGACCCAAGAGCAGCTCCTTGCTCTTCAGCCCGCCTTCCTGCCCAGGGCCATCTCTTTGCCGGTGGCCCCTCTAAGTCTGACGGGCCATCCCTGGCCACACTACTAGGGTAGGGCGCACACGGACCCTGCCACAGCACCACCCTTTCATCGGGGAGGCTCAGCTCCTGCCTCTTTCCCTCCCTCACGTTCTTCCTTGCCCTCCCCCATCTCTTCCAGCCCCCCGCCCCTGACCCAGCCGGGGGAATACTTGGGTGGGGTACCTGCAAAATGGCTGAAGCTCAGCGCCCTTCCTCGGGGTCCACTCCCTCCAAAGCAGGGCACACGACCTCGACCCCAGCAGTGGGGGAGCAGACAATGTCCCAGGACTTATCTTGTCTAGCCCGCCCTGTCCCCATCCTGCTCAAGGAGCAAGAGGTGGCCAGAAAATCTGTCGGCTGCACTAACGGCCAAACGGGGGAGCCGCCTTGACATAGGGAAAGTCGCCCCACTGAGCTCCTGGGGAGGGAGAGACTAACCTGCCCGGGCACTCCGCACTGGGGCGGGGCCAGCTTCCCCGTCTTCTGCTTTGGGGCAGGTGTGTGCTAATCGAAGCATAGGTGAACATCTGTGACATGGCACCTGCTTTCCAGGCTCGTGTGTTAACTCATTTAATCCTCACAACCTGCGATGCGTTACTATTGACATCTTCATTTTAGTGGTGAGGAAACTGAGGCACAGGGAGGTGACGCCGCCTGTCCGGGGGTCACAGGAAGTGCTGGATTCAGATCCTCCCAGGCTGATTCTGCAGCCGCATCCTTGGCGGCTGCTGCAGCGTCTCCCGAGTCTGGGCAGGGGCTGGGGACACTTCTCTGGACGTAAGAGGGGGCGTCCTGAGCACTTTCCCCCTTCTTTCTGGGACAGAGTTCACCTAAGAGACAGGTGAAGTCGTAGGCAGCCAGGCTACTCAGATACTCGCACGCTAATGACCACCTTGAGCCCTCACCTGGTTTCCTGTAGGCCACCTGACCTAATTTTTTTAGGTAATAGGGGGAAGTTGGGGAGAGCGGCTGGGATAGGTGGGCCTCCCAGTGTTTGGGGGCCCACACAGCAGCTCAGGGTCCAGCAAAGGGGAGGGAAGCCCAGCCTTCCCACCAAAAAGAAAAGCGTGTCCCGCGAGGCCTGCACCCAGCTCTCTGGAACCCTGCCCGTCTGGGGAACACATCTCAGTACGGAAAATAACCCTGTAACGTGCAGCCGACGTTCTGTGGACGGTTACACAGCAGCAGCTTTGCAGACTGAGTGGCACGCGACAGATCGCCGCCCCTCCCTCAGCGTCCGAGCGTCCCGGGAAACGAGAAAGGGGCCCGGGCATCGGTCCTGGGGCAGCCGGGAGGAGCCAGTCCTCCCCTGGGGCACGAATACAGGGACCCGGAGACCCCGTGTCTCTCAGATGGAGACCACGGGGGCAGCAGGCACAGGCTTCGTTCTGACTCCGCGCCCCCTCCGACGGCTCCCACTTCCCAACTGCTTTGCCGACGTTACCCTAACTTTCAGAAGAACCCCACGGGAAAGGTGTTCTCCCCAACGACGGGATCGAAGACATAGAGGCCTACACACATCCGAACTGAAATTCAAACCGCTCGTGACCCCTCCGGACAGAGGCAAGTCCCTCACGCTCTCTGCACCTCCATTTTCCTCAGCTGTAAAATGGCAAACAGTTGATCCCAGGTCCCAGAGTTTGAGAGGGCTCGATATTGACAGAGGGCCCGACACAGTGCTTCCACGTGGCTGTTTAGCTTGGAGCTCTCTAGAGAAACAGAACCAACAGCATGTACGGTGCATGTACACACACACACACGCACACACACGCACGCACGCACACACGGAATTGGCTCACAGGATCGTGGAGGCTTAGCAAGTCCAAACCCTGATGGGTAAGGCCGGAAGCCTGGAGCAGACTCAGGGGAGAGTTGCCAGTTGAGTCCAAAGGCTGTCTGTCCGCTGGCAGAATTCCCTCTTGTTCGGTGAGGTCAGCGTCCGTTCTATTCAGGCCGTCAGCTGATCGGAGGATGCCCGTCCACGGATGGAGAGCGACCTACTTTCCTCCAGGTTCACTGATTTAAATGTTAATCTCATCCGAAAACACCCTCACAGATGCCAGGAAATAAACATTTGACTGCACATCAGGGCACCGTGGCCCAGCCAAGGCGATACATAGAATCAGCCATCACGGTGGTGACCACGCCCACTGTGGCAGCTGTTGGGGCAGAGACACCGCCCCCTGAAGTCAGCATCCGCGTAGGTCAGCGACACGGGGTGCGTTACCGTGGCTGGTGCTCCTCCGCGTGAGGGGGTACGCGTAGGAATGTGGGGGCAGGTGTGAATGAACACGTGGGCCTGGACACAGCTGTCAAGGCACAGGAGACCCCCAAACGGGTAAGCCTGGGCTCTGGGACCACAGGGGGCCATTTCATTTCATTGACCAAAGAGAACTCAATTGGGGGGGGGCGGGGCCAGTAGCAGGAGGCAGCCAGGACAGGGTGCAGATCCCGGCCCCTGGCCGTGACCCTGACCCTAGATAGAGCAGGGAGACTCCCTGAGAGTGGGCCGGGGCTCGAGGAAGCGGGAACGATGAACCCAGAAGCACCGAGCTCCCGGGAGGACGAAACGCCCTGATGATGTAAAGCGCCCGGTGGAGCCCGGCCTGGCACACAACGAACGGAGGAGCGCCTTCCCTCCCCAGCCTCGCCGAAAAGAAGAGCGGGCCCAAAGCAGAGCGGGAACTTAATTGGGGTTGGAAAAATGTGAATTCCAAGGCTTATTAAATTCATGATATTTTTATTTACCATGTACCCAGAAATATATTTAGCAAAGCAATTTACACCATCACTGGCTGATGGATTGTGGTTTTCTAAGTTGAGTTTTAAGATGTAAATGGGATCCAATCAGGGCTTTGCTGGGAGAAGGCACTCCGCTCCATACCAATCTGGCCCTGTGGGCTCCAGCCTCCCGAGGCAGCCTCCCGGCGTGGCTGGATGGCTCCGAGCTCCCGCCCGCCACGGAGGCTCTGCCGGGGGCATCTCCGCCTGGCAGGAAGCGGGATGGGGCGGGGAGTAGAGAGGCAATTTCGTAACAGTGATAACAGCCATTTATCACGCACTTATCCTGTGCCGGAGGCTGAGAGCTTTCTCTCTAGTAACTCGCCCCTCCCGGCAAGCGCATGAGATAAGGAGCACTCGGCTCCTCTTCCCATCATCTGTGCCACCTGCGGCCAATGCGTATCCCCCGTCTCCCGCTCTCTGCCTCAGTTTCCTCATCTGCAGAGTGGAGATAAAAACGGTGACATGCACAGTGCCCAGGACGTAGTGAACACTCAAAATTGGATATCAGCGAGGCCACAAAAGGGTGAATTGCTTGCTCAAGGTCAAATAGCTAGAAAGCAGTAGAATCAGATTCAGAGTCAGGTGCGCGGACGCTGAAGGTGGCCTGCGGTCCACTGACACTCAGACCAGGCCTCTCTCGTGTCATCTGCCTTTAATGCCCAAGCGCAAGCATGGAGGAGTCGGGGCAAGGGGTCGTGGGATTTGGCTGGACCTCCCCCACACACCTGCACCCCTGAAGCCTGGGCGGGAACCATGCTTTTGGGACCTGCTGACTCTTCCCAAATGACATGAAGGCTCGCTCCCCAAGGTCTGTCCAGGCAGCTGCAAGCATCCAGCCCAGTGCTTTCCCTCTTCTGTTTGTCTCCGTCCTCCCTTCTGGAGTGTTCTTGCCTGAAACAAGGGCTTGCTAGGGTAGGATAAGCAGTTGGCCCTGACGTTGTTATTTACTGAAATATTTGCCTTATGAACGAGATTTTTAATGCAAAGTCGAATATCACCCCCACCCAGATTAAATCATCACAGATTCCAAGCGAATTGATTCTACTGTTCACAGAACAGCAGAGCGCGTATGGCTGGTGAGCTCAGGAAGAGGCTGCCGGGGCTTGAGAAGGGACCCAGAGCTAGTGTCAGGGACTCAGCCAGAGCAGGAAGATGCAAACCCCATTCTGGCGTCTCTCAATGATGTCCAGTGAGGTCCCTGGAAAAGGGGGCAAGGCCGGAAGCCCACCACACATCCGATTCCTCATGAGGCCACACAAGGAGCTTCGGGCAGTGGTCCGTCACCATGGGAATCACTGTTCTGGCCTTACTCCTACCCCAGGTGGGCCCAATGCCAATCACAAAGCAGCTGGGCGGAGAAGGGACAAACCGCCCCTCCCTCCCTTTCTTTCCACTTGCTCCTCCCAGACCACCTGGCAGTGACCTCCTTCCAACACTTTTGGCAGGCAGTGGGGACTTAGCGTTAGAAGCCAAAGGACTCAGAAGTGCCCTGAAAATCAATCCTAGAGTGTTCGACAGAACAGCCATCAAGGGTCGCATTCTCGCATTCTGGACAGTGAGCCTGGGCCGTTTCCCTCCCTTGATCTCGGGCAGCTTGTCTGTAGAGGGGGTGGGGCTCTTCCTCTGAGTGGCTGGGGTCCTCCACTGCAGCTGGCCACAGGGGAGTGCCAGAGACCTTGGCAGACTACTTTGCTGGGACTGAATTTACTCCAGTCCCAAGGCGCTGGGTGTGGAAGCCTGGCCTGCGTCCTAGAGAGATGAGCAGAGGCCGTGTGGGCACATCGGGGGCACCCAAGATGTGCACCCTCTCATTTCTGGGGTATCACGGGAATGAGGACCCCAGGCAATCGGGCTGGGTTTTGTCCCACCCCGTCCCAGGGCCATCTGTCCCCATGTTGTCATTCCCTTGCTGGAAAGACATGCACCTCTCCTGTTAGCCTCTGTAGGCATTCAACAACGACAGTAATAATATTATAAAATACAGAACATTTCATGTGATTTTTATTTTCAGGTTGTAAAGGCAATACATCCCAACTGTAGAAAACCTGAAACGTGCAGAGACGTATAAGAAAGAAAACTGAAACCACGTAATCTCCCGCTAGAGGTAAATACTGTTAACCTTTCGATACATCCTTATCAAGACTTTCCCAGAGTGTGCGTACGTCCATATCATCTCTCTATCTCTCTATCTATCTATCTATCTATCTATCTATCTATCTATCTCCATATTATAAAGCACAGTCAGGATCATGCTATGTGCCCTTTCCAATGAGCCCGGTACTGCGACCCTTTGCCCAGGTGACAGAGTAGCCTTCACAGCTCCCGAAAGGCCACCTCGCCTCTTTACCTGTGTTTTGGTCACTCATGGGGCAAAGGTCGGGTTGCCCCATCACTGGCCAGGAGAGGATGCGCAGCCCAGGGGGAGAGGGCTGACAAGGACATGCATTCATCAAGTCGACAACTTGTAAAGCTAACCAGTGAGAAGGCAAAGGGGTTCGCCGTTAATCAAAGGGTCGGTTGGCCAGCAGGTCGAGGGAGAGGCAGCAACCACTTCCACGTGAAGCTCCTATGTCCTACTCAGTAGTCCCAGCTCGCTCAGGGCTGTGACAAGCTAACATCCTGACCAGCGTGGCCCCCGCTAGGCCCGCTCACCCCTCCACGGCAAACGCCTTCACCCTAGACCATGTAATTCATTAATCGGCCGCAGATCCGCGCTCTTGCCCGCACCTTCAAGCAGGTGCTCGAGGGGGCAGGCAGGGTGCAGGAGCCGCTCGGGGTGCTCACAGTAGTAGAAGGTGAGAGCCGGGAGGCTGCCGTGCAATGGAACAGACCAAGGTCAAGGGCGGGGGCCCAGCAGGGAGCTTTGCTGGCACAGACACAAGTTTACAATAAATGAAACAACTCTCTAACCATTCAATTCTGTGTTCCTTTTTCTTCAGTGGTTCTCAACCACAGGTTCGCTTGTCCCCTAAGGGACATTCAGAATGTCTGGAGACATTTTTGGTTGTCACGGCCGGAGGAGGGAGGTGCTGCTCGTGTCTAGTGGGAGGAGGACAGGCCCCACCACACAGAAGGAGCTGGCTCCGGAGGGCAGTCGTGTGGGGATTAAGGAATCCCGCTTTCTCGTCTCTCCTCCTGTCCCCTTAACATACACTTAGACCCTTCCAGATTCACAGCCACAGACACCCATGAATCCCAAGGATAAGCACAAGGTGGCTGAGACGAGAGCGCCCGGATTAAAATTTAAAAAAAGTGGACGGAGCCTGGAAAGCTCGGGGAACATGGCGGAGCTATGCAAACTCGGTGTTAATGGACTTGCAGACTCTCCCAAAGCTCTTGAGAGCCTTTGGAGAGTGATCTTGGGAACCACAAACATCCAGCTGCCCTTCTTAGGGGGAGCATGGCATTTTCTGCCTGCAAAGGGGTGGGAGGGCATTGTCTGGGGAGCAAGTTGTACTTTGACAATTTTGTCAAAGAGGAAAGAGCACAGGGGGCAGGGCCTTGAAAGGTGCATTCTGGGAGCACGCAAGAAGTGTGTCCTCCTTGGGGCCCTGTCCACCACCCCAAACTCTTGAGATGACAAGATGGCCATTGGCTCGTTCGTGTGTTCCTCTTGAACGATGTTGGGTGGACTCGATGGTGTTTGGGGAAAGCTGTCCTGCCAAGGCCGCACCCCTGCACAGAGTCAAGGTTGTCTCTTGTCAATGGTCTGAGGAGGCCATGTGTCCTCAGGCTGGAAACTGGGACTTAGAGATGAACCTCTGGCATCCATCTCCTGGCCTAACCTCAAGGAGGGCCGCTGTCCAGGTGGTGATGGCTCCAGGTGGTGGATGCCGAGGCGATGCCACCACCTGGCTCATCCTGTAAACGAAGAATGATGAGGCCCTGAGAGCTCGTGTGCCAGGTCACCGGGTTCCGCCGCCCTGTTTTTCTTTCTTTTTGTTATTCCTGACACTAAGGGCCACCTTAACCAAGTCTCCAAGCATGGCCCAGAGGGTTTAGAAGGGGACAGCCGGCCTGGAGACTTTATCCCAAGCAGACCCAATCCCCAGGTGGATCTCGGAGACCGGAGGGAGGGACACCTGTTCTCTCTCCCCACGTGAGATGCTTCCTCTACTGCCAGCACGTGTGGTCCTGGGTCTCCTGGTTTTATTAAGGAAAAGTGTGATTCCTTGCCTGGAAATAAATGAAGTCTTTTCTAGTTGGGATCGTTTGATTTTTAACGGCAAATAACAGCCCGTGGGAACTGAATACAGGAATGAGGTTAGAGATACAGAGAAAGAGATCAGAGAAGAAATTTTACTTTTTTCGTGGATTATCAGAACTGGACTTAGAAAGATACAGCAAATCTGAAAGGCAATCTGCTGATCCACGTAGCAATAGAGGAACCATCTTTTTTATAGCAGAGATGTAGGATGGAGTAGGAGAATGGGGAAATATGGATAACTTGTCATCCCCTTCTTTTTTCAAGGGTTCTAGTGCTTTCTGGAAGCTCCTAGAAAAGGCCTGGCATTGGTGTGGACATTAACAGTGAGACCTATTTGTATAATAAGCATTTTCTGAATACCTACTGTATGCAAAGCATCGTATCTCACAGCTAGCACAGTGCCTGCACATAGTAGATACTTAAAAATGGTTTGTTTGGGACATGTAAGGGTGACTAAGAGATTTCCCTTGAGACCAAGGAGTTTACGATCCAGTGCGGAAGACAGACATGCCAGCTAGTAATTCAAGGCAGAACGAAATAAGTACCTCACCTTGCCTTCCTTCTGTATCTACCTGCTCAGACGAAAATGAATCAGAGCTTCCTGGGGCCCAAAGAGCTTAGAAAATTGCCTCCTCGAGCGGCCCCCAAGAATTCGCCGGGAGGTTTTTCCCAAGATGCACCAGCTCACCCTCTCAGGAGGCGAGTTGATGGAAAGTCGCCAGCGTGGTCTCCTGCTGCGCTCTCCCTCGAGGCTGCCCTCGCTGCCGTAAGCGGGACAGGCGTGGGCTCTGGGGGCCCATCCGGAGATCACCCACCGGATGGGGGACCTTGGGTACCGAGCCTTGGTCACCTCCTTTGGAAAGGGAGCTAGTTTTGTCTTCCTACGCGGGGCGGTCGTAAGGATCTTGGACGCACGCACACGAGGGTGGGAGCCAGTAAACCGTCCATCCCACGACTGGCCGTGCATGGCCGTGCTCGGCGCGTGTGGAAGCCCAGCCCGTTGGGCACGGGCTCTCGGACCATTGGTTCCCTCGCATCTCCCTAGCAGGGGGTGCAGCGTTCACCCACGTAGGTGCTAAATAAATGTCTGTCGGTTGAATATTTAATACCACATGCCTGTTTTGAGAGTTGTATTGTCAAAATGAAAAATTGCGACGTGCCTAACAGGGCAGGTGTTTCCAAGGCAGGCACAGATGGGACCTTTTCACCAAGGTCGGTCCTCAGAGGTGGGGCCCTTTGGGCCCCGAAATGAGATCCCACTGACCTGCACGTCAGACTTTGGTCGTCATACTCGGCAGCTCTTTTTCAGGGGGAGAAGGATGAGGCCCAGAGGGAAATTAAATGACTTGAGCCAGGTCACAAAAAATATATACATCATATTCCAAGAATTACGACCTCCCGGATCCATCTTCCCATACTTCTCTCTCTTCATGTTATAAAAGCGCGAGTAAAGTAGGAGAAAATCTACTCAAAAGGCAAGATTTCCTGTGAGGTTCGGATCGCCTGGGGGACACATTGAGAGCCGGGAGTGGGGACGGAGGGACAACCTGGGCAGTATAGAAGGGGTCAGCAAACGTTTTCTGTAAAGGGCCGGATGGTCCACATTTTTTACTTGGCAGACCCTACAGTCTTCGTCCCAAGTCTTCAAGCAGCTCTGCACAATACAGAGGTGAGTGTGTGTGTCTGTGTTTCCAACAAAACTTTATTCATGGACAATGATATTTGAATTGGGTTTGGGTTTAATCATCCCATGACATGGAATATTAATATTTTGACTTTCTTGACCACATGAAAAAGTAAAAAATCTTAGCTCAAGAGCTGTAAAAATCAGAAGTTGGGCTGGTCTGGCCCACAGGCCTTAGTTTTCTCACCTCTGGATGATCATCTTACTTCATAACCTTGTCTTCCTCATCAGGAAAGACACTGAGAGCCACGGGGAGATGCCTGTTCCCGTAGTGGCTCAGAGACACTAATTGAAATGCATTGCCTTCTCTAAGAAGCTGTTGGATTGTCTTGCCTCCCGAGAATGTGGAACTCTGGCTTGTTTTGCGCCTGAAAGAGGTGAATGGCCAAGAGCTCAAGCTGGAAATTTGTGTTCTCATCCATCCAGCCCCCAGACTCCGGGCACCAGCGTATGCCTCCTTCGGCTTGAGTGCGACTTGTAAGAAATCGTGTGGACACAGAGTCACTCCAGGAAACCCAAAGTCAGAGGACTCCTTACTAGACACAGTTTCAGAGTCTGTGGTTCCTCACTTTGAATCTGTCCTTTGTAAACTGAACTCAGGGGGCGGGGGGGGGGGGGCGAAGGTTTATCCTTCATATTGTGGCAGGAATGAATGAGGAGCAGGAACTCCAGAAACGAAGACAAAGGAAGTCCTGAGTCCACGGCGGAGTGAAAAACAGCTTGTGAAAAGTAAGGCCATCTGAGCAGCATACGTGGCAGCCTGGAAAACGCGTCCCCTGCTCCCCAGACTGTGTTGCTAGGCTCATTATTGAAGCCTGAGAAATCATCAGAGGCCTGAGGACTTGGCGAAGACTTGGCTGGACCTACAGGAAGCCAAACCATGGAGAAGAAAACTTTATAACACCCTGAAAATACACAGATGTGTGTTCACAGATAGACACTTTCATTCATTCGTCAAATATTTATCTCCTGTTTATTATACTCCAAGTGCTAAGCTACGTACTAAGAGAGCGAAGTTGAGTAAGACTCAGTGCCTGGTTCCGAGGAGCCTAGCGGCAGGGCTGGGCTGGCAGGGACGGGGTGGGCTGGCGTCTTCGAAACAGGAAGAGCTGTCAGGGCATCGGGGTGGGGGTGTTCCAGGGGCGCAGCCCACATAGCAACTGCCCCCTTGCAGAAGCCCGGCTACCTGCAGCCTTCCTGAGTCCTGGGTGCCCGGCGGACACCTGGCGAGACTGAGGTACGAGGCTCGACGGGTCCTACAGCGCTATCGCACCTCCACGTCAAGCCTGTCCCCAGGACGCGGGCAGCCCTGAGCCAGTGCGACCGAGGAGATGGCCCAACGCTGTCTGTCCAACCTCTGTCTCTCTTCCTGCTCAGAACATCACCACGCAACGATTCCCACTCAAGGAAGCCAATCGAAGACGCCGCCTTCCCCTCTCGCACGCTGCCTCCTGCCCGGTCAGCACCCTGTCGTGGGCACTGATGGTTTCATTTTTCTGGGGAGCAAAAGAACAAACGCAGTAGATAATTGTAGTGGAACGGCCGATAAGTAACGTTTGGTCTCCTTTTACAACCATTCCCTAGGGCCCCATTATGGTAATTTTTCTTCTATAACTGGCAAATTGTATAACGAGTCAGATGATAAAGCAGCAAGCGAGGCAGAAATTTGCATTTTAATACGACTGCCTGTATCATTCCCCCTCCCCCATGGCCCAGAGGTCAGGGCCCCTCTGAACCCGGGTCCCCAAGTGTCACGCCCTCCTGGCTCCCTTTTCTCACTCTCGAGGGGGCGAGTCTGGAGCAATCGATAAATGCAGCATTCTGCTTTTTCTGGATATCTGTAGCAAAGAGACTGAATCAGCCCACCCTGCGTCCACCACTTACTTACCCAATGGGTGTCGGTTTGGGGGCTCAATCCTGCACCGTGCCTCAGTTTCCTTTTCTGTGAAGCCACCTGGGTTCTTAGGACAGCGATTTCCTGGCTGAGGTTGTAGTTACCGAGCGGCCTCTGCCCCGCCCCCCACACTGCCTTCAGCACCTGCTCCCCAGGCCACAGCTCCACCTCCCGAGTCAGACAGTGTCCAGGAGTCCTCGAACGGGTCCACAGCGAGGGGACCGAGAAACCAGGCCATGCGGTACCCCCAGCACCGAGGCTACACCACACTGGCCACACCCCGGGCGAGCCCAGTGTCAGGAATTCTGGAAACATCTCCCTGTGCGGAGTGGCGGGGGACCCCCGGCCTCGGAGTCACGGGCTTGGCCTTGGAGCTCTGCTCCATCACCTCCAGCTGTGTCACTCTGGAAAAGCGAGTCCCCTTCCCTGTCTGCAAAGCAGGGATAACTACCTCTATTGCTGATGGGCTGGAACGGTTAACAGGTGCCCATGGCTGGCACCTGCCGAATCACCAATTAGAGGTGCTAACACCCTCGGCCAGGTTTTTGGCATGGCGGTTACATTTGGCAGGGATGGGCCGTCCTTTTCATGCACAAGAAACGCCAAGCGTATCCAGAAAATCCTGCCAAAAACCAAGGCTTATTATTATTTCAGTTCCAGGAGTTGAGGCCTCAGGGGACTTGGCGTGCCCTGTTATTTGAATTCACAGACGTGGGCCCTCCAGCGGCCCATGAAAAGGGTTGTTATCACCGCAGATTTTTTGAGGGATATTTTTAGAATTTCATACAACCCCTTGAGACCACTGGGGTTTCCAAACCAGAGCTGAGGATTGGGTTGATTTTGTGTTGTGATGAGGTCTTTATCCACCTCGCCAGGTGTAGCGGGGGCCACTATCCCTACACACAATGAATTAGAGGCCACAATGAGGACTTTGGGGGTGGTGTCGCAGCTGAGATCATTCATTCATTCATTCATTCATTCTACACATATATATTAACCTCCTATCCTGTTCTAGATCTGATCTAAGCGCTTAAGACACATTAGGGAAAAAACAGATTTTTGCCGCCTTCGTAAAGACGCACACACACATACAAACAATAAACACAGGAAGCAGGTGAAGTAAATTATATGTCAAAAGGTGGAGAAAAAAAAGTGCTTTCGAGGGACCAGGCTGAATGCTTAACAGGAAATGTAAACGGAAGGGACTGTCGTCCCAGTTTTCTGCTTCCCCCGCCTAACAGAATCCTCGATCCTGGCTCCGTGCAGGTGACAGCCATGCCCACCCACCCGCAGCAGGTAGAGTACAATTTTTCCACCCCGCTGATTCTTGGCTTGTTATGTGGCTTTTGGGGACTATTAGGATGTCAGCTGCCACGATGCGCAGAGGTTTTACAAGTGCTCCCGGCTCTGGTTTGCCTCTCGTGTTTCTGCCAGAGGAAGCGCACACCCAGGTAAAGGAAGGCACAAGGGGCAGACGTGCATCTGCCCGGAAGCCCGGCCGAGCCGATCGCAGCCGACTTACCGACCCGCCGGCATGATGTGCGAAGCCACGGAAGATCCTCCGTCCCCGTTTTCTCTCGCTGCCGAAGCAGACGGCCACCTCCTCAGTGGCTTAAAGCAACACAAGCGTGTGACCTCACGACCCTGTAGGTCAGGCGTCCAGGAGCCTCCGCTTTCAGAAGGACGAAGCCGAGGCGTCCGCCAGCTGGCTCTTCCCGGGAAGCTGTGGGGAAGATCCGCCTCCAAGCTCGTTCCTGTCGTCGGCCGAACTGCGTTCCTTAAGGGTGTAAGCCTGAGGTCGCCATCTCCTCGGGAATGTCAGTGGGGGCTTCCTCGGCTCCTAGAGGCTCCTCTCTGGTCCTTACCCCTGGCCCTTGCATCTCGGACCCAGCAGCGGCCTGCCGAAGCTGCTCACGCTTGGGATTTCTCTGCCACCGCTTCCTCTCCCCCTCTTCCAGTGCGTGTTCTGACTCTTCTGTTGCCCTTCCTTCTGATTTGGAGGACTCGTGCCGAGTACAGCGGATCCGCCGTCATTCCAGGATACTCTCCCTCTCCGAAGGTCGTCTGATTGCTACCTGGATTGCATCTGCAAAGTTCCTTCACAGCAGTCCCTAGACTGATGTTGGATTGGGTCACCGTGGGAGGGGAGCCCTCGGGGAACACGTTCAGAGCGCTGTCTCCCGCAACCTGTAGCTTGGGGCCGCTGGTCAGGCAGCACCGCCACGGGGGAAGCCTGGCTTTGAATGGTCAGGATAGTCCTCATCGAGAAGGTCATCCGCCGGCAAAGACCTTTCCCAAGCTTTTTCCTTTCCTGTAGCTGAACCTACTTCAGCCCAGTTTTAGCTGTGTCTATGACAACAATATCGTGGGGAGGGCGGAGCAACGCGATCGAGGGACCCGGTCCCGGAACGCCCACGAGGAGCAGAGACGCCCCGCCAGCGTCAGGTGAGAGGAAAAAGCACTTGGTTCTTGAAGCCACCGCATTGTTCGTCCCCTGCCCCTCACCCCCCGATATGGCACCTCGTTCTTTTATCCTATAAATCAGACGAAAACTATACGACGAGGCGAATGGACCAGTGGACGTGGGACATCTCAGAGGAGAAAGTCTTGAGTGTTACCAAGTAAACCGCAAAAGATTGCTCGGAAGAGGCGCACGGCTGTGATCGCTCAAGTTCACACGTGTGACATGCGCCAGGATGTGAAACAATAGGCAGATGGCAGACCGAGCGAGGGATGACGAAGTGACTAAGAGGAAAAAGGAAAGAGTCCGATTAAAGAGAAGCAAAGGAAAAGGGCAGATGGAGGAGAGTCAGGGGCGGAGTTTGGGGAGGTATCTTGGGAATCACAAGGGCTCCACAGCGGGGTTCCAACACCACCTCCGGCTGGACTGATAGGGAGGGCCTGGAGGTGGAGAGTGTCATGCACCTGCATCTTGTCCGTGTGTGTGTGTGTGCGCGCGCGCGGCCCGCAGCACCTAGCACTGCCACAGTCACGTGACATGTAACAGGAAATGCCCGCTCATTGATTGACAGCCCGGAGGAATGAGTCTCACGCCACCACCTTCCCCAGAGCGGGGCAGCCCCCCCGCCCCGCCCCACTGCAATAGCAAAGCGGAGACGAATGACCTTCTCATGACGACACGCATCCCAGAACGTCACTGGGGTGGGTTTCTGCTCCTCCCATCAGCACTGGCAGGGCCGGGTGCAGCGTGGCCATAAAGGCGGATAAGGTATGACTCCTGTCATTAGGAAGCTTTTCCGACTCGGAGATGATATAAGGTATGCAGGTAGATAACTCGGGCAAAAAAAAAAAAAGAGAAATTGATGTGTACCACGACGAAGCACAGAGACCGTGTGCGGAGAATTCCAAGGAGGAAGATTACGTCCCGCTTCGGCGGGCGGGAGGGGGTGAAGACAGGGCAGGAGGGATGACATCAAGGCGACACGGGGCGGGGCGTGTGGCGTTGGAGCCGGGCCCTGGAAGAGATCGAAGGCGAAGCGCGCTGGGCTGGCGGAGCGGGCTGGGAGGGGGCGGCGCACGCGCACAGCCAGCCGCCCACCTGCGCTCTGGCTCGGGGTCTGCCGCCGCCCAGAGCAGGGGCCACTCCCAGCGCAGGCCCTGCGGGGCTGAGATGGAGTGTCTCCACCATCGTCACAAACCTACCCGCCCTCTTGAGCCAAGCCCCGGATGCTCCAAGTCACACCCCCTCTGGGGACAAGGGGGGGGGGCAGCATCGTGTCCATTTGCTGAGGAAGGGGGGTCTCTCGGCTACTGTTTCCACCAGTGCACCCTTGAGTGGGCCCAGCACAGCCCCGCACCTGTTACCTTCCCTCCCCACCCTGCCTGTCCCAAACACCCAGGGTCAGGGGCTTGGTCCTATTGGGAGGGCCAGAGCCTCTCAGAGTTTGGGAACTGGTAGCTGTGTCCACATGGGGAGGGCTGGGACCTCACTCTCTCCTCCTCTCTGGGAGACTCCAAGGCTGGGAGAAGGAGGAGCTGGGACAGCCATCTGAGCCCGAGTGTGTCCCATTCCCCAGCTCGCCTCGGAGTCTCATCAGGATGAGACAAACTGTTCCTTCAGAAAGCCAGCCAAGGGATGCTAATAACAGCACCTACTGAAAACGGGGAGGCGGAGCCCGCACGGAATGACCGAAGTTCTACGAGAGCTCGGATGGAGAGACGCGATGTTGTCTGCTGGGTGTAGGGCAGGTTAATAAACACCGGCGACCTTGGGCGGCGTCCGAGGACTCACGCTGCACACACAGGGCCACCACCCAGGACGCCTGTGCTCCAAGGCCAGGAGCATCTTTTGGCAAAGTTCCCCTCATTCCCCTTCCCCAGTCTGCTGGCTCCAGAAGACGCATAAGAGGCACCCAAGAACACAAAGGGGCACCCAAGACCCTCTACATCAGAAGGCCGGGCAATTTCCCTCCCGAGGGAAGGCATCCGGCCTCGGCTTGCTTTTCTTTAAAAGGAAGAAGAGGAAAGAGGGGAGAGCGGTGTCCTGAGCCCCTGAGCTTCCTTCCCGTTATCTGGTTCCCACTGCAAACATGGAGATGGAACCTTCCAGAGAAGACTGCCTCATCGTATGTGGCCCCGGCTCCCCTTACAATGAAAAATGTACCGGCAGCCCTCAGAGCGAATGGCATCACGGTCTGTGTCCCCTTCTAGTAGCCAGGACAGCCAGCACTGAAGGTGAGGGACGCCCCGCAGTGAGCTAAGATCGTCCCTGGTGCGCTGTGGTCCGCTCAGGGTCTGTGTTCAGGCCGACACGACCCACACACTGGCCTCGGTCCTCCCGAAGCCCGGAGCTGCCAGCGCTTGGCAGCCAGAAGCCAGGGATGTCTCTGGATGTTGCCGGATGCTTTGATCTCCCCAGCAAGTGCCCGGAGGCCGCGGTTCACTGTCTAAATACCACGTCAGGAGTCTGACAGAGAAGCGAGCACTTGGGCGACACCCAGATCCAGCAGCAACACCGACATGCTGACACTTCCATCTGGCCCTCTGTCCCGAGGGACTCTGTGCAAGAGAAGCCCCGGGCAAAAAAGTAGGTCGCCCCACTCTGGATGGAACAGAGCAGATGTTTACCAGATGCTCAGATGCCTGCCTTTGGGGAGGACGCAGTGAGGGCGTGATGAATAAAGGAGTGGGCAATCCTGTACCTGACTCCCCAACAAATTGCAGCTGGGCAAATGTGAATATCCCTGGGTCTAAGCCACGGTTCTCAACCATGGTTCTGTCTGCGTATGAGAATCTCTGGAGGAGCTTTATTTACAAAAGGAAAAAACGGGGGGGGGGGCACCCAAGACCAATAAATGTAGAAGCCCCGGGAAGAGGCTGAAGCATCAGTAATGTTTAAAAGCTCCCCAGGTGTGTGCAGTCACAGGTGAGCAGCTCCTGGTCCGGCAGAGGTGGGCCGCCCTTCCCTGGGTCATCCTCACGAGGAGAGGAACGTCCAGGAGGACAAAGGTGGTTCCATACAGAATGTTCTAGCGTTTTTCTACCTCCGCGGCCTTGCGCAAGAAGCCCGTCCACCTGGAATGCCCCCTCCACTCATCCGTACCTGACCGACTCTTCGAGCCCTGATTTCCGTTCCTCTTCCGCTGCTCAGGTGCGTACCTGCTCGTCAGGGAACCTGCGATGTTACCCACCGGGCTTCCGCCACTGTCTCATCACCCCTGCTCAACCCTGAGCTCCCAGGGCAGGTGTCAGGCACAGAGAGCCCAGCGACACTCAGCATGCCACCTCCCGACTCCGTCATCATCACCTGGGAACTGGCAAGAAAGGGAGCGTCTCAGGCCCCATGCCGGACGCACCGAATCAGAACCTGCATTTGCATGAGACGCACAAGGGGGATGCGTGTGCGGGGTAAAGTGCGAGAGGTGTGGGCAGCGTCTAGGCGGCTCGTCGAAAAGGCGAGGGCTGGGGAGCAACACCATTCCCTTCTCACGAGGACCTTGCCCCTCAGCCCTGCTTCAGGAGGTCCCAGTCTTTATCCCAAGCTGCAGGTAGGTGCTGGGGGCCCATGGAGAGGTTTGAGAAAGGTCATCTAAAAACCCAGATCGCCTGGCCTCTCTCCCTGAGGAAGACTGAGTGTGGCTCCATGTTGTTTGTTTATCTGGTCGGTGCATCCTGGCCATCCACATTCCTGAAACTGTTCCCTGAGCGGGATCCCCTTGCCACCTCCCAGGTGGGCGTCTTGCTGTGGAGTGACAGTCTGATCGCCCCGAGATTATCAAAACCAAGCCAAGCCTCTTGCTCTCTCCTGCAATCTTGTCCCTTTCGATGTTCCCAGGCTTGCTTTCCTTAAATGCACTGGGGCGTAACAGTATCAGACCTCGGAGCCAGGCTGGGCAGAGACAGGAAGAGGAGGCGAGAGGTGTCACGGGCTCCCCCGCGACTCACTGCCCACTGTCCCCTTCGTTCCATTTCCACGACCCTTGAGTGCCCACCACGTGCGCGGCATGGAGCAACCCTGCTGCCCCTGCTTAACTCTCGCATTAAAGGTCATTAAAAATTTATTCAGTAGGATATTGATATTGAAATGCCAGCTTCTCCACACAGGTTATAAATAACTGCTTTGAGTCCAATTTGGTTTTGATTTTCTTTTGCAAAAATGCAAGCTATCAGGCATCCACCTGCGATCGCACGGGACCGACTCTTCTCCCTCCTCTCCCGAAGCCCGTCGTCAGAGGCCATTACTACTTACTCCGCCTGCTCGGAGAATCTCGTGTACAGAGCTTTAACGTCCTTCGAGGAAGTGAGACTATTACAGAAAAAAAAAAAAAGACACATTTCCATCTCTGTTCCAATACGTACAACCTAATTAAGATTTTATAAACACTCACCCAACAGGAAAGCGCACACACGCACATGCACACGCACACACACACACACACACACACACACACACCCTAAATTAGCAAGGCAAATTTCTTCTAGATTAAGCAGTGTCTTCCCTGTTCCCATCCAGCTTTAATTAGGCATTTGTCACGGGGAGTGTGCCACATGGCGGAACTGTCTCGTTTTGATTCTCTAGGTTTGGGTTCGGGTCACGGGGTTTGTCGGGGCCCCACGTTGTCCCCTCTCCCCAGGAATCACAGCATGGTGTCCTCTGGGGTGCTCCCCTCGCCACCCTCATCTCTCGCCCGCCCTCTGGGCTCTGGGAGGAACAGGAAGGGCCTTGTCTCCCAAGTGGCCACATTTCGCCCACCGGGGGCAGCGCAGCTGTGGAATCGACCTCGGCAGAGCCGCACCTGTGGGATTGCCTGGTGGCTCCTGGGTCCTACCAACACGCTCCAGATGACAGCTCTGGGGACCGGGTGCACAGGACCCCTGTGCTCCCAGCCCCACCCCCCACTCCCCGAAGTGCCCGCAGGGCCGCCGCCCTGCGCCCCACGGCGCCGTCTTGGGGTTGCTCTTGGCCCTGCCGATCTCGGCTCTCCGGTGCGCACCGCTGTGCTCGCCCGGCTGGAAGAAAATACAGGAGATAATTAGCTTGCTCCTTCTTTTCATGTCCCTGGGGCTGTTGGAAAAAGAACATTTTTTTATATGTGTAGAAAATTAAATCTGTTGTGTTTTTGAGGCGCATGGGAGGGAGGAGTCGAGAGAAGGTGTTGCTCGCTCACTTAGTCAGAGCCGGGGGCGGGGAGCAGGGCAGGGGACGCCTGTGGGGGTAACGGAGGTGCAGGGAGGAGCCAACCCCCCCCCCGACTGTGACCCAGACTCTTGGTCCACTTCCTTTGTTTCCTGGAACAAAGCGACAGCTACCCCTGCCAGGTGGCGTGAAGAGGGGCGTCGGGGCCGCCGGAAGCGCAGCCTGACCCGCCCAGGAGCCTGGACAGTGGCGACTTCTGTGTGTGTGTTCGCCGTGACGGCCGTCGCTGTCAATCGGATGCAGCGTCTGCAGCATTTACTCGTCTGGACCCTCCCCTGGTCTTCACGCGGGGACCAGGCCTGGGAGGCCTACGGGGTGCAGGTACGGTGTGGCGATAACGATCCCATCTGAAAGATGATAAACGTGAGGCCCAGGGAGATTGGGAGACGTTATCCAAGGTCTTGCCGCTCCTTGCTGGAGAGACAGAAAACTCTTTCATAGCTTCCTCCACCCAGGGGGATGAAGATCCGGCTCTTCTTTCCGTCCAGCAAAGGCAGAAATATTGGACATCCAGGCAAGGAAGAGCAGAAAGCCTGCTGAAGAGACTCGAGGAAGAAGCCGCTCGGTAGGGAGGGGTCTACGCTCGTCCCCGATAACTGCCCGAGCGCACGTCTCGGCGTGAGAAACGGGAGAGCACGGCAGGTCTCGAGGACACTTACGGCCCCAAAGGAAAACGACTCACTATCAAGGCCCTGATGGCCGGGGAGCAAGACATGAAGCCACTGTCGGCACTCAGGATGTGTGGGCACGTGATGTCCAGGCTGGCTTTCTGAAGGTTGGCCACCGAGCCTCCCTCTGGCTGGCCTGCAGACCCTCCTGGAAGAAAGGCCGCCCGCCCGTGTGCCCCCACTGTCCTCTGGGCCCACCGCGCTGCCCCCCGCCCACCCCAGGGACAGCTGCAGCACACCGCCAGCGCGGCCAGGCCCTCGTGAATTAGCGGAAGTGACACTCACTTTGTATACACATGTTTACAATCAGGGCCAGATGGCGAAGGCCTGGATGCGTTTCAATGTCACTCCAGGGTGCAGAGCGGAGCAGGGCTCCCCGCACGCGGCACGGAACCACAGCGTGGAGAGAGGGCGACTCCCTTCTTAGATGCCAGCCCCGAATCCGCTCTTGATCTGAGAGGATATTTATTAGCTCTCACTTAAAAGCAGCCCCGGCTTGCCAGCTGTCAGACCTTTTCATCAAATCTCCTGAAACCCTGCAGACAGAAGAAAGAAACATAGCCCACTCTGATATCTTCCAGAGTTTCTTTCGTCCTCCTCCTCCTTTTTATTTATTTATTTACTTACTTACTTACTTTTGAAAAAAAAATAAAATAAATAAAGCGCGCTTGATGGAGAGGAGCTTGCGAACGATCACCGGTGACAGTGTTTGTGTCGACAAATTGTTTGTGCTGGCAAGCAGAGACGGCAGACTGAACGCAGATCACACAGAGGGGTTGCTGCCCAAACTACAAAGACACCCTTAAGTGGCATCATGGGAAAAAAGAGGAGGATGTTGGCAATGTGCCAGACGGAGTCCAACAAGCCTGTGGGTTTCCATCTGCTTGCCCCGCCCCCCCGGAGACGATGGTGGCAAGAGGCTCATCAAGGACAGCTGCACTCTGGGACCAGAGGCAAAGCCAGGGCTACCCGCTTCCGGGGAGACGTGAGCCAGAGCACCCGCCTCACCCACAAAGGTGGTGATGAGCATCTGTCGTCCCTGCTCTGCCGTGCTTAACGTGAAAAACGCCCCTCCCGACCAGAGGCGACACCCCAAAAAAGGGAGAAGAAAGGGAAAAGCAAAGGGAGACTCTTGAGAATCGTTAAGGCCTGAGTAGAAAGTAACAAAAGGTTTTGGAAAGAACGTTCCAGAACTCCTCCATCAGAAGGAGAGCATCTCATTCGAAGTGTCCCTCTGGGAGGCTGTGCATCTATTTCCGGGACGTGGCCGTTATTCAAAACATCTTGTTTTGAAATTCACCTTTTGAAAATGACTTTACAGGCAGTTCGTGAGAAATATTTTACAGTCTAATAGCCATAACTTTAGTCGTGGGTGCGCGTGTGCTGTGTGCGAGGGGTTGGAGGGGGCGGTGTTTACTGGTGGTAGAATTCTAAATTAGTTGGCACAAGAGTAGTTTCCAAACCATGATGCACTGACCAACCCTCTCCCCTAAAAAAGAATAATCAGGCGCCTAGAAGCAGATTTGTTCCCTCTGAGAATGTTTGACAAGGTCCGCTCGGGCTTCTCATTGCAAGAATTCCAAAAGGCAGCTCCAGATGCTTCCAGCTCCAGCAGCACGTCCGAGCCTGACCGAGAGATGGGTGACCAGGAAAGAGGACGGAGAAACGTGCATTCTCTTGAAAGAGCATGCGCACACGTGCGCACACATGTGCACACGCACGTGCACACACACACACTTTAAGTCGGGGCAGAGACTGGCCCCCACGCGTTGAATTGGCCGTGCATTCAGCCTTACAGATCATCACAGGCTCAGCCAGCTCTTTGGGTCTGTTTCGGTCACTGACGAATCCCCAGAGGCTGGAACGGGGCCAGCACATAGTAGAGGTGAGGATGCTGACTGTCGGCTGGGGCCCCCTCCGGGCTCTGCAGGAGCACGTGACCTGAGCATGCCCACATCCCAGCAGTTGGACCTCTTACACGGTGGCCTAGGCAGCCCAGGCAGGTGTCCCAAGAGACCGGAGCAGAAGTTGCCTGGCCTTTTCGACCTAGAGCGACTTCTGCCATCACCCACTGGGGCAGCCAGACATCTGTCCCGATTTAAGGGGCGGAGAAAGGACCCACCCTCTCCGTGGCTGGAGGTCAGAGAATCTGTGGGCATGTTTGTAAAGCGCAGCGGGCAGAGGGGAGAAGCCAGTAAAAGGAGACCCGGGAGCTTAGGGGGCGTTGGCAGAGGCGTGACAATTCCGCCAATGAGGGAGGGGCTCCGAGGAGAGGTCTCCCCAGAGGAAAGTGGCAGGAGCTGGGGGAAGCTCGGAGAGGTCGGGGATGGGGAACCGGGAACCGCAAGACCTGGGTGTTAGAAGGAGCATGCGCGCTGGGCTGATGTCACAGGGGGTGGCAGGGGGTGGCGTCCCGAAGAAGCATTTGCTGAAAGGGCAGAGGGACAGCAGCGCGGGGCGGGAGGCACCGGAAATGCTCGCGTGCCGCGCGGAGGGTTTGCACCGCGCTTGATGGAAAGCGAAAGCGTCTGCCAGCAAAATCGCACTCGACTGACACCATGTGCGTCGACATGCTCACAGCCTCGCGGGCTCCCTCTCCGCTCCCGCCCATCTGCGCTCTCCAGGCTCTGCGTGCCCCATCTGCACGCGAGAACAGAAACATCTGCCTGCGACAAAGCACCCCTTGCCCACCTCTGCCCAAGATGGGTCTTGGCTGCCAGCACTGGGCCTGGGACCAACTCTGCAACTTTCTAAACACCCTCCCCATAGCTCTTGAGGCCAGGAGCTATGCGTGGTGACCTACAGAGAGCAGAGAGTTTTGTCAAAGCAGAGGGGAGGGGAGGGGAGGCGCTGTGGGGGTGGAGGCCTGCAGCCCCTCCCCTCCACCTCCGTTCTTTCCCATCCCCCTGCACTGCTGTGAGGGGGAGGGAGCCACCTTAACCTGAGGCCTCACCGCCTGGGAATCTGGATGCACATGGCGGCCCTCTGCCCCAGCTCGCCTGTCCCCAGGAAGCTGCAACAGGCCTGGCTGTTGTTTGCGGTGGTGGGAGCTCGCACCACATGGAGACCGTGCCTCTTGAAGCCCGAGTTAATTGGATTTTATAGCATCTCCTCTTGCCTGCCCTGTTCTTATTAAATGGCAGTGAAGAGCGGAGAGGAGACTCTGATCAACGTACAGGGAAAGGGAAGGTTAGGATAATGGCCTCTTTGTAGAAAGTAATCAATGCTCAGCCTCCCCCGCCCCCCACAGCCCACCCTGTATGGGCTCAAATAGGGCCAGGATTTAGGGAGAGCATAAAAAGCTTAGCTATGTTTATGACTATTCTCATCATTACTGACCTTGAAGAGGGTTGTAATCTCAGCCACGCACCTACACAAGCACGTGTGTGTGTGTGTGTGTGTGTGTGTGTGTGCGCGCGTGTGCATACATCCCGTGCATCCATACCCAGATCGCCTGTGGCCTGGGGTGACACACTACTGCCCAAAGGACCCAGGAGTTCAGTGGCCCAGATGTGCTGAGCTTTGCTCCTGTCTGGATGGAGGATGGCCTCATGGGGTCCAGGGCGCCAGCAGCTGAGCCGCCTTGGGCTTTGGCCGTCCCTCTCTATGCTGCTTAATCTGTGATAAGAGGGTTAGAGAAGCATTATGCTTTCCCCTAGCTCCCCTAGGCCCGTCGTTTAAAGACAAGTGGTGATTCGTTCGAGACGACCATGGTGAAATTGGCCGATGTGGTAGACTGAAATTCTGTCTCAGTCCTTCGCTTCTCCTCGCCACAGCCTCCGGAAAGGTAGAGGGACCTTCCCACCCCCCGGCTTCAGGCTGGCCCATATCACCTTGCTTCGGCCAGAGGGATATGCGTGCTTGCAAAGTAAGCAAAAGTTTGAAATGAACTTGCACGACCAACCGGCCCTCATAGACCTGGACGACCCCCCAAATAGACAACACAGCCCAGTGCCTGCTGGTCTGCGGAGACGAGCGATCATGGTGCAGACCCGATTCCAGCCCAGCCTGCAGTAGGGCTCAGCAGAGCCCAGCCTGGACCAGCTGGGCCCCCGCCCGACCTGCGGAGAAGAAGTGAGTATGCGAATGGAGGCTTCCTGCTGTATCCCGTGGAGAATGTACGGCTGTTCTACGCGACTCTGCCGTGGCCATGAGTAACTGATACAGCGGACCTCGCCCTGTCTACAGAAGTACATTCTAGAGGTACTGAAAACTAAACAAATGAACAAAAAAAAAGCAGAGCATAAATAAATTTTTATAAGACTCTCAAAGCTTTAATGCAATGGAAAGGTATGCAGAAAAACTATTAAACATCTCTATGTCATAAAGCACTATAAGCATATTGAAGATGTAACATAGTGCCTGCTGAAGATTGTATTGAATTTTTGTCCCGTTTCTTTAAGACACTAAAGCTAACACCCTGTGGAAGGGTGTGCGCAGGGGCTTGGGGCAGCCGGCCTGGGCAGAGGAGACTATTTTGGATAGCCACCAGGGTGGGGAGGATAAGATCAAGGAAAGAGAAAGCAGAGCCCCAGGGAGAGAAAGGGAGAGAGAAGGTCTCATGCGAGGTTCAGACACCCGATCCCGTCCCGACAGGCAGCGTGCTGAGCAGTCCCCACCTGGAACCATGGCACGGACGCCATTTGCGCGTCCGAGGTCTGTCTGACACAGGACCGTTTCCAGCACTTTGGGCCAGGCCTGCATGGGAGAAGAAAGAGCCATTTCCTTTGCCTCGGAGCCTTGCTCGGCCTGGTGTCATGGGAACCCGCGTGGCCGGAGCTATGAGCCTTCACTTGTCAAACAGCCTGGTCTCCAGGAAAGAGGCTTTTCTGCCCCACATGTGCCCAAAGGAGGCCACCAGGTACCAGGGCCACTAGCTGAGGGAAAACCCTTGGGACAGGACTGGGGGACACTGCCGTGGCCCGAATTGTGGACGGAGAGAAGCAGACACATCCTTGTCACAAAAGAAAAAAAAAATGTGATATCGAAGGTCCTCATTATTTAAAGAAACTTGGGATTAGAGGGGGAAGAGGCCAGAACGTAAATCCTTTAAAAAGGTGGGGGGGAAAATAAATGTCGGTGACTTTATATTTAAAAAGAAACTACAAATTATGGAACTGTTTGTTTGAGCTTCCGTTTAATAAAAGTAGGCTGTGAACGCAGCTCTTTTGTTAATTCTTCGAACGAACGAAGAATAAATCAAGCATTGATTGGGGGGGGGGGACATGATTTTTCTGACAAGAGTGTCTGATAGGGTGATAGAACATCTTCGATTTCACGTTTGACTTTCACAGCACAGTCGTCAGAGGACATTTTTGCAAAAAAAATAAATAAATATTTGAAGGCGTCATCAGTTTTCCCAATGGCCTGTCTTAATCCTCTCAGATTCGAATCTCTCCCTTTTGAAGTGCCCGTCATTTCATCAGCCTCGTAGATTTCCTCTTCCATAATTGTCAACCGCCTGGACTCTGCCGTGTTCTCACTCGCCAGTTGCCTCGCGTGTGACTCAAATAATTCTCCGTAATCACTTTGATCGACCTCAGGAAATTTCGCATCTTTGGCAAAATTCGAGCTTGTTTTGCATGAGACTCAAGAAGTTTATGACATGTGGCTAACGGGAACAGAACGACCCGCAGATCCGATGAGGGAGGGCGGGAAAAATACGCGTGCTGGATGTGACGGGAGAAGGGGCAGAGTTGACAAAGACAGCGGCCCGGGAGCAGGTATCTTTGTGTCATGGCGAGTTTCGTTCTCCCGTGCAACCTTATAACTTCAGGTCCCAAGGTCACAAGGATGTGGAACACAAGGACCCCCCCCCCCCCCGTTTATGGCGAAGGGACATCAACTGTAATATGTAAAGAGCAATGAGGAAAAAAATGGACAGAGACAAAAACCTATTACGAAAACCAATAAAGAAACGCGAGGGGCCAATAACCATAGGAAAAAATATTCTGCTTCGCTGTAAACAAAGAAACACACAACAGAGCAATATTTCACCATCAAATGAACGTTTTTTAAATTATAATTCTCAATGCTGCTAAGGTTATGAAGAGCCAGGCCCTCCTCATACACAGCTGGTGAAGTGAAAATTAGTCCAGCCTTTCCAGAGAGAAAATGCAAAGCTATATCCAGCCTTAAAATTATTTCAGCTGCATCATATTTTTTTTTTTTATAAAGTCCCCTGCCGCCTGTTCATATCCTCACATCATTCTTAAAACGAACAAAGACTAAATCAAATGTTGATTTTGAGGGCGTAATTTTTCTGGGGGAAAAAAAATCGTCTAGTGGCACAAAACAATATCATTCACTTTGAGTGAAGTTAATTGCTTTTTGAGCTCTCTCTAAAGTTTCATCTCTCACTTGAAGGCCACTTTGCATAGGAAATAAAGACTTTCTGTCTGAGCCCCCATACCAGGGGACATGGAGCTGAACGGAGCTGCCTCAGGGCACCAATGCTGAGTGAGAAGCGGCTCCTGCCCCAGCCAAGGGGCTCCTGGCGCGCCTGCCTCAGTTTCCCTCCTCAGCAAAGTCAAGATGCTATAAACGACAGGCCCCTGTAAGCACCCCCAGGAGTGGGAAGCTGGGGAGGGCAAGCTGGGGATGGCCAGAGTCCACGAATGTCAACAGCGATGTCTCAGCGACGTCTCAGAAAAACTTTACACCCCTCTCCGTTCCCCCCACTGCGCCTTGGGAGCCATTGGCTTCTCCCCAGGCTGCCTGGCCCCTCCCTCCGACACAGGTAGACGCTCCTGCGGCGCAGGTAAGCTGGGACGTTCACGGTCAGATTCCACTCGACTGAACGTCTCGCCTCTGAACCGGCCGGGCATCTTCCTTCGCCCCTTCTCCCATTCCTGCACTTCGTTCACGCTATTCCCCTTTCTGTCTCCTTTTTTTTATATATATAAAACCCTCCCTTTCTGATTGTAAATGTGATCCTTGCTCATTGCAGAAATGTGTAAATCCACAGAAAGTGGATTTAAAAGAAGGACGTTTTAAAACTCCCTAACCTCCAGCTCCTCTGCCCGACATTCAAAGCTCTTGGTGACCTCACCCCTTCTGCTCTCTACAGATGGCGGGCTGCCCGCCGGCTAGCTCCCTCCCACCTCTGCACCCCCGTTCTGCAGCCCCCTTCCTAGAGGCCCCGCCTTCTCTCTGCCCGTCCGAATCCCGGCGGAGAGAGCCCTGGAGGAAGAGGCGATGAGGGCGTCGGCACCCTGATTCTGCACTACCTGTGCATCCGTACGCCAGTCTCGGCCTCGCGGGACCCCGTTCCTCGGCAGCCTCTGCCCAGCGACGTCGCGAGGAGAGCTCGTGAGAACCGAGATGAGGCGTGCGGAAGGCTTTCGAGAGACGCCTAGCCCACGGGAAGGGGTCCATCTCTTCTTAAGGGCCAAGCCCAAGTCACATGCGACCCGGCACGGTTTGCCAAACACCCCCCACCCGCATCCCTCTTCCTGCACCCCTCCTGGTCACCTCGCCGAAACAGGACAGGAGACAATCGGAGCTGAAGGGACCAATGACCCACCTGAACGGCATCACGCTTGCTCTCAGCGAGAAGCCTTTTCTGTGCCAACTTTATCTGACTGAACGCAGCTCCCCGCCCCCAGCTGAGAACGAGCATCCAGACGGGGACCTTCCACACCATGACACCCCAAGATGGCTGTTCAAACGAGCTGTCCCAGCCAGCTCAGGCTGCCACGGCAAAACACCGCAGACCCGCGGCTCAAACGACAGAAATTCATTTTCTCACAGTTCTGGAGGCCAGAAGTCCGAGGTCACGGTGCCATCAGGGCTGGTTTCTGGGGCGAGCTCTGTTCCTGGCTTGCGCATGGCCGCCTTCTCACTGTGTCTCCACACGACCCAGAGAGAGCCAGCTCCCTGGCATCTCTCCTTGGAAGGGCGCTAATCCCACCACGAGGGCCCCACCCGTGTGACCTCATCTGACCCCTAGTCACTTCACAAAGCTAAGCCTCCGAATACCATGACACTGTAGGCTAAGGCTTCGGTATGTGAATGTGGGGGACACAAACATTCAGCCTGTCACACAAGCCCGGTTGGACCCTTCCACGCTTTCCCACTGAAGCCCTAAGCACTGCCACCCGCCCACTCCATCCGGCAATTTGGAGAGCAGTTCCTGATAGAGAACTCCCACACGTGTGTGAGATAAACCTCGTCTTTTTCCCGTTGATCTATTGCCACTTAATTCGCAGGCCCCTGATCAACCAGACCTGGGTTAGCAGAAGAAAAACTTGCTTTCCCAACGGAGTTAAGCATTGCAAGGTTGCAAGCATGCGTTTCTCATTTCCTTAGTAAGGTTCCTGAGCGCACAGGGGACGTGCACCATCCATCTGTGCCCACAGACAGCAAGCCTCCCACCCCGGATCTTCCTCCCCTACTCTTCTCCCCCGCCGTTGGCTCTTCTAACTGGACCCGTGTTTGCTTTTGCCCACGCCTCGCCTCCGCCATCAGCCTAGGCTTATTTGCAGGGACTGTCCAGTCCCTCTCAGCATACTGGGTGCCCTAGTGGAGGCTGGTGTCTAGTGAAAACAAAGTCGGACTCAGTAAGGAGAGACTTTAGTTCAAAGGATCGGGGTTGCAGGGTAGGGAGGTCCCGTGGCAGGAAGGGCGGGGTCCGTTACCACAGACCGGTTGCTTTCTCCACGAGATCTGCGAGCCCCTCTAGAGGTAGGCAAAATGAGTTTTCTTTTATGGAGAGGAGTAAACAATGCTGGAAAGAACCAGGCGTGGGGAGGTGGGAGGAGAGGGTAGCGCAGCGGAATAGGGGATCAGAGAACGTTCCTGAGGCCAGCCTGTCCTCCCGAGGGGCTGCGTGCAGGCTCCGGCAAGGGCGAGCCCAAGTCCCGGGGCTGGAGGAAGAGGAGAGATGAAACCAGAGTCTGGCCGAGATGCGTCGTACCCCGATGGATCAGTGGGGACAAGCAGTTCAGCTAAACATCTACGAGGCCAAAAATGAGAATTTGGAGCACCTGTGTCTGGCCTTAGCTCAGGTCCATGAGTCTTGCCTAAGTCGTATGGGAAAGGAAGACCCTTTGCAGTAAACTGTTTCCCGGAACAAAAGGGTGAGGGGATTCCTTTTTCTTTACTGGGCTGCAGGAGCACAGGGCTCAGGTAAAGCTCCGCATCATCACAGATAGACGCACGCATGCGCATGTGGGCGCACACGCACACGCAGAATACACACAAACAAGGACGTCTTGTTTTTGTAGCTTCCTGTAGCTACAGTTTCTCTTCTTACCTAGAGGCACCAATTCGAATCTCCCAAGAGGGCGGCCCTTGCAAAGTGATGCACCAGGGGAGTCTGTGCTCTACGCTGGTCCCTGGAAATGCAGAAGCAACGTGGCGTCTGTGCTTCGTTCGGGCTTGGCCCCCCCGCTCCCCGCAACCTCCACCTCAGGGCCGCCATGCCTGGGTCCCCAAGGTCCCCATTTCTGCCGAGACAGCCCTGGCCAGAAATGCGGGAGATCATCAGCCTTCTCGAAGCATCTCCCCAGGCCCGATGTGCTCTGGTCAGGCCCGGAGATGCTGGGCCGAGCCTCAGACTGAGGCAACGATCATCGCAATGACTGCGGCAGACTGACTGTGTGCTCATGAGCTCCCCGGTGCTCCACAGCCGCCCCAGGAGCGGGAGCAGCCCGGCGTGACCGCCGAGGAAACGGACGCCCAGGGAAATCACTTATCCACGTTTGCGCACTTCGTAAGCCTTGGAGGAGAGGGAGCCTCAGGTGTCAAACGCCCTTTTATATTCCAACTGTGTTATGGGATCGGGAGGAGGGAGACATCGCCCCATATCCATGAGTGATTAGGCTGGATTCATTCATCAGATTACACCCTCTCAGACAGGAAGCAGCAGATAGAACTCTGAACCAATAAATTTCCAGGGCAAGAAAGCAATTGAAAAGGACTAAACCATGGGGAGCAGCCTGGGAAGCTGGCGAATGGTGATGGGCCAGGTGAAAATTTATTAGGGTGCCTCTGGAAGCTCCGCTTCGCGTTTCCGAAGTACTTTCCTGTGTGTCAACCTGATTAATCCTGGCAACTCGTGGGGTAAACAGGGCGGGAATTAGTACACCGAGGGCCCTGGGCTCAGGGCCGGGGGCGCTTGGTGCACAGATCACACCCGCCAGCCTAGCGGGGGTCGGGGAAGGGACCAGCAGTCACGGGCCCCCAGGAGGGGTGCATGTGACCCGCACAGCGCATGCCGCACCTGGAAGAGGTGGCACAGGCCCTGAGGATGTTGTCGAGAGGCAGATTCCAGCCTGGCAGGTGTAGGGTGAGGACCAGGGGTTTGCATTTCCAATACGCCGGGGTCTGGGGGTGGTTCCAGTCTTGAGAAGGTCACACTACCACGTCCAGCGGAGCTGGACAGCTCCGGCTCCTCAGAGTTCAAACTCTGGGCTCAGAAGGGGCTGCACGTCCCTGAGGCCCCCGTGGCCTCTCATGGGGACTTGGATCCCGCCCCTGCCCACCCGACCCCACCCGCTAGGATAGCCGCATACGATCGGTCCTCGACCCGATCAGCCCCGCATCGCTGGCTCCAGAGCAGTTTGGGGGACCAGAGGGACTGAGGGAAGCAATATCCTCACAGCCCGGGGGGTGTAAATAATGAAAGTCGGATCCATAAGTAATTACTTTTTAATTAATTAGGACTGATGAGTAGCGAAGACCCTGGCGACTCCGGGGGGGTGCGGGGGAGTGGCGTGAACTGTAATAACCTTGTTCCTGTCCCTGCTGAAACTGGCGTGCTGGGGGAAGGGGACGCCAGGGTCTGGGGGACAGAGGAGGGCAAGGCCAGAAGCAGGGAGGGCCTCCTCCCAGAGCGGAACCTGGGGTTTCTCTACGCCCCTTAGAAGTGTCTCACCCCTAAGGAAGGGGCCAGGAGAAAAAAGGCCCACCTTCTCGCTCCTAAACCCTTTGCAGACTGACCCAATTAATCTCTACACGCTTCCGGTGGGCGGGGGGTCAGGGGGAGCCCAGTGCTCAGCAGGAGCAAAGCTGAGGCTGCTGCCTCTTGGTGGGGAAAACCCTTCCCAAAGGCCGTCGCAGGCCCAGGCTGGGAGAAGGAGCGAGGCCAGGAGACCCGTTCTAATGGCCAGTGCCCAGCGGGAGGACAGAGGGGTCCAGGCGGATCACCCCCTGCTGCAGCTGCTCTCTGACCGGGTGCCCTGAGCATAGGAGACCCCTCCCTGCGCCTTGCCCCCGCCTATCGGTGAACTAGACCAGGAAGCGAGGCCCTTCTGGGTGTCCCCCCCACACACACACACTGCTTCTGGAAGGAATAACGTCGCCCAGAGATGAGAACGGGGGAGCACGGAGCATCCCGGCTTCTCAGCTTGACGAGGAGGCAGCATCGGGCTGTCACAACGTGAACACTGCTTGGCATGCGGACGCGGCCCTGACTCGTCCCCCCACCTCCCCGCACCCCACACAGCCCCTCCCCCCAGCCTCTGAGGTCAGTTGCAGGGAGAGGGCCCCCCTTTCCTGTGATTCGACCCAGATGAGCAAGCTGGGGAGGGAGGAAGGGAGAGAAGTGGGAAGGCGGGGGAGGGATCGATTCTCTCAAGCGTTTGAAGCAGGGATGGGGCCACGGTGAGGCAAGGCGGGCCCCGGCCTCAAGCAGGAAATTTCGGGGGGCACCCAGAAACACCCAGCACGTTTTCCGGCCCTGTCACCCTGAGAGGGGACGTCACCGAGGGCCTCGCTCAGGCACAAGCATCGCCGCACATGTAGGATGCTGAATAAAGGACACGCGACCTCACAGCTATTGGGGGGGGGGGGGGGAGGGGCGGGGGTCACCGGGTTTTAAGCAGCTTCGAGGAGAGAAAGAGAAGCAGCGTGGCAAGAAGCGAAGTCAGCGGAGGGGAAGGAGAGAGAACTCACCGAGTCCCACTCGGCGCCGGCGCCGCCAGGTCAGGTCCTGGGCGCAGAAGGAACGCATGGGCCGGTGCCCCCGGTGCAGGCGCCGAAACAGGCGGCGCGGCCTCCCCACCTGCGAACCGCGGCCCGCGCGGAGAAGTCTCGGCGAGCGCCATATCCGTGTCACACGGAGACCCGATTCCGCCCTGCCGCCCTTGGCCTCGCTGTCCCTGCTCCGCTCCCGGCCCTCGCGGGTCCTGTCTTTATTTGAAATTTGGGTAATTTTTTTCACCGAGATTTTGACTTCGTTTTCGTTTCTTCGAACAACGCATCGAGATACTCTCTCTCTCGATGGCCGCGTTTCCGCCCCCTCCCTCAAATCCGGCCCCCGAGGGGGACGCCGCCCTTCTCTCTCACGTCTCAGCCCTGCTCGGAAGCCACACGTGACCGAGGGGCACAGATTTTGGAGCCCGGGTTTCCCACCGCAACCAGCCGGGCCTCGATCCCCTCCTCCGCAAACGGGGGCTCCTGATGCCTCTGCAGAGCGAGGGTGAGACGAGGCGACCTGGTCACCGTGAGCACAGTGTCCAGCACGTGGCGACCTGGTCACCGTTAGCACAGTGTCCAGCACGTGGCCAGGGTTCAAGAAATGGCCCCTCGCACACCACCCGTCCCCCAGCCCAGGCCCTGGACTCAGAGCGGCTGGGAGCCGTGGGCCCACCGAGGCCACCGACACTGGTCGGGGGACCAGCCCCTTTTCCGGAGTCCCTTCCAGAGCTTTCTTTAGCAAGGTGAGAAACGAAGTGCAGATTCGGTGTAAAAAAAGGAAAAACGGATCATTGCAGCGATGCCAGACCGATCTGTGTGCGTCCACAGCAACCAGTTAAGTTCTTCTTTTTATTTTTTTTTTTTAAGTTACCCCGAGTCAGGCTATCCTAGGGAAGTCGGTTCCTGGCCGCGCGGTAAGAAATGCCTTTATCTACTCTCCCACGAGACGAAGGGAGCAGCGTGAACGTCACAGGCGCTCAGAAACGGCGAACGGACGGACAAAGGGCCAGGGAGGACAAGCCGGGCGGAAAAGGATGACCGCGAGAGTCTGAAAACCCAGCGCCCGCCCGGGGCACGTGGACTCGCGGGAAGGAAGACCTGGGCCACCTCAGCCGGCCGCTCCGTGTGTGGTCCGGGGGCCAGCTGCGTGGGCATCACCTGGGAGCTCATTAGAAATGCAGCGCCTTGGGCCCCACGTGAGACCTGCCGAGTCAGAATCTGCATTCGAACAACCCTCCCTGGGGATTTGTACGTCCGGCACGGTCTGAGAGGCACAGCTGCTCTAAACCACCCCGAGATCCACCCATCCTGGACCTGGCAGCCCAGACACCACACAGAGGCTCCGGATGGTACAGCGTCTTCTCTGAGTCACCCCACCATTTCCAAAGGCCCTGGCCATGCACTAAGAAAGCCCCCCGGCTGATTCCACAATCTCTGACTCAGTCCCGTTCCCCTCTAGGTCAGTTCTCCACCGGCCCTGCCCCGCTGGGGTCCCCAGGACCTGTCCTCAGGGATCTGCTTGGATTCAGCCAATTGGAGGCCTTGGCTGGAGAAGTAGGGCAGGAAGAAAGGAAAGCAGGGTGCTGATTCCCTGCGCTCGCTCTCTCTCTCTCTCTCTCTCTCTCTCTCTCTCTCTGCAGGGCTGCAATTGAGCAATGACTGTGTTCCTTCCACACTGGGGACATCTGTCAGGCACCCACTCCCAAAGCTCCGGCTTTCGCCGGCATCTGTTAAGGATGCTCGCTGCTCTTGCCGGCCCTTCAGGCCTCCAGGTGTGGCTTCCTGGCTCCCCCTGGATGTCTCTCCATTCCTTGTGTTTTCCCTTAACCCTGTTGCTTTAATTTTTTTTTTTTTTTTAATTATTATTCAGGCATGGTAAGGCCCACAGATCAGGGGATGACTGCCAATGACAAGATAGTTCGCGTGCGTTATACTCACAGATCCCGGGAGAGAGCGCCACAGCATGTCACGGGCGGGCCACATGGAGAAGCCCCAGGGCCGGTCACAGGCAGAGGAAGAAGGGAGAGCCGTGGGCAAGGGTGGCTAGTTTGAATCGTTTCAGTGGGCTCCGGGCCTGTCTCAAGTCTTCTGATCCCTGGCCCCACAGTGGGTGGAGCAGGTGTGTCGTGGCCAGGAGGGCGAGAGCCCAAGAAGAGAGGGCTCTCTGGTTTGGTTAGTGTGTGTTTGAAAATCGCATACCCAGGGCAGAGGACTCTTCTCCCAAGAGAGGGGGTGGGACAGGAGGCCAAGCCCAGGTGACTCAGGCCTGTCGAGTCTAAAACATGACGTGTCCAGACTCTGCACACAGGGCAGGTATTAAAGCATCAAGTTTACAGCAGCCAGAGGCGTAGCCAACACACTCACCTCCACCTCCGAAACGGTCCTTCACTCAAGTCTCTTCCCTTAACCCTTTGAACGTGCCAGCGGATTCCAGCAGGGCCCTGACCCGACCGTGAGGACACCCGGATTCTTCACCTGGACCCTTCGGCCACTATTCAAACCTGCAGCAGAACCGGAGTCTCCTTAGAAAGACACCTGTGGACGTGTGCGCACGACGCCCAGTCGTTTTCACAGGTGATTCCCGCTCCCGCGAGGACTCGGAGGCAGGTGTGTGCGCCGTTACGCCAGGCGGGGGAGGCGGCAGCAGCGAGGGGCTGTGTTGTGGGTGCGTGTCCTCCCCACCCCCATCGCTGCAGAACGCGGGGTCATCGGGGGTCATCGCCCTCCCCTGTGCCTGCCCTGCCCTCCCCTCCCTGCCCTCGATGGCTCGGCTCGGTCAGGAGCCTGGAATGCGCTGAGCACGCTGCTTGGAGCCTGGAGGCTAATGACGACCAAATTTAATAATTATCAGCAACTGCACATTTTCTGCAGCGGAGGAAATAATCGTAAAGGAGGGCGGGCGGAAGGAGAGAGCCACGAATGCCTTTTCCTTTCAGCGTTGAAACAGCAAAGCTACCGAGCTTGCCCCAATTAATTAGCGCTCTGTCTCATTAGCGCCTTTGCCTGCTAGTCCTCACACGACACACACGTGATGTGGCATCGGGCAGCCCCCCTGCCCTGGCTGCTGCTACCCAACCTAACGCAGCATCGGAACTGGGGGGGGCTTTCCCGGGCACCCCACTGCAATCTGGAGGGGAGGGTGCCCATGGGTGGGGGGCCGGGCCCTGCCTGGGGACAGCTGCGCCTCCAGCAGAGCAGGAAACCAGAGGCCCTGCCGCCGAGCCAGCGGCGGTGACCCGGGAACCTCGCCCACGCAGAGCCATGCCAGCTGCCAGCAAGTGGCCAGGGAGAACGGGCGACGTGTTTGCATCTCCAGAAACTCACGAGCTCCAGGACGGGCTGTCGAGACCGGCTCCGGGGGCGTGGGACCAGTGGAGCCGCACGCGGCTCCGTGCGCAAACTTCCATCTTTGCGTTTGCCATTTGCAAGCGAGGTCTAATGGGACAATGTGCCGGGGGCCTCGCTTGCTTCTCCGCCTCCCAGGGGTGGTTCTCAGCTGTCCACTCACCCACCGCCTTCAGCAAGTGCTGCTGCCCTTCCATCCCTCGTGGGGGCCTAAGGGGCCCGGGGCCAGGGCCCGGTTTGTGCACCTGTGCGCAGAATGCTAGGGTGAGGCCCCAGCATCTGAGTGCTGGCACTCGCCCTGTGGGGGGAGAGAGAGAGACAGACAGACAGACAGACAGAGACAGAGAGACAGAGACAGAGACAGAGACAGAGAGAGACAGAGAGAGACAGAGAGAGGGAGAGAGAGAGAGAGACAGAGAGAGAAAGGAAAATGCTTTTTTCTGCCCTTTGAGCGAGGAGCCTTACATTTTTATTTTGAACTGAACTCTACAAATTATGTACTGGGCTTGCTTGCTGCCCCTGGGGCAGTATTGGAGGGTGTTGCGGAGGGCTCCCCCAGATATCTGGGCAGCTATGACTACATTCGACCCTGAAAGAACACCCCGAGACCCTGCTCTGTGCAAGGGGTCCCCTGGAGGGGAAGACGGAAGTCACAGCGTCCTCAAAACATGATGACCCTGGGCTCGGCCGCCCCTTCTGTGTGACTCAGCGTGCACCTCCGGAAACCCGAAACTGCTTGTGAGTTTGAAAATACAGCGGCAAAGAGATCTTCGCTGCGTCCCTGGCCCTGGGCCCTGGCTGGAATTTGCTTCGCCGAGGAGGTGGGGAGAGAGCCACAGAGTGGAGATCGTCCCAGAGCTGAGAGCCGAGAGCCAAGAGCCATTCCAACGGAGCAGAATCGGCCAGTTCCGTAAGGCGGACGAGCCGGGTGGCGTCACCCCGCAGTGGTGAAGGACAGAGGAGCGAGCGTCAGTCAGCGCCGCTTAAAGTCCTCGTTCTGCTACTTGCCGTGGGACTTCTGTATCAGTCCACGAAAGCCTCAGAGCCTCGCTTTTCTCGCCTGTACAGTGGGTGCCCTCGACTCAAGCGAAAAAATTGTAGACTAAACGACGTCGGATGCCCAGCACATAGTAGGTGTTCAGTGACTGTCGTAGTCGGTTCAGACCGTTCTCATCAAGTGTCATAGACAGGGTGGTGGCTTCTGAGCAACGTAAATCGATTGCCCAGGGTTCTGCAGGCTGGAGGTCCAAGGCCAGGCACCGGCACGGCTGGGTTCTGGGGAGGGCGTCTCCCAGGTGGCAGAGGGCCAGCTCCGTGCCGCAGCCATACCTGGTGGGCAGAGGGCAAGGGGACTCTCTCAGGTCCCTCTTATAAGGACACTAATCCTATTTTCAAGGGCTCCGCTCTCCCGGCTTGACCGTCTCTTGAGGAATCCAGATGTTATGTAACTCGCCCAACGCTGGGCTCCGACCGCGGACAGCTGGGCTTCAGAGCCCAGTCTGAGCCAAAGGCACGTTCTCCCGCTCTGTGAAATGGGCACAACACGCTCTGTGCTGACACCGTCCAGGATTCTGGTCTGTAAGTGAAGCGGACAAACGTGAAAGTGGTTGGGGAGAAAAACCGAGCGGAAGCACCAGGCTGCGGGGCGCCCGCATCGTCAGGGAGACGGACCGCGAAGCACCCCAGGCACCGGGCTCCTTGCCCGCCCCTCCCCCACCCGAGGCTGCCACCGTGCCAAGTCTGGGAACCCATCGCCCCACCTCGCCCCATCCCTGGGGAAGGCAGAACCAGTGGGCACAGCTGGTGGGCCAGGGCATTGGCCGTCCACGCTGCTCGTGACCGTCAGGTCATTTCCTGGGAGTGCCTCCCGGCCTGCCGGAGCCAGGGTGCAGCGGAAATGAACGCACGTGGCCTCTAGGCCGATGACGGTGGAGGCGGGCACAATGACGGGCCAGCTGACGTCTGCCGCCCTCCTTCCCGGCTCACCTGCAGTGGACACTGCCCCTTGGAGGGACACCTCCCTGTCCCAGACGGGGGTAAAGTGACCAAACCTCTCTAACAAAGATGGTTCCGCTCTGGCCACATCCAGTCGTAGCCAAATCCAGGAGGCCGCCCGGAACCATTTTTTAATTCTTTTGCAATCAGCGTTTTCCTTTCTTCATTTGCTGGTTGAATAATGCAGCCCGTAAAAAAAAAAAGAAAAGAAAAAAAAAGGGCCCTCAGCACAATTCTGGTGCTCGTTTACAATGGAAATTGGGAAAACGGCGAAACGCATATTGCAAAATGCGTTTAAAAGAAGATGATTCAATTGGATTTGGCAGCTCTGATATTCAGGACCAGAAGGAGAAAATCTGTCTCTGATTCGAACATGTATAATTAAGATGAAAGCCTTAAGTACCGGGTGCATTTCTTAAGATGTCACCGGCTCTGTTGACTCTGGCGTCCTGATCAGTGGTGCAGAGCGTTTATTTCTGAAATCCGAATGGCTGTGAGTGAGACGCCTTTTTAAAACGGCACTGTGGAGCCAAGTCAAACTCTGACACTGCACAGCTCAGCACGTGGGGTGAAGGCGGAGAAGGCAGAGAATGCCTCGGGCCCAGCCTGACTCTTTCCCCCAGGTGCACGCCCCGCCCCACCCCCCCAGAACCTTACGGGCTGAGGCTCAGGCAAAATTGGATCCATTTGCTGTGTCCTATTTTGGTTCTTCTGCTGCCAACGGAAGCTCCAGTGCCCCGGGAACGATTCCATCCTGAAAATAGACAGCCAACTTTGAATGCTGGGATAGTGGGTTTTCAACAGAAAATCCTGGTGTCATGACAAGGCCGTGCAGGAGAAACCAGAAGAGCCAGGCTCGAACCCCACCGCCCCTTCGTGCTAACTGTGTGAGCTCGGGCCGGTTACTGAGCCTCTCTGTGCCTCAGCTCCCTCATCTGTAAAATGGGCTAAATTATAGAATCGGTAATAACAGAACCTCCCACGTAAGAGCCTCGGGACGATTAAATGAGGTGACCTATGGAGATCCTAGCCTCTGCCACCCGAGCGGCATTCACTGCGTGTGAGCTAGTCTGTCTTCGGCCTTCTCCCTCGACCCACCAAAATAGTCTCCACTAGCCCAACTCAGCTTGCTGGCTGGGCCCTCTGCGCCTCTGAGCTATGTGGAAACCAGAATGTCATAACAAACCCGCCTTGCAGTGCGAGATGACTCAGTGACATCATCTCTGGCAGCCTGACAACAGCCTTCTCCACAAAGAGCTGGAGGCCTCATGTAGGTGACTCATGGCTAAGGCTGGGGCGAGTCACGTGACCACACCTGTCACATGACTTGCTAGCTCATCTTCCTAAGCAGAGCTGGAATCCTCCTGAGACTTCTAGGGACTCCTCTCTTCTCCTTTTCAGATGGGAGAAGGAGGAGGAGGCCCAGAGCCGGGGCTGAGCCCTGGCCATCCCGCTCAAGCCGGCGTCCTCTAGATAGAAAGTGCCCGGACTGTGTGTGACAAAGGCGCTCACTCTGGCCTTTTCCTGAGCAGCCCACTCTCTCCCTAGGATGAGAGGAGCGGGAGGCAGGAGGGTTATCGGGAACCAGCGCAGGAAAAGAAGAGAAAGGAGCTGTAAAGCAACATGTAAGTGTTACAAGCAGGTTCGCGCCCCCGGACAGCTCCCGGCTGCTGCAAAGCCCCCGGAGCGGCCGCACCCCTCGGAGCGCTGGTCAGGGCTTTCCTACACACACCTGCAGCCTGCCCACCGGGTACAGCCCGGCCCTCATCCCCGAGGCTGACAGTCCTGCATCACGTGACCAGAAGAATTCAACCCCTTATTCCCACGGAGAAGTCAGAGGGGAACCCCCTTCCACCAAAAGCAGCGGGTAGAAACCAGCTTGGGCCAACTCTGCACAGGTGGGGAAACTGAGGCAGCGGGCTGCGGCACAGTGGGACTCCAGCGCGCCCAGCCTTGTTCTGACCCCGACCGCTGGACCACACCACCCACCTAGATCCCACGGTCACACGCAGGTGGCTTCCAGGGCTTCGACTTCGCCGCTTCCTCCTTTGCGAAAGTTGCGCGACCTCCCTTGGCCTCCGGTTCCGCACCTGTAACAGGCTAGAACGGGGGCGTGAGAACCTGGCCTGGCAGAGCAGGTGCTACATAAGTCGGTGTTCGCTCTCTTGCCTTTTTTTGCTTTTTTTTCTCCCGGCTTCTCTTCGTGTCCCCTCTCTCTGTCTTTCCTTCTTCAAAGCCGCTTAAAACTCAGGGACACCTGGACCTCAGTGACCGCTCGCCCATGAGCCACGCCCCGACCGCGTCTGACGGCGAGGCCGGCCCTCGGCGATTTCATCGGGCTGCGGGTGGCGGGGGGAGAAGGCGGAGGCTGGGAATCCGCGAGGAAACGTCCTCTGAATCCTGAGGAAAGCCCGGGGCTCCCTTTTCTAAGAGAAGTGGGAGATGATGACCTGCGGGCCCCCCCCCCTCACCACCCCATCCCCGTCCGGAGCTTCTGATGTCGTACGGCGTGAAAAATTAATGTTTCTGGTTTCACAAGCTTTGTTTCTAGCTTTTTACCTTCCAAATCAGGCATAGCTTATAGGAACCAGAGCAATCCGACACGTACAGAAAGAAACAAAGGAAGAAGTAAAGGTGACCACCAGCCAGACACGCGCAGAAGCCGGGGGCTCTGAGGGAGGGGGCGGGCACCCCGTGGGGGCCTCGGAGGCGCACCCACTACAGCACGAACAAGCAGTCAATGCTCCGCGCCCCTCGGTCATCCAGAAGACGGGGCGAGCCTGGCTCACGAGGGTCCCGAATCCCGGGGAGCGATGACCCCCACTTAGGTGACCCAAACGGGAGAGCCCGCAATGGGTACCAGAAGCCGGAGGCAGCACTCGGCAGGTGCGGGGCCAGGTTGGCAAGCGGGTGATGCTGGGGGAGTCCCAGAGGCCCGGGGTGCTGTCCGCGGCAGGCTCTAGGGTTCCCAGCCCTCGCCGGCAGAGAGGTGGGACGTCCCCTCGCCTGTCGGGGAGGCCAGACCAGAAAAGACAAGAGGCAATATTCTCTGGACGTGGAAGGCTGTCTCATGGGACCATAGCTTTCCGGATTCGATAACTTTAGAGAAAAGAGAAAAAAAAAAAAAAAAAAAACAAGGTGTGTGTGTAGGTGCCCGGTCCAGGGCTTCCGATGTAATACAGCGTGAAAATGTACTGTCTCTGGTTCACATGTGTCGTTTTGTTTCCTTTGTTTCGAACCGTGCAAATCAATGGCGAGGTGAGCGTGAGGGAGGGAGACGGGCTCCGTTCAAAAGCCCAGACTCGGAGCCGGGTGAGAAAGATTTCATTCAACAGACACCGAACGCAAGGCATTTTCCCCCTGGAGGGAAAAAGCCCCTGGTGCCAGAATGGCCTCCTGTCCAGCACACCTGATGCCCCTGCGAACCGTAATTAAGGGGCGTTTGGGCCCGAGCGGGCTCCTGCGAGGCTGGGCTGGCTGGGAGCGTTCGGAAGATCACTGAGGTTTCCTGTTGTTGCTTAGGACATGCACGACAGTCTCCCCCAGGGGCCTTTCGGCCTCCGCGGGGAGGCTGCCTGTCACTCTTCCGCTCCACGCCCCCCACCCCGTGGCCTGGCAGACTCTGCAGTTCAGTTTAAGGGCCCAGAGAACGAGTTCTGAAGGCAAACACGGACCCCGGCGGGCCGCTGCTTAGCCGATGGTCTCAGGCAAGACCCTGGCACTGCCCGCCCTCTGCTCCCCGGCCATCCCTCTCAGCCACGTCCTGCTACCTGACAGCCCGGACGTAGACGTGTGGCCAGGTCTGGTCAGTGAGACTCAAGGGAATCTGTGCGGATTCTCTGTGAAAGATGCTCCTGCCTTGTTTTTTAAGATGGAGAAGGAGGAGGAGAAGAGGCGAGGGAAACCCTTGCTGGATACTCCCGGAACCCTTTGACCACGAGTGGGTGAGAGCTGCCACCATCTTCTGCTAAACGCAGAAAGCCGAGGGAACCTCCTCGAGGTGGACCGGAGCCCTGGCCTTCCTCTGCTCCAGTCCCGTGTGCGGGAAGAGAAGCCCGAGACTCGGGTCCCCCTGGCCGCCTCTTGTCACTTGCAGTGGAATGCGTTCCCAGTGCCCTCGTGCACGGCTGCGGGGTGAAGCGCGGAATGGCCCCAGCGTGCGCCACGCCAGGTCGTCCACAGAAGGAGGCCCCTCTTCTGACTCGCCAAACCCCAACCGTTTCCTTGAGTCTGCAAAGGAGCAGCCTCCATCTCCCCAGAGCCCAGCCCGAGGGCCCAGGGGCCACCCACATGTCACCCAGAAGCTGGGATGTAGAGGGAGCCTCGCTGGCCCAGAAAGCCGCACCCCCCCCCACCACCACCACCACCACCACTGACCAGCCACCCAGTGGCCAGAGAGGCGGAGGAACAAAGTGTGAGGTCTTGGGAAGGGAGGGACAGTGTCCAGGAGGTGGGCCCAAGGGGAGACGAACATCCGACCCCTCCAGAAAGTGCCGCTGAGGACGAATGCCGGCCGAACTGCCTTTCAGCGCCTGACCGCGTCACAAAGATAATGATGAGTCGTTTAACCGTGCACGGAAAAGGTGAAGCGAATTACCTGTGCCCGAATTCCTAAACGCAGGAGACACTAACAGGAGCTTTGCCGCCTGCGGAAGCAAAACCGACCCGTCGCCAGGAGGCAGTTTTATGCCTGTGTGTTTGCCACTCGACTGAAGCCCTCCATCCGGAGCGGAGCACACCCCCGCCATGCACCTTACAGGAGCCCACTCCCCCCTCTTCCCTGATGGGCTCCGACTTCCTTCGCCCAGTGGTCCTGATGCCATTCTTTATCTCCTGGACGTGAACCCCTGGGCCCCCACGAGCCAATGCTCAGGCATCCGGGTGTGAATGTTCCACCTTGGCTGTGTTTCCCCGGAGAGGTGTTTCTCCAAGCCAAACGGGCGACTCCTCTCCCCCACCGGCAGGGGATGCTGGCCGCCCGCGGCCTTCCGAGAAGAAGACAACGCGAGAAATCAGGATGCGGCGGACCACGCGAGTCCCCCAAAGGCTGAAGAGGCTCTTCTGGGATTTTTGGTTTCCTTTCCTTTAATTAAGGTGTCATTTCCATGCGGTGAAATTGCCCCCTTTTAAAAGCGGAGGGCTCTGGGAGCTCCAGCGAATGCAAACGGTCGTGTAGACACCATCCCATTCAAGACACGAAGTGGTTCCATTACCCCGAAAAGTTCTCCCGCGCCCACTAACGCTAACCCCTGCTCCCTCTTCCAGCCCCTGGCCGCCACTGGGCTGTCTCCTTTCCCTACGGTTGGCCTTTTCCGGCATATTCCACACACTGGGAAACCTTTGAGTCCAGTGTCTTTCGCTGAGGAATCTGCATTTAAGATGTACTCAGGAAGTTGTGCGTACCCAGTTTGGGTACCAAACAGCATCCCACTGCATGGACGTACCTCAGGTTGTTGGTGGGGTTCATGAGTGTTCAATGGGCCCTTCCCCACCCTCAGCCGAACCCTTGAGTTATCCTTAATCCACAGGAAAAAAAAAAAAACTCAGAGGCCCGCACGATGACCTCCGGTTAGAGATAAGAACGTAGGACCACAGGGCTAGAAAGAGACGGAGACGGCCGAGCGCCACACCTGAGGCCATCCGACCCGTCTCGCACTCATTTCTTGAACGAGCGATTCATGAAGTCCCTTCTACGGCCGGGATACGGAGGAGAAGCAAGCACGGTCCCTGCGCCCAGGGGACTCAGGGTTTAGGACCCGCCTCCGCCTGCCCAGCTTTCTTGCGGCACGTGACCCTGGAAGAATGGTCCTCCTAGGGCGTGTAGGGGGAAAAGACTCAGCCAGCCTAGGACCCTGGGTCACCGGCAGGGAGAAGTGGGAAGGAGAGGCGAATACAGATGTGTTTTTCTGGCACGTGCGTGCTGTCGAACCCGTGAAATCGCAGGTGTCCCTAAGTGGACGTGCCGGCCGCGGTCTGCATGTGAATACAGTTATCCTCGCTGCCTGCTGCTCTCTGAAGCCTGGGCTCCAGGATTCGTGCTTAGGCCGTAAGAGGCGGCAGGGGCGGGGAAGGGGGGGGGGGGTGGGCAGCAGTCCAGGCAGCACTGTCGGGGCTCCCCACCCCATCCCGCTCCAGACAGCAGCACCGCCTGCAGCGGGCCATCCTGCCAGAAGAGACAACGCCCACATCACAGCCTCCCAGGGACAGCCGTGAATACAGCTGGACGAGTCCTCTGGACAACGCCACACAAGCAATACTGTGCCGATTTCTACGTCCCCAGGGTCGGGGAGCAGCGGGAGTGGCCTGTGACCCTGAGGCTTTGCTTAGGGGCACGGGCTCTGGGATTCCCCAGCTTTCTTTGAGCACAGACTCCCTTCCTCATATCCTACTTCTCTGCCTGAGCTGTCAGCGGGTATCCCTGAAGGGAAGATTTGGGGCGGAGTCTCTGGATCGTTTTCTCCTGGGGTCGCAGGCAGCACTTGCACTGGGCTTCTTCGCGCCCCGGAAAGTATCCTAAACCTTTTCGGCACCAGGGGCCGGTGCTCCTAGGAGGACCTAACGCCTGATGATCTGAGGCGGAGCTGAGGCGGTGATGCTGGCGCTGGGGAGCGGCTGCAGATGCAGACAGAGCTTTGCTCGCTCATCCGCCGCTCACCTCCTGCCGTGCGGCCCGGTTCCTAACAGGCCAGGGACTGGTACTGGTCCGCGGCCCCAGGGGCGGGGGCCCCTGACTTAAATATTTGTTCTCTCTGCCCCCAGCACAGGGCCTGGTTTGATAAGAAGCATTGGAGCAATAGTTAATGAAAGAAAGGAAGAAGGGAAAGGAAAGAGGATTCCATCAATCCGGTCTCATGTTTATCAAAGGAAAAAAAAAAAAAGCTTCATCTCGCCAATACGGTGGAGAGCGGGAATTTTTGATTCAAACACCAGGTCGGACCCGCACTCTACCATTTACTAGCTACCCAAGCTGCTTCTCTGTGACCTGGTCTCCTTGTCCATAAAACATTGATAACGTATCTCTCAAAATTTGGGGGAGGATTGCATGAGATCATTTAAGACCTCAGCCCAGCACGTGGCACGAAACAGCTGCTCATCCGGAAATGACAATCGCAGCTGCCATGCCGGTCTGCACGAGAGAGAGCCCTTCCGCGCGGGCCTCGCGCAGGCTGCCCTGGACCCCTGCGCCTCCCGCACAGCCAGCCAGGCCGGCAGCTCCAAGGCCCGCGTGGGCCATGTAGGCAGTGTGTCTGTGGCATGCGTGTGTTCGCAACAGATCTCCTGGTACCGGCTGCCGTGGGTCCGTATCCACCGCCCGCCCGCCTGCGCGTGGGAGGCTGCAGTGGGTGAGAACGTGCCGGGTTCGCTGGAGCCCACAGTCCCCCAGGCCTGAGCTACAAGACGGTGGTGAAGGACTTCATTAAAATGGATGTCAGGGCTCCGGTCAGCCCTCATCCAGAAACTTCTGCTGAATTATTGAACATCACAAGGACACCAGGGCTTCCCTTCTTGCTAACAGATGGCTTTCCACCGAATCTCTGCGCAGCTTCTTGATGTAATATCAACAGGGGACTGAACGCAGCCCAGGGGATGCACCACGGGAGAGGGAGACCCTCAGGAGCCCCCCACAGAGACTGCCCCCCTGCAAGCTCTTCCTCAGACTCGCCCCGCCTGTGTCCGAGCCCCGGTCGTCCCCGTGCCTGGGGGCCCCCCCTGAGTCCATGGGGGACACCAGACCTGCCCCCGGACCTGCAGCAGCAACCGCGATCATGAATGTTGCATGAGGGCTTGCTTGGGGCGCAGCGTGGCTCGCGCATGGTTTTATTTCATCTTCGCTGTGATCCTCGGGAAGGGAGACGTATGTCGTATCCTTTTATAAATGAGCGACGGAGGCTCAGAGCTCTCCGTGGCCCAGGGCTGCACACTCGTTAAATGCCCCTCTGTGGCCGGCCGCTCCCTGGAAACCCACACCGCCCCTTGCGGCTCGCACCCCGGATCCGAGAGCATGTTTTGGGGGACGCACACCAGTATCCTCCAGAGAGGAGGAGACGGAGGTGGGAGAGGAGATGATGGAGAGAGAGCTCAGCCCTCCCCCCCGGGCGGCGCCTCCCCGAAACCCCGAGAATGGAAACGGGCTTCGTGCCAGAGCCCGGGGCGTGCGGAGGCAGCCGTCACCACCCCGCCCTCCGCCCCGTCGCCTGGCCTCCTGAAGTGCTGTCCAGCCTTTCGCCTGGCCTTACTCTATTGTACTTCGCTGCATTTGATGGAGCCGTTACCCTCCGGCGGACACGGGTAAAATGTTATTTACATCGCGACTCAACGACTTGTCATAATGAGAGTAGGGTCAGCAGAGGGACCTGGTCGCGGCACGCGCCGGGGCCCCTCAGACCCAGGGGCCAGTACGGGCCCTTGACTTTATTTGCTTTGCAACTGAATGGAACGGTCTCGGGACAGAAAGCCAGGCAGTGGCGGACCGGCTCCGGTCTCTTCCGGGAGCCCCGAGCCGCCGCGTGAATGGGAGAATTACTCCCGTGCGGTATCTCTAATCCAAGGAGGTGTCCTATGCCAAGTATGTGACGGTCTCTCCCGAGCCCGCTGCCCTCACAAGGTCTCAGAAGGGTCCCCCCACGGGCCCAGGCTTCTGGTGGGGGAGAAGAAGGCCAGTGGCCACCTGCCACGAGGTACTCGGCCCACCCCTTTGTCAGCGACGACCCGGAACTTTCCTGCCCGAGAGAACCAGCTACGACCTCCTGGTCAGGAACGCTCGCCAACCTCGGTTTCGTTTGCGGCCTCGAGGGTCCTCTCCGCTCCGCTCTGCTCTTCTCCCTGGACGCTCACGTCCCACCGGGGAAAACAGTCCTGAGCCAGGCCTGAGATCCTGCGGAGGAGGGGCCGGCTCCCCGAAGGCCGCGTCCGCCGGCTGCCCACCCCGCGCTCTTGCTCCGTCCGCTGTCATCTCAGGAGCTCGTTGGAAAGGGTGCCCCACTGCCCTTCCAAACCGCCAAGGTGGGGAGCGGGGAGGGAATCCCTAAGGCGGTTGTTTATTAGCGGGGCTCGGTCATTAGCCGCCGGCATGTGGTACGACAGAGACTGGAGCCGGGAAGGCAGGACTCACGCTGCCATTTGTCCTGTTCCGAATGTCATCAGACGTTCCGTCGTGGAGTATTACCGACATGATTGGTGGCATCAAATGACTCCCGAAAAATGATTATGTGCCATTAAAAGCATTAGTCTGTCCCGAAACCAGCACAAACAAATGGCCGTGCAAGGATGAGCCATTAGTGGGAAGGCCGAACGGAGTCACGAGAGTCGGCTGCGTGCCGGGCAGTTAGCTCCGCCAACAGGTTTGCGGGGCGCAGGGGGGCCCGGAGCGGAGAGCTGTGCCCCAGCCGGGGGACCCCTGGGTCCTGAGGAGGACGAGGGGCCTGTGGGAGTCAAACTCCTCCTGGGGAAGCCTGAGAATTTGCTTAGAGCGGCCGAACAGCCCCCACAGCTCAGATAGAAACGCCACAGCCGCGCCCAGTTTACCAGCGGGACCGGGGCGCTGGCTTCCGCAGGTTACAGGAAACCAGATTTGGGGAGAAACAGAGGCGGGAGGAAGACGTAACCGCAGAGGTATAAGCCTGCTCGGCGAACTCCCCCGCAGAGGCTCCTGGGGGAAATTTTTTTTTAATTGACAATAGCCAGAAAAATAAAAATAAAAGTGCTCAGGGAATCGCGATGTGATTTACAACGACAAGACTATACAGAGAGAAGCTGTAATTCGGGAGATTAAAAAACATTTCTCGAGCAAACGCCAATAAAATAGATTTGACGTGACAGCGAAAGGAGGAAATAAAGCGAAGGGGAAAGCGAGGGCGGATGTCGTCTGGTCCTCACACGGGGCGCGGCTCCGGCCCCAGGCCCCGGGGTGCGGACGGCGTCCCGAGCTGCACTTCACCGATCCGGGGCAAAGGTCCGGTTTCTAGGAGATGTCGGTCACGGGCTCCCGGGCCCCCCTCCCGCTCCGTCTGGACACGTGGCCCTGGAGGGGCCACCTCCTGGCGCGCTCGGCGCCTCCTGCCAGCGTCATGTTCTAGAAGAGTAAGTCCTCCCTCTTTCCGTCTCTTTCTCTTTTCTTCCTTCCCTCCCTTCCTCCTCCTCCTCCTCCTCCTCCTCCTCCTCCTCCTCCTCCTCCTCCTCCTTCTTCTTCTTCTTCTTCTTCTTCTTCTTCTTCATTTATTTATGTATACGTTCGCCAACGTGTGTGGACGGCCCCATGCCTGGCCTTCGGCTGGTCGTCAGGCTGCCAAGTTCAACTCAGCCCAGACGACCTGTGCCCTCGCGCAGTGTGCGTGCCGTGCAAGCAGGGGGCCGATGACGAGGACGCTACACGTCACCTCCAGGCACCAGGCGCTGCTCTGAGCTCCACGTCTCACCTCCTTCGCCGCTCGCCTGTGAGGCGGGTATGACTGCTGTTGGCAGCTCGCAGCTGAGAAAGCAGGCCTAGAGAAGGCCTGCCCAGCGTCCGTCCGCCCGGGTCCCCGTGGCTGCTGTGTAATTCCACGCAGGCCTCCCTCCCCCCGTGGATGTCAAGTAGCCCCGATGCGACAAGGATTCATGGTATCCTCGGCGGTACCTGGTGGAGAGCCCTGGGAGCAGGCCAGGGTGCCTCCCAGCGAGTGGACTTCCCTTTTCTGGCTTTGGAGAGACTTGAGAGCTTGTCTGGAGCCAAAGACCAGCTGTGCAGACTCCGGGCCTGTGGTTCTCGGCTCCACTTGTGAGAATCTCCTGGGAAACTTATAGAAAACACTGATCCCTGGGCCCAGGCCCACCAGGATGGAGGCCCACCCCCCCCCCCCATGACCGCCACCACTACCTCTTACAGAGAAAGAAACCAAGGCTGGCAGAGGGGCAGTGACCAGCCAGGGTCAAAGAGCTGCTCAGGGCAGAGCGAGGCCAGGAGCCAAACGCCTCCAAAAAGCAGGCTCCCACCCTCTCCCTCGAACCCCAAAAGTTCTGCCTCCCACCTGCCACTCCGAGGCCGACTGCAGCCAAGGCTGCACTATGAGAGGCGGCAGAGCCGTGGCAGCTGGACCTGGGGGCTGTCAACTCTGATCGACACCTGTCACAGCCCCGGCTGCTCGTCCCGTCTCCGAGGCCCAGCCCTACGGGCATCCTTCGTCTGTTCTTGCTGCTGCTTTTCCATTTCCAGAAGCATCCCCCGTCTCAAAGAGGTGGCCGAGTTCCAAAAGCCCTTCATCTCTCTCGTCCCTCCAGGCCTCGCCAGGGACGGCCGGCTCATTCCAGAGAAACCCGGACACGCTGCTCTTCATCTTTATCGAACCTGGCTTTGCGGCCGTCGCTGCTCTGAGGGGGGCGCGGCTGTGACAGCAGCTCGGAAAGGCTGGGACGGGATTGTTTCTCCCCCCACTCCTCACCTCGTTCTATTAGAAAAACATGAAATCTCTTTTCTGTCACTTGTTCGTTTTAGCTTTTTCTCCTTCCAAGACAGAGAGCAAAGTGATTTCTGATGATGGATCGCTCGACGGGTCACGAATGTCTGTGAGGTTAGTCCGCCGAAGACCGAAGTCCAGCTGCTCCGGAAGATGAGAAGTAGCCATGTATGTGACTCCTGCTTCCAGGGCTGATCGCCCTCTATCTATCTCCTGCTGACACTGGAAAAAGTCAGTGAGATGCCTAACAGCCCGGAAGTCTTTCAAGAACTCTGACTTCAGTGTCTCCTGCTGCAGCTCGGTCTTTTTGAGCCAGGCCACTTCCCATCCTCTCTGCAGAGGTTAACGATACATGAGAATTTCATAGACGGTCTGCCTGCCAGCAACAGCTAGCCACAGGCAGACTTCTACTTGGCTGGGACCCCGATTTCAAGGCCGGCTGCTCTGGGAAGTCCCGAAGCAGCATCTGGGATGCCCAGAGGCTCAGGGCATGCTGCAAACACCTTGACATTCTCTCCTTATCCACAGGTCTTTCTTCAGGAAGTGACCAAGGGCGTGCGTGGACACAGCTGGAAAGGTCCGATTGCTGCACCCCGCCATACGGAACCTCCAGGGACTCAAACCCTAGCGCACATCAGAATCGCTGCCGACTCTGCGTGTTAGGAAATGAATGTTTGTGACCCCTGCCCACCCCCCAAAAAAAACTTCCTTTGTTGAAGCCCTGGTGCCCAAGATGATGCTATTTAGTGGTGGGGCCTTTGGAGGTCATCAGGGTTGGACGAGGCCCTCGTGATGGGATTAGTGTCCTTTTAAGCAAAGGAAGAGGCCAGAGCTTTCTTCTTCTCCGCCATGGGAAGACAGCCCAGAAGGGCAGCCATCTGCGAGCGGGAGGAGGGTCCTCACCAGAAGCCGACCACGCTGGCACCCTGACATTGGACTTCCGGCCTCAGAATTCTTGTTTCAGCCACTTCATTACGGCAGCCCAAGCTGACCGTGACTGCGGGTCCGGGCTGAGGCCCGGGGTCTGCGCTTGCTAACAAGCCCCCAGGCGATGTGGATGCCGATGCTGTTGGCCCAGGGACCACACTCAGATAAACACACACCCAGATTCTTCGCATAGGTGCCCCCAGCCTGGGGTTGATGCCCGTGTGCCTGAGAGAGGAAGCCAGGGCGAGAAGTCTGCAGGGGGGCGAGGGGTGAGGAACATGCGGACTTTGGAGCGAGGTGCGCCCGGGGTCAACACTTCCTGTAACCTTCGAGAAGAGAGATGGCGGGCAAGTCGAGTGACGTGCTGCCTGTCTCGTCTGTTTCGCGAGGATGAAGATGACGGCTCGGTGAGGTCGACACTGGGCGGGGTGCGACATGGAATCGCTAACGCTGCTCTTCCTCCGGCAACGCCAGGGAGAGCGCGAGCGAGGAACGGGCGCCGTGTGACGTGCGGGAGGCCGTTTCCTGCAGGACCTGCCCCCCCGACGCACAGCATGGTCTTCCCTGTAGCAGGGCGGACCCTCCTCGTGCGTGCTCCCAAGACTTCTCCAGGCCGAGGGAGTGGATCCACGCTATCCAGGAGGCCACACTGCTCACGGCTGATCCGGGGACAGGCTGACAGGCGCGGCGCGGGGGACGCCGCACGGAGAGCCAGACGTCCACACCTGCAGGCAAAACACCTGCAGACACGCGCACACACGGACACGCGCACACGCGCACACGCGGACACACGGACACGCCAACACACGCGCATCCCCACCTCCGTCCCGCCCCCTCCCAGACCACGCAGGCTCCACCTCCGTGCCTTCGCCAGCGGAAGGGTCCACGATCGCGGCTTTCGCTCACGTCGAGCGCGCTTTGGCCGGGACGTGTTCATCGTCATCCACGGAGGCCCTGAGTGCACCAGTAGGTGACACACGGCTCTGCCCAGGAAGGTCCAGCCCAGCCACACGAGCCACGGACAGTGCCTCCCGCCTGCTTCCCTTTCGCCAACACCTGCGATGCCCCCTGCCGCGGTGACAAACGACCAGGACCAGCTGTGACGACGGCAAGCACCCCAGCCCTGCAACAAGAGCCCCCAGGTGCCCAGGTGCGGGCCGGATGCTTTCGGCACATTTCTTAGAAATTCTCACAGCGTCCTCCTGGGTTCGTAATGTTACTCTCACTTTATAGATGAGAAAACTGAGGGCTGGAGGAAAAATACCCGGATTAAGGCCTCGCCCTGGGGAGACTGGGCCATAGTAACTATTTTTGGTCTGCCTAGCAAACTTTCCTATCATCCAAAGGGTAAAGGAAATGTTCCCAAAAAGGCAAGATGATGACTCTGACACTTCAACGCACGTTAATGATTTTATGTGGCTGAATGTTGGTGGGGGAACCAGGCAGGTGTAACTCTTAAGCCAAAGGAGAGTCTGCAAAACATAAATTTCTACGGAGTAAAGGAAAGTGGAGGTGAATTTACAGGTAGAGGGAAGCTGGAAGAGGGAAATCAATGGAACCTCTGGACAGAATTTATTTGCATGTCTGGAGACAATAATTATTTTGCGCTGCTATCCGTTATCTGCAGCTTACAGGACCATAAAACAGCTCAGAGACACTGAGGGGCTGGAATCAGGCGACCTGCAAGGGCGTGTGCTAAGCAGCCTGGTTTTCCATTGGCGACACCCAATGACCTTTTTTTGCTCATTTGCTTCCAAATGTCCTCATGGGAAGAGGCACTTAAACCAGGTCTAGACGACCTTAGTCCCTCGCCCTACCTGATAACAGTAGTTTATACAGGGAGCGGACAGTCAGGATCCTGCCTGGGGGTCGGTTCATGGGCTCAGGGAGAAAATACAATGATCTCGGCTGATACGGTGAAGCCAAGGCTGCCGGCCGCGCGGAGGAAAAGTGTCTGAACAAGACAACCGCGCCGAGTATCCATCCGCCAGGCGCCAGGCACCGCTTCGCAGACGCCAAACACAGGCAGTCAGATTCCGGAATCGTCACCTGAGGCTCTGTGCTGTCCGGGCTCATAAAGCAACCCAGAAAGGAAAGCAGAAGGAAATAACAATGAGGGACAACAGAGAGCAAGGCAGCAGCCGGGACTGAGAGCCTGCTTCAAGCCTTACGACACGGGAGCCCCTGAGGAGTTCTGGAATATTCCAGAAAGAGTCGAGAGCCCTCTCTGTCTCAGAGTCCTTGAGCAACCCCTTATCCTTTTCAGCTAGCGAAGCCAATATTCCCACATCCTTCTTCTTTTTTTTTTTTTTTTTGCTTACGCGCCTTTGAGTTGTACTTTTTTTCCGTAAAGAATCTTGACTTGGAGAGCTATCAAGTGACAGAGCTGAGTTTCAAACCCTCTTCTGCCTAAAATGCATAGTCGTGTCTCTCAGTGCCCTCCCCTGCGGGTGGGACTGTCCTTGCACATAGCCCGCTGGGTTAGCGTGGGGATTAGGTACATCATTCCGCATAAAGCTCAGAAAACAATGTCTGGCGCCTGAAAAGTGCTCTACGCGAATCCGTTTTATTATCACCTCCGTTTTTCATATGGATGAACTAAGACAAGAGTTGTTACAAACTTTGCCCAAGGTCACGCATTTGCCACCATCTATCAGCCAATGGCAGAGCCAGCAACTGAACCCAGGCGATGATCAGAGCCTCCTTGCTTCGCCTAGACTCTGGGAGGGACCTCGAGAAGCCACTGTCCTGGGAGCCTGGGCCAGGGCTCTAAGGCAGGACAATCTCCGAGTTTGGCCTGGCTCCTCCCCCAGCCCTCATGCTGGAGCTGAAAGAATCACGGCCAGGTGGGCCGTCCAGCACTGAGCTGCAGTGGCCAGGTGAGCGGCGTGGGGGGCACCGCCTCCGGCTTGCCTGGGGTCTCGCGCAAGTGGACCTGCTCCCAGCGGCCCAGTCAGGTGCCCCAGAAACATCACCACACCTGGCCTGACGGTGCCGCTGCCGCCTCTTCTCCCCATCGCTTCTGCCGTACGGAAGCATAAATCCAGCTAATGTGTCCAAAGAAAGGAAAATCAAAATGTCACATCTGCAGAGATGGTTCAATTGAAGGGATATTGATTGTCACGGAGAATATTCACACTTTATTCACCTACTTAGTCTGCTCCCCTAGGCATATACGAATTCATCAAATATTGTCACAGCCCATAATAACGCTCGTCCCCGATGTCGTGACTACTCAGACTTGGGTCCTGCTCCTCGTGCCCGTCCCTGTCGGGGTAACGGCAAGGAGGTGGAGAGGGGGACGGGAGGCCCCACGCCATGGCATCTTACCCAGGACAAGCATGTTTTCATTAGCGTCTGCTCTAATCGTCAATTTGATCAAGTGAGGGAGCCCTGGAGGACGCGAATATTCCCATTTTCTAGATGGAACCAGGAAGGTTTAGCAGCGCACCCGCGGTCACGCCACCAGCAAGCTGAGATCCGAACCTTGGTTTCCTAGCTCCGAAATCGGGGGCCCGTGCACTCCGCCACGCCCTTTGCTGCAGACGGTGGCACCGATCCAGCCGGAACGGGACACGTGCGGACTCCTCTCGGCGTCTCTCTTGCTCAGTCAGGGGGGCCCCGCGTTACGCACCCACCGCTGGCTCGGCCCTGGACACAAAGTCAAGGAGACGACCCATAACTCGCAACGGGTCTCCCTGTCGATGTGGGGAAGTGGCTGAAATGTTTGGAAACTAACATCGTTGAAACTCTCAGACCTCCACAACGGAGGCAGAACCCCCAACACCGGCACGCGGTCCATCAAGTTCACAGCAGCGCAAAGTACCAGGCTGGAGAACCTGAGAACGCAGCACAGAACTCACGAGGGGCATCTTAGCCCATCGCGACCCAATTGCTGAAGAACCGACCAAGGAGAGGCGTCAGGTGATCAAGCCCTGGAAGGCGCTTCGCACAGTAAATGGCAGGGTCCCTCCCAACACCTTCCAGGAAAACACAGTCCTGGAGAACTTAGACCCGCAGGTCCTAAAGTGCGTCCCAAGGAACAGGGAGTTCTGCAGGTCTGGAAAGTTTTTGTAGACAAGTTTGGGGGAGATTTGGGTTCATTAAAATCAAACTAAATTATTTAGAGCCAGGGCTTCTCAGATCCTTTATCATTTTGATGCTGCTGCTGCTGCTGCTGCTGCTGATGATGATGATGATGATGGTGGCAGTGGTGGTGGTGGTGGTGGCGATGATGATAACAGCCCGTGTTGACTGTAGCCCACTGCACCAGCACTATTCACGTATCGCGCTGGTGCTACCGTTAATCAAGACGCAGAAAGAATAATCGACCTGCCCAAGGTCAAGAATTACCGCATGATGGGGCAAGATGAGGATGCCGAACCCACAGGCCTGGTCTCTTCATCGCATGACTCTAAGAGCTGGGCATAGAATGCAATATTTCCCAAACTTCTTTGGCGGCTCTGAACCGGCCCGACTCTTCCTCACAGAGCATCTCCTGGGACTCGGGTTCTATGGAACGTTTGAGAGCTCTGGTTCAAACAGCTGACCTGACTGGCCGGCCACCCCGTGGTTCTCAGAGCCCCTTCGACTGCACACTCAGAAGCAAGTGCAAGTCGATACGGTGCCTGAGCAGCCTGCTCTTTTTGTTGGTCCACGAGACATCCCTTGGGATGCAGCTCCTGGGACAAAAAAACACAGACCCACTGGCTGGGCTGGGGCCGTCGCTCTCACCTCGTGGCCCTCTTCCCAGACCACCTTGAAGTCGGAAGCTGAGGAAAATGGAACGGACTCCAGCCTTTTTTCTCACCACCTCCCCTAGCTGAACACCCGTCCTGGAAGCTCTCGGCCACATGTGGAAAGGACTTTTTTAGGGGTTAGATTTAACCCCAAAAAATAAAGATGCTAACCACGTCGGGCAGCCGCACCCTGTCTCCCCTACCTGGGGCTCGGCCACACCCAGCCACGGTTTCTAGTTTGATTCGATGCCTGGCCTGATGTCCTCGACAGGTGCACGAGGTGGGGTCTCTCTTCCCAGGAGCCTGTGCCAAGAGCCCCCTACCCCCGGAGGGAGGCAGCGATACTACCTCGGTAGAAGACTATCGATACGAAACCGTAGTGAGGAGACATAGCCAGCCAGAGCTGGTGACGGGGTAATTAATTCTACTTACGTAAAAGGTTACTAATCATTAATCGTGCTCATTAAGAAGAATCGGATCCGCGGTTGTCGGTGTAGCACAGGAGCGGGAGCTTCACTGACACGCTTCTTGGGCAGCTTCCTGCCGGGAGCAGATGTGACTCAACACAGCAGACCCCGTCGCTGTGGGGCCCAGGAGAAGCCGGAGTTGCTACGAGTTCGAGGGGCCCTCATGGAAGGAAGCGACAGGATTGGCGGGGGGCAGGGGGGAGGTCTGGTAAGGTGACAGGACCAAGAGGCTCCAGGAGACTGTGAAGTCAGTCAGAAGGATCTAGAACCTGTCCACTCCCTACAGAGTCCAGGAAGTCTGAGCTGGACAGGAGCACGGAGTGGTGGGGAGATGCTGAGCTGAGCTGGGCCTCGATGGCAAGTTCCGCGACGGGAGAAGAGAGGCCAGACGAGGAAACAGAGGCACTAGCCGGGGCCGGGCTCCTCGGCGCTGCTGACGTGTGGGGTCCCGCGGCCGTGGGGCTGTCGAGCGCATTGCGGAATGTGTAGCGGTGGCCCTGACCTACACCCGCGAGATGCCGGGAGCATCGCCCCAGTCACGGCATCGAGAATGTCTCCACACGTGGCCCAGCGTCCCCGGGGGGTGAGGAAGAGGGGACGCAAAATTCCCGCGGGGTTGAGAACGACTGATAGAATTCTGAAAAACCAATCGGCAACTTAACAGGACCGAAAGGTGCCCGAAAGTGAGGAAACAGGCTCTGCCCTTCCTGAAAATATACTTTGAATTAAAAAAAAAAAAAAAAGAAAAAAAAAATTTTTTTTTTTTTTGAAAGCTCCGATTCCTGCTTTGCCGACGGAGTGAGGGCAATGTGCGTGAGTTGCGTAAAGGATGAAGCTCTTTACAAACGTGAAGCAGGTGCCATCGCCCAGATCTGACCCCGTTGGTATTCTCCCCGAGGCGGCTGGGGCAGCAGTCGGAGAGCCGTGCTAACATGTGTGCGGTCAGGGCGAGCCCCGGCTGGGGTTTAAACGCGGGGCTTCGGACCAGCCCTCGCCATTCGGAAGCGGTAAATTAATAACGAAGCTGCTGTTCCCCGCTTCCTGGGTGCCTGACACTGTCTAACACGCTCTACGTGCATCGAATCGGTTAATCCTCTCTGCCTCCCTGAAAGGTGTAGGATTAGTCTTGTTTTACAGATGAGAAATGAAAGACCGAAAGGTCAAATAATCTGCCGTGTTATTTACCTATCGCTGGGGAATGAATCATTCCAAATCTTAGTGGCCGACAACATAGTCATTATCTCCATTACTGTGGCTCGGCTGGGTTCTCTGTCTTAGAGCCGCAGTCAAGGTGTCGGCCGGGGCTGGGGTCTGATCCGAAGGTGCGTTTGGGGAAGGAGCCAAGTTCCAGCTCATGTGGTTGTCCACAGGATTCAGGACCCTGAGGGCTCTTGCACTGAGAGTCTCAGTTCCTAGCTGACCGTGGGCTGGAGGCCACCCTCGGTTCCCTGCCGGGTGAGCCTCTCCGACACGGCGGCTTGCCCCATCAAAGCACGCGAGCCACGAGGCGACAGAATCTGCGAACGGGACAGACTGCGGTCTGACGAAGCCTGATCGCAGAAGTGACAGGCCATTACCTCCGCTGTTTTCCATCGGTTAGAAGCGAGTCGCTGAGCTAGGAAGGGCGGCAGGGGTCACACAAGGACGCGAAGACCGGGAGGCGGTCATCATGAGGTGCCGCGCTTGTCAAAGGCCCACGGGCAGTAAAGGGCTGAATCACGCACGCCCTGGATTTTTAGAACAGACTCAGCTTCAGAGCGTTACACTGCATTTTCTCCATGTTCTTCGAGGGTGGACGGGGAGGCGGGAAGAAGCAAGGAAGGCGAGGGAGAGTGAGAGAGAGAGAGAATCTTTCTGCAGGAGAGAGGCCACCCTGAGCTCTTCCTGGCCAGATGATGATGCGTCCACAGGACGCAGCCCAGAGCCACAGCTGCCCTGATAGTAATATGTCCTCATCGGGGCTGGCAGAGCCCTGAGCAGCTGGAGAAGAGGCTTTCCACATCCTCCCCACCGTGACTATTAATAAGCCGGGAACATCCGGGCTCCCCAAGCCCCAGGTGCCAGCCCCGCTCCCCGGAGAAGCAGTCTAAGTCTTCTTTATGCTGGCCCCACAGTCCTGCTGTGGCCAAGGGCAGCACCTGCCCTGTGGCAGAGGCCGGCACAGTGTGTGCTCAGGACTTGGGTCTTCTGCGCATCTGAGAGGCAGGGGGGAAGGACCCGATCTGCCACCGTCAGATCTGCTCAGAGAAGGACCTCGTTCCATCCTTGCATTCCTAGCAGCCGGCGCAGTAGCCAGCAGGTGGATGGGAAAGGAATCAGTGGTGGCCCACACGGGTCATTCGTGCAGACGTGGGGGCGGGGGGCAGCTGTGAGGCCAGGTGTGAGCAGGGAAACCCAGAGTCCACTACTCTTTCCTTTCCCTTCAATCCTTGAGTCAGTGGGACTATCGACCTTCTCGGTGACCCAGAGCTGTAACTGTACAAAATACGGCCCTTCCATTACCCGCCTCCACCCCCACCCCGCCCCGGTCCTAGCCTGGTAGAACTGCTGTAGTCCTGTGTCCGTCCAGCCGTGGCGGCCAGGTCAGAAGGCCTGTGTGCCACCCCCTTCCGGCCACAGAGTGGGCCCATTCGATCGTCGATGTCCTTTCTAAATAAAACTCTTCATTGAACCCAGTGGACACTGTATTCCCCTCACCATTTTAAGGGTTGGCTACATCAGCGGGTCCACAGCGAATTCACTGACTTCTTTCTCACTACCACAGAGAAGAAAACAAATTCCCCATCAGGCGGGGCACTCCCACTGCATACACACTGGCAACTGTCACCTCTACAGACCTACAAAAGCACCTGGAAAAAACTCGCATACATAGGCAGCCTGACAGTTTATGCTAATGAGTGGTCTAGACGCCCCCTTCACTTTCACGGCCTCCCTAGGTTGAACGGGCTGGTAAACAGCATTCTTATTTGCAAGGCTGGATTAAATGTTGAAGGGCGTCGAGCCCTCTTGACTCCAGGGCTTTGGCCAAGCGGTACCAGGACCAGCCCCCTCCCTGCCCTCCCCCCTCTTCACGCTTCTCCCTTTCCTTCTTTCTCTCCTCGTTTGCCTCCTCCTGCCTCCTTAGGCCGGGCTTTGCTGTGCTGGGAGCGAAAGCTTTATTGAATTTTTGCAAGCACTTTGCATGGCGTCTGATTTACAATTCATAACCTGGATTACACTGCGAGTTCTGCCTTCCGGGGTCTGTGTAATTTGGATCTCGGAAATATTTGCTATGCTTTCAATTCCCCTGACATCTGAGGGATTGGAAATGGATTCCGCCCTTGGAGGTTTACAATTCGGAGGGGTGAGGGGAGGTGGGGAGAGCAGGGAGCCTGCGTGCCCAACACGGCGGTGCAGGGGGAGGCGGCGCGGTGTGAAAACCGGGCGCGATGGGGAACAGAGAAAGCCGAACGCGTGAGGGGCGGCCGTGAGGAAGAGGGAGAGGGGAGACAGCGGGGCCGGGGCGCCCGTCCTCGGACACGTCGCCGCCCGGTGGCGCCATCACGGCCCGGGGGACGCAGAGCCCGGAGGCCGCGGGTCAGAGGAGGCAAATGCTGTCCGAGGGGAGCGGCTGGCCAGTGGCACCGCCCAGGGCTGAGCAGCACAGTGCTCCACCCTCCGGTCCCGCCTCCCCCCCCCCCCCCGCCCCGCTGGAAGAGGGGTGCATCCCCGCACCATTCACCTCTGGGTCGTCGGAGAGTCTGGTTTGATGGACGTGTGCTTCGCGGGCCATAGAATGCGCGCGTTTAAAATGTGCAACTCAGTGGCTTTGGGTATCTACGAGTTGTGTGGCCATGTCCACCATCAGTTTTGGAGCACCTTTACACCCCGAAAAGAAACCCTGCACCCCTTCCGGTGCCCCTCCCTTCCCCAGAATTACTTTTCTGGGGCTGCTGTAACAAACGACCACACACTTAGTGGCTTGAGACAATAAATTAATTCCGCCACCGTCGTGGAGCCCAGCTGGACATCGAGGTGTTGACAGGTTCTAGGAGAGAGTCTTTCCCTGCCAGCTCTGGGTCCTGACGGCCCCTTGACTTGTGCCTGCTCCGCTGCAGTCGCCGCCCCCAGCTGCACGGGGCCTGTGCCCCGTGCACCCGAGTCCCACGTCTGCCCCCGCCTTTCTCTGACAAGGAGATGATACGTCGTGGGATCGCTCTGGCCCACCCTCCGAGGCCCTGCTGGCACCACCCCTTAGCGAGCGTGAGGCGCAGGAGCTGGTCCCTGGACGTGGTCCTCGGAGCTGAGCGGGTGCAGAGGGCGGAGAGTGACCTGGAGGACCAACAGAGCTTCCAGCACGGGAGAGGTAAGACGCCGAGCCTACGAGAAGTTCATCGACTTGCCCAAGGCCACAAGCTCGGAGGCGGCACGGAGCGGGGCCAGGTTGACTCGGCTCCAGAATTCTTTCCCGGGCCGCCCCTGTGGCCTGCATCACAGCGAGGAAGGTTTCGGTGTGTGCGCATGGGTGTAAATGATCATCGGCAAAGCAGCCGGCAGCCTCTGCGCTGTTTTTATAATGGGATATTAATTCGCTCCCCCCATCACCCCGCTGAGCTGAAAAGCGCTCCTGTTTGTCTATTTCTCGTTAGGCTGCTGCTTCCAACAGGAAACAGGAGGCAGCGCCTCTGGCCTACTTACCTCCGGGGGCCGCCACACTCTCGGGGCCAAACCCCTTCTTCAGGTCCCCAGCGGTCCTGCAAATGCCACCGTCGTCCCTGCAGGCGGAGAGGAGAAGGCAACGCAAAGTGCCCCTTTGGAACCGGCAAGGGAGCTGGCCGCAGCCTGGGGACGCTGCCCTGCAGGCCCGGGAGGCGGCCGTCTCCCCTGAGCATGGGCTGTGGGGTCCGGGGGAACCCGATTCCCAGCCCCACCCATCCCAGTCGTTCCTGTATCTGGAGACACCGCCACCATCCGCCCGGACGGACGTCAGGCCAAAAGCCGGAGCATTCACTCCCGAGTCTTCCTTCCCTCGGCCCACCTCCGATCCTCAGCAAGTCCTGCGGCCTCCAGCCAGCCCTCCCTGGAGAATCGGTTCCACTGACGACATGCCAGGCTGGTTGTCGCTTCCTCTGATAGTGTATTTTAAGTGGAATTCCCTTTATTCAATGGATGCGCTCTTGCAAATTTGTGCTTGAACTGCATCTTTGTAAATCGAATCCCAGCAGGCCGCTGGCCTTCTGAAGCTCCCTGAGGTTCCCACCCAGCGAAGCGTGGTTGTTAACCCTTGCTCTGCCACCGGAAGGGGGTCTAGACTTTTCCGAAAGGCATTTGGTACTGAACCGCTCGTGCTTACGATGCGTTCATTTTCCATGGGGTTTCTTTAACCACAGCTCTGTGATTTGAGTTTGTGGGTTCAGCCCCCGTGGCGTCCCCAGAGTGGCTTCCCTTGGGGGTGATAATGGTGGTTTTCCCCACCTTCCCCTACTCCCACCCCTTCCCCCCACCACCACCACCTCGAAGAAGGGCAATACAGGCTGATCGCCTGGGCCCTTTTATCACTTACCTTCTAGTTGGGTTTGGCCAATGGGAGGCGAGGGCGGGAGGAAAGGTTGGGGTGTTTATCCCCCCCCCACCCCCCGTCTGCTGCTATTCTGCAGTCAGTCCCTTCTCCACGGCCCCACCACCTCCACATTCCTTTCTGTCGGCCCTTTAGACCTCCGGGTGGGAAAAGCTCCCCGCTCCTGCCTGTCCCTGGACCCCACAGCAGCCTGTGCTGGTTCCCCGAGCTCCGCCCGCAAATCTGCGGGTGGCCTCTGATCACACTGCCTGCTCTGGAACCCTCGGCCACTGCCGTCCGCTCCCCACTGGGCCCCACCCGTACAGTGGCAATCACGATAACGGACCGAACTCCGAACCTCAAAACCCTCACTCCCGGCCCCCAACAACTGGCCGGGACCCGGGCTTCGTGAACCCTCCTCTTCATCCTAAGCCCGGTGCCCTGCGTGGCTCTGGTGCCTGAGCGGACCCCTCCTGCTCCCTCCCGGACCTCCCCGCAAACCCCCCCTTCTCTCCTCTTACCGGCTTTGGAATGATTTGGGGAGGCAGCTGGCAGCAGGGCAGTACAGCTGCTGCTACGTTACCCAAACGATTTATCTTAAGATTCATGCAGAATTCATTGTGTGGGGACCAGGGGTGGGTTGCGCTTTAATATTCATGCAGATTTGGAAGAAATGTTAATCACGGGTTTGGGTAGTTTGCGCTGGCGCTTGATTCTCCTCCTCCCAGCTCCGCTGGCCAGCCCCCCGGCCCTCTTCTCCTCCTCTCCCATGTCCTGGGCTTCCTCCAGCCCAGCCGGGCAGGTGGGGCTGGACTCAGACGGTGGGCGGGGGCTGGCCAGCCGTCTCCCAGGGCTGAGCTGGCCTTGCAGCACCTTTGGGTGGGCAGGGAGAGGGTGGGCAGCAGTGCGGAAGAGCTATGGGAGCTTCTGGGGCATCTTGACGGGAAATAGATAACACGCTATAGGAACAGGATATGTGCAGATCAGCATTGATTATTCTCAAATTAACGGCTTGGGCATTTCCAACCCCAGACAAGGTCTCAGCTCAGCTCTGATCTCTTCTGCTGTTTTCGCTGCCGCACAGTGACAGCTGTCTGGGCCCGAGCAGTGGAGACGCAGGCTCCTGGGGAAGGGGCCTCGGGGGTCTCCACCCAGACCTTTCTTCCCCTAAGCATGTGGAGGAGAGATCCTTCTGGAAATCGTCCACGGTTCTCCACCGCAGCGCTGGCGTGAGCCCCGTGTGCACGGGGATGGGCGTCAGGACCGGAGGCCAGACCCCACGGGCGGGTCTCGTTCCTTGCCATGTGAGCTGGAGACAGTTTTAAGAGAGCATAAGGGTGACATCACAGAGTGGCCCCAGAGGCCCCACGGAGCCCCAGAAGAGCACCTAGAAAAGCCCCAAGTGCCCTGGGCAGGGGGTCCAGGGCTAAGTGGGGGCCGCCCCCTGAGGGCCGCCCTCTCCCTTTCATGGACAGGAAAAGCGAAGTCAGGAGAGGGACAGCGACTAGCCCGAGGTCACGTGGCTTCCTAGAAGGGACGTCTGAGCCCACGTTTGCCCGAGGCCCAACGGGATGGCCGCAGCGTCAGGCGGCGAGCAGGAAACAGGCCCTCTGCGAAGCGAAAGGGGGGATCGGCACAGGGGCCTGGTCGCACGGGCGAAAGGGGCTGGCGAGGCCGCTCGGGAGCTGGCTGCAGCATGAGGCTGCCACCGCCCCGGGCGGGAGGGACAAGAGGAGAGGCCGAGTCCCTCGCGGAAGCTGGCGGACCCACCTGCAACGGGCGGGAATGACGAAGAAACACAGCACCGTGGGCGGGAAATACCCGCCCCTCCCGCCTTCCTGCCCCGGCTCCTGCCAGGGCCGTCCGGGCGTCTAACACGAGCAGGCCAGGGACTGGGGGACTCAGGCAGCGGACGTTCCTTCCTGACAGCTCTGGAGGCCGGAGGTCCAAGGAGTCGGGCGGAGGCCTACTTCCTGCTCTCTGTCCTCGTGAGGCGGAAGGGGCGGCAGAGCTCTCTGGGGCCTCTCTTAGAAGGGCACCCATCCCATTGTGAGGGCCCCACCCTTGTGACCTAATTACCTGAAAGACCCCCACCTCCTAATACCCTCACATCGGGGGTCAGGGTGCAACGTGTGAAGTTTGGGGGAGACGAACACGTCAGCCCAGACCAGCCAGGAGCCAGCTACCGCGGTCGCCCCTGCAATGCCGGATAGAGCAGGAGATGCGTGAATAAAGGATCCGAGAGCAGATGGGGACGGGCCCAGCACGAGGGTTCTCACCCCAGGCAGCCCCCTCCCTCCCTCAGGCCTCAGTGCGGATTCCACAGGACAGAGCTGGGAGGAGCGTCCAGGAAGGCCATCGTGGGACCATCCCAGCACCGGGGGTGACAGAGACAGCAGAGCTGGGTTTGACAGAAGGAAGAGAGCTGGGGGACGGACGGCAGGCTCTGTCCCCTCCCCAGCTGGCTCTCCTTCCTCCCGGCCCTTTCCTCCCTTCCCTGCTGGGATCTGGTCAGCTTCCAACCCCAACAGCTGGTGTTACCTGTCACTGCCTGTCAGCTTCCCCCAGCACCACACAGCTGCCTCTGTCTGGGGCCAGAATAATAATCAGGGAGCCGCAGACGCCAGAGGAGAGAGACCCAGCTGCCGGCAGCTGTCCAGGACCTCCCCTCCCCCCCGCCTCCACTTCCAGAGAGTCCCAAACCCATGATGCCCACACCCCCACAACACACGCAACACACACACACACACACCAGGGGCTCCTGGGATTAAGGTGCCTGGGAAGGTTTACAGGCCCAAGTGCCAAGGAGTAGCAGAAGGCGTGCTAAGGCAGAGCGAGTGAGCTGCCCACTGAGGGGGACACCTTGCAGGGACCCCAGTCTCTCCACATTTCATGAAGGAGGCCTCGGGCACCAAGAGCGGACCTTCTTCAAGACAGAGCCCCTGGCAGGCAAGGTGTGCAGCAGGGATGCCTCCACCTGTGCAGGTAAAGAGAACCAACTGCGATGCTCCCTGAGGGCCCTGGGATGCAAAAGTCGCCTGGAGTAGATGGTCCAGGTGGCCCCTCAGTGCAGTGCCTGGCACACGGTGGGCATTTAGGAAAACATTGTTGTCTACCTGAGATGCTGCCCGTCTTCGGGCTCTTTTGGGGAACTCACCGTGCACTACATGTAATTCTGGGGTGTGCTGCAAACATGGTGGTCTAAGTGGTTCCTCATCCTGGTTACAGACAGGATTGTGTGACATCCCCCTTGTGATCATGTGACTGAACTGTCATGATACTGCATTCGCTGGTCAGAGTGATTGGTTCAGAGATGGTCATGTGATTCAAGCCAGCCAATCAGAGTCTTGCTTGGGACACTATCGATTCTGTCGGGAAAATTATACTTTGGTGAGTTCACTGGTTGTAATGAATATGCAGTTCCAGTCCGGGATACAGAAGGAGGGGGAAAGAAGGCAGGGATGTACGGGAACTCTGTATTTTTCACTCCATGTTGCTGTGAACCTAAAAGCGCTCTAAAAACAATTTAAGTTAATTTTTTTAAAAGGCTACGGTCTTTAAATATGAGAAAAGACAGAAAAACATAAATGTAAATATATAAAAGGAAGAACTACAATCACAATTTAATATAAAAGTATTTCTGGGTGTGAAGTAGAGGGGCTTGGAATTCTACTTTGCAAATTAAAAGCTATTTTTATGAAATTACACCTAATTTGGGGGAGAGATGAATAGGCATTTAGAGTCCATGAATTACTTAAATCACTTAGCTCCTATTAAACTTCTTTTGTATACGGGGTGCGAGATGTTATGAAAGGCCATTTGCGACTATGCTTTTAGAAGTCATCTTTGCTGAGCTTGGATATAATGCCCAAATTTCTTAAAAAGGAAAAAAGGTACTTTGCACTGGGGCTGCCAGCCCCTGGAGGGTGAGAGCCTGCAGGGCCGTGATCACCTTGCCTGTGCTGTGGATGTACCTGTCACAAGAACAGGTCCAATCAGAGGCTTGAAAAGAAGAGAGATGGAGAGAGAGTCCCAACAACATTGCCTGACCCTCAGGAAGCGAGGTTCCAGCTCTTTCCAGATACGTGGGCCAAGAAGTCTCTGATTCCAGTTGTGTTTCTGTTTGTTGCAACCAAAAAAAAAAAAAAAAAGTCTTAATAAAGCAAACGAATGGACACATGAGCACACAAGCCCAGGACCTGAGCCCGAAGGAACCAGCTCCAGCTCCAGGTCCTGACGTGAAAAGTTACAGAGATCCATCCGGGTAGGGCAGGGCAGAGCAGCATGGCCTATGACCCAGCTCGACGCCATGACCTAAGGAGAGATCTCACCGGAAGGTACTGTGAGCTGCTTGGGATGTTCCCCAGATCGTCCTCCTCGCACATGGTTTGCGTACTGGGACTTGCTGGCTGAACGTGGCGGTCGGAGCTGAAGGGAGCTGCAGCCTCGGTGCCCTCGGAGGACATTGCTGCAGTCTGGGCTGGGACCGAGTCCACGAAGGACCTGCCATCAGCAAGTGTCCTCACTGGGCTGCGCAGGACCAGTCTCCGACACGACACCATGTGGCGGTGGGAAGTAATGGCTGTGACAGACTGAGGAGACCTCGGTGGAGCCAACCATCAGCTAACGGAAAAGGGCCATACCTTTTAGGGCAGTGTAAGTCCCTGGGGTCTATGGAGGGGGGCCATGAGAGGGAGACTCTGAGTCTTTTGAGGGTTCTAGCAAATAACTGAAAAAAAAAAAACCAAGAGATGTAATCTGCTTACATGCCAGGCTGGAAATTCAGATTATGTATTTTCTAGAAGGCAAAGACCCTGGAGTTCTCACTCCGGCCTGTTGCTTATTTAGTGTGTGATCTTGGCTGGGTCACGTTCACTCCATTTCTTCATTAACAAGGCACCCAAAACTTCACCAGCTCCAATATTCTATAATGCCAGGATATGTGTACTTTAAGGAATACTGTCTTGCTGATGATGGAGAATGAGAAGGGCCAGAGACCCCCAAATCAGGGCATGTCCCCTTCCAGCACACCCACAGACCACGTGGGCAAAGCTTTCCGAGGGCCTCACCTGCCAGCAGGTAGGCATGGCTCCCATCAAGCATCTCCCCCACCATCCAACACCCTCCACCACTAGGGCTCAAGGAAGAAGCCCTGGGAGAGAGCATCCTTCTGGGGCAAGGAGGGGTGCACAAAGTGGGGTGTTCTATCTGGGGGTGGCTCTCACACCAGCTGTTCAGGACGACCTCCTGCAGAGCAGGACTCGCCACCTGTACCCCAAGTCAGAAAGCCAGGACACATCCTAACGCCCACATCAGGCACCCTGCTCCCCTCCCCCAACACCTACTTTTCCTTGAAGAATATGCAAGGAGAACAGGACCAAGCACAGGGCCCTGGACGCTGAACCGCTACCTGCTACGTCAGGAGAAGCCTAGCTGTCAGGGTCAGCAGGTTCACGCTGGAGGGAATCTCTAGAAAGTTCTCCAAGTCCCAGATCGTAGATAAGGAAGCTGAGACCCAGCAGGGGAGTGGAGTGGAGCCAGCCCCCCAGGAGAATCAGTGCTGGAGCCCAGCTGGCCTGGCCCTAAGCCAGCACCTCTCTTCTGCATCCCTCCTCCCAGCCCCCACCTGGACAGCGGTCTAGGCATCTCGGTGCAGTATGGCCAGCTGGTGGCCACAGAGCTGGGCAGTAAGTGTCAGGGGCCAGCAGCCTCTTCTGTCCAACCCATCCTCACCCTTCTGCCCAGGGCGGAGGTCCTGAGCCCACAGGAATCTATTCCCCGGGCTTCCTGGGGTCAGGGAGCTGCTGAAACTGTGTCCTCCAAGACTGCAAAAGACAGGGAACTTGGGTTGAGCGGGAAGGAAGCGAGCAAGCGGAGGGAGCTGGGGCCCAGAGTCACGTTCCAAGGGGACTGGCTAGGGACGCAGAGAGCTCTGTTTGTCAAAACCGGCTCCGGGCTTAGACAGGAGCCACTTCCTGTCTACATACAAACTGCCCTTGATGAAGCTTTAAATGGAACGTATCCAGGGTTTTCGATATTCTCTTCCCAGAAAAGATCCCTCGATTCCATCCCCTCTGAGCCGGCACCTAAGAAGGGGCATCTCACAGCTCGGCTGAAAATCAGAAGTCTGGCCCTTGCAATCGCTCGGTTCACTGGCCGGGTCGGGGAGCCAGCTTAGCTTCCGGGGTCAGACTGCCTGAAACCGTGGCTCTGGCTCTTAGTGGCTGGTGAGCCTGAGTTTGCTACTTTAGGTCTCTGAGCTCCAATTTCTCCCACTAAACAATGGCAAAACAGCGCTACCTACTGTACTCCTTCTCCATTGTTACTGTAATCGATGATCACCAACTTAGTGGCTCGAAACGACACAAAGTTACTATTTTACAGTTTCACAGGTTGGAAGTCCAACGCGGGTCTCACTGGGATACGATCGAGATGTCAGCAGGGTCGTGCTCGTCCTGCAGCTCTCAGGGAGAATCCTTGTCCCCGTTTTTCCACCTTCTCGTGGCCTCACCCACCCTCTCAGCTCACGGTCCCTTTCCCCCATCTCCAAACCCAGCGAGGTCGCAACTCTCTGACCATTCTTTGCTGTCATATTTCTTTCTCTACCCACCCCCCCTTTGCAATTTGAAAGATGTCTGCGGTTACGTTGGGCCCACCCAATAACCCAGAATAACCTCCCCATCTCAAGATCCCTAACTTAATCACTTTGGCAAAGTCCCTTACGCCATGGAAGGTGACATATTCACAGGGTCCAGGATTTGGAACTCCTTGTGGGATGGCCTCATCTCGTGATATCTTAAAAGGGCAGCTCTGCCTGCCCGGTGACATGCGGGGCCCGTACCCTGTGCACTGCGTGCGTGCTGGCGGTGCCCGGGCACGTAGGACAGGCTGCCTGCCTGCTCTCGCTCCGCCATGACACCCGCCTTGGGCACAAGACTCCAGATGCCGCCGTGCATCTCGCTTATGCCCAGGCAGTTGCATCCTCGTGCCGTGATACAGATGTTTGCACAGATGTTCACATGCTGACATACACGTGTGCAGATGCATGATCTGCTGCTCGAGCCCAGTAAAGTACATGCACTCACACGCGCACACGCACATGCACACGCCTGCACAGGCACACCCACACCTCAGCAGAGCCACGCCCCTCCACCGCACTGTGGGTTCTTCCTGTTCCCAAGCAAACCCAGCCGCCCGCAGGGCAAGGGTCGGGTGGTCTCGAAACCCCCGCAGCCTGCTCTCGGCACCCACCCCCCACCGCCCTGTCCTGGGAGTCACCGCCTCCCGGCCCCTGCTGCCTGAGCTCCGCTCCACTGATTGCCCTTGCTGCTCGGCAGCCGGAGACGTGCCCCAGCTGGAGGAAAACACTTGTAATTTATGGAGTGTCTGATTTTTAATCAGTTTTTTGTTCCTGTGCTGTAATTGTCCTAATTAGATATACATATTTTGATGAAGGTTTTTCCAAAATAAAAATTGTAATCGAATCTCGCTTGACATTCTTTACACCCACTCGCTCTGATCCAAACTTCCACGGCAGCGGAGTCTAGAAATTATGCGTACGGTTCCGGCGTTCGCGTCCTCCTCCGTTGGGCCGCTGCAGGCTGGAAGGCAGATCCGTGGACAGGACGGCTTGCTTTGGCCTTGAGCCTCCAAGTGGCCCACCCTTCTGTGGGCTCAGTGAGATCTCCAAGGACTTCCTGGGCAGGGCTTATGACTGGGGAGGGCTCAGGAGCCTCAGGCCCTCTCTCTGCCTACGCTTCTGCTCCCTCGGACCTCTCCATCCTCATAAAGGAAGGCCACCCACTGGCCTCCAGGACAAGGGCAGGCTTCTGCCATCCCCCATTCTTATGAATAATCACGATTCCTGCCACTTACTGAGCATGTCTAGCATGTGTGTGGGGCACCATGTTTTATCCACCTTGTCCCTAATCCACATGACAGCCATCAGGGAATAGTACAGAGGAAGAAATCAAGACTTGGAGATGGTAATTTGCTCGCTCAAGGTCACACGCCAATCAACGGAAGTGTTGTCATGCTGCATTGTCAATCTTAGCCGAGCTGCTGAGGGGCAATGACCGCCTTCCTGGGATGGTCCGGGGCGGCCCTTTGGGTGGGAGACCCGCGCTGCTGTCTCGTTTCCGTACCCCAACATCAATCCACAGCTGTCCTTGTGTGGGTCACAATGCAAATTTCCTCCTGTCGAGTCTGCAGTGTAGACCGCACGCGGGTCGGCCTGGAACCCGTCTTCACGAGTCTTTCAAGGACCAGATGTGCTGTCGAGGTGTCCGCTCTAATATTGGCTGGCGGGTTGTGGACAAGGACTGACTTCTTAGACTCCAGGAAGCACGCTTCCCGCCGCCCCCGCCCCCAGCCCGAACACCGACCACATCGGAAGATCCCAGCCCAACCTGTCTGTGCTAGTTCTTAAGCAGCTGTCGCTCGGCTCCAAGCCCGCCTGGTCATGCTCGGCTGTGAGACGCTGGGAACCACGTGTCTGCTTTATCCCTTGGGCCCAGTTAGCTGCTGCCAGCAGAGGGCACTAGCAGAAACGGTTCTTCACCCCGGCTGTGGAGCTCCTTCCTCCGTCATTGGTCATTGATTGTCGTCCCAGTTGGAAGAACCAGCCTCTGGCCTTTTGCCCTCCTCAGTGAGATCCCAGCGTGGGCCCCGCCCACAGATCTCTGAGTCCTGGCTCCAGGCGGCCTCACCTCCAAACTCCAAAATCCGAATAACCTCACCCTCTTGCCTTGTCCCCCCCGACACTAGGATTGGTGGCTGCGCCTGCAGTCGCTACCTCTGTGACCCCTCGGTACCGCAGAACCTTCGCGGTTGACCAAACCTCCTTGAACCAAGTCCTTCCGTTAGGCTCTCTCCGCCCAGGTGACTGCTGCGTTGACGACACCACTCGCCCTGTGGCGTCCGGCTTTAAACTAGGAACGGGGGGCGCTGAGAGTCGCAGCAGCCACCGCCCACGCCGGGGCGCCGCGCGGCCTGACTCGTGGAGTGGGGGGCTTCTAGGAACTTGCCTAAATATGCTACTTTATTTCTGTAGCAGGGAAAAAGGCAAAGCCCGTGGGCCGTACCAGCAAGCAGCATGGGAAGGCAGAGAAAAAAGGATGCTTGAACAAGGGTCGTTCGATTCTAATCTTGCAGCGGGGGAGGGGAGAGGGGAGGCAAGGGGTTCGTAACACGGCCCCCACTGGGCGGTATACGGGGCCACACAGCTGGGCTGGGACACGGCCCGTGAAACCCAGTATATTACTCAGAACTCCTTAATTCGCAAGTGGTAGAAACTGAACTCAATTAGCTTTAGCAAAGGGAGAATTTATTGGACCTCGTAGCTGGGAAGGTTCTAGGATCGCTCACAGAATGAAAAGAAAGACTGTGGAAACCAAGACTGGAACGAATATGTCTCCCTGTCTATGTCTAATCTACAGCCACGCCTGGGTCACCTGTCTCCCCTCCCCCCCCCCATGATTGCCATCTTTGCCTGTCCCTGTTGCAGATGGGCTGTCTCTTACACGGCGGTGAACATGGCCACCCAACACCTCGCATTCACGACTTCCCACCACAGCATCCTGGTTGCCTCATTCAGGATCCGTGGACCAGGTCCAAAGAAGGACTTTGATTGGTCACGCCTTGGACCGATCACTTTTGCCGAGGGGTGAAGATCCTACAATTGGTCAGGCCTGGGGCACATGCCCGTCCCCAGGGGCTGGGAAGAATGAGGTTCATTAATGAGGACCTGTATCAGGGTCTGGGTTCGCCTCTGGGAGGGTTGGGAAAGGCATTAAGCATTGGGGGGGTTGGGGGTGGGGGTAGCGGTCGGAGGATGGCAGAGGAGGAGCCTGCAGCAGACAGGAGAGGAAGTTCCCGTGGGCCGACAGTCAGTGTGGCATCCCCTCCAGAAGGGCCTTGCTGACAGTGGACAGCCGATCCTGCCTTAACTATATGGAAGGGTCTGTCTGGAGCTGGCCCTGGCCGTCAGAGAGTGGAATTCAGGGGAATTCCCAAGGCCCACCCCCCACATCCACAGACAGACACGCACGGACACACGCGATCACACACACTCAGCCACACTCGTCACGGCATCATTTGCACAGACTCACCCCTGTCCCACAGTCCCTTTGGAGGCCCGGGCCACCGGCCTTTCTGAGCGCATCCCAGGCTCCACACGGGACACAAGAGCTGCGTGGCTGGAGACTCCTCCTTCTGGAAAGGTCTCGGAGACCATCCGCCCCACGCCCTCCCCTACGCACGGGATCACGTCAGCCTTGCTGTCCTGGTGTGATAAGATGCCACCCCGTTTCTGAGCCGTCCAGAGTAAATGTTCATTCTCAGGGAAGGAACAGAGAGAGAGAAAGCCGATCTTCTCTAACCTGCGCTGGGGGTCAGAAGCGGCATCCTGTGATGAAAAGGCACGGCCTTTGGTGGCCATGTCACACTGACTGCCTTTAAGTCCCCAGACTGCCACAAGAGCTGTGGGCCCTGAGGCCGCCTCCACATCGCTCTGAGTCCGTCCCCTTTCCTGCATGGTGGCCTAGGAGACCCGGATGTCGAGCGCCTCGCCGCCATCAGCCATGGGCGCTCTCGGCCCAACTCCGCTCCCCCCAGCTCCTGCTGAGGGCTCCTGGGGGGGCCTCCGTGCCTTGGCTCACATCGCCCCCCTCCTGGAATGCCCTTCCTCTCTTCTGCTCACTCAACAAGGCCTTCTCTAGAGTCACCTCTCCACGAAGCCCCGCACACCCCAGTCCTTAATCACACCTCTTCTGCACACCGTCACCTGTCCCCTTGTACCCCGTCTGCTCAGCTAGACCCACAGCCTCGTGGGCACAGACTGTGTGCGATGCCCTTTTGCAGCCCGGAAAGACTCGGTATCACAGCTCAATAGGTGTTCAGGACAAGTTGGCATCACCCTGTCCCGGCCACTTATGTGAACTGTTACCTCGTGTTCCCTGGGGATATGTCAGCTCTTGGTCTCCCTCCAAAACACCCGCTCCTCCTCCCAGAGCCCACCCCTGTTCTGTTAGTTGATATTTATGGGTAATAAGCCAAGCACATCAAAACCCGAAGTGAAATGCCTCTGAAAATAAATATTCTCCCCAACAAGTCAATTCATCCAGGCAGCACGGGCTTTGCTGGCAGCCGGGAGAGTGCAGGCGGGGGCTGTGGGAGAGGAGGGGGCGTCCGCCAGCCCCCCATCCCCGGGACGTTGAGGGATGGGGCGGGAGTCGGGGCACATCACTCCGCTCGGTGCTGCCGTGAAAGGCAGAAATGGGACACATCGCTTCTCGGCCTCTCGGACTCCAGTCGCAGCCGGAGACAAAGCAGGTCATTTGGAAGCCTGGCTCTGGGGTGGCAGAGACGGACGGACGGAGCACACGCTTCTCCATCCAAGTGCGGGGAGCGAGGAGTCAAGGTCACCGGAAGTCAGCAAAGCCTCCCTCTGCGCTGGCTCGTGGGCTGGGATGTGTTGACTGCAGGGAGCAGCAGAAGGATGGAGCTATCTCCACGCGAGCTGGGGCTCCTCCGTCCTCGGGACCAGCCCCCTGCCTCTTGCCCAGCCCACCTCGCTGAGCCCATCCCCCGTGTCTGGCAGCCTCGCCCAGTGCAGCTTCCTCTCAGGTAAGTGGCCATTGGGAGGGGGACGGGGGTGGGGAGACGCGCCCCTGAGCTCTACGGCTAAGGAATGGAAAAACAACTCTGGCTCCGTCTGTGCCCTCCCATGGGGATTGCAGCCTATTTCAACTTCCAGAGGTGAGTTCTCTCTGCTAAAGACCCACGTGTACCTGTCCATGCAGATAACCGCCCCCAAACACATGCTCTCAGGCACGGCGATGGCGGATGTCCCAGAATACACGCGCACGTGCGCGCGCACACATACACACGCTCACACGCTCGCACGGCTCGCAGAGACCAAGTTCCACTTGCCCAGCCACACGGAAGAACAAAACCACCCCGCATTTCACAGTTTATACCCTTAGTTGCCGGTAAAGGCTAGGGGTGCCTTTCAGACGCTGGAGACCAGACGTCAAGGCAGAGGAGGGCTGGTCCTCATCTTCCCGAACTCCCTCGCTGGGTAAGGACCCACAAGCCCATTCTTTGCATGCTGATACCCTTCGCCTTTGCAGAAGGCGGCCATGGGCCAAAGTCCCAGAGAGCCTGAGGCTGCCAGCTTTCTCTACAAAACCCACCAACAGGATACAGAAGAAGCCCTTGGCCAAAAACCTCACGGGTAGCTTCTCCCTTTCATCTGCCCCGCTTCAAAGGGACAAATTAGAGTCCCCTGGGCCAGTCTGGCAGGGGAGGCAGGGGGTTAGGGGGAGAAGAGAGAGAAGAGGGGAGACACGGGCAGCCAGGCGGGCGGGCAGGCGGCCTCTGTGGGTCTAGCACCAGGTCGTAACACGCAATCGGGGTTCCTCATGCCGCATCTCCCCTCCCCTACAGCTCCCTGCGAATCGGGTAATCCTAAAGGGTTCTGCACACTGCTCGGCTCCCCGTTTCTTGAGTGTCTGCTACCTGGACACACACCCATCAGCTGCCTCCTCTCTGTGCTGGGGGAGCTGGAGACCAGGCACTGGGCTGAGTCGGAAGCCCGGGGGGTCCTTGTCTCAGTCACGGGCTGCAAGCAAGGCCCCCTCTCCTTCTTTGGCCCAGGACCCCTCGGTTTCCTTTATTCAACCAGGGTGCATTGAGGCACTACAGTAGCGTCTGTAGTGTGTTGAGCTGGTGCGACCGCCCCTGCCCCTGAGCTCTGTGCCACTAGGACGGCCTGGAAGCCACTTCCCTCCTCCCCCGCAGGGGGGCTCTTCCTGCTCCACACAGGAAGGGACTAACCGGATTCCCGCGCACTGGGGAGCAGGCGTCCAACGAGGGGCGTGTGGCGATGAATAAATGAGTAAATGCACTGTCCTTAAAGAGGAACTTCCTCTTGCTCATCTCCTTCCTTTTTTCTCTCCCCACCTGGACGTGAGACCGCCTCCCTGTGGCCCACCTGCTCAGGTGCCAGGCGTTACCTGCTTACCACGCTCCCCAGCGGAGCAGGCGCCTGCTGCTCCGGAGAACAGGCTCCGGCTCCGTGTGGTGGGTGGAGGGGCTGCGGTTCCTCCTCGGCCCCACACAGAGCTCCCGCCCCCACCGCCAACCCTCATGCCGGACAGAAGAGAGCCTCTGGCCTGCCTTGCAATCGCCCACTGTCCTCCGTGCGAGCCCCAGTGCTGGCCCCTACCCAGGACCCCAGATTCCTATACTGAGGGGCCCCACCCCCAACTACTAAACCCACAACTGACAGCCCTGGGGTGTTCTCTGCTCACCCCCACCATCCTGGCTGAGTCTGAGAACTGGCTGTGGTGGGAGGACCCTTCTCCAAATTTTCATACCCAGGCCCAGGTACATTTTCAAGGTAAAAATGTTTGCCCTTGGCCTCTCTCAGCCAAACGCCTCTCACAGGAGAGGCAAGAGAAGGGGAGACCAAGAAGAAGGGAATCTCTTCTCCCCAAAAGCCCCATGGCGACATCGGGGTCCCCAGAGCTGCCTCCAGCACAGTGTCCCATTCTTCAGACCCCTCTCTCTGCTGCTGCCCTGCCCCCCACTCAAAAAAGTGCTCTCGGGAAGGGGTGGCTAAGTAATTCACACTAGAGTGTGACTTCCCCAACGATATAACCTGATACTTGTGCCCCAGGAGTGTCTTCCTGCCAGACGGAGATGACGCTTTCAACCCTGGGAAGGCAGATGGCTTCCATCTCCCACACCACGTCCGGCCGGTGCTGGCAGCCTGGATCATGGCAGAAAAAAAGTCTTCCGAGCCACCTCTGGACTCGATGAGGAAGCGTGCTCCGATAGATTAGCGATGCCTGCCTTGGCCGCTGCAGGGAAAGTGACATGGGTTTGCTGAGAATGTCAAACGCCAATCCGGATTGAATTCCAAAGCACTTGAGTAGTGGCATTTCGGAAGTGTGGGCCCTTGTGGGCGCGGCTCTACTTACACCAGTGCGGTGGGCAGGGCCTGGCTCAGACAATTCTGGCTGCTTCGAGCTGCTTCTGCCCCTCTCCACCCAGTCAGCCGAACTGCACCACGGTAGCCCGTGGAAGGCCCACTGGGAGGATGGACGCCCCTGGGCCGCGCAAAGTGGGCATGGGTGAGTGACCACGGAGAAAGAAGAACAACCATTTCGGCCTCCTTCAAGGTCAGAGCTAGGTGAGACAGTTTGCTGATTCGATTCCTCCAGCCGGAACGGTAGTTCTCAGACAAGCTATACACACTGGGATCACGTGGGGGGAGCTTTTAAAAAACAGAGATGCCCGGGCCCCGCCCCCAGAGATGCCGGCTTAATTGGTCTGGGGCACAGCCTGGGGCTCGGGGATGGTTTAAAAGCTCCCCAGGCGACTCTAATGTGCAACCCGAATCAAGGCCACCGTGCGGAAGGGAACTCTGAGAAATCCTCTAGGCCAGTGCTTCTCGGTCCGTAATATGCCGTTGACCTTGAACAACGGTTAGGGCCCCGTCCAAGATCCACATATAAATTTGTCTCAGATCATCTGGTTAAAACGTAAATTTTGCTCAGACCTGGGGCGGGGGCCACGAGTCTGCATCTCGAACCAGCTCGCAGCGGGGGCCGATGGCTGCTGGTCCCAAGCCCACACTTTGAGCAGCAAGGATTTAGGCAGATGGTTCTCACGGGGTGGTCCCAGGGACCACGGCATCAATATCACCTGGGAACTTGTCAGAAATGCGACTTCTTATGTCTTATCCCAGATTTACTGAACCAGAGACTCGGGACGTGGGGCCCAGGGGCATGCTTAAGTGTGGGGCACAGCAGTCACCGCGAGGGGTCAGCCCCTTGCCTGCAGGACGCACCTGCCCCAGGCCTGCAGGAGTCCTTCAGGGGAGCCCCCTGGACACAGCTCCCCTCCTGTCCAGCCAGGTGGGTGTTTGGGGCTGAGAACAGTGTGGAGGAATTAATGAGTTCACGTGTCAATTTCTGGCAGGGAATAAATGCACACACTAAGTGCACGAATGTCTGGTTTTTGAACCCCGAGGGAGAAGGGGGAAAAAAAAAAAAAAAACACCGAAAACATACTGGAGAAATGGAGAGATAAAATCCAATTGCAAACTAAAAATACACATTCTTTATCGTTATCCAGAAGGAGGTGGGGGAAAGGCCATGAGCTGTGTTTGCCGGCCGATGCCCTCCCCAGGAGCATGAGCGGCGAGCCAGAAGGGTGTCGTGCTACGTTTCCTTTTGTGACAGTTACACGGCAACAGCTCCGGCACGCAGAAAGCCCTGTGCTACTTCCCCCCACCAGAAACGACGTTCCACTGGAGGCGGCTGGGGAGGACATCCGGGCGCCAGCGGTGCCAGCTTCCTGAGGGGCGAGGCCACCTCCACGTCCCGAGTGAAGAGCTGAAAGCCAGTCGTGCCGTCTCAGACAGATGTCCCCAGAAGTAGAGGTCTAGGGCAGAGGATGGCACTCTCTTGGTACTTATCCAAAAAGCCCGGCATCCTGGGCATGGCCACCTGACTCTGGGGGCCTGGGCTCGGCGGGGAGGGGACGGGGCCTCCGGGGTAACAGGCCGTGGCTGCCCCCGCCTGCCTGTTCCCTTCCTGGGATGCAGGGAGGCTTTGCAGAAGAATTTGGGCAAGTTGCCCCGGAACTCATGTGGCAGGTTCTGGACTAACCTCGGAAAGCAGGGGAAGCGCCCAGCAGAGAGGTGGCCTGTTTCATGCACAGAGACTATGGCCGATGGTAACAGGGAGGGACCAGGACGGGAAGAGGAGGGAAGGCGAGAGGGCCACACGAGGGGGGCCCAGGAGGCCACGGGGGCTCTTTCTGCCCCCCACAAAGGCACCAATCTCCCCCTGCCGTCAGAGGGACAGTCCGCTTGGGGAGAGAGAGGCTGCATGTATATTTCCTGGCGGAATCTAGCGGGATGTCACTGAGTAGAGTCCCCCAGCCCTGGGCCCACCACACTGGAAGTTAATCACTTGTCTCCCAGCCAGAGAATAAACTAGTGGGTTTGGGGCAGGAACTTTTGGTGAGACGAACCTGGGTTCCCATCCGACTCCCCCACTTCTCAGCCGTGCGCCCTTGGAAGAGTCACATCCCCACTCTGCGCCTCGTTGTCTTATCTGTAACATGGGGAAAGGACAGCACCTTCCACATGGGGTTTATAAAGCACTTAGTGGGGTGCCTGACTCCAACAAGGTACCGAATGAAGGAGGCTCTCTGAGGCAGAGCAGCCTCACACCACGCGGCCACGCCCCCTCGGCTCTGGAGCCTGGAAGCTTCCTGTAGGAGGAGCCTCTTCTTCCCTTTCTGCATCAGTGCGGAGGGAGAATGCAGAAGGAGGGAAATGGCAGGGAGGACGAGAACCAGGTAGGAGGAAGGAGAACCAGGTGGAGCAGAGAGAGATGGCCACAGGCAGCAGGACCTCGAAAGGCTGAGCTCAACCCCCAGAGGCCATGTCCCCAGGTATGGATGGGTCTCAGGCCACGGCTGACCATCGTGCTTCCTTCCCTGCCTCTGTGCCAAAGTGTAAATGATAAACCTTGCTGTCAGGTCCTGGCCACAGACCCCCGTCCCGCTCCAGCTGGGCCAGTATGAATTTGTGGGGCGGGGAGCTTGGCCGCTGTGAGGGAGCGCTAAGCCTCAGGTTAGAGGCGGGGACTTCGGTCCCACCTGGGCCAGCACCTGTGCCGATCACTGTCCTGCTCATCCGCCCCTGCACCCCCAAGCACCTGCGTGTACCTGGCCCTGGGGACGCAGTAAGGACGAGAGCGGGCTCCCGTCCTTGCGTGCATCCTTTGAGCTGCTGCAGGTGTGCGTGCTCACTCTGTAATTGGGACTAGGAACAGCTTAGCTGAGGAAGCCCGGCTCCCAGAGCGGCCCCCATCCTCGTCTCCGGATGCGGGCTGTAGTTTTCTTCCTGGTCTTTCTGTGACATCTGACAATCCGGCGTGCTCCTGAGCCCCGCGAGGTCCCTGCCTTCACGTTGCCTCGCTGGTCCATAAAACCCCATTAGGCGAAATAGCCTGAGTGAGCCTCTGGGCCTGACAACCTCGAGAACCTCTTATGGGCTGTAGGTCAATTCCTTAAAACGCCATCATGAAGACAAAATGAAAACCAGTCGACAAAAACCGAAGAGTCGGAGGCAGCGAATAAATTCAGCAAATGGACCGTTTGGCGGACAGGCTGCAGGGTGAAGTGGGTTTCAGGGACTTGGGCTGCTCCCTCCCCTTGGGCCATCAGCGGCTCGTGAGCTTTGCCTGCGGGTGCGCCCCTCCCCCCCTCAGCCCGGTGGCTCCTGCCACATCTGTAACCCTGGTTTCCCAGCTGCTACTTCTTCGTTCCAGCTGTAGATTATACCAGCATCAGGGGCACCGGAGACGATCAGAAGGAGGCTCTGGAGCTCTGCAGAGTGAGAAGGGAGAGAAAGAATGGTGAGAGGGAGCCTGCTGGCTCCTGCCCCAGCAGACGCCCCGCGCTCTGTGGTCACGCCCCCTCGGTCCGTCACCAGCCCTTCCGTCTTGCTGGGCACATGGAGCTGCCAGGGCCAAGAGCAGGAGGTAAGTATAGGTAGCAAGCCAGGACGCGCCTCTGATCCATCGGCAGGTCAAGGGCTCTTTCTGTGGGACGACGATCACTGTTCTATGAATTATGTTGTTTTTTTTTTTAAAGAGTACTGATTTAAAAATACTACTGTTCTTCACTGTTAGTCCTGAAGGTCCCCAAATTCCAGCCGAGCTGCGGCTCACCCTCCTTTGCAGGCCGGAAGTCGTGTCCCCTCCCTGGCTACACTGGTTAAGGCCACCACTCTCACTCTGAGCACGGTTTCTGCGGTGCCTCTACCTGGTCCTCCTTCCTGCAGCCTAGGCCACCCACCCTCACCCCCTCTGCGGCTGCCCACGGCATCTAAGAAACACATGTGACCATGCCAGGCCCTGCTTAAAATCCTTCAGTGGCCCCAGTGACAGACAGGAGACAATACCAGTTCCCTCGCTGGGTTCCATACGGCTCTGCTCTGCGCCCAGGTGTTTGGGTGAGGTTCCTTGTGCCTTTGAAATGGAATGACTGTGGGTGGTCCCGACCTCTGTCCCAAGGGCACCAGCCCAGACCCTTGGTTTGAGAAGGAAAGACTCAGGAAGGGTTCAGGGGAAACAGCAGTTCCCCTGTCTGCTGCGCACCCACTGGTCCGTGGAGTCCACTTCTGAGTTGGGTGGACTGACCGCTGCTTTGGGTGTTGACTCGCCCGAGCCTCACAGACCATCAGCACAGGCCTCTGGGGACGCCCACCCCCCGACCCTCACTCACTGCGTCTTACACGCTTCGGGACAAACAGGCAGCTCACCTTCCCGTTTTGTCAGCTACATTGAGAGAGACAAAAAAGAGTGAACGAGAGAAAGACAGCAGCTGGCTTTGCATCTCTAATAGGTTAAAAAAAAAAAGGCAATTCCATCTATTTATAAAATAGGATTACAGTTTTGCAGAATCCTGCTGGGGCCTGGGGGAGACTTTGAAAACACATTTATGTTGTTTCCTCCCGATCAGAGCCGCCTGCTCTCCCTTCTCCCACCCCAGCCGACGTGGGAGGGGCCGCCGATGCCCCTGACCCACTGAGACACCTGGCCCGGAGGCCCACATCTTTGGTCCAAAAAGCGCCCCTCTGGAAAGACAGAGGCATCCGCGGCTTTCCCAAGGGAGCAGGCCTGCCCACACATGTGGCCCTTCCCCCGAGACCATAGCCGAGCCCCGAACCCACCACCTGGGCAGGACGGAGCTCCCTCCGGGACGCCACTTGAAACGTACGAAGAAAAGCCGGGGTGTGGGACTCGAGTTACAGTGGCTGGCGCTTGGGCTCCCATAATAATAAACGTGTCGGGCGAATCGCAGTCTCGCTGTGGAAAAGCTAATCTTGATGCGAAGCCTTCCCTCCCTGCACCAGAGTGGGGGGGCCCTCACCAACAGGAGGGCGAATCTATCCCTGACGCGCTTTGCTCGGTGAACGAGAGAGTCCCAGCCCAAGTCGGCCCTTTCCTGCCTTCCATTCATTCTGTCGGCTTCCCACCTTCCATCCGTCTTGCGAGCGGCTGGCTTGGCGTGACGGGGTGGGGTCAAGGTCTGGGAGGTGAGCCCGAGGAGGCGGACAGCCCCGTGGGCTCGGCCGTGACCTGTTGGCCCTGTTACGTGGGGGCGATGGGAGCGGGCTCCAAATTAACGGAAAGAAATCGCGGGGCGTGAGGGGTAATAGATACTTTAGAGAGTATCTATTTCAACTACCTGACTTACACATTAGGAACATAAATTTCAAAGAGGTCGAGGTCAAGCCCAAGGTCGTCTGGCCACCAGCGGCAGAGCCAGCTCATAAAGGAGCTGAATGAACGGAGAGACCAGGTCCGGGCTGGGGCAGCGCGGACAGTGGAGGAAGCCGCGGCCGCCCGAGGTCAAATGAAGAACTCTTCAAGGGATAACGGCGCTGTAACTCAGGCGCTAAAGTAATGGACGCGAGAGGGAAGGACGCCTCGTGACTCTAAATCTCAGGGGGACAGCTGGCGGTGGGAAGGGGAGAGGAGTGATGGGGGCCTCCGGCGTCCCTGACACAAATCCAGAGAAAAGTGCTCAGGGAACTAATCGCATCTACAAGCGGGAGGCGGGTGCCCTTCCGACGCTCAATCTCCCTGTTACCAAGGACAGCGCCGTTCCTGTCAACTTGCAGGCTCACCCAGGCTCCATCCGAGGGGCCTGATGTCTCCCTCGCTTCTGAGCACCGCGCCCCCAGGCCCCACAGCTCGCCGCCAGTTGGTGGGGGGAGGCGGGGAGACCAGAAGGAAGGCTGGTCCCTGGCACTGCGGAGGGCCCGAGGTCCCCGCCCCACGCCACCTCCACCTAGGGGAGTCACCGGTCCCCACGTTGGCACTGGCGGATGTAGCCAATCAAAATACAGGATGGCCAGGTACGTTTGCAAAATATCTCTAACTGCCTAACTTTGGTCATGTTGTTTTTTTTTTTTCGGGTGCGGGGAAAGTTGGATATAGGACATTTAGTGTGTTCTGGCAGGGTCGACATGGGTCAGAGGACAAAATCGTTCACACAGGGCCTGTCGTGTACACGCAGGACACCTGGCCGTGCGCCCAATCCTGAGTCCCGAGTGAGCGTGTGGGGATGTGTCCCGCCCCCAACACAGGGGTCTGTCCACGTCTGCCAGGGCGAGCCCCATCTCGGTGTCAACCTGGCAGTCTCGGGGTGTTTCCTCAATGTCCCCAGGACCCTCCTCACTGGGATGGTGGGCCCCAAGGAGAAAAAAAAAAAAAAGCCTCTCAAGAGTGTGCCGATGATTTCAACCCAGGAGGGCTTCCTGTTGGAAGTAGGCTTTGAGGAAAGGGAAAGAGGGACCATTTCCATAACGCCCTAGCGCTCCGGCATCTCCTCCTTGTAAAAGTTCAGGGACGTGCTCAAAGGACCAAACAAGTAGCACCGGAATTTAAGTGACCAACGGCTTATTAAAGGGGCTGGAGGATTTGAGATTCGGCCTCTGAGGCTGGCCTGCTGTACAAGCTCAGGTCCGAGACTCGACTGTCCGATTTGTGAAACTGGGGCTGAGGACAGGCCCGCCCAGGCCACAGGTCGTTTTTAGGATCATGTGGGATGGTGGGAATAAAAACACTTTTAAATAGTAAACTAGTCACTGAAATATCAGCCCCCAATCAAACTGGGCGTGAGCAGGCGTCGAGCACTCAGCACCTTACAAGCTTTACCTCGATGTGTCTCTCGATTAATCTACCTGTCACTAGCCCACGGAACAGGTCTAGGACTTCACTTTACAGCCGCAGCTCAGAGGTCCAATTGCTGCTGGCCGTGCAGTTGGTCGATGAGAGACAACGTGGTCGCAAACACAGTTCTTCTCCATCCCTCGTTTCGACGACTGTTTGCTGAGTGTTCACTATGCGTGAACCGAGTCTGGGGCATCAGGAATGAAGCCAAAATTTCCATTTACGAAGCATGGTCCATGTGCCAGGCTCTTTACCTGGCGTAGGAACTAATATTATTCCCATTTTATCAACGGGGAAACAATGGCTCAGAGAGGTTAAATGTCAAGTTCAAGGCCACACAGCTAATACGTGGAGGAGTCTGGATTCTCACCCAGGTCACCTGGCCGCAGAGACCTTGCCTGATGATTCATCATTATCATACTATTTTTTTATTATTATTTTTATCACCATCATCATCATCATCATCATCATCATCATCATCGAAAACTTCACCTGAACTCCCGTGATCAGAGTCTAGTAAATTATTGTGTCAGGCTTTGGAGTCAAGGTTATAAAGTACGGGGAGGAAGATGAGCATCCCCAGGTGCAGACTCCTGAAAATGCTTTGCGGAAAGGATCTAACGTTTGCCTTTTAGGATAGGGCGGGAGGGCAACTCCCAGGCTGCGGTTCAAAGACAGGAGAAGATGGGCCCTAACATTAGGATCTGCACCATTTCCACGTGGGCGCCACTGCGCCTCCTCTCCCCGGGTCCCCTCGGAAGAATCGTTCTCTCAGTTAGAGCGAGCAAGCAACTCATCCATCAGACAGAGCCGAGGCGCTCCAGGCTCAGAGCTCCGAGAGGAGAAGAGAGGAGAGCAGCCATCGCCCAGCCCCCCACTCACCCCAAACACACCCCTGCCCGGGCTGCGACTCCACCAGGGAAGGGAAAAATGGGCTCGTGTTGCCTGTACATTAAGAAGCGTGTAATTACGCATAATAAAAAGACACGGGCCCTTGTGTATATAAACACCGCTTTGACTGAGTGCCCTTCCCAAACAGCCCTTCTGGCTCACAGCAGCAGCAATCAAGCATCCTAAGCATATGGCTCCCATCCGGGCCTCCAGGCGGGTCTGGACTGGGGCGGGGTTGGGAGGAGGCAGGGGATGGCTGCTTGGCTGGGGAAGGGGGCTGAGCCAAGAGCTGGCGGGCCAGGGCTAAGGACATTTACAATCCAGACCTAATCTGAGGTAGAAATCAAAGCCCCCAACCCGAGACGGGCTGTCAACCTCTCTGCCCCTCCTCCCTGTCTTTCGACTACTCCCGAAGATGTTTGGAAGCTCAACCACGCTTTCCCAGAGAGTGGGGAGCAGCCTGGGTCCGCCCGTCAGAATGTTTTCTGGTTTTGATTTGGGGTTTTGATCGCCTCGCATCCATTTGACTACCTGTCACCTGCAGAGCATGTACGAGGTTGCACCGGAAATGCACAGGTGGGCAAGTTGAGAGTTCTTACGATCTGTTCTGACCAGCAGATGGGGGAGCACTCCTCCCACCTTGCTCAGCCCCCCAGGGGTCCGGCCTGCAATCGAGATGTCGCTGTGCTGCCGGCTGCTCCTGATCAAAGCGGTTACCCCCAAACTGGTGCTCAGCTCCTCCGGGCCAACGCAGAGTCTGTGCAGCGTCCCAACCTGTGCGACCCCATGCTGCCCCGTGGGGGGCCTGCTCTCCTCAGCGCTGGGCTCTGCTCCCCACCATCACTCCCACCTCCACACACAAACCACCGTTTTCCCACGTTGCAGGGAAGCCGGCTTTCTGCAGAAAGCTCGAGGGCCGGGCGGAGCCGGTCGCCTGCTCTGTCCTCACTGACAGGCCCGTCTGGGCAGGTGCGTGGCCCAGCTGGGCGGCGTGCTCTGTCCACGTGGGGTGCAGGGTGGGCGTGAGAACGAATCGGATGCTGGAAGACACGGTGCTCAGTCCCAGCAGACGTCAGGGCCTCGCTCCACATCCCAGGCAAGCTGGATGGCCTCTCCCTGGATCCCCCTGGGAGCAGAGTCTGAGATGAGGACATGGGTGCAGGTAGTTTATTTGGGAGGTGAGCTCCAGAAGCAGGAGTGAGGAGGCAGGGAGAGAGAGATGCAGAGAGAGAGGCAGCTGGGAGCTCATTCCTGGGCTGTGACCACCATGGGCACCTGGGGTCAACCCCCCAGGCCCCCTCTAAATGTCCTGCTGAGGGGCCAGGACTAGGGCATTCATTCCACCGAGTCCCTTCCCCACTGTGTGAGGTGTGAGCTGGGGGCTGACCACTAAAGAAAGCCCCAGGCAGAGACTGACAGGGTGTGGGGGTGTCGGGCAGGAGGAGACTCGGAGCACAGATGACGGATGAACGGAGGCAGGGGTAAAGGAGAAACTTTAGGAAGGTTCCAGAGCATGGGCTGGGAGATGGGACGAGCCGCCTGGTCCCTGTGAGCCTCAGCTTTGCCTCCGAAATGGGGTCGCGCCAGGCCACGGAGCACGTCCAGGTACGCCCAGTGCCGCGGGTGACTCCCTGCACGGCGGCTCATGCGGCAGGTGGGACCTGACAGGCAAAGGGACTCGCGAGCTCGGCGACCGTGACAGCAACGACGGGGAAGCGGGGCGTGTGGCTCAGCCTCGGCCACTGAAATAAAGGGCTTGGACAGCAGCACGGCCGTCCCGGCAAGGGCCGCCCTGAGGAGTCGCGACTTCCTTCCCCACCAGTCGCAGGGGCCGCCCCGCGAGCCAAGCCAGGAGCGGCACTGTCTGCGGCCGGGAGGGAGAAGGCAGGCTGCCGGCGGTGGGCCGCTCTCCGCTCCCACTCCACCCCCTGCCACCCCCTGCGGGTCACCCTCCTGCGGCGACTATGGCCCTGAGACTGAGAACTCTTTCTCCCCGGAAGTCAGGGAAGGTTCCTAAGGAGAGGATCAAGATGATCGGCTTTCGTTTTGAAGAAATCAGAGTTGAGAGAACGACTCAGAGGAAGGAGGGGTGTCAGAGGTCCCCGACGCAGTGACCCCACACTCTGGGTCGCTCGAGACCTGTCGAGCGTTTCTTCTCCTCGCATTGACTGAGGAGGGCGCTCCCGCATTGAGTGGACACGGTGAACCACCCTGCAGTGCACGAGACAGCCCCCCAAAGATAAGACAGCTCCACCCAAATGCCAAAGCACCCCCACGAGACCCCCCGAAAGGGGCCCTGGTAGCAGCCCAGGGACCGAAGGCCACGTTAGGCCTTTAAGAGAAAGAGGACATCAGCAGCTACAAAGTTTCTGGGCTGCGCACCCGGCCGGCCGGATGTTTAGAGTGTGACTGGGACACCAGGATGAGGGGCCCTGGGGGGCAGCGGCTTCGCACGGAGGCCGTCTTGTCTTGCTGTGCGGTTGTCACGAGAACCTTGATGAGACTGGCCAGTGCAGGTGCCGCCAGCTGGGCCAGGTCTCGGCCAACGCTGAGAGGGAAAACAGACGAACAGAACGCACCGACTGCCCCCCCCCAGGCCCCTCTGGAACATGGCCGCCACACCCCAGCAGCTCGGCAGCTCTGGAAGGACAGGCAGACGGGTGGACACACGGAAGGAGGGGGCTGAGACAGGAGGGAGTGGCCCCCTGGCGACTCTGAGACTCTGACATCTCCCCACGGCAAAGATGCCTTTTTCGGCTAACTGGTAGCCAGAGGGGTCTTGAGATGCTAATTTCTTTTCATTAGCTCCCAGCAGCCTTGGATTGCAGCAGGCGAGGAGGGAGGACGTGGAGCTGATGTGTTTTAAAAAGCCGCAGTTTTGCTCTGTTTTTAATTTAATGCTCCCAGGAAAAGATGCTGCCTTGGAGTCGCTAATGATTCCTGTGAATTATTTTGGCTGATTTACACACCCCTCCCACTTTAAATAAGGAGGGAGGAAGGAACTCTGGGGTCCCCACTGGAGCTGCTGAAACTCTGAGACTCCAGGGCCTTTTTCTTTGAACTGTATTTCCTCGGGGTGGGGCACCCCGCCTCCCCCTGCCACCACCCCCTGTCTCACAGTGAACCTGGGACGCAGTTCCCTCACACCCTCCTCTCTCCGAGCCACCCGGCTCCTAAGGTCAGCAGCCAAATAACAGTAGCAGTGAGTATATTTGGCGCCTTTATCACGAGCCAGATCTCCAGCAAGGCGTTTTATCTGCACCAACTCTGAGGCTCGCTCCACGCTGAGAATCGCTGCGACTCTCCCTGTGTCCCCGAGGAGTTCAGGGAAGGTCCGAGAGGCTGAGAAGCTGTGCTCGAGTTCGCCCAGCTACGAAGTGGTAGAGAGACAGCTGTCAAGCTCACTCGGGAGAGCAGGACCCTCGCAGTTTGACTCGGTATTGCACCTGCGGCGAGCGCTATGAGAAATGAATGAGCCCTCGAAGGGAAGCGGGCCGATTCTGGAGTCCGTGCCCCTCCTTCTTGGGGACCAGAAAGGCCAAGACCAAAGACAGAGGGGGAACAGGAAACCCTCTTTCCAGACCCCTAGCATCCTATGGGTCTCCGATTAGCCAGGCACCGAGGGTCCTGTATCTGCAACTTGCCCCGGGATTCCCAGGCAGGGGTTTGTCCGCCAGGAAGTGTTGGAATGGAGCCTCCATTTATCTTGATTCACTGCCCGTCTCCATCAGGGGACATGTCTTCTATCTGCTGGTGCCCCCTTTCCTTCTCCTTCCCTTCAAAATAAAATTAGAGGCAGCCGGCGAGAGCATTAAGCCCCTCCCAAATTTCCCTTCTGCATCTGCCATGTCAGGGCCAGAGCTCCGTGGCTGGAGCCCAGGAGTGAGGGTCTCTGCTGGGAGCAGCAGGTGGTAGGCTGGGGCTGGGATGGAGCCCAGCTCCGGAGCCGGGGGAGGCCGGCCTCTCTGTCACCAGGGAATCGGGGCAGCTGCATTAGCGATTCAGCCCCCGGCGGTGAGGCTTCGAACCAGGCTGCGCCCAGACAATCAGGAAAAAACAACCTGAATCATGAGCAGAGAAATAGAGGCCCCGGGAAGCCTCGTGACTTTCCCCGTCAAGGGACAAGCAATCAGTGTGTCTGCAAAGTGATGCCGGCATTCATCACGGCCGTGTCGACCGGGCTCCCGGAGCCGGAAAGAGTGGGGGCTGCGGAGGCGGGGGCCCTGGGTTCAAATCCCAGCTCTGCCACTGAGTAGCTGGGTGGCCTCGGGCTAGTTATCGAGCGCCCTTCAAACTCCATCGGCCTGATGCAAAGTGGACCTGGCAGGAAGCGGAGGGCACCCTCCAGCTGACCAGGAGTGGCCATTCGCGGGCCCAGCACAAAATGAAAACTCAGGGCCCTTGTTCGAAAAGTATGAAGAATTCCGAGATGACAACATTGGAGCCCTTCCAAGAGCGGAGCCCGGCGCCCCTGTCCGTAAAGCTGGCCCCGGAAGGGACCCGGGTGGGCCGGGGTTCCACGAAACCACAGGGGTGGCGAAACTCCCAGCCTGCAACAGGCGCAGGTGGCCTAGAGACAGCCAGGGCTGTCACCTTGCATAGGAGCAGGCATGGGCCCAGGTGGAGGACCCAGTTGTGACCTGGGGGTGGGCCCCCCCCCAGGAAATGCCCCACCCTCGGCCCTACAACTCCTGCGCTCTGTGCACCCACCTGTTAGCCTGTCAAGAGAGCCCGGTTTTAAACAAACAGGACAAACGAGCAGAGAGACTCATGGACGTCTACAGCAGACTAGCGGTCACCAGAGGGTGGGGGGAGGTAGATGGGGTCAAAGGGGTCAGTTATGTGGTGACAGGAAGAAGTCCAATGATGGGAGGCGAACGCACAATGTAAACACACACACACACACACACACACACACACACACGCCTTACCGTTAAAACGTACAGCTGAAACTTACTGGAGTTCGTTAACCAATGTCACCATAAAAATAATAATTAATTAATTAATGTTGAAAGAGAGAGCGAGTGAGCCTAGTTTCCGCAGTGCGCGCAGTGGGGAAGCTGGGCAGCTTCCGCGAAAGGCGTCGCCTCTGCTCTGGGTGGCCTTTAAGATCATCTGTGCACCGGTGGCTCCCAAACGTACACTCCAGCCTGAGCCACGTTCCTCCCCTCCAGACCTCTCCATCCAGCAGGCTCCTTGGCGTTGCCTGCAGATGTTGAAGACGGATCGCTATTGATTATCTATGGCTATGTAGCGAATGACCCCGCAGCCTAGCCGTTTAAAACATCCAGCATTTATGATCTCCCACAGCTTCTGAGAGTCGAGTCCGGGAGCGGCTGGGCTCACGGCCTCCCCGAGGCTGCGGTCGGCACGTGGGCTGGGGCCAGATGAGCCGCTTCCGAGCTCGCTCACCTGGCTGTTGGCTGGAGGCTTCAGTCTCTCACCACCCGGGCCTCTCCAAAAGGCTGCTCGTGACACGGCGGCTGGCTTCCCCCGGAGCGAGCGATCCGAGAGGCAGAGAGAGGCACAGTGAAGAGCCAGGGGCGGGGGGGGGGGGACAGTGTTTCACAGCCTGATCTCAGAAGTGGCCCGTTATCACTCCTGCCCTTTTCTATTGGTCACCCAAACCGACCTGGTCCAGGGTGTGAATACAAGAGGCGGGGGTCGCTGGGGTCCTCCTGGGAACTGTCAACCCCAGGATCCCACACCGAACGTGCCCCAAACGAAACCTCCACAGTCTCCCCCCTTCACACGCGAAAACTCCTTTCGCGCTCACGCGCCGTAGTAAACGGCAAATCCGTCTTGCCAGCTGCTGGAGCCGAACCCTCGGAGACATCTTTGACTCCCGTTTTTCCAGCCCACCCGTGTACGATCCTGCAGTAAATCCTGGTGGCTCTGCCTTCAGAATGGGTCAGGCTTCTGGCCACCACTCGTCACCTCCATCGCAACTCTCCTCCCGGCTTGAGGCACCTGGGTTGTTGAAACGGCCTCCCACGTGGTCGCCCCGATTCCATGCTGAGCCCCCTGCAGCCACAGCGATCCTGTTAAAAGGGGTCGCTCCTCTGCTGAAAACCCCACGAGAGTAAAAAGTCCTTGCAGGGATCCACAGCGCCCCCTGCTCTCCGACCCATCACCGCCACCCTGATCTCATATCCTCCCTCCGGCCACACTGGACGGTCCCCACGCACTCCATACGCACACCTGCCTCAGCACCTTTGCATTTGCCGATCCCTCTGCCTGGAAAGCTCTTCCTCCGGGGACCCACCTGGCTGGCTCCCTCGCTTCCTTCAAGTCTTTACGCAAAGCCATCTGCCCGCTGGCCGCCCTGTTTGCAAAATCACACCCCGACACTTCCTGTTCCTTCCTCTGCTCTGTTCCCCTCCGCCACCATTCCATATGGTTCCTTTTTCTTGCCGGTTGTCTGTCTCTCTCATTAGAACATAAGCTCCAAGAGGGTGAGGGTGCTTGTTCATTTTTTTCCGCTGTTCTATTCGTAGCATCTAGAATTGTGACTGACACGTGACAGATGCTCAGACAGGTTCGTCGAATGGCTAGACAGCTGCCAGGTGACTGACGGAGGCACTGGCCGCCATGGTCTAGCTTTCCCCTCTCTAAGACGCGAGGAATCCAAAGCAGAATCCCCCAGGGAAGAGGCTTTAGTCTCAGGCCGGAGCGTTCTGAGCCTTCTCCGAGAGGGTTTAGTTACAGATAGACTTCCCGTTAAAGCTATGCCAAAGAAAGGGTTGGACGAGAGTTTCTCAGCCGGGCGCTATTGACTTTTCAGGTCATGTCATTCTGGCTTGGGGGTCTGTCTGTCCTGTGCATTACAGCAGCATCCCTGCCTTTCACTCTCTAGATTCGAGTAGCAAGCCCATCTCGCCCCCAGCCGCGATAACCAAAGCATCTCCAGATATTGCCTCTGTTCCCCGCGGAGCGAAATCGCCCCCGAGCTGAGCAGCGCGGAATTAGAGTGAAGCGGAAGCAGCCGTATCTGCAGGATTTTCTCAGTTCTGGATCCGTGTGATGTTACCTCCTCCAGCTCAGGTAGACCTCCGGGGCCTTCTCATCTGCCGGACACCGTGAGCACGCACTTGACCTCGCAGCCCCCTTCGCTCGGCTTATGGGAAGCTCTGAACCAACCTCGGGTCCGTGCGTGTCCTGCCAGAACGTGCATCTCTGCCTCCACTCCGTTCCCCACCCTTTCTTCGTTCACCTGAACTTCTCGTTTACATCGGTCTTCTCATGCTTCATGCATTCTGTGTGTCCGTTTTAAATCTTTCCTAGAGGACGGGAGGGTCCAAAGAGCAAAATAAATAACTGCTGTCCAGATAAGTATCCATAGGGATGACATCGCAGACAAAGCAGTCATTTGCCTGGGACAGCCAGTCATCGGGGGCCTAGGAGAATGCAAAACCAGGCTCGTGTGAGCCAGTCACAGGGCAAGGGCAGTGGGGGTCGCCCAGATGACCTTCCGGAGGGACAAATTAGAGACACAGCCCAGCTGGTCAAAGCCTCTCCCTAGGGAAGGCCCATCTGCTTTCCATTCACAGGGAGATGTTTTAATGGATGATGTCAGCCAAGGGCCAGACCCACCTTGCCTGCCGCGTGAACAAACTCTCTCCAAAGTGGCTCTTCTGGCCTGCGTTGAACCTCCCGTCCTGACGCTCACGGAGCAGAGACAGGCTGTCCCCACCACGCCCTGCCCAAAGTTCAGGTTCAGGAGCAAAGTAAATGCTACTTGTTGGTTTTTAAGACACTAAGTTTTTGAGGGGTTCGTTAACTGGAAATCCAGATTGCGTCTCTGAACCTCCAAGGCTCAGTTTCCTTATCGGAATTGTCGGCCTTAAAGGCCCCAGCTGAGTCCCTGGCGTGGAGAAGGGACTTCACTTTCAGCAGGTATCGTTACTATTATTGCAAAGGAGGTCAAGTGCAGAGCCAAAACACAGCCACGCCTCCGGTACAGGTGGAGGGTAAAACAGATAGGAAACTACAGCACAAAACGAACCTTCGTTCCTGCGAAGCTTCCTTCGGGAGCGCCTGCAGTGTGCCCACGGAAGAACCAGAAGGAGGTGCGGAACCGCAGGATGCAACCCGCGGGGTCCTGAGCCTCTTTCCTCCCTCCGTTCTTTCCCCCTGGGGCTCTCATCTCCGCCACCCAAGCCTTTATGACTGTCTCTACCCCGAGGCAGAGTCTCTCTTCCGAGCCCCCTAGGCGTACATCCGATGTCGCCTCCTGAGCATGTCAAAGACCCTCACCTCGTCGCATCCAAATCCAAACCTGTGCCCGCCCCAGCCACTCACCACCATCAGCTTGACCTTCTACTGTCCCCAACCTGCGAGTGGCTCTGTCCGGGGCCATGAGTCATGCACTGGCCACCCTGCCTCTCGCTGCGTCCCTCCACATCCTCAATGTCACCGAGACCTGACAGTTTCGCTTCCTAAATACCATCCAAACTGGTCCGCTGCTCTCCATCCCCAGCGCGCCCTCACCATCGTTATCTCCTGCATGGACCATTGCCGTGGTCCTTAGCAGCCCCCCTGCTACCTTTCTCGTCCCCCTCCCCCCACCCGCCCCCGCCCCCCACACACGGCAAGCGCGAGCTTTTCAAAATACAAATCGAATCATGTCGCCTCTCTGCTTAAAAGTTTCTGCTGGTTTCCTAGTGCCCTCAGGACAAAGAACCCTGCCCGGCCACCGCCTGTAACGGACCTCTGCAAGGTCTGGCCGCTGTCCCACCTGCCCGCCCTGCCTCGACCACTCCCGCCCCTGGCCTGCGTTCTGTGTTTCAGACACGCTGGCTTCCCCCGGTTTCTCGAACTCTCCATGTTCCCTCCTGCCGCACGCGGGGCCTTCGCACATACCGTTCCCTCAGCCCGAGAAGCTCTCCCGCTCACCCACCTTCAACACTTTCAGCAGGTATCGGTGGTATTATTGCAAAGGACCAAACCAACCTCTCTCTTCCCAGCCCCACTGGTGCCAAGCGGTACTTCTCCTTCGCGGGACTAATCTCCGTGTAATTTTGCACCCCGTTCTGCATCTCTTCGATGGATGTCTTCCTTCCATGCTGGACGTCAAGCTTTTCAAAGACGTGACTGGATTTTGTTCCCATTACAAGCCGAGAAGCTAGCGCAGTGCCCTGGCACGGAGCGAGCGCCGAGCGGATATTCGTTGGGTGGACAACGGAAGTGGAGGCGAGGACGCCGAGAGGCAAAACAGTCGGCGGTCATTCAGAAAGTCGGGCAGCATTTCACGGAGTGGGCGGGACTTGAGCATGAATACACTGTATTGATGGAAACATGGAGAAAGGCATGCTAAGTGCATGGAGCAGAAGAGGAGGGGTAGGTACAACGTGCGTGCGTGCGTGTGTGTGTGCGCGCACGCACCTTGAGACAAAGGTCAGGCTAGCGGAGGAGCAGGTTGGGGAAAGTGGGACACCATGGCAGGCAGATTACCGCGGGTCTCGACGCCAGAAGGAGGAGTCGGGATGTGAAAAAGAATGGGGGACTTCAGAGTGGAGGGGCGATTCCAGGCAGACGGGGGGCGGGAAGGCAGGAAGCAAAGTCTCCGTGCACGGGGAGTGGACACAAGGGTAGGGATGGCTGGGAGGCCAGGTAGGAGGTTGGTCGGTGCCCAGGATGCTCTGACGAGGACCCGGGCGGTGAGGGCAGTGAGCACGGAGAAGCCAAGGTAGACACACAGATGTTCAGAGAGAGGCCATGCCCCAGCCTGGTGACCGCTGTCTGCAGAGGACCTCAGCACAGAAAGTGTCCCCCTCCACCGCGAAGTGTACGAAGGAGCCAGGCCGTCAGGCAGCGGGAGGAGCAGGAATGCAAAGGGCATGGGTGTGGTCCCCAGTCTCTCAGTCCCCGTGTGCTCCGTGCTCTGTGCTGTGTCCCCTTCTGACTGAGCAAACCGGCCATCAGTACCAGCCATCGGGACTGGAGCAAGGGACGGAGGACAAGGGTGGCTGTCTGCACGGAACACACGGAAAACCCAGTAGCGTAGGGCTGCCTGGATGACTTACTGCTTATTAATGATATAAATATGTAAACGTTTTGAGGCCCATATTGATCCGGACATTTGAAGCATCCATCATGAGGGCGAGGAAGAGAGTGTTATAAATATCAAGTAATAAGTCTGCAGCCTAAGACTCATTAATACAGGTGGGCTAGGGCAGGGACCCAACCCAGGGCAATTTTACCAATGAGAGCAAATCTCAACAGCCCCACCCAGTGTGGGGGGTGATGAGGGAAAGGGGGGATGTAGAGGGTCCGCCAGAGGGAAGGGAGATGCATGAGTGGATATTCTAGGGCGAAATCCTCCCCTTTTCTCCTCCGTGGGCAGGAAGAGCAGTCGTCAGAGCCCCTGGAATCTCTTACTCGGGGGTCTACCAGCCTGGAGAAGCATCCATCCAAGTGCGAGGAGGGTGCCCCTCTCCACTGGTCCCCAGGCCACACGGCCTAGAGGTTATGGACTCTGGCTTGGAGCCAGGCCAGCCCGCGGTCAAGTCCTGCTCAAGTCCTGCCCCCACTGCTTAGTAGCTTTGTAAACATCGCGGATTTGGCTGCTCTCAGCACCGGTGGACTCATCTGTAAAACGGGAGCGTTGATACCAACCCGCAAGGCTGCCGTGGAGATTAAACAGGACCGCGCCTATAAAGTAGACGCTCCTAGCGGTTATTATTACTGTGGCGGAGCAGCCAGGGTCTCTCGGTTCCCCATCAGACTCCTCCGCACTTAGAGAGTAATACCGAACAGCTCCAGGCCTGAGCAGCCCATCACCACACCCAAGAGGCGTGCACACCCAAGAGGCGTGCCCAGCGAATGTCCACACACACGGGGCAGGGGGCTGGGGAAATGGGTGCCGCCGACATGGCCTCTGCCTTCAGGAGTTTCAAACTAGAAAGAAGCAGGACGATGACCGAGCACCTGGCAAGTGCCCTGGGGACTTAGGGGAGACCATGTCCAGTCCAGGGGGAGTCAGGAGGGACTCCCCGGAGATGAGCCGAGAATGGGTGATGAGAAGAAGCGGATATGAGGTCGCTGGCTGGGCCCCTTGCAGACCGGAGCTGGCAGAGAAGTCCAGGTCCCCTCCCCTGGTGGCCCCGGCAGCTGGGAGTGAGGACCATGCCACCACCACAGGGGATCCAGGAGTGACCTAGCCTGAGACCCAAGAGACCCAAGTCCCCCTCTGTGCCCACAGCACTTACTGCAGGAATCAGAGGCCCAGTGCTGCTGCTCTTCTGGGAGCCTGTCCCCAGACCGGGCCCCCCGGGGGACACACCAGTGTGCAGGAACAGTTACCTCTCAGGGCCAGGGTTAGGGTGAAGGCCAGTGAGGTGAGTTAGGAGCAGATCCCATCTTTATTTAAATTTTGATATCTTCCTCATTGTGGATTTGTTTTTGCATTAATTTTGGCTTTTCAAAAAATATTGCATTAAAATATTGTCTTGGTTCCTGAGTTTGGGGCACAGCCTTAAATTTTATGCCCGAGGGTGATGCCTCACCCACCTCACCCTAATACCCGCCTGGCTAGTGACCGTATTTTCCTGGATTATTTTCCCTCTCTTCCATTTCTCACCCATCCCATTTCCAGCTGGCTCCATCTCCTCCTAGAGCATGGTTCCATCTCTCCTTCCCACCCCGAGCCACCGCCACCGTGGGACGCACCTGCATTATTAACAGTATAGGAAGTGGGGGGCGGGCAGACCCTTCCTCGGGTCATCACCACCGAGGCGGAGGCGCAGTCTGGCCCCGCCGTCAGCCCCGCGCTGTGTGCCTTCGCAGGGGGTGTCCAATTTCTCTCACCAGATCCTGAGTGCACATCGGTAAGCCCAGAGGGGTTCTGGGATTTACCCGAGGTCACGCAGCCGGTCAATGACTCAAGCAAAGAGCTCTTTTCACCAGACCCCAACATTTCCAAAAGTGTCATCCTTGGAACCCACATTCCATGGCCCATGAATTCATGAGCCCAGAAAGAACAGGCCTCATCGTCCGCAAAGCTGACCTCGCTGACGTGCAAGGAGATCAGGTGTGTAGCGTGTTCAAAGTTTCAGGAAGTCCTGCAATTAAAAAAAAAAAACCATTCGATTTTGTTTAATTCAGCATTTCCCAACTTATTGGCCACAAAAGTCTTTCTGCACGGAGCTCTCCCTGGGCCAGTGCTCTACCTTATACTCTTGAGGAAACACTGACCAGTTTTTTAGCTTGAGAGTTTGCCCTCAGGGCTCAGAGGAATCCCCCGCCTTGACCTCTACCCTTCTCTCTTGCATTTCCAACGTAGCCTAAGGGCAGGAAGAGGAAGGAAGAGGAGGGCGGGGCTTCAGGAGAAGCCTGGGGAGGGTTTTCCCGTTCAGCATTAAATATTTCTCTACTGCTGATGGTCTCACACTGTGCAAGAATTACTTTGGTGAGAAGGAAGGGAAGGAAAAAGATACAAAGCTAAAGCAAACCTGCGGACCTCGGGAAGAAGAGGTGATTCTGCGGACATCGCCCTCCCTCAAGCCTCTTCCACCTTCTCCACTCCATCTTCCCGGGCTCCCCCTCCCCCGTCCCCACGCCCAGCCCATCCTGGAAGCGTGCGCTAACCAGAAGCCAGAAGCCGGCTCCCTGTCAAGCTACGCCTCTGCCCTGCGCCTCAGCCAAGTGAACCTTCACGACCAGCCATCCTTTTTCCAACTCCTCTGTCTTCCCAGAAAGAGAAGCACCCGGTCAAGGTCCCGTGAGCACCACCCCCCAGGCCTGGGCACCCTTACTGTTCAACTTCTTCACGGGGATGGGCGCTTTTCATGCCAGTTTGATTTTATTATTATGCCAACACGCTTGCTTAATTCTCTGCTGTCTTTCTTCTGCACTGTTGATTTACACTGTTAGTGTTTTAATTATACAATTCAGCACTCCTTAAAACATGAAAAACTGCTCAACTTTTCAAGCAATTAAAAGGCAGCGGAGTATATCAGCAGATCCGAGAGGAGATAAGTAAATCAAGCAATTAAAAAACTCGTCTGGTAAAAACCTAGCGATCCACCTAAAAGGAGCGAGGCGTCCTGGGCCCTCCTGATGAACACTTCAAGGACGGGCGTCTTGGGCGCCTCACCTGCCGCCTCGGTGGCTTGCCCACGTGTCACCTCCCGCTCTCTCTGTTGCATGTGCTGCTTGGATGACCTCAGCCCACCTAAGCGAGTAAATGAGCCAGGGCTGGGGCCAGCGGGCCACCGAGCAGCTCAGCTCGTACACTTGGCCGAGTCAGTCCCCTCTCGGCCTTCATTTCCCTCCTGCATCCGGGACTGTTGTCACCGAGTTGGTGGTTTGTTTTTATTTTTACTTTGGTGAACTACGCATCGCATGACATTTACCACCGTAACCGTTTTAAAGTGGGCAGGTCAGAGATGCTAAGTGCATTCATACTGTCATACTGTCATGGCAGCTGTCACCGCGAGGCATCTGCAGAACTCTCTTCGTCTTGCAAAACTGAACTCTTCCCGTTAAACTCCGCATTTCCCGCTCCCGGCATCGCAGGGAGAGACCCTGGGCGGCATCACGGCCCCTACGGGCTGCGGGGAGGGGGCTGGCAGACGGAAAGATGAGCAAGCAGGGCTATGTTTCAGCACGAGGAGCAGACGGCTCTATTTTGCTCTGTTTAAGCCCCTGGGCTTCTGGGTTGGGTCTCATTTATGTGAAAACGCAGATTGGGTTTTGAAGTCTGAGAACCGTAAGAGGAGTCTTCTAGGTGCTCTGGATTGGCAGGAGGCAGGCTAATGGGCTGGAATTTCTCTAGAGGAAAGCTCTGCTCACCAGCAAGAGGGATTGGGGACCTGCTTCTTTGACTCCAGAGCAGGACAGAAAGAGCACCCCAGAAAGGGCTGGGCACACCCCAAAGACTCAGCCTCGTCCCCAGGTCTCTGTCTGTTCCTTTCCCCCTGCACACTTGGCATCGTGACACCAGGCTCGTGGGACCCACAGAAACAAAGAGTTTCCGTGCATTCTGGAAGTGAGGGAGGGTAAGAGGTGGGGGTCAGGGACAGGAGGTACACAGCTCCCTCATCCATCACACGGGGGCTGGGAAGGCTGGAGGTGCCATTCGGTGCCTGCTCGAGGGCCAGGCTATCTGAGAGAAGGATATTGACCAGGCAAGGAGGGCAGGGGTGGCTGTGGGCGCCTGGGACTGTCTCTGAAGGAGATGGAGAGGCTGGAGGCGGCTGCCTCCAAAACGGCCTCTGGTTAGGGTGAGGACCTTCCCGGGTGGGTACCCTTCCTCATCCTGCATCTTTATCAGCCCAGGATCTCAACCAGGGTGGTCTCCACAGAAAGAGGTGAGGCCAGTAACCCCAGCATGTGGCTCTACAAGGACTGTTCCAATTTCCTACGAGAGACCAAGAGCATCCCAGCCTGGATCCAGCCCCACCCCCCACTGTCCCTAATTTTCCCTCCTTCTTCTCAACCCGAGTCACTCTCCTTCAGGCTCTGAACACTGCCCTCCCAGACGCGGGGGTTTGCAGGCGGCATCTCTCCCTTCTGGGTCTTTTTCCAGAACAAGAGCCCCAGCCACCGAGCCAGGCTTTGCCACCTGCGGTGGGAAGTAGGCCCGGGACATAACCACGCACAAATGCGAAGGACAGGTTCACACGCGGACCCAGCTTCTACAATCGCTGCCAGCTGCCAGCCCCTCCGGCTCTAAGTCTGTCTCGGGGGTCACCTTCTCCTGGGCCACAGCCCACCCCGCCTCTCCTCACTGACACTCGGGCCCCCCCCTTTTCCTGGGTCCCTCCCTGACTGTCCCCAGCCTGGGCCCACGCTCTCCTCCAGGCTACTCCCCTGGGCATTTTCTGTTCCAAGCAATTTCTACGGGTCGCACTTTGTAATTCCAGAACCTCCATTAATCACTCTTAAGCTCTTTGAATGCAATATTTTCCCTAAGAACTGAAATTTCTTCACAACTCTGCACCCTCCTGCCATATCCGATTACCCACTCTCATCAGTCATTAACAGGGCCATTAGCATATCTATAACTTCTCTATACCTTGATTAATCTGGCTTGGAGTTTTCTCCCCAACACCCTAATTGGTGGCAGCGTGACCAGCATGGGCCGAGGGTGGGGAGGGCACTGACCAACCCAGGCGGGGTCTCCTCAACCCTATTTCCTACAAGCTAGTGCCTTAAGTGCTCTAAAACAAGTAAAACGGGGGAGGGGCGGCAGGGGGTGCATAGAGCCCAGAGGGCCTGCTGTCAAAGAAATTTTGGAAAACCTGAATATTACGTCTCTCGCCTGGATGTTCACAATGCTCAGTAGTTTATTAAAGGCTTTTGATAAGTCTCACAGCCAAGAAACCCATTAACTTTGTTTAATTCTAAACTCCTAGAAACATTATCTCTTTCCTCTAGACCACCTACATGAGTTATGTATCGCCGTGTAAAAAAATATTATCCCGAAATGCAGTAGCTTAAAACGACAAACAAGTCTACAGCCATCCTACCCTGAACACGCCCAATCTCGTCTGATCTCAGAAGCTAAGCAGGGTCGGGCCTGGTTAGTACCTGGATGGAAGACCACCTAGGAAGACCAGGTGCCGCAGGCATTTAAATAAATGAATGAATGAGTGAATAATTTTTCAAGATAAAACAACAAACAAATATTATCTCCCATAATAACGAGGGGCAGGAATCTGTGGAATGTGTAGCTGGGTCTCTCATGAGGTCGCAGTCCAGATGTCACCCGGGGCCACAGTCATCTGAAGGCTGGACCGCGGCTGGAGCCTCTGCTGTCCAGATGGCGCACTCCGGTGAGCTGGCTGTCGGCCAGAGGCCTCGGTCCCTCACCCTGTGGGCTCTCCGTAGGGCTGCATGTGTTTCCACGTGACGTGGCAGCTGGCTTGTCTCAGAGCGAGTCATCTGACAGAGACAGAGCAAGGAATGGAAGCTTCGGTGCCCTTGGTGACCTGACCTTGCAAGCCGCACACCATGGTTTTGACCATATCCTGTTGGCTGCACAGATCGTCCGTTTCCAGTGCAGAAGGAAGTGCACGGCGGTGTGAGCACCAGGAGGTGGGACTCGCTGGTGGACGTCCTGGAGGTTGGCTGCCACACCGCCAGCTACCTCTGCACATCTTGAGAACCGCTAAACCAGCACCTACTCTACGGGGGTTAAAATGCAGCTGAGAACGATGTGACCATCCCAGCCGCTCCGGCTGCCGTTAACTGAGAGGAGAAGCCATAGACGGCTTTGCCTGGCCCAGCTCCCTAAGCGCCGGGCCCCGGCCCTTTTCTCCAGCTCAGTTTTGCCCAGTCTCATCCTTCAAGGAGGCTGTGTTCTTCCACCCTGCTGGTCCAGGCTGGGCTTGATGTCTATAGTGGGCCAGTGGCCTGCAGCCTCTAAGACAAAACCCAAAGCCCAGAGTCTCTCTGCCCCGGGTCAGCTCGCGGCCTTGGCTATAGCAAGACCGACTCCTCTTGTCCACGTGGGGAGCCTCTCACTGAGTTTCTCGTTCCAGTGGGAAGGCAACTCTAGGAAGCATGAGAACTGCTAACACTTACCAAGTGCTTATGGTACACTGGGCACTGTGCCAGCAGCTTACATACACCATATCGCTTAATTCTCAACGACCCTAAGAGGTGCTTCCGATATTCCCATTGGATACGTAAGAAAATTGAGGCTCTGGCTAGTTGAGACATGTGGCCAACTTACACAAAGCTAAAAGTGGCACAGCTGAAATGAAGCTGGGACCAGCTGGTTCCAGAGCCAAAGCTGCTGACTACTAAGCCATCTCTCCACCCGGAAAGCAGGGGGCGCTGGAAGATCCGACCCTGTGTCGCGAGGCACTCTTCCCTGGCCCAGGTAGCCCCGTCCCCCCACGGCGCCAGCAACTCCAGCGACTCCCCTCGCCTCTAGGGCCATCTTCTGAATCGTTAGATTTTCCAATACCAAAATGCCTTATACAGAGTGATATTTATAGACGATCATCGACCAACAATAGAAAGGCGGCTCTTCCTCACCTGCTCCCTCGAAAGAGGTTTTAAAAGACAAACCGATATCTGGGAAGATGACCAATCGTTTAAAGTAAAAATGTTAGCTTCGTACATTGATATGTATCATAGATGTAGTTGTAAAATACTTGAAAACGAGTAAATTTACAAGAGTAAATTTTCATTTTGTAAGATTCTTACTTTTTATGTTAAGTGTCACAATATTAAGTCTAAATATACTGTGATGAGTCGAGGATGCATAGAACAACCACTAAAAAAACCTACAAAGATGTATAGTTTTTTAAAAAAAAAAAACAGTTTGTGTCTTAAAACTAATATCACCTTTTTAAAAATGATCCTATAGAAAGCAGGAAAAGAGAAATAAAAGAACAAAACACAAGTAAGACTGGATAATAGCTAGTGGGTGCAGTGGATAGACTTTCAAATGGCCTCCCCATAATCCCCACTTTCTGTATTCACACCATTGTGTAAGACCCTCCCCTTGAGTGTAGACCAGACCTGCGACTTGTCTCTAACCAACAGAACGTGGCAAAGATGGGCTGTCCCTGCCGTGATTATGTTACGTGAGATGATAACTTCTATCCTTTTGGCAGAGACTCTCTCGTTGGCTGGCTTTGCTGAAGCCAACTGCGAGCTGAACCCTGGAGAAGCCCCCACAGCAAGGGACTAAGGGGAGCCTCTGGCCAACAGTCACAAGAAATGGAGATCCTCATTCCGACAGCATGAAATGACCTGAATCCTGCTGGCGACGGTGGAAGCAGATCCGTCCCTAGTCGGGCTTTCAGATGAGACTCTAGTCCTGGCTATCGCCTTAGTGGAAGCTGTGTGATCGATCCTGAAGCCGAGGACCCAGCTAGGCCCAAACCGGATTCCTGGCCGCAAGGACTGTGGGGTGATAACTGTGCGTCACTTAACCACAGAAATGTGTGGGACTCTGCTGTGTGGAGTTTTCCCCTACAAGATCAGGCAGTACCTAGGCGCGGACCCTGTTTCACAGAGCTCACTGCGTGACTCACCTTGCTGCAGCTCAGCAAAACTTCTTTTCATTTCATGGACACACCAAGCTCCTACCGCTTAGGGCCTTGGCCTGTGTGTGGTGCTGAGAGAATCAGAATCCTGGCAGAAAAGAGACGGCACCATCAAATGGGGTCATTGGAGGCCAGTTCGACGGGCGGACTATCTATGGATCTCTGACCAGGACGTAGGAAAACCACCTGGTATAACGCAACGTCCGGAGCCAGTGCTGCCAGGGCCTGACATGGGGGCCCCAGAGATGGAGCCGCGTCCAGAATGGGCTGAGTGGGGGGGGGGGGGCTCCAGCCAGTCTGTGCCAGTCGGTGCTCCTGGTCGGCACACCCAGTCAGCAGTCAGAGGACAAAGAGGACTTTGGCCGCAGCACAGCCCCTTGCACGAGGGCGAAGAGGGAACCCGGGGGTGCAAACAGGACTTCCAACCGCAGACACTGCGCCCGGCTTCCCACCCAAACAGCCATTCCTCCGAGCACACATCCGCACCTGAACTCACCTCACCCACCTGGTCGCTGGCTTGTCGCCAAACCCCTCTCTTCTGGATGTACGCTCCGGGAGTGCGGGGAACCGTGTCTGATTTACCGCTCTGCCCGCAGAGCCTAGAACAGAGCTTATTAAAACAGAGTGCTGCATTCACACAGCCACTTGGGAGGGAACAAACGGGCGAGTATGCAGGTCACTGCCGCCCCGCCCCCGCCCCCCCCAGGCTGAGAGACCCTGCAGGCAGCTGCACGCTCTCCCTCGTTTGTTTTTTGGTTTTTGGTTTTGTTTTGTTTTTTTGTTTTTTTAACTAATAGAAATTTCTCTTTTATAGAGCAGTTTTAGGTTTGCAGACAAATTGACCGGAAAGTACAGAGTTCCCGAATACCCTTTCTATCTACCCCCCACAGTCTCTCTGCTTGTTGCTATTTTGTATTAGTGTGGCACACCTGGCTACAATTGATGAACCAATATCGATAAATTATTATTAACTCACTATAGTCTATAGTTGACATTAGGGTTCACTCTTCATGACAAAGGCATAATGACAGGTGTTCATCATTACCGTATCACACGGAATAGTTTCACCGCCCAAAAGGCCTCCGGGTTCACCTAGTCATCCTTGTCTCTCTCCCTAAAACCTCAGACAGCTACTGAATTCCTCACCACCTCCATCATCAACACATGTAGATGGAATCGTACGATCTCTCTCTCATCTTGGACCCCTGCGGCTGAACGCCACAGGGGACCCACAAATACTTTCCGAATACCCAAGGGAATGGATGAAAGGACTTAGAGATGTCCACGTTCGGTGGAGTTTTGCGCATGTCAGGAAGTAATGAGCCCAGGCCTCTTCTCGATTTGGGATAAGAAACCTTCATTTTATTCCATTTTTTGCCCTCTCGTCCCCCAATCCCACTTGCAATCCCTTTTAAATTATATAGCGATTTCCTCATATGAAAGCTAATTTAGGCACCATAACAGAGACTATATTTAATGTAAATGGAAGAAGTAGAAGCAGAAGGATTTATGGTAATAATAACCCACTTGTAATAACACGGAGTGGGTCACCTGCTTAAGATACAGTGGATTAAAGAGAAGGAAATTTACCTCCCCAAAGTACACAGTGTCACCAGAAAACTGCCGGAGCGCAAAGTCGCGGATGGTCTTATTAAATCCCATAGATCTTACTGAGCTTCCTACGGGGAGAGGGCTACTTCTTTTCCTGGTTTATACAATGGCCAAAGTGGACCTGGCGGAGGGTACAGAGCTGTTCCCCAAAAGGCCCGGAGTCCAGGCCCAGTGGGCAGAGGGCCCCATCTGCACAGAGCCCCACATGGGGCCACATGCTGCTGGGCACAGAGTAGAGTCCCAAGGGTGGGAGAGGGGTTCCCGGCACAAGGAGCGTGGGAGAGACGGATGCAGGATGCAGGATGCAGGATGCAGGATGCAGGATGCAGGAAGCAGGAAACAGGAAGCAGGAAGCTGTCCCTTAGTGAGGGATGGCTCTGATGCCAGTGATCCCACCCTGCCCAGGTGTGGAGCTGAAGCTGAAATGTGAAGAGTGAGGTTCCTGAAAGCTGAGGTGCAATCAATGCCGTGCCCCGGGGGCAGATAAGCAGGATGGGGGGGCTTTGGCGAACACTGCGCATTCAAAAAGACTTGGAAATTGAAATAAATAAACAAACAAACAAATGAGGAGGTCTTAAGGCCTTATAGCTCAGGGGTTAGAGTACTGGCTTTGTAAACCAGGGGTCACGAGTTCCAATCTCCCTGGGGCCTGGTTAGTGTTCATTATAAACAGTAAATTAAAACGACTGGGTGCGAATCCCAGCCCCATCTCCCCAGCCTGCATGAGTTTGAACAAACTGTAAAACTTGCTTCACCCATTCCCAGCACTGAGTCAGTTCTCGATCTGGGTTCGTCCCCCTGGGGAAAAGGCCCCAACATCAGAGCTGCCCGAGCCAGGAGGAAGGCGGCCTCCTTGCTGCTGGCCGGACTCAGAGCTGGATGTGTTTTCTCAGCCGTAGCGACAAATAGCACCCCTCCTTGCCTCAAGAGAGATGCCAGCCCCCACCCTTGCCTTCGCCCCCGCCTTGGAGAAGGGGGGGGCGGTGCAGAACCCTGTCTGCTGTGAGCTGGAGCTCTGCAGCTGGTCGCCCCATCCTCGGCACCCCTGCTTCCCCTCCCCACCTCCTTTCTGTGTTAATGGTTTGTTAGGAAACGGGTAATCTGGAGAGGATCATTAATGCAGTGAACAGAGATATTGCACAAAAAGATTATGGCAGCTTCCCTCGTGCACTGCGGCTTGTTTAATGTGTTTGCATGAAATCACCCCATTATGAGAGTGTCCTCATGGGGGAAGATGAGGGGAAGGGGTGCCATGCCTGAGAAGGAAGGCAAATCCGTGTCTGCTGAGGGAAAGCGGTGGCTTCCAAGAGCCCCCAAAATCCCAGTCTAGGACCCCCTAAATGATCGTGTCTCCATCTGAGGTCTCAAACCAAGGTGGATGCTGCACCATTCTAGACAGGAGACCAGTCTTCTCCCTGCAGGGGAGGGTCCTGGGCCTGAGCTCCTTCCCCAGGGAGCCTGAATAAGGAGGTCAGGCCAGCCCCAGAACTTGCACCGGAAGCCACAACTCACCTCCTCCAAGTCTTTGCTGGTACCCCACCTTCCCAGTGAGCCCCTCCCCCTGCACCCACCACCTGATTTAATCTGCAACCTACCACCCCCCCTCTGCACCCAGCAGTTCCATCCTTTACTTCCTGTTTTTTCTTTCTATCGGTAGCGCGTCCGGCCTTTTGACGATTCACTAATCCACTGAGACAGCCCCATGACCACGTTCAGGACCCCCACTGGCATGTAAGCCCCACGACGGCCTTGACCGCTATCTGTTTTTTCCACGGATATTACCCAAACAGCTGGAACTGTTTCTGGCAGGTGATGCTCATTAACTGCCTCTTGAAAGGACACATGTCTGGGCCCCTCATGCACCCCCATTCCACGTGCTGTTCCCACATCTCCTGGGAATTTCCATCCTGGTGCAGAGCAATCCAAACCTAAACCTTGGCATCCCCCAACCTAAACAGCACAAGGCCCTTCCTACGATGGGGAACCTGAGGCCCACCCCGTGTTTTGCTCAGATTCAAAATTCTGCCCTCCTCTGAGGGCGCCCGCAGTTCCGGGGTGACCCTGCAGGAGGCCGAGCGGACAGCCCAGTCCAGCGGCCTCTTTCCACTGATGGGCGCCCAGCGTCTCCTGCTGCAGATTCTCATCATCCCAGATTTTTTTGCACTTGCGGGTTGCAATTAACATTAGCCTTGGAAGATCTTCTCATCAAGGTTCTAATGAAGCCATTGTTCTCAGCGCCAACCCCCCCAGCCCCCGCACCCCCCGCCGGAGGAGCTGCTTTCTCTCTGGGCTCTTGGCCATGATGGGGTTCCTGCTGGAGCTGGAGGAACCTGATACAGATCGCCAATGACCGAGTCACGTGGACAGCGCTTTCTGAGTCCCCTGCTTGTCCAGGCCAGAATGCTCCTTTCCTCCGGAGCCCTGCCTCATCCAGCTGCAGGGGGCCAGGTCATGAACTTCGACCCTGCTAAGCTCAGGTCACAGCCATATCCTCTCTGCCTGTCCCCAACCTAAAATAGAATAATCAGGTAAGGTCACCTGCAGGCCTGGGAGCTGACCTGGGACCTCAAAACCTTATTTTCATGTTCCCCTTGGGGCCCCTCTGAAATGTCAGTCCCTTAGTCTGAGTCCTCCTAAAAGCAAGAGTCTGGGATAAAGAAGTAGGCAGGGGTTGAGGGGCTGGAATTGGGGAGGTGACTCCAGGGAGCAGGAATCAAAGAACCAAGAGGATGAGACAGGAAGGAAAAAAAACTCAAGGCGTGCTACTGAGATGCTCCTGGGAGCAAAGGGACTCCGTCCTCGGGCCCTCCTGAGGACAGTGCAGAATGCACCGGGCTGGGGGGGGGACCATCACCCACGCACTTGCCGGCTCACGTGGTCATGGGCTGGGAACCAGCACGTGGCTCCTGCTGGCATAATCCATGGGGAGCAGCCCGGGGATGGGGGGCAGAAGTGAGGGTGTGTGGGTGTGTGCCTTTGCCTGAGGCACCACCTTGTGAACGCGGCTGAAGCCCGCAGGGGACCTTCTCCCGACTGGCCTGGATCAGAGCTCCGAGAGGATGTGGGTCAGGCACCAGACGGTTGCTCTGTAGATAAACCTCCCTGCAGACCTTTGAGGAATGACTCATCACTTCTCACTCCCAGGTAGAGAGTTAGTCTGCTCCTTCCAAGTCTGGGTAAAGAAAGAAGAGAGGATTTTTGTATCGAGAGCCTTTTTATATTGTTTCTGGGCGTTAGAAGCCCAAGGAAACCAGTGGCCTGCATAGCGGCAGAGTAGGAGAGTGGTCAGAGGGCTGCGTGGGGCGCCTGGAGCAGAGGCCCCAGCTGCAGGGGTGGCTGGGAGAAGACCCCTCTGCCCATCTGTCTGTCTGAGTTCAGAAGCCAGCACAGGCTGTCTGTCCCCTGTCTGAGAAGAGGCGGGCTCCAAAAACGCTTTGGAAAAATATCTGCTGTTTGGAGCTGGAAAGCTTGGAGTACATCTTCCCACTCAAACAAGACGGTGCACAGCTCTGGGGCCCCAGCCTAGCCTGCAAGAAGCCCAGTGAGCGCGGGCCACCAAACCACAGCACCGCGGACAGGGCCAGTGCATCGTGAGGTCCAGGGGAGCCGAGAGCACACAGTCGCCCCAAGCAAAGAGGTCAAGGTCCCCCTCAACCACTGAGCAGTGGAAACAGGAAGTCTCCAGGCTCCAAAGTTCAGATGGCAATTCCTAGAGGTGAGAAAAGATTCTATCTAGCAAAGGGGGTCGGGGACAGGATGACAGTGTCGAAGGGCCAGGGGCCTCTGAAGTCAAGAATAATCTCCTGGAGCTGCAGGGTCATGGGGAGAGACTACAGGAGGTGATACTGTGGCCTCTTTCTAGCTGTGTCTCGGTCAACGGGGCTAGCCCCTGCCCAATGCTGATTCCCAGGTCACCTGGATCCCCCACCTTGCTTGCTCAGGCCTCAGCACCTGTAAGCTCCTCCTCTGAGGTCCTCATGCTCCAACTGGGATTCGGTCCCCACCCACTTTGCCTTCCCAAGCACCCAGCACAGCCTTCATTTGCTCCATGGGCGAACTGAGGTCCAGAATCGTCCAGGAAGCTGGTGGTAGGATCTAGAACAGGACGTAGAGCCCCTCCCCCACGCAGGTGCACTTCCTTACCAAGAAGGGAAGAGGGGACCCGTGTCCTGCAGCAGTGAAGGATGCTCGACCTCCGCCCCAGGACGGCAGCCGGAGCGTGTCTTGGGGGAAATTACAGATATCACTTTATTTTCCCCTGGAAAAAAAATAAATAACCGTGGAGATCATCTGCAATTACAGCTCATCACCGCTGACTGCGTAGCCGCAGCCCAAGTACCTGGTAATCAGGAGATAGGAGACAATGCGATTCGGGCTTTATTTAGCACCTTTCCACCCCCCTACCTCAACCTCAAGCCTTCCTGGCCACGTGACAGGGAGGGGAGCCGGGTTTGCAAACACCCGACACAGTCTTTCCCAGTCTTTCTGTATCAGGCCGCTGGCCTGCGGCAGCCCGTAAAAATCTCAACGTATTTCTGTTCCCCAGAGGTCAGGCCGAGGATCACTGGGCCACCTGGCCCCTCTCGGCCCATCTCTCCTGTTCATGAATCCTTTACCCAGTAGTCATTGAGTGCCGGCTACACGCCGCCCATGGAGAGAGGAAGAGAGGGCACACGCCGGGCGAGGCCCTGTCCCCACAGAGATGACAGTCTAGTCTGAGAGCCAGACAACGAAAAAGCCAACGCGTGAGTACGAGAATTACAGCATGTCGCAGAGCTGTGCACGGAGTGACGAGACAGAGGGCACCGCAGGGAGGACGCTTCCGGGTGGTCAGGGAAGGCGTCTCCGAAGGGGTGACATGTGGGACCCCAGGTCCCCTCCATGAGGCCCCTCCCTTGCTCTCTCTCTCGCTCACTCCCTCTCCCAATCTCTCTTGCTCATTTTTTTTCCATTCATTTAGCAAATATGAGTTGAGACCCTACTATGTACCGGGCCTTGGGGCCACGGCGAACCCAGCCCTGATCCGTGAGCTTTCGGCCCGCAGAGGAGACCAGCATCTAAGCAAACCCATGTCCACTGGTCTCTCAGGCCAGACCCCCAGATCTTCCTGGATCCCCCTCCCCCTCACTCCCCACATCTAATCGAGGAGCACGTCGCATCAAGTCCACTCCAAAATCACCCTAAATCTCCGCCGATCACCCTAAACCCATCATCCATGGCCTGGACTCTGGAGGGGCGCCTAGCTCGTCTCCCCCATTCCATCCTTCCCACCTGAAGTCTATCCTCCACACAGCGGCCGAAGGCGGTCTGTGAAAAACCCAATGCGAGGAGAGAAGGCAGATCAAAAATCAGTGAACGAACGTGAAATAAGTAAAAATGGGGTTAAGCGTCACATGGGAAACAAATGAGATGCTAAGAGAGTGGATAATCCAGGGGGCCACCTGGAGACAGGTGCCACTTTGGTCCCACCGCCTACTCCGTCGCCTGCTGCAGCGACCGGCTCCACACAGACCAGCTTCTCACAGGGACTACGTAGACGTGGCTTGCCTCGGCCTATGCCGGGACTCCTAGCTTCCTTGTTCAAGTCTCCTCTGCCACTGTGGAGGGGACAGCTGAGGGCCCTCACTCATGGACAGGCCCAAGAGAGAGTAAAGAACCAACGGGAACAGGAACCAATGGATAAGTGGTTTCCCCGTCCACCCTCTGGGTGGACAGGCCTGGGACAGATGTCATACGGACCCAGGGGATCGAGCACCAGCGGCCCGTGGCTGTGACCAGCCTCTCGCACTGACTTCCCCTCTCCTTCGTCGATTCTCCCACTCCCGAGAATTGTATTCCCAAGTAAACAGCCGGATCGCAAGCCCGGGCCTCAGGACCTGCTGTCCAGAGAAGGAGAGGAGGGAGAGAGTGTGCCGGGAAGTGGGGACCCAGGGGGCCTGGCGACGGCAAGGGCGGGTGAGGCTGGGTGCGTCCGCGGAAGCAGAGGAGGTCAGCAGAGGAGGTCAGCAGAACGGGAGTCCGGCGAGCAAGGAGGAGAGTAGCCTGAGAAGCGGGGCAGGGGTGGCAGCCCACGTGGGACCTTCCGGGCAAGGCCGGCGTTGGAACGTCAACCCGGGAAAGTGGGAGGCAGCCAAAGGGCTGAGTCAGGAAAACTCCCGTGGCCCAAACGTCCTCGGACAAGACCCCCACGGAGGCCGCCTCTTGCGCTGCTTCCCGCAGCCTTTCTCCCCGCGTGCCTCGAGCCCCCCTCTTCTTCTGCTCTCGTCCGCTGTTCCTTTCCGAACCCGCGTCTCCTCCACCCTTCACGGTCCCTGTGCCCTCGGTGCTGGCCCGTCCCCTGGGTCTCCGTGCTCCCACCCACCTCTCACCCCCGTCACGGTGCCTCCCCAGCCTTCGTGCCCACTTAACGGGACAAGGGTGAGTGGAGCCGTGACCCAAGGCAGGGGAGTGATGGTGACCATGTCTGCTCAGCCTGTCCAGGGCAAAGGTCTGAGCACTCCCACGGCCCTTGCAGGGGTGGTGGGCACTGTGCGAAGTCGGGGCTGTCGTGAGGGGTCCCAGATAAGTGTCTGACACGACCACGTCCCGAGTCTCAACGCAGGCGTCAGACTAAGAAGAACTCGCTCTTCCGGGTGGGTCCCACGGATTCAGAGATAAACAGTGTGTGGAAGGTCAGGGCCCAGCAGCTGGCACACCCAGCTCCTCTCCAAGGTCCACCGCCACTCACCGAATGACCACGGGTGAGTTACTGGACCTCCCTGAGACTCGGTTCCATCATTTGGAATAATGAGACAATAACACGAAATTCATCGGGACTCTTGGTTGCAAGCGACAGAGACACACGCGAACTAGTTTAAAACGAAGAGAAGAATTTGCCCTCATAGCACTCGAGGAGGGAGATCTGAGCAGGCTTCCGGAAAGAAGAGAAAGAATAGAGCTCATGGCTCTTGCTCTTCGTCTCTCCAGACCAGGCTCTTCCCCCTCCCCCCGCGCCCCCCAGGCAGCTCAGAGAAAGTGGGGACACAGAGCGAGCTGGCTCCGGGGTTTATGTGGTAAGATCTGGCTTCCTGGAGAGACACCGATGGCTTTCTTCTGTCCCAATTCCAAATTCCCAGGAGACGGCTGGCCCAGAGCAAGGCAGGTGACATTCACGGACCAGTCAGCTGTGGTCAAGGCGTCATTGTCTGCGGAAGGAAATCTGGGCGACTCGGCTCGACTCCGATCAGCCCGGACCAAGACGCTCCAGTTGTGGGTGAGCTCGGGAAGCGCTGACTCAACCACGAGATCCTCACGCTGCCGGGGGCTGAGCGGTTAATCAACAGGCACCCGCCACACAAACCTAATCCCAGAAATGGGGTCACGTCAATGAAGGGTCCCCACCAGCAGCATGCAATAAGTGGGGGCCCGCTGGTGTAACCCGACCCCCAGAGTGCTGTGTGTCTGCTCCCCCAGCAAAGCTTCCTCAGAGCCGTCCACAGCCGCCTGTCTCCACGCCACGGTCTCTGCTCACTGCGCCAAGGGGACCGACCAGACCCACACCTCTGAGGCTGTGTTCATCGAACTCCTCGTGGTCCTCCACATCACCCGGCTCAAGGACATCCTTGCGGTCTTACCTTACAGTGCCTCCCAGCAGCGTTCCTCATGCTTCCCGCTTTGCCCCCCTGGCAGCCCTCGCTTCACTGGTCTTGGGGAGCCTACCTTCTCCCGGTTTGCCTCTCCCTTTCCTTCTCTGGTTTTCCTCCTGTCTGTAGCTCTCCGTCTCCTTTCCTGGTTCTCCTCAGCCTGGCAAGATTGCTTAACTGGTTTTCCTTAACGGTCGGGGAAATGCACGAATTCCTCACCCTGACCTGTGAGGCCCTAAGGATCTGGCCGCTGCCGACCTCCCTGGTTACCCCCCACCGTTCTCCCGGTACCCACCCTGCTCCTGGCCTCCTTTCTGTTTCTCTCACACGCCAAGCTCATTCCTGCCTTTGTGCCAACTGTTTCCTGCACCTGGACCGCTCCCTCCCACCCCGCCCCCTTACATACACTCCCTCTCTCTCTCTCCCCCTAACCCCATTTTCATGTGACTACCTGCTCTTGTCTTCCAGCTCTTGGCCGAAAAGCCACCTTTTTTAGGAGGACTTCCCCTGATTGCTCTAAAGAAGCTGTTTGGTTGCTTCATACCCATCATCCATCTCTGTCTCTCTGCACAGAGCTCACCGCCATTGGTACTTTTTAAATTTGTTTATTTGCTCATAATCTATCACGTGCCAAAATTTAATCTTCGTGAGAGTAAGGACTTCATTTCTTGTATGTCTTCTTCTAGCTCCTGGGTCTAAAACAGTGCGTGTCACAGAGTCAGCATTTAATACGTATAAACGAATAATCAAGGGGCAAAAGGGGTAACACACCAGCCATTGTGAAAAGAAGGGGAGGCCAGCGGTAGATGAGAGAATGCGACCAACGTCTGGAAGGCGAACGTGCAGGGACGAGGGCCGATGGAAGACGCAGAGCAAGGGGGCGGCCGCCGGATACTCGCGAAGCGGCCGGAACCGAGTCGGCTGCATAGGAGGCCCTGGGAAGACCGGGGCTTGCTCTGGTCAGACACAAGCTGCAGAGGGAGATAACATGGGGCGGCGGTGTTAAAAAATCGGGAGTTAATTGAAAGGGGACATACTGGCCACTCACCACCCTCCGATCCCAGTCCCGCCTCACAGAGCAACAGGGCACGCAGAGAAGCCAGAGAGGATTCCTGGCTACATAAATGAAAACGCTGGTGGAGAATGGAAGGGTGCGGTGCATGTGTTGCCGTTCTTGAGTGAGGTTCGTCTCGCTCTGCCGTTTGTGCCTCCCCACAACCTAGCTTCATGGCCATCCCCCAGGCCGGTCCCCCTAAAGCAAAGCCAGACAGTAAACAGACCCTGAGCACGAACCCAGGGCTTCGAAGCAGCGTTCCCAGACAGGGAAGACCCTCAACGGGAAAATTAAATAACATGTAGAAGATAAGAAGCCCATATCATCCTGGAATATATTATCCACATTATCCTAAAATAAATATCGCCTTCCTTCACTCTTAAATAGAAAGAGATAAATGAGACTCCCGAGACACGTGACAAATGAAAGAGAAATTCTAAGATTAAAAAAGAAAACGGGCAGAAACCCAGCTGGATCATCGAGAAATGTGGAAAACGGTTGCATCCGTGAAGAGAGAACAGACTGCAGTGAAAAAGGACTCATCAGAGAATGAGAAAATGTTCTTCGAAGTTTAATCGTCTGGTTGCTGAAATTGAAAGGTTAGAAGATAAAGTTTATGAAATAACCAAAACGTGGAGTAAAAAATGAAGACAAAAAAATGAAAAAATTGAAAGAGGAAATTAGAGACACAGGAGACTAATCCAGGAGGTCCAACATCTGATTAACAGGCACTCTAGCAAGAGAAAAGAATAAAAACAAATTAACTAATGAAAAAAAATTTTCCAGAATTCCAGGCAGAAAGAAGCTTACAGGGCCCTCTGGGTAAAATAAATTTTAAAAGATTCGCCATCAGAACACACTATTGGGAAAGCTTAGTCCACTAAGGATATAGTAAAGACCTGGAAAATTTCCAGAGAAAAAAGGGAAAAGTTACCTATGACGGAATGAGAAATTGCCCATGATTTCTCATCAGCAGTACTAGATTGACCTAAGACAGTAGAGAATTCCAAGGGAAACCTTCAACATTCCAAAGGAAAACTATTTTGAAACTAGAAATCTATGGCCAGCCAAGCCATCAACAAAAGAAAAATAAAATCTCAGACACCCAAAATCTCCTGTGCATCCTTTCCAAAGGAATTACTAGAGGAGATACTCTAACACAATGCACAAGATATTGAGAAAGAGAAACTTAGATTCAAGAAAAAGTAGGATTCCCAATAAACAGAAAAGCCCAGGAGCGTAGCTGGATAGGGCGGAAGGTCAAAGACAGGATCTTCGAGGACTCTGTGTAGTCTGAGCAAAGGTAGACTTAGAAATGAAGAGACATTTGTGGAGTGATGAAGAAGATTATTTTTCTTCTCCCAAAAATAATAAAAATATACACTTAAAAACTCCAAGAAAGAAAAAAGTTGTACTAATCATGATCTAAATATAAACATAATTTTGAACAATTGATGGAGAACACAAAAAGATAACCTATTTGATTTTGACGTGAGTCTCCTTTAAATCTTCGTGTAAGGGTTCTGATATCAGACTGAGAGAAAAGGAAGCAGACTCCCTCTGTACTACCTGATTCACTGGGGGAAACAATATTTACATCATCATCAAAATGTAAAGTCCGTCGATTGGATTTCAACTTCAAGATCGATCTGCAGATAAAACATGGGCGACATAATGTGATTAAAGATCCGAATGTAAATGTCATCGGCTTTGACGATGTAAAAGTGAGGATAAAGCTGGAAGAAGTTGGGACCTGAAAAGGGGAGGCGGGAAGAGGTGACGGGACCAGTAAGAGATCTGATGATGGACTCATCTTAGAAGTCCATGGCCACGCCACCCTGAACAAGCCCGATCCCGTCTGATCCCGGAAGCTAAGCAGGGTCGGGCCTGGTGAGTACCTGAATGGGAGACCACCTAGGAAGACCAGGTGCTGTAAGCGTAAAAAATTAAAAAAAAAATAAGAGATTGTAAACTGACAAGGTCCTTGCAATCTGTGAAGTCAACCAAGGGTTGCCTCTCCTAAAATAAATAAAAATTTAAAAAAGGTAAGCACCCAAGGATGACTGTCTTACACTAGGGAACATTTTTAGTATATTATTTAAAATTGCTTTCCCAGACAAGAAAAAGTTGATTGAGTTCATCACCACCAAAGCAGTATTGCAAGAAATATTAAAGGGACTTCTTTAAGAAGAAAAAATTTTAAAAAATGAATAAAATATCGCAAAGAAAAAAAATTTTCACCGACAAAGGCAAACATAATAAAAGCTGTGCATCGACCAACGCTAAAGCTGACACAAGGTTAAAAGGCAAGAGCAGGAAGATCATGCGTAATTACAACAGTAAGTTAAGAAATACACATAAACGCACACACAAAAGAAATAAAGATCATGAAAAAAACATAAATTTGGAGGGGACGAGTTAAAATCGTAGTGATGTTAGAATGTGTTCAAACTTAAGCGACCATCAATTTCCTACAGACTGCTATAAACATAGCTCGGTATATGTGAAGCACATAGTAACCACAAACAAAAAATCTACAAGATATATACAAGAAATAAAGAGAAAGGAATCCAAACAAACACTACAGAGAATCATCAACATACAGGATGAGAGAGAGCAAGAGACTAAGAACAGAGAACTGCAAAAACAACCAGAAAACGAGTAACAAAATGGCAATAACTCCATACCTATCAATAATTACTTTAAATGTAAATGGATTAAACCCTCCAATCGAAAGGCAAATGGATAAAGAAGAGGTTGTACATATGTACCATGGAATAATACTCAGCCACACACACACACAGAAAGAACGAAATCTTATCATTTGTGATAACGTGGATGGACCTAGAGGGCATTGTGCTAAGTGAAATAAGCCAGACAGAAAAAGACAAATACCATAACATGTCACGAATATGTGAGATCTGAAGAAAAAAGTGAACGAACAAACAAAACAGAAACAGGCTCATAGATACAGAGAGCTAACTGAGGGCTGCCAGACGGGAAGGGGGTTAAGAGGCTGGACGAAAAAGATGAAGGGATTAAGATGCTCACGTTGGCAATTCCAAAATAGTTACAGAGATGTAAAGTACAGCTTGGGGAACATGGTCAATAATATCGTAATAACTGTATACAGTGTCAGATGGGTGCAAAACTTATCGAGGGGATCACTTTGTAAGTCACAGAAATATCTAACTGCAGTACACCCCAAACTAATACTATATTGAATGTTCACTGTAGCTGAAATTTTTTTTTAATTTACAAAAATAAAAATAAAAGTAAAGAAAAAAAAATAAAAAATAAAAAACAAAATAGCTAAGGTAAGTAGTATAAGAAATAAATACAATATCATTGCCAATAATAGGAAGATATTGATGGGGAATAAACGAAATCTTCATCTTTCATAGTAAGGGATCGGTTTAGGTCTAAAATTAAGAAATCGAGAAATAAAGATGTAACAATATTAAAGACTACACGAAACACGAAACGTAGTGATTGTCTTTGAAGGCTGGAAGTACACACATGGGCCCATAGGGAGTTATTTGTGACCAGTTGACTGAAAAGAAAAGAAAACATATCAGTTCACAGATGGTTCTGCACGACGCATTGGCACCAACCAGAAGTGAACAGCTATATCACGAGCCCAATCAAGAGTGTCCTTAAAAGTCGGTAGTCAAAGGAAATCCCTGCCCCCACCCATGAGCAGAGATGCAAGCAGTATCTTTGGAGGTTCGCTTTGGCCGAACAAACAGCCAAGAGTGAGAATCTGCATTACCTTGTGGGCTGTGGTTAATGATTTTCCTAGATTATCAAGGATTTAGAAAGCACGAGATTGAAAAATGGTGATAAGGAGATCTGGGGAAATGGATATAATGGAATCTAGGGCCATGCCACCCTGAACGTGCCCAATCCCATCTGATCTCAAAAGCTAAGCAGGGTCGGGGCTGGTTAGTACTCGGATGGGAGACCACCTCGGAAGACCAGGTGCTGTAGGCATTTTAAAAAAATGGATACAATGGCTGTTGGGATTTTGTCTCTTCTTTTTGAGAACAAGGTGAGGGTCCTTGTACAAAGACAGCTGTACCTTGTAAGGTACAAGCATAAACTGTTGTCATCATTCTCTGGAGTGTAAGCACGTGCAGCAGGATGTGTGAGGATGGGCTGTGTCCGTAATGACGCAATTATCGCTGTTCTCCAAGGCCGCCCTGCCGCACTCTGCTTTGTGATGCTGAGGCTGGGACTCTGCAAATCACCTTTCTTTTTTGCCAGCTGGCTCCCCGTCAGGTGCTGCCAATAACAGCACTAGAGGGAAACCAGAAGGCCGGAGGAGAGAGAAGGGGGTGCTCTTCTTGTCCACGTCACTCCAGCCACAGCGCTCCGCCGCCCCGCAGCGGTCCGCGCCAGTCTCCAGGTCTTCGAACGTGTCGGCTCTACGGAGCCAGAGCTCAGAGGACAGAGCCAGCTCCATACGGCCGCTTCTTCAAGCTTCTCAGGTCACATGACACGAACCTAGCCCAGGAAGTCACGGCTTCCTTCAGTAATTATCACATCCGCGTGACTTCAATGTTCTCTTCTTGCTTCTAAGTCGTCCGATATGTGTTTAGCCCATTCTCTGTATTAAGTTCTCTCTGTTAAAATAACTGATGCAGTTTCTGGGGGTTTTTTTCCTACCAGATGCTGACCGATGCAGGCAGACAACTATCACTTTTTATTGCAAACCTTCTACACACTTAGGATTTTTTTTTTAACTCTGAACATATCCTACTTCTCACTAATCCCTTACAACCCTGTGACATACTGTTATGAGGTGCAGCAACAGAATGCTGTGGGATCATCTAGAAGAAAAACCTCCTTCCATGGGTCATGGAAGACTTCCTGGAGGCAGAGACATCTAAGCTGACTGTGAAGAACTGATTGGGATTAGGCAGGCGGAGAGCGTGGGGTCCCGAGCGAATAACCAGCATGCGCAAAGGGAAGGAGGCGGTAAGATTCATTTCACACTCCGGGAGGAGTTTGGCTGAAGAAGGGAGCGTCGAGACCTGGGGCCGGAGGGGCCGTGGGCCACATGGGGAAGAACCTCTGTGACCTTCAGGCCGGGTGGGACATTTTCTCGAGGACTCTGGCAATGATTACGTTTCCGGCCGAGAAGGGGCACGATCGATCATATTTGCTGGCAGCAGGTGGCCCGGTGCCCTTGTTCTGACCTTGAGCATGCCGGGTCTGACGCCGTGCCCAGGCGCCTGGCCAAACTCCAAACGCCCCGGTCTCCCCCACACCTGGCAGGACACACCTGTGCCGCATGGACACGTGTCAGGGCGCTAGTCAGCGTCATCGACTAGTTTGCGGTGAAGTGTTAGCAAACGAAATGGTTCATCCCTCCTCTGGGTGTTTTCATTTCAATAGAGACTCTGTTGACAAATATTTACTGAACAGTCCTTTACATGCAAGAAACTACATAAAGCTCTGAGGGGGCGTCCTAGCTTGACCTGTATCAATCGGAACCTAGCGACGGCACTTCAGGCTTGTAGGCACCTATCGCAGGCAGCAGATAACTTTTCTTATCTCTGGTTAATCCACATAAGCATCCCTCTCCATCTGCCCTGAGGTGAGCGGAGGCTGTTAATCGTCACTGCCCTGCCGTGGTGTGGAGTGGGCTCACACCTGTCCTGGTATCCTTAGGTCAGCCCCACGCCCTGGGGCTCCACCCACCCCCCCCCACCCCGCCCCCTGTTCCCGGCCACCCTCTGCCCCTCCTCTGTCAATGCGGCCTCCAGGCTCCGCCCCACTCACCTGCTCCTCGCAGGAGATGACGCAGGAGACGCAGGAGACGCACATCCTGAAGGAAGAGGCCACGCCAGGAAAGTGGGTGTTGGAAGCCTGAGGTCCTTCAGCCACTTTACGGCGCGCTACCCAGGGGAATCTGTACCAATGCCCGCGCTGTGTTCCCTGATCGCATTGTCCCCATCTCTAAAATGGGCACGACCTGGAAACTTCTATCCGCCTAAGAGAGCCCAGAACTTCCCTTGCCGCCGTCCCTTCTCCAGACCCCCGCTTCCCATCCATTAAGAAACAGCGACATCTAGTGGTGCTGTGAGAGAGCTGCAGCACAGGCACACCCTCCAAGGAGAGAGACTGTAGAAGTATCTAGAAAACAGGGAGGCTGCCCCCATCCTGTGCTTTCCTCTGCAAGTTCCCTGCCTCGCCCTCAGACAGCCTGGGAGTCAGGACCACTGTTAAAAGGGCCATGGGTGCCTGATTCCTGCTAAAGGTGGCCCAGGAGCACCCCGGATGGTGAGGGGAGAGAGATCTTGGCTAAAACATGCCGGGGATAATCCGCAAAGTGAATCGTAGGAGCTGAGTACAAGCCCAGATTCTAGGAGCCACGCAGGGGCCGCACCCCACCCCCACTGCGGGGAGGGCCACAGACAGCGGCGGGTGGGGGCGGCTTTCTGCCAGTCATCCATCTATCTGCCGGCCACTCTGCCAGGTGCGCCGGGTGCTTACTCAGCACTCCCCGGTGCCCGGCCCCATAACGGGCGGCTGACAGCGTGTTCGCGCGCGTGTGTGTGTGTACGCGCATGCAGACTCAGGAGCAGGTGTGCAAAGGAAGGAGAGGGTGTACACAGCGTGAATCGCTGGCAGACATAAGCAGATGAGCCATAAAATAACTTAAACTCATTTATTCAACAAATACTTCCCAAACACCTGCTGCGCACCAAGCACAGAGAGCTGCCTCCCAAGCTGCAGGGGGCTCCCCCACCCTGCTCCCCGACAGCTCCCGGAGCCTGTCTCCCCCTCACTCCTACCCTCTAATTGACCTACTTTTATACAGATGCATGGCGACCCCACCACAGGAGACGCCTGATAAGTGCTCAGTGAAACCGCCAATTCCGGCCGGCCCCCGCCCGATGCCGGAATCCCTTCTAATGACGTCACCGACGGTCGCTCACTCGGCCCTCCTCGATGCCACCACCGACGGCTGCTCACCACTGCGCGTGCTGCTCATTAGTCGGGGCTCTGTGACAAGTGACAGAGACGAGGGAGGGTTGGCAGCCTCCATCACAGCAAAGGTGGAGCTGCGTGTGGCAGGCCCGCAGTCCAGGGGACTGCCCCACAATGAATGCCTAACACAGAAAGCAAGGCCAAGAGACGCCCACTGTGCCATCTGCTGGTGGCAGACGGGGTTGGGGGCTGGAGGGCCCCTGCCCAAGAGCACAGATCCCTTCGCGAAGGTCGCACCCTCTGGTTACGGTTCTGCTGCTGGGGCCATGGGCCAGGGGACCCTGGCTGCGTGTCCAGGGCGTGTGTACATGTGTGACATGGCAGAGACTGCAGGGGTCCTGGGGGTCTGGTTTCATGCTCCCCATCGTCAGTACCCCATATGAGTAAACTGAGGCCCAGGGAGGCCGACAGCCTGCCCGCATTTATAGTTTAAAAGGTTTCCAAATAAAGGAATGGATCCTTCAGTAAAATTGGTAAACGCTCTTTCTTTTTAAAAAGAAAAACTTGAGCATTTAGTAGTCATTGCCGAGGACAGTGGAATTGGCAGAAGCTAAAAGCGTCCGGGAGTTACATGGAAACACAGCTGCCGTTTTGGGGACCTAAAATGACGGCCGGGTCAGGGGGGCCGCACCCCTGCCAGGGCCGCTCCCCCCTCCTCTATGCTGGGAAGCTACAAAGTACAGCCACCCTGGGTTTTCTTCCTTCTCCGGTCTGAAATTTCCTCCAACGTCCTTCTTTGGTCGGTAAGCCTTCCAGACCCTCCGCGGCTGCTCGGCCCCGGCAGGGAGGGGGCGTGCTGAGCCCAGACCCCAGAAGCGGACAGACAGGGACAGCCCAGCCTCCGCCTCAACCCCGGACAGCAGCACCGCAGCCCCCCAGGCCCCGGCCCCCCCTGAGCAGAGATCCGGAACCACAAGCCAGAAGCTGCCCAGTGCAGAACCTCTGGTCTGCTCTGGGTCCCCAGTTCCCAGGGCTTCAGTGTGCTGGCCGCGGCACCCCAGCTGGGTAACCGAGAGGAGGGAAGTCGGCAGAGCCGCCCACTCTCCCTGTCACCGACCTGGCAGAGCTCAGGCTGCTTGTCAGACATTTTGGGGGCCTTCCTGGGACACGCTCGAAGCCTCTTCAAAGCCGGTGGCATTGTGTGCCACCACCAAGTATCGGCAAGGCTCTGCGCCCCTGGGCCACCTCCAGTTATTAAGCCCCACCTAACCCCAGCGATTACAAAGCAGGGCTGGGGCGTGGGGCCAGGCCTTCAGGGGCCAAGCCAGGGCTGTGAGGCCAGTTTCAGGAAAGCACGTCCACAGGCCCTCTTCTGTGGCCAGGCTCCCCATGGCCACGCCCTCCAGCCATCGCCCCTCCAGAGCAGGTAGAAGGGAGGCAGCAGCGTCTACAGGAAACTCCTTCCAAACCACAAGGAGCTTCTAACGGAGCTGCCTGAGGAGCTCGGGCCAGGACCATCGATGCTGCTGACCCAGCATTCGTTATGCTCCGGCGGTGACCACGTGCTGGCCGTGGAGGACACAGCCTTGCTCTCTCCAGCTTCTCTCTTCTAAGCTCTAAGCTGTGCCACGAAGCTCCCTCCCTGCGGGGTCCCTGGTTCCTGCCGCCTGGGGAAGGGGCACAGCTCAGCGGTTCCCACATCCAGGCCCTCCCTCCCCCCTGCACCTCCCCTTGCCTCCGCCTCAGTTCCCAGACCCTTACTTAAGAAGATGCAAATGCTCCTTCTCCATTAGCAGGATCGTTCCAACAGATGCCTGCAGAGCGAGGGCTGCAACTCCCGCCTGCTCCGCTCCCTTCCCTGTGCCCTGCAGATTTTACTCTGCCCCCGCCCCACTCTCTCCCATCCCCAGTTCACCCCACTTCCCACCTCGAACAGCAGAGGCTGGTGTGAGGCTGGCGTGAGACCCAGAGCAGCAAGGGGTGTGCGGAGACCACTCGCCCACCTGCGCCCTTAAGGACTCCAGCCCCCTCCCCACCCTCCATCCTGTGGCCTCAGACTATGGGGCTGAATCTCATCAACAAGAAATTTGATGCCATTAAAATATAATAAAAGAGAGATTAAATGTAATCGCTCCGTAAATTATAACTAATTGAAACATCAATTGTAATGTTTATGATCTGCATTGGAGTGAGTGATGCCTCGAAGTCACAATGAAAGTTAAATGCTGGCGGAGTGTCCTAGAACGCCACCCCCGCCCCCCCCCCGTCCCCCCACCCCCCCCCCCCCCCCCCCCCCCCCGCCTCTACCCCTTCCCTCTCCCCTGCTCCCTTCCCTTCCCTTCCACGCTCTGCCCAAAAGCACTCTCTTCCAGAAGCTTCCCCCACGGAGCTGCTCCTCGAGCCCCCAAGCCTGCGGTCTGTCCTCCTTCGGGGTGCTTTCTGTCCAGAGCCTCAGCAAGCCCTCCCGTCTCCCTGAAGCCCCGAGAAGAGCTGGTCCTTCCCTGTCTTTTCTGGTTCCCTACTTTTGGACCCAGACCCCAGGGCCCGCCTGACACACGCCCAGCATCCAAGCACAGAACATTCAGGAGGGAATACGGGAAAGCTGCGGTTTCTCCCAGAAAGTCCCTCCTGTCAGCCACACAGCCACAGAGTCGGGAGTCTGGAAGGACTGCAGGTCATCTGGTCCATCCCCCTGCCTCCCTCCCAGCTCGGCCCTGGGGTTGCTCCGCGCCCACCCACGGCTCTGGTCCCGTGGATCCGCCCAGGCAGGGTTATGTTAGGGAGCTGGGGGCGTCTCTCCACCGGCATGCAAACCCTGCCACAGCCGGGTGGCTCTTCCGTCCTGTTTGCCTCTGGGGCTTTGTTCCACTCCATCAGCTGCCAGCTCTTCTTGCTGCCAGCACCTTCTCACGGCTGCGGGTCCCCCTGGAGTTTGCAGAAAGCAACGGAGCCCCCTCGGGGCAGGAAAGCGAGCCCCTGGTCTCCGCTTCTGCTGGCAGAGGCAGGCTGGCCCTGCACCCCAGTAGCCCGGCGTGCCTTCCGCCTGATGGAGGGGACCCCCTCTCTGGGCGGCCAACTCCCAGTGGAAGCAGAAGGAGAGACGAGGTCAGGGAGGCCAGCCTGCTCCTGCCCACGGAAAGAAAGTCTTTTCCTGGACAAGTTTTATCAAGAGGCATCTTCAGAGTTTTCAGACAGCCCCAGTGTCCCATGAGCTGACTGATGTCCCAAACTGCCCATCGCAGAGCATGACAGACGCTTGGCTGACAGCCCTGATGCTGAGCTCGCTGGCCGGAAGCGGGGGCCCTGGGCCCCGGGCCCCCGCCATTACACCCCCCGGAATGACTACGGGCCACTCCTCCTTTGGCTGGGACTCAGTGTCCTCATCTGAAGGTGAACCACTCAGTGCTTCCCAGCTACCCGCAGTGCATAACCAGTGCTTTCTCAGCTTCCACTCCGTGGTCGATCAGCGCTTCTAGAGAAAAGTTTAGAGGCATAATCCACATACCACAAAGTTCGCTCTTTTAAGGTGTGCGACACACAAAGTTGTGCAACTATCACCACGGTCTAACGCCAAGAACTTCTCATCGCCCCGGAAAGAAGCCTCGCCCTCGCCAGCAGCCCCGCCCCGCCCCCCGCCCCCCACTAATCGACCTTCTGTCTCTGCTTACTTGCCTACTCTGGACGCTTCAGCCAACTGACAGATGGGAGCCCTACAGCGCTTGGGGCTGACTTACTTCACTCAGCATAACGTCTTCGAGGTCCATCTATGTTATAGTGTGTGTGGGGACGTGATTCCTTTTCACGGATGAAGGATGTTCCGCTGCGTGCGTTTCACGCGTGGTGTTTATCCATTTCTCAGTCGACGGACCTTTAGGTCGTTTTCATTTTTTTTTTCTTTTTTGTTTTTGGCTGTCGGGAATGATGCTGCCATGAACGTTCGTGTGCCACGTATATTTTGGGTCACGTGATCGCTTTAAACATAGAGGTCACACGTGTCATTTTTTTTAGGAACTGCCGAACTGTTTTTCCAAAGTGGCCGCACCTTTGATATTCTATTTTTAAAAATGATATAAAAATGAATCATTAGAAAAGTTAAATTTAAATAATTCACAAAAAGAAGACTGATTTGTCATTACGATTAAATCAACAGATATATAAAATTACTTCGTCGATTCCTGCGGAAGTCTCTAAATGCTTCCTCCCAATTTCTGCACTCCTCTGGTGAGGACGCGCGCTCGGACGGGCACGGGCCGCAGGCCGGACCCTCATCGCAGCCTCTCCAGCCTGACCTCACGTCCACGCCGGCCCCGGACGTCCTCATGGGCCCCTCCCGTGTAACTTAAGGTCCAAGCCGGGACATTGGTAGGGTGACAGGGAGCACCCTTCATCACGATGCCAGGGCACGAGGCATAAACCAAGGCTCCTGGGCAACTGGGACGTGCGGCCGCTCTGTCCAGGAGCCTCGGTCACGGGGGGAGGGGGGGGCGCCTGTGGAAAAGACACGGAGCAAGGAAGAGAGGAGAGAACGGCGCGCACTGGAGACACAGCGCCCCCCACCCCCTCCCACCCCCCCCATCCCCCCCCCCCCCGCCCCTCCGCCGGTCAGGACCCGGCTGCTCCTCTACAGGCGACGGGCGCGTGGTCAGACCCCCCTCCTCGGGACCTGCGCTCCTGCCACTGCCCCTCAGTGTGGAACGAGTCGCCTCTCCCGAGCAGTCTCGCCAAGCCCTGCCCCCCGGGAGTGTCACCCACACGGTGGTTTTGGCGCGGATGCTGGCCCCGGGTGCCAGCCGTCACGGCCAGGTTCTCAGAGGCACAGAGAGCAGGACATGAGACAAGAGGGGACCCCCCGTGGCCTGTCACCGGATGGGGAACTCGAGCAGATCACGTGCTTTAGAGCCTCACGGACTGTCCGCCAGAACTGAGCTTCTGGTCTCCGCGGCCCCTGGCGCCCAGCCTGGTAAGCGGTCCGTGAACGCTGCAGGAATGAATGAATGCGGCGGGAATGAATGAATGAATGCGGTGGGAATGAATGAATGGATGGATGCTGCGGAAATGAATAAATGAATGAATGTTGCTAGAATGAATAAGTGAATGTGGCGGGAATGAATGAATGAATGTGGGACTGAAGGAATGAATGCTGCGGGAAGGAAGGAAGGAACGCGGCTCCTCACGGGCGGGGGGTGGGGGGGGGGGAGTCAGGCTGCCAGCCCGGGGGCCTCCTTCCCCCTAAAAACTGGAGAAAAGAGCGACGAGAAGCGAAAACGATGAGGCCGGAGTCTCCCGGGAGCTTCAGGGTCTCCCGGGCCGAGAGTTGCGGTTCCTGGTTAAATGCCGGGTTTAATGGGCTTGCTAAGGAAAACCGTTGTTTAGTGAGCAGTAAATGTCACTGTGATGACTGCGGCAGTAATTACTTCAGCGGGACGATCTCTCCTTAACATGCTCCAGGTGGGGAGGGCTCTGGACAGAGGGACCAGGTCGGGAAGCTGCGGCCGGGGGAAGGACGGAGGGAGAGCAGGTCAGCGTACACCAGGACGAAGCTAGGAGGACAGTGGCCTGAGAAATCAGGGTGCCAGGCAGCCAGGGTTGGGGGTGCGCGTAGGTATGGAAATGCTTCAAGTTAGATTATTCAGTCATTCAACAAACCTTAACTAGGTCACTAATAATAATCCAGGTCAAGCCCGGGTGCCGGGCACTGTGCTAAGTAACACTTTATAGGCATTATTTAATACAAAATAGAAATATTTTAAAATTGCAGCAGATATCATTATTATTCCCTTACAAAAGAAGGAGCTGTGTGATTCAGAGGGGTCAAAAAATTCCTGGATGAGGTTAAAATCAAGGGCAGGGTGGGCCAGACCAAACACTAACCAGATGATTTTTAACACTTTTTATCAACTTACAAAAATAAATAAATAAACTACATGCATACAACAGATGAATCAAAAGTGACATTTTCACAAAGCGGACAATACTGTGAACCAGCTCCCTGGTCAAGAAATAGAAGAGCCCCCAGAAGCCCCCTCCTCTCCCTTCCTGCCAGCACCCTTCCCAAAGGTGACCATTGTCCAGAACTTGACCATTACGTTTTTCCTGAACAACTAGATTTTATCACGGATGGTAAATGCATGTGGGACTCTGGAGGACCATCCCACAGCCCGTGCTGTGGAGAGGACTCCAGGAGGAGGTGATATCTGAACCAGATTTTGAAGGATGAACAGAAGTGAAGTCCGATGTGGAAAAAGGAGTGTGTGTGCACGTGTGTGTGCGTGCACATGTGTGTGTGCACATGTGTGTGTGTGCACGAGTGTATCGTCACCCACACACCTCTCACCTCCGGCAGCTGATCATCCCTCTGTTCTATAAAAAGGAACAAAGTGTAAGAAGGGCTCAGGTTAGCTCAGGGTCTCTCAGCCGCCAAACCACTGAGATTGGGGGCCAGGTCATCCTTTGTGGCTTTTACGCTCTAGATGCTGGTAGAAATTCTCAAGCTGTTAATACTCAAAAATGTCTCCAGTCACTGCCCAATGTTCTTAGGGAAGGGGGACAGATCCTCCCACCTCCTCATGGGGAACCAGTGGGTTAGCTCGTATGGGGACCAGCCAGGTGGCCAACGAGAGCATTGAATAAAGGACTTAGTGTGCGCTCCCCAGGGGGATGCTGGCAGAGACGGGCCTAAACTGTGCCTGGAAGCAGACAGATCAAGTTTAGCTCGGGAGGTCCCAGCACTGGTCAGCCTGTCCCTGCACAAGAGGGAAGCTGGGAGTTCACAGAGGGTCAGCCTGAAGCCAAGGTCAGGCTTTGCTCTCTGCTCCCTGGAGATAAGAGGAAGATGCCACTCAGAGGTGCCTTCCAGCCGTGGGGATGGGATTTCCATGAAAATGATTAGCACCGTTTATTCAGACTCCACAGCGGCATACAATCTAGTTGCGCTTTTGGTGAGTTTAAAGAAAGCAAGGAGGGGCTTCGGGGGAGGGGAGGCACTTCACCCCACATGGAACAAGTCCTTCTGTAATTACGAGATTGGAGCGTATCTACCGGGGGAATCAATAAGGGGAAATCTAAGTGCCGCTGTGTGCAGAGATTACAGGCTTTGGATCGCTCCACCTCGGATTTTAATTTTCTCTCTCATCGTCGCCTCGTCACGCAGTGATCCTGGCCCCGTCTCCCTGCTCGGGAGAGGCGGGCCCTGAGGCTGGGCCCAAGCAGGTCCTTCCAGACACCTCTGACCCTCTGTATGGACGTCTCATTGCCGAGTAACAAACTACCGCACATTTAGTGGCTCAGAACCACACACAGCTATTATCATTCAGCTTCTGTGGGTCAGGAGTCTGGTCATGGTTTGGGACCTCCGCGCGGGGTCTTACCAGGCTGCACTCGGGTGTTGGCTGGGACCAGGGCCCCCTCTGCGTCTCGGGCTCCTCTTTCAAGCACGTGTGTTTCTGGGAAGAATTCATTTCCTTACAGCCGTGGAATCCTGGTGGCTTGCTTCTTCGAGGCCAGCAGGAAAGAGTCTCTGATTTCCACCCCCTCTTTGAGAGAATGCCCCTGATTAGGTCAGGCCCACCAAGATAATGTCTCTTGCGATCGGTTTAAAGTTAACTGTTTAGGGACCTTAATTACATCTGCAAAATCCCTTTGCCTTTGCCATATTCTACAGATCAGAAGCAAGTTACAAGTCCCACCTACACTCAAGGAAATGGACTTACGCAAGGTCACTGGAGGGCATTTTAGAATTCCACCGACCACACCCTCCACCGGGGCTCGCACTCCAAGCTCTCCCGCCCAAATCCACAGAACCAGGTGTCCCTTCCTGAGCCAGCCTCACACCCACAGGCCTCCCCAACCCCAGCCTAATTGACTGTGCCCCGCCCCAAAATAACAAGCAGCCAGCCATGATGAACTGAGAGCTTCCTCACATGAGAGAAGAAATGATGAAAACCACCAAAGATCTGCCACAATCCGACTCCCTATCCAGTGCTCTCTTTTCCAGACCAGGCTCGAGCTCACTGGTGCCTAGTCTTCTCTGCATCCCAAGTCCTGGCGAGTATTCCTGGCTGCCCCGACTCAGCAGCCTTGACCTTCCTTCTTCCTCGGATGCTGAGCACAGGGCAGGATGCGAGCAGGTCTTCCAGGCTGGATGAGGAGAGGGGCCCAGGACTGGCGAACCCAGCTGCCCTTCTCTAACAGCTACCCCAGCACACTGCTCCTCATGTGCCTCCTCCCTCCTTCGAGACCTAATTTGGATGTCACCCTGGATGAACCTCGGGCAACCCTCCTCAAAGCCAGCATCCACGGTACTGATTTGCCTTTCACTCTGATGTTTGAGTCTCTTTCATGATGGTGCATATATTATTTAGGATGATGTTCAGCTGAGCATCGAGACCCAAAATAACAGGCAAAAAAAGTTAGAGGTTAATTTCTCTCCCCCACTGGAGTCTAGACTCGCTCTTCTTCTATTATGTTGTTCCAAGTTGTCTGGCTTCCAGGTCTGAGATGGCTGCTCCGGCTCCAGCCATCACTCCCACAGTTCAGCAAAGAGGAATGAGGAAGGGAAAGAGAAGGGCACGCCCCCTCCCTTTATACCCCATTGGCTCCAGGTTAGTCACATGACCACAGATAACTGCAAGGGATGCTGGTATGTGTAGTTCTTATTATCGATAGTCCTATATCATAGAAGAACAGGGGAATGGATGTGGGGATTTCTGGAAATCTCTGTTATAACTTCCTCGTCTGTCTTGTGTATGCTGCTTATGGGATGGGATATTTCTTTTTTGTATCCAGATCCTTACTTATCCTTTCAACAGTCGGGCCATGAGTCTATATCCATTTTTCTTTCATCGAACACATCATTCATGTATTCTTTCCCTCATTCCTCTGTCTACTCATTTATTCACCGGTTCATTCCTATCTCAACAAATTCTATCGCTATGCCTTGCCCAGTGCTGCCCATGTGGCCAGCGTTCAGGACACGGAGAGACGAACACGGACTCTGCACTCAAGTTGCGTACAAGCTAGAAGGGAAAGTAGCCAAGAAAACGCAGCATTTCAGCACCCTGACGCAGGTGCTATGAGAAGGTGCAGCGTTGAGGTACCCTGTGGACCGTGTGGCCCTGACCCCTCTGGGGCTGCATGCGAGATCGCCAAGGGGAGGGGACCTCCCATCTGAGTCTTGGAAAAATGAACTTTAGCAGGGAGCAAAAGTCATGGAAAGGACAGGACTGAAAGGACGGTCCAGACTCTGAACTTCGAGCCAAGCAGTGCCCTGTCCGTGGTCCTGACCCACAGCTGGGAGCCCCGTTCGGTGCGGAGGTCAAGCCAGGCCCTGCTTCCCACCGCGCAGCCGCCCTGGGCTGACGCTCTAGGCGGGCAGGTGGGATGGCAATGGCGTGGCATTGCGCTCCACACTTCATTTTCATAACGACCTTGCCATCTCCCCTCTCAGTCTCGCTTGTCAGTCTGTGACCATTAAACTCCTCATTAGCAAATGAGATTTGGATGGGCTCATTAAGATGAGGGATGGCCCCGAGGCGCAGCTGGCTGAGTCGAATTTCTCCGTCTCCCTCTGTGCCCCACTCTCCAGGTCTAATACCAGGCTCGAACAGACCCCCCACCTGGGGTTATTCAGGGGGACCAGCCCAAGGGGAAGCCGGGCCACAGTGGACACCCAACGACATAAGGCAGCTGATGTGCGCCCACTGTTAGACCCTGGGCTTCTGCCACTTATATTAAAGCTCAAACTCTGCACGTGGCACTCCAAACCCCTCCCAGCCATGTCTCGATCCACCTGTCCGGCCTCCTCTCCTCCCCCACGTCCCCTGTACTTAGGCAACGGCAGATGACCTGACGAGTGGCCTGCTGGAACTGGCTCGAGACCAGCTCATGAGAGCTGCTTGTTACAGAGTCAAAAGTTGACCTCACATCAGCGGCTTGAACTCGCCCGTGGTGGGAGTATTTACACCACGGGAATCGGCAAATGCTACAAATTAAGGTTTGTGAGGTTTTTTTGGTCAGAAAGCCAGACTTTAAACATTTGCTACCACATTCCAGTCTGAAGGTCCCTGAGCATGTCACACACTTGGCCCCATCTTTGAATGCATTAGGTCCTCTGCCAGGTTCTCCACCTGCTCCCTGAAATGCCTCCTCTGTCTTTCTCCTGTGCCTGGTGAAATCCTGGTCACTTGTTGAGGTCCCAGGAAACAGCCCAGTCCCCTCTCCTGTGTCCTGCGGTGTGGGGATCATATGCTCCAACCAGATTTTTACCTTAAGCATCATTCAGCTTCTAAAACTGGAAACCAATTCAAACCAACTACAGGAAAAGGCAGAAATATGGGGCAGCTGGGGTGGGGGACCTCGCAGTACCCAGGGGCAGAAGGTTTAGCTGCTGCCATGGACACTAGGAATGCGTCCAACAGCTGCTCGTCCTCAGGAGCCACCTAGTCTCCAACTTCCACTCACACACACCCATTGTGACTCTCCCCAAAAGGTGACCCTCGGCTCCTTGTTTGCATGAAATCCCAGACTAGTTAGCCACAAACCAGGGTCTCTAAGTTCCAGTTTAAAACCCAGGACTGTCCCAGGCTAGTCCAATCATCTGAGGCCCTGGGGTGGGGTGCCATAGGTCATGGGGAAGGGGGACCATGCAGCCACTGCCTCCTCAGCAGGAGCTGTGCGGCTGGCTCTAGAGAGGTGGCGGGCAGAGCTGGCCCATCTCCCAAGCCGAGGGCAAGCTCCATGACAGACAGAAGGTATTTGTGCATCTCTAGACGCCCCCTAGTCCTAGAACAGAGGAGGAGCTTAAAAAATATTTGTAGATTAAATGAATCGCTTCACAGTTTGAATTCTTCTCTCCCTGGAGAGGGAGGCAAAAGTGTTTGAGGAATTCAATGAGGAAACACTCTGTGTCCAAGTAACTAGGCAACCATTTCCTCCGGCTATCAGCTGTGTGACCTGGGGCAAGTAGGTTAACCTCTCTGTGCTTCAGGGGGGCTTCATCAGCAAACTGGGGATTGCGATGATGTGGCCTAATTTAGGGTGGTTGTGAGGATGACAGGACATGATCTTCGCAGAGCAGCTGGTACAGCACCTGACGCAGAATAAGTCGACACAGTGGTAGCTTTTGGCCCCGTTCTACCCTGAAGCCACAGAACAGTGTCCCTCGCTGCTCTCCCAGCAGCCTTCCTCTCCAGAGCCGGGGTGACTCCCGTCAGCGAACACAGTGATGCTCCTCCACGCCCACCCCAGCCTCTGCTCTTAGAGGGTGCACTCCAAGGGTAGGGCCACGGTGACAATGACTGCAGCCACTCCTCCCCCGCCCTCCCGAGAGGTCCGGGCTGAAGACTTCATCTGCTGTAATTAATAGGCCAACTGCATCTGTCTTGCTCCATTAATAGCAAATCAGCCTGTCAGGCGAGGGCTGTGAACAGTGAACAGGAAGGTGAGAGGAAGTGGACAGCCGCCGGGGCTTGACCCCGCCAGCGACCAGCCTGCTCCTCCACCTCCACCCCAACTTCCGCTTCCTGTCCCTCAGCCCCTGTGGGCTGACTCCAGGGGTCACAGGCCACTTCTAAGGAGAGGTATAACAGAGGAAGGGACCAGCCCATGTCACCTCGCCAGGTGCTCAGGAGAGCAGGGGAGTTGAGAAGAGGGGAACCCGAGCCTTCGCTTGGAGGAACAGCCGGACCCACTGCGGAAACCCCTCTTTGCCAAGACCCAGCCTGGCAGGAGGCTGGCGAGGGCCACTTCTGCCTCCTTCCCTAAAGATTCTGCGATTCCCACCACCTGGAGTGGTGCAGCTGGCCATGAGCCCTTGCGGAAGAGGCGGTGGCAAAGGTGTCTCGCCACCATGACCCCTGCCGGTTCGCTCTTCCTTGCTCACAAGCAGGCAGCTGCCTCCATGTGCCCCTGGGATCAAGTCTAGAGTCTCACAAATTCTTTCTCCAGGCTTGCACACACCAGAGAAGGGCACAGGAAGGACATGGGAGCCATGGGGCCGCTGGCCCCAATGGCTGGTCGCCTGCGCGGGGCCCGCTCCCTCCCGAAGTGCGCACGCGCGCCAAGGCAGGCGCATGCACGCATGCGCGTGGTGCCTCCCACGGTGGCCCAGCGACCCTTCCGGCCCCTGCTTCGAGCAGTGTCCCAGCCCTCTGATCGCACCTTGGAAGCCATCGCAGCACTCCGGTAATTGCTTTTGGAAAAGAGGTCAGTGATGTCATTGATAGACCTTGTCCTGGGCAGTGAGGCCAGCCCAGGCCTACCTGTTTCTTGGGACGCACGGGGCTTATCTGGGCACAGGGTCACCTGTGCACAGGATGCACGCCAGCCAGAGCGCGTCTGTCCCGTTGACAGACACATCGGCCTGAAGACATGGCCTCAGTTTGGGGGAATCAGGGAGCGTGGCGGACACTTGGGTGGTGAACAGGACAGAAGAGGGCCAGCTGAGCCCTGGGGGACTCCTCTGCCTTGGCACCATAGAGGAGATAGACAGGTGACATGGCCACATCAGGCCATAAGGCCACCCCAGGGTGGAAGTGGACCCACTGTATGGAGGAGTGGGCGGACAGGACGTCTTCCGTTGTCTCTAGGTCCACGCCTCTGCCTTGCCTCGTGTCCCCAAGGGAGACCATCACGGGTTCAGCCAGCAGGGTGCCCTGGCAGGAGATCAGGGGGAGGAAGGGAAGGAGAAAGGGAGGGAGGAAAGACTGTGGGCTCGAGGTCGGCATTCCCACCCCGCTCTCTCCCTGAGTGGTGCCACAGGTGGGTGGGTCCTTTGGCTGAAGGTCCCAGTCAGGCGGCCTGCCCTCCACACAGCCCTGGCCAGCCTGGGTCGGGTGACACCCCTCCCACCCTCAGACTCGGTGGTAATTCTCTCTCCCAGGTTCATGCACCCGCCCACGCCTCCACAACCAGTCCTTTTATTAAATCATTCACCCAATTAATTCACCTTTATTAAACCAGTCACCGGATCTTGCTTTGTCTGCTTCCTGTCAGGACCCGGAAGGGTCCCGGGGTGGTTGGAATGGTGTTGGTGGGAAACGGCTCATGGAACCAGCCCTGTCCTGCCCTCCGCACCCCAGTGAGGAGCTGGCTCTGCTCTTCCTCTCCGCTGGCCCGCCTGTGGGGGGAGGGGAGGACGGCAGGCCCTTTACCGGCCTGCACTTGCCCTTCCCGGGGTCTCCAGACCAGACGACCAGCTCTGGGGAGGACATGTGGGGCCCTCAGCCTCCCCCGCAGGAGTCACCACCCACCGCCAGGCCACTGATGAGGGGGCGAGAGGCAAGAGTCTCTGAGGTGACGGGAAAAGCTGGCACCCAGCGGGCAGGACAGACTCACAGACATGGAGAAACAGGGAGGTGCAGACAGACAGACAGAGACAGAGAGGAGAGGCAGGCAGGGCCCAGCTGGAGGAGGCTGTGTCCAGGCTGGAAGGCCTCTCTGTGATGATGAGAGGCCGGCGGGGGGGCGGGGGCGCTCAGGAACCTCCAGAGGCCAGAGCTTCAAGGGAGGAAGCAAAGCACTGTCCCCCCCCCACACACACACACAGCAGGTTATGAGGCTATCTTTCATTTCATCCTGCTCCCCCCGCCCCCCCGTTCAGCCCGACCCTCACCCCCATCCAGCAGTAACACCGTCAGGACGAGGGGCCGGAACACACTCTCCCCTTGCCCCGGGGACAGCACTCCTGCCAGTCAGGCTCTCCTGTCACTCACACCCAGGATGCTCTCCGAGCCTCATGATTTATGGACTTTAATTTTCCCAGAGCGTCAGTCGCGTCCCTTCCTCTCCTCGGGTCTGTCAGGGTGTTTATCTCCCACCCACTTCAGCCCCTCTCCCCCCGCCCCTGTTTTTTAATTTGAAGCATCCGTCTGGAGCATCCCGAGATGAGGGCGTCTGCGGTGCTGAATGCATTAAACCGCTGACAGCTCTATTGATTTTCTCTCCTCCGCTGCATAATGCGAGATATATACAAGCTGATAGCTGGCCCCTGTCCCTTACTTTGAGGGACCATGCCCTTTTTCCTTTCTCACTCTGAATGTCCCCTCGCGCTGGCACGCATTGGTATAGAGGAGGGTCGTGCTTGTCCCTTCGAAAGACGGATTCTCCTCCGTCTGCCCTGTCATGATTTTCCTCACTGCTGGTGGACGCCGTCTAACCTGCAGCAGGTTTGACATCGTGGCGGCAGTTCATAAGGTGACAGGGTCCATGGAGGGAAGCTGGGGACCCGAGGAGGTGTGACGTCTGTCAAAACTGACCGCGCCTCCGCCGGAGAAGACCAGGCAGGCTGGGCTCCCCTCTGCCTGCGTCACTGAGCTCTGGGGAAGGGCAGGGGGGGACCCTTGCCGCTCCAGCCCACCTCCCCTTCTCCAGGTGGCTGTTCTCCAAATCCATTGGCCTCGCTTGCCCTGGACTCACAGGCATCGACAGTCACAGAGCCAGCCGCTGGGCCCAGCACGTTCCACTCCTCGTATCTCCTGGTTTCTCGAAAGTGGGGCGGCTGCGGACAGCTGCACTGACCCGGGCGGCTTGGGAGGAGGGATTAGTGCCCCCACGCAACAGGGGCTGAGCCTCAGAAATGCCGGAAGACTCGTTCAGGCTCTCCCAGCCGGACACAGGATGTGACCCCAAGACTAGCTGTCCCCAGGAAGCTTTCTTCCCGCCCTAGCACAGTGCCTCCTCCAGGAAGCTGTCCTGGATTGACGCCACCCAGTCGGATTGCTTCTGTGTTCCATTCCCTCCCCTCCAAAACGTATCGCTGCGAGGGTTTGCACGTTCGGGCGGGCTGCTCTGTGTGCTGGGCGAGTTCTCCCCCTTGTGAATCAGCATCACTGTTACTTCCTCTTGAAGGAGTTCCCCAAGCCCACCCTCATCCCCATCCTGGATCCGTCCCCAGCAGCCCCCATCTGTTCCCGCAGTGAGAAGTGCTACCTGTACATATGGCCCTGCCTTGTCACTGCCTCCCCTGCTCCGCTGAGAGTTCCCTGAGAGGGACGCAGGGACGCAGACGCCGGGGTCCTACCTCTGTGTCTCTAACCCCTGCCCGGGGCCGGGCACAAAGCCAGAGCCACACGCAGGTGTGAGTGAGAGGGTGTTCCTGTGGCAGAGATCACGCAGCACCCAGCCTGGCCCACAGAGGGAGCTTGCTAGAAATGGACTGAATCCATTTAATCGGTCAGTGAGCATTCTGAGCAGGCGGGCCTTTGCTCTTCCCCTTCTGCCCCTTAGCGGGTGGGGCGCTGGGCCTTTTCTCCCACTCCACCCCTCCCCCACTCCCACCCCCGCCCCCAGGCCTCCTGCTGGAACCTGTGGGCAGGACAATTCCAGGTTCAGGGCATCCGGTGGCTACCCGCCCACACCCCACCTTGCCAACCGGCCAGAGCTCCAAGCAGAGGCAGCACGGGGGGACGCTTTGAGCGTTCGGGAGAAAGGGCCAGGCAGAAAACCGAGAGGCGGCCTGGGGTGCAAAGCCAGTGGCCTGCGCCCAGGAGTCGCCTGGCCACAGGCACGGACACCCAATATAATAAACATCTCTGGGTTGTGTCCTTCTAGTCTAGTGCCTCTCAACAAGAAGCGATTTGACCCCCAGGGGGCATTTGGCAATGTCTAGAGATGGGTTCGTCCCAATTGGAAGCTTCCTACAGTGTTCGGAACAGCCCCGGCCCCAACCCAGAATGGTCTGGTCTGAGGTCAATAGCGCCCAGCTTGAGAAACCCTACTCTAGTCTGACTCATCACACGTTGTGGCTCTTAGCTCAGCAGCTGTGTGTGCCCCTCGGGGCAGGGGGGCACCTGAGGGCTGGAGGAGGTAGGTAACCTGCCTTTCTTTAGTTTCACCATCCTTGGATTCCCCAAAAAAGCACCAGCCCCAATGCCCACACCCTGCCTTCTTCCCCCCACTCCGCATCCTTTACCCAGGCTGCTGAGTTCAGCAAGAGAGACTCCAGACTCTCCCCCTGCTGAAAACCCGCAAGGTTTAATAAGCAGCTCTCTTCGGAGATGACTAAAGGCCAGCCCCGCCGGCAGCCAAAGGCGTGGGCCTCTGGGGGCCCTCTTGGAGATTAAATGAGATGGTAGATATAAAAGCACCCCGTCAGGTATGAAATGCTATACAAATATTATTTCTAATTTATATAAGTACTCTAAGCCTGAGATTTTAGAATTCAAGGCAACAAGGGGCTGGTTCCTTTCCATTTCCAGCCACGACCTGGGCGCCCCCGTGTGGTCACTGTGAGGGGTACCGGGGCAGACCCACAGAGCAGGGGAAAGTGGGGAGGGGGCAACTCTGGGTGCCACTCCTCCACCCCTGCCCCTCCCACCCCCCGGTTTTCATTACACATTAACTGAACGAATGGAATGAATGGAAAGAGAGGAAACGTGGAGGCCGGGGAGGTCTTCCTCGCGTCGCCCCGTGAGGTCAGGTGCCAGTTTGGGGCCAGTCCTGGTGCCCTGAAAACTGACGAGAACTCTAAACCAGTTCACCTTCAGGGGCGGCAGGGCGATGCCTGCTGCGGGAGGAGGAGGCCATGTGCCTCACCTGCTGGGGGCCCAGCCCGGGACAACCCTGAGCTCAGCAGGTAGCGGGACGGAAAAGAGAGGACTGGATTCTTCCCACAGCTCAAGACGCACCCTCCGTCCATCTCCAGCTCTCGGACCGCCCCCCGCCCCCCTCTCCGGGTTGAGACCCTCCAGCCCGGCCCTTGGACAATAACAGTAGCCCTCACTATTCCCATAGCCACCAGCCTCGGACATTCCACGACCCGTAATAGGCAAACTGGACCATGCCACGCCCGCTGCCAGGCCCTGGGTCTTCGTCTCCTATAGCGTCCGCCCTGGGCCCCTTTGGAGAGCCTTCCGCCTCGCGCATGTGCATCAGCATCACCGGGCCGCTTCTGTCAAGTGCGGCCTCCTGGGCTCCGCCGTCAGGGGCACAGCTGTTTCACTCCGGGCGGGGGCTGTGGCCCGGTGGTCGCCGGCAGCCCCCGCCACACCATGACCTCTGGGGTTCGTCTTCCCCTGAAATGTGGGAGGCGTTCCCTCCAGGCTCCTCGCTTCGCTGTTGGATAGCCGCTGTTTATTTTGCTATCCGTCCCCCTTGGGGAACTGGAGAAAGCCTTTGGTACTTGAACAAATTTGCCTTTGTGTCTGTTTCTACACATCTATGTTCGCTTATTACACAATGCAAAGGGGTGAGCATCTGTCTCTCTGGGATCACTGCCAAAAGGGAGGCGCAGCCCCTCCCGCTGTCCTCTGTCCGTAGCTTGTAGGTCCTGCGGTGAGGAAGAGGCACCAGGCATTCACGCGACAAATATTTTTGTGGTCCTACTATGTGCCGGGCATGCTTTGTCCAAACTAACTCTCCATCTCTCCCTCTCTTTCTCCACCTACCCCTCTCTCGTCCCTCCATCCATCCACCCTTCACATCGTGAGCGACCTCAGATGCCGCATCCAGCTTGAGAATCCTGCGGTGTCGGCACTGCGCACCTGTGCTGCGTGCGTCCGTGTAGCGTTTCGAGAGTTATCAGCACACTGTGGAGCTCCGCTCTTGCCTTCAAAGTTGGTACAAAGGTATAAAAAGGTTAACACTGCTGCATCGTCTATCGAGAGGGGCGTGCGAGGGATACGTGAGTGACAAGTGACAGGAGTTAGAGGCGAAGGGTCCCGCCTGAAGGAGAGGTGGGACCTGAGCTCTGGACGGTGAGCAGGACTCAGCAGTAGACAACGGGACATCACGGGCACGTGCCTGGAGTCGGGAGGTGGCCAGGGCGTCAAGAGGCCCACGGGCTGGACCGAAAGGTTGATTGCCTATGGTGGAGCAGTGGGGTAGAAAAGACCAGAAAGGCATCAGCCAGGAGGAGGGGCTGGCAAAGTCAGGCTAAGGGATTTGGGTACATCCTTCTCAGATCAGGACTGAGGCATCCCTGATTCCCGGGCTGCACCCTGACCTTCAGACAATCTAAAAGTAAGCTCTTACCAACTAACTTTCCCACTGTTCACATCTAGATGCATCTGTAGTTACAGATGGCTTCTTTTAAAAGGCTGTCTAGCACAAGTAGGGGAATTTGTGATCCCCCATTGGTTTATTCTTCCCTGTATCCCCAGTACCCCTAGGAAGAGGCCCATCGAGAAGAGTGAGTTCGAAGTCAAGTTCATGGTAAAATACTCTTTTCAGATGTAACGATACGCACAAGGCAATTACATTCTGTTGTGCAGTTATTAAATTTGGAGAAAACGAATATAATAAAATGCAGACATTTGTAGAGATGTTAAAAATAAACTAAAAGTAGGGGATAAAAATAAAATCGATAACTACAGGTTTCCCAGAGCCCGCCTGAAGAGACGTTATGTAAGAGCTGAGAGTATGTGCCGAGAAAATAGCATCAGGCGTGGGATGGAGGCGGGGGGGGGGGGGGGGGGGGGGGGGGGGCGGGGGGGTGGACCAGAGGGGCAGAGGGAACGCTGCCCTCCCAGAGCACCCAGCTGGGTTCGGCGCACAGCCTGGCGAAGTAATCGAGAACCTTGGGCTTGGGATCTGAGCGACGGAGGTTCAAGTCCTGACTTCTCCTCTCCCAGCTCTGATAAGCTTTCATTCTCCTCATGCCTTAAGACTCAAGAGCCACAAGTGCCCTGGGGGGTCACAGAGGCCCTATGGGTAAAGTGCTTAGCGCTCGGGCTGCCGGACTGAAGTGTTCGGTAAATGTCAGTGCTGGAAGTATTTCCTTGCTTTTATCGAGCACCAGTTCTCATAGGAATTGGAAGTGGCAGGTGGAAAATCTCCCCTAAATGGAAAAGAAGGTCCTGCTCATGACAGACTAGATATCCATGGAAAAAGAGACCAGAAGGAAATGTGAGGAACCCCCAGAAAGAGGTTCCAAAATATATATAGGAAGGTTCCTTCATTTAAATGAGAAAACTCTGAGTAGATGCCCAATGCACAGGTCTAATGAAAGCAGTAGATATGTCTTAAGTCTTCAGACTAGATCTGAAATAAAACCTAGCGACGCCCAGGGGGTTGGGGCGGTGGGCGGGGGAGGGGAGGACGAAGAGCTGGGAAAAGGGAGGAGGGAGGCTTGCCCATCACGTCGGTGGAGCTGCAGTATTCATCTAGGCCAAATGGGGGCAGAAGTGCTGCATTGGAAAGAGCAAACGCCTACATCATTCTTGACCCTTTGCGGACACCGTACCCAGTTTTTTCCGGGGGAGGGTCTAACTGTCCGGAAACGGAAGTCTCGTTCTTTATCACCGTCCTCGCTTCTTGTCGCTTGCTGTGAGTGTCTCTGGGGCGGGATGCAGGGAATAGGGGGTTAATCCGAGGTAATCCACGGCCGGGTGGAATCTGCGGACCCCCGTGCTGGGTCGAGCGTTTGGGGGAGGAGGATGGAGTGCGATGGGGCCGGCATTTCGGGGGGAAGCGAGGAAGGGAAGCGGGGTTCGCCCCTGGTCCCCGCGCCCCGTCGACGCTGACGTTTGTCTTCCCCGCAGGTACCGGCGCGCGCCCTCCGCCCTCATAACCATGGTGAGTACGACCCCTGCCCGCGACCTTCCCGGGGAAGCGCGGGGCCTCGGGACGCGGGCAGAGGCGCTTTCGAGAGGGTCTCCGAGGCCCAGTGGGCTTGACTGTCGCCAGAAAACATCTGCAGTTCATTCACCGCTTCTTTTGTCTTGTAGCCTCGCAAAATCGAGGAGATCAAGGACTTCCTGCTCACAGCCAGACGAAAAGATGCCAAATGTAAGTGACCTCTCGGAGAGCTCAGATGCGTGATAACGACCGCGTTGGCGTGGAGCGGGCGCCGCGCCGGCGCTGCTGCGGGAGCGCTGTCCGCGCAATGTCAGGAAACAGGAGGCCGTTGGAGCATGTGCCTGGCGGTCCGGGAGCAGTGATGTTACATTTCCCACGAGAAAAACGTGGTTGGCCAATGCGTCGTCTTCTTTAGCTAATTGTGAACATCGTAGAAACCGCCTTGAGTTCGTTTTTGTTTCATTGTGTTTTTGGTCTGCCGCTCTGAACGGAAGCCCTTCCTGGGTGAAAGTCTGAAAACGCGTGTCCCATAAACCGAGTTAGTGCTGTGAGGTCAGTTCTGGGCCTGTAGTGTCGTGAGAACAAACCCTACTCACAATGACCTTTATTTACGGACTAATTTCACTCCTGCATCTGTTAGTGTCCCAGCCAGTAAATAAAGGGAGGAGGAAGTGCTGTATCAAAACGTAAAACCACAAGCTTTTGATTGATATGTGCTGGCCCCTGGTGCCCGCGCATTCTCATTTTTAATATCAGTTGTGAGAAGGAATTCTGTTATCTGTTTCTTACGTTGGAGGAGGATTGGGAACTCGTGCTTGATACAAGATAAATCTTGAACACATTCGCACATTGTGTTATTTAACTCCATCATCTTCTGCTACATCAAGTACTCCTTACAAGTTCCGTTCCCATTCACATTTGTTCTAAAGAGAACATCAGGTCGTTTGTGAAGTGAGCAGGGTCAGACTGGTGTATTAACGTGGGCTGAGACCCTGACCACCTCATGCTCTGTGTCAGTGATAGAATGGCGTATAGGGAGGACCTTTCGGTTGGTTCACAGGGACAGGAAAGGTTATATCTGTGTTCCTGTCACCTGAAACAGACTGTTGTCTTTTATCCTCTCTGCTGTATGAAACGGGGACCACCTTTAGGAACAAGTGGCGTCCGATGGGACTCTGCCCTCTCTGATGGTTGTGGGGACCTCAGGTGACAGCGTGCCTGTGATGATGTCTTGTCATGTTATAAATAGGAGAGCTTCACATAGGTTTTAGGCAAGACCAGGGAATTTGGGGTCACTGCCTAGTTCAAATCTCAGGTCTATCAGTAGGGAGCTATCTGCAAGTTAAACATTACACTACCATTTCCTTCTGTTGATGATGGGTGATAACAGTATCTGTCTCATGGGATTGGTGCCAGGCTCACATCAGATGATCCATTAGAGACCTCAGTACATTGAAGAGAGGGCACGAAATCCAGTTCATTGCATTTTAATTGTTTGGGAGCCCAATTTTGGTGTCGTAGGATGGAGTCATGGTGCCCTGGACATAATAGGGTGTTGAGTAAGTGTTAATATTTTTATTTCCAAATCTAAAACGCAGATGACAAAGTTTACCGTTTTAAGGGTATAGTTCGCTGGTATTAAGTGCATTCACATTGCATCTCCAGAACTCGATCTTGCAAAACTGAAACTCTATACCTATAAGCAGTAACTCCCCGTTCTCTCCCTCCAGCCCCTGGCAACCAGCTTTGTACTTTTCTTTATCAATTTGACAATTCTTAAGAGCCTCATAAGTGAAAACATAAAATATTAGTTCTTTTGTGACTGGCCTGTGCATTCAGCATAATGCCTTCAAGGTTCGTCCATGCTGTGGCGTGTGGACAGACCACGTTTTCATTATCCAGTCATCTGTCGATGGGCATTCGAGTAATTCCCACTCTTTGGCCATTGTAAATGGTGTTGCTGTGGACGTGGGGGTACCCGTACTTCTGGTCCCTGCTTTCTTGGGCTTTATACCCCTAAGTGGAATTAATGCACAATACGATAATATTGAGTGAACATCTTCCAAGAGCTCCATACACCCTACAAGCGTTCAGCTTAGCTTGTGGCTGCACAGCAGCTGCCGGGCACCGTGCAGCATGCTTAGCTCCAGGAGGAATGTTAAGCCGGCAAAATAGGTTGGCTTGAATGAATGTCCAGGTTTCTGGGTTTATTAAAACGTGAGCAAGGCAGCCAGTGCCTCGCGCAGGCTCGGAGCTCCCGGCCCGCTTCCTGTGTCACGCCTCGTCTCTGTAACGGGGCCCTGCGCGGAGCCGCGGGCTGTGAGCACACGTTCACCTTGTGCCACTGCCGGGAGGTGCGAAGTGCGTGTGTGTCTGGTCAGGTCCTCGGGCTGAGCCCTGGAACCCGCGTTCGGTCCTTGGGCACCTGATTCTTAATTGGCGCTTCACTGCTTTTATAATGATGGGGCAGCAGGGGGTGAGGTCCAGCTGTTTTTTAAAAAGTTGGAATGAAAGTGTTGACGGGTGCACAAAATGACCAGCTTACCGAGAAGAAGATGGCAGTGCCCTGACGCTCGTCCATAACCAGATGGTTGCAGAATTTCCCACCCCGCACTGTTGAATTCAAGGTGTGCCTGGGGCCCTTGATGGTCTGAGCTGCGGTCCCGAACCCATAAAATGGGTTCCGCACAAGTTTTAGGAGACACTTGTCATCTCATACTCAGAAGACTGATTTCTAGGAGTTTGGGAAAGTTCTCCATCCCAGCAGATGGCCCGTCTCCTTATTTTATGAACTGTTTCCATTCCTTTTTAAAAACATGAGATATGTACAGAATGTACCTTAAATACAAACGAACCAGCTAAGGTTAAGCCCCAGGCTCTTGCGCATTAATATAAGGGAGGCATAGGTTTCTGGCGCGGTTGTTAGGTACTAAGATCCTAGAGGGGGTCTTGTTTTCCGTGTGGAGGGACAGTCCAGGGAGGCAGGTGCAGCTGTCAGTGGTTGCAGTCAGACATGCCTCTTTCTCTGTAACTGTAAAGTAAGTGAACTGTGTCATATCTTTTCTGTGATACAATTAAATGACCAATTCTGGTCTCTTTGGTAGCTGTCAAGATCAAGAAAAATAAGGATAATGTGAAGTTTAAAGTTCGGTGCAGCAGATACCTTTACACCTTGGTCATCACAGACAAAGAGAAGGCCGAGAAACTGAAGCAGTCCCTGCCCCCCGGTGAGTGGCGTGGAAACCCCAAGTGGGGGCGGGGGGAGGCGAGCCAAGAATTTGGGAGATGTATATGTCACCATCTTGTTTCTCGCGTTGTTCCCAAATTGAGTAAGTCCATCTTGTGGTCTAAGCGTTGGCTCCCGCTGGCAGCAGTGCAGGGGGCAGCGAGCACGACTTGTGGCAGACGCCCTTCCCCGGGCCCAAGGGGAGTGCGTCCACCCCCTCTGAGCTTGTCCAGTGCGGAAGAGTAAGCTTACGCTTCTGTGCGTAACTCGTTTCATTCCCACTAGGCAGGGGCTGGTTTTGATGCTCCCCATTTTTGCAGATTGGACCACTGATGAAATAGAATAGGCCTTGAGCATAGGCTCACCAAAGGGCGCATCCCAGGGCCACAAAGCGGACACCTGTCAGCAGCGAGAATGCTCAGCTTTGTGAGAACTAAGTGGGAACTCTGTAAAGGCCAAACGAAGGACTGTGGGAGGGTTTTTTGTTCTACCAAACACTAACTTAATATTTTAAGGAAAACCTCCCTGGCAGGCTTTATCTTTGAGCTTCGTGAGCTCTATTGGGCTTAAGCTCAAAATCCAGACAGGCAACGGTAACTCAAAATACATCTTCCGGGTGACTCACTTTTATATCATTTCTCCTAGGTTTGGCAGTGAAGGAACTGAAATGAACCAGACATGCCGATCTGAACTTCATTAAAATTTTAAAAAATTCTTAAAGTGTCTCTTGTCTTTGAGGGTGGGCAGGGAAGTGTTACTGGGTGGTGGCTTCTGCTGGGAAGGGGACAAAGGTCCTGGTCTGACCTCCTACGTCCCTCGGGCCGTGGACAAATAAAGCCATGCTTTTTTTTTTTTTTTTTTTTTTTAGCTTAAGTTTGAAAATAGGTATAAAAGCCAGATGTTTGTGGAAATAAGCCAGTATGTGCTCGGGAGATTTAAAAGTCACTTAGATAAAATGTGCTCCCTGGTAATGAAAACGATAGTTAAAAGGAGTTGATTAGTCTTCTGGTAATAGCTGCCAGCCAGCCAGCCATCTGGGGACATGGTGCTTTCGGGTCCCCCATGTCGTGTGCCTTGCTGCAGGGGTAGGCATAGGGTTTGCTTTTTTAATTCTAGGACACTCCCGTGTTCCCTATAAGGAGTCGTGGAGCAGGGCAGGGTGCGGTGAGACCGGTGCAGGTGAAGGGACAAATTAGACCAAGGGCTCGGACGGGGACTTTCCCGCTGAGAACAGATGAGCAGGTGTTAGCCTAGCAAAGTGGGCCGAGCATTCCAGCAAAGAGGGAACATCCCGAAACGGGAAAGGAGACCTCGGGACTGGAAGACCAGTCTAAAATCACGTCTAGAGAGGAGCAGGGTTTCTGCCAGAGCCAGTGGGGATGCGTACGGTCCCTGGGGTGGTGTCTGGATGGAATATGCTGCTCAGATGGCCATAAAGGGCCACGTCCCAGTGTGAGTGGTAGGTTAGGTCTCAGGCCTGATGGTTAAATCCTGGTTCTGCCACTTGGTAACGTGCATGATATTAAGAAATTGCCTCACCTTTGTGCACCAGCTACCCGTCCCGCAGGACTCCAGCCCCTCGCTATGGGAGTCGCCAAGGAAAACAAATGGGTGGGTGGGGCAGCTTAGATCAAGATCCTCGGCCCCAGCTGTCTCCCTGCTCAGTGGCAGAGCTGTTCACCTACACACACCCCCTGTTCCCCTCAGGACAGGCACAGCATTGTCCCGATGGCAGGGCAGTTGGCCAGGTGCCATATGATGCACACATCTGAGGCAGAGACAAAAGGCTCACTGAGCCTGGAACAAAGATCCTCCCACACGTGACATGCCCAGCACAGGCTGGGCTCCTAGGCCCTTGGCAAGGAAGTGTTCCAGGATCGCCTCCCAACACTGCCTCGATTTCCACACGTTATGGCAAGTAACCATGTCAACACTTGTTTCAGTGGTTTATTGTAAAGGTTAAATGAGCCAATTTTGAAAGGACCTGGCACAACACATTTGGGAGATGGAGGTGGAGTCATGTCAGGACGGGCCACAAGGTGGCGACATACTACACCAAATGAGCAGTCTACCAGACCGGTCTGTGAATGAAGGTAAAATCCACTTTCAAGTAACTAAGTGCCTGAGACCACTAGTTTAAAAAGTTTTTTTTCTACAAGAAGTTTAAGGATGAAGGTAGTTTTTTAATCGGGCTATGAGAGATGAGTTTTGTTTCCTCCGGGAGGGGTCCACGGGTGCTCAATGACTGGCAGCGAACTCCAATGGGGTACCTTCAGTCTTCCCCATTCTTCCAATGCTGAATTCCCAGGAGGAGGCAGGGTGCACCGCTTGGGCTTCCTTTGTCCCGGCACATTGTCCAGAGACTAGCCCCAGCTCCTAGGAGACAAGCCTCGTGTCTAGAGAAGGCATCCTTTCATGCTGAGGTTCTCAGCCCTGGCTTGTGCCTTGGAGTCATTTGTGGCACTTTTTTAAATTTTTGCCATGGCAGCCAAGGCTGATTGCGGAGATTCTGATGATGCCGTTTTAAGGCGCAGGTCTGTTTTAAAGCCCTCAGGCTGACCACTGCCTTGCTGAGTCAGCTCGTCGGCCTGGGTGAGCTTGTTCTGGCTGCCGCAGGTGAGAGGCAAGGTGTGGGCCACAGTTGCTGTTTTGGAAAGGACTGGAATGTTCCCACCCCAACTCCCAAGGAGTCCCTGGAAGCTCCGCTCTGTTCAGCCCCTGGTTCACAAGTCTAGGTCAGCAGGCCTCTGGGGAAGCAGCTAGAATGCTTACTCACTGTCTAGCTGGATGCAGACAAGCCCACCAGGAGGAGAGGCCCAGACCACAGGCCAGGACTCCCTACCCCCACCCCCCCCCCCTCTGACAGAGCGTGGTGCCCCCCTGTGGGCCATCCACGTGCGTTTGTGGGTGTTTCCGGGACTTGCTGTCCACGCGAATTTGCAGGCCTTTCCAGGACTCCTGGAGCCAGGAACCTGGAGCTCTCCCAGGTTCCCTGGGTCACTGATGTCTGCTCCCGTCGCTACCACCCCTCAGACTGGGCTTCAGGCGCTGTGTCTCCACCCCAAGTCTGATCCTATCACAACCCCTTAACTCCTCCACTCCCATCTCCCCAGCCCCAGACGCCCCTTTACCCTGCCCTCGACCTGTCTCTGCCTGTCCCACGTCATGGGTCACACCACGCTGTTAGCAGCTGCCTCTGGTGTGCGGTCACACCACGCTGTGTGCAGCTGCAGAACCGGCCCTCTCACGCCCCAAGCCCCCGCAGACGCTCTGAGGACTCCAGGAAAGTTCCCGCGAGGTTTTATCTGATCTGCGGCTGCCAGGACTGGCTTCCTGTCCGCTGACTCTGCTCTGATATTGCTTTTCCAAATTGTCCCTAACGCGGCCAGGTTTACTTCCTTGTGTGTGAAGTGTTGCCATCTGCCCGCTGAAGGGCCATAAACCCCAGGCAGGGCTTTCCGTCTGTTTTTGTTCACTGATGGAACAGTGCCTGGCACGTAGTAGGTGCTCGGTAAATACGCGTTGCTCACGGCCTGGCGTCCCTTCCCCGCGCTCCCGGTGCTCTGGTCTCCTCCCCTCTGGATGGCTCAAGGGGCCCTTCCTGCAGGCGACCCGCCCTGTCCCGCCCGCCTGCCACGCTGCCTTCCTCGGATCCCAATGCTCCCTGATTGACGCTACCGAATGACGCTCCCTTCCGTCCCCAGTATGTTTCTTGCCCTCTAAAAACCCTCGGAACGGCCAGCCTCGCCTCTCCCATACCACGACTGCCAGCTGCACTCTTTGACACTTTATATCCCTGATTTGATGATAAGTAATTAATGAGAAGCCCGGGGACTTAGAGACTGCTGTTAAGAAAGAGATTTAGGAGCGTCCTGGGGACTGTTTTCACTTCTCCTTCCGCTTCTTTCGCCAGTGGGGCAAGGGCAGATCCCAGAACGCAAAGGGGCGGGCGGGTCCTTGGGAGCCACGCGCTGCGCCAGTAGGTGCGCCCAGGGGGCGGGGCCGAGCCCGGGGGCGGGGCCGAGCCCGGGGCGGGGCCGGGGCCGGGGCCGGGCGGGGCGGGGCCGGGGTGGGCGCGCGTCCCGGGCCGGGTGGCGGCGGCGGCGGCGGCCGCAGCGGGCGGGCTCCCTCCGGCCGAGCCATGCCCGCGCGCGTGGAGTACATCGCGCCCTGGTGGGTGGTGTGGCTGCACAGCGTCCCGCACCTCGGCCTGCGCCTGCAGCGGGTGGACAGCACCTTCAACCCCCGCGATGAGAGTTACCGCGAGGTGAGACCGCGCGGTGCCAGAACCGGGTCACCCCTCTCCCCGTCCCGAGCCGGCGGCTCCCCACGCGCCTCCCAGACGCCACCCTCGTCCGCCGCAGACCCTTCCCTTCACTACTCTTCCCTTCGCCCCCGGGACCCTTGGCTCTCGGCCGCCCGCGCCCGGACACCTCAAGGGCCGGGGAAACGGTGGGAAGAGGGGGCGGGGGCGCGGAAGCTGCCCGCGGGGGAGGAGCTGAGCGCCGAGGGGGAGGGCCGCGCCGAGGGGGAGGGCGGGGTGGGGACACGTGTGCCAGCGCCCGGGTAACTCCTGCGCTCCAGCCGAGGGGCGCCCGGAGCTATCCTCCTTCCGCGGTTCCGAGACGAGCGCTCGCTTTCCGGGGCCGCGCGGCCTAGGAGAAGTTTGGGGACAAACTGAGTGGAGGCTCCCGAGTTCGGCTGCGCGGCGCCCCAGCTCCCAGCCGCTCCCGCAGGGTGGGGGCCGCCGCCGACCCCTCTTCCTGGGCCGCTCCCGAAAAGCTTTAGGGCTCTGGGAGACGGCAAGGGATGGCTAACCTGGGGTACGCTGAGAACCCCCAGCCACTGTGGGTGTTTGGGGGAAGGAGGGTGGCCCCGGGTCAGCGCCCACCCCTCACTACACGCACGCCTTCGAGACCCTGGATTTCTGGGGCCTGGGCTTCTTGGCCTGTTACTTCCGCCCCCACAGACCCTTGCGTCTCTGCTCTTTCCTTGCTCTGCCGGCCCTTCCCTCTGCGATCTCTGCGCCCATGGGTGGGGGTTGCTCCCCAGACCTCCCCACCCAGGCAGAGCTACAGAGTCTCCCCACCTTCTCAGATCTGGCCGAGCCCCTGTGGCCCAGCTGTCAATTCTCCACAGAGTCAAAGATTTAGGCTGGGCAGCCCCGAATGGGGACCCATTTGTTCAGAGCTACGCGCCCATCTCAGGACTTTGAACCCTGGAGGCCTCGGCCTGCAGTGTCGAGTTCTCCCGCACAATCTTCCTGTGTGGGCCCTGGTCAGGCCGGTTAGGGCAGAGCGGGAGGCTGGGCCTGGAGTCAGCCCTTTGCCTGCCAGGCCTTTCTCCTGTATGGCCCAGGATCCTGATCTGGTAGGGTATGCAGTGCACCCTTGACTGGGAGTCTAATAATAACCCCTAGTGTCCCTGTCACCCTCAGGCACCAGGCAAATGGTGCCTGCCCTTTCAGAACCCCTCCCTGCTGCGAGGCAGGGATCCAGGGGACGTTGCAGAGGGTTTGCCTGGCGGGGCTCCCTCGGGATCTGCGTTGGCCCCTCCCTCTCCCAGAGCCCCACTTGTGGAAGTCAGTGTGCCTGAGAACGCACCAGCTGGGGACGGCTCCCGGGACTCCCGCTCCCTGGGAGTGCATGAAGAGAGGCGGATATGATTTCAGAGACAGCTGCGTTGTTGCGTGTGTGTGTGTGCGTGCGTGTGTGTCCGTGTCCCACACCCTGGGCCCCAGATCCTGTACCCAGGGTCTCCAGCCATAGTTTCCTCCTCTTCACTGGAAGAATTCTAAACTCCTGCCCAAGTCAAGCAGACCTCACCCCTTGGCTCCCAGAGACAGCACCTGTCTGGCCAGCAGATGTGGCCGGCATGGCCTGAGCCTGCCCCATCCCCCTTAGTCCCACGGAGAGGTGGCATCTGAGCCAGAGGGACTCACTCAGCCCTGCCCCTGTCCTCCCAGGGGTTGGAGCCTGGCACACTGTGCTGGGCATCGAAGGACTCCAGAGGGCATCCCTTTCCCATGAGCCACTGCTCCTGGGCAGCCGGACACCCACCCCCACCCGCACCCTCCTTGTCCCACTTAGGCCTCCTGAGGGATCTGAGTGGGAGATTAGTGCCATAAGCCAGGCCGAGATGAGAAGTCTGGCTCTGGGTGTTATTTAAGGCAGCTCCTGTATTGATAAGTTCCCCTGTTTGTGACCATGAATCTCTTAGACATCCCCTTTCTCCTGGGTGGCAGTCACTGCCAAAGTCAGGCGGCAGGTTGTTAAGACCATGGCTTGGGCATCTTCTGCTGTCAGTCACCTCGGTGCTCAGCAAACTCGATTGGAAACAAGCTCTGTGTCATACTTGGGTGACGTGATGACCGAGGCAGCGAGGGCTTGCCAGGGCTCTGCCGTCCAGTTTTACCACTAACTGTGTGACCACGGCAGGTGTCTCAGCCTCTCTGAGCCTCACTTCCCTCACCTGCAAGTATTCAACGAGGTGTTCCCTTGGTACAGAGAAGGTTCCAGAGCATGTAGTACGAGCTGGTGATACGAATCATCACACAGACTGGCCTTGACGTTCAGCAGTGTGTCCAGGACATACCCCACAGGGGGCACAGAGGGAAGAAACCTACAGACTCTGATCAGGGAAGACGGGAAAAAACGCATGAATGGTGTCAGCTTGCGACACTGTGTGCCTGTGTGTGTGTGTGTGTGTGTGTGTACACACACCGAAAACTAAGTGGCAATACAAACAGGCAGATGAAGGCCTGGAGGAGAGCTCGGGGAGGGGACGAGTTGTGCAGGGATCTCGAGGACGAAGCGGGGGGTCTTAGACGAGTGGGGGTGACTGAAGAGCAGGTGCCGGGTGAATGGAATGTCCCGAGCACATTCGGTTCCCAAGCCTCCCCGGCGTCTGGGGGAGCAGTAGAAGCCCCCTGACCGTGTGTCCTTCCACCCCTCCCCCTGCCACTGGACTTGACCCTGAGTCCTTGCTCGAGACCTGGAGAGGTCGCTCGGGTCCTGGAGAGGTCGTTGGGCTGAGCACCAACCAGAGTGTAGGAGGGAGCACGGGCCCTGCTGTGTGCCTGGACGCAAACCACGTGGCCAGTGCCTGGCACGGCGGAACCTGCCACGAGCTCTGCTTGGAAGGGGGACCCCAGCCGCCCAGGTGTCCGCCGGGCGGAGTTGGGGACAGCAGAAAGGGGGCCTGGCACCACCCCCGGCTGCTCCCAGAGCAAAGCACTTCGTTTTCCTCCTTCGGCTGCCACCCCACCTCCTTGGGAGACCAGACGCCGGTGAGCTAATGGGCTTGAAAGGTCTTAGTTCCAAAATGCTGTGCACAGGTCGATCGTTGCTACTGTCAACACGAAGGAGCCACCCGCGTGCTTTCTGCCCCCTCTGGCTCCTGCAGACCAGCCCCTCCGCTGGGACCTGCGTGAGGAAGCAGAGAATGTGCTTTTAACTTTTTACACGTAGGCGCGTATTTCCATGTCGTAACTTTTGGTGGTTCAGTTCATAGACTCCCCCAGAGAGTCGCAAGTGTGTGTCCCCAGGCCAGAGTGGAGGCTAGACCCAGAGCTACAGGGCTCCCCCCACCCCCACAGCCAAGGAGCAGGTCTCAGGAGGAAAGGCCAAGTGGGAGCCCACAGGCGGGATTAGAGAGGGGCCAAGGTTGGGATGAGGAAGCCCCATTCATCCAGTCTGAACATTGAGTCATAGTCATCAGATGATCACGCTGCCCCCCCCCAGCCCCCACTCTGCCCCCAGAGGCCCAGCGAGTCGAGTGGGTTCTTAACCCTTCCCAATCCATGGGCTCCGGCTTCCCTTCCTCCGGCCTCATCCCTAGGCTGGCTCGCTCTGTTTCCTGGGGTCTTGGGGGGCGGGGGGCGGGCGTGCAGGTTGTTGCCCCCTCCCCCACCTAGTGCAGAAGGCCCTTGGGGTCTAGCTGCAGCCTCAGCATTCCCAGAGTGCACATTGGTCACTGCTGCCCTGCGCTTGGGTCTTGGGTCTCTGCTCTGGGTTTCTCATGACAAAATGACAAATCAGAACTAACCGAAGCTGCTGATGGGGAGAGAGGCTGGAGCCTGGGCCCCGATGAGGGGGCTTTGGCACGTGTTGCGGGGGGGGGGGCCGGGACGTGACGGCGGCTGCAGGTTCTTCCCCTTCGTCCTCCCCCCATCCCCCCCCCCAAGCGCATGGGGATTTGCAGTGTTAATTAGTGGCAGGAAAATAATTGCCTCTGGGAAGGTGACCGGCAAGGCCGAGGGGGCTGTGGGAGAAGGTTCAGCCGGTTTCCCCTCTGGTTCCCTCATTCCTCCAGCTGCTCCTTCCTCCTCCCCCACCTCCTCCCCTCCTTCTTCCTTCCCCCTTCCTTTCCCACCTCCTTCCCTCCCAGCCCCCTCTGCCCTTGTCCCACCCTCGTCCCCCCCAGCACCAGCGAGAGCACTGGGGGTGAACTGCTAACCGTCCCCTGAGGTCAAGTTTCCCAGCATGGCCTCCCCGGGGCTGGACTGCATTATCTGTAACCTAATTGAGGCCAGCTGCCCAGCTTGGAGAGGCCCCAGCCGCAGAATCCCAGGGCCCTGCCCGCAGGACTGGGCTCGCAGAAGGCCAGGAGGCCCGAGTGGACCATACACACATGAGACAGGGGGGGCCGGGGCAAGGACTAAGTGGGGTGGGCACGGGCGGTGTGGTGTGGAGAGGTCGAAATAACACCAGCCCGTGTCTTGACCACTTCCGGGAGGCCCTTCCTTGCTGGGCGCGGACACGTGGTAGAGTCTGTGGGTTTTCCTGTTTGGGACAGATTGAGTGAGGCTGTCTGAGAGGCAGGCTAGAAGTCAAGGGTCGCTGGGAGGAGGTCTAGGTGTTAACTGGTCTCTATACGAAAGGTTCGTCTGAGTTTTTGTTACTTTTTTTTCCCCCTTTAAGAGTAATTTATAAGAAACTGCATACTCTTAAGTGTGTACCTTAATATGTGTGTGTGTGAGTGAGAGAGACAGAGACAGAGACAGAGACAGACAGTCAGAGAGACAGAGAGAGACACACACACAGACCATCCCAGTGGTATTCCTCACCCCCTGGAGGCTCCTTCACACTCCCTCCCAAAGGTACCCGACCTCTATCACTGCACATGAGTTTCCCTGACCTTGAGTTTCACGTAAATTAAACCGCACCGTCTCTGCCGTTTTGCCTGGTTTGCATCCTCTGACGTCACGTCTGTGAGATTCACCCCGATCGCCACGCACAGTTGCGATTTACATTTCGTGGCTGCATTGTATTCCATTTCATGACTGTGGCACATCTTCTGTTTCTGGTCTCTTGTCGGTGGACACTTGGGTTGTTTCCAGTGTTCGCTATTCTCATTGTACGAAGCGGCTGTGAACATTCGTATGTCTGTCTTTTGGGGGACACGAGCCCTCCTTTCTGTGAGGCGACATTCAGGAGTGGGATTTCTGGGTCATAGGGTATGCACGGTGCTCAGTGGTTTGCAGATTGTTAAGGGGATCCCTAGGTTTTAGCAGAGGAGCCCAGGGACCGGCGAGGGGGTGACGGGGACAAGCAGGGCATCTCTGTTCACTCAGGGCTCTGGTAAGTGAGTCTGTTTGAGAAAAAGGTTAAGCTGCTGGGAAAAGTTTGCGAACGTCTTTTGACACCAATCTGTGCTTCCCAGACGGGAATGGGACACAAGTCGCCTGGGACGTCTCTCGGTGCATTTCTGACTCGCTAGGCCTGGGGTGGGGCTTGGGGTTCTCCATTGCTAACAAGATTCTGCATTCTAGATGTCGGCGTCGGGGGTCATGGGTTGGGGAACTTCACTCACTTTGAGTAGCGAGGCTCTAAACCCCCTCTCGTCCTTGGCCTCCTTTACCTTGGCCTGGGGCTTTGGGCCCTCCGGCGAGCGCCACCGGCTGGAGACGGGAAGGTGGCGGCTCCTTGGCACTGCCTCACCGGGCAGGGGCCTCCCGGGTCGGTCCGTGGGACAGGCCTGGCGGTCCAGGCTGGGGACCCAGCCCTCACCACACCGTGAGGACCCGAGCAGGGTGCTGTGCGCAGGTCCCCGGGCCTTCCCAGCTGCCTGGAGGAGGGTTGCCGTCCATGCCACAGGGTAGGGAGGCGAGCGCCTGGTCACGCCGGTGACGTGTGTATCTCCAAGTGAAGGCGAAAGCCACACTTTAAGTCGCGGTCACCACCGCACGCCCACATGAGCCATCTCTCCCGTCTTCTGTGCCGTCCCCACCACTTCGGCCATTGGTCCCCAAGGCTTGGAAGCCTGTTGTGCAGGTGACCAGCAGCGCAGCAGGGTGACTGAGCCAGGGGCCCGAAGGCCACCGCGAGCCCTCACGGGGCCGAGCGGCCAGGCGGGCAGGCCGAGGAAGGGAGGGGGAGCCCCGCGGGTGGCCTCGCTTGGTGTCCGGGCCCCGGCACTGCGGCCCCAGCCTCTGGTTCTCACAGTTGTCTCCTGTGCAAAGCTCGTCTCCCCCTTACACGTGAAAGGTCTCGGTGTCTCCCCCACTCCGCCAATCGCCACCACCAACACGCGGGTTCCCCAAAACAGGCTCTGGCCCCCGGGGGTTCTGGGCCAGGACCCAGTCAGGAGCACGTGGTGTCAGGGTCAGGCCGTCAGCTCAGGAGCCTAACTTAGAGCCAGGTCCAGCCCTGGCTGGCGGCCACCAACCCTGGTGCCATCTGGTGCCCATCTGGCTAAGTCGAGATCAGAGGGCATGCCGTGGGGCGTGAGCCTCCCGACAGAGGGCAGCCCCCTTTGCCGGACCAAGTGGGCCTGAGACGGCACCCCGCCCCCGCCCCCTTCAGCATTCTGGGCTTCGCTGCCACCATTGGCACCTGGGGGTCGTCGTCCCGTTCGGGATGCCATGAAAGGGACCTCGTGGGTACACGTCCTAACATCGCCACCTCCTCTAACACAGAGATGGCTTCTTGTTTTTCCGGATGGACCCCAACACCTAGGACGAAGCTGGGAGGAAGCAGATACACCCCGCCATCCCCTCCCGGCCCCAGCCCAGGTCCCGCTGAGCTTCCGAGATGTCCTGCCCAAGTCCCGTGTCCTCCAGGACGCTCTGGCCCTCGTGGGTGTCTGTCCCTCTCCCTGTCTGTCACGCAGCCCATCGCCCGCGGCCCTCACTGTCAGCCGACAGCTCCTGCCTTGTCTCCTGAATGGTTCTGAGCGGCTCATCAGGCAGGGCCTGCTCCGCGTCCCCACCCGGGGGGGCCGGCCACAGACCTGGGGCCCAGGCTGCAGCTGCGCCTCATCCTCCGCCCCCCTCAGGGGACCGCAGCCCATCCGCTCTTCCCGCTGTCCTCGCCCCACCCAGCCTGAGCGCCGGGCACCCCGTTCCGAGCAGGGCAGACAGCTCGTCCTGGCTCCTGCACCCGCTGCCCGCCCTGCGAGCAGGGCCCAGGGCACGTCCCGCCCCGACCCTGCCGCAGAGCCCGGTGCTGACGCCAGGCCTCTCCGTCCTCAGTCACTGCTGTTCCTGGGGCTGGTGGCCGCCGTCTGCCTGGGCCTGAACCTCGTCTTCCTCGCGGCGTACCTGGCCTGCGTGTGCTGCTGCAGGCCAGACAGTGCAGGGCAGACCAAGCGGCGCGACTCCTGCTGCGTCACCTGGATGGCCGTGGTGGCCGGCCTCGTCTGCTGGTGAGTGTCCCCGCGCTGGGCCGGGCACGTGCGGCTCGCGGGGGGGAGGGTGGGGCGGAGGGGGGATCTCAATGTGCAGGAGAGCGAGGCGGGCCCAGCGGATGGAGAGCGGGCCTGGCCACCTGTGTCATGCCGATGGTTAGCCTTTGACCGTGACGGCCCCTTCCGCACCTTCAGACCCCCATTAAACCGCGAGCGGTCAGTTCATCAGCTTTCTGGACATGCTCTCCTGACGGAGCTCCAGGTCCCTCGATGGGAGAACCTGTCCCCAGAGTGAACGTCGTCCCTTTTCTTGCCGGGCAACAGGAATCGGATGCCCAGAGTGGTCATGGAGGTCTCTCTAGTGTGCCCCATGCCTGGCCCCGGCGTGGGCCTCCCCAGTCCAGCAAGGACACGCCTGGCAGCCCCACGGGTTCCTGGTTCCCGAGCAGTTTACCGGGTGACATTCTCCAGCAAAGGGCGCCTCCACCTTCCGAGTCCCTGTCCCCTCCCGGCTGCCTTGAGTCTGTGAGGTCAGAGAAAGCCCGACCGCAGCCCGGGTCAGTGCCGCCTTCTCGCAAGACCGACCGCTTTGCTTTTGATGGAGGAGCGAGGATTTCTCACCCCGGGCAAGAGCCCACGCTGCCGAGCCGCGTCCTCGGACACGCGGCCCTGTCGTGTGGAGTCGCTACGTTTTTCTTGTTTTCGTATCTACAAGGTTTTTCCAAAAGCCTCAGGTCCTCCCTGAGACCTCCCGGGAGTGGCCGCCCTGGAGGGGTAGAGTCCCTCGTGGCTTAGTGTCCGCTGCATCCGAGAACGCACAGCGGGAGTGACCCCACTTGCCTCGGCTGCAGGACAGGAGGAGGCAGACAGGAAGTGTGGACCCCGGGGGTGAGGGGCGCCTGCGTTCTCAGGGCCACTGCGGTCTTCCCCGTTAGGACATGTTCATGGTGCCATCCCATCGGCAGCATAAGGATCATCTCAGCCAAAACACAGGCGAGCGCCCGAGGCAGCACTCGGGGCGATGAGGCAGTGAGCTCACGGGCGGGACCCGGGCGGGGGGGGGGGGGGGGGACACAGGCCTCTGGGGTGATGTCCCAGTGTCGGTCCCTGCAGAGCTGCTCCTGCGAAGGAACCGTGGGATTGAAAAGCCTTTTCGTGGGACTGAGCCGCAGGAAGGTGGGGGGAGGGGCAGGGCACGGGACAGACGCCCCGAAAGAGCCGCGCAGCCAGCCCCACAGGGAGCCCTCCTGTGTGAGCTCAGGTTGTTTTAAAAAACATGGCAAATGACGGAAGAATTCTATGGAACGGTCAGAAAGACTTTGGAGGGCCAGTTCTAATAAGTAATAATTAAGGAAAACGCGAAACAGATGGAGAGCGTCTGGCATGGCTCGTTCCGTGAAATGCTACGTGTCTTTTGTGCCTCTTCCCGGAGGCCCTCGCCTGTCCCGGAGCGGCTCGTCCAGACCCCGCCGGTGCAGCGGGTGCGGGGCGAGCGCCGCCGACCTCCGCTCTTCACAGTTGCTCTAGGCGATGCTGCGCCGCGGTCCTCGGACCACTTCCCGAGGGCTACTGAACGAGGGCTCAAGGGCGCCGGGAAGGAGGTCGCAGCGCGGATCCCGTCCCGTGCAAACGCGTGCACGTGTGCATTCATTCACCCTTTCCCCCGGGATCAGCGTGTTGGACGAAAACTCAGAGGCCGCTTAATGAACCTTCAGATGACTCCCAGCGGTGCGCGTCAGTACAGCATGATGGACGACAGGGGCGAGACTTGAGATGATTTGTTCAGCCTGGAATGTGAGACGAAAAGCAAGTAGATGGAATCTCACTGGGGTAGATCGAAAGTTCTGCTTTTAGTTAAAACAACCACCACCAAAAATCATAATCATCATCATCATCATCATCATCATCAAGGCAGCGCTACAGGAGGGAAGAATCGCTGGGCTTCGCGGCGGTTCCCGGGGAGAGACCCAGGGTCTCGGCCGGCCACAGGGTCAGTGGTGGGAAGGGGAGGGTCTCGGGACGTCAGCCCGCTGCCCTGTGCCCAGAGCCGGGTGGACAGCCTGGGCTGGGGCGCGTCGCTCAGGGGCCATGTTTAAGGGCGACATTGACCATTCAGAGAGTGTTGAACTGAGGACGGCGATGATCTCTACAAGGCTCTGCAGGACGTACGTCTGGCTTGGAGAGCGGGAGAGAAGGGGTGGCATGGAGCCACACGGAGATGCCCAACGGGGTGTCCTGCAGAATCGAAGCCTTATTCCGGGCCGCCCCGGAGGACAGCCAAGAAGCAGCGGGCTCATGCCCTGAGGAGGTGGGCTTCGGCTCAGGACAAGGAACTCCCTGCGAGCCGGAGGTTTTCAGTGGGGCAGGCTGCCTCGTGGGGGCATGGAGGGCGCAGATGGGCAGTCCCCCACTCCTGGAGGTTTCCAGAGAGACGAGTGTGGTTTCAGGGGACTCAGTCACCGTGTCGGCTACCTGGGGAGCTGACAAAGATGCGGGGTCCTGGGGCTAGGCCAGCAGCCCTCCACCACCCTGCAGAGTCACGGGACCGGAGGGCAGGAGTAAGTATTGCCCTGCCAGGGACAAGCTGGCACTGAACCGTCCCCTCCCGCACCCCCAGGAAAGAACTCCTCAGCCAGAGTCAAAAACCTGCTCTCTGGGGCGATTTGACCGGCTTCATTCATAATCGCCAAAACCTGGAAGCAGTCAAAAAACTTCCTTCAGAGTCAGAGCCGGACCAAGGAATATTACTCAGCGCTAAAAAGAAATGAGCGACCGGGCCGTGAAACCGTGAAAAGACGTAGAGGGAACCGAAGCGCATTATCAGTGAGCGAAAGAAACAGCCTGAAGACAGACTACGTGCCGTGCGACTCCACCCATGTGACATGCTGGAAAAGGCCAAGCGACGGGGACAGTAAAGCGCGGGTGGCTCCCCGAGGGCGCGGGGAGGGAAGGATGGGTGGGTGGGGCACAGAGGAGGCTTGGGGCAGTGGCTCCGCTCCGTGTGACCCCGTGGTGGCCGATGCATGGCGTTCGCTCTGCGCACGTCCACACCCACAGGGAGCGCCCCACCGAGAGTGAGCCCTAATGCGAGCCCCGGACTCGGAGACACGCTGTGTCCATGCGGGTTCTTCGGCTGTAACAAATGTGCTGCCCCGGTGGGGGCTGTGACGGTGTGGGGGGTCGGGGGGCGGAGGGGGAGCAGGGGAGCGTACGCAAGGTCACTGTCTTTTCCATTCAATTTCGCTGTGAACTTCGAACGGCTCTAAAACAGTGTATTTAAAAAACTAATAAGAAGAACTCTCTTCTGGGTTTCACCTCTAACCCTGTGTCCGGTCTCGCCTGTAGTGCTGCGGTGGGCGTCGGTTTCTATGGAAACAGCGAGACCAGTGATGGGGTCTACCAGCTCATCTACTCCTTGGACAACGCGAATCACACGCTCTCTGGGATCGACAGGCTGGTAAGGTTCACGGGCGGCTGGCTGGGCCGGGCGCAGCCCAGAGGTCAGCGCGGTCAGAGCAAGGACCCCAGTCAGATCCTAGGCAGCTCGGCCCCAAGGGGGGCGCGACTCCCCGAAACCCTGCGAGGGGCCCTCTGGGCTCTGGCTTCCAGGCACCACGAGTCCAGCTGGGGGCTGGGGGGAAAGGACTGTGTCAGGCTGGCAGAGATGTGGGGCTTTCAGGGAAGGGAGGAGCCGCTCTGCGAGCCCTTGGCCTGGGTGGCCGAGGCTGAGAGGGCGGGGAGTCCGGGCTTTCTCAAGTGTAGACCTGGCCCCCCAGCATATTGTCACCTTCGCTAGAAGTGCCGGGACATTTTCCTGGCCGCCCCGTGGCGGCCCCGGGACCCCTACGAGGGAACCCCGATCCCGCTTGGCCCAGCACAGGGGTGGCCCCAGCAAGTGGCCCGTCGTGTCAGGCAGCCTCGACCCCAAAATGCAGCCCCGACTGGAACATCTGGACATTGCCCGGCACCGCCTAGAAGAGGATACGACCTCATTTCCCTTCCTTCTCCCCTAAGCTCCTCTAAGGCCTTAATCCCTCAGCCCCTCAGGAGGGCCTCTCCTTAAAGAGACAGCCGCGTGGCTCATAGGTGCCCAGGATGGCCAGCATGGCGGCTCTGGCCTTGGAGACCCCTTCTGGGGAGCTGAGGGTCACGTGCCAGACCAGGGCCCCGTGCACCACACAGAGCCCGTCCATCTGCCCCTTCTGTCTAGGGGGTCCTGTCCCTGGGGACTGAGCTCTCTGGACACTGGGCTAGGGCAGCTCTGCAGGGTGAGGAAGGGGACGCTGAGGGCAGCCTCATGGACCAAACACAGCTCATCCAGCACGTGGAGGCCTGGGGGAGCTCACCCCCACCTTCGCCCTGGCTCTGCGTGGGGAAGGGGCCCAGGGTTACTGCCTCTGGGCTCGGCCTCCCCGTCTTCTGCCTCCTACCAGCACCAGGGCCCCTGGAGGAGGGACCCAGCCCCAAGAGCAGAACCCCCTACCGGGGGCCCAGCGTCATGGCCTTCACTAGCTGCCTGTGACCATCGTGCGGAATGGCCCGCGTCTCCCCCAGAGCCGTCCCGATGGGGGCACTTGAGTTCTTCTTGTCCTTATCCCATGGGTGGAGACTTGCGTGGGCAGATGAGCTGGGAGCAGGACCCCAGGCTGGGCCCACCCCCCTGAGCAGGACGAGCGCTCCAGGGCCAGGGCCAGACATTTCTCGGCAGGCCCCCCGTCTCTCAAATCCCCCCGTGTTCCCAGAGGTCAGCCCCTGGGATTCGCGCCACCGTTTCTGAGAAGCGAGGACAGGAGCCGCAGGCTGTCGTGGTGGTCCAGCCAGGGGGAGCTGCGTCTGTCCCCAAGACCCCCTCCTACCTCCTCCGTGAGCCGGGGCCCCAAGTCCAGGTTGCTCCCTCCCGTGGAGAGGCAGGGCTCTGGGTCCTCACGGGGCCTGCAGAGCTGGTTTGGGACCTGGGCTGGGTACCCACGTCCCGAGGGCTGAAGGCCACGTAGCAGGTAAATGACGTGAGACGAGACACCGTCTGTAACGACACCCGGCAGTCTACAAAGTGGCCTCCAAATGGGCCACGCCGTGGTCGTGAGGGCCATCATCGAGGTGCTTTTATCGTATATGTTATAATCGCCGTGAAGGAGAGAGGAGGCTTCGGTTGGGGGGGTGGCAGGGTGACAGGTCAGGTGACTCAGACCTGGACCTCTCTCTGTTCCAGACCAGAACCCCAGGCTTGTGCCTTGGTGGGAGGGGGCCAAGGCTCAAGGCTCAGGCCCGGCCGGCAGGCTTCGGGATGAACTACACACTCTGATTTGTCGGGTCATTTGGGAGTACCCTGTGGGTCCTTTCCCTGGACCCAGCACCCCCCCCCATTTGTGCCCTAGTGGAGGGGGCCTGGCCTCCAGTTACCCCGGGCACCAGGCACACCTCTCACCCCTCAGGGTCTCAGCCTAAAAAATCCAGCCCCGGGCTGGAAGCTGGGACATTTCAGAGCCAGAACTGGAACCAAGGTACCTGGTCTCCGCCCTTCCCTTCTCGGATCTGAGACAGGGCCTCACCCCTTCGACTTCAGGCCTGCTGCCCTTCTAGAAAACCACCTGAGGTGAAGAAACTTCCTCCCTCCCAGAAGTTTTCAAACTTGAGTTGCATCAGACTCCCCTGGAGGGCTTGATGGACAGCAAGCTGGCCCCACCCCAGGGTTTCTGCTTCTGTAGGTCTGGGCGGGGCTGAAAATTTGCAATTATAATGAGTTCCATGGGTTCGCAGCTGGTCACCCTGCTGCTACTGGGCCTGGGACTAACTAGAGAACTACTGCTCCGGACTCTGGGGCAATGGCTTCCGCCGCCTGCTAACTCGCCCCTGACCCCGTCCCAGCTTGGGGAGCTGAGCCGCCTGTCTGGTTCCCAGAGCTTCTCTTCCCCATGGACCAGGGGGATCCCCACTTTGTCTCCCTGCTGGGAGCTCTGCCTATAAGAACCGCTAAGGAACTGAGGGTGGTATGGAGAAGCAGGAGGCTGTAAGTAGGCCAGCATTGTGATTTTTATCTTTTTATAGTTGTGTTTCCTACGGGAAGACCTCAGGAGGACATAGAAGGGCAGGTGTTTGCTGGTCTCTGTTTTTCCCGAGGAGGGATCGTGGAGAAGTTAAATATTCAGGGCCACGGAAGGGGAAGATGCGATCTTACGGAAAACGTTCGCGGGTCGTTTTGAATAGCCTTTCGCTCTCAGGTTCGTTAGATGTGAAAAAGGAACCCGGAGATGCCACGTAGCACGAGGCGCGCTCCTCGTTTAGCCTCTGATAGGCGCGCGTTTGGGATCAACGGCTGCACAGCGCTGGCTGACGCGCTGATCTTTCTGCATCGGAAAGGAGCGTTTCTCAGGGCGACGTTTAGTTACTGCGTTTACTTTTACCTGGCTTTCCCCCCGCTATGTGAAGCCACGAGCTGCCCGGTTCGTAAGGTACAGGGTCTCTGTAACCTCACCGTCCTTAACCGGCTCGTGAGAGCCAGGAACAAGCCAGAAAAGCAAAACAAGCCTCTGACATTGGAAAAAACAAAAACAAAAAACAAAACAGAACAGAGGGCCATTCTCTCTCTGGGACCAGGGACCCACAGTAGTGCAGATGGAGACGTGGCCTGCGAGCCCACACGCACAGCTGCTGTCCCATTCCCCTAAACGGGAGTGTCACCTGCCGATCCCTGACCGTGGGCCGCGTGGCCCCTTCTCCCGTGTCACGTCACCTTCCTGCCGTGCCTGGGGGAGCGCAAGGCTGCCCCGGGGGGGGGGGGGGGGAGTAGCCGCACTCCCCCTCCCAGCCAGGTGTGCTCGTCGGCTTAATGCGACAGCGCCAGAACGGCAAAGCCCGCCTGGCTTCCAACACGCCAGCTCCGAGCAGGCTCCGAGGGGCGTGCCGGGGGCCCCCAGGCTGTGCGCGGGGGCCCACGGCCACCCTGTGTCTGGGCCGTGGGAGCATCCTTTCAGTACCAAGCCCTGCTGGCATTCCTTGTCTGCAAGCCAGTGGCGGTCACTGCCATCTGACCGCCATCGTCCCTTCCTCTCTACCGTCGAAGAGCAAGTTGCTTCCTTCAGGGTCCTCTCAACTCCAGGCCTGTCCATCCACCTGGCAGGACAGACGTGCAGGGGAGGGCGTGAGCACACAGAGAAGGCGCCAGTGTCCTCCCTCCACGTGTCCGGGCCTTTCGGGGCCAGGACGGGGCCTGTGTGTTATTCAGAGTTCCATTGCTCTGCTGCGCTCGGGCCAGGAGCTGTGAGCTGTGGACAGCAAGGCCTTTCTCTTATGAGGCATTTAGAAATCCTATCATGGGAACAGAAGATCAGGTAGCCACCAAGGAGCTGTTCAGCTTAAACGTTTTATCACCGGAAAAATGAAGTCATAATCCACAGTGTTTAAAGTTTTAAGAGAATCTGTGTTTATTTGTTCATTTGCTTCTCTATCTGGGTCTCTCTTTAGAGTAAGGTGCTGGATCTTGGAGGCTGGGGTTGGTTCAGGCCAGATCGGGGCCCCCACCCTGGATGGGGGGGGACATGGGGGCCTCTGTCTCCATCCTCCCTCTGGGCAGCAGCCTCCTGAGCTTTTCAGGGCTGGGGACCGCACGCACGGTACACTCTCTCAAGCCTCGCAGACCTCCTCTGAAGTTGGAATCGGGAGCTGGGCCTCGCTGGGTCCTCCCACCCGAGGGCCAGACTCACAGCCGCAGCCCCTCCCCCTCCCCAGGTGTCCGGAACCACCGAGAAGCTGAAGGTGGACCTAGAGCAGCACCTGGCCCGGCTCAGTGAGATCTTTGCCACGCGGGGCGATTACATCCAGACACTGAGGTTCATGCAGCAAATGGCCAGCAACATCATCGTCCAGCTGTCAGGGGTGCCGGTGTGGAGGGAGGTCACAGCCCAGCTGACCGAGCTGGCTGGCCAGACTGGCCAGGTGGAGTACTACAGGTGAGGGGCAGGGGGGTCACGGCGGGGCTGCGCCAGCTCCCTTCATCCAAGCCTGCATCTCAGGCCCGGGTGGGGAAGTGTCACCGGAAGGTCTTAATAAGCCAAGCGCAAGGTCTAATGACGGTCACCCTGGGGAGAGCCAAGGAGGGAGGCAGCAGTCTGGGTTTGGGTGGCTCCTGGTTGAAGGGCGACATGCCCTCCAGAAGTGTCACCCTCACCGGCACCACCACACCCCAGGATGTGAGTCCTGGTGAACTTATCAGCTCTTTCTCGGATAGTCCCCACCTCACCCCACCCTCCCACTGCTGATTCTTCGGTTCCTCTTCGAGCCACTTGCAAAGGTCAGAGCCTTTATCTCAACATTGCACAATTTACTCTTAATTTTCTGGATTCAGTTCCCTTTTATGAGAAAGTCCTACCCCAGGCCAAAGTAATATCTGAGTCCAGAGAAAATGTTCCGGTGGCCTTTGGCCAGAGATCTCCCTGCCTTGGGCTACCTTCTTCCCCGCGGGAGGAGGTAGCAGGGCTCTGAGACACACGAGGTCCCCAGCTGTGGACAGTGCTCCCCGTCCCTCCCCTCCCCCGCCCGTCTAGTCCCTGCATCCGCAGGCTGACACACAGACGTCTGCATCAGAAAGGACTTCCACCAGAAGGAAACTCACATGCGAAAGTGCCTTTCTCCCAAGAGACAGAAAAAACCGCCAGCTCTAAGGACGGGCTGTGACTCGGGACCCAAACCAGTGGCATCTGATGAGTCCTGCGGCGTGAGGGCCATTCACTGCCTGAGCCTTCGAAATCTTTTTGTCACGGGGCAGGGGAAGGTAGAAAGTAGGCCTCCCCATTTCTCTCTGAGCAGACCTAGCATAGGGCCATGTATATGTGGGGGCCTAATGTGGGCATTTCAATAACAACGATGAAATGAACCAGGATTTATATATCGGAAGGGGCTTATTTTTAAGGTGATTTTATTAAAGACAGGAGGTGCCAACTGCACGGCAGCTGTTTCAACCTGGGGGATTGAAGGGGTCCCCTAGGACCCCATCCCCCATTCCTGCCCCTTGTTCGGGGCAAGGCAGAAAATCCAAGGTTAGCACCTGTGGCTCCGGGACACCAGCTCAGACTGGTCCCTCCCCCTCATCCTCTGCTGTTTGCTCGTTCCTTCTCTCACCCGAGCTGCCTGGACTGAGGCTCTGTTTTATTCCTGAGCTAACCAGCCTCAGGGGCCAGGCCTCCTCTGGCCAGCCTCCCCCCATCTTTGCTTTGCTGCTTTTTCTCGAGCATATCCATCCGGCTAAGCGAATATTCTCTAGCACTTTTATACAGGGCCTGGCTAAGTGCTGGGGGCGAGAAGAAGCTAAGAGATGACCCTCTTGGAGAGGCTTCTGATGAATATAACCCAGCGAGAGCAGCCGCAGAGGCTGGATGTGGGAGGAGCTGTGGGAGGGAAGGCTGGAGCTTCCAGAGCCAAGTTCTTGGCTGGATATACATCCCCAGGTCCTCCCTGGGGTCCTCTGGGAAAATGCATCTGCCTCACAGAGCTGTTTCCAGGAACCCCTTACAAGAGGCTGCAGAGCGAGGGATCAGAACAGTCCTGGGCAGTGAGGGGGAGGCCGCGCTAGCTCGATTTCCCGGTGCTGTGGTGAGGAGAGAAGTAAGAGACACACGGTTAGGTTTGAAACGTGAAACCAGGACTGGGAGAGGGGCCTGGCGGCTGGCGTGGCTCCTGTGGGGGGGCTGGGGGACGGGGAGAGTCCGCAGTGCTGAGGCCCAGGTCTGAATGCGGTCCTCACTGCACGTGGTCCCCGAGGTTCCTTCCAGCTCTGCCTCTGATTCTAAGAAAGCTGGGTTTTTGGTGGCCTCGACCTCGAGGAGGGCGGGCCCTGCGCTTTCCCCAGACCCCCATCTCCGTCCGGTCCTGGGAACTGCAGAGTCCTCCCGGAGGCTCTGCGCAGGGGTCGATGGTTTTGATCAGAGGCAGAGAGAGCCCCCCGCGGCTGCCAGGTGGCCTCCGTCGCGCCCCCCCCCCCCAGCTTCAGAGCCCCTGTCACTTCCTTCCAGCCCCATCGCGCATCCTCCCCGCGTGCCAGGCTCCGTCTTACCCTCTCTAAGGTATCGGTGAGGAGGGGTCGATGAATTTATTTGGCTCCTGCATGGAGAAAAATAGTGATCGCGCACTTCTCCTTTTTGGGGACTGGAGAAAGTCCCTTTTCTTTTCACCAGCTCCCCTCACCCCGCTGCGCAGACTGGCCCCCCCAGTGCAAGGCAGATGGGAGTGGCGGCTGGGCGGGGGTGGTGCTGAGTGGGGGGACTGTCTGGGGATCCTGCTCAGAAGGGAAAGAGCAAGGTCGCTTTGCTCGGGGTCTCCCCAACGCCCTTGGCGTTCGGGCGCCCCGGGGTCCCGTGCTTTGGAGGCGCAGGAGAGCGGGGGACCTCAGGTGCCTGGCCGTCCTGCCTCATCCCCCACGCACTTTGTGGTAAGGGCTCCAACTTCCTGTTACAGGAATGGAAACTGAGGCTCAAAGGTGTGAGGCATCTGGCCAGGGTCTCCCAGCGGCCTTTCTCCATCAGCTCAGCCCGGCGGGGGGCCGGGGGTGGGGGGAGGGGTGCAGCTGAAGGTCCGCGGTGCCCTGGGATGTCCTCGGCTCCCTGCCCCGCCCTGGTGGTCTGGGAATGAGCCCTGGCACTGAGCTCAGTGCCTGACATAAAAGTTGGTTAAAATGAATCTAAATGTGTAAAGTGGTGGGTCCCAGACGGCTGGGAGGGAGAGGGGAGGCCAGGGCGAGAATTCCAGCAGAGCAGTGGGCGCCTTAGGGGCTTTCTTCGACCTGTGGATGTAAACATCAGGCCTTACCTGGTCCCATGCTGTGCGAAGTTCTCCACAGCCCCATGTGGCAGGTAGAGGGGATGGGGCAGGCAGGGAACAGTTCCATCACTGCGGAAGGTTCCAGTGGACAGCCAGGAGAGGGGGAGGGCGATGCCTTTGTCCAGGCCAAAGTGGGGGTGCAGGCCCCGGGGCCCCTGGGGTCCGTCCACCATGCACCCCGGTCCTTCCTGTGCAGGGGACACCGCCCTCCTCTAGTCTGCTCGGCTGTTGTTAACGAAGGGCCAGTGACCCTGGGGTGCTCTGCTCGCCCTGACCTCCCCTCCCCCTCCCGCCAGGTGGCTCGCCTGCCTCCTGCTCTTCATCCTGGACCTAGTCATCTGCCTCCTCGCCTGCCTGGGACTGGCCCGGCGTTCCAGGTGTCTCCTGGCCTCGTGAGTAGCCCCGCCTGCGGGCCTGGGACAAGGGTCTGGGCAAGCATGTGAGGTGATGGTGCCGCCATCAGAGAGGGGCGAGGCCTGGCCAGGCTCGGGGGATGTGGTGGTGGCGACAGCCCAGGGTCACCTTCTGCTCTCTCCTCAGTACCCAGTCAGTGGGGCCAGCAGCCCCCGGCTGGCCGTCTGGACACAGAGGAAGGCCTGGGGCTTCCCTACATGTGCCCCCTCCTTCCCGGGCCTTCCTGGGCCTGCCTCTGCTGAGTCGCTGAAGAAATGCTGCCCGAGCGTCAAAGGCTCCTGCTGTTTGTGACCCCAAAAAGACACAGCACAGGGACCTGTGCTCCAGGCATCGGGTTCCAGCTCTCTGTCCTAGCCATCAGCAGGGCCGATGTTGGGGCAGAGACTGGGACTGCCTTTGCGGCCACTACAGGAATCTCAGGGGCCAGAGAGGGCAAGATCATAGCCGAGCGGAAGGGCACTAACGTTGGCGGGGTGACAGCCGTCCTGGAGTCCCCTGCCTGCCAGCCTTTGCCCGGACCCCACCGGCGGCTACCTCTCTCCTAGGATGCTGTGCTGCGGGCTGCTGGCCCTGCTCCTCAGCTGGACGTCCCTGGCTGCCGACGCCGCTGCAGCAGTGGTGAGTCGAGGCCGGGGGTGGGGTGCATGGGATGGTGGGTGGTCTGACCAGGACCCTCTGTGTGGCGGGTGGTACGTCATCGATGTGTCTTGTCCCGAGCCCCCAAAGGCAGCGTCAGCTTCCAGCATGAGTCCCTAACCTAGAATCCCAGAATCCCAGCACTGAAGGGCCTTAGATCTTCCCCACCAGCCCCCTTGCCCCTCGGATGGGGACACAGGCCCAGAGAAAGGAAGAGGCTTGACGCATTTAGGGCCAGAGCCAAGGTGAGACATCGGAAGCCTGTCCCTTCCCCGCCCACAGGCCCGTTCCCAGCCACCTGCTTACTTCTCGTAAGGGCGTGCATGGATGGCCAGGCGACCCCCCTCTGGGGGTGAAGAAGTGACTGGGTCTGGTGGGGATAGGTGGGATTGGAGCCCGGAGCCCTCTGGCTTCAGAAGCATCCTCCTTGGGCGCTGGGAACGTGAGCGTGGCATTTAGCTCGCCTCCAGCCCCTGCCCTGCGACTCACGCACACGGGCCGACACACGGCGGTGCACGTTTCTGCGTGTGGGGCCTCGAAGTGTCACAAACAAAAACAACAACAACAAAAACACACACACAAAACGGGGAGCTTGCTATGTAGGCGTTTGGTCTTTGACAGACCTAACGCTCGAGTTAAGCTGTGCGCGTGAGTCATTCATTCGCTCGTTCGTTCATTCATTCGGCCGACATTTGGCTCTACGGCACTCAGTGGGGCCAGGTGCCTAGGGAGGTGAACGCCAGGACATGACATTTGCTCTTGGCTCAGTGTCAGCCACAGAGGGAAGACCGTGTGCAGATCGCTGCGACTCCATGTGAACTGTACAGTGGAGGTGCATGCCGCGTGTTTGTGTGTGTGTGTACACGCGCGTGTGTGTGCGTGTGGTAGAATGGGCAGGATTTGCCAGGGGATTTCAGGGACCCCCTAAGCTGATTCGAGGGCCACAAACGAACTCCGTGACCTGCATCTGTTCTGCCCTCACTACCCAGGGGTAAAAGAATGGGGCTCCTACTGGAAGCCCTCTCCCCCTAAACCCACGCCTTGCCTAGTGACCTGGGGCTGGCCAGGAGCCCTGGCCCCGGACGCATTGCCCCCGTGATGCCCGCAGAGTGAACGGACCCTGCTCTGCTTGGCTCGTGGCAGCCTTCGGCAGAGCTCGTCTGGAGGGGAATGGGGGGGAGGTGGGCAGCTCCTGCTCTGTTTTCTCCCCCAAGCCGTGCAGCGTCCACTTCGGGCAGGATGGAGAACTGGACAGGCGTGCACCTACGTCCCGAGGGTCGGGGCCCCTCCATACACGGGGAAGGGCAGGGGAGGAGGGCCCACATTGTGCTCAAAAGCATCCGAAGTCGTCAGGAGCTGGAGGGCCGCCCGTGGTCCAGGGGAGTGGCCGCTGGCCAGGGCAACATGCACAGCTGCCTGGCTGACAGCCTCTCCTCTGGGGACCAGTGTAGGCGCAGGGGAACTCGCACCCGGTGTGTTCCGTGGGGCCCCTGGAAGCAGCAGCACATCTAGCATCTAGCTCGCCCCCGGAGCTGCTTTCGGGGACACAGCCTCCTCCGGGCTCCTTCTCCCCGGCTTCAGTGAACCAGGAAAGCAGGGTGCCCTGGCAGGCAAGAGAGCCCGGGAGAAAGGCCATTTCCCTAATTCGTTTAGTCAGGCCCCTGTGTGCCGGAGTGAGTGTGAATGGGCCTTTGATCGGGCTGCAGACACTGCTGCATTTTAATAGGAAGCGGGGTGCGGAGAAGCCGGGAGGGGAGGGAGGCAGGGCGCCAAGGGTCACTGTGGGGAGCTTTTGTGGCCCAGCTGCCCCCGCCCAGCCCAACGAGGCCAGTTTTGTTTTGTTTTTCTTTTGAGAGCTGTGCAGCCAGAGGCTGACACCGTGCCCGCCCCCCGGCCCCCGCCTGCCCGTGCTGTCACCCAGGAAAGACCTCCCCGAGGAAGGAGCATGGCCCGAGGGTCTGCTTCTCCTGAGAGTTAGGGAGCTGAGCTCTGGCCTCGGGCAACACTCTGAGCCTCCCGTGTCCCCGGCTCAGAGGATGACATTCTTGCTGTCCCCTCTCCCAGGCCTGGACCTGCTCCCACCCAGCCCCACGGCCGCTTGGTGGTCACCTAGCCAGGCCATGCTTGGGGGTTCCAGGCCCCCCAGCTCGTCAATGGCAGAGCCTGGAGCTCGTGTCCTCTAACTCCCAGCCCCAAGCTCTTCCCACACCCCCATCTTGTCGTGGGCAGGACATAAACCCACAAGCTCAAAGATGGACTCAGCATCAACACAGTTCTTTACAAAGAGAATCCGGTGAGGCTTCCTAGATTGCCACCCCCCAGAGCGTGCAAATCTTGATAATAGTGAGACAAAAAAAAAATAGAGATGAGCAAATGAGGCCAAGGTGCGAATGACCCCAGCACCCATCCTGCATCTTCCCCGGGGCCCAGGCTCAGCGAGGTCCATCCCAGAGGAGGCCTCAGAAGGAAGAGTAACAGTTCATGGCGCCTGCGCTCTGCCGGTGACTTTTCCGGGTGCTTTATGTAGATTAATTTATATCCGTTTCTCTCCATGTTATGGATGAGGCAACTGAGACACGGAAATGATAAGCCACTTGTCCTAAGTTACAGAGCGAGGAAGGGGCAGAGCCAGGACTCGAACCCAGGGCAGCTGGCTCCTGACTTCTTGTCCACCCGGAGTGAGCTGAGGGGCCCCAGTGGTCGGAGCCGAGGGCGCCAGGCTCCTCCCAGGGCCCTGCTGTCGTGACTTTCCCTCCCTTCCGCCATCTCTCCCTGGCTCAGGGCACCAGTGACTTCTGCGTGGCTCCCGACACCTTCATCCTGAACATCACTGAGAGCCAGCTCAGCACAGGTAATGAGCTCGCGGGCCTCTGTCGTCGGCGCTCTGGCCAGCCGGGCTGTGCCTCTGCCTACCTGTTTCAGCCTCATGGTCACCCAGTCCCTCCCCACCCCGCCCCCCACTGCCGGTCAAGCTGGACCTCTTAGAACCTGGGAGCTCAGGGAGTGGCGTGGCCACCGAGGATGGATGAGGGACTGATCGATCACCTGTGAGCCCCTGCCTGACGCCAGTGTCTTCACCTTGCAGAGGTGACCCGCTACTACCTGTATTGCAGTCAGAGCATGAGCAGCCCCTTCCAGCAGGTACGGCCCACTCAGCCAGGCCCTCACCCCGCCCACAGTCCCCTTCATGGGCAAGCTCCCTCTTGACCCCAAGCCCCAGCCCTGACCAGGAAGGGGGAGGTGACCGGTGTTCTTTCTTCACTGTGGTCCTCCGAAGGGGGCGGTGCCCTCGGTATGCATCCTCTAGATCAGGGTTTCTCACACGCCAGCGTGCGTGCCCATCACCCTGGGAGTGGTTACTATGGAGATGCCGTGCAGCGGGTCAGGCATGGGGCCCAAGAGTCTGCATTTCTCACAAGCTCTCAGGACCACACTTTGAGCAGCAAGATGCAAGAGGACTGTGCATCCCTTGAAAGCCTGAGGGATGAGGGGGAGACTCCTGCAAGCAGGACAGGCCATCGTCAGGGGAGCGGCTGCAGATGCAGGCAGGGGGAGGGGCCGCAGCCAGGGAACAGGCCCGGGGCAGCTGCAGGGGCTCCTGGGAACTCGGACCTGACAGCGGGGCTGTGGTCTCTCCTGGCCCAGGCACTGACCATCTTCCAGCGCTCGCTGACCACGATGCAGATCCAGGTGGCGGGACTGCTACAGTTTGCCGTGCCCCTCTTCCCCACGGCCGAGGTGAGGCGGCCTCCCCGGCATCCGTGCGGGAAGAGGGGGAACCCCAGGCCAGGGCCGCGGTGAGCCAGGATGTGGAGCGCGTCCCTCCCTGCAGTCTGGCTCCTTCCCTTGGCTTTACGGGCCTCTGCGCGCCAGCTGCTGTGTGCGGGTTTGCCCACCAGCCCTGGTCCCACCTCTCAGTCTCTGCCTCCCTGCATGTTGGCTCTTCCCTCCTTCCTGCTTCAGAAAGATCTGCTCAGAATCCAGCTCCTGTTGAACTCCTCGGAGTCCAGCCTTCACCAGCTGACAGCCATGTTGGATTGCCGGGGGCTGCACAAGGTGCTGGGGTGGCCCTGGGGGGCGAGTGGGGAGCAGGGACACCCCAGCTGGCCACATGTTCCCACAGAAGCCAGTAGAGGCTAGGAGAGGATTGCTGGGCCCCCTGCAGGCCACAGGAAATGGGGAGGAAGCTGGACAACGGGAAGGGGGGAGAGGGGCCTGGCTTCTCGATTCTCTCTGGTCGCTGAGACAAGGAGACTCAGTGAAAGACCAGGGGGCAAGTGTAGGAAGGTTGGATCAGGTGACCTGACCCCCGGCCATCTGGTCAGCCCTCCCATCTCCCGGGGTTGCAAGCCATTGCCAGGGTCCCCTCTCCAGGAATCTGGACTTTCGGACAGTAATGCAGGGAACACGCTGGGAGTATGTGAGCCATTCCTGCCCCCCAAGCAGTAAGCCAGTGCATGGCGACAGCTTCCACAGCCCACGTGGGTTTAGAGCGAAGAGTCGTACTAACGATCACGTGGTTTTGTTGTGCTCGACCTCATTCTGTGCACTTTATAGCCAACATGTCACTTAGTCCCCACAGTTATACTGTGAAATACCTGTTATTTCATGAGAAATTTCATAGACAAAGAAACTGTATGTGTGTTTGTGTGTAGATGGATGGATGGGTGTGTGTGTAGATGATAGATGATAGATAGATGATAGATAGATGATAGATAGATAGATAGATAGATAGATAGATATAGACAGACAGATAGATAGATAGATAGATAGATGATTGATAGATAGATGATAGATAGATAGATAGATAATAGACAGACAGATAGACAGATGATAGATAGATAGATAGATAGATAGATAGATAGATAGATAGATATAGACAGACAGATGATAGATAGATAGATAGATGATAGATAGATGATAGATAGATAGATAGATAGATAGATAGATAGATAGATAGATATAGACAGACAGATAGATAGATAGATAGATAGATAGATAGATAGATATAGACAGATGGATAGATAGATAGATAGATATAGACAGACAGATGATAGATAGATAGATAGATAGATAGATAGATAGATAGATAGATAATAGATAGACAGATAGACAGATGATAGATAGATATATAGATAGACAGATAGATGATTGATAGATAGATGATAGATAGATAGATAGATAGATAGATAATAGACAGACAGATAGACAGATGATAGATAGATAGATAGACAGATAGACAGATGATAGATAGACAGATAGATGATTGATAGATAGATGATAGATAGATAGATAGATAGATAGATAGATAGATAGATAGATAGATATAGACAGACAGATGATAGATAGATAGATAGATAGATAGATAGATAGATAGATAGATAAATAGATAGATAGACAGATAGACAGATGATAGATAGATATATAGATAGACAGATAGATGATTGATAGATAGATGATAGATAGATAGATAGATAGATAGATAATAGACAGACAGATAGACAGATGATAGATAGATAGATAGACAGACAGACAGACAGACAGACGGACAGACAGACAGGTGATAGATGAGAGAGAGCGAGAGGTGTGAGTGTGAGTGTGCGCGCGTGCGTGTAGCTCACGGAAGACTCCAGGGCTAGCAAGTCAAGCGCAGGTTCTGGGCCCCGGCATCTGACGTCAGCTGACAGTGTCTCCCTCGTGCTCCCCCTCCCCCTCCACATCCGAGCCCTCAGCAAGTCCTAGCAGCTATACTTCCAAACACATCCCGAGTCCGTCCGCTTCCCTCTCCCTCCAGAGCTTCTGCCGTGCCCTAGGCACCGTCCTGCGCCCCTGGGGGACAGCCCTGGTCCCCCACTCTTCCTTGCCCTTTACCACCCGCGGCCGTTCATATACGGCAGCCAGAGCGGTCTTTTTAAAAACAAATCGGATCACATCCCTTCCATCCCAGATCCTCCGGTGTCTTCTCGTCAACGTATGATGAACTAAAAACTCCTCGCCTACCCTGCAAGGTTCAGCGTGACCCGGGGGCCTCTCACCCCGTCCCCTGTAGGCCTTTTCTCTCTGTCCTGAACTTGCCAAGCTTGTCCCCTTTGCCTCAGAGGCGCAGTCCTCTCCCGACCCTCCTGGCCTCAGAGTAAACCCCCACATCTCTGGCCGCTCCCCCCACCCACCACCACCACCACCACCTTGTCTGTCTTGTCCGGAGCCGACCCTCCCGCAGGTGTTCAGCAAATTCTTGTAGAGTGAATCCAAGAAGCCCCGTTGTGTTGGGCTCGAGTGTGGACCTTTAATGGCTGTGTAAGGTGCTTGGGGCAGGAAGGGGCGGTTGTCTAGGCCCGGGCCAAGGGAGAGGGGCTTCCAGCGACAAGCTCAGACCCCGCACTGTGCCCTACCCCCCCGCTCCAGGACTACCTGGACGCTCTCACTGGTGTCTGCTACGACGGCCTCGAGGGCTTGCTCTACCTTGGCCTCTTCTCCCTCCTGGCGGCCCTGGCGTTCTCTACCATGATCTGTGCGGGGCCTCGGGCCTGGAAGCACCTGACCACCAGGTGGGCTGCCTGGAGGGGGCTCTCTGGGGAGCAGGCGGGAGGCTCTGCTCTGACCGAGCCGAGAGCTCATAAGCCAGGATGGACAAGGGCAGCAGAGGGCCCAGGCTTTTAGCCCTAACGGGCCACCTGCATGTCTGTGGAAGGAAGGTTCCCTGAGAGTCCAGACAGACCCCCAAAAGGAGGCTCCGGGGGCGTGGCGGGGCAGGAGTGGGGCCGAGCATAGTGACTCCGTCATTCCATGACTGGCCATCCCTTGCTTGTCCTCTCTTCCTCTGCAGGACTTTGGGACATGAGGTAATGAGGAGAGCTTTGGGTGCTGGGAGGGGTGCCCCCAGAATGTCAGGAAGGAGAGAGCGTGGCACCTGCAATCTCATTGAGGAGAGGGACAGAGATGAGATGGTGTTTCAGCACCTCGAGAGTAGACCAGACAGGAGGAAGCAGGGTCGGCAGTGTCAGTGCACACGCGGTCAGCATGGTGGGCTGCCTGGAGGAGGTGGACGTGCAGTTGGAAACGGGGCTGAGTGATCGGGGGAGGCTGGGCTGAGGAACGTGTTTTTGAGGAAACAAGGACACATGTATGTGGCCATAGGGAGGGTCTTGGGGGGAAAAGCCGGGAAGCAGCCAGCACCCCACTGCCTTGGAGCCTCCCTCGTCCCTCATGGTCAGCCATAATCTACGTGTCCTTCTAGGGACAGAGACTACGATGACATCGACGATGACGACCCCTTCAACCCCCAGGCCCGGCGCATCGCTGCCCACAATCCCCCTCGGGGGCAGCTGCACAGCTTCTGCAGCTACAGCAGTGGCCTGGGCAGCCAGACCAGCCTGCAGCCCCCCGCCCAGACCGTCTCCAACGCCCCCGTCTCGGAGTACATGTACGGCCGGGGCTCCTGGGGCCTCCCCTCGTGCCGCGTAGCCCTCGGGGACGTGGGTCTGTGGGCAGCACATCCGGGTCCGGAGAGCCAGGTGGGGAGGAAGCATCGAATGCCAATCGTGGTCCCCTCACCGCAGCCACAGGATGCCTGGCGGGGAGGCCCCCAGGGCGCACCCAGTCACCCCTGCACATCCACGTGTGTGAGGGAACCCGCCGGAGGTGCCACGAGCCCGCGGGGCAAGTTCCAAGGCTGAGGAGCGGCATCTCTCCCGGCTGCTCCCGGCCCCCGCCACCCACCTACTGCTGCTTCCTGGGCCACCCGGAGCCCACGCCCCCTCCTCTCTGCCCACGGTCTGCTTCCATCCCCCCATTCCCCTAAGGGACCCTCCTGCCGAAATCTGAGCTCCCCCTGCCCCCGCCCCCACACACCTGACCCTCCTGAGCGCTCCTCTCGCTCCCTGCAGGAACCAAGCCATGCTCTTTGGCGGGAACCCACGCTACGAGAACATGCCGCTCATCGGGAGAGGCTCCCCGCCCCCCACGGTAACTGGGCCCCCGCAGCAGGGGCGGGCAGAAGCGTTCTTGGGCCAGGTGTCTGTCGGGGACAGTGCCCCCGCCTTCCCTCAGTGGGACGAGGGGTTTCACCTGCCCCATCTGGGCGGTTTGGAAGGGGGCCGTCCAGGTGGCGAACTAGGAACGCTCTTCAGGGGGTCAGTGACACGGGCGGGGACCCTGAGGACCAGGAGGGCCGCGCGCGCTCCCGGGTGTCCGGCGAGTGTTCTGGATGGACACTGTCCCGGGAGAGAAAGGCAGGTCGCCGACTCCGTCGTCAGGAAGTGTGTCTGCAGGACTGGAGACTCAGGAAGGCTGCAATAGAAAGTGCCCCATGGCACTTCGGGACCCGGAGGGAGGGATCGTCCCGGCGGCCCCTCAGGACCTGGGGAGGCCCTGCAGAGCAGGTGGCCTGTGAACCTCACCCTAGAGCAGTGGGCCTCGCCCTAGGCGCCGCGGCCGCCCCAGGAGCGGTCCGCCACATCTGGAGGCATTTTCGGTTGCCACGACTGGGTGTAGTTGCTGCCGGCATCCAGCGGGTGGGGGCCAGGGATGCTGCCAAGCCCCCCAGAGTCACAGGACGGCCCCCGCCTGAAAAAATGACGGGCCTCAAGTGTCCCTAGTGTCGTGGTTGAGAAACCACGCTCTGGCTCCCTCGTCTCTCCCTGCCGTGACCCCACCTGGCCGTTTCTGCCCAGAGTGCCTCCCGCATCCAGGGTCCTCAGCCCAGGACGGTGGGTGGGTCGAAGCCTGCGCTCAGAGTGGGCACCTTTTAAATGCCCACCCGGCTTCTCTCTAACCGGACGCCTCCTGGGTTCCTTTTTTTGTTTTTTTTTTGCCGCCAGCTGCTATGGAATACAAATTGATTTCAATGTTAATCTGAGCACAACATAATTAGGGGAAATCTGCTACCGTGAAAAATGAATTATTCAAAGCACCGTGATGCCAAATGAAAACGATTTTTGGATCACCTTCTGTTTTGAAGGATCCAGGCCACTCTCCCTGCCTTTAGCAGAGATAATCAAGAACTGACCCTATTTCAAAGGCTCAAGGACAGAGTAAACCTTCTTCTGTAGAATTAAGACTTGCCCAGAAACCCCGGCGGCTTTGGCAGCGGTGACTGCCCTGCCCCCAGGAAGGGCCCCGCCCCCCACCCCCATCATGCAAGGACACGGGGAGACACGACTAATGCTGAGGACCCAGGAGCCCACAGCATGGAGGTGCGGACGTGTGCCCCAATAATGACCACGCAGCCGGCCGCTCCCCACCCTCCCCCGTGCCTGCTCGAAACACTCGTCAGTGCTCAGAGCAGCGGACGTGTGCACAAACCCCTCCCTCCGCCCACGCCATCTCTGCGGCACACGAGGGTTCGCTAAGGTGGCCAATGTCCGGCAAGCCCATCGGCGTGTGCAGCCCGGCCCGTTCCCTTGGTTACGCGTGTGTCCTCCCTCAGCTCTGCCTCCCGGAACTGTCCTTCCAGCGAACATGTCCTAGACTTGACGGACGAAAAGACAACTTGGGCGATTATTAAAAATGCCAGTCCCAGCACTCGATCCCCGAGGCGCTGAAACCATGTCCAGGGCAGCCGCCTAGGTGATGCCGAGCTCCCCTAGACGTGAGTTTAAGAAATGCTGCTTCCGGCAGGAGGGTCTCACCCCTGAGCATGCAGCGGAATCACCTGGGCTACTCGTTGCCGCACGGGCCCAGGGATTTGCATGTCTAGCATGCCCCCAGGTAAAGCCGAAACTGCCGGTCCGGGTCAGCCTTCCTCACCCTCAGCTCGACTGCCCTCCGGACAGCCACGCTTTGCTGTGGGCTGTGCCCTGGAGGATGCTGAGCTGCCTCCCTGGCCTCTACCCACTCAATGCCAGTAGCAGTCCCCACTGCCTCCTCCCAAGTCATGACAACTAAAAATGCCTCCAGACATTGCCAAGAGTCGCTGGGGGGACAAAATCACCCCTGATCGAGACCCACTAGGTTCAAGAGTCTCTCCCAATACACACACACCAGCTGGAAGCATTTGTTCCCTGTCCAGTGTGAATGGCCTGGACCTGGACCCCCAAAATTACCCTGGGGCCGAGAGGCAGTCGGGGTCCTGCCGACCCTCGCTGCTTGGGGTCAGCAGACCAGCAGCACCTGGGGCCTGTTGGAATGCAGCCTCTCAGGTCCCGTGGCGTGAGGAGCCACGTCCCTCTACTCCCGAGCGGCCGCCGATGTCCGGCGAGCGCTCCCTTCGCGTCAGGTCTCCGCTTCACCAACTTGTCTGCGCTTGGAAGAGCTCGCAAAGCACAGCCTGGTTGGAGAACCGCCGTGTCAGGGGTCTTATCGTGCCGTCCTCTCAGTGCAAGAGCTGAGTGCTCTGAGGGCTGTTTCGCAGGTGGGGAAACAGGCCAAGGCAATGGGACTTGCACCCGGCTCTCTGAGTCAGCGCGCCTGTGCCCTCGGCCCGCTCACCGTCCGGGCTCCTGAGTGCCCTGTGCACCCTGGGACGCCGTCCCTGGTGTCGGCGGCAGCCATGGGGGAGGGCTTGGCCGGTCAGTGTGTGCAGCACGCATCCGAGCCTGGGAGCCAGACGTCCCGATGGCCCCACGGCGGGAAGCGTCCCCAGACGGGAAGCCTGTGCGAGCCGGTCTAGTTCCCTCCGGGCCCCATCAGATGCCCCGGCATTCGACCATGGCGCCCGACTGCCGCGGCCAGCCCGGACTGCCCTCCCTCGGAAGCTCCTGGCGCCTTCGCCAGTGCAGTGTCCCGTGACACGCCCTGGCCCTGTCCTGACCCCGCTCTCCTCTCCCCCACAGTATTCTCCCAGCATGAGGGCCACCTACATGTCCGTGGCGGACGCACACCTGAGGCACTACGGGAGCGAGTTGCCAGCCTAGCACACTTCCAGGGGGTCCCGCCTCCTTGATCCATTTTGGTTTTCACTTAATTCGAATGAGAGCTGCATTTCTGCGACAGAAACCAAAGGCGTCTGGAGATGCGCGCAGGACGGAGGGATCGGAAGCCGCCTGCTGCCGCAGAGAACCGGCCTGGGGCTGGCTGAGATTCCTGACCAAAGGCCCGGGCCGACAGGGGACCCACGACTCAGCCCAGCCTCTCCTTCTTTGGGCCTCTCCACGCCAGAAATGTCCCCCAGGCTCTCGGCAGTCCCTAAGCTGGGAGCCTGGTTCGGCTCACCCCTACGTGCCACCCTGGCCAGGTGAGGCGTGGCAGTGAGGAGGGGCTGGGTCAGGCTCCAGCGTCCCGTTGCCGGGACTGTGCCTCCTGTTAGCACAGCCAGAAGCCCAGATGACCACTGTCTCGGAGTCACCTCTCCTGGCTACACCGATGGGTGGCAGTTCCCTGCAGGCGAAGGAGGAAGGGCTGATCAGGAGATGCTTTTAAGGGAGGCGCCGTCATTGATAAGATCAGACACTGTCCAAAGCAGTCTCCAGGAGCCAGGTGGCCTCTTCCTGGGCCACAGAGGGAAGGCGCTGGAGACTCCACAGGAGGCTGGCGGCTCCAGGGCCAGGGAACTGCAGCCTCGTGCCCAGCCAACTCCGGCGGCGAGAGACCCGCGTGCGTGACACGTTCTTCCCGCCTCTCTGCGACCCTCTGTGGCCTCACTTCCATTCCAAAATCGATGCCATTTGTTCGCGACACGTAGGGGTGGTCTCAGGTGTTGATAGATACTTCGAAAGCGACTTTAACTTTTGTTTTCCAGTGTTTTGAGTATTTCTATGATCCAAAGAATTGGAACTCATAGTGCATCCGGTTTTTACAGTAGATTTGGGGCTCGTTCCTTACACCTGATTTGTACCCCATTCCTCATCAGATTTTGCTGTCACCAGCCAGTTCTTTATGGATCTGGAGGCGGAAGAGAGGAGATTTTCCCAAGCAGCTGTTTGATGGGAATATGGGTTCATTCCACTCAGAGGGGCGGGGGGCGGGGGGTGTCCTTTAAGAGAGGAAGTCAGGGAAATGGCGAGTTTGTCAGTAAAGGTTTTAGCAAAGTGGGACAACTGTGTCTTGATGGGAAAACAGGGATCTTCCCTACCTGTCCCTACCCCGTTGTCCCAGGCCCCTGCGCTGTACCTGCCAGGTGAGAAGGAGCTTGTTAACCAGGAGAAAATGACCACCCGTCGTTCTGCCCACTGAGGATCCGGGGTGGGGGGGGCCCTCTGGTGCTTCCAACCTCCTACCACCTCGCAGTGCACGGCACAGAGTCCCCAACGCCTCCACGCCAAAGCAGGGACCCGGGGTGGCGTGGCTTGGGACAAGGGCTCCGTTTCCATTTTGGAAGAGCCACTCTCTCGTCAAAACCGTGACAGCAGAGTGGTTCTCGGCTTCCAGCCAAGCCCCCGGGACAGAACGGGGCCACAGGGCAACCAGGATGCTCTTGCCTGCATTAACCTGTACATACCGTTACCGTGGACACCTTCGCGCCATGCGCAGATGAGGAACTCTGCGAGGTCAAGGTGTTGCTTCTTAACATTTCATTTTCAGTGACTAGAGAGTTGATTTTAATGCATGAAAACTAAACCAGAACCCTCGGGTGGCTCCCGAAGGAGCCAGGTGGGCACACCTCTGCTTGGCACATGTGCGCCCTCGCCTGGGGGACAAATAAACCACTTACGCTAAAATGCGACTCAGTCTTCTAACTTCCTCAGCTACAGGAATAAGGAGGGGACTGACCGGTCCCTTCCAGCTCCGTTACGTATGCTGGGAGGGCTTCAAGGCAGATCCCAGTAGCGATTTCAGCGTGAGGATTGAAAGACGGGGCTACCGAATGACCGTCCCAGGACCTCTCATGTGGCCACTAGCTACTCTTGGATTCAGACTTTGTTTCTGCCCTGGTCCATCTCCCAAGTTCCCCCTAACGGGACTGTGGTCACACAGCTTTGCCAGGGATCCTTGCTGCGTCCTCTCCCTACGTCCTACACCTCCATGGGGTACCTGTCCGGGCAGGGGCACCCTGAGATGCGCTGCACCCTTCACACTTTCTTTGCTGTCTTGTTTGTCTGGTGAGCAGCCGAGCCAGCCTGGGATGGCTCTGCGGAGCAGACTCCAGCTCTCCGCCTGTGGCCCTGAGCTACTGTTTATTCTTCTGCGTAGCAGCTGAGCTCCCGGAATTGCCTGTTTAAAGGAGCTTCCTGCAGGGAGCAGCTTAGCGTCCTTTGGGAGCATTTGAGGTGAGTGCCCAGGGCAGGCTCAGAACTGCACATCCTTCCGCCTGAGACCAGAACTGGGGCATCTTTTGAGTGGAAACATTTTCCCACCCATGTGGCGGGACGGCCTTTTACCCTCGTCTCGGGATGGCAGTGGGAATGAGGCAGGGAGCATGGGAGAAACTCTCCTATAATGAGTCTGATTTTTTTAAAGGTAACTGCAGGTCGATACCCAAATGAAGTTCTTCTGGGGCCTCCCACTGTCCCTGGGGTCTGGACTGAGACCTGAGCTGTAGGCAGGCCCTGAACGAAGTAGGAAGGAGGCCAGGCGGGCGTGCACAAGCTTGAGGGCGGTTTCGATCACTATGTTTGTCACTTCCCTTTGCCATCTTGGCCTGCACTAATCTCTCACCCAAGAGAAAGGGGTGAGGCGGGAAGGCCTCCCAGCCAAGCCGGCCACTCTTCCACTGCCGGCCTCGTCATCCCCAAACATCTCTGAGCAGCCCTGAGTCCGGCCCCAGGAACCCGCTCTCAAAGAGAAAGAGTAACTAATTCCATCAGGCCCCTCGGTACATGGAACCTTGTTAGGAACAGGCATGAGTCTGAGTCTACTATTCAGGGCCCACTTATCCACATGGGCAGCTGCCAGAGTGGTCCCTTCTCCAAAGCTAACTCCTGTCCAGTCGTCCCAAGCCGTGCCCCACTATATTTATTCCCTCCTCCAAAGCTTGGAGGTCTTGCATTTCAAAGCAGCTGATGCAATGTCACTGCCTCATGGCTCAAGGGGCTTTGTGTGCCCCCTGACGGATACACCCAGGTCAGCAGATTTTGCCTTCCTTTCTTCTCCCTTTCATTCATTTAACTAAAAGTACATTGATCACCTAGCACAAGGGCCAGCAATCTATGACCTGTGAAATTCTACCCAAACTGATCTACAGATTCAACGCAATTCCTATAAGCCCAGCCCGACCTGCTGCCTTATATGGCCTATAAATAGAGTTTTTATATTTTTTAATGGTTTATAAAGATCAAATATTTACAACTGATTTTGATAGTGGAGAACATGATTAACTTCGAACCTCAATTAAGCATAATGTTATCCCTTCCCTACAAAAATCCATTTTTCTCATTAATAGACCTGAATCACACACACACACACACACACACACACACACACACACACACACAAAACTATGCTCAGTATTTTGAATTTTGTTAATCAAAAATGTGTGGGAATTGGTTTTTCCTCTTACCATGTAAGTATCTAGAAAATATCTTTGATTTTGCCTCCTAACCTGCAGATAGTAAGTACTCTAGTATTTATTATCTTTTACGGTAGTGCGCGGTTTGCTGGCGTGGGCCCGCCACGTCACCTCCTCCAAATCCTGGGACCACAGAAGCATCTAAGGCAGTCGTGGACCTTAACGTCATGGAGTTTACAAACAGGGAGGAAAGACGTCCTCATTCAAAACATCTTTTTGTGTGTTCTCACATGGCGGAAGGGGCTAGCGGGCCCTCCAGGGTCTCTTTTATGAGGGCGCTCATCCAGGTCATGACAGTTCACCCTCATGACCTAGTCACCTCCTAAGGCCCCACCTCCAAATATATCCCGTTGGAGGCTAGTTTTCGATCTGTGGATTTTGGCAGGACATAAACATTCCTACCATGGGAAGGGTGTATGGGGATTATGTGCACCATCTTCACACCTTTTCTGTAAATTGAAACTTCTAAAATAAAAAGTTTATTTTAAAATGGGGTACGTGGCAGCCAGGATACCTGGTTCCACCACTTAATTGCCAGAGCAATTAAGCAAGAAAAATAAATAAAAGCTATCGAAATTGGAAAAGAAGTAAAAATACCTCTGTTCACGGATGATATGATTTTAGATGGGGAAAACTCTAAAATTCCACCAACGATTGTTAGAAATAATAAATGAAGCCAGCAAAGTAGCTGGATAGGAAATGAACACACAAACTAACGACGAACAATCTGAAAAGGGAAATTTTTAAAAAGTCAATTTATGATCGTATGACAAATTAAAATACTTAGGAATTAACCAAGAAAATGAAAGAATTACATAATCGAAACTACAAATATTGCTGAAAAAAAATTAAAAAGACATAAATGGAAAGACATCTCATGCTCATGGTTTGGAAGACTCAATATCATTAAAACAAAAATACTGCCCAAAGTGATCTGCAGATTTGATGCAATCTCTATGAAAATACCAGTGACATTTTTTTTCAGAATTAGAAAAACCCATCCTAAAATTCGTGCAATCTCAAGAGACTCTAAATAGCCAAGACAGCTTTTAAAAAGAGTGAACTTAGTGCAGCCAGGCCACCCTGAGTGTGTCTGATCTTGTCTAATCTTGGAAGCTAAGCAAAGTTGGGCCTGGTTAGTATTTGGATGGGAGACCACCTAGGAAGACCAGGTGCTGCAGGTGTTTAAAAAAAAAAAAAAAGTGAACTTGCAGGACTCCCACCTCATGATTTCAAATTTTATTACAGAGCTACAGTAATCAAAAGCCGATGATGCTGGCTTAAAGTCAGACATATAGACCAGTGGAAAAAATAGAGCCCAGAAATAAACATCCACACATACGGTCAAATGTCCACACACCATGATTTTCAACGGGAGACTAAAGCTATTCGATGGGAAAAGGACGGTCTTTTCAACAAATGATGCTAATAAAACTGGATATCTACATGCAAAAGAATTAAATTGGATACTTACCTAATAGCATCCACAAAAATTAACTCAAAATGGATAAAAGACCTAAATATAAAACCTAAAACTATAGAAGAAAGCAGAGCAAAAGCTTCACAACTCTGGATTTGGCAGTGACTTCCTGGGCATGATCCCAAAGGCACAGACAACAAAAGAAAAAATAAATTGGATTTCATGAAAATTTTTAAATTTGTGCATTAAAAGACACTATCAATGGAGTAAAAAGACAATCTATCACATAGGAGAAACTATTTGTAAATCATATATATGTAATAAGGGATTAATATTCAGAATACATAAAAAATTCAACAATAAAAAAAATCTGATTCGAAAATGGGCAAAGGATTTGAATAGCTTTGCCTTCAAAGAAGATATATGAATGGCCAAAAAGCATATGAAAATACACTCACTATCACTAACCGTTGGGGAAATGCAAATCAAAACTATGAGATACCACCTCACAGCCATTGGGGTGGCTACTAAAACAGAGAGAGAGAGAGGGAGGGAGGAAGGAAGGAAGGAAGGAAGGAAGGAAGGAAGGAAGGAAGGAAGGAAGGAAGGAAGGAAGGAAGGAAGGAAGGAACCTAGAAAATAAATGTTGGCCAGGATATGAAGAAAGGGGAACCTTTGCGCACTGTTGGTGGGAATGTAAATGGTGCAGCCACTGTGGGAAATAGTATGTGGTTCTTCGAAATATTAGTAAGCTATATTAAGCAAATAGAATTGCCATTGAGCCAGCAATTTCACTTCCCGAAAGACTTGAAAGCAGGGTCCTGGAAAGAGATTGGTACCCACGTTCACAGCAGCATCATTCCCAAGCATGAAAGGTGGAGGCGGCCGAAGGGTCCATCCACAGACTGAAAGGATAAACGAAATGCGGTATGCACGCATAATGGAATATTATTCAGTCTTAAAAAGGAAGAAAATTCTGCATATATTACAACACAGATGAACCTTGAAGACATTGTGCGAAACGATGCAAGCCAATCACAAAAGGCAAATACCGTGTGATCCCACTTGTATGATGTAAAGTAGTCGAATTTAGAAAGTGAAAAGAAAAAATGTTTTTAATTCTATTTATAGAATATATATTCCCACTGCCCCACCCAGGGAATTATGGGTGCAGAAGGCTCGACTCCCCGGAGCTGGGGGCCGGGGCGCGGGGGGGCCTCTGTGACGGCAGTCCCAACGCTCCACTGTGGGGCTGGCTGATCTGTTTTTCACTTCTGGACCCTTTGTCTGGGTCTGATTCGCCTCTGACCACACCGAGCCGGTTCAATGGGGCTTTCAGACTCCCCTCCGCCCATCCCCCAGCACCACCTTCAGCACCCACCCCCAAGGGCGTCTTTTGCTCAGAGATGCTGGTGGGGATGGGAGCCAGGGGTGGCGGTGGTGGCAGTAGTCACTTAGGAGCTCGTCCTGGGTTAGTGTGGTTGGGCAAGGTGCTATCTCACTGGAGATTTGATTGCTCCTGGCCAGTTCGATGCAGGCGGGGAGGGGCGGAGACATGTTTATGGAGAAACTTGGGGGCCGAAGGGGAGAACAGATGTTTTCTTTCTGTACTTTCACAGCTCCAAAACCCCTGGGAAGTTGTCTGGGTGTCTTAGCCTGCCTCCTGGGACCTCCCACAAACTGGCCCCAGCTGACCTTTACAAATTCCTCTCTCATTTGCCCCCTGCAGATGAGCCCCCCAAACACCTTTCTTCCATAACCACCACCCCTCCCTTGCTCATCACGCCCTCCCCCCAGTATGGAAGAGTCTCCCATTCCTTCCCCCTGAAACTCAGAACTATTTGTCCAGACCCAGTTCTAGCCCCAAGTCCCACTTCTTGGGTGACATGTCCCTCGTCCTCCCCCACCCAGATATCCAGTGCGTATCCCTGAATTCTGGTTAACCCGACCCCCTGCAGCAGGAAGTTCAGGGCTGGCATTCAAGTCCGCCATCAGCACAGGGCTGGGTGCTCTGCCAAGTCATCTCAGTTGATCCTCCCTGTTATCCTAAGTAATAACCGCCCCCACACACGCACACGCACGTGTGCGCGCATACACACACACACACACACACACACACACACATCCACACACGCTTCGCAGACCAGGAAGCTTGAGTTTTATAAAAGGAAAGTAACACCCAAGGTCACGCTATTAGTAAATGGCCAAGCTGGGGTTCAAACCCATGTGTTCTGGCTCCAAATGCCCTTTTTTTAATTCACATGATCTCACTTTATTGCTTTAACCCCCTGAGAAATTTCATCGTATCCATCCATTCATTCAGCAGACACTTACCACATACTTACCTCGTGCCAACCAAACCCCCAACCCCCACTCTCCATCCTCGCCCTTTGGTCAGACTGAGGGTTCTCCTAGGACATAGGGGGGATGTGGCAGCGGAGGGGAGGCTGGGGCTGTGATTCCCATTTCGTGGTCGAGGACACACTGAGGGAAGGCGTAAACGGCCTGCCAGATCACAAGCAAATGCACAGCAGCGCCGGGCATCACCAGCCAGGGCTCAGGACTTCCGAGATGCTGACTACAGTGTGCATTTTATTTTCTCCAGGTCTTGCTCAGTGCGTATTTGCGGACTTGGATAAGCGCCTTGGCCAAAAGCCCTGAGAAACGTTTATCGTTGGGCTAACTTGATGGATTTTCCTCCTAACTCCAGAGACCTCCAGGAGAGAAAGGAGGGACCCGCGACGTTTCCAAACTGTCGCGGTGGGAGGTCACGTGCTCTGTGTCATCTCCGCGCCGCCCCCTTTGCACCGGTCCGGCCAGGGTTGCTAGGCAACGCATAAACTCCGGGGCTCCGAGCGGTTTGAGAGGCGCTGGCGCCGGAACCGAGGCCCGGGCGCTTCCCCAGCGGCTTCCCCAGCGGCCCAGCGGCAGGAGGAGCGAGTGGCCCCAGGGTAAGGGCGGGAGCAGGCCGTCCGCAGCTGGAGAGGAAAGCGGAGAGTGAAGCCCAGGGGTAATAATCACGGACCGCGCGAGAAAGCCCCGTGGGGCGTCCTTACGGAGACAGCTCTGCCGCGTGGCGGAGGCCAGGACCCGTGCTCACAGCGTCCCCGCCCCACTGGTCCTCGCTCCCTCCCTCCGTACCCCCGAGTCGCAGGACCCTGCAAGCTCTAAACACTTTGTCTCCTGCACCCCCGCTCCCAGGGGTCCTGACGCCATCCGTCTCCCGGTGGCGGAGACCTCTAAAGGGACATAGGGCCTGGGCTGCAGGGGCTGCGGGAGCACAGGCCGGTGAAGAGGGGGACTTGCTGGTGAGAAGGGAGGGATGGGAAGGAAGGAACGGTGCCTGAGCACCATGAGGCGGCAGGTCCTGTAAATAGAGGGGCCAGGGGCTGCCCCAGGGGCACGAGGAAGAGGAAAATGTCGTGTTTTTAACCCGCCGTGGAGTCCAGTCGGGAGGGAAGGCGGCCACCCTTCACCTGCCTCCCTGCTAAGCTCTCCCACCCAGCTCCTGGGTCCCACCTCTCCCCTGCCTCACTCCCAGAGTGGAAAACACTTCATCTTAAGTCATCGCAGCCTCCTTTTCAAGGAATTACTTTGCTCGTTATCATTGCACGAGAGGAGTCTGGCTTTTAAAACTGGTGAAGGTTCCGCTCTGACCTGGGTCGCAGAGATGGCTGCGTTCTTAACGTTAGGACCAGCTCACATCCAGTCCTGGGGATGCTTGTGCTTGGGCCTCACTGCGGAGTTCCTCACGCCCCCTAGGGCTCTAGGTTCCCACGGGTGAGCAGTCTGCCCCCAACACGGCCATGCTGCTCCCGCCTCCCTCTGAAGCCCCTTTGCAGAGAGCGCTGCTTGGGGAAGCCCAGCCTGTGGCCTTGGGCTCACCAGCGGGTGGCGGGAGGGACCTCCTGAGACCCCGGCTCGGACCTTGCCATTCATCTTCATGCACTGCTAGCTGGTGGGAAAGGGCCTGCTCTGGGTCCCTGAATGAGCAGTCTTCCCGTCACGGGGCCAGCCTTTAAATGTCCCCTCTGTCTGCTCCAGATGGAGAACAACGCCTCTGTTCTCACTCCTGGCCGGGCCTTGGGAAGCACCAAGAAGGAAAGCAAAGCTGTTAAAAATGTGATCTGGGCTAAAAAGGCTACTTTTGTCTTCCTGGAATTTCCTCATGCTCTTAAGCCTCCTTGTGTCCCCTAGGAGCTGGCCGCCTCATGGCAATTGTCCTAACAGAGAGAGATAGGCAGTCCGTCATTGCCTGAGTCTGGCAGCCTTGGTTCCTCACAGTGCGCTGGCAGTCGGGGAGGATTTAATTGAATGTGATTCTTTTGCATGAGGCCCTATCCTTGTCCACGTAGAATGAACACATTTGGGCAACATGCTGTAATTTGTGCTTCCGTCCCCACCCTCTGCCGCCCTAAGCCGTTGCATCTGCCCTTCCTGGGCAGAAGAGTTTCTAAACTACAAGAAAGAGGAGGAAATACTGTTTTCTGCGAGTCTGATTCGGGTTGAGTTGTTCTGGGGCTGGGAATGGGAGGCGCGAGGTGGATCTATCTTCAAGGAAGACGTATGTGGATTCTAAGGGGCCTAGGAGTTAACTCTCCACCCCAAACCCCTCACCCCTGCCGCAGCTGCTCCGGGGCCCAAGGCCACCCCAGGAACATGCTTCGAGCCTGCCACACAGCTCTTGGCCCTTCATCTCAGGGGTCAGCAGCTAGGGCTGCTGGTCTGGTTCCTTGCCGCCCTGGAGGCGGGGCGGGGCGGGGGGAGCATTAGATCACTCACATTCCTGGTCCTAATATGTATCTGCGGTGACTGTGAAAAACAGATCGCTAAGCCCTATCCCTAAACAGATGTATAGCTCCGCGTTACAGGAGGGAGCCAGGAGTCTCTATGTTTTGAATGAGCATCCAGGTTCCAGAAACGCCGGCTATGAAATTAAAAACCTTCACTGTAAAACAGGTGTTTCGCAACCCCAGCTGTACGCTGGAACCACCTGCGGACTTTTAAGGTTGCTGCTGAAAGATTCTGATTTCATTTGTCTGCGGTTCAGTCCGAGCAGTGCGAGTTTATAAAGCCCATGTGCAGCTGAGATGAAGAATCACTGCTTTAGAGCCAGCCGTGTCCGGGTCCTGGCTCCGCCTGGACTTAAGGACTGTGACCTTTGACAAGGCACTTCATCTCTCCAGACACCCGCTTCTTCCTCTGTAGAATGAGGGCTGTGACGACTGTTTTAGATACGCAGGCAGAGTGTCTAGAAACGGCATTCACAACACCCGGGGGCCAGTCGGTCTTTATAGATTCTGACACAAATTTTTATCCGATACAAATGTTTTCTCCAAGTCCGTGGCTCGTCTTTTCTTAATGTCTTTTAAGGAGCAAAAGATTTAAATTCTAATGAAGTCCAAGTTATCCCCATGTTTTCTTTTATCTTTCGATACTATATTTAAGATTTTTTTTTCCTAATTGGGGTCACAAAGATTTCTCTCTGTGTTCTTTCCTCTAAATGTTACAGTTTTAGCTCTTACACTTGCACCCTTTTAAGTGAATTTTGTGTGTGGTATGCGGTAGGGGCCTCTGGTCACCCTTTTGCATATGAATGTCCAGTTGTCGCAGAACCATTTGTTGAAAAGACCGCCCTTTCTCCACTGAGTCGCCTTTGATCAAAAATCTGTTGACTGTAAATATAAAGGTTTGTTTTTGAAAACTCAATTCCATTCTATTGATGTATCCGTCTGTCCTTATGCCAATTCCATACTGTCTTGATTATTCATAGTTTTAATAAATATTTGCCGAATGAGTAAGCGAAATAATAAAACTATAATAGGAAAAATAGAGAGCATGCCGTTGGCACTCATAAAACCAGTGAATTCCTAGAAAAGTCTATGTAATTAGATTTTTTTAAAAAAGAAATTGTTTGGGGTGCCCCAGGGGACATTCTTAGGTACAAACTACAGTACAAAGTTGCTTGGTAAAGTGAAGTACTACTGTAGCATTTCTTTTGCATTTCTTCATCTGTTTGCTAAGTTTGGCTATTTGTCTTCGGGTTTTTTTTTTTTTTTACTTAATGCAAGGGATACATCCTCCAAGCATTTTCCTGCCGGGTCCGCTTTTCATTTCAAGTTAGCAACACCTGCTCACAGGTGAGACCCTAAAGGCCTTCAGGTATGGATCCCACCCACCACAGTGAGGCTCTCACAGTTATCTTCCTCACAGCACCCCCTGCCTCTCCCCGACGGCTGGTTTCCTAGGGCTCCATGTAGACCCACAACCTGCGCCCTTGAGAACTTGCCATTAAAGGCACACGTTCCGAGAGTTAGGGGTGCCCGCATGAGGGCAGCTCTGCCCAATGCCACGGTCAACCGACCGCGTCAGATGAGCAGCCGTTTAAGCCACCGAGGAGCATTAATAGACTCCACAGAGTCCGTTAATGTGACGGGAATCAGAGGCGTCAAGGTCTCATTTGGGGTGAATGGAAGAGCAATCGGTGGGACCTGCCCACTGCATTTCTGAGACTCCCAATTAGCGCCAGTGGGAAACCACTTCCCGGCATGGCGTCTGCCCGCCAGCTGGGCTGCTGCGGGAGCGCTGGCATTTCAGCTTCTCAGTGTCCCGAGTGTATCGGGTCTCGGAATGACCGAGTGGCCCAGCCAAGGTCAAGTGGCTGGTGAGCGGCATGGCCGGAACCCAGCCCGCTCTGCGATTCCCCACGGTGCCTTTCGTGACCACACATCAGAGGGCTGCTGGGAGGCCTAATTATTCTGCCCGCAGAGGAAGCGGTCCAGCCTTCTCGCTCAGCCCTGTCCTGGTGGGAGCGATGTGGAAGGAAGAGCCTTCAGCGGGGCCCCCAGAGAGTCGGGGATGAGGGTGGGAGTAAGAGTCCAGTAACCTAGAACTCTGGGAATGGGCGGGAGCATTTCCAGAGAGGCCTGGGCGCCCCCCCATCGGGTCCAGTACGTGTGGCAAGGAATTTAGCCCAACTAATCGCCATTGATGCTTCCCTTTGCCCCAATAAACATGACAGCTCTGTAAAAACTGCATCGTTTGGTGAGTGAGAGCCTTGGCGTCAAGCAGACCAGCCGTACCACTTACTTATTAGCTATGTATTCCGAGCAAGGCGCTCAGAGTTCAAGTAAAATGCGGATTGCGTGGTCCACCTCAGGGCAGGTGTAAGAACTGAGCAGGACAGCGCTTAGCACGTGGTCATTACTCAATGAACGTGTTTTTAAAACGCAGACTCAGCTTCTGGACAAATCCCCTAGGACTCCTCCCCCGCGAGACCAGACTGGGAATCAGGGGTCCCCTCGGTGAGGCCCTTGGGAACCGGAAACAGCCAGGTGGGGCCCCTCAGCGCACCCCCTCCCCCCGTCCCACTCCTGCAGCGGCCGGCGCCATGGAGATCGTGTACGTGTACGTCAAGAAGCGAAGCGAGTTCGGGAAGCAATGCACCTTCTCCGACCGCCAAGCGGAGCTGAACATCGACATCCCGCCCAACCCCGCGCTGGCTGAGCTGTTCATGGAGCGGAACCCCGTGGACACCGGCGTCCAGTGCTCCACCAGCATGTCCGAGCACGAGGTGGGTCCCTGCGCCTTGCCCCCCCCCCGTGAGGGCGTGGCCTGCGTGGCTCCATCCACCTGGAAGCCAGCTAGAGTGACCCAGGGCAGGTGCTGGAAGTGTGAGGGCAAGATCAGGCTGAGACTCGCCACAGAGGCTCACTCACTCGGCAGCGCCACGCGGTGGCCGGGCCAGGGGAATGTCACTCAAGATGTTCGCTCCCCGAGGGCCTCTGGCCTCACCTCTGAGATTCTGATTGGAGTCGTCTTAGGCGTTTGGTACAGGCGGGAGAGGCATTCTGAGGGAGCAGGGATCTCTATCTACGGGCCTCCAAAATGAGAGAACCGGGGGTCCCGTGTCTGTTCAGACCCTCAGAGCTCCCTGCCTGCCCGGACCAGGCGGTCAGCTCCTGATTATGTCAGAACTGCCAGGAGAAAATTAGATTCAAGGAGATGACCCCTTTATGGCGTCTCAAATCAACCGAGTGAGAGGCACATTTGAGTTGCCCGAAACATTTCGTGGGTGATCCTGATAACTCACAGTTCAGACCAACGATGTTTCTCTCTTTCCGGGAGGCCTAACTGCCGTCGCAGGGTCCAGAGAGATTTTGTCCACTGTGTAACCAAACTAGACAAGAAGGCTGCCATGGAGGCCACACCCTGTTAGGGTCTCTGGCCAGCAGCTCCGCCCCGTTAAGACTTCGAAATCGTGAGAGCTGAGAGGGGCGTGGCTGCTTAGTGGGTATGAGGTCTCCCTCTGGCGTCATGAAAAAGTTCAGGAGCTAGAGCGTGCTGACGGCCGCACAGCAGTCTGGATGTCCTTACGGCCACCGAACCGTACACTTGAAATTATTCAAGGTGGTAAAATTTATGCAACGAGGATGTGGCCATAACTTTTTTAAATCGGAGGAGGGGGGAATGGGAAGGCAGCAAAGTGGTAAATTTAAGGGGTGAAAGTGCATCGATACCATCCCCTCTGCGACAGGATGGGCAAAACAAACCCCAACTCTTAATCGTCTCTGTGTTTCGATTCCTGCGCCGGTGTCTATGGTTGGACAGAGAAGGGTCATCTGCTTACTTTTCCTTCGGGATCTCACAGAACAGGTGGGTGGGTTTCTCTGGTCCTTTAGGGTGCAGGTAAGGTCAGAATTAGATGTTCCGTGGTCATCGGCATCAGCGGTACACTGTGGCACTTTCTTGGCTGCCTGTGATCCCCCGAGGACCTGTGATTGGCCACCTTGCTCGTACCTGAGAACACCGCGGCTTTGGCCGAGGGCACCTCGTCGGTGCACCCCGGAACGCTCGGGGGCCCGGGATCCTGGTTTGCAGAAGTGGCTGAACGCCTACGCCGGGACGGCGTCTCCTCACCTGGGGCTCTCCTTTCAGGCCAACACCGAGCGGTTCGAGATGGAGACCCGGGGGGTCAACCACGTCGAGGGGGGCTGGCCCAAGGATATAAACCCCTTGGAGCTGGAGCAGACGATCCGCTTCCGGAAGAAGGTGGAGAAGGACGAGAACTACGTCAATGCCGTCATGCAGCTGGGCTCGGTGAGGCTTTCTTCAGCTCCAGCGTCCGGAGCCCCGGACGTCACGCCGGCTCCCCGCTACGTGTCAAGCCCCAGGTGCAGCTGGTCCTGTGCTCAGCTCCTGCGGTTACTCAGGGGGAGGAGTCCAGCTGCCTTAAGGAAACTTCTGTCTGGGAGCAGGCAGGCAGGACCACATGGCAGACCACAGGGGAAGGTGGAGAGGTGCAGGGGCTACATGGGCTTTAGGAGGAGTCCGAAAAGTGGCCCCCGTGAGCAAAGAGAACCCCAAAGAAACCCCCTCCCTAGCACCCACCTGCCAAGAGGGAACATTCGTGCATTCAGCACACCCAGACCGAGCTTCTCGCCCCTGCCAGGTACAGTAGAGATGGCAAAAAAAAAATGAAATTCACATACATCCTGCCCCGAAGAGTTTATAACCCACCAGATCAAAGACAGATACAGAGATATCACCACGTAAAATAGAAAGAAATACTGTAAGAGAAGGGATTGCCAGCCATTTTGACCTATCAGGAGGGAGAGTCGGTTTCCTACTGAAGGGATCAGGGAAGGCCTCCTGGAAGAGGTGGCACTTGAGCGTGGGCTTTTCCATGCTGGACATTTGGAATAATGGGGAGGGCTCCTCGGGTGCAGGAACCAGGAGATGGGTGCTGCATGTGGAGTCGTTAATACTTCTGTTTGGCTGGAGCAGTAGTTCACCACTTTTTAATTGTTCCCCAACCAGCCTTTGTAAACATTCTTTTCTAACTGCCTACCGCCATAAAATTTTAATGCCATAGGTATACCGTATACCCGTGTACATACTGTGTGTGTGTGTGCATGTATGTCTGTATGTGTATCTATGTATCTGTGCTTTGTGTATAAAAAAGTAGTATTGTTTCACCAGTAATAACCAACAACCAATGTTCACCTTTTTGGGGGGCAGTGTTGTTCCCACTGAAAACGCATGGGCCGGAAGCATGGGAAAGACCACTAGATGTTTCTTGTCCCTCCCAGACTCCATTTCAGCCCTGTTCAGTCTGAAAGGACCTCCCTTTACGGCTAAGAACCCCTGATATATCCTCCTCAGATCATGGAGCACTGCATCAAGCAGAATAATGCCATCGATATCTACCAGGAGTATTTCGATGACGAGGACACGGTGGAAGTGACGGAAGAGGCCCCTTCAGCTAAAACCATCAACGTTTTCAGGTATTTCTATAGTTAGGCAGGGGCTGTCACCTCCGTGGGTGGGTGGGTGCATCCTAACGCGACTCCTTGCTGATCCTCTGTGCTCCAAGCTCGATAAAGGCAAAGCAATAAAGCCCCCAGCAGACAAGAGGTCCCTATCCTGGGGATGGGCCTCGATGGTATAAAGGGAGGACTCTGGGAAAAGACTAAGCATATTTACAAAGCTGTGTACAGGTAGGGTTGATTTGCAGCATGCAGAGTAAGTACAAAGTACAGGACATCAGTAATCTAGCAGCGCTGTGGGCCCCAGGACCCTCGTCCCCCACTGTCACGAGAAGTACACCAGGTAATAACCTCTAAGGATAGCGGTTTGACAACAGGGCTCTGTAGCACAGATGTATGTGCGTGTGAAATCACCGTGTGCCTGGATATTCACTGCAGCGGGCTGTGTGCTGGTCAAAGACGGGACAAAAGCTAAGCGCATCGGAAGGGGGCTGGTTCGAGCAGTTCCAGGACTCCCACACCGTGGAAGCCATGCAGCTGCCAAGACCCACTGAGGATCCTGGGACGTGCCTGGCCCAGTCTCAGCACCAGCAGGAAGGGCCCTTTTCAGACCGAGGGCTGAGTCATGGTGTTTAGAGCAGGACCAATGGCTACCAGCAGGGGGCGCGCGGGAGAGGGGCCAGCATGGGGCAGGGGCTGTCGCTGCTGCAGGGGCCCTGCTGGGGTCTGATCTCACACATGGATATTCAAGCAGAGCGATGTACTAGAAAACATCCCGCCCAACACTGACCCCAGGGAGGGGACGTGCTCAGGGCACCCAGTGAGTGCCAGCCCAGGCTCTGTGTCCTATAATAGCACTCTCAGGGAGGAGTGAAGGGCGTGAAAAACACAGGGAGAGTTATTTTGTGTCCACTTCCATCCCTTCCTTCCGATTACTTCAAGGAGAAAGTCTCATTCTGGGGCCATTAAGTCTTCTAATACTTTGCTAACTCTTGCTCATTCTCCCTCCCCCTTTGCCTTTTAAATTAATCGTTCGTTTGTCAGAGCAGTTTTAGGTCTGCAGCAAAATTCATCAGAAAGAACAGAGAGTTCACGCATAACCTCCCTACCCCCACAGCCTCCTCCACTGGTCACCTTCCCCCCCCCCCCCCCGCAGAGCGGTCCGTTTGTCACAACGATGAGCCAACATTGACACGTCATTATCACCTTGTCTTACTTAGTCTGTTGAGCCTGCTGTAACAAAGCACCATAAACTGGGCAACTCATTAACAACAGAAGTCTGCCCTTCCTCGTTCTGGAGGCGGGAAGCCTGAGATCCGGGTGCCAGCATGGTGGGGTTCTGCACGGTGGGGTCCTGTGCCTGGTGAGGACCCACTTTCTCATTCCTAGATAGGCATCTTCTCTCTGGGAACTCGCATGGCGGAAGGGCGAGGGAGCTCTTCGGAGCTCCACCCGCAAGCCCTGATCTCCTCCCAAAGGCCCCAGCTCCTGACACCATCTCACTGGAGATTAGGTTTCAACACGTGAGTTTGGGGTGGGGGTGGGGGAGACACACACACTCTCAGCCGATAGCGCACCCCAAGCCCATGCTCTACATCAGGACTCACTCTGTATCATACGTTCCACGGCTTTTGACAAAATTACAGTGCGGAACAGTTTCACTGCCCTAAAAACTCCGTGTTCCACATAGTTATCCCTTTCTGCCCGATCATTTCACTGTCTCCACGATTTTGCCTCTCACAGATGTCATGTAGTTGGAATCGGTATTTAGCTTTTCCAGATCGGTTTCTTTCACTTAGTAACGTGCATTAAATTTCCATCATGTCTTTTCATGGCTTGATAGTTCATCTATTTTTAATGCTGAATAATATTCCAGCGTAAGGATGGACCACAGTTTATCCATTCAACCACTGAAGAACATTCTGGTCGGTTCCAAGTTTTAGCAATTAATAACAAAGCTACTAGAAACATAAGTTTATAGGTTTCGTGCAGGGTTTTGTGTGGGCAAAAGTTTTTGACTCGTTTGGGCGAATACCAAGGAGCATGATTGCTAACTTCCTCGCCCTTCTTCTTATTTTAATATTAATGGGAAATGGAGCCTCAGGCTCAGAACTTTCAGCAAAGAAGAACAGCAGCCTAGAATTTAATCTTTTGTTTCCAGCGTTTTAATTTTTATGATTAGCTTTTATTTATGGCTGGCGAGATCGGGTTTTCCAACTAAGGGAGTTGTGTAATCTTTGTTTTTAAAATCAATTTCTCTGCGTGAATGAATGTTTAAGTATGCTTAAACATGTTTGAATATTTAAAAGAAAAAAATGTAGTAAATAGGAAATGTGGGGAGCCTTTCACGCCAGTCTTCTTCCCTCTTGCTCTTCCCCCTAAAGGGATCCCCAGGAAATAAAGCGGTCGGCCACACACCTCTCTTGGCACCCCGATGGCAACAAGAAGTTGGCAGTGGCGTATTCTTGCTTGAATTTTCAACGGGCACCTGAAGGCATGAGCCACGATTCGTACATCTGGGACCTGGGTGAGAAGCAGAGGGGCCCCCGTGGCCAGGGGAGGCAGAGGGAGTAGGGCAGAGGCCCGCGAAAGCATGAAAGCCCCAGAGAGGACGGCTGGCCGGCAGGAGCAGCAGGCAGGGGGCTGTCACAGGGAGGGGCCAAGGACGCGGGAGGAGGCCTCTCCTCTCTTCCCTGTTGGGGTTCAGGCGCAGCCAAGCCGAGCTAAATCGGGGAGCAGGAAACACATTTCATTTTCAGATCCAGCATCCGGGCATTCAAGACCAGACCCCGCAAAGTCCCCCATTCTGGACCCCTCGAGAGTATACCGGATAGAGTCCCTAGCAGACTGGGAAGGGACTCGAAGGGGAAGGGAGGGGGCTCGCCTCTGCCCCATATCTCCTGGTGCTTGTCCTTCCTTCACGGCCAGTAGGGGCCGCGTGACCATCTGAGAGGGTGGACCATTGTTGACAGAGGAGCCCGCTCCCAGGGCAAAGCCAGGACAAAGCCTGGCAGGTAGCAGGCGATGGTGGGCAGCAGGCTCTCAGACGTTCTTCATTGTCGTCATCATGTGAATAAACGTAGCCCCTTGTTAGTAGGTGTAGGTGCCAAGCGCAGAACCAAGCACTCTACGCTCTGAGCAGCTCAGCGCAGCCACCCCGAGGGGCGGGCTCCATTGTTATCCCCAGCGCACAGACCAGTGTGCAGAAGTCAGGGAAGAGCGACTTTATGTAAAAGCTTTAGGGTCGAAATTTCGTTCCATCCCAAACCTGGGAAGTGGACAAGAATTCTAAGTATATACACACACAAAATCCCGATCCCCAAGACTGAACCATTAGAAGAGATTCTGGCCACCAGGGGCCAACGATTGCCGCTTAGAGAAAGGTTCCGGGTTCTCCGGGCCCTCCCCCATCCCCTCTGTCCCCCGCCCCCCTCCACTCCCCACCTAGAGAAGGAGTCAAATGGTTTGGCCGGGCCCTTTTCTTTCCAGGCCTGGCAAGATTTTTTTTTTTTTTTTCTGCTTTATAGAAAACCGTAACAAGCCTGAGACTGTCCTGAAGCCATCTTCTCCTGTTGTCACCTTGGAGTACAACCCCAAAGATTCTCACGTGCTCCTAGGAGGCTGTTACAATGGGCAGATCGGTAAGAGGGACCAGGGGGCTTAACTAGCAACCGCCTCGATGAAAAGACCTTTCTCACTGGGCGAGCTCCGAGTCCAGTGGAATACAGACGGCCTTGCAAAGTGGGGTCTTCCGGGGAGCCAGCCGACAGGTCAAACGATGACAAGCCTTTGGGCAGGAGACAGAGAGCTCCAGCCCACCCCACCCCCCATTCTGTGGCTGCCAGGCCGCTGGTTTTCACCAGCAGCCGCAGAGTGTAGGATCTTAAGTAAGCCAAGTGAAAATGCAACAGGCTCGCTGTTCTTAGCGCGATTCGGCAGTTCTTCTCCAATCGGCACTGTCTGGATTGTTGCAAGAACTTTGGGTAATTTCCAGAGCTCTGAAAAAGTTGGTTCTGACCATTTTTTTGTCAGTTTTCTCACTGTATGGTCTTGCCTGCCCTCCACCTCTGGCCCTGAGGCAGCCGGACACCCCAGGCCAGACTCAAGGGGGCGTGGGAAGGGTCCCCACCCTCCTTCCTTTGCAGGCTCCCTCACCTCTCCTCCTTCCTCTGGGGCGTAGGGGCTGGAATGGCTGGGTAACTTCTCCTGGCCCCCCGAGGCCTCCAACGCCCCTCTCAGACCTGCTGCCTCCTTCCCGAAGCGCCCATAAATCTCCCTGCCAAACTACCTGGATGCCAGGGCTCTAAAGGAAGGAAGAAAAGCCACTTCGCCATGATTTATGCAGGAGCCTGCCTCGCTCATTATTCATAACCCCTTTCCGCGGTTTCTCACACCAGCTCAGACCAGCCGGGCTCTGACTCTGACGGTCTGTCTGCTGCCTGCAGGCGCCGCCTTGGCCGAGCAGTGCCATCTTAATCTTGGTCCGGGGCAAACGCTTCAGGCTTGGATTCTTTAAATCGGCACCTAAGGATCAACTACTTTTGTCGTTGTTTCGCAAAGCCAATCTTTCCTAGACACAGCGCTGAGCCACAGAGCGGGTGGGTCCTTGCCGTCCACTTGTGGGAAAACGAAAACAAAGCTTATTAGGACGAAAAGTAGAGGAGCTTCGAGTCCTTCCTGGCCAAGCGGGAGCGGTGAAGCACCGTAAGGGCTCAGAGTAAAGTGTAAAGCTCCTTCCACGAGGTTCCCCCCCCCCATCACAGGCAGCAAAGATATAGAGGATAAAAGGGAATAGTTTATGCAGCAGCAGCAGAGAGTCGCCTAAACCTCCTACTTTCGAGAGCCTTCTGCTGAGGTGGAGGTGCACCTCTCTCTTTGCCTGACTCACTCCATCCCAGGCTCATCCTTGGTCTTGGGTCCCTTCTCGCTTCCTCCAGGAAGCCTCCCCTGACTACACCCCCCCAGAGCAATAGCAACACAGGCTGCAATTGCGGGTCCCCTTCCTGCCTCCCCGGGACTGTGCCGGTCCCATTCGCTGTGGTTTCTGCGGGGCCCAGGATGGTACCCCACACGTGGCAGGGGCACAGCGGAATGAACGAAGCCTAGACTCTGGGGGGGGGGGGTCTTTCCTCAGCGATCCTTTGGGGGCTTTGGGGGCTGGTGGAAATTCCGGCTGGTTTGAACCTAACCCTGATTCTAGAAAAAGAACCCCCACATGCCTGCCGAAGCTTCTCCCTCCAGGGAACGCAGCCCGGGTCACTGTTCGCCTTCTCCCCGCCAGCCTGTTGGGACACCCGCAAAGGCAGCCTGGTGGCAGAGCTGTCCACCATCGAGTTCAGCCACCGCGACCCTGTGTACGGCACCATCTGGCTGCAGTCGAAGACGGGCACTGAGTGCTTCTCGGCGTCCACGGACGGGCAGGTACCCTCAGGCCGCGTGCCACAGGGGGCTGGGGTAAAGGGAACTGGTGGCCACTCCCGGTTCCCACAATCGCCTGGGAGCATTTGTTTTTGCATCTTGTTTACAAGTTAAAAATACACATGAAACAAATTCCAGAAGGTACAAGCGGGCAGACAGCGACAGGCTTCCTCCCACCTCCGCCCACAAGCCTCGCCCGGAGTCACCCTCCCCATCGACACTCAGCCCCGTCAGCTTCGTCGGCTTCCTATGGCCGCCTTCCGGGCCGGCCTCCGCCTACAGAGGCACACACATCTCTCTTCTTCGCTTTCTTTTTTGCACACTTACACGTTGGTCCGCACCCGATGGTCTTCATTTAGTATATCTGGGAGATGATTTCATATCGCACAAAGCACCGCCCTCACGCCTGTTGAGGATTACCTTGAGTGCGCCATAATTTATTTAAGTGAATTTTAATATTTCGTCTTTACCGAAAAACGTAGCGGAGAGTGTATTTGTCCGTAGACCACCAAACCCACGGGAAGCTGCCTCTATGGCAGGCATTCCTGGCGTGGGACTTCTGGATCACAGCACATGTGTGTTTACGATGCTGCCTTCGCTGGCCGTGCCCTGGGGGAGCCCTTACAAATCCAGGTGCTGGGGCTCGCACCTGATGGTCTTGATTCGGTAGGTCTGGGGTACGGCCCCGGCATCTGGATTTTATGACACTTGCTCGTGACTCTGATGACCAGGCAGGTTTGTCACTGTGGGCCAGAGCAGTCACCATCAAAGTGTGTTTGTTCCTATGGGTTGCCAGTAGCCTCTGCCTCACACCCTTTGACCCCCGTGACTGGCCCCGGGGAGTTGGAGGGTATGAGAGGGATGCGAGCCAGGGGACTCGCAGGGCCTCGGGTCTCAGGGTTGCCCCTCCTCCCGTCAGGTCATGTGGTGGGATATTCGGAAGCTGAGCGAGCCCACCGAGGTGGTGGTCATGGACATCACCAGGAAGGAGCAGTTGGAAAATGCCCTGGGGGCCGTCTCCCTGGAGTTCGAGTCTACCTTGGTGAGTGGCCCTTCCTCCTCCTCCCCTGGCTTCCACTGCTGGGGCAGCCAGAGCCAAGGGCAGGCCAGGGCTGCTGTACCAGATGCTCGTGGACCCCAGGCCGGCCGCCTACCTTGGGCGCTGCTCCAGGGAGCATCATCCAATGCGGCCTTTATAGCAACTTTCCAGAAGGGGGCAGCAAAGCCTCTTGAGGAAGGAGACCATTCTAATGCCCAAGAAGTCACTGTTGGGCTCCTAGGACGCTTGCCCGGGACCAAGCTAAGACGGCCAGGCTTAGCCTCTGCCTTGCGTGGGACCCTGGGCTGGTCCCTTCACTTCCTGTAGGGGAGGAAGAGGCGTCGGAGAAGGAAATGAGATCAGAGGAGACTGGTAGGAAAACCACAGCCAGGGCTTAATTATAGCGTTTAGTAACTGAGAAGGAACAGCAAACAAATATCAAGGTGGAGCGGTAATGTGACTGTGCCAGAGGAGGGAAGGTTCTGGAAGCAGCAAATGAAGGCTCCCTCCGAGTCAAGGCGACAGCTTTCTCAGATGACTCTGGGCTGGGTCTGGTTCCTGGTCCATGTCTCACCGAAGGCTGGGCCCGGCTCTCCTGCAGGACCCTCTCTGGTTTGCCCCCAGGTCAGGTGACATCAGCCCTAGGCCCCTGGGAGGTGGAGGCATTCTGGCCTCACTCCCACCCTGGGAGTCCTCACCTGTGGCCTTGCAGACAGTGCCTATGGGGCGAGGCGGAGGACAATTTAAGGGCATAGGGGTCAGGGCGGGGAGGACTCAGAAAAACATTCTGTCCTGGAATCTGGGATTTTTAGGCCAAGTGCTAGACGGAATGACTATGCCACCATAACCCCCCCCCCCCAGTGCCTGTCACCGAGTGCACACTGCGTGCTGGACACTTGTAACAGCCTTACATGACAAGCTTGCGTAACTGCCCGTGACCCTCTTGTGAGGTCATGTTATCATCCCTGCTTCACTCAGATAAACACGGCGAGTCTTCATGAGGTTAAGTCATGTCCTCTTAGAACCGGAGGCTGGGGCTCAGATCAGGGCTCTGCCTCCAAGGGCCAGGCTCTCCGGAGGTCTCGGGCTGGAGGCGCGACAGGCCGCCCGGGGCCGGTGCCTTCTCCGCCTCGCTGGCTGGCAGGGGCCCTGCCATTTACGCGATCGCTTCTCTGGGCCCCTCAAGCTGTGTCTCTCTTCACGTTCCTTTAATCCCCAACTTGTAGCCCAGTTATTTATTTTTTTTTTAATTGTGATTTAAAAAAACACAGCACATAAAATTTACCATCTTAACCATTTTTCAGTGTACGGTTCAGCGGTGCCAAGTACGTTCACACTGCTGTACAACAATGGGCAGAACTTCTTCGTCTCACAAAACTGAAACCCCGCACTGTCCCTGTGACACGGCTCCCCATGTCCCCCTCCCCCGGCCCCTCCTACTTCCTGTCTCTATGAACCCGCCTCCTCCGGGTACCTGGATGGAGTCTCTTTGTGACTCGCTTATTTCACTTGGCATAATCCCTCCAGGCTCATCACATCATCACAGGTGTCCTAGGCGGGATAGTGTCCCCTCGTATGGATAGACCACATTTCGTCTGTCCATTCGTTCATACACGGACGCTGGGGTTGCTTTCTCCTCTCGGCTGTCGTGAATGTCGTTGCCATGAACTCGGGTGGACACGGGAGCCCAGTTTTGCAGGGAGCGGCTGGAGGGGTGTGTGGGCTCTCCTAGACACGTCTTACATTACTCATTCAATAATTTACTTTATCCGTAAACAGATATTCAGGGTCTTTCTGTGGACACAATAGTGCTAAATGAAGAAGGCCGGCGATGAGGGTCTCCAGGGACTAGAATAGTCGGCGGGGGGGGGGGGTGGGCGCCAGGAAGGGGTGCTTCATCAGCGTGGGGCCCCTGAGCAGGTCCTGAGGAAGGGTGGGACCCAATGAGCGAGGTGGAGGCGGGGGCAGCTTCCGGGAGCAGATGGGGCACAGCCCAAGCAGAGGGGCCCGGCAAAGGCCCGCCCCAGAAGGCTGCTCGCCCACCAGGCCCCGAGCTGACAGTTCACGGAGCCTTCCGCTCCTGCGTTACCGCCCCCGCAGCCGACCAAGTTCATGGTGGGCACCGAGCAAGGCGTCGTCATCTCCTGCAACCGCAAGGCCAAGACGCCGGCCGAGAAGATCGTGTGCACCTTCTCCGGCCACCACGGCCCCATCTACGCTCTCCAGAGAAACCCGTTCTACCCGAAGAACTTCCTGACCGTCGGCGACTGGACCGCCCGCATCTGGTCCGAGGAGAGCCGCGAGTCGTCCATCATGTGGACCAAGTAAGCGGGCGGATGGGGCGACGGAGGGATGCGGGAGGGTGGAGGGGACACAGGGCCCAGCCCCGGAGTCGCCTGAGCCTTCGTGTGTCCACCTGTAAAATGGAGAAAACACCCCGTCACAGACACCCAGGCTCCTACTAGGAAGCGGCTCGATTTAGCCACTTTGCAAAGGAATGTGCTTCGAAGGGCCGGAGGTGGTAACCGCGGCCACGGGTTAATTTTCATGGCCCGCAGGACAACCCAGGGTGTAGGCAGCCTTGCTCTTTTGTGTGCGTGAGGGATCCGAGCTCCAGGGAGGCCAAGCCCCTTGCTCCTGGTCTCCCGACGTTGTGGATACTCAGGTCGCTCTCACCTCTTAGCTGTCGTGAATAAAGATGCTGTGAGCAGAAGTGCACAGTGCAGCCCAGTTTTGCAGGGGCTTGTGGCCTCTCCGAGACCCACGTTTTTACCTTATCCGTTCAGTGATTTATCCGTACGCAGACATTCGGGGTCTTTATGGCGAAACGCCCAGCGGACACAGTTTTTTGACGAACCTCCACACTGTTTTGCACAGTGGCTGTACCTGCTGACGCTCCCACCAGCAGTGAATGAGGGCGCCCGCCACATCCTCGCCAACACTTCTAATGATGCCATCGTGGCAGGCGAGGGGCCACCTCACTGCGGTTTCGATTTGCTTTTCCCTGATGATTAGCGATGCCGGGTACCTTCTCATGTACCTGTTGGCCATTCGTATGTCTTTTTTTTTTTTTTTTTTTTTTTTGAGAAATGTTTGTTCAGGTCACTTGCCCGTTTTTAAATTGAGTTCTTTTGGAGTTTTTGTTGGTTCGTTTTGCTTTCATTTTTATTTTTTGCTATTGAGTTGTATGAGTTTCTTGTGTATTTTGGTTATATTAACCCCGTATTAGATAGATAGTTTGCAAATATTTTCTCCCATTCCAAAGGTTGTTTTTTCATTTCGTTCACTGTTTCCTTGGCTGTGCAGAAGGTTTTTCATTTGATGCAGTCCCATTTGTTTATTTTCGCTTTTGTTTTCCATGCTTTCGATGTCATATCCAAAAATTCATTGCCAAGACCAATGTCAAGGAACGTTTTCCCTGTATTTTCTTCTGGGAGCTTTATGGTTTCAGGTCATATGTTTAAGTCTTTAATCCATTTTGAGTTGATTCTTTTCCTTCCTTCCTTCCTTCCTTCCTTCCTTCCTTCCTTCCTTCCTTCCTTCCTTCCTTCCCTCCCTCCCTCCCTCCCTCCCTCGCTCCCTCCTTCCTTCCTTCCTTTCTTCCTTCCTTCCTTCCTTCTTTCCTTCCTTCCTTCTTTCATTTTATGGTGACATTGGTTAATGAAATCCGGTAAGTTTCAGCCGTACGTTTTAACGGTAAGGCATATATATATATCTACACTGTGTGTTCGCCTCCCATAGTGAGATTTCTTTCTGTCACCACATATTTGACCCCTTTTACCCCATCTACCTCCCCCTTTGACTTGATTATTGTGTGTAGTGTAAGATAAGTGTCATTCCTCTCTGCAGAAATCTCTGAAAATCTAGGTTAAGCCAAGTGGGATGTATAATGCTCTCCGAATCTCAACAGTATGAACTTTTCTGGGCACACCCTTCTCTGACTCTTCTCAAGGAGTCTCACGACTGGGGCACTGGGCCCCGACCTGACCGGGGACAGGGGCCCGTTCCCTGGGGTTAGCTGTGGAGGAAGGCCAGTGGCCAGCCCGCAGGAAAGACCACCTCGGAGCCCTTTGAAGTGCAGCCTCTGAGCTGAGACCTGGAGCAGGCCAGGGGGGCGTGGCCAGAATTCAGCCGTGAGGAAGAACTTCTTGCCCTGCAGCGAGCAGGGGGTGCTGGGTGAGCAGAGCGGGGGCTCAGCACCCACGGGGTCCCTCCCAGCCACTGTGGTCCCTGACTGGTGGCTCCCCACAGGTACCACATGGCCTACCTCACCGACGGCGCCTGGAGCCCAGTAAGGCCGGCAGTTTTCTTCACCACCAAGATGGACGGGACCTTGGACATCTGGGACTTCGTGTTCAAGCAGTGTGACCCCGCCCTCAGCTTGAAGGTCACGTGCATTGCCCTCCCCATGTGTCCAGGCCCTCAGGCCCTGGTGCCACAGCATACTTTCGGGGCGGGGGCGAGGGGGGGGGAATTAAAAAAGAAGAAAAAGCAGTTGCCTGGCCTCTCCTCCCCCTAGAGCTAGTCCTTCGGAAGCCTGGGGTGTGGGCCCCCAGTGGCAACTGGTCCAGTCCAAGAGGATGTTGTCATAGTAACATAGCCAGAGCTGAGTCCCACTGGCTGGGCCCATGGACGGCATGGGGTTCGGGAAAGCGCAGGAAGAATGGGGGGCTGCCCCGAAGGGGTCAGGGCAGGAGGGTGAGGCGGGAGACGAGGCCAGAGCCAAGGGTCTTGGCAGCCAGTCTCAGGGTGTGGGTCAGGGAGGGGCGGGAGGGTGTCACCGGGGGCATTCGAGCTGGGTCATTTGGCTAAGCCTCCCCATGAACCGGGTGCTCAGACAGACAAAGGCTTACCTTGCTTCTCGCTCTCCTCCCTGACCTGGGAATGTCCGCCCGCCCCCAGCAGGTGTGCGACGAGGCCCTCTTTTGCCTCCGGGTGCAGGACAGCGGCTGCTTCATCGCCTGTGGCTCCCAGCTGGGGACGACCACGCTGCTGGAGGTCTCCCACGGCCTGTGCACCCTCCAGAGGAATGAGAAGAACATAGCTTCCTCCGTAAGCATCGGTTCGCTTCTGGACCTGGCCCCTGGCCGAGCGGGCCGTCGGAGAAGCACACAGGGCCCCTTTCTCTCACGCCTCCCCCAACCCTCAGGACACGGGTGGACGTTTAGGGGAGGCAGCAGTGGCGTCCTTAAACGAGTGCTGTAAGTGGGTGTTGTGATGTCAGAATCCTCCCCAGCTTAACCACTCAGTGGCTACGTGGCCTCGGGCAGGTCCCTTTACCTCTCCAGGCTTCAGTTTCTCAGCTGTCAATCAAAGTGGTTTAACTAGCTCAGCTTGTCTAGTTTCAAACAATATACATACATATATATATTTGCAGCAGAATCTGTCACATGAAGGCCTAGGAGACTGCCAATAGAGGAGACAGATGGAGACTGGGAGACTGCCCTGGGGCAGGGGCGCTGGGGAGCTGGGGGACCAAGATCGGTCACCGCACCTCACTCCAGTGCGTGGCCCTGGAGGCACCTCCCCAGAACCGTGGGGTACACTGTGGAGCTGAAAACCCCTGGTGCTGAGACCTGGGAGACCCTCCTGGCTCTGCCTGAGACTGCGGCCCCCGCGACGAGCTGGTCCTCCACGGGCCCGGGGCTGCCATGTCGCACGACTCCAGAGGGCGGCCTTCCCACAGTTGTCCCTGTCCTTGGAACCAAGTGACTTGTCATCCCTGTTCCCATCTCCGATCTAGCCATCCTTTCTTGCCATTAGCCCTGACCTCTTTGGGGGCCGCTTCGAGTTGAGCAAGGAGAACCCGGTTTGGTCCCTGTGCTGGGAGCCCCAGCCCTCTTCCCACAGGCCTCTCTGTCCCTGTGTGCCCCAGATATTTGAGCGTGAGACCCGGCGGGAGAAGATTCTGGAGGCCAAGCACCGGGAGATGCGGCTGAAGGAGAAAGGCCGGACGGAGGGCAAGGACGAGGAGCTGAGGGAGGAGGAGCCCGCCGTGGACCTGGAGGGGCTGGTCAGCAAGGCCGAGGAGGACTTCTTCAACGTCATCTTCTCGGAGCTGAAGAAGAAGGAGGCCGCAGCCATGAAGAAGTCCAAGCTCGTAGGGGCCTCGAGCAGGGGCCGGGCGGGTGGGGTGGGAGCCTCCTGGGTGACCTTGAGCAAGGAGCCTCACCAGGCGGACCTTAATTTGTCCATCTGGCAGATGGGAGGAGTTACTCACTTCCTCCGAGGACTCCTAAGCCTCCAGTCGGCAGGAGCCGTGCTCCATGTTCTGCAGAATCCTCCCTCCCTACCACCGCAGGCGCCTGGGACATGCCTGGGACCCGCCGAATGAGGATAGGGGCTAAGTGAGGCGTCGGATAAGCATGAGCCTCGAGGCCCGTGGAGCAGGGGGCTGCACAGCCGCGCCGTGCGGAGGGCGTCCTGCTCGCTCCGTCTGGTGTCGGGGATGAACTGTGCTGAGCTCACGTATCCACGGCCCCAGCTCTAAAGCACTCACAACTGGGCCGGGCACTCCACCTCTTGGTCCCTTAATTTTTATCCGGAAAACAAGGAGATTAGTTAGCTCTAAAGATGGTGTCCGGTCACCTTCCGGGCCCTCTTCTGTAACAAGGGTCAGAGGAAGAAAAGGACCTCGTCAGTCTAGGTCAGTGCCTTTAGGGCCCCACAGGTAAGATGCCAAGATGGGGAAGTTCGAAAGAGCAGCATCGAAGGGCAAAGGAAGGACAAGCAAGCGCGTGCCCACATCTGCCCTCTAAGCGAGACCGGCCGCAGCGTTTGGGTGCAAAACGAAAAGGCAGGGCCTCCTGTTTGAAAAGTCTTGAGAATTTCAAGACAATGACAGCAGCACGTGAAAGCAAGTGTGGGCCCTTGTAAGCACAAGTCACGTGTGACCGCACAGGGCACCCACTCGGGAGGCCGGCCCTGAGTGCAGGAGCTGCGTGGCAAGTTCATGGGCACCGATGGAAGTGGCCAGGGGGACGGAGGATGGGTGAGCGCACAGAGAGGCTGAGTGGTCCCGTCTCTGTCTCCCTCTCACGGGGTCTAGGGGCAGGCTGAGATTTCACGGGCACATTTTGCTTTTGAACGTCTTCGGATATGAGTGGCTTTATCCTCTGTGTGGTACAGGTGGGGCAGAGTGCTCCCTCCACTTACAGCAGGGGCAAGACTGGACCCTTAGCCCTGGCATCCCCCGCCCCTGGGCCCTCCAGCCTCCCAGAAGGCGATGCCTGCATTGGCCACCTTCCACAGAGCAGCGGAGCTCACAGACTCTGCCCTTGGGGCTGGAGGTCCCCAAAGGTGTTCCTCACAGCAGCTCGAGCACACTAGACGGAGAAGCTGAGCCTCGGAGGGGTTTTCGGGTTCACAGAACTTGACCCCCTCCCCCTCCTGCCCCCACGCACTTCCTGTCTCTCTCCTAATCTCTGCCCTTGGCCAGAAGTTCTGGGGACAGAGCTTTAGAAAGCACTGCTGTGTCCTTACGCGCACTGTTTCTCGTCTCAGCCACAGCCCTCTGAAGAATTGGGTCCACTATGCAGGTTGAAGGGGACCAAGGAGACTCAGGAGGAGTTAGCCGAGGTCACCAGGCAGCAAGTGGCAGAAACAGGACTTGGTCCTGAGCCTGTCGGATGCACCTGCCAAGCCCGCCGTCCACGGCCTCGCGGCCTTGGCCCTAGCACCCAGGCCTCGGCCATTTGGCTGCTTTTGGCCTCAGGGGGTGAACTTCCCGGGGCACAGGGGAGGCCTGCCCCCCCACCAACAATTCAGCTCTCCCTCTCCTTTGCAGAAACAGCGAAAGCCGGAGACGGATGAAAACGCAGAGGGAGAAGAAGAGGCGGAAGAAGAAGGGGGTGCCGAAGAGACCCCCGCCTAGAAGGCCGGCCTGGCCTGCAGCCCCCCGGCCCCGCCAGCCGCGCCCGCATCTCCCACCTCTTGGCACTGCCCTGATTTTACAAGTGGGGGGCTGAGCTCCTCATTAAAAAGTGTCCCTGGGGGGGACCCAGCCCCCATGACCCACAAATCGCAGGCCCACATTGCCTCACTGAGCCCAGCACTCCCTAGCGACCACTCGGAGAGAGAAAAGGGACGGGGCTGTCCTCTGAGGTGGGTGGCCCGTCTCGGCCACCTCGGCCACCTCCACCGCAGGTCCCTCGCAGCCTGGCCCTGCACGTCCCCTTCGATTCCGCTTCTCAAGGGCCTGCCCGCTGCCGTGTTCCTCGCTGGACTTGCCACAGCCACGGCAGGGCCCCGGGCAGGGCTGGCGGGGGACGAGGGGGTCACTCCTTCTCCCTTCCTGCCCCTGCCCCTCCACATACCACCCAGGCACAGAAAGCTTGTCCACTCTGAGATGGGTCCCCGGGCAACTCCTCCAGGCTCATTTACCTCCCAGAGGGTGAGAACAGATCAGTGACTCGAGCTTGGTTATTCTCGGGCTCTGCGAGCTTCCTGTTCTCTGGATTCTTACAAAATTAAATGAAGAACAACTGCACTAACCCTTAGCGCTTACTATGCAGCCTGCGCTGCAAGCTTCTCACTCTGTCCTGTGCAAATCCTTTTACAAGTCCTTGGAAGGTGTGTGCTCTGATTATCTTTACAGCGGAGGACACAGGCTCTGAGAGAGATGTGGGGACTCGCCCAGGCCTCCGGGGTGAGTGAGGGGCAGAGCGGGCAGAAGGCTGGGCAGCTCTCACCCGAACCCTGCGCGTCGGTCACCTGTAGACCAGGCGCTGGGCAGGGCCTGCGGGGCTCCAGCGGGCTGGCCTGAAACCATGGCCCAACAGGGCATTCGGTGACCATTGCTAGGAATGTCACCTCAAACCAGCTTTGCACCAGAAGAAGTCCCCAACCACCGTTCATTCGATGGGTGTCAGGTGGCCCTGACATGGACCCAAAATGCCTTTTAAAAATGCCTGTGTCACATATCTTGTTAGGGAAGGACTTGGGGCCAGCCACCCCTGTCTCCCCCTGCCCCCCCAAAAAACACAAACAAAACATTTGCATGTCCACTGCACCTCGACCTTGATAAAATAATCATCGCGGGGCACATTTATTAGGCACTTAATCTTCAAAATAGCCCCAGAAGAAGTGCTGTCGTCATCGTCTTCCAGCCCTGAGTCACAGAGGTGTCACGTGAGCAACAGGGTCAGGGAGCCAGCCGCCCAGGTCCCGTGGAAGCGAATGGAAGATCTCAGCGTCGGCCCGCAGTCCCGGCCTTAGTGCGAACGCCCGGACGTGCTCCGCTTCCAGGTCTCCCCAGAAGAGGCGTCCGGGCAGAGGGTGTCCACGTGCCGTGTGTCCCCCTCCGTACAGTTTCCTGTGATGGACACAGGACACAGGAAGCCCGGGAGCTGCCCGCAGAGTAGCAGTTTCAACTGGAGGTGATTCTGCCCCCGACAGGACACTTGGCAATGTCCGGGCACATGTCGGAGTGGCATAACTCGTGGGAGGGTGGTCCTCGATACCCAGGGGTGCCGCTGGACGTCCGACAGTGCGTAGGACAGGCCCGCACCACGGAGAAAGATCTGGCCTGCATGTCGGTAGAGTCAAGGTGTAGAAACCTTGACTTAGAAAAACCTATCCCAATGAAACGTCCCAGGAGAAAGTCGCGGCTCCCTGCGGCGTTAGCCTCGGCGCACTGATGGACCCCTCGGTGGGATGCCGGGAAGGTGGGCCCCGAAGGAGGATGTTCTCTCGCTACAGCAGAATTTCGGCTTTTGCCTTGTGCTGGCAAAGGTGGGCCACCTGCCGGCGGCTGCCGACCCTTCGCTGTGGGTACAGAGAGCACCACTATGGCGGGATGGCACTTGAGGAATGAGCACGGCAGGGGAGAGGAGAGGGGGGCCCTGCAGACGTCGCCGGGCGAGGGGCCCAGTGGCTGGAAAGATACTGGGATGGCAGGTGAGGGAGAATGGCAGCTCGGAACGGGGCGATGGCTATGGAGTCACTTACCTGCGTGCACCTACCCCTGTTACCTACCTTGGGGGGTTATCTAAATGAAACTAAATGAAATTACACATGCCAACAGAACCCCACACTGGGTGCAAAGTGGCTGCTCAGCGTCTATTACCTCCCTGACGTAGGAGCACCGGGTGGCCATCCGAGACAGCCTCCCCCACGGCCAAGTCGGAGGTTAGCGGGGGAGCCATGGGGATGCCGTGCGAACTGGTTTCTCACCCACCATCCTCAGCACCTAAAAGCCAGACCTGGGGGGATGCCGGGCTGCCAAAGAGAAAAATGCTCCGCGGACGCTTGTTTCCAATTCACTCTCTTTCATTTCACCTCCAAGCCCTAAGTAGCCATGTCCAGCTCACGAGCAGGGGGGCCGTGGTCCCCTGGGTCCTAGAGGGTCACAGGGCTTTAGGAAGTGGTCAGAGCTCATGGAAACTAGTGGAGTCCACCTGCGGGTGGGTTTGGGGCGGGGAGAACATCACACGTCTCTGATGGAAAATATCGTTGCCACATGGGAATCATGGTCAGTGATGACATTGACACTCGAGGGGACAGCAGTGGCCTTTTCGTTAGCTTCCGCCCCCCGGGAACTTCAGGGAAATGGACGAAGAGCTAGTTCAGCGAGCTCAGGAAAGCCAGACAAGGCGGAAGGGACAGGTAGGAGGAGTCCTGACGGAGTTAGCCAGACACACAAGCGGAAGGTGGCCATCCGGCACCGAGGCAGGATCAAAGCCCAGGGATGTTTGCAGAGAGCAGGACACGCAGAATGAGCCCGGCCAGAGCTCGGGCCAAAGGCGAGGCAGGGCAGGCGGGAGTCCAGGCTAAGGGCAGCCTCCGTGCGGAAGGCAGTGCACAATGACAGGTGGAGGTGGACCCGGAGGTAGAACGTGCAGGCTGCTGCGGTGGGACGCGCGAGGGGCCCCGGCCTGTGGGCAGGGGCGGGGGCGGGGGCGGTGGACAGAAGCTATGGGACCGGATGAGCGATCAGCTTCTAGGCAGTCCCTGCACGTGGAGGGTATGTGCTGAGTCCCCCAGTGCCTGGGAGCGAACTCTCAGGGATCTCTAAGGGCAAAAGGTGGAGGAGAGGAAGCGTCCGGACTTTGCGATGAGTCTCCACCTAAGATGGGATGGGACCACCCACTTAGAAGCTTCTCTGAGCTTCACCACCCCGGGCCAGCCTGGGTGAGCTTTTGCACTTGGAGGAAGAGAAAGAGAAGAATAGTTCTGCTTCAAATGATCAGCAGCGCCATGTGGCTGGCCGTAATAGGTTAGGTTCAGGGGTTTGAAGTGTAAGCCAGGAGGTGGTTTCCTGCCGGAATGATCCATCTTCAAACTCACCTGATTCTCATTGCAGCGCACCTGTTCGCAAACCGGCCAGCCTAGGTGTGCAGCCTCAGGGCCGCCTGGGCCGGAGAGCAGGACGAAACCTCCGGACCCCCTGCAGGAGCGTTTGGTTTCCACCAAGCTTTTCACTTGGTTTATCTATTTATCAAGCCCAAGGCCACGGGCGGCTCCCCGCTTATTAATGACTGTAACACACAAGTTCCTCCAGGCAGCGGGGGGGGGGGGGAGCCAGTCCCTGGGCACAGGCTGCATCAGGCTCTGCCTCTGGGTGTGTGCCAGCCCGTCTGAGACGGCCCCTGGGGAGGCACTCCCTCACGCGGCTGCCTCCCTGTGAAGTGAACCCCACTGGCTCCCCTTGCCCCGTCTTTGCAGGGGGCGGGGGACCCCCTTGCTCAGCGGCAGTGGGGGCAGGAGGAGCAGGGGCCACCGGGAGCAGGAGGAGCTCCACCATCACCCAGGAAACCAGGGCCCAGAGGGGGCAGGAAACACCTGCTCCAGGCAGCACGTTGGATGCAGAGCTGGGACTAGAATCCTGTTTTCCAAGGGCCCCCTGAGGCCAGGAATCTTTCCACTGTGCTTCCCGAGTGTCCAACTGCTGTTATTGTCCCCGGCAGTGACACTTTCTTGCACGGTATCCTGGCTCCTCCAGCAGGCAGGGAGCCAGGGGCCACTCAGACCCCACCGTCTTGGCCTGGCTTCTGGGTTTACCCATAGAGCCCGTTGGCCAGTGGGGTACACTGAGGGGGGCTCTTCAGGGTACCCTAAGTGCTCTCTGGCGCCCCTCAGGTAGGCGGCTGGGGCAAAGGGACAACTCTTTACTTCCTCTGTCATTGGACACAGAGAACAGACGGGCAGAGACACCAGCCACAGCCAAGACGCACGCAGCACCCGGGGAAACACGAGGCAGCCAGCAGCCGCGCTGGGGACGCGGAGCGACAGACAGACTGACCCACAGGTGGGAAGGGAGGCGGGGTGCGAACGCGCGAGGCGGGAGGGGCGGGGGGCGCCTCTGTCCTGGGAGCGGCTCGGCTGCAGGGCGCCCCCTGCAGGGCAGTGGGGGCGGGGTCCGGGCCGCGAGCTGGTGGCGGGGCGCGGGGAGGCTCCAAACCGACGCGGCGGCGGCGGCGCCGGGCGGACGCGGGGCTGCGCCGAGGGCGGGAGTGCGCACCGGAGGGCACTCGCCCGGAGAGCGACGCAGGCTCGGACGCCTCCCCGGAGGAGGCGGCCAACTCTCGGCCTCAGCGCGGGAAGGGCGGGGGCGCAGGAGGCGGGAGGCGCCGTCGCGGCCCTCCCTCTGCCCCGCCTCCCGGTCAGCGCCCTTGGCCGCGGGCGCTTTGTTGGTTTCGGGTTGTCAGGCAGCCGCAGCGCAGGCGAGACTGCGGGGGACCCGGCGGCGGCGGCGGCGGGGGTGCGGCTCGGCCATGCGCGCTGTCAGGGCCTGAGCCCCTCCATGCCCTCCAACATGAAGGACAGTGGGGACTCCAAGGACCAGCAACTCATGGTGAGACCCCATCACCCTTCCTTCTCGACCCCATCCGTGGCCCAGACTCCCGGCTGGCCTTAACAGGGCAGTCCCGGCCCCTCACCCCCCACTAAAAGGACAGTGGAGATGAGGGCACAGGACGGTCCCGAGCAACTTTCCCGCAGTCCGGAATGTCAGGAGGCAGGAAGGCATCATGGCCATCCTGCCCAGGCCTGAAAAGTTAGACCAGCGTCAACCCTTCCCCACTCTACACCTTCCCACTGGGGGGCCCCATCCCCAGAGCCTGTGCAGATGGGTCTCTGGGAGCAAGACTGCTCCCTGATCCAGGAATGCTGAGGGCAGGGCAGGCTCGACCTCCCTGCCCAGAGGAGAAACTCGTGGGAGTTTCCTGGTGAACCGCGGGTACCCGGATCTGGTGGGTCAGGAGTTTAAGGGGACTGGGAATCACACGGAGGCAGATGGGAGCCCTCGGGTGCCAGAAGAGCTGGCATGGGCTGGGGGGTAGGGGGGCCTGGTTATTGGGTTGCAGCACAGATGCCGTGTACGGCAGGACTAAATATTTCCGAGAAGTCCCAGAAGTGACTAAGATGCCCCCCAGCCCTAGAGTTTGCTGCAGATGAAGAGGCGTGGGTGCGGACAGGGCGGGGCCAGGGCAGAGACCGAAGCCGAGTCCCCATGGTCAGTGGTGCCGGTCAGAGTGATGAGGGAGAAGGCCGCCATCCCCTATTCTTGGAGATCTGGGAATGGGCCTCGATCACCAGCGGGTGGGTGGGCGGTGATGTAACTGGAGGATAACGGTGACCCCAGACACCCCACCTTTCGGGCGAGCTCACTGCTCCAAAGACAAGCAGCCCCAGCCCTCAAGCAGGCCCCGGGCTCTGGAACAACGTCCCCGGCTCTTTGGAATGTGTCTCTTTGAAAATGGCTTGCCTCGCCAAGCAGAGTGAAGACCCACACTGTCTCTCAGTGGCTGGAAATAGAGAGAGGAGGGGCCCCGTGGCCGGTCCCCAGGTAGGACTGTGGTCCCAGGCTGTTAGGACGAGGATGGGGAGCTCCCGGGGCTCCCGGCTCCATCCTGCCGTGCTCAGAGCATGGCACTGTTCGCAGATGCACAGACAGGCTGCTCCAGTGCCAAGGGCTCCAAGTTCTAAGCCCAGCGGAGCTGCGGGTGCTTAATTTGGGCGTGCGCCTGATGCAGCCCGGAGGAGCAGACAGCTCTCTCCCCCAGGGCTCTCCCTGAGCCACAGGCTCCTGGGGAAGTTCAGAAACTCAGCTGCAGCCCACATTCTGTGGACCGACTGCCCTTGACCCAGGCAGTGGCCGTAAACCACTGAGTTTTCCTTAAAACGATGGAGGCCTAGGATGGTTGGACAGAGGACTCATGGGTCTTGCCCAGGGTGAATCCTGGGGTCCTCTCAGCTTCCTCTTTGTGGCCCCCCACAGCCCTCTCCATCTAACCTCGGGGGTCTGGCCTTTCCTCCCAGGTGGCGCTCCGGGTCCGGCCCATCAGCGTGGCGGAACTGGAGGAAGGAGCCACCCTCATCGCCCATAAAGTGGACGAGCAGGTACGCGGGGCTGTGACCGGGAGCTGCAGGCAGGGCAGAGGTCTGTTCACACCTGGTGGGGGCAGGCACCTGCTCACCTGGTGGGGACAGGAAGGGCCCCTGTGGCTTGCAACACCATCCTTCCTCTACCCATCAAACTCTAGGCCGACACTGAATTGGTGACCTCTTCAAGGAAACCAGGGTTCTTCTTCCAGGAAGCCTGCCTAGATTAATCTAAAGAGATCTGAACACTCCCCTAGCCTGATCCCGGTCCCCTGGTTCCTGATCCCCTCAGTCCAACCCCAAGAATGTCACACACCTTTCACATGCCCATGACATGACTTTCCCAGAGAACACACATCTGTGTGGCCTGGAGCTAAAGCCGTTCGTGTTTCGTTCAGTTCCTGGGATGTCTGTTTGCTGTCTGAATCATGTCACCATGATGAGGTGGGCAGGACAACTCCCACCTCTGTTTACACAGGAGACGATAAATATTCAGTACCCACAACACACTGGGGACACTGCTCGGAGCCAGCAAACTATGACAAACAGAAAAGCCCCTGTCCCCCCTCTGTTGCCTTAGCGTCCGGTGCAGGGAGACCAGGCATGAGTCGCAAACACATGCGCATTTGCAGGCAACGAGGCCTGCAGAGAAACGCGTAGTGCTGTGCAAGGAGGTACCCAGTCCCGTGGGCCAGGGAGGGCCCCCTGAAGAAACGGTGCTGGAGCTTGACCAGGGGGGTGGAAGGAGGGAGAATTAGGAGTGCGTGGGGGGGGCGGGGAAATCCGAACCAGAGGGGCTTGCACGTGCAAAGGCCCCGTGGTGCGAGGGGCTCGTGATGCATCTGGGGAACTGAGGAGAAGCGAATGTGGCGAAGGGTGTGAAACGAAACCGGAGACGTGGGCAGGGGCCGGACCACACGCTCTGCGGACCACGGCCGGGATGTGTGTCCGGGGCGGGGATGGGCGCAGTGGCCGGGCGGCAGAGACAGGTTTGCTGCCCAGGTAGGAGCATTACGGTGGCACAGCCTGGGGGAAGCCCGAGGATGAGCACTTGCTTCGTCCATCGGCGGCTGTGCCTCGCTTCGCCTGAGCGCCGGTGCTCAGCCAGGCAGCAGGATGTGCAGGTGGGGCGGAGAAGTCAGGACGGCACCGCGCCGGGCAGGGAAAGGCGCGTGGGGTCACCTGCGGAGCCTGGGCCTGGCAGGCCGGACTCAGGAAGCCCGAGGGCCATGGGCAGCACGCCGGAGGTGGCCGGCACAGTCTGCCACGCCCGCCTGGCCCTGGGCTCCTGAGGGGCAGATGCCTGTGCCGTCCTACCCCCTGCAGCTCAGATGATGGAGCAGTGGGCACAGCAGAGCCGGGCGGTCCTGGCCTCCTGATGGCTCTTCCTGTGGTCCCTCTCGTAAAGAGTAGCCTTCCTCGAAGACCTCGGGGAAAGCGGGGCATGGCTGGGAAGACCCCGTCCACACAGGAGCGGGAGGAAGGCACGGGATGGTCGCGGAGGGTGGGTTCTGCCGCGGGCCCGTGCGGGGCCTCGTGCCGGCCGCTTCCAGGGCTCCGTCGCCGCCTCTGCACGTGTGGGCGGCCATCCTGTTGCTGCGGCCAGCGGGTCTCTACGCACAGCACAGCGCTGTACAGCACGCAGGAGGACTCTAACGGGTGTCAGTCACCATCGTCTGTCAGTGACTGAAAGTGCCCAGGGCTGTCGGATTAGCTGACGAGAGAGGCCAGCCATGAAGAGCCAGAGAACGCAGGAAGGGAAGCCTCCTTCCAGGCAAGGCCACTCTCTGTTTGTCCAACTTGTCCCCAAGGATATCAGGTCCTCGGGATTGGGACAATGATGGCTCTCTCTCTCTCAGCTGCTCCTGGCTCCCGGCTAGGATGGGGGCCGATAGGTATTAACTGATGCTGATGGAAACACTCTGGCCCGGGGAGAGCCCATTGTGTGCCCACACGCTGCGAACACTGGCTCCATTCTGTCCCTGCCAGTGGAGAGGGAGCGTCTGGCCTGACTGAGTCGAGCTGCGCCTCCCAGAAGGATCCGGGCGGCCGGTCCCGACAGGGCTGCTCCTTTGTCAGCTTGGGGAGCAGGGAGGGTGTTCTGGGTAGCGTGGGCTCAGGGCCGTCGGCACAGACTCCGCGCCCTGCAGGGAGAGAGAGGCTTCTGGCCTCCAGCGCCTCCTTTCCCCACTGGGTTCAGAGCGATGCTTGCCTGGCCTGCAGGTGGGGAGGAGCCACTGCAGATGGCAGGCCGGGAGCCTCCGAAAAACCAGCTGGCCCCCTGTCGCTCCATCCCTCTGACCAGTAAGGCCCTGGCGAGCAGGCGGTGAAAATACGTGAGTCCAAGAAGCAAAATGGACCACCGACTTCCCTGGCCTCCCACGCTGACCAGTCCTCGCCCCTCTCCAGTGACCCCCGCAACTTGTCTGTGGCCCGGGTCCTGGGGGAGGCTCAGGGCGCAGGCTTGGTCAGCCTTCCCAAGGGGCCAGCTGGCCTCTCTAAAACTCTGTTTCTTCCTCCTCCTGGGGCCTGGAGCCCCAGGGGCTGGTGGGGTGAGTTTGGGAATGTCCCCAGGGCAATATGGCCCTGGAGTCTCTTCCCAGCAAAGGGCCAGCTGGGCCCAAGCAGCCCACACAGCGCCTGGCCTCCCAAACGGAGACGTCTGTTTGGGGTGCGGAATCACCCGCCTGCCTTCCACCGCTCCCCGGGTTGTGGCCGCCACGGCGCGTGTGCCCCGTCCCCACAGGGGCTCCCCAGCCCAGCTTCCTCTGGCCTTTGCTTCTGGGCTCTGCCGCTTGCCCCCCAGCTCCCCGCCACGCTGAGTCCCTTTGCCCCTGCCGGTGCTGTCTCAGGCCCGGGGGTGGGGAGCCGCTGAGCCGAGCAGCCTGAGGTCGCTGTCGAGGGCCCAGCCCCTCGGTGGTCAGCGGGAGGCAGGCGCTGCCCCAGCCTGCCAGTTGCTGAGTCCCGAATGGGGGATATGCGGATCGAGGACTCTTTCACCCAGGGGCCCGGGCCACCATCGTGGGTCCTAGGGACAGCTAGGCATTATTCTCCTGGGCACACGTGGGGTCGTAGCAGCAAGGCTGTGCAGAGGTGGCCGCTGCCACAGGCGGAGGAAGTATCCTCTGGGGACAAGAGGCCAGTGTGGCTGGCTTCTGGGGAAGCCGGAGTTAGCGTCTGCACTTGTGAAAGGGACGGTTCAGGTGCCTGGACAGGCCCGTGGTCCGAGGGCCCCGGTTCAATTCAGGACAGGAATCGCAATGCCTTCTTCAAAGGCCTGTGTGGCCTACTGCACGCACCATGCTAACCCCAGCGCCTGGCGCACAGTCCCTTGAGTCTACCTCAAGGGCTAAAACATGGGTTGGTTTTGGGCCCCAGTGAAACCGGACCCGCTTCCTGCCTTGCTGCTGCCTGCGCCAGAGCTCTCAGGCTGGGGGTCCCCAAATGGTCAGCTCCACACGTCATTGTCCCTGGAAGAGTGTGGCGGGGGCTCGGTCTCCTAGTAGAATCTGGGGTGAGACCAGGCCCTGACACCAGACGCCTCTGGGATGCCATCGATGACCCCAAAGTGGCGGAGGGGGCCTGCCTGAGAGTCCGGCGGGGCCCAAGGTTCCAGGGTGGAAGCAGAAGCCCCCAAAAGGAACAGCTGCCTTCTCCCTCCCTCTCTCTCCCCCCACAAAGCCCACAGCCTGCTGACCCTCCCAGTTTTCCAGACTGTTTATCTACAGGATTTCAGTCACCTGACAATGCGTATAATCCCGTAATTAGCCTTTATCCGCCCAAAGCAGGCCTGTCACCCCCTGTGCTCCTGGGGGTTGGGTCTCCATTTCCTCATCGGGAGACAGGATGTTCACCTGCTCAGCCCAGCCCACAGCTGCTGAGAGGATTATAGGCGCTTCTGTGCGGAGAGCTGGGGCCACACAAATGGAAGGCTATTGTGAAAGATAAATAAAGTGTAAGGTGACAGATGCTGAGTGTCAGAAACGGGGAGTGCTGCGGGGGGGGAGGGGCAGCCAGCCTGAGCCCACTTGCCTGCCTGGGGGAGGGGCTCCCTACACACCCACCATCTGGATGCTTCTTTACCTAGCATGCCTGAGCCATCACCCCACCCGTCTACTTTCCATCTCTCCTTGACATCCATATCAATGGGACCGCGCAGTGTGTGGTCTTTGTGTCTGGCTTCCTGCACTGAGGATGATGTGTTCGAGGTTTAGCTACAGTGTAGCCTGTGTCACTGCTGCCTTCCTTTCTGTGGCCGAATAATATTCCACGCTATGGATGCGCCACATTTCGCTGATCCATTTATCAGCCGATGGGTATTTGGGTTTCCCACTTTGTAGCGACTGTGACTAATGCCACTGGGATCAGGGGTTCTTGCACGTAGTGTCTGGATGGCTACGGGGCAAGAGTGTAAGTTAAAACGGCAGCTTCGGTGAATCTGGGCGGTGCCTGGGAATCTGCATTTCACAAGCTCCCTGGAGGACTCTGAGGAAGGCTAGTGAGAGACACACAGCCCTGGACTGTGTATGCTGTAGATCACACCTCCCCTCCCCCCCACCTCCCATCCTGGGCCTCGGGGGCCCATAGAGTTCTGTAGGCGTGTGGGGACCTGCCAGGACAGCCGTCAGGTGTGGCTCTGTCCTAAGCAGCCAGCAAGGTCTTGGTGGCTTTACAACCTCGGCAGGCTTTTTTATGGGCTTTTCTATTTAGCCTGAAGGCTGACAGGGCCCAGGGACGCCCCTCCTGGATCGAAGTCATCTTTCTTGAGCACTCACAGGGTGGCACATTTACAACTAGAAACTGACCAGCGACGAATTCTCCTTCTTAAGGAAAAAACAAACACACACGACAACAACAAAAAGCATTTGGGGAGTGATATGTGCCTGGAATTAAGCTTTCGTTTTGCTCTGTCTTGGATAAAGGGGCGATGGGCCTGGCGCCCCGGGCTGGGGCGCATGAGGTGTGGTCTTGCAATTGGAGGAAGGGGACCGAGTCTGGTGGCCTGGGGCACCATGCGCTCTTGGCTCCTTCGGGGCACTGCCGGTTCTCAGAGAGGCCTCTCTTGTAGGCATCTGGGGCCAAGTGTCCAGACCGGAGCCCGAGAGCTGATGGAGGCAGAGCCAGGCCTGGGGCTGCCCGGCTCTGGGACCTCTAGCAGGACCTGGCCGTGGTCCCCTGGCTTCTGGTCTCTCCCACTCCTGGCCTGTGTCCTGAGTGAGGAGGAGTGAGGTCAGTGTGGGCCTAGGGTTCCCATGTGACAACCGGCCTGTCTGGGGACCTTGCAGATGGTGGTTCTCATGGACCCTATGGAGGACCCTGATGACATCCTGCGGGCTCACCGCTCCCGGGAGAAGTCCTACCTGTTTGACGTGGCCTTTGACTTCACTGCCACCCAGGTGAGAGGGCACCTGGGTCTGGAAACACCTGGGCCTGGGGATCACCTTTGCCCCACGCAGCGGGAAACCCTCAGGGGACCTACCACGGACCCTCACCCTTCCTTCCGCCACTCGCTCCCTGGCTCCCACCCTCCCGTGTCCCCATGAGCACAAGTGTGCAGGTGCCTGCGTGGCGCACACGCCTCCGGGCCGACGTGCACACGCCGCCCGACACGGGTCTCCACACAGCACGCCCCACAGCTGGCCCCGATGGCGGCTGGAGGAGGGCACTTGAAGAAGAAAGAGTCTCGGGGAAGCTGACACCCTCCCAGGTCCCTCATCTTGCCCATCTGTGGGACGCTCCCAGGAGCAGGTGTGATGCGTCCTCGGGGCTGGGGGACCGGGAGCCAGCTGCGGGAGTAGGCGTCTCAGGTGTCGCGAGCTCTCTGGCAGGCTGGCATCCCCCCATGGGGGCGAAAGCAGAAACGCCCACCCCCTCCCCCACTCCCCACCCGCACTTCTCTGAGGCTGAGGGCTCTGGGAGCAGAAACGGCTCCCGTTGGGGGCCGGGACATGCCAGTGGGCATGCATGCTCTGCCTGCCCGTGTGCCAGGCCCCTAACGGGTCTCTGTTTCCATGCAGGAAATGGTGTATCAGGCCACCACCAAGAGCCTCATCAAAGGCGTTATATCAGGCTACAATGCCACTGTCTTTGCCTATGGCCCCACAGGTGAGGAGGTGCCCAGGTGATGGGAGAGGACTGTCTGCCCATCGTCCCCTTGCCCTCCATCAGAGAGCCAGTCCGGCCCCGGCTTGGGCAGGAATAAAGGACATGGCCGATCCAAACCCCAGCCTAGGGCCCTGAGGCCCCATCCAGCCCAGGGCCCAGGGCTCCATCCACAGCCAAAGACACCATCCTCCCCGCTCCCCACTTTCCTGCTATCTGGCAGGGGGGGGTCCAGCCTTGAGGATGCACCCAGATGTGCGCGCCACCGGCCCACCCTGCTCACCCACTTCCTGCCCTGCCCCAGGCTGCGGGAAAACCTACACGATGCTGGGCACGGACCGGGAGCCCGGCATCTACGTTCGGACCCTCAACGACCTCTTCCATGCCATCGAGGAGACCAGCAGTGACATGGAATACGAGGTGTCCATGTCCTACCTGGAGGTGAGCGCTCCCCCCTCACCGGCTTGGACGAGGGGCCCGGAGGGCAGGGCCGGCCCGCCTCTCTGGGGCCAGGCCACTGGGCCGTTTCCTGGAGCGCTCGTCACGGCGGCTGTCCCCGACACACTGTTGTCCCACTTACAAAAACCTAAGGCTCAGAGACGTTTGGCAACTAGGCCAATGTCACACAGTAAGTGGGGGAGCAAGGATTTAAACTCAGGACCCCGTGGCTTTCAAGCCACGCCCAGCTCATTGTCCCAGACTCCGAAACAGCCTTGTCGCTGGGCACAGGCGTAGCCTCCCTTCCGGATGGCCCACTGCCTTGCCATCCTCACGGCTTCATTCCCTAAAGCCGGCCCTGCCAGGCTACCTCGAGGGGCTCCATGTACGTGGGGCGGGAGAACTGTACGTACGTGGACAGGCTTGAGCCTGCTGGCCTTTGCTACCGAGCCACAGCCCCCGGTGCCCACCTGTGGGAGCACAGCCCCCAGGCAGCAAAGGGCTGGCGGGGGCAGGGGCATGCCGAAGCCAGAAGAGGCTGGAGAGCTAGTGGGCTGGACTCCATCTGGCTCTCGGCCCCTTCTGCCCCCTCCAGGAGCTGATAATCTCCTGGGCGACAGATCGGGAAGGGTGGTGAGGTATCGCTGCCAGCAGCCGCTGCCCCGGCCTGCTGCTAACTCCCCCACTGGTATGGGGGGGGGGGGGAGAAGTGGCCTAAGGTTGCCTAGCAACAAGCAGGGCCGGCCATCAGTCAGGCCCCCATCCTCTGCCTGCCTGCGAAGGGAGCCCCACTTGGTTTTGATGCCGTGTTCTGGCAGCCCGATGGTCTCCTGTGGACGCCGAAGTGCCTATCCCCACTGCTGTCCCCTTCTCGCTTGGGAGGCCTGGGGAACCTGGCCCTTTGCCTTGACTGCCTGTCCTCAGTCTCCCTTTTTACCTGTCTCCCACCTGTCCCATCAGATCTACAATGAGATGATCCGGGACCTGCTGAACCCTGCCCTGGGGTACCTGGAGCTGAGGGAGGATGCCAAAGGGGTGATCCAGGTGGCCGGAATCACCGAGGTCTCCACCATCAATGCCAAAGAGGCAAGTCTCGTGCGGCCAGCCGGGGCCACGGAGGGGGACGCCGACCCCTGAGGGGGAAGGAGGGGACAGAGAACTGTAGCCAGGGCGCAGCTGCCCACTCAGCTCGGGCTGGGGCAGACACGAAGGATGGACAACAGCAAGCAGGGGACTCTCACCCCGGCGTCCGTGCCCTCCGGCCATGCAGACCCCGAGGGACAGACCCGGAAACCAGCCTTCCCCAGGCCCCTCCACGCAGGGGCCAGCCAGCCCACCCCCGCCTGGGCCACTTGTCAACCTGCGAGAGCGTCCCCACTGGTCCCCAGCAGTGGCTCCCCTCCCTCCCCCCACCCCCCCCAGATAATGCAGCTGCTGGTGAAGGGGAACCGGCAGCGGACCCAGGAGCCCACGGCGGCCAACCGGACGTCCTCGCGCTCCCACGCGGTGCTCCAGGTGGCCGTGCGCCAGCGCAGCCGCGTCAAGAGCGTCCTGCAGGAGGTGCGGCAGGGCCGCCTGTTCATGATTGACCTGGCGGGCTCCGAGCGCGCCTCCCAGGTGAGGCGGGCGCCCCGGGCGGGGACCCAAGGATGTGGCAGGGGAGCAGGAGGGGAGGGCGGCATCCTGGGCTGGGGAAGCTTCCCGGGGGCCTTCATGGGAAGCGGCGGGGGAGGGTGGGGGTTTATCCGGGGAAGGAAACTGGCTGCGGGGGAGCGGGGAGCAGGCGAGGGAACGAATGGGCCCAGATGAGGAGCTCAAATATCCCCTGACTGGGGGGCCCTGGGAGCCTGGGACAGGGCCTCGCCGGCCACATCAGGGAGAGAAGAAAGTCCGTCACCCATTGCTCGGCGTTTGTTCCCCGCCGCTAACCCCGCAGGCCTGGCTCTTTGGCCTCGGGCTAACAGTGCCACCCAGCAAGCGTAGGCCCAGCATCCCTTCCTGTGGGCAAACGGAGGTTTCGTGGTCACCTGACCCCCAGAGGCTGGGCGATGTCACTGTTAGCACTGCCTTCTGGAATGCCCGGAGGAGGGAAGAGCAGGGCCCTAGGCCATGGCTACATTTCAGAGCCCTGAGGGAGAGGGAGGGCTTTATAACCCAGGATACACGTCCCCTGCCCCATAAGGCCACAGTTACACCCCCTGCTTGCGCCCCCAGACGCAGAACCGCGGGCAGCGCATGAAAGAGGGGGCCCACATCAACCGCTCCCTGCTGGCGCTGGGCAACTGCATCAACGCGCTCAGCGACAAGAGCAGCAACAAGTACATCAACTTCCGCGACAGCAAGCTCACCCGGCTCTTAAAGGTACGGCGGCCGCACTCAGCAAGCGGAAACGCAGGACGCCCGCCCCCATTCGAATTTCGGATAAACACCAGTCTGTTTTAGTGTAAGTATAGCCCATACATATTGGGACATACTTATACTAAATAATAATAATAATAATAATAATAATAATAATAATAATCCTCGTTCATCGTTTATCCGAAACTCAAATATAACTGTGTGTCCTATGATTTATCTGGCGACCCTCGCCAAAGAATGGGCCGCGGGGAGGGGAAGGAGCTGCACCTGGCGCCCCCAGAGCTACAAGGTGTGAGGGAACCGAGAGCCGAGTGGATTTGGGGGTTCCATCCGCCTCGTGGCTCACCATCTGCTGTCTGGGGAAGTGGTTCTGTCTGAGCTGTGTTCAGCGCCTCACCCCACTGGCTCCCTTCGTGCCGTCAGCGACTCCGTGAGTTAGGGGGATCGGTATTTCCATTTGCCGATGGGGAAACCGAGGCACGAGGAGGCAGAGGAGCCCTCCCGCGGTCTCTCGGTAGTGTGAGTGTTGGAGACAGGATTCAGACCCGGGTCTGTCTGGTGTAATGTCATGGCCGCAGTGCACCCAACGCCGGCCGTCGTCACCGCGTCCACAAGCCGGGAGGCAGGGACAGTCACACAATTCCTGCCATTTTAAAAAACGCGGAGGCCGAGGATTAGAGAGGCGAGGAGCTTGTGCAAGGTCACTCAGCCGCGTCGCTCTCCAGGGCACGGTCAAGCTCAGGGCCAGGGAAAGGGTGGCCACAGGCCAAGTCCAGCCTTCAGACCGAGGCTTTCCTATCCCTCACTCCAGCCAAAACGACAGTGCCATCGGCAGTTGGCAAGGGGGACCTGAGGGTCAGAGGTGACGGGAGGAAGGAGCGAAGGGCCCGGGGGGGGGGGGGTTCCCAGCCCCCCGTGGCTGCTGCTTTTCCTCGTTATCCTGTATGAAAGGAATGAAAGAAAAAACCAGGACTCGGCCATTAAAAAAAATGAAATCCTACCATCGGCAACAACATGGATGGACCTAGAGGTTCTTATGTTGAGTGAAATAAATCAGAGAAAGATAAATACCATATGGTTTCACTTATATGTGGTATCTAAGGAACAAAAAGGACAAACTCATCAAAAACAGACTCACAAATATAGTGGACAATTTGGTGACGGACAGAGGGGAGAGGGGTTTGGGGGGCTGGGAGAATGGGGTGAAGGGTTAAAGAAGTACAGATTCGTTAGTAGTTGGGCGTGGGAATGGGGAGCATGGCACAGGGGATGCAGTCAGCGTTAATACGACTGGCAGGTGGAGGGCCAGGGGAGGGAGGGAGCCATTGGGGGGACCGTTTTATGAACTGTATAGATGTCTAACCCATGTATACTTGAAACTAATTTAAATAAATATTTTTATTATACAAAAAAAAAAAAAAAGCCATGAGATCCTGACCAGGATACTTGAAATTTTCAAATTAAAACTTTGGAGAAGAAACTGGGCTTGGGAAGTGGGTGTGGGAGAGGGGGAGGGGTGATCGGGACTCAGGGGTCCGCGTGTGCGCGTGTGTGCGTGTGTGCGTGCGTGTGTGTGTGCGTGTGTGCATGTGTGTGTGCGTGTGTGCGTGCATGTGTGTGTGGCAGTGGGAGAGAGGATGCACACCACGAGGACATCGTGACCAGCCCGGCAGGCGCAGGGTCGCAGGTGGCAGCCCCCCGCTGACCCCGGGCCCGCCCTGCCCCCGTCCAGGACTCCCTCGGGGGGAACAGCCGCACGGTGATGATCGCCCACATCAGCCCCGCGAGCAGCGCCTTCGAGGAGTCCCGGAACACCCTGACCTACGCTGGCCGGGCCAAGAACATCAAGACCAGGGTGAGGGCCTGCTCTGCCCCCCAGGGGTGCACCTTCCTGGGCCGGGATCCGGCCCCCGACTGACTCCAGGCCCTGCCACTCCTCCCCACTCTCTCTGGAACCAGCCACCACTGCACTGGCCTCGTTCCCCAGTCAGATGTCACCCCCGTGGCCCCTCCCTGCACCTTCCACACCCGCTCGCCTACCGGGAAGCCCAGCAACCGAGGGCCCCCTTCTTTATGGCCTGTGCTCACTCAGTCTAGACATTTACATTTGCAAAGCGCCTCGTGGTTTATAGTGAGAAACGGAAGCCTTTAACGAGTCATCACATGTGATTCTCGAAGAGGCAGGAGGTACCACTGCCCCCATTTCACAGTTTAGGAAAATGAGGCCGAAAGAGGTTAAGTGACTTCCCAGCTGGGTGGCGATGGCGCCGACCTTGTCCCCACTATCAGGAAATCGATTGCGACCTGTGTGTGTGTGGAGAGGCGGGAATGGATAAAGATAAGATAGGAACATTGTACCCACACTACAGTTTTCCAGCCACCATTCCAGGTGGCTTTAGGTTCTATTCCATCCCTCAAGGGACTTAACGGGGGTGGAGAGACATGTCCTTGAAACAGTTGACTGATAGTTCAGGATATCATTAATAGCAGGTAAATGACGCCAACGGTCAATGGGCTGGTGGGAACCCGTGGAGCTCTCTGAGGACCGCGAGCGGAACCCCGAAGGGTGGGGAGGACAGTCCGGAAGGGAAGGAACAGTGAGGGTGGAGGTTCCAAAGGCAGGAAGGAGGTGGCGTCTGTGGCGGGGGCTGGGAGGGCGGGATGGTGCCTCGGGCAGAGCGGAATGTTCATGAAGGAACAGCAAATAGAAAGGAAATATGCGGAGACAGTGGGGGGCCTTCGGCAGGGGAGCAGCTTTTTGGAGCTTGGCTCTATCACAGGCCGTGGGGTTGGAAGCAAGAAGGTTGTTACTGGCATCCAGAAAGGCTGGGGGGTGGAGTGGGGCAGGGGCGGGGGAAGGAAACGAAGAGAAAGGGAAGACCCCGCAGGCAGGCTCCGGCGCCTGGGGTGACCGTACCTGCTCTGCCCGCATCCCGTGCTCCCTACAGGTGAAGCAGAACCTGCTCAGTGTCTCCTACCACATCGCCCAGTACACCAGCATCATCGCCGACCTGCGGGGCGAGATCCAGAGGCTCAAGTGCAAGATTGATGAGCAGGGTGGGCGAGGCCAGGCCCGAGCGCGGCTGGAGCGGGGCGACATTCGCCACATCCAAGGTGTGTGTGTGGGGGGGGGGCGTCCGCGTTAGTGGGAACGCATCTCCCGCAGCCCTTCCAGGCCGTCTCAGACTGCTCTGGGGTCAGGCCGTGCTGGGTTCAAATCCAGACTCTGGCTGGGTAGCCTTGGGACAGTCACTCGACTGCTCTGAGCCTTATGTCCTTCGACTGTGAAATGGAATCGTAATCTCGAGGTGAGGTGGGATCGCGTGAGTGAGAGACACGTGAGTGTTTAGCTGTGTAGGACATCACCTCAGGGCTGCAGACAGAGAGGCCTAGCCCAGCATCACCCTAAGGCGTACATTCTCTTAGGGACTTGTGTATGTGCAATGGTGGTTTTCCAACAGGTGGGTCCATGGGTCTCCTTCTTATAATTGACACCAGGGTGCTGTAAAGGCTAGTGGAAGCCCAGTTCATACAGAGGTAGCTGAGGATCCCCTTTGGGCCACAGCCTGAAGACTCAATGTGGAAGTGGGGTGTGGAAGGAGGTAGTAATCTAGGAGGTCTTTCTAGAGGAGGTGGTTGGACAGAAAAGTGGTTTGCAAAGAAAGGGAGCGGAGGGCCCCAGGTGTGCCCAGACTTTCCTGGCCCGAAGCGTCCTTCTTCACTGAGCTCCCCCACACCCCATCTGATGGGCAGCCGAGGTCCAACAACACAGCGGGCAGGATGAGCAGGCCGACATGGGACCACTGCGAGAGCAGCTCGTCAGCGCCTTCCAGGAGCAGATGGACGTGCGGAGGCGCCTGCTGGAGCTGGAGAACCACGCCATGGAGGTCCAGATCGACACCTCCCGCCACCTGCTCACCATCGCCGGGTGAGCACCCCCCGCCCCAGCACCCTCCTGGCCCCACCCCTGCGTCCCGGACAGAGGGGCTGGGACCTGCAGGTGCCCACGGTGCCCCGTCTCCCACGGCCTGAACCCCGTGTCTCCCTGGGGGTGCGGCTGTGGCAGCTGGGAGCATGAGAAGTCCCGCAGGACGCTCAAGTGGAGGGAGGAGCAGCAGAAAGAATCCTACGCCAAGGACGACAGTGAGAAGGACTCGGACACCGGCGACGACCAGCCAGACATCCTGGAGCCGCCGGAGGTGGCCTCAGCCCGGGAGAGCATTGCCGCCCTGGTGGGCCAGCAGAAGCAGCTGCACAAGCAGAAGGTGCCCAGGGGTTGGGGGCGGGGAGAGTGGGCTTGAGACGCCAGAGCCAGAAGGGGCTGGGGACAGGGCGAGCTCTGGCCACAAATCCTGTGTGACCTTGCTAAGTGCCTTAGCAACCTCTTTGCGCCTCAAGTTCCTCACCTGTAAAAGGGGAGGAGGCCTGGTACAGCCCTAGTGGGGTCGCTGGGAAGATTAAATAAATGCCTTCCACACACCAAGGTCTCAAAACAATAGTAGGCAGCATCGCAATCAGATCTTTGCCTTCTGTTCTGGGGGGTACCCAAACCAGGGGGCTTCGGGGTTCCACGAGCCCTAAGCCCATCAGATGGGCTGGGTTTGAGGGGTGAGGTGTGGTCAGGGCCGCAAGAAAGGGCCACGTTGGAGCAGCTCCGGGTCGCAAGGCCCAAGATACGGCTCCAAGGGTGGGCGTGGGAACGGAGCTTCAGCCCGCAGCTCAGAGCCCGGGGGCTGGAGGGGCGCGGACGGGCTGGGCGGCCCCTTGCCCGCTGCCTGGCGCTGAGCCCGCGCCGCCCCCCAGGGGGCGCTGGAGCAGCGCTGCCGCGAGCTGCGCGCACGCGGCCGCCGCCTGGAGGAGACGCTGCCGCGGCGCATCGGCTCCGAGGAGCAGCGCGAGGTGCTCAGCCTGCTGTGCCGCGTGCACGAGCTGGAGGTGGAGAACACCGAGATGCAGTCGCACGCGCTGCTCCGCGACGGCGCGCTCCGCCACCGCCGCGAGGCCGTGCGCCGCCTGGAGCAGCACCGCAGCCTCTGCGAGGAGATCATCCAGGGCCAGCGGCAGGTCATCGACGGTAGGCCCGGGGCCTCGGCGCCACCCGCAGGCCCCACTGAGCCGCGGGGGGTCCGAGGGCACGCCTGAGCCCCGCTCCTCCCCCAGCAGACTACAACCTGGCCGTCCCCCAACACCTGGAGGAGCTCTACGAAGTCTTCCTGCGCGAGCTGGAGGAGGGCGGCCTGGAGCGGGCCACCGTCATGGACCGGGTGGCCTCCAGGGCCTTGCAGGTGGGCGCCTGGGGGTGTTCCGAGGGAGGGGCTGCTGCCCAAAGCAATGCCTGGCGGTGGGACCAAGCTGGCTGGTACCCCAGGAAGCTAACTCCCTTTGCTTCTTACCCCCATCCAAAGCCTGGCCAAACCTGAGTAAAGTCCCTGTCCCAGGGCATTCTTCTCTGGCACCCAGGGCCTGAGGGTCAGGGCTGGCTATCCGAGACAGCACAGATGGCCCCAGATACCGTCCCAGGAGGCCAGGCTATCTGGTGGTGCCACTAGGGGTGCTTAGCAGCCGCAGCTTATCCCTCGGGCCCCAGAACACAAACCCAATGCCCGCTGGTGCTCCCAGCCCACATTACAGCCCTGGTCTCCCCGTGCGCCTTTGCCACCCTGTGCTGGTATCTGGTCCAGGACTAAGTCTTCTGACTGTCCACCCCTGGCCCACCTCCCCAGGAGAGCTCCTTGCCCAAAATTACCCACGCAGTAGCCACACTGACCCCGGAGTCTGACCGGGAGAGCGTGAAGACGCTGAGCTCTGAAGCCCAACACCTGCAGAACGGCCTCTTCCCACCGCTCAGCACGGAGAGGTGAGACCGGGGACCGCTTCTCGCCATCCCGCCTGCCCGAGCCACCACGGGCTGTGTGGCACGTCCCGGGGCTGCCAAACCAGATCAGGGCCCCCTGGGGAAGATGGAGCAGGAACAAAAGGGAGGTCTGGAGCCGGGACCTTCCTTCGCAAAAGTAGTTCTCTCTTGGGTGAGGGTGGGACTTCCATAGGATCAGCCTGGTCAACGAATGTCCGTCCTCCTCTGCCAACCTCAGTGAAGCCAAGCGCATGTTCAAGGCCAGTCCTCGGGCCTGGCAGGTGAAGAGCTCATCTGTGCCCACCCCACCTCCCATCCAGATCGGCAGCCTGGTGACCCAGGAGGTGAGCACTGAGCCCCGCCAGCCCCGCGGGCTCTACTGCTTGCGGGCGGGGCAGCATCAGGTCTCTGCTGTGTTCAAAGCCTTCCTCTGCCCAATCACTTCACCCCACAGGCGCCCACTCAGGACAGCCTGGTCAGCCTGAGCAGCCGAATCAACTCTTCCCCTGACAGCAGCGAGAATCCGTCAGAGGTCCCCTTGTCCCACAAAGGTGCGCCGCCCCTACCCGCCCTGTCATCCTGAGCCTGGCACCATTTAAACTGCTCGGATCACCCGGCTCAAATTCCTTCTAGCCCCCCGCACTGCTGAGCGCACCCATGCTCCGGATGCTGCTCGTTTTATGAAGGAAGTCACCAGTGCCCAGAGAGGATTAACGTTCTGCTCAAGGATACACCGAGCTGGGGGCACAATCAGAAATTGGGACCATGGCCCCTTTCTACTCAATAATAATTTTAATAGCAAATCTAGATCGAGTCCCCAGCCATAGACTAAGCCGTTACTTCGGTCGTCCTCGCAACAGGCCGGTGGGCTTAGTTTCACCGTCACCAGTCCACAGATGACAGCAAGGCTCAGATTTGCCCTAAGTTTCTTAAATGGCAAGCAGGTGCGGGCGGCTGGTTTGAAACCCTGGCATTCTGGTTCCTATTCATGTCTGCCTCTGCAGGGAGGGGTGTTGGAGGTGCAGGAGGGAGAGGAATGTGTGGCCTTATCCCAGGCTGGGTGCTCCCTCTGTCCCGCTGCAGAGAGAAAAGAAATCCTCACGGGCACCAAGTGCATCTCCGTGAAGGCTGCCCGGAGGCGCACGAGGGCCCTGGGCGCGGAGGGGCGCCACCTGCTGGCGCCTGCGGCGGAGCGCAGCAGCCTGTCCCTGCATTCGCTGAGCGAGGCTGATGATTCGCGGCCACCAGGCCCGCTGGCCTGCAAGCGGCCGCCCAGCCCCACGCTGCAGCACGCTGCCAGTGAGGACAATCTGTCCAGCAGCACAAGCGAGGCCCCATCCCGGGTGGTCGGGGCTCGTGGCGACGGCGCTGGGCCCTGGCTGCGAGGCCAGAAGAAAAGCCTTGGCAAGAAACGGGAAGAGTCGCTGGAGGCAAAGAGGAGGAAGCGGAGGTCCCGGTCCTTCGAGGTCGCGGGACAAGGGGTGAGGCCAGCGGTGGGAGCAGGGTGTCTGGGCCCCTTCCTTGCGAGCGGGGGTCTGGGGACTGGATTCCTCCAGAGGCTCCAGGAGACCTGCACTATCCTCCATGCTTCTGTCCCCTAGGCTGGCATAGTAGCTGGGGCAGATCCCCAAGCAGCACCCCCCCCACCCCGCCTCACTTCACTGTTCTCCAACACAGCTCACCCGCCCCAAGACGCACCTCCTGGGGCCCCGACCCATGGGAAGCATCTCGGACCACAGGATGCCAGTGTGTGGGCACCCAGCCCCCGGTACCCGGCATCTGGGGAAGGTCACACTGCCTTTGGCCAAAGTCGGACTCCCTCCAAGCAGGAGCGCGGGTCAGTACCAGCAAGGGTGGGAATGGGGAAGGGAGCCCTTAGCCCGCCCAGGGAGGAGGCTCGTTGAGCTGTCTGCCTCTGTGGCCGCCCTTTTGCTGTCAATGGGGTTCTTGCAGATTATTCGTGGGGTTGGCATCTTGGGGTTGTGCCCCTAGGGAGTTCAAGGCCTCTGGGTGATCAGAGAGGGGCGGGGGAGGCATCCCTAACCCCCGCTCTTGCTCCTCCCCCGTTGCAGGCCCTGGGGACTCCTCCCCCCTCGCCGGTCCCTCCAACCCAGCTGGGGTTTCCCGACGCGCTACACGTGGGCCCCGCCTGCCCCATGGTGCGAGCACCCACGGCAAAGATGGACGCTTCCGCCATAACTGAGGCGCCCGGCCTGGAACCCACCTTCCTGTCCCCAAGACTGAATGGGGTGTAGTAGGAAATGAGAGATGGAGGCTGGGCAGATGGGGCGACCTGGGAGCAGGAGCTCAGAATCTCAGGAGGCCGGGGCTCCTGAGGCCTGGGAACGGTGAGGGTGCCTGCCCACCCCTCCCATGCGTGCAGTGCCACCAGGGAAGAGAGGTGAGCCTGGCAGGCACAGCCAGGATGGCGGGGCTCCCTGGCCTCCCAGCCCCGGACGGAACCCTGTTGCCAAAACCTTGCACAGACCCTGTGGCCAGACTCAGCCCCCGAAATGGGGGTGGCGTTGGGGGGCGAAGTCGTAGCGGGGCAGGCTCCTGGGCTCACACCTGGGGCAAGGGTGGTGGGGCAGGGGCCAACTGGCACCTCACATACTGTGGGTGGGGTGGGGGAGGGAATCTGGTTTTGTTACTTGGCAATCGCCCACCCCCCACCCTCCTTTTTAACAGTAAAATCCCATTTGGGTCTTTGACAGTTGTGTTAAAAACTAGACCTCGTCGGGAACATGGTGGCCCTGACTAATTAAGATTCCTCCGGACTCCCTTGCCCCTCCCTCCGCCCACACTCCGCCCACACTCTGACTCCCACTGGCTGGTTGCTTAGCACCAACCTACAAACCCCTGGGGAAAGGGGTATTTCTCCAGACCCTGAGGCCCCTCCCCCAAAATGGCGGGGCTAGCAGGGCCCGGTGTGCCCGTCACACCTGCCCAGGGCCCTTTTAGGGAACGGAAGTTGGAGGCTTGGGGGCGGCCGAGACCACAGCCAGCCTCAGAACCCAAATGAAGGGTTACTGCCCTGAAATCTGGGTGCAGAAATTGCCCGGCCGGGCCCCTCTGCTTCAAGGTGAAAAAACTCCTGGGGTTAGAGTCGCCAGGCCGGCGGCGGCCCTGACCATCCAGATGCTCTGTCCACCCTGTTCCTGTGGGGGTGGGAGGCCTCCAACAAACTAATGAAACCCAGGGGAACCCCAGACTTGTGGGACACCCCCATGCGCTGATTTTTTTCCTGGAGCTGGGTGGTTCAATTATCCATCCGCTCGCCTCTCTGAGCATCGGTTTATTCAATCAAGAGTGTTGCCGTCAAGTCAGCTGTGCGGCTCTTGAGACTAGGCATCTGGTCTACCACCCTCACCTGGCCTCCTCCCAGCTGTGCCGTCTCCGGAGTCTGGCCGTCCAAGGGGGGCCGGTGTAGGCACCTCCACTGGCGGGGACCCTCCCCGTCCCTCCGGGGTTATCGGTGCCAGGCCTTTATTTCCCAGTCCGGAGGCGTCTGGGACGCCGGGTTCCCCGCCCCGGCCCCACTTGGCTACTTGGGGGTCCGGATGAGGGTGTGGTAGACGGGCTTGACGATGAGGTGGAGGTGCAGGGCGTTCTCCGCCAGGTACTCAGAATTGCGTCGCTGCAGATCCGCGTGCGCCAGGAAGTCTCCCGCCTCCTCGCTGCTCTGGTGGAAGCTGTAGGCGTGACGCACCAGCAGGCGACCGTGGTGGCGCGCCCCCACCAGCACGGTCTTCTGGAAGCTCACGCCCGCCGCGTCGCCGCCGCTGCTGGCCGGCGTGACCACGAGGCGGGGCCGGCCGTCCTCGGGGCGCGCGACGGGCAGCGCGGTGCCCGCGGCGTCCGCGTAGACGGGCCGCAGGCTGACCGGTAGCCAGCGCGGCGAGAAGAGCACGTTCCACGTGACGCGGCGGCCCGAGTCGTGGCCGCTCGGGCCCAGCTGCGTCTGGAAGCTGGTGCTGCGGTCGTCGCGGGCCGGGTTGTTGATGACCCACGAGGCGCCCCAGGCAGGCGCGAGGTAGTTGCGGGGCAGGAAGGCGCTGCCATTGACGTCGAAGAACTTGGCGTAGTGCAGGGGCGAGGCGGCGTGGAACTGGTAGGCCTGCAGCAGGAGGTCGGCCACGGCCTGCCCGTGGCTCGCCAGCACGGCCGAGCGCGCCTGCAGCTGGAACAGCTGCGCCGGTGGGATCATGGGGTAGCGGATGGCGCGTAGAGCCCACTCGGCCACCGCGGGTGGCGGCCGAGCGCGGCCCAGCCACGCCTCCAGCGCGTGGAACAGCTCCAGTTCGTCCTGCAGCACCAGGTCCGAGCGGGGCAGCAGCTGCGCCAGCAGCTCAGGGCTCACGGCGCCCCACTCGGCGCTTCCCGCCACGGCCGACAGGTTCCAGGCCAGGAACTGCAGGCAGCTCTGGCGCAGGGCCTCGTCGCCGGTGCTCACGGCGTAGTGGTACCAGCCCACGGCGGGGCCTGCGCCGCCGGCGAGGTGCGCGCGCATGTAGTCGGCCACGCCCCGCTGCAGGGAGGCCACGCCGTACTTGGTGGCCAGCCTGTGCAGGGGGATGGCCTGGGCCAGCAGCACTGTCAGCTCGCCGCAGTACAGGTACCTGCGGGAGAGGTGCGGAGATGGGGCGGGGTCAGGGGGCCACCCTTCCCCCACACACACACACACGCCCATCTTCACCCTGCTCCGATTTCTGAGTCCAGAGGGGACCCGGCCATAGATGGAGAGCTTCGTGGTCAGGGGCACAAAGGGAGCGGTGGGCCCTGCGGCTTCCTTCTCAAGGACCCTCCCACGCCTATGGTGCTTCCCAGCCTCCTCCATGGACACACGGAAATAGCACGTGTTTATTGAGCATCTACTAGGTGCCTAGCTCTATGCCAGAACCAAACAGACCTGGCGCGGCAAACCACCTGGGTTCAAATCGAGGTCCTGCCCCCTACTGGGCAAATAATTTAACTTCACTCATCACTGAGCCTCATGTTAACCTAGGAAAGCGGGAGCAGCCTCCACCCCTAGGGGTCGCTGTGGCAATCAGTGCTCGCTGCAAAGCGAGCTTCCCACTCCGCCCTCTCCTTTTTCTTGCAGCCTCGTCTTTCTGTCTCCCCCACTCTCGCTCTCCATTATCACCTGTGCTCACTCGCCCTCTGTCTCCATCCGCTGCCGACCCTCTGCTCACCCTTTTTGCCAGTTCCCACTGGCACCTGCTCAGTAGGGTGTGGCACTGACTGCCAGATACCTGCCCCAACGCCCATGTCTCCCCTTCCAGCCCCACATGTCTGCATCTGAGAATAAAAGATAATCCCCCAGACTTCCCCATAGCGAGTGTGGCCTTGTGGCTAAATTCTAACCAGTGGACTGTCAGCAGGGGCGCAGTATGAGATGGGGGGAAACACTGGTTACGTAGAACTCCCTGGGGTGGAGGGAAGACTCTTTTGGCTTCTGTGTTATCCTTCCTGTTGTCTGGAACTTGGATGTGATAGCTGGGGTTCTTGCAACCATCTTGTCTAAGCCATGAAAACAGATTTACTTTCTCAGACTATAGTGTGACTGGCATCCCCTTTGCCTTGCACTGGCAGGAGGCAGGAGGGGGAGGGAGCTGGCTCACTTTTTCAGCTCCCTAGCCCTGTGGTTCAAAACCTGGCCAGACACAACATCACATGGAGGTTTAGAGGAAAAAATAAATTTGCTGAATCCAACCTCAGACTTAAAGCCAAAGTTCCAGGGTGGAACCAAGGTATCTTAAGTTTTAAAAAGCTCTCCAGGCCAGGTTTGGAAACAGCTCTGGGGCATTTGGTAACTGACATCAAAGTACACAGCTTACAGGCAAGGGCAGAGAGTCCCCCAGCATTTGCAAGAGGGAGACCGGATAGAGGGCGGTTGCTTTGTCGTCCTAATTGGCATAATGACCTCTGAGGGGCTGTGAATGGAGGAGCCTGGAGCTTGGGAAGGTGTAAAGCTTCCTCCCTCCCCGCCCCACCCCAGTCCTTCCCCTCCCCACCTGACGAACTTGTCAAAGACGGCGGCGCAGTCCCTGGGCTCCTGCAGGACCACCTCGCTCTGATTACTCAGCAGCTCCCGGAACAGCTCGCTGTGCATCCCCAGCAGCAGGCGGTGGGCGTGGAAGACGCGGACCTCGTCGGTGCCCGCAGCCCGCACCCGCAGGACCACGTCGCTGGCGTTGCCCTGCTGCAGAAGCTCCTGCAGGCGCCGGAGCAGCATCTGGGAGTGGTTGATGGAGGCGCCCGCTGCCTCCCCGCCGACATCGGCTCTCTGGGCTGCCGCGGGAGGGAACACAGCACAGCCTGAGAAGGCGCACCAGGGCCCGGGGCCACGATCTGGTGGAGACACCTGTGCCTGGGTGTGCGCAGAGGGCGGGTGGGCCCGGGGAGGCTGTGTGCACACCTGTTTGTGCCCATTAAGTGTGTGGATTTCCTGTGTGTGCATACAAGCACCTCCTTGGTGGGAAAGTTTGTGAACCTGACCCTGAGCGGACCCAGAGAGGATGCTCTTGGAAGGGAAGTGGAGTCCTGGCAGGGAGAAGTCATGAACCAGGGATGAAATGCCCAGAACTGGTCTCCGTGACGCCAGACCTCCAGACAAAGGTGGAGGAATCTCTTGGTACCCACCCTTCGCTTCCTGAAGGATTGACCACCTAACCCCTCGGAGGAGTTGTCAGAAGTGGTGTGTTCACTAACAGATATTTATTGAGCACCTACTATGTGCCAGACACTCTCATAGCAGCTCAGAATATGGCAGCAAACAAGAGAAGTCAGGTCTTTACGCTCAGAAAAGTCACAATAAGTACAAATAAGCACTCTAGTTTTAGACCGTGATAAATAAGTGCGGATGAGGCTACTTTAAGTACAGGCACCAGTGATGGGCTCCCTGAGAAAGGAGCAAAAGGAGCTAGCCAGAGGATGAGTGTCCAGGCCGAGAACCAGCCCTGCAAAGGCTGAGGAGGATGGGCTTGGGATGCTGGGCGCAGAGAGGGTCAGGGGGCTGGAGGCTGAGTGTGCGGCGAGGCTGCGGGCGTGGTGGGGGCTGTTCCCAGGCCCCGCTGGCCTCTTGGATCCCCATCTGTGACAGTCCACTCTCAGCGTGGGGCCTGTGGGGCGCCAGAGAAAGGACAAAGGCCCAGCCGGCGCTGGAATGGGATTCTCGCGGTACCTGCGTGTCGGGGCTGGCACCCCTCTCCAGACCGGCCACGTGGGACCTGCCACGTTTCCAGGGATGCCATGAGGGTCAGATGGGGACATGCACTCAGTTACAGAAAACTTCGGTGACAGAAAACACTGCCAGCAGCCTCCCCAACTGGAGAACGGAGTGAAAGGCCTCACAGGGAGGCAGGGAGGGCATCGGACAGCAGTAGATGAGGACCCACTGCCCCGCGCTCACATGCACACGCACGCACACACACCGCGGCCCACGTGGGCTCCTGGAGAGAAGGCCCACGGAAGAGCAGAGCATGGGTGTGTGAGAGAGGGAGAGGGCGGGGGGCGGGGGGCACGGCGGGGGCGACGGGTGAGAGCGCCGAGTGGCTAATTTCCGAGCCCCGCCTCCCCAAGCTGTCACTCTGAAGGACCTGAATGCTGATAGAGTCCCATCGGCCTCTGCCTGGCGCCAGCTGCTGGAGACAAAGGACAGTGAGAGGGCCTTCTTGTGGTCAGGACCCTGCTTGGTGGCCCAGCCCCTCCTCGGGCCTGAGGCAGGCTGCCCTCTCCCAGAAGGCACAGACTACTAGCCTGCCTGGCTGGCTGGACACCGCCCCCTCCTGGCCTGGGCAGGTAGGGCCAGAAGGTCCTGCCCTTCCTCCCTGCCCCCTACTCCCACCCCGCCCACTGCCCACTCACCTGCACGAGCAGCCAGGCCCACCAAGGCCAGGATGGCCCAGAAGCTGCCCCAGGACCCAGGCTTGGCACGGCCCAGCCTAAGCATCTTCGTGCCCCGTCCTGTGTCCACTGGACGGACAGTGAAGCCCAGACCACACTGCTCACATCTCTTCTCCTTATATAGGATCCAGCACAAGGGGCCAGCACCCCCTCCCTGGCCAGCCTTCCTTCCCCAGTCCAGCCTCTGCCATGGATTGGTGGAAACTGGCCCCAGCTGTTGCCCAGGCAACCTCTTAAGCCAGAGAGTGGCAGCCCCAGGGGCTATTGTGCTGCCTGCGGCCCCTGAGGGGGACAGATCCGGCGCCCTCCCCCACATCCCTACCACCCAGCAGAGCTAGTCGTTCCCTTCCTGGGAAGTTTTCTGCTCTCCAAAGGGCAGGCAAGAAGCTCCAGGACAGCTGGCGGCCCTGGCCCAGAGGGTCCCCAGCCCCCTCCCCCAAGCTCCAGACACAGCCCCCGCCCTGGCACAGAGCACACTTGGCGGCAGCTTGGCTGGAGGACCATGGCGAGCAGGCTGCAAGGGACGGGCCTGGAAGAGGAGAGGCACAAGGCGGCTCAGGCTCCCACCCCTCCCCCTCTCCTATTTTGGGGTGGGCTAGCTCTCCAGACCGGAGGGGCCCGTGGGTAACTGGTATCAGTTTCATGTTCTTTGTTGAAGAATGTTTCTGGCACGCTCTAGGGACGGTGATGGGCTGTGACCGTCACCCCCCAAGGGTCAAGGTGAGCCATGATGGCAAGGCCGGGCATAGGGTAGGGGCAAGCCCAGCGCATACGCCGCTGTGGGAGGCGCACCTCGGCAGGGCCGGCCACCTTGCAAGGCGCTGGCCCTTGGCAGGCCGCCCGCCGCTTGCCCAGCCGGCCCACGGCTTGGCACGGGGACCGGAGACGCTGAAGTCGGCACCTGTCTGCCTGTCTGCCTCTTCCCCTCCTTCCTTTAATTCAGCTTCTCAAGTGGCTTCAGGTCTCTGGGTTCGCCTCCTCGTGAGGCTTCTCGTGTCGGCTTCTGTCCAGCTTCCAACTCTAATTTTCCCTCAGTAGAGGCTCCACCTCCTACTACGTCCAACTTCCGTTATCCCAGAGTTCCGAGGAGACACACAGCAGACCTGGCCCCCTACCCCGACCGAAGGAGAAACTGAGGCAGAGAGCCAGGCCAGGCCTTGGGTTAGTGCAGAGAAGGGAGGTACAGAACACAAGGGAACGGAGAGAGGGGGTTGGGGTGGGGTGCGCGTGGGTGCTGTCGAGGCCTCATTTTTTTTCAGGGAGTAAGTAGAGTTTGACTCAGTCTTCGTGGGAGAGACTCCTTCGAGGCTGATGAACAAAAGTGGGGGATCCCGAGAGGCCAGGTTCCTGACCGGGGATGGGTCGGAGCCCGCCCCGCCTTGTTCTCTGCATCCCAGGGACCAGCTCGATGCATTGATTTCTGCCCCCAGCTGCCACAGACAGACCTGGCAGCTCCACCCCCTCTCCGGAGCCACAGACCGAGCAGGAATTGGGCCTGGCACCTGCCTCGTCCGGGTTGGCAGAGCTGGAGCTGTCCAACCTAGCAGAAAGCCCTCTCAGCTGCCCTGACCTTCACGCCTGGTTCCCGTCGTCCGGATCCACCATCCTTGCCCACTGGCTGCCCGCCTGCCCTTCCCATGGGCTGCACTTACCTCCCCAACCCAGCTCAGCAAGACAGCGCCGGAGAGTCACGGGGCTGCAGGCCCCTGAGGGCGTCCAGCTTCCGTGAGCAATATTTTTCAATAGGAATGTAACTGAAGAATGGAAAGAGAACACACAACTCAGAAAACGACTTTTCAGTCAACACACTTCCTAACTCCGGCCTCCTCGAGGCTCTGTATCAGTCTTTCTAGAAGTGTAGCCCACCTTCACCGGTATTTTCGAAGCATCCTGGATGATTGTCATGTACACTCCAAGCTAAGGTCCACCTACTAGGGCTAGATGGATGCCATCGCAAGGGATCGGGGAGGCCCCAGGTTACTGAGAAGACTCAGGAGCGTCCCCTCTGACTCCCCATCTCCGAGAGGGTCCACTTCCTGTGATTTCTAACTTCTGTTATCGCTGAAACTCCTCTAATAACATAGAAACTGGCTTTCCAGGAAGAGGCCTTCTCCGTTCTCGTTTTCTTAGTCTGAGGGTTGCTGGAGTGTGTGCATGCATACGTGTGTGTGCACGTGCGTGTGCACGTGCGTGTGCCCGTGCACACATGGACCCAAGCATCTCGGAGTGGGAGAGAGGAAGGAGGGCGTTTGCCCTGCCCAGTCTCGGAGACAGAGGATCTGAGACTAAGTCCGATGAACACAGCACACAGACTAGAACCATTCTCAGAGAGGAGTGTGACTTCCTGCCGGCGGAGAGCGTTTATGACCCGAGTGAGTGACGGTCTCACGGCTGCGACCGGGCGGAGCCAGGACTCCGGTGCCACCTCTCCGCTCGGCTTCTCTTTCCACAGCCCCGTGCTGTCTTTTCTGGGAAGCTTATACCAGTAGCCGTTAAGCGACGCCAGTGGACAAGGACCCTCTAAGGCTGTAAAAGCAACGGAAAACTCTCGCTAGCTTGGGGCCGGGCGGAGAGTTCCTGAACCTGCAGGGTGGGTGATCAGATGCTGGAGTGTGTGATGATACCCACCTCGGAGGGTGGGCCCCAGACCCAGGCCTGCCCTTACTCTGTGACGACTCCCTTCCTGAGCTGGGGCGCCCCCGGACACTTAGCTCGAGGAATAAGGAGTCGTTAGTTCATTCCAGGCCCCGGGTCCTCAGGGTGGGGCACGCTAATAATGAACAAAAAGGACTCTTTCCCCGAAGTGAATCGCACACGATTGAAAGCGTCCCCGAAGCCAGGCTGTCCCATCCGCGGACTAGCGCATCTGCGCTCTTGCCTCTGCGCCCTCGGTCACGCTGTCCCCCGCCCACCCCGACGGATCGCCCTTCCCCGTCTGAGGGCTTGCCGTCTGTCTGATCCACGCCCCCTCCTCCATAAAGCCTGAGCTCGCAGTGCCCCCCCCCCCCGCCTGAATTCCTGTTCTTCCAGAGAAGGCTGTGTGAGGGAGTGACGGTAAACAGCTCTAGGGGGAGGGACAGACCTGAATTCAAATGCCAGCTGCCGCATACCAGTCCCGTGGCTTTGGCCTGGTTACTGGGCTTCTGTAAGCCTCGGAGCCGTCTCGTGTGAAATGGAGGTAACCAGAGTTAGCGCGTGGGGCTACCGTGAGGGTGACAGGTGTAGGGGACAGGGTCGGTGCTCGGGAAATGTTGGCGGAGCCCCTCACGCATAGCTGGCCTTTCCGACTCAACCGAGAGCTAGCCCCTTGCCCCCCACATTCGCATGCTATTTGTACTCTCCGGGGCTGGAGTTCCGGACACTCTGCCTGGGGACCTGAGTGGGTAGTCTCTACTCTGGTCCCATTGTGCCATGCAGGGGATGTGGCCAAAGGCAGCGGACTCTCGAAGGCCTGCGGGGTCAGGACACGCCACCAGGGGGCAGCAAGGCCTCTGGGATGGGCCGGCTTTGGCTCCGAAGGTGGGGCTGGGTCAGCCGGTCAAGGTAGCTCCAGCCCCAGAGGTGGGATCCCACAGAGGAAGCCGGGAAGCCAGGCTGCCGCGTTCCCGGAGGGCGGGCATGGGAAGCAATTCCAGGCTGGGCATCAAGCTCTCCGAGTCGGTCCACACACCGTCCTGGGGAACCCACCGTGGGCCGCACTGGTCACTCTCCGCACCGTGGGGACAGCCGGCCGGGTGCAGATCCAGCCTCTCCAGGGAGCTCACGCACTGGCTGGTGTTTATTTGCCAGGGACTCGTCTTCCTTGGGGGACGGTCCCTTTCACCAGGGCCAGGCAAACAACAGCCTGCCGGACGCCGCGGGTCCGGTTTCCCAGTGCGGCTGGCAGCCTGCTCAGGCCTCTCTCGGTGGTCACTGTCGCCACCACGCACAGCTTCCTGCCGCCCTTCCCGGCCAGCAGCCCTGCGGTACCCTCGTCCTGGTCCCACCACCTGCAGCTGCGGCAGGACGGACTCCCTCAAACCTGGCCCACAAAACCTCTCCAGGTGAGGGCTCCTCTCCTAGTAGTGACCTCGCCTCTCCCTCCACGCACGGGTTTCCCCCACCCCAACTCCCACCCCTGCAGACCCGCCCCCCTCTCTCTTTGATGCTGGTAGAGTCAGCTCCCCAAATCCTCTGCTTTTCCCCAAAGTCCTCCCCTCAGGGTGTGACTGCCCTGGCTGAGCCCAAGCCAACCCTCAGGGTGGCCTGGAGCAGGAGTCGGTCCGTCCAGAGCCCCCACCTTGCCCGCTCCCCAGTATCTCCCTGCCAGCCGGACGCCCGCTCTGCTCTGCACCCTTGGGGATCCTGGTTTGCTCCAGACCACATCTGCAGTGTAGACTCCCTCCCGTGAGGCTCGGCCCCTCCCTTCCCCTCCACAGCCTCCCTCCTCCCCACCCCTCTGCACTGACCTGCTCAGTACAGCTAGAAGAAGCACAGGGCAAACAACGGCTTCAAGAGCTGGTGATGCTGAGAGGGAGCTTCAGGGACTCCCAGAAAAAGCCACAAGGTGACCACAAACTCAGACCCCGGGAGCATGAGGCTCGAGGGACAAGAGACAGGTAAAGTATGTAGAGCTGGGTGGAAGGGGAGAGTCAAGCAAAGGACAGGTAAGGAATCCAGAGGCCAGGGCTGGAGCGCTTGAAGCTGATCATGAATGGGCAGTGGGGTGGGGGAGCTAGGTTTAGCAGGGGGCTGGGGGCTTCAGCAGGAAATCGAAGCTGGGATGTAAGACCTAGAGACCGAAAGTGTGGGCCCAGGAGGGCAGGAAGTAGAGCATGAGGCTGGTTCTTATCCCGGAGCGGCCACAAGCCAGCTGCGTGATCCCGGGCGGGTCACCTGGCCCTCTGGATTCTTTCCTCATCAGGAAACCACGGCCATGCCAGCCTCAGTAGTGCCGACCTATGAAGAGGGAGGGATGCTCTTCAGCCAAGGAAAGAGGGGCGGTCGCTGATTGCAGCCGGGCAGCTGCTGGGGGTCACTGGGCATCAGCATCGCCCTCGGATGCTTGTGAAGAACGCAGCTGCTCAAGCCCCTCTCCAGACCCCCTGGCCAGACCGCCTGGAGCAAGGCTCAGGAACCTGTGTTGTCACCAGTGCCCCCCCCCCCCCGTCCCAACTGTGCCCCGCAGCCTGTTTCAGGGCCCCGCCGTCCAGGCTGAAGACCTACGGAGAACAACGCAATCGAGAAATAGTCTCCGTGGCGATGAGAAATGCCCCCGGGGTCCTCCGTCATCACGGGGGAAGCCAGGCCACTGAGGGGCTGGGGTGTGGACTTGGCAATAGGGACTGTCATTTGGCTGGGCCTGATCGGGGGGATCTGCGCAAAGCAGGGTGAAAAAAGACCTCAGGGTCAGGGTCAGGGTCAGGGTCAGGGTTGGGCTGCTGCAGGCCTGGCCGGGAAGAGTCCAAATGCTCTAACCCTGAGCCCTTCCGCCCTTCCCAGCCGGCCAGCCACGAGTGACCCTGCTGCCCACACCCAATGGCAGTAGGCCAAGCCAGGAGTTCGAAAGCCACTGGCCAGAGATCCCAGCGAGGTCCCCGTGTGTGGCTGGCGTCATTCCTGTCATCTACTACAGCATCCTGCTGGGCCTAGGGCTGCCTGGTGAGTGGAGGGTCTGGGGGATTTCCAGAAATTGGGGTACCCCTTTGATGGATGCCAATCCCCTATGCTGACCCCTGAGACTCAGGATCATGGAACCTCCCTCAGGCTTCCCTTGCCTTTACGGGGGTGATCTGGGTCATGGGGGGGAGCAAAGCACGGTGGGGAGTAAAGGTGAGGGGTCAGGAGTAGGGGCACTCAAGCTAAACCCAAGCTTTCACAGGAGCAGACAGCCTCCCTCTACCCCCAGCAGGGGGCGCTCTCCTAGGATACCCACTTTCCTGTAGGACTGCCCTCAGCTCAGTGGCAAGCTTCCTGTCCCATCCCCTCCTTTCAGAGAGCAGAGCTGGGGTGGGGGTGGGATGTAGGTGCAGGAAAGGACAGGGGGTCTCGTCCTTGGGGAGTTACCCATCTCTGCCTGTCACCAGAAAGGCCTGTGTGTAAGGCAAATGCCCTGGCCCAACTGGCAGAGTACGGATGGACAGGGCACGGCGGATCTGGGTAGCCTTCCAACAAAACGAGTTTTAGGGAGAGTCTGGAGAGAGGCAAAAGCGGAGCCAGACCAAGCGGGTGGGGACGGACACGATGACACCCCGGAAAGCAAGGTCCGAGCGGTCCTTCTAACGCCTGTGACTTCTCCCTTCTGCGGCCGCGGTCGCCATCAGTCAACCTCCTGACCGCAGCGGCCCTAGCCCGCCTGGCCGCCAGGACCAGGAAGCCCTCCTACCACTACCTTCTGGCGCTCACGGCCTCGGATATTGTCACCCAGGTGGTCATCGTGTTCGCGGGCTTCCTGCTGCAGGGAGCTGTGCTGGCCCGAGAGGTGCCCCGGGCCGTGGTGCGCTCGGCCAACATCCTGGAGTTCGCGGCCAACCACGCCTCGGTCTGGGTCGCCGTCCTTCTCACCATCGACCGGTACAGCGCCCTGTGCCGCCCGCTGCAGCACAGGGCGGCCGCATCTGTGGGCCGGGCCCGCCGGGCCATCGCCGCCGTCCTCGGCGCCGCCCTGCTGACCGGCATCCCCTTCTACTGGTGGCTGGACGTGTGGAGGGACGCGGATCCCCCCAGCACGCTGGACGAGGTCCTCAAGTGGGCTCACTGCCTCACCGTCTATTTCATCCCTTGCGGCATTTTCCTGGTCACCAACTCGGCCATCATCCGTCGGCTACAGAGGAGGGGCCGGAGTTGGCCGAGGCCCCGGGTGGGCAAGAGCACAGCCGTCCTCCTGGGTGTCACCACCATCTTCGCCTTCCTTTGGGCGCCCCGGATCTTCGTCATGCTCTACCACCTGTACGTGGCCCCCGTCCACCGGGACTGGAGGGTCCACCTGGCCTTGGACGTGGCCAACATGGTGGCTATGCTCAACACAGCAGTCAACTTCGGCCTCTACTACTTAGTCAGCAGGACTTTCCGGGTCACCGTCCGAGAGGTCATCCACGATGCCCACTTGCCCTGCACCCCGGGGTCACAGCCAGAGGGCGTGGTGGTGGAGTCTATGCTGAAGCCTCCAGGACTCTCCAAAGGGACAGACTTGTAGAGGAAGGGCCCGGCCAGGGAGTTTGGGGTGGCTCAGGGCCAGATGTAATGGGCCTTTGTGGCTGTGCTCACAAACTTTATCAACAACCTACTTCACAATGTGGGGGTGGGCAGAGAGGCTCTTTCTTTGAGGGGTGGCCCCCCAGGTAGAGGGGAGGACAATGTGCCCAACTCTAACATTAGCTTCACCAGCAATTCCCATTTCCTAGGACAAGGAGAGGGCTCTGCCAGGCTCAAGCCACTAATGTCAGCGGCTATGGGCATTCCTTTGTAAGGGACATTTCACTGGGCACATTGTGAAGACTAAATTAATGTTGGTTGAATGGATGAAAGAATGAAAGAAAGAAAAGGTGGATGGATGGATGGATGGATGGATGGATGGATGGATGGATGGATGGATGGATGCGTGGGTGGGTGGGTGGTGGGTGGGTAGATGGATGGATGGATGGATGGATGGATGGATGGACAGATGGCTAAATGAACATAAGTTGTTTCCAGCCCACCCCCCCTTTTCTCATTTCTTGAGTCGATTACCGCTCTGGCTTCCAGTGGCAATGCCAGGGGGAAAAGAAAGGTATCTCCAGACTTCCTGGGCTGGGAGGGAGCTGCTCAGGAAAGGTGGGGGTCTCAAAGCAGATGGGATGCCCCTGCCCTGGGGAGGCGCAACCCCTTGGGTCTTAAGCATGCGGGTTCCATTCAGCTGAAGCCCCTGCCTGGAGCCAACAGGTGAAGGGCCCACAGGTTTCCATGGTTGCCTGACTATGCCAGAAGGAAATGCCCTCTCAGCCCAGGGGCCGGAGAAGAGCAGGAAGGGAGAGCAGGAAGGTCCGACTTAGCCCTGCCCTGGGAGCCCCCTTCACTCGGAGGAGGGGGAGGAGGGGGATGTCTCCACACATCTGACACTGACCCTGGGGGGCTTCACTGTGCCCCTCCCAGCCTCTCCAGGGCCCCCCTCTTTTTTTTCATTAGTGCCAGCCTGGAGTGGCAGCTGGGAGAGATTAGCAGATGGACCTCCCACCTGCTCCAGACGCTGAATAAACACATTAGCCTGTCTGCTTTCTGCTTCCCTGTCGGCTGGCTGAGCTGACCTTTCCCCTGAACAGGTGGTCTGGGCTGGGCCCCCAGCCGCACCCAAGCCTTGAGCGGGGTTAACAGGCAAAAGAGCCTGATGTGTGCTGGCACACAGTCAGCGCACAGCAAGCACTCCGCTTCTGCCTTTCCTCTCCTTCTCCCCAGAGCTGGGCATCGGGAAGGAAGGGACCTTCAGCCACATCCAGAAGGAAGAAAAGGCAGGTCCCCAATCCTTGATCCACAATTCGAAACTCCAAAAAGCTCTGAAAATGAAAACATTTTTCCCGAGTTTGCCACTACCACATTTAGCGACAAAATCTGACCTGGACTGAGGGGGGGCAGTGCAGACTGGCTGCCTGGGCTCTGCAGGGTGCGGTTACACCTGCGGCCCCGAAGCCACCAGAAGCCAAACCTGACATCCAACCACAGACCACACATGACCTTCGTTCTGAAAAGTTCTGAATTCTGAGACACGTCTGGTCCTAGGAGTTCAGAGACAGGATTTATTTATTTTGAAAATAATATTTTTTACTTTTCGATGAGAGTTGCCATACAATATCACATTAGTTTCAGGTTTTCTGAGAAATGATTGAAGACCTGTAAGTCCCACCCCTTTCTGCTACCGCATGGTATTGACCGACCCTGGGTGGATCCGGGGCATGGGCTTCCCCAGTGGGCACATGGCTGTGGGTCAGAGTTCACATGTCAGAGCTTTGTCCTTTGTTTATGGAGGACAGGATGCAAGTGCAGGCACCCCTGGGGAAAGTGGGGTCCTGGAGGGCGAGGCAGATGATGCCCCCAGCCCAGCCTGAGGGGCAAGTCCACCCTACAGAAGGAGGCTCTGGACGACAGGCACTTCGGATGCAGAACCAAAGGGAGCTCAGTCCGGGAAGGGACCTTCTTCCCGCTCTGTACAAAACCCGCAGAATCAAGGAACACCCTTGTCACAGAAGGCTCTGTAGATGGGGCAGGGCCAGTGACAGGCTACCTCTCTCGCCTGGCTGGTGGGCTGTCCTCAAGGAGGCAGAAAGAGTCACTCCCTGGTCCCCAACACCAGGAAAACCAGGAACTTCCTGAAACAGGTGGGGAGGCTCTGCTGAGGCGGGTCAAGTTTTGCACAGGTGAGGGCTTTGAGCCACTGGAACCCAGGTGTTACTGGGATCTCACTTGTACTCACAGGCTGGGGTGTTTTCAAAGAATCCTGCATCCTGAGTATTGTAACCATTCTACGGGCTGAGGAATGCAAGGCACAGAGAGATTAGACAATATGTGCACGGCCCGAAGCTGGTCAAGGGCAAGAGACTCCCGCCCACGTCTGCCGGTTTCCGGTCTATCCCTGGTCCATCCCTCACCGCTCAGGTGCAGAAAAGGCAGCTTCAGGGACTCTTTTGTCACTTCCAACTTTTCGGTCCCAGACTTACCAGATCTGAGAACCAATATTATATTTTCCTAATAGGCTGCATTAGGTAACAGTGTTTTTTTTTTTTTTTTTAAAAAAACATTTTGGTAACTTTAATGAATGAAAAGATCCTCCCTTTGATAAGCCTGTCACTGAAATGTACATGAAAAGTATTATTAAAACTGCTCCGATCTTTCCGTTAAGCGTTTTTATCATTAAACTCTCCACGGTGTCTACGCTGCAGGGGTGAGGCTTACTCTGCTTTCTTTCTCCAACCCTCCTGCTCGAACATCTCACAAACAGAAATACTTCATGAAATTCTGTTGTTGTTTTTTTTCCGTACAGTTTCCCCCACATATTGTCCCGTCTGTCAGTGGACCTATGTTCTATCATTAACACGTCGTTAATATTTGAGGACAGTTATTTTTCGAGCGTCTTTCACTTCTTCCCAAGTCTACGTGTGTTTTTTTCGCTGGTTTGGAAATGGGTTGATAAATTGTTTTCTGGTGTGTATATTCATGTGCGTTTGTTTCCTAGGGGCCGCCATAAGAAAATACCACAGCCTCGGTGGTGGTGGTGGCGGGGGTGGCTTACACGATGGAAATTTATTTTCTTACCATTCCAGAGGCCAGAAGCCCAAGATCAAGGTGTTGGCAGGTTTGCTTCCTTCCGAGTCCTCTCTCCGTGGCTCGCAGATGGCCGCTTTCTCCCTGCGCCCTCACATGAGTCTTTCCTCCATGTGGGACATTCCCGGTGTCTCTCTGTGTGTCCAAATTCCCTCTTCTTGCAAGGACACCGCCAGCCGGATCAGATTAGTGCCCACTCTAACAGCCTCCTTTTAACTAATTCTCTCTTTAAGTTCACTTTCTGAGGTGCAGGGAGTTAGGGCTTCGCCTTTTGAATTTGGGCCGGACACGATCAGCCCATAACACTCTGGTTGGTTTCAAGGGAAATGTCAGTTTGGCTGCACATCCCTTTTCTCTCCGCGTTAAGTGAAATGTCCACCCACCCTTCTCCTTCTGGGTGGGGTAGCAGGGTCTCTAAAGGTGACCTCGCCTTTCTCCCTGGAAGATGTCCACACTCCCAGGAGGCTTCCAGGATTTGTCCTCACCACCCCCCGGCCCTGCCTCTTCACAGCTCACTTCCACCTCACTTGAGTTTTCCCCTTGAGGGCTTCTCTCTTTCTTTTGTCCAAAAAGAAGAGGCAGACGGTTGGGTAAAAGGGGCCCACAGCTGTCCACGTCCTCCTGAGGTGGGAGATGGGAGGGGGCACAATGGGGACAGGGGAGATCGGCTTCTGGAGGGTCTGTTTGCAGCCGCTGAGCCCAGGGGAGGAGTCACACCCCAGGGGGTAGGACCACACTTCCTGAATTAATCCTTGGGCCCCGTGGTCGGCAGGGCTGAGGGGACGGTCTTTGACACGGGGGTGTCTTGGGAATCTTGGCTATTCCACGCCTCCTTTGTCAAAAGGGGGAGCTTGAGCCGCTGCTGCCTTTTGCCTGTCGCTCTCAGCTCAGACAGCAGGGGTCGCTGCAGGACTGGCTGAATGGACAGGCAGGCCCGGGGGGGGGGGGGGGGGGGGGGGGGGCGGGCCTTAAGGCAGATTTGTAGGAAGGTCCAAGCGACTGCAAAGAAACTTTGTCTGCCCTGGGGCCCACGGCCAGCGGGGAACAGCCAGGTGGGAGGGCTCAGTGGTTCCCCTCGTCGCTGTCCTCCGCCCCGAAGCCACGAAGCCTCCCGTCTGCCAGGCGGTGGCTGTAGCCTTCTCACACCATTCTGGTTTCCAGGCTGGATAGGCTCCCTGTGCCAGGCACTGTGTGAAGGGCCCTTTCATGGCCTTCCTACCCCCACCCTCTATGGCGGGGTCTGGCCACCCCTCCCCACTGTGGGGAGCTCAGCCTGCCTGGGCTCAGAGCCCAGAGCCCCTGTCAGTGCCTCTGGGGTCCCGCTCGCCCCACCCCAGCCCAGCCCAGCCCAGTTCCGCCTGGACCCAGCCCCCGGCTGGCAGGTCCGAAGCAGCCACCTGGGCATTCTGCCCTCTGAGGGAGTCTGAGCTTCGGCAGGAGCCCCACACGACAGGGGTGGGGGAAGGAGCCAGGGAGGTGAGAGAGGGACTGCCAAGCCCCACTGTGAGTCACCAGCAGAGCGGGACGGGACGGGCGCCACCCACACCTGCGGCTACCCCCGGGCTGCTGTTGGGCTCCTCTCTCTGGTCACAAAGCAGGAGGGACAGTCTTTTGGCTGCCTCACAACTCATCCCAGCCCTCCCCTGACCTGGCCAGCCTGAGGCCTGGGAGGGGCCATGTCAGGAAGGAGGGAAGATGCGGAGGCTCATCCCCTGCATCCTGAGACCCCCAGCTCCTCCAGTCGAGGCCTGCTCCCTGGCCTTCACACCTCTATTCAAGAAGCCTGGAAAGGGGACCCACCCTAGGGAGAAGGCGGGCGTCCTGCCCGCACGCCCTCGCCTGGTGTGAAACGAGAGCCCAGGCCTTCCTCCAGTTCTTTCTGAAGAGAATGGGTTAGGGCCTGACTTAGCCTCCCCGCTGCCTGGCATTGGGGTGGCAGCGCCCCACCTGCACCCCTCTACCTGGGCTTCCTCCTTCCGGGCCGGAGCGGGGTGGGGGAGGAGTGGCGAGGGCACAGTTAGTCTCTTTCCCACGGGTCCCCCCCACCCCCGCCCCCCGCAACACGGACCCCAGGACCCCATGCCCCTGGCCTGGTGGGACTGGCGGGGTCCTCTGCCCCTCTAGCTGAGCCAGGGCAGGGGCTCCCGATGGCCGGACCCCTCCCTTCCTGTCTGCGCTGACGGCGGCTGCTGGAGGTGGAAGAGTTAATGAGGTCTGCGGCGCGGCGTTTCCATCCCGACTCCTCCTAGATATATATTTAGCAGGCGGCACAAGGCGGAGGGAGAGCAATGCCAAGATGCCCTGGCACCACGGCCTCTGATTTGCCACACCATCCCCAGGGGATGAGAGGCGGGGGAGGGGCGCCGCGAGGGCTTGGGACGTGGACGCGGAGCGGACCCAGCGCAGGGAAGGGGGCAGGGCGTGTGCGAGTTGGCTTTAAATGGAAAGCTCTGGTCGCAGAGAGGCCCCGGTGCGGGCAGGGCGTCGCTCTCTTCCGGTGGGAGGTGGACGGAGCGACCCAGTCTCCCAGGGGCACGGACGGCTTGCGGAGAAGAGGGCGGGGCACAGGGGCTCGAGGGAGAAGGGCGAGGGGGCGGGGCCTACAGAGCGGCCGCGCTGCCTCCCGCTCCGGACGCCGTGAAGTTTTCTGCCTCGACTCTTCCTACCTTACATTTCTAGAGCCCTAGGCTCTTGATCAGCTCTTCCACAGCCCCTAACTCCTTAGACCTTAATGTGGGAATAAACGAAGGCCGCCCACGTGAGAACAAGCAAAAGCGATTGGTTCCGAGCTGGCTGTACAAGGAAGGGGTCAGCAGCCACTCAAAGTGGGAGAGCTTTGTAGGGTGACAAAGGGAAGGCCCCAGGTGTGCCCTGATGGGAGGTTGTCTGCATGGGGAAGCTCGAGGAGAAGCGAACTAGAATGCAGGAGTCCTCCGAGCTTGGTTAGAGGTGCTGTTTGGTTTTCTCTCCTTGGCCCTCAGTCAGAGGCAGGGAGAGAATTAGGGAAGTGGTCAGACATCATCCAGTCCCGGCCTTCTCAGACCCATTGCTACTGGGCTTATTATTTGGCCTCCGGACGCATTGCTGGAGATAGTGGTCAGACTTCCTACAAGTCTGACCGACAGGTGATAGGTCCGCTTCCTGGGCTGGCTCCTGCCATAACGGGTCAGAGGCCTGTTTGTATCGAGGGCCTGGCCATCGTCTGCCTGTCTATGCAGTCTCTCACCAACAACCTGTGAGTGCCATCCCAGTGTCGCGGGCAAGCAGACTGGGCACTGGGAAGGTGAGCTGACTCAGCTAGGTCACAGAGCCAGTGCGTGCCAGACGCGGGCAGGACCCCGCGGGGTTTAGGCACAGACCTGTCCATGTCCTGAAGGCGAGGTTCCTGCGGCCTTGCCTCCAGCTCCTTCCTACGCCACTACTTGGAGCATGCGCTCCATGAATGTGTGTTAAAGGAATGAATACAAATTTTTATGACGTCCGTGAGGGTACCAGGTAGAAATGCAAAAAGGCAGCGTAGGGCCGTGGCCGACGGGGCAGCCGCGATCAGGACCACCAAGCCCTCGGCTCTCTCCTCCCCGCCATCCTGCCATGGTCTCTGTGCTCCTTGGTTGGAACCTGAAACCGCAGGCCGAGACCATTTGGGCCAGGTGGGCCGAGAGCAGGCGGGAGCAGTGTACCCGAGGGCCTGTCCGCCCCACAGTCCACTTCACTGTTATAATCAATGTATTGGGGATTCTGGTCTGGCCTCACTGAGTGATGGGGGCAGCCAATGGCACATGAGGACACTTCCTCCCAGGAGCTGGCTTAGGACACAGCCAGGTGGGGGTACAGGAGCCTCAGGCCCTGCGGAAGGCAAGATTCTAAGATGGCCCTGTGATCTCCATTCTTGTCCTCATGAGTGACTCCATGATTATATTACATTACACCGTAGAAGGGACTTTCAATGTAGGGAGAAGTGCACTGCCCAGAGGAGTCAGGTGACCTGGCGGCCCATGAGCCCTGTCCTGGCCCCGTGGCCCTGGGCCTCCGAAGGCCCAGTTTCTGTATCTGTGAAGTAAGGCGCTGGCCCAGGTAATCTAACACCACCTTTTGTGATCCGCATTCTTTTGAGGCCAGGATTAAGGCCGGCTCCCCTGGGCTATGCTGGTCAGATGGGTTTAGGTGGCTCCTCGTCCGTGGAAAGGAAGAAGCAGAAGAAATGATTTCTGAGTGTGGGCGCTGTGTGTAGGGGGGCCCACTCCCCGTCCACCTTCAGTTCTTCTCTGACCTCGAGCGGAAGGGTCACATCTATGAAAGGAAAAGATTTCAGGTGAGTAACAGGTGTGGCTGTTGGTTTTTTCAAGGGCTTGGCTCTGCTTCCTGATGAGTGACCCCCCTTCCTGGGGCCACAAAGGAGGGGTGTGGTCACCATCCGTTGGAGGCCATGCCATCGACCTGCTCACTTCGCACAAAGTCCCGCCTCAGGAGTTTGAGCCTTGCCAGGGGGTGGCTGGCCCATCTCTGCCCCCTAGTCATGGTCCTTTGTGACTCATGCGGGGGAAGGACATGGCCAGGGACCGCCACCCGGCCTTGAGACAGTTCAGTGGCTCTGTGTCCTTCGGCCTTCAGCCTGCTGTCTTCCTTCTTTCCGTTAGAAAGATGTCCGGCAGAGGGCTTGGTCTTTGAAAAAAATGTTAACGGGAAAAGAAGGCGCCATGTGGGCTTGGCAGACAGAGAAGAGAGAGAAAGAAAGAAAAGCAGAAGTTTGAGGATTGGAAGAGAAAGGATTCCCAGGAGAAAAGGGAGCAGTGACCTGTTCAGGAGCCACAGGGGCTGAGAGGAGACGGGATGAGAAAATGCAAAAGAAACAGGACTCGTAAGACTAACCTCTCCTTCGGGAGAGCTGCTGCGTGCCAGATCAGATCTGGCAAAGGGCACCCTGAGTTTTCATTATAGACTCAATTGTGGATTATTGGTGCTTACGGGGAGGAGGGAGCCTTGGTCGGCTGGCCTCTGTCGCCTTGGTCGGCTGGCCTCCGTCTCCTCTCCAGAATCCCAGCAGCGGGTTCTCCCTACCCCGCCCTACTGCCTCCACCCCCCGAGCTTGTCCTGACCCTGTCATTTATGAGCCGTCTGACGGGCATCCGCTGCCCCAGGATGAAGTCCTGACGCCACCACACGGCAGACCTCGGGGGCTCGACTCCCAGTCTCTCAGCCCCGGCTAGCCCCGTGTCACCTCCCACCCATGCTCCGGCCATGCTGTCTGGCTGACCATCGGACTCCCAGCACCTTCTCGGCCCACGGTGACTACGTTTTTGTCCATGCACTTGGCAAATACATCCTGGGTGCATGAATGCAGACAAGCAGCCTGGCCGATCGGATACTCTCAGCTTTGGAACTTCGAGTAGGGCGGCCACCATGTCCTTACACACCAACCAGGCCCTTGCTGTGCTGGTCCTGCCCAGCGGCTCTGCAGTCTGAGTCCAGGCTGGCTGGCTCCCTTTACCACCCACACCCACTGTTGCCTGCAGAGAACCCCGCTGAGCCACTGGCTGCCTTCCACGGGGTCCCGGAGGAAGGAGAGGCCAAAAGGCCAGCAGGTGACTTCGCGAGGGAGCCTGGGATTAAGCTGTTTGACTGTTGGGAGGCGCCCTCTCCCAGTTCTCCAGATCCCGAAATAAGCCAACAGGAGGGGAGACTGAGCTGGAGTCTGAGGTGGGGCCGGCTCTGGGGGGAGGCAGGGGAGCTGCACAAAGGGTCGTTCTGCTGTGGGGCCCAGGGGAGAGGCCTGCAGCTAAGAAAACATTTGCAGTGGTTTTCGCTGCAGGCACCTGCATTCCTGAGTAACTGAAGGGGGGAAGGCCCAGGCGGGGGCGGGGAGCTCCCCACCTGGCTTGCTACAAGGAGCGGGCATTGAAGAGAGTTAGAAACATGTCACGGAACGTGCTGGGAGCATGTCAAGGGCAGACCCTCAGGGAGGCCGAGAGCCAACAGACGGGCCCAGGCAGGGACAAGGGGGTGAGGTGGGGAGGCCGGGCCAAGAGGCAGCTGCAGGAGGCCCACTAGGCAGGGCCTCCCCGCTCCCCCTCCCCTGCTCTCCCCAGGGGCAGGCCATCTGCAGGGGACAAACCAGGAGCTGCCTTTCTGGGCTGGCACCGACTGGGTGGCCAGGAGGTGGGCCGGGGGAGCTGCCAAGTCCTGAAGTCACTGTGCCCAGGCCTGCCCTTCCCTAAGAGGGGGTGTGAGGGGAGGGTGAAGCAAGAGGGTGGGGAGGCCGGAAGACTCTGGGGCTCCCTTTAGGGCTTGAGACCTGAGAGCGAGGGTGCGGGGTGTGGGGAGGGCAGGCTGCTCGTTGGTGGGTGAGCTCCAGGGCTCTGCATAGTGAGAGCTTCTCCTCGTGGAGGCTTCGAGAGAAAGGAACTTCAGGGCAGCGAGTGGTGGAGGGGTACACTGCCCCTCTGTTCTTAGAGCTCCTGTGTATACTGCAAGGGCTGGGGCCAGGCCAGTTATCCATGGCTGGGTGGACCAAGCAGGGCAGTCTCTTTAAGTGCCAAAGGACACCATTCTGGGCCCCAGACGCCAAGCCTCAGACCCCATGAAAGGTAGAATTCTAAGATGCCCCATGATCTCTGTCCCTGGGTGTCATTCCTGTGATGGTTTTACATTATGTAATAAAAGGGATTTGCAGTGGAATTAAAGTTACTAATCAGTTGACCTTCAAACAGAGTGTTTATGTGATTGGCCTGACCTGATCACACGAGCCCTCTGAAAGCAGTGTCTCTGGTGGCAGAAGGATTTGGTGCACTGTGACTGGCTTTGACGACTGAGGCTGCACGGAGACTTCAGAGCAGCCTCCGTGACATTGCAGGAAAGTGAGACCTCAGTCCTGCGATGGCAGGGAACTGGTTCTGCCGACAACCTAAATGAACTTGAGAGCAGAATCTTCCCCAGAGCCTCCCATGAGAGCTTAGACTGGCGAACACCTTGATTTTGGCCTCAAGACCCGAAGCAGGAACCCAGTCAAGCCCACTTCAGATTTCTCACCTACAAAACTGTGAGCTTATAAATGAGCGTTTTTAAGCCTCTAAGTTTGTTGCAATTTCTTACTCAGCAATAGAGAACTGATACAGGTGCCTGCATGATGAAGGTTTCAGGTAGGTTGATCCCAGGTGAGAAGAAAAAGCCAGTGCTCTAATTTCACCCACGAATAGCGCAGCTTCTTAGTCCTAATTATCCAGGTTTCTGACACATTTGCTTCTCTGCTAGCTTTCCCATATTCCTGCCTAGTTCTGATGCTGTTGGAACTTTGAGTCTTTGGCAAAAGCAAAATCCTCTCCAGCAAGTTATCCTTCCAGGTAGTCCCTCAAAACGTAGAATGAATTGCTCTCTCTTGGTCCATGACCTAAATGCCTTGATATAATCCTGTGGCGGAGATGCTTAGCTGTCCACCAAAATCCTTGCTCCCCTTTCAGAGTATAGAGGACTTGTCACTAAGGAGCAGAGACTACACTTCCCAGCTGCCCTCACAACTAGGGTGGTCATATGACTTGTTCCCACCAATAGAATGTGAGCAGAAGAGCTATCTGCCACTTCTGAGCCAAAGCAGTAAGAAGTAGGTGTGCCTCCCCCATACTTCCCTTCCTCTTCTGCCAGGTAGATGATGACGAGACCCTGGAAAATGGCAGAGCCCTGAGATGCAAGGAGCCTGAGCCCCTGAATCACCACGTGGAAGAAAGCCACTGGCCAATCAACAATACCTGCCTTGGTGTGTCACACGAGTAAGAAATACATTTCTAAAGTATTGGAACCACTCTGCATGTGGAGGTCTGTTCGTCTCGGCTTTTCAGCCTACCTTTTTATACTACTTACTTATCTTCTTGGCCCTGAAACCGCATCAAGTCGCACAAGGTGCTGACTGGACTCCCGTGATGAAAGCCTCCGAACCTCCCTGTGTCCCACTCTCCTTGGCTGGCTCCCATCCCTGCCTTGCTTCACAGTGTCTGCTTGCTCCAAAGTCTGGCTGACTCAGCTGGCCTGGGCCCCCATCCATCTGCTTGTCAATGGGAGCCTGGCTCACAGAAAAATGCACGTTTATTCCCACAAAACATAGGGTTCTTTTTTTCAGCAAAGGTGGTGCAGTGATATATTTGGAGCAGGGAGCTGCTCTTCGGCACATGGCTCCTGGTTACTTTGGGGCACAGCCAGGGAGAACACGTCTTTAGCCCCAGCTCTCTAAGCTAGAGCCTCCAGTGCAGGGGGGTAATGGAGAGGGGGAGAAAGCCAGAAGGAGGTGACAATTCTCTCGGAAAGCAATTAAGCATTTCTTGGTGGCCTCAGGGACAACCTCAACTTTATGTACGTTCCCCCAGGGAGGCCAAGGCCTGGGGGAAGGGAGCATGTGAAGCTGCCCTTCTGGAAAACTCTGCTTTGCCATGTGGAGTGTTGCAGACTCTGAGCGGCTCCCAGAGGAAAGGCAGCCCCGCCCTGTCCCCCACCCGAGGATGCTCCCTCTGGCACCAGCAGCAGCTTGGGGAGCCCTGGAAGAACCGTAGAGGGGTCAAGATACAAGACAACCCCTCCCCGCCGTCCATCGCTGAAGCACAGCCCTGGACCCCAGCCCAGCAGAGAGGAGAGGCTAGATTCTGGACGGTGGTACAGCCCAGAACAGGCCTGACACTCCGCTGTAGCCCCTGGATGCCACAGCCCAGCTCCCCTGTGGGGTCAGCTGCTCCAGAGGTCATAAAACTACACAGCATCCCGAGCTGCTGCAAAGGGCTCCAGGATGACTCTGCCTCAGCAATTTCCAGTGCAAATTTGCTTTGGTTTGAGTCTGGAAATAACGGTGGCAGACTCCCCAGGGCCCAGGAGTCCAGCCACTGGCTCCTCTTGGCTTCAGTCCGTGAGCAAGATGCAGCCAGATAATAGGGCAGCACTGAGGTTAAGTGACAACCACCTGACCTGGCTTCCCCACTAAGAGGGGTCAGCAAGGGTCACCGGGCCTCTCCATCCCTCTCACTGGTCGTGCAAGCGGCCTGAATCCTCCGTGGGAAGCCAAGGCGGCATCTCTCCTTCCGACTCCAGGTAGCTCTTAGCACTCCCCCTGAAGTGGTGATGAGCCGAGGGGCCAGGCAGGAATGGGTGCATTTCATGGAACATGCATTTCGAGATTTCTGGGGAGAATCTTTCCCCAACTTCCAGCTCCCTTCACTGTGGTTCACTCCCTTCCCTGTCCAAAGTCCTTCCAAACGACTTGGATCTTTCCTCCTCTGCCCTCGGCCTGCTTCTTCTCAATCTGTCACTTATAGTGACTTTGCTCACTAGTACCCTCCAAGCGTCCCCTCTCCGAATCTAGCCGACTCCTTTCCACGCTTAGTTTGCAAACACGTCTGACCCAATCCCTGCCTGCAAGTCCCTATTTCTCCCAGGGGCACCAGAGAGCCCGGGGCTCACAGGTGCAGTGAGTGATCTAGTGTGCACGGTGTTGGGTGCCCAAGGGGAACGCCAGAGACCTCGGTCTCCCCAGGACTGGCAGCTCGGATGGCTCCCCGGGCAGAAATAACCTGGGCCCGCTGCCCTTTCCTTCTCAAGAGTGACTCAGCAAGAAGCTGGCAGATAGAAACACAGAGCTAGACCCGGATCTTGCAGAGGGGATAATGGGCAAGTTCATGGCCTTAGTCGGCGTATGGAGAGAAACAGGCTAACCATAGTGCTGGGCGCTGAAAAGATGCCCAACCTCACTTAGAATAAGAGAAGTCAAATGGAATCTGCACCCAGACACCATTCTCCACCAGGCAGATTGGCAGAGGTTAAAGGTTTGACAACTCCCTGCGCTGGCAAGGGCGGCGACAGGCATGCTCATGTTTTGCTTAGCAGCACTATAAACCCACAGAGCCTCCACGGAGGGCAATTTGGCAACACCGACCAGAGGCACGCATTCTCTGACCCGGCAGCTCCACTTCTAGAAATGCGACGCCCAGCTGTGCGCACGCGTTCGCGAAAGGACCCAGGCGGCGTTGTTCCTAAGAACAACAAGGAATCGGCGGTGCCCTTCACTTGGGACACTTACGATACGGCCGGTGGCAGGCGTGGAGAATTAGAACCGGGGACGCGCGGCTACGGAAATGGCGTCCCAGAGACTCTGCAAAGCGGGCAAGCGCAGCGAAGCAGGAGCAAGACGGCGGTGCAGCCGGCCGCGTCTCCGCGAAGCCTCTGGATGCAGACGGGAGAAACTGGTGCCGTCGGTCGCGGAGGAGCACGGATCTTCATTACGCGCTTTGTTGCAGCGCCACAGTTCGAACCGTGCGAACATCTTCGCTATTGAGAAAGCAGGCGCGGTTTAAAACAGGCGCACTGGCCCTGCGCCGGGGCGGGGACCGGCGCCCGCCGCGAGGGACCGGCAGGCTCCAGGACGGCACGAGCCGGAATGGGGAGACCGTGCCGTCCGACGCCCGCGCGGCGCGTCGCATCGTACCAAGGGCTGCCCCCGTGTCGCCACGCTGGACCCTCAGGACGGGCCCTGCTGTTCCTTCAGATGAAGAAAGGGATGCTCAGAGAGGTGGAGCGATTTCTTGGAAGCCACACAGCAAACGGTTGACCCAGGTCCTCTGGGTCCCTTTCCCGTACGTGCCTTTTGCTACGTCCCCCTGTGGCTGGAGAGTCCTGGGGGCTCAGGTCACTACCGTCCCCGTGTTCACGTAGAACATGATCCAGGCTGCCGCGCACATTGGTTCGGGCCCCAGCGGTGACGTCGGGGGACGGCGTCAAATCTGGGGTCAGCTGCATCCTTTCTGGGTGGCTTCGGAGAAGCTGCTTATTGGGCCAACTCAGTCGCTGCACCCGGAAAGCAAGAACAATAACAGCACCCACCTCGAGGGTCCTCGTGAGAATTAAATGAGCTAAATGCCCAGAAAACAGGCGCCTAGGAGCACAAACAGGCCCAGCCTCCCGAAGCCTGAAGTCACTCTCTGGGGGGGGGGGTCCCCTCTGAGAGCGGCCCACTTCCCAGGGATCCAGCACAAATCCAAAAGAAAAGCGTTTGGCGTCCACTCCGGTGACCGTCCGGCCCCGTCGGCCAGCATTCTCTCTGACACGTTTTTTCTCCTTATCCCGTCTCCTTCTCTTATTTCCGCTCTGCCTTCCCTTCCCGCTTCTGCCCCGGCTCCCGGCAGCCTGAAGCGCAGACCCGAGATTCCGCAGAGCCATCCGGGCCAGCCTGGTGGCAGGGAAAGACACACGTGGCCCTCGCAGGAGGAGCCCAGTTCTGCCCCTTCCCACTCCGAGCCCCAACTCAGCTAAAACAGCCAAGATTCGTTTTCCTTGGAAATTACAATGAACCAGAGGTAAACAAGGAAGGGGAAAAGGCAAACGCTTGCCAGTTTTCCTCTCTCCCCACGAAGCAGGTTTGCACCAGCTTTCGGCTGGATGCCATCCTCTTTTTCGTAATGAAAGTTTACGTCTCGCTCATACGGTGACCTAGAGGTGGGAGGCTGTGGCTGTCATGGTGGCTCTAGGTCCACTGCACTGCCATTTGCTAAGACATCCTAGCCGCACGGCTGTGGCTGACCTTTCTGTGGGGCTGTCTCTAGGCCTTTATGCCGTTTTCCAGTTTTACAGCCCAACGTGCCTTTTTTTTGCAAACTTTAAAGGGGTCTCTTTCACGGGAGTGCAAGTCTCCGTCAAATAAAAGGTAACTTTGCATTAAAAAAATAAGGGTACTCACTCTAGACAGACAAATTAGGAAATGACAGTCTATGACAAAGGAGGCAGCCCTTCGGTGGGGTGGGGCGGAGGAGTGGCTAGGGGAACCGTATTTTGCATGAAAAAAAAAAAATAGGTATCCTTTCTTCCGCATGGACAGGACACACGGTTCGGTGGGTGGAGTGAGCAACTCTCCACAGTGTCTGGAGATGGGCGGTCCGGGGCCAAGACGCCAGCACGGCTCTCTTCCGGTTCAAAGCAGGTGCCTCTGGCCTCACGTGGCGGAAGGGGGAAACGTCCTTTAAAGGAAGAAAATATTGACAAGAAGAACTCATTCGAGTCTTAGTTCAGTCTCCCCTTCCCTGTCCGTATTTTATTTTTTAAGTTAAATAACGGTGAAACTGACTTTTTTTTTTTTTTTTTTGGCAAGGAGATTTGTGTAACCCACGGCAAGACACGGAACAGTTCCACTGCCCCAAAACCCTCCCTCAAACTTCCCTTTGGGGGGCCATGCCCTTCCCACACCCCTGGCCCCTGCCCGGGGACCGCTGATAGGCTCTCTGTCACTGCAGTCTGCGGTATGTAGCCCTTCGATCGGCTCTTCTCACTCAGGGTAAGGCCTTCGAGAGTCGTTTCGATGGTCGCATGCACCGATAATTTGCTCCTTTCAGACCGGGTAGCATTCCGTTGCATGGGTGTACCATACTCTGCTTAATTCATTCATTCGCTGAAGTGTATTTGGGTTGTCTCCAGTTTTTGGTGAGTATGAATAGAGCTGCTATAAACATTTGTACACAGGCTTTTGCGTAAACAAAATTTTTCATTTTTATAGAGCAGTTCTAATGGGAGGCAATTTTGCCCTCCAGGCCACATTTGGCAACGTCTGGAGACATTTCTGATTGTCAGGAGCAGGGGCTGCTACCAATATCTCGTGGGCAGAGGGCAGGGTCGCTGCTAAACATCCTAACATGCACAGGACAGCCCCCACCCCGGTGACCAACACCACTCAGAGGCCTTGGAGGGACCTCCGCCCCAGGTCACCTCATTAGCATAAACTCCGGTGTGATCAGAGGGCTTGTTACAAAGAAGGAATGACATTCTTATCACTTAGGCAATTATAAGGGTTTTAGGAGCTCTGTGCCTGAAACGGGACAAAGACAAAGTGTATTTTTTTCTCATACCACAACGCGTAGACTTATGACGCCGCAACTTTCTTTGTCGTAGGTAGGACTTCGATCCTCAGACCAGACTTTGGGTAGGTTGTAAGGGAGAGAGAGATGCTGCTTTTACAGAAAATTCAAAACAGCTATTCACTTGCTTCTTGGGTGACCAGATTGTATTTTGCCAGAGGAATATGAAGAATGCAAATTTGCTTTCTTTTATTCACACAGAGTCAGTGTTTGTATAAAGAGTCACAGACTAAAGAATGCTCTCCACTAGCTTGCGAGACCAAGCTGTATTCAATCTTTGTCAGCAAAACGGTCACAACACTTCTGACTTATCCCGCGAGATAGTACATACCCGTTTTAAAACGTGTTTTTCATCAGGCCAAATCACTTGCCAGAAATTTCACGTGTACGTTTTTCCACAGGTGGAGTGGGAATTCATCTTGTCTCCTTCTGGGATCGTTGGGTCTGAATCCATCGCCCTCCAGTTCTCTGGTTTCCAGAACAGACGAGGCTGTGGCCCAATGCCAAAGCCAAGAGCAGAGTAGAAGTGGGGGTCCCGCGGGTTCTGTGGGTCCCTCCAGTACCCTCTCCCCCCCGGCCTCCTTCCGGGGCCTGAAGACCTCGCTGACCTTCCACCCCTCCACTCCCGGCCCCTCTATTCTCGCTGCTGGACTCGGGGCAAACGATTCGCCATCCTCGGGCCACATTCGTTTTGCCCGTGAACTGGCGTCTATGCCGCTGACCCGCGCATCTCATGGAACCGTTGCGAGACTCACGGAAATGTCTGGGAAGCTACAGCCCACACTGGCTCCTCCAGGGAATGGGATGGGGGGAAGTAGAAAACAGGGGCATGGAGACATCTTCATCTTCAAAACTCTGATTTTGTTTAAAAATTTTTAAGAAGTGTGAATTCCTTTTGTGGGTAAAAAAAAAAAAAAGTCTGTGATGCTCACAGTGAGTAAATGCGTTAATGAATAATGCACTTTGCCATCTCCAAAAAGTTTCCAGCCCTGCTAAGCTGCAGGTTACTCTTCTGTGCATGCGTATGGGCGGCGGGGGGAGGGGCGGGGGTTGGTCACTCGGCCCATCGTGGACACTTTCAGTCTGAGGGAGCCAGTGAGATCAGCTAAGATGCGGACCTGGGTTCCAGCGCGGGCAGGAGAAAAGGCGGGCTCCACGTCAGCTCTGAGCAGGGCTCTGTCCTCTTTCCTCTGAGCCCCCAGGTATGTGACATATGGTCCCTTCTGGCTTTCTGGCCAGACGCGCTGGCGGGGCAGGAGCTGTGGTGCCAAGGGGAGAGAGATGCTGTAGAACAGAATGGAGTCAGCACCGAATGCATTTACAAAATCAATCCTTGAGGCAGCAGCCGGGACAGGGAGGAGGCTGGGCGTCCGAGGCCACCCTCCCGAGGAGCCAGCTTGCAGCCGGGGGTTCTGGGCATGCTGATGGCTCAGCAGGCACTGAAGCCAGCCTGGGCTGACTGAGTTCATTGCCCCAGGGGCTGGCACACCGTCCCTGGGCGGCAAGGAGCAATGCGGCTGTGTGCACTTGTGTTTATTTGCTGTTTGAAACCCCTTGCAAGGGTGTGGGCGCTGATGTCCCCATGTGGCTGGCTGGAGTCTGCCCAGGACAAGCCGTCCCTCGCTCACAGCCCCTCCTGGGTCTGGGAAAGTAGCTGGGGACGCAGTTCATGGAGAACCCAGGATGCACCAGGAGCAAAGAAAGGGAACACAGAGGAGACCACTTCTGTCCCTAAAGTGGGAGGTCCCCATGGACTGGGGCAAAGGGACAGGAGGCAGGTCCCCAGGACGTCTCCCTGGGAGGGGGAGAGAGGCAGGGGTGGCAGAGAGCCCAGGCCTCTCCAGCTAGTGGCATAAACCAGTCGCTTTAATAGCTGAGCTCAAGTTACAGTGGCACTGGCCTCTCAGGGACACACCTGAGGGACACACCTCTGCCCCAGGCGCTGCAAGTCATTTTGGGGTGTGAGGGGAATTCTTTGGGAACTGGATGGCCTACGAGACTTAGGAGGCCTGGGGGCCATAGGGACAGAGGGAACTGGTGGCTGCAGCTGCTCAGTGGCCAGTGAGACTCGGGGTGGGGGTGGGGGACACCCCGGCCCCTGGATGAGCATCGCGTCAGAGCCACCTGCTTTCGTCCTAGAGGAGCCCGGCCTGGCAGCTCGGCAGAGACCTGACCCCAACAGACTGTCCCTTACTCAAAACACAAATCCCTTCCTCCTCCACCAGCCCAAGCAGAAGCCCAGACAGAAACCGCCTCGCGCAGCCTGAAAACATCCCTAACTCGGGGGTCGGCGGTGTCTGTAAAGGGCCAGAGAGCAAAGGTTTCTCACTTCCTGGGTGGTGGTCTCCATCCCCACTACTCAGCTCCGCCATCGCCATCGCCACGGTAGTGAGAAACGGGCAGACGGCAGGTCAACAAATGGGCGTGGCTGTGTCCCAGAACAATTTTACAGAGAGCCCGAATCGTTCTGCGGAGCTTCGCTCGCGGAGCCCTGCCGGGGTGGATGTGAGCAGCTGGTAGGACGGGCCCTCCTCCCTGACCTCCTCCGGACCTGCAGGAGCCAGCCCAGGTCCCCCAGGCCTGGCCGGCCACCACTGCAGAGAGGAGGAGGGTTTGTGTGGAGGAGGAGGAAGCAGGTGTTTGCTGAGCTGAACACCCCCCTCCACCCCGTTACTCACTCCGCCTTTGCCCAATGTAATTAAACCCCAACAGATACCTCCCAGGTGACCATGTTTGTGGCCTCTTAGAGATGAACAAGGAATGATCCCTCTTAGCAGGTATGTGAGTCTAGAGAACAGGCTGGAAGCCTGGGGACGGGCCATGGGGCCCCCACCGGGGCGCAGGAGCAGAGATATTTTTATACTTGTCCACGTCACCTAGAGCTTAGGGTCCGGCTACAGTGGGAAAACCCGGGTTCAGGTCTCAGATCTGCTGTCACGAACTGAATGACCTTGGGCGAGTTCCTTAATCTCTCCAGAGCTTTAATTTCCTTGTTATACAAAATGGAGATAAAAATAGTACTTGGTTCCCGGAGCCTCGAGGTTTAGATCAGGGGAAGCATTTAATGCAACAGGTAACATAAACCTGGCCTTGCCCGTGACCGTCTGCACCTTCCCAGGGTCAGACCCATGCTAGAAACTGCGGAATCAGATCTCATTTAATACTCACAACAACCCTGCGAGGCAGGTCTTATTATCCCCATGTTACAAGCCCAGGCTCGGAGACACAACGCCTCGCCCCAGGGCACACAGATCTGCTATAGTCAACAAGGAAGCCGGGAGAAAAGGACGGGACTGGACAGGAAGCTTGGGGCCTCCGCAGACGAAAGGGCAGAGGGGCAGCCCCGCTGGAATGACTGTGTTTCCGCTTTTCAGAGAGGAAGACGGCAGTCACCTGAGCCACCGTGAGCTGAGCCGGGGGCCCGTCTCATGCACACCTGCGAGCTTTGCCTGAAAACGCTGACCGTCCGGGGTGGAAAGGTTTTCTGGGCGTTGCTGGGTGAACGTTCCATGCTGCCACGTGCCGGGTTCAACGATGCCTCGAAGATGTGACTTTAGTGGGAAAGAGGGTCTTCACAGATATGATTCAGGGCAGGATTGAGGTGAGATTACCCTGGATTAAGATGGCCCTAAATAAACGACAGCGCTCCTAGGAGGACTGGAAAAGGGTGCATGGCGACTTAGAGAAGAAGGCCGTGTGGAGCTGGGGGCCGAGGCCGGAGGGGCGACTCTGTCAGCCAAGGGCTGCAGACACCAGCGGCTGGAGACAGGCCTGGAACGGACCCTCCCTCTGGGCCCTCAGAAGAAATCAACCTAGCCGACACCTCGATCTCAGACTTCTGGCCTCCAGAACCGTGAGACGATAAATCTCTGTTATTTGAAGACACCAGTGTGTGACGATGGGTTACGGCAGCCGCAGGAAACTCATACAGCACGCGTGAACTTTCGAGGGTGGTTCCCGGTGACCCTGGAGCCCAGGGCACACTCCGAGGGCCCCCAGGCACACTACGGGATGAGAGAGGGGTCAGGGGAAGGACACGGGAAGGGAAGATCAGCCGGTGGGTCAGGGCCCTTGGGAAAGCGAGGCCGTGGGGGGCACTTTTAAAGGAAGTTGCTGCTGGGAGCAAGGAACGGGGTAACAGGGCGGCCGGCCAGACGAGGCTCTGTCTCCTTTACGCCTGAGAACTGCGAATGCACGGGCCGGCGACAAGCTCGTTGTTAAAGGGAGCGAGCCGAGTCGCCGCGGGGACTGTTTCGGCAGCTGCCTCCCGCCTCAGATCCGGCTTTGCGCCCGCACAGCTGTCTCGCGGCCACCACCCCCACGAAGCCATCCAGCCGCTTGGTCAGAGCCGTGGTCAGGATGTGCGAGGGAGGCTAGGCTGGACGGTGGCCACGTACAGGCCTCCATGTCATGGGCCTGACCTTGGCGGCTTGGGGTCTGTGCCAGGCCCCGTTCCCATTGTTCGGGGCGAGCCAGCAGCAGCGCCTGGGTGATGAGGGAGGGGACTAAGGCTGCCCGTGGCTTTTCTGTTGAGGGGTTTCTTCCTGTCCCCACACTTCTGCCAAAGCCAGGCCCCCTCATGTTGTCATAGCAACAGCCCTTCTAAGCTGGGCAGCTCAGGATCCCGAGAAGTGGGACCTGTCCCTTGTTCTGGGTGGTAGCTTGCCTCCAAAGGCGGTGGCCATCAGTTCTTGTCTTCCCTGTGCATACACGCCCCTGCCGCATACAAAGGCAGGGTCCAGCCCTCCACCCCCTTGTATCCAGGCTGCCTTGCAGCTCTTTGGCCAACAGAGTGTGGCTGAAATGACGCTGACCTGGCCCTTGAGAGCACTGGCCATTTCTACCTGCTCTGGGAGCCCTGAGCCGCCATCTCGGACAGCCATCCCAGTCAGGTGACCACAGCCTCAGGGGCTCTCTGATGGCACCTGTCTAGACGCCCTGCCCCCAGCGCTGAGAAGAACTGGCCAGCTCAGCCCCATCGAGAGATAAAAATGCATTCTCTTGTTCAGCACTGAATTTGGGGGTAGTTTGTTTACACAGCCCTCAAGGACAGGAATGCTCTGAAAGATTCCTCCCTTCACGTCCCCCCTAGTCTTACCCACTGGCTACTTTGGGGCAGGAAGGACTCCCCCCCACCACCACCAAAGCTCCAAAGTCCACAATCCCTCATTGATGATTTACCCAATGGTCTCCATGGTAACGGGTCCTGCTTACGGGGCAGAGTTGTTGGGAGGTGCTCCTTCTGCGTTTGGCAGGAAACCTTTACATTAAAGTCAACGAGTATCTGCAAAGCAGCCGGGATGTTTGTGGCACTCTGGGCAACTCGGAGAGACACACAATGCCTTTTATTTGAAGAGTCTTAACTAAGCACTCCAACCTATCGAAGTTCCTTTCACCTGTGACAACCATGAAAGGTAGATGGGCAGGCACGGTGCCTTTTGTTATAGAACAGGAAACTACATAAGACCACACTAATAGGAGTGGCAGAGCCAGAGCTGGAAGCCAGGTCACCTGGCTACCTGTCCACAGGCCTCCCTCACACTGCACCCTATCGTCCTGGGTAGCAGTTTGGGGCTGGGTCAGGCCCGTTTTCCCAGGTAGAAGGAACAAAGAATCGGGGAGGAGAAACTGACCACGGGCGGTATGTGTCGTAATTATGAGCTCTGAAGTCACCTTCCTGGGTTTAGGTGCGGCTCTGGCCTTAGTTGTAATAACTTGGCAACTACTTACTTTGCTGAGCCCGAGTCCACTTCTGCGAACGGAGCTGCAGAGAGGCCTCGTGCCTCCAGGGGGAGGGGCAGGTTTTTGTGACCGCCTTGAATGATAGAGCACGGTGGAGGTGACCCTCGGTGATTCAGGAAGCTAGATCACAAAATGCAAGCTCCCTTCGCTCTCCATGAAGGGGTCTGATCCCCGCCCCCCTCCCCCACCCCGCACAGCCATGCTGTGAGGAAGCCCAACTAGCCCACATGGGGAAGCCACACGGGAAGGCCCGAGGCCACATGAAGAGGAAAGATGTCTGTCCAGCCCCCCAGCTGCCTCCGTTCTAGGTGGTTCCAGCACCATCCACTGTGGGACTGCAACTGAATGAAAGTCGGGGAGCCAGAACCGTCCAGCCGAGCCTTTCCCGAATCCTCACCCAAAGAAACCACGAGAGACAAGAAAACAGTGATTGCTATTTGAAGTTACTAAGTTTTGGGTCCTTGGTTGCACGGTGATAGACAACCGGAACAAGTTGTTTTTTTTTTGGGGGGGTAGTGTATCGAATATTGTCTCTCCCCCCCAAAAAAAAGATATGTTCACCTGGAACCTCAGAATACGACCTTTGAGAAGAAGTGTCTCTGCAGATGTAATTAAGATAAGGACCTTGAGATGAGACCATCTCAGATTAAGGTGGCCCTGCATCCAATGACAAGTGTCCTTATAAGAGACAGAAGACACAGAGACAACAGGGGAAAAGGCCACGTGACGGTGACAGAGGCAGAGATGGGGTGATGCGATCGCAAGCCCAGGCAAGCATCCTTTGCCAGGGAGCTCCGAGGGGGCACGGCTTCGCTGTCGCCTTGCTTTTGAACTTCTAGCCTCCCGAACTCAGAGGGAGCGAATGTCTATCGATTTAAGCCACTAAGTTTGTAGCGATTTGCTATGGCAGCCCCAGGAAACCAAAACGGGGCCGGAGGCAGCTCAGGAACAGTTGCTATCATGACGGTGACTGTCTCGTAGGGCTCCAGAATCAGATGCGGAAATCTGACAAACGGAAGTACGCCTCAGGTCTACGGCCACGCCACCCTGAACAAGCCCGATCCCGTCTGACCTCGGAAGCCAAGCAGGGTCGAGCCTGGTTAGCACTTGGATGGGAGACCACCTAGGATGACCAGGTGCTATAGCCGTTTAAAAAAAAAAAAAAAAAAAAAAAGGCTTCCTCTGGGGAACCAGAGGACAGAAGTTCTGTGATCAGGACTTCCTGGACAATGAACAATGCCCGCCTGCCGCAGCTAGAGCCAGGCCCAGCCCAGCCAGCAGGGCTGGACGCGGAGGGGACGGGCTTGCCACCGGCTCTCTCTCCGTCTCTTATGCGAACAGAAAAGCTCACATAAAACAAAAACAAGCAAACATATAAACGACAAACAACAGGTCAGGGCTTTCCATGTCCGGATCCTAGAGTTCAGGTTACCTCCCTCTAGTCCTCTCATTTCGACGATTTTGGAGAGCGTGGCCAAAAATCCTTTCCCGAACGACCTTGTGCGGACTTGGAACTAAATGCGTAACCGAAATACGCCGCCTCACACAAGCACGGACACCTGCGTGCACCGGGCATTCAGAAAGGGGCTCTAGGCCTTTGTGAGCCCCGCTTCTCCTCCTGGAAGTGTACTTGCCTTCTAATGAAACTTGTTTGGACTGCAAAAAAAAAAGGGGGGGGCGGGGAAGAGAGGGAGGGGAGGCTGAAACTTCAGCATGGACGGGGCCAGATGGGCCGCGTAAAGGAGAGAAGGCTGAGGATGGGCGGCAGGAGGGGGTGCTGGAGAGGGAGGCTAAGCGCGCCCGCTGATGGCTGTTCCGCAGGAATGGGGTCCCGGAACTGCCACTGATCTTAGACACAATAGGATTTTCGAGCTCGAGCCATCGATTCAAATGGAAAACGTGGGGTGGATAAGACATGTCTGCAGGCCGAGCTGGGCCTGAGAGCTGTTCGTGACATCTACCTTTGTGACCGTCTCGCTTGGCCTGGCGCCACAGGGGGCTTCCCCGTCTCTCCTCACACCCCTCACAGTGGTTCAGCCATGGGTTCTAGCGGGTCCGACTCCGCCTTAGAAAAGGCCTTGCATCTGACTTCTCTTCTGCACCCTCACTGCCTAGAGCTCCCTGTCCTTTCGCCTGGATCCCACGAGGCGACCCCCTCAGGGGCCAGGTCAGGGCCTCCACTCCTCCTGCCTCCTTCCATTGGCCCCTTTCAGAAGCCATATTGGGCTACGCACTGCTTTCTGCACCCGAGACCCCATAGCCTCCACGTCTCCTTTCACGCCCTTCCCTCTGCTCAGAATTCCTTTCCCTCCCGCCTCTGAATTCCTACCCATGACTCTGAATCTCACTCTTTTCTCCTCCTCTTCTGGATTCTCCCACCCCCATCCCCAGCTCACATGGGGCCCCTTGCCTTCATTCCATGGCACTTCGTGTACCTCTTTTATAATTGCTATCACCTTGAATCTCAGTGACTAGTTGACATTCATCTCGCTGATTAGATTGTGGGTGTCTGGGGGGGGAGGGGCCAGGAGCCGGTTTCCTTCGTACCTCGTACCTGGCACGTTGGGAGTACTCGGTAGGGATCCGAGGAGGCGGACCCGGCAGATGCAGAAGCCAAGGTGGGAAGGGACGAAGGAACTTGCTGGAGGTCACCCAGCTCCTTGAAGGCAGAGCTGGGACCGGAAACCACCTCCTAAAGGCGTGTCTTGGGCACACAGGGCCGAGTGGCTGGCTTGGCTGAGGAGCCAGCGAGCACCAGGAACAAGGGAAACTGAGCGGTGTGTCCTGGGGGGGGGGGGCACTAGGACTCTTCCAAGGGACAACTCACAGAGGAATGGTGGCTTCATAGGCAGTCCAATGAGACATTTCTGCACCAGACTCAGCCTCGGGGCCAGGGCCTGTCCAAGGAGGAATCTGATAGGGACAAATTCTGTGGCCAGAATCCAGAATCTACTGGAAACCATGAGGAAACGGGAGACAGCAAGCAGCCTGGGCTTGGGGAAACAGCCGAGAGACATCAAGGACTTACAGTGACTTAAAGAACGGAGCTGCCATCAACGATGACAATAGCATCGACTGGGCTGGCCATTCTGACCATCGGGCCCCGCTGTTTCTGCTGGCGCTGCCTGGGTCCCCGAGTTACTCCAGCCTCTCTGAGTAGAATCTGAAATGCAGCTTACAGACGGCTGCAGGAGCAGAGGAGCCGAGACATAACATACATAACTGATACATAATATACATAACAGTCCCCGGCACATAGTAAATGTCAGTTACTGTTATTCCATGGGTGGGAAAACAGCTCGAGAGAGGCGAAGGGGTGTCTCCAAGGCTACGGCTAATTACTCCACAGTCGAGCTGACCTAACTGGCTCGGCACAGTGCTCCTGATCTAACGGAATGACGTCACTCCTGTCGCCCCCTTCACACACGCAGACCCCCTCCCCCCACCTTGGGGCCCACACAACAGCTGGCTGTGCACACCGTGCTAGGGGTGGTGGTGACAGCCAGTCAGACTGTGGCCCGAGCCCTGGGGCGAGAAGCCCTCAGCCCCTGCGGACGGACGGGTGTTAAGACAGGCATGAAGGACAGGTAGCAGCAGGCTGGGCACCCCCTGAGGGGGCTTTTCGGGATCACAGCTCATCGCCAGAGCGGGTCAAGGACAGGGAACGAGCCAGGCCAGGGGAGCAGGACAACTGTTTTGAAACGTAATCCGGCATTAGCACGAAAGGGCTGCCGGGAGGAAGTCCGGGCTGCGGGGGCTACTTCTGTTTAAGCAGATCGGAGCGACCTTGCACACGCAGAGGCCCCGGGCCCACTCCCCTCTCTGCTCCGCGTCTCTGACAGCAGGACGCAGCGGTGAGCGGGAAATGGTCACACCGAGTCCGGCGATGCAAAAAAGGGCAGAAGTAAGAAAAGGCGGTAGCATTTGAATTTTACCTTTGAATGAGCAACATCACCTATGAAAATCGGATGCAAAGAACCCGCAGGTGCGCTAGTCGCTTTCTCAGGATGCCTCGCAGCCAGGTGTAGCCCCGGTAAAACCCGAGGGAAGGATACTGGGTGTGGTTTTTCCTAAGCTGTCACTGAAGAGCGACAGAACATGCCATCCCGAAATACGCCTCTTTAGCATAAGGATGATTTTGAGCTGATTATTTTGAGAAACAGCCTACTCAGGAGAAGCTCTGAAGACAGTCAATTCCGCTTTTGTGAGGGAAATTTACATCTATAAAGGAAACTTCCCTTTGTAAGGTCTCTCTACACCAGTAAGAGGATGGATGTAAATCACGAGAATCTTATCTAAGGTAGACACTGACGTATATCTATCTGCATAACAAATCTTACTCTTAATTACCATACATTTCCCGGTCACCCCCCTAGTGCTGGCCTCCCCACACCTTTCCGTCCTGCTGTCTTTAGCCGAAGGTGGTATTTAGGTCTGAATTCGAAGCCACTTCTTTTAATTACTCATTTTCCCCTGGGTTTCTTATGTATACATGAGGTATATATGTTAACAAACATGTTTTCCGCTTATTAATGTGTCTTTTGTTACAGACCCCAGCAGAAAAGTTACAAGGGTAGAGGAAAAATTATCCTTCTGCCCTCCATCAACTTGACCCGGGCCCCGTATCCGGATTCCAAGGCCCTCCCACCACGAGCTTTTTCTCTAGCAGTCTAGAAAGAGGAGTTTGGGCGTAAAGAGCCTGGGACAGACACCAACAGGAAATAATTCAGTGACGTCCTCTGACCTGACCTCCATCCTTGGGGCCGGCTGACACTTTCTTCCTGGGAACCTCACCTTGCATGCGACAGGCACAGATCCCTAGCCTTCAAACCACGTGAGTCCAGCCAATGCTTCTCACTGCGAGGCTGCCATCACCCGCCCCTGCCAAGGACTCCATGCTCTAACTTACTCACCTACTTGTCACCCCATCGAAACCCAATCCCAGGAGTGCCGTCCATTTAAACAGAGCGATCACCCACCCTCCGGTCAACTCCAGCTCCTCAGTCCACAGTTCTGTCCATCGCTTGAGCCTCTTGCGAAGCACCTGCTGGTATATCACAAGAGATTTGTATTACAGTACCAGACACAACTGTCACCGAGAGGGCTCGTTCAACTATAGCATCTGGGTGGGGTCAGACATCGACAGTGATGATGATGAACTCCTGGCCATCGTGAGAGTGGTTAGCGTAGAACCCTGAGGAACCTTGCCCCAAACGGGATGATTTCCAGACAGGGCCGGAAAACACCTGGGAAAGGGGCAGGAGGGCGAGACAAAGGGGGAGAAGCCTGACAGTCACTTCCTACGATCCCTTCAACACAGGGGCGGGGGTGGGGTGGGTGTGGGGAGGAACAGAGAAAGCTCGTGGTTTGGGCAACATTTCCTTTGTGGATCCGCTCCGAGTTTGCTCACTCTGGCTCCACCCTTAAGCCCATCCCCCAAAGTCCTCCATTCCTGGAGAAGCAGGGAACTTGCCCACTGGCCGTGACGACAGAATCCTTCCTGGCGCATCCAGGTCCTCTGTGCGTTGCCTCTGCTGCTTCTTCCTCTCCCCGAAGCTGACTTGGACAATTCTCCCTTTTCACCTCGTCTCGCTGGTTCTCGAGGTCAGCGTGCATTATTCATCGCGTTGGTGGTGGGGCGGGGTGGGGGCTATGTGGATTCCATAAAACAGACCGTTAGGCTTCTTGGCTAGAGACACAGGTTCAAGAGTCCGCAGTGGGACCCAGCAATCTCTTTTTTAAGCAAACACCACAACCCATTCTGAAGCTGTGCACGGAGTATGAGAAAGCCTGAGCGAGTACCATCTTCTCCATCCTTTTTGCAAGTTGCTTTGTCCCTACACAGATCGGGCAGTGCAGGGAGATGAGCCTGGGGCCAGACGGTCCCCAATCACTGGGCACTCCGGCCAGGGGCTCTCGGATCTAATGGTTTCACGTAATCTCTACAACAACCACGCAAAGCCTCGATTACTACCCCATTTTACAGAGGAGTGAGTTCTGTGCTCCTCTCAGCTCTAAAACTATAGGAAGTCAGAAGAGCAGGCTTAACCCTTACGTCCATCACCCTGTGACCTTCCACACACAGGCTCTCTTCCCATCCTGGCCTTGTTCCCACATGAAGACAGTAAAGCCAGCCCCATCATTCGGGTAACCCCAGCTGAGGGCCCTCCAGAACCAGGCTAACCACGGGGCTCCACTGTGTTGTAAGGTGGGTTTCATTATGACTCTCATCTTTTGTCACCTAAACTCAGTCTTGACCCTTTATTGCTTACATCGCAGAATCAGGGCACGCAGTCTCATTTTTAAAAGAAAGGAAAAAAAGCTCCCAGAGGACGCACATCACAGCGTTTCACTGGAGGGACTGTGCCGGCATGCCTGCGAACGGGTTAATGTAGCAGGGCGAGGATGAGGACGACCGTAAGACCAGAGGGAAAGGACTATGGGCCGCCTGAGTGACAGCGGGAATGAAGGCTGTTGCATCAGAGGCTGAAGTATAGACCGTTTATGGCCAGGTCCCACTTTAGCATAACCACAGCTGCCATTAAGACCCTCAGATACACCATCGGCGGTTCTGAACTTCGCGTAATGACTGAACTCTGCCTTATCATCAGAGCGGAGAAGAACAGCGCGGAAACCAAAGGGACTGACATGTCAGCTGCTGCCCGACGTCCCGGGGCTCAGCACGCTCCCAGAATAGCACGGCTAGGTTCCCGGCAGCCTTGGGCTGCTCCGCAGCTGGGCTTCCGGAGAGGGAGCGGAGGAGCCGGGGCCCCAAGCGACGCAGGCAACAGTTGGGACGGACACTGCCCAGAAGCCAGCTGGGCGGCCCTGCCCTGCTGGAGGCGCCATCTCTGGCTCTCCCGTGGCCCCCTGGCTCTGCCCCTATCACCTGGGCGTCCAGGCTGAGTTGGAGAGTCAGGGGCACTCTCCAATCCCAGGTGAGGAGCTGGGTCTTCTGAATGCTGTCAAGTGAACGATGTCGGTGGCTGTCAAGGGTGGCGAAGAGCCCAGGGGTCCTGAAGGGAGGGCAGGCTGCAGTGCGCAGAGAGGGCGTGACCTTAGGGGTCAGGGGCCACCGGAACTGGACTGGAGAAGGGAGAAGGGGCAGAGAGGGAGACGCACAGCCCTGCCAATCAGGACACGCGGTGCCGTCGGGGGCTGGCATATGGAGCTGGGAGCAGGGAGGGTAGCTGAGAAGGGAGGCCGCCTGCTTGACGTCGGGTCTGCTCTGTTGCCAACGTCCTGTTGCTCAGGTGTGTGCAGGTCCCTCATCTATTTACTCCCTTGCAAGAATTTACTGAGGCCCTACTGTGGGCACGTCCCCAAGGGAACGCAGAGATGGGTCAGGCAGACGTCTTTCCCTCAAAGAGCTTATGCTCTGGCTGGGGACACAAACAAACGGAAAGGGGCATCCTGGGTCGAGCGGCAACATGAGTAAAGCCACAGGAAGGCACCTGTGGCGGCCTGACTCAGAGCTGACGCCTCAGGCTGGACTGGCCACTTCCTGTGGGGAAGAGGAGGGAGGCGAGGCTGGAGCCCAGGCTGGGTGTGGGCTGCAGAGGCCCCGAACGCTGGCCCGGGGAGTTTGGTCTTTTCACTTCAAGGGAGTAGGCGCCGGGGAAGATGCTGTGAGCAGAGTGTCGGGTGAAGGCAGGCAATGTCCCACAATGCCTGAGGGTTTCGGGGTGACTGGAGGTGCTGGGGAGTGATAGGAAGCCTTCAAGCAGGGGTTAACAGTTTGGGGACATGTAGCTGCTGGGGTGAGGCAGAAAGTACACCCGCCCTGGAATGTTCTCCTATCTGCGGTAAGACTTTACCTGAGGGTAAGAGGGGCCTAAAACTGCAGTTTTGCACATTTCCTTTTTGCTTGCGGAAGGGAAAGGTGGGTCGAAGGGCCTGAATTCTGGACCCTGAACTTTGACCCTGATTCCTAGATTCAATCGGTCTGTGGGTGGAGGCCGTCCAGTCCTGGGCAGCTCATACATCCAGTGCTTTCTTCCTCAGGGGCTTGGTCAGTGGCCACCAAACCACGGACAGGGAGGGGGAGGACAGGGAGAGGCAGATTTTATGACCGCTGCGGAGGGTCCAGCATCAGGTGGCACTCCAGTGGGCTCTGCCCCGGGCCACTTCCGGGTGCATTTCCAGAGGGATCATCCACGGGCAGCCAGTTGCGGTGGTTGAATGTTTAACTCGCCTGCGCCCCGCCGCCGGCTTCCTGCTTCTTAAGGGGCCACGCTGGTGCCTGGCTCCTCTCAGAAAACCAGGTGGCACCTGCTGCTTCCAGCAGGCAATTCCATGAGCCCAAGCGAAAGGACACAGAGCCAGACGCTGCAGCCCGGCCGTAACCAGTTCACACAGAGGCCGGGGGCAGGCAGAGGGCAAATGCAAAATCTGTTTACCGGTGGATGGCGGGGCACCCGGGCACCCAGTGCAAGATTCCAGGTACCTCCCTCTCAGGGAGCCAAGAGCCCCACCCTCAGCTCAGCACGAACTATTCTCGCTCCACTGGGGCCAGACCTTAAAACCAGGGGCTCTCCGCCCCCTGGGAAAGGGGTAGTCGGCCTCCCACTCCCTGGAGGAGGAAATGGCTCCTGAAGGAGATTCTTCAAGTCGAAACTCCGGCACTCCGGGGCCCCAAGCACAGCCCCTACCTGGGCTCCGAATGCAGGGTTCTGCCAGCCCAGGGCGGGGAGCTTCTTCAGCAGACACTGGGCCTAGCCTGCTCCCGTGGAAGGCCTGGCACTCGCGGGCAGGGTTTACAAGGCCCCTGGGGCGAGGAGGGAGGTCAGCCGTGGGCCATCCTCCAGGGGCTGTATCTCAACTCTTGCTGCTATTGTCGAGACCACAGAATAAAGGATTTGCCACGTGCCAAGCTCTGGGCTAGATGCCAGGGAGTCCAAAATGTGAGGCATGGCCCTGCTCTTGAGAAGGACACAGTCTGATTGGGGAGACAATAATTCAGAAAGCTGATTAAGGTACACCGGGATTGATGATAAATAAACAAATGCATAATAAATAGGCCATGGGCAAACAGGGCAGGTCACATGGTTCTTCCTGGGGGGCGGGAGGAAAACTTTGCAGAGGAGGGCCGCTGGAGCCGAGCCGCGAAGCAGGGCAGAGTTCAAATTTTGGTCCGAGAAAGGGAGGTGGGAGAGAAAGGACGTTGGAAGTAGAAGGAACGGCCCAGAGGATGATGTGCCAAGGCCATTCTGATAAATAAGGAGACAGAATCCAAGGAATGTTGGAGAAGCAGCTTCTACGAGTTCGGGTTAAAAACTGTCAGGCGTTTTTTAAATGACAGGGCTGAGGCTCAGAGAGGAAGGACTAAGAAGGGAGAGGCTCGCCTCTGAGCATCTGCGAGGGCCAGGCTTGCTCGAGGAACGTTCCAGACACGGCTTCATCTGGAAGTGGAGTCAGACCGGCTTTACCGCAGAGGAGAGCGGGGCTCAGAGAGATGGCGTGACTTGCCTGAGGTCACACAGCTGGCGGGTGGCAGAGCTGCTCTGGACACCAAGGTCTTGGCCGTACCTTAGACTCTTGCAGCTCAAAGAAGGAAGAATTCCAGTGAATGAAGGTAGCTTCAGTGGCCAGCAGGAGCTCAAGCACCCAGTTACAGGAGGGAGAGAGGTAGGAGGGAGGAGGGGGGAGCCGGCCTCTCCTCTACAATTTATTAACCAGAAATCTCTCCCAACAGTGGGTGGGCAGTACGCATATGGGACCACTTCTCTAAGAGTTATTAGTTGAAAGTGACCGTTCATAAAGGCTCACGTGCCTATGGGTTGATAAACAGGGTGAAAGGCATTTGGAGGTGAAGGTGACACTGTCCTTGAAGGCTTAGAAAGCCACGGCCCGTCTCACATCTCACAGAACTTCCTTGCTGGCCGAGCCAGGCCTGCTGCGACCAGCAGCCCCCGGGGCAGCCCCCGTGGCCACCTGGCTCACCGGGTGAGGCCCTCACTATCTCCACCTCCAGTGTCCCCACCTCTCCCTGAGCACAGGCCCGGGGGAATAAAGCAGAGGGCACCAGGCATCCTGGAGACCTGGAGGCCCACTGCGCCGAGGGCCTGGCTTGGTTCGGAAGGCAGATCCTGTTCCAGAGTGAGATGGGGAGGAAAAGGAATGAGCCAACAGCTCTCAGAAGAACGCCCCACATGTCCACTGCTGCCTGCCACACTAGGCTGGCTGAGGGGTCCCAGCCTCCATGCAAACGCCTCCCAGTGGGTGGCCAGACACTGGATACCCCAACCTTCCGCCTTCCTGGCCCAGAGCAAGACTGGCCTCCTGCCAGAGGTCTCAGTAGGGTGATGGGGTTCCCAAAGCTTGAAGGCAAATTGAGACAGACCCACAGTTCAACTGTCTCCACGGCCCTCAGACTATTCCCTCCCCTCCCCCTGCCCCTCGGAATTGGCTGTCACCTACGTCCCTGAGCGACTCCCCCCAGCAAACTGACTTCAGCGTTAGTATTGGCCTCATCGTTCACGAGACCAGAAGACTTATCCATCTCATTTAGGTCCAGCCGGCTGCTCACCCTTTCATGGTGAGCGCCCAGCTGCCGGGACCTGCACACCCTCGCAGGAGGGGGCCCTGAGTCGTGGGGTGAGGGCTGCTGTTAGGGGAGGGAGTCCAAAGGCACGACTCTGCAGAAGAAACGCGTTCTTCCTCTTCACGTTTGAAAGAACTGAAACAATTCAGCCCTCGCCACGTTTCCCAGACCAGCCGGCTAAGGCAAGGCACCGACGAGGCGACAGGGTTCTAGACAACCCGGGCCCCACCGCCAGCTCCAGCCGCTCGGCAAACACTCCCGCCCTCCAGGAGTCCGAAAAGCCGGCGTGCCGGGGGAGGGGCCGGCCCGAGGTGTATCGCTCCAGCAGCTCGGGGTGATTCACGGGGTTAGACTCCCGGTGGTCAGATATTGAGGCTTGCAAACAAACCGCCGGGGAGGCGCCCCTCCCCCCACCCTGCCACCACCCCGCAGCCCGAGACCAGCTGCCTCTCCTCCTCCCTCCGCGGCCCCCGCCCCCGGGCGCTCCCGGCAGAGCAAACACGCCCCGCCACCGGCTGGCTCCGACCGCGCGCCTCTGGCGATCCCCCAGGCAACTCGGCGTCACGAGAACCAGCACCCCGGAGACCCGGCGCCTCGCCCCTCCCTCCGCGTCCCCAGGGGCCCCGGCCAGGCTCAACAACTTCTCCCTCCCCGATGCGCCGAGTCCCGCCGGGCCTACTGCGCGCGCTAACTAGGCCCCGCTGGGCGCCCGGGCCAGCGCGCCGCACCGCGCGCGGAGCCCGCAGCCCCGGGGGAAGGCGGCCGGAAAGTCTCCTGTTTACTGGGCGGGGGAGGACCCCGCCGGGATCCGCTTCCCCATTTCTGCGGTTCCCTTTCTGTTGATTCTTGGAGCCAGACGCGAAAGGGTGGCGGCAACCCGCCGATCCCCTCCTCCCCCACCCCGGGGCAGGGAGGGGTGGGGGCGTAGAGAGGTCCTGGGTCCCCGAACTTGTGGAAAAGTCCCCGGGCGGTGGGACGGGCAGGCCTCGGAGGCAGGGCCCACGCGTGCAGCAGCGAAGAGACCGCGGGGGCCGGGCTGGGCACCGTACCTCGGGGGACAGAAGCGTGAAGGCTAATTAGGACAAGTCGGAACAAGCACGGGGACGCGCGGAGGGGAGCGCGCCCTGAGTTGGGCCGACTCGGGGGCGGTCACAGGAAACCCAGGCGCGGGGCAGTCGGCCCGGGGCGACGTTTGCCCGCGCTCCCAAGTGGTTCCGGGCTCGGCCCGCCGCATTAGGGGCACCCCCAGTGGCGTTCCCACGCACGCTTGGTGGCCTGGGTGCTGGGGAAGGACCGTGCGTGCAAGAGGCGGGCACACGGTGTGCTGTGTGTCCACGTGTGCACGCTCGGGGCGGGGAGGGGGCGCCGCAGGGGTGACAAAGGCGGACTTTGTGTCTGAGGAGTGTGCCTCGCTCCAGCACGGAGCAAGGAACTGTGTGCGTCCGGCGCGTGTCCCCCGGGAGAGCCAGGACGAAGGTGACAAAGGCCAGGTGTCCTCCGCAGAGAGACGCGCCGGGGCGGCCCCCGCGCGCACGCGCTGGGACGTGCGGGGAGGAAGTGCCGGCCCGCGAGGTGCGCTGGGCTGAACCCCAAACCGCTTTCCGGAGAGAAAGCCGAGTCCAGAAAGTGAGCGCGCGTGAGTGTGCGCGCGCCCGCGTGCGGGGGCGTGGCAGCGAACAGCAACAACCCACCCGCCGGCTCCGGCACAAACTCCGATCTTCCTCCCCGGCCGGAAGGTGCGACTCGCCGGAGCCTGGAGGTGCGTCGGGGCGGGGGGCGGGGGAGGAGGGCTGGGCGGGCTTTGTTACTGTGTAAACCGATTGCACATACCTGGCGCTGCGGCCGCCCGATACGCGCCTGAATGGAGGTGATGTCACGGTGTGATGCGGGCGCCGGCCCACCCTCGCCGACAGGGGAGCCGAGCGCGGGCAGAGGCCAGTGCGAGGGCGAGCGGCGAGCGAGCTCGGCCGGCTCGGCCCCGGCCCGGGAGAGGCAGACCGCGCTCCCCTCGCCCCCGCCGGAGCTCCGCCACCCCGGGCCAGGGCTGGGCCCGGCCCCGGCCCCGCGCGCGCCCGGCTCCGAGTCCCTCCCACCTCCGCCCGCGCCCCGCCTGGGGCTGGAGTTGGCCCCAAACACGGCGCCAGCGCCTGGCGGGTGGCGCGTCCCAGGTAAGGGCTGCCGCCTTCCCTCTGCGTCCTCCCCTCGGCCTCCCGGAAGAGTCGGGCCGGGCAGGCGAGGAGTGGACGAGGGTGGAGAACCGGGGCGGGGGGCAGGACGCCGCGCCAACTCCGCTCGGTCGCAGAAACTTTCCCAGCCGGACCCTGCCGGGGACTGGGGGTGGGGGAGGCCCGGCGCGGCGCGGGGTGGGAACTCCAGCAGGGTCTCCAAGGGGTGCCGCCTCCAGCCCCGTTACCTCTCTGTGCCAGTCCGTCGTCAGTAGTGACTCTCGGGCCATCGTCCTCTCCGCTGCCGGCCACCGCAGATGGGGAGGGCAGGTTTCTGTGGTCAGAGGAAGTGGAGAGAGGGTGGCCGCCCTGCGCCTTGTGTTCGATGTTCGGGGGGAGCGTCGGCGTAGACCCCGGTGGGGGCGAGCGGAAAGGGGAGCGCTCAGAATCTTTGCGCGAAGTTTGAGATTTCAGACAATCAAAGAGCCTTTATTTCTGGCAGCGTGGCTTCTGGATCCCTACTCCCACCCCCAAATGTCTTCCTGAGCCATTTAGAAAACCAGCCTCAGAGGTCGAGTAGCGCCCCTCCATCCCCGGGCGCGCCAGTGTACACCCAGGAAAACCCAGCCTCTTAACGCCACAGTCGCGATCATAAAACGTGGGGACCAGAATATGTGGAAATAAGGTTTTATGCTCCTGGACACCCCCCCCCCCCACACACACACACATCTGTCAGCTTTAATGTGTGGATGGCGAGAAGGGGTGATATTGGGGGTAGGGGTGCATTCCAGAGTGGCATTCCAGGACAGACCCTTGGATTGGGGGCGCTGCTCCAAGTTTCAGAACGCTCAGCGTTCTGGCCCAAACGCCCACTCTCGGTGTGGAGGTCCAGGCCCGGGTTCCAGGCGCCTCCCTGCCCCCCAGCCTGAGCCCTGAGGTAGCTCCTTACAGGCACAGGCATCTGAGGTCTGAGAGGGAGGAGGTGGTTGGGAGAAGGGGAGGAGGTGGGAAGGCCGGCAGTGGGTCCATCTGTGACCGGTGGGAAGGAGGATGCTCTGGCAATCCTGGGCTAACATAGGTGCCTCAAGGGTCGTGGGACCCTCGGAGGTAACCTCTGGCTGTGGTCTGTGTCTTACCTTTGTGTCCCCGAGCCCGGGAGACTGGCCGGGGTGGTAGTGGGAAGCCCAGGGTGCTCTTTGGTGGGTGGTGGTGGTAGTTGGCTGCTCTGGAAAGAGGGGGCCCGGCTGTCCTCATCCTTGCCCGGTGAAGCCAGTCAGGGCTGGCTGGGCCTTGAACCCACCTGCACTCCTGAGGCGTCTCTGCTCCCCCAGAGAGGAAGAGGGCGGAAGGGGATTCTGAAACTGAATTGGGCTGAGTGGCTGAGCTTGGGGAAAGGCGGGTTTCAAAAGTGATTAAAATCGGTTATATCACTAATTCTAGGGAGGGGAGGCAAAAGGGCCCTTTTTTTTGTCCAGAAAACACTCTAAAGCTGGGGCTGGATGGCAGCCATGCTGTGGGGGGACCTGGTGCGGCAGGAGGGCCTTCTCCCATTCCCCTCACCCCTTGCACCGAGAATGAAGCAGGAGATGGGACTCCCAGGGCTGGGCTGGGGAGAAGTGGGCGCTGAGGCCGTTCGGTGGATGATTTTCAGCGGGGCAGAGGCTGCGGCTCATTTGCTGCCCTCAGACCTCAGGGCTGGGCAGGGGAGACAAGTGCACACACGATTCTAACGTTCAAGCCTCAGGAGAGTCAGCCTGGAGGCCCAGGGGTGCACGGGACGGAGAATCTCCAGGTAGAGCTGGGTCTATTTCATTGAAGTCCTTTCCCCTTTTACCATCTTTAAAAAGTGGCGTCAGCTACCTGGCTGAATCCGGACCCTCCTGGAGGTTAAACGCCCCTGAGCTTCCTTCCCGAAGTCTGCTGGCTCCCAGGAGTTGCTGTCCTGGGAAGTGAACAAAGAGCCCAGTTCAACCGGCCCAGTTTCCCCACCCGAGTCTGTGTGTCCTCGTCTGCCCACTGGCCCATTTACTAAGTGAGACATAGGATGGGAATAGCTTGTTTCTCCGGGCCGGTACGCTTCGGGACAGCTGGGCGAGCATGGTGCCTGGATGGGGGAGGAGGGGCGGGCTCCTGTTTCCTTCCTCGGAAGTTCGTTCCCGTGTTAGTGGCCAACAGAGGCGAGACTTGAAGGGTACGGTCCAGAACCAACAGCAAAGTGAGGAGGAAACCTGGGGGAGAGCTGCGACGCTCCCCTGGCCCAAGTGCCCGTTCTGGGGGGCACAGACGGGTATGGGTCTAAGAGCAAGGCCGAGCAAGGGGCAGTGACGTAGGTTGCAGGGGTAAATGGGCCCTGGTATGGGGGTCCAGGACAAGCCACCCCCACGTGTGCCTCTCTGGTATGCAGATCGTTTTGGGCTAAAGGTAACTTTAGCAGCAGACTTAGGAACCCCCTGCCCCCCAGCTACCTAGAAGAATTTGAATTAGCGTCCTTGCCCATAAGAGATTATCAGAAACAAAACTTTTGACCTATCTATAGGGCAGGGCAAATGTCTATTTACTAAAGGTCTGCCTTTTTTTTTTTTTTTTTTTAATCACCATCCTGCAATGACCTTTTCAGGCCCCCGAGGCACCTTACCTCATCCTTAGCTCAGAGTCTCTATCTCTGAAATTCGTATGTGAGTGGAGTCTCTGATTCCCTCATGTATGCAAGGTTCCCATACAAGTGTATGTGTGAAGTGTAGCTATTTTCTCTTGCTAATCTGATCATGTCCATTTGATTATTAGACCCTCCGGAACAACCTGGAGGGGAGAGGAGAGTTTGTCCCCCCCTACACACACTGGCTTGGTGTTTCGTAAAGACAGGCCCAGGGCCGTTACCAGATTTGACCCAATATCATGGGTGCGGCGTCTTTCCCCTCCTTAGATCTTATTTTGGTAAAAAATCACTCACATCTGCCCTTTATGGCTGGTTTACCTTTTGTCTCTATCTTTAAACAGAGGAATGTGTCTTCAACAAATCCATTGCTTGTGCTGTGTGCCAGACTCGGATCTTAAAAGCCACAACCCTGGTTCTGCCCCAATCGTGTGTGAAACAGCCCGCAGTGGCCCCCCGTTGCCTTCAGCCTAACGCCCCAAACTCTTTCCCTGTAGCATTTCTACTCCAGCATCAGCCAGCGACTCAGGTCATACTTGGCAAACTCGACAGAAAGTCCTCCCTTCTGTCATCTCTGACCCCTTCACCCGGAAGAGCTTCCTCCTTTATTCCCGTAGCACCTTTCTTTCCCCAAGAGGTAAATTCTGATATCTGGAGCTTATCTTCCTCTTGTGTAGTTTTCTCATCGACCTAGCTTGGCCCTACCTGCTGTCAGATGTGAAATACCGCCGAGTCAGGGACTGCGTTTGCTCCTCTGTGTTTTCTGAGAACAACTGGGCCTTGTCCCCCTAGGTGCACGGTCAATACTTGCAGATTGGGAATAATTTGCCTGTTCTCCACTGGGGCCTGGAAGAGGGAGGTGGGGTGAGAAGCATTTGAAGTTGGGCGGATTCCCAGAGGCTAAGTCTTGGGTGGCCATTCTCAAGAGTTCAGTTACAACAGTTCTCAACTTCAAGGTCTGGCTGCTTTACTGTGAGCCAGAGACGCGCAGATGGGGTTGAGTGCTTAGGGTCCCATGGCGTGGTACATGTGAATTACCTCCTGCATTTGTTCACTCTACCTCCTGATTGATTCATTAGCCCTTCCTAACTCCCCTTCTCTTTCCAGCACTTGTAAATAGAGTGTGGGCTTTATTGATTTATGATTACGCAGGAGTCCCCCGCAGAAGCTTCTTGAAATCACAGATACAGGGGAAATATGCTTTTTGCCTTCTCATCGGAAGTCTAGACAAATATCTCTGTCACAGTGCCAGGTATTAAGGAAAACAATAGCAAAATTCACATACAGGTGTTAATTTATGAAGCGTTAAGGGGTAATTACTGCGTAAGTTGTATAATAATCACCGTGGTGAGTATCTGAAACTAACAATATTCTGTGTCAACTGTAATTGGAAAAATAATTTAGTGAAATAAAGTTAATGGGAAAAGCAAGCTTAATTGAAAGATGAGGAAGTAGCTGAGAAGTCTGAGACACCTACAATTTTTTCGAAGGGGCAGGTGAGATATCTTAAAGGACTTTGAAAATTGTTGACCTTTTCTAAGGTCAGTTTTATTATTAGTTTTATTTTCCCTGACTTAGTAGCAATGTCTTTCCAGCCATCCATTATGGAGAAACAATTTGTATCAGTTGAGATTTAGCATTTTTGCTTGCCTATTCAAAATTAAGTAACCAGGAAAGAGGAAAATATAAGGGAACAGACTGCAAATCCCATCCTCCACCCTGCCCCCCCCAAAAAAAAAATGAGGAAGAGAGGTAATGGGGGGACTTGAATCATGCCATTCGCCTGCCAACCACGAGTGGTCTCTATCAGCCCAGCAGAGCTTGGTTGCTGTCTTTCTGGAGGGTTCCTGGGCCCAAGAGATGAGAGGGGGAGGCTGGGTTATAACTAGTCATTTGAACATATGGGGTGATTTAAATGCGAAGTACCTGCATGTCATAGAATTTTGGAATTTGCAACTTGAATTTTTAGAGCGGTTAAATTTTCTCTAAGTAAATGTAAAGCCTTTGATTGGAAAGCTCACTGAGTTGGTCTTTCTTTTCTTGACCTGCCATATTCTTTACCACCGCTTCATCCAGGAGAAATCCCGTTGGTATGGAGAGCAGGGGACCCATCAAATGAGTAGGCGGAGTAATAAGTTAGCTTCCTGGTGTGAATAGAAGACGTCTTTCTTGCTTTCTAGTGACAGCCTTTAAAGTCTTCTGTCGCAGATCCATTCCTTTGGGTTTTGCGTTGCCCTTGCCTGGTTCTTGCTTTTAAACTGTTAATGCCTCATAGGAGAATGTTTGCATTAAGTCATTAACTCCCAAGTGGGAAAACTATTTTATCCCAAGACTTCAGCACCTGAGCTAGACAACGAACTTTGGATTCCGAAGAGTGGGAAAATGCAGGGCAGAAAGGTGACGTGGTGGGGAAGACAGCTTTTCAACTGTCTTCACTCTTTCCTGGCCGCAGGTTATGCCTGTCACAAATGCTTTTAAAATACTTGTTTTTGAATGAATGATGGAATGAATGAACACGGCTGTTGCACCACGGACTTGGGCATCCCAGGGACAGAGTTTTTAGGGACATGGTATCTGGCCTCTGGAGCTCTGGAAGTCCCAGGGCAGGAGAGGAGGTGCCGAATGGGTGTGATGCTTAGGTTCGACTTGCTCATAAATTCCCTCTCGCCACCCCCCCCCACCCCCGGCTTGGGGAGTGTTAGAACCTAGATGATGGTTGGTGGAGCGATCCGAACATTCAGTGATAGCTTCTTCCTCTTCCATGACTAGAGGTAGGGATGAGGAGAAATGGGCTTCATCTCATTTGCCTCTTTGGTTAGTCGATACGCTTCCCTGGAGTTCTGTGTCAAGAAGGGTCCCAAAGTCCCGAGGGACAAGCTTATGGCCAACATGCAGTGCCTGCCCGGGTTCCGGATGGGGAAGCAGCACCTCGTATGCCAGAGTCTGACTTTGGAGGACTGATGTTGCCTTCTCTCCCTCTGTCTTTAGGGACCCAGTGGGAGCCTGGCCCGGGAGCCAGGATGGCCCTCCGCGAAGCCTTGCTGACGTGCCTGGGACTGTCCCTCTTCCTGCTCCCAGGGGCCCGGGCCCAGAACCACGCCCCACCCGGCTGCAGCCCGGACCTCAACCCCCTGTACTACAACCTGTGTGACCGCTCTGGCGCTTGGGGCATCGTCTTGGAGGCGGTGGCCGGAGCCGGTGTTGTCACCACTTTTGTCCTCACCATCATCCTTGTGGCCAGCCTCCCCTTCGTGCAGGACACCAAGAAACGGAGCCTCCTGGGGACCCAGGTGTTTTTCCTGCTGGGCACCCTGGGCCTCTTCTGCCTGGTGTTCGCCTGCGTGGTGAAGCCCGACTTCTCCACCTGCGCCTCCCGGCGGTTCCTCTTTGGGGTGCTCTTCGCCGTCTGTTTTTCCTGCCTGGTGGCCCACGCCTTCGCCCTCAACTTCCTGGCCCGGAAGAACCACGGGCCCCGGGGCTGGGTGCTCTTCTTCGTGGCTCTGCTGCTGACGCTGGTGGAGGTGATCATCAACACGGAGTGGCTGATCATCACGCTGGTCCGCAGGGGAGGCGAGGACAGCCCTCCGGGCAACGGCAGTGCCAGCAAGGCGGCCGCCTCCCCGTGCGCCATCGCCAACGCGGACTTCGTCATGGCGCTCATCTACGTCATGCTGCTGCTGCTGAGCGCCTTCACGGGGGCCTGGCCCATCCTGTGTGGCCGCTTCAAGCGCTGGCGCAAGCACGGGGTCTTTGTGCTGCTCGCCACGACCGTCTCCATCGCCATCTGGGTGGTGTGGATCGTCATGTACACCTTCGGCAACCGGCAGCACAACAGCCCCACCTGGGACGACCCCACGCTGGCCATTGCCCTCGCCGCCAATGCCTGGGCCTTTGTGCTCTTCTATGTCATCCCTGAGGTATCCCAGGTGACCAAGGCCAGCCCGGAGCAAAGCTACCAGGGGGACCTGTACCCCACCCGAGGCGTGGGCTACGAGACCATCTTGAAAGAGCAGAAGGGCCAGAGCATGTTTGTGGAGAACAAGGCGTTTTCCATGGACGAGCCAGCCTCAGGTTGGTGGCGCCGCCCCCCACCCACGCCCCTTCTTTTAGTCCGATCTAGAACGTTCTGGAGATTTATCTACTACAGCGTTCTGCCTTACAAGCCTCTACATTCCATTTCTTTTAAAAGATATTTTTTCCTCTTCCCACGTAATTCACGAATGCATTTTCGCCGCGACATGTCAAACGTTTCGGAGAAAACAAAGTTTCTCCCGGTTCCCCGATTCTACCCCATTTGTTCCTGTTCACCCCTAGAACTGGCCGCTGCTGCTGATGGCCGTTTTACCTCTGTGTGCCTCAGCGTCCTCATTTGTAAAACGGGGCGATAACGGATCCTGCTTCGTAGGGTTCAGGTGGAGATTAGTTAGTGCGCATGCCCGGCACTTGGGAGCTGCTCTCGAATTGTTAAGCTATCAGCTGTGCGTTAATACTGTTATTTTGCTGTTCTTATCATTATCCTTCCAGAACTCGTTTTTCTATTAACGTACACGTCCATAGTTATCTCTCAGAATCTTCAGTTAATTTTTTTTCCCTTTTTAACGAAAGCACTCGTGCCGTAATACTGATCTAACAAGCAGCGCCTGCCATCTAGCCGGCTCGTCCGCAGGCCCCTGCCCCGGCTCTTTGTTAATGGGACAGGCTTTCCTGGCGGAGCCCAGTATTCAGGGGTTCGGCTGGAGGCGCCCTAAGGATAGAAGAGGGAGGGAAGGTGAGTGAAGCCTTTGCAGTCTGTGCCAAGCCCCCCACGGGAGCAGCTTGGGAGACAGGAATGGGGGTGGCCATTTTTCCAGAGACTTGGCTAGACAAACTCTCAGCTGCCGAAGGAAGGAGTATTTCCTGGCATCTGCAGCCTGTGAGGACCACTAGCATTTATTGAGCACCTGCTGTGTGCCAGGCACCGTGCTTTGCTGATGTGTTTGTCTGTTGCACGGGTCTCATTCTTAGCAGGCTCGCCGCAGCCCCTCAACCCGACGCAACCCGGAAATCCAGGGGTGCAGACTCAGAGCACTGCCCCCGACCCCAGACTGCTGATCCAGATGTTTGGGGGTCTAGGACTTTACCTGCCTGATGTCAGGGGCCAGCCCTGGGTCCCCTGCCAGAGGTCAGAGTTAGAGGCAGGGAACGTTCCAGAATCAGAGAACTTTCTCCCTTTCTCTTGTACAAACTGGGATCCTCATCATCTCTGCTTTGAGGAAAGTGGTGACTCTTGTCCCGCCAGGCACTCCATCTTTGACCTGCTCCCCAGGGTGGCCCCTGGCTTGCACGGAGTCGGGTCAGTTGAATGTATAGGGACAGAGGGGGGCTTGCGGGCCGCGCTGGGAGGAGCTCGGCCGCCCCCACCGCTGCTGGTACCCCGTGCATGTTTGTCAGGCCCACGTAGTTCCCAGCCTTTGTCGTCTCAAGGCAAACACTCCTGGGGCTGTGAAGGTTTTTTCCCCCAAATGGAAAAATCAATCTGGTGACCCTGGTCCTTGGAAGAAGCCTGATATAGTTGTGGTCCCTCAAGCCGCAGGGCCGTCATCCTGCAGGAGACGGACCTCTGATGCGCCCCGGGGCCGGTCAGCCGCTCTGCTCTGATGCCCTGGGGGCCCCCAGCACAGGGGTGAGGGGCGGGGGGCGGCGGGAACCACATCGGAAACCGACCCACGAAAGTTCCTGGAGCTGAGAATAGTTCTGGAGACTTGCCCAGGGACCGCGTGAGACAGGATGTGTGGTTGGTGCCCCCCGGGGGGCTCGGGTGGTGGGTGCTAGGGAGTCAGCACTCGGCTGTGCCCCCAAAGATGTGAAGAGTCTCGGGCGGTGGGGTGTCGGCTGTTTCGCCCCAGCACTTGGCGGCTGGCTGGAGTGCGAGAGACCAGAGCTGGAGGCTGGCCATCTTGGACGGCGGCCGAAGGCCCATGCGCCCCTCGTGGCCTCTGGCCCTGGAGGGCGGAAGAGGATGTGAAGTTTGCTGACAGGAGCGTTTTTCTGAGCTGGCTGGTGGAGGGGGAGGGGGGTCTGCACTGCAGGAAAGCCCGAGGCGAAGACAAGCAGTGCATCTGAGCAAAGGGGCGCTGGCTTCCGGAGGGACCCCCATACCTACAGCCTTGCCCCCAAGCCGGCCACCCTTGGCCAGGCTCCCTCCCTAGGTGGCCTCGGCCCCTCTTGCTTCTCCCTGCCTCAACCCCGGGGCGCCTCGCTCGAGCTCTGGGAAAGGGAGCTGAGAGCCCAGCTCTGAAACTGTTCCTGTGTTTCCTTGCAGCCAAGAGGCCGGTGTCACCGTACAGTGGGTACAATGGGCAGCTGCTGACCAGCGTGTACCAGCCCACGGAGATGGCCCTGATGCACAAAGGCCCGGTACGTGGGGTCCTCAGGCCTCCGTGACCCTGCTGGGGCCACGGAGCCCAGCCTCAGTGGACGGGTAGAGAGGGTGGCGGGGCCAGTGCTGGGTGGGGCGGAGGAGGTAGGCGGAAGACGGGCGTCTCCACATGGGGCGTCGGCCTCGGGAAACCCAGCGCCCCCACTCCTGATGCCCTTTTCTGGGAGTCGATGTACCCAGTGCCTTTAGTTTTACTGCAGTGGGACCTGCCTGCCCCGTGTCATTGGGGAACAGAGGAGGGTCTCAGTGAGGTAGGTAGGTGTCATTCTTTGTGGGAGGACCAAGTGCCAGGTCTGGGTAGGCATTTACTCTTCAGTCACAGCTGTCCCAAGAGGGCCTTGGCTCCCTGCCCCTGCCAGCAGAGAGCGGCTCTGGACCTCACAGCTCCCCCGGGCTCTGGGAAACAGATGCTCCGTTAACCAGGGGAGGGTGTGGGAACGGGAGGGCGGTGGGTTAGATCCACTCACTCCATATATGTCCCTCCCTCCTCCCCGGCTGGCAGGCTCTGGGGAGAGAGGGCTGTGACCTGCCTTGGCAGGATCCTGGGAACAGGATGCAGGGAGGTCAGCAGGGTGGCCTTCTCATCCCCCTCCTCCCGTGAGCCCCTAAGGCAGCGTGAAGCCAATGTCTGTGAAACTTCCAACCCCAGCCCTTCCGGCACCCTGAACCTGAACTTGAACCTGCCAGCGGCTGGTCGCAGGGAGCCGGGATGGGCAAAGGAGTCTTTGAAACATGAGCAGAGTCCACCATTCCCCCAGCCACTCGGGGCGCCCCACCGTCGTTACCCCTCACTCACCGGGATGGGGTGCGAAGGACGCTGGATTAAGGGGTACGTTATCAGCGGTTCTCAAAACGCCATCCTCAGACGTTCAGGATTACCGTCACCTGGGGTCCGAACGATGCAGATCGGTGGGGCCGGTGGCGTGATGGAGGCCCACGGTCAGCATCTCTCGCGTGACATCGTCTTACTGATTAGAGTCTGCTGTGATGGGTGTGACCACCTGCAAAAAAACCCGACAATGCCATAGATCGGGGCTCCCTCCCCACCCAAGCTGTTAAACATTTACCCATCACCCCCGACTAGGGGTGGGTGCAGCTTAACAAATAGTCCCAGAGACTCATGCGCACCACCTGGGTTTGAGAATGCCTGGCCAGGGGGAGGGGGAGTTGGGGACCCCTGGGTCTGTAGGACAGAAGGTGGCTTGGGGCCCTGGAGCTGCAGGGGTTGATGGCAGCTTTCCTCAGGATAAGGCAGATGGGGCCAGGAGTTCACCTCCCCGAGAGGGTGGGAGCTGGGACGGGGGCCTCGGGATCTTCTGCACCCCACAACCTTCCTCACTCCGCAGCCACGTCTCCCCCACACGAGAACGGGATTGCTGCAGCTCTAACGCACTTCCAGGAAGAGAATTTGGGTTTTAAGTCTTTAAAACTTATAATCCTCAAACCCAGAACCATTTGGGTTTTAAGTCGCAAATTGGGCGGACCGGCCAGCCTCCTGGATAAGTGTGGGCATGTCCAGGGCCAGGCACACAGGCCGCTACTGCGGGTCTTGTGGTGCCTAGGTGTCTTGGAGGAAGGGAGCTTGGGGGCTCGGGACAGATGACAGCTCAGTGTGGCTCCCCTTCTATTGGACTCCAAGCCCTGAGGAGCGGGAGGGGGCTGGAGAAGAGGCTCCATCTGAAAAGGCCAGCCTGGGAGTGAAGCCGCAGGAAGGGCCTCATTTGCATGCCCAGAGGTCTGGCCCTCTGCTGGGTGAGATAAGGGGCTTGAGGTCAGAGGTCAGCCCCTCCATTTCCAGAGGTGGCTGTCATCCATCCCAGCCGGACACTGGGGCCTGGCTGGGGCAGGGGAGGGGTGAGGGGGGGGTGGAAGGGGGAGCTGGCAGGCCTAGCCCTGCAGGAAGCAGTGTGTGTGCATCCGCCCTGGCGGAACCTGCCGTGAGACCGCCTGTTCGTTCTTCCAGTCCGAAGGAGCTTACGACGTCATCCTCCCACGGGCCACCGCCAACAGCCAGGTGATGGGCAGTGCCAACTCGACCCTGCGGGCTGAAGACATCTACGCAGCCCAGAGCCACCAGGCGCCCACCCCGCCAAAAGATGACAAGAATTCTCAGGTCTTTAGAAACCCCTACGTGTGGGACTGAGTGGGCACCAGGAGGCGGCGGGCAGATGTGGGGGGGGGCCCTCGGGACCTGGCCCAGGCGACGGGCTGCTCCCGTGCCCCCTCGCCTGCTGAGAGCGGCTTTGCACCTCGGCTGCGAAGCCTTCTCTGTCGGCCCGTGTTCGGGCGGGTGTCCGGCTGCCCCCCATCCACTCCTCAGTGTTTGTGGAGTCGGGGAACCAACCCCTGCTTCGTGCCAGGGTCACCTGCAGTGGTCATGCTCCAGCCTGATAGTGTTCTCCTTGGGGTGCCTTGTCAGCGCCTACGTCCTCCGGAGTCTTTGGAGAGGGATTCCCGAAACCTCGAGATGTCTCGCAGGCGCATTCTGTCTTGGGTCCTGCTCCTCTGTGAGGAACAGCGTGCCTAATAAACACGTTTCTGCTTTATTAACTTCCTCTGGGCATGTCGTTTCTGAGCCGGGCTTCTGGGTTCCGAGGATCAGCTCCTTCTTGGCCTGTGGGTGGTCCCTTCCTCCTCCTCCTCCCTCTGTATCCTTCTGTGCGGTGCTGTGGCTGACCTTTTACCCTGCGACGGAGTCTTCCACTGAGGCTCTGCGTCCCTGTCGTGTGTGATCGGGATACGCTTCTGGTCCGGCTCCTGTCTAGGGCCTAGTCCAGAGACTGAGCTTGTTTGAAACCAGGAAGCTTTCCTCTGGGACCCTCTCCACCGGCCATCCGTGGGGACAGTAGGACAGGCAGGCCGGCCGGCTGGCAGTTCAGCAAAGGGCGAGTGTTAAGCTGGGCTAACCTCAACCCTTCTCAGTGGGAAGGGTGGTTAAGATCCTTCAGGGCAGGGATCCCCAAACCCCAGGGCCGTGGACCAGTACCCATCCATGGCCTGTTAGGAACCGGGCCGCACGGCCGGAGAGGAGTGGCGGGCGAGCAAGAGAAGCTCCTTCTGCATCTGCAGCCGCTCCCCAGCGCCAGCATCACCGCCTCAGCGCCACCTCAGATCCTCGGGCATGAGATTCTCAAAGGAGCGCTGGTCCCTGGTGCCACAAAGGTTGGGGACCGCTGCTTTAGGGGACGAGGTGGCCGATCACTCTGCTGCTCTGAGGTCACTTTATGACACGGGTTTACAAAAGCAGAAAGGATCGGGCCAGGTTCTGGTTGGTTTCACTCCTGGGTGGGGATTAAAGCGCCCCTTTGCTCAGGGTAAAGCCTTTCCATATTAGGTCATGGTCATCCTCCTGGCTGCCCCAAAAGGTGGACAGGGCAGTATTCTCCCACCCAGATTCCAGAATCTCAGAACCGTGCCATTTTTTAGTGTTAGGTGGGTCCTTGGGTAAAGTTAGGGGTGTCGTTTTGCCACCCCCTCTTTCGGGTCAGCAAACTGGCCCAGAGAGCCCACAGAGCCTTTAGAAGTGGCCACACCAAGACCAGCCGGGTTTTTTTCGAGACCCTGACTTCCAGTGGCCCTGGGACAGCCAGCGGGCCCCAGTGGCCTGGGCACGGATGAGCAGCAGTATCCTCCTGACCCTCGGACACTGGCTCGAGGCTTTGTGACAGGGCAGCCAAGCCCACCCCTCCCAAGCTTGGGAATACTTCTGCCCCTTTGACCAGAAGCTGTTCTCTGACACCGGTTGTAGGACAGAGATGTTTCTGTTGGAAGGGAAAGGTTGCTGGGAGAAAAAAAAAAAAAAAAAATCAAACTTGGCCCAGACCTTTCCTTCTGCGTCAGAGTGCAACCCCCCTGGGGGAATCCAACACTTGTTTTAGTATGGACTAGAACTTGGGCCCTGAGCGGTAGGGTCCTCTTTGACTCTTGTTCTTTCTGGTTACTTTAGGCTCAGTCCCCACAAAATAAAACGAGATGGTAGACACCCCGGTCCCTGGAAAGCACGTCGTCCTGATGTCCAGGCTGGGCAGGCCCCAGCACCTTTCCCGTCCTTGTCATTGGAGTCGGGAGGGCCCGGAGGCCACCGACCCGGAGCAGTGGACCGAGTGGGGGGCCCTGTGAAATCCCGAAGCGCGTGGCTGGGGCTCGAGGGCCGCCCCTTCCTGCCCTGCTCGGCCCGGCCCGGCCCCCAAGTGACTGAGGCTACAAGGAGCTGTCTGCGTCCCAGCCTGCCTGCCTCCGTCCCCCGCGGCCCACCTTCCCCGTCACAGCCCCTGTGTCCTCATGCTGTGGCTTTCCAGGTGGCCATCCTCAGATGCCCGTGTCGTCACCTCTGTGCGGTGTCCAGCGTCAGCTCGCCCTGCTCTGTGCCTACGTGAATCAAGGCGAATCTCCTCCAGGAGTCCGGAGCCACGCTGTGGCGGAAGGTGGCCCTTGCCCTTCTCCCCTGGGCCTTCCGCCGCCACCTGGACTGTGGAAGGCCACCGAGCTGGGGCAGAGCTCGTTTGAGGCCCCGACAGACACTACTCCTCGGGTCTGGGATCTGAGTTCCTTTGCGCCTTGACCGCCTGCCTTCCCCACCTTCGATGAACTGGGTCCCATCGAGACCCACGGTGGGGCTTGGGGCTGCCTTCTCAGGGACCAGTTGAGAGTCCGGGACCACGCGGACTGGGGTCTAGGCCTCTTCCAGGACTGACCTGTGGGACTTGGGGAGGCCCCTTAGATAAGCGGCATCCAGGACTGAGCATCGTGTCATTTCCGGATGGACAGATGGATAGGCTTCTACCTCACCTGGGGCACCTCGATGTGCTGGCACTGCTCTGCTCCCCCAGGCCATGCTCCCAGAGGGTCTTGACGGCCACCCAGGGGAGCCGGGGACATCCGCGGGATTTGCATGCTGCTGGCACCGAGGACGGAGGTGTGCACAGCTCCAGACTTGTGGGGACATCTGCAGATTTGTCTCCCCGGCTTTGCTCTGCCCGCTGGGACCAGACAGAGCTGGCTCGTCTGAGGGGGGCCTCCCCAGGTGTGGCCCTGGAGCTCGGTTCTCAGCCCAGCATCACCGTCACCTCTGGGTGCCAAGGTGAGGGCGAGACAAGGGTGGCGGAGGTGAGCTGGGTTATGCCCAGCCTCGCCCTGTAGTCCCGCAGCTCCAGCGCTGCCCTTGTGCCCCCGACAGCCTGTGCCTTTGTCACTGGAGTATTTCTCCAGAGCTGAATGGGTGCATGGGCCTTGCGGAGGGGGGAAGGGCTGTGCGCTCGCGGGTGACAGCCCCCCCCCCCACTGTTTACCACCTGTCGTCCTGGGTTGCTCGGTTCCCTCCGATGGAAGGGAGGGGCGCTCTGTGCACCTCAGACTTCTCTCGATCCAGGTTAGTGGCCCCAAGATCCCTTACGGTGAATAAAGGCAGGTGCCCCTGCTTTTCAAGGTGCGAGTCCCACGGGAGTCCTCGCAGCGCCCAGTGGGCCCAGGAGCAGCCTGAGTGAACGTGGGCTCGTTCACAGTCCAGTCTTCGGGGGGCCCGTGGGTGAGGCTGGGGGAGGGGCAGGCTGGCCCGGGTTTCGATGCACCCCTCAGCCCTGCCTCAGGCCCTGGCCAGGTCGAGAGGGTAGACAAGTGCCCCAGCTGTATCGCAAACAAGCCGTGAATGGAGGAAAAGCAGGATAGGCCGGGACGTGTGGCAGGCGACACCCGGGTACGTTTCACAGCCACTCTGCAGAGCCATTGCTCAAGGCAGAGACGTTTGGACTTGGCGACCTTTTTCTCCGTTTGTGAGGAATACCTACCACAGAATCCCTGTGTGTTCGTTAAGAATCGTTCTGAGCTTTATTAAGAATATGTATTTTTAATGCTTACTCCTTGGCCTTCTAGGTAACCTTTTTCTTGGATGGGGTTTATTCTAGGAGGGGAAACCAGGTCTCCTAAACCAGCCGAGCCCCAGAGCAGTGCCCCTCCCCCCTCCCCCCACACACAAGGCTTGGGGGCAAGCTGGGGGCGGGCAGGGGGCAGGGGACAGCCCTTACAGTCCTGTTTGCTGCCCGGCATGTTGGCGGCACCGTTGGGCGAAATGCTGGGCTCGTGGGAAGACGTGCTGGGGCCAGGGGATGGCCAGTACCCCCCTGGGGCAGGCGGACCTCCAAGTGCCACACCCAGCATTTGGTTTACACGTGTGGCTGCCACACTGCCCATTCAGGGCCCCTCTCGGCTCATATGCGAACAAGAAACGGGTTAAGTGATTCGCTCATGGTCACGCAGCTAGTGAGACTCTGTCAGCTCTCCAACCCATTCTCACCAAGCCTAGAACTCTCCTTAGCCCCAGGGCAGGGCCTCTGTGGTCAGGCGAGGTGCTGGTGACCAGACTTTGTTTCCTGTCTGCTGTGTGAGTGCATCTGGGCTTTCCTGGAAGCTGCAGCCCCTACTCGGCAGCAGCCCATGAATTATTGAGCATCTGCACCAGCCCCGTAATGCTCTGACCTCATCCTCCGGCTCAGGGTGCGGCTCTGACCTTGATCTTGAAAGGATGCTGGGGCGGTGGGTTCCTCTGCGGGGTGCGGGTGATTGAGGGAGGGGACACCACTACCCTCTGGGGGACGTGGGCGCCAGACACCAGCTGCCCTGGTAGCAGGAGGCAGGTCTGCAGAGGGGGGAGCATGACCCGGAAGTCAGCAGCCACGGGGTCTCAGCTCTGTGACCTTGCGCAGCTCTCCTGACCAGTCCTCCATTTCCTCATCTGTGAAATGGGGGTGCTAGCACCCCGAGTCCATATTTAGTGTTCTATCCCCTCAAGGTCACTCCTGAAAGTCACGGCCAAGGCAGAGCGTCCAGGAGCTAGCTGCTGTGTGCTCCCTGAGCAGACGGGCTGGCCTCCCAGGCCAGCTCTCACCGGTTTCCTGCTCTCTGGAGCTGTCACATCCTCCCTTTCCTCAGCTGTCCCTCATGAATCAGGTCTCCAGAGCGGGTGACAGGGCAGATTGCCGGGATTGGAGGAGGATGCTAAGAAGAGGGACGGCCCCTTGGCAGTGCCTTGAGTGGTAGGGATTAACAGGTTAGGGTCCCCTGGGGCACCGGAAGTCAAGAAACCAAGTTGAGCTACCATCGAACTGCTTTTGGTCAGCAAATGCTGACCGAGTGCCCACTCTGGCTACATGGAGATGAGCAAGAGCTGGTCCCTGACCGCTAGGGCTCACAGCCTAGCTCCTCTGCCGGGTCAGGCCCCAGGGCTGGAGTGGGAGTGGCGATGGTGGGCGCCGGCTCCCACCCGTGCCAGCATTAGGCTGGCAGACCCCGTTTCTGGCAGGCACTCCTTCCCAAGTGCCACCTTTGCCGTCAACTCCTCTGGTGGGACCTGGTTCCTCCCAGCTCTGTGAAAGGGACTTCAAGCTTCCAGCTCCGCCTAAGCCCTGGAGATGGGGCCCCTAGTAGTTGGGAAAGACCGCGAACCACAGGGCTGTTCTGCGGGACCCCAAAGCGCAGGGCTCCCCAGCGGTCTGACTCAAGGTCTGGAGCCCAGCTGGGCGGACGCAGGGCCACAGGCTGGCTGTGCGTGGGACGGGCGCAGGGGCCCGGTGGGCACGCGGCCGGGGCCCAGGCCTCTCCGCTGGCTTCTCCAGGCGTCTCCGAGCCGGGGAGGCGGCGGGGCGGGGCGCCCTCTGCTGACCCGGCCGCCCGGAGCGGGCGCACAAAGGCGACAGCTCCTCCTTCGCCGTACGGAGGCACCAGAAGGCTTCATGGTTCTTTGACTCGAGCGTCCCAGCCGCGGCCCTGCCCCGAGCGGGTGCGGGGAGGGCGCAGACCCCCGAATCCTTTTGGCTGCCCCCGTAGACACCCCTCTCCTCCGCAAGCACCTGGGGTGGCGGCAGGTGGGGGCGGGGTCCCAGCCTCAGGCGCTCGGACGTCACTCTCCTGCGAGGGCCTGCCCCCGACCCCAGCCAACCCGAGGCCGCCTCCTGCTCCTCACCCCCAAGCCCCGCCCAACACCCCCGCAACTGGATCCCTGCCACCCCCTGAGCCGCCGGGGACCGGCTGTCCGGTGCGGTCGCCGGCCGCCGTGGGGCACGCCGTGCTCCCCACTCCCGCCGGGGGAAGGCGGGTCGCAGTGCCCGCACCTCGCCCCCAAGACCCGAGACCCAGTCCTTCCACTCGGCCTCCCCTCCCGGGTTGCAGTCGTTTGTGACCTTTTTTCTGAAAGCCCCCGGACCTACAGCGTTCGTCGCTGCCTGTGTGGGCGCAGCACATAGCAGGTCGCAGTTCCCAAGAGGGCGAATCTCCCGGGAGGCCCGCTGGGCTCATTACGTTAGCGGGGTGGGTGCCATGGGGCCCAGCGCCCCGGGAGCCCCACTGCTCCGGCCTCTCAGCCTCGCACCGTTCACTTTGGGGCAGGATCATTCTTTGTGGGGTGAGGGACTGTCCTGTGCATTTTAAGCAGCATCCTGGCCTCAGCCTGCAGGACGCCAGCAGGAGCACCACCCTCCTAGCTGTGACAACCAAAAACGTCCCCAGACACTGCCCGGTGTCTCCCCGGGGGCAAACTCTCCTGGTTGAGAACCATCCGGGTGGGTGCTGAGCCAGCCCACACGGGGCCCTGGGTCTGGAGCCGAAGCGTCCACCAGCCCAGGAGTCTGGGAGGGTATTTCTGGGCTCCCCGCTTCATGCTGGTTCGCAGACATCTCTCAGTTCAGCTTGGGGACTGTGACCCTTAGCCTGACAGCACTGGGCAGCATGTGACCCGCCAGCCCCGTGTATTAACACCTCCTCAGCTCCTGCCCTGATGTGGGCCCTGGGACAGGGGATGGAGGAGACTCGGGTGTTTCCTTGTCTCTAGCAGTCTGAGTAGTTGGGGCACCAGAAAGAGCCCCGCATGGTGTGTCTGTCCATCAGGCAGCCCTGGGGTTCAGGAGAGAAGCTGGGGGACGGGGCACAGCGGACTGTCACCAGCTGAGGCCGTCAGGACTGAGGGGCACGTCAGCAGGGGCTCAGCCGTGCACCCCAGTCCTCGGAGTTGCCCAGACATGGCAGGGCTCAGCCACTGTTGTCTCTTTCAATTGGAAAGGCAAAGGTCAGTAACCTCTTACACACACACACACACACACAAATGCACACATGCACATACACACACAGAGATAAGGAGTGAGGGAGGGAGGTCTTGGAGAAGGACAGAAAACAAATCAGTTTCAGATGAGGAAGATTCCCTGCAGTCCCTGAATTAGGCCGGTGTCGGGGGATGGTCATCGCAGCCTGTGCAGGGCACAGAACGAGTTGGGGGCAGGATATTGGTGGCGCCAGCCTCCCCACTCCCTCCCCACTCCCTCCCCCACTCCCTCCCCACTCCCTCCCCCGCTCCCTCCCCCACTCCCTCCCCCACTCCACATGCAAAGTAGAAGTTTCAAAAGGATCCACTCCCACACTTCCAGGGAAGTTTTTAATAGTCCCCCTCCCCCCACAGTGATATTGTATTTGCATCAAGAGTCAAAAGAAACAAGTCACAAGTTACAGTGGAGGGGGTGGGTCACTGGGACCTGGCAGATAAGGACAGGAAGAATTACTTTTTTTCCTCTCTGCCTTCTTTCCTTCCTTTCTTCCTTCCTCCCTTCCTCCCTCCCTCCCTCCCTCCCTCTCTTCCTCTCTTTCTTTCCTCCTCCATGAAAATAAACTATATATTTTTGAAAAATTGATCTGAAAGAAAGAAACAAAGTCCCGAAGTTCACTCAAGCAGCTCCACAACCTTCACACGGCGGCGGTCCTCGGCCATACTGCTTTGTCCCTCCCCCTCCTCCTCCTCCTCCTCCTCAGAGGCAGACAGGTGGCTTGCGCCCTGCCTAGTGTTCCCAGTGCATTCTCCCATGGGGGGGATTTGGGGGGAGGATGAGGATGGGGAGCCTGGGGAAGGCAGAGTGTGTTCCTTGCCCGTGGGTGTGTGAGACGCCCATGCCCACCTCCACCCTGACCTTGTCAAATCGCCATTTTAAGAAGATCGAATTAGATTGACACTCATGGAACAGATTGGTCATTTGCAATTTCTCTATGTGTGTAGCTCATTATTATAAAACATGGCATGTCCCGCAAGGCAGACAATACAGACATGGGAATAGCATTTGGCTCATTAATTCGTTCATTCATCAGTTCATCAATATTTATTAAAGACTGTTTCCTGCCATTATTCTAATTGACGTCAATTCTCACACTGACCTCTCTCCTAGCACCCAAGTCTATCATACAATTCTAGCCCCTCCAATCTGTGAACTCCATCTCTCACCCCCAATCAATTCAGACGTCTCTGGGAGGAGCCACCTCCCTACCATCTGTGTGAATTCTACAGCCGCTTTACCATGTCAATAAGGTGTTGTTAGACAGGTTGCCAGGACAAAGCCACCCCCTGTGTGTGCATGTGTCCAAGGACCCATGTTGGGAGATAATGTCTTAGATTGGAAAGTGAAGTCGAAGGGGACAAGCCTGACCCCGGATGGAGAGCCTCTTGGTCATAACCATGCAGGTCAAAAGGGGAGTTTCTGAGTCACTGCAAGGTTCATTCTCCACTGGGACGAGTGAGTGGGGACCTGGTGTATTCGTTGGCTAGGGCTGCCCGACAAAGGGGCCCTAATGCTCCTCATGACTGAGGAGGCTCCACTTGAGGTCAGGCCAGAAATCTTTCTGAAATTTTCAAGGGCTCTGTCTATCCTCCCAAAATTCTGGGCAGAGATCAAGTGAGATGAGTCGGGGAGGAGGTGGAGGGGGGAGCAGGGTGCGGGCAGGGCTGGGGCCACTTGTCTGCACCGTTTCCTGTCCCATAAAGGGAAGAGGCCCTCTTTCACCCAGGCCACTGGGATTTTTGCCTTGATCTCAGTACCACTTCTACCTTTTAAGGTAATGCTCTGTTTTCCCGTCTTTGTTTTTACATGTTTCCCACTAAACCACAAAGTTCTGGAAAGGAAAGTTGTTTTATTTTTAATCTTTATGTCTTCATCCTTGGGTCCAGGGCTTGGCACAACGCAGGCAAATATTGGTCAAATAAACAAATAAATGGTGCCTGGGCATAGAGTGCCCCCTGGTGGAGATAGAGAGTATGGCAGTGTCTTAGATCTTGATTCCAACAGTCAGCTTGGAGGGAGGTGCCTGGGCCCTCTTGTCCTGCCCAGCTGGTGGAAGTGCGAGGTCACGTGGGGCTGGGGTAGGCATAGGGAGTCCTTGGACAAAGTCTAGTGGGAAGGGGCGTGCTGAGCCTTTGAAAGATGTGGCTCTCCTAGGATAAGAGCCATCCCAAGCAGAAAGAACAGGAAGGGAATCTGAGCGGGCATGCAGGAGAGTGAGGGCTGGGATTCAGAGCCGGGCAGCGAGGCCCGGAGCCCACGCTCACGATCACTGTCCGCGGTCGGTCGTCCATTTCGTCATTTTCAGAGCCAGCGTCATTGGTCTGACCCTGTAGAAGGCTTGGGGCCTGGACACCAGGTCCCACAGCATCGGCTTTGTCCCCCTGTCGAGTACCCCTGGAGGAGCCCCTCCTTTCTCTGGGGAGAACTTTGTCCAGGGGTTAGAGAGCGGGGCCCCTGCTGATCTCTGCGCTTCCTCCACGGCCCCCCGGGCGTGTCCAGGGCTGTCTGAAGCCTCCTGTCTGCCTCCTGCGGCCACCTCACCCTCCCTGTTCCCCTGTGGCTAAAACACAAGGTCAGAAAGGAGTCCCTCTCAGCAGGGAGCCTTGGGTTGGTGCCAGCTCCAGCCCAGGGCCTTCTTGTGAAGAATTTAACCAGGGGGGCAGGGCAGGAAGGAGTGAGACCACTTCCTCGTCTGCCATCTCAGTCCCCAAGCTGAGGCCGCTGCCCTCCCTCCCGCACCTGCAGCTTCAGCCCCGCCCCTCTCCTAGTACAGTTCAAGGAGGCAGGAAGTTGAACAGGGCATCCCGCTCACCCCAATGGGGCAGCTGGGCAGCTGGGCAGTCCCAGGCTGGCCTCTGTGTAGAGGTCCAGTTGGCCGGCCAAGCGCCCACTGGGTCTCACTGACTTCAGATCAGGAGCCCAAGAGACCCCAGAGCTGAGCTCCAGTGTTCCCCGTCCCTCCTGGGTGGCCTGGTCTGAGGGCTGGGCGCCGTCCTGTTTCCTTCTCCATCACTTCTACCCCGTTTTTCACCTGCTCCTCCTTCACCGCAGAGGAGCCAGCCGGCCTCTCTGAAGCCCCCAGACCCCTTTCCTTTCCCTTGTTCCAGGCCTACCGGCTGGGAAGCTTGAAAGGATCAGCGCCACCGCTGGATGCTTGGCCAGAAGCCTCTCCGCTTCCCACCTTGCAGAGGTGGGAGGAAAGCTTCCCGCCTGAGAAAGCCTGCAGTTCTGGAAACTACCAACAGAGGGTGTTGGGCTGCTTCTGGTTGAATGTCCTTGGATTCCAAGAGAGCTGCTTCTCCATAAGATGCAGGCTCCACTGCTTCTTGGCCGCTGGGTCCCACTGCCTGATTTGTACTCCTTGGCTCTGGCCACCATGGGAATTAGGACCAGGAAATGTCAGACCTCCCAGCACCACCTCACATCCTGTCTGCTGCAGGGCTAGGTTTGGCCATCTGGTCTACCCCAGCTCCGCGTCCAGTCCCTGCTTACTCCCTTTCTACCACCTAGAGTCTTTGGGCTCCTATGTGTCCCCTTAGGGCCAACCAGAGATGGGACAGACAAGCGGGGATGGGCTGGGATGGGGCCAAGGTGGAACCAGGCATCTGGAACTAGGGAGGAAGTTGGGAGTTAAGAGCATGGAAGGTGCTGGAATTCAGAGCACAGTGGAGCTGGACAGGAGTGAGCTGAGAACACGGGAGTCCAGGCCAGGCCGGGCCAGGCCAGGGCTGTAAGTAGACCTTGCCTTCGGCTCTACTGGCCTGGAGCACCTACGTCACCGCACTGGCTCCTCCCTGCCTAGGGAGAGGTGGAGGCACCGAGGCCTCCGTCAGAACTTTCTAACTACGTACTTTGGTTCTTAGTTTGTTGACGGCCTTCCCTGTTTCCTCTCCCTCAGCAGGAAGGGGGAATCAGCTCTTCAACGGTACTAACATTTGCTCATGCCAGGAGAGGCCAGGGGGAGGGGGAGCAGAAGAGCAGACGAACCACCAGGAGAAAGGCGCATGGGTGGGGTCAAGATGCGGAATGGGTGGGGTAGGGTGGGGAGCGGTGTCTTTTGGCTCCTAGTCGCAATGGGCTTCAAATTTGGTTTAAAAAATTTTTACGTATAACTTAAATACTGTAACATTTATTCATTTTAAATGTGTAATTCGATATTTGTACAAATAAATTTTGAGTCGTACGACCGTCGTCAGAACCCAGTTTTAAAATATTTCCTCAAAGTCTCAGAGTTTATGGGAAATAGAGAAGGTACCTTTCCCATAGCTCTTCCTAGATCTTATTACCAGCCCACAACGTGAATTCCTATTTTTATAAGAATTGTCTGAAGAATAGTCCAATTTCCTGTCCTGTGTGTGCGTTGCATGTTAAAAACCTTGATTTTTTGTTAAACGTCCTGATTTTCATTAACCCTCTTGTGAAATCTCTCCATTGCGTAGTATAGTAACTAGGAGACACGGAAAACGGAAGTAGGCGGGGCTTCTCTGCGCTTCCGAGAAACGGCCCGGCGACACCCTGGCTTCACCTGCCGCCTGGGAGCAGGGAGCCAGGCGCGGCCCCATCGAGCCAGCGCTCACGTCTTACAAAGCATGAGTACCTCTCGGCTTGCCTCAAGTAGCCCCCTTGGAAACGCACACACTTCCCCAGCTTCTGGAAGTGTCTGTGGGAAGATCGCCCCGGTTTGGGGGCAGATGGGCCGTGGGGTCAAGATGGCTGCAGAGCTGTGCGTGGGGGTTGGGTGGGGGAGGAAGCCTCTGACCTTGCCGAGGCCTATGGGAGTTGGCGTCATCTCCAGAATGTCAGAAAGACACGTATTCAAGCTCAAGGGGAGGCGCGCCTCCCGAAGGCAGATGTCCGAGGTTTTTGAACGGAGGGCTTGCTGGCTCACCCCACTCTGCCACCAGCACAGCGGTGAGCGCCCAGGGGTCGTGTTTTACGTTCCTAGGGACCGGGGCCATCCCCAGGGCGAGGAAGGAGGAAGAAGCGGACGTGGTGGGTAGGTGGGGAAGTGGGGAAGTGGGGTTCCCTGGCAAGCCCATCGGTTGAGGTTCGATGGCCCCAATTGCCCAACTTCCTCAGCAGCTTGAGCGCCTTCCACTGCGGGGTGCAATCGCCCCCTTAGAGAGCGATGCTGTGGTAGGTGGAAGCTTGGGGTTTAAAATGGACACGCGTATGAAATGTGATTTGTGGGTACGTTATCTCTCTGAGTCGTGAAGGATTTGAGTTGACACATGTACCTGGCGGGAGTTCGTTCAGTAAATCACAGCTTAAGGGACGAGTCAGTCAATTCGTGTTCTCAGAGTGAGGGTCTGGCGACGTGGGCGGGGTGAGCGCAGAACTCCCATTTCACAGAAGGGGAAACCGGCGGAGGAGGATGCAGAAGCGGCTGGAATGCAGCTCAAGGCGAGCGCACGCGGCCAGACCTCCTCCCCGCCCCACCCCCGCTGCCCCTTCTAGGCGCGCAGACCGCTGGCCCCTGCTGGAACCTGGTTTCTGGCCGTGGGCTGTGGGTGCTCTGGAACGTGGTGTTTCAAGCTGCCTCAGCAGATCCGGCCCCGGTAGGGTAGCTTCCCCAGAGGTGGGCAGGAGGGCGGGGCGTGGGCAGTTCCCAGGGTTCCAGCAGAGAGGCAGGCGGGCCAGGCTGGGGCCGGGCCATCAATGTTGGTCTCGCCCAGGCTCCTGGGGAAAGGAAACCAGGAAGCCCCGAGTACCCTATCCCCCGTTTCTGCTGCTTCCCATTCAATTAGTCTGTTTGGCTAATTTTTTAAACCCCATGTTATGTCCATCCGACCGTGACCAGAGCACCTGGCGTGTGGTGGTGGTCAGTGGCTCTCTGTCCCCTCCACCCCCTCAGCACCAGCTCACCAAATATCAGACTCCTTCCTACTGCAGCCAACTCATGTGGCCACTTCTGCTCTGTTGCTGGGGGTGGGGGCAGCCTCCTGGTCTCTAGGCCACACATGAACCCCTCGGCCACCTCCAGCTGACTTTGAGCTTAGGGATGAAGAGGCAGAGAGAATGGGGAACCACTGACTGCCACGGGAAGAGGGGGACCTCTGAGATTGTGCTGCCTTGCGGAAGGGAGCTCTGCTGAGACGCCCCGTAAGTCAATCACTCCCGAGTCTTTTCTGGGGCCCCTACAGTTGGCAGGACTCATTGCTGCTGCTGCAAGGCTCCCCGGAGGGCCCCCACCCACCACCACCAACGCCCTCCCCACTGGCGCCCGAGCCCATGCGTCTGCTCTGGGAAGAGGCTCCCAGCCCAGGGAGAGGCCTTGCGGTTGCAGAATCCTGCCTGGGAAAGGGGGCTCAAGCCTGAGGGCCTCGGGGTTCGTCCCTCCTGCCTCATGTCTGGTAATAGTGGGGGGCAGCGGGGAAAGTGCCACTTCCTTAATTTTCTGACATCAAGTGATAATTTTCTGTCATTTTGCTTCTTCCTTAGAGTTTGTGGTGAGGATGGGAGGGGCGGGGATCGGTTCCCCTGGTGCTTTGCTCTTGGCCATAGTTCAGGTGTTTCTCTGTGTTCCTAAGGAAGATCGAGCCCTGGCGATTCGTTCGTGAAGCATATTTCTCCCTATCAAATCCTATTTGCCTATTACTTTTCATTAAAGATGTATTCTCTTGGGGGGAAGTAGCGTAAGGATATTATTACATCACATTTGAGTATTTTCATAATTACTATATTATCCAGTCTGATGAATCTCCCAGTTAACCTTGACATTCAAGACCATGGCCATGCCTTTTGGTAGTTGAAAATACACATTTCAGGGGGAACTTTACAAGGATTTGACAAGTAAACTGCCAAATGAGACGTCTCATCTACATTTTCCTTTCAGGACAAGATCTTGGTCTTGATCTTCACCAGTGTTGGTTAATGTCTGACTGCTTTGTTATGGAAACTCTCCCAGTGCCTACCAAACTCTATCCTTAGAACCTTCCAGAAAAAGAACCAGCAAGTCACCTCCATTCTCCTGCGTTCTCCTAGGGAAGGAGCTCCTGTGGCCCAAAGGGCTCGCCGAGTCCCCGCTGTGTGTCCAGCCCTGAGCAGGGCCCCATGGGGACTGCACAGGAAGGAAGGTCACAGCTTGGGGAACTCTGGACCAAGTTCAGGACACTTTTCCTGAAGTAGGGGCCATTCAGGGTATCTGGAGTCATTGGGCCCAGGTGAGCTGGGGGCTCACGGAAAGGGAGCAGCCACACTGGGGGTGTCATGCGGGGTGGAGGAGGACTCTGGCCCTGCTCCTCTCCAGAACGGAACAAAAGACTTGAACAAGGAAGAGGCTGGCTCGCTGAAAAGCGGAAGTGGGACGCTTGGGGACTGGGTCCTCCCCTTCACCTAAGACCGAAGCCTCGGATCCGGCTGGAGTCAGATGCTGGTGCGGGTGACCGCAGTGCTGGAGAGATGGGCCAGCAGGGCCGGGCGTCATGGCTGCCTTCAGCTCTGCTGCTTCTCTGGGTCCCGGGTGAGGAGCTGCCTTGTGTGGGTCAGCAGGAGGAAAGGAGGGCGTCAGGGGTAGGGCTGTCAGGGTGCTCCATGAAGCACCCCGAGTCTGGACTCTGCACTGAACACAGAATAGGGCACATTCCGTCCACCACATAAGATGGACAGGCAGAGGATGGCATTCCTGGGATGGCAAGGGGCAACCGCTGCCCCGGGGGGAAAGGGGCGAGGGTCTGTCTCTCCCTCAGCATCCTCATCCTCCGGCCTCAGCCACAGTGGGGCGTGGGGCAGAGGGCGAGCACAGCGGAGGGGCTTTGCGGAGGTTTTCAGATGAAGAATTACAGGAAAGAGGGCGAGAGGCAGGACACTGCAGAGGGGAGGGCGGCGGCCGCCCTGAGCCCACTTGCACCCGAGGGGCTGTGTTTACAGGAGGGGTCGCCCTCATCACCGGTTCCAGGGTGCGGAGAATACGTGGGCAGGGCAGGGGCAGGCCATGGTCCCAGGGGCACGGAGGTGCGTGGCCAGGGCCCTTCAGGGCCGGGGCCTGAGGGCGAGATGAGGACAGAGGGGAGAGAGCAGGCCGTGGGAGGAAGGGGAGGGCAGAGGAACTGCGGGAAGGGAAGTGGGGAGACTCCCCTCCTGTGCCTCCCAGGGGTTCGCGGCGCTCCTCAAGCAGTCCGCAGTCTGCTTAGGTTTATTCCTGGGGTACTGACAGTCTTTTTGGTTGTTCTGCTTATACATGGTGATTCAATTTGCTGACGAGCTGTCTGTGGAAAGGCCGTGGCTCCTCGTGATGCTTTTGGAAACGGGCATCTTCTTAATCCGCTCTGTCTGCCGACCTTCTCGGCGCTGTGTCTTCACGACCGCCCGCATCGGGGCTGGCGCTTCCGTCCTCGTGTGTCGCTCTAGTTTCTTTCTCTCACCGATCGTGGGCCGAGTGGCCAGAACGGTGCCCAGGCCTGAGGTGGGACCGTCTTCCCCGCCTTGTCCCTGACTAGGGCAGGTGTCTCGCATCCATCATCGTGATGAAGGTGTTTTGCTGCTGGTATCTGTTTACAAAAGGTTTTTGAAAACAATAGCAACAAGTACTTTTTAAATTATCTATGAAGATCATTGTATTTTTCTCCTTTGAACTATTAATGTGGTAAATTATAGTAATTTTAGTCTCGATATACGTATTATGCTGATTTCATGAAAAGAACTTCCTGTTTCTATATTCTCTGCAAATGCTTAAATGCAGTGAGATTTGTCTATTCTTCGAAAGTTTAAGAGAACTAACTTGTGAAACTGTCTGGATTTTATGCCTTATTTTTTTGGAAAGGAAAGAACTTTTCTCTTTCCTTTTTTTTCCTTTTCACACTCCCCCCTCCAGCGTCATTGAGGTATAATTAACAAATGGAAATTGCCTTTTTTTTTCACGGTACATGTGATGTTTTGCTATTTGCGTGCAGTGTGAAATGGTCACCACATCACCTCATTGCAAAGAGTCCATGGTAAAAGCCGTCATTGTTGGTCTACGTTAGAAAACATTGATTTCTGGGTCCGTATTGGTAATTATGTTTTTCTAGAAAAATCATCGGTTTCGTCCAAGTTTACAGCCTCGTTTGCCGAGTCGTCCAAAGCTCCCTGGTTGTTTTTCTCTCTGGTCGGGCCCGAGTGTCCTCCCCTCTCCGCCTGGATCCGGCCGCCCACGTAGAGGGAACGGCAGAGAGAAAACGCCTGTGTTATTGTCTGTCCCTTCTGAAGGAGCAGAACATCCGTTTTTCAATGTATACTCTAGTTCCTCTGGTTTCCGGTTCCTAATTTACTAATTTCTGCTCTGACTTTACTCTTTCCTCCCTCCTGGCTGGGTGTGTTTGTATGTGTCCCTCTCCCGACTTTCTGGGTTGGAGGGTTCACTCGTTTCTCTGAGATTTAGGACGACTGGAAGAGAATTGGTGAGGACCCGGGTCCCGGGGTGGTCTCCGGTCTCCCGTGTTTCCGGTCAGCGGCAAGGGGGTGGTGACAAGTGCTGAACAGGTCAAGGCCGCATTGGGAGGACTGTGCATGAGTGTCATTGTCCCAGCTAAGCGGGGATGTGACAGAAGGCGGGTTTTCTGACACCTCCCCCTCTCTAAGTTCCAAGTCCTTTAGGGGTGAAAACGTTTGAGAGAAGTGGTGACATTTTGTCTCCTAAGATTTCAGATGTGTGATGTCCTAAGAAGGGTGGCTTTAGACAGACAGACAGACACAGAGAGAGAAACAGAGAGAGACAGAGAGACACAGAGGGACAGAGGGAGACAGAGGGCAGAGGGAGCACGCCAAGGGAGCGTGGAGACTGACAGGACCAGGACGGGGGCTGTGGGTGGGAGTGACGGGGGGCGGAGCCAGGGTCCCCGGCGGAGAATGTGACAGGGAGAGGACAGCTGAGGCGAGGCAGGGAACAGAGTCCGGACGTGGACACAGCGGCGTTGTCTCGTTGTCTCGGGGGAAGGAAGGCTGAATCGGCACTGATTTTGTAAGCGCTCGGTCTCTGTCCAGTTTAGCGCTTTGTTTCTCCAGAAGATCACACGTCCACGCAGATTTGCGCGTTTACGTGCAGGGAATTTCTGCAAGGTGCTGTCCTGACTCCTTTCACTTTTTCTGTGTCTGTGGTTATTTTTCTCTTTTCATTTCTTAATTTGTCTAGACGGAGGATTATCTATTTTTATTAGGCCGAATCGTATGAAATTCTTGGTTTCTTGGTCAAAAGCAGTTGGATATCAGCAGTTTCTGACGGTTTAACCTGATTTTATTCGCCAGGCATTTTACACCCTTGATCTCGCTCAGCGCCCCCAAATGCCACACAAGGCCCACCAATTTTCACCGCCTCACAGGTGAAATGTCTGAGACTCAGAGAGGTTACGTAACTTGCCCCGGAACACACAGCTGCGACATCCCAGAGCAGAGACTCAAACCCAGATTCCTCCAATGATCTTTCCTCATCTCCTTAGCAACCGCTACTGGGCATCTAAATAAATGTCAGGTGTGTGAGGTCAGGGCCTGAGAAAGCCTTCTCTGTGGGGCATCTGCTCACCCAGGTCAGGAGGGGGTGTCCTGACGGGGCCCCCTGCAGACAGACTGATGGGAGCAGGTGTGTTAGCTTTGGGCCTAGAGCTGGGGTGGGGAGGGACTCACGCTGAAGTATTTCTTGAGGGCCTACCACGCAGCAGGCACGCGAAGACACTGGAGAGGGAGGGAGGCCTCCGTCCTCGGGGAGCCTGCATCTGAGTCTCCCAAAGTCTTCAGGTGAGCCATCTAAGGGCCGGAGAAAGCACGTCAAATGGAGAATTTCGAACTCTAGGAAAAGAAGGTAAACGCCCTGCCACCCAGTTTGGGGGCCCAGTCACAGGATTATGGAGGTGGTGAGCAGCTGCCCACGGCAGGGGACGCCTCCCCTGTGTGGTGGCCAGCGTTAGGGTCGCACACGGCACCTTGCTCTCCCAGCTGTGTCTCTGAGAACTGTTTGGGCAAAAGCGGACGTAAATCTTGGAAACAAAATACAGAGCTTCCTTGAAACTGAAGAGTCAATAGGGGCCGGGCAAACTGACGTACGATGGATGAGATGAGGTCTTCGTCAGCAAGCTTAGTGCGTGTGGCTGATTTTTGTCCACAAACTTGGCCCGGCCTGGCCGCGGTGTGTGAGAACCGGTTTGCGGGCCTCTCGCTGCCCTCGTCATGACCCCTGGCGGGGACAGACCGCTGCGTGAGCGGTTCCTCAAGTCCCCGAGATGCTCAGGGCTGGGGTGCAGCTCTGGGGAGAGCAGGGTGCTTGGGGGCGAGTCCTCAGGGCCCCGGAGGTTGAGGGAGGCCGCTGGTTGGTGAGGGGCGGGAGGGGCGCAGAGGAGGCGGAGTCTGGAGGAAAGGGCAGCTGTGGTCACATCTCAGGGTGACAGGATGTGGTCACATCTCAGGGCAACAGAGAGGAAGGGGAGGACACTCCAATGCGACTTGGCTGCTGGGGAGAACCGGCGAGCAATGGAGGGACTCTACCAGGCGTGACCCCAAGGCGCCCCCAGCCCGGGCCCATCTAGTGAGGAGCCGGAACTCGGCTGTGTCTTCCAGGTTCTTTGTCTCTGAGTTGCCCCCGCACCGTGGAGGGCACTGTGGGGGGCTCCCTGACCGTGCGGTGTCGCTACAAAGAGGAGTTCAGGAAATCTACCAAATACTGGAGTAAAGAGAATCATTTGTTCTCGTGGAAGATCGTGCAGACCAGAGATTCAGAGAGGAACGGCCACGTGTCCATCAGGGACCATCCAGCACACCTCACCTTCACAGTGACCTTGGAGAAACTCACAAAGGATGATGAAGACACATACACGTGTGGGATCGATGTACCGATGGCTCCGGACCCCACCTCCGAGGTCGTGGTGTCTGTGTTTCCAGGTGAGCTGCTCACGGCCTTGTCCTAGATCCAGGCTGCCTGACGAGTCTGAGGCCAGAAGAGCCAAGGCTGGAATCTGATGAGAGAGAGAGGGGGGGGGGGTGGGGAGAGAGGGGGGGAGGAGAGGGGGGAGAGAGGGGAGAGGGGAGAGGGGAGAGAGGGGAGAGGGGACAGAGGGGAGAGGGGAGAGAGAGAGAGAGAGAGTGTGAGTCAGTCTGGGAGACTTCCTGGAGGAGCGGGCTCCTCTGCTCAGTCGTGAGGGATAGGAAGGTGCTTGTCAGGTGAAGGTGAGGCCAAGAGAGCAGAGCACACGCAGGAGAGGGAGGAGAGGAGACTGTGGGTCAGCCCCACGCGAGCCAGAGCCGCGTGGGGGAGGGTCGGGAGCGGAACCGAGGCGGCCGAAGTGGGGGCCTTAACACGTGACGCGTCAGATTTACAGTTAAGCAGAGTCTCCGACAGGCAGGGTGGGAGTCATGCCCCTGTGTGCCAGGCCCAGGCCGGAAGCCTCAGCCTGCATCTCCTAGCTTGATCTGTTAATGCCATGCTGGACCCGCCTGGGCTCTATGAGAACCTTCTCAGCGAGATGCTGAGGAGCCAATAGAAGGAGAGTAACATTTGACCAGGCATCAGGTGGGTGTCGTTAGTTGGAAGGAGACAAGAGGGGGTGTGGAGGTGACTCACGGCAGCGGTCCCCAACCTTTGTGGCACCAGAGACCGGTGCTGCCATGAGCATCCAATGCCCGAATACCCGAGGCAGAGCTGAGGCGGTGAAGCTGGCGCTGGGCGCGGCGGCAGATGCAGATGAGGCTTAGCTCACTCGCCCCCTGCTCACCTCCTGCTGTGCGGCCTGGTTCCTAACAGGCCACGGACTGGTACTGATCCGTGGTGCGGAAGTTGGGGACCCTGACTTTGGGGCTCCGCGGAGGGCTGTGACTCCCCTTGGCAGGGTGGGATCAGGACTCTTTGGGGGTACCTGCATCCTGTTAGAAGATCCTCGTTCAGCCCAGGGGAGACTTTGGTCCCAGGCTCCTCCATCCTGCCCACATCCTGACTGAGCATTTTGTGTGAAATCAAACCAAAAAGCTATTGGCGAGCGGTGGGACAGTCAGAAGAGAGAGCACCGGTCCGATTTGTGTTTCCGCAGCAGCACCAACATCTGCCACCTACGAGTCACCCACAAGTATCACCAGCGCCAACACCTCCACAGTCACAACTGAAATTCCAGCTGAGTCCACGACGTTGCCTGTAGTGGAAGTCACCTCCATCACAAACAGCCAGAAGGACCAGAAGGACACCCAGCAGAACCAGGACTGGACGTAAGGTGCCCTAGTCCCCGTGTCCTGGACGTGACCCTTCTCCTCAGAGGAGCTTGAGGGACCTCCCTCCACCCCCAGCGGTGTGGTCCCGTGGGGGGTGGGAGTCATGCCCCTGTGTGCCAGGCCCAGGCCGGAAGCCTCAGCCTGCATCTCCTAGCTTGATCTGTTAATGCCATGCTGGACCCGCCTGGGCTCTATGAGAACCTTCTCAGCGAGATGCTGAGGAGCCAATAGAAGGAGAGTAACATTTGACCAGAAGTGATGACATCGCATCAGGCATGTGCTAAGTGACTTATGTGAGTCCTCATAAGCCCCTCACTACAACCTGTGCCATTATCACTCTGCTGTACAGGCGAGTAAACTGAGGCTCGGAGAAGTTACATCGATTACCGCCAGGTCATGTAGTTACAGGAAGCAGGCGGGGCTTCCCACCCAGGGGTCCGCAATTCCAAAATCTTAGGTCCTTCTCTCTAAATTGTTAATCTTGTCTGTCTATCTATCTATCTATCTATCTATCTATCTATCTATCTATCTATCTACTTATCTACCTATAATCTATCTATCTATCATCCATCTGTCTATCTATCTCAAATCCCGGGAGAATCTGGCAATGTTTATAGACTGTCTGCCTAGAAAGACGCATGGCGTTCTGGCTGTTCCTGGGGTCCCCGACTCCCCATTATGACACCCCCTGGTGTTTTGCGATTCATTTCCAGCACTGACGCCTGCAGTCAGCACAGACCCACAGGTTAAGGGCTCAGTCCCAGAAAACTACATGACTCTGCATTTCAGAGCCCTCTGGGGATACCCAGGCCAGGCCATTGTGCTTCTGACCAACCACGTACAAATCTGGAGGCTCCCATAACCCCCTGGGGTTTGATAATTGCTTAGGTTGCTGACAGAATGCAAGAAAGGGCTAATGTGCTATACTCATGATTACAGTTTTTGATCGAAGGACCAGCAATTGAAGAGACACATAGCATGGAGTCTGGGAGGGTCCTGAATGCGAAACCTTCGTGCCCTCTCTCAGTGGGCTTGGTTCAGGGATCTCAGTCTCTTGGGAGAGCGATGTATTCACCCACCATGGAGCTTGTCCAAGCTTGGTGTCCAGAGTTTTTATCAGGGTTTCATTACATAGACACCATTGGTTGAATCACTGGTCACGTGACTGAACTCAGTTCCCAGCCCTGCGCCACTCCCTGAAGGACAGGCTGGTTCAGAGCCCTAATCACGAGGTTAGTCCCTCTGGTGACCAGCCCCCATCCTGAGTCACCTCCTCTGTTACCATAATCTTGTGTGTGATGCAAGGGGCTCATAACAACAAGGGGAATCGAAAGTGTTTAGGGTACATATGTCTTTCCAAGCAAGAGTCTCCCAGGAGCCAGAGGGCAAAGGGCAGTCAGATTCTTCACTCCACAATGACCCTTGCACAGGCTTCCTCTTAACCCGAGGGACGGTCTTAATATCAGACGATGTGAAATTCAGGCCCCGAACACACCACTTCCAGAAAGCAACTCTGCAGATGCACACGTGGTGGGCAGAGCGAGGTTCTGTGGGGCCCTAAGCCTGTACAGTGTGGGGGAGGGGAGGCGCACCTGTAAAAGGTGAGAACGTAAGAATCCGAGAGCGAAGGACTTCTGTATCCTGACGTGGGAAGCTCTCCGAGAGGTACCGTTAAGTAAAAAGCTCCTATTTATACTCCGCCTCCTTTGCGTGATAATATTTCCCTTCCCTTTGGAGGGAAATATTGTGAATTCGTATTTTCTCATATTCGAATAAAGGGTCTCGGGCAGGTTCTGAAGTATAATATGTGTTGGGGTGGGGAAAAGCGGATACGTGGGGATTGTGTAGAAAGGAGCTTTTATACTGTTTCTTTTTAAATTTATCGGGATAACATCGTTTATTAACCTTATGTATAAACTTCGGGTGCACAGCTCCATGGCGTGATATCTGTATGCTGTGTCGTGTGCTCTCCACCCAAAGTCCATTCTCTTTCCCTCACCACGTTTTCGATCCCCTTTATCCTCTTAATTCCCCCCACCTCCCTGGTCTCTGGGAACTGTTGTTCTGTATCTGAGCGTCTGGTTTTCGCTTGTTCCTATGTTTGGTTTGTTTGTTGCCTCCTTTTTTGTATCCACATGAGTGAAATCGTATGATTTGCATTTCTCTTATAACTCGTGATGTTCAGCACCTTTTCATGTGTCTGTTGGCCATTTGCATATCTTCCTTGGAATATTTTTAAATGTGACCTTGTCCGTCTATTGAAACAAAGGAGGCGAGAAGGTCCCCTGTGCCACCCGCCCTGTCCTGTGTCCGTCCTCCAGGTTCTATGTGCTGCTCTCCTTGTCGGCACTGCTGCTGCTTCTGCTGGCGGGCGCCTCGCTGTGGGCCTGCCGAAGGAGAAGGACCAGAGGTGAGTCGGATCGGGGGATTCTAGGGGCAGACCCTGAGCGGTGACCCCAGCATGGTAGGGACAGACTGTGGGAGGCAGCTCCCTGGATGGTGGCCGTTCCCACGGTGGGGCCCCGTGAGGCAGTGTGCCCCTTCTGTTTAAAAGCTTTCCATGACCTTCCAGATCCTCAAAAGCCCAGGCTCCTCTAGGACAGTCACGGCGCTCCACAGTCTGGCCTGGTCCGCCTCCCTCCCACCGTTTGTCCTGAGATGACTGTTCCCATCTTGTCACTTGCTGAGAGTCACACCCCAGGCAGGTCTCACCTTCTGTGTTCTCCTTGGGCACCCAGGGTGCCCCCCGTACCTCTCCCTGACGCGCGCCTGGTGGGCCCAGAAGACTGCCATCAGAATTCCTTTCCCCTTTTGGGGGACCTTTTACTGGTCCCCAAACACTGAGTTGGGGGTCCCTCCTGGGCGTACCTCTGGACCTCTGCCGTCGTAGCCCTTTCTGCCCAGATCGGCAGCACCCCCTTCCTGGCCTGCCGCCCGCCGGCCCCTGCAGCTCCTTAGGATCGGGACCGCGGCTCGAGAAGGCACACGGTCAGTGCGCGTCAGGTTTACGTGTCATTTAATACCTCCAGCTGCAACAGCCACCCCAGGAAGCCGCTGTGGTCCAGCTGCTCCCCTGTGAGGTCAGATTAAAAGTGAGCACATGTAGGGGGCACCCAGCGCCCGGTCTGGCACCAGTCAGTACTTGACACGTGAATTCGATGAATAGAAGAGCGGAGAACGGGAAACGCCATGGTATACCTGTTGCTGGCCGGAGGCCGGCTGACACCTGTCGGGGCCGACACCTGTAGGGTTTCTGCAGGAGATGGAACGTGAGCCTCATGTTCCCTTCCTGTGCCAAGAGATCTTGACTCCCCGAGCAGAGGGTTCTCCAAGGAATTTGTGTCCAGACTTTTAAAGTGAGATTGGGGTGAGCGGAGAGGGGGTCACTGTGTCCACAGCCACAGGGCTTATTGGGAACTGGTTCATGCTGGGGGCCGGGAGGGTGTGTAGGGACAACTTCTGCCTCGTGCCCTCACCGCCACCCACCGCCACACCCACCCCCACCCCTCCATGGGCCCAGCCTGCCTATCGCTGCTCAGGCTGTTAAGAAAGGAGTCAGGTGTCTGCACGTCTGAGCTCGATGTATGCAAAGCAAATTACATCCTCTTCCTCGTCTGTTGCTCCCACATCACTTTAGGGGACCCTCCTTTTAAACGTCCGTGGACACGTGAGCACTGCCTGCCTCGTGGGGATTCCCGGCCCGGGTTCTTTCAACATCTGTGGGTCTCAGTGGTTTCTTCGCTGTCTCACCCAGAAAGGCTTCCCTCGTCAGAAAGAGAAATGTGATGTTGTAGAGGATCGAAAAGGAAGTAAAAGCACAAAGGAGGAAATACCCCCCCCCTTAAGCCCCGTAACCCCCTCACGCCCCCTCAGACTGTTATCAGGGGTTCTGAAACTTTAAAGCTCCCGGCGCCCCGGGAGGCCGCCATGCCCTCCGAGGTGTGGCCTTCCGCTCCTTGTCCATGCCGCTTATGCACATGAGATTTCTTACAGTGTTTGCTTCATGCCCTTATTTCTCTTTTAAACTTATTTTTCTTGCCCTTGCCTGAAAATCCCTGACTCGGAGCTCACCGGCAGGCGGGTGGACTCTGCCCTCTGAACTGCTCCTCCGAGGGCCCAGGCTTCCTGCTGGAACATTCCGACTCCTCCTCCCCTGGCTTCCGAATCTCAGCTTCTGTCTCCTGACCAAGTCCGGGCTCTCTTCCCACCCATCGTCCCTCAGCCCACTCTCATTCATTCACTCCTGTGTTCCAAGCACCTGCTGTGCGCCAGGCCCTGTGCTGGGCGCTGGGGGACGCTGTCGTGGACCGAGGTCCACCATCCAGCTGGCCTTCCCTGCGATGTGCTCCCAGCTCTTCCCCACCCGCCCCTGCTGCGCTCCCCGGCACAGCGCCCGTCCCGGCCGAGGAGCAGGGTGGCACGGAGCCCGCTCGCGTCGCCCGGAGCAGGACGCGTTTGCACCCCAGAGCACCTGGACTGAGTGGGCTCAGCGCGCGCTTCCCGTGGCCTCGTGTCTCCGACTGCGGGTATCTCGCCTTGCACCCCGGGGGTCCCTAAGGGCCCACGCTGTCTCTCCGTGTGGCAGCGGGCTCGGGGCATCTGGGCTGTGTGCGCCTCACCTGATGCCCACCAGCTCCTGGGGCCCGGTTCGGCAGGTCCAGTGTGCTCTAAGCTGTGATCCCTCCGAGCCCCTGGGCCTTCTGCATGTGAGGGACGGACCCCCAGGCCAGGCTCTGAGCAGACGGGACCCTGGTGACTTCTCATGACTTTTCATACAGTTCTAAGGTCTTTGAAAGGACAGTCTCTTTTCTTTCATTTTTTTTTTTTTATTTAAAATGTTTAGGGCTTGTTGAAACACAGGTGGCTGAACCACGTCCCCCGCGTTGCTGACTCAGTACGTGTGGGGTGGGGGTCTGCGTGTGTGTGTGGGGGGGACACACGGCGGAGCATTCGCCTCCCTAACCGCTTCCAAGTGTGCGGGGCGGCCGTGTTCAGCGTCTTCACCGTGCTGAGGAAAAGGCCTCCCACTCTCTCCTCTTGCCACCAGGTCCCTCCCACAGGGGCCCTTCCTTTCCTGCGTTCTCCCCCTGGGGACTATTCTCTACCAGCGACTGTCCTGAGAACCAGCTTTGTCCGCCACTCCCCCCAGGCCGAGCCGCTAGTTCATTGTTGACTTATTCTCACTCACTCCTTCGTTCATTGTCTCATTGACTGATTCACTCGGTCAACAACCCCTTGATTTCTGGCTGCACTGCAGACCTGAGGTATAGGTCCCCAAGGCTGATGTCTCTAGGGAAAGGCCTTAGTCCAGGGGGATGGCAGGGAGCCCCACCCCCGCCCTGTCCTGGGATTCGGCCTCCTCACTCTCCCCTTGTCCCCTTAGCTGGCGGGAATCCAGAGCCACTGCAGAAGCCCAGGCAGGTAAGAAAGGCCACCGGGAGGAGCGCCAGGGGGCTGGGCAGGGACACAGGGGTGATGGGGGCTGCAGGACAGTGTCCCGGCTGCAGGACAGTGTGCCGGCTGCTGGGCGCTCGGGTGGATCACAGATGGGTGGAGCGGGGTGCTCGCCCGAAGCAGGAAGAACGTGCCTGGGAGAGCTGGTCGCTGGGTCTTGCCTCGAGCTCTGGCCTGTCTCGTCCGCCCAGGGAAAGTGGAATGAGGGAGGGTCCTCCCAGCTCTGTGGCCCAGAGAGACCTTAGGGTGAGGGGGGAGCAGGGTAGGAACGCTGGGCTGGAGCGCCCAGGGCATAACGGGAAGGGAAGCCGTCTGCAGAGATCGGGGACCGAGGCGAGTGTGGGCTGGAGCTCCCAGGGGCCCCGCGGACGGCCAGCCAAACCTGACCCCCGGCCCCCCACAGGGTCCCCAGCAGACGGAGCCCTGCTATGCCAACCTGGAGCTGCAGACGCTGCCGCTGTGTGAGCCGGGGCAGCCCAGGCAGGAGGAGACGGAATACAGCACCGTGGTGAGTGCCGGGGCCGGTTCCCCGCGTGGGGACAGGGGCCGTGCCAGGTGCGTCACCTGAGGGGGTGGCGGCAGGCAGAGGAGCCCGGGGCTGCTTTGGTGACTCTGCGTCTCTCCAGGACGGCACCGCACAGAGAATGCCAGAACGTGGCGTCATTGCGGCTGGGGGTTGGGGTGGACAGGGGAGGCGGAGGGGCTGTGGGAACAGCCGGTCTCCGTGGCCTGAGAGCCGGTGAAGCACAGCTTCGTTAGCACCTGCTGTGTGCCGCAGACCCAATGAGGAAACCTGCGATTTCTCGCTGTGCTGGTCCCAGCATCTCCTTTGTATGGAGGCTTCTTTTCAGATTTTTATCAAAGCCCCGCTGCAAGTCAACCCTTAGGCAGAGCCAAAATAAGGGAAGAGGCTGCAGCAGTCCCATGGGGTTCAGGCAGGGCCGGGGCCCGCTGGGCGGAGAAGATGGGCCTGAGCCAAAACCGGGCTCTGTGCCGTGGGGCCAGGCGGAGTGGAGGCTGGCGGGCAGGACTGTGGCGCCCAGTCCTCGCGGGACAACGAGGCCAGGACAGTGCAGAAGGCTCGGTGCTCCCTGGGGAGCCTCGCCAGGGCCCCTCGGGAGTCCCCCCCTTCCCAAGCTGGGGTGTGCCTCCCTCACCTCTCCCCGAATCTGGGGTCTCTCTCTGCAGGGCGCCCCCAGGGAAGAGGTTCACTACAGCTCGGTGGTGTTCAACACGCAGAGTCAGGATTCTAAGGACACAGCTCTCCACCAGAGGCCGTGGCCGCAGGAACCAGAGTACAGCGTGATCCGGAAGACGTAGGCTGTGGCTCTGGCCTTGCCTCCTGGAAGCCGCCGTGGGCCACGGGAAGCCCAGGGCTGGCCCCCCTCACCCGCGCCCCCTCTCCCCTCTGCCCACGCCCCTCGGGGGTGACCGGCAAGGCAGCTGGGCATCTGCGGCTCGTGCCCTGGCCCCGTCGGCCCCTTGGCTCGCTGGGGACAGTGGGGATGGGGGGCTGGTGCAGACAGACCTGCAGGAATCGCTCTGCTGGCCCTCGTCACGTCTTTCGTCTTTCCGCTTCATTTTGGCTCCGTGTGCACGACGGGACCTCAGTCCCGTGGGACTCCAGGAGTAGACGTGGCTCATGTGGGGTGTTGCCTCTGAATAGCTTTGTGCATCGAGCCCCCGTGGGGTTCCGGGGGGAGGGAGAACTGGCAGCTCACAGACAAGGGGACCGAGGCCGGAGAGAGGCGAGGCTTGCCCGTGGCGACAGGACCAGCCGCGGGCAGCTGCTTCTGGACCCGTAGACAGGTTTCCTTTTGCTCTATGAGACATCAATAAAGTTTGAAATATCTTAAGAGAGAAGGAAGTTACTTAAACAGTGCCTGCGAGGCGTCCGCCACCCTGTATTGAAGCCATCTCTTGGCTTCGACCCCAAATGAACACAGAGACGTTGGGAGGACCCAGCGGGGTTGGGGGCAACTTGAGGACGTCATCATCGAGTGACAGAGGGCCAGTCACGGCCGATTCTCTCTGTACCGGAGGACTCGGCAGGGACTTCTGTCAAGGGGACCCCGATTCCAGTTCCTTTAGGAATCCGCCCGGGAGGGAACTTGCCGGGTCACAGGGTCCGCGTCTTAATCTCTTCCGAGGAAGTGCTGTGCCGTGTCCACCGCACAGGGGTCACTGGTGCGGCCTGGCACTGGGCCGTTTGGAGTCCTGACGATGAGGCCTTGGAGGGTGGACGTAAAGAGTATCATGGAGCCTGATGAGGCGGACAGCGGGTCCCCCTTTATCCATGCTTTTGCTTCCTGGGGTTTCAGGTACCTGCAGTCAAATGCCATCTGAAAATTAGTAAATGGAACATTCTGAAATAAGAAATTCGGAAGTTTTAAATTGCATGCTACTCTGAGATAAAACCTCTCACCCTCAGGCTTCATCTCACCCAGAGTGTGAATCAGCCCTTTATCCAGCATGTCAGCGCTGTGTACGCTACCGCCCCCTAGTGGCTTAGTAGCTTTGTTGGTGATGAGATCACCTCGTGTTCTCACAGTGCTTGTGTTCGAGGAACCCTTGTCTGACTTAACGATGGCCCCAAAGAGCAAGAGTAGTGATGCTGGCGATTCAGATCTGCCAAAGAGAAGCCGTAAAGAGCTTCCTTTAAGTGAAAATGTATGTACGTGTAGGGGAAAGCATGATACATATAGAATTCGGAACGATCCACGGCTTCAGATGTCCATTGGGGTCTGGATGTATCCCTCGAGGATAAGGCAGGACCACTATAGCCTGGTGCAGATAAGCACTCAAAATATTTGTTGCCATGGATTCAGCCCAGTCGCCTTCCAGGCCTGACCTAAAGTGGCTCTTACAGGGATCCCATTTCCAATCTGAAAGTGACCCCTGCAGGATGATCTCACTCTAAGGGACATGGTAGAAGATAGAATCTAAGATCTAAAGAGTTATCCGAAGGACTCTTTCTCCTCCAATGGCATGAAGTTGAAATCTTGATGTAGTCTGAATTTCCACTGATTAAAGAGAAAGATTCTGTAAAACGCAAATACCTAGAGTGTTAGTCGCGGAAGTCTATCCTAGGGGCTGTAACAGCCGTGACCACAGCAGCGGGACTGGTTGGAGGGGCAGCGGGGGCTGGACCAAGAGGGCATTTCGGCCATAGACACATTCTGTCCCCACCTGCCGCCCCATGAGTCTCTAAGGCACAGGATAGGGCTAAGTTTCCCAGTGGAGGCCACCTGACAGTGTGACTACCCCGTGGATGCCCTTAATGTCACTTTGCAAGGGTGGGTCTCGGTTGAGACCATCCCAGTGCTCCAGAGAAGGTCTAACCCCATGAGAGAGTGGGCTGGTTCTCCATCTTCTTTTCCCAGAAGACTTGTTGCCTCAATCATCAGAGAATTACCTGACTCCTTCTCAGGAATCTCTCCATACCAAAGGACATTGAGAAGGGAGATCTTTGCCGAGTCAGGTTTTGTTTTGTTTTATTTTGTTTTTTATTTTTGTTTTTTTTTGAAAAGTTCCCAGTGGACGCACATCTTAAAATTGCATAAAGAAGGGTGGCAAACAGGTGACTCTTCCTCAAACTAGGGAGATTCTGCAGGAAATGCTGCAACTTACATTTTACTTGACTTTAGGTTTTTTGTTTTATTTATTAATAAGAAGGCTACGCGCTGCCTGATTTCAAACTCAAAATATACAGTGGAAATTCAATCTCCTTATTATTTCTGCTCCCGGTCATGCAGAGACAACTAATGTTAAGAGTTTCTTATGTCTCTTCATTGAGATATTTAGTCACATAGCATGTATCTATACGATGTAGTTCTCTACCGCTTGTAAGTATGTATATACAGCACATATCTCTGTAGCTCTCGATTATATATATATATCCCCCTGTTCCCGTATATACCCTCCTCATTCCCAACATCCCTGAATCTTTGCATCTTCATGGAATCACAAGCATGTAGTTTGTTTTACGTCCTCTTTAAATGAGGCAGAGCATCCCATAATATTCCACTGTTTGGATGGGCCACGAGACCCACAAGCCGTTTTGTGCATTTTCACGTAGAGCTGACAGGTAAAATCCAAGAAGGTCGCAGGGTCTGTGTACTTGTCATTTGGAGAGCTATTGCCAAATGAACGTCGGCTTTGAAATAGCGCTCGTTAAACGATGCCTTACGGGTGATTGCTCCATACATAAAAGTACCATATTAACTTTACCACGACTGTCTAAGGCCTCTACGGAGAAAACGAAATTCTAATAAAGGTCATGTAGGCACTTGTTTTGGATGACTAAAAAGCATAAAGATGGCAGTTCTTACCAAATTAATGAATGAATTCAACGCATTGCCAATAAAATTCCAGCTAGATTTGTTTGAAGAATTTAATAAATGTATTTCGAAATTTATATAGCAAAACAAGGCCTTTCAGTAGCTAATTCCACATTTCGAAGAATAATAAGAAGGGAATTGTCTTACCAGATGTTAAGATATACCAGAAAGCCAGAGCAATAAATACGGCATGGAATAATTGTCCCACCATCAAACAGAGGCGTCCGCGGAAAAACGCAAAGATCAAGGATGCGCCCCTGGAATGTGGGGAAAGAAGTGTGAGAGAAAGGTGAGCCAGGGGTGCCGGGGGCGAGGACGAAGCTGGGAACACCGGCTCCCCGCGCGGAGAAAGACACACCTGGGTTTCTGCCTAACCCCACGTGCGGAGAGACATCCCGGGTGGATTAAACTTAACTGTGAAGGTCGAAACGACCCATGCGAGGGCTCGGGCGAGGGGCACGGGCCTTTTCACGAACGGCGAATCACATGGACGGCGTCGGCCCAGGGAGACGAGCACGCGACGTAAATAAGCGCAGTGGCCCGCGTGGCGTTTCGCCGTTTTCTGAAAGCACGCTGCGTGTCTGCGTGTCTGCATCATGCGGGAAGCCCGGATCGACGCGGCGGTAGACAAGACTGGGAATTCCAAGACGGAGGGGCTCAGCCACATCTGCAGCCCTGTTTCTTTGCCAAGTGGGGAGAAGCCTTTTCTTTGGTTTCTTAGGCGGCACCCTTGGGTCTGAGCTCCATTCTACCTTTTATAAATTCGATGAAATAGGGCAAGTCACAGCAAGCGTTACATCGCGACTTTCGGACACACGGCTCTCCAGGAAGTAGGGCGCGACGCCGGCATCCACGCGGAGCCGTGAGCGGGCGGATGAGTTAGGACGGTGAGTGAACGGAACGGACGATGGGTCACGAACAGGAAGCTTTGGTGGACAGAGGTTCATGACGGCCTCGCACTCCACGGACTGCTCTCCGCGTCCACGGGAGAGGACCTGTCCGCGCAGTGCGGGACCGCTCCGAGCTGTCCACTCGGCGGTCAGCCAGAGGGTCAGACACGTCCTGGGCTTGTCGGGTTAGCAATCGTGGGCCATCAGCTAATCAGAAGGGAATGGGGTTGGGATCAGCTGCGGTGGGGAGGGGACGCCCCGGGCTTGATCGGACGTCATGGATTTCCTCTTGGTAAGACATAGGACTCTTCATTTTTTTATGGTGACGTTGTTTAACACAATCCAGTAAGTTTCGCCTGTACACTCTAACTTAAGGCATATAAATATATTTACAGGGCGCGCTCTCCTCCCATGGTTAGATTTCTTCCTGTCACCACGTATCTGACCCCCTTCACCCCGTCCACCTCCCCTTTTCCCCTTCGCCCTGCCCTCCGGCGACCGCTAGTCTGTAAGACACAGGGCGTTTAACTCCCACGTCCGCGCTCCTGCAGCAGGCGGGGGGATAGGAGGGGAAAGGCTCGGGCAAATGAGACGTCTCGTCTGCATTTTCCTTTCAGGACAAGATCTTGGTCTTTAACTTCACCAGTGTTGGTTAATGTCTGACTGCTTTGTTATGGAAACTCTCCCAATGCCTACCAAACTCTACCCTTAGAACCTTCCAGACAAAGAACCAGCAAGTCTCCTCCATTCTCTGCATTCCCCTGGGGAAGGTGCTCCTGTGGCCCAAAGGGCTCACTGAGTCCCCACTGTGTGTCCAGCCCTGAGCAGGGCCCCTTGGGCACTGCACAGGAAGGAAGGTCACAGCCTGGGGAGCTCTGAGCGAAGTTCAGGACGCCTTTCCTGAAGTAGGAGCCATTCAGGGTCTCTGAAGTCATTGGGCCCAGGTGAGCTGGGGGCTCACAGAAAGGGAGCAGCCACACTGGGGGTGCCATGCAGGGTGGGAGGAGGACTCTGGCCCCTGGTCCTCCCTAGGGGCTACTAGCCCGGGCCACCAGACCGAAGGTCATGGGTGGGGTGGGGGAGGAGTGACTGTGGTTTTGGAGCTGGGATTGGGGGGAGGTGCAGGTGTGTGAGTTATGGGGGGGGAGGGTGTATTTTCAGGGAAAATACACACAGGACCTGCAACTCAGCTGGGATTGGGCGGGAGAGCATCAGCTTCCAGGGCACCTCGCCAGCCGGCTGGCCCACTTTCCTCCCTCAGGGTCCTCCATTCTCCGACCAGTTCCCTGAACGAAACAAAAACGGAGTTGAACAAGGAAGAGGCTGGCTCGCTGAAAAGCGGAAGTGGGACGCTTGGGGACTGGGTCCTCCCCTTCACCTAAGACCGAAGCCTCGGATCCGGCTGGAGTCAGATGCTGGTGCGGGTGACCGCAGTGCTGGAGAGATGGGCCAGCAGGGCCGGGCGTCATGGCTGCCTTCAGCTCTGCTGCTTCTCTGGGTCCCGGGTGAGGAGCTGCCTTGTGTGGGTCAGCAGGAGGAAAGGAGGGCGTCAGGGGTAGGGCTGTCAGGGTGCTCCATGAAGCACCCCGAGTCTGGACTCTGCACTGAACACAGAATAGGGCACATTCCGTCCACCACGTAAGATGGACAGGCAGAGGATGGCATTCCTGGGATGGCAAGGGGCAACCCTGCCCCGGGGGGAAAGGGGCGAGGGTCTGTCTCTCCCTCAGCATCCTCATCCTCCGGCCTCAGCCACAGTGGGGCGTGGGGCAGAGGGCGAGCACAGAGGGGGGGCTTTGCGGAGGTTTTCGGATGAAGTATGACAGGAAAGAGGGCGAGAGGCAGGACACAGCAGAGGGGAGGGCGGCGGCCGCCCTGAGCCCACTTGCACCCGAGGGGCTGTGTTTACAGGAGGGGTCGCCCTCATCACCGGTTCCGGGGTGCGGAGAATACGTGGGCAGGGCAGGGGCAGGCCATGGTCCCAGGGGCACGGAGGTGCGTGGCCAGGGCCCTTCAGGGCCGGGGTCTGAGGGCGAGATGGGGACAGAGGGGAGAGAGCAGGCCGTGGGAGGAAGGGGAGGGCAGAGGAACTGCGGGAAGGGAAGTGGGGAGACTCCCCTCCTGTGCCTCCCAGGGGTTCGCGGCTCTCCTCAAGCAGTCCGCAGTCTGCTTAGGTTTATTCCTGGGGTACTGACAGTCTTTTTGGTTGTTCTGCTTATACATGGTGATTCAATTTGCTGACGAGCTGTCTGTGGAAAGGCCGTGGCTCCTCGTGATGCTTTTGGAAACGGGCATCTTCTTAATCCGCTCTGTCTGCTGACCTTCTCGGCGCTGTGTCTTCACGACCCGCCCGCATCGGGGCTGGCGCTTCCGTCCTCGTGTGTCGCTCTAGTTTCTTTCTCTCACCGATCGTGGGCCGAGTGGCCAGAACGGTGCCCAGGCCTGAGGTGGGACCGTCTTCCCCGCCTTGTCCCTGACTAGGGCAGGTGTCTCGCATCCATCATTGTGATGAAGGTGTTTTGCTGCTGGTATCTATTTACAAAAGGTTTTTGAAAACAATAGCAACAAGTGCTTTTTAAATTATCTATGAAGATCATTGTATTTTTCTCCTTTGAACTATTAATGTGGTAAATTATAGTAATTTTAGTCTCGATATACGTATTATGCTGATTTCATGAAAAGAACTTCCTCTTTCTATATTCTCTGCAAATGCTTAAATGCAGTGAGATTTGTCTATTCTTCGAAGTTGTAAGAGAACTAACTTGTGAAACTGTCTGGATTTTATGCCTTATTTTTTTGGAAAGGAAAGAACTTTTCTCTTTCCTTTTTTTTTCCTTTTCACACTCCCCCCTCCAGCGTCATTGAGGTATAATTAACAAATGGAAATTGCCTTTTTTTTTCACGGTACATGTGATGTTTTGCTATTTGCGTGCAGTGTGAAATGGTCACCACATCGCCTCATTGCAAAGAGTCCATGGTAAAAGCCGTCATTGTTGGTCTACGTTAGAAAACATTGATTTCTGGGTCCGTATTGGTAATTATGTTTTTCTAGAAAAATCATCGGTTTCGTCCAAGTTTACAGCCTCGTTTGCCGAGTCGTCCAAAGCTCCCTGGTTGTTTTTCTCTCTGGTCGGGCCCGAGTGTCCTCCCCTCTCCGCCTGGATCCGGCCGCCCACGTAGAGGGAACGGCAGAGAGAAAACGCCTGTGTTATTGTCTGTCCCTTCTGAAGGAGCAGAACATCCGTTTTTCAATGTATACTCTAGTTCCTCTGGTTTCCGGTTCCTAATTTACTAATTTCTGCTCTGACTTTACTCTTTCCTCCCTCCCGGCTGGGCGTGTTTGTATGTGTCCCTCTCCTGACTTTCTGGGTTGGAGGGTTCACTCGTTTCTCTGAGATTTAGGACGACAGAGGAACATTCTGGTGGAAGAGAATTGGTGAGGACCCGGGTCCCGGGGTGGTTTCCGGTCAGCGGCAAGGGGGTGGTGACAAGTGCTGAACAGGTCAAGGCCGCATTGGGAGGACTGTGCATGAGTGTCATTGTCCCAGCTAAGCGGGGATGTGACAGAAGGCGGGTTTTCTGACACCTCCCCCTCTCTAAGTTCCAAGTCCTTTAGGGGTGAAAACGTTTGAGAGAAGTGGTGACATTTTGTCTCCTAAGATTTCAGATGTGTGATGTCCTAAGAAGGGTGGTTTCCTTTTGTCTTAGAAAGAGAGAGAGAGAGAGACAGAGAGACAGAGAGACAGACAGAGAGACACAGACAGAAGGACAGAGAGACACAGAGGGACAGAGGGAGACAGAGGGCAGAGGGAGCACGCGAAGGGAGCGTGTGGAGATGGGACCAGGAGGGGGGCTGTGGGTGGGAGTGACGGGGGGCGGAGCCAGGGTCCCCGGCGGAGAATGTGACAGGGAGAGGACAGCTGAGGCGAGGCAGGGAACAGAGTCCGGACGTGGACACAGCGGCGTTGTCTCGTTGTCTCGGGGGAAGGAAGGCTGAATCGGCACTGATTTTGTAAGCGCTCGGTCTCTGTCCAGTTTAGCGCTTTGTTTCTCCAGAAGATCACACGTCCACGCAGATTTGCGCGTTTACGTGCAGGGAATTTCTGCAAGGTGCTGTCCTGACTCCTTTCACTTTTTCTGTGTCTGTGGTTATTTTTCTCTTTTCATTTCTTAATTTGTCTAGACGGAGGATTATCTATTTTTATTAGGCCGAATCGTATGAAATTCTTGGTTTCTTGGTCAAAAGCAGTTGGATATCAGCAGTTTCTGACGGTTTAACCTGATTTTATTCGCCAGGCATTTTACACCCTTGATCTCGCTCAGCGCCCCCAAATGCCACACAAGGCCCACCAATTTTCACCGCCTCACAGGTGAAATGTCTGAGACTCAGAGAGGTTAAGTAACTTGCCCCAGAACACACAGCTGCGACTTCCCAGAGCAGAGACTCAAACCCAGATTCCTCCAATGCTCTTTCCTCATCTCCTTAGCAACCGCTACTGGGCATCTAAATAAATGTCAGGTGTGTGAGGTCAGGGCCTGAGAAAGCCTTCTCTGCGGGGCATCTGCTCACCCAGGCCAGGAGGGGGCGTCCTGACGGGGCCTCCTGCAGACAGACTGATGGGAGCAGGTGTGTTAGCTTTGGGCCTAGAGCTGGGGTGGGGAGGGACTCACGCTGAAGTATTTCTTGAGGGCCTACTACGCAGCAGGCACGCGAAGACACTGGAGAGGGAGGGAGGCCTCCGTCCTCGGGGAGCCTGCATCTGAGTCTCCCAAAGTCTTCAGGTGAGCCATCTAAGGGCCGGAGAAAGCACGTCAAATGGAGAATTTCGAACTCTAGGTAAAGAAGGTAAACGCCCCCGCCACCCAGTTTGGGGGCCTGGTCACAGGATTACGGAGGTGGTGAGCAGCTGCCCACGGCAGGGGACGCCTCCTCTGTGTGGTGGCCAGCGTTAGGGTCGCACACGGCACCTCGCTCTCCCAGCTGTGTCTCTGAGAACTGTTTGGGCAAAAGTGGACGTAAATCTTGGAAACAAAATACAGAGCTTCCTTGAAACTGAAGAGTCTACAGGGGCCGGGCAAACTGACGTACGATGGATGAGATGAGGTCTTCGTCAGCAAGCTTAGTGCGTGTGGCTGATTTTTGTCCACAAACTTGGCCCGGCCTGGCCGCGGTGTGTGAGAACCGGTTTGCGGGCCTCTCGCTGCCCTCGTCATGACCCCTGGCGGGGACAGACCGCTGCGTGAGCGGTTCCTCAAGTCCCCGAGATGCTCAGGGCTGGGGTGCAGCTCTGGGGAGAGCAGGGTGCTCGGGGGCGAGTCCTCAGGGCCCCGGAGGTTGATGGAGGCCGCTGGTTGGTGAGGGGCAGGAGGGGCGCAGAGGAGGCGGAGTCTGGAGGAAAGGGCAGCTGAGGTCACATCTCAGGGTGACAGGATGTGGTTGCATCTCAGGGTGACAGAGAGGAAGGGGAGGACACTCCAATGCGACTTGGCTGCTGGGGGGAACCGGCGAGCAATGGAGGGACTCTACGGGGCGTGACCCCAAGGCGCCCCCAGCCCGGGCCCATCTAGTGAGGAGCCGGAACTCGGCTGTGTCTTCCAGGTTCTTTGTCTCTGAGTTGCCCCCGCACCGTGGAGGGCACTGTGGGGGGCTCCCTGATCGTGCAGTGTTGCTATGAAAAAGAGTTCACAGAATATGACAAATACTGGAGTAAAGAGAATCATTTGTTCTCGTGGAAGACTGTGTGGTCCACAGATTCAGAGAGGAATGGCCGCGTGTCTGTCAGGGACCATCCAGCAAACCTCACCTTCACAGTGACCTTGGAGAACCTCACAACGGATGATGAAGGCACATACGCGTGTGGGATCGATGTACCACAGGGTCTGGACCCCATCTCCGAGGTCGTGGTGTCTGTGTTTCCAGGTGAGCTGCTCACGGCCTTGTCCTAGATCCAGGCTGCCTGACGAGTCTGAGGCCAGAAGAGCCAAGGCTGGAATCCGATCAGAGAGAGAGAGAGAGAGAGAGAGAGTGAGTCAGTCTGGGAGACTTCCTGGAGGAGCGGGCGCCTCTGCTCAGTCGTGAGGGATAGGAAGGTGCTTGTCAGGTGAAGGTGAGGCCAAGAGAGCGGAGCACACGCAGGAGAGGGAGGAGAGGAGACTGTGGGTCAGCCCCACCGAGCCAGAGCCGCGTGGGGGAGGGTCAGGAGCGGAACCGAGGCGGCCGGAAGTGGGGGCCTTAACACGTGGCGCGTCAGATAGCAGTGAAGCAGAGTCCCCGACAGGCAGCAGGTGGGTGTCGTTAGTTGGAAGGAGACAAGACGGGGTGTGGAGGTGACTCACGGCAGCGGTCCCCAACCTTTGTGTTACCAGGTACTGGTGTTCCTATGAGGATCTAATGCCTGATAACCCGAGGCAGAGCTGAGGCGGTGATGCTGGAGCTGGGAGCGGCGGCAGATGCAGATGAAGCTTCACCTGCTCGCCAGCTGCTCACCTCCTGCTGTGCGGCCTGGTTCCTAACAGGCCACGGACTGGTACTGGTCCATGGTCCGGAAGTTGTGGACCCTGACTTTGGGGCTCCCCAGAGGACTGTGACTCCCCTTGGCAGGGTGGAATCAGGACTCTTTGGGGGTACCTGCATCCTGTTAGAAGATCCTCGTTCAGCCCAGGGGAGACTTTGGTCCCAGGCTCCTCCATCCTGCCCACATCCTTACTGAGCATTTTGTGTGAAGTCAAACCAAAAAGGTATTGGCGAGTGGTGGGACAGTCAGAAGAGAGATCACCGGTCCGATTTGTGTTTCCGCAGCAGCACCAACATCTGCCACCTACGAGTCACCCACAAGTATCACCAGCGCCAACACCTCCACAGTCACAACCGAAATTCCAGCTGAGTCCACGACGTTGCCTGTAGTGGAAGTCACCTCCATCACAAACAGCCAGAAGGACCAGAATGACACCCAGCAGAACCAGGACTGGAGGTAAGGTGCCCTAGTCCCCGCGTCCTGGACGTGGCCCTTCTCCTCAGAGGAGCTTGAGGGACCTCCCTCCACCCCCAGCGGCGTGGTCCCGTGGGGGGTGGGAGTCATGCCCCTGTGTGCCAGGCCCAGGCCGGAAGCCTCAGCCTGCATCTCCTAGCTTGATCTGTTCTGCCCTGGGCTCCATGAGAACCTCTCGGTGAGATGCTGAGGAGCCAATAGAAGGAAAGTAACATTTAACCAGAAGTGATGACATCCCATCATGCATGTGCTAAGTGACTTATGTGAGTCCTCATAAGCCCCTCACTACAACCTGTGCCATTATCACTCTGCTGTACAGGCGAGTAAACTGAGGCTCGGAGAAGTTACATCGACTAATGCCTGGTCACGTAGTTACAGGAAGCAGGCGGGGCTTCCCACCCAGGGGCACGTGATTCCAACATCTTAGGTTCTTCTCTCTAAATAGTTAACCTTGTCTGTCTGTCTGTCTGTCTGTCTATCTATCTATCTATCTATCTACCTACTTATCTACGTATAATCTATCTATCATGCGTCTCTCTATATCTCAAATCCCAGGAGAATCTGGCAATGTTTATAGACTGCCTAGAAAGACGCGAGGGGTCCTGGCTGTTCCTGGGGTCCCCGACTCCCCATTACGACACCCCCTGGTGTTTTGCGATTCATTTCCAGCACTGACACCTGCAGTCAGCACGGACCCCACAGGTTAAGGGCTCAGTCCCAGAAAACTACATGACTCTGCATTTCAGAGCCCTCTGGGGATACCCAGGCCAGGCCACTGTGCTTCTGACCAACCACGTACAAATCTGGAGGCTCCCATAACCCCCTGGGATGTGATCATTAGTTAGGTCGCCGACAGAATGCAAGAAAGTGCTAAAGTGCTATACTCATGATTACAGGTTTAGAACAAAGGACCAGCAAATGAAGAGACACGTAGCATGGAGTCTGGGAGGGTCCTGAATGCGAAACCTTCGTGCCCTCTCTCAGTGGGCTTGAGTTCAGGGATCATCAGTCTCCTGGGACAGCGATGTATTCACCCACCATGGAGCTCGTCCAAGCTTGGTGTCCAGAGTTTTTATTACAGAGTTTTATTACATCGGGGTTTCATTACATAGACACCATTGGTTGAATCACTGGTCACGTGACTGAACTCAGTTCCCAGCCCTGTGCCATTCCCTGAAGGACAGGTTCAGAGCCCTAATCACATGGTTGGTCCCCCTGGTGACCAGCCCCCATCCTGAGTCACCTCCTCTCTTAGCATAATCTTGTGTGTGTTGCAAGGGGCTCATAATAACAAGGGGAATCGAAAGTGTTTAGGGTACATATGTCTTTCCAAGCAAGAGTCTCCTAGGAGCCAGGGGGCAAAGGGCAGTCAGACTCTTCACTCCACAACGACCCTTGCACAGGCTTCCTCTTAACCCGAGGGACGGTCTTAATATCAGACGATGTGAAATTCAGGCCCCGAACACACCACTTCCAGAAAGCGACTCTGCAGATGCACACGTGGTGGGCAGAGCGAGGTTCTGTGGGGCCCTAAGCCTGTACAGTGTGGGGGGAGGAGGTGCACCTTTAAAAGGTGAGAACGTAAGAATCCGAGAGCGAAGGACTTCTGTATCCTGACGTGGGAAGCTCTCCGAGAGGTACCGTTAAGTAAAAAGCTCCTATTTATACTCCGCCTCCTTTGCGTGATAATATTTCCCTTCCCTTTGGAGGGAAATATTGTGAATTCGTATTTTCTCATATTCGAATAAAGGGTCTCGGGCAGGTTCTTAAGTATAATATGTGTTGGGGTGGGGAAAAGCGGATACGTGGGGATTGTGTAGAAAGGAGCTTTTATACCGTTTCTTTTTAAATTTATCGGGATAACGTCGTTTATTAACCTTATGTATAAACTTCGGGTGCACAGCTCCATGGCGTGATATCTGTATGCTGTATCGTGTGCTCTCCACCCAAAGTCCATTCTCTTTCCCTCACCACGTTTTCGATCCCCTTTATCCTCTTAATTCCCCCCACCTCCCTAGTCTCTGGGAACCGCCCTTCTGTATCTGAGCGTCTGGTTTTCGCTTGTTCCTATGTTTGGTTTGTTTGTTGCCTCCTTTTTTGTATCCACATGAGTGAAATCGTATGATTTGCATTTCTCTTATAACTCGTGATGTTCAGCACCTTTTCGTATGTCTGTTGGCCATTTGCATATCTTCCTTGGAATATTTTTAAATGTGACCTTGTCCGTCTACTGAAACAAAGGAGGCGAGAAGGTCCCCTGTGCCACCCGCCCTGTCCTGTGTCCGTCCTCCAGGTGCTATGTGCTGCTCTCCTTGTCGGCACTGCTGCTGCTTCTGCTGGCGGGCGCCTCGCTGTGGGCCTGCCGAAGGAGAAGGACCAGAGGTGAGCCGGAGTGGGGCGGGCGGGCCCTGGCCACACCCGTCACTGTCAAGGCTGTGTGTCCTTGCTCCCAAAATGGATATGGAATGTATGTCCTCAGACTGCAGATCGGGGGATTCTAGGGGGCAGACCCTGAGCGGTGACCCCAGTATGGGAGGGACAGACGGCAGTGCCAGAGCCAGCTGGCTAATGTCGATCAGTACCTGAAAGACGGGGGTGAAGCCTAAGAAAAAAGAAGAAGACAGGAAAATGCTTCTGGAGGGCATACAGTCACTGCTGCAGCCCCGAGTTCATTTAGCACAGCCTTTATATAAGTTTTTGGATACAATAGCAAAGCACAGGGTACAATATAGTAAAGCACAGGGAACAATAGTAAGGTACAGAGTACAATGGCAAAGCACAGTGTGCATTACCATGGGAATGCTGACATTTACATAAGTTCCTATTCTTTTCTGGGCTGTAAAACATTCCACTATCTTAAGAAGATTTCTTTAGGAGGCAGACCTCCCCTCCAGGGTCAGTAACGGTTAACTCCACACCCTGCTTCCTAGAACCATTGTTTAAGCAGTCTCAGCAGCTGCTCCATGGCTATTGGCTAAGGGACTTCTTCGGTGCCTCAAAATGGCTCCCGACACAGTGGGAGGCAGCTCCCTGGATGGTGGCCGTTCCCACGGTGGGGCCCCGTGAGGCAGTGTGCCCCTTCTGTTAAAAACTTTCCATGACCTTCCAGATCCTCAAAAGCCCAGGCCCCTCTAGGACAGTCACGGCGCTCCACAGTCTGGCCTGGTCCGCCTCCCTCCCACCGTTTGTCCTGAGATGACTGTTCCCATCTTGTCACTTGCTGAGAGTCACACCCCAGGCAGGTCTCACCTTCTGTGTTCTCCTTGGGCACCCGGGGTGCCCCCCGTACCTCTCCCTGACGCGCGCCTGGTGGGCCCAGAAGACTGCCATCAGAATTCCTTTCCCCTTTTGGGGGACCTTTTACTGGTCCCCGAACACTGAGTTGGGGGTCCCTCCTGGGCATACCTCTGGACCTCTGCCATCGTAGCCCTTTCTGCCCAGATCGGCAGCACCCCCTTCCTGGCCTGCCGCCCACCGGCCCCTGCAGCTCCTTAGGATCGGGACCGCGGCTCGAGAAGGCACACGGTCAGTGCGCGTCAGGTTTACGTGTCATTTAATACCTCCAGCTGCAACAGCCACCCCAGGAAGCCGCTGTGGTCCAGCTGCTCCCCTGTGAGGTCAGATTAAAAGTGAGCACATGTAGGGGGCACCCAGCGCCCGGTCTGGCACCAGTCAGTACTTGACACGTGAATTCGATGAATAGAAGAGCGGAGAACGGGAAACGCCATGGTGTACCTGTTGCTGGCCGGAGGCCGGCTGACACCTGTAGGGGCCGACACCTGTAGGGTTTCTGCAGGAGATGGAACGTGAGCCTCATGTTCCCTTCCTGTGCCAAGAGATCTTGACTCCCCGAGCAGAGGGTTCTCCAAGGAATTTGTGTCCAGACTTTTAAAGTGAGATTGGGGTGAGCGGAGAGGGGGTCACTGTGTCCACAGCCGCAGGGCTTATTGGGAACTGGTTCATGCTGGGGGCCGGGAAACTGTGTAGGGACAACTTCTGCCTCGTGCCCTCACCGCCACCCACCGCCACACCCACCCCCACCCCTCCATGGGCCCAGCCCGCCTATCGCTGCTCAGGCTGTTAAGAAAGGAGTCGGGTGTCTGCACGTCTGAGCTCGATGTGTGCAAAGCAAATTACGTCCTCTTCCTCGTCTGTTGCTCCCACATCACTTTAGGGGACCCTCCTTTTAAACGTCCGTGGACACATGAGCACTGTCTGCCTCATGGGGATTCCCAGCCCGGGTTCCTTCAACATCTGTGGATCTCAGTGGTTTCTTCGCTGTCTCACCCAGAAAGGCTTCCCTCGTCAGAAAGAGAAATGTGATGTTGTAGAGGATCGAAAAGGAAGTAAAAGCACAAAGGAGGAAATAAACCCTCAAAATAAATGAAGCCTTAAAGCTCTCAGCGCCCAGAGGAGGCCCACCACACCCTCCGAGTCTCCCACAGGGGCCCTTCCTTTCCTGCGTTCTCCCCCTGGGGACTATTCTCTACCAGCGACTGTCCTGAGAACCAGCTTTGTCCGCCACTCCCCCCAGGGCGAGCCGCTAGTTCATTGTCGACTTATTCTCACTCACTCCTTCGTTCATTGTCTCATTGACTGATTCACTCGGTCAACAACCCCTTGATTTCTGGCTGCAGTGCAGACCTGAGGTATAGGTCCCCAAGGCTGATGTCTCTAGGGAAAGGCCTTAGTCCAGGGGGATGGCAGGGAGCCCCACCCCCGCCCTGTCCTGGGATTCGGCCTCCTCACTCTCCCCTTGTCCCCTTAGCTGGCGGGAATCCAGAGCCACTGCAGAAGCCCAGGCAGGTAAGAAAGGCCACCGGGAGGAGCGCCAGGGGGCTGGGCAGGGACACAGGGGTGATGGGGGCTGCAGGACAGTGTCCCGGCTGCAGGACAGTGTCCCGGCTGCTGGGCGCTCGGGTGGATCACAGATGGGTGGAGCGGGGTGCTCGCCCGAAGCAGGAAGAACGTGCCTGGGAGAGCTGGTCGCTGGGTCTTGCCTCGAGCTCTGGCCTGTCTCGTCCGCCCAGGGAAAGTGGAATGAGGGAGGGTCCTCCCAGCTCTGTGGCCCAGAGAGACCTTAGGGTGAGGGGGGAGCAGGGTAGGAACGCTGGGCTGGAGCGCCCAGGGCATAACGGGAAGGGGAGCCGTCTGCAGAGATCGGGGACCGAGGCGAGTGTGGGCTGGAGCTCCCAGGGGCCCCGCGGACGGCCAGCCAAACCCGACCCCCGGCCCCCCACAGGGTCCCCAGCAGACAGAGCCCTGCAATGCCAACCTGGAGCTGCAGACGCTGCCGCGGGGGCGAACGCAAGAGGCCCAGGCAGGAGGAGACGGAATACAGCACCGTGGTGAGTGCCGGGGCCGGTTCCCCGCGTGGGGACAGGGGCCGTGCCAGGTGCGTCACCTGAGGGGGTGGCGGCAGGCAGAGGAGCCCGGGGCTGCTTTGGTGACTCTGCGTCTCTCCAGGACGGCACCGCACAGAGAATGCCAGAACATGGCGTCATTGCGGCTGGGGGTTGGGGTGGACAGGGGAGGCGGAGGGGCTGTGGGAACAGCCGGTCTCCGTGGCCTGAGAGCCGGTGAAGCACAGCTTCGTTAGCACCTGCTGTGTGCCGCAGACCCAATGCTGAAACCTGCGATTTCTCGCTGTGCTGGTCCCAGCATCTCTTTTGTAAGGAGGCTTCTTTTTAGATTTTTATCAAAGCCCCGCTGCAGGTCAACCCTTAGGCAGAGCCAAAATAAGGGAAGAGGCTGCAGCAGTCCCATGGGGTTCAGGCAGGGCCGGGGCCCGCTGGGCGGGGAAGATGGGCCTGAGCCAAGGCCGGGGCTCTGTGCTGTGGGGCCAGGCGGAGTGGAGGCCGGCGGGCAGGACTGTGGCGCCCAGTCCTCGCGGGACAACGAGGCCAGGACAGTGCAGAAGGCTCGGTGCTCCCTGGGGAGCCTCGCCAGGGCCCCTCGGGAGTCCCCCCCTTCCCAAGCTGGGGTGTGCCTCCCTCACCTCTCCCTGAGTCTGGGGTCTCTCTCTGCAGGGCGCCCCCAGGGAAGAGGTTCACTACAGCTCGGTGGTGTTCAACACGCAGAGTCAGGATTCTAAGGACACAGCTCCCCGCCAGAGGCCGTGGCCGCAGGAACCAGAGTACAGCGTGATCCGGAAGACGTAGGCTATGGCTCTGGCCTTGCCTCCTGGAAGCCGCCGTGGGCCACGGGAAGCCCAGGGCTGGCCCCTCTCACCCGCGCCCCCTCTCCCCTCAGCCCACGCCCCTCAGTGGCGACTGGCAAGGTGGCTGGGCATCTGCGGCTCGTGCCTCTGGCCCCGTCGGCCCCTCCGGCTTCACTGGGGACAGTGGGGATGGGGGGCTGGTGCAGACAGACCTGCAGGAATCGCTCTGCTGGCCCTCGTCACGTCTTTCGTCTTTCCGCTTCATTTTGGCTCCGTGTGCACGACGGGACCTCAGTCCCGTGGGACTCCAGGAGTAGACGTGGCTCATGTGGGGTGTTGTCTCCAAGTAGCTTCATTCATCGAGCCCTGTGGAGGTTTCTGGGCTTCCTGGGGTGGGGGTGGGGTTGTAGAACTGGCAGAGAGCCAGGAGAATGCAAAGTCATTGAGTTTGGGCCCCTTCAGCTCACAGACAAAGGGACCGAGGCCGGAGAGAGGCGAGGCTTGCCCGTGGCGACAGGCCCCGCCGTGGGCAGCTGCTTCTGGACTCGTAGACAGGTTTCCTTTTGCTCTATGAGACATCAATAAAGTTTGAAATATCTTAAGAGAGAAGGAAGTTACTTAAACAGTGCCTGCGAGGCGTCCGCCACCCTGTATTGAAGCCATCTCTTGGCTTCGACCCCAAATGAACACAGAGACGTTGGGAGGACCCAGCGGGGTTGGGGACAACTTGAGGACGTCATCATCGAGTGACAGAGGGCCAGTCACGGCCGATTCTCTCTGTACCGGAGGACTCGGCAGGGACTTCTGTCAAGGGGACCCCGATTCCAGTTCCTTTAGGAATCCGCCCGGGAGGGAACTTGCTGGGTCACAGGGTCCGCGTCTTAATCTCTTCCGAGGAAGTGCTGTGCCGTGTCCCCCGCAGTCCCGGGCTTCACGCTCCCCCCGACAGTAGACCGAGGTCTCGAGGTCTCGTGACTCCTCGTACCCTCGCGACATTCGTGATTTCCCATGGGGGGTTTTTGTTTGTTTGTTTGTTTTGAGTTTTGGTAGCAGCCATCCTAATGGGTGTGAGGTGGTATCTAATGATAGCTTTGCTTTGCATTTCCCCAATAATCAGTGAGGTCAAGCACCTTTTCGTACGCTTCTTGGCCACCCATATTTCTTCTTTGGGGCAATGTCTAGTCAAGTCCTTTGCCCATTTTTGAATCGGGTTGGTTTTTTTTATATATATATTTTTATTATTATGTTTTAGAAATTATTTATTCTGGATATTGATCCCTTATCAGGGATATCATTTGCAAATATTTTTTCAGAATTCATAGGTGGTTTTTTCCTCTCATTTTGTGGGTTGCTTGATACTCTGAAAATGTCAACGTACTTTAAAATTTTCGAGGGCTTTAAAAAGTCCAACTCGTCTATTTTTTCTTTTGTTGTCCGCGCCTTTGGCGTCCTCGCCAAGAAATCATCGCCAAATTCAAAGTTAAGCTTTGTCCTATGCTTTCTTTAAAGAGTTTTATAGCTTTAGGTCTTACATTTAGGTCATTCTGAGCTAATTTTTGTATGTTTCGTTAGGTAAGAGAACAGTTTACTTCCTTTGCATGTGAATATCCAGTTTCTCTAGTGCCCTTAGTTAAAAAGACGATCTTTTCCTCCATCGAATGGTGTTAACTGCTTTACTGAACATCATTTGACCATGCCTACGTGGGTCTACCCTGAGCTCTGCTTTAGTCCCTTGGTCTCTATGTCTGTCACGCCAACATCACTCTCTTGCATTTCCTCCTGCTAGTAAGTTTTGCAATCAGGAAGTGTGAGTCCTCCAGTTCGGTTCTTCTTTTTCAAGATTATTTTGACTACACAGGCTCCCTGAGATACCACGTGAATTTCACAACGAGTTTTTCCATCTGTGGGAAAAGGAAAAAGCCATTGCCATTTTGAAAGGATTTCACTGAATCCACAGATTGCTTTGGGTAGTGTTGACGTTTTACCAGTCTGAATTCTTCCAATCCGTGAACATGGGGTGTGTTTCCATGTTCGGTATACAAATGTACAAATCGTACAAATCTTTTACCTCCTTGGTTAAGCTAATTTCTAAGTATTTTATTGCTTTTGATGCAATTGCTAGCTGGAAGTTTTCATGAATTCCTTTTCAGAGTGATCATTATTAGTGTATAGAAATGCACCTGCTTTCTGTGTGCTGTTTTTTGTTTTGTTTTGTTTTTATCCTGCTATTTTACTGGATTCATTCGTTCTGTTAATTCTGTTGATTTCTAATTTTGGTAATTTCAGTCTTCTCTCTTTTTCTCCTAGGAAAAGGTGTGTCAGTTTTATTGATCTTTTCAAAGAACCAGCTTCCCCTCTGCCATTGGTTTTCATGTATTCTTTTTTCTATTCTCTATTTTGTTTGTCCCTGTAATCATTATTATTTCTTTCCTTATGCTACCTTATGGCTTATTTTATTCTTTTTCTAGTTCCATAAACCATAAAGTTAAGTTTCAATTTGAAGCCTTTCACATTTTTAAAGTAAGCCTCTACGGCTATGAATTCCCCCGTTGGCACTGCTTTTAATATGTCGTGTGTGTGTTTTTATTCGCTCTAAGTATTTTCTAATTCACTTTAGATTTCTAATTTAACCCTCTGGGTGTCTAAGAGTGTGTCGTTAGTGCCTTTTCCCATTTTACTTTCGTCATTGATGTCTAGCTTCATTCTTTCGCGGTCGGAGAGGATACTCTGTACGATATCTGTCTTTTTAAAATCTGTCGAGCCTTAGTCGTGGCCTCACATATGGTCCGTGCTGGAAAATGCCCCCTGCGCGTTATTAAGAAGACTGTGTATGCTGCCGTTGTCGGATAGTGTTCTGTATCTGTCTATTTAATGTGGTTGAGTTATTGTGTTGTTTAAGTCCTCTATTTCCTCCCCTTATCTCTGTCTGGTTGTTTCATCCATTATTTAGAGTTGGGTATTGAAGTCTCCGACCATTATTATAGAACGGACTATTTCTCCCTTCACTTCTGGAAGTTTTTGTTTCATACATGTTGACGGTCGATCGTTACGTGTGTAAATACCTATCATTGTTATAAATACGGCATGGAATAATTGTCCCACCATCAAACAGAGGCGTCCGCGGAAAAACGCAAAGATCAAGGATGCGCCCCTGGAATGTGGAGAAAGAAGTGTGAGAGAAAGGTGAGCCAGGGGTGCCGGGGGCGAGGACGAAGCTGGGAACACCGGCTCCCCGCGCGGAGAAAGACACGCCTGGGTTTCTGCCTAACCCCGCGTGCGGAGAGACATCCCAGGTGGATTAAACTTAACTGTGAAGGTCGAAACGACCCATGCGATGGCTCGGGCGAGGGGCACGGGCCTTTTCACGAACGGCGAATCACGTGGACGGCGTCGGCCCAGGGAGACGAGCACGCGGCGTAAATAAGCGAAGTGGCCCGCGTGGCGTTTCGCCGTTTTCTGAAAGCACGCTGCGTGTCTGCGTGTCTGCATCATGCGGGAAGCCCGGATCGACGCGGCGGTAGACAAGACTGGGAATTCCAAGACGGAGGGGCTCAGTCACATCTGCAGCCCTGTTTCTTTGCCAAGTGGGGAGAAGCCTTTTCTTTGGTTTCTTAGGCGGCACCCTTGGGTCTGAGCTCCATTCTACCTTTCATAAATTCAGTGAAATAGGGCAAGTCTCCGATTGCCTGATCTTTAGTCTTCCCATCTGGAAAATGGTAGAGTAACCGTCTAGTTCTTTCTGTGTTTGTGGCAAGGATAAAACGACATAGCGGGGTGCTTAAATCACATATCACAATAGTGTTAAATGCAGAAGATATAAAGTCCTCCCTCTGTCTGCAGAGACTCTGCAGTCTGTCCCCTGTTGCCCTTTCCTCCCCAGCCCTCCAAGCCAAACTGTCACACCCTAAACTGACCTCTGCTCATCCTCCTTATAGTCCAGTGAGTGATGCTGGTGATGCCGAAGGATCAAAGCCTCGACCTGGAAATAGAAATCTGTGAACCCTGACTTATCACCTCCTGGTGGAATGGAAGAGTTAGAGGGGGTGGGGCGGGAATTCTTCTACTAGGGAGCTGTCCCCTCAGCCCCACAAAACACACACACACACACACACACTCACGCACACGCGCACACACACACACACATGCATGCACACACAGAAAACATTATTTCGAAATGCTAACTAACACGTTTTCGTCTTTCCTCGCCGTTCCTTCTACCCAGTCGAGTCCACGGTGCTTACTGCCTTCCTTGCCTCCGAAGGCACAGCACCGCGGGGAGCCGGGGATGACGGCTGCTTGCCTTTGCAGTTCTCAAATCTCCAAGCCTTTGTCGAAAGAGGGAGAAATGTGCCCGCACCGCAGAATGGAGGGAATCTAGCCTCCGACCAGGAAAGAGTGTCCTGGATGGGGCAGAGGGGAGGGGGGGATGGGCGGGTCTGGGACCTGAGACCCAGCACAGACCTGCTGCGGCCCCGCACCCCAGGTGGTGTTAGCGCTTGACATGCGCTGGTCTCAGTTGAGATGGGATGTGAGGCTAAGGAGACTGGCACAGATAAGGAACGTAATTATCTCGCCAATAAGTGAACACGATGATCACATGTTGAAATGATAGTCTTCTGGATAGATGGGGGGGGGGGATAAATTCCATCATTAAAATCGATTTCGTTGCTCCTTTTCTCTCTCCGTTCTTGTTTTCTTCTTGGGGCAATGGGTGAGCAGAGGTTTCTTCATCCAGGGGCTACTTTAGAGGAATGGAAACCGGTGGCCATCTTTATCTTACAGAAGAAGAGCCATGGGCCAGAGAGATTACCTAAAATGACACGTGCCACTCAGGTGGGTAGTGGAAAATCTGAATCCTGCATCCAGGACTCCTGGACCTTAGTGTTTTATAAAACCCTTTATTTTGAAGCAATGTCAAATGTACAGAAAAATTGTGAAAACGGACTGAAGAATTCCCATTTTTCCCTTATCCAGATTCGCCTACGTTTTAACATTTTGCCGCATTAATTTCGATGTTTCGTTCCTACCCGTGCATGGCTTTCTCCCAGGCCGTCTGTACATGGGTCGCTTCCACAATCTCTGTTGGAATAAGCCTGACGCCTCCCCGCTCCACGTGCCCTGGTACGTGAGCCAGTGGTGTTCGCTGAAGGCCTCCCGAATTGTGTCTTGCCTTTGTTTACAACCCAGATTCCGCTTCAAAACACAGCCCTCTGTGCAGTCAGGGTGCCAATACAGCAGATATCTGCAGGATTCGATGTTAGGTTAATTGTCAGTATAGTCACAACTGGTCCCAGGGGCTGGAAGATGTTTCTAAAGGAACCAGAGTCCTTTAGAAAAATGACCCAGGGCTGTATTTATTTGTTTGTCAATTTTACACCCCAGCAAGTCTTCTGTTTAGGTAACGACATGGCTCGGCCTTGGAGTGAGACGTAGGGATGGGACAATCATGTGCCTCCACCTTGTGGCCGCATCTGAAATCGCATGTCCTGGACTCCAGGACCTGTTTGCTGCAGCTTGTCAGACAAGGCAGGAGGAAGTCTGTTATTTCCGAAGTCCGTGCAGCTGAGAAGGGACAGGACCTGAGAGAGTAGAGAGGATGAGAAAATTCCCCCTCAGCTTTGCGACTCCTCGACCCACCCACTGCTTGAATCTCCCTGTGCTGAGAAAACACTCAGTTCCTCCCCAAACTTGAGCTCCCCTTTTTGGTGCCTGTCTCGTCCCGATGGCTGGATTTTGTCACCCTCTCCTCAGAGTGTCGAAGGGAAGGGCAGTCGCCCTACCTGTGTTTGGTGTAGTGGATGTGGGGTCAGACAGAGCAGGTTTTAAATCTCACCTCGGCCCTCAGGCAGCTCCAGGGCCTGAAGCCATCATTCGAGGCCACCTAAGTCTTGGTTTCTTCCTCCATAACCGGTGGCCCAGGGGCCCTTCAATGCTTCCTCCCTCTCCGGGCTCAGTAAAGGGCTCAGTAAAGGCTCTCGTCGCCCCGCCCCCACCCTCCCTGCTGCTTTATTGCCGCTGAGGCTCTTTCCAGGCATCTATAAGCCCTTTGATGATTTATTCTCCTTCCCAGATCTTTTGAATTTGACCCTTTGGCCTCTCCGCTTTGCCCTATATGCTGCTAATCTGGGCCACCCCTGGCAAAAACCCACAACGCATTCCTAATACTCCGGCCAAGGGCAAACCCCGAGGAGGGACACCTAGTCACCCTCAGCACACGTCGGCCACTTGCAGAGAGGTGAGGTGACTGAGGTGACCTGAGCTGCCCTAAGCAAGCGGTGACAGCAAGCGTTACATCGCGACTTACGGACACACAGCTCTCCAGGAAGTAGGGCGCGACGCCGGCATCCACGCGGAGCCGTGAGCGGGCAGATGAGTTAGGACGGTGAGTGAACGGAACGGACGATGGGTCACGAACAGGAAGCTTTGGTGGACAGAGGTTCATGGCGGCCTCGCACTCCACGGACTGCGTGCAGGATCGCAGCGGCCCGCGCAACATCGGTCGGCCGCGCTGCTCTCCGCGTCCACGGGAGAGGACCTGTCCGCGCAGTGCGGGACCGCTCCGAGCTGTCCACTCGGCGGTCAGCCAGAGGGTCAGACACGTCCTGGGCTTGTCGGGTTAGCAATCGTGGGCCATCAGCTAATCAGAAGGGAATGGGGTCGGGATCAGCTGCGGTGGGGAGGGGACGCCCCGGGCTTGAGCGGACGTCATGGATTTCCTCTTGGTAAGACATAGGACTCTTCATTTTTTTATGGTGACGTTGTTTAACACAATCCAGTAAGTTTCGCCTGTACACTCTAACTTAAGGCATATAAATATATTTACAGGGCGCGCTCTCCTCCCATGGTTAAATTTCTTCCTGTCACCACGTATCTGACCCCCTTCACCCCGTCCTCCTCCCATTTTCCCCTTAGCCCTGCCCTCGGGCGACCGCCAGTCTGTAAGACACAGGGCGTTTCACTCCCACGTCCGCGCTCCTGCAGCCGGCGGAGGGATTGGAGGGGAAAGGCTCTGGGGTCCAGGCAGCAGCCTAGGAGTCTCCCAAAATCCAGGAGAAGGAGGGGAGGAGGGTGAAAGAACCCAGAATCTTCCAACCTCAGAACCAGGAGACCCTCCGACTTTGACCTTGACCCCAGAGCCGTGCTAATCCACGTTAGTACATGTCGGTAACCCCCATGGTCACTGTGACTGTGCAGTCCCCTGAAGTCCCTGAGGCACATGGACTACCTCCCTCGTCACCTCTGGCACTGATCCTGTGGCCGGAGCCACATTTCAGCTGACATGCCTGGCTGTTCCTGACAACCCGCTGCCCGGAAGTGTCCCAGCTGGTTGCAGTAACACCGCTCAGCCCATGGAGTCCCATCCATCAATGGAAGGGGCTCCCTGCCCACAAGCAGAGATGCTCAGTGCTTGGAACCTGGATGCGGAAAGGCCCGGAGAACACGAGCCAGGGGTGCAGCCTCTCCCCACCCTGCCCCAAGGCCGCAGGCCCAGCAGAGCCCACATGTCCGAGGGAGAAGTCCACAGACATCGGGGTGCTCGGCGAAACCTGGTCCGGAAGGTGTGTAAACGGGTCTGCCCCCACCCTGGTCATTATAAACACCTTTCTTCCCGGGGACAGAGCTTTAGGGTGTTGACCTCAGAAAGAGCCACTCCACTCAGATACTTGAGGTAACGAGGCCTCCGATTTCAAATTCCCTGCTGTCTGAGGCGGCACAGCCTGGTCCGTGGTCGCAGAGGCCTGGAAAGGGGAAACAGGAACCCCGTGCTGGCTCAGGGCCATGGAACGCCGGGCTGGAAGGGGCAGAGGAGGTCTCGCGTCCTCCACGTCACGGATGTAAACGCGGGCTCAGGGCGGTGAGGGCGAGCGCCCGGGTCCACGCTGCTAACGCAGCCTGGATTCTGGACCAGGCCGTACACAGACCCGCGTCACCTTCTCTGAGGCTGGCCTTGTCCACCAGCCGGAGCTGCCGGGGAGGACGGCGGGGCGCAAGCTGCCGGAGTGCAGGGCGATCGCGCCTTACGCAATGCCACCGTCGGTCGCACGGTGATGTAAGTTCCCTTCCCTCCCTGGACCGGCCGCCGCTGCGAGGCTGTCTCACTGCCCTCTGGCAGGCTTTTCTCCTTTCTGGTGAATTCTAGGCTCGGCACAGTGACTTAATGGGGTCGCGCGGGGGTCACGCTGTGGTGGGGGCGAAGGAGAAACTGCGTGAGCACCCTGAGGGTTTGGGGCCCGGCAGGTGCTCGGGTGTGCCTGTCCCCTCGGGGGGCCACGGGGGACCCTCGATTCGTCGGGTTGGACCCATCCCCCCAGAGCTTCTGAGGCTGATGGAGTTAGGAGATGACGCGGAGGCATCGTTATCGTTAAGAGGCCTGCTCGCGGGACATCGCTTCGGAGGGTTCCCCCAGGCCTGGTCCCCAGCCTTGCGAATCGAGAACCCGACCTCCACGCGGACAAGCAGAGAGGCTCAGACTCCGCAGATACTCGAGTGATTTATTGGGGGGGACGTCCCTTTCCAGGGACCTGAACGCCTGTGACCCACGTCCCAGCGTGCTTCGGTGCCCCTTTCCAGTAGTCTGACGGGAGGCCACCTGAGGCGGCTCAGGAGCACGGACTGGGGCTGGTGTCCCAGACCCAGGGGGCATGTCCTGCAGCCAGGCCGGCCGCTGATGGCCCACCTGGCCTCGACATTTGTGTCCCACCAGCAAACAGTCTGCCGTTGGCGTCCCATTGTTCTTTCAAAACAAAGCGTCTCAACCTTGGCACTGTTCGATTTTTTTAAGCGATTTTTTTTTTTAAAAGACACAATTTACATACTATAAAAATTGCCCTTTTCAAGTGCACACTTCAGTGTGGTCCTTAGAACATTGGCAAACTTGTGCAACCACCACTATCTAATTCCAGACCTTTGTTATTCCAGCCCTGTCCCCTCTAGAAGTCACCTCCCCCCCACCCGCACAGTCCCCTCCCCAGCCCCCTCAGCCGCTAAGCTACTTCCGGTCTCTGCAGACTGACCTGCTCTGGACACATTGTATAAACGGAACCACACAGTGTATGCCCTTTGGAGCCTCCCGTTTTCGAGGTTGATTCATGGTGTAACATGTATCACTACTTTGTTCCTTTCTATGGCTGAGTAATATTCCCCCGTCTGGATGCACCATATTTTGTTGATTCACCTATCAGTTGGTGGACGTTCGGGCTGTTTCCGCCTTCTGACCGACCCGAAGAACGTTGCCGCGAACCTTCGTGTGTAGGTTTTCGTGCAAACTTGTTTATTCGCCGCTCCCGGGCATTCTCCCAGGGTAATCGCTGGCTCAGGTGGTAACTCCACGTTTGGTTTTGGGTAGCTAGACGTTTGGGGTGAGATCATTCTTTGCTGTGGAGACCCGTCCAGTGCATTGTAGAACGTTTAGCGGAATCCCTGGCCGCTACCGAGTAGGTGTCAGTGGTAATGCCCCCCTCTCCCCGCCCCCCCCCCCAAAAAAAAAAACATCAACAGTGACAACCGAAATGGTCTCCGATACTGTCAGCTGTTCCCTACGGGACAAAAATCACCCCTGGATGAGAGCGTCTGGTTTAGAGGGTTTGTTCGGCTCATTCACATCAAGTCAGTTCATGACTCTGGTCCTTAGGGCTTGGAAAACATTCCATGTGTCTCTCTGAGCTTTAACCTAAATGAACTGTGCTTCTTGCAAAGTCGGGCCTCCGCTCATGCTCACGGCCACCCCCACTTTCTGTCATTTCCTCATTTCCTGACTCGGCGTCTCTTTGCTAACTGTCTGCGAGGCACCAGGTGCCGTCTCTGCCCAGGGGATGGGGAAGGAAGCAAGATAAGCAAGGTTCCTGCTTCACACGTTCCTCTTCCTGCCCGGCTCTGTCACCAACAGAAACAAACAGTCGTTGGAGCCCGCCACGCGGAGAGGGCTCCGGTGTTGCAGACATTTAAAACGGAGCGTCCGTCGGAAGATGCTGGGTCCGGGCCCTCGCTGTACGCTGAGCCGGGGAGTCAGAGAGCGGGAGGTCACAGCAGCACGGGGCCCGAAGCCACATGTCCCGAGGCCACTGTGGCGCCCTCGGCTCCCATTACTCAGCGTCGGGTGTGCGTCTGTCATGAGACGACGGGCCCCAGGCTTTCTCACGGTGCTCCATAAACCCGGTCCTACCAAACGATGTGAAAGGACGTTTAGTGTTGATTTTCATCTAAAATAGTTTATTCCTGAGGCTAAAACGACTAGAGAGGGTAAAACAGGAGAGAGAGGATGAAGGCAGCCATGCAGCTCCCATCCCGACTTCATCCTCAGAAGTCCTCGGCCTCCGGAGCCAGGACGTTGACGGTCGGAACTGCCTGACCCAGATCTGTTCCTCCAGCCTCGCGTCCCCGCCTCCTGCCGCCCCGGGAAGCACCCCTCATCCCTCTCCCCAAGCTCTTCCATGTCTTTATGCTGTGTATCTGTCCCCTGTCTGTCTGGGGGGCCCCCTCCTTCCTTCTCCCCACCTGGGAGACACCTATTAGCCTTCCCGGGTGAAACGTTACGCCCTCCGCGAAGGCTTTGCTGGAACGTTCCTCCTGGAACGAGGTGGCGGTCGCTGGTGACAACCACCTCCACAGCGCCTGTCTTACACCCGCCTCGCACTTGTCCCTGAGGGGACAGGCGGCAGATGTGAGCACAGGACTGATGGCTGGTTCACTGTCGCATCCTCAGGGCCCAGCTCAGGGCCTGGCACACAGGATCGCTAGGTCTGTGGGTGCAGGGGTGAGTTATTGTATCATTGGATCCCCCCCGACACCTCTCCACTTGGGGACAGGACAGGTCCTTCCTCTCCGCCCCGCCAGCTCCAGGAGGCTGAGAAGGAGCAGGGTTTGGGGCGGCCTCTGGATCTGCCCTCCACCTGATGATGTGTAATAGGCTGCGAATCCCAACTCCGTGCGGACTCACCTCAGCACTGTCCAATAGGAACACAATGGAAGCCACGGGGGGTAATATACATTTTTCTGGTAGCCACCTAAAAGCACTTCTTAAAGGTGAAATTAATTTTAGTAGTGTATCTGATTCAACTCAGAATGTCGTTTCATTGCTATTAGAGATATTCTAATTGTTTTCACGTCAGGTCGCCAACACCTGGTGTGCATTTGACACGGCACGCTCCGTGCGCGCCGGCCACATCTCCGCGCGCCGCGTGGCTTGTGGCGACCTCTTCAGAGGTGGCGCTGCTCGCCCAGCTCCCGAATCCCCAGCCCAGAGCTCCTGGGTGTTTCTCTTTTGTCGACCTTCTCCTCCCCGCCTCCCCCTCCAGTTTGTGCCTTAATTTCAAGGGGTAGAAGAGATGATGCTGACAAAAATGTCAGAGGAGGAAGTAGTGACGGAAAACTTCCAGGGCCGGGCTGAGAGAGTGGCGGAAACTGGACCGCGAGCCCCGATCTCGGAGGTCCGCCCAGCAGGACACCTGCAAAGTTCTTGCGTAAAAACTCCGGGATGTGGCAATCCTCCCTCGCGCGCCGTCATTTCTGACTTCCCGTCACAGCTCTGCCTGCCCCTGGCCAGCTGCCATTCCTCTCCAAGGTCTTCCTGTTTTCTCTGTGTGGCCAAGTCTTCGAGGCGAAGATTCTGCCCATCTTTCCTGCTTGATAGTTAGGGTACATTAGCGTTGGGTTTTTTTGGTTTTGTTTTTTTTTTCTGCCCCTCTCATATTTGCTTCTCATCTTTGGAACATCGATGTCATGTGATGGGTGGCGGAGACGCCAGCGGTGTGAGAAGCGCGTCCGTGGCGGCGAGGTGGAGAGAGGCCGTCAGTCCCCTATCGCCCTGGGACGCCGGGGTACCGGGGCGGGGCAGTTTTGTGTTCAGCGCTGGGTGGTGTGGGCCCACGGCGGGGAACATCACTGAATAAGACACCGGAAGGCACAGCCGCGTTCCTGCCTAAGCCTGAGAGTCAGGTGTCAGAGGGCATCTCGTCCGTGCAAATAGATGATCCCTGACAGACAGGTGGCCCTGAGGTTTGATGAGGCGTCTCCGTCAAAGGGCCGAAGTAGATTCTGCCACCACGTGCAAAGGCCCTCCTGGCTGGGGACTCCGGGCTGTTTTTGTAGAATTTCCACTTCCTCCTGCTCCCGGGCCTGCGCCAGCAATGCCCCCCCCCCCTTCCTGTGGCCGATGTCACCTGAGGATGTCCTGGGGTTAGGACATGTTCTCCCTGGGACAGGGAGGAGAGCCGAGCCAAAGCCCATGAGCACTTGAGGGCCAGTTGTTCCCCAATAAGTCTAGAAGTTTTAGGAGAGTAATTAGCAGCTGAGTTAAGGCTTAATCCTTTCCCCTCCCGCCTTCGGCCAGGGCCGCAGTCACCAGGGTTTACCCCTAGAACCTGGAGAGGGACGATCGCTTATGCAGGACGTGGGCTGTGAGGCGCTCAGCCCCTCGTGGAGCCTTCTGTTTGCAGGAGGAAGTTGCTGTTGACTCTGGAGAAGGCTGAGCTGGGAAGCCGAGGAGAAGAGGAAAGGGTCAAGTTCCTGAGAGAACTTGTGGGCCCCAGAGAACCCCAGCTTGAGAGGTGGGCATGAGAGCAAGGAGCTTGTGTGTCCAGTTCACATGAGATGAGTCAGAGAACACAGAGGGCTTCTAGGGAAGCTTCTGTGGCAGATGCCTTGGTCGCCTCCTACCCAACTGCCACTCTCACAAGGTGGAGCCGCCTCTGTGTGTCCTCCCTCCCCACTGTGAATCGGGGAAGGATGTCCCAGCGGCAAGATGGTCCCAACCACCCTGCCAGTGATTGGTTTAAAGGTGGTCACTTGACTCTGAACCAGCCAATGAAATAGCAGGGAAGGCCTGGCACTTTCTCAGGAGAGATGGCCTGATTTTCCTTCTCAGAAGTCCTGCATCTGGATGAGATTATTATTTGCTATAGATTCCCTAGCGGGGAACCAACCACAGGATGAAGACAATGCTGAGACAAGGATGCAAAGCGTAGGAAGGAACTCGGCGGCAACCAACCTAAGGCACCCCCAAAGGCCAAACAAACCAACCAAAACCCCCAAATAATAGTTAACGGCTGTGGCCAGTGCTTTGGGAATAACTGCAGAGTTTGGGGGACCATTAGACCCAGACCATTGGACGTGAGGAGCAGCAGGACCCGAGACACCACGTCTCATCGGGATTCTGCAAGGGTCCGTGTCCCCAGGAGAATGGTGGGTTGGGAATTCCCTATCTGTGAACAAAGAGAAATGATTTTTTCAAATATTAATAAAAACCTATCTTCACTGCAGCCTCAGGTAGAGAAAGTTATTAACGATCCTGATAATAGTATCCTTTGGAACTATCCTTTGGGATTCAAATTTACACATAGTTAAGGAAATCCTAAGTAGGAAAAATTAAACGTAAATGGTGCCGTGTGACTATCAGCCCTTGATGACCAGCAGAAGCAAATACAGATGCTTCCTGGACAGAAGCGTTCCCAATCCGCGGGTTAAATTTAGCTAAACGCAAGGTCCCGGCACACTATTACCGAGTACGGAGGGCGTAAGTCACCATCGAGGAGAGTCGGCAGAACCAAACGATGGATGCAATTCTCCAAAGATTTCCGACGTCGAAATGATTTGACGAAAAACAGAAAGCGTGTTTAACAGGCTTAAAGAAACAAAAGAGGGCGTTGAAAACATGACGAAGCAAGCAGACGATTCAAGATTCACCTGGAAGATTTGAAAAACGGCTATATAGAACATCTGGAAGTGAGGGGAAAAAAATAATCAAAATTACGAACATAAATGGTTGTGCTAAACGGCAGAATAGTGACTGAAACGGGAGTTGCGCATCTGGACAAATTCTCCAGCAGCAGATGGAACACACAGAAGGGAAGTCTGGAGACGTGGAAGACAGGAAGGAGGACCTGCTGCATGTCTACTCCAGGGGCGATGCGGCCCCCGGGGGACCTTTGCCAATGGTTGTCACGCTTGCAGGTGGGGATTCGGGGATGCTATTGGCTAAGACCTGGATGAGTCCAACAACTTCCCTTCCTTGCGAGGCTGTGCGCTCGATAACTTTTTTTTTTTTTAATCAGCTCTACTGAGGTGTAATTTATATTAAAAAATGAAATATGCTGACTATACGTGTACAATTCGACGAGTTTTGGAGAGTGGCTGCAGCTGCGAAGCCACCATCGCACTCACGATGTGGAACCCGCCGTAGCTCTGGGAAGTTCTCTGCTCCCCTCCGCGGTCAGCGCTCAGCGGTCCCCGTGGCCGCCACTGAGCTGCTTCCCATCACTCTAGATTTTTTTTTTTTACCTCCTTTTTTTTTTTAATATGAAACTCACATAACAAAATCCACCATTACAAAATGTCATTTAGTAGATTCACACGGCATGCAATTGTCACCTCTGTCTCGTTCCAAACCATTTCGTGTCTGACTTCTTCCACTCAGCACAATTGTTTTAAGACCCACGCCTGCTCTCAAGCATCTCAGGCTGGGTTTTTTGTTTTGTTTTGTTTTGTTTTTATTGCTGCGAGAATAGGTGTTTGGATTGTTTCCTTGGTACCTTTTTCTTTCGACAGAACATATAGCTTTTTTTGTGAAAAAGCAGTTGGCAGCAGTCTGAAACAGCAACAGAATGTTGAACGCATCTTTTTACATTCCACGGGGGTTGGAATTTACCACAAACATCTGTACTGCCCTCCCTCCTCCTCGGATGCATTTATCCCCTTCGACAACAACCATTTCCTTTCTCTGTCTGGTCCTGGACCTGCCACTGGCCACAAAATAGACACAACTCTTAGGGTGCGATTCCATCACGTAATTCCTAGGCACTATCTCCTAATCCCTCAGGCGCCCCTCCCGGTCTACAGAGCACTCGGGGGTGGGGGGCTCCCGCTCAGTGGAAGCTTCAGCTCCAGTGGCGAGCGGCATCTCAGGCGCTGACTCAGGTCAGGGGGAGGGCCACGCTCTTCTCCGGAGGTGGCCTTGACATAGCCGATGAAGGCGCGGGACAGCTCGCTCTCTGGTGGCTGTTTCCAGCTGTCCCATGGGTCCCAGAGGTCATCTGAAACCAGAGTGGGGGCCTGGAGGAGTTGCACTCACGGCGCCATGAGAGTTACCGAGGTCAGGGTCCCGAGGTTCAACCTGGGGAATGCGGTAACTAGGGAGACCACGATCCCCAGCTTTCTGGACGGCCTGGGTCAACTTCTCACGCTGCTTCGCACAGACTCGTCTGGCGCAAGGAAGGGGACGCCCGAGCGGGCGCGGACAAACCGTCCCCAGAGCTTCACATTCCTCAAGTCAACGTGCGGCTCGTGATCCCAGCAGAAAGGGCAGCGGTTTCCCAGCAATTTCATTTGCACGAGTACATACCTTGCGCGTCCGCGGTAGAGTAACCCACCTTTGTGGTTGCGAAGGCAGTCGGCCCAGGCAGGGCAGGAACCAAACCGGGTCTGGTATTCTTCTTCTGGGTCCAGATAGTTCCAGGGTTCATGCTTATCAGGGGAAATGGGAAGCAAGGACAAAGAATCTTCCTCAAGGCGGGCGGGGGGTGCTTCGGCGCAAAGGGTCTGGAGGCCTCCCTTTAACGATATTTTAAAAATGATCTTGGTAATTATAAACGTCTGAGGGGCACGAGGCTGCGCGTTCAAGGCCCTCACTCGTGGAAGGGACTCCGTAGGCACCTCCGATTCGTGAAAGTCTAGGGAGGTGCCTGAGCATCGTATCGAACGTGGAGGCCGCCCCCTCGCTCCTCGGTATCTTTTTTAACCTCGGGTCCCCCCGTCATGTCCCCTACTGTGTTTTGTGACGACGAGGTGCTCCATGCCCGTTCGCAGAAGGAACGAGATAATTAACGAAGTAAAAGTCCAGATGAGCCAGAGGGAGACGGGGATGAAGACTGAGGGACGGAAGAGACACAAGAGGACAAGCTCTGGTGACCACATGTGGCTCCTAAGCTGCCCCCCCATCCCCCCGCCCCATTAGACTTGGCTGGAATGAAGCCAGAGGAGCCAGGGGACGGCACCGGGCCCGGGTGAGGGTGGCAGACTCGGCCTGCCAGATGGCAGGCATGCTTTGGCTCACGACGCTTTATCCTTCTGCAGCGGCCGCCACTCGGGGTCGATGGCGGGGAAGCCCGAACCCGCCACAGAGGCTGTCCTCCTTATTGCCGAGTGCAGAGGAAGATCACGCGAAGCTCGCCGTTCTCAGCGCTGAGTGCGGGCCCAGGTGGTTCGCCCTGGGTTATCACCACTGAGCACTTTCACCTGAAAAACGAGAAGCTTCTCTGCAACCTCAGCTTAGTCCTCACCCAGCTACATCTGGTGAGTCATCCAAATCGTAAAGAGAAAGTGTCTTGTTCTTTGGAACTGCGGTATAAACCAGGTAAGGGGCTAATTCTCATAAGTCCAACTTTGTCTTGGGGACCAACTTAGCTCATGAACGTGTTTTTACGCACTTTCTGTTTTATCTGGCAAGCCAGACAAACACCTTTCTCAGTCTGTGCTTTGAATGGCCCCAGATCCTTTCTGGTCCGCCTTCAGGTAATTCTATCTTAATTCACTCCTCTGCAAGAAGCTGCTGCCCTGAGGGGGTTGTCCCATTGCTCAGAACTTCGGGATGTCCTCTCTCCTCTCTCTCTCTCTCTCTCTCTCTCTCTCTCTCTCTCTCTCTCTCTCTCTCTCTCAGGGCTCTTGTGTGGTCCCGGCCTCAGGCAGACTTCATGGGGCACTTCCGAGGGGCAAGCCGAGGTCTCTAATGCTCCACCGGCGGGGTCTTCTTTCATCGCTATAATCAGGCTCTGAGATCATCTTCATTTTACAGGTGGGGACGCTGAGGTGCGTGTGTAGTGGGATCGTATTATTGTTTTAATCCCAAGCCTTGCTCCAAAGGGTGGCTGCCCCAGGGGAGCCTGTGACCTTTTCCTCAGCTGTGACCTTCCTCTTCGATGATCAAAAGAGGCGAGGGGTGGGGGGTGGGGGGGGATTGAGAACAGGCTCTTGCATTTCAAGCCAAAAGTATAAAAGGAGAGAGCGAGAGGCTCCCCTCGTTCATGCAATAGTCGGCAAGCGCCGGAACGGTGCCTGGACCTAGTAGGCATTTCACCAGTTACGTTTGTTGAGTGAATGAATGAAGTGAGGCGATAAGGATCTGGCCTGGCCCCAATCCCACGCTTGCAATAGGAACAGCAAGCCTCGGTGCTAAATCCCCAAAAGTTCATGCTTGGAGCGTTCCACTGAACAGGGGTCACATCCGTTGGGGACTCACGCTGACCTCCATACTCAGGACGCCTCCTGTCCTGGCCAATCTGAGCTGGCCCCCAGTCACCGAGCCGCACTCACACAGGGGGATTCGTCAGCTTGCGTGGGGGCTGGCAGCAGGGAGCAGGGGCTTGGCCGTGGGTGTCAGGTTCCTGAGGTCAAAGTTCTGAGGAAAGGTGACCAGCAGATGACCAGCTGGGATGGAGATGACTCAGGACAACAGATGATGCCCTTCCAGCAAAGGGGCAGGACAGTGGAGCTCAGAGGGAGCCCCAGGCCCCTTCCCCGTTGGAGGGGGAGCCTAGGAGAGTCACCGGAGCTGCATCCGGACCCTCATTCTAGGTGGAGACTTGAGTCCTCCTAGACTCACAGGGGGCAGGACCCTGCAGCACAGAGAGCCTGGCCATGAGGATCTGGAAAGCCTGAGGCAGGTGGGTCAAGGCCAGGCAGACGAGAGAGCCACAGAGAGGGACGTTTCAGAGGACAGGTCAGGAAAGTGCTGGAAACTTATTCCTTTAGCCCCATTTATTAAGAAAACACCATTCAGGACATACGCAGCATCAAGAGGAAAGAGCCCTACGTCCCAGGTCCTGGTGAGGGGGCCCGTCTCCCTGCCCCTGCCCCTGCCCAGCTTCCCTCTGCCCTGGGGGAACTTCCTCTGTGGTCAGGCACTTGCTCAGAAGTAAGGGCCGGTGAGGCGGAACTCACGGGCGAGGAGAAGTGCTCGCCGCTGAGAGCATCTGCTCGCCCCACTTCTCTACCGCTACCAAATTTGGGCTCCCACACGCGCCAAGGGCAGCACGTGAGGACCGTCCGAGGGTACAGCTCCCCGAGGGCCTCTGAGCCAGGCTCCTGTACGGAGACGTCTCTGCTGGGAAAAGCCGTTCCAGATCTAGTGGCTAATTTAGTTATCGTCTGTCTCTGTCCCTACTCCAGGCTGTGGGCATGTGATACAAGTCTGGTTTGACAGTTTTCATCGGAACCTAAGGGCTAGCTCCCCCAAGTGTGTGTGTGTGTGGTGAGGGGACTGAGTAGGATGGACAGACAACACATGCCCACTCCAGTGGACTCTCTTTGATGATGGTGTAAGAGTAACAACCCATCCATCGTTCTCTCCAAAGAGATTGGGAGGAGGGGCGCGGTCATTGAATATCAACGGTAAGAAACGGTAGGAAAAGCCTCGGTGTGAGGATGGCCAGTGGCCCCAAGTGGGCTGGCTGGTGACAGCTGGTGACAGCCGGGCGCTGGCTTTGCCTCCTGCAGAGCTGCGGGGTCTCCTGAGTCCAGCAGGATCTTCAGGAGGCTGGATCCGGGGTAATATTCCCCGAGATGGCCTCCGAAGCCAGTGGACTGTGGGCCTTGGTCCCCATCAAGGTGACTCGAAGGTCTTAGTCCGGCTCAAACTCTGTCCTTTCTGGACGCTTTGGAATTTTCGGGCCTGTCACCAACCAGAGTCCTAAACCGAGTGTAAAGTGGGAGAGAGTTTGGCACAGGCGGAAGGGGAAAGAGAAGGGGTTGCAGGGTCCCAGTGGGGAGGGAGGGTTCCAGCTACCACGATGGCAGCCGGGGCATGTCCTCCTCCTTTACCCGCCGCTGAGGCGTCGTCCAGCGGCCTCTTGAGGCCGAGAACCTCACCTACTAGGACAAAGTGCAGGATGGACAGTCTCACGGGCGTTCAGAGGGAAACGTTCCCCATGTGACCAAGGGCTGGGGGCGCGGGGAGAACTGGGCACGAACTTTCGGTTACGAGACGCGTGAATTCGGGGATCCGGCATACGGCACCGACAACCCAGCAACGAGAACGGAGCGAGCGATGGAAAGCGAGGGACGTGTCCGCGAACTTGGTCGCGGTGGTTATTCCCCCCGTCTGTGTGTGGTACATCGTCACGTTGTGCGTCTTCGAACAGAAATGACATGTGCGCCATAAATAGAGACGATTTTTTACTTGTCAATCATGCGTCCGTGGAGCTGAGGGGAGGGGCCCGGAGAGACACGTTCCAGACGTGCGTCTCTGTGGGCGTTTGTGTGCGTGTGTGTCGGGGGGGAGGGTGGTGAGGGCATCTCGAGTGGAGCTGTTTCTTCCTCACGGGAAGTGACGCGCCCTTTGGTGGGGGGACTCTGGGCGCCTGAGGCACAGGGCGGCTGAGCCCAGGGGAGCCCCTTCTGCGAGTGGGGAGCTGGAAAGCGGCAGCACGAGCCCCTCGACGTTTATAATTACCCAGGCTGTCTCTAGAACATCGTTGGAGAGAGGCCCTATCGCTTCCCTCAGAGAGTTTTAAGTAAAATTGTTGTTTCGTGTGAACAACATCACTTGAAAGAGACGACAGCGTTTTCCTCAGTGTTCACGACTGTCCGTCGGCCTTGACCTTGAGGTAGTTTCCAAGGCCCGGCGGCCCCGCGAGAGCTTGAGCACCTGTGCTGAGGGGAGGAGGGGAGACTCCCAAGCCATGGCCCCGGGAAGCCCTGGCTCCTCAGGGGTGGGGGACAGGAGCTTGGGAGGGAGGGGAGGGGGGGCCAGCACTGGGGCCGGCCCGGCGAGGCTCCCATCCTCCCTCGGTCCGATGTGCTCAGCGCGGTGTCCTCTCTGAGCAGAGGCCACGTCCAGCCTCTCAGTCTCAGGCCCCAGAACCAGGAACTCGCCGCAGAATCACCCTCCTCGGTGTGTGTGTGTGTGTGTGTGTGTGTGTGTGTGTGTGTGTGCGTGTGTGTGTGCGCGCGCGCAGTTCCCATCACAGCCCAACTTGACTAGCTCAAGAATAAACGATTTAAAGCACTTATCCATGTCTCGGAAGCTCGGACACGGAGCGTGTGGAGCTGCTCTCGGGGACGACGGGAGCCAGGCGCTGGCCAGGGCCCCGCCCCTGCGTCTTTCTCTCACACTCCTGCTGCCGGTCTCTGTGCTGCGGTCCCCAGCTCTGCGCCCCAGGTCCTCCAACAGCGGGGCCACCACCGTCCTAACCTGGGCTCCATCCAGCCCTGGCGGGGCGGGGTGGGCTGCTTTCCCCCTGAAGAAGCGGGAGCATTTCAGGCAGCGCTGCCCCAGGCGGGTCACGTCCCCGAGCTATGCAGAGCGGGGAGGGTGGCCGGCCAGCTCCCAGAGCCCCCAGCCGCAGTCACCGCATCCTGAGGCCTCAGAACTGTTCCTTCCGCGTTCCGCGTCTCCTCCGGAAGCGGGCGCCAGGGTCGGAAGTGTCTTTTCATCTGTCTGTCTAAGGGATTGTGTCTCGGGTCAAGTCGGAGGACGAGTTTGTGTGGATTGGCGGTTCCAAGTCCGCTCTGGGGACACTCCGAGACTCCTTCAACCAGAGGATAGCGCCGACCAAGATGAGCAAGATGGGTACCTTCACGAACACCAGGAGCACGTAGTGGGTCCTGCGAGAGGGGGTGGAGCAGTCAGGGCCCTGCCGGTCACCCGGGACAGGCTGTCGGGTGCCTCGCTGCCCTCCCCCACGCCACTAAGGACAGCTCCAGGTTGCCAAATCACGCTCTTGCTCGGTGGCACCCGACGCCTGGCACTGTGGACCCACTAGGTCATCCACGCTTTTCTCGTTGACAGAACATGCTTCCGGAGGTGTGTTCTGCAGAGCGGTTTTCTGGCGAAGGCCGGGCTTGGGAGGGTGGCAGGTGAGGAGCGAGATGGATTGGGGGCTCGGGCCTTGAGCCCGCCTATGACAGGCTCCGGCATCACGTGGCCGCACAGGGGCAGAGGGGTTCCTAGACCCGGCTGCCCCACGGGAGAGGCCTCAGGTGGGGGCAGGAGAGAGGACCACAGCCACTCACCTGATGTGGGAGCCGGAAGACATGTTTCTGTGGCTGACGGTTGTCCTAGACAGCAGGCTTTCTGGGGTGGGCAGGACCGTCCCCTCTAGACACGGGAAGATTCGGCCACAGGTTACTGGCACAGACTAAGGGTTGGCACAAGGCCACACTGCCACTGCAGCCCGTCCTCACCACGAGACGCGGCCCTCCCCTTCCCCCGGATTAGGGAGCTTCATCTCTTTGGATGAGCCCCTCGGGCCTCTCCCCTTTCTACTGAGTCATCCGGATCAAAACACAGTCATGGATGCCATCATTTTCCAGTGCGGCAAGAAGAAATACAAATTTAATAAGAGCGAGCACTGTAGCTGATCCAGGGGAGAGCGGTCTACCTTTCCCATTCGCTCTATGTCCTCCTCTACGCGGGGCTGTTGGCTGGGGAAAAGCATCCCTGGTTGAGCAGGGCCTAAGCAGGGCTCAGGGACAGATGGTTCTGGAAATGGGGCGTCTGACTCGTTCTCGGGGCGGCGGGAGCGGGGAGCACTCCGGAAGCCTCGGGAATACGAGGGCGCATCCCGGTTAAATAGCGAACAGTGACTTTGAGGAGCGAAACATCTTTCTGAGAAATCATGGGACGGTTCGTGGCGGGCTGCCTGGTCACGGCTTGGCGCGAGCGTCCGTGATCTGCCTCGCGTGTGCGTCGTGGGCCCGGCACACTCTTCGTGTCTTGCGAGGTCCCCTCTCGGGCTGTGCTCCAGGTAATCGCGGTCGTAACGGCCCCTCTGGAGGCCTCCGATCACCTCACAGGTGGGTCCCTCCCCGGCCGCCCCCTCCGAGACCCTTAAACTCCCGTGGGGCACGTTTCAGCCTCTCCCGTCCCTGCAGATCTCGGCTTCCCCTACTGGACAGTCCGGGGACATTTTGCTCAACTGGTCCTCTCTGGACTCCCCCCCGGGGGGCAGCCCCTGTCGCTCTCCGGTTCCTGTGCTAACGATAAACAGGCTTGTTCTAAAGTCCACGTCGCCTGTTTGCACGTCGCCGTCATCCGCCCCTGGGTGGACGCTGGGCTGAGGGACGCCTGGCCACGTGCGTGCGGGGCGGAAGAGGCGCAGGGCTGTTTCTCAGGCGCCAGCCACAGCGGCAGAGCTGTATGCCACCGGGAAGACCCCCCCCCCAAATTCCTTGGTGGCTCCAGGCCCAGGGAGACCCCAGGGCGGCCAAAGAGGTCCCCGACGTCGGCTTCGTAGTCCAAACCTTCCTTTCTCATGCAAGTGTCCACTGTTCCGTGAGCTCCTTGAGCTCGTCTCTGGCTCCTCTTACCCCTCACTTCCTCTTATGCAGCCAGATAAAGGACATGGGGTGGGGGGGGGGCGTGGTACTGGGGATGCAGAGAGGAGAATGCTGGGAAAGGCCCAGGGCCACTCTGGGTTGGCCGAGCTCCCACAGTTCAGCGTTGACACCCTCTGGGCTGCTCCAGGTGTCCCCTGCTCCTCTCCATATAAGGATAGATTCAGAGTGTGGCTACCGGAAATTGACCACTCCCTAGAGTGAGGCCTGGGACCCCCTGGAGGCGTTCGGAGCCCACTGGCGCCCCTGTAAGAGAATGTGGGGCTCTGGGGCCATCCGGTCCCTGGGAGAGCAGGGCTAGGCTGAGGGGTCCACAGCCACACCCCTAACCCCAACCACCCCATCCATCCCCGCTACCTTGGAGGGGCACCTCGGGGTCTGTGACGGGAACAGCGGTGGGGCGGGCTGCCCCTCTGCCCCGGTGTCTCCCGCCGCCCTCCCCGGCTGTCTGTCATCGCCCGCGCTCTGTATCGCCTGGTCCTCAGGGACTCGGTCGCCTCCCCTCGGCCCTGGGAGGAGTGCAGCCGGAGCCCCCAGACCTGAGCCTCACGGGAGGGGGCGGGAAAATTCTTACCAGGGTCCACGCTCACTTTAATGGGCACCCCGAGGTCCGTGCCGCGCTTGCTGATCCCACACCAGTAGACGTCTTGGTCGTCTCGCCTGAGCCCCGTCATGGTCACGGTGATCAAGCGGTCGCTCCGATCGTCGCTGATGGACACCCGCTCTCCGTCCGTCCCTCGCCCGGACCGAGTGGTTTGGACGAGGATGTGGCAGATGCTCCAGAGCTCGCCCCGACACCACCACTTGTCGTGGGCCTCCCATCCCGGGTCATAGCGGCACTGCACGGTCAGCGAACCTCGCTCCACGCCCCTCACGGACTTGGGGCCTCGGATGGACAGACAGCCTAGGAAACAGAACCCCAAGATACAGATGCTGCCCCCCCCCCCCGCCCCGCCGCCCGCCCCGGGCCGGGCCTGACCTGACCCCCCCAACCCCAGCTGATGCTCAGCGGCCGGACCGCGGTCCCCCGCCTTCCCAGCCGCCCCTTGGCTGACACTCCACATCCTCTTCCTCCTCCGTCCGTCGTCCTCACGTGCCCCCTCGATGGCGATGCTCTGGCCTCTGCGGTCCTCGTCTCCTTAGCCGCGATCACGGCATGTGATGCTCTGACCCTCAGGTGCTTTCCCAGCTTCCCGGCTGCCCTCCCAACGCCATCGTCATCAGGAATCCTTCTTCTCTGACGATGCCGTCTCAGAGGCGTCCACTGGTTTCTCTTCCTCTCTCTTTAGATCTTTGTGTAACCCGGGGAGCGTGGGTACACATTCGTCAGAAGATGAATGTGAGGTCACCGGACCCAGAAGCGGGAAGTGCTGAGCGGAATCGCTGAGCGGGCCCAGGTCACCACGGGCGGACCCAGGACCCCCCTTTCCAGCCTCCTTGTCTCGCTCCACTCCGGCCGCCTGGAATGGCTCTCCCGTCCTGCGGTTTTGGTTACGGCCTGTGGCCTACATGCCGATGACTCCCACATCCTTATTTGTAGCCCAAATTCTCCCCTTGGCTGCTAGCAACACCTCCGACCTTCTCTCTGAAGCTATTTTAGTTTCCTTGAGGTCTGCATTTGTGGTTCGCAGAATAATGCCCCCCAAAGATGTTCACGTCATAATCCCCAGGCTTATGTCATCTTACACGACAAAAGAAACTTTGCAGGTGTGAGTAAATTAAGGACCTTGAGATGGGGACATTATCCTGGGTTAGCCGGGTGGGTCTGATGCCATCACAAGGGTCCTTACAAATTGAAAGGGGGTTAGTGTCAGAGTCAGAGAGATTTGCAGATGGAGAAAAGGGTCTCGAACCAAGGTTTGGGCGGGGGGCAGCCTCTAGAGTCTGGGGAAGGAGAGAAAACATTCCTTTCTGGGACCTCGAGAAGGAACGCAATCTGCCTGCACTTGACCTTAACTCATAAGACCACTGTGGAATCGCAAGACAATAAACAGGTGTCAGGAAGTAACATAGTATGAAACCAGCAGAACTGACCTCGGGCCCGTGAAACCCACTCCACCAGCCTCACTAGGGAACTCGGCATCTCCATGGGTCCGTCCCCTCCTCTCTCCACAACCCGCGGGTAACCGATTTAGTCCGCTCTGCCTCAAAAAATCTTCTCAAAGCGATTCTCTTCTTTCCTTCTCTGCTTTCGCCGTCCACAAGAACAGCATGACGCAGCAGAGAGAGAATGTGTTTTGGACACAGAAATGCACGTCGACCACAAACTCGTTGGGAAATTTGATAAGGTGCTGAACCTCTGAGTCTGGCTTCTTTAAAATGGCGATGCTGCTTTCTCCCTTGCGCGTCGTTTATGAGACCGGGATACGTGTCAAACGCCAGACCTACGGGGGTCGCGGCAACAGCCTGTCGACGGGTCGGGTCGGGCGCTCTTCTGGAGAGGTTTCCCCAGCTCCTGCTGCACCCCTCCTCCACTCTCCTCTGCATACAGCTGCCAGGGGTGAGCCCTGGAACTGTCCCTACCTCGTCCTCATCTGCAGTGAGCGCTTAAAAATCTCTCGGGACCCCTCCCGCTTCGGAACGAGGTACAGTGCTCCCGTGTGGCATTCAGGTCGTTCCGTAATCTGGACCCAAGTTCTCTGTCAGCGCCGCGTCCTGGCTCCCCATTCCTCCCACTCTGCACTCTGACTCACTCCCACTCTTCTCGTCCCCTGGCTCTGGGGCGTCGCCCCAGACAGCTCTGCCATTGCTCATGTCCTTCTTCCTTCCGGAAACTCCTTCTCCAACCCCTGCCCGTCTACCCGAAACCTCGATGTCCCCTTCGAGGTTCTTTGCAAAGTCTTATTCTCCTTCCCAACCGGAACCGCTTCCTCCTAACGCTCCCACAGCCCTGTATGGGAACCGGAATGCCACATTGTCATTTAAGTATCCTTAGCAGCATCTCTCTCTCTGCCTCCGCTGCTAGGATGCTCTCTCCGGCCCAAAGAGCAGAGATCTCGTGTTTGCTTTTTCTCTCTCTCTTCCCACTCACATGCCCCATACCTTGTGCAGCGTCTGGACTTAGTCGGTTTATGATTGTTTTTGAAAAGAAGCTGGTCAGTGTGATCATAGACATAATCGTTTTGATTCTAGGATGAACTATAATCTCCATACCAATAGACAACGGCTATAAGCATGCTAATTGCAAAACTGCTGCAATATAGTAAATGTTAGAAACAGACTCAAATGCCATGAATGAGAGAATGGGCTAGTAAATGAGTCCATCTACAACATGGTTGAAAAGAAAAAGACGAATCATGGATAATGATGGGAAAGATGTCCCAGATGTATTATGATTAGGTTTTAAAAAGTTGCTTAACAGAATGGTTATAATATCATTCCTGTGGTTTTTTTTTTTTTTCTATAGCCCATGAGTAGGGAAAAAATCTGAAAATATGTGTTCTAAATTTTTAACAGTGGTTAGAGCTGAGATTGGTTTTTGCAGGGGAGATTTTCACTTTCTAAATTATATATTTCAATTATGTTAAAATGTTTACGATATCATTAACTAATAAAACCATTAAGATAATTTTTTAAAAAAATAGAAAAGGAGTCAATTAGAAGATCGCATTGATGTAAATTTAAAATGAATGCAAGAATCAGCAGATAGGGTCATTTTCTTTCTTAAAAAATATAACACACTGCAGTAGAAACGGAGGTACAATCACAAACAGCAGAGAAGAGATGCTCTACTTCTGGGTAGAAGCTTCATCCATCCTGTTTAATCTGACAGTAAATCACTCATAATGTGATTGGGCTCATTTTCAAAAACACACGCAGCATGTTTTTATAAATGCAGATTATGATGAATGGAACTATTCATCAGGCCTACGTGGATTTTCGAGTTTGTCTGAAGGAAAGGAGAGGTAGAAATGATATAGGACAGCGGTCAGCAGGCAGTAGAATTCCGGGGAACAAGGCTGCTGGGCTTTAAAAGCATAAGGCTGTTCGAATTTCCATTTTTTGTTTCCGTGAGCCTGAGATGGAACCTTCCTCCTGTGCGCCCATCCTTCAAGAAAGTTCGCCACATCCGTGAAATCCTTGTGTGAATACTCTTACCTCAAAATGGAAATAATAGTTGAGCTCCTCGTCTGGGCCGACAGCAAGTGACAAATGACACACGAAACGAGACAAAGGCAGCCACAGGAGAGCTCAAAGCAGGCGGCGTGCGACGGGATTGGAGCTCGTGCGATTTGCAGGGATGGGGCAAGGCGTCTCTGCCCACGGCCCTGCGCTGTCGTGCCAGCCCGAGTTCTGCAGAGGCCTTTCCGGGGCGCAGGTCTGTGCCCCTGGACATCTGTGCATCACTTTCCTCACTGGCAAAACGGGGCTCTGGTCGTCCATCTGCAACCCTCGCCGAGCACCCTTGCTCCCTCTCAGGGCGGTCGGAGCCTCACGTAACCGAGCGGATAAGCGCCCGTCTCACTGGAAGCTGGGCGATCCTGGCAGCGCCACACCCACTTTTTCTCCCTCCCTTCACAGAAGTAACCCCACAGCAGCAGGTGAACACGTGATGAGCCGGCTTCTCTTCCATCCTTGACTAAGCTCACCCCCTGCTCACGTTAACTCACAGAGTCGGAGTAAGGAGGGACACCCCGTGTTGTCCCTACAGCTCCCCACCCTCCCCAAGCCACGGATCTGCCATGGCGGGTCTCGGCCTTCACCTGAGGGAGAAGAGTGTCTGTGGGGGCGGGCACACGTGAGGGAGGCTCTGTATGAGTACGTGTGTGAGAGCGCGAGTGTGTGCAAGTCGGGGTGCCCCTTGGTGTCCCTGGGAGTGAATGCATGCATGTGTCTGCGACCCTGTATGTGAGTCTGAGAATGTGACTGGATAGGAGTGTGTGAGGATACAGCTGTGGGGCCGCACGTGGCTGTGAGGGTTTGACCCCTCTGTGTGTGTAGTGCGAGTGTGTGTGAGAACGCGTGAGCTCAGGCCTGGTTTACCCAAACCCTTCTCCTTGGCCTCCAGGTGAGCTGGACGTTGAGATCAAGAGCAAGAGCAGACGGGGGGTGGGGTGGGGTGGGGGGCTCGCCTCAAATGCAACGCTGGAGCCCAGGGGGAGAGGCAGACATTCTGAATTGCTGTCTTTTGGGAATTCCGGGCCATTTGGAGTCCTGCTTAAAGAACATCCCAGAGAAGTCGCCCTCACAGCTGGTTGACAAGTCTCATCATCAGTAAAATCAGCAAGGGCAGCAAGAATTCGGGGAAAGCCCACAGCCCTCATCTACTGATGTCTGGTCTGAACAGTCGAGTCCTCCATCGTTCGGGCTGCAGAGACTTGCTGTTCACATCAGAAGCCAGGTCTCGGAACAATGAGGGGCCCGCCCAAGTCATGCACCCCTGTCAGGCCCAGATCTCAAGTCTCCCGACTCCCCGTCTATGCAATTTCCTCTGGCCCCTCGGTGACCCGGTTTGTTTGTGCCAGATGGCCAGTCCCCAGACAGCCGGAGACGGCTGTGTGACCCACACATATTGCATACGTGTGCAAACTTCCAGACGGTCTCCTCATGCCCTCTAAGCGTCTGCACTGCTAGTCCACGAAGAGAGGAGATGCCTGCGTCCATCCCATCTTCCGCCTGGGCTCCTGGGCCATCTTCTCTCTGGAAGCCTGAGTTTCCAGGCCTGGTGTTCAAGGCCCCGCATAATCTTGTCTTTTGCCTTTGCAACCTCACGTCCAGCCTCGTGTCACCCGGCACACAGAGAGCTCCCAATGCATGACTCATTGTGTCCTGGAAACAGTCGCTGTTTATCCGTATGTCTCACTCACCCACTGAGCCTTCTGGGGTCCTCTTTTTAACAACCACTCCTATTCCTCTTTTCCTCTCATGTCCTCCGGGCCTGCTGCATGCTTGGCATGAAGTAGGACCCCAGAGAGCTTTTGCTGAATGAGTTAACAAAGCCACCTCTCATTTTCCCAGACGTGACACTTCTCTTTGTACCTGGGACAGATGCTCCCTGCCCTGCCCCTAGAGTGCCAAGTTCCCGAGGCCCCAGCTACACTCACCGGGGAGGCCGAGAAGCAGCAGAGCTGGGGACAGCCACGTGGTCCCGTCTCTCCGACTCATCGCCCCTCTGACCCGCAACTGGAGGGCAAACTAGGATCCCAGCTGGTCACTTGAAGCTCTGCTTGAGGCCAGACTTGCACCTTCTGCTGGTCCAGATCGCCTTTGAGTTTTTTACTCATTCACTTCCTTTTATAGAGTGAGTATTTCCTGCTTTTAATTATTCAGCAAAAGGAGTGCCATTTCTTAGTAAGTTTGTGTCAGAGGACATGAAAGTCTCCACTAGGTACAAAAGAGGAACCGAAGGTGCCGTGCAGGGTGAGGGGGAGTGGGGAGATGTGCCCGTGGAAGGGTCAGGGAGAAGGTATCTGACCTATCGGGCCTTGGGTTCAGGGAGTACAGCAGTCTGCATGCAACTCCAGAAACGGCTCTCCACTGCAATAATGGGTCCCCCCACCCCGTCAGGTGTCAAGTGCTTGGCATACCTGGAGATACATTTGTTCAGGTGTTCTAGCCAAGTGCAAAGAAAGGTACAGGCTGTGGGATCAGACGGACCCGGGCTTTACCCCACAAGCACCACCTATAAGCTGTGTGACTGTGGACAACTCACTTAACCTTTCTGAGCCTCATTCTTTGCATCTGCAAGTCGGGTTCATGAGAGTTGTTTTCACAATTAAATGAGAAAATGTATGTGCAGTTCCGAGGGCAAAATCCTGGAATAGGGTTAGCACTCTGTGTTATGATTTGTGTCCAGGGCACATGAACAGTAGATAAAACAAGCCCAGGACAGGGGGCTGAGAGGAAGCTGGTGGCATGGGTTTCTCCACTAGTTACAAGACAAATTCTAACCTTAACCTGACAATTTAATTAGGATCCTGATATATAACCCAGTCGCTAAAACTCTTGAAGAACAGCTTCGGGAAGCAGGTGAGGGTATTTATTCCCAGGTGTCCAAAGCCAGCTGTATGAAAAGCATTATGAAAAATCCATTACTTTTCATGATAAACTAGGAATAGGGGGATATCTATAAGCGAACATTAAAACCAAAGGCAAGTCATGAAAAGTCTTTTCTTTAAAAGCCGAAGAACAAGGATGCTCATAATCACCACTTTGCTGGGACACTTTGATTAGCCTGAGCAATACAAGAAAAAAGAAACAAAGGATATGAGAATAAAAAGGGAAAAAGCAAAATTCCAAATAGTTATAGATGAATTGATTGTCTACGCATGAAGCTGAAAAGAATTATATTTTGATAGGCTTTATACAGACAAGACTACATGTAAGATTAAAGAATATAAGGTTAAAGTATTAAGAGTAACTTTAGCTACAATAATTTGTCAATGGATGCGCAACATAGAAAGTTGTAAACTGTGACATCAAAAACATAAAATGTGGAGGGGAGAATGAAAAGTAATCTTTTTGTATGTGACTGAAGTTAAGTTGTTATCAACTTAAAATAGACTATTATATCTAAAGATGCTTTACATAAGCCTCATGGTAACCATAAGCAAAACCTACAATAGGTACACAAAAGGTAAGGTAGAGAATCAAGACATACAATTATGGAAAATCATCAGTTCACAAAGGAAGACAGAAAGAGAGGAAGAAAGGAACCAAGGAACCACAAAACAGCCAGAAAACGACTAATAAGATGGCAAAATAAATTCTTACCTGTTAATAATTACTTTAAATGTACATGGATTCAATTCTCCAATCAAAAGGCATCAAGGGGCTGGATGGATGAAGGAAAAAAAAAAAAAAAAAGACCCAACCATATGCTGCATAAAAGAAACTCACCTCGGCTTCAAAGACACACATAGGCTTAAAGTGACATTCAGGACAGGGGACCGAGGACGGGCAGGAAGAGGTGTGAAGATGGTGAATGGGAACCTGGGGGCCCTGGGAAGCTGAGCCCCGCCCCCCTCCACGGGGAGAGCGGCCGCAGGACCAGAGGGCCGTCTGACCCAAGGCACTGGCCATCTCTTTTGGGTTCACAGTGATGACCAGGGGCCTCTTCAAGGAGCAGAGATGGGGACGATCCTTCCCAAGAGGTGGGGGACAGGTCTGTCCTAACTCAGAGAGGCTCGTTCTCATGACATGAGGGCTCCAGGGTCAGGGTGCCCTGGAACGGGAGGGAGGCCAGCGTCTCGGTCTCGTCACGCACAGCCCAGGCCCATCGATTTCCCCCTACACGCCCGCTCCCCAGGCCCGTTCCCCTCCACACTGTCTCATCACGCTCAAAGACACCTCCCGCATCGCTGTGACCCAGGTCTCGTAATCTCTGTCACTCCCCAGAAGTCCTTACTCTAACTCCCTCCACTTTGCCCTGTCCCCGCTGTCCCCCCCCGGCCCCCCAATGTTACAAGAGTCCTCTCTCCTTTCAACGCCACGGTGACATCCCTCTTCTTCCTAACCCCCCTCACGCCCTCTCTCTCTCTTCTCATCAGCAAGAGAGCGCTTCGGCAGGAGTCCACAGGGCTGGACATCACTCCTTGTCCCGCACCCCGCAAATAAATCCGCTCTCCTTGCTTGGCCTGCACACCCCGAGTGCACCCGACCCCTACGCCGGGGCGGCCCTGCGATCTCGCCACGGTGCCCGTCCCTCTCCCTGGCTCCCTTCCAGCTCCTCTCCCTGCTTGCCTCTTCTGGTCCTGTAGGTTCCACGTGAATGTCACCTCCTCAGAAAGGCCTCCCTGATCACCCTTCCCAGGGGTCGCCCCGCCCGTCTCGATCGCTGATCCCTGCTTATTTCCTCTACAGCTCAGCGAACACTGTTATGGTGGTTTTGTTGTTATTTTGGTGGTTCCCTCTCCCCACTAGGATACAGCTTATGTCATAGTGGCATTTGGGGTCTGTTTTATTCATCCTGGAATGACTCAGTGCCCAACTGCACGCAGCATGTGACAGACAGTCAGCTAACGATAAAGATGTGCTAAATTTGGGCTTTAAGTGAAGGAGTGATTGAGTGGATGATTAAGGATCGAATTGGCTGCAGAGACTGTCCCTTAGGCAACTGTGGTCCCACTATATTAGATGTCTACCTCCGGATAACAAATTCCCCCCCAAAATGCAGTGTCTGAAAACAATTGTTATCTCACACTTCCTGAGAGTCACAAATCGGAGTGTTTACCTGCGTGCGTGATCCAAGAGAGAGCAAGGGGTGGTATATTTCATGACCTGTCCCTGGAATTCATTCATTGCTTCTGCCGTATCTGTGGATGGCACAGATGCCCCCTGATGCCATGTAGATGGCGCCCACAGGAAGGCATGAACATCTGATCTGGGTAGTGACAGTGAAAGAATATTCACTTCCTAAAATTTTACTGAGCTGTATATTTATGATTTGTATAACTTTCCATTTGTACATTATACTTCAATAAAAGGATTTAAAAACCAAAACATGAAATGACACCTCTGGAAGTTTGCTTGATTTTGTTTGTTTGTTTGTTTTGGTTATCGTTTATTGGTCTTTCTTTCACATAGCAAAGAGTTTATATATATTAATCTCTCCTCCTCCCAAATACCTTGCCAACAGACCAGAGAGTAAACAAACTGGCCAGGAGCATATTGTAAGTGAGGGTGTCAGGATTTGAACCCAGAATTCTCTGGCATGACTCTCCTGGGGCCTTTTCGCCATACCATGCTACCAAAGGGCAGAGAGTGGCCACGAGCCAGCAAAATGGAGAAGCAGAAAACAGAATGGGAGTGTGTGTTAAGCAGCCGGTGCCATGGTAACCAAACTGAGAAACCTGACAGGGAATCACTGTCTTCTAGACCGTCTGCAACCCCCAGCGCCCCTCCCTTCTCTCTGACTTCCCCAGCGCACCTGCCTTTTGCAGAAAACACTTCTCGAGCTAGACACAGTTTCTGCCAGCTCCTGGCTGTGCCGATAGGTTGGAAGATCCAACAGCTGGGCAGTGCAAAAGCAAGCGTAACTTGGGAATATGCATTTGGCTTCAGGTTTGAGTACGTGTCATGATGCTTGTTAACTTTATGTGCCAGTCGACTTGGCTGGCCATGGTGCCCAGATTAAACGTTATGTTGGGCTGTGTCTGTAAGGATGTTTCTGGATGAGATTAGCGTCTGACTGGGTGGACTGAGGAAAGTAGGGCGCCCTCCCTAGGGCGATGAGCATCATCCAATTCATTAAGGGCATGAATAGAATGACAGGCAGAGGAGGAAGGAATTCGCCCCTTCCAGCCTGATTGTTGCAGCTGGAACGTGGGTCTTTTCCTGTCCTTGGCACCCTTGCTTCTCAGACCTTGGAACTTAGACTGAATTACGCAATCGGCTTTCTTGGGTTTCCAGCTTGCAGACAGATGGTGGTACTCCTCAGCCTCCACGACTGCATGAGCAATGCCTTCTATCTATCATTTGTCTGTCTGTCTGTCTGTCTGTCTATCTATCTATCTATCTATCTATCATCTATCATGTATATAAAATCTCTCCATAAATTCTACATATAAATCGTAAGGAATTAGCTCATGATACATGTGTATGTGTACATATCTTGATTCTGTTTCTCTGGAGAACACTGACTCGTGTGTGTGTGTACTTGACCCTGTGGGAATTTACTTCTTCAGCTCTCAAGCCTAACACAGGACGATCCATGTGAGGACTTGACAAGACCCCAAACCTCACCAGCTTGGCTCCTCCACTCACCTGCAGAGTGACCTTCCCACAGATATTTCCTAGAGTTGATAAAATATTTGTAGTTCAAGGAGCTGCCATAGAGAGACACAGAGTAAAAAGCCTAAGCAGCCACAAGCTGAGCGTTAAATAGCATGGGACCATCCATAGAGTGAATCAGGCCTCTCTTTTGCAAGGGACAAGATGATTAAGCAAAGATAAAGTTAAAGCCAAATGTCATTGTCTTTTCCTGAGTTGGAATCAGAAGTATTTGCCTTATTCCCTTCTGGCTTTTGGGGTCTCTCTGAGGTCCAGAAAAGCCTGGGCCACATTTGTTTCGAAGTTCTCAGCCTCTTGAAAAAAAGAGAGATGTCAAAATAGGGTGATAAAAATTGTGGTATATTTTAAATGTGTAAAGTTCACAATTAAACTTTTTGATACACAAATGGTCATGAAGTATAATTAATTGGACTACAAAAAGATGATCATTGCATTAAAATTTTAACTTAGTGGTGGTTTGGTAGGAATAAAACACATGTATATAAATACACGCATAAACATTTCTGTCAATGCAGCCCTGTGGACATTATCGTATAGATAACTCGATTTAGAGATAACGTTAAAGACTAATTTTGAGGCTGTTCACTGGATGCTAGGCCCAGGCCAAACTGATATGGGGAATCACTTGTAAAAAGAACTCTTGCAGAGTTCTTTATCTTTTTAGTTAACCTAGTTAAGTTTTCTTCCCTCCTTTCTTTAGGAAAAAGGCCCTCTCCCTCGAATCCCAATAATTGCCCTGAAACTGGTGACTGAGATCCTCTGGCTATTGACAAAGGTCATCGCCCATTGTTAGCAGAAATGGCGTTAGGCCAGACAGGGCCCTTAGAGTCTGAGAGGGGAGGGTGACTTTAGGCCAGAGGTCCTTTTTTTCTCTTTAAGAAATGTATTAACCAAGCCTGTTTCCCTTTACTCTTTTAATAGGCAAGTCAACAATAGAAATTAATAGATATATGATTTAAGTGACAAGTTTGTGTCTTCTGTTCCTTGTCTAGGGACTGAGGCTGCACTTCAGCAGGAAACCCAAGACTCTGCCCAGACTGAGGGAGAAAGGGAAAGGGCTCCATGAAACCCCAGTAGGCAGGGACTACGACCCTTCTCAGCAGGAAGCAGATATGGAAGAAAAGACCTCCCATCCCTCAACATCCATACCAATAATAAGGGGGTTCATGGCTCTTAGGAAAGAGTGAGGCAGGAGAGTTAGGGGATTTCGGGTCTGCCTGCAAAGACACTGAGATCGTCCCATCCTAGAAGGGGTCCGCCTTAATCTACCCACAATTAAGCAAGCCAGAAGGCATTTTTAGGCTAAAAGTAACTTCCAAAAAGAAACAAGTAAGCAGAGAATTAGGTACCAGGTAAAGCTAGTCACTCGCACCTGCGCAATGAAGGACTCAACGACCTTCAACTCACCTGAACCTCATCATACCATCATTACAATACGATGCATGTGCCCATTCATTAATATCATTACAACAGACTGAATTCTGGGAACGAATATGCGCAGAAAACAAATGATGACTCACCGAGTCCTGTCAATCTTAATTGTCAATCAAGGAAGCCCACCCACAGCAAATAGGGATAAAAACCCCGAGGGCTTTGCTGCCAGGCCTTCTGAGCCACGCTGCTCCTGCTCAGGCCCGCGTCCACGTCTGGAAGTGGACCTTCCCTCCTAAGGAAGCTTTCCTTTTCTGCTGTTATTTTGGTGTCTTGCTCAAGTCTTAGTTCAAGACATCAAGAACCAGGACAACGCGCCGGGAGAGGATCCCCACTCTCCAGGAACAAAACTGCAGACTCTCCCGCGACACTGAAAAGCAGGCCCCGCCACCCGCCACCCCGCTTCCTGCCTAGCTCTCTTAGCCCCGCCCCCGTCTCACGGATTTCTCATCCCCACAGCTGCCCTTCCTCAGACCTTTCCTTGCACTGATCATACTTCGTCCTTCAAAGACTGCTTCCCTTGTTCACGGGAAATAAGTGTTGATGGCGGTCACCATGCTAAGTCCCAAGCTAGCTGCATATGTCCATGGCAGGGGTGTTGGGTCACTCTACCTCCCCCAGCAAGTGTAAAACCTGAAAGAGCCTCGTGGGTGCTACTTTAATAAGGTCGAAGCCTTGGACTGGAGTCAGATGCATCTTCACCTTTGCCGCTTGGCTCTAACTCCTCCCCCGGATGTCTTTAGGGCCTCTATCTATCCCCGTCTGAACTGTCCATTGGGCTTCAGACCCCTGGTTGTACTTGAGCCCTGACTCTTGGCTCCCTAAATGTCCAAGTCCACATCTGGTTGGCCCCAAGGTTGAGGAGGTGATTCTACTCAGCTAGGTCAAGCTGATGAGCAGGATGGGGCCAGGGGTGTGGACCAGGCTATGGGACTCAGCCTGAAGGGAAGGCCAGCAGGATGCAATGGGCTGGGGTCAGGATATTGGAATCAGCTGGGAGGGACCCAGCATCTGAGAAGCAATCCTGTAGAGAAGAATTGTTTGTAAGTCCTCCGAGACGTCTGTAGTGGAGCTCTGCAAGTGGACACTATCGCCATCTATTGGTGGCCTGAAGAACTGCCACAGGCGTGTGATGGTTGTTCCCTTCCTTCTTACCCATGAGGTTGAGAAACAAATGCTTCTGTATAGGCTTTGGCATCGACCCCTCCAGCTCCTCCAGGCTGGGACTTGAGGATAGTCTGCAGCCTCTTGGAGAAAATATCTTTGGCCTGGAGTGAGATAAACTTGAGCTCAGGTTTGGACTTCTAGGGCGCTTTGCAAAAATAAAAATCAGAGAGAGAGAAATAAGGCAGATCCTCTAAGGATGTATCACTCAAGATGCGGGCTTAAGAACACAGATGCAGAGATGCAGGGGCATTGAGGCGTGCAGGAGGCGAGACCCTGCGGACCCACAAATGCCCAGCTGGTGCGGCTGAGTGCAAGCTCTGAATGCTAGCAGTCCAGCTAGGACTTCTCACGCTGATGGCTAGCTTCCTGTCTAAGGCTAATAATGGAGCTTATCCTGTCCCAAAGAGGAATCGGGGTGCAATGGGGTCTTTGCATGCACACCTCAGCCCCTCTGTCCTTATGTCTCTGTTTCTTCCCCTTCCTCACCACCCTTTTCTCGCCCTGAGCCCTGCTCACCTGGGACTCAGAGAAGCAGCAGAGCCGACAGCAGCCACATGGCCCTGTCCCTCGGGGCGACCTCTCCCGCTGCGCCTGACCTAAGGCTGGGGGTTCCTCACCCAGGGTCTGCTCACCTGTCTCCTTCTGCTTTTCTGAGCACGTCTCCGCTTCTTTCTTCAGCCTACACTTGGTTTGTTCTCAGAGCCGGTCAGAAAATACAGGAAGCTGGAGGCTCGGGGCATGATACGGTAAGTGGAAAATATATCTGAATTGGCATTTCTCATTTCTGTTCCCTGAGAAACAAATGCCACCCCACCCCATCCCCTCCCCCGTTACGCGCCCACAGCAGACAGGCCTGCCCACCCTTCTCTAAATTAGGGCACAGCCCTGACGCCCGTGTGAGTCTGAGTTCATGGCCATCTAGGTTTTCCAAGCAAGTCCTCTCCTTCATGAGCAGCTAATTTCCTGTGGCCGGCACGGGCGGTCCCGGGCCAAAGAGGCAGGACTAGGCTTTCTCTGGATGGGACCCAGTCCGAAATGAAAATGCCCTCATTCTAGAATATTAACATTTCCAAGATGGCGGTAATGAGTGTTTGACCAAGCCTGAGGTCCTTCCAAGCGCGGCGCCCAGCATGGGTGCACGAGGCGGGGGACCCTCCACGAAATCGGCCTTGTAGCGCGGGGGAGCAGATGCTGAGGCTGGGTCCAGCCCGGGGCGGGGTGGGGTGGGGGGAGCTGCGCTCTTCTAAGCCCCCAGCTCTTGCTTTGGCCTCATGAGACCCCAGAGGATGTCCCAGTAAATAAATTTCCTGCTTGTTTATTTTTTTGCTGCATTGGGAGGTTTCATATTTGCTGGGGTTTACTGTGTGCGTGCGTGTGTGCGCCCGCGCCCACGCGTGTGTTTGCGCATGCGCGCGCGCATCCGCATCCTCCCCCCATCCCCACGGTGGGGCAATTTCCTGCGCAACGTGTTTGACAATCACACAGAGCTGACAGCGCTAGGGAGAAGGCAGTTTGCTAGAAGCAGAGGACTTCTCAGTCCACTAAGCTTCTATTTAGTTATGTTCCCGTTTATTTATTTATTTATTTATTTTATTATGGTGACATTGGTTAACAAAATCCAGTCAGTTTCAGCTGTACACTTTAACAGTAAGGCGCGCACACACAGACACACACGCACACGTGTGTGTGCTGTGTGTTCATATGTTCCCCTTTTAAACCTTGGGATTTTGGTACATGAAAAGGTACAAAAATTTATATCCATATTTTGTGTCCTTTTTTCACTAGTTCTTGGGATGGTTTATTTGAAAATTATCATATTTTTCTTTCAACATGACCTTAAACAAAATTACGTCACCTCCCCAAAAGTGATTTGTGAGGCACAGCTGAAAGTTTCACTTTGACGCATTTTAGCTGCGTGACCCTCGGTGGGTCACGTGATTGCTTTTGGCTCAGGGTTCAGACTCACTCCCCCCTTCCCGGCCCACCCAGTTTGGATACAGTCAGCAATAGGTAAACATTCTATGCATCTAAAGAATATATATATCTGTGTGTGTGTGTATTTCCCCTTCTCACAGAAAGATAGCGCATTATAGATATTTTTCTGCCACTTGCCTATTTTCACTTATTGTATTTTAAGAATTGTTCCATGTCAATACTTATATTTTGTTTTTAATGGCTTCATAGTATTCCATGATATCGGCATATTATGGTTTTATTCTTTCCCTCTTGATGTGCATTTAAGTTGTTTTCCGTTTTTTTGCAACTACATGCAATTCTGTAAAGAATATGTTTGCCTATGTGGCTTGATATACATTTGTGACTATACCTGTAGGATAAATTCCTATAAATAAAACAGCTGGGTTAAAAGTCTGTGCATTTTTCCAAAGTTGATGGACATTCCCAGAGAGGTTGTAAAATTTTCCACTCTTGTCTAAATGTGTTAATAAATGCCAACTCCCACCCCCAACACGTCAATTTTTTATCTTTACGATCTGACTGTGGAGTTGGCGTGTTGATCTCACTCGGCCTGGGCCCCAGACAGAACGGATTGCTGCCGGTGTGAGGATGAAGGAGAGAGAGGGGAGGACAGCAATAGACTGCAAATGGGATTGTCACTAAGCAGGGCATCTGAGCACACCGTGCACACTGAGACCACGAACCTGCTCCCGCTCCCAGCCCCTCCCAGCTGCCTCTCTTCCCCATTCCAGTCTTTGGCCAATACCAACTTCCATTCAAAAAAGAAGGAGCACCGTCAATAGCTTGGAAGTTAAAAGAAAAAATACTAGCAAAGAACAAGTAAGAGCATACATACATCACGAGCGGAAATGCCCAAAGAAACAAATGAAAAAGAAAAGAAAAAAGAAACCTCATATATTCCTACTCGGTCTCAAGGAAATAATGGACAATGGGATTTATCTTAAAAATAAATAAATAAAATAAAGAGCACAGTACAAAATATGGAGATGAAAAGCAGGCAGGCAGACCACGGAAGAGCAATGGAGCAGAAGAGAGAGAGAGAGACAACATCCCTGGGAAGAAAGAATGAGGGGAAAGAAACACGAAAGCCGGCCACGAATGTGACTGTAAACACGCAAATGTGGTGGCTCGTGGACGTGACGCTGAGTGAAGTTTAGCTGAACACGACGTCGGTTGACGTCGGTTAAACACAGCCAATCGCAGGCGCCGGATGCAGAGAAAAGAGCTTCCGCAGACGTAGGGGACCCGAGAGGAGGAAATCGGCGAAATACAAATATAATGGAATTGAATTTACAACGATCCTGAAGTAAATCTGCATTTGGAAACGCCCGCAGTGTCCCAGGCAAAAACTGGCCCTAGCGATCCACACCTAGAATATTCTGAAGTTACAGAACTTCCAGGATAAAGGCAGCACCACGTGGGTTCACATTCAGGAAACGGATGAAATCAGAGAGAGTAAGTTGTATACATGAAAGGAAGAGGCTGGCCTCGGGCATCGCGACAGCGCTGCCTCCCAGAAGACACGAAGGAAAATCTACACGTTCCGAGAAAAAACGCAGGGCATTCTGGGAATTTCGTAGCCAGGATTGTTGTTTTCTCAAGTAGTCTGGTAACAAACACTCTTGCGCACGCAAGAACTTATGAAATACAGCACCGTGAGCCCCTGGGAAATAGAAAAATCTACATCATATTGAAATTCTGCCAACAAAGGTGTAAGTCAAATAAGGAAAAAGAAGAGGCTCAGGTGAGCAATGAATATACTTAAAAACAGAAAAGGACTAAACTACCATGGGAAATATTTACAGAAGAGAATATAAACATCATCAATACAAAAAGTACTATGCTAACACCGGTAGCACTGGGAAGAGGAGGGTGGCAAAGGGTGAGATGCCGGAGTCCTCATCTTTTATGGCACCGCGTTAATAGACAGTTCAAATGTATTGTTAACAATAAGGTGCTCATGGGAGGACTCCATGAGGGCCCCCGCAAAGGGCAGAGGGCGACCAAGTGAGGGCAGGTTGGCATGAGTGTCAAGGGAGGGCGTCCCAGTGAGGGGCCGAGCAGGGCGAGCAGGGTCCTCTGTGGCCCAGGTCTCCCGTCACCGTGTCCTGCACCATCCCTCCGGGGCTGATGCCGCTTCTCCTGCCCTGGTTAGCTGTCCCTCTGCTCTAGTGGCCTCCCTTTTTGGTCTTGAAGCTGCCCTGACATTAAAGTCTGGGGAGAAACTTGAGAGGAAGAATCGCGTTGTCCTCTTGTCTTTATGACGCAGCTCCCCAACGTCCTCCTCCCTCCTCCACAATTAACCAACCTGCCAGAAAAGGCCTACATCCAGCTGGGGGCGATCCTAGTCCAGGCTCTTTAAAAGGATAAGGAGGACGTGGTTCCACAGTGTGGCGGTTAGTGCGCTGCTTTACACGCAGAAGGTCCTGAGTGGAGCCGTGGTCCATGGTCTACGGACATGCCACCCTGAACAAGCCCAATGTCTGATCTCAGAAGCGTCTGATCTCAGAAGCTAAGCAGGGTCGGGCCTGGTTAGTACTTGGACGGGAGACCACCTAGGAAGACCAGGTGCTATCTGTATAAATAATAATTTTTTTAAAAAAAGGATAAGGAGACACCTCCAGCCTCGCCCCTCCCACCACCTCCCCGAGGTCATAGTTGCTAAATCTGTTCGAGCTCCAGGTCTGATGGATGGATTCCTCCATCCCGCCCCCAAAAGCGTGGATATCTCCCTCTGCACCCCAAAATGAGAGTAGCAGCCACATTGAATACTCCCAAAGAGGTAAAAACATTGATGCACGTTAACAGGATGACAGTGACAATGAGGGGCTTGCTATCGCTTTCAGCTTCAGGTGTGCACGTGCAGGCGGCAAGGGACAGAGCTGGCACCAGAGTCCCCTTCCCCGTAAGTGACGAAAATGCAGCAGGGGAAGGATCGCCAGTGGATGCGGGTCTTCACTGGCGATTGGCACGGCGTCACACTTTGGTTCAGTCTTTCTGGTCATGGGCTCTAGAATTTCAAAACCCATCATTGGCTGCAGCCCTGAGCCCCATGGAATGCAAAAATGTCCATTACCGCGGCAGGTGGCTCGCAGACTGGAGATCAGAAATGGCCGCCAAGGACCTGGGCCCCATGAGAAATGCCTTTCGTCCTGGATCTCTGCACGCATGTCCTGCTGTGTAGACCTCAGGGAGAAGGAAGGAGGACGGGGGGCTGCAGAGAAGGGGGGGAAACCAGGGCGAGTGCCAGCAGCCCAGGCATTACAGTTCTAGGTTCCCGAGGCCCACGCTGCCTCTAGAACCACGGTCACTGCCGTGCAGCCATTTCATCATAAAAATTCCTTTTTCTTCTTGGATCTCTCTCTCGAACAAGACGCCTACGAACGTGGGGGTTACCGAGCCTCATGAGCAGGCTGACTCGGCCTCCCCCCAGAGCTCTGAGGCCGGTTCACCCAGAGGACAGCGCCGAGCATGGCCAGGAACAGGGGCACCTCCAGGAAGACCAGGAGCAGGAAGCGGACGTTGCTGAGCAGGGGCCTGTGGGAAGGACACATGACCAGAAACGGAGCCCTTCTTCCCAATCCTCCCTGCGACCAAATTGTGGCTTTCAATACCCTATGTGAGGGCAGTGACTACAGGCTGACGATGGCCCCCGCGCCCCTCAAACTCTCCTTCCTCATTTCTTACAACACCCACCCTTGCCTGCTCTGCTGGGCGGGAAATGACCAGGGTCCTCATGAGAAGAAGAAGAGATTAGGACTCGGACACACACAAAGCGGAAACCATGGGAAGACGCAGGCGGATGACGGCCACCTACAAGCCAAGGACGAGGCCCGGGAAGAAAGCAGCCCTGCCGACGCGTCGATTCAGACGTCCGGCCTCCAGAATCGTCCAGACGTAAACGCCTGTCATCTGAGCCGCCCAGCCTGTGGCGCTGTGCCCCGCGGCACGAGCTGACTGACGCAAGGACGGTCTCGTATGCATCGCCAGTCACAGGAATTTGCAGAATAAACCCGTCAGCCGATTGAGTAATTAACTCTGTTGGGTACGCGAATTATCTCGCACTTGGAAGTGCCTGGAGGGCAGAGCTTGGCATTTTTGTCCATCCTCCCATCCTATGGTGATAGGCGTGAGCAGGTGCTCGGTTGTTTTTATCGAATAAATGAATGAATTATCCATCCGATGCTGACCAAAGACTCAAAATGGTAAAATGGCTTCAATTGATAGGATGAAGAAACTCCTCAGCTTACAGGCCAAATGGGAGAGGGGACAAATGGGGTCTCTGGGGTAAAAAGATGGGGGATCCTTCACTGGGATTCTGTGAGAAAGCCCAGCATTGGGAAACCACAGAGACCCAGAAACAAAGCCAAGAAGGCCAAGGAGAGGGGAGGGAGGGAATGGAAGGGGCCTTTCTTGGGCTGCATGGCTGGGCAGGGCGCTGAGAAGCAGGGGCCGGGCTCAGTTTCTTCCTCTGTAAAATGGGACCGTGTGCACCTGCCCATTCCTCCTCTCAGGGTGCCCATTGGCAGGGTCCAAGCATTAGAAGAATAATGGACAAGAAAGTTCTCTGGGAGCTGCAGGTGCTCCAGAGAGGTGAGGGACCATCAGTATCACAGCTGTGGCCCTAACAGTAATTAGGGAAACAGGACTTCTCCAGGCCCTCCCTGTTCTCCTGACACTTGGACCAAGAGCCATCCCTGAGGCCCACGACCCCCAAGCCCACACGCACACCGGCCACGCCAGCCGCCCTGACTGCCTGCTCGTCCATCTCCCGCACCCCGAGCTCCGGGGCGGACGCTCCATGTCTGTGTCTCCGGAGCTCAACGCAGGGTCAGGAACGTAGAAGACAACTCAGTGCAAATGGGATGGATGGGTGGGTGAACCAACGAACTTGCAAACTGCACTAGCTCCAGGATACAGGATCCGCGGACTTCGAGGACACCGTGTGGCCTGAGAGCCGCCGGCCTCCTGCCTGGGCCCGGGACTGCAAAGGGTCCCCACGTTGGAGGAGTTTGGGACAAGTGGGCCACAGGGAACTACACATCCACGCTGACTTACCTGTCAACGAAGTGGTGGCTGCTCACAGTCGGGGAGCCTGTAGTGCCTTCCGGGGTGACTGGTGCTGTGAACACGGTGGTGGTGATGGTGGTGGTGGTGGCGGTGGTGATGGTGGCAAATGCTGTAGTTGTTGTGTGACATATAAACCAGATTACACTCTACTCTGCCTGCTAACCTGCCCGCAGCCTGCACGTGGCTCCAAGCCTGTAGGGTGGGCTGCCTTGGCTAAGGAGCCTGGAGCAAGGCCGTGGGAAGGGGCCCATGGTCTGGCCCGCTCACCTCTCCCTGGCCTCGAGGAGACTCAGAGGCTCAGAGGCAGGTGGGACTGGGCACAGGTCCAGAGAGGACATCGAGAAGGCCCTGGAAAGGGGAGGGGGCCCAGGATCGCCTCAGGTCAAGAGCAGCGGGAGCGACTGAACTTTAAACACTCCTGCTGCTTATGACAGGGACTCGACCTCCGACTTATTTATTTAGCAAGGACAAGGGCAAGATGAGGGCTTGCCAGATACCCAAGATCTGTGACATCTAAGGTTGGGACCAGGCCTGAACACAAAATCACAATGATCAGGAAGAGCCTTGACTTTGGACTAGTTATTAAGCTTCCACGGTGGGGACAGTTCCTTCTCGGAAACGCTGTCGGGATTCCATGAGACAATGAACGTGCTGCGCAGTGTGCGCAGAGTGGGTATAACAGACCTCCCAGGCTGCGGGTGCGGTGGGGGCTCTGTCGACTGTGTGTCCCCTCCCCCCACCACCACCACGAGTGCCCTGTGAGCTGGTGCTGCCTGTCCGAGGGAAAGCAGAAGCAGAGCCCAACAGATGCACTTGTTCAAAACAAGATACTCCCAGGAGTGTCTGCATTCTAGAGGGATTTAGGAAGAGCTCATCATTAAGCCCAGATATATAAATGGCTCACGATGGGATTTCAGGCACCAGGAAGGCAGCCCTTTGGCCTCTGCGGACTTTCCAGACCTCAGGGATCAACCACAGTTACTCAACTGCGCTGGGCCTCTTTCCCCCTGAGACTGGCCATGGAACAAGGGGTGGGAGCAGCAGCTCTGAGTCCCAGCCCCAGGCGCCACAAAGAGCAGGCCATCTGGGCAACAGGGGCCCCAGGAAAGCATTGGAAGGAATTGGGGTCTCTGGATCCCATGGAAGAGGGTCCCTTTGGCCACTTGGCTGAAACCGAGGCCATCACCCCGATCTCTGTGGGCAGTACGCTGAGCTGCACAGAGAAAAAACATCTGTCCAGACAGGCTTGATCCATCCTGGAGGAGACTTGGGAGCCAGGAGAGCATCCGAGAGAAGGCCTGCCCCTCTCAGTCACATGAGACCTCAGAATTCAATACACGCCGAGTGAGTTAAGTCACTGCAGAGGGACCTCAGGGACCAGGACAGAGCAGGCCCTGAAGAGACACAGACACACTTACACATACTCTTACCTGACCTGATGGTCACTTTAACAGGAAATGCAAAATCCACGCCAGTTCTCGCGATCCCACACCAGTAGACGTCTGCATCGTCTGGCCTGAGCTCCTCCATGGTCACGATGAACACGTGGCTTCTCTGACTGTCCACGATGGACACACGGCCCTTCCTCATCTTCCACTCTGATTCAGTGGTTTGAACAAGGATCTTGCAGCTATCCCGAGCAGCTCCTCGACACCACCACTTCCTGTAGGTCTCCCAGTTTGGATCGTAGTGACACCACACAGTCAAGGAGCTCCGTTCCATGCCACTCACTTCCTCTGGACCCCTGATGTGATCTGAGCCTGGAAAACACGTATCAGGTACCTGTCACCTCCGGGCTGCGGGCAAGGCCCAGCCTCCGCGGTGTGACTAGCTCCGGTAAGTGCAAGGGCCTGAAGGGGTTGAATGGAGTCAAGGAGGGACTAGTCTCCCACGGACAGATCTTTTGTCCTTCAAAATTCCACTGGGTCAAAGCCACAAGGAGACTCTCGTATGGGCACAACTGCAGGTGTCAAAGAAACAAAAATGTAGACACTGAGCAACTCACCCCTCTCCCCCTCCCTGTGGCCAATGTGATCTCTGTATCCCTGGCACGGTGCTTTACAACCATCTCTGCTTCGTACTGGCCTCAGATCCGTTCCCAGCTTGAGAAACCCTGCCCTAAAGCAAGCGTGGGGTAGGGAAGGAAAATTCTCCCCGTGGACAGAGCTTCAAGCAGTGGCTCTGAACAGGACGTGGCCAGGGTTTGAAGCAGAACCACTCGTGCTCAGCGGAAAAGTCAGGGGAGCGGACGCTGTGTTCACAGTCGAGCTCCCAACCCCGGTTTTCTCCGGAGCCCATCGGGACCTGCTGCATCTCTGAAAGGTCCCTGAGAAACTCCCACCCGTCATCTCCAGTCTTCATGTCCACATCGAAGAGCAAGTGTCCCCGAGAGCTGGACCGGGAGTCGGTCCGAATCGCTCACCTGCCTGTGCACACTTCAGCTGCCTCCTGAGAATAATGGCTGCCCGTCCACATCCTGTTGATATTCTGTGCACAAATCCAACCCACGCAGGGACAGTGACTGGGAGAAATGTGCTGGACTCTTCTCTGGGACGCAGAAGAGGTCTCACGGGGGGTGGCAGTGGTGTGTAATTGACGGCGGACGATGGAGCCCTGCTCACTGCTTTCTCAACTCTGCGTCCGTGCTGTTAAGTTACCGCAAAATTCACGTCTAAGCCCTAACCTCCCCTGTGGTGATGTTCGAGGTCGGGGCCTTCGGGAGGCCGCCGCGTGAGAGGGGGTCTCATGGCGGGATTAGTGGGTGCCGCCCTTATGGGAGGAGACGCCGGTCAGCTCGCTCCCCCTCTTCTCTCTGACTCTGTGTCTGTCTCTCTTCCTCTCCCTTTCTCCCCCCTCCGCTCACATGCGCAAAAGCGAAACTACAATAAGAAGGCAACTGCCTGCAGTCCAGAAAGAGAGCTCTCACGATGACCGGAATCAGCCTGCACCTTGACCTTGGACCTCCGAGGCCTTAGAACTGTGCGAAAACAAATTCCTATTGTTTAAGCCAACCAGAGTAAGACGCGCCTGTCCCCCAATAAGTTTGCGCATGCGCATCTCCCTACCAGCGTCATCTCCAACATGTAGAGTGAATAGATCGATGGGTAAATCGATGCGGTCATCTTATCGCCCATGACGACCTCCTCCCCAGAAGAGACTCTGTCTGCATCCCGCCCCAAGCCCTGCGGTTCCCGTTCCTGGGCGCCTCATCTGGGAGGACGAGAAGCAGAGCTGCGGCCGCCACACGGCCCTGCGTCCCTCGGTCCTCCCTGGAACCGAGTGCCGGCTGCCCCCCAAGTACTTGGCGTTCAGCCCAGAAATAGAAACCTTCGACTCTCTGGTCTTCCCTCCTGCTGACGCCACTCTGTGTCTCGGTCTGTGCTGCTTTTGCACTGACTGCATTGGATGACGGTCTCTGTGGCTCGTCGGGAGCAGAAACTGAGGCAGGTAGACCAGCGGGGTTGAGCGACAGACAGTCCAGAGAGCCTGCCACACCCTGGCTTTGCTGTCGCCTCCTCCCTGTCCTCCGAGCACCTCAGAGGACGGGTTCTCAGCCCTAGACACGAGCCCAGCCCAGCTGTGGAGGCTCTGAAACCGTCCAGGTCCCGAGCCGCACCTGGCACCTAATACAGAGCCAACCTACGAGGCAGCAGAAACTTGGTTTTCGGTTAACAAAGAAGTGTCTGGATCATGTCCTGGCTGGCCACTTTCCCTGGCATGTGCCCTCCCCCTGGACCGACCCTCGCTGTTCCCTGCCCAGCCTCAGTCAGTCCCGCTCCCAGAGCCGCAGCCCCACTCACCCAAGGCGCCCACGTGAAGGAGCAGAGGCAGGAGCAGCCGCATGGTCCTGCCTGCCTGGGTTCTGTCCCTGGCGAGCATCTCCCTGGTGACCGCCCACCGCCGGTGCCCTCCAGGGACTGGCGACTGAGGGCGCGGGCAAACTGCTTTCCCTTCGTCGAAATCTACTTCCCGTAATTTTTCATCTTCGGTTACTTCCTAATTTCATTAAGTGAGAGAAAAGCCGTCATCGTGGTGTTGAGGAGGGTGACGATGTGCGCGGTCGTGGGGAAGCAAAGCGTCCGGGCCCAGCCAGGGTTCCACTCTGCGAGTGTGCGTGTGTGCGTGTGTGTGTGTGTGTGCGCGTAACTGAGAACACGGATGCCAGCAAACCAGGCCATAACGTGCAGCGGGGCCCGGGGAGACGTGCTCAGCGCTCGGGCCATGGAGAAACGGAGACATACTCGCAGGGATTTGCACTTCGGGAAAGACGCGGTGCTCAGGGCGGACACCCGGCCTCGCTGGAGGAACAGCCCCCAGCCTCAGCCTCCCTGCCGGCAGTGCCCCTGCCCCCGCAGGGCATCCGAGACCCCCCCTTCCTGCCCTGGGCCATTGTCCCCGCCTCAGGACAGCTTCCTCCCAGATCTTGAGTCACTCTGAAGCAGAAGCCACCCTGGGGAGTAATAAGAAAGAAGAAGTGGTTTTTTCTCTTGGGCCCCATTTTCCCTAGATGGTTTCCCTGCCACCCCCGCACCCCCGCCCTCCCACGCACACATCTTTGTTTATTCCGCACTGAAACTGCTCCTTCTAAGTGACTTCCACACACCTCTCTCCTCTTCCCTCAGAGAGCCCCGTCCCCCCTTGTCCCCCCTTCTCCGTCACCTGCCCCCTCTCATTCTCCCGATCTTGTCCTCTGTAAAAAAATATTTTCCATCATTGTGAATTTTGTTCTACCTCTCGGCAGGTTTTTATTTTATTTTGTGGTTTTACTTTCTCTTCCAACTTTTGGATGACACCTTTGTTTTAGAAAGCATATGTTTACATCAAAGTGCCCCTTTTTCGTTCTCTGACCGCTGAGGTTTTCAATTTTCTTCTGCTCCCTGAATTTATACCTCTTCGCCTGGCGGTCCGGCCATGGTTTGGTTTGTTTGGTCCTTCTATGTTGCAGGCCTTCCTCAAAGGTCCGATAATTCTTGGTTATCTGATCAGAATTAAAAATCAGCCAGAACACAGCTGACTGAGACCTCAGAGCTGGGAAGCAAAATAGTATGCAAATTAGACCTGGTTTGTCATGCAAACTCCTTTGAGCAGAGGGAGGGGTGGGGGTGGGGTTCTTCTAAATTCCAGAATGAAGAGGATTGAAGCTGGGCTCACCAGCTGCCCTGGTTTCCTGAAAGAACTCTCCGATGTTGCCCTTGGGGCGAGCCTGCCTGCAGGCATTGGGAATATGCCTGGACGCAGGAGTTTACGGAACTGCTCCTTGAAGGAGCTCCAATTGATTGCCTCCCCACCTCCGGCTCCACTTCTCACCTACGTCTGCTGACTCCGCGTTCAAAACTCCCGAGTTTTATCAGACAGGCCACTGAGAGGCAGGGATTGCAAAATGCAATGTGTTTTCCTTGCTCTTTGCCTTGAGGTTATGTCCAGTATACCCCAGACCACCCAACCTGAAACTTCTGCGGCGACAGGCCCCTGAATCTGGGTAGGGTTCCTCTCCAGGTCTCTGCTTGTTCCTTCTTGTTATCAAGTCTGTTTATCACAACGTCATTATTATCACAGTGAACTAACTACATTCTGAGCACGTCTGGATGATCCGGGTTCCTTAGGATGAAACCGTGACAGAGAAGAAAATTAACGCAGTCCTGGGACAAGCCGAAGAAAGTATACAGTTGTCCAGGCTACGTGAACACGAACTGCCTCTGTTCCTTCCTCCTGGTGGGTATTGAAAAGGATACATTTGCCAGATCGGTAGTCATTCACGCACACCATCGACTCCAGTGAAGTTATCACTGTTGGCTCGGAGGCCGCAACTTGGCCACTCCTCGGTCAAGTTCATACTAGTCCATCGTCATTGGTGAGTTCAAGGCACATGTGATGGGGCCACCACCTTGCGTCCTTCAAGTCTTAGAAAGTGGCGCGAGGCTCTGGCATTCTCAGCAAATGTGCTAGTGTTTTTTTTATTAACATTCTTGGTCACAGCAGTTTAAGGGGCAGTTTAAGGGTTTCCACTTGACCTTCCCCGGGGCGATCACATCTCCCTCCCAACCCAAAAAATCAATAAGAGAATCATACTGACTGCTAAGTGCACCCACTTCTAATATTAATATCTCCAGAAGCCAAGGAACCGACCAAGTAGTCACCTCTCTTGCCTGCAGGATCTTGATCTTGCCTCTTGTTCTCATAGTCATCTCCACTGGTCCCAACGTAGGTGCCATCAGAACTTGCTACCTGGTCCATTAATTATGCTCACCTTGCCCCAGACAGGTAAGTGCTTCCACCTGCCTCTGCCGTCTTCCACGCTCTGCCAACAGCTGTTCTGGCACGGTTACTTCATTCAATGTGGGGCGACGTTGTTTCCAAGCTCCTGGGAGTCCTCCCAGCCATGCGCGAGTACCAGCCTCCCCGGCTTTGCAGGTGCGCCGAGCGCTCCCATGTTGTGTGTGCGAGTTCCCCCATATCGACCACTTCTTCCTAATTCACAGTCTTTTCCACCACTCTGATCCAGGACCTCGAGATCCACTACCAGGCTCGCTTTCCTGGGTCCTGCCAGGACGTATTCACCTCCTCTTCCCTCAGCCCAGCATATCCCCAGGGGGGCCATGCTGACCCATAACCTCGGGTATTGGTTTTGTGGTCAGGAGGGGAAATGCGGGCAGAGTCTTGCAGTAGATCCCCAGGGGGTGAGCGGTGTCCTGTGAGGCATCTGCTTCCTTCCAGACTTCTGCAGCAGCATCAACATGGGGAGCCATCGTCTCCTAACAAGTGGACTGGGCCACTTCTGCAGGCCCAGAGGGTTCTAGGAAATCGGGAGTGGCGGCCGAGTGGTCAACTGCATTGGCAGATGTGCCGCCCCAAGTCTCAGGCTCTCACTTTTCTCTCAGGAAATATTTGTCCTAAAACCCTTGCTGAGGCTAAGAACCTAACCTTGGCTGAAGTTTCGCTTCTCTTAAAATTAGGTCCAGACAAAGGAAACGACGGTCCCCCTGAATGCTACTAAGGGAGATAGAGTGTTTACCAAAGGCACGGGCTACAATGTTCACAGCCACACTGTGCATGATAGTTGAAAATTTCAATCTAGTCAAATGCCCGTCGACCGTAGAATAGATAAACGTGGTCCACTCACATGGTGGAATATTATACCATGATTAGAATAAACAAATACAAACAAAAACAACTACACCGCAACCATGTCGATGAATCTCACAGTCACGACGGTCACCCAGTGAAGCCAGCCAGAAGAGTGGGTGCTGTGCGATTCGCTGATATAAATTTGCAGAACTGACCAAAGGATTCTAGGTGGTTAGAAGACAGGAGGGTGGTGACCTTGTAAGCGGTGACGAGGAGGAATTTATGACACCATGACTTCGTAGGTCACGGCTGGAAGGAAACATGAGAGGGGCCTTGGGGACAACGGTAACGTCGATGTCTTGCTCTAGATGCTGGTTGCGTGAGTGCGTTTTGTTTGTGCAGAGTTAAAGTTTTCCCATGGAAATCTCCCCAACCCCTTACATATACATGTACTGAGCTCTTTAAATAGCAGCCTAGTGTCCCACTGCGTGGCTCCACCACGATTCACTATCCCCACATCGAGGTCCGTGTGCTGCAGGAAGCGACACCCGATGGAGGAAACTGGACACTCAGACAATTTCATTAGAAGAAGGAGAATTTATTAGCCGGCGGAGCATGCGGGGCTTAACAGCACCAAAGCATGAGCTCCTCTCAGTTAGATTTCTTCCAGCTTCTATATCTTTGCAGCGTCCGCGCGAGGGATGCATGATTCCTTTGTCTGAGGTCTTATGTGTACCTCATGACTCAGGATGAGGAGCGGGAGTTTCAGGGGGAGGGGGGAGGGGCTGAAAAAGGGAAGGAATTTCCAGACCACTGGCCTTATCTATTTACAGGTCGTTTGTCTTGCAGAACCCGCGACCTAGGCGTTATCAGCACTGTGATAGGATTCCCCAACGGAGAGATGGGACACCCCGAGGCTCTAAAGCAGGAAGCAGCACTCACTGATGCCGGCACCTGCTCAGCAGATTCCTATCCAAAGACTGAGCCCCAGTTGTAACATAACAGGCAGTTGTATACAGTCTTGTTATTCCTACACAGCTACAGAGATAAGGAAGAACATTAGTTGTTTGGCAAGCTATGAACCAACAGATGTGAGCTGGAGAGTCCTGGAGGGGGGCAGAGAAGGCAATCAGGAATGAACTTATTTGAGCAGGAAATGGCCAGGCAGGGTATGGCTACCACAGCACCAAATGTTGCAAGCGTTTCTAGAAGGCCATTTAGAGATTTATAGGATCCGGTAAATCTCTAACCGGCTGACTTGATCGTTTCCGCAAGCCCTTTTCCTTTGCATTTTTTCAGATGCCTCCTCTCCTCTCTTACATGAAGCCTGTTCGCAGCCTTTTGCTCTTGCATTCGACGCTGCAGGTAAGATGGTCAACACACTTCGCAGATCCCTCCCACTGAGTGCAACTAAGAACCCAGACGGAATGTGTGCGGCGGCATCTGAGGATTCTGCTAAGGGCATTGGTGCCAAGAAAACCAGGGAAGGAAACCAGAATGAGAAGGATCCCCCGGCTGTGAGTTTCTATACCTCGCCTAGGCAGGAACCCCACGGCCACATCGTGAAACTGCACACTCAGCAGGGACAGAGGGAAAAGGGGACCCAGCAGGGGAAAAGGAGGCAGGGGTCCTGGAGTTTTCTCGTGTTTGGTTTTTCTTCCTCTCCTATCCAGTCCCAGCCGGTCCCAGTACAGAAGCTGCAAGTCTATCTGCAACCTCGGGGGGCCAACACCGGGAACTGAAGGAGCAGGTCCCCTCCGCCCAGGGGGAACCATGCTCTGAGGACACCGGCGTGGGGAGGACACCGTTGCATTTGCTCTCTCTTCTCCCTCTGCTCAGCCCTGGGGGTTGACCGCTCTCAGGAAGTACACAGCAGTCAGTGAGAGAAAAGCCCCGGCGTTCTTGCCCAAGGACCAGCAGGGGAGTCGGGGGCTCTGAGAGCTTGGAGGGGGCAGGGATCAAGAAGGGGAAGCAGCTTAAGAAAGGGACCCTAGGAGAGTGACGTCAGAAACATGGCAGAGTGAGAGACGTCCCCAGTTCGCTCCCCTTGAAACAACAATAAGCTGAACATCTAAAACTCAACAAAAAAACACCCAAACTGCACACCAGCACGTCCGAGCGTGATATTGGCCCATAAGAGCTACCACAGGCCGGAACCCGGGTGTCGGGCGGTGAACTGGGAGAAACAAAGAAGCTGCCTCTTGCAGCTTGAGCTCCCTGCAGGAGGAGGGGGAGGGGAGAAGGTGCAGCGGATTTCCTGAACAGCTCCGCCTGGGAGAACTGTGAGCTCCACGCGGCCGGAGGCAAGGCCTAGTCATCAGAGCGGGAAGCAGAGAAGCAGGAGACAGCAGAGAAACAACAGTTGGTTATTATCAGCTCGCGACTGCAAAACAGGAGGCCGAGCCGCAGCCACCATCTCCCAAATCAGAGGGCCCCTCCCCCCATGCCCTCCAACACCGAACACCCCAGAGTCCTAGGGGAAGCTGAGCAAACGTTACCAAAACTGTCACCGAAACTGCCGCTAACACTGACAGAGACTGAGACTGAGGGTAGCGAGTGTGATTGAGTATCGATGAGACAAAAAGGCATTATCATGAACTTAAAGCAGGGATCCAAGAGGCTTAGACGCCACCTACTGGAAACCAAAAGAAAAACTCCTTCTTTGCAACAGGCTGAAAAGAGACCTTTATATAATAAATCTTTCTGGAAAAATAGCAGAATACACTTGCATTAATGCCCAGGTGGAGAAATAGTCTATTAAACACCATGAACAACCAAGGGGACAAGGCAGCTCAGAAAGAAAGAGAAAAGTCTCCAGAAAATCAGCTTCCAGATATAGAAATATGTGACTTAAATGGCAGAGAATTCAGGATGGTACTTCCGAAAAAACTCGGTGAGATCTAAAACAAGTCATATCAACAACTTCAGGAATTAAAGAAAAAAGCTAGATGAGCAGAATAAGTTTTTAGCAAGGAGATTGAAACCCTCAAAAAGAACTAAATAGAACTTCTGGAGATGAAAAACACACTGAAAAACGTGAAAACTGAAACAGCAAGCTTGGGAAATAGAACTGACCACATGGAGGAAAGGACCAGTGTTATATCGAAGACAGAAATCTAGAAATAAATCAGAAGGAAGAAGAGAGAAACTGAAGAATAAAAGTAATGAAAGAGAAATACAAGAAATAACTGATACCATCAGGACAGGAAACATAAGAATAATAGGCATTTTGAAGGTGAGGAGAAGGAGCAGGGATTAGAAAGTATTTTCAGACAAATAGTTGATGAGAATCTCCCAAATCTAAGGAATGAGCTGGAGCTTGGAATTCGAGAAGTCAACAGAACACCCAATTATCTCAACCCCAAAAGGCCTTCTCCAGAACACATTGTATTAAAATTATCAAACATCAATGGCAAAGAAAGAATTCTCAGGGCAGCCAGGGAAAAGAAGATGGTAACCTATAAGGAAAAACCCATTAGATTAGCACTGGACTTCTCGGCACAAACTTTTCAAGCTGGAAAGGAGTGGGATCAAATATTCAAACTATTAAATGAAAGAAACTATCAGCCAAGAATAATGTATCCAGCACAGCGCTCTTTTAGATATGAAGGAGTAATAAAGACCTTTCCAGACGTACATTTTCACAGGGGTAAATCTATTAAACTAAACCTGTTTCTACTTCCATAAGTTGTAACACAGCAGAGCTGATGTGTTTCCTTCAGGTGTATTGAAATAGTGTTTTCTCAGCTTCTTCGAAAACATTCTCACCTGTTTCATGCAGTCTGTTCAAAGAGGCTAATTCTTCAGTCACTTCAAACATTGGCTGCTTGAATAAATAGGAACAAATGAACAGTATCCTAACACCTGTCATCTGATTAAGAGCCAAGGAAAACCTCTCAAAATAATTTGCCTTCACTAAATAATTGAAATTGACTATTGACGTTGTTCCCAGTGGTCTCGACACTGTAAGCAGCTGTTCTTACCCAAAGGCTAATGGTCTAAAACACGTTTATTTTTTTCTGGATACATCTTTTCAGCTGCTGTAATCGATCAACGTTAAATTTCCCGCATGGCTAGCAAATGAGCCACTTAAACGTGTACTTTGGTTGTGGCCTCATTTCCTTCGTTTCTTTTATTCTTTTCTCTTTTGTGTGTGCGTGTGAAGAAATTCTGTGTGTGAGAGAGAGCTTTTCATTGTAACTTTTCTGAATGTGTTTTGTGATTTGGTAATATCGTGATGAGTTCCTGGTCTGTTAATGTCGACATATATTGTCTTCTTATAGCAAAGATACAGGTTTGTTACATAATAAACATAACGCTTTGCCATCTAATCTGATAACAAAAAGAAAGGAAAAAAGAAAGAAAGGGACCCTAGAACGCCCAGTCTTACCCCTAGAGGAGCATATTTGACCAGACCCTGAAGAGAATACCCAAGACTGAGAACTGGGGGTACACCGCCGCACCGTGTCACGGAGTGGCCACTAGGTGGCACACACGGGGCAGTTCCCAACGACACCTCAAGGGTTCCGGAGGCTGAACTATGGAGTCACACACAGTCCACAGGGGCAGGTCAGCACCTGGCGTCCTACCTCACCGGCGTGAGTGCCCGCCACACAGGGATGAATCCGCAAATACCTGTTGCTATGTTTCAGGTGATGGATCCATGAAACAATGCTGTGTTAAAAGTCTACAACAAAATGAACTGTACTGAATCGAAAAATAACAAAAACAGCAAGACGAAAGCTTCAAATTATGCGCTTTAAATGTAGGCAGTTTACTGTATCCCAATTAAACCTCGATAACTGTTAAGAAAGGGAGGGAGGGCCGAGGCCAATGCCGCCTGCGGCCCTACCCCCACCCCTTCCCGCAGGCACCCAGGCTCACCTGGGCACCCAGCCCGGGCAGAAGGCTCCGCCCTCAAGCAGAACCGCAAGCATCGGATGCTCCGCCTCTTCTGCCTTCGCCCCGCCCTCCCCAGAACGTGCGCTGTGCCGGCAAAGCCCTCTGCGCGCCACCTCCAAGTCCCTGCACTGCAAGGCCATCAGAGGGTGACAGGTGACAGGGAGGAGGCCCTGTGGGCTTGTCTTAGGGGGGCTATAATCTAATAGGGGCGGGTGGGAGGGGGAGGCCCTGGGCCCGGGGACTAGGTGTTGTGACAGATCCATTCGAGGAGCGGAGATGACAAGGTGACAAGGAATGTCATTGTGGGTTAGTCTGAGCTGCTAAGTAGCTCTCCACAGGTGCCAAGAGTCATTGACAGCGAGAGCGGAGATGTGTTCTGGGAGATGTGGGTGGCAACGGGTGCGCTTGCCACAATCCTGTGCTCAGGGGAGATGTGAGAGAGCCTGGCAGGGACAGGGACACTCCCCGGGAGAGAAGAGCATCGAGGACAGAATTCGGAGGGTGCCGGGGGTGAGGGGCAGAGCAAGCAGAGCGAGAGGAGGCAGGCGATAGAGAAGGGGGGACAGGGCCCTCTGAGGGAAGAGGAGAGAGGTGTGTGGAAGTCACTTAACGAGCAGTTTCAGTGCGGTGAGTTTGCCAACAGCCCAAATATACAAATATGTGTGTAGGGACGAGGCGGGGGGTACAGGGAAACCATCTAGGGGAAATGGAGCTGAAGGGAAAAGCCCACTTCTCCTTCCTTGTAATCTCCCCAGTGTGGCTTCTGCTTCAGAGTGACTCAGGATCTGGGAGGAAGTCGTCCTGAGGCGGGGACAATGGCCCAGGGCAAGGAGGGGGCGTCTCAGATGCCCTGTGGGGGCAGGGGCGCTGCCGGCAGGGAGGCTGAGGCTGGGGGCTGTTCCTCCAGCGAGGCCGGGTGTCCGCCCTGAGCACCGCGTCTTTCCCGAAGTGCAAATCCCTGCGGGTATGTCTCCGTTTCTCCATGGCCCGAGCGCTGAGCACGTCTCCCCGGGCCCCGCTGCACGTTATGGCCTGGTGTGCTGGCATCCGTGTTCTCAGTTACACACACACACGCACACTCGCAGAGTGGAACCCTGGCCGGGCCGGACGCTTTGCTTCCCCACGACCGCGCACATCGTCACCCTCCTCAACACCACGATGACGGCTTTTCTCTTACTTAATGAAATTAGGAAGTAACCGAAGATGAAAAATTACGGGAAGTAGATTTCGACGAAGGGAAAGCAGTTTGCCCGCGCCCTCAGTCGCCAGTCCCTGGAGGGCACCGGCGGTGGGCGGTCACCAGGGAGATGCTCGCCAGGGACAGAACCCAGGCAGGCAGGACCATGCGGCTGCTCCTGCCTCTGCTCCTTCACGTGGGCGCCTTGGGTGAGTGGGGCTGCGGCTCTGGGAGCGGGACTGACTGAGGCTGGGCAGGGAACAGCGAGGGTCGGTCCAGGGGGAGGGCACATGCCAGGGAAAGTGGCCAGCCAGGACATGATCCAGACACTTCTTTGTTAACCGAAAACCAAGTTTCTGCCGCCTCGTAGGTTGGCTCTGTATTAGGTGCCAGGTGCGGCTCGGGACCTGGACGGTGTCAGAGCCTCCACAGCTGGGCTGGGCTCGTGTCTAGAGCTGAGAACCCGTCCTCTGAGGTGCTGGGAGGACAGGGAGGAGGCGACAGCAAAGCCAGGGTGTGGCAGGCTCTCTGGACTGTCTGTCGCTCAACCCCGCTGGTCCACCTGCCTCAGTTTCTGCTCCCGACGAGCCACAGAGACTGCATCCAATGCAGTCAGTGCAAAAGCAGCACAGACCGAGACACAGAGTGGCGTCAGCAGGAGGGAAGACCAGAGAGTCGAAGGTTTCTATTTCTGGGCTGAACGCCAAGTACTTGGGGGGCAGCCGGCACTCGGTTCCAGGGAGGACCGAGGGACGCAGGGCCGTGTGGCGGCCGCAGCTCTGCTTCTCGTCCTCCCAGATGAGGCGCCCAGGAACGGGAACCGCAGGGCTTGGGGCGGGATGCAGACAGAGTCTCTTCTGGGGAGGAGGTCGTCATGGGCGATAAGATGACCGCATCGATTTACCCATCGATCTATTCACTCTACATGTTGGAGATGACGCTGGTAGGGAGATGCGCATGCGCAAACTTATTGGGGGACAGGCGCGTCTTACTCTGGTTGGCTTAAACAATAGGAATTTGTTTTCGCACAGTTCTAAGGCCTCGGAGGTCCGAGGTCAAGGTGCGGGCTGATTCCGGTCATCGTGAGAGCTCTCTTTCTGGACCGCAGGCAGTTGCCTTCTTATTGTAGTTTCGCTTTCTGCACACGTGAGGGGCGAGGGGAGAAAGGGAGAGGAAGAGAGACAGACACAGAGTCAGAGAGAAGAGGGGGAGCGAGCTGACCGGCGTCTCCTCCCATAAGGGCGGCACCCACTAATCCCGCCATGAGACCCCCTCTCACGCGGCGGCCTCCCGAAGGCCCCGACCTCGAACATCACCACAGGGGAGGTTAGGGCTTAGACGTGAATTTTGCGGTAACTTAACAGCACAGACGCAGAGCTGAGAAAGCAGTGAGCAGGGCTCCATCGTCCGCCGTCAATTACACCCCCCCCCCCCCCCCGTGAGACCTCTTCTGCGTCCCAGAGAAGAGTCCAGCACATTTCTCCCAGTCACTGTCCCTGCGTGGGTTGGATTTGTGCACAGAATATCAACAGGATGTGGACGGGCAGCCATTATTCTCAGGAGGCAGCTGAAGTGTGCACGGGCAGGTGAGCGATTCGGAGCGACTCCCGGTCCAGCTCTCGGGGACACTTGCTCTTCGATGTGGACATGAAGACTGGAGATGACGGGTGGGAGTTTCTCAGGGACCTTTCAGAGATGCAGCAGGTCCCGATGGGCTCCGGAGAAAACCGGGGTTGGGAGCTCGACTGTGAACACAGCGTCCGCTCCCCTGACTTTTCCGCTGAGCACGAGCGGTTCTGCTTCAAACCCTGGCCACGTCCAGTTCAGAGCCACTGCTTGAAGCTCTGTCCACGGGGAGGATTTTCCTTCCCTACCCCACGCTTGCTTTAGGGCAGGGTTTCTCAAGCTGGGAACGGATCTGAGGCCAGTACGAAGCAGAGATGGTTGTAAAGCACCGTGCCAGGGATACAGAGATCACATTGGCCACAGGGAGGGGGAGAGGGGTGAGTTGCTCAGTGTCTACATTTTTCTTTCTATGACACCTGCAGTTGTGCCCATACGAGAGTCTCCTTGTGGCTTTGACCCAGTGGAATTTTGAAGGACAAAAGATCTGTCCGTGGGAGACTAGTCCCTCCTTGACTCCATTCAACCCCTTCAGGCCCTTGCACTTACTGAAGCTAGTCACACCGCGGAGGCTGGGCCTTGCCCGCAGCCCGGAGGTGACAGGTACCTGATTTGTGTTTTCCAGGTTCAGATCCCATCACGGGTCCAGAGGAAGTGAGTGGCACGGAACGGGGCTCCTTGACTGTGCGGTGTCGCTATGATCCAGAGTGGGAGACCTACAGGAAGTGGTGGTGTCGAGGAGCTGCCTGGGGTAGCTGCAGGATCCTGGTTCAAACCACTGAATCAGAGTGGGAGATGAGGAAGGGCCGTGTGTCCATCGTGGACAGTCAGGGAAGCCACGTGTTCACCGTGACCATGGAGGAGCTCGGGCCAGACGATGCAGACAGCTACTGGTGTGGGATCGAGAGAACCGGAGTGGATCTTGGGGTTCTTGTTAAAGTGACCATCGACCCAGGTAGGAGCTGCTCCCTCCCGTATGCCGAGGCCCCGGCACTCACCCGTGGAGAATGCAGACCTTACCCTCTGTCGGCTCTGACAGATGGGAAGAGCCCCAAGATGACGTGTGTGTGTGTGTGTGTCTGTGTGTGTGTCCCTGTGTGTGTCTGTGTGCGAGTCGGCGTGCACACACCTGTGCCTGCATGAGGGGGTGCACACCGAGAGCCTGGGGAGTGGGAGCCGCGGCCCGTCCACGTCTTCACGTGTTGCCCTCAGAGGGCTCAGAGAAGGACAGGCTCAGCTCGGACAGGTTTGGCCAGGAACAGCAGGTCTCTGTTCCAGGTCATTTGGGCACCACATCCACCCCCACAGCAGCCCCGGCCCGACCAGGGGTCTGGTCGCTGGGCAGGAAGGGGTGGGTGCCTCAAAGCATGATCCTGAGGGTCTCAGCTACAGGACAAGTGACCCTCCTGCCCCTCCTCTGGCAGCACAAGGGCAAAGGACAGGGCGAGGGACTCTGAACTCGTTACTGGCAGAGGGACAGGCTCCATGACTGTGCAGGAGCCTCCCATAGGCTCCTCTGAGCCTCGGAGGGGATTCGGGGCTCAGCCACGCCTGCCCCAGAAGCACCAGTGCCACCCCCCCCCCCAAGACAGAGGCCTGGGAAGAGATGCAAATATAGTGTGCATATGCATGCAACAGGGAGGTAGACTGGCTTTAGAATGTTCCAGAAATTAACTGAGAAAGACAACAGAGGTGGGGCGGAGACATTGGGAGGAGGAGCTGGCACCGGGAGAAGGGGAGGCTGGGGCCCTCCAGGCCAGACGAGCCTCCGCGGAGCAGCTTCAGGGGTTGAAATGAGGATGTGTAGGGAGGCAGGAAGGCTCACGGGGAAGGCAGAGGCTGCTGGCCCTCTGCCCCTGGCTTGCGGGCAGGCGGCACAGAGCCGGCTTCCGCCTGGCCGGTTCTCCGAGGGAGAACCGGAGCTCCGAGGGCTGGGAACACGGCTCCTGCACTCCGGGCTGTGCCAGGCCGGGCTCGGAGATTCAACCGAGCCTTTGTAAATGGCCTGCCGAGCCTGCGGCCCCAGGTCCCTCGGGCGGTGGGGCGGTGCATCTCTCTAAACGAAGCGATGTTCCGTTTTGGATGAGAAACCACCAAAACGAAGCTCGTGAAGACCGACGTGGCCGACCAGTGGTGCCGAGGGAAAGGTTCTTGATCCCCAGATGAGGGCTGTGGAGAAGGCCATGGGGGGGGGGCACCTGAGTCACCCTCAGAGCTCTGCTTTGCTCTGTGCGGTTAGCATTAAATCCAACAAACTCGTCCGTACTGTTGACAACAAATGTGACTGTCCCCCTGTCAACACAAATAGCCGAATCTATGACAACAGACGTGGCTGAATTGGTGACGACAGACGTGGCCGAACGGGCCGGCCTGGCTTCCTCGCCTCGGGTTACTCTGGGCGTCAACAGCAGCATGGCTGTGACTCACCCCCTCACCAGGTGAGCAGAGCCGGGACCCGGCAGACCGTTCCCACGTCCGCCCTGTGACTGCTCCCCTAAGGCCGCTCTGTCGGGGACCCCCGCGGGGCCCTCTGGCGTTGCCAGCCCAGGGGAGAGTCAGCAGAGTCGGCCCAGGACCTCCCCCTCCTCCTTCGCAGCTCTGAGTCGTTAAAGAGCACCCCACCCCCGCCCCACTTCCCACGGGAACCCCAATAAGGCTCTCCAGCTGAGCTGTGGCGGGGAAGGCTCTGGTCTTCCTCTGACCTGCCCCCTCGCCCCCGGAGAGACAAAAGGAAGTGTGGCGGGGTTCAGCCCCCAGAGAACTAGGAAGGAAGTCCTCCATATTAGTTTCCTGTGGCTGCCATAACCAATTACCACCAACCTGGTCACTTAAAACAACACAATTTTATGATCTCATAGTTCTGGAGATGGGAAATCTGAACTGAGTCTCATTGGGCTGAGTTCCTCCAGAGGTTCTAGGGAAGAATCTTCCAGCTCACAGAGGCCTCCCGCATTCCTTGGCTCACGGCCCCGCCCACCCCCAAAGCCAGCAGGAGCCGGTCCAGCCTTTGCCACGTGGCATTACTCTAATGCGGACCTTCCTGCCTCTGTTTTTCACGTAGAAAGACCCTGGTGATTACGTGGGGCCCTCAGGTAACCCAGGATCGTCTCCCCGCCTCAGAGTCAGCTGGTTAGCGACCTTTAGCCCCCCTGCGTCCCCCTTTGCCACGTACTATAACACCTTCGCAGGTTCCCGAGATGAGGACATCTTTGGGGACCGTTATTCCGCCTGCTGTAGGCGCCAGGACATACGCGTTTCATCACTCCAGGCCTCCTCTCCCCAAGGAGGGAGTGGGGAGCTGGGGCCCCTGCGTCCTCACCCTCCGCCATCGCGGGAGGGGCGCGCATGTCGCCCTGAGCCCGCTCCCTTCGAAGGCACCGCACCTGAGGGGAATCACCAAGTTCCCAGTCCCGGTATCATCCGATCGCAGCCCGGTGGCTTCGGGCCCCCATAAAGTCCAGGGTCAAGACCCATTCTCTCCGTGGGCCCAGCCGCTCAGCCTCGCCCTCCACGGGCTCCCTTCCCTGCTCCAGTCCAGTGCCACCACCGGACCATTTGTTCAGGGATGAATTCGAATGGGGCGCGGCCCCACGCTTCACAACCCGGCTTTGTCCCACTCACGGCTGTTTTGAGAGCGGTCGTTCTGTTGCGTCGAGGGTGTAGGATGTAGGGCTCCCAGTGAGACCAGAGAAGCACAAGAGGAACCTTGGTGGGGAGAGAAAAGGGTGCAGCAGGGAGAGAAACTTGTGAAAGAGCACAGCGGGTATTTTTAGGGTATGCGATGCTTCATACCCTCTCTCCCTCAAGAAAACCGTTAGCGAGATCGGCATGGCTCATTTTGCTCAAGGCAGGCTGAGCAAGAGAACGAGGGTGGACAGCCGCAGGGTTGGGGGTGGGGTCCTGGCCGAGGGGACGAGGCGCAGGGTGAGGGGTGGTCAGATCCTTATACGCTGCCAGGGACTGCCAAGGGAACACATGTGACCCCGGGCCCAATAGTCTAGCTATACCAAGTGTCCACTATATGGGACACATGTGGTGGTACCCCCCATATATGCTGTTGCATGGGGGTCCGACCCGCCAGAGGCTCCTCCCCGGAGAACCCAGTATATAAAACTGGTTTACAGGGGTGGGGGGGGGGTCTTCTGCTTCGAAGAAGTAATATTAGATCTGAGCTTAAAAGATGGGAGGAATTCACAAAGGGAGATACAGGGTGCAGAGAGCAAGCTCGGTTGGACTGCGGGTGAGTTGGTGGGGGACGGTGGGGAACCAGGAAGTAGCTGGACCCCAGGCTGAGCTGGTAGGGAGGCCCCTGAAGGCTTAGGCTTCAGGCAGCATGACTGAGCCCCTTGCAAGGGCCTTCCTGGCCAGGCCGGGAACCAAGGTTTGCCTGTCGCCCTGGTCTGGGCTGCTGGGCATGAGGGGCGGGGAGGGGAGAGGAGGGGCCTGGGGCTGCCGCAGAAGAGGCTCACTCCTGTGGCTGTGATCCTTGTACAGGTCCCTGCTCTGTGACGTCCACTTCCTGCTCCTGACCTTCATAAAGGTGCCCCTCCTTGGGGTCCTGCTGTGCACTGTGGCATGGCTGAACAGGCATCAGAGGGACTCCAGGGGGAAATAAAGTCAGTCTGAGCGGAGCCACAGCCCCCATGCCATCGACGCCCGCACATCAGACTAGCAGAACCTCCTGACCTCTTATCAGGCACCGGGCAGTGATCGCAGTTCCAAAAGAGACGAGGGTCCCTCCGCGGTGAGAACTCCCCTCGTCCTGGCCTCGGGGATGCGGTCGGCACCCTCCCTGCTCTGCGCAGCTCTGGAACCTGGCCCCCACCGCAGGATCAGAGAACGGGACAGACGTGGTGCTTCCCGTACACCCCGGGTCCTCGGAGCCACCTGTGATCTCACCTGTGCGGACCCTCCTGCCGCCTCCTCACCTGTGACTCTGGAGCAGCTCTGCCAGACACGACTATCACTCTGCCTGGAACTCCGGCCAGTAACTTCCGGGCCAACCAGTCAGTGTAAACCCTGAATTAGACCACCGAGCCTCAGGGTGTGTTTACGAGGGCAAAGACCCCTTCTCCCGGCAGGCCAGGCGGACCGAAGTCTGCCGAGGGCACCTTCTGTTGTATCGGTCCCTCTGGGCGAAAGAATCACCTGACTGGAGACAATTAAAGATGGGGTTGGACCATCGCCCAGCTCACGTCCGTGATGTTTGCTCTGTATGTTTCCTGTTACATCCGTGGATTTCCTGTTCTTCTTGAGATTGTATTGTCTGGTACACGATTTCTATTTTTTTTTTTTTTTAATCTATCGGAGGATGACCCATATATTCTAGAGAGTGTAAATCAAACACCAGAGTTAGAATGTATCTAGCAGTTGTGCAGGGCGGCAGCTTGAAGGGGAGAGGCCTGGAAGAATAGCTCTTTATCTCTTCCTAAGCCACAATTAGGACTCCGCACGTGCAGATGCAGACTTTGATGGATGACTAGCAACGGACAAAAAAAAGCATGGGGACTATTTAAGATAATTTTTTGAAGTTATTTTCTACATTCAAAAAAAGTAACTGTTGAGGACTACATACACCTCAAAAATGGCAAAGTCTTAAATGTTAGGATGCCAAATCTATATGTACTCACTAAAATTAAATATTTCATTAAAGTAACTAAAGTAAATTGGCGAGTTTTTTTAAGTATAAACACCTGAGTTATTGTCATCTCAATCGAGATCTTAATAGGGGAGGTAGATATATGACTATAGAGTTGTGAGAATTCGTTGAGGTTACTCTCTTCCCCGCTATAATTAATAAGTGTTTTATAGGGAGGTGCTTTGAAATAATGTCTGTATACATGTCCCTGCATCTACATTGCTGGCCTTCAGGGACAGGAGACTCACCGAGGGGTCAAGACACCAAGGAAGGAGTCTAAGGGTTTCTTTGTGGTTCCCTGGAACTCATCCAGGGTCACTTTCGCCATACTTGATTATCCACAGGGGCGAATATTGGGTTCTTGAAGGGCGAAAAAAAATTACACTTTTTATAGATGGAAATAAATATCTGTTTTTATATATAAAACAGATAATTATATATTCACACACATAAATATGTGTATATGTATATATAATATAGTTATACATACAGTATATCTTTGTTGTTAAAATGTCATGGGATGGGGGAGATTTTTAGATAAGGGAAGTGTCTAAACAGATTCCGTAGGAGGATGATAATGGGAAAAACATTGAGGAAAACCACCCCAGTCTCCTGGTTGAAGCAGCCACAGCCCCCTGCCCCAGACTTAAGGGGAGGGGACGTAGACCCCAACCCTTAATAGGAGGAATATCGAGGAATTTCCATGCATGTTTTAAAACTGCCATAAGCAAGTCTTAATCTGGCATCTTCGTATCACATATAAGAACGAGGAAACCTGCAGGGATGAAATCCCTGGTCCCCAGTCGCAAGGCCGGGTAGCGGAATTGAGTCTGCCCTGAGCCACCCTGGGGCGGGCCCACAGGTCAGCCCCACAGGCCCATCTGTGCACTTGAGAAGGCCAGTTCCCAAGCCTGCTGAGGGCGCCATATGGCCCCAGGCACAAACACTGAGCAGACACAATGATGCGATTTCTCCGCTTTCCTCAGAGGTCACAGACTGCATCCGTGGCTTGCGTGGACATGTTTTATTTTGATCACAATATGGTTTTTAGCAGAGTTTATTGCCTATACGTAAACATGAGGAATTTCACTTCGGGCTTCTCTTTCAGAAGTGAGCCCATGATCCCGCATGCTCCACACAGCCGTCATCCGAGTGTTTAAAGCCGTCCGGGTGCTCCCTGGGGCCTCCGGGATACCACTGAAGCATACACATTAAAAAGAATAAGTAAAATCATCTTTTTTTGCAGATGACATGATTGTCTATGTAGAAAATCCCAGGCAATCTACCAAAAAACTGCTACAACTAATAAATGCATTTAAGAGTCACAGGATACAAGATTAATACACACACACACACACACACACACACACACACAAATCATATTTCTATATGTCACCAACAAGCAGGTAGGAACTAAAATAAAAAATAATACTATCCACGACTGTTCCAAAAAAAGAAGAAATACCTGAGTATAAATCTAACAGAACATGTGTGTCGTTCATATGCTAAAAATCACAAAATGCTGATGTCGGGAGTCAAAGAATATTTAAACAAATTGAGAAATGTAGCATGTTTGTGGATGAGAGACCCAATATAATAATGATAGTTATTTTCACAACATTGATCTGTAACTTTAACACAATTCCTATCAAAATCCCAGCAAGATGTGGGGTCCGCTCCAGGGCTCAGGGTTTGAACATCACAGCCCTGCCTGATAACTCAGCACTCAGGGCAGCTCTCAGAGAAGGGCCGGTCTAGATGCAGGTAGCTGAGTGGAGGTGGTAATTCTTTCTCGTGACAGAGTGTGCAACTCCTGCCTACAAACTTCCGGCAGGGAGCAAGTGACAAGCATTCAAAAACCAACCGAGCCCTTCCCAGGGCTGGGGAGCCCAGCAGAGGCCGTGGCATCGTGTCATCCTGATGCGGTGAAGCGTCTCCTCCCCTCTGTGTCCTACGCCCCGTCTTTAGAAAACTGTCTGCCTCTCCCATGAGAAGGGCTTACGGTCAACAGGTGGCCCCAGCTGAGCTTCCCCCGAAGTGGATAAAGTGGGACTCTCCATGGGCTCTGGGCACAGGAGACCTTCCAGGTTGGAGAATTCCAGGAGAGATAGATAGGAAGGGCACCCACTGCCTCTTTCTCCCACTACGGTGCCAGCGGACCCCAGAACTTTAACTTGAAATTGCTTAGCCGTGGCCGCCCCAGGCAAAGATGCACTGGGCCCGACCACACGCGAAGACGTTGAAGCCCCGTGAGGCCCAGAGGCCTCAGAAGAGGGGAAGGAGCCCTAAGCATGCAGGACAGCGAGCAACGCATGGGCATGGTGCCAGGACCAAACCCCCGTGGGACTGTCCCCGAGGATGAGATGGAGCCCTGGGAGCTCAGGGACCGAAGCAGTGATGGGCGCGTCCTCGGGGAGCCTTCTGTCTGCAGGAAGGAGGCTGTTTTTGCCCCGAGGGACACTGGGTTGAGAAGCTTTTGTGCCAAGGAGAATAATAAAGAGCCAGGCTCCTGAGAATCCAACTTCCAGAGAGTTCTTTTCCTTGGGAGGTAGGCATGAGGACAAGGCACCAGAGGATCTGGGGAGGAGAACAAAGGGCCCCACACGGGGGCCTCGAGACTCATCTTTCCTCCACCTGAAGACTCGGCGCGAGTGTCCTCTAAGATCCAAGACCTTCCTTTGGGCACAGAAGGCTCGAGTCCCTCCAGAGTCCAGGCGCTACTGCTTCCCTGCTCTAGAGTCCAGAGTCTGCAGGTCTCTCCTGTCCAGTCTGAAGGGCGGTGCTCCTGCACAGGGCATCCCTGGAGGCTGTGTACTGCGTGGCGCATTGCCCTGGTCAGGCCGACTCTGTGTCCCTCTCGGCCCCCTCTGACATCTGCTCATACAGAGGACAGCGCCGAGCACGCTCAGAAACAAGGGCAGCTTCAGGAAGATCAGGAACATGAAGTAGACAGTGCTGAATGGAACTCTGTGGGGGACACAGTGACAGGAAATGAGGTACCTCCTCACAGGGAGGCCTCAGGACGCTTCCCTCCCCACCTCTGCCTGTGCCCTGACTCTAGAGCCCAGACAACTCAGAATCAAATCTAGAAGGGATGCATGCCCGGGCCCCTCTCTGGGGACCTTGTCACCTTTCCTCCCTTAGCCAAGAGCTACTTTGGGACTGTCGTTGAAAGGTGATGGAGTGAAGAGAGAAGAGGGACCCAGGCATTGCCTGCGTTCTAGAAGCGTGCTCTGAGCTTGCCCCTTCTGCCCATTTTCTCTTCACAATTTCCCCTTTATCAGAATGACATCTTGACCAGTCCTCGCCCACACGTTAAAGCCCTTGTCCCCTTCCCCCAGGGCTGGCGGCAGCATCACAGCCTTTCTTTGGGTATCTCTGAGAGGAGGAGAATGAGCCCTCACTCCAGCCTGGAGCCAGCCTGCCTCCTCCTCAGTGAGTCGGCCCCAAGGACAGGGCAGAGTGTGATCTCTCCAGGTACCAGCTGCCTAGGAGTAAATAGCTCCCAGGCTCCCAAGAAGAAAAATAAAACAATATTGCCGCTGGAGTACAGATAACATAGCTGTCCACCAGAAACCGTATTTCTTTGTGCTGGATGCTAACAGCTAACTTTGGCTTTTGTAACCTGCTTGCTTGCTTGATCGAGGCCGACCAGGATGTAGTTCCGGGCTTTCTAAGCTGCCTCATCCAGAGGCTCGGGGCTGACTCTCCAGTGGAAAGTGTCAGTCGCCGGCCGGCTAATAAAGGCTCGTAACTAATCTCAATTGGCTCTGTGGGTCTTAGATTTGAACGCGCCATAAGAGTAGAGACCTATGCCCTAGGAGCCCAGAAACACTGATTAACTGCCGGGGGTGGGGGGAGCCTGTCTCTTGGGGACAGGGAGAGTCAGACGACAGCTCCCAGAAGGGGGGGCAGAGGCAGCTGGCTGTCCTGCCCCGTCCTTAGCTCGCAGCCTCTGTCGGCCACGCGATTCTGTCAGGTACCAAACCACCTCCCTTTAGAGTGAGGCTTTCCATAACTCAGGCTCTTTCTTTAGGAGGCCACATCTTATTTATTCCACTCATCATGTGACCTCGAGGAAGGAAAAGTATTTCTCTGGCTCTCAACTACTCTCTGGGGAGGATCCACACACTTGCTGTTATGCACCGGGCTTCTCTGAAGAAGGGCCGGGTCCCAAGCGAGGCTGCGGCAGGCTCCCCGACACAGGTTTGGGGCGCGAGCTGACCGCCTGCTGTCATGAGACCCTGTGGCCGGCTGCCTCCCTGTGTTCAGAGGCAAAAGGGATCCCGCGAGGTTGTGCTTCCTGCGATGTCGTAGGGTGAGTTTGCAGCTGAGAGGAGCGTGCGAGCAGCGGCTGTGGACGGAGGAGGAACGGGAGGGAAAGGCCGCCGCGGGCGGAAGTCCTGCGCCGTGCGCGGCGGCTGCGGAGGCCCCGGATCTCGAGAAAACGCTCGAAAGCGGAGAAGATGCTTGGTCTGAGCTCGCGTGCGTGTGCGCGTGCGTGTGCGTGAGCGTGAGCGTGTGTGTGACGAGGCTGGGTTTGCAGCCGCCATGGCACCAGAGCCCCGGGGGTCCGTAGGAACGGTGGAGGAGCCCGGGTGGGACCTGAGCTGATTTCACCTAGATTTCAGGTGAGTTGAGTGCCGCGAGGGAGGAGCCCCTGACCCTAGCTTTCCGCGCCGCCCCGCCTTCCTCCTGCCACTTACCTTTCCTCCCCGCTCTGGGGCCCGCTCGCTCTGTCACACACACACACCTGGCTGGAGACCATGTGCCGCTTCCTCGCCCACCGGAAATCTTGCTGTCGCTGGCCAAGCCCTGGCCCCCGCAAACTCACCAGCACCTGCCAGCCGCACCCCACCCCCTGCCCGGGTTCTGCCTGTGTTCTCTCTTGACTGCAGGAAAGTGACCCCGGACCCTGCAGCCGCTGAGCTCTCCCCACCCCGGACACCTCACCCGGGAGAAACTCCCCTTTTCTATTCCCTGCCCCACACCTATCCTTTCTCCAAGGACGTGTCTCCCCGGTGCTGTCCTCCACGCAAGGTCAGAGAGCTGGGCTCAGTCTCTCCCTTCCACCTGCCCCTGGTCCTGGGCAGAGCGCAGACATGCACTTCCCCACAGGAGGAACTCATCCGGGTGCAAAGCGCATGTCACAGCCGGCAGCCTGGGGAGTGGAGCCCGAGGCAGGTTCAGGAGGGCATCCTTCTTGGAGAGCTCGGAGTCCTTCCACCCACCTGGACTCGGGAGTAGCCCCTTCAGAGCTGAGTGCACCCTAGAATGCCTGCCTCTCCAATCCAGGAGATTCTGGCAGGAGATGAGCGGTTAGACTAAAGAGAAACTTCCAGGCTCCTTCCAGCCTGGAGGGTCTGTAATTCTATATAATAACTCAATATACATAAGAGTCGGTCCGGCCTTCTGCCCTTGGCTGCTGGAATCTACCCGCCACTCCCCTGCTTACAAACTGGGCTCCTTCAGCTTTCTACGAAACAGGCAGCACCCCCGCCCCCCCCCCACACACACACGCACTCCTCACAGCCTGGCAGCTCCTACTCCTACCTGACTGTATGTCCCTATCACAAAACCCTGCATCCCACGTAGACTCCCTCTCTCCCTTCTTCCTCCTTCCTGCATCTTCTCCTGCTACGCAATTCCCTGCCCACACCCATGGCGCCCCTGGGCGTTGGTGCCCTCGCAGGCAGAGTGAATAGACACATACCAGCCCTATTTTGCAGAATGCACAGCATGGAAACTTGTGCCATAGCATCAAGGACACAGGGACATAGGGGGTGGAGGAATACCTCTTGGTGTAGGGAGCCCTGACGAGGAGTCAGGAGACCTGGGCTCTAGGCACGGCTTTGCCGTTTGCTGGTCATGTGACCTTGAGCGTCGGCGTCTGGAATATGAGGATCGCAGCCTGACCTGCTCGCTTTCCAGAGCTGGGGGTGTCGATTATATGAGATCACGACTTAAATTTTAGGGTCAGGACAGGGAGTGTGAATGAATGCATCTAGGCACAGCCTAGTAAACAAAGCTTACTCCAAAGTAGTAAAATTAAGGCAACTTGCAGAAAGGAGTATCTGGATAGAGAAACCTAAAGAAGCGAAGGAGAGGAGGGTGTGGTCCATTAGATCACAGACCCTTGGATTTGGAAAGTGGCTTACACTTCCTTAACAAATGTTCGATACCAACATACAAATATGACCAAAGCAAATATTCATGCAAAGTGTTGGTAAATGAAACTAAGTTGTGGTGTTTGAAAGAGGAAGCAAGATTGGATCGGGAGGAGCAGATAGAGCTAAGTCCTTAGTGGCATTCTAGTTCTCAGGTTGGCCAGTAAGTTCACAGATGTTTGCTAAATTATATGTGATTAAAATAAAAGAGGCTTTGCATGGTGCGATGATGAGAAGGTGTCATGAGCCATGGCCAGTTCGATCCTGGGCACCTGAAGTTAAGAAAAAAGAAGACTCTTCTAATTCCAAAAGAATATTCTCTGTCTCGCTAGAATGTTGCCTGAATGCGAGAGTAGCAGGTCTTAATGAAATCTGGAATATTCCTGGAAATGACTTGTGGGATTACATAAACCTGTGCGTGCATTTTTTAAAATAAAAGTGTTTGCTGGTTGCTTGAAGTTGGTGGTCGCTTGAAGGAGCTAGTGAATGTGAGATTGCAGTCAGTTCTGAATGAAGGTACCAGGAGATGTAGCAGAGCGGTGAACAGCTTTCTGACTATTCCAGATAAGCTTTATTCCATACACCCCCTACGGCTGTGGCAAGAGCTCTGAAGATAAAGCAGAGCTGGATTATATTTAAGTTCTTCGACTTCATTGATATGCCATAGGCTGATCCCTTTACCATCTTATCTATAAAATGGATTTAATGCTATTTGCGCTGCCCTGGTCACAATGTTGGTCAGACAGTTAAATGCTGTCATAGATTTGAAAGTGTTCGCAGGTTGTAAAATGCTTCGTAAATGTGAGTTCTATGTTTGCTCGTTTTCATTGAAATACACTTCCTTTGTCTTTGTCCTCTTTCTCCTTGCTCTGGGATTGTCCTTACCATCTTTCCGCATATCCCTTTCTCGTTCTCCACTCTCGGGCTAGCAAGGCCCCTTGTGGGGCCCTTCATATATTTCAAGTGGTTACATTTTTCCAAACAGTATTTATAAGCCCAGATGGGTATGTCGGGTGGAGGAAAATACTGGGAAAGATAGGAGGGGGATAAGCCAGAAGCTGGGATGAGAAAGGAGACCTGAAATTTTAAGCCTTTACAAATGATTTCACATTTTCATCCGGGCCCCAGCTGCAAGGTACCTGGGTAGAAAGGAGAACCTCTGGGGTTGGAGAGGTTGGCCAGGGTCACACGAAGGGATGGGAAGAGCGGCACCCAGACTAGGGCATTTAGGTAACTTTATCAGATTTAAGCGATCAGATTTAAACCAACAGTGATGTGCTGGTAAACCAACTCTCTGTGGGGGATGGGAGGCGGAGAGAAGCCCTGATTTGCAATGTTTGTCCATTTGCATGGTGTAAGTACTCTCACTATGACTAATTTCTAACTAAAAACACTCTGTCACTGAACATGAAGTTGGAAAAACACGCTCGTAATTGGCTCCCATGAGCCCTTGCAAGCTGCCTCCAGCCCCCACTGCTTTCGGTGCCCACTTCATTAATTACGGTGATTCACAAAATGTCCGCGATCATCATCATCATCTTTTAAGACGTTTTGAGCACCTCTCATATGTACAAGATGCATCGAATCTAAGATCTCAATTATGAGGGCCTTAGAAGAGCATAAATATCCTCCAGTCCACTCGCTCATCCTACTTGTCAAAAAACCACACTACTTTTGCTCAGTGTTGCCCAGCTAGTCTCTTCTTTTAAATCTCTGCCTTTCCACCTACTTCTCTGAAAGAGTCTGTCATTGTGTTGGGTAGATTCTATGCTGTGTGAGGAAATGCAACCATAAAAATTATCCTACGATCAAAAAACAAACGTTGGCGAGGAGGTGGCGAGAAGGGAACCCTCGTACGTTGTTGGTGGGATTGCAAACTGGCACAGCTGCTATGGAAAACGGTCTGGAGGTTGCTCAAAAAAATTAAAAGCGTATATATCTTTTGACCCAGCAATTGCACTTCTGGGTATTTATCCAAAGAAAACCAAAACAATAATTTCTAAAGATCTATGCACCCCGATATTCACGGCAGCACAATTTATACTAGCCAAGATACAGAAGCAAACTAAATGCCCATTGACAGACGACTGGATAAAGAAATTATGGTTCATCTATATATACAATGGAATGTCACTCAGCCATTAAAAATATGAAATCCTACCATTTGCAGTGACATGGACGGACCTAGAGGTTCTCATGCCGAGTGAAATAACTCAGAGTTATTTCAAAGATAAATACCACATGATTTCACTTATATGTGGAATCTAAGGAACAAAAAGAACAAACTAATCAAACACAGACTCACAAATATAGTGGACAATTTGGTGACAGACAGATGAGGGGTTTGGGAGGCTGGGAGAATGGAGTGAAAGGTTAAAGAAGTACAAATTCATAGTTGATAGTTGGTCATGGGGATGGGGAGCATGGCAGAGGGAATGCAGTTAGCATTAAGATGATGGCCAAGTGGAGGGCCAGGGAAGGGAGGGAGCAATTGGAGGAATTGTTTTATCAACTATATAGATGTCTAACCAAAGTACTGTATACCTGAAACTAATTTAAATAAATAATTTGTTAAAAATTATCCTACAAACATGAAGAATACCCTCTCATTTTTATCCTAAACCTACTTCCCACAGAAAAATGTGCCTCACTCATTCGGAACGTCTTTTCTAAGAGTTTCTCTTCTCAAAATCCAGCCCTTGAGGGACAATTTTATTTGCTCACTTACACCACGGCTCGACTTTAAGGGATTTAAAGTGGGTGCTGAGAATGGCATTTCGGAGCCTCCATTAATTCTTTCTAACAAAGCTTTCCAAACCCTTTCAACTAAACTCCAACGAAACCAAGTCATCGCTAGTTTCTGACCTTTCCACGATCGTTCCTATCTCCGTATTTTTGCTCAAGCTGTTTCCCTTTTGTACTTATCCTTCAAGACCAACTTTCAGTAATGCCTCAGCGAAGACTTGCGACCTTCCAAGAGCAGAGTTAGGGGTCCCTGTTGTGCATGCTCATCACTATAGGGACGAGTATCTTCTATAACAAGTTCCACAATGTGTTGTAATTACTTCATTCCCTCATTCAACCATGAGTCCCTGAGTGTCGAAGTTGCTCTTAATTATGGCACCTGGAACAATCCTGGCACACTGTTGGTTTCCAATAAGTGTATGTAGTATCCGTGGAGGGATGCTTAAATGCATAAAAGAATATACAGATGGGAGACTGGATATTTCCTTCCCATTTCTGCTGACACGTTGCCTCTACTCGAACCCAAGACAGACCTTCTATCTATGGTCCTGCCCCCTGTAATACCAGGTTCCCCAAACCCCAGCCCTGCTCACCCGGGAAGAAGAAAAGGAGCAGAACTAGAAGCAGCCACATGACCCTGTCTCCCTGGCTGGCGTTCTTAGCAAATCCAGGTCCCAGATAGAATCCAGACGTTTGCAACAGAGCCTGGGTCATCTGTCCTCTGCTCATCACGTTTCCTATGTGTCTCCTCATTTACTTCCTTTTTATTCTCTTAGTTACTTCCTAATTCGAAGATTTACGTAAAGAAAAAGGGAAGACATTTCAGAGAATGGGCTAAGAACAACAAGGGAAATCTGCTCATTTCCCTCCTACTTAGTTCTAGTACAACGTTTGGGTCATACTCTGAGCCTTTGTGAAAGTCAATCCCGATATATTAAACCTCTAGCAGAGGAGACCCAGGGTCCCTCTTCTCCCTGTCTGGGACTGCTCCCTTGATTTAATCAGCTTCCCCTTTTTCTCTAGGTGTCCTTTTGGGTCAAAAGATACCTTTATTTTAAAATGTAGGGTGAGGACCCCCCCCCTCCCCGTACGTCTCTCTCAACTATTGCCTCCACGTGGATGATCTTGTGCTTCTTCCTCTGATTTAATATCCCGCCTGGACTCCCATGTGTGTTACTGGTCACTCAGCCGGGGCCACAGAGCGAGCAGAGCTGACCGTGGGCACCACGCTGTGGAACCCCGCGTCGTTTCTTCAGTGTAGACAACAGCTAGAGCTTTCCGTCCTGCCACCCGCGGACTCAAATCTCCAGTCCCCTCAGTTCTGCTTTTATGTTGTTTTTTTTCTGCTTCCTTTTTCCCCCCTAATCTGATCCCTGGAGTTTATACATATAAATATATATGAAAGGAAATGGGAATGAGAAAAAGCAAGTGCCGATGGTTGAAAAGAATATGAAATGCGTTTAACATGGTTACGGTTTATTGTAATCCATTAAAAAAGGACAGATTCCAAGAAATATGGTAGAATGAGTCAATACAGAGACTCCGTTCTAGCTCCGAACACAGACATTCTGTATACAATGCAACCCAACAAGTTTTAATAGTCAACCGAAGACAAAAATCAAGCGAAGGAAATGCCCAGGCGCCAGCAATGTAAAGAGTTCTGAAAGCCAGGACCATGAGCAGGACGTGATACCAGGCAGGTAGTGGGGACTATGAGAAATGGATATGGGCTCGCGGAGGAGCGAGGATGGCATTTCAGCAGCCGCTGGAGGACAGGAGCGGATGCCTCAGGTTCCTACCACTCATCCTTCAAGACCGTCCTTCAAGACAAGCAGCGGGAGCAGAGCTCCCTGCTCAAAGCTGGGATCTGTAAAGGGTACCGCCACACCCTCAGAACAAAGCGAGGAGAAACCCCATTGGCAGGTTTAGGGAAGCATCGAGGCATCTTGGCCCCCTAAAGCCATGAGGTGATAGAGTCTCCCATAAAAACCGGCACCTAAGTTGCACTATATAGAGATGTGAGAGACAAAGATGATAGAAATCAGAACATGGTTGTCTGGGGTGGGGGTGGGGGATGTCCGTAAAGGAACACAAAGGAACTTTCTTGGGTAACTGGAAATATTCTATCTCTTGACTGTGCTGTTGGTCACAGGGGTGCCTATATTAAGCAACACTCAATGGACTACACATAAAAAGTGGGTGTGTGTAAAGTATACTACAATAAAGCTGATTTTTAAAACCAAGGGAATGAATATCCCAAATATCAGAGTAGTGAATACCTCTGGTGGAGGAGAGGGTGTGAACCGGAAGCAGATTTTGGGAACACTAGCCATGTTCTATTTCTGGACCTCATTCTATAAACATTGCCTTAAAATTATTTGCAAACTATACTTATATGCTATGTCCATCTTCTCTATGTATGATATAGTTTACAATTAAGTGCCTATATATATGCATACATAGTATACAATTAAATATACATATATATGCATTGGAGCCATGTCTATGAGATTTTGAGAGAAAAAAAAAATCAATGCCCAAGAATGTTATACCTCATAGAGAAAAAGAGGAAGACATTTTAAAAATGCAAGGCTCCGAATGCACACTACCCACGTACGCTGTCTTTAAAAGGAAAAAATGACTCTCAGTACTCCACTCAACTGAGAAATCAACCCAAAGAATTTACACTTGAGGAAAATGCAGTATAAAGGGAATAATAGTGGAAAACTGAATCAGTTAAACTTTAAAACTTATGCCTAAATTATTCTTAATGTAAATATAGCATTTTATTTATGGAAAATGCTACAATTGATTCTTGGAAGGAGACACACATATCTTTTTTTTTTTTTCAATTAATAAAAACAAGCTTCTGAGTCTCAAAGCCTAATCAGCGCAGATATTTCTCACTTCCTGTCGAGATTCTGGGGAAGGGAGCGGTGACTGGGTCGCTGTGTTTTGCCCCACCACCGAGGGGTACGGGTCCTTCTTCCTGGGCAGGACTCTGAGTGTAAGTGGGAAATCGGATATTCCCGTTGACAGCGGAGTGGGAAGCCGGGCATGTGGGGATGAGAGCCGAAGCTTCTGGAAAGACCTAGAGCAATTTGGAGGAAGAGGAAATGATAGAGCTGCAAGAGCTGGAGGGGGCTAGACAGGCAACCTGGCAACAACGGCCACTCTTCTTTCTTGAGCACAGTGTTTGGAGCTTGACCCAAATTATTTCTTAAGATCACGACCAAGCTTTTAGGTGGGTGCCATTATCCTCATTTTACAGATGAAAAAACAGGCTCAAAGACGTCCTGAAACCAGACATCTTCTCATCGAGCTAGCAAATCTGTTTAGTTTGTTGTCCTTTGGGAAAAGCCAGTGGAAAAAGCAGGAAACCTGCTTATTCAGGAGACCAGAAGCTGCCCAGACCCATTCTGCCTGGGGCAGCATGAGGCTGGTAGGGCTCTGGCCTGCCCAGCCTCACCGGCAACTGCCAGAGGCACCTGGGACATGTCTGTCTGGGGGAAGCTGCCAGAGGGCTTAGCACCTGGAAGAACAGGCTTATCCCATCACTGTCTGCCCGGCCACCCTGGGGAGGGGGTGGAAGCTGGGCAGTCCAAAGATGAGCACAGACAACATCGTAAATCATTAGGGAGATGCAAACCTAAACCACGTGAGATACCACTTCACGCCCACTGGGGTGGCTAGAATCGAAAACCTCCGATCGAAGCCTAAACAAGAATGTGGAGAAATCAAAGCCCCCAGATGCTGCTCTGCTCCCGTAAAATGGTGCAACTGCTTTGGTAACCAGTCTGGCAAGTCCTCCAATGACAGAGTTACCACGTGATTCAGCAATTCCACTCCTAGGCATATAGCCAAGAGAGAAGAAAACCACGTGTCCACGCAAGAATGGGAACATGGCTGTTTATAGTAACATTATTCATAATAGCCAAAAGATAGCAACAACCCAAATATTCATCAACAGACAAATGGATAAACAAAATGTGGCATATGCGTGACAGAGTATTATCCAGCTTTCGAAAGGAAAGAAATTCCGCCACATGCCGCCACAGGGAGAAACCTTGAAGACATCACGCTAAGTGAAACAAGCCAGTCACAAAAAGGCAATTACTGTATAATTCCATTTACAGGAGGCACTTGTAGCAAAATCGTAAATCCAAAGGTAATCGAAATCGTAGAGGTAGAGAGCAGAATGGTGGTCGCCGGGGGCTGAGGGTGGACGAGAATGGAGAGCGGCCGTGTGATCAGTACGGAGTTTCAGTCTCCCACGACGAAAGGCGCGTGCAGGTGGGTGGTGACGATGATGGCGCAACAGTGTGGACGCGGTCGCTGCCACTGGACCGTCCACTCAGAGCTGATGGTCGAGATGGCAAATTCAGCGTGGCTGCTTGACCACACACAAAAACAGAACCGTACGTCAGAAAAAGAGACGCGTCTTGGAAGGAGCACTGTGACGAGAGACCGGAAGATGAATGAAAAGGTGTTTCAACGGAAACAGGGGGGCGTGGGAGTCCCTTCGCAATTTCCTAATCAGTTAATGACTATCCTTGGTACAGTGGGGAGGGAACAGTACGGAGAGACGTGGGAGACTAAGCCGTATTTGATCACTGGGCATCTTTCGAACACAACTGGCATGATTGCATCTTGGGTTGATGCTGGTGTAGTTGATTAAGCTTGAAGAACACAGAAACAGTAGAGGCAGATGGAGTACACGGGACCGCCACCCCCAGACAGCCTCCTGAATGAGGAGACGTTCCCAGATGCTGAGCCGTGGGAAGAGAAAGGGAAGTCTTCTCGAGTCTGGGGTCCACGTTGGTTTGGTCAAGCAGAGTCCTGGAATCTTATAGCAGAGTCCTCCCACATCACTAACCATTTGTTTAACACCTACAGCACCTGGTCTTCCTAGGTGGTCTCCCATCCAAGTACTAACTGGGCCCGACCCCGCTTAGCTTCCGAGATCAGACGGGATCGGGCGCGATCAGAGGGGCACCATCATTAACCATTTGAAGAGGGGCCCTGGTCCCAGCGCCTCTAGCACGATCCAGTGCTGGTTCGGTTTGGGGCGCTCATCACAGGCCACAAGGATGGCCGAGTCATCACTTCCGATTTTCCTCTCAATCCCTTTGGGAAGGGCTCAGTACCGATGGCCAAAAATTTGGCTCCTCCAAAAACAGGCATGAGAGGCTGCCGTAGACAGTACATAAATGTCTTTGCCCCATCTCCCCTCTGCAGCCTTTCTGAGGCTGGTTCACCCAGATCACAAAACAGCAGGCCCCGGCGCAGGGGCACCGTCAGCAGGAGCAGGGAGAAGAGACTGGCCAGCAGGCACCTGTGCGTGGGACGCTGGGACCAGTGCCGAGTGGCTTTTCTGCTCCCCCCGTTTCTTCCTCGGCGTCCACCCCTCAACAATATACATGCTAATGACTGGTCCACGTGGAGCCACAGAGGAGGTCTACCGGGGGGAAAGATGCTAAAAGCACACCTTCAAACCAGGGAAGCGTTTTTTAAAGATACTTCTCTACCTTCTTTCTCTGCCGATTGAAGGCCACCGAGCAGCTGGAGCCACTCCAGGTCCCGGAGGGAACTCTCTACAAGCCACTCATTGGATAATGACTTCCATTAGATTAGCCTGTTTGACTTTTCCAAGCACTTCAGGATCTATTACCTAATTCTCTCCTCTCGATAACCCTGTGAGGCTCCAGGATGGAATGGCTTCTCAAGAATCATCACTTTCAAGCTTTTGATCTTCCCTGGAAAATCGTTTTAAAGCCGCTTTTCCATCTGCAATCTATCTGAGGGTCATTCACAGAACATTCTCCAGTGAAGGTCTCTTCTCAGTTCTTTATTTGGCTAAGCATGTTTTCTTTTGCTGCCGTAATTCACTGGATAACTTATTTCAAGGTCAAAGGCGTGAAGGCTGTCGAAAGCAGACCAAGTTTAATGTGTATTGTTATATTCCGCTTGCTTACCAAAGAATTACCAAGAGATTAAGCTTTGATATGTATAGCGAAGAGGCAACAAAGAAACGCCCACGAAAATACATATTTTTACAGTGTGCTTCACTCATAACAACAATTCAACCAACATTTACAAAGTGTCCACTCTGGGGCAGGCCCAGTACCAACAGTGGGGGAATACGAAGATGAACAGGGCAGCCCCCAGCCCCAGCAGGCAACCAATGATAACACAAGGTGATGAGAGCAATTCCCGAGGCTAGGCATGACACACTGAGACTGGATAAGTCAGGGGAGGCTTCACGGAGGAGGTGATGCTGCAACCAGGTCTTAAGAGATGAAAAGATTTTTATAGCCAGAACGATTGTTTAGAAGAAACTGGAAAGAGAAGATCAGAGCTAAATCAGATCATTGTGGCTGGAGCACAGGGTGTCATGAGCGTGAGAATGACAAAGTCACACAGGTTAGCACAGAAATGGATCGTGGAGGGCCTCGGACTTTATGCAGAAGGTGACACATAGCCCCTGAGCGAAGGAGTGACTTCATCAGGGTGAAGCTTTTTAGAAAGAAACTTCCCCTGTAGGGCCATGCGAGATGAACTGGAAGGAGGAGAGTCTGGTAATAAAAATTTAAAGCATGAGAGTGGCTATGAGAATTGACCCTCCCCCCCCCCCAAAAAAAGGAAAATTCAAGAGCTATTAAATAAAGGCAGAATTGACAAGAGTTTTGATTCATTGGAAGTAAAGGATAAGGAACCAAAAATGAATCTAGGGTGTCGAGTGTTGGTAAAGATGGGGCTGAGGTCACCGTGAGCTGAGTCAGGACGCCTGGGAGGAGCTGGCAGGGGAGGAGATGAGTGTGGTCTGGGGCATGGGGAGTTGGAGGCGCTTCAGGGTTGAGGTCCAAGAGAGGGGGAAGGGAGACACACTGCCTGGAGAGCCCAGCAGGGGGGCTCCTGAGGCCTGTGGGACAGACAGGGCAGCGTCGCAGAGAGTCCTTTCTAGCTTAAGCCTGGGTTAGTGCCAGAGGCTCTCCGAGAGAATCTCTGAGGCAGAACAAGAGGAGAAGGGGATGTTGGAAACCAAATTAAGTTTAGAAAAGCAGAAGAAGCAGAAGACGTGCTCTGGTGCAGTTTTCCAAAGGGAGCGCCCAACAATGTCGGTGAGAAAGACGTCTGGGACAGTTGGCCTTCGGGTTCAGCAGGAGAATATCGCTGGAGATGCGTATTGCCGGAGGTCACGGCAACAGAGGAAAGATGAATATCAGAATGAAGTTTCCCTCTTATTTTCTTCCTTCTCACCGCTGGGGGCTTCAGCTCCTCAGGCCCCTCAGCTCTGTCTCGCACTCGGGACATCTGTGTCAGTGACAGAGGTCATTTGGTTTGTGTCCAGACAAGCCCTTTTCCCCAGGAATACAAACCCTGCCTGGCACCTGTGGAGGCTTGTACCAGATGGTGCTACCCCTTGCTCCTCCTCCCCTCTACTTCCGTCAACCCATCCTTGGACAAGTTGAACCATGGGAAGCTGCCTCCATCCCCAACTCCCACGGCTTGACGTGTCCCGAGAGGAATTCAGCGATACTGCACTGTGGGTGGCACATCCTCACACTCTAGTTTCTGACTGAGTCCCGGAGCCCTTCACAAACGAGGTGGCCAAATACCAAGGGAACTCAAGGCAAAGGTTTACACCCGCGAGATGTCCCAGGGAAAGAATTTGAGCCACAGTGATTCTAGATCGCTCCAGGCATGTGTGCAAGCTCTACCAGCAGGTCCGAGTTTTCTAGTTGGTAAACCTCCTAGAAGAATACACACGAACACTCACAATCAGATACAAAGAACTTCCACATGTCCCCCCCCCCCCAATGTTTACGTGCACGGTCGACTAGTCAGTGGGAGAATAATGAAAATAAGCTTCTAATTAGGAGCCACAAAAAACCACAGAAGTAATTCCTAAGAACAGCCAGACATTGCACAATCCCTTCTAAATCTGGCCTGCCGTTTCGATTCCTTTGGTTTTCGGTTCCACGGGAGTTTCGATGTGAGTTCATGTATGCGTGAGGGTGAGTGTTCAGGAAAATTGAGGGGTGTAAGCAATGGCGAGATGCAGCCATGAAAGCAACTCGAGGCTTTCTGTGGTTGTTGATTGACTAGAAAGTGTTCAGTTAAAGAGTTCATTGTTTCCCTAAATCTATGGACAAGGGTGGATGGATAGATCCTTGGAACCGTACAGAGAGTCCAGAAATAGACTCACATATACGTGATCAATTGATTTTCAATCAAGACACCAAAGCAACTCACTGAATAAAGAAAACTAATGCTGAAGGAAGTGAATACCCACGTGGGGAAAAAAATAAAATAAACCTTGACCTTTGCTCACTACGTAGACACGAATTAATTATCATTAATTAATTTTGAAATGATCACAGACCTAAACACGAAAACGAGACCCATAAGGCTTTTAGCAAAAAAGAGAAGGCATAGGAGAATATCTTTGCAAGCTTGAAGCAGGCAACTCTTTTCTTAGGACACAAAAAGTATCACCATAAAGTACAGATTGAATTTCATCAAAATTAAATTTTTCTGTTCAGCAAGAGACATCATTTAGAAAATGAAGAGACAGACCCAAGACTGGGGGAAAATGTAAGTAATACATGTGTCTCATCAGCGAGCCATAGACGTTGGACATCTAGAATGCGTAAAGAACTCTTATAAGTTACCAATAAAAAGGCAAGCAACTCAATTTTTTAAAAAATAAGCCAAAGATTAAGGAAGATATATAAAGAGCTAATAAGCTTATGAAAAGGGCTTCACTATCATTAGTCATCAGAGAAATGCAATTTCAAACCAAAATAAGAATGGTGCCGATGGCTGCACAAAAACGCGAATCTATTTAATGCCACTGAACTGTATACTTTAAAATGGTTAGAATGGTAAATTTTATGTCATGTATATCTTATCGCAGTTTTTAAAAAATGGATACATAAGAGATTATTTCTGTTCAAAAGGTCCTAATCTTCAGAAAAAATATTTGGCCGTATATACGTACAGACCCACATTCATCTTTCTTCCTTGCCAGTAGATCTTTTGTGTCATCACTAACTTTAATAATCTTATATATTTTTTCACAGATAAGGTAGTAACATAAATGTTAACAGATAGATATTAATATAAATTTAAATAAAATTTTAAATATACCTACAGAAAATTACAGCGAGATGTCCTTTCACAGACATGAGAATGGCTCAAATCAAAACCTCAACCTTCTGTGTGCCCATCCATAAAAATGGAAGGATTCTTAACTCATCATCATAAAGTCCTGGTCTATGAACTACTTCATAAAACTAAAGATGACAGGAATCAATACCCAAAAGACGAGTGCTACAACTCGTCCCACACCGTGATTTGTTCACTGCTTATTGGTGAAGTTCAATGGCCTCTTGACAGTACCAGGAAGGAAGCAAGGAAGCCACACCGAACACATTGGGAAAGGTAAGAATCAAGAGCTACAATGTCGCTGAGCATTCGCATGAGGACTATCCTGATGCTTCGAACGCGTTTCTCTCGTGATCCTCCCGTCTGCCCTATGACGTTGTCCCACGTCACTTCGTTTTCCTGTACAGTATTGGATTTCAGATGCACTGAACCCAATCAATCCTAAACGTCGGCTTCTGGCTTTTCACCCCACCATGAGCCCTCTCCTGTTTTTATTTCATTTCTACTGTTTTTTTGTTTTTAATCTTCTCCTTGTCTAACATCAGCTGCTTTTTCAGCTGGACATCAAAGTGTCGAGATTTTTTTCCAGGAAGCTAAAGGTCGTTCCTCCTGCCTGATGCAAACTTTTCCAGATCCTAGATTTTATCTTTCTCTATTAACACACATTTCTGACTTGCTGCCATCACAGTCCATGCTGAGGTGACCCTGAGTGGCTGTGACCAAGAGCACTCCAGGACATTTCCCAGGAAGGAGCCTCAGTCTCAGTTACAGAAGAAGAAATGGAGGCTAAGTGTCTGCATGAGTTATAATGAGTGACAGGCTTGAGATTCAAATACTGGCTGCCAGACTTCAGAACCCACATGCATCTCACCCTCAGGCACTGCCTCTGAGCCACAAGGCTGAAGATGACAGGATAAGGGTGTCTAACAGCCAGGGAAAAATCCAGAAAGGATAGCTTGGAATAACAACGTGGTACTATCTCTCCAGCAGAAAGTGACAGCCTATTACTGAGACAAGCGAAACACATGGTAAGAAAGAAAGAAAGAAAGAAAGAAAGAAAGAAAGACAGACAGAAAGAAAGAAAGAAAGAAAGAAAGAAAGAAAGAAAGAAAGAGAGAAGGAGAGAGGGAGGAAGGGAGGGAGGGAAGGAAGGAAGGAAGGAAGGAAGGAAGGAAGGAAGGAAGGAAGGAAGGAAGGAAGGAAGGAAGGAAGGAAGAAATCAATCCAGCAGACTGGATCAGCTAGATAAGGGCAACCTTTGACAGTACCCATTCCTGGCGACTCTTTCTGTTTCCACCAAGCAATGTTTAGACTGGTCGTTTGGTCTCCTGGACAGACCTTTCCAATCCTGGTAAGTGAAAATAACCAATAATCATGGAAGGAATATTTCTCATTGCAAATCAATAAATCACAAGCCTTGCTTACAAATCGGTCTTTTGAGGGATGCGAATGTGGTAAAATACCCCCATCACTTCCGACAATAATTCCTCTAGTTGTGAGAGTAAATCTTACCCCTTTTTCTCTAGCACAAGACCTGGGATTCAAAATTTGATAAAATTCAAATCAAAATTGAGTTCTCAACGGTCAAAGCCAAGTTCTGCCCCAAAGCTCATTTCTCCCTTCTACACAGCCCAGCAATTCTGGACTTTATCTGAACCCTGAGGCGCCCAAGGACTGTATTCTCTTACCCCCGTTTTCATGCCTACCTGTCACCTTCGTGGCTTCTACTCACAACCCCAATCATTGTTGTTCTTCTACTTTAAAAAAAAAAAAAGAAAGAAAGAAAAGAAACTGAGAAGAAACACGGCACGTGTTTGACAAGCAAGTACAAGAAAGCTGTAATGTGGCAATCTCCTTCTGGTCTCAACGGCTGGAACCCCCAGCAGCCCTGTGGCCGTGGAGAGGAAATCAGTGTGCGCAGGCCTTGGGAGCTGGTTGTAGGGTCTCCCTGGAGTGTTCAAAGAGAGTCTTGAACATGAATGTTGATCGTAGCCTTATTCATAATTGCACAAACTCGGAGACAAAGAATCTGTCCTTCAGTAGTAGGTGAGTGGATAAACAAGCTATGGCACATCATACAAAGGAATGTTATTCAGTGCTAAAATAGAGCATCGTGGTGGCCTAAGGCATACATCCTTTTTATACCCTCTTTTAACAATAAAAAAATCAGCATCCCTCCATGAACAAGAGTTCCTCTGTGAGAGTTGTGGAATCCAGCACCTATACCAAGGGACCAAGGAGGAGTCTCACCCACCTGTGTACTGGGCAATAGGCAGACAGACCTTGGTACTGGCTGCATAATCAGCAGGTACTGATGGATTGGCCCCAGCCCTCCTCAGCACCAGTTAGAGAAATCATGGAGAGTGCCAACTTGGGTAGATACTCACAGATGAGAGAGACTTTGTAGAAGTCCAGGTTTCTCAAGGAGAGAATCCAGCACTATAATGGAGAGGAAAAACAAAAACAAAAACAAAAACCTACAAGTATAGGCCCAGTGGAGAAGGTAAAAGGAACTTTGCCAGCACCACCCCTGCCCCCAAGGGAGCACAGAAGCGGACTGAACGAGCCGGTAGTGACATCTCCTGAGGAGGAAAGGGTCCAGCTTCCCCAGCTGTGCAACACAGCTGAAGAAACGCGTTTTCCTTCGGCAGCAACTAGAATATTGAGGTAAAACCTTCACGTCTAGGGGAAGGGAAGAAACTGGGAAAGAGACAGTTAAGACTATCAAAGGGCTTTCAAGGGATGTGGTTCCTGCCGACTGCATTCAGGACTCCAGCAGGAAATTCACCCGTGAACTTTTTGAAAAACCTCATCCAAGGATCCCCCAGCCTGGACTGTGGGCACCCCAGATGGCTCGAGTGTTGAACCCACACTTCTCCCCATTCTGCAGCCAGATCCTTGAGCCCATTCTGTGTGCGGTGGCTAGATCAGGCCGGGATGGAGAGGGAAGGAGTGTGCGCAGAAAACAGGCCAGGCTCTACAGAAAAGGAAAACCACAGACTGGAGCTGTAGCGCCACCTTCTGGAAAGCAAGAGAGATCTCCAACAGCCCACCTGTTGGGAAATGTACAAGCTTGAGAATTTTACCACAAGAGGGAGCAAAAAGCACAAAGCAGATGTATCTACACAAGGCTGGAGAACGTCCCAGATATATAAGCAGAATGAATGAAATCTATCTCCCACTAAAACCAATTAGTAAATATTAGAGGATGTGACTGTTACTTCAAATGCTAAAACAGCAATGCAAAACTCCAAGGAACATGAAGAATCAAAGAATCGTGGCATTACAAAAAATAATAATAATCCTCTGGTAACCAAATTTAAAGACACAAAATTCTGCAATCTACCTGATAAAGAATTTGAAATAGATGTTTGGAAGACTCAAGGAAGAAAACAGAAAAACGATTGAGCAAAAACAAGTCAACAATACATGAGCAAAAAGATATATTTAATAAGGAGATAAAAATCATAAAAAGGAGTCAAACAGAAATTCTGGAACTAAAGAATTCCATAAATAAAAATTTTTCAAATGCAATAGAGAGCATCAACAACAGAATAAACCAAATGTAAGATAGAATCAGTGAGCTAAAACATAGGAACTTTGAAATAATTTAGTCAAAGGAGAACAAAAAAAAGAAAAAAAGCAAAGGAAGCTGATGTGACTTATAGAGCATCATTGGAAGTACAAACATCAGAATAACTGAAACTGCAGAAGGAGAAGTCAGAGAGAAGGGGGCAGAAAGTTAATTAAAGAAAGACTAGCTAGGGACTTCGCGAACCTGGGGAGAGACTGGAACATTCAAGTTTACGAAGCTAATAGATCGTCCCCATCATCTCAATGCTAAACCATCTTCTCCAACGCACATTGTAATAAAATTGTCAAAATTCAAAGACAAAGAGAGAAAATTCTAAAACAGCAAGAAGTTAAAAGATCATAAGCTACAAAGGAACTCCCATTAAGCTATCAGTGGATTTCTTAGCAGAAACTCTACAGGCCAGAAGAGAGCAGAATGATATATTCAAAATGTTGAAAGAAAAAAATTGCCAGCCAAGAATACTCCATCTGGCAAAGTTATCCTTCGGAAATGACAGAGAAATGAAGACATTACCAGACACTGAAATTAATATAATATTGTATGTCAACTGTAACTGAAAAATAAAAAATGAAAAGATTTTACCAGGCAAAGAAAAGCCGAGGCAGTTCATCACCACTGCATCTGCCTTACAAGAAATGCTGAAAGGGGTTCTTCAAGCAGAATAAAAAGACACTGATTAGTAGCATGAAAACTTACAAAAAAATATACAGTACACTGGTAAAGGTAAATATAGTGTTAGATACTATAAGAGAGTATTAAAAAAACTATAACTACTATAATTTTTAACAAATGTACAAGATAAAAACAGGTAGCATGACATCGAATACATAAAGAGACGGACTGAAAGGGTAAAACTTTTGTTTGTGATCAGTTAAATTGCTTTCAGCTTAAAATGGACTGTTTTATCTATAAGATGTTTTATGAAAGCTCCAAGGTAACCACAAAGCATAAAACGATAGTAGGTTCACAAAAGATAAAGAGAGGAGAATTAAGCATACCACCAGGGAAAATCACCAACTCACAAAGACAGGTAGGAAGAGAAAGGAAAATGAACAATGGAACCTCCGAACAGCCAGAAAGCAATTAAGGACACAGTATTAGTAACTCCTTACATATGAATAATTACTCTAAATATAAATGGATCGAATTCTCCAATCGAAAGGCACAGAATGGATGGATGGATTAAAAAAGTAAAATAATAAAAACAAGACCCAACGATTTGCTGCTTACAAGAGATTCATTGCAGCTGTAAGAACATATAAAGGCTCCAAATGAAGGGATGGAAAAGATATTCCATGCAAGCGAAAACCCAAAACACACACACACACACACACACACACACACACACACACACACAGGGGTAGGTATACTTATAACGGAAAAAATAGACATTACGTTAAAAACCATAACAAGAGACAAAGAAAGCCATTATATAATGATAAAGGGTCAATTCATCAAGAAGATATCACAATCGTAAATATGCATGCACCCAACGTCAGAGCGCCTGAGTATAATAAGCAAACTTCACCGCCCCACTTACAGCCATGGGTAGATCATTCAGACAGAAAGTCAACAAGGAAACGTTAGACTTGAACCATACATTAGACCAAATGAAGCTAACGGATAGAATCAAAGCATTACATCCAACGGCAGCAGAATATACAATCTTCTGAAGTACACACAGAACATTCTCCAGGATAGGTATATGTTAGGATAACCTTCAGGTATCCCCCGGCTTCAATTAAGACAGTTTCTAGGTTAAATTTTATTTAAACAACAGGTTCTACAACTGACAAAAATTTAGCATGTTAAATATTTTATACAAAGGTACTCATAGGTTGTATAAGTAAATAATAATAATAATAATAATAATAAAATGCACACTTGCGTGCCCCTCGCCCAGCTTAAGAAAGATATTTTATTTTTTCTCCCTTATCTTTGTTTCCTAGTTGAAATATAATATATATTCATTATAGAAATTTTGCAATATCCAGAAAACTGAGAAAATAAAAATCACTACAATCTCATTACCTTACTGTGAGTATTCTGGTAACAATACTTTCCCAAATGTATATTATTTTCTGAAATTAAGATCTTATTTTTCAATTGTCCCCTTTTTTCATCAAGACCATTTTCCTTGGACCGGCTGATTTCTTAGTTTCCTTCCACTTCCAAGAAGTTGATCCTCAATTACACTCTGAATTGAGAGTTGTTTTTTCCAAAAAGAAGCAGAGTGGGCGTGAGCATTGATGAATGGAGGAAACCTTTCTCGTCTGGCTTCTACCTGAAACGTAAACTAAATTAAGAGGCTGATAAAGTGCATCCTGTTATGTCTGGCACAGGGAAGCATCTGGAGACTAAATGGTGATTGATGACTGTGTCTCATGAGGCTGAGAGCATCTCTGGAGATAAGAGGGTAAACAAATTCAGGGCCTTCGTGATAAACAAAAATGCCCAAGAATCCTTCTCTATAGCCCGAGCCAAGTTCTGGGCCCAGGGTCAATTCTCGACACATACCAAGAGAGCTTGTTCCCTGCGCCTCGTCATTGCATCTTTATTTAATCATTATCTATCCAGAGGATAAGGCACAGTCTGGGGTGTTTTGAGGGAGGCAGTGAAGAAGACGGCATGTGTGCACTGCTCTCAAGGAGCTAACGATCTCGTGGGGGAGGTGACACATGACTCTGCACCACGTAGAAGCCCCTTTGTGGCCCAGCTCCCTGCACAAGGGAGCCGAGCCACACATAACAAGCACCCTAGTACACAGTGGTAGGAAAAGCCAGAATTTTTCTACCGGAAGGATCTCTGAGTGGAAAAAGACCTCAGTGATAGTGCTAACTTTTACTTTTACTGGCCATCTATAAAATGGGACCAATAATACGTGTCTCCTTTGATATAAATGTTAAGAGAAGTAAAAATGATAACGAACATGGACGATAAAGACGTTACAAATGTAAAGTGTATCGTAAATATCCTTCTTACCCCACTCCAAATCCAATTTGAGAAATGAGGAAACTGAGACTCAAAAAAAATGACCTGTCTTGCCCAGTAAAGTAGAGGCAATGTAAAGACTGGAACTCTGGGCTCACAACCCCAAGGCCAGAGTGAAACATTGGGTGTGCTTGCCAAGAGTAGTGGATGATCCTTGGCTCCTTCCTAACCCATCCCAGACTCAGGTGTTTCTTCTTTCCACTGTTTCCTATGGGTCTTACTCATAGCACGTTGATGGGCTACCACCCCCAAAAAACCAGGATAAAATCCCAAAGCAGGGTCAGGGAGTGCTTCCGTAAAAGCATTGGGATTCTGGGACTCCCATCACCTCCCTGGCTTTTAAGCTCTCCCTGCAGATTCTGCTCCACCTGGCCCCTTTGACTGTAAGAATGCTACCTGCAGGGAGGGGGAGGGGGACAGAGGGCTTAGCTGCTGCCGGCACACACCTTCCCGACCAGGGTCCACATTCAGCTGCAGCTGTGCCGCTGGGAAGCTCATTCCCCAAAACGGAGATTCATGCCAAAAGTATAAATGGCCATAACTTAGTGACGAGACTACCTCTAGCTGTAAGGGAGGCTGGGAAATGCGATTTTTAACCTCCCAGCCACGTATCCAGCTGGAACTTCTGTCGCTGTGAAACAAAGAGCAGGTATTTGGGGGTTCACTAGCAATCTTTTCCACATTTGCATTCTGCTGAGAAATACTGTCTGTTCTTCTTCAAAACAGTACAGAGAGGGAAGCAATAGCTATCCTCCCATTTCTGTCGAGATCATTGGTGTTGCTTTGGATTGACAGGGTCTTATTGCATTTTAATGAATGAACGCATTAATGAAAGCAAGAAAGCAAGAAAGCAAGAAAGCAAGAAAGCAAGAAAGCAAGAAAGAAAGAAAGAGAATTGTTCATGGACAAATGATGAATGTGTCAGAATTCAATTATTTTGATTATCCCAATTTTGTGCAGCCTGAGGTTCAATTTTTTAAAAAAAAAAAAAATTTAGGTTAATAGACTAATAAATGACTTGACATCCTTGAATTATCATTGCTTGGAATGAGGGATTGAATCTCCAATTCCCAGTTTTGGTGCTCAGTTGTGTGCCTTGAGAAAATTACAGAGAGTACCTTCTGCCTCTTCTGGAAAATACCTGAAATTGAATCCACTAATCCCTGCAAGCAGGTGGCCAGCTGGATAAGAGGGCCAGCCGGAGGGAGGGTCATGGCCAAATGCAGCGTGATTTTAGCAAAGGATATGATGCCTCCCACACAGTGATGCACACAGGCACCCACATGCCCATGTGCACACATCTGCTGCTGACTATGGGAAAAGAATCGTTTTTTTAGTATTCAGGCAGATATGAAGCTTAAAGAACAAATCCATTCCCAAAAGATGATATGGGCACTTAAAATCATAGTAAGAGGAAAATGGTTGCTATCTTCTCTTACTAAAAGAATATTTCTTATGTGGAAAGAGGGCCAAGTGAGACAAGGGAGAAGCTAAAGCAGGAAGGGTGGCTAAGAGGAGTACAGATAAACTTCACGGGCTTTATTGTTTCGTTTGGGCTTCCCTAAATATTGGGCGACAGAAGCCCATCTCCTGGGGGCTGCCGAACTCAGTTTCTCCAATAACAAACACAGTTGCCAGCTTCTGAGACCCTGTTGGGGACGAATGTCCACGAGGAGGAGACAGCGAGTTGCAGAGAGCTTTGACCTCGGTGGAGGAGCCTTCCTGCTTAGTTTGTCCCTGGGTCTGCAGCTGCTGGCCCATGTGTGAGATAAGAGAGTGTTCCGTGCTGATAACCATCAGAAGGGCCACAGGGTCACGAGTCTGCGCCCTCGAGGGCTGTCATCCTGCCCTAGGTCCCAAGCAAGAGAAGCACCAGTGCTTTGTGGCATTTCCATGTGTGTGTCAGGGACGGGGGTGTTGGAGCAGATGCGGCGAGACCCCCAGGCACTTCTCTACCTCTGGAGGGGCAGGCGGCTGAGCGTCTCCTCCCCCCGACCCTGCCCAAGCGGCAGGAAAAATGGGAACTTAGAGCCTTCTATAAAACAGGGAGAAGAGCAGCCTCCTCTAGAGGGTTATTGGGTAAGCTTAAATTAGATAATACGAGCCAAAAAGTCTGGCATGCGGAGGCCATCCTAACGGTCCATCCTTTCATTATTCATCGTTGTATCTCCCAGAAAGCACTCAATAAAGAAAATAAGAGATGACCAAGCAGCAGAAGCCTGGCGTCAGAGAGAATGGCCGGGTGGCCTTATAAAGACTCTCCCTTGCCGGATGCTTTTGTTCGTTGTTAAAAATGTGATTCCTTGGGATACTAGGACAGGGAAAGACATCATTTGGGGGACTTTCTCAGGAAGAGAGTTGGTGCTTGGTGGCCCCTTCCTGCATGAAGCCCTCCATGACTTCCCCTTCTTCTTCCCCTCCAGCAGAGAGAGTTGGTCACCTTCTTCTCCAGACATGCAGCTCTCCATATTATTTATAATAATGACTCCCCATACTGAGCACTCAGTATATATCAGGCACTGGCATGATTCCTTCCCATGCCTTATTTTATTTAAGCCTCACGACAACCCTATGAAAGAGGAACATGAAGGTTATCAAAGCGAAACCACAGACCAAGTCACGCAGATGAAAAACGGCAGAGCGAAGATTCAGACCCATGTCCACTGGCTCCAGGGCTCTTTAACCACTGCACTCTGCTGTCTCCCTTACATCCCACCGTGGCCTTTGGCACAGGTTATGGGATTTCTATATCTGTTCGTCATACCGAGTAGACGTCAGCTCTTCAGAGTCAGGAACTGTGGCTCTTTTGTCTATGTATCCCCAGCACCTGGCACAGGGCCTGGCTACGAATGAATAAGTGAGTGAATGAATGAATGAGCGAATGAACACTCTCTCCTAAGTCCCAGGGAAGGAGGCAGCACCATCGTTTACTGTTAGGTCCGTATGATTCATAACCTCCACCTCCATCCGAGCTTTGGGGGAGGAAGGGGACAGGTGCACGAACAGGCTGTTCCTTCCACACAGCGCACTCCTCACTCGCACCGGAGCCCAGAGCCTGGCCGTGCGAGCAGTGCCAAGCCCTTTACTAGAGGAGGGACGTTGCTAGATCTTTAACGCAAGGAAAGCCATCCCATCTACCTATTTCACAAGATTTCGTAGCATTAAATCTTCATAGAGTTTATTCTAGATATATTCTTAAAATCCATTGAATTCAGCAGTTCTCTTGTTTCACGTGTTCTACTGTGGTTTATAGATTATTTCCTTATGAACCCAAAATGAAACCGCCACTCGATCCCCAAATGAGAGTCAACTCAAATTTTCGGAATCAGAATAGTATATACCTGTTTGTCACACCTAGTAGACTGAAGAGCTGATAGTCTACTGGTTGTGACAACAGATATAGAAAGATTACGAAATCTGGAATAAAAATATACAGCAAAAAAAAAAAAAAGACCAACATATACAGATATGTTTGATCCTAAACAAAGCAGAGATAATTTGAGGAACAAAAGAGAAATTTTTCAATACTCGGAGAGATCTGAGAAGATACTACAGTTGACACTTGAACACACAAGGGTTAAGGGCACCAAACCCCGCATAGTTAATTTAACCACAGTCATCCCTCTGTATCCGTGGGGGATTGGTTCCAGGGCGCCCCACAGATGCCAAAACCCAAGGATGCTCAAGTCCCTTATATAAAATGGCATAGAAAAATGCGTGCAATTGGCCCTTCGCATCCATGGATTCTCAACCACGAAGGGAAAATACTGTTTTTGATTCACAGTTGGTTGAATCTGCAGAAACAAAACCCAGGGATATGGAGGGCAACTCGTGTGTGTGTGTGTGTGTGTGTGTGTGTGTGTGTGTGTGTGTGTGAATCCATGTATAAGTGGCCATGCGCAGTTCAAACACACGTTGTTCAAGGGTCAACTGTACATCCACAAAACAAAGGTATAAAAAGAAATTGAGCATAGTCATTCCTCAAAAAATTAGAAATAGAATTATCATATGATTCAGCAATATCCCTTCTGGGCATATACCCAAGAAAATGTGAAGCAAGCTCTCAAAGAGATATTTGTATATTGGCCATGTTCATAGTATCATTATTCGTAATAGCCAAAAAGTGGAAGCAACCCAATGCCTATCGATGGATGAATAAAAGGTGGTATATACACACAGTGGATTAATATGCAGCCTTTAAAAGGAAGGAAGTTCTGACATATGCTACAACATGGATGAAGCTCGAGGGCATTATGTTTAAGTGAAACAAACCAGTCACAAAGAGACAAATACCGTGTGATTCCACTTACATGAGTTCCCTACAGTAGTTGAATTCATAGAAACTGAAAGAGGAATGGCGGTTACCAGGGGATGGAGAGAGGGCGATGGGGAATTGTTGTTTAATGAGTTCAGAGTTTCAGTTTTGCATGATGAAAAGGGTTCAAGAGATTGGGTGCACAACATTGTGAATGTACTCGACACCACCGAACTATACATTTAATAGTTAAGATGGTAAGTTTTCTGTTATGTGTATTTTGCCATAACTAAAAATTTTAACTGAGAACAAAAAAAATAATAATAATCCTAAGAAATTGAAAGGAAGGTTGCTAAAACTTTAAAATGCATTGTAAGGATTTGAAAGGAAGGTTGAGGAAATATCCTAGTTCATAAAACAAAAGACAAAGATTTTTTTTAAATAGCAAAAGGAATGATCCAAGAAAACGATTCAATGCAACATCTCACCACCTGGGATCTTCAGGGGGAAAAATAGTAATAATTAAGGGGAAAAAAATTAAATCAAGAGAATTTTCCTCAGAGAAAAGGAGACATGCACCTCCAAACTGAAAGAGCTACTGAGTACCCAGTATGAGAGATGTAAAAAGTATACAGTTAGCTAAATTAATGGGAAATTTCAGAAAACCATGGATCAAGACAAGATTCTAAAAGCTGCCAAAGCAATAATGATTATAATGATTATAATAACAATAATAATAATAATAATAATAATAAGCCATTCTCACAGCTAAGAACTTAGTCTAGCAACAGACTTCCTATTAGCAACACTTCCAATGAGCAGTTCTACCTGCTGTGAGTGTATTAGAGGACGATGAAGTAATGTCTTCAAACTTGGGGGAAAGAGTCTTCGACCTGGAATTCCAAATCCAGCTGAACTTGAGCAAGAGGAGAACAAAAACATTTTCAGATATACAAAGATTCAGAAAGTTCCCTTCTCATGCCCCCTTTTTAAAGAAGTTATTTGAGTGCATTCTAGAGTAACTTCCTCAAATACTTACTCCTGAGGGTTAATCAAGATAAATAAACCAAGTTCACGAGGGAGTAAATCCAGAAAGAGGAAGGTATGAACCACGGGAAATACCGAACCCCATGGGCATAGAACTAAACACAACGGGGTTATAGCTATTCAGCAACCCCAGAAAGCAAACGGTCAGATTGGAGCAGAAAAATTAAGTTCTGCAACACGGTGGTTTATGAGTTATTGTATATGGAGTTGGAAAATGAGCTTTGAGCATGTGATAAAGGCCCAGAATTCAATTTTTAAAAGCAATTAGAAACTCGGTACGGAGGAAATATAAGAAAGTCATTATCTAATACAAAGAAACCAGTCCATATTAGAACAGGAAGTCATTGAGATTCAAGAAAGGAATGAAATGAATACCAAGGAAAAAGCAAAGTAAAAAAGATGGAAGACATGAGAGCTATAAGGAAGAAGCATGTATCTCTTTTCCCAAAAAGCAAGAACAAAAGCCATCAGACACTTGAGAGAGAAAACCAAATGTATAAAATGGCGAAGTACAGATTAAAACAAAGTATTATTTTACCAATGGGATTTTTATTTTTTAAAAAAAGAATAATCTTGTTAGATTGATATTATAAGTCTTTGAAAATGAAATGGAAACATAACCATAATGCGGTTATGTTTGGCTCTGCAGGTAAACTGCGTTTGCCTCATAATTATAGTAGTTCAAATGCTGGGAGTTTGAGAAGGGGTTCGAATTTTAGAATAAACCTGTAAAAAATTACAGAAGATCGAAGTTACATATTACAGAACTAGGATTACGTTTCAAATGTGATATGCCAGATGAGAAACTTTAAAAGTAAAAGTACACCTGACAGTGCCCCCGCAGCACTGCACGGGCACCAGACCCTGGTTTTTAACCTCCTTCTCCAATAACGGGAACCAGGGATCCTCAGAGAAAGGACTGATTCCAAGGCTGGGGCAGGAGGATATCAGATAACCCTAGAGCTGAAACCCTGAGATCCTACCCTGGGATCCTAGTTCCAGAAAGAAAGGAGTACTCAAAAAAAATTTTTAAAAATGGAAGAATGTCAAAGAGGAGATAAATGTCAGTGATAAACCTGACAAACACTACCTCAGTCAGGTGACCCAGATTAACATCGTCAGTGATGTCGTGCCGATGACTCGTCCTCTTGATATGATGTGTTGATAATGACATTGTACGTCTGTGGTCTTCCTCTCAAAAAATACATAACTCTGGTCTAACCATGAGAAAAGCATCAAACAAATCCAAATTGAAGGACATTTTACAAAATACCACACTAATGCTACTCAAAACTCTTAAGATCGTGAAAAACAAAGAAAGTCTGAGAAATTTTTATTGTCTTATGAAGCCTACAGAAACTTAACAATTAAATGTAATGTGATATCCTGGATTGGGTCCTGGAACAAAATAAGAACATTAGATAAAAATTAAGGAAATATAAAGTACGAATTTTAGTTAATAATAACGTATCGATATTGGTTCATGGTCGTGACAAATGTACAAATGATAATGGTAGGGAAAACTGGGTGTGGGATACACAAGAACTCTCTGTATTATTTGTGCAACTCTTCCATAAACGTAAAATAACTCTAAAGTAAAGAGATTCTTTTTTAAGTATATATGATAAAGGTTGGGGGGGCGGAAAGAGGAAGAGAAGTGAAAGGAAGGGTAGTGAAATTCTTTATCTCGCATCTTGAGAAATAGAAAGTTACGATCTACAGTTAATGAAGCAAGAAATAGAGGTTTAATTCTGTTACATGAAATTGTAGAGTCGACTAGTGAGACAGCAGAAAAGAACGGCGCCCCTCCGTGGAGAAGGATGAGCAGAGGGAATACAGGGACACAAGTCAGCAGAAATATCTGGGGTCGATAAAAACAAAAATTGGCATTATAAGAAGTAAATATAGGAGAAGCTAAAAAGTAATTGTCTTAGAGGAGAAGGGCCAGAGGTAGGGAGGAAATGTCATATACTCCCTTCTATGCCATTTTATTTTCTGACTATTACATTTATTACTTTGATTGAAATTTTCCAAATGCAGTGAAAAAAAAAAAGGTCTTTAACTGAGTTAGTTTCCATCATGACAGATATGGAAATGGAACCCACCAAAGGTGATTTTCAAAGGACTGAAATCGTCTATATAAAAAAGTAAATGACTACTCGTAAGAATCCCACATATCAGGGAGATGCTGACAGAGATTAATTTCTCAGGGAGGACGTAACCTACCATTAAGACAAAAATGTGGATTATAAACCACAAATATAAAGGGAAAGCTGTAAATGAACCCATATAACTCAACACTGTTGATGACTGGGTCACATTTTAATGACACATCCTCTAAAGAATATCTATTTTCCTTTACTTTAATTGTTTTCTCAACAATATGCCTTCTGATATCCTCTGCTGGTTACTACCTCCTCATGCTCAGCCTAGACTTAAAGATTAAAAACTTTAAAATAGTTGAAGAGAAGCATAAATAAAGTTAATCATTAAAAAACAATCTGTAGAATATAAAGCGGTCTTTATGACATAAAGAATTAATGTCCTTACTCTGTAAAAAGGTTTTATAAATCAATAAGAAAAAGATAAACATGTTTATTCCTGGCTCTTAATCCACACAGCAGCGAGAGCAGTGTCTTTAAAACCCAGATTTTGCTATGTCACTTGCCACTTCCCCACTGAAAGTCCTTTAACGGCTTCACATTGCTCTTAGAATAAAGTCCAAAACGCGACATGGCCTTCGTGATCTGGTTCTCACCTACTTCTCTGAACTTTCCTCTCACCGTCTCTCTCTTTTCCCTCTCTGGACTGCAGCCGGCCTTGCCACCATTAAGTTTCGCACATGCTCATTGCTTTGCCACCGCCCCTACCCCCACCTCTCACCCCCCGACCCCCACCATCACCACCTCCACCGCCACCTTCACATGACTGGTATTCACTCTTGCCCCAGCAGCTTAAACACCATTTCTCAAGCAAATCTTCCAGCATCAACTGCAGATTGGTTGAGACTTGCCATGTGCTCTTTATAACCCTCAAGGGAATGGATGAAATCACTTTTCTGAACCTTCAGATCTCAGAAATAGACCCCGAGAAGCGATGACCCTTCCCAGGAACGTGAGATTGAAGGCAAAGCAGCCACTGGCCTCTGGAACCTTCTTATCTATATAACAATCAGGGATGGTGGAGAAGCTCAGGAGAAAGTTCTGATGAGAGTTTCTCCTAAGCTGTTGGTCCTTAACTTTTTTTGAATAGACAAATTTGAAAATGTAATGAAATCTATGAGACTTCTTTCCCAAAAGAAGATGCACATAAGCAAAACCTTTGTTACCATTTTCAATGTTTCACAGTTCCCCTAAAGTCCATGTATTCACCTCACGTTAAAGAACCCCAGCTATGGGCCTAGCAAAAATGTCATACACACAATGATACAAACGTACTGTTTCCCTGGTTTTTTTCATTTAATGAATATTTGTAGAGTATCTATAGTATAGAGATTCTAGTAATAATAATAATAACACCTTATAAATGAAATTTGCTTCATGGTTTAAAAGAAAATAAATATTTTCACATAATTGTCTCATTTACTATTCATAAAAGCCCAGGTGAGGTAGGCATGCATTGCTCCACCTATTTTACAGGTGACTGAGGAATGCCAGAGAACAGCCAAAAAGGAATTGAAATCCAATTAATATTGGCTCCAATCATTGGTAGTGATAGAACTTGTGTCTAGTGAGGTAGCTGCCCACCAGGGTCATTATATGAAGATAACTTCTTCTGAGGCCATATTCTCAGCCCAAATTCCCAAGGCGGTCAGCCTCATGCTCTCCAAGTCCTGCTGGCAATGCCACCCCGAAAATCGGTGGTCCCAGCAGCAGGATTTGTCAGGTGTTTAGGGGAGTAGCCAGAGTTCCCCATCCCTTTGCCCATAGAACACACTAGCATCTTTTGATTTCCTAATATATGTCAAGCATTATTCTAGGTTTCTTGCATGAACTAACTCATTAAATCCTCAGAACAACATAATGAGGTAGGTTCTATTATTATCTCCATTTTGTGGACACTAAGAGAACGTTAAGAAACTTGTCCAAAGTTACCGAACTAATAATTTTCAGAACCACGATCTGAACCTTGGAGCCTGTGCTCTTAAACAACATCATTCTGCCTCTCTCAAGTCAATTATTCTTATGGGGTTCTATGCATCCTAGACAGTGTAATTTAAGCTCTGGACCCTCTCCCTAGGAACATCGAGTTAAGCAGAGTTTTGCAGAGCCATCAGGGACCCCTAAAGCCCATCATCTATCCATCTCGGGCTTGAGAAGTCGCTATTTGTCTCATACATACTGGAGGGAACTGTCCAGGGAGAAAAGAGAAGCGATGCCAGCAGGACTTCGCCTCTGCAGATTCAGGAGGAGAGCCGAGCTAGCTACGTGCTGTGACAGGGACACTCCGTTCACTGAAAAGCAGGAACCGTGAGCTCCCGGGACCGCAATGCCCTGAGAACGCAGCCGTGTCCCTGGCGCCTGCGGAGACTAGTAGCTGAATGAGATACGCACAGACCACTGACTAGACAGAAATCTTGTGTCCTGGAATCATAAGACAAGAGACTCAGAGCGGACAGGAGCGGGGCCGGCGGGTGTCACAGAGACGGTGTCGCTGTCCCTGGTGCTGAAACTCAGCGGTCGTGGAGGGGGTGGCCGCTGCGGGGAGCTGTCCAGTGCTGAACCTGGATCCGGCCCCGGCACGCAGAGCTTAGACCAGAGGCTGCCGCACCCAGAGGAGCCGGGACTGAGCTTGTGGGAGCGCTGACGCAGAACGCTGGGAGAGAGGGAAGCAACGAGCTCCAAGCCGGGCATGGACCTGCAGAGACTCGACTCCTACCAGGGGGGAGCTGGCCCTGACTTCAACGAGCACGTCCTGCATAAGGTAAGATCTCCTCCAGCCGCCCTCCCCCATCCCGACGCTGGGAGAAGGCGCCGTCACCAGGTGTTCTCTCAGTCCCCCTGACTTGGCTTTGGGACTTAAAAAGAAACCAGCCCATATCTGTGAGCCCGGGGAACTCTTTCTGTTTGATCCTGTTTACTGCTCAAAACAGACGCGCGAACTGGGGGAGAGTCCGCCCCCAGAGGCTCGGATTGCCCGGAGCTTCGTTCGTTCATTTAAATCACCCGTGTCCCTTTCCCATTCACTCCCTTCTGCCTCTCATCCATTTGAACTCCTGTGTAACCCTTGAGGGAAGCTGTGTTCATCCTCCCACCCGAGCTCCAATCCCATGAGGTCTGGTAGTTGTGGTCAAAGACCTGAATTCCTGGTCACATTGGCTAAAATTAGACATAGAAATGATCTGCAGCAGAAATAAAACTGTTGTTTTCAAATGATGCTCCCTCGTGACTCCAGAAAGCTGCCCTCCAGCCTCGATTCACTCACGGCCTCCTGAAAGCGTCTGCTTATTTCTCACTCATTCGTTGCTTCCCTCATTCAAGTTTCTTATGCAACTCGATCCTTAGCAATGTCGGTCTCCTCTTGAAGTGATTGTTGGGGAAAGTAGCAGCCTGGCTCTAAGCAGCACTTTGTAATCTAAAATCCATTGCTTTGAAAGAAACAGAATCTTATATTTGCCATAAGAAGTCATTATTGTTCCTCATCACTTTCTCTGCTGTCCTCATTTGGCCCTTACATTTTCTACTTTGCTAATATCTGTTTATTTGTTAGTCCCCTGAGAGGCTGTGCATTGTCTTATACTTGGGGGGGGGGGGTCTTTGATCAAAATGTCACTCTGAAAATTCCATAAATGCAAGCTTTGAAATAATCCAATTCACCCTCTTCCCTTGTTACATGGTTTATATTTGAGGAAACTGAAGTTCAAAGAGGCAAAGTGACTTGTCCAAGAAAACAAGGTAGAAAACAGCAGAGCTGGTACTAAAAGCCAAGATTTACAACTCCAAGTCTAATATTCTTTCTTCTATACAAGTGTGGTCCATACATCAGCAGCATTAGCATTACCTGGGCTTGTTAGGAATGTGAGATCTCAGGCTCTACCCCAGATCTGCTGCATCTGAGTATCTGTAATTTCCCAAGATCCCTAGGAAACAAATATGCACATTGAGGTTTCAGATGCACAGCCCTGTGTCATGCTGGCTACTTCTGACACAAAGAAAAGAAGCTCAACTACTGGAGGAAGCAGGTCTGAACATCTGAATAGTCCATGTGACTTCTCCAGGTCTCCGAACCCTTAGGTGATAGAAGATGAGAAAAATGTATAACAACTGCCCCAGTCTGGAAGTTTTAAAACCATTACAGTTTGAAGTTAACTAGTATTAGATCTGTGTGTTTTGAGGTTGTGAATCAAGCAAAGGAACATAATTACAAATCAATTACCAAAGCATTCCAGCGATTCAATATATGGGCCTCTCCGGTTTAAACCATCTTATAAAGATTAGATGAATGATTTAAGACTTGGAGGTCAAAGTTTTCAAATTATTAATCAAGTGTGGTCACTCCTACCTCAATTACCGACACATGAAATGTAGGATATAGCCCACGAGAACTTTCACTTCCTTTGGGTTTATTGATCACCAAATTGGGAGAAAGCCTGTTCCTATAAGTTCTACTCTATTGGAAGACAAATATCTACTTACTGCTAATAAATTATCAGTTTTTTCAGCTTGGTTGTGAGCATATTGAGAGCAGAAGGTAGCTTAAGCCTTTTGTGGTACCCAGCGGAGTGACATGTGTGTGTAGAAAGTTTTCCTTTCCCTATAATGCTGTTCACTTCCTCCTAATGTTATTTTATTATTGTTCATGACTTTTTATTGTGATCCACTTAAAAATTTATTGGTAAACAGGCAGAGTATCAACATATTTGTCTTATTTTTAAGTTTTCTATATAGTAGAGACCAAGGAATTCCTGCTGGTTCATTAGAACACATTGGCCACAGGTTGCAGATTTCCCTCTAACATTAGTTGCCAGAAAGAAGGATTTTTTTTTAAGTAAACTTTCTATCGAAGTATAACAAATACAAGAAAAGCTCAAATCATACATGTATTCCCTGATGGATTATCACAAAGTGAGCGCCTCTGTGCAACCACTACCAAAATAAAGAGCTAGAATCTTGCCGGCTTCCCAGAAACCCCCCTTCCCCCCCTCCCCACACACACACTCTCCCCCTTCTCCTCCCTGGGGGTTACCATTATGGAGGGGGGACTTCATGTTTTGACAGGGAACTTTGACAGGTTCTGTGTTGGATAGTCCTAGAAACTTGCTAGAAAAGAGACATTGCCGTATGATGAAAAGAAACTCTAGGCTTGGAATCAGGCAGACCGCGACGTGACTTTGAACAACATCTGTGAGCCCTTATCTATGAAAGAGAAATAATAATACTTGGATTATTGTTTTTGAGTGAAGATGTTAGCTAATGTAATATTATTTGTTTGCTTGTTTCTCTGGCATTTAACAAATAGTGGTAGTCTTAAGGGCACACACCTCAGCCTCCAGAGCAGCTTCAATAGGTATCACGATGGACCTCACTTAAAATGATCAAACTTTGTGAGAAAGAACAGCAGCTTCATACACATAAACATCTGCGCGTGTGCACGCACACACACACACACACACACACACACGCACACACACACACTTCACAGGCATGGTCCCAGAGGATCAAGTTCGCACACCCACTTATACAAAGGTCATGACTCCTGTGGGAACATCCCCACTCTGATTTCGCAAGTCGAATATTTCCCTTCTCTGGGAGGCGAGGTATGTGATACAATGAGATCTCTCCTTAAAATTCACTTACATGGAAAACACATGTCAAATATCATCAGCCTTGGATGGCATTTGCACTTCAGCTAGCCCCAAGAGTTGGATGCTGACCCAAATGAGTCTGAGCAACTCTTAGAATATTCCTGGAGTGTGGGCTGGAAGCTGAGACTGCTGGGAAACACTCGGCTCATCTATCACATGCTTGGAGTTTTTAAATAGAGTTGCTGTTGTGCTCACAAATCTGAATATTTTATGCAGCTAAATGATTTAAAACATGGGAGCAACTTTCCTGCTCTTTTCCTCGGAGGTCTCCCAGCCCTCTCTTCTGCCAGTACAGTCTCGAGAGCCATGAAGGGCAGCAGTGGGAGTAAGGGGCTCAGGAACGGCCCACGTGTTGGGTTCTCGCTGGGCCAGGGTCTGACCGTGAGCTCTGGAACACGAAGCACAGAGAAGGGACAGTTTTCGCTCCAGATGTTAGGGAATCGGGACAAAGGGACTTCCGTGCAAGAGCTCACTTCCGGATTCACCCTCACCGGTGCTCTAATGAGCACCCATGTGCCAAGAGGGGAAAACAATTCCTAAGTCAGTCTCCTCCGTCGCATCTCAGAAAGCCCGGCAACCAGGGGACAGAAAGATGTCGACTGTCCATCCATTCATCCAGGGCTTGGTCCTCGTTCGAATAAATTATTGGGGAGATAAGGAACAAAGGTCCCTGTCCCACAAGCAATTTTCGTTTCCTCTGACTCTGCCCTAACACCAGAAAGGCAAACGGGTCATCTCTGCTACTCCCCTTCCTCTCTGGCATCTGTCTTTCATTTCCCTCTTCTTCTGCTCATCTCATGGTTTCCACATCCCCCACTGGTCCATGTGCCTCATCTAGTCCTTCAGCAAACACATACTGAGCATTTCCTGAGTGTAAGATACTTTGCTAGGCATTATAAGGAACACACACACACACCTTCAATAAGCTCATGGCCTGTAAGACATGCACACAAATTGCCCTAATACTGTGTAGTCTCAGAAGTTCCCTAAGGAAGGTAAAGGATGATACAGTGAAATAACACAGTTGCTCTGACCTCACTTTGAGGCCAGACTCTTTCTCTCACATGCCCCTGATTGAGAGTTAATATCTGGGTGAGATAGGGGTCCACACACCAGCCAGCTGCCTTCCCCCACAGGGCTGTCGCCCACTGATCCTAGAGAAGCCTCTGGATTCAATGGCATTTTCCTTCCCAGAAAATTTTACCAGGGGAAACAAATCAACCCCGCAAAGGGCCATATGCTCAATTCTGTCTTTCTCTACCATTCTTTATCTTTCAGGAGCTTCTCTCTCTCTCTCTCTCTCTCTCTCTCTCTCTCTCTCTCTCTCTCTCTTAATTAAATGATGTTAATGGAACACAAATTTGTGGTCAAAAACTCTGATTCTACAAAAAAAATCTGAATTCTAAAGGTGAAGAGATTTGACTTTCAAAGTGAGTCTATCATACCTCAATACAGTGAGTGGTTTGTTTGTTTGTGTTTAGAGAAAAATGTATATAAAACCAAAATGAGAACACTAGTTCAATTCTTGCCAGATTTCCATCCTCAGCTCAGGAAAAAACAAGAAAGCCAAAAAAAAAAAAAAAAAAGTGATCTGCCCCACTCCCCGTAGAATGTTTTCATTATCTTGTTTTCCTCTCTTGCTTGCTTTGGAGACTTTTGGATAAATAAATGAAGTGTGAGTTGCATCACACTTGATGATTGCTGATTTGTGGGTCACGCCCAGCACCCAGGGCAGACAGCTGGCATGGGGTGTGGTGCTGGCTGGTTCTCTTGGACAACCTTAGCAGGAAATGATGGTGATTCAGTCCAACGTCTCAAAGTCATTTTCCAAATTCTTCAGGCTTCCCTCTCCAAGCACTCGTCCCTCTAATTTAGAGTCCCTGGGAACTTTCGTGAGAAAAATATCTGAAACTCACTAATGTTTGTGTACTAATGTTTCCTCTTATAAGCTGTTCTGGGGAAGGGCTCTGACTTCCTTCATTTTCGGGTCAGGAAACCCAGCCTTGCTGGAAGTAAACAACCAGAGGTGATCACCAGGCTGGGGAATTGTGGAACGGACATTCGAAGTGGCTCTAAATTTATCCCAGCATGCTCCTTGTTTCCATCCTCCCCTTCTCAGGCAAGAGACGCTGTCCCTGGAGACTGCAAGTGAGAGTGGAGATCGCAGCTCCTTTGCTAACTTGCAGAGCACTCAGGCAATGCCCTTTCCCAGCTGGGAGCAGCCCTTGACCATCCTCCCACCAGCCAACTGGAGGTTTTCTGGGGCCAAATGAGAGAGCTCCAAACCTGCAGCAAACAACAGATCTGGAAAGCTTAATCCCTAGCTCACTGCACCACTTAAAGCCTCTCCAGACCTCGCCCTGTTCCTGAAGGTAGCAATGTCCAAAGTGGTGCAGTGGAAATAATATAATTGTTGAAAGGAGCAGAGCTCAAGAATTCCCCTAGCAAGCGATTCCTATTTTCCTGACCTTGATACCAAACTCTGCTCCCTCCCTCTGATTTGCATTTCTGCTTATTAGCAAACAGCTTTTACCCATCCTTGTGGGGATGTAATTTAACAATTTGTGCTTCTGCAAATTCCACTGATATGCTTTTAGATGTCTTGAACCAAGTCGTGGTTAAGCTTGCTTTCTATTCCTCTGCCCCTGACTGCCATCAACACCACACACCACACACACACACACACACTCTCTCTCTCTCTCTCTCTCTCTCTCTCTCTCTCTCTCTCTCTCTCTCTCTCTCCCTCCCTCTCTCTCTCCTCCTCTCACAAGCTATGGGCAGGGCCAGTGATAACACGTTCTTGCTCTCTGTCCCTCCTTCTCCTCTTTTGTTGTTTTCAAGGTAAAGCAAACCTCTTCTTTCCTCCTCATCCTCCCTCTGCCATTCGAATTTTGTACCCATACCACTGCCCAGCAACTCTACTTATTACAAAGCAGATCTGCCATTTATCAGAGCAAAACCCTCAGGGGACAGTCAGGAACTGATAGCACCTGCTTCTTCCGGCCCCTCCCTACCTCACACTGAGAAGCCCTTAGCCTTTGGCAGGGAACGAAGCTGCAGGTGCACTCAGCCCAGGTGAGGCAGATGCCCCCTGCCGCCCCTCAGGAACTTCCTCCTTCAGTGCGTGGGGGAGGGGGGAGCAGTCTAAAACTTTCGTCCTTTTTAAAAATTTAAATATAGTTGGTATACAACAATATTATTATATTAGTTCAGGTACAACATAGTGATTAGGGTATTATGCTGGGTGAAATAAATCAGCCAAAAAAAAGACAAACCTTCGTCTTTATCTGGATTCTTCTCCCTCTCCCAGGTCCCCTTCTCAAGTTTCAGTAAGTTACGAACTGAGAAGTATTAACAATCATCTCTACACTATAATCTAGAGACACCCAGTGAAACTAATAATTGCTAATAATAAATGATGAAAATAAATACATGGTTCATTTGTGGAGACGTTTACAGCTTACAGAAAACTTTAATATATGCTCTGACGCTTTACACTTACTACATGCTTTTTCCAGTAGACGTTGTTATTAATTCCATAGTACAAAATGGGAAATGGAGGCCAGATGCAGATAAACTAAAATTATTTGTCCAAGGTCACAGCAGGTGACCTTGAATAATGGCAGACTCTTACGTGGCACTTACGTGCCAGGCACTGTTCTAAGCACTTCATATCAACAACCCTATTTTCATCTCACTTTACAAATGAGTAAACTGAGGCACAGAGTCATTAAGAAACTTGCCTAAGGGCACCCAGCTAATAGTGGCAGAGACCAGATTAAAACCCCAGCGAGGCATAGAATCAGGAGAAGACAATGGGCTTTGCTAAGAGGGTCCTAGATTGTCATTGCGTTAGTCCAGTGTGCGACCCCCAGCTCTGCAGGATCAAAGACCTGGATTTACTCCTTCAGGAGTGGCTCCATCTTTCCAAGTAGGCTCGTGTCAATCAAACTCACAAGACTGAAACATTGTCCGAGACGCCAAGCTGCATTGTAATCAGGGGCTTGTTTGCTAAGCATGAAACCTAGAAAAAAAAGAGACTTGGAGCATTCGGATGTTTAATGAACTGAGGCTGATATTAGTTGACAGCAATAGAACGGTGACAGCCTCAGTCTGCAACTCCTATGGTTGTACCCCCATCCTTCGACCCCCCCGGGGCCTCTCCGCCCAGGCCTCTGCCTTTCCCCACTGTATTTAACTGCGACCCAGGTGGGACAGGCACCCATTCTCCCCAGATCTCCGGTTTCCTTCACTCTTTTAGGAACCACTTCCCTTTGAGCCTGAGCATGTCCTAAACTGACCTTGGTCATGGGGAGGGAGGAAAGAGGGGGAGGGACGGACGCTTCCTCTTTATGAGCCTCCATCAGTCACACCTAGAGTTGTCATCTCACATCTCTACCTCACAGCTGTGCCTGTGTCAGGTCCTTGGGGATTTAGGTTTCAGGAGACAGAAATATGAAAGAGAAAAAAAGGTGATTGGGGCCATTTCCTTATATTCCATCACTGCCCTATTTCACTTACTCCCCTTGAAATCAAACATTTCCTGGTAGAGAATTGATTCAATAAGCTTCTGTTGGGCGCCTGAGCACCCAAGAGCAGGACTTCTTCTCCACCCCCAAGGAGTTGAGTCTGGCAGGCTTGGTAGGTCAGCGGGCTGGTACAGAAAGATGACTCGGGCCACATTAGCTTCAGCCTGATGTGACACATGGAAATCAGTGCCCATGATGACTTCTTGAAGGTCAGGAACCTCTCATCTCACATGGTGGGAAGTGGGCCCTTAGGGTAGCTCTCTATCTCTGGCTGCCATGTTCTGAGTCCACACACAGTGGCTAATCAGAAAGGCTGCAATATCCACAGGTCCAGAAGGGGGCCCTACCGCTGAAGGTCAGAATGGCTCTTGGCTCCGAAGACAGGGATCCTTTCAAGTCCGTGACCAAGAAAAAAATGTGGTTCCCCGATACACTTCTGAGAAGTGTCAAGAGCAAAGCCCTGGCCCAAGCATGGCAGTCAGATACAGAGAAGCAAAGCCAGTACCCCTCTCCCCGAACACCTCCAAAGACATGAGCAAAAAAAACATCCGGTCAGACTCAAAACACCGGGGCCCTGCCCTCGGGGGGTGACCGCTTGGCACATGAAGAGAGGCTTGGAAAAGATGGAGGTGAAGGGCCAGGTGAGCTCTGAGCTCACGTCCTCCCAGATCCTCGCTCCTCTACACCAAGAGCCAGGTCTCCTCCAGACCACGGCACAGCGCTGCAAACGCATGAGGAGGCCACAGAGAAGTCCCTGGCCACCACCTGCCTGCCCTATCAGCTGCCTTATTTGTCCCTGTTTGTCTACCACTCGTCCCGTCCACTGTCTGTCTAGTCTGCCACCTGCTCTGCCTACCACTGAGTTTCTTAGAGGAGGAGGCAGCTCATTAGCAAAAAAAAAAAAAAAGAAAGAAAAAAGAAAACAGAGCTTGGGGGTAGCAAAAAATCTGGGCTTTTGTCCCGACTCTGCCATTAGCCAACTGTCCTTCCTTGGTCATTCTATTCAAACAGCCCTCTAGAGTCTGCAGAGCAGGGGCACATAAGTTGTCTCATTTGATTTCCGCAGCACTGAGCATGGGCAGCACAAGCATCATTATTGCTGGTAAAAGGGGAACCCTTATGGTCAGGGCCCTTTGATTGTCGGTAGCAAACCCCACCTTAAACCGTCTGAAGCAAAAAAGAGAATTCATTGGCCTGAGGATGCTGCCCCCTTGGATCTGGGGACTCCAACAAGGGCAGGAGTCTCACTCTCTCTGTCTCTCGTCACGCTGTCCTCTGGCTCAGCCTTATTTACAGGTAGCCTTCTCCTCATGCGGTCACATGATCGTCAGCAGTTCCAGGGTCGCTTCCTCACACTCCTGGTTTCAATTACAGTTCTAAATCCAGTGTTTGTTGGACTGAAATGGGTCACACGCCCACGCCTAAAAGTGGAGTCAGTCCCATCCAAGCCGAGAGCGAAGAGAGTGATTTCCAAGGGAAATGGGGGTGGCGTTAGCAGAGGCTAGTCGCGCAACCCCACAGGTGTTCCCGTGGTAATCCCAGGGGAGGCTGGAATTCCAATATTTTTAAATCTTTAAGGAGAAGTGGCCAAAAAAGACATAAACTGAACTTATCACTCTTGCACCTAAACTGGGCTAGTTGTATCCCACACATGAAGTCATTCAAGCCTAAATAACCAGATGTAGCTTATTCATAACTGGACTTAGGAAATGAACTGCTGTCAGCCTGTAAAGCAACTGGCTCGTTGGGATCATGGAGCCAGACCTCACCCTTTGGGTGGGAGTAGACTTTCCTGTGGAGGAAATAGGTGTCCTAACTCTCAGGCACCCAGAAGAAGGTCAGTGTTGGGGGAGGGGACAAGGACACAGGAAGCGAGGCTCGGGCTGGAAGGAGGGGACACTCGTCCTCCTAGTATTTGGACCAGGGTCAGTTGGTGCAAACACCTGTTTTTTTCCAGCGGGTGTAAGTCATGAGAAGTCACAGCCACACGCAAGCAGAGGATAAGTAAAGCACAAGCCTGCCAAACAAATGCATGGGCCACCTGGGCGGTCGCACAGGGCCCCAGGATTGGTTTACTATTCTTCCATGGCCATCTTAAGAGTCTTGATGATTTTCGTCCAAAGACCTCCTGAAATTCTAGGGCAGCCCTGGTGACAACCTCAGCCTGGCCCAGGACAAACATTGAAACAGAGTCGATGGCCATGGGGAACATTCATTCACACTGCAGATTCGAGACTCTGCCTCCGAAAATAAATAAATAAAAGACTGGCCCCCAGAGCTGCTCAGATGCCACTGGAAAGGAGGCCTGACGCACTGAGTCGCCGTTAATTGGGTCTCGAGAGCAGAGGAGCTCAGCAACATTGTCCTCTGCGGATTTGCCTCCGTCAAAACCCACCTGCAGGAAATCGGTCCCAGGATAGCAAGCCAAGATTGACCGATGCCAGGGCCGTTCCAGGGCAGTATGTTTTCCGCTTTACCTCCACCATCTCTCACATCTGTTCTCGTGACTCATTATATTTTAAGATAAACGCGTCTCTTCTCTCCTGGTTCCGCTTTCACTTGCCATCTGCCAGACAGCATGGTGTTACAGCGGGAAGACGCGGGGCCTCTGAAACTTCGTCCTTCTGCTTTTGTGGCTGATAATTAACCTTGGAAAGGCAATGCGACATTTCGAAATGGTACGCTGCCTGAACTTTCAACTCCTTCCAATGCCTCTGAGTGACAAATCAATCACCAGATCCTTGTAGAACACGAAGGCACGATTGGACGTCGGCGTGTGGTTTGGGGTGGGGAGAAAAGTAATATCAAAGTAGGAAGAGCTGCACAGACTTGTCAATTAAGTACGGAATGCCGCATGATGCAAACCAGTTCATCCGATGACTTCACTAATTAACATCACAGCCAAGGGCTGTGATGGACCCCTAGAGCTACCTTATGCTAACCTATTCCTCCTTGGAAGGAAAAAAAATCAAATAATGAGCTGTGTGGCTTCAGTGACATTTGTAATGTTCCATTTGTTCAGTAGGGTGCCCAGTACCTAGGTGTTTGCTTCATTACCCCTTATAACATACATACGCATTACATAAACATATAGTATGCATCAAATATTTTATGACTTAAAACAAAAAATGAATAAGCTAATGAATGATAGGATTAGCGATATCTGGGTTTGGAAGGCAGTGGGGAGGGATGTGGAAGGCTTCAGAAACTCCCCAGGATGGAATTTTTATTCTGGGACCTGTAGTGAACACGACAGAAGACTTTCCCCCACTCCGCTAAGAGTAGATATTCAACCACGCAAGGGTTCAGAATGTGTCCTCTGTTTCTGACCCTTGGGAAGAGGGACTTACCCCTTCTTTAATTCTGAAACTGTCCTCAGAGTTTCCTGCAGCAAAATCAATGAGTCAGTCACCCTTTCTTGGCACAAGGACCCCGCACCCTCAGGACAGGGCCATGTGAGTTTGAGGTCACAGTGGACTACTCTGGGGAGGGGCTGGTGATGGGCAGGGGGGATCTGAGTGATGGAAGGGGCCCTTTTTCTCCACAGAGGCTGGGTCATGGGGCCCTCATGGGTGACAACTTGAGTCAGCGTCCAGACGCATATGATTACTAGAGGCCTTTAGGGGGATGCTAGACTACACCAGCTGGTACATAGTGGAGAGAATCCACATCAAGGGAACAGTGTGAACAAGATCAATGGCTGCCAATCCTTAGTCCGGGTGTGAGTACCAGCCCTTGACAAAGTATCAATCAATCTGTAGGAGCTTAAGCACACACAACGCAAACCCATATTGGCATAAAGTTACCAACTGCCCTTCCTTGGGAAACATGACCTACTATTCTGACTTGGAGTGCTCAAGTGTCCTTTTTCTAATGAAAATATGGCCGTAACAGATGGTTTAGTAGAAACTTTCTTAATCCCTCTCTTAACCAGTGTCCTGGATCAACCAATACACTTTAGTTTCTTGGAAAAACACACTGACTTCGTGCCCGCGGCAACACGTAGCTTCGTTTCCAGAAGGCCCCTTATTTCTGCTCTCACCCGTTGAGATGCGTGTATAGCAAGAATCAACTGTGTTCGGGCCCAAACTTGTTTAGGCCAGTTATACACATGAATTATAATGATGTCATTTCATTCATTCATCCATAAACCAATCAGTTAAGCATGTGCACAGAAAGGATATTGACCAGTGAAATGAGAGTGTAAACAAAAAAAAAAACCGTTATTTCTGTAAAAACTAAATCGAATGCTTTGGAAAGACTCAAAAAAATGCTGTCTTTTTTTTTTTTTTTTTTGTAATGCTGTCATATTAGGAATGAGTGGGAGAACTGTAATATATTTGGAGTAAAAACATAAAAACGAAAAAAGGGTTTTGCAATCAAATTGCTTCATAAGTGTCCAGAGTGTCTTGCTCAATGTTAGAGAAACTGGAACTAGATACGACCGTGTGTAGTTTATGCAAAAAAAGGCAATGGGCTTCTTCTTTCCACAGACCTCTAAGTAAAAAGGAAAAGAAAAAGAAAAAGAAAAAGAAAAAAGGCTTAGGTCTACACCAAAATACTAGCAAACTGCTATAGATTTAGATATTCTGAGTCATTTAGAGAAAGGATATATCTCTTTTACGATTCCCTGTTTTAACCAGCTTTTTTCAACGAATTGAACTGACCAATGATCAATTCCAATTACATTAGATAGGAGCACACTCACTTGATAAAATCAAAAACTGACCGCTATATCAGTCCCTCCCAGTCTAAAAAATTATCGATACATGAAATCAACTGATTCCAGGAGTCTGTCCCTAAGTGGCCATGAACTCTGTAAGATGTCAGGCAAAGGTAGTCGATAGCTTTACTTCAATCCAACATTTATCTAAGTCATACATGTCAAAGGTTACCAGCCCAGTATACTTTTCTCCCTCAACTAACTCTCAAAAAGGCTCAGTCTTCTGAAAGCCATTAATATGCACGTGATTCTCAAAAGGAGACTGTCCAGACCCTACAATCTTTATTAAATGAAATTGTTAAATATTGATAATTCAAAAGCCAGAGTTGGAGAACCTCGGCAACTTTAGACAGGCAGTAAATTATCAGACACTCGATCAGAACTGAGTGAGTAAATATTCTGGAGTTTGTCTTAACTGAGTATGCTTTGCCAGAAACCATACAGAAAATGGTAAATGTGCCCCTCACCCAGCCATACCTGAACTTTCTCTCTCTTGAAATAAAGGTGTTAGTCCAGCACTCAAAATCTACCTTAGCAAAATATTCATGGAACAGCCGGATATGGCTGAGACAACATCGAGATATCAATCTATAAACACTATGAAACGACTTCCTTTCAAACCCCTTGCATATGTTTGCGTCTCTTCCCCCGCCCTGACCACTTCCCCAGCACTCTCTGAGCTCTGTCTCAGGCTTGAACAAATGGAGCTGGCTTCGAGGTAGGTTCCTGCAATCAGGACCCAAACCCTAAACAACCTGGATGCGTCCTGTGAGGCCCACCGGCCAGAAATCTGCTCTGTCCAGCTATAGAATGGACTGGACGGGTTTTTACAAATGTCGGCATCATCTCTGAGGACATGAAAACATCCCTTTCAGGCAGCCACAAATCCCAATGGATTAAAACATTATATCCAGTGATATAACCTGGTAGACACTTTTTTGAACACTTGACTAAAGCAATTAAAAGTGATCAGAGGGAGTCTGTCTTTCTAAGCTCATTTTTCTTCAGCTCATCCAGACTGCCAGAACCTTCCATTTCTAGCTCCTGTCTATCATCCAGATAAAGGCAGAAGCAACCAGACTCCTCCAGCCAAACCAAACTAAGCTAAATTCTAGTCTTCCCTGTGTTTCCCGATTTGTGTATTAAGTTTCACAGCAGTAATCTTCACTAGTATCTGATTACCAGAAAAGATGAATTCCTTACTATCCAACATAGCCACGTACTTATAGATTCCGTTCAGTGCTGGCTACTTAAAAACTCGGCAATAAAGTCCCTTTATACACAGTAGTAAAAATGGTTCAGTGATGCCCTGGCCCAGAGATTTTTATTTTGACTTTCATTTTATACTTTGACTTGAATTTTGCTCTGCTTTGAGCTTTTCCATTTAAAGATCACTCTGTAGGCACTTCTTGTTCTGTAAACCTCCAAACAGTCTCGCTCTGACCCAGCTAGCATAAGTAACCAGCCTGAGACTATTTAAGCTTGTTTGCACTCTGTAAACTCCCCAGGATGGCAAAGCTCTGAGGTTCTAAGGAATTATTCCGGGAACAGGAACAGAAGCAAAGAGCAGCATGTGCTGGAATGGGCCTGCACCAGGGCCACCTCCCCCAGACACTTGGGGTGTCCGTAGCTGTGAGAAGTTGAGCAACCCCCAGAACACACTGATAACGGCCCACCAAACACTCTCATGGCCACCGCACATGCTAGGGCATTGTTTATGGCCCAGTCGTAGGTCATTTCTTCCCAAGCCATATGTGACTTCTTTCCCTGACACTTCATTCTAGCCCCCACCAAAGAGACCTAAGAAAGGTAATAATAGACCTTTGTCCTCCAGTCGGGGGGGATCATGGCTCTTCACCTCTTCCTTCTTTCAGAGGGAGAGAAAGAACTCTCTTCACGTCACACTTCCAGGAAGTCGGTCCTGAAATGCCTCAGGTTGCCGGGCTGGCCCAGGACCCCCTTCCTAGAATGATGGGCACGGGTGTCTCTGCGCCTGAGAGTTTGCCTTGAGTTCCAAGCCTGAACAACCTGTGTTATTTATTCATTTGGTCAATAAACATCCAAGACCCCACCAGGCACCAGACATTAATCTAGGGACGGGGGTTACATCAGTGAATGAGACAAAGTCCCCGCCTTTGGGCAGCCAACAGCTTAGCGGAGAGAGGGACCCAACAAACCCACATACCAGCGAGTCAGTTCCTAAAGTGGTGACTGCAACGAAGGAGGTAGAACGAGGCAACGTGGCAGAGACATTGGCGGCGTGACAGCGGCTGCCGCCTTCACGGTAGTCAGGGAAGGCCGCTCTGAGAGGGCACGTCGAAGCTGAGGTGCGATGATAGAAGAGTTGCTAACTATTCACATGTCTGCGAGAACATTCCGGAAAGGAGGAAGAGCAGGTGCCAATGCCTGAGAAGAGAGCAAGGCTGGTTTTGTTAGAAGGGCAGCGGAAAGGCTGGTGTAGACAAAGCAGAGAGAGAGAGAGAGTTAATCCTCACCAGAGATCGGGTCAAAGAGGCAGGCAGGGACCTGGGGGTCCCAGAGTCTCGTGGGCTGTGGGACAGGCCACCAGAAGGTGATAAGCAGGGAATGAGCAGGTCTGTGCTTTAAAAAGATCGCTCTGACTGCTGGGAGGAGAATGAACTTGGGGCCAGAGAACAAAGGACGGACTCCAGCCAGGGGTGGTTGCCTGGGGCCGGGCTGGTAACCGAGAAGAGAACTTGACCATCAGGGGATTGGGGGCATATTCTAGAGGGAGGACTGCCAGGACTCTAGACTAAAGGCGATGTGTCCGGAGTTTGTCAATATTCAGTAACTATCCCTGAGAGTGTGTGCACACGCTCACGCACGCACACTATCGTTGACACATGGGCGGTGGCCCAGACTCCAGATTCTAGAGCCAAAATTCCAACCCGTCCACTTGCCGGTGAAACCCTTGGAGAGTCACGGGACCTATCTGCGCCTCGATTCCTCATCTGTAAAATGGGGGCAGTAATAACGGCGCCCTCGTGGGGCTGCAGCGAGGATGAGCTCAGTGACCGTGCGGACGAGGCCCTGCCACACAGCGTGTGAGCTTCCTGCTGCCGCTGCCACGAATGACCACAAACGCGGTGGCTTAATAAAAACAATACGGATTTATTCTCTTACAAGACTAGAGGCCAGAAGGAGGGAATCGGATCCGGCGGGCTGACGGCCGCAGGGCCGGCTCCTTCTGGAGGCTCCAGGAGGAGGTCCGGTCGCTGCCTTTTGCAGCGTCTAGAGGCTGCGATGTCCCTTGGCTCCTGGCCGCATCGCTCCATCCTCTGTTTGCCTCGTCACATCACCTGGTCCTCTTGTGACCCTCTCACCTCCGTCTTATAAGGACCCTTGTGATTACATTTAGGACCAGCCTGGACAATGTCCTCGTCTCAAAGTCTTCAGCTTCCTTAGATCTGCAGGGCCCCTTTGCCACACAAGGCAATGCTCACGGGTTCTGGAGCCAAGCACGCAGGTGTCTTTGGGGGACGTTATTCAGCCTACCACTCACGGTAAGCAATAAATACAGAGGTTCGTTACTACCATCGGCCTTATCATGATCATTCCTCCTTCGGCAGCTTCGGAGCCTAGTCCTACCCTTCTCCCAAGCTGTGTGGGAGAAGCAGCGATGTGGAAAGACCCCTGTCCTTCTCCCAGAAGCCCCCTGGTCAGACCTGGGGGTGATGCTGACTGCGTCAGGCAGAGGCCTCATTCACTGGTAGGTCCCCATGAAGGGACCGGGATCAGAAAGCAGACGAGGCAGGAACATGCTGACATCCTCACGTGGGGTTGAGGACGGGCTCCTCAGTGCAGGCTAAGGCTTCATGATGGTGCTGTATTCCGTGGCTTCCTCGTGGCTCTGGTGGTAAAGGTGGTTGGTGAGGCCATCCATGTTGCTGTAGATCAACTCCTGATTCGGGGTGTCCAAAGTCAAAGCTGCATAGGAAATGTCCTCTTTCGGAAAGGAAGTCTGCAATAATGGGACACTTGGGTCAGGAGGGCTGGCAGGAGGCAGTGCCCACGGGTGGGGGAGTCCTCGTGAGGCTGGGGGCAGACCCCTCAGGGCATCTGAAGTCTATTCTCAGGCCCTGCAGCTCCCTTTCCTCCACCTGCCAGGCACGTGACCTCCAGCCACAGCCGAAGACACTTTCCCTACACTCCACGCCAGGCAGCAGACTCTGCGTGAAGTCCCAGGTCATCAGCCTGTCTGGGTCTCCCCTGTCCAGCCCAAGGACCGTGTTTGACTAGGCTCTGAGTCCCCAGTGCTGAGACCTGGTTTGGAGACACTTCCAAAGGCCAAAAACCTGGGGAAACTGAGCAGGCAAGTCTTCCTATGGATGCGACTTTGCCCGGCGCCCACCCCGCTCTGTGCCCACACGGGTGGGACAAGGGACAAGGGCAGGTCTGGCTCTGAGCCCCACAGCAGCCCCACCAAGCACACACCATGGTGACGTATTCCACTCCCGTCTTGCCCTCCTGGGCAGAAGGGCAGAGCTTTGCGGAGGACTTCCTCCTGGAGGATCTGGGGGAGGCTCCAGTCTGCGTCAGAGTCAGGTTGGCGTAGCAGAGCTCACTCTCCAGGGGCTGGAGCACCTAGGACAGATATCCCAGGTGCCCCTTCTGCAGAAGAACACGCGGCCTCTGCCTTCCTGGGCCGCCCTCAGCTTCCTCCGCCGCCCCCACTTCTCAGACTCCCGTGCCTGCCCCCTCCCTGCCCTCTTCCCTTCTGGCTGCTTCCAGCACCGCCCCCCCCCCCCGCCTCTCCCATCCTCCCAGGCCATGTAGCAAGGCCGTGAGTACATGGACACTTGGGCACATGGGTCTGTGCGGTACATTTGAACTTCGGTACCCCTGGGAGGTGGAGACGAGGAAGGTGGAGGAAGGAGTTGTTTGGTGTCTGCTGTCTGACGATGGGGACTCTCACCTGCTCTGGGGATATGCCGGCAGCTAAAAGACAAAAACGAGCAGAATTAGAGAGCCCATTCTGGAACCCACGGGGGCCCCCAGGTCTAGGGAAGAGAAATGAAGAAGAAAAGGGGTGAATTAGGCTCTAGGCTCAGATAGAGGAGACTTGGTTTAATTCCGACTCTTCAGATGACACTTTCTGTGACGTGGGGCCCTTCGCCTCTCTGAGGTTCCATTTCTCCATCTGCCCCTCTGTTCCCCACAACACAGAACTCCGACACAACTGATTCAGTGGCCCCGCAGCCACCGGCTGTAACTCCACCATCTCTCTACCTGATTCGTCATCCACGCCCACCTTCCCCAGCTGCCCCGGCTGTCTGACCCCTCCCTCTCCAGCTCCCACCACCCTTGATTTATGACTGTCTCGTTGCCTTTGTCCTGCCAGGTTCTGGTTAGTCTCTGGTTAGTGGGCTGTGGGCTGCTGGGTGGCTGAGCCTGTCCCTCCCTTGCCTTCCTAGCACCTGGCTGTGCGTAGCACGTGAATGCCCCCATCAGCACAGCTGTCTGCGGAGGCAGGATTGCTCCAAGCCGCCCTCCAAATGGAGCGTGCGAGCTGGGTCGGCCCAGGAGGGACCAGCCTCCAGGTGTGCACTGTTTCTTTCCGCCCTTGGCCCTCGCTCTGCCCCCTGCTTTAGAGACAGCAAAGAAGCAAGACATTTTTCCCTCTGGTTTTTAGTTTCTAGAACTTAAGTATCTAGAACTTAAGTCACAAATACGACATTTGGGAGAAAACGTGATGAACAAGAGTGAAGCTCCCTCCTCAGGGGTTGCAAGATCCCCCCGGCGGGGGTGGGGGGGGAGGGGAGGAATGCAGGAGGGGGCCCACAAGAGCTTAGGTTCCAGTGGGTTCTGGGAAGGGGAGGGGGTGAGGTTACGTGAGAATGTGGAAGTGGAGCCAGACAGGAAAAGGGTGTGGCTGAGGCCAGACCTCGTGATGAATGAGCGCAGGCTCAGGCTCGTGAGTGAGGAGGTCTTTCCCTAAAGGGCAAATTAACACCAAAAAGGAGGTCAACTTGAGCAAGGGCCGGGGCAGAGGAGAAACAGAAGTAGTAGCCGCGAGCAGTCTTGTAAATCCAGACGGCTCTGTGTGTCTGTGTGTGTGCGTACGTGCGTGACGTGTGCATGCACGCATGTGTGTATACGCATGCCTGACCACCGTGCGCGTGCATGTGCACACATGCATGTGAGTACACATTCGCTCACGTGCGCACACGTGTGTGTGTGTGTGTGCGCACGCGCGCGCTTCTCCCCGCCCCCACGTCAGCCCAGGCCCTCCTCGGCAATCACATGGATTCCACTCGGCAAAGCGTATGAGCATCCTCGCTCGGCGGCTTGCCTAAAGCCACTGCCACTTCTGCCACCAAGAGCCAGGCCAGGAAGCAGAGAGGGAGGCGGGTCGGAGACAAGGGGCAGACGGCGGATGCCAAGGCCTCCCGGCTTCAGCTGGGGTCGCCCGCCCGGCAGCACCGGGCCCCCGGCACCCCTGCCCAGCCCCGCCCGGCCCGGCGCCAGCCCAGCCGCGGCCAGGTCCTCTCACCGTTCTTCTGTCGCTTCGCTGTTCTCCAAGCGAAGACGGAGGCCGCCACCAGGAGCAGCAGCAGCACGGCAGAGACCAGGGGCAGGAGCACGCTGAGCTTCATCAGGTCGCTGCTGGGGACAACGGGGGACGCCCGCGCGCCCTGGTCACCTCCCGCCTTGGGGCCTCTCCCGCCCGCCTGGCCGCGGGCCACGCCTCTTCGGCCTGTGGTGTCGAGCCTGGGAACCCCCACACCTGGGTGCCCTCGAAAACGGTTTTTAAGAAAAAGCGAAGGAGGGTTCTGCGGGGTAGTTTCGACGGGTCCAGAAGCCTGTGAGTGACGCAGGCCCTGAAGGGGCCTCCCTGGTTCTGCGCTTGCCCCTCCGCCCTGCGTAAATGGAGTTCCCCAGCCCACGATTCACGTCCACCTGCACCCTGTGCGGGCGACCTATTTGGAAATGAGATCTTTGCTGGCATTACCGAAATGAAGTCACCCTGGATTGGGGCGGGCCTAACCCAATGACCGTGTCCTCGTACAAGGACGATGTGGGCGCGCAGACACGTGCGTGGGGACGGCCACGCGAGCACAGATACAGGGACCACGTGACGCTGCCGCAAGCCGAGGAGCACCAAGGATCAGCGGCAGCCACCCGAGCGACGACGGGAGAGACTCGGGACGGCTCTGCCTTCGAGCCCCAGGGAGCCGACCCTGCCGACACCTTGATTTCGGATTTCTCGCCTCCTGAGCTATGAGAAAATAAACTCCCGTGGCTTTAAGCCACGCGGTGTGTGGAATTTCGTTGTGGCAGCCACAGTAAACGAACACATCTTCCCATAGTTCATCATCAACGGAGCAGCCAGGGGAGTCCTTTCAACCAAAAGGTGGAGCACATCCCACCTCGGCTGAAAGTCCTGCAACAGCCCCGCTTCTTTCCAAGAAAACGGCCAAGGCCGACGATGGCCCCCGCGCCCCTCAAACTCTCCTTCCTCATTTCTTACAACACCCACCCTTGCCTGCTCTGCTGGGCGGGAAATGACCAGGGTCCTCATGAGAAGAAGAAGAGATTAGGACTCGGACACACACAAAGCGGAAACCATGGGAAGACGCAGGCGGATGACGGCCACCTACAAGCCAAGGACGAGGCCCGGGAAGAAAGCAGCCCTGCCGACGCGTCGGTTCAGACGTCCGGCCTCCAGAATCGTCCAGACGTAAACGCCTGTCGTCTGAGCCGCCCAGCCTGTGGCGCTGTGCCCCGCGGCCCGAGCTGACTGACGCAAGGACGGTCTTGTATGCATCACCAGTCACAGGAATGTGCAGAATAAACCCGTCAGCCGATCGAGTAATTAACTCTGTTGGGTACGTGAATTATCTCGCACTTGGAATTGCCTGGAGGGCAGAGCTTGGCATTTTTGTCCATCCTCCAATCCCCTGGTGATTGGCGTGAGCAGGTGCTCAGTCGTTTTTGTTGAATAAATGAATGAATTATCCATCCGATGCTGACCAAAGACCCAAAATGGTAATTACATGTGGCTTGAATTGACAAGATGAGGAAACTCCTTAGCTTAGAGGCCAAGTGGGAGAGGGGAAAAGAGGGGCCTCTGGGGTACAAAGATCAGGAATCCTTCACTGGGATTCCGTGGGAAAGCCCTGCATTGGGAGATCACAGCAGACCCAGAAACAAAGCCAAGAGGGCTAAGGAGAGGGGAGGGAGGGAATGGAAGGGGCCTCTCTTTGGCTGCATGGCTGGGCAGGGCGCTGAGAAGCAGGGGCCGGGCTCAGTTTCTTTTTCTGTAACATGAGACCGTGTGCACCTGCCCATTCCTCCTCACGGGGCGGCCATCGGCAGGGTCAAAGCATTAGCAGAATAATGCACAGGAAAGTTCTCTGGGAGCTGCAGGTGCTCTAGCAAGGTGAGGGACCATCAGTATCACAGCTGTGGCCCTAACAGTAATTAGGGAAACAGGACTTCCCCAGGCCTTCCCTGTTCTCCTGACACTTGGACCAAGAGCCATCCCTGAGGCCCACGACCCCCAAGCCCACACGCACACCGGCCACGCCAGACGCCCTGACTGCCTGCTCGTCCATCTCCCGCACCCTGAGCTTCGGGGCCCCAAGCCCACACACACACCGGCCACGCCAGCCGCCCTGACTGCCTGCTCGTCCATCTCCCACACCCCGAGCTCCGGGGCGGACGCTCCATGTCTGTGTCTCCGGAGCTCAACGCAGGGTCAGGAACGTAGAAGACAACTCAGTGCAAATGGGATGGATGGGTGGGTGAACCAACGAACCTGCAAACTGCACTAGCTCCAGGATACGGGATCCATGGACTCCGAGGACACCGTGCGGCCTGAGAGCCGCCGGCCTCCTGGCTGGGCCCCGGGACTGCAAAGGGTCCCCATGTTGGAGGAGTTTGGGACAAGTGGGCCACAGGGAACTACACATCCACGCTGACTTACCTGTCAACAGAGTGGTGGCTGCTCACAGTCGGGGAGCCTGTAGTGCCTTCCGGGGTGACTGGTGCTGTGAACACGGTGGTGGTGATGGTGGTGGTGGTGGCGGCGGTGGTGGTAGATGCTGTAGTTGTTGCTTGGCATACAAACCAGATTACACTCTACTCTGCCTGCTAACCTGCCCGCAGCCTGCACGTGGCTCCAAGCCTGTAGGGTGGGCTGCCTTGGCTAAGGAGCCTGGAGCAAGGCCATGGGAAAGGGCCCATGGTCTGGCCCGCTCACCTCTCCCTGGCCTCGAGGAGACTCAGAGGCTCAGAGGCAGGTGGGACTGAGCACAGGTCCAGAGAGGACATCGAGAAGGCCCTGGAAGGGTGAGGGGACCCAGGATCGCCTCAGGTCAAGAGCAGCGGGAGCGACTGAACTTTAAACACTCCTGCTGCTTATGACAGGGACTCGACCTCCGACTTATTTATTTAGCAAGGACAAGGGCAAGATGAGGGCTTGCCAGATACCCAAGATCTGTGACATCTAAGGTCGGGACCAGGCCTGAACACAAAATCACAATGATCAGGAAGAGCCTTGACTTTGGACTAGTTATTAAGCTTCCACGGTGGGGACAGTTCCTTCTCGGAAACGCTGTCGGGATTCCATGAGACAATGAACGTGCTGCGCAGTGTGCGCAGTGCGGGTATAACAGACCTCCCAGGCTGCGGGTCCGGTGGGGGCTCTGTCGACTGTGTGTCCCCTCCCCCCACCACCACCACGAGTGCCCTGTGAGCTGGTGCTGCCTGTCCGAGGGAAAGCAGAAGCAGAGCCCAACAGATGCACTTGTTCAAAACAAGATACTCCCAGGAGTGTCTGCATTCCAGAAGGATTTAGGAAGAGCTCATCATTAAGCCCAGATATATAAATGGCTCACGATGGGATTTCAGGCACCAGGAAGGCAGCCCTTTGGCCTCTGCGGACTTTCCAGACCTCAGGGATTAACCACAGTTACTCAACTGCGGTGGGCCTCTTTCCCCCTGAGACTGGCCATGGAACAAGGGGTGGGAGCAGCAGCTCTGAGTCCCAGCCCCAAACCCCACAAAGAGCAGGCCACCTGGGCAACAGGGGCCCCAGGAAAATATTGGAAGGAATTGGGGTCTCTGGATCCCATGGAAGAGGGTCCCTTTGGCCACTTGGCTGAAACTGAGGCCATCACCCCGATCTCTGTGGGCAGTACGCTGAGCTGCGCAGAGAAAAAACATCTGTCCAGACAGGCTTGATCCATCCTGGGGGAGCCTTGGGAGCCACGAGAGCATCCGAGAGAAGATCTGCCCCTCTCAGTCACATGAGACCTCAGAATTCAACACACGCTGAGTGAGTTAAGTCACTGCAAGGGACCTCAGGGACCAGGACAGAGCAGGCCCTGAAGAGACACAGACACACTTACACATACTCTTACCTGGCCTGATGGTCACTTTAACAGAAACCCCATGATCCACTCCGGTTCTTGCGATCCCACACCAGTAGACGTCTGCATCGTCTGGCCTGAGCTCCTCCATGGTCACGGTGAACACGTGGCTTCCCTGACTGTCCACGATGGACACACGGCCCTTCCTCATCTCCCACTCTGATTCAGTGGTTTGAACCAGGATCCTGCAGCTACCCCAGGCAGCTCCTCGACACCACCACTTCCTGTAGGTCTCCCACTCTGGATCATAGCGACACCGCACAGTCAAGGAGCCCCGTTCCATGCCACTCACTTCCTCTGGACCCGTGATGGGATCTGAGCCTAGAAAACACAAATCAGGTACCTGTCACCTCCGGGCTGCGGGCAAGGCCCAGCCTCCGCGGTGTGACTTGCTCCAGTAAGTGCAAGGGCCTTAAGGGGTTGAATGGAGTCAAGGAGGGACTAGTCTCCCACGGACAGATCTTTTGTCCTTCAAAATTCCACTGGGTCAAAGCCACAAGGAGACTCTCGTATGGGCACAACTGCAGGTGTCATAGAAAGAAAAATGTAGACACTGAGCAATTCACCCCTCTCCCCCTCCCTGTGGTCAATGTAATCTGTATTCCCAGCAGTGCGCTTTCGCGATCATCTCTGCATTATCCTGGCCTTTTCTCAGGAGGATAAATGGTTATCTTTTCATTTTTCTGGGGTAGGTAGAAGTCCGGATTTTGTGCGAAACTTCTCAGTTTTAAAACATTGGCTTATCAGACATAACAGTGGCAAATACAACTGGGCCACATCGATCCCGTGTCTCGGCTGCACCTGTCTCAACGCTCAGTTCCAGATATAGTCAAAAGTAAGACCGTTTTAATCACTTAAACTGTTTTCATGCCATGAATATTGGCCTATTGAAGTTTTTTTTTTTTTATTGTTCTCAAATCGATTCTACTATTTTGTTTTTCCCCAAGATTTATCCATTTTACAGAGGATTGATTGGCATATAGTTCTGCAGTAATAAAGTATCCTATTATCAAAAAATTCGTATCTATTACAATTATTACGCATCCCGAGTACAAGCACTATTTCATTTTTACTGATTCCTTGTGCCGCCAGATTTCCTCCTTCACTGTTTCTCCTCCCGCTCATCCTCTTTTTCTCTACATTAAACCAGTTTTGAGATGTCTTTGGTAAATGTCACTGTGTTTATATTCTAAATTACTGATTTCTCATATGTGTAATTTTATTCCCCTTATTTCCTTGAGATCACCACCTATTATCTTTCCAATTTTCTAAGTCAAAGACTGTGATCATTTTCTTTCTTTCTAAAATTAACTAAAGCATGCTTAAGACTAAGAATTTACTTCCGTACATTTTTTTTAATTGAGATATATTCGCATACCATAAATTTCACTCTTCTGAAGTGTATACTTTGGTGGCTTTTAGGATATTCACAAAGTCATGCAACCACTGGCGCTATCTCATTTCAGAATGTTTTTATCACCTCGAAAGAAACCCTTTCCCCTTAGCACCCCACTTCCTTCCCCACTGAAGCCTTTGGGAACCCCCCATCTACTTCCTGTCTCTGTGAATTTCCCTACCCTGGGCGTTTTATGTCAACAGGATCATACAATGTACGACCCTTTGCGTCTGGCTTCTTTCACCCAACATGCGTGTTCATCCGGGTCCATCCGGGTTGTAGCTTGTGTCAGTATTTCTTTCCTCTCATAGCCGAATGCTATTCTGTTGTATGGACAGGCCATATGCTGCTTATCCGTTCACCCGTTGATGACATTTGGTCGTTTCCACGTTTTCACTGTTGTGGATAATGCCGCTATGCACATACCTGTACCCGTTTTTGCTTGCATATGTGTTTTCAGGATTTCAGGGGATTTACCTAGGAGTGAAATTGCTCAGTCATAGGGTACTTCCATTTAATTTTTGGGGAAACTGCCAGACTTTTCCCTGATAATTTGCTTTCGAATACAGCTTTGGCTGTGTTGCGTAGTGTTTTCATTTTTATAAAAATGTGATGAGTCTTCATATTGGTTTTATATTGTCTATAATCGGAGTAAGTTTTTTAAAGGACTTTCTCCTCTCCCATCTCAATTTTTAGTTTCTTGTTAACTATTTTCAGGTGCATTTTTATTTCCCGCGAATACTTTTTAGGTTTATTCTTTTTTGACTATTTAGCTGAACGTTGTCTTTTCTTCGAGATACAGAAATTTTCTCGTAAGCAGCCAAAGAAAACTTGAAAATGCGTCTTTCCTCGCGGGGCCGCGTGTCGTCGTCTTAGTTCCCTGAGGACGTCACAGGAAGCAGATTCACGCGTGCGGCCCATTTTTGCTCCTCGCCAGCATCTCCCTGGTAGTGCAGGTCTGTCTGTCTGTGGTCAATGGTCTCCAGCTATCATCACTTTGAACTTTGGCTTTGCCAGAGATTCTGACGGTCTACAGTTTTTATACACGATATGTAAATATGTATTTAAAAACTAATGTCCAAAATACGTTAAAAAAAAAAAAAAAACCTCCTACAACTCAAAAAATAAAAATAAAGCAGCCCAATCTTTTAAAATGCAAAAGACTTAACAGACACCTCACGAAAGATATCCTAATGTCCACTGACATGTAAAAAGTGTTCGGCATATTAGTTGTCACAAAATGCTAATTAAAGTTGCAGTAAGATACCACCTAAAGCCCACTGGATGGCTCAGATTTAAAAGACCGATGTCACAAATGTTGGAGAAGATATGGTACGACTGGAACTCTCCATCCCTTGTTAGTAGGAATAGAAAATGAAACAATTACTTTGGAATACTGGGAAAGTGTGTTTCAATTTCTTATCAACTGAAACACGCATCTACCCTACGACCTAGCAATTCCACCTCTAAATGTTCATCTAAGTCAAAGCTAATGTCCACAAAAGAAGCTTCCTATGAGCTTTATTCATAATAAGCACAACAGGAAGCCGAATAAACAAATAGGGGCAGATTCAGAGCCATGGCACATACGGCAGGTCAGAAGGAGTGAACTAGTGATGCACAAAACGAGCGTGGACGAATCTCAAAAACATGCTGAGTGAAAGATGCAGAAGAGAACATGTTTGATTATCCCATCTGTGTGAAGTTCTACAACAGGCAAATCGGTCTCTGGTGATAGAAGTTACACGTGATTTGTTGGCAGGGAAAGATGGGGAATGAATGGTACTTGGGAACTTTCTGGGTGACAGAAACGTTCTCTCTCTTGATAAGGGTTGTAAGCTAAATAAATGCATTTGTCAACACTCATAGAACTGTACTTAGAATGCATACATTTCACTGCATGTAAATTATACCTTAATTTAAAAGAATCTTGTGGGATGCATCTAGAGTTGTGCTTAAGAACATTTTATAGCATTAAATGCATATCCTCGAAAAGAAAAAAAAGGACTTACATTTCATAAGTCGAACATTTATCTCAAAAGTTAGAAAAACAACGGAAGAGCGAGCAGAAGAAAAAGAAGACAGTTGAAGGAAGGAAATAATAAAATTAAGAATAAAAATGAATAAAGTACAAAAAATACAATGGAGAAGATCAATAAAGTCAAGCATTGGCTTAAAATAAATAAATAAATAAATAAATAGCCCTGCCAAGCTATTTATGATAGAGAAAAGATCTAAGTAATCAATATTAGGAATGAAAAGGAGGACACCACTATATACTTTACACATATTAAAAAGATAATAAGGGGAGAAGAGAAGAAAATAAGGGGATAGGACAGTAAAATGACAGCTGAATAAATTTGTCAATAAATTTGAAATTTTAGATCGATTAAACAGATTTCTAGCTAAAATAATATGCTAAAGTTAGCACAAAAAGAAATAGAAAACTTGATTAATTCTACAACTATTTAAATAAATAAAATCTATTTAAAAAAAAAATATCTCCACAAAAGAAAACTCTCGATCTATTTAGTATCAATGGAGATATCTAGTAAACAAGGAAGAAATAATGTCTATCTTACAAAACATTCCAGAACAAAGAAAAAGAGTATGCAGCCCAAGTCCACTTAATGAGAGTATCATAATCTTGATGCAAAACCCTGACAAAGGCAGAGCAAGAAAGAAATATTATGGGCAAATATCGCTCATGAACATAAACACAAAAGTCCAACACAAAGGTCAGCAAGCTGAATCCAGGGATATATAAGAAGGGTAATGCATCATCACTGAGGTGGGTTTATGCCAAGAATGCAAAATTGTTTGAACATTAGAAAATCAAGTATAATATGAGTACGTCACATTTATAGAGTAAAGGAGGAAAATCATATGATCATCTTCATATAAACAGACAAAAGTACTTGATAGAATTCAACACCCATTCGTGATTTTAAAAAATTTCTTAGCGAAATAAGAGTGGAGCTTCTTTTATCCGATAAAAATTATCAAAAATCTCAGCAAATAACACAATTATTGTGAGACATCGGCACGTACTTTATGATAATGCATTAACCTGGACATTGATGCTTTATCCACTTTTCTGTACGTACATTATTTTCTATAATTAAAAAAACTTTTAAGAATACCATAAACTAACAGCCAAATTATTCTTAACAATGAAATACTATAAGCATTTTAAGTGAAATCATGACTAAAACATGACTTCCCAATACATATAGTAACATGACTCCAGAAGTTCTCATCAAGTAGAGAGACGATGAAAAATATAAAATATATTACTGTCAGGGAAATGATGACATTTAGAGAAAATTTTTAAATCTTAACTTAAAAAGTATTTTAATTTATAATTGAACTTGAGTGGCTAAATACAAAATAATATATAAAAATCAATAGCTTTCCTATAAACGTGACTGAAACAATCAAGACTTGTAGGAAAAAAAACAAACAATGAAATTTTACTGAGAGACATAAAAGGTATAAATAAACAAAGCACTGTATTATGGCCCTTAATAAAAATGCATATATGGTAGAGTCCCCTTCTTCCCAAAAGAATTTATAGGTAACCAAAAAATCCAGAATATTATTAGAATATATTCATTTTTAGATAATCTCTGATAAATGTGTATGTATGTGTGTGTTTACACACTAAAGATTATCTGAGGAGAGGAACAGATGAGAATTTCTAACAAAATAAAGATGAATAATGAGGATGGACTTGCCATGCCAAGTATTAAAACAACATGCAGCCATAATGAAGAAACCAGTTTGGAAATCTAACAAGAACAGATAAACATATCAAGAAAACAGAGTCAATAGCCTAAAAACAGACCGGATCTATTTAAGAAGTTTACATTTACCACAGAAGACTAAAGCGATAAGCAGAAAAAGAAAGGATTAGGACCTAAACATTGCTGGATGCTCCATTTAGGTAAATTCAGGGAGGTTAAGAAGGTCGGCATAATTTGCTGTTTTTTAAACTAGAAGAAAATAGAAGTGAATCTTGATAAAATATCTGAATGATGGCAAGAACTTTCTAAACTTAAAATTAATGGATGACATCACGCAAGAAAGAGTTAATAAATTTGATTATATACAAATGTAACACTTGGACATACCAATAAAAAAAAAAAGACTAAAAAGGCAAAGAACAGATTGGGAGAAATATTTAGAATGAATAATGGAATAATGGATTCATATCTTTTCTCTTTATAAAGAGTGTACGTAAGAAAGATATTAAGATATTCATTTGGAAAATTGATAGAGGATAGGAAAAGGCAAATTACAAAAGAGGAAATACGGGTAGGTAATAAAATTTGAAATGTTCAACTTAAATAATACAGCAAATGAAAAAAATTTTAAGCGATATCATTTTCACGTGAAACCAACCGAGTTTTCATGACCGACACATTGCTGACATGGCCAAGGGGACCCAGGCCCTGTGAGAGGCCGCTCTGGCTGGTTCAGCCATTGCAACACGGCAGTCCTGTGTACCAAAAATAGCCATGCCCTTTGCTCCGGCAACTACATCCCTAGGATGTGGTCCTCAGGAAGAATCTGAGAGGCGAACAAAAAGGCGTGTGCAAGTATTCACTACATAACTATTTATACTAGCAACAAGAAGGGAAATGGGGTTGACATCCATCAATTAGGAAAATAATTAGGCATATAATGAAGTACAGCACAGACACCGATAATTATACTTAGAAACGTTTTTAGTTACGTAGGCAATTCTCACGCGGAGAGAAAGTGGTTTTTTTTTAATATCATTTATAGTATAATCTCAACTAACTTTAAAAATATGCATAGAAAAGATTTTTTAAAAAGCCAAAATGTTAACAACTAGTTGCCTTGAGCGTTAAGATTATGAACAGAAGGTTTTTTTCACTTTTCCTAATTCTTTATTTTTTTCCCATACTTTTTAAAGAATCCTCAATGAGCATTTATTACTTCAAAAATCATAGGGGAAAAAAACTAACGCCTGGCCAGGGCTATCCAGTGGTGTGATAGGCAGAATGAGGCTTCCTACATCCTAACCCACAGAACCCGTGATTACGTCCCTTAACCCGGCAAAAAGGGACGCTACAGGTGTGATTAAATTAAGAATCTTGAGGTGGAGAGAGTATCCTAGACTGTCCAGGTGGGCCCTGGACAGGTAATCACAGGGTCCCCATCAGAGGGAGGCCAGAGGGTCGGTCCAAATACGTAACGTGGAGGAAGAGATGAGAGCGGACAAGGCCACACAGAGGGACACGGGCCACACGGAGGGACACGGGCCACACGGAGGGACACGGGCCACACGGAGGGACACGGGCCACACGGAGGAACACGAGCAGCTCCTCGAAGCTGGAAAAGTCAAGGAACCAGATTCTCCCCCTTAAAGCCACCAGAGGAACACAGCCCTGGTTGACCCGTTTTTAGATTTCTGACCTATCAGCCACTAAGATCGGGGTGATTTGTCCCCGCAGCATTAGGAAACCCAGACAGAAGGCCGTTCCATCCTCAGCTGTGCTGCTAGCTCGTCTCCCCTGAGCATTTAGTTTGGGGGCCTGACTCTTGACCCATCTGTTCTACCCACGGCTTGGACCTCTCCATCCAGGTGCCCGCTCCCCATTGACCGGGCAGAGGTCCTCTTGACATAGCCCTGAGCTCTGAGCAGCAGCACCCTCACCAGGCGCAGCTACTCACAGCCCAAAGGAGGGACTGGAAACCATCCTAGCTCAGGAGAGAGCTGAGCCCCAAGGGGAGGTGATGGATCCCATCTCCGGCCCAGCACAGGACATCAGCTGGGCTCCGCTCTGGGTCGGCACATCTGGGGTCTTGCCCGGCTCTGCCAGCACTTACGGAGCAGTTAAGTTGGACGAGGCCACTCGTTTTTCCCCGAAAAAAAGGAGAGTGATTAAAAATCTCTTCCTTTCCACATAAGACAAATGCTATGAAGCCCAGTGGGAACTTTCCAGTTGGTATTTTTTTCTAGTGCACTTTTAAAGCAACGAGCACTTTAAAAAAAAAAAAAAGGGGGAAGTAGCACCAGGTAGATGTGTTACATGTGATTGGACATTCTGGGGACAAGGCTGGTGAGAGGTGACACAGAGGCTCGCGAGGCGACCAGGTTCCTCATCACCCCTTCCGCTTCAGACAGATCTACCCGCTCTGCCTCAATCACACCCGAGCCACACACACACACACACACACACACACACACACACACTCTCACACTCACACACCAGCACCCTCTCACACCCGCTCGCCATCGAATTCCCCTGTCCCCACGTGTCAGGAGAAACGCCGTCCTTTCTGGCCGTTCCCTGCGCTTCGGTCTCCCTGCGTCTCACTCACGGCTGGCCTTCTCCATATCTACACCGGAAAACACGGGCTCATGTGTCTGCAAACCCCCCGCCCAGGGCTCCCTTTACCAGCCTTGTGGTCCTGGACACGTCATTTTCCTCCCCTAAAACCCTTTCCCCAAAGAGGAAATAATATCCCTCCCAACCTGCCCCGCCAGGCTGTTCTGAAGCACATGACAAAGCCACGTGGCCTTTCCGTTCTTCAGACGTGCCAAGACCACGCTCATTTCTACATCAGAGCCTTGCACCTGCTGCTCCCTGTGCCCGGAAAGCTGTCCCCGATTCTAAGGACCTGTTCCTTCTCGTCTTCTGGGTCTCAGTTCAGACATCTCCTCCATAGAGGGCGCCTTGCAGCCCGCCCTTCCTAAACATCCCACTTGCCCCAAGTCTCAGGGTCAAGGGCACCAGCTTCTGGCGGATGGAATGAATGATCGAATTAAGCATCGCGAGCCATAAAGGGCTGTCTGGTTGCCATGGACACCCTCTTCCAGGGCCTCAGATCCGCACACGTGCCAAAGGCGACCCAAAGCCTTCTACCAGGAGACCGCCCCTGCTCCCAATTCTCCTCTCTACATTTCCATCATTTTCTCACTCAGGTACAATCCACATCGCACACAAACCACCCTTTCAAAGGGTACTCAGCGGTTTTCAGGACATTTACAAAGCTGTGAAAACAGCACCGTTGTCTCATTCCAAATCTGTCATCCCCCAAAAAACCCCTTACCCCCTTCCCCAGCCCCCGGCAACTACTAATCTACTATCCGTCTCTATGAATTGGCCTATTCCGAACATTTCATGCAAATGAAGTCACGCAGTGTACGGCCTTGCGTGCCTGGATTCTTTCGCTTAGCCTCACGTCTTCGAGGTTCATCCACGTCGTAGCGTGTCTCAGTACTTCATTTTTTTTTTTTTTATGGCTGAATGATATTCCGCTGTACGGATATATCCCATTTATTTATCCATCCATCGACTGACGCATATGTGAGTTGTTTCCACTTTTTGACTATTATGAATCATGTCATCGTGAACATTTGTGTCCAAGTTTTTACATGGACATATGTTTTCAATTCTCGTGGGTTTCTACCTAGGAAGGAGTAGAATTGCTGGGTCTCGTGGTAACCACACGTTTAACATTTTCAAGAATGTCAAATTGTTTTCCAAAGCGACTGCACCATTTTACGTTCCTCTCCAACAAATGTGAACAGTCTCAACTGTTCAGTCCTGTGATATTAGAAAGAGAAAGATTTGGTCCTGGGAGCGGGGTGGTTCCAGTAGTCATATTGTTTCCTCTTCATTAGACGCATGCGCTCATTCGACAAATACTATTTGTCCAATCTGTACCTGGTATGGTTGTGGGTGCAAGGGTCCCTGCACCCTATTAAAGTGGGGGAAGGGAAGGGACAGACAGTGGGAAAAAATAATGCAAGAGAAATGCTATTTTAATTGGGGTCATCGACAAAGGCCTCAGTGAGAAGCAAAGACACGAAACGGTTAAGGGACTGGAGCCTGTGGTTATCCGGGGAAAAGCATTATGGGCAGAGGGAGCAGTAAGTGCAAAGGTCCTGAGGCAGGAGCGTGCCTGGCATGGTCAAAGAACACTGACAGGCCAATGGGGCTGGTGCGGGTCGAGCCAGCGGGAGTCGAGTAGAGAAGAAAGCAGAGAGATGATGTTGGAGGAACCCAGAGGGTCGGTGCCTTGCAGCTTCTGTAAGGACTTTGGATTTTTACTCCGAGTAGGATGGGAGGCCGTTGGAAGGTTTTGACCAGAGGAGAGACAGAATCTGGCTTACGTGTACAAAGGACCATTATTGGATATGAGAGAAGAGATGGATACCCCCCCACCCCAGGGTTTGCCTGAGTACCTAGAAAGATGGAGGTGCCGAACACAAAGGTGGGTAAGAAAGGAATTGGAGGGGGGAAGATGTGGTCAGGTCACATTTGAAATGTCAGCATCTACGTGGAGATGTCCAACAGACAAATTGGATAAAAAATCCTAGAGTCCAGGGCGATGTCCAGGCTAGGGATACAAAATTGGGCATCATCTGTATAGAGATGGCATTCAAGGCCACAGAGACGGTTAGATCAACAAGGGGGTGACTCTAGATAAAGAAGAAGCCCAAAGACTGAGTCCTGAGCCCTTCCAACATTTTAAGTCAAAAAAAAAATCCCCTTAATTTTTAATCAACATGGAATCCATCAGCTTAATCTTTACTTCGGCCCCCTGTCGCTGCCCATATCGGTCCCTCGTTTCCTCTCCAGCCTACTAAGCTCCCTCCTCTCGACTTCTCCTGTCCCTCAGCAACTTCTACTATTTCCTTCTACCCCAAATGCCTAGAATCACCATTCCCTCCCTGTCTGGCAAAAAAAAAAAAAAAAACAAACAAACATCCTACTTTCCTTCCTCCGAAGCCCCCTCCACCCTCACTTCTGCCCCCCGAAGCTTCCCGTGGTCATAACGCACTCACGAAGGTCCAGGAGCAAGGGTTCACCAGCTCACCTGAGTGCCCGGGGCTCCTCTGCTTTGAATGATCAGCCCCTGGGCGGTCAGGAATGCTGCCTAGTGCTTTTCCCAAGCCCCACTCACCTGAAAGCCGGAAGAGGAGGGGGAAGAGCAGCAGCAGGTACATTTTTCTCCTCTCGCGCTTCCCCGTGTGTCGAGCCCCTCGGCGAGAGCGACTACAGACCCGACTCCATCATCTCCCAGCCCTCCCGCTTTCGCTTATTCTCACTCTCACACTTCCCCCTTCAGTCGCTCACCACTATTGGATAAAACTAAAAGAGGAAGGAGGTGAAATGTCAACGCAGTTAACAAAAAGTCCTAGTGATTAGTGAGGAAGCTTTTAAGAAATACCTCCCCGTCCGGAGCCACCACGGTTTCTCCGAAAAGAGAACTTCGCAGTGCTTCTCGGTCTTCTGGAAATTGCAGACACAGACTCGCTGGGTCAGGCAGGCTCTTGCACAATCCTCCCCACTGGTGAGAAGATAGGGACGGGGAGAACCGTCTCCATCAGAGAGTTCTTGGAGAGTCAAGGCTGATGGACGCAATGCCCTAAATCTGGAATTCCAGGTGTAGCCAGATTCTCAGAAGCCCAGAAGGTCAGGAGTTCAATCAGATTAAGGGCAAGAAAGGAGAGGAGGTATCTCAAAAATGCAGGGGCTTACAGAGATGACCAACCCAGCCGGTTATAGATTAACCACATCCTATAGATCTCTGAATGGCCTTCTAGAAACTCCTGTCACATCTATAAGACAAATGACTTATAAATAGATAAGACCAGCGATCTGGAAATTCCTTCCCCTTTTGCAGCCCCCACCCGAAACTCCTCCTCCCCATCCTGAGTCACGAGGTGGACGTGAAACCTCGGACAAAGGACTCAGGTGCCCCTTGCAGAACACTGCAAGGGCATTTAAGCCGTAAGAAATCTAACCAAGGAGAATTCGCGCTTTGGTGCGGTTAAGCCCCATGTGCTCCGCCGACTAATAAATCCTCCTTCCTCTATCAAAGTTGTCTGAGCGTCCAAATTCCTTCCTCAGATGTCCCTTCCTGCAACACAGGGACTTGGAGCCAAAGTCAGAAACCCAAAGAGAAGATTCTAGAGCAGAGATCTGAATAAAGAGGCTAAGTGGGTATCAAAACCCAGACCGCAAAGAAAGGGGCTCAAAGAGAAAGGAACTACCTACCAGTCCAATGGGCAAGAGGGACCTGAGAACACACCAGAAACTCTCACTGCTAGGCCCCAGCCCTCCAGGTGAGAGCCCGTGGGTATCAACACCAGCCTGACACCTGGCAATAACACCAAGGGGTCCTCCCTGAAGAAACTAGCCCATTGCTCTCGTCTATTACCCCCTCGCTCCTCACCCATCACCTTATACGGAGCTATCTGTCCAAAGGGAGAAAGAGCCAGTTCTGCCTGTCTCACTCCACCTTCGTGCCCCTCCCCCTCCCCATCTGGATCCCAGCAAGCCCTCCAGGTGGAGCACAGAGATTAGGCAAAGGTAGAAAACCTTTCTCATGTTTCCTTCCTGGAGCCACTTTTGCCATGTGTCACAGACACCCCGTGACATCTTGAAGAGCAAGTGAGTCCAGGGAGGGACCTAAGCCCCTCACACCCTAATCGGCAATGAGTAGGAATGCAAGAAGATTATTTGCATAGAAAGAAAAAAAAAACACGGCAACTGATAAGCAGGGTCCTTTCCAGGATGTGGCCAGAGCCGACAGCCCTGTGGCCCCCACTGCTTGGCAAGCCCACCCTCTCCCCGGGGCGCTGTGCGGTCACACGGAGACACAGCGGCCTCTGCAAACAGGGATGGTGTTCGGCTTCCAGGGAAAACGATGGCCCAGAAAAACAGGGGCCAAGAGCTTTGAGGGTGGTGCGGAAGCCGTTCCTTTCTCGGGCATGCGCGGTAGGGACTGGACAATCTCGGAGCTGCTCAGAGTTCCGCCTGGGACCCAACTCTCTGACCCTGGATCCTCCCACCCAAGAAAGGCTCCACGCCGAATCAAGAACAGAGGATCGCCGGAGTGACTCTGGGTGATGGCAAGACTGCTCCTCTAAACAAGTGCTTCTGGGGACTGCAGGGGAGTCAGGCTATTCGAGGGCTTCTGGGGAGGCCCTAGACGGGGCTCGGTCAGGGGCTCCTGCATGAGTCAGTTACCTCCCTAGGCTTCCACATCCCCGCTGTGAAAGAAGGAATCGAGCGGATGATCTCCTCCAAAGCACCTGTGTGTGCATGTCCATGTGCGCACACGTGTTTGCCTGTGTACATCCACGGGGTGTGTGTGTGCACGCGCAGTGTGTGTGTTGACGCATTCACTGGGTTCTCCTGGTTACAAAGAACGGAGACTTGCTCAAGCTGCTTCTCGTGGTCACTGCGAACTTGCAAACTCCAGGCTGCTTTCTCCAGGCCTCTTTGAGGACCCCACCCGTTCGTTCGGAGGGGGAAGTGTTCTCGTATTGGGTCTCTCCCGCCCGGAAGAGAGGGTCCGCGGGAAGTGTGCCGCAAGGCTCACTTGAGAATTACAGTGACCAACATCTAAACCAAGTGGGCCTGAAGAAAACCAAGAAACAGCCTCTCCACAGAGGAACACCAGGAAGCCGCGTTTACACAGGGTTCACCGAGACCGGTCCTCGGGGTTAGAGTGGTTTCGCTCTGGGCTCTGCCACCAGCGTGACGGTGGCTTTGCTGTGTTCCCCTTCTCAGGTCCCATGGGGCTTCTAGCTTCTCATTTCTTTGTGAAAATAAGGAAGAGGCAGATTTTCCATGAAGCTGACTGATGGAGTTCAGACATCAGCACCCCTCACCTGATAGGCTCCTTCTGAGGCCCTATATCAAAGCCCGTATTCATAATTTAGGGTCCTTTTTCCTAAAAAGGAGTCACGATGCTGTCTAATCTTCACGCCTGTGGCAGACAGTCCCACCCTGCCTTTCAACTCCATAGTTGTTCTCATTAAAGAGGCAGAGTCTATTCACCCTGAGTCCGAACATGACCTGTGACCTACTTTGCCCAAGAAAATGCAGAAGAAGAGATGCTGCATCATTTCGAACCTCGGCCTGCGGAGGTCTCTTGCTCTCTCTCATGCATATCTGCTTCTGCTGTGAGAACACACGGGCGATCCAGCAGGGGGATGGGGCACAGGTGGAGCGGAGCCAAGCGGCACCCGCCAACAGCCAAGGGAGCCCAGTAGAAACCAGAAGGGCCGTCCAGGTTAAACTGCCGACTCACAGACTTGTTCTGTGTCACCGAGTTCGAGACAGTTCATTGCAGCATCGCTGTGGCAATAGAAAACTAAAAGGTCACGCAAAACCTAGACCCGCCTGAGAGCAGCTGCCTTACCTTCCTCTTTGTATGGCTTGATTTGACCCCTGGCTTTCTGTTCCCCTGGATCCTCTCTGCCCTGACTTGGCCTGGCAGCTGCTCACAGATGGCCCCTCCTGCTCTCCTGCCTCAAGACTCCCATCGTCACCTCTTCCTCTGATGCGGTTCAGATCAGAACAGAACTGGGACCAACAGAACCATCTGTGGCCTGTGCTTTAAAATAATAAATCGGTCCGAATAACAAAAGCAATGTATGTCCATTTGAAGGAAATATATTGTGAAATACAGATAAAGTTAAAAAAAAAAAAAGATTTAATCGCCTTAATCTCACTTTTAACGCTAAGATTCACACTTCCATCTTTTATCTCTTCTTGCAAAAACACGCAGTTATTTCCGAAATCAAGCAAAGTCACTAATGTGTGGTAAGGGCTCACATCACTCATTGCTCAACAGATTTTCACTGCGGACAACACTGTCTCCTTTGGGAAAAGATGTCACATAAACGAATGTCATCGAGACGGATGGGTTTAAGAGCCTCGGAGAGCCAACTCACGTTTCTTTGGGAGGGACATGTATCCAGGATCCGCAGCCTCAAAATCCTCTTGGTTGCCGTGGACTTAGACACGACAGACTATCTGTTTTCAGACCGCCATCTGTTCGTAGGTGACGGAGGGCCAGTGTTGAAAGGGCTGGTGTAGCCGAGTCTCTCCCATTCTAGATTAGAGATGCATGAGGGCTGTCTCCCCGGGGGCAGAAAGCACATTTGGCATATAGTAGATGCTCAATAAATAATTGATGGAAAAAATGAATAAAAGAATGAACTATTGTCTGCGAAGAAGCTCTGCCTCGCACCTGTGAGCCAGTCGTAAGCTAGAGTTGTTAGCAATCGCTCCTGTACCTTTCGGTCTACCCACGATGTGCTATGCTCCATATTTTTGTAGTTATCATCTTGAATCCCAATTACGAATCTAGAGGAAAGGAGATGTTAATTCCACTTTTCATATTTAAAAAAAAAAAAATCAAGGCTCAGAAAGCAAGTAACTTGTCCAGGGTCACATGGCTGGCTATTAACTGGCAGAGCCAAGATTCGACCCCTCTCCACACATCGAGTTAACCCTTTGAAGGCAGAGAAGGCGAAAGAGCTCTTCGATTTTCAGAACGGAGGCTCTATCACCTTTGCCACCTGCCCCTCAGGTATATCTGAGATGTGTAATCCCTGTTAAAATGGACAGAGAGGAATAACTACCATTCAGGCTCCCTCTGCCCAGAGAGCTCGATCTTTTTTTAAAGCCATGATTAGTGGGCTAGATCTGTTTAAATCGAGCATTTGTTCAGCGACGGTTAGGTTGGTGGTCCCCAGCAATATGCAGGCGTTTTCCGATTACAAAGCCATGTGTGTCCATTATAGAAAAATAAGGAAACACAGAGAACACAAATGCCTTTTGTCTCCCCTAACCCCACCATGCCGAGATAATCACTGTTCAATACACGTATGTGTAACCATGATCGGCCTTTTGTTCTGCATTTATTAGGCCTCCTTACTCCAGAAAAGTATACAAAGAAAATATGGCTAATAATACCTTCTCGGAAATACCATGAGTTAATGCTGTGCGGTAGGAAAACTAATTTTCCCTCCTACCCTTTTAGCTTCTTCTGGCTGGACTAATAACTAAATTAACATGATACAGATTAGCAGGCGAAAACGACCAAATTTATTACATATATACGTCAAGGGTGGGGGGGTCCATAAGAATATGAGACCGCCGGACAGATCAAGCAGTTAAGGCTCATAAGTCATCTTGAGCTAAGGAGAAGGGGCGGTTGTCGTCTGGAATTTCAAAGGGCAGGGAGGCAGTTTACACGGAGATAGAAAAGCAAATATTTGGCACATAAATGTTTGCTGGGGCATCTTTAACAGTAGGGCACAAAGAGGACTTTGATCAAACAGACCTTTCTAAGTTCCTCGCTGTCTGTCACACTTAGTTTACGTTAAACTACAGTTCTCTGCGTTGGTATCTCCTTTCCGGAGTGGGTCCTTTACCTGCATTCTTTTAGGCAGTTAGCAGGTAGGTCAAAGGTTCTTCTTGAGTCTTTCGTTTCTTAAAAATAATCGGCTTAAAATAATCAATATCCCAAAAGGTATATTTTAGGATGGCAAACTCTGCTTCTCGACACCTTTTTTAAAAGGATAAGGTAAGCAATTGTTTTAAAAATATATATGTATAGAGAGAGAAATGAAAAGTAAAAGTCTTCTCTCCAGCCCCCCACCTCGCCACCCCCAGAACCTCAGAGGGAACCACACCCTCAGCCTCTGCTGACTTCCTGGCAACGGTGTGTCCAAAACCAGCGCAGACGCCTCAGCCGAGGACACGCAGCCGTCGCACGAGCACGCCTCTGCGCCCCCTCTTGTACTTTACGATTTACTGTTTCCCAAATAGCACATACGGGTCTACTTCGCTCTTTTGTCAGTTTCACAGTATTGCATTGTACGGATGTTCTCGAGTCTATTTAACCAATCCCAACTGCTGAATCGTTCGCTCTCACATGCTACGGCGAGCATCCTTGTCCACCTATCTTAGAGTACTTTTGCAAGCAAAGCCATAAAATCACCGAGTCAAAGGAATCTGCATTTGTAACTTTGACGGATATTGACAGTTAACTCTCTAAAAAGGTTCCCCCATGTGTGCTCTCACCAATGAAGCATGTATGGGAGCCTGCTCCCCAAAGTCTCAGCCAATGCTGGCCATTATCAAACTAGTATCAAACTATTAAATGTTATATTGTGTCAGTCAGGGGTCTCCAGAGAAACAAAAGCAGTGAGATAGATAGATAGATGATAGATAGATAGATAGATAGATAGATAGATAGATAGATAATACACACACACACACACACACACACACACACGAAGAGTTAGAGAGAAGGAGGAAAGGGGGAGACAGAGAGAGAGATCAAGGAACTGGCTTAACTTGCTGTGGCGTCTGCCCAGTCCGAAACCTGCAGTCGGCCTACAGGTTGGACATTCTCACACAGGAGCTGATGCTGCACTCTTGAAGCAGAATTCTCTGGCTCCTCAGAGAAATTTTCGTTTTGCAGCTAAGGTCTTTTAATTAATTGGATGAGGCCCGACCAGATTATTGAAGAATCAAGTCAGCTGATCACAGATGTTAACCCCATCCATAATAAACCCTCACAGCAACATCTAGGTTAGTGTTTAATTGAATAACCAGGTACAGTAGCCTGGGCAAGTTGACACATAGAACTAACCACACACACACACACACACACACACACACACACTCAATATACCTATTCATATCCTTTGTTCATTTTTCTGTTGAGATTTTCCTTTGAGAACTCTTTATGTTACTGGCTATAGTCACTCGTTGTCACGTGTCTTGCAAATAGATTCCCTCTAGCATTTCTCATTTGATTTTGTTTCTGGTATCTTCTGTTGACCAGACATTTTTATTTCTATGCAGTCGGATCGACCGATCTTTTTCTTCGTGGCACCTACGTTTCCTCTCCTTGTTAGGAAGGTTGCTCAGAGCCCCTGTGGAAGCCATGCTAACCACCCCATTTCTCTAGGTTTTCTAACTGTTCCCCCTGAATCCTGGAGTCACAGGGGAGCAAAGGGCTTGGACAGCGTTAGCCGGATCCCATCAAGAGGACTCCACTCAAGGATGATTTAACGTTAGGTTCCTGCTTTTAGCAACGGCTCAATACAAAAGCTGTAGAATAAGCTTTGCATCGTCTGCAAAATTACAATTGCCCGTCTTGTCAATCAAGGCACCCTGCAGAAGAATCGCATGACGGATTCTTCTCAGCCTCACACGCCAGGGGGAAATGCTCATTGAGGAAGGGACTCAGGCGTCCTTTGTCAGGAAGTAAGAACGACACACCCCACCTGGTTTCCCACTTTGTCCTGACTGCCAGGAAATCTAGACTCCAACGTTAGGCTCAAGGCAGGAACACCCCAGCCTCACTCTGAGGAGGAGGCTTTCCTCAGGCAGAGTTTGTAACTGCTTTCTTGTGTTGGTGGGTTTTGTTTCAAGCCGCCTCAAATCCCTTTTGGAAATGCACGAGGCACAAATAATAGACATGAGCAAACGGCTTAAGAAGAGAGAACAAAGACACTTTTCTGAACCGCGGCAGAGTTGACAGAAGTTTCTGTAGGATCCGGGATTAATTGACATTTTCATAAACGTCCCAAAAGAGGGAAGATACAGTAAAAAACCTGGGTCCCAAGTTGACCGTTAGCTTCTTCAAGCAGTGAAATTTGGAATCAACCTGGGAAAAGTTTAGGAAAAACGCCGGCAGCAAATGGGCAGAGAGAGAAAGTCTGTCACGTGTCTAAGGTAATGAATTCAGGCAAACCCGTCCTAACATTTGGAGGACCAGGGCCAGGGTACAAATAAAGGTCCATAGACCAATATTTTAACGCTCTAAGTCAAGCTAAAAAATAAACTATCAAATCGAGTGTGTCCTATATTCCTGCTTTGACACATATATCTTCATACCGAACTGGCAGAAAGGTTCGAATGTGGGGTTCTCGAAAGTTCCACACCAGAAAGTGGCAGCCTAGTGACAGCCATCTCCTGGTCCTCAGCTCCCACCCACGGCCACTCTTCAGCCTCCTGCACACTCCACACCTGGAGGTCCTGAGGAGAATGATGTGGACACCCCAGGTTTTACATCCAAGCTCTGTCAACACCCACGCAAACAGTCACCCCTCGGCTAGTGTTGTACAGTGAATATTACACTAGCAGTGAGCTCTGGGAGAAGCGTTCTTTATAGGAGGGACAGGGGACCTTTGGTCCTATGGGCATCTCATTCCTGCAGAGGGGCACCGACAGAAGAGGGCCAGGTCTAAGGAGGTCCTCTGAGCTCTCCATAGTGGCCCAGCCAAAAGTTCTTAGACCTGATACCAGCATCTCCACGGGACTGCAGTTTCTAAAAAGACCGATAAGGGAACATCATCATCCTGCCCCTGGCCCCAGAGGTCATCATACAGTTTCATCATCTGACATGCTGAACCCTGTCACCCTGGACCATGTCCCCACTGAACAAGGCCCCAAGAAGATGGAACTGTACGATGAGAGAAGAAAGTGATGGAAACTCTTCACCCTGCAAAAGAAAAGGATAAAAGGGAAAAGAATTAGAATCTTTAGTAAATGAATAAGACAGGCCTACCTGGAAGGACTGACCCCTCACATTCTGGAATGGTCTCCCTGGGAAGCACTTCTTCAAGGCTGAGGAAGCTGGAGTTGAGAGGCAAATTATTAAAGCCGCTGCACCTGCAAACGAAGGGAGCCCTTTGACCCAGGAGGAAATAAAAGCTGGACAGAACTTGTTTTGGAACTTAACCGAGGCAAACAGTGACCATGGATCTGGCCCGTTGGTCTTTATGCTTTTACATTTTTAATTTTTTTATGTCCTTTTTGTTGCTGTTTTCGCAAGTCGAGCTAAAGTTGGCATCTCCTAAGCCCTTCCAACAACCTTGCCTGCTCGCCTTCGAAAAGTAGCTATGGTCCACGTTGACACTAAGGCCTTTACCCACCCGGTCATTCATTCATTCATTCGTTCATTCACGCACTGAGAGACAGCCGCGTACCAGGGCTGGGCGCATGCGTGTTTCTCCTCTGCTGCTTATGACGCATCGCACCGGAACCTCCACGTTACTTCACACCCTCCTTCCGCTCAGGATGGAAGTGGCCGTCCCTTCTTTTCCCAAACTCCAATACCTTATTCCAGGGCCAAGGGCAAACTCTTCCTGAGGCATATAGCCACACGCATCCTGTTTATTTATTTATTTTTATTCTGTAGATTTTTTTTTTTTTAGACTTATCCATGCAAAAGACCCATTGGGTTAGTCCAGATCTTCCAAGAAGCAGACGTCAAAAGGGAATTCAGTGTGCAGGAATTTCCCTAGGGGAGACCCCCATGCGAGGAATGAGGCAGAAGCAGGGAGAGGTGGGGGGAATCGTCAGGCCGCGATGAGGGTCTGCGCTCACGTGAAGGGCGGAGGCCAGGAAGTGCCCGTGTGGAAGTGTCCGGGACCCTCGAACAGTCTCTGGAAGGTTCTGTAGGAGCCATGAGGAGGTCCCGCAGCTGAAATCGGCTGTTAGGGGCGTCCCGTGTCTCCCAGAAACAGGCCTGCCTCAGCGCCCCTGCCACGCTCCGCCTTGGGCTGGGCGCTGCCTGAGCTGAGCTGGGCCGTGGTGCGGGCCGTGGTGCGGGCCGTGGTGCAGGCGGTGGTGCGGGCCGTAGTGCGGGCCCGCTGGTGACAGCTGCGCAGCGCGGCACGGGGCCCTCGGTCATCACGCTCCTGTGGCTGGGAGTCTGAGAGGCACAGTCTCACGGTCGCCTCAGACGTTTGCCATCGTGGGAGGGAACAAGGTTTCGTCTATGCTTGCGTGCCTCCTTCAGGGACGTCAGTAGCAAAGCAGGAGTTTGACGTGTGTGTCTGGGCGTGCGACTCCCTCAGCCACAATGACGTCCCAGAGGCCAGATTCACGCTGCAGGCCCTCACGCCTCTCTGTTGCTCCCTTTCAGACCATCCTGGTGGGGGACAGTGGCGTGGGGAAGACGTCTCTGCTGGTCCAGTTCGACCAGGGAAAGTTCATCCCAGGCTCCTTCTCGGCCACCGTGGGCATCGGATTCACAGTAAGCACTCCCAGCCTCAGGGGACCTGACACCCTCCGCCAAGGCCCCGGCAGGAAATGGGTGGACATTCACGTTGCATCATGCAAGAAGGTTTAATAAAGGCCGTTTACCAAGGTGTAAGCAGGACGTTGGGAAACCAGGCGGGGTGACGCAGTGGCCTTGGGGAGGGGCAGGGCCTCCATCCCACACCCGGCTGCAGGAGGTGAGAGGAGGGAATGACGTCCAGCCCCAGAGTCAGAGAGGGCTGTGCGGAGAGGCCCGGCTGGCAGGAGCTGCGACCTGCGGTACAGGAAGGCAGCAGCGCCTGGCGGCTCTCTTGCGAGGGGCAGCCAGGGCAGCCAGCCCCCCACGCGGCTCTCCTCCTGCTCCCCCATCTCTTTCTGGGGCGCCCCACGGGCTGAACACAGAGGCTAGAAAGCAAGGAAAAATCTTTGTGTGTATGTGTATGTGTGCGTGTGAATTTTTCAGTTCCTTTTTTTTATTCTTACCAATTTTTGCTTTATAGTGATGTGCCATGCTGCGAGGGACATTAATATTTTTCTTAATAATATTTCTCGTTTTTCAGTTACAGTTGACATATGCCATTATATTGGCTTCAGGGAAACAGTATAGTGATTGGACGTTTATATAACTTACCAAATGATCGCCCCAATAGGTCTGGTACCCATCTGACACCACACACACTCTTATAGTGGAGGGCAGTGACAGCAGCCTGTGTTAGGAACCAAATCAGGGACCCATGACCGACCCTGGGCCTAGACACAGCTGCTCACTTACAAAGAGGTTTGCAGCTCTCGACGAGAAAATGTCTGTCTCCTCGGTGAGCCCCCGGCCCACTTCTCTTTCTATGCCTGGGACCCTCCATTCCTGTCCTCTCCAGAGACAGGTCTCTTCTGCTCCGAGCAGCTGACACTTTGCACAACAGCTTAAGGCTCCCATATTGCACTGAGCAAAGGGGCTGGAGGACATTGGGGTCTCCTTCAAATATCAGTGGTCTATGGGTCCCTGGAGAACCAGGCCGCAAGACCCTTGCATATCCACCTGTCATTCACACGAAGACTTTAAATACTACTTACAGGTGGTAATTTGCAAGTGCCCCATGGGTGGTCCTGACTGTGGCCTGGAATTCCTCCTGTGTCATGGTAACTGAGACAGAGGGGGCCACTGAAGGCCCAACTCATAGGGCAGCAGAGCCTGGGCAGAGGAGAGGGAAGGAGCTCCGCTTTTGAAGGAGACAGGGATGAGTGAGGTGCCAGGGCCTCTGGATCAACCTTCACCCCAGACACCAGCAGGCCCACTGCCTGCTGGGAGGGGACCTGTCCAGCTTCCGTGCAGGTGCCTCTCAAATCAAGATTTTCCCCAGCTCCATCACCAGCACCGCCAAACTGGCTGCCAAGCCCTGCTGAGAGGTTTCTTGGGGTGCTGACATTGATGGCATTTCCACAGTCATCTTTATGGCTGCCTGCCTCCAGAAAATAATCCCGGCTGAGGAAAAAAATCACAGGGCTGGAGGTGGATGGACACAAAGTACGCAAAGCCACACCTGCCCCTCACCCTTAACACCTAAGTAAAAAGATGCGGGCGCCCCTCCCCCAACACACCCCTTAAACAGTCCCTGCATAATGCACCCATCCGCCCTCTTCCATGCCTGTGTGGTATGATGAATGAGCTCAATCCACGACACACTCCTGCCCTCTGTCAGCAGGAGCTGCAGGGCTCCTAGGATGTCCTGGAGACTCTGCTCAAAATGATCCACAACTTCATGAATCCATTTGATACCAACCGTTTAAGGTCTACTGAGTACCAAAGGCAGGGGGCCACGCGTGCACGAGACCAGCCTTGCCTTCAGGAGTGCCTAGATTAGTAAGGGTGTGCGAGGAAGGCTTTCCCATGATGGGACATCTTGGGCGCAGCCCAACAGGTCAGGGAGAAATGAGAGCTGATCCACACTAAAGGGTCAAGTTCGAACACCAACTAACCAGGGGTCATGCGCTGCAAGGTGAATATCGGTCGGTAAATATAATTAGATTCACATGAGCTCGGACCAGGCCGCATCGACAGAAGTGAAACTGCCTGGGCGCTGTGTTCAGCATGCACGCCTCCTCTCAAACGCAGCGCGGCGCTGGGTAGGGGCGTCCCCAGCCTCCCCGCGACCCCGCCCCTGGAGCCGCCTGTTGATAGCCAGCGGGCCGGACCTCGGGCGTCACCTGCTGGTCGCGCTGCGCAGCGGCAGCGGGACCCCGGGCGTCGGTGCACGGGGTCCCAGCGATGCCAGACCTTGCGCAGCGGGCGGGGTCTCCAGAGACCGCTCCCCGTGGGAACCTAACCCCGACGGCTGGCGACTTTGGGGGACCAGTCCTGGGGTAGGGAGCAGGAGGACAGGTCAGTGTTTCTTAGGGGGCCCGCCTGCCCCTCGGGAGCTGACGCTGCCGTCTTGCACGCCCTCGCGGGACAGCCCGCTCCGGGCGTGTGTAGTTGCTTGCGGTGGCGGGACGGAGGGAGGAGCCTGTCGGGGTCCGAGCCTGGGCGGTGGAGGGAGAAAGTAGTGGGTGGAGCCTAAGGCGGAGCTGTTGCTGCGCTGTCCCTCGCCCGCCGGCTGCCCCAGCTCACCTCTCGTCCGGAGATATGACGGGCACGCCTGGCGCTGCTGCCACCCGGGATAGCGAGACCCCCCAGCGCTCCCCGCCCTGCAGTCCGAGCTATGACCTCACGGGAAAGGTGGGTGGGCACTGCGCCCAGCGATGGGGACTCCTGTGCCGGCTCTGGGGGCCACCACTTTCCCCCCCGCCCCGCACCCTTCGCCCCGAGACCCTGGAGTTCCCGGTCCCAAGAACCTTTCTGGCTGCGTCTGCTTTAGACTCAGCCCTTCCCTCAGGCAGCAGAGTGGGGAGGGAGGGTCGAAACACATCCCCTGGGCCCATCCCAGTTTCCAGGGATCTGGGCTGGCTCAGCTGAGGCTGGAAGAGGAAGGTCCCAATTTTCTTCTGCCGCACGCCAGCTAATCCGAGCCCCCGGGAATCCTATGCTCCTCGGCAAGGGTTAACTCTACTGGGTACAGGCACCCGAAGTACTAAGAAATGGGGATGCCTAGACACCCGGAGAGGACGCCCCCTGGCGGCCGAGCAACTTGCGGGTAATGCCCTTTTCCCAGCTAAGCTCTCAGCGGAGACTTGACATCCAGTTTCAAGGCCTTAGGCTCTAAACTCTTTAGGTCCCAGGTGCCCCCCACCCCAGTCCTATCTTCTCCCCTTCCACTAGTGTCTCACACCTTCTTCCAGAAGGATGTCGCTAGCCAGAATGCAGGCCCGCCTGGGAATTTTTAGAACCCGAGAAAGATCTCAGCGGTTAGTCACAAGTCCCCCACCTGGGAGAGCACGCGTCAGCTGGCTGGGCCTCCGAGCGTCCGCAGGGGGGCCCTGTGCAGAAGCAGGTGAGGGTGGCAGTGGACATTGGTCTGTCTGTCCTCGCTCCGTGCCCCTGGAGCAGGCAAGTACCAGGAACTCCGAAAGAGGTGCCGAAGGAGCCCAGGTCCACTCTTCATCCAGGCTTGGGAATAAATGAGCGAGGGGGCTGTCCAGTCTCATGCTACATGGCCTTGAAGGAGACCTGCCTCTTTCTGTGCCTTGCTTTCCTCCCCGCACATGGAGGCTCACTCTCCATAGGAGCCCGTGGCCGCCACCCCCATTGTTTCAGAGGAAGCCACTCTACAAGGCACCCGCCCAGAGCTGTTGAGATAGGCGTCCTGTGTGGGCTCTGGGCAGGAAATGGGCCCCTGCGCCTTCAGCGGGAGGGGCACCGCTGAGGGCCAGCCCCTAGGCTGGTGGGGACCACCTGACCTCCTTGCCAGACAAGCCGACTGAGCTGTTTGCCTGGGAGGTGGCGAGGCTGGGCCGCTGGTTGTATTTAGTGGATTTGCCCAGCTGGGTAGGTGGCTGGCATCGTTTGCTCAAGGCAGCCGTGATCTGTAAAGTATACAGGAGCTCACTCTCCCTCCCTCCTTCCCCCATGGGGACTGGGACCTAGGAGCCAGGGAGCAACGCAGGCTCCAGAGGGCCCCCCCAGCCCTCCATCTGTCCCTGGGGCTAAGCAGCACCTGTGGAGACTTGGCCGCTGGCCTTCACCAGCCTGCATGCCCCAAGACCATCCCTGGAGACTCAGTCCAGGACAGAACGGGAGGAGGCTGGCGGGAGGTCCTTGGGTTGGATTAGAGGGGATGGGGGCTAGCAGCAGGCACTGTGCTGGAGTCTCAGGTAGTTCACGCCAGCATTATTGGTCCTAGCCATTAACCGACTTTAGAAAGGCCTAGCTACAGTGGAGACCATGCCACAGAAAGGTTAAGGAATCGTCTCCAAGTCCCCAGTAAAACATTTAGGAGCCAGGACCCCAGCCTTCATACACCTTTTACTGAGCCCCCTACTTCTCTACCAAAGTTAGTTAATCCCAACATCCCATGCGCACAGCAGAGAAGCCTTTGGGTGCCACTGTCAAGGTCAGAGCCTCAAAAATGACTGAAACCTAGTCCCTGCTCAACCCATGAAGTATGTGACCAGCAGGTTGGGAAAACTGCAGCATTAGGTCTAGACCTCTGTTCTCTGAGATTAAGGAATGACTGGACAGAGAGGGCTGTCCTCTGCCACCCCAAGGCCCCCAGGGAAGGTGAGGAGAGGCTGGCCAGGAGCAGGACATACCCCACCGCCCCACACTCCCTGCCCTGCAGGGGCCGATGATGCCAATTTGCAGCCATTTGCCCCACCTGGGAGGTTTCTGCTGAAAAGAACTGCAGGCGGAATGCCTCCCCACCCCGGTGTAAATTTCAACCTTCCCTAATTCATGCAACCTCTTTATAAACATAAAACGTCATTAAAATTGTCCAAATAAATGTTCTGAAAAAGAACCCGAACAATAGTGATTTTAGAATCAGAGGACAGTGCCCACCCCCATCAGCCCCCCAATACCTCCCCCAGCGCCAGTATTAACTCTTCCCTTTCCTGGCACGGTAGCCCCCGCGCATGCGTGCCTGTCGTTGGGACGCACGCAGAGGGAGGGAGTCGGCGATGGCGTGGCAGGGGGCAAGTGTGTCTGAGACAAATGTGGTTCTCTAGGGCCACCCAGCACAGCTGGGGACCTGCTGGTGCTGAGGTCTCAACTCAGGCTTCCAGGAAATTGGGTGAGGAAAGGAGGGTCCCAGGGCGAGCCCGAGGTGAGCGCGTGGCGCAGAGACGCAGGGCGGAGGCAGAGGCTTTCTGGAAGCAGGCGCCCCTCGGCGCTGTCGGCATCTTTTCCTCGCCCTCTGCCCCTCTTTCCAGGGCCTGTCTCCCCGGAAGCCCAGAAACTCGCCCCGACTCCCCATTAACTGCCTCTGCCCCCATCTCCTAGGTGATGCTTCTGGGAGACTCGGGCGTTGGGAAAACCTGTTTCCTGATCCAATTCAAAGACGGGGCCTTCTTGTCCGGGACCTTCATAGCCACCGTCGGCATAGACTTCAGGGTGAGGTGGCTGCAGGCTCTGCCTCCAGCGAGCCGGGGGCTGCGGCTCAGGCACAGGGGGCGCTGCCCTCCCCTCGCCTACCCCGCTCCTCAGGACGACTGTGGCTCGGGGCCTGGGGGGCACCAGGGGTGCTCCCTGGGGACCACAGAGGTGGCCAGTTAGAGGAATCTAGGCTTGGTGGGCTTCCTGCCACCCTACAGGATATGAGAAATGAGAGATGGGTGAGCCGAGCTTCCCGGCCCTCAGTCCCTTTGCCCATGGCCCTCCCACCTGGGCGCCTCGGGCAAGGCCTCAGAGGTCCACCGGTCTTTCGGGAGTTCCCCGGAAGCACAGGACTACACTAGGTCGAAGAGCTGGGGTGGCCAGGTGGGGAGAGAGCAGCTTTCCAGGGTCCCTCTTCTCACCTTGATGAACCCACCTTTATGAACCTTTGTCAGGAGTGCCAAGTGCTCTGAGCACTGCGCACCCAAAGGGGCCGGAAGAGTAAGGGTCTAATCCTGGCAGCCCGGGGAGGGGGTGTGGGACGGGAGGCGGTATCAGAGGCTTGGTGTGTCTCTCCCGTGAGGGGGACGAAGCTTCACTCAGGAGAATTTGTGGGCAGCCGTAGATCTGAGACCCTCCAGGGTCCCCAGGATGCTGGTTGGCATCTCATCACTAAGGGCTCGGCTGCAGGATGGGACTGAGCTCTGTGAGAGGCAGACAGAAGCAGGGAAAGAGCAGGGCCCCCAGTGCCCAGCCCTGTGCCACCTGCCGAGCCCCGGGGAGAGCCGGGTCTGGGGCTCCCGCACCCTGGCGTGTGGTGAGAACAGCAGACGAGTTGCCAGAGCACAGGGCTCTACACCGCAGTATCTGGAGTCACCTGGCTGGAGACGTCTCCGGGGCTCACGCCACCGCCCCGAGCCCTGGGGAGCGACCAGGACGGGATGTTTGCTCCTTGGTAGGATGTCAGCAGAGCACAGGAGCCAAGCCTCCCCTGCCCTTCACACCGCCTCTCGCTCTGCCCTTTTCTCTTTCAGAACAAGGTGGTGACTGTGGATGGAGTGAGGGTGAAGCTGCAGGTGAGATCAGAGGCTGCCGGGGAGGAGGGAGGATAGAGGGGCCCGCCCCCGCCCTCGCTGCTCACCCAAACCGCAAGAGGCCTGCGGCTCTACCCTCAGCCTGGGGTGATTTCCTGTGGGGCCCAGGAAAGGGCTTTTGTTTATTCGATGTCTGCAGAAAAAGCAGTTTCAGGAACCCTCTCTTCTGCCAATGCAGTTCAAAGTGCCTTCAGACAAGCTGAGGCTCGCTCCACCTCCTCCCCAGTTTGCCAGGCCTCATCTGCCCTTGGAAGCTGGACGCTCTCAGCCTCTGGGCTGGGGAAGAGGAGGTGGCCCTGAATGAGCTTGAGAACTCAGTAGCTATCACCGTCCAGGACGTTGTCAGATATTCAGAAGCCCGTGAGAACCTAGAGGAGGAAATAGCTCGCCTCCCACACACCTCCCATGCCACAACGGGGGGCCCTCTGCCCCCTTCTCACCTTTTGACCATCCCTTCCTAGATCTGGGACACCGCAGGGCAGGAGCGGTTCCGCAGTGTCACCCATGCTTACTACCGAGATGCCCAGGGTAAGTCCCGCCTGTGCCCGGTCCCCTCGTGATACCTACCCTTCCGGCCCAAGCCCCCTGCGTGATCTCTCTCTCCCCCTGCAGCCTTGCTTCTGCTGTATGACATCACCAACAAGTCTTCCTTCGACAACATCCGGGTAGGTCCCTCTACCCATAACAGGCAGGCAGGACCTACGAAGCTCAGGACTGCTTCCTGCTTTGTGGGGAGGGCGTGGTGCGTGGGGCACTGCCGCCCTCTAAAAACACCTGAGCCGTGACTCAGAAGTAATAAGCTCCTGCTAGGTATTTGACGGGCACGTGGGCGCGGACGCCAGGCAGGCCGTCGTGCACCTCTGTCACCTGCTTAGCACTGACGGTGATTCACGAGTGCACTTCAGAAAGTACCCATCTCCACCTTGGACAATTACCCACAGAGACCAAGCAGAAAAGTGTGTCCGTACATCCAGCCCAAGTTGCGAGCAAGTGACCCAGGCAGACAAGAGTAAGTGGCTCTGTCCTCACAACCGAACTGTTGGAGAACAGAGGTAATAATCCAACAATGCAGGCGCTGACGCTGTGGGCAGGACGGCACAGGTGTCACATGCTCTCTGACCTCAAGGGCAGACAAGCCAACTGGGGGAACGAGACAGGTAGATAGAAAACAGCGTACAGAGAGGATGGAAATCCAGAGCGCTCACGCTGCCACCTCCAACCCCAGGCTCGTGGCAGACATCACCATTCAGTCGCGGCATTCTTGATCACTGAGGCCTCATGTGGCCTTAGACGCCTGAACAAGATGCCCCAAGAAAGCACTGAGGACTTCCAGCCAGCCGATTGATGAGACAAAGCTCTTGCCATCTCTGAACTCCTCAGAACCAGGAGTTGCACTTTGTGGGGTTGGGAGTCACTCAGGACTAGAGAAGCCAGAACAAAAATACAGATGAGAGCACACACAGGGCCTCATGTTTGGGGGGGGCACTGGGTAGCCTAGGATAATGAAATAGGGCGGAAGAAGGAAGGGCAAAGGGACGGGGAGAATGGCAGGTGCTCAGCCTGGGCCTGAGCTCATTGTCTCCCCCAGGCCTGGCTCACTGAGATTCATGAGTACGCCCAGAGGGATGTGGTGATCATGTTGCTAGGCAACAAGGTGAGTGGCTCCATGGCAGGGGCAGCTCATCCCTGCACCTCCTCTGCCACCGCCACAGACTTAGCTCCAGCCAGCCTCAATCACCACCCAGGAGCGGTAACTGGACATCCTTCCAGCAAAGGATTCTTTCCAGTCCCCAGCTTAGGGGTCAGACCTACCTGGAGGCTTCAGCCCATCTCATCTGCCCTCGAAAAGCTGTGGAAATGGCCCCCTTCAGGCAAAGCTCAAGCTGCTGCTTTAGAGATCAAAGCCTGCTCACCCTGTTAGATCATAGTGACTAAGGTCACAGATGCAGAGCTACAACTAGAAAGGGTTAGCTCCAACTGTCATCCCTCTGAGGCTGGGTCACCACACCCTTGCGGAGGAGAGTTACCCACTTCCCCAAGTGGGAGTGAGAACCAGGGTTGGGAGCTGGGGGACTCAGCCTGAACGGGGAGGGAACTCTGGCCCCATTCCAATCATACCGCTTGCAGTCCCACAGGCCACCAGCAGAGGGCGGGCAGTGCCTGCTCCTGGGGCAAAAGATGGGCCAGCAGGGGCAGGAGAGGGGCCAGCTGGGGTCAAGGCTTCCTTCCCCAGAGTGACCCACCTGGGCTTGACAGGCAGATGTGAGCAGTGGAAGGGTGATACGTTCTGAGGACGGAGAGACGCTGGCCAGGGTAAGTGACCGCCTGTGGGCAGGGTGAGGGGTGGGGGCAGCTGGAGACTGGCCCTGAGAATAGTCTCTGTCTGGCAGGAGTATGGAGTGCCCTTCATGGAGACCAGCGCTAAGACGGGCATGAATGTGGAGTTGGCCTTTCTGGCCATCGCCAAGTGAGAGCTGAGCAGAGTCGGGAACCATGCAGGGCGGGGTGGCACCCTCTGGGAACCCTGACCCAGCCCCTGGACCCAACAGCATTCTGCATCCTGAGGTCCATTTGCCCTGGTCCATGGGAGTGGGGAGGAGGCACAGGTCCTCACTCCCTGCCCAGCGCATTGCTTCCTTCTCTTCAAGGGAGCTGAAACACAGAGCCGGGCAGCGGGCCGATGAGCCCAGCTTCCAGATCCGAGACTACGTGGAGTCCCAGAAGAAGCGGCCCAGCTGCTGCTCCTTCCTGTGAATCGCAAGAGGCTGAGCCAAGGCTCCAGGAGCCCGCGAGGATGCCTTCTCCCCCAGATCCGACTGGTTCTGAGCAGCTGAGCCAATGGGGAGAGAGTTGGGGACCCAGTATGCAGCCTCTTCCCAAGGGGCCTACCCTACTTCCTGTAGCTTCCCTGCACCCCGGAGAGGGTAAAATATTTATATTGCATTTTAATGATACATAATTTAATACAAAAAAAAAAGGGTGCCAGTGACCCTGTTCCCGCCCTCACTGCAGCTGGAGAGGCCAAGAAGACCCCAGCCTTCATTTCCTCCAGCTCCCCAGGGACCAATCTTCCCCCAAATAACATGGGCCCTTGTGCTGTGCTGGGAGCTAGACCAAAGTTTACCTCTTATCAGGGAAGCTAAAGAAATGTGGAGCTCAGGCTGGGGCCCAGCCCCCTACGAGGGGGAGAGAGGAGTAGCAGAGATTGGGTCTGTCTGGCTGGCTCCCTCTGGCCTTACCAGCCCCACTCCGGGAGGTGTATTCCTTTTCCTCCAGCCCACAAGCACATGGGGGCACCTGGAAACATCTGGTTCTTGTTCTCTGGACCTCGGATTCAGGGAGATCCCCTCCTTCCTGAATCCCTGATCTTACCTACCTTTCTGCCTATGACCCTATACACCTAAGGTCATAGCAGGGAAAGGTTGTTTTCCTGTCCCAACCCTTTGGCAGGTATGCAGCCCACAGGCTACTTCTTCAAGCAGCCTTAGTGCTTCTACTAGGTAAGGAGTCAGATGAAAAGAAACCCCTCCCCGCTAGAGCAGATTGGAAAAAAATCTGAGAAAACCTCACTCTACATGTGTCCCCCTAAACCAAATGCTGCCTTTCACCTGACCACCCACGCCCTTTTCTTCTGAGACAGACACCGGGGCCAAAACTGCTTCATCTCCCTTCCTACTGAGCTAGGTTAGGGATTGAGAGGTCATCCATTTCTGGGTAAACCAACAATGACATGTGCAAAACAAGGTCACGTGAGTAAGCCTGGGGTGGGGAGAGAGGGGCAGCAAGGAGTTTATGCAGGGTCAAGGTCACGTGTCTCCCAAAGCCCTGACCTCAGCAACCAGAAGGGAACAGGAGTCATACACGTCCTGACCTAGAGGCTCTCCAGGCCAGGGGTGGGGGCGAGGGGCGAGAAAGAGGTACGTGCTGAACATGTCTGAGGCTACTGCGTTTGCTTCGAAGGCAGAAATCTTGCTGTCCGAGCAGTCAGCAGCTCCAACTTGGGCCTGATAAGGAAGCTCTCCAAGGCCTCTCCCAGGCAGAATAAGGAGGAGCCTGACCTTGCCCAAGGCAGGTCGTAAGGGATCCAATCACCCAGGCTGTTCTGGGCCTCTAGCATTTGTGTTTTCCAGAATTAAATTGCAATATTTTGGAAAGTACACCCTGTCCACTGCTTCTCTGAGACGCGCATGGGAGGGAGGAGAAAACTGTTAGAGTGTGTTGGAGGAACTGTCATTGACTGCCACAATTATTTGGTCCTCATCCTTCGATGTCCCCCAGTGGTCGCCTCACCCTTGACAGATTGCCCCCCAGCCTGTGATCAGCCTCTCATCTGTAAGTTGCTGAAAGAAGGCGTATCTTCCCGTCCGAATCGAGTTTTCTTTCTTTATTGAAGAAAGCTAAGGTTCCTTTCCCTGTAGCCTGTACACAGATTGGTTACCTGGCTCTGTTCTGCCTCTCGCCACCCCAACTCCCAAGCCAAATGCTGACGCCAATGCCCAAGACGTTGCCCTAGGACGGCCCGTCTTCAGTGGGCAGCCCCTGCGAAGCCTTGGACTCTGCTGAGTCCTCGCACTGTCCTTGTGAGAATCAGAGCACGCCCCCTCCCAGAAGCGGATCCTGGGATAGCACAATTTGACTCCACGAACAGGAAAATGTTGTTCAAGGAACTCTGTTGGGTTGGAGATGGACATCAGTCTTATTCGTCAGACTGCTGGAACCTCGCAGCCCCGGAGCGGGAGCGGGAGCGGCAGCGGGAGCGGGAGCGGGAGCGGTTTCCCGGGCAACAGTTGCCCCCCCACCCCCACCCCCACCCCCACCCCCACCCCCACCCCCACCCTTGCATTGGAGTTGCACACAAAGTTTTGGCTAAGATTGTTAAAGAATTAGGATCCTTTACCCACGGGGTGGCTCGCCTAATCGCCGCCACAGGTGGGGGAAATCAGAACTGAGCCTGCAGGCCCGTCTTCCCAGTACTGAGAACTCGCCCCGCCCCCCGCCTCAACTCAGGCCACTTGGTAACAAACACTTCCACTTCCTGAGCCCTCTTTCTTCTCCCGCCGCGGGGCGCCGCGCGGATCGCAGGGCCCCGCCCTTGCGCATTCCCATTGGCCGGCGTCGGTCACTGACCAGAGCGCCCCCCCCGGCCGTGGCCCCTGATTGGCTCGGAGTGGTTTACACCTCTGCGCGGCCCCGCCTCCTGGGTAAGAGTCCGGGGTGGGTTCTGGAACTCTCAGACGCCGCGCGGGGCGGCGATTGGCTCCCTCCTCGGCTCGTAGCAGTTCGCGGTTGCAGCTCGCGGGACACCTGCTAGTTTCTCCGGCGCAGAGGCTTCTTGCCGCGCTCTCTCCAGCCTCCCGATCCGCAGGGCTGGGTAAAGGGCTGGACCGTCCCGTCTCCGATCCCTTTACAGGACCCCGCGTCGCGCCGCTGAGCCGTCGCAGGGCGAGATGAGCGCGGACGCAGCGGCCGGGGCGCCCCTGCCCCGGCTCTGCTGCCTGGAGAAGGGTCCGAACGGCTATGGCTTCCACCTGCACGGAGAGAAGGGCAAGGTGGGCCAGTTCATCCGGCTGGTGGAACCCGGCTCGCCGGCCGAGAGGTCGGGGCTGCTGGCCGGAGACCGGCTCGTGGAGGTGAACGGCGAGAACGTAGAGAAGGAGACCCACCAGCAGGTGGTGAGCCGTATCCGCGCGGCGCTCAACGCCGTGCGTCTGCTGGTGGTCGACCCCCAGACGGACGAGAGGCTGCAGAAGCTGGGCGTCCAGGTCCGGGAGGAGCTGCTGCGCACCCAGGAAGGGCCCCCGCAGGCCGAGCCGCCGGCTGCCGCCGAGGCGCAGGGGGCTGGCGGCGAAAATGAGCCACAGGCCGCCGCGCCGGAAATAGGGGAGGCGGAGAAGAGCCATCCGGAGCGGGTAAGTGCTGGCTGGGGCGGGCGGCGAGGCTGGAACGGGGTGGGAGGGGCGGATCAGGGAGAAACCTGTCTTTTCTGAAACTCGATCTTCGAGGGGGAGACTGCTTTCGCCAGCCTACCGGGCGCACCGGTAGTTGCGGGCTTGGGGCTGCGTCCCACGACCCCCACCCCCTCTCCAAACTGGGCTGGGACTCTGAACTACTTCGCCACCTGCATCTCCTGGTCCGTGCCCCTTGGGAGTGGGGGTGAGAGAGGGCGGCCCAAGGGAGTCCAGTCCCCCTTTCCTCGGCTCCGTTGGTGATTTCTACTCCCGTTTTCCTAATCTAATCCCACCACTCTCGAGGCCGACTTCTCCGCCAGCCGTCCCACGGGTGCCAGCTTCTTCCACGGCCCCTGTGGGTTGTCGGAAACTGAAGCTGGGGTGAAGCGAGCGTGGCCCCGACTTCAAAGAGCTAGAGGAACAACAACCCCCGTTCTTTGCGGAGCCCCCGCGCTGGGAGGGGACAGGTCGCAGGCCACTGGTGTGTGTATCATTAACTTCAGCCCGGCCGGACTTCACCCTCCTCCTTGAAGTCCAGTGTGACTTCTAAGAAAAAGAGAGGAAGCCCCACTCTCTCAGGGCGATAGGGGGTGGGGGTGGGGGTGGGGAGGAGGTGCAGAGGCCTCTCCGGGGTGGTGGCCGCCCAGGAGGATTTATGATTCTTAGGAATGTGAGGAGTAAGCACTCGCTTGTATCTGGGAGTGGGAGGGAGGACCTTGGAGGAGAAAGATGGCTGGGGGAGAGAGAGCAGGGAGTGGTCCTGTGGCACTGGGCCACGGAGGGGCTGGCGGAGCTCCCTGTGGGCAGGTGGTCTTGCCCTGGCATTGTCTGCCTCACTCCCATCCGGGGACAGCAAGCAGGCTGGTTGCTTTTTGCCCATGTTTGGTGTTTCCCCAAACCATCTCAGTTTGGGTCAGCTGCAGGAGGGGAAGTGGCAAAACTGGAATTGTGCTGAGCCTCCTGTCCCCAGAGAGTGAATGGGGAGGCCTTAGGGTGCAGACTGGGGAGCAGGTCCTGGTTCTCCCCGTGGCCCAGATGGCTTGCACCAGCTCTCCACCTGGTGGCAGCTTGTGGCACAGGTGTCTGTGGGGCCAGCAGGAGCCTCCCCTGGGCAGAGAAATGGCACAATTCGGCCTTAAGGTAGAAGGTAGAGCCCGAGAGGACCAACTGGTTTGGTGGAAGTGAAGGAAGTGAGGTCACAAGTAGCCCTGTCCAGCGGGAGTTGGGTGCCGGGAATGCCAGGCCCGCCAGGCTCCCACTTCCTGCCACTGCCAAGCCAGCGTTGGCAAGGGTGGGGCCAGGGTCAGAGCATCCTAGTCAGGGGTCAGCCACTGAGGAGTTGGAACCCGTGACCTCTGGTCCTAGGCAGAAATCCACTTTGAACTTTGTACTGAGGGCATCGATTTTCCACTCGCCTTTTTTTTTTTGGACTTTGGCACTCGCACAAGTAGCGTGCATCTCGCTCTCCGCCCCCTCCTTGCATCACGTTCAGCTCCTCCCATTGCCCTTTTGGTTTTGCTGCTGGGTGCCAGAGGGCCTAGGGGTGGTGGAGGACCTAGCACACGCTGCTGCACCCTGTCCCCTCTCATCCCCCCCCCCCCCCCGCCTGAAAAGGCAGCAGCACTTGGCTTCCTGCTCTGGACGAGCACGGAGTCAGATTCCCCTAGGTGGTGGTATGACGCCTGCATTTGTATGTACTTTGTTAAGCCAGGAGGAGGGAGTAGACCCACCCCTACCCAGTCCCCTGAACGCAGTCACCAGGCCTCTTGGGTTTTCAGGTCAACAAACAAATCACAGAACTTCTCTGAGCCTTGGTTCTCCCATCTGTAAAATGGGGGCCTTGGATTACACAGCAATACCTGCCTTCCCTAGAATTTTATAAATAATGGAAGCACTTGCACCCGTACAGGATACTGAATTGGGCTGCTTTGTGTCCAGGCATTTGAATTCCTGTTCTGCGCAGCCACCGCCTCTAGCCTTATGGATAGCCAGTCAGCAATGTTAAATCCCACTATGAGGAAATTCCCGTGAAATCTGGTATGGCGGGCATGCAGGTGACCCACCCTGTCATTGCAAAAAAATGTTAATAAACATCATAAGTTATTTTTTTTTTTCCTGAAAGGCTTCTCTTATGTAAAGCATTTCGAGTTTTAGGCTGAATTTGTTTATAAAGTGGGGGCTGTGACGGCCTTTCCATTAGTGCTCATGAGTGAGAAAGGTGTTATGCCAGAAAGTGCCCTGTGGCGGGTGACATCTCACTGGGAAGACCAGCCTGGGTGCTGGCGCCCGCAGTACTAGTCTAGAAGAAGGGGGAGGTGCACTTCCAGCTCTGCCCACCTTTGCTGATGGCAGTCCCCACCAGGGGCAGCAGCTCCCCTTTCCACAACCTCTCAGAGGATCGGACCTAAACGCTTGACCTTGGTGCCCGGCACCTGAGCCCACAGTGGTGGCTGGCCAGGCCTCAGCCGGCTCAGCTGTACTGGCCTCCAGCCGAGTTTCTTAACCTCACTAAGCCTCCATTTCCTCTTGTGTAAATTGGGGTGATAGCAGCTGCCTCTAGAGGTTGTGGGATTACAGGAGGATGTTTGTAAAGCTCAGTGCCTGGCACTAGGTAAGCGCTCAGCATTTGAATACAAAAATATCTCACAGCGATTGTTACATGCCCATCCATGGGGCAACCAGCCCTGGATCCGCCTCCCGCCTTCGGCATGTGCTGCTGTGGCCACACCTGGCACTCAGGACAAGCTCAGTCAGGGGTCACTATTGTTGAATAGTCATACATTGTTCCTCCATCGATCGAGCTCCTTCCCTTTAGCGTCTACTTCACACCGGGGAGGTCCAGGTTCCCCTCGGGCACGCCGTGCTCACTCAGCCTTTGAAACTTCACACTTAATTTCGACCTCAGCCTAGGAGCCCCTCAGCCCCGTCTCCACAGGGCGCACTCCCCAAGACCACCCTCCTCCCAAGGAGCCTTTCCTCGCCTCCTCTGCTCCCCGACCTTCCATCGTGTGTCCTGTGTACACACGCTGTTTAAATCATCTGTTTACGATCTCCATCGCTGCGTGGTGAGTTCCCAGGGCAGCAGCTGTGGCTTATTTGTGTTTATAGCCCCAGCCCTGTCCTCGGCACAGAGTAGGGAGGGGCTCGATCAATATATTTTGAATTACTGAACGAATGCATCACAGCCACTAAGGACCTTTATCCTAATCATCTCAGTTCAGCACACCTGCACCTGTCTAACATCAAGCACACCCAGAGATCAGAATTCCAGACAGAAGCCCTTTTTCTTGCCTACTAGTACCTTCCATTTTATAATTAGCCAGAAGGCTGCCCTTAGGGGGCAGCCAGATCCATGAGTGAATCCCGGCTCTGCCATCCTGCTGGATCTAGGCCTCTAAACTGTTCCCTATAAGCCTCAGCTTCTGCCTCCGTGAAATGGGGACACTAGCGCTCGACCCCGCAGGGTTGTCGGGGGGGGATGCAGTGACATGACGGGTGGGCGTGGGGCGGGTCCCCACCAGACCTGATCCTGATCCCAGAGGCGGAGATGGCGCCCTGGGTAACAAGGTGGGCGGGTGGCCACAACCAGCTGGCAACGTCTACCACCCTCTTTCCCATTTCTGGGAAGACAGACCAGGGTTTGAGCTGCAGGGTGTTGGATTTGCAATGGACGGTGTACGGGATCTTTTGCGTTGGTTTCTCCTCTTAGGCCACATGTTTGGGATCTCTCTCTACCCCCCTGGCTTAGCCCTGGTTCTTACCTTCAGGGGTGTGTCTTGGAACTCAGCCCATTGTGAATCCAGTGTCTGTCTGTGCATCCATTTGGCTACAGTTGGTTGCTTGGGGGGCCTCACTGTCCAGCTGGGTGAGTGGCATAAATTCAGGCTGCTTGAACCATCTCCCGGCAAGGTCCAGGTAGCTGAGCCCTTTGGGCGAGGTGTCGTCCTTCGGACGCCTGATGGAAGGCCTCAGCTTAGAAGGGGCAGGCTCCTGGCCCCGTCCCTTCCCCTGTGATGGGCTGGAGGGCCGTCTGGCGACCAGGTCTCTACCTCCACCCTCAGGTCCTGAGAAACCCACCCTTGCTATTTCAGGGCTACCTTATAGCACAAAGGGCCTCCTTAGAGGATGACCTTGTCTTATGGCCTTGGCCTTCCCCCCCCCCCCCCATCACTCCATTACCGTGTCCCCAGACCCCTAGGCAATATTTAGGTTTCTATGCTCTAAAAAAAGGACAAGTAATACAAATTCCCTGACATCTACATTCAAGGGCTGCCCTCCTCAGCTGTGCGACTGAGCTCCGGCCTCCCCCTGTGCCTGTTATAAGGTCACGGGGGCGGAGATCTAGAAGTGTTTGGGGCTGACAGCCTAAAGCTTGAGAGTCAGACCTCTAGGATGTATGTCAGCCATTGCCACAGCCACTGGCCACATGTGAAGACCCAGGACAAATACAAAGATGTAAAATAGCCCATTCATAATTTTTAAATGGACTCCATGTTGAAACGATTATATTTGGGATATCTCGTGTTAAATGAGATATTGTAATTAATTTCTCTTGTTTCTTTTTACATTTTAATGCGGCCGCTAGGGAACTTTTACTTACCTATGTTAAAAAACAAAATGGAACCAGGTAAACTTAAAGATAAAATTGGCTTTATTAAGCGCTTTACGCATCCCATGTAGCAACTAGAGAGGTGCTCCGAGGGGCCGCACAGCATGAAAGGCTTTATGGGAAGGAGTGGGGCAAAGGATTTACTGATGAGAGAAAATGGTTATTTGGGGGCCTGACATCTTCGGGAAGTGTTTTTATGCAGATTTCCTCTTCTTTCTATGAGGGATGGAAAGGGCCCATGTAACGGATTACCTTAACTTGAGCTTGACCAGGAAATTCCAGACCCGTTAAGAGTCTGTTTGTTGGAAAGGTCGAAGCTGCCATTAGGTCGTGTACTGGCTGAATCTAGGTCTGGTAGGGGCCGTTAGCGTGAGTGACGCCGTTTTGAGCCTGTGGTCTTTGGCGCGTGCATGACTGGCGATACGTTTTCTATGGGGTAGTGCTGATGTAGATATGCGTTCAGGGCCTGCCTTCTGTCAGCCGTACTTGAGCAATTTACCTGCCCTCTTTGAACCTGAGTTCCTTCATCTGTGAAATGAGGGCACTAATACCTTCCTCGTAGGGTTGTAGTTGTGTTTTAACAGGAAAATACTCATAAAGCCCGAGTGTAGTGCTCGGCATATAGTAAGTGCTCAGTGAACAGCCAGTGTTTATTTCAACGGAGCCCCAATTTCACAAGCTCCTGAAGGTCCTTACAAGTAGCCCCTTGGGCTAGCCCACGGGAGTTAAATCCAGCAACTTCTGGGAGCAGAGTGAGGGATGAGGCAGGCTGACGACGGCGTGCTTGCTGGGCAGGCAGGCATGGGGTGGCCGGCCTGGATGGTGTCCAGCCAGGCAGCAGCCCACGTACCAGCCTGCTCCATCCCAGCCTTGTCCAGCCCTGGGGAGACCTGAGCCAAACTCTCCCTTGGGTGGGGCCCTGGACAGCAAAGGGAGAAAAGAGCAGAGGGGGAATGTGGCTTGGGGCCCCTGCTTCGGGGGGTGGAGGAGCAGCGCCCCTCACCCCACCCCCACTTTCGCTTAGGTCTCCCTTGTGGATCCCACCCTGCCAGACTCCAGAGAAGTGCTTTCCCACTGAGGAACAGGAAGGTCAAGGGCTAGGAACAGTGCCCTTTTTCACAAACGGAGGTATCTCATGTTCCTCAGCCTGCACAGAACTAGGGGAAGGCGAAATGAAGCCACATCAGGGCCATAGGACATGAGCGGGTGGCAGCCAAGCCCTCTGTACCTCCCCTTGGGTGAGGAGAGGATCCCTTCTGCCTAGAGCTGTGGATGCTGGCCAGTGGTCTGAGCTCCTGGTCGCCCTCTCAGTCTGCCCTAAGGACAATGACCCCATGTTGCTCAGTCACACGTCACCCAGGCAGGGCCAGCTCTCTTCCTCCTGGCTTCCTTAAAGAGCTGGCCCAAGCCTGTGTCTCCAGAATCCCGTGGCATGGACTGCGCTGCCTCTGAGAGCAGCCGGGGTTCCTTGCCCCCACCTGGGCCCCTCCTCCCCACCGCCCCCATCTCCTCCTCTGCCCACCTTTTCAGTTGGGGGCCGATGTCCCTGTGTGGGGCAGCCAGGCACCATTCTTAGGTGCATAAACAAGAGCCTTGTCTGGGGCGGGGCTGGGCTGGGGGAAGGGCGGTCTTGAGTTGCGAAGTCACCTCGATTGTCCCCCTGGCCACCCTGGTGGTCGCCCCACGCCTCCAGCTGGCCCTTCGCGGGAGGCAGCCTGGCTGTTTTCTAGAGGCTTCTCACCATGGCACTGGCCAGGGAGGCGCTGGGCCCAGTGGGCGTTGGCCCCCAGCCGCGCTCCCTGAGCCCCACCTGACAGGAGCAGGGAGCGGCCCTGGGCCTCTCCCCAGAGACAGTCCCCGGGATTAGGGTATCGACTTTCCGCAGCTTTCCAGGTGGCTGTTGGTGGTGCCTATTGAATTCCGTGCCCGCCGTCCGCTCCCTGGGCTGCGTGGGTGGAGGTGAATGGGCGGCCACTCGGGGTGGAGCTGGACTCCCCGGGGGGAGAGGAGGCGATGGGGCGAGGGGCACCCACGTCGGGCCCAGGGCAGGATTTGGGACAGCCGGAGCACCTGAGAGCAGGAGACGCCCCCTGAGAATCCGAGGCGGCCGTCCCGTCAGGGTCTTTTCCAGAAAGCGGGTCCGGCGTTTTCTGGGAGTGAGAGGCTCAGACCCCTCGGGCCCCAGCCGCCCTGACCCGTTCGCGCTGCCCGCTGGCCACTGTCGTCCCTCCCACGTTTCTCCCTCTAGCTCCCGGGTCTCTGCCTGTCTCCTCCCTGAGCAGACCGTGCGTTTTACTTCTGAGCTGTCATCGCTGGGAGTCCCACCTGAGGCTCTGAACACTCTGGGGCGTGTTCCCCTTAAAGTGCCCCCCGGCCCTGGACCCCTCTAGCACCCTGGCTCCCCCTGAACTGAGGGCCACACACCAGGCCCAAGATGGCCTGGACTTGCAGACTCCGTTCCCCAGAGGCAGAACCCAGGCCTGCCCCGGCTCTGGGGGTGCATGCCCAGGAGCATTGGCGACCAAGCCCAGGCTAGGGGCCAGGCCCGCTGATCCCCAGAGAGGCTGCCCGCAGGGGCTCCTCCTGTTGGCACCAGCCTGCACCCAGGATGCGATGGGCTGACTCAGCAGCTGGAATGACACCCCTGGAGACAGCGGGGGGAAGGGCGGGGAGAAGCGAGGCTGGTCTCCCTGGAAGACGGGAAGCCCCCACCCCTTCCCGTGGGGAGGGTGGCAAGCTCCAGGGCCTTGGAAACGAGGGAGCAACATGGGGCTCTGTAGGTCTCTGAACACTGCACTACCTGGGGCTTCCTGTCCCCCTGCCCAGCCACCCCCAGAGGACAGCGGGGCAGGTGCCAGGGAGAAGGGAGCAGCAGGGCCCTGCGGCCCTCAGGCCGGGTCCCCATTCCTCCCGTTTTCATGGCTTGATGCGGGCCGAGGGGAACAAAACTCTAAGCGGGCCCTCCAGCTTTAATGACAGGTCACCAGACAAGGGGTCCCGGGGTGAAACGTGCTGAGGATCAGATCAGTGAGGGAAGCCCACCGCACGGAGACCTCGGCCTGAAGGTGGCCATCGCAGGACAGCTAGCTAGCGCGGCCTGCCAGCCAGGAGAGCGCACGAGCCGCTGCCCTCGCCCTGCAAGGCCAGTCCAGGCCTGCTCACTGCCTCGTCGCCGGTCCCAGGCTCACGCTGTAGCTGGCTGCAAGAGGCCTTTTGAGCACCCGGAAGGAAGGCTGTGGTTTCGTCAGCTCCCAAGGGCCTCCCAGCAGAGACTGCAGGCACCTTGGGGAGAGTGACCCCAGTGTTTGTGACTCGTGCCGAAGCTTCAGCTCCAAGGGGCCTCCTCCCAGTCTGGACTTGGGTCCCTGAGGGGCCAGCCCACGGACAGGGCCCCTCCCCTGTAAAACCCTGTGACGTCAGGCAGTGGACATCACATCCTGAGTCTCAGTTTCCCCATCTCAACGGCGGTGGGGGGCGGGGCGTGACCAGCCCCAGCCAGGTTGCTATGGAAAGGCTCCTTGAAGTGAGGGGGGGGGGATGGGGAGAAGCAGACATGGAGCTGCCCCCTCCCTTACCCGTGATTCACCCTGCGCACTTTCTCAGGGTGGCTGCGGAGCTCAGCCTGGCTGGGGCAGAAAGCTGAGCCTGCCCTGGTGGTGGCAGCTGGTCAGACCTGTTTCTGCTCACTTCGGCCGGGGAGGGCCCGGCTGGCAGCTTTGTGGAGGGATTAGCTGGAGGGGAGAAGAGCCTCTCTTAGTCCCGGAACGAGGTCCCAGGGGGCCGTGGCTGGCCCGGTTGAGCAGGTACCCGCAGGCCTGCTGGCGTGGGCCCTGCAGCGAGAAGCAGAAGGGATGAGGGGGACTTGGGAGAATGGGGTGCCTGAGACCTAGTCCAGATTAGGGCACCCTCAGGCCTGGCCATCACCCCTCCTTCCCGTCTTGGCTTCTCCACACCCACATCAACATCCTGAAACACAGAAAGATCCGCCCTGGCATTTAGAGGCAGGCAGTCACCCGCTGCCCGTTCCCCCCCCCCCCGCACTCCCCCCCACCAAAGAGTGGCGGGGTGGGGACTGAGTCTCGCTGCAATGGCACCTCCACCTGGGGCTGGCAAGTTGGGGCTGGTGGCCGGTGAGCCCTCCTCTCCTCCACCCATCCCTTGCCTTCTCTGCTCCCAGCTGGGGACTAGGGTTTCGGGGCACTCCACCCCACAGCCCCAGAATCTCACTTCTCACTTTCGTTTGACTGTTCACAACACGGCCAGGTCTGCATAGGCACAGTTGTCAAGTGTCCCCTTGCAGGCGAATTACCTCACTGCCTCCCAGCAACCATGGGAGGCAGGCGGCCGCACCTGCAGGTGGTCTGCAAAATGAGGGACCTGAGGCCCCGAGGATGTAATCCCTGCCCCAGGTCACATAGTGGGGAAGCTGGAACTCGGTCCCGGGTTCCAGGGAGCGACTACCCATGGCCTGGCATCCAGGGGTGACCCGGAGCTCGCGGGCTTCCTGCCGCAGCCCTGTCCCAGGCCTGGGAGGACAGGGAGCGGGACCTCTAGTCAGTCCTGGGGCTCGGGCGTCTGGCCAGGGTTCCGCTTTCTCGCCCACCCACACGTATCCCCCGCATGGTGTGCCTGCAGCTTCTGGGCTCAGCTGCGCGAGTGGTACCAAAGACAGTGTGCACTGTTTCAGCTGAGTGTCCAAATGCTCGAGAGACTCCGCTGGTGCCCTTTCAGGGGGTCGCCTGCCCAGGCCACGGCTGTAGCCACGGCGGGCTTCGTTCAGCCCAGCCCCGCCCCGTGCGGGCTCCTTGGGGACCAACAGGTGCTCTGGGGTTCCGTTGCTGCTGCCAGTGGGCTGTCCTTGTCCTGTCCAGGACCCCTGGCTGTGCTGCCCCCTGATCTGTGGGCACTGCCCCTGGCTCCCTTCGGCTGGGCCATCTGGCTGGGTGGCCGAGATGGGGGCCATGTGGGTGAGAGAAGGCTTTACTGTAAACATGCTGAGCAGCTTTCAGTAAACACCTGCCCCTGCCTCCCTGCTGCAGAGAGCGAGGTGCACTGGGGCTAGGGTCCCCAGTCACGTGTCTCAGGTACCCAGCAGCTGGCAGGGGGTGCCACCTACCAAACCTGCCCCCCCCCCCCCCGCAGGAGGTCCAGACTGAGCTGTTGGTAGGAGGGACAAGGTAGCCATCAAAATAACATGATTAACCTTAGAATGTCAAGGGGGAGGGGCTTGAGCTGAACTGGTCCCACCCTTCATTTGCCAGAACAGGAAACTGAGGCGTGCACAGGGGCCTCGTCGCCCAGAGACACCTAAGCAGTGTCTGCAACACTGGGTCTGCACACAGGCTGGCATTCCCTCGTGATGCTATGTGGCACCGAAGCAGACATGGCTCATTTCCGGACCTTCCTCGATGGGGAGGTGGGGTCAGGCACAGGGCAGGGCTCCCGTGGGACGGTACACACCCTGCCTTATCCCCACAGCGCGAGCTTCGGCCTCGGCTCTGCACCATGAAGAGGGGCGCCAACGGCTACGGCTTCAACCTGCACAGCGACAAGTCCAAGCCAGGCCAGTTCATCCGGTCCGTGGACCCAGACTCGCCCGCCGAGGCCTCAGGGCTCCAGGCCCAGGATCGCATAGTGGAGGTAATGCTTCTCGCCGTTTTCCCAGGTTGGTCCTTCCTGACCACCTCCTCACAGATAAGCCGCTCCTGGGGCAGACATCACACTGTCTGCTCCTCGGTTAGCCCCCGGGGCCCAGGCAGCCTATAGATGGGGAGGGGGGAGGGGAAGAAAGGAAGGAAGGAACGGTGGCGGGTGCACAGAGGGACTGACTTTGTTGCCATCTCTGGGCTCTTCTCTACCGACCAGACACCTCGGCAGCCCGTGATTCACCTGTCACCCAGGTGCAGGTCCGGGGCCACCCCTGGAGTTTCCTGCTTCCTGAGTCCTCGGTGCCAGGCATAGGTGGGGACAGGAGGGTGAAATCCTTGTCCCCATGGAGCCGTCGGGCACACTCATGCGCCTCGCTCAGTGGGAGAGGAAACATGACCCAAATGCCTTGGGCAGGCCCCAGAATCTCAGTCTTAGAACCTTAGAGCTGGAAGATCAGCTCTCCGCAGACTTCTCGTTTTACACGTGAGCAAACCGAGGCCCAGAGAGGGAGGTCGACAGCAAGGGCGTGGAAAAGCCGGGCCCCCCCCCCAGCCTCCCGGGCCGTTCCTGCCCCGTCCGTCACAGCTGTGTGTGTTTAGTCTCATCTGGGTATTTTCCTTGGCTTTTCCCATGTGTTCTGCTTCCCATCTGACACGTGGGAGGACCACTGACCCCTACAGGCAAGGGGGAGCTCAGTGTCCCCAGATGGCCAACTGGCCGAGGACGAAGAGCGCCGCTTGTACCTCCTCACTCTGCACCCCCAAACCAAGACCTGTGTCGGTAACCACGCCCCCATCTGCAGGTGAACGGGGTGTGCATGGAGGGCAAGCAGCATGGGGACGTGGTATCTGCCATCAAGGCTGGTGGGGACGAGACCAAGCTGCTGGTGGTGGACAAGGAGACCGACGAGTTCTTCAAGAAGTGCAAAGTGGTCCCGTCTCAGGAGCACCTGAATGGTGAGCCGCGTGGTGTGTGGCTGGAGGCCCCCTGGTCGGCGACATCGGCCAGGGCTCTAGACCTGCGTCCCTGGTGAGGGGCGGACTGCTTCCTGCCTCCACACCCCCCCCCTTCAGGACAGGCCCAGGGGGTGGGTTGGCAGAGAGTGGGGCCAGCGTCGGGAGAAGCAGCAGAGCGCGGCAGTCGGTTCCTGAGGATGGCGCATGGCAGTGGCGAGCTGGCATGAGGGACGCCGAGATGGGACCGAGCTGCTGGCTCCGGGCCAAAGCTGCAGCACCAGAGGGCGGCCCGCGCTCCGTGCCCTCTCCCCGCCGGCACGTTCTCGGGGCAGTGCTGGTCTGAGGAAGGGGTTAACTCTGGGGAGGCCTCCAGCCGTCGCCCGGTCAGATCAGAGTCCAGTGACAGGCCCTGTGCCTCCCCCCACTTCTCTCCGGTTGTCTTGGAAACCCAGCTTTGCTGGCTCTGGAGAGCAGTGGGTCCCCCCCTCAGTCCCTGGGCCCCTGCCTTCCCCATCCCCCACCATCACCCTGCCAAGCCTGGCACCTCCCCTTGCCCGAGCCCAAGCCAAACAGGGTGGGGCGGCTACGCCAGGGCAGGGAGGAGTTACGCAGCGCCTGCTCCCCGGTCTGGACTTTCTCCCTGAGAAGACCTCCCGGGGGTGTGGGGCGGGTGGCGCCTCTTCGTACTTTGCCATGGGCAGGGCCTCCCTGAAGGTGTCAGGGTTGTATTCGGGGGAGGGGGGGTCCACACAAAGGTCCGGCCACGAACTGGGTCAGTGGATGTTTCTACCGTCTCTGGGCACAGGGGGCGGGGTGTCACCTCACACATTTCCTAAGTTCATGGGAACCAGATTAACTCGGATACTCGCCTTCCTCAGTGAGGGGGGAAAACTGAGGCCCAGGGAAGGCCCAGCCTTGCTCTTGGGGACAGGGCATGAGGAAGACACGCGGAGATCGGGGTTCCAGTCAGCTCCTCGGACGCCTCCCCCTGCCTCCTGCGATGTCCTCCCCACACGCACAGGCCGTCGGCCCTCAGACGTGCCTCCCGTCTGCTAGGGTGGGAAGGGCCTTGAGAGCTGCGTAATTGCAGCCTCTGGCCAGCGGACCTGCCCAGGGAGAGGCCCTGGGGCAGCTGTCCTTCCCGGTGTCCCTCCCAGTTTCTCCGGGACGGTGTCTTTACCCACTTCTCCCAGTCAGAGGTAACTGGGAGCGTCCCATAGAGAGGAATGCTCCCCCAGTTCCAGGGCTTCACCCTGACCACTGGGAGACAGCCTGGAGCTCATGGGGAAGGGGCCGGCTTGGGGCTGGTGGGAGGATGGGTGTCCCTGTGTCCCAGGAGTCCCCTGCCTGGCCGAGGCAGGGAAGAGGGAGGAAAAGGTGAGTCAGGTAAACGTGACTGCCCGGGCCTCTGGTGCAGCACCAGGGCAGAGACGAACATTTATGTTAAGCTGAGAGTTCAGGAGAAACCCAGCCAGGCCGACCTGTCCCGGAGGTGGAACACGGGGGCCCGCCCAGGGTGACCCCAGGCCCACATCCTCCCCCCCGACCCCTCCTGCCACTGCCAGGTTTTCCGTCGGTGGCGGCGGGGAGCACACACTCGGCACACTGCCCCGGGCCCTCAGGAGTTGGGATGATTTTCCCTTTCAGCTGGGGCAGGTACTAACCACAGCCTGGGCGCGGCTCTCATCCTGGTGACTCCATCACCCAGGGAGCGTTTGGGGCCTGCTGAGCCCCAGGCCTGCTCCCGACCCCCTGAATCAGAAGCCCTGGTGGCTGTGCGTGTGATGAGCTGCTGGCCAGGACGTGCCCTCGGGCTAGGACAGGGCTTCTCCCGGACAGCTCCCCAGGCATCCGTGGTTCCTCACCCTGATCTGGTAGGCAGAGCCCAGCATGTCGTCGTCTTCTTTTTTTTTTTTTTTTTTTTTTTGCTGAAACTAAATAGAAAACATCAAAGAGCACCGCGAAATAGCGAGGGTAAGGTTTAAGGGACGCGGGAAGGGCCAGCTGCTTTGTGAGGCTCGTTAGTCACGCACCGTCCGTGTGTGCTGGGTCATCAAAATGCCACCTGTGCTTACGGTGGGTGGCAGTCGAGAGACTTTGCAACACTGACCCAGGGAACAAGGCCTCGTTCTCCGCGCAGCCCGCACCGCTCACCCCTGCACGCTGCACTCCGCCCACGCGCCCAGGGCGTCTGGACTCACCTCTTTTTTTCTCCTCTAGGTCCCTTGCCTGAGCCCTTTACCAATGGGGAGATCCAGAAGGTAAAGACAGACCCTCTCTCTGCTTCTCTGGCTCTCCGGGGCTGGGGAAGAAGGGTGGAAGGCGGTGTGGTCGGGAGGACAGCCAGCAAGCTCAGGTTCAGACTCCGGTTTCCAGGCTGCTCGCTCCTCAGCTCCACGCGGTAGACCCGCCTGTGTCCTCCCGGCCCTGGCCTAGGACCAGGGCCGTCTGGAGAGAGGCCTGGCATGCCCCTCTGCGGCCCGCCATCCTGGGTGAAAGTCCCCGCCCCCAACTCCCCACCGCACAGAGGAGGCCATTCTTCCCCCCAAGAACAGAGTTTCAGTGTCTGGCCACACGCCGCCAGCCACTGCTCCTTCCAGACTGGGCGGGAGAACAAAGCGCCCCCCTCCTCGGGCAGAAGGGCCGGGGAGGTGGTGGGAACTGGGGGAGAGATGGCGGGCCGGCTGCTAGCTGAGGCCATGAGCATCCCAGGCAGGGGCTGAGCGCCAAGCTGAGGTCCCAGCCGGCCTTCGCCCTGGGATGGGCCGGCATCGGACCGCAGAGCCGAGCACTCTGCAGGGTCTGCTCAAAGGGGTCCCTCCCCCAGGGGCTCCTTGGGGGGACACGGCAAGGGGGTGGCCCTGGGCCACCAGAACTTTCTGTCACTCCATCTTTGGGTCTAGAACTCTCCTCTGCCTTATTCTTTCTTGGCTGCCTTGGGGTCAAGTCCAAGTAGAGAATCGGTGGGCCACAGGGGATTCAGAGAACATCTCAGGTGTTCCCCATGCCACATAGAAGCCCCCAGTATCCCCATGCTCCAGGAAGCCCCGCCTTGGTCACTGTCCCAAAAGGCAAGTCAGCCCTAAAGTCCTCACCGGGAGGACAGGGACCGGGCGACCCAGCTCATCTCACGATGCGCCTTCCCACCTGGGCGGTGGGACCAGGTTGCCCTGAGCCTTGGAGGAACGGAGCATGGTACATCCCGAGGGCCCCCGGCAGGCCCAGGCAGTGGAGCTGTGGGCGGGCGGCCAGGGCTCGAGTGGAACTTGTCAGACCAAGGCACCCGCCTTCCCCAGGAACGCCCTTCCTTGCTCAGGGCTTCCCCACCCTGTCCCCGCCAACCCACACCTGTCCTCTCTCTGCCAGGAGGCGGCCTCCGAGGACCCCAGACCCGTGCTGACAAGGTCCACCTCCAGTGACACCAGTGAAGAGGTAAGTGGGTGGGCAGACAGGTGGCACTGAGTTGCTAGAAGCCGGTTCCCGGGCCACGCTGGTTCCCGGCTCCCCAGCCTGCCTCAGAGGTCACATGCCGAGCCGCATTCTGCTCTTGTGACCTGGCTTCCCTGAGCCACCTCACCGAGACCAGAACGCCTCGCCAGGCCCTGATCCGCTCTCTGCCTCTCCTTCCCGACAGCTGAATTCCCAAGACAGCCCCAAGAAACAGGACCCCACGGCACCCTCGTCTACCTCCTCCTCCTCTGACCCCATCCCGGACTTCACCATCTCCCTGGCCGCGGCCAAAGAGAGGGCCCACCAGAAGCGCGGCAACAAGCGGGCCCCGCAGATGGACTGGAGCAAGAAGAACGAACTCTTCAGCAACCTCTGAGCGTGTCCCCCCGGCCACCCGGGAAAGCTGGAGGGCTGGGCCCACACCCCAACCCGGCCCCCTCCCTCACTCCCACCCCCCACCCACGAATGATGTACAAATCAGCACCAGCATCTCCCCTCTTGGCCAATCTGATTTTTCTAGAGAACTACGTGAATGTTTGCCTGTCCTACTCCAATCGAAGAGCAGACTGTGCCCCCCCCCCACCTCCTCACAGAGTGCTTCGGCCCACCAGGTGTCCGCTCGCCACCCCTCCCGGGACGTCACTGGGAGCTAGAGCATGCAAGGATCGTGGGACTGGGCGAGGGCTCACGACCCCAAGGGTTGGAGGACTTGGATCGCAGCAGTAAACACCTCATCCTGAGAGGGCTGGGTTGGGCATTTTCATTCTTTTTTTTTTTTTTTTTTTTTTAAGAGTGCAGTATTGCAGAGTTCAGAGGGATTTTTGTTTCCTGATTAACATGATTTTGCAGGTTGTTGCTTGGAGGACATAGCAGCGGCCTCAGCCTTAAACTTCTTGTTTCTGTTCCCACCCCAGAAACCTGGGCGGGTGGGAGGAGGGCTTGGCCACACCTGCCCGGCCCTGAGCCAGGCACCACCACTGTAACTGTACAAACTCCATCAGAAATTCAACTGGTTTCTCCAAACTGCCTCAGCCTCTTTTTTTTCCTTTAGAGGTCTGTCCTGGCCTTGAGAAATGGTCAGCGGGTGGTCTCGGCTGAGGGTAGGAGACAGCTACAGGGAGAGGATGGTCCAGGGCTCCCATGGACCCCAAGTCCAGGAGTGACAGCTGGGCAGCTTTAACCACAGGGCCTTGGGCCTGTAGTTGTCTGGGTGGCCAGGGCTGGGAGCGGGACCCACCCAGCTTCCTTGGGCTTCCCTCTGCGGTCCACCTGCACAGGTTTGCTGGGCCCCATCCAGACTTTGGCCCGGGGAAGCAGGAGCCCACCCCTACCTGCTGAGAGGGCTCTGAGCCCTCCTGATTCCAGGAGCACTGGAAGTGTGAATCTAGGCCAGAGCCAGCCTGGGAATGTGAAGACTTGGCTTTCATCTTTCCGCCCTCGGCCAGTGGGATTCGGGATTCCCAGGAGTGGCCTGGGCTGGCGCCAGATCCTCTGTCTTATCTGGCCGTGGACCTGATTGGAGGGCAGTTGTCCAGGCCTAGGGGAAAACAAACCCAGGCCCGGGACATGCCATGTGGCAGGTGGGTGCAGGGGACTTGCCAAGGGCGAAATGCCCTGTTCCTCCACAAGAGGTCCAGGTCCCTTATACTGCTGGTACTGGAGGTCAGCCAGGGAGGCCTGAGAGCTGCAGCCTCCAGCCCAGGAGCTCAGAGAGAAGGAAGGGAAGCTGGCCTGGGGCTACTCTCCGCCCAACTAGGAAACCTCGGAAGGCGGTTCCTGGGGCTGAGAACCAGGAGGGAGACAGTGAACAGGGTTGAGAAGAGGGCCAGTCACTATCTGGCCATCTTGTTTGGGTTTGTGGCCGAGCCCTTATCAGAACCAATCCCCCGGGGGCCCTGCTCAGCTGGGCCTCCCCTGCCCCCACCCTACCCTCTGACCTCTGGTGGCGGCCCCCACAGGTGAGGCCTGAGAAGCTGCCTCACCACCTCACTGGCCCGCTGGGAAAGCCCTGAGGGACTTGTGACTGCTTAAGCTGAAGACAGGTGGCTCAGAAGACACTTATATTGCTGCTTAACTCTAGTTTTCCACATGCGTGATCTGGTGTCAGATGCCAGAATCCAGGGGACTGGGAGGCCCAGCACCAGGTCCCACTGTGCCATCAAGAGGCCTTGGGCAGCTGTCTCAACTTGCCAGGGACTGTTTCTAACCCTCGAATGCCCCAGGTGCCCTCAAGAGTCTCTTCCACAACTGTGTTTGGAAACATGCCTGGCCATTCTTGATGGCCACCCCAGAGTATGACAGCGCAAGGGTGGCGAGAAGGCGGGGTGTCCCCCTCGCTGTGAGGTAGGGAGACCTGGCCCAGTTGCCAAGCAGCCTGGCCATCCCGAACCTGTGCCTCCTGCGCCCCCTTGTGGCCTTGTCAGGTGCAGCTGTTCCCAGAGGTGGAGGGGTGAGGCGTGGAGGACACAGGACTGAGCCACCCCTGCCCTGTCGCTCCCATGCTGGACCGGATGCTGTAGGCTGGGCCTCCTGGTGGCTCGCCTCACCTCCACAGGGACCCAATGAGGAAACGGGAAGCTGGCCAAGCAGTGTGCTTTACTCCCGGCCAGGGCCTCAGCGCCTCTGACCTTCCCAGGGAAAGGAAGGCACAGCCTGTTCGCCAGGCCCCCTTCTTCCCCGGCTCCCCCTTCACCCTGATGCCTCCCATGGCTTTATGTCACCTGCTCTCAGTTCTGAGAGTCTGAGTCCCGGTTTGGCCAGGAGGAGGGGCACCCTGGAGTCCCTCTGCCACACTGCCAGCCTGAGGGAGGCCAAGGAAAGTCTGGCCAGGAGTCTGAAGGGCCCCGAAGGAGACTCCCAGCCTGTAGCGCAGCTAGGGGCACTCGGCCCCAAAGGCCCCATCCGTTCCCCTCCTGGTGCGGGGTTCTGTCAGCAGGGCGCCTACGACCCAGCTCCGTAGGGCTTCTCTTCCACGTGGCTGGTCTGCCCCAGAAGCCACTGCCGCTCAGGCTCACTCATCGTCAGTCTGAGTGTCACCTCCTGGAAGACGCTGCTCACAGCCACCTGCAAGAGCCAGAGAGATCAGGGCTGGCTACTTTACAACCGCACTTCCTAGCACGAGCGGACCCCACAGACCAGATTCAGGTTTCACCCTCCGGCAACATCCTTACCTGCTCAAAGTGAAGTTTCTGGAACATCCGGATGCTCGGTTCATTTCCTTGCCCGATTTTAGCCTCAAACTTGGTCAGACCTAGCTTGGTCACGCCTCCCAGAAATCAGAGAGGGACAAGCTGCAGGATGAGGGTCTCTCCAGCACCTTCTTGCCCTTCCAGTCCCAGTTTGCAGTGGAGGCACCCGTCCCCTGTCACCTCCCCCCCTTCAGGCCTGAAGAAGGCTCACTCCCAACATGCACTAGCCCGCACCCAGGGCCCGGCCACTTCCTCACCGTAAGACATCATCATGAGAACGGCCTCGGTGCCAAAGCCCTTGCCCCTGCAGCTGGGCTCTAGGAAAAGACAAACAGTCGCTGATGCCACGTGCCAGGCTCCGGAGCAGGTACTTAACAGATAGGACCTCATTTAATCCTCACAACTCTGAAGTTTATCATTATTACCATTCTGTAGATGAAAAGACGGAGGCGCAGAGAAGGCAAATGACCTGCCCAAGGTCTCATAGCAACCTGACCCCAGTGTTGACCCCTTAACCTCAGTGTGCTGCCTGTGAGCAGCTGCACAGCCCCTTATGTGAAGGATAAGGACCAAGGTCAGACACGGGAGGGCTCCTCCCACAGCTTGGGGAGATGCTCCAGGACAGGTCATTTATTTTTGGAGGGTCCCCGGCCCACCCTCAAAATGGGGAAGACTGAAGTTTGAAGACCCTAAAATCAAAGGTTATGTTCACACCTAAGCATATGACAAGAACAAAGTGAACCACCAGGCTAAGGGGGTACCAAGTGTGGCAGTCTGCCCCAGCCAGGTGCTGGGTTACCCAATGCCTCCCATTGAACTCTGAGGTCCCTAGGCAGCCTCGACCGGCTTAAGGTTTAGCAGATCCGAGGGCCAGAAGGAGGGAAGGCAGGGCCAGGTGGAACAAACCTGCAATCATGACCTCAATCTCCCCCAAGGAGGGGTCCCCCAGATCTGTCAGGAAGAGGTTCACATCTCCCGCCATGCAGCTCTCTTCAGTGGTGCCTGGCTGGGCCTGCCACCTCTCTGCATCCAGCACAATGAAGGTACACTCTAAAGAGGGGGGCAATGGGGTCATCCCCTATAGTGCCCAAGTGCAGTGAGGACAGTCTTCCTACCCAAGCCAGAGAATTTTCATCATCTCTAAGTCTGGTGGGAGAAAAGGAAGGCCAGAGCTTCCTTTGGCTGATAACGAAGCCCTAATTCTGCCTCTGGCAGGAAACGATGGTCCCTCTCAACCGGAGGCCTGAAGAGCAGTAACCACACCGGGCATGCAGCAAGGCATGTGAGCGGCAGGGCCTCGATTACAGCCGGAGCCCAAAATACTTTCTCTAAATCCTTCCAAACCTGGTGCAGTGAGTGGGGAAGAAGCATCAGCCGCAGGGACTGGCTTCAGTGGGTATCAGAGAATGAGAGTTTCAGGCACCTTCTAGGTTTTTCACGAGGTGTTTTTCTCAAGGTTTCTGCGCCCCAGGAGAGTTACAGCTGAGAATGAGAAAGGGAGGGACCCAGGAGACTGCCTCTGGAGTCAGCCCTCCCACGACCAGCCCAGCTCAGGGCCTCTGCCGCTCACTGTCCGCATCTTCCCGCCAGCTGCGCTGCATCGCGTACTCCTGCTCCAGGGTCAGCGGCTCGGAGGCTGTCAAACGCTGCAGCTCCTCTGATTTCATCCACTCGTGGTACCTGCAGGGATAGAGGGATGTCCTTCGGCAGGCAGGAATGACAGGGGTCTGACACTATTTGAGATGAAAGGAGAGCCCTGCAAGGGTACCACGGGGCTCACAGAAGACCGAAACAAAGGGTTCTAATTGCTGCTAAGGCAGAAGACCACAAGCACAAGACCAAGCGGACAGCAGGAGGGGTCAGTTCTACCTGTCCAGCTCCCCACCCTGTCTCAGGGAGGGCAGTCTGAAGCCTAACATTTCTCAAATTCCCCAGGGGAAGTATATGGCAAGCCAACCTCAGCAAAGAAGTCTGGACAGATTTTAACAAAGGCTAGGCACTAGGAACCCCCCAAAAGGAAAACTACAAGTAGAGTAGTACGCCCCTACACCACCACCATCCCGGTCTACTGGATTGTGCCGATTGCCCCCTGCGACTGTCCTGGCCTTTCAAAACTGCAGACATCAGAACAAACCATCAGCTCAGTTTTATGACAAGTTCACATTATGTCTCCAAAAACTGCGCATACTCACTGGCACCAAAGGATATCACTAATTTAGAATTAGGTGAGAAGACAATTCCTTTCCTTTTCTTACACACATTTAGATTACATAAAAGAATTCCCTGCTGAAAAGCCAAAAAGGAAGCTGGCAGGGTGAGGGACAAACAGGGCCGGGTGACTTCTCCCAAGGAAATCACAGTCCTCTGTCCGCTTCACTGTTCTCTTTGGCCTGTATGCAGTAACCTCTCACGCCAATGTTTCTCTTCAGAGGAAACAGTCTCTGAGATTTGGGCAAAGGAAGGCCGACCCTCCTCGCTGTGCCCTGGAGAGCAGCTTGCGCCCCGTGTCAGGTGGAACGGTTACCTCGGCACATGCTCAGAGGTGTAGGGTACCAGCACCACCTTCTTCCCCAGCAGCAAGACGTTCTGATTTAACCTCATGGTAGCAGCCTGTGGGTGGGGAGGGCAAAGACCTCAGGGCCCTGAGTTTCCGCCCACTTAAGACAGGAACCCAAGTTCTCCATTAGCTAAATGCCTCCTGGGGCTAAGTTGTCAAAAAGCCTCCATCCCTTTCCTTCTAAACACTTCAGAGAACACAGCCTCTAAATCCCTTGCAAGAAGGGGAGCAGGGCTGGTTAAAGATAGTTGAACAATCCCTGACTTGCATCTCAAGGAGCCAGGCCTGAGCTGCCATGTCTGCCTGTCCCTTCTGCCCCACCTCCCAGGACTTCCAAGACTCAAGCCCAAACACCAAGGCTTACCCCCAAAGCTCCCATCACTTGCCCCGTCCTGAAACTCTGCTCCAGGATCGACTTCCAGTCCTGTCTTAAACCTATTTCCAACCACCTTCTGGCTCTAGCCCTCTCACTCCCCCACCTTCCAAGCCAGGTCAACCAGGCGACTTTAGGGTGAAGCAAGCTTAAGCTGCAGTCCCTTCTGTTTTCTGTGGAGCTGCAGGCTACTCTCTACCCTCACCCTCTCCTCCGCAACCCCAACCACCGGGGTCCCGAAACCGCCAAGTTCACACCCACTCCCCGCCGACGAAACTGTCCCCAGCAAAAGGCACGATCCACCTCTTTCAACCAGCCCTGCTTCCCACCATGGCCAGCAATCGCTTCTTCCGCATGCGCGTGGGAGTACACCCACCCACTTCCGCCACGCAGACGGCAGCCGCCAGGGCCCATTCCCAGTCCTGCTTCCGCGAGGCGCCCAATCAGCGCGCTGCGCTGCGCCCCGCCCGAGGCGCTCGCGGACAAGCGGAGCGCCCGGCACAAGCGCATGCGCACTGTGGACGCTGGTGCGGGACAGCTGGCGCCGGCAGTGGAGTGACTGGAGGCGGCGACCGTGGCGTCCCGGAGCGAGCTACGCTGCAGGTGAGGGGCCGAGCGCGCGGATGGGATGGGATGGGATGGGATGGGATGGGATGGGATGGGATGGGATGGGCTGGGCTGAGGCGGCGCCAGACTTGGGGCTCCTCCAGGAGAGAAGAAGTCGGGGAGAGGCTTGGAGCGAGGCCCTGGAAAAGGCTTAAGGGTGGGGAGCCGTAAGGCAAGGCAGAAGGCGAGTTGGGGAGCGAGAAGTGGAGGGCCCGTTAAAAAGAAGAGGCTTTGGGGCAAGGAGTTGTGTGGGAGGACTTCCTAGGAAAGCCCCCCGCCTCTCGCCCTAGGCGGAGAAGGCAGTTTCTGAGACTGATCTGTGTGGTAGTGAGCTCGCCATTCGGAGCTTTAAATGGGGATATTTAAAGGCTCATTGTGTAAAGTGGGCGCTTGCGGTGGGTGTGACTCAGTGGTTTCTAAGGCCCCTTATATTTCTTGGGGTCTGAGCGTAATTGAATACGTTCATGTCCCGCGCAGCAAGGAAAAAGAATCCAGCCCGGTGTCAGTCATCCAGGGAGACCCTTCCCTCCCAGCTGTCTTGTGACAGATATTGAGGCTGTTAAGTGTCTGTGATAAAAGGACGGGGCGGGGCGGGGCGGGGCTGCGCTGCAAACCTCCAGTTACCCCATCTCGGTCCATCAGAAAGCCGAAATCTGCCCTTTTGCTTTTAAGGAGCTGCAGCAGCCGCGCCCCCTGTACGGAAGGAAGCTCCGCGGCGGAGGGACCCTTCCTCGCTTTCGGAAATGGCGGGTGAAATCACAGAGACCGGGGAGCTCTATTCTCCCTACGTGAGTTGTACTTCTTTAGAACCTGTTTTGCCCACGTCAGTGCTCCTGGCTTCTGGGAAAGCACTCTGCTCCCTGTGGACTGTGCTGGCGGGTTCTGCTGCTTGCCTAGGCCCTGGGAGCATCTAGAGTCGGGGGGCCTCGATTCGGCAGCAGCCAGCCATGCCGAGGCTGTCCTGGCTCACAGCATGTGGTGAGAGTTAGGTTTGTTCACTTTTTAGATGTTGATCAGAGAGCAGTCAGGAAAACAAAGTCGGCTTACTCTCTGTAATATTTATACGTCGGGGCCGCTGCCCTTTGCTCATGGTGTTGCCTGCTGGTTCATGTGGACGGTGATTGACAGCTGCTGACTCCGGGCTTTGCTCATCTCAGCCGTTTGAAACCACTTCAGTTTTCAGCTTAATTTTAAGTTGCACAACTTTTGTAGTCTTGGATGGCGTAAGAGGCAGAGAAAGCATGCAGACACTTCCAACTGCAGTTCGATGGACTCCGTAATTAGAATGACTGATTGTACCGTTTTGAGTCTGTGTTACCCACCCACCCCCCCCACACACACACATATATACACTCAGTCTATCTTTGTGTAATATATACTGGTCATGGTTACATCGCGGAGTCCTTTCGCCCGGTTGAGTAGCTGGAGGAGTGGAATATTTAAATGGCTGACTCACATTGCTGCCAGGTATCCCCAGGGAGGCAGCATGGTCTTAGGTAACAAGACCTAAGGGCTTCCTAGACCTTACCTAGCCTTCAACAGCTGCCCTACTTTGCACTCATCTTCCTTGCCTGGGGATTCCTGCCCTGTTTCCGATGGAGCAGGAAGCATCTCCGGGTACAGCTGGAAAAAGCCTTTCTCCTCCTGGTGCCCTCCATCTGGGTGTGTGTCATTTGTGTGTAGTACCAAGGGGCCACCTTCACCTCACTAGTTTATCAGGGGACGACGTCTTCTTTGGAATGAATCGAATCATGTCCCTCTCATCTGAGGAAGTGTGTAACAGCACGCAGCCTTTGCTTGGCGTCAGCAATGAACTGTCTGTAAAAGTCACCAGGGTCCTGCTGCTTCTCACAACATCTGTAAGCTTAGGGATGAGTCACTTCTGCAGCTGAGTTTGGGGAAGGAAAACACTTTGATTTGGCCACTTTTTGTGTCTCCGGTTGTTCAGGTAATTGTTTCACACGTCAGCACGCGCCCACAGGAAATTGGACAGCGATCCCTAAAAGCTTCAGTGGGTTCTGCTTTTTTCATTTTTTCTTCTCTTTCCTTTGTGTTTGGGGTGTTTTGAGGGCCGGTTCTGGGCATTTGCTCTAAACAGTGTGTTGGGTGGTGTTGAGGATGAGGTGGCGTCCCTGGGAGTTAGTGATCAGGGTTTAAGGAGAGGACGTGCCCACTTCCTGAGGTCTCCTTAACTCTGTCATCCTGGGGGGACAGTCCTTGATCCCCCATGAGACCAGAATCTGGGCTCGGTGGAGAACGGACCTTACAGAAGGGCACGAGGTTCATTATCCACCGAGCCCAGGTAGACTGTGGAACTGGCTTTACTGCGGGTGCCGTTGTGAATTCGGCTCAGCACAGTGTAGGCAGAACCCGCTCTGGTCCCTCTGGAGACTGAGGGGGTGGGTCTTCCGTAGTCCAGAACGAGCCCTTCACCGGGGGCATCCCCAGCACAGAGCCTCTCCCTTCCTCGCCGTGAGTGCCTTTCCCTTTCGCGAGTGTCAGGGATGTTTGTCTTCACTCGTAACGGCATAGTGCGAGACACAGGAGCACGATCCAGGCCCCTACGTGCCCCCCCAGTAAGTGATCTCAGAACAGGCACGTCTGTTTCCCGACTCATGGGGTCCAGGAGTGGCTCCAGGCCGAGGAGGTGCGTGATTCAAACACAGGGTGCGCTGGACCACCGCCGGTCCGGGACGGCCGCCGGGGCTCCCTTCCCCCGCCGGTCCTGCCCGACAGCGCTGCTGTCGCTTTCGAGGGAAAGAGCACCTGTTCCTCCGCCTTCGGTCCTAGCGGCCGCTTCCTCATCTCTGCCGCCTGCTGTTTCCTTTGACAGCTGTCACAGGGGAGGCCGTTGAAAGGTGCCCGTGACCTGCATCGTGTACGTGTGCGGGTGAGGCGGTTGGCAGGGGGTGAGGCAGCCGGAACACTGCACCGAGCTCCCTGGAGCATGGGGCAGCAGGTCGCCCGTCCTAAGGGACAAGCACAGTGCCTTCTCCGGCGCGGCCATAGGGGAAGGGTCGAGAACGGGAGGGAACTCGGTTGAGCCCGCCGTGGCCACAGCGTGCCTGGGTCCTTACTGAGACTGCGTTAAGGCTTCGTTCCTCGGCTTTCAGCCACCCTTCTCAGGAGGCTGCCCCCACGGAACGGTCCCTAACCAGCAGGAGAGAATGTATCTACTCTCTCCTGCTCCACACCTGCCTTTGACCCGGCCTGTGGCTCAGCTCAGATTTGCTTCCTGCGATTGGTCTTTACTGGTCACCTTCACTGGAGGTAAAGAGGATTTAACTCTTGCCAGGAAGGTGAGGAAGTCTTACCTTATCCTGCAGGATTCCCCGAGCCCAGCCAGGCCCAGGGTGCTTGCTTCCGAACCCAGAAAGAAGAACGACACAAGACAGATGCGGCTGCACATTTCTGCCCCTAACCGCCAGCAGCTTCTCTCTAATGATCTTCCCTGTAAAGTGCTGAAAGGGTCTTTTCCACTGAGAATTATTCGAGGTTTCTGTTGGGAGTGTGCTTCAGCTGTGGTTCCTAGCTCGTGGCAATCTCGCACCCCAGGGGACATTCGGCAATGTCTGGAGACATTGTCGATGGTCACGACACAGGGACGAGGTAGGGGTCCTGGAACCTAGTGGGTAGAGGCCAAGGATGCTGCTAAACATCCCGCAATGCCCGGGACAGACCCCCATGAGAGAGAATGATCTGGCTTTAGATGTCAGTAGCGCTCAGGCCGAGAAATCCTGATCCACAGTAAAACCTTGACTTTTACATCCCAAGGCCTTCAGGCATCCCTGAATTTACAAGTGCCTCCGGTGCTATTTAATTTCCCCATACTTTCCGGCCAAGAACTGTCACTTTCTTAGGCCTCTTTGCTTTCTTGACTTCCGCCACGAGAACCATCCATCACAGGGGCCACTTTGGGTAAAGAAATGAGGTTGCACCCTTCATAAGCGTTGCTGCTTACAAAAGCGATACGGAGAGAACAAAGCTGCGGGGGGGACGAGGTGTTAGGTCATCGACTGGGGACCGGTTTGCTGGTGCCCCGCTGAAAACCCCGCAAGGCCTGAGACCTCCCGTCACGGGCGCCAGGGCCCCTCACAGCGTGACTGCCGCCTGGCTCGGTGGCCTCCAGCTCCTCAGACGGGCCCCGCCTCTTTCCCACCTCTAGCCTTTACCTGGAAGTCTCTCCCCTGGCCCATTGCCTGGGCAGCTCCTTCAGGTCCTGGCTTGAATGTCGCCGCCCCTCTCTGAAGTGTTCCCACGCCTCTCTGTGGCGGAGCCCTGCTCCTGTGCTTCGGACCGCGTCTCCGAGGCGGCCGTCGCCGTTTTTCTCGTTGTCCCCCCTTTGCGAGGTCAAGGGCCCCCGCTGGCTTGCTCGCTGTCACCCGCCCAGTTCCCAGCACCGCGTCAGGCTCATGGAAGGCCTCGGAGTTGTTGACTATGCGAGTAAAAGCAGAACCGAGCGAACGAAATGACTCACACCCACACTCGGATGGACGGGCCTCAGGGCACCAGTGGTTGAAATTAACCCGACACCAAGCAAAATTTAGTTTCTCATAGACGTTCTCAGTTCCTTGTGAAAAGCCAGCACTGGGGCCTTCCCGTTCAGAGGGCCGGCGATGGGCCGTATGTCCTGTTTCCCGCCCAGCCGTCACCCTCACGTGTAGTCTCGGAAGGCCACCCTCGGCCGGCATCCTGAGCAGGGAGTCACGTCACGGCAGTGTCACGATCCTACCAAGTGCTATCGGAAGACGCGTCAACCTCGTTTGAATCCTTCCGGGATCCGTCTGTGGGATCAGATCGAGATTGTGATGTTTAAAACAAAGACTGGAGCGTTTGCGATCTCGCTCCCCACATATGTTTTCAATTTGGCTCAAATAAACTCTTATAAAATTTTTTAAAAAATTAAACGGGTGGAGACGGTCGGGTTTGCGTCAGAAGGACCCTGAACTGGGTCTGGCCGGCTGCTCCGAGGGCTCCTCCGAGGCTCCTCTCTCGAGGCTGTGCGCCAGGCACCCTGGGAGGCGCGGAGAGAAGTGAGACGCGGGCCACAGTGAGCCTCGGACTTGGTGACGGGGAAGAGATAAACGCGCCAGCAGAAACCCAGGCGAGGGGGTCGGAAGTGGGGCGCGAGACCAGTTCAGGAGGCTGGGAGGGGCTTCGTGGCGGACGCCGCGAGAGACCCGAGAAGTAAAGCCGCTGGCACTGGGACGTGGCGTGGTCAGGAAGGGGGCCGGCGGTTTTTAAGAGTGCCGTTTCGAGAGGGTTCTGGGGCTGGACACCGTCAAGCATAGGGACTTGGAGAGGGAGGCAGAGGGTACCGGTGGCTTCTTCAGTGAGTTTGGTTAATGGAAAGGGAGAGGGTGACGTTTTAAAGGGGTCAGGGACGCGTAGGCAGAGTGGAAGGGCTGGGAGGAGGAGGAGAGGACCCCAAGAAGGAGGGCCGAGCCTCCGCAGGGAGGGGGGCGCCTGCTCCCCAGAGACAGGAGGTGGGCAGGGTGGGGGCCAGCGCTGTGAGTTTTGAGCAAGGAAGGAGGGAGGCGTGGGGATGGCTCGTCAGATGGCCTGTCACCCCCATAACTTAGGATATGTAGCCTTCACCCGAGAGAGCTGGGGGCTCGACGCCCGAGGTTTGGAGCAGTTAACCTGGGACATGCTGCGAATTTCACGGTGAGGAGCAAGGAAAATACGGGGACGCGGATGAGGACGGTTCCCATCATTTGTTGTGCGACTCGCCATCGTGTTGTGTGTTTGTTTGTTCTGGGAACCTTTAGCAGCTTTGTATCAGGAACTGGAGGAAACAGGTGCTGGGTCCCATCGAGGCTGGGGGTCAGGAAGGCTGGGGCGGGGAAGGGTGAAGGCGGCTCACGGGCAGCGCGTGCTCGTGGAACTACCTGAATGTAAGTGATGCCTAAAGATGTAACTGAGTCCAAGTGGGGGTGGTGGCCTGGTAGGGAGGTTTGGGGGGCGCAGGAAGTCATGGTAGGGACAGAGGAGGTTCGGTGGGAACGGAGAAGATTGTGGAGGGCAGGCCCTTCGGGTCAGATAAAGGAATTTAATGGTCGAGATCTCGAACAAGGGATGATTGTGATGCACTGAGCTGGAGTCGAGTTGGCGTGAATCAGAGTTAAGTTTAAGACCTGACGTCGCTGGCCCAGCAGTCGTGAGAGGACGTGGGGATTTTTGGGGTGCCGAAATGGAACTAGATGGCGGTGCTGATCGCACCACTTTGTGAACGTGCTCAATACCAATGTGGGCTTTCAAAGGGTGAGCTTCATGGCCTGCGAGTTCCATCTCTTTTAATCGCCGGAGTTAGGGTGGTGAGGAGGGCCGGGAACGGGGGAGCAGCGGGGTGTCGGCGTCCCACGGGACCGTGCTCGGGTCGCGGGCTCAGCGGTCCCGGGAGAGCGGCCGCCCGGCGGGGCTGGCGTGTCCTCAGGAAGCCTGCAGCCTGCTGGAGCAGAGAGCTCACGCGTCCGGCTCAGCCTTGAGTGGTGAGAAGTAGCGAGGCAGGGGGGGGACGGCGACAGCCAGAGTGGAGAGAACGGCTCGCCGGAGACGTTCGCGGAGGCCGGCAGGACACGGGCTGTCAGTCGCCCTCACGTTCGCGTCCGGTCTCCAGCGTTGGGGTGCAGGGCCTGTGCCCCGAGGAGGGAGGCCCCGCCGCACCCGCTTCCCTGTCTGAAGTCCGGCCTCCTGGCCTCCGTGGTTTTGCCGTCACCCAGGGTCATCCCAGGGGTGTTGGGGGGAGCGGCAGATTCGTTTCTGGGCTGAACGTCCGTTCCGTGGCTTCCAGGTGGGACTGGTGTACATGTTTAACCTCATCGTGGGCACCGGCGCCCTCACCATGCCCAAGGCCTTCGCCTCCGCCGGGTGGCTCGTCAGCCTGGTCCTGCTGGTGTTCCTGGGCTTCATGAGGTAAGAGCCTGTCCCCTGGGACGGGGGGCAAAGCCAAGGGGCCCGCCCGGGAAGCCCGTTAACGTGAGGGAGTGTCCCGAGGGGGCCGGGAGGCGTCTGGGGCGAGTCCTCCCCGGGGCGGCCCCGGGAGAGGAGAGGACAGCCTCCGTGTCTCGTGTCAGGCCGCGGGGTGCCTCGCGTGGCGCTCACGTGTGTCCTCCCCTGGTGCGCGTGTCCGGGGACACGCCTGGCCGCAGCAGGAGACTCTGACCGGCCTTGAAGGTGACATGGGAGGGCAGTTCAGAATTTAGAAGTCGCTCCAGATGGTTCACAGAGGAAGCGATAAATGGACAGGGACCCACACAAGCCAGTGTTCACCTCGCCTGCCCTGGCACCTGGCAGCAAGGAGGCGGCCAGGGCCTTCCCAAGCCTTCCGGGGCGCCTGCTCCCCGAGCCAGGCGTGTGGGATTCTCCAGCTGGTGCTGCCCCCTGAGCGCTCCTCAGGCGTCCCACAGGCAGGTCCGAAGTCCCTTCACAGGTGGCCCGGGCTAGCGAGGGCTTTAGGACTAGGCATTTCCCGCCACCGCCTCAATGGGCGGGAATCCACAGGAAGTGGGCGGGAACAGCTGGCAGCAGCCCCCAGGGGCCCCTCCCCGGGAGAGGCGACCCCAGGCAGGGTTCCCGGTTGCCAGGGTACCCCACTGAGCAAAGAGCCCCCCCTTGCAGACTCTTCTTTCTTTGGGGCGGGGGGAGACAGACAGTGAGTAGTGGGGGGTTTGGGGCCAACCTTGGGGTACTGCCGGCTCGTTACATACCGAGAGCCTTGGCAGCCAGGAGTCCTAGAAGTCCTTGTCCTTCTGTGACTCTGCTGTCCCCTTTAAAGGACCTTCAGCACAGGCAGCCATCTGAGTGGGAAGTGATTATTGGGGGGGCCCCAGGTAGGGGCCTCCATGCCCCCCCTCTTGTTCAAGCCATTTTATGTTTGAACATGATCAATGAGGTGGCTTTGTGCAACCGTGGTAAGCCTCTTTACACCTTAATTAAGATGGATTTTGGTTTTACTTCCAAAAAGAGGAAAAATCTAAAGCCCTTAAAATGGTCAGTTAGGCAAGATAATGAGAATCTTTTCCAGGAGGTGCCGAGGAGACTGGAATGGGAGGCTCGGCGCTGGCTGCCCCTCTACCCCCCCAGCCCCCAAGATGGAGTGGATGTAGATTTAGGCCCGGTCCCACCTGCCCCCCGCCGGCTGGGCCGAGCAGTCAGCCCCGGGGCCAGCGACAGCACTGGAGGAGGCTCAGGGTCAAGGCCCGCGGCAGAGCCGTGCTGGCCTCAGAGAGCGCGGAGCAGGTTAGACTGACCTCAGCTTCTCCCGGCGGCCGGGCGGCCCTCCCCGTCCCCTCTGCTGACAGAAGCGAGCGCGCGTGCGCTCCGGCTGTCACCTGGGCCTCCGCCTTCTTTAAGAGGAAGAGAAAAGGTGGCTTTGCACTCTCGTCTCACTTGTTCAGCAGATGTCTGGTGCCACCTCCCAATCTCCCTTTTGATTCTGGCCATAAAAATGCAAGCTGATTTTAATGTCACCCAGGTTATTAGGAAAGAAAAACATACCGCCGAAAAGGGGGTGGGGGGAGAGGGACAGATTCCGGAGCAGGCGTGGTCCCTCCTGCTCCCCACCTGCAGCCTGTGCTCTGCCCGCTAGTGTGTGTGACTGGGACTTGGCCGCTTGTCCGTGTCCTAGCAAGGAGAGGTGAGAGCTGCCTGCTCTCGCCTTGTGAATCAGCCTCCTCTTCCGGCAGGCGGAGAGCCTCAGGGAGCGTCAGACGGCGCCCGCCTCCCACCTCCGCCCCCAGCACGCCCCTTCTCGCCCCTTCTCGGTGCACGGCGTTGTCCCCCGTCCTCTCTCCCCAGACCCACGCTGCTTCCCATCAGCGTATTTCACTCACCTCTCTCTCTCCCGAGAGTCAGAAGTGCATTCTAAATGCAAACAGGGACATCAAGCCAGCGTGCTAGGTGCCACGCATGCACACACTTTTCTTTATTGGATCAGGTGCATTTTGAGATCTCACTAGGAAACAGCTCTCAGAAGAGGATGCTTGGGGCTTGTCGGTCTGGTCCTTCGTACCTCCTGCAGCCCCCCACCTGCCTTTGGCCATTAACCCGTGGGCTTCCCCTGCAGCTTCGTGACGACTACCTTCGTGGTGGAAGCCATGGCAGCAGCCAACGCTCAGCTCCGCTGGAAGAGGATGGAGAACCACCAGGTAGGGGTGTGTGTGTGTCGCCCCGGTCTCTGGCCGGTGCCTCCGGCCAGTGGCGTTCCGAAGACGCAGCCCTCAGCGGCCAGTTCTTCCCCCCTCGATGCGCGGAGGGCTCGCGGCCACAGCGCCACTCCAGGGCCCTGTCCCAAAGCCGGAGCTCAGCAGCCACCTCGGCTTGCGGGACACACGCTGCCGCGGCCCTTACAGTACCGCGCGTGGTCCCTCCTGCTCCCCACCTGCAGCCAGCTCGGTCACCCGGCGCCCCTGTTCCCAGGAGCTGTACTGCAGCGTCAGACCTGACATCCGAGTGCGTCCGCACCTCTAACGTGGCTGTGGAGGAGCTGGGCGCTTCCTAACCAGACACCTGCGAGAGAAAGCGGGAACAGAGGAGGCAGGCTCTCCATCGCCCCAGGGTTTTCTGTAGTTATGTACTCCTTCTTTTCCCTCGTTTTCTCCTTCTTTCTCCCTGCGCCACCCCCTCCCAGAAGGAGGACGATGAGGACTCCTCCACGGCCTCCGACAGCGACAGCCTCCTCCAGGACAGCCACGAGCGGGCGGAGAAGCGGCCCATCCTCTCTGTGCGTAAGTCTTGGTGTTGGAGGCCAGCCCACAGTGCCCTCGGCCACGGCTCCCCTTTCCTTGTGGGGCAGGCCCAGGGGTCCCTCTGCAGGGACCCCGAGCACTTCGTGCCTGCCGGCCGGTTCCTGGGAAGGCACCGGGGTAGAGTAAGAAGAGCAGGGCTCGGGGCTCGGGGCCCAGGCCGCACCCCGCGGCTCCATCGTTTAATGGGGTCTGCAGCTCGGCACCCCAGTGTTCCACCTCTCCTGGTATCGAAAGGACTGAACGCCTGGTCGGTGCCCGGGGCGCCCTGGGAGCTCGCGTAAATGCCAGGCCTCTGATTCCTCCTTCCTCCCATCCCACCACACGCACGCACACGCGCGCACACGCGCGCCCACGCCTATGCACGCCTGACGGCCCCACCCCGGTCCGGCTGAGCCAGCGCCGAGGGAGCCGCTTTCCCTCCTACCCCGTCACCAGTGTCCCCGGGGTCCCCTTCTGGAGCCTGTTTTCAGGTGTTTGGAGCAGGAAGCATTAGGGAACGTTTTCTCAAGTTTGAGACACGGGAAATGCGTTCTTCCCGAGAGTCCAGCGAGCTCAGCAGCGCCCTCTAGTGTTCCCACGGGAACAAACCGCCTCCCCTTCCTGCCCGTTGGCTCCACAGAAAGACGCGGGTCTCCAAACCTCTTTGAAATCACAGACCGAGTGGAAATGGGACAGATGGCCTCCATGTTCTTCAATAAAGGTATGAGCTCTTCTCGGGCTGGGGCGGGGAGAGGGCATGGGGCGAGCCGGTCCTTCGCCACAGACCCGGGCGCTCGGAACGAGGGCCCCACCTTGGCGACAGGGTGGGGCAGACCGTGGGGAGGAGCGGACCGCTGCCCTGCGCCGGTGCCGCCGAGGAGCCGCCCCGCGAGGGGCCCAGACGGCTTCGGTGTCTCCTGGGGTCCCTCCTCGTTCACCGGCGTAGCTCCTGCGGCATGTGGAGACCGGGACCCCTGAGCAGCTCTTCGGGGAAGGGAGCCGTTTAGGTCGGTCGGGGTCGGCCGGTCGTGTCGCACCTCTGACTTGTCCGCCCTGTCTCCCGGATGGCACCGCCGCTCCCTTGTGACCGCAGGCGGCTGTGCCGTGCACGCACACATGTCCGTCTTCCCGGCGGGCAGCAGAGGGCGCCGGAAGCCCGTGCGCAGGGCTGCCGACTGGGACTCTGAGTGAATGGCTTCTCCCCACTTTCTGCCTGCTCCTCACGGGGCTCGGCTGCAAGCTGCACGGCTCCGGTCCAGCTCAGGTGCTGGGTTCTGGCTGTTCCAGCGACATCTTATACCTTCGAAGCAAATCTGGTTCTTTCAGAAGATGAGCTCTTTCAGAATTTAGTTTTTTAATGCCCAAAGCTATTCGTTTTTTCTTCGTAGAGAGTCAGACACATTTTAATAAATGCTTGTGTTTGCGGTTCCACTGGAAGGTATTCCGCCTCCCCGTCAGAACCCCTGTTTGCAGAGGGGGCGTCTCTGCCGATTCTTTCCTGTCTTGAATGTGGCTGTGCTAACTTGAGCTGGACGGGGACTGTAGAAACTGGAAGCTTCTTAGCAGCTTCTTAGGACATGAAGCATTCCGTATATCACTGGTCGTGGGATTTGACTGTCCCGTTCAGAAGATCGTGGTCATCAGCCAGACGCTGCCCCAGAGTGACCCCACCCCCACTGCCAGCCTCACCAGGGGCATCCAGAATCAGGAAACCAGATTGGTTGTGTCTCCCCACTTCCGGATGGCTCCTTCCTCCCATTTCTACCTCTCTCCAGCTCATCAGACTAAGATAAGAGAGACAGATTAGACAGAGATGAACGTTTCTTCCCAGAGGCCACACACGGGCCCTTTCCAAATGCAAGCTTTTGAAATAAAATGCACATCGGAGGCAGGCAGACATCCTTTAAACCTCCCTAATTCTCAGGTTTTACAGTCTGCCCTGATTTCTTTAAGAACCGCAGCCACACACGTAAAGGAAACCTCCTCCTCATCTGCTCTGGGGTTTCTCAGGCTCGGCACTGGCGCCCCGTGGGCCGGATCGTTCTTTGCTGTGGGGGCCTGTCCTGTGCATTGTAGGATGCTGAGTAGTGTTTGTGGCCTCTACCCGCTAGTTGCCAGTAGCACCTCCCTAACTCAGACGTGGTTAAACGTCCCCATGATGGATTGCGGGGCACAGTCGCCCCCGAGTTGGAAACCACTGCTCTATCCCTAATTTACCGATCGTGACCTTGACCTTTAGAAGGGCTGCCACCCTCCACAGAAGGCTCCCTTGGGGTCCAGGCTCATTTCTTGTAATTAGAAATGCCAGACCTAGTCATTGCTGTCCTCTCAGGAAATTCATTGATCCTCCTGTTTTGCGTCTAGTAATGAAATTTATTGATCAGGGAGGGCCGGTGGCAGATTATAAACAGCTGACACTGGAGTCCGCGGGCAGGTGGAGAGAGGTTGGGAGTGGGGAGGGGACGCTGCCTCCCCACAGAGAGCATCGGTGTCAGAACAGAAAGACGAGCTAGGGCACAGGGGGTCCGGGGAGCCTGCCTGTCGGCGGCAGGCAGACCCCGGGGGCCGCCGAGCTTGGACAGTGAGGCTGCCCGAGGCCCTCCTGGGTTTTTTCGGGAACTGCCTTTTCCGGGTCTTTTTTCCCCAGACTCCTAGGAGCAGAGTCAGTCTCAAATAGCCCAGGTGAAACATGTCCCTGGCTTTCCCCTGGAGACCCCAGAGGCTTTTCCGAGTCACCAGCCTTAGAAGGGAACTGTCACTTTATTTTTCTTTCTGTTTTCAGCAAAGAAAACGGCTTGAGACCAGGGACATCAGAAAAGAGCAGTCAGTCTGGACGAGAGTTTGAGACTGGTTTTCAGGGCTGTGACCTTGAGGTTTTAGGGCACAGACTGGTTTTTCAGAAGCTTTACAGCTGGAGTCACACAGGGAATTCAGCACAGGTGGAATTCTCACTGTAAGGGCTTGGGGCCTGAGGGGACTTGCCGGGGTCAGGAGGTGAGACCAGTGGGGCCAGAGCCTGCACTCCCGGCTCCTCATTCAGGCCCCTTTTGACAGCAGAGGGGACCAAGGTTTGCCTATGCAGAGGGAGCGTCCACCTGTCCACCGCATGCACCTCCAAAGCCAGCACCCTCCCTCGGCCACGCTTCAGAAGGAGGGAGCTGAGCCGCCTCAGGCACTGCCGCCGGCTCCAGCTCCCCAGCCCAGGCCGCCCCGCCCCTCCGGCGCTTGGCGACTGGTCAGACTGAGGACAAGGCGCTCAGTCTTTGGAAATCAAGGGCTTTTTACCCTCTTGATTTCAGTTTTAGAAGCTGGGCCATTTTCTGTTACCTTCTCTGCTTTTCAGTTCCTCAATAGCAGTCTTTTGTCTTAGAGCCCCGTGTTCGGCTGTGAAGGGGACCCTGGCCCAGGCTTATGACTCCAGGCCTCCCCCTTTCCCAACCCCCTCCCCAATTCCCGGCCCTTCCACACCTCACTCACCTGGCCCCTGTCTGGGTCCAGAACCTCCACAACCCTCCTAGCCCCACCTAGTCTACTCTTGGGTGAAAGTCATGGGTAGGTGTGTCTCTTGCCAACATCTCAGCGAAGCCAGCCAGAACGAGAAACAGGGCTTTGGGCTCATTTTCCTACACTTTCCGGAGAAAATAAGCAGCCTGGAGAACCGAAAGCTATGGGACAGGTAGAAATGGAGTCCTCAAAAAAGTGTAAACACCTCGGACAGCCTCGCTGTCCAATGCTGCGCCCTGACCGATGACTTTGTTCCTTTCAGTGGGGGTCAACCTGTTCTATTTCTGCATCATCATCTACCTGTACGGGGACCTGGCCATCTATGCCGCCGCCGTGCCCTTCTCCCTCATGCAGGTGTCCTGGTGAGTGTCCCTCTCGCCCTGCACACTGGCGGGGCCCCCGGGGCTTCCTCGGGCGGTCGGCCAGGGCCGTGTCCCTGGCGGAAGCGCTACGCCAGGCAAACCCGTCCGTGTCCGAAGAACGCAGGTGCCCGAGCGGAGGCCGTTTTCCGCAGGGACCACCGCTGGCTGTGTCTTCTGTCCTCCACCCTGCTGCTCCTTGCCCCGCCCCCGCCGGGAAGGGGACTCACGGTCCCACAGGGACTTTCCCGTGCTGCACGCCCGAAAAGACGGGAATACGCGGCTCGTAGAGAATGGCCGTTGGGGAAGGGAGGTTCACGGCGGCCGATAACGAACGGCGCCAGGCCCTGTGTGCTTCAGGCCCGGCGGGGAGGGCCCACCGAGCCGCGGTTCTCTCGCCAGCAGTGCCGTGGACAACGACTCCTGCGGCGTGGAGGCCGACACCAACTACAACGACACGGACCGGTGCTGGGGGCCGCTGCGCCGCGTGGACGTCTACCACATCTACCTGGTGAGTGGCCGCGCCCCCGCCCCCCAGCTCGCGCCCAGCCGCCGGGGTGGCCGGGGCCCTTCGAACCCCCCTCACTGTCTGGCGGAACCGTTTCCCCAGAGAGAAGGGTCTGTGCGTCGTCGCGCTCCGAATACTTACTGGGGCCTTGGTCCCGGGCAGAGAGCGCGGATCGCGTCGCTAAGACGATGGCCCCAGAGCGTCCCGGAGACCAAGGCTCAGTCACGTGGGGTTTGGAGTGGGCGTCCGGCTCAGCGCCAGCTCCAGGGCGGTGAACTCCTGCACGCTGCGCTCAGGGTTTGGGGGGCACCGGCCCCGAAGCTCTGCGAGAGCCAGAGCTCCTTCTCCAGGGACGTTTCGTGTTGTGACCTCACTCCTGGCCGGCCCGGGAGCACGCCGGTGGATGCCAGCTCCCCGACTGGACAGGCAGGACTGAGCCATCTTAGGACCGTCCCTAACAAGAAACAGGCTCCCTCCCTCGGGGACAGGTCAGCCCAGCTCGCTCCCTGTCTTCCTTGTCTCCCCGCAGACAAGGGAAGATGATGAATCTCCAGGCCGCTGCTTGATTGCTTCGTGCCCTGGGCGGGGGCGGAGGGGAGAAAAGTAATAAGTTACAAAACCAGAAGCGGTTATTTGTCTCCGCCTGCTCTGCGGGCGGGCGGGCGGGACTCAGCAATGTTTCTCTTTCCCTTTCGCAGCGTCTATTAAGATTCCCTGCTTCCTCTTGGTCCTCCTCAGCCCTCACACAAATTTAGGTGTGCTAGGTGACACACGGTTTGACACGTGGCCACTTAGCTGATTGGGAGGCAGGGCCAGGAGAGAGCCGAGCGGCTCGGGGAGTCGGCCTCTTAACTTAATTATCCCCATCCTGGCACCAGTTTCCACGGGCCTTGCTGGCCCTGCGTTTTGGGTGGGCGTTCGTTAACCCCCGGGGTCCCCGAGAGGTAGGCTTGCCTCCCCGGTCCCACCCCAAAAGCCTGCCGAAGGGGGTCTGGGGCCCAAGCCATGGGACACCTTTGTTTTCCTCTCTGTTCTTCTGGAGCGGTCATGTGGCCGTTGTTCCTTCCCTCGCACGTTCAGCTCTGGCTAGAGGAACTCACATAACGATCCTTTCGGTGGAATTGTACCCGAGGGCCTCCCACCCCCCGCAGGTCCGGTGGCGGTTCGGTAGAGAGTCGATTTCCTGGCACCGTTTGCACTTCCCTGGCCTCGGGGATGTGCGCCGTCACTCGGCAGGGCGGCCAGGATGGCCCAGGTCCGTCAGCCTCTTAGCATTCCAACAAACCGTGACTGGTAAAATTAGCAAAGGTGTGAGTAAGTGTAATAGCCCGTCTGGGTCTCTAACCGGTGTTGGAGGACCGGGTCCCGGAGGCTCGGCTCAGACACGGGAGCATGTCCAGGGCAGAGGGGCCACAGCAGAGCCCTTCGGGTGGGTCTTTCCCGGCGAGGCCACCGCGGTCTTGTGCAGAGTCTGCCTGGCACGTCCCCCCGCCCACGGGCAAAACGGACATGGAGCCCCGGGGATATTGGCAGCTGCCATTTGCCTGGTGAATTATTTAGAAGCGTTATCATTGCCTTATTAAATTTTTCCTTCACTTATTCCTATAAACCTTCCACACGATGGAAGCCTTGCTCCCTGAATCTCAATAACTCCGACCGAACAGAAGGAACCTTCAGGAAAGCCGACAGGCATTAATTACTGTCTTCAGCTTCCAGATATTGTGCTTATAACTCATAAAGCTAATTGCCAGCAGGCTGGCGAAAGCTACAGGAGCAGGAAGGGCAGGGTGAGCAAGAACAGAGTTTGCTCTCCCCGAGTCGTGGACACCCTCCCTCCCCACCTGCCGTCCACCGCTGGGGGCTGCCTTTCGCTCGGAAGGTGTTCGGTTCGGATGTGCTCTTCCTGATTCAGAGAACGTCAAGGCAGACGGACTTCCTCAGCGTCTCTAAAGCTATTTACAACTTTTCACGTGGCTCGCAGGGTCCCTGGCTTCTGCAGAGCGGTGTTTCCTGGCCCCGAGTACCGCGCGCTCGCCGCCCCTCTGCAGGCCTCCCGGCCAGTGAGGCAGGAGGGGGCACAGCAGCCGCAGGACAGGCTGGCGGGTGGCGGTCTCCTCGTCCTGAGCTCCGTGACAGGCGACGAGGGCATCTTCCCTTCCCTAGTCTGGCCCGCGGGGCTCATCCCTCTCTCTTCATTCCATCAAGTGGCCCTGTCCGCTCACCCCCTCTCCCAGTCACTCCCATTCAGGAGATTGTCCTTCCCTTCCAGAGACACCCTCCCCCCTGCCCCCCGCACTGTCCTCTTTCTACCAGCTGTTTCTGATTTTGCCGCCAGCCAGACCTCACCAAGATGTGGGGCAAGGCAGCGGGCGGACGTAAAGCCCCCTCGCACCCCAGGCACAGTCATCCTTCTGTCTCAGGTAGATGGTGCACCTGTGCGGCCTGCATGTGTGACGGGGCCTCCTACTGACCACTTCATTGCAATTGCGGGACAGTGTGTCCTAGGAGATAAAGACACAGGCTTTTATTTTGTGGCCTAATGTTCAGAAAGTCCTCTGGAAATTACCTCCTCCATGTCTTCCTTAAAACGCTCAGGTGCTCACCTAGAGTGAGAATGTTCAGGATGTTAACTCTCTCCAGAGGCCGGCCTGCGTGCTGCAGCTTCCTTAGAAGAAGGGAGCTGCCTCTACCAGCAGCTCCCAGTTAGAGGCAGCTCCCTGTTGCCTCCCAAAGCCCTTGACCTTAACAAATGGAAAGTTCCTCCTCCCCCGCCCCGCCCCCTGCACCCCGCGACCTCCACCCACGTCCTACAGTTGCCAGTGTAGCTGCTGTGAGTCAGTTTCTCCCTCCTTCCTTAGAGTGGCCACATTACAGGGCTCCGTGAGTGTAGTGGGGGGGCTCCTGAGTCACGTGTGGCCTCCAGGGCATCCCAGCAAGCCACCGCAGCTGGAGCCAGCGGTGACACGGGCCCTCTCATGAGCACCCGTGGGAACTGACATCAGGATCTGCCTCCTGCAGCCCGTGGGTCCTCGGGGCCTCAGCAACCGCCCATCCTGCCCCACCTCTTTCAAACCAGTCACCTCGCCCCCAGACCGGGGTGTCCTGGGATGCTTCCTGGAGCTCCTCCGGCTTGGGCAGGAAACAAAGCCAACAGTTAGCGTTTCATTCTTTCCTGCACGGTGAGCAGGAGCCAGGGGCCCCTGGTGGAATGGTAGGATTGTGTGCGAATCAGTCCCATCCGGGAACCGGACTGTCCCAGGTGTCTGGGAAACAGGAATGCGTCGCCGTCCTCTGGACTCAAGGGCACCGCCTGCCTCGTGCCCGGGGCCTGGGCCCTGCCATTGCCTCCTCCTCCTCGGGAGTGTCAGAGGGGAGCCCGGGGGGTACGGTGGGGCTCCCCAAGTGCCGAAAGCTCCTGGGCGTTCACAGGAGCGGCATCCGCCTCTTACAGGTGGCCAGATGCCGCTGGGTCACTGGCATGCAGCAGGCACCAGCCGAGCAGGCCCGGGAGTGCAGATGGCAGAGAGGACTCCTGGCTGGAGACTCGGCCGCAGCCTGGCGCTATGAAGCTGGGGGCCCCTCGCGGGCGGCCTTGGAGCAGGACAAGGTCACCCTGGCCTGCCGGCCTGCCTCGAATGCAGGAGCCGTGAGACCCACCTGCAGGGCACGGGTGACAGGGACAGAGACGCAGCCTGCAAGGGCCTGGCAGATGGTGTGCCATGCTCTGCCAGAGAGAGGGGCGTCTCCCCAGACTCCCTCCAGACACCCCCTCGAAGAAGCAAGGTGCATGTCGGGGGCCGCAGGGGGCCTTCTGTCTGCGGGACCCTCTTCCTCCAGGAGCAGGGCGTGTGGGGCGCGGGCCCCGGCTCGCCCCGGAGGGTCCCCTCCCAGCCTTCCCCACCAGTCCTGCTCTCTGCGTGCCAGGAGGCCGCGCTGTCTGATGCTGTCCTGGCTCCGTCGTGCACGGCAGCACTGGCTTCGATGCATCTGAAATACCTAAAACAGTGCAGCCCCCCCTTTGTGAACCCGAGTGGTTTCTTCCTAAAACAGTACCATTCGAGGGGAAAGCATCCTTTTTGTGAGGGGTGGAGAATGGAGTAATGAGCCCCAACCCCGGGGCAGCGCCGTGCCAAGCCCAGGCCGGGCCTTCCTGCGGTGGCTCGTCTTGCGTTGGTATCACGTGTTCTAGCTACTTTCTCGTTTCTCGCTGGGTCCTCCCGGCCACGCAGTGAGGTCTGTGACATCATCCCATTTTACGGCAGAGAAAACTGAGACTCGGAGGCCATGGCTTCCCCAGGGTCCCAGAGCTGAGGCAGAGACGGGAGCCCGGTTCTGCAGCCCCATCCCCTGGCCCCGGCGACACAGGCCTCCTGGGCGGCCAGGCCCGGGCAGGAGGGGGCTGGTCAGCCCTTGGAGCCTGACGTCTGTGGAGGCTGCGGCCCGCCGCCCGAGGACCGTGCTGTGCAGTGATCCGTGCCCGCACATCCTGCTCGTCTGCCCGATTGATTTGCTGTCTTTCTCGCCGCCCCTTGCTCCTAGATGGGCACCGGGCTTCTCGTTCATTCAAGTGGCACCGGAATTGAAGGCGTCTTCCCAAGGACGTTGCCCTTGCCCTGCCCGGTCTCTCTCTCTCTCTCTGTTCTTCCAGCGTCAGCCACTGTGCCCTGGGGCTGTGGCATCTGCTAATAAGTGGGTCACCACTGTCTTCGCTTGGCTGTTTATTCTTCCCGATTCTGGGGCAGGAGGTGGCCTGGAGGCCTTCAGGACCAACGAGGAGGGAAAGTTCGCGAGGAGCAACAAGTTTTAGCAGCAGCGGTGACTTCACAGGACTTGGGGACTCTCGGGGACACTGCGGCACATGTCTACCGTGACCCCAGAGCACAGCTCCAGTGGGAGACCATGCGAATGCTGGCCCCAGGCGTGCCCCATGTCAGGAGCCCGGAGTGGAATGGAGCACAGCTAGCTGGGGGGGGCGGGGGGCGGGAGGTGCCCCTCCCCCCACCCCCGGGGGCTGGAGGAACGGCCAGGACAGGCGAGCTGGAGGGGACCGGCGGGGTGGCTCTGTCCGGAAACGGCAGGGTCCTAAGCCTAGTAAATGGGTCCAGTGGCAGCTCCCCTTCTCTGGTGACGTCGCCTCCTCCTCTGACACAGAGGTCAGGACCCAGCCTCGCACCAAACCGGAACAAGGCGAGGAAAGATTTCTGGCTGCCCGGGGGCGGGGGTTGTTGCTTTCACGACTGAGGATGTCAGGCGCCTTGTTCCCAGCATGGTGGCCGTGCGGGGACCGACCATCCAAGCCCGTCTTCTTTCTCTTCCTTTTCTTCTTCCCGTAACGTGCTCATCAGCTCTTCCCCGTTCAGTTCCGGAGGCTCCAGAGAGGTCAGTTTTGTCTTGCCTCTCACGCTTGTCTCCCCACTCGCCCGTGGGCAGACGCCGGTCACACCGAGTGGCCGCCGCAGGTGTGGTGAGCGGCGCAGCCCCCCTGGGCCAAGCCCGCGCCCGGCCTGCGCCGGGAGCCTGGCCCGGTGGTGGCCTGCGGCGGCGCGAGCCGGCTCCATCCCCCGGCTCCATCCCATGGTTCTGCCAGCCCGTGAGCCTCTGGCGGGACCCCTGCCCTGGGGTGCAGCCCCCGCCTTCCCCCACGTGCCGAACCTTCACTTTTCTCCCGTGATCCTGGGTCTCAAGGAAGAACGGATTTCTGTCCTTCACCCCCAAAATGCACATACCCACTTCCCAAACAGGAGCTGGGTGAGTGAATTCTAACTTCAAACAAAGACCTGAGCTCAGATTGAAATGACTGGCTTTAAAGGATCACTCGGTCTCTTTCTTTTCCAAGGAAATCAATAATACAGGGACAGGCCTGTGTATTTCTTTCTGTCTGTCTTTTTTTCCCCTCTCCCTACGGGGCTGTCTACATCTCTCATCCTGCGAGCGGCTTCTCGTTTTTTGGTGTGCTTTCCATCCCCCAACCCCGGCCCTTTCTAAATGAAATTCAGATTACTCTGTCACTCATTCAAACTGCGGTTTGTCTAGTGAACTCTTGCCAAGGGACCCTGTAAGCTCCCACGGCCCCGCCCATCACCCCCACCTCACCCCCACCGCTGCGGCCTCCCGTGCACCCCCGTGCCTGCCCAGCTGCTGCCCAGCATGGCTCCGGACCAGCCGTCACCTTTCCAAGGAGGCCTGAGCAGCACCTCCCACCCCCACCCCGCCCCCACTGCTTCTGGGTGTTCCTGCGGCCCCAGCTCCCTTCCCCAGCTCAGGGAGAGGGTTGTTTTTATTTCAATGAGGCTCTTGGGGACATGGGTTCTGTCGGCGGACGTTAAGCCCGCCATCCATCACACCCCGCCCCTGCCACGGCTGACCCCTGACACTCCAGCTGAGAGGATGTCACGTAGTCCCCCCAACCCCCCTTCTCCGCACTCCCAACAGAGACACCGGGTCATGGGACTCTGCATCACAGACCCCCGCCCCACCCCCACGTCTCAGAAGCTGCCCGTCAGCACATCCATTGGGGACCTTCGGGCTTTACCGCATTCCGCTGGGTGACGTGAATGTGGTTCTAGCCCCTGAGCCAGGTGAACTGCTCAGGGACAGTGTCTCTGCCCCTGTTATCATGTCCTGGATCTCTGCCCCGCAAGGATGTCACGAGCGCACCCTCGCGAATGCCACTCGCCCAAGGCAAGGCAGTTCTATTCCCGGACGGGAGGGGAGATGTCAGTTTGACCTGCCTGGGTTCTCACCCTTTCACCCTGCCCGCATCCTCAAGTTCACCCGGGGAAGAGCACGGAGTTGGGAAGTTACCTCGCGTGCCGAACCTTCCCAGCACACGCAGCACCTCTTATTAAACCCCGTTATGTGAAATGTGTAAACAAACCGGGGGGGGGGCGATTATTTGTTACAAAACAGTTGGATAATTTACAGAAGGACTCACCAGCAGGTTTCTCTTAAGTACTTAGTTTCCCCCAGAGCGTTTAAAATGCTACTGTGTGGAAACCGCGTCTTTATTTAATAGCCCATCTCTTGTACGAAGGGGAGTATCCGCATGCTCATGCACAAAGACGCAGAAATCTGAGTCCCAGTGCACGTAGAAACAGGCAGCGCGGGGTTGGGGGAGATGGTGAGCAGCCCACCTGGAAGAGCCCGGGGCACGTGCACCCCGCGGGCCGGCGAGGTTCGCGGAGCTCATGCCGCGGCCACGGCCCGGTTTGGGAAGCTTCCAGCAGGTCTCCGTGGGGAGCAGTCCTCCCTGCTGGGGACCTTCTGCGCTGTGCTTTTTCCGGACTGTTTTTATGCGTACTTCACACTGATCCCAGGCAGACCCGGGGCTTGAGCCGTGAGCCCCCTAACCCGCGAGTAGCGCAGTCAGGGGTGGAAGGCTGGTGCTCCACGCCTCGCAGGCTCCCGGGGCTGCCCCTGGCCGCTGACCCGTGTGTGTGCGCGCGCGCGTGCGCCCTCGGCTCCGAGGCTGCCCCAGGCGACCCCCAGAACGCTCCAGCCCCGCCCAGCCCCACGCGCCAGCCCCTCCGCCCCCAGACCTCCAATTCCCGGGCCGAGAGCTAAAAATTACTGTGTTCCTTTACGGAAATGTCCTGATTATTGATTTCAGGTTCCCCGTCCTGTCTTCCCTCTTCCTTTTTTTTGCTTCATTTCCCCAACACTGCAAGGGGGGGTGGGAAAAAAAAAAACTAGCCCATGGAACTCAGCAGCCTGCCAGCAGTTTTAGAGTAATGTGGAACGTCCTTAAATCTTCTGTGCTAACTGAAATGAAAAGGCCACGCCCAAACGTTTTCCTCCTCCGGCTCCCAGCTCCGTGCCCCTTGCTGCCTTTGCTCCAGAGCTGGGCGCGGGGTCCTCGCGACGGCCCTGCAGAGCTCCGCGAGGCTGTGCTGCTCCCTGAACGATGCTCACTCTCTGTGACAGGACGTCTGTTCTAGGCAGGCTCTGGTGTCTTTCTAAATAGCGCCCCAGGGCCCTGGCGGTAACTGTTTAATTAAGTAAAGCGCTCGTTCTGAAGTAGTAAGCGTGCCTCTCTGCGGTGCTGGCCTCCCAGCCAGCACGCTGCCCCGCAGACCACACGGGGCATGAAAGTGTCTGTGGGCACGTGCTCCAGACTGCAGGCGGGCCCTGGGGAGACAGCGGAGCCGAGGAACCCCGAGGGTTTACCGAAGCCAGCAGAGGGGTGTCTGGGACACGGGTGTGATAGGCATTGAGCGGAGATGAACAATTAGGGTGCCTATTAAGGATTAACTGCTGATTAATTAGCATGAGCTCGGGATGTCTCGTGGATTCGCCGAGAGCAGACCTAGAGGTGCGTTCTAACGAGCCTTCGCGTGGGCAGAGCGGGCTGCTGCAGGGGCTTTGCCGAGCAGACGCTACGCGGCAGGTGTGCATCCAGACGGAGGGGCGCGGAGCACAGCAGGGCGCATTGGGTTTGGCCGTGGGAAGAACTTCCTTAGTCGTGGACTGAGCTGTTCTCAGAAAACCTCGACAGAGGAGGGAAGAGACTGGGGCCGGAAGATGCACACGCGCGTGCACACAGGCGCGTGCACACACGCACGCCCGCCACACTCTGCGCCATCCAAGCCATCCAAGCGTTTCCAGCAGCGTCGTCCTCACCGCTGCAGGGAGGCTGTGCTCCACCCCAGAGACGGGCCACCGGCCCCCAGGGACGCTGCCCGGCCACGCCCCTCCCGCCAGCTCGGGGCTCAGGAACCAGAGCTTCCACTGTACCTCCCATTTGGCACGAGAACGCCTCCAGGCACTTGTTAAAAAACGCAGACTCCTGGGTCTCACCCAAGGCCTCATGTAGCAGAAGCCACGGGTGCGCGAGGCCAGGAGTCCGCACTCCTGACCAGCTCTGAGGACGAGTCTGTGAACTCGCCCCTTTGAGAACTCCCGCTGGCCAAGGACCGCTCGCAGCGGTAGGTGGGCTCGCCTGCCCTGGTCTCCCTTGGAGAGCGGCGTTCCGAGCTGCGGCGGTGGGGGTGGGGCCCAGGGACGACCCGTGCGCTCCTCCTCCAGGGACACACAGTGGCAGATGTCCTCAGGTCTGCAGCCTGGCGTCATCAGCAATGTGCTGGGGCTGATGCCTCGGGCTTTGGCGCAGGCGGGGAGCAGCATCACTCCTCCGATCAGACCGGTTTCGGGCTCCGAGTGTCCCCAAGAGAAAGGGGGCCCCAGCAGCATCCCCGTGCCAGTGGCTGCTCCGTTACCCGGGGCCCACAGGTCGGTGCCTCCCGGCTCCCTACGGATGGGGCTCGGAGCCCACAGTGTGCCAGCCCCACCAAGCGGCCTCGTTCTGACCGTCGTCGACTGGGGAGGACGGTGGAGGGTCGTTGGCGTGGTTTCTGGTACCCTGTTCTACAGAGCTCGTTCATCAGCCAGCTTGACATGCCGTCTCCCCTCCGTCCCCGCCTCCAAGGTCACTCGGTGCCGGCAAAGACTCCTGTTCCAATCCTGCTCAGTTTGGGTCTATTTCGAGGTCACACGTCAGAGGGGAAGGGGTGGAGCCAGCTGGGCCTGCGGCTCCGCTCGGCAGGGCTCCCGTGTTCTGGGCACCTGACTCCCTCCCCCGCCCCCCGGCTCCGGCGCCAGCGAGCATTCCAGCATTCCCACTTCCATCCGCTCGCTCCCCGCGTAACGACAAGTGGGTGGAGCGCAATGAGGAGGGGAGGGTGTCGCGGGCATCTGCAGTGATCACCTGGCACCTCTCCTCGAGCCGCGCGCGAACACCAGGCAGCTGAGGTGACAGAGGGCAATGGCTCTGCCTCCTCACAGCCCCAGGCAGAGGCACCGAAAGCAGTCGGATTCCGGCAGGTGACTGGCGATGCAGACAGCCCTGCACAGATACCGCCCATCACCCCAAGTGTCTGAGCAGCTTACTTCCTGACAGAATCAGGTGGGGGGGGCAGGGAGCTGAGGGGCAGGATTGATGGCCCAGAGGCCCCACCCTCCACCCCGTCACTCACGACACAGCCCCGGTATACAGAGTACTCCCCAGCCCGCCTTTTCCCAAGTCCTCTTATTCTAAGGCCTTGTCAGGACCCGTTGACCCCAGCCTGTCCCTGACAGCCATTCCCTAGCCCCAGAGTCACGGTGGCCAGGCATGATGAATAGCTCCAGCTTTCCGTGTGCCAGGCGGGGGCACCGTGTCTCCGGGCCCAGCCCCTTCAGGCGCGGCCCTGGTGACGTGATGCTGTGTGCTCCCCCCGACCCCCCGCTCCCTTCCTTGACGTCCTGCCTAAACAGACCAGGACACGGAGCTCTTTCCATTCTCCATAGAGAGACTTCGGTGGCTAAAAAGGGAGACCCGGTACAGCAGGCCTCAGGGCCCAGAGATGCGTTGACCTCTGCCTCTGCTCGGTCAGCCCAAGGAGAGGTTTCCACGCGCTCTGGGGCTCTCAGACTCCCGCCCTGAGGAAAGCCTCGTCCCCAACGAGACCCGATTCTCTCTGCCCTGGACACGTGCACCTTTCTCGCTCCGGCTCCACGGGGCTCGCTGCAAGGCCCTGGTCCCCTGTTGCTGCAGCCCAGCTGGAAGGGCGCCTCCTGCCGCGCTTCCTCTCCCCGGCCCCCCGGAACCTGCCGTTCCTTTGATTAAAAGTCCCTTTCCAACCTCATCCCGTTGGAACAGAGTGGAATCGCATCCCGGGGACAGAGCCCGGGAGCCCTGGTTCCAGCTGTGCTCGTCCACCGACGGGAGCCCTGCGCCCGGTCGTCCAGACACCCCTCGCAGCGTGAGGGCTGCCCCGGGGTCATTCGTCCTTCCTGGGTCCGCATTTTATCCTTTTATCCCCGCCCTTAGGGAAATCTGCTTTTGTCTGCTTGAAACTCTTTGGAAGGTCCTTTCCACGGGGCAGCGTCTCACCTCGGTGGGGCACAGTCGCCTCCAGTCTCCTGGGACCTTCTCGCTCACCGCCGCCCCACCCTCGCCGGTCACCGTCCTAAGAAGCTGGTGCTTTCAGGCTCCGTGCCCTTCGCTGGCCCGTCCCTTGCTTCGGGGCCCCTTGCACCGAGACACCTCCTCCCCGCACCCTGAATGGACTTTTATACATACTCAGCTGCCTTGCTGCACTGAGCTCCGAGAGGTCAGGGCTGTACCTTCTCCACCTTGGTGTCTAGGGACCCGCTCTGTGAATGTTTGAATGGACGAGACCACCCGGGTGGGCCACTGTCCGCGGCCGGTCCCTCCGTCAGCCCTTGTGCCCGCGGACGCCCTGCGCTCGCCACAGCTAGTGGCCACTGCTCCAGCCAGCAGAACTCCATGTCCAGCGGGCCCCTCCTTTGTCTCTCCTCCTCCCTGCCAGGAGAGGAGCTACCGCTCAGCAAGGGCTTAGGGGCACCCTAGTTTTGGGGACCGGAGGTAGAGGGGAGCAGTCAGACGCTATCTGCGCCAGGACGTCGAGGGGGGCTCCCTGCCCGTCTCCCCTTTGAACTGTAAGGAGCGGCGTCTCAGGACAGGCGCCAGCTCCAAAGCCAGGGCCGTTTCTCCAGGCAGAGCACCCAGCCTTCCCTCTGTCACGGCCTCGTGTACACGAGCACCCTCTGCCCCGCCCCCACTGGACGTGTGGGTGCGGACTCCCCTCCCTCATGCTAGCAAGGAGCCAGGCGGTCCTTCATGAGGACCCGGTGGCTTATGATCACGAAGCGGGTGGCTTTGCGGGTTTGCCGCGATATTCATCTCTTCCCCCAAACCACAAGGGTTGCAGCTTTGGCATCAAATCCTTGGAGCTCTGCCCACCCCCGGGTACCATCTGGCCTTTCCGCTGAAAAAGAGACGACACAGGCATGCAGCCTTGTCCAGCAGGAGGGCGAGGGGGCCAGCAGCAGAGCCGGGCGGACGCCGTTGGACCAGCCCGGGCCCAGAGGGGCCAGCCTGGACGGGACAGGACGGAGCTGCTGGAGGGAGTGTCTTTCTGGCGCAGTCGGGGAGGCGGCGAAGTGCCGTGAGGGGCCTGGGCCGTGGGTGTGGAAACCCGAGTCCCGACCTCAGCTGTATCTTAGCAGCTGTGACGTGTTGGGCAAGTTTTTTTTTAACCCCCCTCAACCTCACTTTCCTAAAATGGAGGCAATATAATCAATTTGCAGGGTGTCAGGATTAAAAAAAAAAAAAAAGGGTCCTGGGCCAGGTGTCTGGGATGAAGGCGGGGGCCAGGCGGGGCCTGTGACCTGCCAGCTGAGGCGGCCGCCGGGGAGCCGCAGCGGCATGCATTCCGGGACGACGCGGGCTCCGTGCAGCAGCCGCCGCGGCGCACGGGCCGCGATCCAGCGGTGCACGGCCAGGCCGCCCGCCCCGCACTGAAGGAGCCCTCCAGCGACCGTGGCATCTCGCTGGCTCCCAGAGCACTCCTCCCGCCATCTTTGAAGCTGAATTCAGCAGCCAGGGTCTGGCTAGGTGAGACATCACCTGGCTCGATAGTAGGAGCTGTGATGAATTTCCCGACCTCCCTTTCTCACCGTCTGTGGGTTAGGGAGGAGACGTCACCGTCCCTCAGGGCTCTAACTCAGGATTTCTGTCTCCTCTGACGAGGGATGGATGTGTAGAGAAAAAGAAGTTATTTGGGTTCTTCCCTAGGTCTGCTCTGTTTCTAGTTGCTGTAGACAAAAGGAAGCAGAAGGTTTTGAGGACGGGACCTGGGGACGTTCTCAGCTGTCAGACAGGCCAGAGCAGCCTTTCAGTCACTGAGCTGGGAAGGAACAGAGCGAGCCCAACAAAGCCGCCGTCCCCGTGCCCTGGTTGTCTCGGGGCTGACAGGCCGAGGACGGCCTCACCCGGGCTCCGCACGAGTTGGTGAGCAATGCTCCAGGGGCCTGGACCAGCTGGCATTCGGCCCTCCCCCAGGGTGCTGAAGCCCAGGGAGCTCTCCTCCTGCACAGCCCACGCTGCGGCTGCCCCCCAGCTCTGTCCCGGGGGGCTCGCATCCATTCTCCTCCCGGCCACGACCGGCTGAATTCACATCTTCCGGGGGGTGGCTGGAGCTGGCCGTGGGCCGTGGGGTCCTCAGGGGCAGCGTCAGGTAAAAGAACAGCTTCTCCTTCTGTGGTTTCTCCCCAAAATTCTTTCCCAGGCTCCCCGGTAACATTCTCAGCAGTGTTTTCTGAGGTTGCTCAGCGGCACCTCACTGGCCCATCTGCGTCTGTGCCAAGAAGGGGCCCAGAGTTTCATTCTCCTCTTCATTTATCGGGCAGAGGGACAAGTCCCTCCTCCAGCTTCCTGACCCACGGGTGTGACTGGCTGTCAGCCCCTCCGTTCCGGGTCCGATTTCCTGCCCTTGTTCCCTAGCCCAAAGCTGCTTTAGATCTGCCTGTGGGACTCTGTATACCTTTCGCCTCATTATTGCCTCTGCTCGGGGCCCAGCACCTCCTCCCCCGGGGACCGACCATTTTTCTGCAAATAAAGACTCGCCTTTCCACGAGAGCTGCAGGCATCACCTATCAGCTCCCTCACGCAGAATGGGGCTGATCTGTCCGACGCGTGCGCCCATAACTTACTTTGAGAAGTTCGCTAACGTGCCAGGGCCTCGCCTCAGGACACGGCCCCCCGTCCCGTGCCCGGGGCCCTGAAGCCTGTGGCCCCTCCGTCGTCCCTTGCTGTCTCAGAACTCACCTTTTCGTGGATGAAGCCCTAGATGTCATCATTCACGTGGGGAAAAATAAAAACTTCTAAACCGAAATGTTCAGAGCCACTCGAGAGATAAAAATAGAATCCTTGAACGTTTCTTCACCGCACTTCAAGGACGCGTTGAAAGTTCAGTTCCCACGTAGGGACAGGTTCCTGCTGAGATGCCGTTAACCCCAATTAACTCTTAACCCCTCGCACCTGACAAGGACAGCCCTGTAGGCTGTCCTTCCTGTTTCCTTGACCACTCGAAACCACCTCAGGGTCGGTCCAGAGAGCCCGGCTGTGCCATGCCGTCGGCGGGGGCCGCCTCCACCTGACCGAGTCCCCCGGAGCCCCAAGCCCGTGCGTCCTGCAGGCAGCCCGCACAGGTCCTGTGTGCTGCGTGCGGGTCCATCGGGCAGCGCGTCACCACGCGACCTTCCAAGACTCACTGCTTTGTCACCCCTGCTAAGTTGACGGAGAAATCCACGCCCCCCCCCCCCAGCCCCAGAGCAAGAAGGCTCTAAGTGGACTCGCCAGCGCTTTATGTCGAAACTCCAGGAGCAGAAATGATGCCTGAATTCCTGGATCCTGGAAGCTCCGTCTCACGTCCCCGTGGGAGCCACAAACCCTCTCACCCCCGCCCCCGTCCTGCCTGTTTTCCGGGGTGTCCCCTCACTTGTCGCAGAAGGTAACATCATCATTCTTTGTCCCGTGGAGGCGCAGTGTGCAGGGGTCACAGCGGTCAGAGGGACAGGGTCGGGAGACTTTCATTCCCCCTCTCAACGCTTTTGTACTCTGTCACCAAATCCCTCTGGTCCCTCAGCCCCCTCGTTAATGAAACGAGGCATTCTCACCTGCCTGGTGACCTCACAGACGTCCCTGAGTGTGGCAGGAAGGCGTGTGTGTGTGTGTGTGTGTGTGTGAGCACTTTGCAAAGGGCAGGGAAGACCTGCAGCACTGGGCGGCGATGTTAGGGGACAGCTGCGATGTGCTGGGGTGGTCAGCAGTGGCAGCTGGGAAGACAGGGCCGAGGCTGACTGATAGATGCACAGGGCCAAGGCGGGACCGGAGACCTTGCAGCCTTGCACGCTGGAGTCCCGTTCGGGGTTAGCTCCAAATTTAATTTCCCACCTGCCTCTCCGACCGCCCTAGACCCGCGGAGACATTCGGGGACGGGGAGAGGGGTGTCCAGCCGCTTTACCCTTGTGCTCTGATGCCGACGCACTTTCTCCCGCTTCCCCATCTTGTCCAGTTAAGCAGGGGACGTGCGACGTGGCCAGTCCCGGGCTCAGGGTGTGGGAAACGAGTCTGAGCTGTGCTGGAGCCCTTCGCCCTCCCCGAGCGCGGTGGGCACGGGGCCTGAACCGCGAGCTGAGGGAGGCAGGTGGGGCGCGCAGCGCTGCCCCGGCCGGGCTGGGTCGGGAGCTCTGGGTTTGGAGATCCAGGCTCCGGGGCAGCACAGCGTGAGCATGTGCATGCGTGCGTGTGTGTGTGTGTGTGCGCGCGTCTGTCCCGCTCCACAGCTGGGGGCTGGCTGCTCTGAACCACGCCCAAGGGGAAGGTGGCAGTTCAGTTAGTGCCTGGGCCTTCGGTTCCCAGATGCCGTCCATCCAGCCTGTGGGGGCGTAAGCATCCGGCTCTCAGCAAAGCCACCGTCCTGTGGGGCGTCTCTCCTGTGCGGATGCTGAGGGGCGCATTTCCTTCACACTGCCAGCGAGGAGAGGGCTGGGAGTTAGATCAGGACTCTTTATCCCCCCTGTCCTTGGGCTTCACGGGTCCTGGCCAGCGCTGCCCCCCAGGCATGTGCACCATTCAGCCCTCCTGTGGCGGGCGCTGCGCTGGGCGCTGCTGGGCAGAACACCGCTGGTCCCCGGGCGGGTGTCTGAGTGGGTCTGAACGGACAGCAGGACCGGGCCCAGCAGAGGAGTGAGGTGGCAGGAGGTGGCGAGCGCGTCAGGGGCTGGAGGTTCTGGCCACGGTGTGCTCAGAAACCAGGCTGAGAACGGCGGCTGGAACCAGACCACGGGGCCACCGGACTCTGTCCTCTCTGAAATGACAAGCCCTGGGGAGTTCAGGAGAGCAGCTGCGGTTGGCACTGAGCGACACTGGCACCAGCTGGCTCTGGGCCCAGGAGGGAGAGGACAGGGACAGAGGGGTTGGGACAGATTCCCCAGGGGACAGTCCTGAGCTCTCGCCAGCCCTTTGCTACCTGAGTCCTCTCACTGTAGATGGCACTTCTTTCGTGAACCCCAACTGCGTCCCCACCCCAGGCCCACCCAGGCAGGGGTTCGGAGCCTTTGCCCTGTGCTCCCTCTTGCCCATTTCTGTGGCTTCAAACCAGACTAGACACTGGCCACCAGCACGGGAGGGAGGGAGGACACAGGGGTCGTCGGAGTGCGTTGGAAGTTTGGAGCCGGAGCAAACGGAGGTGGCCGGTGCGCTTGACCTGCACGGAGCTGGAGGGCAGGCCGCTGGGTTGCGCCTTAGGCCCCGTGCCGGAGCCAGCACGCTGCGAGCCGCGGGCCCACGGGGTGTGGCGAGGTCGCCGCAGGGCGTCTGACACGCGGCTGAACTCATGACCCAAGAAGAAGGCGGGACGCGAGCGGCCCCATCTGTACCCTCCGCGTCCGTCTCACTTTGAAGTTTTCATTAGAAGTCAGAAGACTTCGTTCTGTTCTTCCTTAACGTTGTCGAAGAAGCGCATTCGGCTGCGGGAGCTCGCGTGCCCGCGTCCTGTGACGAGCTGGGCCGCGAGAGTCCTTGAACGGAGACGGGGTTCGAGCTGATCAATGGCGTTCGGCGGTTGGAAAATTGCTGGGGAGCCAGCTAATTTATGATGTCACACAGGCTAGACGAGAAGGCCCGCGAGGACAGGCCGTCTCCCGGCGTCCGAGAGGGAAGGCAGAGAGGCCACGTGCGGCTGTGCGGCACTCAGCGGTGAGCTCTGCCCGGGCCGGGCCGTCAGGACGCCGGGGCCATTCCGTCTCCCGCGCCCCTTCTCCCCCCAAAGACCTCGCGGCCACCCTGGCCTGGCTGCACACGCTGCTCCGTGTCCTCCGTCCTTCCCAGCCTGGATGCCGGTCCCTGCGGGCCCCGAGTCTGGCTCTCGCTGATTTGCAGAGGACACCTGTTCCGTAATTAGCTCCAGTTTGTGCTGTCCATATCCGTCTGGGCGCCCTCTGACGCGTGAGCCCGCGGCCCCGAGCGAGGGCTGCTGTGGGCAGTCTGAGTGCGTTTCCGCTGGCTGTGTGGCCTGTGCCCCCCACCCCGCCCCAGGTCGTGCGGCCGGTCGCGGTCCTGGGCGTTAAAAGGAAGCAAAACCACGGCCCAGCTGCCGTCCGACGGGTGTCACACTTGTTGCTGACCAGTCGGATCTTTCCAGAGCCCTCCACTGCCTGTTCCCGCCCTGAGGACAGACCTGCGGTCCCTTGAACTGGACGGGAGAGTGCCGGGGGGATGGGCCCTGTCCGAGCGCCTCTCGACCCCTGTCCCCATCACTCAGCCGGCACCTCACATGCACCTGTCTCAGGTGTGTCGGTGTGCTGGCCGGCTGGGACCCCACCTGACAGGGTGTTATAAAACGGGCCCCCTACGTAACAGGATCTCGATAAACCTCTGCCGAGGAGGAGGGAGAAAATGGAGTCAGCATCCGAGGAAGGACTGCCGGAGGAAAGGACCCGTCGAGCTGCAGAAGCCCCTGCGCCCGCCTCTGGGCGCAGTCTCCTCCCCCCTGTTCTGATATAGTGCAACTTTCTGAAACCAGTCTTCAGGCTTCAAAGATGAGATGTGACCAGGGCAGACCAGGGGTCCGGTTTTGATCGGGCCACAGTTACTCGGCCACTCCCGTGGCCGGGCGTGTGTTCTGCCACATGGCAGCTCCCTCTCCCATCCTTCGGAAGAGAAAATTCATCAGTGGAAAGTTTCCCTGAAGTAGTAATTTTCCTAAGCGACTTGCTGATGGCACCGCGTCCGGGCTGCTCAGAGCAGAGTCCGTGACTCTGCACCTTCCCGCGGCCCAGCCCTCCTCCCTGGGCCTGAGGGGGACGGGCGAGGGCTGCAGGCTGTTCCCTCCGCCTCCCCAGTCAGCCACAGCCTGTTGGAGATGCTTCTCTGTCCCCCTCCTGAATGGAAGCGTTGCTTCTCAGCAGAAGGCCCTCTCAGAGGTCTGCCAGCCCTGGCGGCTGCCAGAAGGCTCATCCACCCCAGCTAATTAGAGCCTTTTCCTTAAGCGGCACTTTAGTCTTTCATGTCATTCATTCTCACAGCGATAATGGACTTGGATAAGAGGTCACAGCTTCTCCCACATCCTGCTCTCCTTGTGCTGGGGGCGGGGGAGGGACGGGCTCAGCCTCCCCTTCTGGGGAGCTCCCGCCCTCTCGTCACAGGGGAGCCAGCTGGGGACGGGCCCCCAGGCCCAGCAGCTGTGAGGTAGTCACCCAGATCACAGGGCCAGGGCCTGACTCCCCGAAGTGGGCCCGCTCCCCACTCTCTGGGCTCCTAGCATCTGCGGCATCTCTGGTGAGTGCCATTAGCGTTACTGTGATAAAACGGCACAGTGTAAACGTTAATGAGGTCTGATGCCTCTGCACGCGGCAGATTGGAAACGGAGCCGTCATCGTCATCGCCACCCCAGCCAGCGGCTTTCAATCCCTCTGCTCCCTGAGCGCCCCGTTTGGCATGGAAACCCCGGTCCCCCTCGGTTCCCAGCCCCGCCGTGGCCACCGAGCCGCACTGACCCCCTTTTCTTTTGCAAAGAGGGTTGAAATTTCCCACAGACCGGTTTTCTAAGACGCCCTTTGAATTCTTTTTTTTTTTTAAACAAACACTCATTCTCCCCTGTTCTGCACAAAGGACGGGACTGAGGTGCTGGCAGGAGCCCACCCCTCTGGCCAGACTCCCTCCCGCTTTCCGCCCGGCTCCTCCGCGCTCGTCCTCCTGCGCGCGGCCCCTTCTCTCCTTGGCGCAGGATGTTTCTCCGCGGGGTTCGTGCCGGAAGCCGCTGGCTCTGGTTCTCCAGGTTTCCCCTTCTCCTTAAGTGGAAACGTGGCTGATCGATGACATCCTTCCGATCGATGCTGTGAGCTCTGCAGAACAGTGTCCCCTCCACCGCACCGCGCCGTCAGGGTCCCCGCGTCCTTTCTCCCCAGGAGGCCACGAGGGCCCACGGTGCTCGGTGCCGGGCTGTGTCTCCTCAGTCAGTGTTTGCTGAAGTGAGCAGGTGACGTTCCCAGGATGTCGCCTGGGACCCGCCTGGAAAGGAGTCTCAAGACAGTGTGTCTGTCGAGTGGCAGAGAAACACGGCCCTGGACACTGGAAGCTCGTGGCTGCTCTGTCTGACCCGGCGTCAGGGCCGGGCCTGGCCTCGTGGGCGGGGTGTCCTCCCCACGCCCTCGGTGCGCTGCAGGTGGTCTGGCCTCTGCCCCTCGCCCCGCTCACTCTCGATTTTGTCGCCCAGGCCATCTTCACTCTCCTCCTGGGGCCCTTCGCCTTCTTCGACGTCCAGAAGACCAAGTACCTCCAGATCCTGACGTCCCTGATGCGATGGATCGGTGAGTCTGAGGGACATCGCGAGTCCCCTCTCCTCCCTTCCATCACCTGTCCTCAGCTGAGCGCGGGCTCGCAGCGCAGCCGGAACGGGGTACGGGCCCCGTGGGCCGGAAGGGGTAGGCGCTCTGCCTGCCTTGTTGCTCGTGGGGGAATTCAGTACCGAAGGAGTTAAGTCACCTTTTGAGGTCGCATAGTGCAGACAGAGCCAGAGCTGGGGCCAGTCTTTCCACACGCCCGTGCCGGGTCCCTGACCCGCGTCACACAACTTACCGCTGAGCCCCGAAGCCTGGGTCGGGCTCTGCCCACCTCAGGGCCTGAGGGCGGCTTCACTCCGCATTCTCGTGGGTGCGCTGTGCAGCCGTCCCATGAAACCAGCCGGCCGTGGCCACCACCGCGCCGTCTGCAGCGCCTTCTGACTGATACCCTGCCGAGCAGGAGCGCCGCTGTCCTCAGGGAGTCTGGGGGTCTCACCCCTAACATCAGGGGTGCAGGAGGGAGCCTGTTCATTCTGCCACGCCATCCTGCCGGCCACAAAGAGGGGCGGGGCTGCCAACCCGCGGGGACCCAGGACTTGAGGGCGTGGAGTCCCAGCTGCCCTGTTTTGGTCTAGAATCAAAAATCAGAAATGCTGTTGCTGTTCTGGTCGGGGCTCTCCACTCCTGACCCCTTCCCCAGCTCCCTTTCCCACTGCGCCCCCCTCATCGGGCCTCGGGCACGCTGCGTCTCACTGGACGCCAGTGCTCAGCACTAGGTCGTGACCAGCTCAGACAGTTTCCAGTCCAAACGACTTCCGGCTGTTCTGGCACCTCCCGTCCCCTGGACCCCTCCTCCCCCCACATGAGATTACAAGATCCCAGAGCAAGGAGGCACCGCCTCACGGGAGTCCTGGCACCTTCGGTTAGGAGGGAGGTGGTGGTCATCCAGGCCAGCTCGCCGCTCGGGAGGCCCCCACTCTGCCCTGCTCGGAGGGGACGATTGTCAGTGCTGGGACGTCCTGCCTTGGCTGAGCCGGAACCACCAGCCTGGAACGTCTTCCCGCTCGTGGCCCTTCCTTGTAAGTCAGCAACAGCAGGACCGGGTCGTCTGGAGTGTGAGCTCTGGGGCCTGTGTAACTTGATGAGCCTGTCCATCACCAGCCAGCCGAGGCAGGGAAGCGGGGGGCACCCGGCGGGTGGGGCTCGTCTGCCCCATTCAGCGGGTCCGATCCTAGTCTCATCTGCAGCCGCTCTTCCCACATTTCGTTCGCAAGCTCCAAAGCTCTGGGTTAAATTAACATGACCACCTGGGAGGAATGAGGATTCGCTGCTTAGAAAGTGAGGGTCACACGAGCTCCACGGGCACGATGTTGGTCTGGAGCCGCCTCGGGCGTCAGGAGGGAACGTGCCCCAGCGCCGGGATCGGCGGCCGTCCACCCCCTATAAAGTCTGCTCACGGGGAGTATTTGAGAGCCCTAGCGGCCTTCCGAAGGAGTTTTCTCAGCAAAGCAATGTTTGGGGGGAAATGTTCCCCCTTCTCGCTTCCCTGCCCCACTCTGTCCTTGGGTCCCCAGAAGTTAGCCCCTGCCTGCCCTGCACCTGGAATTGGCGGCCCGCACCTGATGCTTCTGCTGTGGGAGGGGGCTCATTAGCCACCTGGCGCTCCCTTGGTGGGAGGGGGCTCAGTAAGCACGGGATCCTGGTTCCTCTCCCGAGGAGGCAGGGAGCGGGCAGGCGCGGGGTGGGGAGAGACGGAGGGGACCCCCGCACCCGTAGCCCGTAGCTCTGTGACGGATTCCCATGTCAGCCCACGAGGGGGCGGCCACCCAGATAATGACAGTTAATGGCTTCTGGAGCACCCTGGGGCCTGTTCAGCCTGACGCATACGTTCATTAAAAGGGAGAAGGTGGTAAGACGGGGAGGGGAGGCTGGCAGAGTGCGAGGCTCCCCCAGACTGGGGTCAGCACAGCTCCCGCCCGTGCAGGAGACCCGGAGCTCCGTGTGCCACAGGGGCCTTGGGGAGATCTGGGGACGGCCCTGCCCCCTTCCCGTCCCGCCGTGGGCGCCTCTCCGCCCCCAGAACCCGGCTCGCGGAGCGGAGTCACTTGCTTCAGACCGCGGACTGCTCTTCCGCCGGCTGCGGGCTGCCATCCCCTGGCGACCCCGTCCCGCCTCTCCTCCTCCCGGCCAGAGCCCCTCCCACAGGGACCGCAGCGGGAACCACCTGGGTCTCCCCTGCTGAGGTTCCGGGGCCTGTGGAGGCACCACGGCACCGCGGGGTGGCAGTGGCCTTGAGAGACGCTGGCCGTAGAGAGGGCTCGAGGCGGACACCAGCTCACGAAGGTCGCGAAGGTCATCCCCCGGGTTCGGGCGGTGGCGCTGCTGCCCTGACATCTTTGTCTCCGCACGTCGCTGGCCTCTTTTCTCCCTTGACCTGAGAGAGAAGCAGACGGCCGTAGCGTCTCCAGAACCTTCCTCCGGTGCTCCTGCCGGTGACGGCGCAGGCAGGCATCTTTCTCCCGGAGACACTCAGACCTCTGGATTTGGAGAGTAGACCTCTCAGTGACACAAAGCCCTCTCAAATGAGGAAAAATCACCCCGTTAAGTAAATGAAAACGTAGCCCGGTCTCGGCTTCAGCCGCCAGCTGGGGGCACTGCGGCCACCTGGGCATTCTCCCTTGTGGCACAGGTGGAGGACAGCCGTGTGGCGTCACGAGGGGGGGAAACAGACAAGGACCCCAGCGAGGCCGCCTCGTGGGAGGGACACGTCTGCCCCTGGACATCTGGGGGCCCTCGGAGGAGGCCTGTCTGCTGGCCCAAGCACATCCCAGGTGATTTTTCTAGAACTCCTCCGAAGGCAGTGAGCGCCAAAGCCCTGTTTGTCCTCCCGAGTCTGCACCCAGTTGTCAGTTTGCAGTGCACCTCCCTTCCCCCACACTCCAGCTCACTCCGCCTCTCCCCTCGCCCCAGCGTAGGGCCCGGAGTGTCCGGGAGAGCCGAGTGGGGAGCTCAGGGCGGCGATAGCTGGCTCGGCTTCTAGGAAGAGAAAAGGGAAGACTGGGCACCAGAGGGACCGGGAAATCGTAACGTTCTGAGCCAGAAACTTTCTCGTGCTTAATGAGCAATTTGTTCTGCCATCTGTTGAAATGAGCCCTGGGAGGCCCGCAGGAACCCGCCCCGACAGAACCCCCAGAGCTCAGCGCGAGCTGAGAAGCCCGGGGGTCCCTCCCAGGCGTCCTCTGTGTCCTCCTCCAGGAGCCCCCCATGCTGCCCAGATGGGATTGAGAGGGTTCGATGGCTTTCGCGAATAGCCACTTGTCCAGGAAAATGTCAGGACGTGTATGGCAGGTGCCAATGTTGATACATTTTTTGCTCCCCAAATACGTTCTGGTCAGTTTGGGAGGCCCCGGTTACAAATGCCTCGGGATTCGCACGTGCAAGGATGGTGTCCGATTGCCGTCTGGCAAGCGAGGCTGTTGTTCAGGCCTTAGCCGGCTTCCTGACCGGCCCCCACGCTGCCTGGCCGCTTACCGCCTGCAGCCACTTCAGGTCAGCCGCAGGCCTGGAGCGGACAGCCTGGGCTCCAGCCCGGGGGGTGGGGGGGTGGGGGGAGGGGCACACCTCCCAGCCACGCCCGCTGCACCTCCTCCCTTCTTTGGCTTCCACGGTCAGACAGTGTTCACTGCCGACATGCACCGACGGCCATGCCTGCCGCAGCCGGGGCCCTTGTCTGGCAGCAGCAAAGGCAGGACCCCCTTCACGGAGCGGCCGTGGAGATCAAGGGCTCGCGGGGAAGGCGCTGTGAGCACGGTATCTGGCGCCGCCGGCCGCACGCTCGTCTCGCGCGGACCTCAGCGTGCTCCCCTGCCGTCGTCATCTCCTTTGGGGAGCCCACGAGATCGGGGGCTCGTTCAAAGCCACCCCCAGAAAGAGCTATGGCTCTGAGTGTCCCCAGGGAGATCTCGACGCACCACTGGTCAGCTCTGTACAGCTTCCCCTGTGCCCCACCCCAGCCCTGGTCCCCAGGGCACACCCGGCGGGGTGCCCTCCTGCACCCCACCAGCCTCCACCCCCTCCGCCTTCGAGGAAGCCTGAGCCCAAGAAAAGGGAGACGCGAAGCGGGGGGCTCCCTCGGCAGCTTCTGGCTCTCACCGTCGGCAGACCAGGGACGCTTCGAGACACGGCCAGAAGTCTTGTCCTTTGTGCCCCCAGGCCCAGCACTGTGGCTTCAGAGCCTACGCCACTAAAATGATGGCTGTAGACTGTCCCCCAGGGGCAGCCGGCAGACACCTCCCAGCTGGGGACGCGGACAGCTGGCTCAGCTCGGGACGCCCCATTCAGCGTAATTAAAAAAAACTGGTTCTTTCTAACGAAGACAGCTCTGAAGCACGGCAGAGCCTGGGCCCGGGCTGTCGAGGACCCGCAGGGCCGCCGTCCCCCGATTGTGTATTCAGAGCAGCTGCCACACACACTGTTCCCGGCCCGGCCCTCCGCTCAAAGTGGGTCAGGCGCCGCCGTCCTCTCCGGGCGAGCGTGCGCGGCTCAACTCGAGCCTGCCTCAGGAAGCTCCTCGGCCCTGCTCTCCCCACCCGCCCCCAGCAGGCGCCCTAGATCTATCTTCCAGACCAAGCCGGGGGGGGGGGGGGAGGGAGAGGTGGGACTCGGCGGCGGTGGTGGCCCAAGCGGCAGAAGGTCCCCAGGAGGAGACCATCACCTGGGAGGGAACAGAAGGGCTCTCTGGTTTTACCTGTCCCCGTAATTATCTGTGGCCGCTTGGCTGAGTCCCCTGCAGATCTGTGCCTGATCTCAGCAGAGTGTCCCCTGGTGGGACTGCTCTGATCTGTCACCGTCAGCAGCCAGGGGTCTCCCGTGTCCGGGCCATCTGTTCCTGTCCTGTGGGTTCAGCATGCCAGCCTGGTGTGTGAATTCCTTCACAGCCACTCAGTGCTGTCTACTCACTCAACTGGTGCTTCTCAGAGGCCCGGGAAGGACACCCCCTCCCAAAACGAAGGCACCCGTCGGCCCCTCTGAGCAGCCAGCCAGCCCTCTGCTCTGTGCCCACTGTCTCCTGGCCACTAAGTGTCCATCTTCCCATGGTTCCACAGCCAGTGGAGGGAATCCTGGAAAACTTTTATGTGTATGTTTCGTGTCAGTCTTAATTTTATTCTTGGTTTTCCAAAAGTTCTCTCTGCAAACGCAGAGGTCATTTTAAAGGAGCGGAACCCAGGGTTTCTGCCTGAAGGCTCTTAGGGTAGAATGGACACTTAATTAAAGTTCGCTAAAGAGCTGGCCACATGCCGCCAAATTACCCCTTTCCTGAGCAGCAGGACTGACCTCGGAGCCCGGCCTGGCCTGGAGCAAGGCCGTCGCTCCTGCGGCTGCAGCTCTGCTCCACATGGGGCTGACCCGTGCGCTGACCCAGCCAGCGACAAGGACTCCTGCTCCCCCGGGAGTCTGGCAGGCCAGCTGCCTGGACAGCGACACGGGAAGGGGAGATAAGGCCCGAGTAGTTGGCGGTCGGCGGGGCGAGGTGTCTGACCAACGATGGTCACAGGCGCCTCTGCAGAGGTGGCGGCTTCCCCGGGCCAGGGCGACCTCAGCCTGGACGCAGAGTCAGGCAGCCACATGCGGCCGCGGAGGGGCATGGCCCCCAGCACCCCCCAGGCTCGGGGATCCACATCCAGGCCAGGGGGCTCCAAGCGCCCCGTCCCCACGCCGCCTCCCTCCTGCCCCCTGCTCCCCTCCCTCCCTCCTCGCTCTTGGATGCTCCGTTACTTAAGAGCTGCCTGGTCTCTGCGGCCTCCGCAGACCACAGGTGGGCGGCGCACGCAGCAGTTTACTTCCTCTCGCTTCTGGAGGCTGGAAGCCCAGGACGCAGCTGCGGTCGGGGCCGGGGCTGGGGCCGGCGCAGGCGTTCTCCCCGGCTTGCAGACGCCGCCTCGCCGTGTCCTCACGGCCCGTGCGCGCAGGGCGGGCGCTGGCGTCGTTCCTCGTGAGATCACAGCCCACGCCCGTGACCTCATTCCACCTTTCTTAACCTCCTTCTAGGCCCCTTCTCCAAGTACGGCCTCACTGAGGGGTGAGGGCTTCAGCATAAGAACTGGGGGGAGGGGACAGTTCATAACAAGAGGGAAGAGCCGATGGCCTTCAGCAAAGGTGACAGCGCCCGAGTTTTACAGTCCAGCCCCCCGGGGAGATGAGGCAGCCGGCAGCCAGAGGTCCCTCGGCTCTGCCTTCCCCGTGATTACAGACTGCGCTGGCTCTGACAGCTTGAGAATGAAAAATGGAGGCCCAACACTCCCAGGCGCCACCCGCCACACTTCGGGGGCGTGGCAAGTTGAAGGATGAAGGGGACTGAACTCGGTTTCGTGCTCGAGACTCGATTGTTTCAGAGACTCAAACGCCTGCCTTTTATCAACCTCCTCCCCCTGACACACTTGGAAAGCGGAAGACTCTGCTCTGCTCCGAGTCCTTTAGGATAAATAATTTAGCCACGGAGTAGAACCTCAGTCTTAACTCGATTATTTAAACATCCTTCTCTTCTGCTTCTGTGCTGATGACAGGGAGGACAGAGCCGGGATCCTCCAGAAACGACAGGGGCCGACCCAGCACGGGCAGGTAGTCAGATTGGCTTTAAATTCTCACCTCCCACTTCAGCAGAAACCCAGGTGATTTGTGTGAGTCATCACAGGCGAGACCAGCAGTCACAGAATGTCTTCCTGGCCCCAGATAAAGCTGACCCTGGGCCGAGACCCTTGCGGAGGCAGGCATATCTGTGCGGGGAGCTTCTCGTTTTTCCCAAAGGGACTGCCTCCCAGCCAGAGGCGAGTATGTCCTGTCGTCTCGGGACGTGGAAGGCCCGTGGGAAGGGGGGAGGTGACAACTGGGGAAGGACGAACCAACTGGAGCCATAAAGAACCCAAACAAAATTCCTTTCCCATGCCACTCAGCCCAGCAGAGAGAGAGCACACAGCCAGAGTCCCCGTAGGACGGAGTGATGGGGGCGGCTCGGCTTCGTGTGGCCTCACGTGGGGAAGGGCCGAGGGGGGTTCTGGTTCACGGGGCGGGAGTGAGCAGCCTGTACGGGGTCCTCCTGGCCCCACCCCGCACCCCAGAGCCCTAAAGGTTAGTTAACACCTGGGCCCGAGATGGGAGCAGGGGACGTTCCTGGGAAGGGTCATGACCCCGGTGCCCTCCTTGGCGCAGCGGGAGTTGGACGAGAGCTGGGGCCGGGCAGGGTGTCCTGCTTGCCTGGGACCTGGGCGCTCAGGGTTTCTGCGGTGGTCAGAGCGACAGGTCCGTGTTTCCGAGCGCTCGCCGTGGGCCGGGCTCGGCCTGAGCGCGTCACCGCGTCATGCTAACGCATCCTCACAGTGCCCCGTGACCGTCCGCCCCAAGATCACAAAGCTAAGAGGCAGAGTGAGGAGCCGAACCCAGTGTGACTGAGAGCTTGAGCTTGCTCGGGGGAGAGCGGCCGCCTCCCTCCCTCCGGCCGCCCCCTGGGCCGAGCTTCCCCTCACAGCCCCGGCCCCGTGCGTCTCGTGAGCCTGCCGAGTGCTTCTCACCCTGGCTCTGCACAGCAGGGGGAGCCTCGCCATGGCTTCGTGGCCACCGTGCTGCCAGCTGGCCACTCCGTGCGCCGCCTGCGCCTCCCCCGGTGCAGGCCGGCACTTCCGAGCTGACCCAAGGATGGGTCAGCGCATGGCGGGTGGAGCTGGCCACTGGCCGCTCTGACTTCTGCCTCCACCGGGAGAGGTAAACTGGGCTGCTGGGCGGACTTCCCGGAAGTGAGCATCAGAGCCTTGGGCCAGGCCCCCCCTGCTCGTCCTCCACCTGGCCCCACGAACAAGTCAGCTCCGACTCCCATGAGGTCTTGGCCCGCTCACGGCTTCACTCACGAGGCCCCCAAGGTGAGGGGTCGGGGAGAGCCGGGGTATTCAGGGAGGCAGGGACCCAGGAGAGGCTGAGTACTGCCAGATTTTTTTTTTTTTTTTCACGTTCACCCCCTTATAAATCAGGACCTCCTTTGCCTTCTGGTGGGAGTTCGAAGGGTGTTGGCTCACCTGCCCTATTCTGCAAAGGAGAGTGGCCTCGAGGACAGACAGACAAATCTGAGGCAAGACAGCTCCTAGCCGGGGCTCCTTACCCAGCTCTTCCTGGCAAAAGGAGGCAGAAGGGCGGGAGGCCGTCTCCTGACTGCTTTAAGAGCCTAATTGATGGATGACTCGTTAAATGCTACGAGAACACATCTTGGTAAAAAATATTAATTACCTTGACTGTCACGCTGGTTGTTGCTGATAATCCCCCGTGACAGAAAGCCGATCTTGACGTGAACCCGCGACCTGTCCACGGCCTGTCCTGACGCCCATTAGCTGGACATGCCTCAGCTGGAGGAACTTGAGCCGTCCAGGTCCTTCAGATGCTCGGGTCACTCCTGGCGTAGATTGTACTTTTCACCTGACCTCAGAAAGGGAAGGGGGTGTCTTCTTTAAGCCGTCTGCTCAGGGCTCAGGGTTCGTGCCGGGGCGAGGACTTGCCTTTCACTCCCGTGTCTCCCTCCCAAGGAGTCGGACGTGTGGGAGGGTGGGGAGCAGGCTGCGGCTCACGGGGATTGGGTACGGCGAGGCCAGGTCACAGAACTCGGAGCCGCCGTCGGAACAAGTCTGCGAAAGCAGCACGCCTCTTCAGGCCAAGTCGCGGGCTGGGCCGGGCGCCTGGAGACGGAGCGATGCCCCTGCTGTGGGTCCCCCCCCCCGACCCCCGCCACCCCCCGGGGCCTGCGCCACATTTCTCCTTCACCCAGAGGAAGCGCGGCAGCCACCGGCCCGCAGAGTGGGACAGCCCGATGGGCTCTTCCAAACCAGGTTCCGAAGGCCGGTTCCCCCTGCGACCCCCGGGCGCTCCTCCGCCCTTGAGCCCGGACACCGCCCACGGCAGAGGTCTCACCATCTGCCCCGGCAGCCCATGCGGCCGTAGCCGGTTCTTTCTTTCGTTGTAATTTGTCTCCTGTAACCTCCGCTAGTCCCACTGGACGGCAGGCTGCAGAGGCCGGGACTGCGTCTCCTCAGCCAGCGCACCACCCCAGATGCCCAGAGCAGTGCCGGCCTGCAGCGGGCCCTCGGGGCGACTTTGTCGAATGAACGAATGAACGAATGAACAAATGGTCCCAGTCGAGCCCATGAGGTACACACAACGAACGCAGTTATTTTTACATGGGCCGTTGCTTCCGGTATTAAAGGAGACGCTTCCTGTCCTGCTTCCTCGCCTCGCAGCGGTGCCCTCCAAGGCCCGACACTCACTCCTCATGTGACACGTGTCAGGCGCTCACCTCCCCTGCCCCACACCCTCCCCGGCACCTCGCTGCACCTGTCCACCCCTCGGAGCATGACTTTCAGCGCGGAATGCGGGCGGATGTGGACTGTGACCCTCGGCCATCGCATGGGCTCTCTGAGCATGGCTCGTGAGGGCCAGACAGAAGCCGAGGCCAGCCTTGCCTTTGGGGGCCTGCCGGCCCTGGTCCCCAGGATGTCAGAGAGCGCTCGCTGCTCTGTCCACCTCGGTGTCCACCTCCGCCTCCCACACGGCCTTGGCCAGGTGGGCGAGAGCCATCGGCGCCGGCCGAGCCCCAGGCGTCAGCATGTGCACGCGGGGCCCTGCTCCCTGCGGGGCGTCCTGGCGAGGCCTGTCGCTCACAGCTTATCACCCTCGTTTCATCTTGATTTATTACCAGACCTAATGAGTTTTCGGAGCAGCTATCTCCCAGGGATGGGACGATCAATCTAGAAGATGGCAGGTGAACTCTGCGCATCCAGCAGCCAGGGGAGGGAAGGGCCAGGGGCAAAGGAGGGTGGTCACAAGGGCAGGGGCCGGGTGGCACGGGGGAGCTCGTCCTTACGCTCCAGGCCCAGGACCCTCAAGGCCAGGGCTGCCCACACCCGGCCCTCCCGCCCCCCTCCCTTGCAGCGCAGTGTTTTGGGTGTCCCTGCTTTCTTTCGAACTTGCCGACTTGGGGACCAGGTGGGAACATTTTCCCCTCCTCTCCACGCCAGAGAGCAGAGCCCTGCACCCGCTCTGTGTCCTCAAAGTGTTGGGGGGCGGAGACCAAAGGGCCCCTGGCCTGGAGAACCCACTCTCAAGGTTAGCGATTACTGGGGAGCTGCAACCCCACGAAGCTGTCTGTTTTTAATGCTCCTGGAATCGCCTCCCAAGGGCTTCGGGCATCAGGCTTCTGGCATCGGAATTCCTGGACAGCCAGCGCCGGAAGGTAGACCTGTTGTTTTGCAAATAGGCTTGGTTTGGTTAAGAGAACGAGGTGGGTGGCTAATCCAGGTGGTAGCGGTGTGTGGCAAAATTAATTACAGCTAGAGGATTGCGAGATAAAGTTCCTTATCAACCACAGTGGACCCCTATTATAGGTGTACATTCTTGGGGGGGGGGCACGCATGCTTTAAAAAATCACTCTCACGTCTTTAGAAACCTGCTTCGTAAACTAGTTTATTCGCAACAAGCAGAGCCCCCAGTCAGGGCTGCCTAGACTGCCCACAAGCCAGTTTCCGCCTGTGTTTCTTACAACCTCTTGGGGAGTGAGGGCCGAGGAGGAAGGTGAGCAGACAGGCGCTGGCCAGCACCCAGGCCAGAGAGCCGCGGTTGGGAGGTGCTCGCATCCCAGCAGCCTGTGTGCCCCCCACACCCACTGCCGCTAGGCCGAGGCCACCAGGAGTTCTCCACCCGCCCCTTCAGAGTCCGTGCCGGCCTGGGCCCGGGCCAGGGGTGGCGCCGGGTCGTGAGGTGACCCGCCGAGATGGTGGAGACACAGCAGGATCTGAATCTTGCCGTACAGCACAGCGGCTGTCCCCTTTGCCTTGACCCCGGGGCCCTGCCTGTGGTGGCAGAACCGTCAGCTGTAGCTTCTTGAATAGCTAATCACCAGGCAGCCCCAGGCCCCGGTCTTCCAGCTGTAGTCACCCCCCACACACACACTCAGCTCTGCTTCATCACCCTTTCTGGCCCAGGACAGACTCCGGGGCACAGGGGACCCTTCCCCCACCCCTTCCAGCCTTCTCCCTCACATCCTGCACCCACCCCCAGAAATCTGACAGGCCAGACTGTGGGGTCCTGGGCTCCCGGAGGGGGCAGGGAGGCCCCACGGGGTGTCCTGTCACACCCCCCCCCCCAGCCCCCCGAGAGGGTTAAGCCAGAGGCAGCTCCTGGGCCGAGACCTAAAGGGAGGAACTGGGTGGCCGCTTTCCCCTTGACTGACCAGAGCTGGCAAGATTTGTGCTGTCCCTGGGGCAGCGAGAGTCATGGGGCCCTCGGAGTCAGGAGCGGCGAGGGGCTGGGGCGGGCTGGAGAGTCAGAAACAAATCATCTTTACTGGCAATTTTCACAGGCCGGTTCGCCCGCCCCCCCGCCTCCCCTCCTGTCCCCGACGGTGTCAGGCAGCTCTGATTAAAAGTAATAGATGACGCTCTCCTCGCTCCCACTTCCAGTTGTCATTGTGGGAAGACAGTCTGGCTTCCTGTGAGTCCCAGGAGAAGAGAGCCAGGGGGTGACATGTGGCCTGACGGGGACAGTGAGGAGACCCCCAGCCTCCCACTGGGGAGGCGCCCTGAGCCTCCGAGGGGCCAGCTGGCAGCCGGCTGGCCTCTCCCCACCCACGGCCCCTTCGTGCCTGCCTGCGTCACTCCTCAGGAAATGGCAAGTGTCGTCACGGGCTTCACCTGAGGGACCGGGGCGCAGGCTCGAGGGGCTGTCGGGTGTGGTCTGAACAGAGGCAGCGGTGGGTTTTGAACCCCAGAACTGGAGACAGCGACACCAGGGGCCCCCGTGTGTGCTGAATGGGCTCGTGGTGGCGGCTCTGGGTAACCCAGCTCACAGATGCGAGAGGCCACAGGGCCCTGGAGAGAGTCGGCCGGACCCGTTAGTGTGTCTGTCTGAGGGGGGCCTACGCTGGATGAGGGGGGCCTACGCTGGAGCGCTGGCTCCTGAGCCGGCTCTGGGCGCGAGCCGCGGCCAGAGGAGGCCCTTGCAGACCGCTGCCGGGCGAAGCCAGCGGGGAGCCCTGTGTGCTCGGAACAGATCCCCTCCCCCTTCTGCAGCAGACCCAGGTCAGAGCCGCGTCCCTGTCCCCTACCTGTGCCACCAGGCCCAGAACAGAGCCATGTGCCATTTGCCTCCCCAGCCTGGGTTTTCGGTGCCAGTTCTTCGTGGAGCGGCCACGGCACCCTCCTGCCTGGTGTAGGCCGCGGGTGCCCACTCGTGCTCAGGGCTGCCAGCCCTCTCCCATTTCCCCTCAGATGTGCCCTTGGAGGCCCTTGGCTGAGGAGGACGCCTCCTCCCAAACATTTTTAAACCGAGAGGGAGAGGACGACCCACCAGGAAGCTGGCAGAGCGACCCCCTCCCCCACCCCCTGCAGCTGGAGAGCCCCTGGGGGCGGATGAGGAAGCTGGGTCCAGCTGGGACAGGAATGCCCAGGCTCCTCCTCTCGGGGCCCCGGCCCCTCGCAGGCGCCCCCCGACCAGACACTCACTGCCTGGCCCCCTCTCGTTTCCCAGCTTTCGCCATCATGATCGCGCTGGCCCTGGTCCGCATCGGCCGCGGGCAGGGGGCGGGGCGCCCGCCCCTGGCGGACTTCTCCGGGGTGCGGAACCTGTTCGGCGTCTGCGTCTACTCCTTCATGTGCCAGCACTCGCTGCCGTCCCTCCTCACGCCGGTGTCCTCCAAGCGCCGCCTCACGCGCCTGGTCCTCCTGGACTACGTGCTGATCCTGGCGTTCTACGGCCTGCTGTCCTTCACCGCCATCTTCTGCTTCCGCGGCGACAGCCTGCTGGACATGTACACCCTCAACTTCGCGCGCTGCGACGTGGTGGGTGTGGCCGCCGTGCGCTTCTTCCTGGGCCTCTTCCCGGTCTTCACCATCAGCACCAACTTCCCCATCATTGCCGTGACCCTGCGCAACAACTGGAAGACGCTCTTCCACCGCGAGGGCGGCACGTACCCCTGGGTGGTGGCCCGGGTGGTGTTCCCCGCCATCACTCTGATGCCGCCGGTGCTGGTGGCCTTCTGCACCCACGACCTGGAGTCCCTGGTGGGCATCACGGGGGCCTACGCGGGCACCGGCATCCAGTACGTCGTCCCCGCCTTCCTGGTGTACCATTGCCGCAAGGACACCCAGCTGGCCTTCGGCCACGGGACCCTCAACAAGCACCGGTCCCCTTTCCGCCACACCTTCTGGGTGGGCTTCGTGCTGCTCTGGGCTTTCTCCTGCTTCGTCTTTGTCACGGCCAACATCGTCCTCAACGAGACCAAGCTCTGATGGCCCCACTCAACGAGACCAAGCTCTGATGGCCCCACTCCGCCCTGCCCACCTGCAGAGCCAAGATCTAGTTGCCTCCCAGGTCCTCACGGGGCAGGCGAGGCCCGGGGACTTGGAGGGGACCCTGCACGTCTCCAGCTGGGGATCGTCTGCCCACCTGGGCTTCCGCACAGCCTGCACCCCACCTCGGCGGCCAGGGCAGGTGCTCCTGTCCCCGCCACCGCACCCGCCGGGGCAGCCCCCGGCCAGACAAGCGCACAGCGGGGCACGCGGTCGCTCCTGGAGTCCAGGGCTGGTTACTGGACTCAGCCTCTCTGCTGTACACACAGGTCCCGCCCCCAGGGGCTCGGCCCTCTCTCTGCCACTATTTATACCGGATACCACGTCCCCCTTCTCCCTCAGCCCCTTCCCTTGCCCTCGTCTGGGGAGTCTGCCCCACTGGAAGCTGCCGCCACCTCAGGACAGATCCCAGGCTCTAACCCTCCTCCCCACCGGGCCCACCTTCCCGCCAGGCTCGGCATCGCCCGGGGACGGCCTGGCTAGCCCCACCGACAAGAGCAGAAGGTGCTAACCGCACTAGGGTCCCTGGCCCAGAGCTGCGAGGGCCCTGCTGTGGGCGCCAGCTCCTCTCCCGGGCTCCTGAGCCCGTGACGACTCGGGGACAGCGGACAGGGAGCAGCCCTGCCGTGGGACACAGCAGCTCGTGCACCGGTTTAAGGCCTGGAGTTTGTGATGCCTGAAAGGGATCCTCTGCTCTCCTGGCTGCTCCGCTGGGGCCCCGGGCGCCTCCTGCAGTGTGGGGGACAGAGTCTAAGGGCCGCTAGAAGGAAGCTGCTCCTACCCGCTCCACAGCGACTTGGGAGCGCCCTGGCCTGTGGTGGCGAGCGGGTCTGGTGGTTCCCACCTGTAAGAGGTCAGGCCCGCTCCTTGTCCCTGCTGCAACACTAAAGATGGCTCCCTCTCAAGCCACACCGGGTGCTCAGTGTTCACACCTTCCGTGTCCCTTGGGCCCCGTGGGGTGAGATGGGGCACCGGCCACCATCCCCACGGAAAGAAGTTCCCATCCACCTCGCCAGCTCTTCGTGGTCGCCGCCTTGTCACAGTCACGCATGCGTCTGCGGGAACAGCCGTGCTCAGAAACAGGTGACTCTGATGAACTCTGCGTTTTCGACGTGCCTTTTCCTGCTTCAGGACCTGGGGTTCATTCCTGACCATCCCTGGCTGCCTCCAGCCCCGGGCCTGGTCCCACCCGTCCTGGAGCCCAGACCGGCTTGGCCAGGAGCCGCCTCTCTGGGGTGGGGTCTCGGGCCCTGCCCCTCCCTCTGGATTTCAGTGCCTTGCTCGGTCCTTGATAGGAAACCTCTGCAGCCTCCCCGCCCCCACCCCCCACATCGCACTGGCTCCATACCGTGACCAGAGCGGCCATACCGGGCCCCCCGGGGGTCTCGGGGCAGGGCGGAGGGGCGCGAGTTTGCAGGACCGTGGGGGGTCCACAGGCAACACTGCCCCACACCTTGCTCCCCCAGCAGCCCCAGCCCGTGAGAGCCCCGTGTCGTGACGGGCCGTGACCTGCTTCCTCTCTCCCTCGTCACACGTTTTCAGGTCCCGCAGGTCGGCCCCACGTGTCATCATTTTCCATGCACCTGAACTCTGCCCCATCTGCCATCGTAGCTTCTTTCCAGGACGCCCCACCCCGAGGTGGGCAGAGCCGGGTGGGCTCCAGGGTGGCCCAGCCCCCCGAGGCTCAGACCCTCCCCGGAGCTGCCCCCGCGAAAACTCAAAACACCTGTACTTACCCTTCTCCAATCACGGTCCCTTTTGCTTAAGAACAAATTAAATCATCCTGCTGCCCCAGGCTCCAAACCAAATTTTTGCCGTGAATTTATTAACGTCATAAAGCGCAGGTTGATTTATGTGACAGTCTGGATCCACAGCAGCGGAATCCGGTGGCAGCGGCGTCCCCCTCTGAGCGGAGTGGCCCCGGCCCTCGAAGGAACCGGCCTGAGGTGAGAACGTCACTGATGGCGAGCTGGGCTCGCATCGCTGCCGCTGTCTGGGTCCCTTCGCTTCTCCTTGTTCACCTGCTGTCTGTCTGGCTAGAGGTCAGGTGGGGTCACCTCCCTCTCCACTGCTGAGAGTCAGGGGGCTTGGGGCCAGGGGAAGAGAACAGGTCCCCAATGTTGCTTGCTCGCCGTGTGCACTGAGCACATTTGGCTGTTTTTACATCAGCTTGATGAGGAGGGCAGTTGGGTCATAGTTTCCACCTTATGGAGGGGCCCGGGGGTCAGGGCGGGTCAGGAGTAGGAGGGCAGAAGAGGACACCAGCCCAGCCTGGCCCAGGCACAAGCATCACTTTAGAGGAGAAGGAACACGCAGAGCCTCCACCCGACACCGTCTGCCCACACTGCCCCAGACCGGCCCCGGGGGGCAGGCCAGGTCAAGGTGGGAGCCAGTGTTCTCCGCCTCGTTCCCTGCCGAAGCGCTGGGGCCTTGTGCACCTGCGCCGGCAGCTCCTGTCTCTTCCCTCGCCTGAGGCCAGAGAGGCAGCCACAGGCTTATGGACGGGGCAGATGGCAGGTGACAAGCTGGGAGGCACTGCTGAGCGCTGGAAGGTGGGCAGTGGGCACCTCGCCATGCCCTTAGCCACACAGCTGTTCTTGCCACGTGGGGGCTGGGAGCAGCCTTGGCAACAGGCTGAGGCAAAAGTCACAGAGGAGGGAAGACAGGGGCCGCCCCCACCTCATGGGAAACCAGCCCAAGGGGGAGGATCCAGCAGTGCCAGGCCCTAGGGCTGCAAGACCATGGGCAAGCTGAAGGCGGACATCACGCCTGTCTGGGGACCAGGTATCTGAGCAGGGCTGATGCCTGCCCCAGCCCGTGCTAACTAAATGGCCCCTCACAAGCCAGCTCTTCCAAGACCAAGATCCAGCACTTCTCCCCAGGACCTGGGGCTCGTGGGCCAGTTGGAGAAAAGGAGAAGTAACGTCGGGTATGTGCCAGGCATGGTACAGTGCTGGGTACTTTCTGCATGGACCTGGGCAGCATAGCATGACTTAGGGGCCAAATGTGGACCCAGAAGTCAGACCTGCCCCTTGCGCTCCTCCCGTCATGTGTAATATGGGATGATACTACCCGTATCGCTGACGGGGTGTGGCAACTAAAATACTGAGCTTCCTCAGTGCCTGGCACAAAAGTGCTCAATAAAGCTGCTCTGTGCTGATGTCGACGACCTTGTCACATGCCAGCCATAACTGCCGTGGTAGCCACGGGCCCTCGGACTCCCTGAGGACTCCTAGTTCGGGTACCCGAACCTAACTGGTTTCATAGTCTCCTAATTTAGTTGAGCGTGTTCTTGTAGCCACTGCCCGCTGCAATTCAGAAATGGGAAATGGCCTAAATTCTTCAGGATCTAGAGGGCTTTGGGAGGGGATGGTCTCGTCCCCAACCCCCAAGAAACTTAAGGACACCAGTACCCTTTCATTTAACCAGACCGGAGCCAGATGTCCTAACAGAGGACAGCATGCCCGCCCTTTCCTCAGCTCTGAGCCCCTCCCCTCACACACCTGGCTCCTAGGAACAAGGTGGTGTGGACCACGAGCTGCTCAGTAAAGTCAGGGAGGAAACACAGTGACAGCGGCAGGAAGGAACAGGGTGAGAGAGTAAGAATGTCCTACTATCGAGGGCCTCTCCTGTGTCCCGCCAAAAGAATAAACGAGCATTGGGTGCCTGGGAGGATTCAGCTCACTATTTGCCATACAGACCCTTGTTTATGATGACTGAACATCTGTGGCCTCTCGGACACGGTCAGCTTCTTCCTGTCCCCTGCCAGGCTTTCTGCCCTCCCCTCGACAGCGCAGGACCCTTCCTCGGTCCCTGCTCGAAGGGGCAGGGGGCATTGCAACTCTGAGCAGGAGGCTGAAAAGCCGGGCCAAGCCAGCTCCGAACCTGCAAGAGGTGTCCTTCCTGCCCCTACTTCCCACAGGGCTGACTTCTCCCCAGAATACATTCCTAGAGAAGGAATGAGGCAGCCAAGAGCCCGGCCCCAGGAGCAGGACTGGTCCCTCCTCGGAGCCAGCCGGCAGCAGGCTCAGCTCCACATTTGGTTTTTAATTACCTTTCCAGTTCTTGGTTATTAATGATCTTGGGCACTGAGCGGAGAGCAGCCTGGACCTCGTGACTCCTCCCAGCCTCACCTGCTGCAGCCTTCCACCCAGAGCTGCACTCCGCCCCAGGGAGGATCAGGGGTCAGGGGCTGGTGGCCCACAGTTAACCCCCTCGTGACCAGTGGCTGCAGCCAGGATCAAGTTCCCCTCCAGGGTGCTGGCCTCTAGCACTCACCTGGACTCATACTTGCCACCTGTGATCATGGACCCGGATCCATGAAACTCCACAGGACAGAGGATACGAAATCGATTGTAATGGACGGGACCGCCCATTCTTGGGGTAGTCAGGCTCTCCAGCCAAGAATGGGGGGGAGAGGATAGCAACACCCCCCACTCCACCATTTCAGCTCTCAAATCCCAACAAAACACTTCGTTTTTCAGGGCCCAATCCCGGTAGTGGAGCCTTGGGAGGCCGAAGCCGGAACCAGCAAAGAGCTATGTGGAAGGGCACTGGGGGGCGGCCACGACATGGTCTTGGCGCCCAGCTGCCCGCCCCGGCCTCCCGCTGTGCTCATTTCTGTCCTGCCTCACCCAGCTTGTCGAGGGCAGCAAGGCCTCGGCTTTCACATGCTGAGCAGTTAGGAGAGGGTCTGACAGGACCAGTCACGTTCACTGTGTTTGTGGAATGAAAGGAATACTGAGCGCTTGCTTGCTTCCCAGCGTCATTATGGCAGCTGAATGTAATCACAGATGTGGAAACATTGAGAATTGTAAGCAAGAGCCATCAGGTCCAGAGCCGATGACATGTGACAGAGAAGGGAGGTAGGTCTGGGAGCCAAGAGGGAGGACGAAGGGCTGAGACTGTAGCGCCAACGCTCTGACCTCCTTTCTGAGGAGTCCCAGCGCCAGCAAGGCGGAGCCGTGCTTGACCCCGGGAGCCACCTGTGCCAGGCTTCCAGAACGAGCAGGTAGTTCAGAGCCCTGCACATCCACCCTGGAGAGAATGCAGCCAGCCAGGGCCCCGGGAGAGCCCAGCAGCCTCCCCACGACAGACCTCGCCCTGCCGTTCCCACCATGATACTGTCGGGCTCCCAGGTGGGCACTTGGCAGGACGGGACACCCGCAGCCCCTGGCACCAGGCTCTCTTTTCAAGGAGACTGAAGGGTGAACTCCATCCATCGCCACAAGCGCCCCTGCGCTGAGCACATTTGTCACATCCGGCACCAGGGTGGGCGGTAGCTGGCACTGAGTACCAAGGGGCTTCTGCGGCTGGGGCCCCCTCACAGCCCCACCTCCCAGATGCTCGCCCACAGGGAGCTGCCCGCCGCCCTAGGCGGACACCCGGCCTGAGGTACTCCCGTGATGTTCCCGTTGCCCATGGGCTGTGACGTACCCCCTCCAGGAATGCGGAATGAGGCGGCCAGGACCACTGGGTTGTAAAAGTTTGTTTAATGTCCCAGCGCTATGAGAAGAAACCCCAGCCAGCGGAGGAAGGCCTGCCCCAACCCTGAGTTCCCGCCTCTGTGCTCCCACGCCCAGCTCCCAGCAGCCGTGACCAGGAACTGACTGACAGCAGGGCAGGGAGACCCCACTGTTCCCTGTGACTCTGGGTCCAGTGGGAAGGGCTGGGCGTAATAAGAGGACAGTACAGACTGAGCTCACACCAGGACCTGAGGCCACTGGAGTCACTAAAGTGCCATCATTGTCACTGGGGTCCCATGGCCAGGACTTCATGGCAGAAAAGTCCAAGCCTGCGTGCCCCCTGACCTGGCAGTGCCAGTTGGAGAATCCAGCTGAACCAGGAGCAAGAGTGGCTGACAGCTCACACTTCTGACTCCAAGCTGTTGATCCGCCTCCAAGTGCAAGGCCCCAGGAAGCCGTGCGTCCCACAGGCCACCTTGTTGACCTCTTCCAGCCCCCCACGGTCCCTGTAGCTTGTGCTCTTCCCCAGAGTCCTGCCCCTGTGCCCTGGAGGCCCCCAGGCCGCAGCGAGCCAGGGGCCATGGCGGGCGCAGGGTGGGAGATGAGGGCAGACAGCCCTCCAGCAAAGCGGCAGGTGGGCGTGGGCGTGGAGGCAGGCGTGCTGTCTGTGCGGCCAGGCGGGGGCCCCCGCCCACACGCCCTCCTGGCAGGCCTCCCGGTAGGACGGCAGCCGCATCGACTGTGCCAAGCGCCCGCAGGCTGGGCGGGCACACTGGGCGGGCAGCGAGCTGGGCCTGGCGAAGGCCTCCGCCACCGAGCAGGGCAGGGAGGCGTGGCGTGCGCGGGCGCCCCGGGCCCAGGCGGCGTGCAGCAGGGCCTCCCTCCGGGCCAGCTGCTCCGGCCCGAGCAGGGGCAGGTTCTCGGGCTCCGGGGGCTCCGGGAAGAGCGGGAGGAAGGGGCGCCCCGACCGGTCGGCTCGAGGGAAAGAACTGTAGTAGCAGCGCTCGGGCGACAGGGGGCGCTCCGGGAGCGCGCGCCGTTCAGAGGCCGAGAGGTGCCACCCGCCGCGCCGGGTCCGCGACGGCCACCGTGCCTCCCAGGCCGGCGCGCCCGACACCTGGGAAACGTCGGGCAGGGGCGGCCCTGGCGTCGGGGGGCGGCCCGGGGGCTGCGGTGCCCTGCGCCCTGGCGCGGCGCGGCATCCTCCTGGTGGCCTCCAGCCGTTGGGGCTCGGGTTGGGGGGCGGGCCGGGGTTGGGCCGCGGAGGGCCAGGGCTGGCGGGAGGCGGAGGGGCGCGGCGGCTGCCCCAGTTCTCAATGGTGCGCGTGGCGCGGTCCAGGGAGCTGCTCACCCCTGCTGTGGTCACCATGTCACGCGCGGCCTGCAGCATCTTGAGCACGCTGGCCTGGGCCGAGCTGGCGGTGAGGTCCGGGCTGGGTGGCCGCGCGGGGCTGGCCAGGCTCTGCACCCCGCCGAAGCAGCTGTAGATGCCCTGGGCGGTAGGGAGGACACACGCTGTGAGCAGGGGCATCCTCCTCTCCGGACAAGCCCACCTCCCTGTCCGAGGCACCTGTAAGTCCTAAGAAGCAACTAACATTCATTAGGCACCACCTGCTTACTAGGCGCATGTTGCTGTGGGAGTTTACGGAGGAGTTATCTGAGGCTCCAAGAGGCTACCTCCTCCTAAAGTCACACAGGTTGTAAATGGCAGGGAGGACGCCAGCCCGAGTCAGCCTGGCTCCAGAGTGCTCCCCTGCCTGGTGCAGGGCTCTGGTCCTCTTCCGCTGTGTGACGCTGGCGGCCATGCCACCTCCCGGCCCCTCGGTTTTCACATCTGCAAAGGGGGCCATGGCTAGCGCTGACTGATCTGAGTTGGTGCCGATACAGCCGGCCCTGTCTAGAGTGCGGTGGCCACCCACCCTGCTGAAGGCCAACAGGAAGTCCAGCCGGGACGTGTTGGGCACAGAGTGGCGCAGCCTCCAGTACACCAGGTGCTCCCAGGCGAAGACCAGCAGGGCCAGCCCCATGGCCACGAGCAGCATGTAGAAGACGCCGGCCATGTTGTCGATGTCCAGCTTGCTGCTCATCACCTCGTTCTTCTCGTTCTGGCAGATCCCCGAGAGCCACACCGTCTCCAGCTTCTGTGTCTCCCCTGGTTTGGGGCGCACCTGGCTCAGGAAGGACCCTCCCAATGCCCACCCAAGCCTTGCGTGAGGAAGGGTCTGGAACCAGGGTGCTACCCTTTGTATTCCCCAGGCCCACCTGGGGAATCCAGCCCAGCGGGGGCAGGATTGGGGGTGGGGGTGTCAACGAGCAGGAAGAAAGGAGAGTGGGGGTGGGGTGGGCAGTGCCAGCCTTTGACAGGCCCGCCTCTCACATGGCCAGGGAAAGCTTGGTGAGCGGGCGAATGTCATTCATTAATTTGTCAAACACATATCGATTCTCTACGTGCCTGGTATGTAGAGAATACATACAAAAGGCCCGGACCCCCACGGAGACCACGGGCACCTTCCTTGGTATTACTCTCATTACTCTACGGCACTGATGGAAAATCAGACCATTTGTTATCTATCTAATAGTGTTGGAACCGTAAACTCTCTGGGTTTTAGGGGCAGGCTCAGCTGGAGCCCTCAAACACACGAGCCCCGGTGCCAAGGCAAGCCTGGGCCCCAGCTCCGACTAGGCAAGCCCTTGGCATTACCCCAGGTAATCTCAAGATGGGAAAAGAAATTCAGCCATCCCCAGCCTGCGCTGTGTGGCCCGAGCTCTTTCCTGTCTTCCTGCCCTTCAGGGACCCCCCAGTCCTATTTCCTACTCCCTCCCGGCAAACCCATTCACTCCCTACACACACACACACACACACACACACACACACACACCACCCCATCCGCTCACCCCAGAGACCTCCCCCTGCACACAGGCCCTGGGGACTCGGAATGGTGGTGCTGCTGACCAGCCTTCTGCAGTCGCCAGACCCAGCTCTGCGACTCACCCTGGGCCCACCCCGGTCCCCGGCAGCGGCGGCACCCACCATCCCCCAGGAACTGCAGGAGCGCCAGGTCGATGGCCCGCTTCCAGTGGGAGTCCTTCTGCATGGCGATGCCGTAGCCAGTGGTGGCGAAGACCTTGCCCGAGCCGATGGTGACCAGCTTGCAGCCCTCGTCCTTGCCCGCCATGTAATTGAGGACGGCAGCGTCGTAGATGAAGGCGTCCAGCTTCCTAGGGACAGGCAGAGCCCACAGACCGGGGGTCGTGTGGGGTGAGGACGCCACGCTAGGGCCTGACACGCCACCGGGGAGGTGTGTGGGTAGAGACGGAGGACGAGTTCGGCGCGGAGGACCCACCCCATCTTGAGGCTGGTGAGGGCATCCTCCACCGAGCGCTGGTTGAACTTGACCATGTGGCTGTGCATGTCACGGTAGTTGCTGCGGATGTTTCTCTCGGTGCTGCCGTTGGGCACCGTGCCAAAGCGGAAGGGTGGGTACTGGTCTTGAGGCCGCTGAAACTGTGGGCACAGGGCAGCCGCCATTGGCGACCCTCCCCCAAACCTTCTAGTCACCTCACTACCCACCCCCCGGCCCCATCCCCCAACCCCATCCCCATAGTCTGCACTTGCATAGTGAGAGCAGAATGGTCTTCGATTCTGTCCAGGCCATTCCTGTGGCCATCTCTCCCCCACCAGCCCCCGCCTCACCAGGCTCCCCATCTCCTTCCTGCTCCAGCCTCCGGGTCAAATTCTACCGACTCCCGCTGTCCTGAGTCCCACCCGAGCCCTTCCCCCACCCTCCGCCAGCTGCGGCCCCAGAACCTTCTTGTCACTGAGGCCAGACACGGTATCTATGTACTGCTCCTGAATCATGAAGGCGGCCAGGTTGGCAGTGTAGCTGGCGAGGAAGATGACGGCAAAAAAGGCCCAGACCAGGACCATGATCTTGCTGGTGGTGCCCCGGGGGTTCTCAATGGGCACTGAGTTGTTGAAGACCAGCGCCCACAGCAGCCACACGGACTTGCCAATGGTGAAGGACGGGCCTCCAGACTCTGGGGGCGAGAGAGCAGATACTGGGGGTCTTCTGGCACAGCACAGTGGGGCTCTGGCCTCAACCCACCTGACTCCACAGCTCTTGTCCCCACTGTCTCCTGGGTGGGGACCCCATCCCTGGCCATCCCCACCCCAGGGCAAGTCGGCTGACCTTGTTTCTCTCTCGCGTATCTGATTGGCCCCTTGCGTGCTGTCGAAGGCCAGAGACCTCCCACCGGACCTGCCCCGAAGCCACCCCTCTGGGACGGGGCAGCCCTGCTCCTCCCTTCCAGGCCCAGGTGAGAGCTTACTCTTGCCGCTGGTGAGGTTCTGGTTGTAGCTGACGGGGCTGAAGTACTCGAACATGAAGACGGTGACGGCCACCACGGTGAGGCACATGACGAACATCATCACCCACACCGAAGGGCTGTAGGGCTCTGGGGACAGAGGGAGGCGGCTCAGAGGCCTCCGTGCTGCCCCACTCGCCCACAGCCCCGGGAGCTGGGTCCAGACACGATGGGTCGAAGCAGGGCCCATCGGCCCAGCAGGCTGAGCAGAGGGGTCCCGGACTGAGAGCAGCAGAGCCTCATGAGAAACGCCACCCCGAGGGGGGCCAGGCTCTCCAGCGTTCTTGGTCTCCCCCTCCTACCTACCCTGGTACCGGGTCCCATCGCCCCACCCTAGGACATCTCCCTTTGACTTCACACCTCCCCTGGCCTTCATTCACAGAAAGAAGGTCTATATCCACGCTCCCTCCCCTCCCTCTCCCACCCGTCTGCCTGCAACCGGTCTCACCTCCCCATCCCCCCACCACCCCTCCACCCCCAAGCCAGAGCCCGCAGAGCCCAAGGGATTTCTTCCATCCTCTCCTCCCTTGCCGGCCAGCCCTGCTGACCACACTCCTCTTCTGGAACTCCCCTGCCCGGCCCGGCCTGGACGAGCTGCTTGTTCTGCCCAGAATCAGGGCGTCTGAGGCCAAGTCTCACTCCTCATCCTACTGACACGGAAACCTAGGCCCGAGGAGCTGGGGAGACTGGTCCGTGACCAATGGTGTCAGTCTCCCCGAGTAAGAAGTCATTACTGCCATAAGCATTTGCTCCTCTGATACCACGCTCATCTCTGACCTGGAGTTTGTTGTCTTCCCCGTGGCTGAGGAACCCTGATCAGAGCGATTCAGTGACCTGCCCAAAGCCACACAGCAGGAAGGGGCAGAGCCGGGGTTCCTTCCTCTGCTGGCCTCGCGGCTCTAGGTCAACCCCACACTGCAAGTCTCACCTGACCTCCCGACTGGACACTCCGCGAAGGCCACGACTACGGCTGCGTCTGAGCACCCATCAGGGACCCTGACGCAAGGGGCCGCTGCAGAAATGCTGATTTCCTAACCCAGTCGGAAAGCCCGGCTCCGGTGGGCTCCTCCAGCCCCCTAAGGAGCGTCGCCCCTCGTCCTGCTGCCCCAGCCCACCAGGCGCGTCCCGAAGCCAGCCCGCCTTCCCGGTTTTTCCATCCCTTACGACGGCACCCCCATTTCTCACGCTCCCCCCCACCCCCCACCCTTACCCAACGCTGCTGCGCTTGCCCCGTGAGGGCCCAGCCCAGGCTCGCCATCCCCACGCAGGCTCCACACAGCCACATCGCACATCGCGGGCCCCTCCGCCCCAGTCGCCCCGCCCACCCGAGCCGCACCCAGGAAGGCGGAGGGGGACACGGTGCCGTTGCTGCGGGCCACCATCACGCTGATGCCCGTCTCCACGAAGGGCACGGAGAAGTCCACGATCTCGGAGCGCTCCTCGTTGATGGTGAGGGAGCCGATGGCCATGTCCGCCCGCTTGTAGTACACCTGGGGGCCAGAGGGGTCCGGCCCGGGTTGGAGGAGGGGCTCCCGCAGGCTGGAGCACTCTCCTCAGCCTTCTTCTGCACCCCCGAGCACCCGTCAGCTGTCAGTTGTTCCCACCTGCGGTCCTCAGGGCTCCACGTTCAGTGCTGGCCACCCGAGGGGGCATCATCGGTGACAGCCGTTTCCCCTGCCAGCTGGGAGACCCTTGAGGAGCTGAGCCTGGGACCCACCCTGACCGACCCCCAGCACAGGAGGAAAGGCCCTGGGGGCAGCTGGGAATGGCTGAGTGGCGTGTGGGACCCGGCCAGCAGGCGGGCTGCCGGGTGGGCTCAGGCGGACCCCCGGGGGCCGGCCTACCTCCCCGATCATGCCGTTCCACACGCCGTGCACCCTCTTCCCGTGTTTGCCGTTGGTCACCAGGTACAGGTCGTAGGAGAACTTGACCACCTTGGCTAGTTTCTTGAGGATGTCAATGCAGAAGCCCTTACAGCAAAGCTTGGTATAGGGGGCTGTGTCACTGCTGCTGCCACCAAGAGACCCCCGGGAGTCAGAGCCAGCAGCTCCTCCCAGCCTGGCACGTGGGCCCCGCCCCCGCACCCACGCCCAGGACGCACGCAGCGCCTGCCGTCCGGCCGCAGCGCACGGCTCACACCGGGCTCCCGCGCGCTCCCGCGGACCTGAAGGTGTGGTTACTCTGCCTGCGGCAGGGCACAGTGTTGGGCACACAGCCGCCCGTGCCAGGGTCGGGGCTCTCCACAATGACAAAGGGCCGCTCTTCCAGCGTGGCCACCGTCAGGTGCCGGCTGTCGACCACGGGCTGCAGGGTGGCGCTGTAGCGAGGCCACACGGGGTACTTCATGTGGAGGATGCCGTGGTCCCAGCGCCCCACCTGCAGGGGGTGGCCAGCCTCAGCCTGGGACCTCCAGCCACATTACTCCCACCCCCTGGGTGGGGCCTCTGGGACGGCGGGGGGGGGGGGGGGGGGGGGCCTGCCAGAGCCCGGAATTTCCCTCTCACATCTAGGGACTCTTGGAGCAGGACAGAGCAGGGCCCGGGGCCGGAGCACTTGGAGAACAGGAGATTAGGGGAGAGGGGTCAGGAGGCCCAGAAGGAAGGGCTCCCCGCAGCCTCCTCCCGCCTCCGGCCCTTGTGTTTTCTGGTCCGGCCGTTGCACTGCTTGCTGCCAGCCTATGGCATCTCCCTGAGGCCTGAGTCTGCCTCACCAGACTCATCTTCCCTGGCCTTGGTATAAAGACCTCTCACCCCAGCACTCAAAGCCCTTCACGCCCAGGTCCGACTTACCCCCACCGCTTCACCCTTCTTCCTCAGTCTCCACACCCCCCAAACACATCGCTTAAAAATGCCCCAAACCCTCCGACCCCTCTGTCTGTAAACCAGGTTAGTAGCCCTTCCTAGCGAGCTCCTACTCAGCCCTCTACAGCCCAGCCCAAATGTCCCCACTTCTGTGAAGTCTTCTCCAGTTTCCTCCTCTGAAGGCAGAATGAATTCCTGCCCTCTACTCTCACGTTCTCCGCACACATCTCCGCTCAGGTGCCGAGCTCCCCATGTGTTTGCATGCCCGTCTGGCCAGCACGGCTGTGGGTTAGTGCCCCACGGGCAGGACTATGTGATAAGAGTTCTCGTAGTGGAGGGAGGCCAGGGTGTCGTGGGAGCCCAGAGCTGAAGTGCCTTGCCCAACCTGGGGGACCTGGGGGGCTGCTCAGTGGAGATGTTTCAGCTGAGACCTGAGGATGAGGGGCTGGATAAGGGACAGAAGGGACTCTCTCTGCTCAGCTGTGGGCGCGAGAAGGGCTGGGGACAAAATAAGAAGAAACCGAGGGCCCCTGGGCTCACCCCCTTCTCACCATCTCCCAGAGGCGGTGCCGGTTGAGGGCGATCACAACCATGGTGGGCTGGACTAGGTACCCACCGGGGCTGAAGGAGAAGTCCCGGCCCTCCCAGGTGACGTTCAGCAGGTGCCTGCAAGCGGAGAAAAAGTCAGGGGGTCCCTTAGCCCTGCCTGCAGCCCCTGCCCAGGGCCAGACAGCCCCTCCCGACCTTCTGCCTCACCACCACTGGCAGCGGGGAGCATGTAGTGTGTGCTTAGTCTTCCGTTTCTCTGTATTGACCCCCGCGATCCTCACCACCCCCTCACACCGATTTTTTTTTCAGATGAAGAAACTAAGGCTCAGAGAGGCAAGGTCACTTGGCCCAGACACACAGCTAGTGGGAGGTGTAGCCAGTGAGTCCAAGCTCACTGCCACCCAGGTCCCCTGCAGCATACCTCTGCACACACACACGGCCTGGGCAGGTGCCCACCTGTAGAAGGCCTGCCGGGCAGAGCTGACGGGCCCAGGGTGGCTGCGGCAGTCCCCGGCCGGGGCGGGCAGGGCTCCATGCTGTCGCAGGTAGCCGTGGGCGCCCAGGGCCAGAATGGCCACGCCGTCGCGGACCTTCTGGCGCAGGCTTAGTCGCCAGCTCTCGGTGACGACGCTGATGAGGCCCACTGGGAAGACGGCGGGGGGCGCGTCGGTGCTGCCCAGTGCCAGGCTGGGCACCAGCCACACGTGCCCGGGCCCCACCAGGCCAGCCTGCGCCGCCTCAGCGAAGAGCACCTCTGCCTCCTCGCGCGAGCAGTAGGCCACCAGCACAGGGGCGTCGATCTGGCGCAGCAGGCGCTGGGTGCGGGCGCGCGTCCCACCGGGGCCCAGCTCCAGCGTGAGCACGTCCAGCAGTCGCCAGCTCAGGTAGCTGGCGTCGGCGACAGCGCGCACGCCCTCGAGGAAGAGCGCGTGGCCCGGGTGCAGGCTGGTGATCACGGCGAACGCGCTCCAGTCGTACTCCTCCAGCACCTTGAACAGCACCTGCAGCTGCTGCTCCAGGGACACGCCCAACTGCAAGAAGGCGGAGCCGGGCTCCTGGGGGCGGGGCCGGGGAGGCCTTGAGCGGGGGCGGGGCGGGCCGAGTCCCGCCCCGCGCCCCCGCCCCTGCCTCAACTTCGGCTCCCTGGATCAGCCCCTAGACGCCCTTGCGTCGGAAGATGCTGGGCGTCCCGGGAGCCCTGGCCCACAACACCTTCCCTCCCGCCCCCGACACGGTTCCTGACCCCTGCCGCCCATTAGATCACTTGGAGAGCTTTTTAAAACACTCATGCCCGGCCCCCGACCAGTGCTGGGGCGCACGCAGCACCAGCGTCATTAGCGTCACCTACTGGATGAGAATCTCTGGGGATGGCTCCCAGGAATCTGTATTTTAACAAGCTCCTCGGATGATTCTTGAGCCTGCTAGTTTGGGAAGCCCTGCCCCAGAGCAACTGAATCGGAATCTCGGAGATGGGACGCTGGGCTTAGTGTTTTTCTAAAGCGCTGTGAGAGTGGGGAAAACCCGTTCTGGGAGCTAGTGTCGGACCTAAAGATCGCCATCCTCCGTGGACCCCCGGGAATGAGACAGTCCCTGCTCCTCCGCCTCCAATCCCCAGGGCACTGCCAGGTGGAGCCTGGGCTAATGCAAACCACTCCTAACTGCGCGCTCCCTGCCGCCCCCGCAGCCCCTCCAAGACTTCACCACACTGTGACTGTCCCAATCTTTTTAAAAAAAGAAAAAAGAAAGAAAGAAAAACAAATCCGAGAAAACCCTACAGGACAAGTAACCCAGTTCCTTCGACAAAGAAATTGCAAGAAAAAAGAGAGAGAGAGAGAGAGATGGAGGAGGAGCCTAGAGACAGACTCAGAAGCCATATCACCCAATCCACACACACACACCTGGGAACTTAATTGGCTCCTGATTTAAGCAAACAAACTTAAAAATAAACATTGATGACATTTATGAGACAATGGGGAAAATTTGAACAGTGGCTGGATATTCGATGATGTTAAGGAATTTTTATTATATTTTAGATGTGGTAATGCATAGTGTGTTTGTTTGTTTAAGCCCTTCTGGAGATACACGCAGGAATGTTTCTGGATGGAATAATAGGATATCTGTGCTTTGCTTCAAAATAACACAGAAGAGGGGGAACTGGGTGGAGTAAGGCTGGGGCAAGTTCAGTCAGGGCTGGATGGGGGTACACAGGATCATTATACTCTTCTACTTTTAAGTGTGCTTACGATTCTTCATAGTAAGAAATAATCATAAAAGGCGAATCAGATCAGTCTCCCTGAACACAATTCTTTGGCTCCCTACTCACTTAGGGTAAAACCCAAATGTCTTTCCATGTGGTTGGAACCCCACCTCCCTCTCCGGGCTTCTCTCTGTTCCTCAAAAACGCGGAACCCTTTCTCACCTCATCTCGGGGGGTTCACACCACCTGCGCCCTCTGCCCGGGACACGCCCCACCGCTGCACCCGCACACACAGCATGCCGGCTCCTCTTATCTACCAGGTCTCCGCTTCGGCATCACTTCTTAGGAGGCCTTCTCCGAACAAGCCCCTACCCAAACGGGGGCCCCCTCCGACTCCCCATGGCGTCCTGTGTTTTCCCCTCTGAATGCTTATTCTAGCTGTGATCGCAGATGAGTGTGTTTAGAATTTTCTCCCCACAGGATATAAAGTCTGCGAGGGCAGCCTCCACCCAGGCCTCAGACGGCGACTGCCCTGGCCGCTCTCTCTGCACGCTAAGTACCTCAGATCCCATGCCCAGCCTGGCCCTCCGCCCCTGGGTCCGGAGCCTGGCCAGCGCAGAGGAGCAGGTAGAAGGTGGGCCAGGGCTGCCACCGCAGCCAGAGCGGGCTTGCCACCTGCCTGCCCCTCATCCGGACACAAATGTGAACACAGTCCAGAAAGTTTACCTTCTAGATCGTTCCCACAGCCTTTTCCTCCCTCACTCGTGTTACACCTTCAGTCCCCGTCTCCCTGTCCCTTCTACCCAACCCCAGCTTCCCAGGACCGAAGTCTCGCCCCAGGCCAGATTCAGCCCCCTTCCTCCAGCCCCAGCCTGGCTCCAGTCCCATGAGCTTGGACGGGCACCTTGGGGGTGAGGACCACAGCGGAGCCCCCACTGATGCTGAGGATAGGCACGTGAGTCTGGGAGGAGATGAAGTCGAGGATCTGGGCCACAGCCTCAGTGCCCACGTTGTCCTCGAAGACGATGCCGTGGACGTGGGCGGCGCCCAGGAGCCCACAGATCTGGGTGAGGAGGCTGCTGGGGTTGGTGTTGTTGACCCCCACGGTGAGTGGCTGGATCTCCAGGGGCAGGTCCAGGAAGCTCTGGGGGGTGAGGCGAATCCGGGCTTGGGCCTGTGGCAGCCCCGAGCTGCCAAACACCACGGCCACCGTCACAGCCTGCTCGCCCTGCCCTGGGCCCAGCCCTGCCCAGGCACCGAGGAGTGAGGTGAGCAGCAGGGCCGGCCCCAGGGCCCCACCCATGTCCACTGGAGGGTCCTGCAGAGAGATCAGGATAGGCACAGGGAGGGAGGCAGAGGCACAGAGAGAAAACATGAACAGACAGACGGGAGCTGGAGGCCAGAGGCAGAGGGACGCACATCCAGAGGATGAAGGAGAAGAGGGGAGAGCCTCCCTCCACGAAGAGAGGCAGAGAGAGGGAGACAGACAGACACGGACAAAGAGAAAGAGAAAGAGACAGAGAGATTAGCTGAGCATCTCCAGGGCAGCCAAGGGGGCAGGGGCTGGGCAGAACGTGAGCCATGACAGTCGCTCATTACTTCCATTCGACTGTTGAACAGCGCACTTGGCTACAAAGGCCAGGCCTTTGCAAACTCATCCATCTGGGTTCTGCCTGAGGAAGGTACACAAAAAATGCCAGTCTGGTGTGCAAGTGCATGGATCTGAGTCGGATAGACGTGAGTTTAAATCCGGTTCTGCCGTTTACTAGCTCGGTGATCTTGGGGAAAGTCGGCTCACCCTCTCTGAGCTGCGTTTTCTGGCCTGGAATAATCACAGGACGTACTTCACCGCAGTGTGAAGGGTACCCACTGTTATCAGCATCCTTATCTATAGGTGACAGCTCCTCAGCCAGATGAAACGGTAGCTCTTGTGACATTCCTCTCCCGGCCTCCTGATTCTTCATTCTAAACTGAATCTAACATCTCCAAGGGCCCTACTCTGTGTGCCCCTGCCTAGCACAGAGCACACAGAGCATCCTCCTCCTGGGCACTGGCCATCCCTGTCCCGCCCCCTGCGGCCTCGGTCAGCAGCAGCTCATCCACTGCAGGAGTGTGACACCACTGACCTGCGCAGCACTTGGGGTCTCTACCTTACAGGAGCTGCTTCCCCAGACCATCGCTGGGGTGCAGGATCTTTTTAACCTCACCTCAGGCCCTGACCTGTATGCCTGCTAAATGGACGTCATTGCTTTGGGCTGTGACCAAGCACCGAGCTGGTCGGTTGTACCCACTGACGGAGCTCTTTCTCCCAGCCGGCCACCCGCCACAGCTTTGCTTGCCTGTGCCATCTTTATCACACCCCTGACAAAACTTCTGCACAGGGAAGGGCCAAAGGGTGACCAGGGTAGGCCGGCTTTAATTCCAAGCAGAGAAGACAGGATTTAGAGCAGGGGAGGAAATACTATTCGTTTTGGTGCCCTTGACATCTACCCCCCCGACCTTCGCACATGGCTTCCTAGTACACTGCCTTAAGATGTCAGCCTGGAAACGTGGGTGAGTCTAGGATGCCACATTGCATTCAACCATCACCAATCAGGGACTGTAGGTTACACCTGCATGGGGCACGGTCGTGCTCACCAATGCCTACACCTCTGGTCCCTGCAGGCTCCCTGCCCTCTGAGAAGCCCCAGCCTCCCCCATCTCTGCCTCCCAGCTCTGAGCTCAGATCTGTGTTGTCCGGTACAGCAGCCGTCGGTCACCTGTGACAATGGGCACTAGAAATGTGGCTCATCCGAATCTAGGTGTGCTGTGAGTATAAAATACACACTGGATATTGCGGACTTAGAAAAAAAGAAAGTGAAATATCTCACTAATATTTTTCTATTGATTACAAGTTGAAAAAATAATATTTTAGATACATTGAGTTAAACAAAATACACTATTAAAATGAAGCCCACATGTTTCTTTTTCTAATGTGGCTACAAGAAATTTTTAAATTGTACACACAGCTCTCATTTTGTTTCTTTTGGAAAACGTGACACTAGATGAAGGCCCCAGGCCTTCCCTCAAGTCCAAAGGCACTCCCCCAAAGATGTTCTACGATGGGAAGGTGACCGCTCGGATTGGAGGAGAGGAGGTCATGGCTGGGCATGCCTCTCACCAGGAGTGACCACAGAATACCTCTGGAGGGAGCGGCCCCGATCCGGCACGTCTGAGCTTCAAACAGCAAAAGGCAGATTCAAAAAGGCTATCACCATGTGGCACCCAGCCTCCCCCAAAGACCGGAGGGCCATACATCAGCCTCGGCCCACTCTGATCCCCCACTTGCCTCCCCCTGGCCTCCCACCTCTCAACCTCCCATCCGCCCACCACCGCGTGCCTCACTGGCTGTGACACCCCTCCCGAAACAGCACGACAGCTTCGTGGTGGCTACAAATGAAGTACAGACACTGTGGTCCCATAGACGGGGCTGTAAGCACTCTCGCCCCAACCACCGGCCCTCCCCTCCATGGACCCCCCTCTCCTGCCAGTCCAGTTAGTGGCTAGTCAGCTCCTACTGTCCTCATCTCTAGCCCTTGGCTCTGCTGTCCCCTCGGACTGGAACATTCTCTTCCCACTGCCTTCCTGTTGACTACATGACGAAATTCCAAACTTTTCAGAACCCAACCTAAATCCCTCTCCCCCAGGGCACCTGCCTTAGTCCACCCAGGCTTCCGAGGCCTGAGGAGAGCGGACAGAGGGTCTGGGGGCGCCTCTCAGCCAGGCGCACTTCTTCCCACCACTCCCCCACCTCTCCTGGGCTGGCGAGCTCCAAGCTATACCTATGAGACAGCTTGAGTCATTTCGCCCGACCGGAATTTGCCCCTACCCCACAATGGGCTGCTGTCTTAGAGACCTCTGCTCACCACCCACGAAGTGGTCCTCCGCCTCCAGAAACCCACTAAGTTAATGTTTGATGAACACATAGACCCCATAATGGCCGACAGGAGGGTGTCAATGGTCAGTCCTTAGCCGGCATGGGCACCTCTACGTGCTGGGGCTCTTCTCTGCCCCCAAACCCGGCTCATCCAGTCTCAGGCAGGCTCGCGTGTGCGCGCGCGCGCGCACACACACACACACACACACACACACGCACACCCCAGACACCGAGAGTTCCCGCTGCCAGGCCAGCAGCCCACCAACCGAGCTGATTTCCAGGAGTGGAGAGACTCTGGCTGCTCGAGGATCCACTGCCCATCGGGTGAGTGGCCTCGGCTTTGCCGTCGGGTTTCCCTCCCGCCCTACTGCCGAGCCAAAACCCGAACAGAGGCGTCAAGGGAAAAGGCCGCCCCTCCATCTTGCCTCCACTGGTGCGGGCGCCGAGGTCTCCCTCCTCCAAGACCTGCAGATTCCGCGCGGGCCCCTCCGGGGGGCGCCCCGCCCCCTCCCCTCGGCAGGAGTCTCTTACACTCGGGCTGTGAAGTTCGGGGTATTTTTAGGCCGGCGATAAATAATTCATAGGGAACGTGGCATCAGGCTCCCCCCGCGGGAGGAGGGGGCGCGAGCGGCGAGAGCCACCGTCACCCACGGCTCAAGGACACTCGCGATGCGGCGGCGGCGGCGGCAGCGGTGACAGCGGCGGCGACTCGCGGCGCCGGGACCCGCGCCACGCCTCCTGGCGGCCAAACTGGGCACCAAGCGCTCGGCGCCCCCCACCTCTCCGCTACCTTCTGCGAGCGTCACCAGCTCCTAGTTCCCCACCTCCCCTCCCCCAAGTTGGGTGGTCACCCCAAGCCTGGAGGCGGGGCGGAGCTCGACCGACAGGCGGGGCTGTGGGCGGGGTACAGCCCAGGCCTGCCCTAGGCCCTGGAGTAAACCCAGGAGTCCGATTTCTGGCCTACAGGTCCCCTTCGCCTTCCTATCCAGATTCTTAGTATGGAGTTTAGAAACAGACTCAAAACTGAGTGCCACAGCCAGAAACTAGACGGGCTCCGAGACAGCAGACGAGGCCAAAATAAATTCCTTTTCTTGATTTTCCCACGGCTCCAGGTTGGGGACAGAGCTAAGGCAGTGCCCCCATCGGAAGGCTGGGGACCCGAGCCAGAAGTCCCGTCGGGCGAGCAGGGCTGGAAACCAGGGCGGATCACTGGGGCGAGCGCAGGGCCCGGCGGCCGTTCCGGCTTCGCTCGCCCGGTAGCAGCAGGACCTTGGGTTGAGTCGGGGACTCAGCCTTGGGCATTTTCTGGCTGCCGGATGCCTCTGCCATCGCACGTCCCCGGCCCTGCCCGCCTAGGCCTAGGCACAACCCGCCCTCCGCAGCAGGGACTCGGGTTCTCCTTCCCCGCCGTCGGGGACCACAGTCGAAGCCCCCGGAGACTAGAGCAGCCCCCTGCGGCAGCGGCCAGGGCCCAGCACCCTGGGGCTCTCGGCTCTCCCCGGGCGCTCTCTACCCACCCTTCCTTTCTCGCCCACAGAGCTTGGGTCCTCCGGGCGCAGGGTCGGAATTAGGGAAGATGCCACCACCCCGCGAAGCCCGCGCTGGTTCCCCGGGGTCAGAGGAGGGCGTGTCCTGCTGGGCGGAGGAGAGGAAGGAGGAGGGCTGGGCGGGGAGCGCCTGGGGGACTCGCAGCGGGCGAGGGGGCGGGGGCGTGGGGACAGACGCGCGCAGTGGGTGCTCGGGCACCCCCGGGAGCGGGCTCCTGGAGCCGCCCACAGCCCCCTTCGTCCTCCCTGCTTTCCACCCGCTCCAGCTCCGTCCGTCCTGGCCGAACCCAGCCGCGGCCCCAGCTCGCGGGTCCGCTCCCCGCCCCAGTGGCTTCCAGCAGCAACAGTTGGGGGGTCCCGCAGCCCCGACTCCCTTGCCTCTGCACCGCGCCCTCCCCCGCACTGCCGCGGCGCCAGGCGAAGGAGCCGGAGGGCTCGGCGACCCAGGAGACCAACGTCTCGCGCGCGTCGCCCGCGTCCTTCCCTCGCGCCCGCCGCGCGCCTGTCATCTCGGCCTCTCATCCTCTCCTCCTCGCCGCCCGACCGGGTCCAAACCCCAGGCCGGGCCCCCGAGGGTCCCGGTTCTCTGGTCGCCCCCTCCTCGGGCTCCTTACGCCGGCCCGAGTCTCCCTAGGTGTCCCGCGTCCGTCTCCACTGTCCTTGCCCGCGTGGCGCCAGAGAATAGCCCCAAGTTGGCGAAGTTTGCGCCCCCAGCTCGCCGCCCGCCACTCACCGGGGGGAAGGGGCGCTGCGCCCGCGCCCAGAGCCCGCGCCGGCCGCCTCCCACGCGGTGCATGTCCTGGCGCCTTGGCTCCGCGCGCTGGCGCGCTCTGTCCCAGCCCGGCGGGCGCCTGAGCCCGGGCGCCCCGGGGCCGGTGCCTGTGGTGCGGCCTGGAGGGCTGAGCCGGGTCCGCCCCGCGCCCCTCCGTGGCCCGCCTGGCGCCCCGCTACATCCCGGGCTGCGCTGCGCGCCGCGCCGCCGGCTCCCAGGGCTCTCCAGCCGGCTGTGGCGAAGCTGTCGCTGCCGCCCGCGCCGCCCGCGCCACCGGGGCCCACCGCCTCCGCCCCGCCCTGGCCGGCCCGCCCCGCCGCTGGCACCCGCGCTCCTCCAGCCCCTCCTTGCCACCCGCGTGCCGACGCCTGGGTCCTTTCTCTCCTCTCCAGGGCAGTGCTCCTAGACCCGACACTTGGGGCTAAAGTGGCCTCATAAAACAACACCGGCCCGGAACCCTGGGTTCAAGCCTGCAGCTCACTAGCCGTGTGACCTTGGGCCAGTTTATTTTGAGGATCCCTCAGTCTATAAAGTGAGGTCAGCGTCTTGGGGACCGGCATTTAGATGAACGCGCTTTGTAAACTGCAAAGCGCTACGGAGATTTTAGTACTGACAAAAGTCTCGTTGATCTGGCTGGAAACCAATGAGGCGTGTAAGGCACGGGGAGCAGACAGAATGGGGGGCCGGCACCGGAGGCGCTGCCCGGTCCCCTCACTCCCACTTCTCTTCTTGTTTTGGTTGTACCTGGAGCTAACCAGGGAGAGGACCAGGCAGTGGGGCCAACAGAGCAGGCAGGCCAGGGTCCCAGGGTGCCTGCAGTGCCGGCAGAAGGCAGGCAGGCCGCAGCAGCAGGGCCAAGCAGAGAAGGGATGATGGGTGCCAGGACTGGCTACCAAACCCCCTCCAAGAGGCCCCCGAGCAGGGAGCTGGCTCTGCAGCGCCACCTGGGGGCTGGAGGGGAACTGCCGCTGGAAGGTGACCCCAGGCGCCAGAAGTCGCAGGAACATCAAACATTGGCTCTCCGTTTGCAGCCGTTTTATTTTCAGCATATTCCTGACCTGGTGACCCTCAGCAGGAGAGAGGTGGGGAGGAGGAAGGTCAGCCTGCACCTGCACCCATCCCTGAGGTTATCTCCTTATTTAGAGTTAAACCCACACTGACAAAGGCGATCTTCTGGCAGGAGAAAGTATTCGGAGACCCCTGAGAAAGAGGCAGCCGAGGCCCCGTGGCTGGCAGGCAGGGGACGCAGCTGCGCACGGAGCCCCCTCAGGGCCCCCTCAGGCTCAGCCGGGCCCCGGCCCCTCCCCCTGAGCGGCACTCCTCTTCTCCCAGCGCAGCTGGGTCATGAGCTCAGCGTCCCAGCAGCCGCAGCATCTCCTGAGGATCCAGCAGCTTCTCCCTGGGCTTCCCAGCGCCCTGGCCCCTGGATACCTCCTCAGCATCCAGCTTCTCCCAGTCCGAGAAAGAGACGGGCCGGACCCCTGCGGCAGAGGGAAGACAGGTCACGGCCTCCACCTCTTCCATCCCAGCCCAGAGCACGCCTGCCCATCCCACCTCCTGGGAATGCGCCCAGGGCTCAGACCTCGGCTGCTGAGCAGGGCCTCCACAGCCGAGTAGCCAGGCCTGGGGCCAGACGGCAGCAGCCCGGCCTTCAGGTCCTGCAGCAGCGCCTGGCTGGTGAGGAAGCTGTCGGTCATGGTGGTGGCGATGACACCTGTGGGCCCCCGCTTCACCCAGCCACTGCAATAGAGGCCTGAGAGGGAGCAACGAAGCGCTGAGCAAAGAGGACGTGGCCAGACACTAGCCCGGCAAGCCGGAGCCCCCAGGATACACGTGCGCATGCGCATCCGTACACCCCAGCCCTCCCAGCAGCCCCTCGGCTGGGCCAGGTGCGTCCAGGGCCCACCACCCCGGATTCTTCTCAACCTGCTTTTACCACACCGTCCCCCGCTTATGCCTCAGCCTCCCTGCAGACTTAGAAGCTCCCTGAGGGTGGGCGCTGGGTCTTGCCCACCTCCAGTTCCTGCAAGCCCTCAGGAAACGTTTACTGAAGGAACAGACAGGTGTGTGGATATTTAGTCAGACCGGAAGTTCCCTGAGGCTGCTGCTTGATCTCCAAACCCAGCACTGAGCAGGGGGTCAGAACGGGCTCAGTAAACTGAATGACTTAATAACCAGACATATGTGGGCACCTCAGCTAGACTGGGGGCTTACTCTAGGGCCAGGAGGAAGGTGGGGCTGGGCCCCAGGACCCAGACCCGCAGGACCTGGCTCAGAGCAGTTTCTCAGTGCATGTCACGGGATGAAGGTGAATGGCCCCAGGAGACGCCAGCCTCCCTGTCCCCCTCGGGTTTGACACCTAGCTTTCTCACATCCTCTCACCTGGTACATCCACAACCCGGCCCTCCATATTGGGAATGATCCCAAGTTTGGGGTCAAAGGGCACACTGGGGTCAATGGGGCGGCTCTTATATCCAACGCTGCTCAGCACCAGCCCACAAGGGAGGTCCTCCGTGTCTCCAGTGGGCACTGCCCAGGTGGCCTCACCAACACCCTGTTGGGGAGAGTGTGGGCAACACCCGGCTAGGGTGGGGAGACTTGAGAACAGGGGTGTCTTTGGGTAACAGGAGACTCACCTCCAGTCTAGTGATTGCCAGGCGGATGCCTGCCACCTGCTGCCCGTCTGGCGAGGGCAGCACCTGCTGGGGGCTTCGGAAAAAGCGGAGACCCCAGGCCCGGGAGGCCAACGCCTGGCGGGCGGCTTCCTCCGCCCCCGGCTTCTCCGTGGCTGTTCGAAGCAGCAATTCCATCAGCCGCTTCCTCGGGCGAGGCGCCTCTGTCGGCAGTGCGGAACATCTCAGGGCTGAGCCTGGGTTACAGCCCGTCCCCGAATGCCCTCCCACAAGCCCTCTCGACCTAGACCGTCCCCTCCCTAGGGAGCTGGGGGGCCAGGCCAGGGCCCCTCACCCTTGATTCTGTCCTGGAGGCCCGAGAAATCCGCAGGATCCAAAACGGGCCGGGTTCCTGGTAAGTGAATCATCTCCCGAAGCTCCTTGGGGTGAGGTGGGGTGATGTGGGGGAGGAGGTCAGGCCCTGAGTACTGTTCACTCCAGAGTCCACCCAAGAGCCCAGGCCAGGTGGGAGATACTGCCACGGAAGTCATGGAGCCGGCCCGGCGCCCCTCTTCCGCCCAGGCGGCATCATTCCCAGGGACTCCGCCCTGCTCCACCTTCTAAGGGCAGACCATCTACTTGGGACCCTGGCCCCTCTCCCTCTGGCCCTAGCACCTTAATGGTGAAGGCCACTTGCAGAGGTCCTCGTCGGCCCACTATCCACACCGTCTTCACGCGACTCTGCCTCAGTGCCCCCAGGGCAGCCTCCGTGATGTCCGTTTTCTGGCACAAAAGGAGGACCTTAAAGTCATCCAACACTGAGCCTCTCGGTTTGGTCACGTCCCCATCCTAAGCCTGAGAAGGTTGGCAGCCTGAAAGTGCGCCACTGCCTCCCCCTGGTGGCCATATGGAGCACTGCCGCCAATTCTGCAAATGACTCCAACTAGTAGCAAACCGGGCCCATGCTCTTGCTCACTCAACAGGTGTGTTTACCAATGAGGGCACCATGCAAGGGGCGGGGGGAAGGGGGATTGTTAATGGTGCACAAAAGAGACATGGTGCCGGCCGTCACAGAGCTTCTGATCTGGGGGAGAGGGAGATACTTATCAAATACTCGTTAATAAATGCAAAATTACAGTGGTGACAACATGCATTGAAACAGCAGACAGGTCTATCAGAGGAAGGTATAAAGCTTCCTGAGGAAGGGACAATTGAGCTGAGAACTGTGACACGCCGAATGGTGTTTTTTGTTGAAAGGCCCTTGGAGCTGGAGTGCTGAGAGCAAAGGGGACAGGGACGGGACGAAGCTCTGGGACTGCCTTGCAGCGGCCTCTCTCTGCCTGAGGCCAGGGGAGACGGGCCCTCGGCTCCGGCTCCGCTTGGAGGGACGAGGCCTGACCCCTGCAGCGGGGGCGCCCTCTCCTCCGTGTGACCTCACCTGCGCTCCTCCAGCCCCTGACCTGCCCACTCACCTCCAGGTGCTCAGGTGGGGTCAGCAGGATCCGCGCCACGTCCAGAGCCACGTTCCCCTGCCCCAGAATCACGGCGGTGTCACAGCTCAGGTCTGGTGCCAGCTGGAGGGGAGACGCTGGCATCATCGGCATCTGGTTACTGCTCCACAGCCCTCAGGCTCCCCCATGAGGGACGACCCCCTCCCCTCCCCAGCCCGCCTCTTCCCAGGGGCCTTCCACGGTTGACCTCCCTCCCACCTCGCCTCTGCCAGCCTAACGTCTCACATGTCAGCTCACTGGGAGCCTCCCAGGCCTGGATAGTGGCTTTTTCTTCCCACACCTCTGGTGTCCAAGGGCTCCCCTGGCGCTGGCTGAGGGGTAGGGCGGAAGAGGCACTGGGGATGCTCCCCAAACTCACCTCCCGGTTCTCAGGAAGCCCATTGTACCAGCCCACGAAGGCCCGGGCTGAGAACACACCAGGCAGCTCCTCACCGGGAATCTCCAGAGTCTGATGGCTCTCTGCCCCGTAACTCTAAGGAGAGACCCAGAGCCCTCGGCACCAGCTAAGGGGCCGGGCAGTCCCCACCAGGCTCCCAGCTGACTCCTTGCAGCTTCCGCTGCGGCCCGCGCCCAGCGGTTTGGGCCTCGCCCCTACACTTCCACCCCTCAGCTGCCACCTCCAGCCACCGCTGCGCCCCAGTGCGTTTCCTCCCCCACCAGGCCACCCGTCCGCACTCACCAGCACCACGGCGTGGTAGGCCGCCCGCAGCTCTGGCACGGTCACGTCCCTGCCCACGACCACGCTGCCGTAGAAGGCGCAGCGGTCAGAGCGGGCCGTCTGGGTAAAGGTGTTGATGACATTCTGCAGGCCCCGGAGTGGGAGGGGTTAGAGGAGGGGGCAGCTCCAGGGACCATGCCTGTGCCACCCTCACCCCAAAATGTCCCCAGGATGGAACCTGGGTGGCATCTAGAGGGACTGGGGTCATCCCATGCGGCCAGGTGGCCTCCCTTCCCTCCTCACCTTGACCGCAGTCTCCGAACCTCCCCTCCGTGCCCAGAGAGACCTACCTTCACCTCGGGGTGGTCGGGTGCCACGCCAAAGCGCACCAGGCCGAAGGGCACGAGCTGCTTCTCGTAGATGTCCACGTGGGCCCGGGCGTGGTGCTGGGGGAGAGGGCGGCAGGCAGCGGGCTGAGGGAGGGACTGGGCCCCTACGTGTCCTCCCCTTCCGGGACAGAGCAGGAGAGCCCAGCTCAGGGGGCTGAGGACACGAGGAGGCCTCGACCCCCTGCAGGGAGGAAGAGACCCTCTGACTCCCCGTGTGCCTAGGGAGCCAGACCAGAGGAAGGGGGCAGCCAAGGTCGACCTCATGGAGTGCCAGCCCATCGAGAAATCAGCCAACAGGAAGAGGGCATCGGAGGGCTTCTTCATCTCCTTAGGTCAGCCATGCCACACGGCCCTGCCCTAGAACCCCTCGACACTTCTAGAAATGCCCAGCCAGCCTGATAGCCTGAGAACCACCATTTGAAATGCATGCCTGCATTAGCTCTCGTCTCTAAGATCACCCTGTTGGAAAGAGGACCAAGCTGGACTGGGAGTTGGGGGTACAGCTCAGGCATGTGGGGAGCAGAGGGAGATGCAAGTGGCCCTCCTCTCAGTCTTAGAGAAAGAACCTCACTCACACACTGGGTCCACGCTGCCTGCCCTCCCGGGCACCTAGTAGGGCTGTGGGGAAGGCACAGGGCTGGGCTCAGGCACCGACCAGCCACGTGACTGGCAAGTCCCAGGATCTGGCTCTTCCTCTGTAAACTGGGACAGATAACACACCCTCTCTGGGTTGTCAGGAGGCATCCTGGGGGTCAATCAGTTTCAGAGTTAAGCACTCAGGGCTCCTGCAGCAGACACGGCCCTGCTTCCCACCACCGTCTTGGCTCTGGCCGTAATAGTCCCAATTCAATGGGACTCAGGCCCAATGAGCTCCTGCCCTTCAGTCTCCCTCACCCCGACAAAGGCTCCTGCTCACCTCCTCCCCTTTGTCCAAACCCCCATTGCCCTCCACTCCATTGCCTGCATCCAAGTCCAGGCCCCCCACCACCCAACCGTGCTAGCCAGAGGTGGCGCCCGACCCACCCCCTTCGAACCCCACTGTGTGGTACCCGGGAAGAGCTCCAGCTTTGGAGTCATCAGCCAGGGCGACCCCAGCGCTCTCCGGCTCTGTGTCGCAGGACTGCTGGTCAACTTCCTGGTACCACAGACCATCCTTCATGGCATGATGCACCACACACAGCAAATGAGCAAGGCCCGAAGCGCTTAGCCCAGGGCGTGACCCGTGATAAACATACGGTCCGGTCGATGAAAGCCACTGCCTCGCTCATCAACCTTCCCTGGATGCCCACGCCATGAGACAAAGTTCAAGCTGACCAAAGGTCAAGGGGACAATACCTTAGGCAATGCGACTTTATCTTCTATTCCTTCCTGCTATGGATCCTTCCCTCTAGGTCACACTGCTCTCTCCAAGGCCACCTCCATGAAGCTAAATCCGCGGACATGTTTACTAGTCATCTTGCACGGCCCGACCTCGTCTTCCGGGCCACCCTCTCCTCTCCAACCCTCGGAGGTTTCATCGGCTCCCTCCTGTGACCTCTAATTTCTCAGGACCTGCTGATGACATTTCCCTCTCTCTCCTGCCTAGACGTCCCTCTGAGCTCCAAAGCTGAGATGGCTGGACAACTCACCCCAGACACCTCAAACCTATCCCGACGACAGCCAGCGCCCTCAGCCCCAAGCTCCCTCTTCTGTTTCCGTGCTCCGTTCCACGCCATCTACCCACAGCCCGAGCCAGAACCCGGGGCTCCTCCCTTACTCTCCTTGGCCTGCTCCACTCGGCACCCCACTGCCACTCCAGCAGCTCCCCACTGCTCTCCTAGCCACCAGCCCTGCCTCCCCACTCCACTGTCTGCCCTGCAGGCAGAGAGAGCTCCAAATCAAAAATGGGGTGCTGCCAGTCCCTCACCTAGAACTGCTGGTTCCTGAGCTCCAGCCACAGTTTGCTTAGGTCTAAGCAACGCCCAGAAATGTCCATTTTAATAAGTACCCCCCGGGGACTGTGATGGAGGGAAGGGGGATGGGTAGCACCAAGATAAATGGCCTGAACCCAAGCCTGGTCGGTGGCTTCCAAGGTCCCCAAGGTGGGAGGTTCAAGGTCTGGGCCCACCTACCTCCTCGGGCCTCAGTCCTCTCCTTTCTGTCCTCACTGCACACAGCTACCTTGCTGAACTCACCTGCCCCCAAGGGCCATTCTCTCCTTCCTCTGGGCCTTTGTCCACGCGGTTCTCTGTGCCTGGCCCTCTCCTGCCTCCCACCCCCACCACACCCCGCCACACACACACCTTCCGTCCTGCAGACAGCAGTGTGGCCGTCTCCTCCTCCAGGCTGCCCCTCGCTGTACAATCCCCCTCCCTGCTTTCTGTGCTTACACCATTGGAGCCCTAGAGTATCATGTGAACCCCCTTCCCCTCCACCCCACGACCCCCACATTAGACCATCATGTCCTTGAGCGTGGACCATGGCTGTCCTGCTCACACTCATGTCCCCAGTGCCAAGCCTGGGACGTGTCATCCAGTAGTAGATTATAGAACAAGCTACCATGGTGCTGAAGAGTGGGCTCTGCCGTCAGACCAGGCCCGTGCTCAGATCCCAGCACCGCCCCTGTCCACGTGGGCCCTTGGGCAACCTCGCTGGGCCGCAGAGTCTTCACCCATGAAGCCAGACTCATGACACCTGTCTTGAAGGTTGTCTTGAGGATGCGATGAGAAGCTATACAGACCACGCCTGACTCAGCTTAGTGCCACTGCTCCAGACGCACCAAGCATGTAACTTGGAGCTCCCAGTGGGCAAGGACCAGCCCGTAACTGGCCTCTGTGTCCATCCCCCATCACCTCCCACAGAGAAAGTGCATGTGTTCGCCAGCTGAGTGCAGGCAGAGTCTTGGCTCACACTGGAGGCCCTGAGAATCCCGTCTGGAAGGCCCACTCCACTCCCTCCCCAAAGTTCAGGCTCAGCTCACACAGTGTCCCTTACACAAAACCCTCCAGGACCTCCCCAACCCCTGTGAGATCCCTGGTCTCTGTCCCAGAGCCCAGGGCTGCCCTACTACGTGCAGCAGCTTTGCTTGGGGGTGACTCCCACATGTAGGAGGCCCTCTCCAGGGCCTCTGGCCTCCTTCAATGTAGAGCAAAGGCAACTTCTCCAGGAAATATTTTGACTGACCCCACCTAATTCAGCTCATGCTGGTTACACCATCGTAATTAGCTCCTTCACCTACTTGCTTGAAAGGTGGGCTTAGGTCACTTTCATCAGAGTGACAACTTGTCTCCGTCTCCCCAAAACACTCCCATTTTTTTTTTTTTCCATTTCCCTGATACTCCTAGTTTTAACACTGAAAGCCCTGTGTCCTGGGCAAATTGGGGAGGTTGGTCACCCTACCTTTTAAGTATCTGCATATGTGTTTGTATAATTAATACATTCATCATTTCTCCTGACTCTTCACGGACACTCCAAGTTCCTCCAAAGAGAGGCCACTGTCCCATATCTTAGTCAGCCTAGGTCTCCCTTCCCTCCTCCCTCCCTTGGTGGGAGGTTCAAGGTCTGGCAAAGTTTCAAGGGTAATTAGTAACCTTGGAGCCCTGCTAACCAAGGCCAATACTGTAAGCCTTGAGATGCTGGCCTTTGGGGGAGGGAACGGGAGGTGGTGAGCAGGCTGAAGGAGCAGCGTCGGCATAGGGAGTTATTGGCGAGGAGAGTATGGCAAGGAGGGTAAAGCTACCGGAAACCCTGAGAAGACGGGGTAGCGCCTCGGAGTGGAGACAGAGGCTGAAGAAAGAAGGAAGCATGAGGAGCAGGGCAGAGCCACCCTGCAGGTCTGCGGAAGCTCCCTGCAGGGCTTGGCCAAGGAGGCACAGGCGACAGTCTGCCACTGACCATCGCCCGTGAGGAGGACGCACTGGCTCACAGCTGAGGTCCTAGAGTGGGGAGCCCCAGGCGTAGGTGAGAAAGCGTGCAGAAAGTATCTTGTCTAGAAGGGCTGGGAACCCCTTCCCTGACGGGGATCCAGGAGTACTTTTAAAACCCAAACTGGTGCGCCTTGCCCTTAGGACTGGAACAGACCAATCGCAGGTGAGGGAACCAGGAGGGCGTGGCTTACCTTTAGCAGGTGTTGGGCAGTGTAGAAGCCAGCTGGGCCACTGCCCACCACACAGATCTGGGGGGTCTGCTCCTGTGTGGAGAACTGCAGGTGGGAGCCTGGGGTGGGGGAGGGGGAGGACGGTCAGAGCGACACTTCCAAACCAGCTTCAGCGTGGAACAGAAGACGGAGCTTCGCAAGCCTCACCCTCCTCTTTTTTTGTCAAAGCTTTGGCACTTGCAGGGTGCCAAAGCACACCCCAAAGGCTGTGTCTTCATTCAGAGCCGTACATATCACTCACGAACTTACTATGTCTCTAAAGATGGCCTAGTCAACAACCCCCGCCACTCACCCACGAAGCTGCCCTGCTGGGTACTTCATTTTTCTTACGGAGTTTCCTCCGCATCCAGCTAGAATACCACATCCTTCCAACGGACCCCATGTCACCCCCTTCTCACCCCTGTGGATCTCCCCACAATGCTCCCCTTTTACCTCTCTAACCCCTCTTCACAGAACCCCATACTTGTCCCAGTCGGCCTGTCTCATTCCTACAGACAGACACCTGTTTCGCCCCAGACCTCTCTTGCCCCAGAGACCTCCAGAGCACCCTCATTCACCCCTTTTCTCATCTGTGGACATATATTGTCTCCCCTTCTCATCGTTGTTGACCTCTGTCTCACCCTGGGGGTATCTCGCCCCACAGGCCGCGCCATCTGCCCCGTACACCACCCGCATCTCGTCTGCCTGAGTGGACCCCCTCCAGTCTCGCCCCTCTCCCCCCTCCAGCTCTGCCACAGCGTGGCTCCGAGCCCACCACTTAGCGCACGCAGGCCTCCCCGCGCCCCCATCCAGTCCCAGGCGTGCCCTGCTCCTACTCGGGGTACTCCTGGCGGCAGGCGGTCGGGTCCGAGGCCACACGGACCAGTGCCACCAGCGCCAGCAGCGCGGAGCCATGGCTGGAAGGAGGAACCAAGGCTGCAGATCTGATCCCGGTGACTGGCCCGCGCCCCGTGCTCAGCGCCGGCTCCGCCTCCGCCTCCGGCTCCGGCCCCGCCCCTGACCCCGCCCATAGGCGCGGCCCCGCCCCAAATCCCGCCTACCACGCTCTAGGAAAGCACAGGTGAGGCGGCTCCACACCCATCCCCTAGAGAATCCAGCCCCCCAAAAAGGAGCCCGCCCTTGGATCCCCCTTCTTCTGCTGAAGGCCCGCCTCCCAGGGTTTCCGGTCCCTCCGTGACTTATTAGTTCGAGAGTTAAAGGAGAGCGAATCCCCATCGCTGTTTCAATCCCGCCTGTAGAAAGGAACCAATTAGAGGGGAGTTTGCTTAAGCCTCTGTCTCCCTCGGAGGCTCTGGTCTCTGACTGATGACGCCACCGCCTTCCCTTTTGATAGCCACTCCCCTGCCTGGCATGCTAGCCAATCATCAGTCCGGTTCAAGCAAGTCAATGGGGTAACAACCAGAGTTCAGATGTTTGGGAAAAAGGGGTTACTGCTTGGAACTCGGCAACCCATTTCACCGATCAGGGTGACCCCATCAAGATGCTGGCCAGGTTGGACCAGGGAGAATTTTAAACCTTACTGGTGTCAGTGTAAGAACTGTCCAAAACTGTAGAGAATTTTTATAAAAATTTATTTGAGCCAAAACTGGCGACAGTTACCAGGAAGTAAAACCTAAAATGCTCCTGAGAATAAGTTTGTAGGTTTTTTTGGGTTTTTTTGTTTGTTTGTCCATTTGTTTGTTTTTTGGTTTTTTTACTGCATTTGAAATTAAGGGAAGAACACAAGGAAGATTTACATGAAGGTGGGAGGGGTGGGGGGAAGCAAGGCAGGGATTGGATTACAGACTGAGCTCTCCTGGGGGTGATTACAGCTTCGAAGGTATCGCTTCCGTCATTTCGAAGGTGTGTTAACCTAGATGCACAAGGAGAATGGACGGAGCTTGCTTTAAAATTTCTCACTAAAATTATAAGACTGAGGTGTGACTACCCATTATGACCTGCTCATTTAGGAATTTGTGATCAGGTCACCCTGTGAAGTTACTTTCCACAGAACCCCTTTTTCATCCACAGAGCTCTTGGCCCTCCTCACCCCTCCCCCCTTACACAGGTGAGGAAACAGGGGAGGAGCGACTTGCCCCATGTTCGGAAGACAGAGCAGGACTTGACCTTGTCCCACAGGGCTGGAATAATGTGAGGCACTGGTCTTGGGTGCAAAATTTAAGGGGATGCCGAAAACTTAAGTAATCGAGATAAATAATATTTAATGCAGCGTTTAAAAAGATCAAAATTAATGAAAAACTTCACGATGAACTAAATACACTTTTAAATGACAGGATCCATCGTCGTATCTGACCCAGTAAGCCTAATGCCAGCCTCAGTTTCCTTTTCTATCTCTTCAGATGCTTCCTTGAAGAACCCTTCCCTGACTCCTCCTCTCCCAAGCTGGGTGAGGGCTCCTTCTTGTCCCCTAACACCCTGCCCCATTTTTACCTATTACACTGCTTTACTGTTTTTTAATGATCTTTTTCATTGAAGTATAACACGCAGGAAAGTGCCCAAATCAGAAGTGTACTGTTTGAGCATTATCACAGATGTAACTACATTACCACTCCCCAGATCACCAAGGAGAACGTGGCCAGCACCCCAGGAGCTCCTCGTGCCCCTTCCTGCCACTCCCCACTCCCCCCTACCATTCTGATGTCTAACGAGTCATCGTGTTTGTGCCTATCCCATTAGACCAGGAGTAGGCAAACTATGGCTCGCAGGCCACATCCCACCCAACACCTGTTTTTGTACTACCCACAAGCTAATGGATTTTACATTCTTAAATGGCTTTTAAACATGTAAAGAATATTTTGTGACATGTGAAAATTACGCAGATTCAAATGAAATTTATTGAAACACAGTCATGCTCATTCTTTACATGTCTATAGTTGTTCATACTTTGATGGCACGACATGCTTTGAGTGTTCGTGACAGAGACCATATGGTCCACAAAGCTCAAAATACTTACTATCTGGGCCTTTACAGAAAAAGTTTGTCAACTCTGGCCCTAGACTGTAAGCTCCCAGGGGTTGGGGCTCAAACGCATTCACTCTTAATACCCCCAAAGCTTCACGCAGTGCCTGGTACACAATAGATGCTCATAAAGAATTTGTCTTAATGATCAAATCATCCATTATCCTTTCACATAGGAGGAAAAGATGAAGATTCAGGATCAGATACCCCAGAAAGCCCTATAGGACTCCCCTCCCGGAGGCACTGTGTTTGGTGGTTAAGAGCAGAGATTCTGGAGTTGGACACGCTGGGTTAGAATCCTCCCACCATTTACTGGCTATATGATGCTGAGAAATTTAATCTCTCCAAGGCTTATGTTCATAATGTGTAACGTGAGAAAAAATAGTACCAACTTCTTGTAAAGATTAAAATTAGGTGGCATAGGTAAACATGTGCCATACGCTCTGAATAGATGTTAGCTGTCATTGTCAGCATCAATATTACCGCCTCCGATTCACCTTTGTACGTTAGACCTTAGGTCACCGCAGAGCCCTAGAAGGGCTTCATTCACTCCTGTCGCCTCCCCTTACCTCTCAGGCTCTGTGCATTCCCAGCCCACATCCTCAGAGCAAGAGAAAATCAAACCTCAAAGTGATCGAGTGACTTGTTCCCAGGTGCCTGTGGTACAGCCAAGTCTGGTACCAGGGCCTTCAGCTGTTGCCTATCCCCCGCTGAGGCCCAGATCAATAACACTGAGTCATTGGTTATGTATTAGGATGGTCGCAATCATTAGCCAGGACTATGCGCCCAGATCAATAACACTGAGCCATTTGTTAGGTATTAGGATGGTCATAATCATTAGCCAGGACTATAATGGAGCCTTTACTGACATTGGATTTCTCATGCGGAGAATTAGCAGTTCAATTAGTCACACTCCCAGACTTTACGGGCCAGTTCTGACCTACTAATGCATTTCAAAAGAGCAGCAGTAAGTTAGAGCAAACCATAGGCTGGAGAGGCTGCCAAGCCCATCTCCTTCCAAAAGGCTGTGAGGATCCAAAACTCTGCTCTATCAGTCAGCCTCCCAGCAGGAAACAGATGGCATGCTCAAAAGGTACAGATTGTAGAGAGTTTAATGGAGGAACTTTGTACAGAGGTGTGAGCAGGATTAAGGGAACAGTGAAGCTCCCCTGGGCTAGCAACAGCTGGAAGCCACTACCACCCAGGCCAAAGGAGCTGTTTTCAAAGGAGTGGCAGCTGCGGCTGCAGAAGAAGGTGCCTGACTGGAGCTGTGGCCTTCGGTAGAAGAGGCAGGGTCTGGGGACCGGGGGCAGCTTCCCGGCAGAGCAGAGCCACCTAAGGCTTCACTAGAGTTAGGCTCTCCAATAGGACCAGGCTTAGAGAGTGTCTTCGCCTGCCACCTGACCCCCCCGCCCAGCCTCCCCTGACATCATCAGGGGCAGTGTGGCCTTCACCCTGTCCACGCACCCCCCCCCACCCAGCCCACTGGCTGACATCATCAGGGGCAGCATGCCCTTCGCCCTGTCCAAGGACTTCACTGGAAAACCAGGCGATTATGCAGTCAGAACATGACTTGCGTGTGCTCGACCAGGGCTGATTTTGCTCCCGAGGGGACATTCGTCAATGACTTCAGACATTTCTGATGGTCACAGCTTGGGCTCCTAGCACCTCGTGGGTAAGCAGCCAGGGATGCTGCTAAGCATCCTGCAATGCACAGGACAGGCCCCGACAGCAAAGAATGATCTGGCCAAAATGTCATAGTGCCAAGGTAAGAAACCCTGTTTTAAACTAACTGCTCTGGCCTCCTTCCTCTGTCCCTCCCTCAGCCTCCAGCTGGGCCCTTCCTTGCAACCCCTCCTCCGGCCCCCAGCCAGGCCAGCTCCCAGCCCTCTCTCAGGTCTGCCCACTTTAGGCTGGCTCTCCCGGGTGCCCCCTAGCACCTCAACCTCTTCCTCTGGCTGGCATCAGTAATTCCTGACATTCCTGCCTCCCTCCCAGGCTGCAGACGATGCTTTCACAAAGCAGCCCAGCCCTTGATTTCAGGGGTTCGTATTGGCACCCCACACTCCTTCTCCTCCTTCCTTCCCTCTCCAAGGCCTTCTGTCCTCCAGACCCTATGCCCACCACCCCCTCCGGCCTCAGTTACCCTCCCAGTAATTTTTCTCTCTCTCAATTGATAATTCTTCCAGGTCCACTCCTTCGAACTATCATGGGACAAAGCAGACTTTTTCTAGAATTAGCCGAGGTCATGCTCAAAGCTATTTATATTCTTTCTCCCCTTACTTCCAGAACCCGGTGTCCTCTCCTCACAAAACACATACACTTTGATCTCGCTGATGCTGTGGCTCTTGGGAGATGCTGAGCCGGTGTCTTGCATGGGCTTCTCTGGCTGAGAAACCAGGAAGACCTGCCATGAGGAACCTCCCCGTGGTCCCTGGGGAGAGGGCTCCTTAGTGGACAGAGCCTCCGAGGGCACAGAGAAGCAGTGGCCAACTAAGAGTATGGCACTCCTGGCGCCGGGGAGGCCCTAGCCAAGGGCTGATCCTGTTCTCTTGCTGCCCCCTCCTAGCCTGCCCCCTGCACGGGGCCTGTCCTCACCTCTGCCACCTTCCCATAGCCCTACCAAGGCTCAGGCAGAGCAGGGGAGGAATCCAGCTGTTTAGACCTGAGATGAAGTTGGCCAGACTTCTCAGAGTCCCCAGCCGCCTTTATTCCTTTCCTCCAGATATCCCTGGCAACCCAGAAAAGCAAGCAGGGCAAGCGGCCCCCAGAACCCTCAGTGCGAGCTCCCTGAGCTCCCTGCCTCACTGCCCGCCCAGGGCCTCCACGCCCAGGCCACACCCACTGGCAAAGGGCCCGCCCCGGCCCGGCCCCTGGACCGGCCAGCAGAGAAGCAGGAGAACCAGGGTTGGGCCTGGGAAGGGGAGCAGGGTTCCTGTGCCGGCCGCCCCTCATTGCAGGCCCACCAGCTCAGTGATGGGAGGGGTCTGCACCATGAACTCCTCGTACCGACTGAGGAACAGCCAGAAGCGAGCCAGGTAGGTGTCCTCGTTGTAAGGCAGCTGCTTCTCGTGGAGGAACTGGGACACCACGGGCTTCACCTGCCGGCCAGAAGAGGGGTGGGAGGAGGGGCCGCTGAGCCAGGGCTGCAGGCAGGCCCATCCCCCCTCCTCTCCCAGCCCCAGCTGTTGTCCGTCCTGTCCTGTGCTGGTCTGAAGGAGCCCAGGGCCTTGGAGAATTCCTGCCTCTCCCCCTCCCAGCAGGCAAGGAAGAGGGGGCTTTCCCTCAGCATCCCCCCAGGGCCCCCGACTGCATGACAGTCCTCCTTGTTGTGATGGGTAAAAATCATAGCTCCCTTTTACCAAGCACCCACCGTATGCCCAACATTTCAGACCCATTTCGTCATTTCCTCCTCAAAGCCCATCCACATAAACACTGCTTACTCCCATCTGACGAATGAGGAAGCCAAGGCTTGGAGACGGTCAGTTAACTTGGCCAGAGTCGCACTTCTAGTAATAAACCCACACTGCTGCTTGCGTACTGGGCCGCCCTTCCTGGGGACCTCTGTCCAGTTCTGTTGGGGGACTCAGGGCTCCAGCGAATCCTGAAGGTTATGCACCCTCGGCCCTCAGGGACTCCCTACATCCCAGCCCCCTCCAGCCTGACCCTCATCTACCTTCAGGCACATGTTGTCAGAGAGCCTGGGGAAGAGGTGGTGCTCCACGTGGCAGCTGATGATGGAGTGACCGAAGGCCCAGTCCAGAACGGGCAGCCGGGGCAGGTTAAGCACGCCCAGGCTCATCATGTGAATCCGCTGGGGCTTCTTGTCCCGGGAGAACATGGGCAGCCCGATGTGCTGTGACGGACGTGTGGGTCACGGCCTGGGCCATTCCTGTACCTCCCACCCTTTCCCCAGGTGTCCTCGCCTAGCATTTGGGGACCAGTGAGTGCGTTTGCCCCCCTCACTCTCACTCTGGCGGGACCTGGAAGAGGCGTGAGGCGGCCGGGTTCACCTCTCCATGCCCTGAGCTCGGTCTCATCCATCTCTGGGCCTCTCTCCCCACCTGTGCCATGAGGGGCACCCCTCGGGTCCGGTGGTACTCTAAAGCTTGCGGCTGCCCACCGTCTAGACCCTTCCCCGCTTTGTCTTCGCCAATCGAAATCTGCTCATCGTTCAAGATCAAGGTCGCGCGCCCGCGTGTACATTTTCACTCAACAGGTTTGTGCACCAGCCGCCTCCACCGGGCACTGTCCTGGGTCTAACGAGTGCGAAGTGAACAGGAATGTCCGTCCTAACAAGACAGGCAGGTGGGACACAGCTCCGGAATGAGGTCGTTCATGGCAGTCGTGCTAAGCGCTGGGGCCGTCATGAGCAGGATGCTCTAACCCGAGGTCTTCACTGGTCTGAGGAGCAGGGAGGTGTTTGTTCCTATGGAAACGGTCCTGGACCCTGTGCTGAGTCCTGGCCTTGCAAGACCTCTGTCTCCAGCTCCTCCGCCTGCCTGCCCATAGCCTGGGCTGGGGCCTCTGCGGTGGCCCCCCTTGCCCTTCACTCGGGGTCATCCCCGTAAGTGCCCTCAGGGGAGGAGCCGGGGGCTAATCACTTGTGTCCTCACAGGGCTTAATCTACCCAACTGCACATCACATCAAAGGTTCTTAACACATCTGCTGTCCACGTGGGAATGGCAGCCAGTGTCGAAGAGAAGCGAATTCCTTACCTGAGACCAAAGCTCTCTGTGGCGACCCACAGAGAGAAGAGTAGAGGGCTGGGTGGGAGGTGGGGGGGTGCTTCCTCAGATGGAGAATGCTCCCCTTAGCCCCCCAGCGCCCAGGGCAGGGGGCACCTCACCTGGAAGATGTTGACGTGGAGGTAAGGGTGGGCCAGCAGTGACCTGGTGACGAGCATGCAGGCCAGGGCCGAGCAGGGGCTCCTGAAGCCAGACACATTCAGGAGCAGCCAGTAGTGAGAATAAAGGCCCAGGGAAACCAGGGCCAGCCCCCGCAGAGCCATCCCGAGTTCCGCCTTCCTCAGCCGCTCTGCCGACAGGGCGAGACAGGGCGAGAAACGCAGTGACGGGGGCGGGCAAGGCTCGGATCCAGCGCGCGGGGGCTCCCCGGCGGCTCAGTGGTGCCCATCCCCACGCGGCCCGGAGAAGTGGGTTCGCCCATCTGGTAGATGAGGACGTGGAGCAGTAAGCCACTTGACCTCGGGTGGCCCGAGGCTTGCACCCAGGTCTGGCTGCCCCGCAGACCCTCCTCCTTCCGCCATACGTGCTGCTCCCGTGATATTAAAAATTATAACACGCAGTATGGTGTGAGGCCTTTCCGAAGCGTTTTCACTTCTGCGACCTCACTGTGCTTTCGCACTGCCCCGGAGGAGCAGGGGAGAACCTGAGGCTCACTCAGTCAGAGAGGTTAAGTTACCTGCCCGAAGTCGCCAGGCAGTAAGTGGCGGAGCCAGACTCGGCCCTGGGTCCAAGGCTCTCTCCACTGTGCCTAGCTGTCTCAGAAAGCTTCTGTCCCATCTTGACTCAGGGCCCCTCACCTCCACCACACGCAGCCCCCATGAACCAAGGAGGGAAGGAAGGAAAGAGAAGCCCAGGCCTCCACGGGGCACTCCGGACCCAGGCCCCGGCATACTCACCGACAGCCACCAGTGGGGTGATGACGGGGATCAAGAGAGGCGCGAGGAACATGTAGGCGTAGCGGTTGAGGAAAGGCAGCCGCCACGTGCTCGAGTCCCCCAGGCCCAGCACGTTGGTGTGTCCGTGGTGCATCTTGACGTGTCCGTACTTGGCATACTCTGCAGGGAAGGCCGTGCACACCTGCAGAAGGGAGCCAGAAAGGGCGCCGGGGCCCACGTCAGGCACAGTCGAGAGCAAAGCAGGGCCTTTGGGAGCCTACAGAACAGCCCGCCATCCCTGGACGCTGCACGTCCGGGGCCTTCCTGCCTTACGCCCCCCAGCTAATCAGCCTTGACCATCAGCTACCTCTCAGGTGTCTGTGACGACAGAGGGCAGCCAGTCAAAACAACTGCCTTCACTTGGCGTGGTGCTGCAAAGTGCCGGGGGGCGTGACACCAGCCCCTGGACTGCCACTCTGCCGCTGACCACCCACCCGGGCAGCCTGCAAGCCTGAGGGGACTGGACACACTGCTCGTCAAGTCGCTGGCATCAGATTACAATTACTTCCTGCGTGTTTATCTTGGAAAACGTCTGTACCTTTCGCTAACACTACTTTGCATCCTGAGCCCACAGCAGGGGGGCGGGGGGTGGGGGTGGTCTGGTGGCAAAGGGAGACCTTCCCCTGAACCGGCTATGAGGGTGGCGCCGGGGTGAGGTCTGCCCTGGTGGGGGCCCGACAGCTAATTTGTCCCTGGGGTGACTTCTCTCTGGCAGGTGAGGGAATCTCCTAAAGTGGTCACCAGGAGCAGTTCTCTTATTCTAATAACTGTCAATCCAAGGGCAAAAGAGGCAAGAGACACTAAGGCGCTTCTTATGCAGATATATGCAAATGACATGCAAATGTCCTCTCCCAATATTTCATCCAGGCCAGAAGATTTTGCTAATTTTATTGAAGATGCTGCCTGCCAGCTTCCAGGAAAACAGGAAGAGTTTCCAGGTTCCAGTCACCGGGGTCCTGGGAAAGACAGCGGAACACCCTCCAATGGGCACCCAGCATCCCGCACTCTGCAGATGTGACTTGGTAAGTGTTCCAAGCCCAGGGGGTGGGCAGTGTTATTATTCTCAGTCGACAGAAGCAGAAACAGAGATAGAGAGAGGCCATGTGGCCACCCCAGGTCACTCAGCTAGGTAGGTAGCGGAAGGCCATCAGGCCCCCGAGATGAGCCACTTCCTGTAGCGGAGGAGGAGCCAAACCCCTATCCAAAGGACGCTGAAGAGCACAGTTCACGATGTCACAACTGAAGTTTTCCAACAGACGTGGGAAGATATGGCAAACCAACGCTGAACCGCCCCTCCCAAGGCGAAGGCGGAGGGCAGGAAGGTAAATGCTAATTCAGGATGGCATTGCCATCGAAAACAGGACCAGGTGCTTTGCTCCCAGATGATGTAACCCACCGAGGAGCGGGTTTTGCTGTTTTTGTAACCTCACAGAGGGACAGAACCTGGGAGAGGCTGCAGAGCTGGGCAGGTGACTAGTCAATTAAAGTAATGTCTCTTCCAGGCCTGTGGGTCTCCGAGACCCGTCTGCTCAGGAGGGTACCCCTACTGTGTCCCCTTGGTTGGTTCAAGTTAGTGGCACAAGCCTGTTGGCAGGGGGCAGAAGGGGGCTGCGGCCAGCGTCTAGTAGGATGTCCTGAGTCGCCTGCCTCTGCCCAAGGCCCGCAAGTGTGTGCATTGAACCCCACAGTTCTGTCCCACGTAACTGGAAAAAATGGCTGTTTTTAACTGCTCCCTCCACGCACATCTGCGCCAAGGGCCAAATCCTATCCGCACTGCTTCTGTCATCAAGAAATGCCAGCTGCATGCCTCAGTCTGCTTAGCGGCGAAGTCAGTTTCCCTCTGGCACACGCTCAGCCTCTCCGCGCAGACCAAGCAGCGGACCGCACTTTGAGTAGCAATGCCAGAACCGACCTGAACCTGACCCAGACCGAGCACAGAAAGAGCCCGAGCCTCAGGGCCTGGTGAGGTCCTCGGTCAGGTTCTCAGCCACATGCCCAGACCCGAGGATGGGGGGGAGACAGGCTACCTGTGCAGTACGTAACGTGATCTGTGACTCAGCGCACGCTCCCAGAGTCCGTGTTTGATTTGCCTTTCGATGTGAATAAGAACAGATTTAAGGCTGTTTCTGTAACACTGGAATTCGCACTCCCATCTAGATGTTCTTTCAGAGAAGAAGAGAGGCGGATTCGGGCTAGGAGGGGAGACTGCACGCGGCTCACGGCCTGGCCACGTGTGTGGACACCCGTCGACCGAAGCGCAGTGGGAAATGGTCCCGCGCTGCGGCGGTAGTTAGAGGATGGACTGTCCCGCTGCAAAGGGTTATTTTAAGGTCTCACCCGAGAGGATTCCACCTCCAGACCCAGAAAAAGTTCTGGAAGCCTCAAGGTCGGTGCCGCGTCTTGATATCATCGCCCTCTGTGCTCCTCGGGAAGACTTAGGAGCTCCAGTCTCCGAGCGGCACTCAGGCCCTGCAAGCAGCCAGACGTCAGGGGCAGATGTCAGTATAATTCCCCTTGACGTCTCTCAGCGAAACACCGGAGCCCCAGGTCTCTCATTTGTTCATCATTCCTTCATTCAGTTGTTTGTTCACTGAAGCACCCTTTGGGGCCTCTGCCAGTGGCCAAAGGTAGTCGCGTAAGTTGTCTACTTTATTTTTTGAATAGGTAATATGTTCACGTAATTCCGAGTTCAGAAAGTGCGCAGTGAGGGGCTTCCGCCTCCCCCAGCCCCCAGCTGCCCCGGGAGGCAAGGGGGGCTCTCAGTCTCTCGTGTGTCCTCTAATATTTTCCTTTAATTTTTTTTTAAAACAAACACTCCTTTGCAGGATTAAAAACCATCATTAATAAAATTGTGACATGGCCAAAGCTGGGTGTGAAATAGGTCACTCTACTGGATTGACGGGGAGGGGCGGGATGAGGCAGGTGCCCGGCCAGGTCTGGGCCAGCTGAGAGATGGTGAGGACCGGAGGGGCGGGCCCGGGGGCAGGTCCTGGGGAAGGCAAGGAGTGGGAGGAGGAGGGATCAAGGGCAAGGCCAGATTTCCAGAGTGGGCCTGGGACGTGTGGGGCCACTCCAGACGCGGGCACAGTGGTGGAGGGCGGGAGCATGGGCAGGATGAGAAAGAGGAGCTGTGTGGCATCCCCGGGCAGCGGCCCTTGGGCAGGATGGACCCTGGGCGGGAGTCTGCCCAGCTCCCATTCATCCCTCCTGGTCCTCTCACCGACTCTCGGGTGCTGGGCGGCTCCTTCTCACTGGCTTAGGCGCGCTGGGGGCCATGGGTTTGTAAGATAGAGACTAGGAAGCCCGGATAAATTTAAGTTTCACATAAACCGCCCGTCGCCTTTTGTAGACGTATGCCCCGAGGAGTGCCTGCATGCATCATTCATCCGCAGTTCAAACTTCACTGGGTGTCCTGTGTTTTATTTGCTACAGCTGGCGGCCCTCCGCAGTGAGAATGTGAATTCCTGAGTACGAGTCCCCAGGCGCCAGGCTGGCCCTGCGGCAGGCTCCGTGTGGATAAGGTGGTACGTCAGCACCTTTGGGTGAGAGGGGGACAGTGGTGAGGGCTGAAGCCAGGGGTGGCCCCGAGCGCCTGGTCCTGAGGAAGGCAGGCCAGTACGGTCAGTGCTGAGCCTATCACACGGCTCTGAGAAAATTCTCTCCACGTCCAGGCCTTGTCCCCAGGAACCTCTCGACTCCTCTGCCTGGCACGTGGGCCTCCCTGCCCCGCCTTCTCCAGGGTCCCCGTTAGATTCTAGAGCCCCCAGATTTCTGTGCTGTTTCCCGTGTCCGTGCCTTTGTCTACACGTCCGCTCCGTCTGAAACCACCTTCCTGCTCTGAGCCTGGCCAGCCCTGCCCTGTGCTGTCTCCTCTGGACATTCTCCCCAGGGGTTCTCAGCCTTGACACTCTTGACATTTGGGGACAGGTCATTCTGGGGGACTGCCATGTGCGCTGTAAAATGTTGAGCAGCATCCTCTACCCACTAAATGCCAGTAACACACACACACACACACACACACACACACACACTGATAGCTAAAGATGTCTCCCCTCTCTGCTCACAGCATTCACACCACTTAGCCGATGGCGTCATCAGGTCCTGCCTGCCCTGCTCCCAGCCGCTCCTCATACCAGCTGAGTGGCCCTGGACTAGTGACTTAACCTCCCAAACTAGTGTTTCCTCATCTGCAAAGTGAGTGTAACAGGTAATAACAGCTTCAAACACCTAAGGAGGCGTGACTATTAAATGAGATAATTCATGGAAGGTACACAATAAGGACCCAATAAGTGTCCGCTGATATCACCAAGATTTTTATTATCTGTATGTCATTTGTGTTTGTCCGTTTCCCCACCTGACTCTGAGCCCCAGGGGAACTAGAAACTGGTCTCATTCACTGTGTGTCCCCAGCACCCAGCGGGGGGCTTAGCAGGGAGCAGAAGCTCGGTGATGTTGAGTATACCGCAGTTGCCCACTCAGCCACGACCCACACTCCTCGGCCCCCAAAGTCCCCGTCCAACAGACTTCCCTCCCAATTTCTGCTCCCAGCTGGGCAGCCTCTGCCCCCTTGAAAACAACCCCACCGTTTTCTCTCCCAGGCCTTCCCTCAAGGGCACACTCACCAGACTCAGTGCGGCCATCCGTAGACCGCCTAGCCTTGATCCAGGGCCCTCTGCCTCTGACGGGCAGAGGGTCCCCTCCGCCAGGACCCGGGCTTTACAGGCCCACAGGAGTGGGAACTGCCAGGAGGCCCTCTTCCCAGAGACCCCGGGCTCATCCTTGAGGAAGCCACTCCAAACCTGGGAGCAGCGGGGTGGGAGGGCTGCTTAAAAGTGCATTTTGCAACCTATAAAATGACATAGAACTACACGCGCGCACGCACACGCGCATGCGCACACACATGCGCACACAGGCTGTACTAACGACAATTTCCCGGTTTGCTATTAAATGACACGCAAGTGCAGCTGGTGAGGGAAATCCAGTGAAGGTTACACCAGATCTCTCTGTCCTATTTTTACGACATCATGTGAATCTATAATTATTTTGAAAATAAAAACTTTTTTTTTTTTTTACAAAAGTATATTTTGTCCTGCAGATCTGAGTTTGCCCTCTAAATAAAATTTTTTGATTAAATAAAAAAAAGAAATAAAAGTCATAGTTCAGCACACACAGACTAACACCCTTTGAGGGTTGTGGGGGGGCAGGGGGAACAAGCAAAGGGAAGGTCGGAGAGACAGCCCCGAGGACAACGGCCACATTGCGCTTCTGGAAGGAGAACGTTCGAGAATCCTGACCAGGCTGGGAGTTCTCTGCTCTGGTTCCTCCACCACATAGGACTCGAATAAAGGTGACTGGCATCCCTTGGGTGACACTCCTTGGGGAGAGGGGCAGAGCCGGCCTGTGCTCCCAGCGGACCAGCTGTGACTCCGCCCCCAGCAGCACAAAGACAACTTTGGAAGGAAGGTTTGAAGTTGAGGCACAACAGAGCTTAGTAACCAGGCAGAGCCCGTTTCGTCCCACTCAGGGGAGCGTCTACATTGTGAGTGACAGGCAGGGGAGTCCCTACAGCCTTCTGATTTCAGGACTTAATCCTTCTCAGGCTTTAGCACTTAAACCATGGTGGCTCTGCCCACCCACCCTGTCTTCCATCTTCCTGTGGCCCATCTTCACTGCCAGTCGCCAAGGATAAAAGTGACACTCCCAGTGACACCACCCAGGACAGGGAAAGGCTGGTGCCCTTGCAGGGGGAGGCTAGGGTTATCACTGGGCTGGCCGGCGAGAGGGTCTGAAGCATGTTAGTAGGAGGAACGGAACATTCTCATGTGGGCCGGAAGTGGGTCTTCAGAGGGAAGTTCATGCTAGTGGAGGGAGGGACGTGTAATGGGGATAATTTAGCAGAGAAACAACAACAATCTGGAGTGTCACTGCCCCTCCATCCTGTCCACCTCTCCCTCCAAGAGCCAGCGTGGGAAGAGCACAGGCACCCGGAAGGAGGAGGCGACAATGGGTGTGGCGGAGATCCAAGAGGGTCCTGGGCAGCAAGAGCTTGTCCTTTGTGCAACGCAGGGCCCTGGCCCAGGTGGTGGTCCAGGGCCACCTCATCACACGCACGTGCGTGCACGCGCGCACATACACACACACACACAGAGTTTTGTCGGCTTTGCATAACCGCATCAACTCTTCAGTTAAAAATAAAAACACTAACATACAAACAACAACAAAAAACTGCTGACCCTTTCCTGGCGGCTGACCACGTGTTCTCTCCAGAGACAATGAGCGAAGCTAACAGCTGTCAATCACCCAGGAGTCAGGCCCAGGCCCTGAACCAGGATCCCTGCTGTGTCCGTCACCCCCGCAGGCATAGACAGGGAGGTCACCCCCATGGTACCAGCAGCCGCCCATCCCCCGCCCCCTCCTGCGCTCACCTCCACGAAGAAGAGCGCCCAGATCCTGCTCCAGCGTTTGGACTCGGTGAGGGCACCGTGAGTGGCCAGGTGGCTGCCCTTGACGGTGAGCGTGTAGTGGCACACGCCCAGGACGGCGATGCCCAGGACAAAGACCAGGGCGTTCTCAGAGCACAGGCACAGGAACCCTGCGGGGAGCGGGTGCTCAGGCTCTTTCTCCAGCTCTCCGAGATCTTGGCCCAGACACCTGCTCCTCCACACCTGGGAGCCCAGGCCACAGCGGGCCCAGCCCTGGGGCCCGCACAGGCAGCAGTGAGGCAGGTCCCATTATGGCCTGAGGGGGGCGGGCTGGTTCTCTCTGCAGGATGTGGGACAAAGCAAAGCCCCATTGACTCCCCCAAGGACATTCATTGCAGGAGTGTTGATTCTGGCGCAGTGATGGGGTCCGGGCACGGTGGGGGTCCAAACCAGGAGCAGCGGTCCAGGGGACACCGCCTCCCCGCCCCGCCCCCCACTAGCCCCCTCATCTCTGGCGTCCTTGCGGAGAATCCTCCCCCTCCCCCAGGTCTCCTCATCCCTCCCCGCCTTTCCGGTGACTCCCGTCAACTTTCTCCTCCGCTGTCCTTCATGCCATCAGCCTTCTCCCTGCTCCAGCACCCAAGTTCTCTGGGGACATAAGACAGGACACCCCAACCAGACTTTCGGGTTTGGGCTGTGACTCTGTCCTGGAGTCCCGGGCACGCAGTGACTCCCCCACTCCGCCGCCCCCCAGCCCTCTACATCCCCTTTCCCGAATCGCCACCTCCAGCCCAGCCCCTTGTCAACCTGTCTGTCCCTGAGTCTCCGTGCTCCTCACCAGGTGGCAAGGCCAGGAGGCTGAGCGCAAGGATGGCGCAATCCACACCGTGGCGCTCCCACCACGAGCTCGCCCTCACCACGTCCTGGACCCGCGCCTCCAGCTCCCCCAGCAGCGCCTCGGCCCCGCCGCTCCTCTGGGGTGCGCCTCGCGCCGGCTCCATGGGGCCGCGGACGACTCCGAGGACACCAGCGCGTCTGCAGCGGCGGACAAGGCTCTGAGCACGAGCGGGGGCGGGCCGGGGCGGAGTCAGGCGCGCGGCTGGGGCCACCCGCCCCCGGTGTCACGGTGCGTGCAGGTCACCGGGCGCCTCTGGCCCAGAACCGCCGCAGGAAGAACCGGTGGATGCGCGAAGGTGGGGCGGAGGGAGGCTGGGGTGCAGGGGACGCGGGAGTGGGGGGCGGGGCCGGGGGAACCGGACACGCAGGACCGTAGTGGGAATCCCCGGGGTCCCTGACCACCGGAGCCGGCAGGGACTCACCTCGCGCTGCTGCTCAAGCTGTGCCTTCAGTACCCGCCACAACGCTTGGCACACGAAGATTTTTAAATTCATGGGGCAGAAAGTTTAAGGGGGATGGTGGAGTGGGGTCCCCTCTGAGTCCAGTTTTAGCAGCGATGGCCCATGGAGAGTTTGCTCTCCAGCGCAGTAATTTTGGGGGCGAGCGTTGACCATGGACCTTACCACTCAGAACGACTTCCCTCCGCAATTCCACTCCCAGGCGCCCAGGTCTGAACCCCGGACCAAGGCCAAGGCCACAGCAAACTCCTTGCCAAGACTTGGGTCCTACCTAGCCCCTTCCCGTCAGCCCAGGCCCCCACCCAGTGCTGCTGGAGGCCGGCCTGGGTCCTGGGAACGCAAGTCACCACCTCCGAGAATCCTCGCTCCTCCTTCGTTTCTGTTTGACTTTCCCCCTGGTTTTACATGGAAGTCCCTTTAAAAACGAGGTCTGCTGTGGTGCGGGCAGCAGCACTTTCAGCGAGAGACCTTTGATGAGGAGGAAGGAGACCAGGAGGAGTGGGGATGGGGGAGGAGAGAGATGGGGGGAGGGAGGGTCAGGGAAGCTCCGGACTGTGATTCCTTCTGTCTTCCCTGGCGTTTTCTTTCATGAATTCTTACGAGTTTATTCCTCCAATTCTTTATTAAAAGGCAAGGTTTCTTTACCAGGTTGGTATTCTAAGGGGCTTACAATCTAATAGACAAATTCTTCACCTCCCCTGCCCCCAGACACACACACACACACACACACACACACACACCTGGCTCTTTGCAGTTACCATCGACTTTCATCTACTTATTAGGTTTTGTGTATTTCCCACAATTGGCAAGGTTGGCATCATTCCTATTTAATCCATGGAGGCCTGGAGAGATGAAGTGATCTGCCCAACGCCCACCCCCCCCCCCCCAGTTACTAAATGGCAGAACTAGAAATCAAATCCAGGAAGTTTCTTCCAATTACCTTTTGTTTCTATAGTAGATTCTTAAAACAGGGAGAGGGAGGGCCCTTCTCCCTCCCCAACCCACCTTTGAGCCTCTCTCTCTCTCTCTCTCTCTCTTTGACATATTAGAATCTTCGGGGAAGGGCTATGTACAATTTTAAAAAGCATATTCGATATTAATATTCAATATCAGAATATACTGTATAAGGGTAGAATCCCACTGCTTTTATTATATAAACTAGGGAACTTCCTGGTACCCAGAAGTTCCTCTCCAGGACTTGGCTGCCCCCGGACATCTAAGTGATGCTGCAAAGGAGGCAAGTGCTGAGCTTGGAGGAACCAGGAATCCCCATGGGGCGGGGCTGGCTGGCAGCCTCCCTGGAGGGAGGCAGACTTGATTTAGTACAAACTGAAACCAGGAGGAGAAGGAAGGGAACAAGGTATTCCGGATGCTCAAGGCATGGGGCAGGAGTGGAGTTGGGAGACTGTTAGCGAGGGCAGCAGTTGGTGCCGGAAGTGCCACCAACGGGGGACCGAGAAGTCGGGGCTTGCCCTGGCAGACTTGGGGAGCCATGGCAGGCCTCAGAGCCTAGGAGTGACTTGTGTAGTGTGGTGTTTGCAAAGGTTTGTCTGGCACGATGGATTAGCCACTGCACTGCAGGAGACCAGTTTGGAGACGGTTTTGATCCCCTAAACACCACAGGGTGCCAAGGGAGTAGATGGCAGGGGCGGGTAGTATCTTTCTATAGACTAAAATAAACAAACAAACAAATGAACAAGTAAATAAATAAATAAGGAGTGAGATAAGTATCAATGAGAGTTTTAATATTTTCTTCCCATGCCCCAATAGATTGTCGTGCCCACCCCCACTTTGGAAACCACTGGCCCACGGTGTAAGGTGTAAATTGCTCAGCTTGACATCTGAGGGCCTCCGAGTTCTAGCTTCATCTCTGTTTACTCTGCTGCTTGGGTCAGACTGCCTGCACACTGACCTCTGACCCCTGGACAGATGGTGCCCTTGCACACTTTTCTATCCCCACCCCCATCCAAACCCCACCCACCCTCTGGTGCTCTCTTGACACCGGCCACCCCTACCGAGCTTTTCCAATGTTCTGGTGTATCTCACTCGCTCGACCGATTTTACTGAGCAACTACTGTGTGCCAGACGCTCCAGCTCTGCGCCGGGCCCTTCCTCTGATCTCTTCTACCAGCTTGCCTTAGACGTCAGCCGTCACGCAAGGATCCATCCCCCTCTGCGCACAGCAGTCCTGCCGTAGGATTCCGCGTGCTCGGCACGTCTGTGTCATCTGCCTGTGTCAGTCAGGACGCGTTATCCTAGCTGCTGTAACAAACCATCTCGAATGTCTCCGTGGCGAAATGCAGTACGGACTTCTTCCTTGCTCACGGTCTGCTGTGGGTCGGGTGGTGACTCGGGGAGTCAGGCTCCTGCCATCTCGTGATGCCTCCATCTCCAACGCAGGCCACCGCGATGGCCACGGGAGCGAGCAGAAGAGACAACATGGAGAGGCATTAGCTCCAGTTCTGGAGGTGGTTGCTCGTCGCCTCCATCCTCGTCCCACTGGCCGGAACGCCGGCATCTAACCCCAGCCTAACCACGGGCAGATTTGGAATCATAGCCTTCCTGTGTGCCCACAAAGAGGACGTAGCATAAATGACCATATAGCCACCTCTGCTCCATAGCCACTGCACTGTGAGCTTCCTGAAGGCGTCAAACTGGGCACACCCTCATGCCTTCCTGAACCTCCTCCATAACCTCCAATCTGCTCGCCCCCCTACACAAACTTACGCACCCACCACACCCAGCACAGTGCCTTGTATCCATTCAGAGCTCAATATTTACGAGCTGATGGACAGACTAGTACGAGTCAAAACAGGCTCGCTGAAGAAGAAGGGGATGGGGCTTGGCGGAGAGACAGGTCCTTCCTGTTCTTTGGAGAATACCACCACATCCCCGGGCCTCGCGAGTGTGTGGCACGGAGCAGGTGGTCTGTAAACCATGAATGAATAGATGGATTCATGGAAAGATTGGGAAAACAGGCTCAAGAGAATGAGAAGAAATAAAACGTTTTAAAACAAACCATCGGATGGTGGAGAAGACTCCGGTCCTGATTCAGGTGAGCCCTCCCTCCAGGCCCCAGTGGAAGGGGTCCCCATGGACCTACTCAGACAACAAAGGCGTGGGGTGTTGGGTATTAAATAACGCTGAGTTTGGCCTTTCTGAAACCTTTGGAGTTCTCCACCCTGGGGCAGTGGTGAGTCCTCCCCTCTGCCATTCAGATCTTTATTTGCTGGGGTTCATTGGGGTTAATGACTATTGTGGTTGAGGTGGGTGGGAAGGAGCCCAGCCCCGGCCCCAGGGCCTGGAGGGGGATCCCTAGAGTGGAGGCTGGGTTTGGAGACCAGCAGGGCTGGGACTGGGAGGCTGAGGGGTGCTTAGGTGGATTAACAAGGCATCTCCTCCAGCAATGTAACCATTTCCATGCTCTGAGCCTAAGTGGCTGGGTCTTTAACCCCTTCTTGTCTTCCACACATTCATACCACCACCACCCCCCCCCAATCATCAAAGCCCAGTGAGGTCAAGCTCCATGAGGCAAGTGGCTTATTCACGGGGGTGGGGCTGAGTGAGCTGGGGGAGAAGTGGCTCAGAGCTTGGTCAGCTGAGAGTGGGACTGGCATCCAAGACGGGGTGTCTCGGCATCAGCCTCGCCTCCAAGGACCCTCCCCTTGGCCTGCTCCGGCTGCCTGCCGCCTCCATCCTGCCTTCCCGGGCTGCCAGCCATTCCTCAGGGGCGAAGCCAGGTTGGTGATGTCCCAGGGGCAGGTCAGGGAGTGGGAGGGGTGAGGGAAAGGGAGCCAGCTGTGAGCTGGTGGGGACGCTGCCAAGGCTCTGCGGGCTGGCAGCCTGTCCCCATCTTACAGGAGAGGAAACTGAGGCCCGGGCTACTTTTCAAAGTTACATAGCAAGTTAGGTTGTTGAAAATCCAAGACTGGAGCTGTTAGCAACCCAGAGTTCCCACCAGTGAGGTTGTTCGAGGGTCGCCTGACTGTGGAGCTAACCTCCCGAGTCATGTTAGCTCCGCAGGCAGCGTGTAAGTGACTCTGGGGCATGAGGTAGCCTGAAGGGTGTGTGCTGGGCCTGGCGGAGCTGGTGCCAGGGCTGGAAGGGTAGCGGGAACCGTGGTCCTTGCACAGTGTGGAGGCCGAGAACAGTGTCCAGAGGGGCCTCTGCACTCAGACACACCCAGGTTCCCGCCCTGGCTGTGCGACCTCAGGTAAGTCACCTGGCCTCTCTGAGCCTCGGTTTTCTGAGAGGGTGAGGGTGATGGCACTCACCCGACTGGGTCTCTGCAGAGAACGGTAAGATCGTTTCTGTACTATGGGTATTAATGGACCGCCACGGGCAAGTGCTCGCGGCAGATACAGTCATCGCTAATGTTGTAATGTTGCAATTATAACATTATTGTTATGTTGAATATTGACATGACCTAAATCTAACACATGTTGGCATTGATAATAATAGTACAAAACTGGTTTTTTTTTTTTTCCAGCAAGAAAGGGCCTAAACATGCTCTCTGTTTCCCTCTCCTCCTAGCCTATGCTTTCCGTGTGTGTCTGTGTGTGTGCGAGTGTGTATAGGGAGCTGGGGTTCAGGGGCATGATGACTCCTCCTACTTCTGCTCTGCGGTGCTGACCAGGCTGAGCAGAAGGTGTGGGGAGCACGGAGAGGGGAGCCTGGGAACCACCCAGCATGCTGGCCCTCTCTGCCCCCAGCTCAGGATTGCCCAGGCCCGGCTGATGCCCACCGAGCCCTCCCCATCATCTGATTCCTGAACACCAGGGCCCTGGACTGGTCCTCCACTTCCTGGCTGTCGGGGCCTGAGCTGAGAATTTACATAAAGTTATCACTGCCACTGGCCTATGATGTGGGGTATAATTCTCCCCACAGACAGCCGAAACACCAAATGAGCCTTCTCAGCAAGTGGCAGAGCCGTGTGTCTAATCTGGACACCCCAGCCCAGGGAAGGGCCCACCCAGGCCTCTTGTGACCCTGGCTGCCCGGAAAGGTAGATTTGCCTCAGCCTCCTCCTTGCCTTCTGGGCCACTGGTCTCTCCCCTGTTGCCTCCTGAACCCAGGGCTCTGACCTCCAATAAGCTAGTCACCCAGAGAGAGGTTGGAGGAAGCTTGGCGGGAACCCCAGCTCAGGGTGAGGGATGGGGCGAAGGGGCTGGGGTGGCCGGAGCTTCAGCCCTCCAGTCTGAAGAAGCTGGAGCCCTCTAAGTGGATACTGAGCGGGAGGAGGAGTCTAAAGCTGGCCTGCAGACAGAATCATGGAGCGTGCACACACACGCTCACACACACGTATGCTCACACACATGCGCACACCCCCATTCTGGGGAGCCTGGAGGCCCCGAAGCAAAGATAAACGAGCAGAGACTCAGAGACGCACAAGCACACTCAGCTCACAACAAACACAACCTTCTGGGAAAGCTGTGTGTGTCCACTAGGCCACCCCACGCCTGCAGAGACTACCATCAGGTCCTCGCCCACATCACACACACGCGCGCGCGCGCGCATGCACACACACACAGGCACATCTGTGCACACGAGCAGAGAGCAGTGAGGGGCGCCTCTGGAGGCTGAGTGGGAGGGCGGTACACGGGAATTAGGGAAGAAGGGGAGGCAGTGAGCTCGGCCTGTCCCCCATGCCACCTCCCGAGTCCTGCCAGCTGAGCCCCTCACCTGGGGAGCCCCTGAGCCGCCCTTGTGCCAGGTGAGAGCCCAGGGAGGTGGCTCAGTGAACAGGGTGGAGAGAGTTAGGGGCTGCCATGGAAAGACCCGGAGTTTGGGGTTCGAATCCCACGGCCCTGAGCCTTGTGCACCCAGAGGCCTGGAGGAATGACTTGAGGAGCATGAGCCCTGTCTTCCTCCCCTGCGAGGCGAGGCAGTGACGCTGTTCTCGTGCGTGTGGGGTGTGCCGGGCCGGGCATGGAGGAGGCGCGAGGTACGTGTCCTGCGAAGGTGGCCGGCTGCGTGGACCACGCTAGACATCCGGGCTTCTGCACCTCCTAGCAGGTCATTTGCTCCATTGAACCTCGGTTCCCACATCTCTAACCCACAGTTGGTAAACAGCACCTTCCTGCCCTCGCCCACCTGTTCACCTTGTGTGACTTGAAGAGAGGGCTGCGAGGGGCAGTTTGATTCTGTGGGATGGTGACAGCCCCCGTGGGGCAGTGATGGCAGGTGTCAGGGGCCAGAGCTGCTGCTGCCCCCGCCCCATCTCCATCCAGAGAAAGCATCCTCCCCTGCCCACCAGGGCGCCCACCGGCTACTGTCCAGGGCCCTGTGGAGCAGCTCCCCAGGCGTGTGCATATCCAGAGCGGGGAGAGGGTCCTGCAGCCCCCATAACACTTGCCCACACAGACCCACGCAGGCCCGGGCGAGTGAGAATGGAAGTAGGGCCCGTGGCATTTACAGCTTTACGAGGTTTCCTTTCCGGGGTCACCACGCTGGCAGGCCCCGGGGGCCTTTCTCTAAAGACCAGGCATAGGAGGCTCGGAATGTTTCCCCACCTCGGGCTCCAAACCCCTTCGGACTTAGTCATTCAGCAATAAAAACCTGGGGAGGGCTCACTGCCCTCATCCTTGTCAGAGGAAACAGGATGATGAGAGGCAGCCGCTCCCGGAAGCAGCTACGGAGAGTTAGACAGATGAGGAGTCAGGCTCCGCCTGTGCTCTACCGGCTGAGGGGCCCCGGCCGGCTGAGGGGCCCCGGCCGGGCGAGGACCCAGGTCCCCTGGAGGTGCCTCAGTGGCTGCTGAGGTGCGGGATACGGAGTGGGGAAAGGAGGGGGCCTTGGAGGAGAGGCTGGGCGACAGGCTTCCAGCTCAACCTGAGAAAGAGGCAGAGATGGGGCGAGGGACAGGGAGCTCGACCACACGTGGGGAGACAGATTCAGGGAAAGATACTGCTCCTCAACCCACGGCGCTTCTGACGCCAAACATGGAGGTTCCTTCCCCCCACATCAACCACCAATTCTCCAGCTCTCTTGGCACCAACTGGGTGTCCTATAATTTAATTCAGTTCTGACACTGACTGCCCAGAGTGAGGTCCAGCTCCACAGGGCTCGATTCCACAAAAGCATCCTCCCTTTGGATGCAGGGTGCAAGTCCTGGGCCCCCAGGTACCTGCATTTCTGTCTGACTTGGCTACCAATTCAGGGGTTCCCACGACCCACCCCAGACTCCATAATTTACTATAACAGCTCGCAGAGCTCAGAAAAGCACATTATTTCCATTTATAGGTTTATTACAAAGCATATTATCAATGATATATATGCATGAGCAGCCAGGTGGAGAGATACATAAGGTCCAGGAGGGTCTTGAGGTCAGGAGTTTCTGTTCCCATGAAGATGGGGTGAGCAGCCTCCAGCACTGGGATGTGTTCACCAACTCAAAAGCTCTCTGAACCCCATACTTCAGGGATTTTTATGGAAGCCTCATCACTAGTGGTCAATTATTAACTCAGTCTCCAGCCTCTCCTCTCTCCCCTAAGAACGAGGGGGGAGGGTGGGCCTAAAAGTTTCAAGCTTCTAATAATGGCTTGGTCTTTCTGGGGACAGTCCTCAACCAGTAGCCTACCCAGAGTCACCTCATTAGAACGAAAGATGCTCCTATCGCCCAGGAAATGCCAAGGGTTTTAGGAGCTCTGGGTCAGGAGCCAGGAGCAGAGACCAACATATGTATTTCTTCTTCTGTCACCGACACCGGGAAAGAACGAGGCAGAGAGAGATGAGGCAGGAAAAGGAGGAGGCAGGGGAGAGAGACGAGGGCAGCACCCCACTGTTACAGGGAGAAATGGGACAGAGAGAGACCAAGAGGCAAGAAGACTGGGGGAGACAGGCAGACTCCCCGGTGGGGATGAAATGCTCCTGCAGGCCTGCTCCCCCATCTCAGCAGGCTTGAGATGCAAAGTTTTTACCCTCCCAAACCACCCCCCCACACACACCGAAAGGCTTGTGGCCCCATGACCCGACCTGCCCGTGCTCAGCCCAGTCCCCCAAGGCAGGTGAGTGGTGAGCTACGGGTCAGACCATGTGCTTGTGCTGCTGAAGCTGCCTGCATGCCCCCGCCCCACCTGGGGCTGAGTCTGGGACCTGCCCCAGACCCGGTGAAGGAGACCCAAGATCAAAGACAACCCCCACCAAGGAACACAGTGCTTGGGAGCCCCACGGGGCTGTGGTCGGCATGCGGGTTTCACAGTCACAGAAATCGGTCTTTGTGGCCTGGTTCATCTGTCCCTGTGACCCTGGGCAAGTCGAATCACTGCTCTGACCCTCTGTTTTCCCACCCGTAAAATGAGGATAATCATGACAATATAATCCTGTTTTATAGGGTTGTGGTTTTATTTTGAGGGCGAAATGTGTATAAAGTGCTTAACATAAGCGCCTGACACCTTATAAGCTCTCAACAATTGATAGTAAAAACTCGAAAGCTTCCCTCTGAGAAAGGAGGTGGCATAGAGCCCCAGGTCAGGGAGCCCGAGCTTTCCTTAGCTTACTGAGAGCTTAAGAACATGAGAAAACTTCTCTTCCTCTACGATCAAACCCTCACCTGCCTGCCTCTCAGGAGTAGGGAAAAGCCTTTGAGAAACTACAGTTCTGCTAGTGGCGTAAGGGGGACCCTCGCCAGTGGGTCTGTGACTCTCTCTCCAGAAAAAATGTCCAGCTCCTTGGGCATCTCAGGAGCAGCTCTGGCTTTCCCCAGGCGGCCTCCCTGCTGGGTGGTGGCTCACCCTTGGCCAGCTGACCCACCATTCCTTAGCTCCTGGCTGGGCTGTCAATGCCCCCTGCTGGTCTAATGGGGGTGCCTCCTGTGTGGGCCTCAGGAGCTAGGGTGATGGGAGAGGGACTCACCCTCCTATGGGGGTCAGGAAAGCGAGACTGCTCCCTGGGGCTGCCTAGGACTCGCTTGGGCAACTGGGACCGCACAGGCAAGGACGATGCCACAGATCTGTCTCGGGCCCCCGAAAAGCGTGATCTGGTTAACTGATGTGAAATAAATGTTGGGCAGTGTGTTAAGTGCTCTGCGCGCATTATCACTTCACCTGCCTAATGACCCATGGGATTCATACCGTTATTATAATGAATCGTACTTCCTCCTTTACAGATGGGAAAACAGACTCAGAAAGGCTGGATGATTTACCCAAGGCGCCTAGCTAGAAAGGGGTGGATACGGCTTTGCTGCCCAGATCTGGCCGTCTCCTGAGCCCTGCCAACTCCAGTGCAACCCAGGCTTATCTCAGAGAAGGGGACACAGGCATCCTGGGAGGACAGGCGTGCCGCGCTGTCCAGGACTGATTTAACATGGGGACCACAGGCAGCTGGCACCATGCATGGCATCAGGAGGCCTGGTGCTACGTTGCACACCTGGCTGCTCTGAGGCCTTCGGCCCGCCCCTTGCCCCCTGGCCTCAGTTACCTCATCTGCAAAATGAGAAGCTGTGTTTGATGTCCCCTCAGGCTTCCCGAAGCCGCACCTGTGCCTGCGCCCCAGGCGTCCACCCTCCAGCCACGCTGAGCCCTGGAGACTCCCGCGCCACCGTTTCTGGTTAGTTTCTGCCTCCACGCTGAAGCTCGGATCCGCTGTCTTGTGGTCATTGCGAGTCCTCACCCCCATGGCCTTCCCTGGGCCGGCGGCGCAGGCCCTGGCGGGTCTTTCGTGAGGTAGGTGCAGTGACCAGGATGGCCAGTAGGGGTCGCCGGGCGGACGAACCCCGTGGAGCATGGGGCAGACTCTGGAGTCCTGTTGGCCCCCTTGGCAACCTAAGGGTGAGGGAGGGAGACCTGTGTCTGGACTTTCCCCTGGGGAGGCTCAGTTTTCCCGTCTGTAAAGCGGAGTGAGGTGGTCTAGAACCCTCATATGGCTGCTAGACAACCTTGGGGCACTGTCATCTGTGGACCTTAATGCTAGAGAGAGGGGACTGTCTTGAGCTCTCTTTGGCAGAAGCACTTGGCCCAGCATCCTTAGGGAATGGAACGAAATAACTCTGGGCCCTTTCTCAAACTTGACAGAGAAAACAGAGCCTATGTCCGGCAGCTTAAGGAAAAATCTTACCCTTGGGAGAAAGGAAAGTTCTAAATAGGGCTGCCCCAAGAACGGCCTGGGGTGGCTAGGGAAATGGAGACCCCCACTCTGGAAGCCTCCCGGGAGTGGGCCCGGCTTTGAGATCAGGGCTTATGGGGCCCAGGTGATGAGTGGCAGCCTGCTGGGGTGTGGCTTCTGACCCCGTCTGGAGAAGCCCAGGCGGACCCCAGTGGGAAGGGAGAAAGGATCATCCTGTCCTCAGCAGCTGCAGGCCCTGGGAACAAAACTGGAGGCCGGCCCATCCTCTTCACGCAGCTGCTGGGGGCTGTCCAGTCCCAGTTCTTCTGAACCTTCCCTCTCCATCAGCTCCAAATTCTGGGCCCAGAGAGAACAGGTGAAGGCCCAAGGATGAGGGGAGGCCGGGTAAGGGGGCTGCCCAATCATCTATCCCAGGACCCCTCCAAGGAATAGGACCACGTTCTCGTAAGGCACAAAAGGACCCTCTCCCACCCCGCCCCCTTGCTCTCTTGACCCCGCCCCTCGACAATTAAAGAACAAGACACAGGTGTGACAATGATGCAGCATGTACTCTACAAAAGTGATGCTGGGCCTGTGGGAAGGGTGCTTCATACGGTGGTGAGAGCCACGAAGCCCACCCCACCCCAGCACGGGGGTACATAGAGGGGCTGAGGCAGTACCCTGGGAACAGGAGAGAAAGGGCAGCGCCTGGGGCTCTGAGGAAGTCGAGTCGGCACTTGGAGGTGGCCCCAGGCTCAGGCCCAGAGAACAGGGAGAGGACTGGGGGGGGGGGGGGCGGGGCGCTCGGGACAGCAGTGGTGGGCAGCCAAGCCCTGCCTGTGGGACCAGGCAGCACAGACCAGCTCCGTCTGACCCCCAGCTCTGGGCATGAACGTATGCGGAGCCTGTGGCGTTCTTTGGGGGTTCTCTTCTCCCAGCCCAGGCCAAGGGGGCCCAGGAAGGAGCTGGGGGTGTGTGGCAGTGCTCCCACAGAAGCTGCTTCCCAAGCCGCAGGTCAGGGACGGGGGATTCGCTGCTGACAGAGGAGGAAGGGCACATCTGTGTGGGGGTGCGGTACGTGCACACATGTGCGTGCAGGCTCCCGAGTGACTCTCCCACATCTGTGGCCTCAGCCTGACTGCAGAGCTATGAGGACACACGTCTGAGGACCCCCTGGTGCGGGCCCTTCTCCTGGTCTCACCATCATTACAGAGCAGGGCACGTGCTGAGCTCTCGCTTACTTACTATTCATGCAGGACCGTGTAGCTGCCCAGCTGCTTCCACGCAGCCAGTGAAATCCAACAACCGACCCCCAAAGCAGGCACACAGAGACCTGGGGACCTGGGGGTGATCAGCAGCTTAGATTATCCACATCCTCAGGCTGCTCCAGGGTCCTATTATAGGACTTGCCCATCCTAGGCTGAATACCTTGCCACGCTCAGTCTCCACCCTGTCTCAGGCCTGGAAGACTCTGCGGCAATCGGCAGATGCCTTTCTCCAGCTCGGAGCACGCCCGCTGGGCCTAGGGGCCCCAATACTGCAGCCAGGTGCTCCTCTAGCACCTGCGTCTATTGCCCTGACCCTCTGGAGTCCCAGGGTGGGGGTGGGGGTGCAGCAGGCTACACATCCAAGGAGAGGGAGGTTGGCAGAGGGCAGGATGGGGAGGGCGGAGTCAGGCTGGGCTCCACCCCAGGGTGAGCTGGGAAGTTGCCCCCCCAACAATCGCTGCAGCCTGGCACTCCAACTCCCCAGCATGGCCAGTGGGAGAAGGAGAAGGAGGCTGGCCGTACTAGGGGCAGGGGTGGGGACGAAAGTCACGGCATTTGGCTGAAGAGTCTAGCTGGGACCTCCTCTCTGGGGGTGCATGGGGGGAGGGGAGGCAGCCCAAACTCTTCCCTTCACAAAAATGTAGGAAGTGAGAAAGTCTCCAGCCTGAGCACAATGATGGGCCCCTCAGAGCAGGGGTGGGAGGAGACACCCCCCTGGGACAGGCCTCGCCCACCCCTAACACACACACTCCCGCCCGGCTCTGATGGGCACGTGGTCTCGTCCCTGAGGCCCCAGTGGCCTCTGTCTTTCCTCTGGCCTCCAGCAAATCCACATGTCCTTTAGGGCCACTCAGATGGGGGTGGCTCAAGGGCTCTGGGACCTTTCTGGGTGCCTCCAGGCCACACCATCTGCTGTGGAGTGTGGGAAGGCTTTCAAGGGAGACCTCCCGCATGGTCCTTGGCCCTAGGGAGAGGCCCAGAGGGCTGCAGGTCTGGCAACTGTGAGGACCTCACGGCCCCACCAGGGCTTGTGGCAACTTGCAATTCGTTTTGGTCTGAGGAGAGAAGCCCCCTGTTATCTGCAGAGAAAGAGACAGAAACAGACCTCAGATAAGGGCCTTCAAGACCAGCCATTTTGACAACTTACCTTCTCCAGGGAGGCTGATGGTCAGGGATGGGGTGCCCTCCCCATCCCCCAAACTCTAAACCAGATTGCCTCCCCACCTACCCCTCCCCCCTTGCTCAGACATTTAGGGTAAAGGTCACAGATACCAAAAGGGCTTACGGGTTGCCATGAGGGAGGGGTCAGGGCCTGTGTGGCAATAGCCTCGAGCTCCCCATGATGGTTTTTTGAACATGATAACTCAGCTCTCCCAGGGGAGTCACCTCATCCTTAGGCTTTAGAGCCACACACACACGAGGGATGGAGCCCGGCTCTGCACTGTGCGGTAGCAGCCCCCCGTGAGCCTCCACTTGCTTGCCTGGATAATGGGGGTGATGTGGCCCCTGTGCGTGGGAGCTGGGGAGGGTTAAATGGGAGGCCACGTGCAAGCGCACCTCCAGCGGCTGCGACCACTACAACCACTGTGTCTCAGCCAGACTTAGACACCCGTTTTTCCACATTTCGGTATGTCCAAAATCAAGGTGCATTTTACATTCGCTGTGATAAGAACATCCCAGGGCAGCATTAAACGGGCAGCTTCTTTTTCTGGCCTGGGGTAAAGAACATTAGTGGGGCCTCTTGTAATCGGTGGCGAGTTCGACTTTATGAAACACGGTAGGATCCCCCTCCGTCCTGGAAAGGCGGATCCTCCCACCTTCTAAGCTCCTGTCCCCCCATCCCCCCAGGGCTAAGGCACTCACAGCTCTGTGTCCTCCAGGGCAGGCGGGCGCTCCAGCGCCTGCCTCCGCCTCCGGACAGCCCCCATGATCTTCTTTCGGGGTCCCAGGGGGACGCTGATACTGCGGAGGTCGAGGTCGGAGCACAGCATCAACGCCTCCAGGTCGATCTTCTCCTGCCGCAGGAGGGAGGTGAAGTCCTCCATGTGCAGGGAGGCCAGGAAGGTCTCCAGCGGGCTCGTCTCAGGCTCCAGGTCCTCATCCAGGCCCAAGTCCAGCTCGTCCCAGGGCAGCTCCTCCCCGCAGCTGCGGTCCTGCAGGCTGTTGGCACTGCCCAGGCTGTCATCGTCCAGGCTGGGGGGGCTCTGCAGCCGGCCCCGCGGCGTGCCCGCGCCGTCCAGCGCCGCGTCTTCGCGGCCCAGCCCGTGCAGCCCGCTGCTCAGGTAGTTCCGGCGGAACACCATGGTGCCCAGGCCCGGGCGCGTAAACAGGGAGTCGTGGCCTGAGTCGGTGCTGACCTCCGAGTGGGCGGGCTCAGCCGCCAGTGTGGCACGAGAGACGCTGTCCTCGTCGGAGAGGAACATGTCCCGGAGTGGGGAGCGGCCCCACTCCTTGGGGTTGGCGTAGGTGCCTTGGCGCACGAACATCACGTCGCTGCCCAGCTGCAGGCCCGAGAGCGAGCGCACGCTCTTGCGGCCGTCCTCGGAGATCTTGAAGGTGCCCTCGCCGCCCTGTTTGCGCCGCTCCAGCTTCCGCTGGATCTTCGTCTTGCCCCTGTTGGTGCCGTGCAGCGTGGCCTGTGAGTAGGGCAGGTGGCTGCCCAGGGCCAGGTGCTGCAGCCGGCGGCTCAGGGTGCTGGACGTGAGGCTGGAGAAGCTGAGCGTGTCGGAGCGCTCGGCCAGCTCGCGCCGGTAGCGCCGCTCCATGCGCTCGTGGTGCTTGCGCTGCATCTTGGCGCAGTCGCGGATGCGCCGCTCCGCCTCGCGGAAGGCCTTGTCCTTCAGCTTGCCCACCAGCTTGGGGTTGAGGCTGCTCTGCTTGGCCGCGATGGAGTCCAGGTAGCGCACGCACTCCATGTGGCCCTTCATGGCGGCCATGTCCAGCGGCGTGTGGTAGTCGTTGTCCAGGCACCAGATGTTGGCCCCGAAGGACACCAGGAAGGAGAGGCAGTGCAGGTGGCCATTGGAAGCTGCCAGGTGCAGGGGCGTGTTGCCCCAGATGTCACACTTATCAGGGTCACCTCTGCGAGGAGGACACATGGAGAGGGTTGATGAGCCATCATCAGCTCTGCAGGTGGGGAGAGCTCTTAGCCTGGTTGTGGCACACCAGAGGGGCTGAGGACCTGAGATCTCTCCTCTGACCCCTGGGGACACGCAGCCCTGAGCCCCCAGAAGGACGGAGTGAGCCTGGACAGGCAGTGGGGTGGGGCGACAGAGAAGGCGGGGCCAGGGCGGGGCCTTCCCCACGAGAACTGAGGGCTGGGAATCTCAGGGGATAAATATTTGATGCCCAGAGAGAAAGGAGTGAATTATTCATGGAGCCCAGTGGGGAGCTGGCCCAGAGAGGTGGTGGGCCAGGGCCGAGCCTGGGTCTATGTTGGCATGGTAGTGAGCGTGAATGCGTGTGCAGGAGTGACGGTGAAAGAGGAAGAGAGGGTGGTGTGCGCGGGGCTTGAGCCCTGGGTGAGTGCTGGAGGGTGCGTGCCTGCGTGGTGACAGGCATGGCTACGTCTGCAGGGAGCAGGGCCAGGCCTGGCAAGCCTGCGTGTGAGAGCAGGTGTCGGGTCTTGGCCTGGGCCAGGAGGGGAGCGTGGGGGCAGCCAGGACTAGAGGGGAGGAGGAGAGAAGTCTGCCACCTGGGCCCAGTACCCCTCCCCTCCCCCGGCTGCCCCTCCTTTGGGGGCCCTGTGAGGCAAGCTGCCCTGGGCCGCTGTCCAGGGGACCCAGCCAGCCCCCCAACACCCTCCATGACAGACTGCACTCCCCTCAGGCATGCTCCCGCTGGCTCCTCCAACCTCTGCCCGCCCTCAGTGGCCTAGCTCAGCTCCTCTGCCTCAAGCTAATGAGGCCACAAGGCCACCCCGCTGCGCTGGAGAAAGAATCACGCCTTTGTCATTACAGCTCCCTGAACAACCCCCTCCTCACTTCCTCTACTAGTCACCCAGGTCCTGAGGGACAATGTGGGGAGGTGCAGCCTGGCTTCGGATCCACGCCCCATCAGATACCAGCTCTCACCATCTTTGGGAGTTGTGAGGGTTGCTGAACCAAGGGGGCGCCCTCTTCCGCTCCCATGAGTCTCCCTGAGAGAGTGGGGACAGGAGTGCAGGGTCACTTCGTGCCCTCTTAGTGTGGGGAGGGGCCAGTCTTGGCCTCTTGGAACAGGGCTCAGCCTCCTAGCCTTAGGGGCTGCTCCCACTTGCTGCTGGTCCCCGGGAACAGCCATAGAGAGAGGGCGGGGGCGGTGCTCCCCCATCCGCCACACGCTCAGGCCACAGGCCAGCACCTGGCACCAGGACCAGGTGGACCCCCGCCCCTCCACCGCGACCTCCCGGGACCTGAGACACACCTGTGGAGCCTCCGGGGGCATCTCTCTCACTCCTTTTCTCTGCCCGGGCCTCCCCGGTGTCCAGTTCAACCTGACTTTTCTTTATGAAACTGCTAGTGGGCGGGGAAGTTGTCCACTGTGTCCTTCACCCCAGGGAGCCCCCGTCAGTGGCCCTGGACCCTGCCACTTTGCTTCTCTGGCCCAGCACCTGGACTCTAGCCCACCCTTCCCCCAGAGGAAGGGAGGAGGAGGGAGCGGTTGGGAGGGGGAGGGCACAGATGGAGTCTTAGGGGGGCTGAACCCAGTGACATTGGGTACTGCGGACAGTGCCCATAAATCCCAGCCACAGGCAGGGAGGGAGCATGTGAGCCCGGCCTGCGGGTGTGGGCGCTGCGGGGAGGGCCCTTCGGTTCCCAGGCCTGGCCAGGCAGTGGGGGGGGGGGCGTCCCTTCATAGCCCCTCCCTGACCCGCCTGAGGCTTCTGCACTTTGTCTCCCATTCTCACTATGCCCCTCACTCTTGGTTCCAGGTGCCACCCACCCAGGACACCTCTCCCACTTCCCCTCACTCTGCAGCCTCTCCCACAATTATGAACCCCCAAATCCTAGTCCTCCTCTCCCGGCCCTATGTCCAGGTCACCAGAGTCACACCTTCAGCTTCTATGTCTCTCTTCCCTCCCACGACTGCCAGACCCCAAGTTCCCACCTTAGGGTCCGTCGTTGCGGAAGGGAGCGGCTCGGAAGAGAGGGTGCCCGGAGTCTGGGGGAGGGTCTCAGGGGCCTGGAGCTGTGCTGAGACTCCCCTCCCAGCGGGGCTGGGGGTGGGTACTCACCCCCGGCTCACGATGAGGCGCAGCGACTCCAAGTTGCCGTGGTAGGCGGCCCAGAGGGTGGGGGTCATGCCATCCTCGTCGGGGGCGTTCAGCTCCTTCCGGGTGGCCTCCTTGAGGAGTTCCAGGTAGCCGTCCCGGGCCGCCCGGTGATACTGGTCGTTCATGGCGTCCCACTCGGACGCGGCGGGCCGGGGCCACGGGGAAGGACCCCCCGCGCGGGAGGGCGGAGGGGTTAGGACCGAGGCATGGGGTTGGGGGAGGGGGCCGGGCAGGAGCCGGGGCCGCCAGCCCCGGCTGCCGCAGACGGAGGGTGCGGAGCGCCAGAGCCGCCGCTACTCCGACATCTGAGCCGCCGGCCGCGCGGGAGGGGGAGGATCCCCTGCGGCCCCGGGAGCCGCCCCGGGGCTGCCCCTGGGTCCTAAACACCCGGCTCCCGAGAGCAGAGGGGCCCTCCCTCCCAAAGTGCCCACCCCAGCGCTCCGCCCCGCGAGGACCAGTCTAGGGACAGTCCGAGGTCTGTCCTCACTAAAGCCCCGACGCCGCGGCTCCCGATGTCCCCGCCCGTCAAGGGAACGGGCCGAGGGCTGGGGAGCGGCGTCTGAGCTCAGTCCCGACCCCTAGGACAGTGGGCCTGAGAGGAGGATTAGGCCCGGCCGCCGGGTAACCGGCGAGTTGGCCCCAGCTGTCCGAGTCGCCGCGCGTTCCCGCGGCGTGGGCGCGCGCCGCTCCGGCAGGGGGCGCTGGAGGACCGGGCGCGGCCTCCGCGGGGCGCGTCGCCCCCACGCCCGACCGCGCCGCGTGCAGCCGAGCGCGACGCGGGCTTAGGGACAGAGGGAGAGGGACCTTCGACCGCCGTGCGGGGGTCGGGGCGCGAGGGTCCGGATCTTGGGCCGACGAACTGAGGAGCACAAAGGTACAGCGCGCGCTGGGGCTGGGAGGGCGTCGGGGCGCGGGGCGCGGCGGGGCGGGGTGCCCTCGGGGTGCCGCAGTGAGGGGAGCCTGGCCCCGCCGAGGCGACGGGGCGGCGGGGGCGGGGGCGCCTTTTAACGGGTAAATATAAGTCTCACCTTATGTGGCTCCCGCTCGCTCGTCCCCACATTCAGCCTGCGGGAAAGATGGATCATGTGAGCGGGACCGCGGGGTCGATGGCGCTGAGCTCCCGCGGCTGTGCAGCGTCCGCGGAGCCCCGCGTGGCAGAGAGGACGCGCTCGCCGCCCTTTGACCCCCTCGTCAGCGCGGGCTCGCGGCCCGGCCAGGTGGGTGCCCCGGGCCACGGGCCCGACGGGCCCCGGGGAGTGGGGACCCGGGACGGCGTCTGACCGGCCGCTGCCCCGCGAACGCGGCAGGCGCAGCCGCTCTCTTCCTCCACCCCCCGCGGCCCCCCTGCTCCGGGTGAGGGACGCCCCGCTCCCAAAAGCTAGGGATAAGACGGCGGAACGAACCTGGGGTCCTGTCCGCTCCTCCCCCGCAGTGAGCCCCGCCGCCTCCTCCAGTCGCCCCTGCCATGTCGGAGGAGCCGGCCGCCCGCCCCAAGGAGAGCCCGCCGGCGCCGCGCGCAGCCCCGCGCGAGGTGTGGAAGAAGGGCGGCCGCCTGCTGTCCGTGCTGCTGGCCGTGAACGTGCTGCTCCTCGCCTGCACGCTCATCAGCGGCGGCGCCTTCAACAAGGTGGCGGTGTACGACACCGACGTGTTCGCGCTGCTCACCGCCATGATGCTGCTGGCGACGCTCTGGATCCTCTTCTACCTCCTGCGCACCGTGCGCCGCCCCGACGCCGTCCCCTACCGGGATAAGCACGCCGGCCCCATCTGGCTCCGAGGTGCGGTGCAGAGTGGGCGCCGCGGTGGAGGGGGGTTCAGCCAGGGAGCCGGAGGCCGGGGGCGGAGGGGGGGTCTGTGGCGTCACGAGGAAGAGGTAGAAGTTCCCCTGGCGGGGCTAGAGGTGGCCGAAGGACAGGCAGGCTGCAGCTGGAGAAGAGGAAGGGAGAGGGTCCTGGAGCGGGGATGAAGGCGAATTCTTTGCCGCGTCTAAAGATGGGGAAAAGGTGGTTATGGGAAAAAGTCTCTGCTGAAGAGCAGAAAATGTGACAGCTGCACCTGAAAAGGTCCGTCCAGGGCCTTTTCCCTTATCTATGCAGCCCCAAAAAGATGGGGGCTCAGCGGGATATCCGTCCACTCACTCAATTATACATTCGTCCTTCCATCCACCCATTCATCTTTCAGTCCATCTACTCACCTATCCGCCTATCTATCCATCCCTCCACCTGTCCACCTATCCATCCATCCATCCATCCATCCATCCATCCATCCATCCATCCATCCATCCATCCATCCAACCATCCATCCATCCATCCATCTACCCAGCCAGCGAGCCAGCCAACCAACCACCCATCTAGCCATCCACCCTCAGATCTATAAGCCTTCTTCCTGCTTCTCTGACCTATCCCGCCCCCCATTCCCAGGTGGGCTGGTGCTGTTTGGGATCTGCACTCTGGTCATGGATGTCTTCAAGACCGGCTACTACTCCAGTTTCTTTGAGTGCCAGTCAGCCATCAAGATCCTACACCCTCTCACCCAGGCTGTGTTTGTCATCGTCCAGGTGAGTGGGTGGGACGAGTGTCCTGAATGGTGGACAGGAGCCAACACCTGGCCTGGGGTCAGGAGACCTGAGCGCCACTTCTACCCTGAGCAATCAAATAAGCTGGCGCTGGGTCTGTAGCGGGGACCGTGCGAGTCCACGCATCCGGACGTACTTGGCAATGACGCAATATCCAAATGCGAGTGCCTGCTTCGAGGCCCTGTGATTTCATTTCAACCTGAGCAGTGCCACTAGTTCACGTGACTTGTGGCAGCCACCCCATCTCCTAGAACCTGGCCTGACCTCCTTGGGTGCCCATAGAAGGCACCGGTCTCAGCGCCTGGTCCTTCTGTGGGCATGGCCAGTGTGGCCTCAGCCATGTCCCCTATATTTTGTATTTGTTTAGGAAATAAGGTATTCTGTACCTGAGTTTTTTTTAAAAAGTTCAAATATATTGGTGGTGGGGCGGGGGGGGGGAGAGAGAGAGAGAGAGAGATGGAGATTGCATAAACAACACTTTGAAAGATTTTCTGACTAAGCTGAGGCAGGACTGGTCTTACATGGGACCAAAATAGGCCCTACCCTGGATCGTGACCAGAATGACCACGTGTGGTTCCCTTCCCTTCCCCTGTGGCCGGTTTCCACAATTTGACACATTTATGGGCATTTATATGGTTTTAGTCTTTTACATTTTATGGGTTTGAAGAATACTCAGGTAAAATGAAAATACAGATACCCCCACGTAGCAAGGATTTGTTGGCAGCTAGGTGAGAGTGAGGATTTTCAGGGCAACAGAGGATGAGCATGGGGCAGGGGACGTTGCCAAGGGGAAGTGAGATGTCACCAGAGATTCTTTATACCTTGGACAAGACCTAGCCTGAGGCTGGCCTTGCTCACAAAAATAAATAACCATACAGTAAAAACTCTACTTGACCTCCATCCTGCAAAACAAACACCAAGATTAGAGAGTTTTACAGGTGACATTATGCAAATTATTAAAGAGTAGAGTACTATTTTATATGGACTATTCCCTAGAAGAGAGAGAAAGTTCCTGCCCTCATTTCGCAAACCTGAAATAAACTTTATAACTCAATATGAAGGCGCTCGAGGTAAAGGGAACTTAATGCTGGGTGTGGACATGGGCACTCTGGAGTTTATCTGTTTGTTCCACCCAGAAAATGACCTTATCACTCTCTCAACACAGACTTACTTTCTCTGGGTCTCTGCTAAAGACTGTATTCACATCCACCTGGACCTGACCCGGTGAGTGCCCGGTCCGCAGCTCGGTGGCCGTGCTGAGGGCGCCAGCACTCACCTTGCATGAGAGATGAAGGTTTTCCAACCTGGGGCCTGGGGCCTCTTTTCTCCCCTTGGGTGGGTTTCAACCAAAGCCCCCTGGCTTTGTCAGCCTGCTTTTCATCACCGTGCACTGTGGGGTGTGTGTGTGTGTGTGTGTGTGTGTGTGTGTGTGTGTGTGTACATGTTCGTGTGTGCGCCTGCATGTCCCTTGGAGGGCTGGATTGTGTACTGCACCACAAGTCCTTTCCCCTAGGAGAGGGAGCGGCAGTGGCCTGAGTCTCTGCCACCACCCTCGGGTGGCATCTCCACCAGGCCGTGCTCCCTCCAGACTCAGCTTCCTGTTCACACAGGGGCCTGACTGCTTTCTCGTTTCTCAACGCCGTCTCCCAGTGTAGCTCACCAGCCCTCTCTCCGCCTCGCCAGGGACCCAGAATGAGCCAAAGACTCTGACCGGCCTCTCTGCTCTCCCCCCCACAAACAGGTGTGGCCTCATGTTCACACTCACCACCAACCTGGCCATCTGGATGGCAGCCGTGGTGGATGAATCCGTGCACCAGGCACACTCCCACAGCAACGCCAGCCACTCCCGCCTCGCTCCTGACCGTGAGTGCCCAGTTCAGGGAACTCTGTGGCCCGGTGACTCCCCGGCCTCGGGCTGGGTGCTTTGTGCACTTGTAGAGTCAGTCTCCGGTGTCCTCACAAGAGAGGAGTGCCCCTCCTGCTCTGGGCTCTGACTCTGACATAGGTGTAGGTGGCCCAGGAGGGGGAGCATCGGGGGCACCTTCTCATCCTGGGGGTGCAGCCTTGACCCCGTTGTCCAGGTGTCAGTTCCACTGATGAAGGGTTTTGGGCTCCAGGACAAAAAGGCCAAGGGTGATCTAATTGGAGGGAGGGGAAGGGAGGCAGGGCAGCTCACTGGTGGAACCAGAGAGCTGGGCACGAAGCTAAAAATAATAATCACGATGACGATGGTGACAATCTACTGAGCTCTACACGTCGGACGCTGTGCTAAGTGTCTTAAACCCTCTATCTTACTTAATCCTCACAACTTCCCTGTGAGATGAGTCATATTATTATGCCCATTTTACAGATGAAGAAATTAAGGCATAGCAAGGTCATATAGCTTGCCCAAGGTCACAGAGCTTAAAGTTGGAGAATTAGTGCTCAGATCCATTTTTTGCTTTTAACCAATAAGCTATACTGAGGAAGAACAGGGTCTCCAGTCCCCCAGTCCTAGTTCTTTGGACTTCTCTGGGGCCCCCCTCCTCAGGACCAGACTAGATGACTAAGTCCATCTGAACTTCGCCAGTACGGGAGCGTCTGGGGATGAAAAGCCCAGGCCCAGCTCTCTGGGAGACCCCAGCCCAGCAGGACAGACAGAGGGCTACATTTCACATACAGAGGGTTCCTGAGGGTGGTTAAAACCAACCTGGGCAGGCGGCCAACTGAACCGCAGGGTTTGCGGGGCTGCAGTGAGGCGCACTGGAGAGCTGCCTGCCCCGGGGTTCAGAGTCAGGTCGCTTGAGTTCACTCTGCCATCACAAGCCACTATACCTCAGGAGGGCCTCAGTTTCTTCATCTGCAAAACCAGCCAGGACAGTTCTGGAGATCAAGAGAGATGTTTGCCAGGGCCCAAGACACCCTACAAAGCGCAGTCTGGGCTCCGGACTAGACTCCTCGCAGTGTGGTGTGAACGGAAGTGGTGGGAGGTTGCGGCCCAGACCCCGGGCTGAGTCAGATGCTGGGGGGAGCTTCGAGGAAGCTGGAACTTGAGAGGTTCCCGGGAGGGCCACCCATCAGGACCAGAACCTTGCCTGTCTCGGGGAGCCAGGGGTATTTGCTGGTGGGGACTGATTGGCAGTGTTTTTTTGAAGGAACGGAATGGGATAAAGTGACAGTTCTGTGGCTCAGATTTATTATTACTATTACTATTATTATTATTATTATTATTATTATTATTATTGAGCACAAGCTATTGTTTACTGGTGTGTCCCACAGTCCCTGGCACACAGTAGGTGCTCAATAAATACTATGCCTGTGTAAGCGTGAATGTGGCAGATGGAGACCCTGCCCTTGCAAAGGTATCGGTCCCGGGGCGAGGCTCTTGGGAGGGGGCGTTTCCAGGAAGGTGGGAGGGCAGGGTGGCTCTGTGCCCCTCTCCCCACAGCGGAGCGCGTGGCCAGCGGGGTCGGAGGAGACTGCCCCTGCGACACGGCCATCTGCCAGATCTTCCAGCAGGGCTACTTCTACCTGTACCCCTTCAACATCGAGTACAGCCTCTTCGCCTCCACCATGCTCTACGTCATGTGGAAGAACGTGGGCAGGCTGCTGGCCTCCTCTACCCGTGGGCACAGCCACACCCCATCCCAGGTCGGCCTCTTCCGGGAGACATTCTTTGCCGGCCCGATCCTGGGCCTGATGCTCCTTGTGGTGGGGCTGGCCGTCTTCATCATCTACGAGGTCCAAATGAGTGGGGAGGGGGGCCACACCCAGCAGGCCCTGGTCATCTACTACAGCTTCAACATAGTGTGTCTGGGGCTCATGACCTTGGTCAGCCTGAGCGGCTCGATCATCTACCGTTTTGACCGCCGGGCCATGGATCACCATAAGAACCCCACGCGAACCCTGGACGTGGCCCTGCTGATGGGTGCTGCCCTGGGCCAGTACGCCATCTCCTACTACTCTATCGTGGCTGTGGTGGTGGGCATGCCCAGGGACTTGCTTGGGGGACTCAACTTGGCCCATGCTCTGCTCATGATTGCCCAGCACACCTTCCAGAATGTGTTCATCATCGAGAGCCTCCACCGGGGCCCGCCGGGGGCTGAGCCTCACAGAAGCCCTCCCAAGGAGCCCAGCCTCACCTTTGCCAACCTGGATGCCCTCCACACCCTGCCCTCCTGCCCGCCCGCCCCTCGGCTGGTTGGGCCCAGCGCGGCAGGCCCTCAGGAAGCAGTGGCCATCATCTTGACTTCCAGAGGCCACTGGAGACGCCGGTGCCTGAAAGACATTTCTCTGTTTCTTCTCTTATGCAACATCATCGTGAGTACCTGGGGTCCTGGGGGTGGGCTGGGCCAAAGAGAAGGCCAGGAGGCTCTTTTGGGTATTTTCCTTTCCTCTGTCTTGTCTCCAGCCTACTTGAGACTCTTACGGCTCTCTAGAGAAAGAGCAGGCTCAGAGAGGGTCTCATGCAGCCCCCAGGCAAACAGCATCTCAGGGCACACAGAGACTGAAATCCCAACACACCAGCATCTCGGCAGCAGCAGGAGCTAAAGGGGTCCCGGAGAAGGCTGACATGGGGGCTGGGCGGAGGTGAGAGGGAGCTGTGAGAACCGAAGTGGAGGGCGGGGGCCCTCACCCCCAGGTGGGAGGTGTGACTGCTCCTGGGAACTTGTGACCAGCCTGCTTCTTAGAATAATTGGAGCAGCGTCAGGAAGTAGCGGAGACCCGTGTAAGTGTGAGCCGCTAGCAGAGCGCAGGCGCGGTGGCGGGGCTGGCCGGGACGCGGGGCACCCACAACGGCAGCCCCCTCCCCAGTGATTCGGCCCAGCCCCCGGCTAAAAGAACGCCTCTGTATAGCAGCAGACTTCACCCAACTCAAATACACGCCATGGACGGAAGTACCTTCCACAGAGGTGCGCCCCAGTGGAGAAACGGTCCTAATGTAGCCACAACCCAACAGAGAAACGCCCCAGCATTGATATAATCCCCAGGAGGAACTCTCTAATACAGGAACGTGTACCCATGGGGGTACGTGCCGGAGAGAGAACACCCCTCCGAAGAAACTTCACTCGATAACAAAGCAGTTCTTTTAGCTGTGAGCTCCTGTGGGAAAACACTCATAATATAGAAACAGCCTCACGTGGGTACGTACATCTAACATAAAACACATCTCCAAAGGGAATTTCACCCCAGTGTTGTATACATGAAATGCACTGACCATCCATCCTGAGGTGCCTTGTTGGTGAAGTCCCCACTGTATCTATTTCCCATTCTACAGGCAGCCTGTAAAAAAAAAAAAAAAAAAAAAAAAAAGTGATAGCAATCTCTGACCTAGTGGAAGCAATGAGGTGCAAAACCTCATATCCTGAGCCAGCTATAGAGCTGGCTCCGCCTTCGCCTCCTGCCCGCCCGGCCCACAGGGTGGAAGTCACCTTTGGGGAGACTGTTTTTGCTCCAAGTGTCCTCTCCAGCTCCTTTATTGTGTGCAGCAGTCCCCAACCTTTTTGGCACCAGGGACCGATGCTCCTCTGAGAACCTAATGCCCCATGATGTGAGGCGGCGATGCTGGCGCTGGGGAGCAGCTGCAGATACAGAAGAAGCTTCCAGCTCCCTCACCTGCCACTCACCTCCTGCCGTGCAGCCCAGTTCCTAACAGGCCTGGGGGTTGGGGACCCCTGTTGTATAGAACATAAACAGGCTCGGAGAGGGGCTGTGATGTGCCCAGGGATGCAGTTAATTAGGGGCGAGGAGGGTGGAGCCGCATACCCCACACCAGACCCTTTTGGATTCACAGCCAGAGATGAGCCAAATTCTAGCTTCAAACTCTTCCCAGACCTCATAGCAGGCTGGAGTGGGGTACCCTTCCACTGGATCCTGAACCCCCTGCCCTGGGCCTGTCTGATTCTGCCACCACCCTACATATATCTTACTAGGAGAGAGCTGCTGATTTAGGCGTTTGAACCAAATTCTCATGTCATCTGCTGAAGCCTAGTGTCCTTTCCCCATCCCACACGTGGGCCACACTGAGGCTAGGAGATGCGATCGCAGGGGTAGCCCTAGCCTGGAGGTGGACAAATTCGATTGGACACATTTCCCGAACTCCTTAGTGAGTGTCAGTCCCTGCCCAAAATGCAGGGGACCCCACTCAGCAACGCCCAGCTCTTGCTGTCCACCAAATGAGAGGGCTGGGACCTGCAGCCAAGCCCGGTCTGGGCCAGGCCCTGACGCGCCCTGTCTCCCGCAGCTGTGGATCATGCCTGCCTTCGGGGCCCGCCCTCACTTCAGCAACAAGGTGGAGGTGGACTTCTATGGCTACTCCCTCTGGGCGGCCATCGTCAACATCTGCCTGCCTTTCGGCATCTTCTACCGCATGCATGCTGTCTCCAGCCTGCTGGAGGTCTACGTGCTGTCCTGAAGCCCCTAAAAGAGAGATATGGGGAGTGGTGGGACTCGGTTCGTGTGCCCACCCAGAGACCCTCGAGAACGAACCCCAGGCTGGCAGTCACTGTGCCTCATTCCCACCCTGTTCCCTCTGGCTCCAGAGTGGAATTTTCACAAAAGTTTTATTTTCCGGCATGTGTTTTAAAATCACGATCAGGCTATGCCCATCTGCCCTAGTATGACACTGGAGTGTGGGGCCATGGGGAAGGGGGGCCACTTCCTGTAGCATTTCTAGGACCAGGCAGGATCTGAAAGTGTCAGTGGCTCGAGCTCCACCCCGATCCCAGCCCTGCGACCTGGCCAGTGCTGCTGCCTGGAGCTGAGAACCAATAAACTTGCAAGTTTGTCCCCGTCCCCCACTTCCTATCTCAGCCACACCATCTCAGATGATCACAAAAGAGGATCTTGGGGGCGGGAGCTGGAAGGGCCCCTCGAGATTTTCAGGTCTCAAGCTTTTCAGTGGGTGAGCCAAGTCTGAGTTCCAAACCAGTTACAGACTAGTATCTGGGTGGCTGGGAGGGGCTGGGCAAAGTACCCAGGCTGCCACCTTCCTCTTCCCTTTATCCTCAGGTGACATATACATTTTTTATGTGTTCCATGACACAGGAAAGGTTAGGAAGGACTGACCTAGTCCAAATACCACTTTACAAAGAAAGAAATGGAGGCCCAAGGAGGTAAAGTGACTTGCCTAAGTCACACAGCTCAAGAGAGCCTTTCTACAAAGCATACTAATTTTCAAACAGCAGAACCTTTTTTTTTTTTTCCCGGTAAATAAAATATTTCAAGAACCCGAGTTTATAACATAAACAGGGCTGTTCTAGTTTAAGAGGAGCTAGGGATGCAGATCCTCACCCCTTGGGCCTCGTCTGCCCCACCACCCCGGCTCCCTGGTGGTCCCCGAAACCCCTCTACAGAAGGCATAGAGATGGACTCAGCAAAGAGACGGAAGCGTCAGATGGAACAGAAACTGATGGAAAAGGCGGTTCAACAGCTAGAAGAGGCAGAATGGGTGGCCCCAGAGTCAGGCGAAGGAGGGACAGGCTAGGGTGGGGGCTGGGGCGGGGCCGGGGTGGGCGGAGAGCTTGGGAGCAGCAGCACTAGGGCCCCCGGGACTTCACAGGAAAATGTGCGTGGACTGGGCCGTGGACTGGGCGGGCACGAGGAGATGGGAGGATCTCAGAGACGCAGGAGGAGCGGAGGAGGGCCACAGGCGGCAACTGCCCACCCCGCTCGCTTCTGCCCCAAGCTCACTGACTGTTTCACTTAGAAACTGACAGCCGCCGCCCGACCTGGCGCTGAGTGGGGTATAGGAAGAGGCGACCCCCGACCTGAGGTTTCCTTTCCCTGCTTGGCCGCCAGAGGAAACTGAGGCCTGAATCTCGCAAGGCCTTTACCTCGTCCGGGACACCGCACCCCTTCCCACCTCACCCGGGAGGCGCCGGTCACTGGTCCCCTGACCCTGAGCTCGGCTCCTCTGCACCGCCTCCGGCCCCGCCCGCTCGTCTAGCCGCCTCGCCATTGGCTGCTCCGTCCCGGCCGGAGCCCCTGGCGGTGTAATTAAAGAAGGATTAATGAGAGCCCCAAAGTCAACAGAAAAATCGATGGGCCGCGGAGCCCGAGCGGCGGCTGCGCAGTCCCGCGGGGGGAGGGCGTCGGGGACATCGGTCCGGGCGCTGGGGCCTCACCTCGACCGACGACTGGTGCTGCCCCAGCAGTCGGTTGTCAGCCGACAGCGATGCCGGCCCAGGGCTCAGGTAAGGCTCGCCGGCTGCGCCCTTGGGGCCAGAAGCGCCCCCGGGCCGCAGGTGGAGCGTCCGGGTGGGAGCCCACCTTGCCACGTACGCCCACTCCTCCCTCGAAGCGGCTTTCGGGGGCTCGGGGCTGCAGGGATTGGGACGTGAGGGCGGGGTGACTGGGGGAGGCCAGCGACTGGCGACCCGAGTGCCGGCTCCTCTCTGCCCCCCACCCCAAACCCGGCTCGGCTCCCACCTCCTTTGCGCGGATGGGCGAGCACAGCCGAAAGGGAGCGCCGAGGCCGGGAAGAAAGGGGTGCGGGGTCGGGGCTGCCAGCACGCCGGGTCCGAGGCATGGGTGTAGTGGCTGCCCCGCGCCCCGCAGTCCCCCGAGTGGCTCGGAAAGAAATCTGGAAGCTCCTGGCCCGCGCTCAGCTGCCTCCCCCGGATCTGGCCCTGCGCTTCTGGGAGGGCGGGGCGGGGGGGGGCGCCGCGCCCCGACGGCTCCCGGGCTTTCTTCACCAGCCTCTAAACACGGCCCACAAACCAGTTGCGCAGGCCTTCCCCAGGACTGGCGTTGCGCCGAAGGGCGTGCCGGGGGACGGCGGGTTCCTTCTCGTCGGTTCGGGAGCCCTCACCCTCTACCACGGACCCCGGTGTGCCCCCCACCTGTCACTCTCCCCCGCGTGGACCGAATCCGACATTTCGAGGGCTCCCTCTAGCGGCCGCTGGAGCGTTGAACCCCCGCAGGTGGGGGGCGGGGACTTCAGGGCGAGGACCCTAGACGGAGAGGACCTGGAACCTTACCCTCCAGTGTCCCTTTTAGTTTTGCAGTCCAAGCAAAAACCTGAACCTTCCAGTCCCTCCGGGACTGCGAAAGAGCTGGAAGAAAATGCACAAATAGCTAACACTGAGTGAGAGATGTCTGTGTGCCAGACGCTGATCTACATGTACATAAATTAAGTCATTGAACTTTGATAAAATCCCTATGAGGTAGGTATTATGCAATAATTCATTCATTTATTCGTTCAAGAAATCTCCATTGAACATCTCCTGCACACCGGGTACTGTTCCATAGTTGCATATCTGCTTTACAGATGAGAAAACCAAGGCACCGAGAGTCTTAGTCGCTTGTCCCAGATCACACATGTAGTAGGTGTTAGACCCTGAACTCTTAATTATTAGGCTGTCCTGCCTGGGGAAAATGAGGGAGAATATGGGAAAGGCGAGGTGGAGCAGTCAGAGTTTGGGAGAAAGGGAGCAGGGAGGTGTCCCTGTGAGCCTTGGCTTGCTCAACCTGGGCGGGGAAGCCTGGGAGGAAAGATAAAGATCATCTGGAAAGTCTCTACTGGGCCAGGATGCAAAAGTTTCCATGGGAAGGGTCTCTGTCCACAGCTGTGGTGCTGAAAGTTCAACCACAAAAATGCCAGAGTCAGTCAAAAAACACTGGTTGATTGTCATGCTGTGACAGGTTTGGAGTGTCCAAGTTAAGCAGGACCTGGCCTCTGACTCGAAGGGGTGCCTGGTCTTGAGGGGAGCCAGCCACACCCAGGGCACCTCGCCAGACAATGCACACCCACTCTCAACAGATGCTTGGGCAGAGGGAGAAGGCTTCCCAGGAGAAGCACGTAAGGTGGGCGGTAAGGATGGGTTAGAGCCATGGTGGAGGGTAGCAGGTGAGAGAGAAAGAACAGTAGGCTTCGGGGGTGATGGCGGAAGGCAGGAGACCGCATGAGAAATGTGGAGCCCTCGGGCTGGGCCTGGATAGACGTGGCAGGGGGTGGGGCACATGCCTGGAGTGTGACGGGGGGCTGGAAAGGGAGGGTGCAGAGCTGGAACAAGAATGACAGGAGAACTAGGAAATGGGGGAGAAAATTATTCGTAGACCCTTAAAGAGGACCAAGTTTTATTATTCTATTGGTCTCCGGAGAGAATAGCAGAAGGTATAAATATTGAGCAAATTGCACATGGGAAAACGGGGGGCTCAAGAGCCTACATTTTAGAGCCAAATGAAATGGGGGTCTTCTGGGGGTTACATAGTGGGAAAGTCTGAAGCTTCTGAAGTTCGGAGTTCAAAGGGACAAACAGAGCAAAGCACAGCTAATTAAAATAGAGCATGAGAGGCTCCAGCAGTAAGCATGGATCTTGGTGGTGGTACCAAGAGGGAGAGCCTAATCCAGCTTTGGCACAGGGGTTCAGGGGAGGTCCACTAAGAGGATGTAGGGCTCTTCTGAGTCCTAAAGGACAAGCCACAGTCAGCCAAGGGACAAGGAGTTTGGCATTATGGGTGAAGGGTCAGGCGTGGGCAGATAGGGAGGTGAGCAAAAGCAGAGGCATTCTGGGAACTGCAGCGGGATGATCCAGCCCATGGACAAGTGGAGTCTCAAACAGTGCTGGAGATGTAAGTGGAGGACAGACCAGGAAGCAACCGCAGTTGCCCTGCTCTGAGTACTTTCTACACTCCAAACCCATACTGTACACACACTGCCTCATTTCATGTTAAGAGGTCATGCTAGGCAGTTTGGACTTGGTACTTAGGGCAATTGGTCACCTTTGAAGGGCTCACAGTAGAGGAGAGGCACAGTGGGCAGGGAGACCTGTCCAGGAAGAGAAGAGGGAGCCCTGGACTAGAGGCAAAGAGGATGCTCGTTCCCTGCCAGGAGATGTGGGGATAGAGATGCCACCTGATGAGACAGTAAGCTTAGGTAGCAGGCCTCCTGCAGCCTGGAGAATGGAGAGGGTGAGCACTTAAGAGCCCTGAGCCCAGAGCACCAGGGATTCGAGAGCAGCAGCAGGACCAGGGGAGGGCACCTGGGATGGCCGGGGGCAGGGGGAGCCTCCTGAGTCAGCTCAGGAGAAGTCTCCCCATCAGGACAGTCCCCAGCAGGGTGTCCCCCTCTCTAGTACAGCTCAGTGCCATGAGGAATGAGTACACAAAGGCCCATGGGAGGAGTGTGCTGGCCTCCAGGCAAAGGCCCCGAGCTACAGGTATGAAGTGACCTCAATGTGGGTCCAAGAGAGGGGCGACAAAGAGGCTGACCTGTGTGAAAATTCAGGAGATGGTGAGGAAGTAGCAGGGGACATTCAAGGTGGAGAAGGGTCACAGATGGCGTTCCCCATGTTGTGCTGGGCATTCGTAGGACGTCCAGGAGTCAGGAGGAGGTGGTGCAGGCGGAAGCCCCTTCTGTCAAAGTCAAGGGCACGGCATCCGTGCTGATCCCAACCTGCCCCATGCTTGTGGCAGACATTGCAAATTAATCCCAGCACTTTCCTCCATCTTCAAAATTAATTTTAATTACATATGTGACATGTTTTTTAAAGCTAGAGCATTAAACCACTGCCACTCCTAGGGCCCTCCTCCCTCCCCCGGAAGAAATTCCTCTGGAGAGTCCGGCGGGTATGTTCCGGACCCAAATGTCCCCACGATCAGCTTTTATGTCAGCTCACAGCGTTCTTTCCCAACCAGCCCACTCCAGACAACCATCGCCCACTAACCGGAGTCAGAGCAAGGGTGGACACCTTGCTCCCTCACTCAGGAGCGAGATTCCTCCCCGAAGTCAGCAGGGCACAGGCTGCCTTATGGTGGTGATAAGTCACAGCCCTAGAAAGCGCCCAGTGGCCAGGAGCTATGCAAGTGCCCCTGACTCCCTTGACAGACATTATTATTCCATCTTAGGGTCAGGCACTGAGGCAGGAAGCGTGGGGTGCAGGGCAGGTGGTCCCCAAGCGAGTGGAAGCAATCTGTGTCCACGCGGAGAACAAGGGTTTCATACCCCGCCCTCTGTTTGAACCTCCGTGGGTCCCGTAAGGCAGATGGGCAGCTGCCTTTATTTCCAATGTTCTGACCAGAGAAGTTGCGCAGTTCGCCTTGGTCACATAACCGTTAAGGGCAGAGATGGAACTGAACCCAGGACAGCCAGCAGCCAACCAGGATCCTTTCTCCCTCCCCAGCCCCTGCTGAAGCTCCACCGGTGACCTTTCTAGAAGCACAAGAGACTAGAGCGGTCAAGGACCAAGCGGACATGGGGGCCCAGGACTCGGGCACCCCCGCCTTGCCTCGTCACAAGTCCTGGCTGGCCCGGCATGTCTCACTGCTGCTGCGGCGGGACCGGCAGGCCCAGAAGGCCGGGCAGCTCTTCTCCGGGCTCCTGGCCCTCAACGTGGTGTTTCTGGGCGGAGCCTTCATCTGCAGCATGATCTTCAACAACGTGGCAGTCACACTGGGCGACGTGTGGATTCTGCTGGCCGTGCTGAGGACGCTGTCCCTCCTCTGGCTCCTCTACTATAGGACCAGCACCTCCCGCCGGCCACACGCGGTGCTCTACAGGGACCCTCATGCAGGACCCATCTGGGTGCGGGGTGAGTGTGGGGGCTGGGCGGGTGCAGGGTGGTGGGGAGGGAGAGTCGTTCCACCAAGTGCCAATGGCCACCGGCCCCCTAGGCTCCCTGCTGCTCTTTGGCGGGTTCACCATCTGCCTCAATGGCTTCCGCATGGGCTACAACTTGAGCCACAGCCACTGCAAGTCACAGCTGGAGCTCATCTTCCCTGTCGTGGAGATCATCTTCGTCGGCATCCAGGTAACAGGCCTCTCCCTACGCCAGGCCACACGCACACACGCCCCAGCCTGTGCCCGGGAACAGCCCCCCAGGCAAATGCCTACGTGGCTCAGAGTTTGTACACACGCCACGGCCCCCAACAAATGCCTGTCTCTGTGTCCCCACATCCACACTCTGCGTATACCTGCACCGGCACACACCATGTCACTGAACTGCAGACACCTGTAAATCCATCTGCCTGCGCCTGCTCGTGTGTATCTAAACCTACACCCGTGGGTGTACAGAGCTGCTCCCAGCCACGGATGTCCGGCTCCCTCCTCACGGCCTGTTCCGCACCCGGCATGGTGCTCCATTTGCATCATCTTTTTTATTTCCACGATAAGTGGGCATTCCCCGAGAGGTCGGCATTTCAGTCCCATTTTAGAGCTGAGGAGACTGAGGCTCAGAGATATCGTACCACTGGCCCAAAGGCACACAGCAAGGGAACGGTGGAGCCGGGAACCTAACCCAGGCTTCCTCACTGTCCCTTCCATTGTAAATACACACAAGCAGCCGGGGCGCACACTCCACGGTCCACCCTCAACACCCCCCACCACCCCCGGCCCCGGCTCAAGGCCCTGTCCCCTGCAGACTTGGGTGCTCTGGAGACACTGTAAGGACTGTGCTCAGGTCCAGACCAACGTCACTAGGTAAGGTGGGGACGTCTTCCCTCCCTGCAACAACTGCCAGGGCTTCCTGTCCCCTCTGCTGCCTGCCCCCCACAGCTTGCCTGCCCCCCACAGCTTGCCTGCTCCCCGCAGCTTGCCTGCCCCGCCCCCGCAGCTTGCCTGGGGCTGCGGGTTAGTCTGGGAATGGGTCCCAGGTGGCCCCTAGGTCTACCTGAAGTCCTAATGTCAGATGGGATCTGGTTTGGGGAGAGGGTGGTCACCCCAAAGGCAGTGATAAGCACCCAGGGAGCCGGCTAAGCTGTGTGGGCATAGCGTGGCGTCTCCTCCAGGTGTGGCCTGATGCTGACCCTGGCCACCAACCTGCTGGTGTGGGTCCTGGACGTCACCAACGACTCCATGCACCGCGAGATCGAGGCGGAGCTCAATGCCCTCATGAGGAAGCTGTCAGGTACAGAAGAGACTGCTCCCCCCACCCCCAAATGCACACGCACGTGCACACACACACACACACACACACACACACACACACACTCCACTCCTCCAAACGAGTGCGCTTCGGTGAGTCTACAAAGCGGGGAACGAACGCCAGAGGCCAGATCATGACTAGACAGAAAACCCACCCTGCCCCCATCCCGTGCCTGCTCCATCAGGTCCCAGTGCCCTGAAACCCTGCTCCAGGTGTCCATCTAGCTGTCAGCTGATGTCAGCAAGCTGGCCAGTAATCCTGGCTAAACCATTCAGTGATAAATCCAGGTAGGCACCCCATCCCTGGCATTTGCCTTTTACTTGAAAGAAACTAACTAAAAAGCCTTCTGCACTGAAAGGAATGTCTTCTTAATACAACCGTAGGTGCCTGGACATGTCGGGAGGGAAGATTTCTGGGGAGAAAGGCCTCCCTGCATTGTTCCATGTGCCCAATCCTCATCTGTATAGCCTGTCCCTTCAAAGCTATGTCCCACAAACCTACATGGGAACATTGCTGTCTACGGGGTTCAGCCACACCTGTGTGTGTATATACAGTACCCCCAAAGCTGGCATCACAATCCTGACCTGTGAACAGCCAAGCCTTCCCAGCACACCCATGCGTTTACACACCCACCCCATAAATCATGGCACACCTGTACACGGTGCACATTCTTTATACTCTGGATAGATTTCTCAGGAGAGCTGGGCAAGGAGAATTTTTTTTTTGCAAGTGACACCATAGATTGTTTTATTATTAAAAAATTCAGTTTATGGCCATGCCACCCTGAACAAGCCTGATCTCGGAAGCTAAGCAGGGTTGGGCCTGGTTAGTACTTAGATGGGCGACCACCTAGGAAGACCAGGTGCTGTAGGCATAAAAAATAAAAATAAAATAAAATAAGGGATTGTAAGCTGACAAGGTCCTTGTAATCTGTGAGGTCAACCAAGGGTTGCCTCGCCTAAAAAAAAAAAAATTCAAACATATAGATGTGTAGAAGAACAAGATCTATCCATCACCCAGACGGAATAATGATTAACATGTTGCCATACCTACTTCAATTTTTTGCTGAATTATTTACACTACTGAGATTGTGGCTTTCCATCCCAAAACATGTCTGTATGCGTCTCTTTAAAACAAGTATATTTTGCTACATTACCACAATGCTCTTACAATTTCTTACAAAATTTCCTAACATCATTGCCATCCTCTGTACCAATCTATGTTAATTTCCTCCAAGCAGCCCATAAAATGTCTTTTACGATGTTTTGTTTGAACTTTCAACGCATTTGGCCGTTGTCTCTTTAGTCTCCCCCCACCCCCCAATGACACTGAGATTTGTCAAGTTGCTTCCTGGTGGTGGCATTTGAATAGCCCCTGTCTCCCCTGCTTTTCCTGGAAACTAGAAGTATGGACCAAAGCCTTGATTAGATTCAGGCTAAACACTTTGGGCACCAGCATTTCACAAGCGAGTCTGTGTGCCTTGCAGGGCACCTCGTTTTCAAGGTGAGATATCTGATACCCCACAGTGCAGCTGTTACGGAGTCCAGTGTAGCAGCCTGGTCTCCCCTTTATAATGCTAAGGGTTTCCTCCTATACCCCAAGTAATTTCTGACATTAGGCACCAAAGCCACCGTGCATTAAATGCTTTATGTAAGCGGGAATCCCTTTGTAAAGGAATGACCATTCACCCTGTGATTGCTTATTTCTCTCTCTGGGCCTCAGTTGCCATACCTGTGACATAGGTGGGCCGGTCCCTTTCACCTCCGCCATACTCCAGGGGGTGAACGGGACTGATGCGTGCAGCTGGTTTCCTCAGAGCCCGGGTCACCTGAATGTCTGTCGCCTCTCGCCCTGCCCCCTTCCAGGCAACGACACCAACACCTGCCAGTGTCTCAATGTGACGGTGTGCGAGGCCTTCCAGAAGGGCTACCTGATGCTCTACCCCTTCAGCACCGAGTACTGCCTCATCTGCTGCGCCGTGCTCTTCGTCATGTGGAAGAACGTGGGGCGCCGCCTGGCCCCGCACGCGAGTGCGCGCCCCGGCGCCCCGCCCTTCCGCCTGCACGGGGCCGTCTTCGGGCCGCTGCTGGGCCTGCTGGCGCTGGTGGCAGGCGTGTGCATCTTCGTGCTCTTCCAAATCAAAGCCAGCGGCCCCACCATCGCACGCCAGTACTTCACCCTCTACTACGGCTACTACACAGCCGTGCTGCCCGCCATGAGCCTGGCGTGCCTGGCCGGCACGGCCATCCACGGGCTGGAGGAGCGAGAGCTGGACACGCTCAAGAACCCCACCCGCAGCCTGGACGTGGTGCTGCTGATGGGGGCGGCGCTGGGCCAGATGGGCATCGCGTACTTCTCCACGGTGGCCATCGTGGCCACTCGCCCTCAGGAGCTGCTCAACCACCTCATCCTGGCCTACTCCCTGCTGCTCATCCTGCAGCACATGGCCCAGAACCTCTTCATCATCGAGGGCCTGCACCGGCGCCCGCTCTGGGAGGAGGCCCCTGAGGGCCTGGCGGGGAAGCAGGAGGTGGAGCCGGAGCCAGAGCCCAAGGAGCCGCAGCGCAGCAGCTCCCTGCTGGAGCTGGGCCAGGGCCTGCGGCGGGCCTCCCTGGCCTACATGCACTCCTATAGCCACCTCAACTGGAAGCGGCGGGCGCTCAAGGAGATCTCACTCTTCCTCATCCTCTGCAATATCACAGTGAGTGACACGCTGTGGGGATAGGGGCGGAGCTGGCCAGGAGGCCCCACGGCCTGTCAGGGTCAGTGCCAGCACAACTCAGGGTCGTTTGAGCTCAGGTGGGCAATGACTGGCTGTAAACACACCCCAGATGTCAAAAACCCTGGTCCAGGCGGAGCTTAAGTAATATATTAGCCCCATAATAGTACAGTAGGAGCTCAGAGAAGCCAAGGAAGGCTTCATAAGGGTTTGAGCTGGGACTTGAGAAATGGGTAGAGTTTAGACAGAGGGCAGGGGCCAGGGTGGAGGGGGCAGAGACGAGCAGGAGAACGAAGGTGGAGCAGAAGGAAGTGGTAGAGGTCAGGGCACCAGGGATCCCAGCGTGACAGATAGGGTGCTGGCAGCCTGGGGTCTCATGAGCCATCTGGGGTTCAGGCTGGCAAGCCGAGGAGGTGGCTGTGGTCTGAGTGGGGGGTGGGGGGAGTATGGGAGGAGAAAGGCTGGCTCTGAAAGCCCAAGGGGGAGGGATGTGCTGAAGAGCTGTGGGTCCTGGGGCCTGCCTCCCCTGTGCTGAGCGCCTGAGGGCATGGGAGGGCCCCTCCCCCACCTGACACCCTCCTCTCCTACCCAGCTGTGGATGATGCCCGCGTTCGGCATACACCCGGAGTTTGAGAACGGACTGGAGAAGGATTTCTATGGCTACCGGACATGGTTCACCATCGTCAACTTCGGCCTGCCTCTGGGAGTCTTCTACCGCATGCACTCTGTTGGGGGGCTGGTGGAGGTCTACTTGGGGGCCTGAGGCTGCCCAAGGAACCCATTCCCGGCAGAACCCCAAAGTGCCAAGGCTGGGAAAATGTAGTCCAGAGTTTCTGAGCAGATGCACTATTCCAGGAAGGCCTAGGGCAGCCTGGGTTCCCCCAAAATTTCCCCTTCCACAGAGCCTCATTAGGCTGGGCGCGGGTGAGGGGGTGGTCACTGTTCACAGCCCAAGACAAAGGGCAAAACCTGAACACTGAGCTTCTGATGCCCACGCCCAGGACCGGGCACATGCCTGCCCCTGCTCACCACCACAGTGCAGCCCAGAGTGCACCCAGGAAGACCCCACAGCTACTCCAGGAAGGCCAACCCTCAATGACTGAGTCTGGGGAATTTGGAGAGGGGCACCCCTACCCAGCCAGGCCTCTGGGGCCTGCCTCCTGCTGGGAGAAGTGTGCAGATTTCAAGCTCTGCCCAGGACATCCTGGAAGCTCACAGCTGGGCAGGCAGCCCTGCCCCTCTCTCCCCACACAGCCTAATGAGCTCATTAATTAGCTGCCAGGCAGGGTTCAACAGCTCTCTCCTGCTACCATAAACTCTGTTTGTTTGATTGATTACATTTGGGCTTCGTGGCATTTGTTCCCAGGGACAGAACTGCCACTCTGGGTATGGTGGAAAGGGATGGTCCTCCTGGGCAAAGCTGTGGGGCCAGGATGGTCCTGTTTCTGGGCCAGGGAGGATGTAAACCAGCCGTTGCCTTGCCTGACCCATGGAAGGAGGTGGGAAGAGAGGGGCCAGGATTCCTGAATCCCCCTGTCAGCACCCCATCTCTCTGACACAGAGCTGCAGGTGCCTTTTGGGAGCTGGCTCACCACAGAGGCTGTGGCCTCTGGCTGCTGGGTCCCCAGCCCTGCCGGATCCTCTGAGCCATCAGGCAGAAAGGGCAGCCCATCCATCTTCCTGAGCCCAGTGCAAACAGCGGGCTGGGTCCAGGGTGAGGCCTAGGGTGAGGCCCACGGTGTCACCCAGGGACACTGCTCGAGCCTGCAGGCAGCTTTTGCCTTCCTCCTGGCCCCTCCCCATGAAGCTGGGCACTGGCAAGCACAGGGTCAAGGTGCCAGGGACTCCCCCCGCCCCACACCCTGTGGCTGCCTGGGGCCAGCAGAGCCCCCAGGGGGACCGTGCAGAAGGCCGGGAGGGGGGCCTCTCGCCTCTCCTGTGCAGGCTCTTATCTAGGTGGCCAGAGCCCAGAGGGCACAGCCCTGGGTGACAGGGTCCAAATCTCAATCCCCCACCAAGAAAGTGACAGACGCAGGTTCGCAGTCGGGCGCTGAGGCAGGGTCCCCAGATCCCCTGATGACAAGAGCCATGGCCGGATACCCCCCTCTAAGCACAAAGAGCCAGGGCGTAGAGAGGGGGTTTATTGTGTACAGAGGCCGATTGTACGGAGCAAAGATTGTACGGACACAGGTGGGGTGAGGGAGAGCCAGAGGCCAGAGCCAGGTGGACGGTGGGGAGGGTGGAGGGGTGGCATGCTGGCCCCACCGCCTGACCAGTAGTGTGGGTGCGGGCAGAGAGCCCCAAACCTGTCCCCTCCTCGTTCCATTTGCTTCTGTTATCAGAAAAGGGCAAGCTGGGCTCTCTCCACTGACCTGGGAGAACACAGCAGCAGACCCACAATACCCCACTCCAACCCCCTAAACGCGTGGGGTTCCCCAGTCTGACTTCTGCGGTCAGCCACCCCCAGCCTCCTCCTCCAGCAGACTGGTCACACGTCTTCCTTCTGTGGGCCCTGCCTGCCATCGACCTGGTTAGGAGGCTTGGACTGGCTACCCTCACCCCGCCCAGCACCTCGAGGGACAGTCCATGGTGCCCTCTTGGGCAACCTGTTAGGGCAGAGTGACCTGGTGGCCTCTGGGGGTGGGCAGCAAAGGAGCTGAGGGTCAGCATAGAAACAGGTCTGGAGAAGGAGCAGAGTGAGGTGGGGGCTCTGGCTCGGGCCTGCAGGCCTCGGGACCGGAGGCTCCTGGAGGCGGGTCGGAGCCAGTTCCCACCATCCCAGTGGCAAGGGACCTCCGAGGCCTGCCACCCAGGCCTCGGCCACTCTGCCGGCCCCCGGCCCTGATCACAGTAACTTAAAGCTCAGAACGGGTGGACAGTGGGTCAGGGGGAAGCTTGGGGTGGGGACCAGGGCCCCCACCCCCGCTGCCCTGGCCTCTGCCCCGTGCAGGCTTCCGTCCTCACACCCGCTGGATCTCAAACAGCTTCACGTCGGTGTCGTACCACACGGGCGGGTCCACGTTCCTGGGGAGGGGGTAGGCTGTCATGGAGTGCGGGGAGGCCCCCCCCTCCCCCGCAGAAAAGACCGGGGAGACGCTGGGCGGTGGGAAAGCCCAGACCCCTCCCACCCTGGTGTCCCGCCCTGGGCAGTGGGTGACCAGCCTCCACCAGAACCTGGTCGACTGTCTCGACATTAAGCCCACTACGATGGTGGGACCCAGGGCTGAGGCCGACGCTGAGCCCCGTCGGACACATCTCTGAGAGGAAGCTGGGCCCACCAGGCTGGTACCTGCCCTGCCCCCCGCAGGGCCCACCTCAGATAAATGACGCCCCACATGTAGGTGCGGAACCACATGGCCGTGCCGGAGTTGGCCTGGTACTTGCGGATGAGGATGGGGTGGGGCACGGGCAGCAGCCCCACCAGGGTGCCATGCTGCAGGAACCTCAGGATCTCCGACTCATCCGTCAGGCCCCTGCCAGGGAGGGAGGGAGGAAGCCCACCATGAAGGTCGAGGGGAGCACGGCGCTCACCGGGATCCCCAAGGCTGCTGGCCACCTCCGCCCAAGCCTGGACCGGCCCCTCCTCAGAGCACGCCCCGCCCCCAGCCTAGACTCGCCCCTCCTCAGAGCACGCCCCGCCCCCAGCCTGGACCCGCCCCTCCTCAGAGCACGCCCCGCCCCCAGCCTCACTTGTCAATGCAGATCTTCTCCACCTGGGGGACCAGCACCTGGAGCAGCCGCATGATGGTCTGCAGCGGCAACTTCGACTTCCAGGAGAGGACCTGAGGGGAGGGGCCAGGGGTGCTGGGGCTGGGAAAGCGGCCCCCAGAGGCTATGGGACAGCCTGACCCCTGATGCAGAACTTCAGGCTCCCCAGGAGGGCCTGGCATGGGGCGGTGCCCAGGACAGTATGTGCCTCGCCTGGAGTACATACTGTGGGCCAGAAACCCTCCTCAGGGATTCGTGAAGGCGCAGGCAGGTAGGGACGTTTATTATACCCATGCAAGTGCCATTCGTGGCGGTCTCGGGAGACATATAAGGGACTAGGCAAGTGATTCGGGGAAGAACTGAAAAGAGTGAGCTACTAAGAAAGTTAGTGCTGTGGGCAACCCAAGCTTAACTCTGCTGGAGACAGGAAGCGACAGAGTCAGAGAGGCCACCCGACAAGGACTGACCCCGAGCCTGGCTCCCAGGCCAGTCTTTAGGCTTGGACGCATGCCCATCAAGCCTTTACTGAGCTGCCCCTAGGCCAGGGGCACCCGGGCCAGCCCCCGCCTGGGTGCCGCCTGCCCGAACCCTCACCCACTCGGACGTTGGGTTCCACTGCCCACTGCTGGACGCGCTGGACAGTCGCCGCTGCTCCCGCCACACCTGGCCAGGCTCCTGGTCCCGGGAAGGAACAGAGAGAGTGGGCACAGGGTGGGGGAAGAGGCCAGAGGAGCAGCCCCTCTTCCCAGCCCCTCCCACAGCCCGGGGTCGGGACGGCAATGAGGTCTCCCCACTGGCCCATGTGTATGGGGGGGGCACTTCAACTGAGGGGACAGCCCAGCCCAGCACCCTTTGCCCTGCCTGACCCAGCCCAGTCCAGTGACAGATTTAGGGTAAAGGCCAGCCCAGGTTCAGATAAGGCTGATGGATGAGGAGTCTGAAGGTCGAGGGCTTGAGCATGTGACCAGTAAACAAGGCAAGGGTCCGTCAAAGCCCCCTTCCCAGAGAGTCGGCTGGGTGTCTGCCCCTCTGCTGCAGGTGACCCCAGAGTGCCCTGGCCGGGCCCATCCCGCAGACGCTGGGGAGAAAGGGAGCGCCCAGCCTCACCCCACTCCAAGAACCCCTGTCTCTCACCTCCTCAGCTGGGCAGCCATCTGCTGAGCTCTGCGGAGACGCAGGCTCCAGAGACCGCAAGGTGCCATCCTCAGACACCTGGGACTTCTCCGTCAGCTTGTCAATGCCTGCGGGGGTGGGGGGCAGGTGGGTGCGAGGACACCTGCCCAGGGCCACTGGAGCTCCCACTTTCCCCCACCCCCTTCGGAGATGCAATGCCCCCCGCCCCTGTGCCCAGCGCTCCCGGAGCCCACACCCAGGCCCGAGGTGTGGGCTCCCTCGAAGCTTCTCCCTCGAAGCTTCCCTCCTGGGTCCCCCAATACTTCCACCCCCATCACCCTGGCCATCACATCTCCCCAGTTTCCCGACTTAGGCCGTGTGCTTCCCAGAGACCCCGCCCATTCCCCAGCCACACCAGGACCCACACGCCCCGCCCCACGCCAGCAGCGCCAGACCTGGGGTGGCCACCAAGCTGGTCTTGAGGGTGCCTGGCTCGGCGGGGGCAGCTGGGCGCGAGCCCTCCATGGAGGTGCCTTCCTGTGAGCCGCTGCGGGACAGGGGCTCGGGCGCCCGGCGGCGCCGCTGCAGAGCCTTCTGGATGGCGGGCGGGTCGGCGGGCAGGCTGGCCAGCTGGTGGAAGACGCTGCGCTTCCGGATGATGGCGTACACCAGGCTGGAGTTGCCTGCGGGGAGGGAGAGCCTCGCCTCAGGGAGCCCTTCGCCTCCCCCACCCCCGCCTGCCGGGCTTCCTGGGACAGCGTCAACCCCGGGGGCGGAGACGCGCCCAAGACAGGCGGCCAAGGCGCGGCGGGCAGCCGGGGGTTTGTGCCAATGGTGACTATACCACGATGTCACCTTTCTGGGAAAGAGCTTCTCAGAGGGGCCTCCCTGTGCCCCTCCCGGACACCTTCCAGACCCCTCGCAACCAGCACTAAGGGGCACAGCGCGCCCGAGTGCACACGGGCCAGCTAGCTGCACAGTGTTCCGACTGTCGCTCTAAAGGACATGCGGGCTGTCCCTGTGCTCCCTCGATGCTGAATTTCCTCGGCTCTGGCCAAAGGTGCAGACGCTCGCCAGGCCCTCCGTGCCCAGTCCGCCTCTCTGGTCCCTGCTCCTCGCCATATCTCACCCCAGGGCCTTTGCATATCTTGCCCCTCCCTGAAATGCTTTTTGACCCCCCCCCCCACCCTCCATTCATCCGTGCAAATTTTACTTATTTTGGAAATAATAACTGCTGACACCTAAGTCGCCAGGCACTGTGCTGAGCGCCCTTTGTAGGTCATGTTACTTAATCCTCCCAACACCGTCTGAGACAGGGCCTCTTCATACCATTGCTATGACCATCGCGGCTGAGGAAACTGAGACTCAGCGAGGTTATGTCATGTGCCCACAGCCGTGGAGCCATCAAGTGGCAAAGGTGCTAATCTACACCAGGTAGCCTGGCACCTGTGTCACCCCTCACAGCACTCAGAACTTCCCTCTCATCAGAGTAAGGTGGCCTGTTTGGGTGACCACCTGGATGAAGCCTCCCACCATGCCTCCATCCCCAGCTGTGGGCTCCACGTTGTCCCCCACCAGATCCCCTGCACCCAGCATGGGGCTTGGTACACAGCGGGTGCTCAATACATGCACATCGGACAACCTGGGGGGCAGAGGGCTGTGCCCCCTCTGACATGAAGGTGCCCTTCCCACTGCCCATCCTGGTTCCTGCCCCTGCCCCCACCCTCGTCCAGGCCAGGGGTTAGGGCCGGTGCCTCACCATCGAACTGGTACTGGATGATGTTGTTGAAGACCTCCAGGAGGAAGAAGACCAGGTGGTGGTTCTGGGCGGCAGAGAAGAGGAACCAGGTCGTGGAGAAGGCCTCCAGCAGGTGGAGCAGCTTGTTGGCGGCCACCATGGACAGGCTCTTGAGGTAGGGGGACACTGCGAGGGAGGGCTCGGCTCACCCCTGGGGTCCCACCGGCATCCCTGCACATCCTGGCCTGGGCAGGACAAGACGCTCCCCAAGCCCTCCCTGCCCCCTGCCCACGAACTCTCTGAAAAGACAGGAAGACCCTACTTCAGAGGTCCTGCCACGCTGTCCACAACTTCTGCAGAGCCCCAGGGAACGTTTAAGCTCCACCCTTGTCTCTCCACCACGTGGACAGCTGTACTGTTTACAGAACCAATCACACATGCCGTCTCACCCACATTTCTGAGAGGGAGGCCCCATTTTACAGATGAGAAAACTGAGGCTCAGAGAGGTTCATAAACTTGCCCAAAGTTCCCCAGTTGTAAAATGATTGGGCAGGAATACAAACTCAGGGCCTTCAGGTCTTTCTAGACTATCAAACTGATATTCTCCATATAATTAAATATATACTTTTTGCACAGCCCGTGGGGGGGACTCAGAGGCGAAAGGCTGAACACAGCTTAAAGTCACACGTTGGTCTGCGTACTTCCTTGTTTCACGTCTTTCTGGCACACTAGGCTGGGGCAGAGACAATGGCTGTCTCGTTCACAAGTGCATTCACGGAGCTGGCCACGCTTAGCCAGCGCTCCGTTAAAATCTGAGGGACAGAGCCAGCGAGTGAGCAAGGAAGGGCAGGCCTCAGAGCTCAGAGTCCGGCTGGAGGCCTCCAAAGACCGCCCTGCCCCTCCCCAACTACTCTGGCGTCCCAAGCAGACCACGGAGAAGTCAGTCCCCCTCACCGAGGACCACGGTCTCCAAAAGGCAGCCGTGCCGAGGTCATCCTGCCCCAGCCCATCACCACCCACCTTGCTGGGCCTAGCTCCCCAGCCGATCTGAGCCCCTCCCCTCCCAGGTACACAGCACCCAGCAGGTGTCCTCCCCAAACCCGCACTGGCCGATAGAGTAGCCATGAGCTACATGGGTCCATTAAGCACTTGAGACATAGGTGGTCCTGACCGACATGTGCTTCACGTGTGAAACACACACGGATGCAGACTAGGTGCGAAAAAGAATATCGAACATCTCAATAATTTTTTATATTGGTTACATGCTGAGATGATGGTATGTAGGATATAGCAGATTAAATAAAATGTATTACACAATTACTGTCACTTGTTTCATTTTTGTTTTTGTTTCGTTTAATGTGGCCACTAGAAAACCGAGTAGTTCATAGGTGGCTGCCCTTATCAGACCGGACCGGTTTGAACCAGGGAGCGCAGGCCGGTCGGCCTGTGACCTAGCGCCACCTGGTGGTGAGCACGGGGAAGGCGGGCTCTGGGCCCCTTACCGTTGACCACGATGGTGAGCAGGCAATCGAAGAGCGGCTGCAGCCGCTGGTGCCCGCTGGTGATGATCTTGTGGAATACCTTGCGGAGAGGCAGAGGAGCAGCCATGGGGTCCCTTCCACCTCCAGACTCAGCCAAGAGGACATCGCCCCCCTGCTCCCAGGTGCCCCCTTACCACGATGAGCAGGTCCGCGTGGGTCCCCGTGAAGACGGGGACATCCATGGGCACCCGCACTGAGTAGGGCTTGTTCAGCCGCACCCCGAAGTTCCGCTCCCCACTCAGAAGCAGCAGGATGAAGACACCAATGTGCATTAGGCCCACCCGAGCTGCGGCAGGTGGCACAGGAGGGTTACTACTCAGGTGGGGAGGGGAGGAAGGGAGCCCAGGGCACGGACCCATATGGAGGGGCGGGACTGGAAAAAGCCCTTCCTGAGGGTCAGGGCACCAGGCCTGAGCTCCCGGCAGGCGGGACAGACTGGCTGGACCTGCCCCTCTTCGTGGAACGCCCCCATCCGATGCCCCCACACGATGCCCCGCCCTCAGCCTTACACTGATCTGCTCGGGCATCGTTAAGGAAGTAGAGGATCGGGACGAGGATGTCCAGCACGTCGCTGCTCTTCAGCACAAAGAAGAGGAATTTCTGGAGAGGGGGGGAACAGGAAAGAGGGGTTGGAAAAAAGGCTAGCTCCGCCCCACTTTCTCCCCCTCCTGGGAGTCCCCCATGCCCAGGCTACCCAGAGTGGCTGCCCGCCCACCTTGTTGAAGTCACAGAGCTTCCAGAAGAGGACCAGCAGCTCCTGGTGGAACTGGATCTTCTTGGTGGAGTTGGGCAGGTAGGTCTGGAGCAGGGGGTTGGAGAGCAGCCGGGCGATGCCTTTGAGGATGAACTGGAAGTCCTGCGGGGAGAGCGGGTGCCTGTCCAGTCCAGCTCCCTGCAGCGCCCCACAAATGCCTCCTCACTGACCCCGCCCTGAAAGCCCGAGGCGCCCAGATTCCGGCATCATCAATAGCTGCCTTGGGGCGAGCGCCTCAGGATGTGCGTCCAGGGCTGGTCTGGAGGGGCCCTTCCCCTCTGCCGAGAGGGGTCACTCACTGAGCACCTGATATGCACTGGGCTGTGCTCTCAGTTAACCCTCATGGCAAGGCAGGGGAGCAGCTACTGTCCCCATCTTATGGCTACAGAGGTTAGAGCTTTGGGAATCACATGACCATGCCCCCAAGGTTACAAGACACATGAACTTGGGTCTCCTTGACCTTTAAGTCCACTGTCATTCCTCTCTCCTGACCTTTGAGAAACTTGACATCAGAGCCGCCTCCCCCTGGAAGCCTTCGCAGTTATCATCACCCAGTTGAGGCCCTCAGCTCTTTTCTGTATCTCAAAACCCCCAGTCTTACTGTCACTAATTTGCCTTCGGTGGCTCGTGTCCATGGGGACTATGGTTCCTTTATGTAGGGGTGAGGACTCCCACAGCCCTGTCTCATCTGCCTCCCCCTCCCCCCTGCAAGGCTGTAACCACTGTGTGGTGGGCAGAGAGGGCCCACCAGAGTGAGAGCAGGGCTCGACTCACCTCCTCGCGATGGATGCGGGACAGGTAGTTCACAAACAGGTTCTCGGGCCCTGGAGGCTGCCAAGGGTGGAGCTGGGGTGAGTGGGCGCCCCTCCCTCTGCCTCCGCCCCAGGCCCAGGTGGCGGCAGTGGCGGCACCGACTTGACCTCAGAGAGCTCCAGACTCGCCTCCAGGTGCCCACTGGGTACCCCGCGCCCAGCTCTGCTAGAGGGGGTGCCACCCACCCCGAGGCTGGCAGGGCCCCTCCTGTCCTTACATCAGCGTCATCCATGGCAGTGCCCGTAGTGGTGCCATCCACAGTGGGGCTGGCGCTGGTGGTGTGGTCATGGTCCAAGGTGACGATGAGCACCTGGACGGCCTCCTCGGCCAGGGGTTCCCGGTAGTCGGAGAAGAGCAGGTGGTTGTAGGGGATCCCGTAGCCCACAGGGTCATAGGCACACACGGTGTTGAGGAGGGAGGTGAAGAGGGGCAGGGCGTGTCTGCAGGGTGGGGGGAAGGGAAAAAGGAGCGGGAAGGCTGCAGGGACGCCACCGGGCTGACCCCGCCCCCGCCCCCCCTCCCTTGCCCGGGGGCGGGGGGGGGGGACCGGCAGCAGGCAGCTGAGCCTAGCGCCCCTCCACTCAGCCCGCGTTTCAGAGCCGGCCCTGAGCTGGGGCCCGGGCGGACAAAACCAGGAGCTTGTGCCTTCCTGAGTAGAGGGAACCCTCCTTGTCCTTGCCTGCATCCGGGATCTGCGCCAGGCTGGGCCGAGGGCAGGAGGAATTCATTGCCAAGAGTGGGATGGCTAGTCAGGAGGGGCTCTTTGTAGGAGACCGTGTCCAGACCCCTTGGATTCTCCCCGCCAGGGGCTGAAGCCTGTTCTTTTATTATTTTTTAAAAGAGATTTACAGCAAAATTGAGGAAGGTGCTGTACGATCTCCAGGCTTGGACAAATGTATAATGACATGCCCTCCAGGTTTCTGAGGGGCAGCTACCCTCCCTAGAAATTTCAGGGAAGGGGCTTGGGGTCCACAGGGAGGTGGGCTGCCCCTGGGGGGGGGGGCAGAGCACATGCTGGGTCACCCAGTTCCCTGGTCACGGAATGACTCCATTCTGAGATTCATAAAATGTCAGAGTTCAAACTCCTCATCTTACAGATGAGGAAACTGGGACCCAGAGAGGTTAAGTGAGTGACAAGGTGTGGCCGTCTGCCTGATAAGGCTGGTGAGAAAGAAAACTCTGGCCAGCTTTTGACTGTGGCTGGTGGAGGAAGTCACCTGGGTTCCTTCCTCTTCTGTAGTAGTAAAAAAAAAAAAAAAAGTTTGGGCCGGAGGCCAGAAAACCTGAAAGCTGAGGCAGGCCATGTGGGCGGGCATCGGCGTCTGGGAGTAAGGGGGTGAACCAGGACGCTCAGAGCCCGCACAGCCCGGCACAGCTGGAGCGCGGGTACCTGCTCCAAATACTCAGTCCCGCCACACGACACCTCCTGGTACTCACATGGTTCCTACAGCCCATGAGCGCCCCCACTCAGGCCGGGGTTCCCCACTCTTCGGGGTATTCATTATATCCCCTCCCCGCCCACTGTCCAAACTGCACTACCTGATACAAGCCACATGCAGCTCCTGAGACCTTAAAATGTGGCCGGGCTGAACTGAGATGTGCTGTAAGTGTAAACTACACACCTGTTCTCAAAAGCTAAGCATGAAGAGGGAATGTGAAACGTCTCCATGATTTTATATGTTGATTACCTGTTAAATGCTATTATTTCAGATATGTCAGGTTATATTGAACATATTAAAATTAACTTCACCTGTCTCATTTTTACTTTTTTTAATGTCGCTACTATAAGTGTTTAAATCGCACATGTGGTTCGCATTATATTTCTACTAGATGGAGGATCCAGGCACAAGTCACCCAGGGTCCACTGGGACATTGGACAGCGCTGGCGTAAGGTGTGGCTGTTAAGTTACAAGTCATTACCACCAGGGGGCAGCACGCCCCCGTTAAATAACCCCGGTAGGACGGGAGCGTGGCCTCAGCTCTAAGCTGCCTGGAACAAGGAGGAAGAGAATGAAAGGCAAGGCGGGTGGGGGCCCCTCACCTGTTCTCCGTGGAACAAAAGAACTGCACCCACGGGTTGGTGCTGCCACTGTCCGGAGCTGGGGGCAGGTACATGGCCTCGGAGAAGCATGTCAGCAACAGCTTCAGCAGCTCCATCCTTGGGGAGGGGGTTTAATGGAGGAGCTTCAGCACCTGAGGACCCCAAATTGGGGAGGAGGGGTGCAGGCCCACCCTGCCCAGCCCCAGCTCAAGTTCATGAAAAGAAATGACCTCATTTTATCCTTGTGAGGCGGAAGTTGGGTCACACGAGTGGGCGGGGTCTCTTGCAAGCCCCAAGCGTGGTTTTAGCTACGCGCCTCGCGCCCCGGGCTCTGGGCCCGGGAAAGCTCACCGGTTCATGTCGTGGATGTAGTTGGGCTGCGGGGAGTGAGCGAAGCCCACGCCAGCCTCCCAGATGTATTCACAGCTATCTAGGGAGTGGACGTCCTCTGCTGAGTCCTGGGGACAGGGTCAGGGAGAGATCAGGCCAAGTCCCCCGACATCTCTAGGGGCAGAGTCCTGCGTATTACCCAAAAGGCAGACCCTCAAAATGCCTCAGGTGCTAATGCACAACGGACGAAATAAATGTTCTCAATCCCTTGAAACTCATTTCTTTGGTCTGGTTCTTTTACTTGCTCAGTCCAGATTGAGACAGGGAGGGGGCGCTGGGGAGGGGAATGGAATTGGGTGCGTGGACGTGGGGGGCAGAGGGCAAGGTTGAGTCCATAAGCCCAGGGGAAGTGAAAGAGCCCGGCCTCCTGCGTCCAAGCCCTACCCCACCCACCACACAGGCAAAGACAATGGGAGCCTGTGCCCAGCCTCCCGGATGCAGGGGGCAGGGCCAGGCACCAGCTGGCTCCTCTCCAGCTGTGCCAGCCACCACCCTCCCCGGGACCATGCGTGCCAGGCAGCCCAGTTCTTTTAGAGCAGCCCCTGCCCCTACAGCATCCTGTCCAAGGGAAAATCAACTAGTCCCAACCCGGCAGCAGAGCCCTCCCCAGCCCAGGGGTGGGGGTCGGGGCGCCCTCACCACAGAGCTCCTCCGGTGGCTCTGGACAGTGAAATCAGGGCAGAAGAGCAAGTCGGCGACGGCCAGGAGCAGGGACTCGGCCAGGGGCCGAGCATTCTCATCATCATCCTCCCCCTGCTCGGGACACAGGGGCCACCTCAGGGGTAGCCGGCCAAGGAGAGGTAGCCCCCGGACTTGGGGGCGGGAGGACATGGTCTGGGCCCCGGCAGGCACTGTGGGCAGTGATGAAGTGGCAGGAGAAGGAAGTGGACCCCCAATCACCCCGAACCTCCCAAGGCAGAAGGCGGCACAGTGGGGAGCCAGCCTGGGAGCAGTGAGGAAACCTCCCACTGACTGGGAGGGGACCGGCCATGTCCCCTAACCTCTGGAGCCTCAGCCCCCTGCCAGGTGCCTGGAGACAAACTCAGGGAGGGGGCGGGTGGGAGAGGGAAGGAGAGGGCCCGGCGGCTATACCCCCACCTCTACCCAGCTGTAGGGGAAGGAACCCAGGCCCTGGAGGAGGAGCTGAGCCCACCCCCGCCCCCCAACTCCTGCACTTCTCAAACCCCGGGACAGGTTTGAAGGAAAGTGGCTGGCTCCGAACCTGGTGCTCTCCCTGTCGCCATAACACTGCCTCCCAACCAGCCCCCGGCCCGGCCGAGCCCACAGACCCCTCCTCGTCCTGCCCCGGGCACTGTGGACCAGAAGAAGCCCCTCCAGTCAGGGTCTTCAAAGATGTAGGGCAGCACTCGGGTGAGAAGCCGGCTGCAGTTCAGGACAATCTGCTTCTCCTTCTCCGAGTGGCAGCTACTCTCAGCTCCCTGCACCAGCTTCTCCACGGCCTGTGGGCGGAAGGGCATGCCAGAGGGAGGGGAGTGGGGCCCTGGCCGTTGAGGTTGGGATGGGCACTCCGGGCTTTGGAGGGGGAGAAGCAGCGGGTTCACGAGCAGAGGCAGGGCCACCCGTCCAGACAGGGTCAGCCAGCTCAGGTGGTGGATGGGACGTGGGCCAGAGAGCAGCCTACCGCTCACTGTGCGACTTTGCTAAGTGACCACCTGTCTGAGCCTCAGTTTCCTCACGTGTAACATGGTGACACCCGCAGTACCAACCGCACTGGGCGAGTGAGCTAAAGGAGCCGACATGTGGCAAGTGCTCAATCCGAGCTGGCCCTGGGGAAGCCTTGGACGGCGGCTGCCATGACCACTGCCCCAGAACTCAGAGAAGTGGGTGAACCCCGAGGACTGCCCGCAGCGGGGCGGGCGCGATGTCCTGGGTGCCCGCCTTTTTGGACCACAGAGCTGGGCCAGCGTCAGCCTTCCCAAGACGGTGGTGAACCCCTCACCTTATAGCACAGAGTGGCCAGGTTGGAGGGCGACTCCTCCCGCACAGCCCGGATCTCTGCCGCTGGCACCAGCGCAAAGACATCCTGCACCGAGGTGGCTGTGTCTGCCCAGAACTGGTCCCAGAAGGCGTCATCGGTGGCTTCCACGGGCTGCGGGGAAACCCGGGGTCCAGAGTTGCACCGGCCCTTGCCGATGGGCCCACGGTTTGCCCAACCCGTAGCCAAGGAAGCCCCTGAAAGGGACGCCACGGCCCCCCTACTCCATCCCTGCTGGTGCCCGGGAGCCACCCTTGTGGGGGACATCCTTCAGCCACCACGAGCCCCAGCCGGCACAGACAGGCTGGGGACATGTGGGGCACAGATGATGAGGGGTCAGCCGGGCATTGATTGGGTTCAGCAGCCAAAGCCCAACCCATGCCCTGAGGTAAGTCGCCGTCCTCCTCTGGCCAGGCCGTTCCACCCGGGGACCTCCCCCGGCCACATCGCTAGGACAAGTACCCAGGGACCAGACCAGGCTGTGCCCCTCCCTCTCGAGAGAAGACAAGAGGCATGTACTCACTTTCCTTCACCCAAGCTGCCCTCCCTCGGCCCCAGGCCCCATCCCCCCCCACCACATCCAACAGATGTCAAATCTGCAAGGGTCAACCCAGGGCTCTCTGACTGCACCTGCTCCCCAGGTGCGAACCAGCCCTGCAGTTCAGGCCGCTCTTGCCTGGGCTGCACCTCCGCGTTTCCCTCCTCAGTCCAGTCTCCACATTGTCCCCAGCCCGCATTCGAAGCACAAACCTTTAGGGCCCCCCTCTGCCTGCAGGACTGAGTCCAGACCTCAGCCAGTCAGACAAGAGCCTACTTAAACACGCCTACACGCATACACACGGGCACACACGCCTGCATTTACTATCACTACAACACACAACACAGCCCTGACGTACCTTCTCCTCACCTTTGCTCACGGTCCCTTCTTCCCAGCCTGCTCACCCGCCTAAGACACTCCGAAGTCTCACCAGCCTCATTGAGGTGATACGCCTTAAACACACTTATGCCTTTTGAATCATGCAGGCAACCAATGTGACTCATAAACTCTACTTCCAGAAATCTTTCTTAAGGCAGTGATAGATGTGTAGGTGTGAGGATGTTTACTGAAGTGCTATCATTGACAACAGTGAAAAGTTGGAATCGACCTAAATAACCAACAAATGGGGGATGCTTAAAATCTTAAGGCACATTTCTACCACAGAATAGTAGGCGGCCGTCAGAATCACGTTTTCAAAGAATATTAAAGAACGGGAAATGCTCACAGTGCCATGCTATGCGAAAAAGACAAACTCTAAAACTACGAAGATGGTCACAATTCTGTGTTAAATCACATAGTAATAAAAGCGCAGAAGAAAACGGCAGGACGTTAACAGCAGTGATTTCTCTGGGTGGCTTTTACATTTTTCTGTAAGTGCAGCATGACTACTTTTTCTTTGTGAGAGGCCAGGGTGCCCAGGAGCCCTTACGCTTCTGGAAAGCACTTCCTGCAAGAGCTTTTCCGTCTGCTCTAGTCGACCTAGCCTTTCCCTTCTCCGAAAGGGCTGCCGAAGGGCCCCGCCACCACCACAAGCCCATACGCAATACGCCTTGCTCTTGTCATCAGAAAACACGCCTCCTGTTAAAAAACAATTCTGTCCTCTGATGCCACTTCTCCCAAGAAGTCTCCCAGTGCTCCAGACTGAGGGGCTTGCTCCCCACCTTGGAACCCTGCTCCCCAGGGTCACAGATGCCCCATGGTCCCCTCCTCCCCAGATCTCAATGCCCTGGCCTCAGTCCCTGACCTCACAGCTGAGGCATATGGCAGCTCCTCAGCCATAGGATTGCCATAGGCTGTAATTAGTCCTAGAGACCCCCCTCAGCCAGGTTACTAGGCAAGGCTGAGGGACAGTGGGGCTGTCCAAACTCAGGGCTGGGGCCACAAGGCTCACCAAGGTCCAGGTGTAACCTGGCCCACTCCTCAGGCAACACCCCCCTCCAAGGGCAGCGTGTTGCCCTGGCCCTCTGGACAGGCCTGGCACCAGGGCCCGCTCAGACCCAGAACTGGTGGAGCGAGTTAGCTCAGAGAGAGGGACAAAGGCCAAAGGAGGGGCCCTGGGCTGGGTTTGCTGGCCCTCGAGCCCTCGACCAGGATAGCCCTCTGCCACTCACTGGGGTCCAGTGTGGGTGTCGGGGTGGGAAAGGACAACCCAGAAAACGTGCAGAGTCCCCCACAGTCTGGGAGCACCTCTGGGAAGGTCCCATCTCTACACTTTCCCCACCTCCCAGGAAGTCACTGCTCCCTTAAAGGGGCAACAACTCCTCTAAGCACCAAGTGGGCCTGACCTCTGACCTAGTTCATCAGGCAAGGATCCGCAGGGTAGTCCAGCTGGAAAGCAGAGGAGCTGGCCTTGAACTTCAAGAGTGGAGACTTTTACCTCCCCCTTCTCCAAATAGGCCTCCTCTCCTGATCTCACTGTGGTTTGGACACTTCAATTTGGTGACCATTACCTGACCATACCAGGCTGGCCTGATGTTACAGATATTGGTGAGGGTCACTGGGGCCCCTTAGACTTCTGAGGGGAGAAACATGGCTTTGCTCCTGCCTCAGTTACCCCCACCCCCACCCCCAGGCTCCACTCAACCCAAGGAAGCTCTAGAATCCAGTCAGTTTCTTTGAAAAGGGTATTTGTGCTGGAATGGGGGCATACCCCTGCAGCCAGGGGCATCGGGCCTGAGCCACGCTGGTGGGAAACCAGGTTTATTCCCACCCTGCTCTGCCAGGTCCTGCTTGGGCCAGACCCCTCGCTGGCCGGGGAGACAAGCTGCATCTTTTGAACCTCCTTTGGCAGGAGGAGGGAAAGACCAGCAGAGCGCCAGCCTGCTGAGGGTGACCTGTTCTGGAGGATGGTGTCACCATGGCATTCACATGCATATACATGCACACACATGTAAACATGGACCCACCAGGTCTCATCTGGCCGATGACAGAGAACCCCCAAACGGGCAGGACCTAAAAGAGGGTCCCAGATCCAGGAATGTCCCTGCTCCAGGGCCCCACCCACCTGGGAAAGGCTCAGGAAACACAGCCAACGCTGCTGGCACTCGGGACAGGGTCAGGCCTAGCCCAGGGCAGGAAAAAAACAGGATGCAGCATGGGAGGCAGGAAGGCCGAGCAGAGGCAGCTCAGGCCACAGGCAAGGTGCTGGGTCGGCTTGTCCGGTGCCCAGAGTGAAATTCTGTGTTCTCAGAACAGCCTCCGAGGGCCTGGAACCCGAGGACACCCTCTGGACAACGGGCCTGAATCTCCTTGGGGACACCAAGTGGCAAGGTCTGGAATGATCATCTGGAATCTGGTCCTCACTCCCGAGCTGCCCAAGCCAGGTCACTCACTCCACAGGGCCTGAGGCTTTGGCCCCTGAGGGTCTCTCCCTCCAGATGGCCCCGGTCCCCTCCCACCTGCAGGGCCCCAGTGCTCCACGGAGGGAGACCCAGGCTGGTTTCTGGCTCTGGACCTGTCCCAAGACAATTCACTGTCCTCAGTCAGTTCCATCATTGTATTTTGGGGAAGGGGGGCTGGCGCAGGTAGGAATCTAGTCCACCCGGGTCCTTTGGGACCTGATTGAGCCAGTCCTGCTGGCCCAGCAAAGGACCCTGGCAGTTGAGCCAACAGCCCATAGTTCATTTCTCCAACAACGGGTTTCCCTCTACAGGTAGGTAAACAAGGGAGCCTCCCTCCCTCCTCTCCCTGTGGCCTCACTTCGAGGGGCTGGCCCACCTGCCATCCACAGACCTAGAAGCCCCATCCCATGCCAGAAATAAACAAGAGCCTTGGGGGAAGTGGCAAGAAGCAGGATCTGGTTTCTATCAAACTCCAGCGGCCATGAGCATTTGTAGGCACCTGACTTTTCTCGAGTGGGAATGAAAAAGGGTGGGACCAGAGGTCTGGCCTCTGGAGCTGCGAGCAGCTGGCTGTGGAGAAATGGCTCCCTCGGGCCCACTCTCACTGCCAAGAGCAGGAGAGAGCCCCAGGGAGCAGCAGCGTGGGAGTGGGGGCGGGGGTAAGAGGAAAGTCCCGGATAGCAGCAGGTCCTGACTCCCTTGAAAGTGAGGGATCTGGGGATTCAGGGCTGGTATTTCCGTGGCCAGAATGGCCTGGTTCAAAGGGTGAGGAGACAAAGAATGGGCAAGGGAGCAGCCTTGCTGGGGCTATGCCCTGTTCGTCAGGGCCAAGGAGGTGGACTCTGTGCCACCTGTGGACCACTCAGGGGAGTGTGCAAGCGTGGGCTGGGCTGCGAGACTCCCAGGCCCCACACCAGCGGGGCGAGAGCAATCTGGAGGTTTCTCAGCCCCCACCCAGAGAACAGAGGGTACCGCAAACACAGCCATCCCCACCGCTGGACCTCAGAGGAGAAGCCCCCCGCAGCAGTGGTCCCAGCCGGGAAACTGGACTCCATGCGCCTGGGGACAGGTCCCCTTGCCAGACCGCAGCGCTGCTCGCTACTCTGTGCATGTGCCCAGGCAGACCTGGGCCTTCCCAGGCGTGGGCAAGGACCTGGGCCCAGCCAGGCCTCTGCCTCCGCGCACCAGCTGTTTCCCCGGCCGGGGCGGGCGCTGGCCCCGCTTTGTTTGCTTTGAGTCAGCCGGGTCCGTGCGTCCCGGACCCGCGGGCATCAAGGGGCAGGGAGGGGATCAGGGAGGTGGACGGGAGGGTGGAGGCGGGGAGAGGTTCACGATGCAAGGTTAGAGGAGGGGGCGGTAGGAGAGACAGGGGGCGGACAGCGGCGACACCGGCTCGGAAGTAGGCACACGTCAGCCTAAGGTGGCAGCAGCGGCTGCAGGGAGAAAGATGCTCCCGGGAAAGGAGGCTAGAGATGGGGGGGCTAGGGGAATGAGCCCTGGGATACAGGCCAAGGTGTTCGGCTCCGGCCCTGGCCTCAGTGTCACCCTCCAGGCCAGCTGGTATCCCCATCTCAGGGTAAGCCAAGTTCGCACAGCCCCCCGGTCCTGCCCAGCCCCCAGCCCGGCAGGTGGGTCTCGGGAGAGGCCGGGGCCCCGGGCGCACCTGCGTCTTGGTGGTGAGCTGGATCACCGCCTTTCGGAAATTCAGCTTGGAGTCGGCCGACCCCATATCGTTGGAGCCCGTTCCGGCCCAGACTCCCGCCCCGGCCACGGCTCGGGATCCAGCTCCAGCTCCTCGGCCCCCGCTGCTCTCGCAGGAGCTGAGCGGCGAGCCCCGCCCACCGGCAGGCGTAGGTCCCGCCCCTTCTTGGCTCCGCCCTGCGTGGCTCCGCCCCCCAACACCTGCCGCTCGGAGCTTGATCCTCTCCTGACGCTCAGAGTCAGTCCATCCGACCTAAAGCAGACGTAGAGTAACCGCACGCACTTCTCAACCCGAGCCGATGCCTCCGCGCCCTTCCTTCTGCGTCCGAGCGTTGTCCCGGTCCATCTCTCCTATTCTCACCCAGCCCCAAGGCCCACAACCCTCTCGGCCTCCCGTCCCCGCCCCCATTCTCACCATTAGTCCCCACGCCATCACTGAGAAAGGGCCCACACTTTCTCAGCCAGCCCCCGCCCTTGAGTTTCTTCTCGGTCAACCCTTATCCTCCCCATTTTTTTTCTGAGCATCTGCTTCCCTTTTTGTGACCTGTCAAACCCGCATATTCAGACAGCCCTAGCCTCAGCCGTCCGTTCTGTGGAAGGGAGGCTCACTCAGTGCCCCAGATCCAGGAAAGCAGCTCGCGGGCCTGATGAGACCAGGACGTCCCTCCTCGTCCTACAACTCCTTTCTGGCCACTTGCCCTCCCTGAAAATCCTTTTAAGTTCATCCATTTCAACAAATGTCGAAGGGCTGGTATGTAGCGACACTATCAGGGACCCGGGCATAGGAGCCGAAGTCACAGGTCCTGCCTTTTAGGAGCAATTAGCTAAGGAAAGAATCAATTATGGTTCACCTTAGTAAGTGCTGATAGAGGTAAATTAATAATAATAATTAATGATAATAATTAATAACAATTAATAATAATAATGTGACAACGATATCTCTAACAACAAAAACCTACCTCTAAGGTGAATATTACCCATATTTTTACACTCGGGGAAACAGAGACTCAAAGCATTTAAGTTACTTTCCCAAAGTCACACAACTAGTAAGGAACAAAGCTAAAACAGCAAAATCCAAGTCTGGCCCTAAAAGAGGCTGCACTTTTTCCACAGTGTCATCTTGCATGCTATGTCTGGAAGCTTCTGGAAATTGCAGCTGCTTCAAAAGGCAGTGACAGCTTAAATAGGAATTCCGCAGGTGAAAAATGAGGGACGCGCCATCTAGGCCGCAAAAGGGTGGCATGAAGGCAGGACAGAACAGGAGTGGGAGGAGGGGGAAAGAGTGTCCCCATGTCACCAAATGAGCAGAGCGGACAGAACAGCTCTGTCCTTGCTCCAGAGGTGTAGTTTCCTTGCCCTAGATTAAATCCTGGGCAGCCGCCGTGGCCTTTCTAATTACTCCGAGTTAACAAATGAATGGTACCTTTATTTGGCATTTTTTAAATGCCCCAGTCCAGGTCAGAGTGACAGTAAAACTCTGAATCTTAGACATTAGGGAGATGCAAATTGAAACCACAGTATGATAACCATTACATACCTACTAGAACAGGTTAAAAAAGAATCTGACATACTAAAACTGGCAAGGATAGGGAGCTTTTATATTTTCTTAGGAAGTTAAAAATACAATTACTATATGACTCAGTGATCCATTCGTGGTATTTACCCAGGAGAAATGAAGACATACATCCACACAAAAAGTCTGTGTAATGCTTATAACAATTTCATTCATAATCACCCCAAACTGGAAACAACCCAAATGTCCATCATCTAGTGAATATACAGATTGTGGCTCCTCCATACACAGAGACTAGTACTCAGCGAAAAAAGGAATGAGCTACCTATTCATGCAGGAATGATGTGAATTATCTCAAAAGCATAGTGCCAGACACAAAAGGCAACTGTATTATATCATTTGTACGACATTCTGGAAAAGGCAAACGTTGGGACAGATCCGTGGTTGCCATGGACCAGAAGCAGGATAAGGGGGTTGACTGCTAAAGGATAGGAGGAAGTTTGGGAGGTGATGAAAACATTCTGTGTTTGATTGCGGTGGTGGTTCCATGACTGTATATGTTCATCGAGGTTAATATGACCACCTACGAGGGGTGAATTTTATTGTACATAAATTATACCTCCATAAACTTGACTTTAAAAGAACAAAAACTCAGAGCAGGTGTTAACTGTCCATTCTAAGGAAGTAATTGTGCGCCCTTTGGTCTTGCCATCACTCAGAGCCATCTCTGGGGTTTGCAACCAGGGACTTCAAATACCACTGAAATATTACTGGTCACCCGTAGACCTCATTCTTTCTTTACATCAGTTTTCATGGGAGAGATTTACATGAGTCCACTTAACCTTATCCAACCTCAGGTGGTCGGTCTCCCATTCACTGGACATCCTGCTCCTCAGAAAATCTTTTTTGTTTCCCCAGAAAATCTTAATGTTCATCTTCAGAAAATCTTCCAAGGTCCCTGTGCACTCTCGACCCCATAGTATGAAAAAATATATATATTAACATTGTCTTGAGGAAGGTGACTGCTAGCACATCTAGATAGAAAAATACTTGTTTAGTCCCATCCTTTGTTTACTGTCTCTAAGTTAAACTTAACATCCTAATTCCGCCAGCGAGCATGTTTTTCCAATGCCGTTGGTCATTTTTTAGTGAGGCATCCTGCAGTGTGTAGAGGGAAGATGGCCGAATGATTGGGATTTGCTTGAAAATATTGCAACAAAGAAAACAAGACAAAGAACAATGGGAGAGAGGAAGCAAATGTGGCAGAATCGCAGTAATTGTTGAATGTGGATTGAGTCTATGGAGATCCTTTGATTGTTTTCTCTACTTTTATGTGTGCTTGAAAACTTTTGTTATGAAATTTTTTTTTTTTAAGAAAAAAGACTGGACATATACCCAAAAACCTATTAGTAGTAAAAGAGAGCTTTTGAAAGTTTAAAGAAATCACTATCCCTTAATTTGATGATTCCCTGGTAAGTTCTTAGCTATGGTTTCTCATGTGAAAAACCTCCTTTTATGCCCAGTATAAAGGAAGAGTCACTGGTCTGCGGCTCTCGCCACTGTCCTTGGAGAGCTTTTATTTATGAATTCAACCATCAATCACGCAACAAACATTGACTCGGCACCTACAAAGTACCAGAGACTTTGCAAGGTGCCGAGGCCTGAGCTACAAAGGCAAATTCCCACTAAAGAGAGGAGACGTGCAGGGCAACAACACAGGCCATAGAGAGTTATGGGGTCGAGACTGGGAGTCTGTCCAGAGCCCTGGTGGGAACCGGCGAAGGAAGACTCAACAGAGTAGGGGAGGCAGGGCTGAGGTTTGGAGGACGACGGAGAGTATCAGTCAGGGTCCCAACAGGAAATAGACAGAACACCCAGAGGACTAAGCAAAGAGAGTTTGATCAAGAGGTGATGTACAGGGAGACGGAAACCAGCAAGGGCTGCAAAGCACTCTGGGGCTAGAAGCAGCAGGGAGCCTCTGCCATCCTTAAGCCTGAAGGGGCGAGGGGAGGAAAGGTTGCCAGAACCCGGAGGAAGAGAGCCCGGCTGTAGGAACGGGCTGACAGGAGCGGTGGCCTCCCAGGGTCTGGAAGGGAGGGCGCTGTTGAATGGACACCCCACCCCATTTCCGATTTCCTGCTGGCGCTTCAGGTCAGCAGACTTACAGACGGCCAGAGAGCAAGGCACCCACGCGTGCAGCCCACACAAGCTTCAGCCTCCCGGGCACAGAGCAGATGGAGATGATGGACAGAAATCTGAACGAGCAAAGGGAACATGTCCCGCATCCAGGCAGGCGGAGTGAGCAGGACAGCCCAGAAGTGTAGAGAGCCTGGTAGAACCAGAGAATGGAAACACCTAGTTGCCGTGAAAGGCAGACAGTGACAAGGATGAAGCTTGAGAGGGGCACCAGGGTCAGAACAAACATCCCGTTAAGGAGCTTCTACCTTACTCTATGAGCAACGAGGAGCCTTTGAAGAAGGGGAATAATGTCGTTGAATGTCATCGTGTCTTAGCAAAGTCATTCTGGCTGCTGCAGGAAAGATCATGTGACCCGAACACAGGGAATCCAGCTGGGTGATGAGGTGAGGGATGATGAGGCAGTCACAGGCGGGATGGAGACAAGGATGCCGGTGATGCTGGCGAGGTGGAATCCTGGAGCTTGGTCGTCGGTTTGATGCACGTTCTAGGTTCTCACGCTGCCTCCCCACCAAGCTTGGTGTAGAACAACAAACACTTATTATAAATTCAGTGGTGACTCAAATGGAACCCAGCTGAGGTGGCTCGTGTCTGCTCCACGATGTCTGGGGTCTCAGCTGAGAGGACCAGAATGGCTAGGGGAGAAATGAACTTGCTGGAAGCATCTGGAGGCTTCTTCACTCACATATCTGGCATCTGGGTGGGAGAAAACGGCTGGGGTCAGCTTCGGCTAAAGACAGGATCAGCAACATGGGGCCTCTGCATGTGGCCTGGCCTCCCACAGTAACTCTTTGGGCTCTGAGAAGGAGTGTCCCAAAGGGTACAAACACAAGAGGGTGTCCCAAGAGACAGAGGAGGAAGCCGCATGGCTGTTTGGCCCGAGAATAACATACAGTCACTTCCACCATACTCGATTGGTGAAAGCGATCACAAGCCCATCGGGGTCGAAGGGAGGGGACCCTACGTCCCCGTGGAAGAAGTGTCAAAGAAGTTGGCGCCCGGTTTAAAACTGCCACATCGCAGGTGATTCTGCTTTCCGCACTCCCCCCGCCCCCAGGCCCAGTCCTTTTCCCTCCTGACCTTTGTCTCTAAGTCGTCTCACCTCAGTAAACGGCATCGCCAGAAAGCCGGTGTCACCCTTGATGGCTCTCCTCTTGTCACCCCCAAGTCCATCCGCCACCGTCTCCTGCTGACATTATGCCCCAGACGTGAATACTGTATTTCCTACCTTCCTCATCTCCACCGCTGGAGGTCCCATCGTCTCCCACCGACGGCAGCCTCCACGCCTCCCCCCTCGAATCTCTTCTCTACAGAAGAGCCCGGAGTAGTAAAACGCAGCTCACGACGCTCCCCCACTGAAAACACCTGAGACCTTGTCAGGAGCAATTTCCTCAGGGCTGCACCCTGACCTCCAGGGCCCTTCCTCATCGGCTCCCCTCCCCCAATACTCCCCCCCCACACCACCCCAGTCCCCAGCCCCCACCCCAACCCCCCCCAGGCTCCACCTGCACTTCTTTTCCTTCATTTCCTCAAGCCCCCTAAGCTCTTTCTGCCCCAATCAATCCCTGTACGAGCCGTTCCTTCACCTAGGACATCCCGCCTCTGACTCTCCTTGTGGCTGTCCCCTTCTCGTCCTTGGGGGCTTATCTTTAAAGTCTCTTTTCCTGAAAGATTTCCCATCCCTGGCTGTTGTGATTTCAGCCCCTTGGTGTGTTTCCTAAAACTTTTATCACCATTTTAAATATTTCTGTCTTTTTATTTGGCTTATGTCTGTCTCTCCCATGGAAATGCAAGCTGTGTGAGCAGAGACTGGGCTCGGCTTGTTCCCTGCATCCCCAGCACCCAGCCCTGGCAGGGCACAAGGCAATTATTTAGTGGGTGAATGAGTGAAGATAACTCCCGGATGATCATAGAAGATGGGACCACTTTGGTTGTCCACTTCAGTCAGTAGGAATGACACGTTTCACCAACTGCTTCTCAGATTCGTTTCTTAGTACCTTTAGGAGCCTTTCAGGTGGGGCAGGTGGCTCTGACCTGGGGTGGAGAAGGACAAAGGAGAACCAAGAAATATGGTTCTACCACTGGCTCTAGAGCATTCGTTTGTTCATTCGTTGGGCACCTGCTGTGTGTCCACCCTTAGGAGCTCTCGGTCCGAGGAGAGGTAGATGCCCTCGTGTAGGGTCCTGCACACTGCGAAGTGAGCATGCGGGACACAGGCGGAGCCCAGGCCGCTGGCAGTGAGCATGCGTGTCTGGAGCTTCTCCGCGGGTCTCAGGCTCACGGCTCCAGCTTTGACCGAAGGCCTCACCTGCCCCCTTAGCTCCCACACCCCACCAGGAAGGTAAGGTCCCCGGACGGGCCTCCCCAGAGGCATAGTAATGGGCAAGGAATAGATCCTCCAGTTAAAAAAAAAAAAAGTTAGAATAATGATTCTAAAGGCAAACACCGACTCTGCTTACGTGGCCCAGGCTCTGCTCTAAGCACTTGGCCTGTGCTAACTCACAAATTCTCCCAACGACCCTATGAGGAGGTATTGAAGGAGTAAGGAAGCGGTCACAGGACACTCAGCACACGTGTCCCAAAGGTCACGCCCCCGATGACGGGCTGGAGGGTTTAAACTGCAAGGATTTGAGGCAGGCGGACAGATGTCCGGAAGCACTTCCTGACGACAGGGACTGAAAATACAATTAAGACCTCCCCTTTTAGAGCAGACGCTTGTGTGGGACACACTCACTCGGATGGTTTGTGGGGCAAGGGAGGAGGGGACACCAGATGACCTCACTCATTCAAATGTACCGAGTGCCTTACCCTGCCAGGCGCTGATCTCAGTCTGGTGGAGGGGACAGATAGGGCGAGGGCATTCAGTGCCATGTGTGCCCAGTGCCGGAATATCTGAGGACAGGGAGGGCAGCTAGGCCTGCGGGGGTGGGGGCACCCAAGGAGGGTGTCCTGGTGTCATTTGAACCCAACATGTGCAGTGTGCGTGGAGGGGCGGAAACCCCGAGGGCTCAGAGGTGCTGGCCGAGCATCCTGACCGGCACTCTGGCCCTCCCCCAGCGTGACTCGCGTGACTCGCGTGACTGGTGCTGCCGGGGACCCTCCAACGTCAGCGCGGCCTGCGCAGAAGCCGTCATTTCCGGTGGGCTGGGCTGTGGGAATGGGATGTGTCGCCAGGGTCCCGAGCCCGCCCCGCGGGGAGGGCGTTTGCATCTTTTCATCCGGCTCGAGCGCCTCCGGGGGTTAGTATATGCGCTCTGGTCTCACCTTCAGGGTCGGGGCTTGCATTTCCGGGGTGAGCTCAGGTGGGAACTGGGGGAGCGCTTCTGGCCCCCAGAGTGTGAAACCGACCTCAGGAGACTATAATGCGCAAGGCTTGGGGGACATCGTCCATCACCGCCATGTCTTGATGCCACCGACAAGGAATATCGTGAAATAGGTCTACCTGACACACGAACGAGGCGCCAGGCTCTGGGGGTTCCGGAGGTCAGGTTGTTTAAACATCTCACCTGTGGGCTCAGCTGTCTACCCTGCTGAGAGTTTGAAAAGGCCTGAAATAGATCCCAGGGCTTGCGGGCTGGTAGCTCAGGGAGGCTAACTAATTCCCTTCTTCAAAGGCAGATCTAATTTTCCTCGCTATGGAATAGTTTAGAAAATACCAAATCTGCCCTGATGGCAAGGAGCCCAGGTGTTAATGAACCAAATCCGGTAGGGGGCGTGGCCAGTGTGAGTGTGGTAAAAGGCCAAAGGCTGAGAGATGGCCCAAGAGCTGGATATTTTCAAACATGAGCGTCATCTAAGTTATCGCTGAAAACATTTTTAGCTCCAGGCAGTGAAGGTGAATCCTCAGGTTGGGGGCTGCTTGTCATTGGTCTGGCAAAAAGCACTCAGCTCCCTGCCCCAGCTTTCCTCTGGAGCCTTCCTAAGCTCCCTTGGGACAGCCCTGGTTGCTGTAGTTACATGACCACAGAGCTGCAGAATGAGGAATGAGGAGGGGAACTTGGTGCGCTTGGGGTCCTGACCAGGTCCTTCTGGAACTCAGGCCTCTAACCTGCTTGTCCCTTAGAATTATTTTATGCCCATCTTAATAAATGGCATCACCACCACCTAGTTACTGGAGCCAGAAGTTGAAGGCGTCACTCCAGTGCTTGGGTCAATTCATCGGCACATCTTAGTTCTATACCCAAAATGTTTTTCGTCTTGCTCCTTCTCCAGTGCTACCAGCCCTGCCCATTCCACCACCACGTCCCTTCTACAGCAGAAGCCTCCGAAATGAAAAGCTTTTTCTTGGTTCTCTTTGTCTACTTGGGGAACAAAAATCCCAGCTCCTTTTCATGGCCCTAACTCCAATTTCATCACTGAACTCCAGCGACGCTGGGCTTCCTTCAGTTTTTAATATAGGTCAAGCTCTTTCTACCTTAGGGCCTTTGACCTTGCTGTCTCCTCTGCCTGGAACACTCTTTCCCCAGAGGCTGGTATGGCTGGCACCATCTCCTCCTTTAGGTATTAGTTTAGATGTCTCCTTCTGAGGGAGGCGTTTCCTGAATGCTGAATCTAAATCTTCCCCCAAAAGTGTGTTGCAGAACCTCGTTAATTTCCTTCATAATACATGTCATGCGTTGTAATAATTTCTTTCTTTATCTCCACTAGAATGAAAGCTACACAAAGGCAGAGGTTGTCTGTTCTGGGTAGCAAAATGTCTGTGTTTGGGTAATAAACTATTTTATTGAAGTATAACATATATTCAAAGAAGTATACACATCATAACTGTATAGGTCAATGATTTTTTTATGGATGAATACATCTGTGTAACCAGCACCCAGATCAGGAAATAAAACACTGCCAGCCCCTCAGAGTTCCCTACATGACTCCTCAAGGCCAGACACTATCCCAATTAGATTCATTTTTTGCCAGTTTTAAACTTTATGTAATTGGATTCACGATCCCCAAAGTTGTTCACATCCTAATTCCCAGAATGATTAAGTGAAGGACCATGAGATGGGGAGAGTACGCTAGATTAATGAGGTGGGCCCAGTGTGATCCCAAGGGTCTTGAATAGTGGAAAGAGAGGTGAAAGAGGTCAGAGTACTGCAGCGTGAGAAGGGCTCAACCTGCTATTGATGGCTTTGAAGATGGAGGAAGGGATAATGGGCCATGGATTATACAGGTCTGTGGCCCAGGGCTTGGGGACCCCTGCTATATTGTACACTTAAAATTTTATTAAAAGAGTAGATCTCATGCTAAGTGTTCTTGCTACAAGAAAATAAAATGTCATTTTAAAGTCAAAATAATATTTAAAAATTTAAGCTTTCTACTTTTTGTAATATCCCGCCTCTTTTATGCTCTTGTATGCTACCGTTTAATAAATCTTACTGAAGTTGTATCTCGTCCTTGGGGTGGGGGGAGATGGAGGAAGGGAACGAGCCAAGGGGCTGCCTCTCAAAAGTGGAAGAAGGAAGGAAACAGACTCCCTGGAGCCTCCAGAGGGAACTCAGCCCTGTTGACACCTAGATTCAGCCACTGAGACCATGTCTGACTTCTAATTTACAGAACAGTAAGAAAGTAAATGTGTTATTTCAAGCTGCCTAATTTGGAGTAATTTGTTACAGAAACAACAGGAAACTAATACAAGTATTTACTCTTTGTGTCTGGTATCTTTCTCACATTTTATTTGTACTCTATAATATTCCATCACATGAATACGCCACATTTTATTCATTGACTGTTTTTACTTGTTTCCAGCTTGGGCTATTATCAGTAGTGCCGCTGTGAACATTTTCGGACATGTCCTTCAGTTCACGTATGTACATATTTCTGTTGCACACATACAGGAGCGGAATGGCCGGGTGATGGAAAATGCACACATGACGGATGCTGGGATGCATCCCCCAGACTTCCCCTCAGGACTGAAGGGCCTGTTCCCCCAAGCCGGCTGGAGGCTGCCGGCTGGCAGTCCTAGCCGCCGTCAGCTTCTCTGAGAAGAGAGAAGCTGAAAAGAGCTGAAAGTCACACCCACTTCTCAGGGAAAGCCTGCATCCGTTCGATGGGCGGTTGACCTGTGTATGTATATTGGGGGGGGGGGGATATAAAGGCCCTCACCCCACTGCCACCTGGAATAACTTTGAAGGGTCACCCCAGATTCAGAGCTCTCCAGGAACCAGGGGAGGCTTTGTCGAGGCCACATCTCAACCCAGCTTTTCCCTCTTCCGACTCTGCCCCCTTCTCTTCCCCTACAGGCGTTGATCCTCCTAAAGGAGTTGAACACTTGGTCACATGTTTATTGGGTCATTTTAGACACTTGTGAAATATCTAGTCAAGATTTTCACTTATTTTTCTACTGGATTGTTTTTCTTTTTCTTGTGGCTTTGTGGGCGTTCTTCCTATATTCTGGACACAAGTTCTTTGTTGGATATATTTATCACAGGTGTTCTTGGGGTGCTTCGACAGTACCAGCACATGGGGAGTCCTAATAAAAATCACGAAGGCTTGAGTCTCAAAACTCCTTTAAAGAAAAAATGCTTGACTAGGTGAAACTGTGTTTAATTTCAATGGGTATAATTGGATATAGGATATGGATCCCAAGGAGAGAGAAACAGGACCTTAAAGGGAAAGGCCAGATGCAGGTAACACACTCTCAGACTTCGTCACTCCTGTCCTGAGGTTTCTGGCTACAAGCACTGAAACACTGCACCTCTTAAAGGTAACTGTAAATGAATATAGTCATTCATTCAGAGCGTCCACGGAAGGTATCAGCAGGTCAGCCTGTTCTAGGCACTGTGAACAAGAGACAAGATCCTTGCTTTCAGGATACCTAGAGGGAGAGAAACACAACAAGTAAACAAAATAAAATAATGTCCACACAGTGAGCCCTAAACTGAAGGACCCCAGCGCGGAGGAAACTGTGTGAGTTGGGGGTGGGGGGAGCGTTGATCCAAGCAGCAGCCAGACCAAGGCACGCAGGAGGTCCCGCCCTCGGCCCCGCCCCCAGCTATGTATGCGTCTCCTGATTGGCCAGCGGCTGTCAGCCCCACCCCGCGGAGCGGACCGCTAGGGAAGCGCGGGGCGGACCCAGCCAAGATGCAGCCTCGGCTCCGGGTGTCGCCGGGCGCGCCGGGGGCAGCGCTGGCGGGAGCGGGGCTGGGGGCGCCCACTGCGGCAGCCACGCGCTCCTCCTAGTGCCCCAGAGCGGCCGGCGGGCCTGGGCCCTCCTCGCCACGGTCTCGCCTGCTGTCCCCTCCCCTCCGCCCTTTGTGCCGCCGCCGCTTGGTGTCCCTAGCTCCTTAGGACCCTGGCCGGGCCAGACCGCGGCGGCCTGCCAGCCCCGTGTGGGCTCCGGGTCAGCGGCCGATGGCGAAGGGGCGCGGCGCGAGCAGGGGCGCTGTAGCCGGCGTCCGCCGCGCGGGAGACCCGGCGCGCCTCCGCCGCATTGTCGCGGGCCCAGCGCCCCGGCCCTGAGCCACGCCGCCGCAACGCCCGCCCGCCGCCCGCAGGGCCATGCGGAGGGCCGCCGCGATGGAGGACTTCGCAGAAGAAGAGGAACCCTGGTACGACCAGCAGGACCTGGAGCAGGGTGAGCACGGAGGAGGCGGCCAGGAAAGCGGGGTGCGCCTCGCGACCCTGGCCGCTTCTCCATTGTTGGGCGGTTATCACTCCGGGGAGGGTTGAGCTGGACCCCGCGTGCCCGATGCCGGGTGATGACGAGTGTGGAGAACGGGGACGTGGCGAAAAGGGGCGCTGTGTGGCAAGACCTGGACTGGACCCCCAGAGATCTGCAAAAGCCGGGGGACGGTTTCCTCCTTGCTGGAAACACAGGGGCATACTTCCAGTCCGCCCACCCCAACTTAGAGGCAGGAACCGCCCAGGGACCCCTGGTATTGTTGGGGGGCCCGAGCCCTGGCTGGAAGTCTTCGGGAACCGCGAGGTGGCTTCTCGGTTATGTTTTTGCTGGGAGAGATGGTGCGTGTGTGCAAGTGTGAGTGTGTGTGTGTGTGTGCGCGCGCGCGTGTGCATGATTGTGTTGTGTGCGTGCGTGTGTGTAGGGGGAAGTTATCCTATCCCAAATCCAGCGACACCCTTCCCCGCCAGGATTCCTGAGCTCTAAGACTCCCGAAAAGTTTCCCCAAGTCCCTTCCCATCTACGCAGGGGCCGAATGGGGTGCAGGACCCTGCGGCTGGGAAAGCTGAGACTGGAAGTCTCCAATCTGCCTTCCTGAGGAAGGAGTCTCTGGCCTCCTCCCGGGTCCCCTCCCTGGCCCCTCCAAAATACATGGCTCATGGTTTGGAAGGGGCCAGGTTTGGGAATTCTGAACAAGGACCCTGATTAGAACCTGAGTAAAGAGGGAGCCACCTCCCACATGCATCCGAGGGTAGAGAGGGTGACTGGAAGAGGGTTAGAAGCTGGTGATGAGGTGGCTGAAGTGACATCACTCTGCGTCTGGGGCGGGCTGTTAGGACGGGAAGGAGAAGGAGTCCCAAGAGGGTCAGGACCAAGGCCTGCTGGAGTGGAGTCAAATTCACCTTCTCCTCCCTGAGAACGGCTAATATGTGGGTCATCAGAGCTGGAGGGGCAAAGAAACGTGTCCAGGAGAAGTTCCCACAGCCCCCCCAGGAAGCCAGGCGGTGTGGACACAAGTCTAGTTTGCTGTGTGACACACCCCTGTTCTGGGGCCTTATTTACACTTGGCTTTGCTCTCATGGAAGGCAGCTACCCAGATCCCGGGGCCTTTGTTCCCTGGCCCTGACCCATGTCCCCACGTGGCCAGATTTGCTGGTAGATGAGGCTCCGTCCTTGTGCTCAGGAATGTGGGGTAATCAGAGCCTTGGGGGACTAGCGTGAGACTAGTCCCGGGCTGCACCCTGCCATACTCTATGCCCCAGAGTCCACCCTCAGCCTCCCTGCCTGGAGGGAGAGGCCCAATACTGGCTTCAGCCCCCCCGCCCCGCCACCCCCAAGGTCACACCCCACGAACATCTATCAGGTTCCACTTAAGTGGAACTGGGGGCTGGGAATAGTCCTAGCCCTGGCCCACTAGGTGGCCCTGGGCCTATGTCTGAATCTGGGTGGCAGGATGCAGTGAGAGGGCTTCCTGGAGGAGGTGGGCCTAGAAAGTAAGGTCGGAAGCTGAGTGCCCGGGAAGATGGCCTCCCGGGAGGCAGACGCTGACATTGCTGCTGTCGCGTTTCATTCCTGCACCCTTAATGAAGTCTCTGGAAGTCTCCGGCTCCGCGCCCAGCCCAGATGTGGGAGGAAGGAGCCCAGGAGTGAGTAGGGTGGGCTGTGTGCTGCTTCCAGAGGGTGAGGAGTCGAGATTCCTGCTGGGCTGGGCAGCCATGCTCTGGTCCGGGGCGGGGCGTGGGCCCTGAGCGCCCCCTTCTCTGGCCTTGCTGGTTTGCAGCCTTTGGCTTCCCCTTGGAGCCCCAGTGGTAGCTAGAGCCCAGGAAAAATGAGGGACAACAGAAATGAGAGAGTCTCAGGAGAAACTGGAGCTTTTGACCAAAAACCAAATGTCTGCTGCCATGGGTGAGTGCTGTGCTGAGCCTGGGGACATGATCTCTGTCCTTAGGGGCCCCACATCCCAGCAGGGGAAGTAGAAAGGGGACCAAACTAGTAACTGTGATAGAGCCACAGGGTCCCTGCAGTGAGATGTAGAAAGGCTTATGCAAAGGCCCCCTCTGAGCTGGAGGGTGTCTAAGTGCCCCCGGACACAGGAAGGAATGCTGGCATTGCAGGTGGACAGGACTCTTGTACGAGGCCCAGAGCAACAAGGAAAGACCATGTGTGACTCGAAAGTAGGAGTTAACTAGAGCTCTGGGGCTGGAGGCCAGAGAAAGTCCCAGGCATAGGCACTGTGGCACACGCCCGAGGGGTCGGCGTAGAGAGCTGGACGAGGCAGTGAGTGTGGGCCAAAGGCCACCCACAGTGGGGATCAGGTGCCTGTCGTGTCCTCCTTCCCTAGATCCAGTCCCCCAATTCTCTCCTGCCCAGCTGCTCCCTAGTTGCCTCTGAGTGGCCCAGGAAATGGTTTGCCCAGCCAGCCTGGTCCCCTCCACCTCCGTTTCCCCTGCCCCCGGTGCGGGCCCTGACTTTGCTTTCAGAAGATGGCCATGGAGACCCCGTTTGACTCTGATGCTCTTCTGTCCCAGTAGAGGGAGGAAGTTGGGACAAGCGAGGTCCTCGATTCTCACTGCTTCCTCTGCCCGCTGACACAGCATCCATAAAAATAGAAAAAGCCATTAATTCTGAAGCGCAGGTACTTTCTCTGCTGCCTCCCTCCCAGCCTGGATCAGGCTTGGTGTGGCCTGTGGGTACCTCTTTCCAGGCTGAGTGATGGCTGCTGAGTCACACATTTGATGTCCTGGGCACCTGACCTTGATTCTCAGCCTTGGGCAAGAGCTCTGACATGGCAAGGGAGGGCGGTGACTGGACCCCAGTTCTGTGGCCCCCGAGCTCCTGACATTCATGCCCTGCAGGCTGTGATCAGGACCCCTGCGGGGCTGCCAGGTGGTAGATGGCCTCCCTGCCCCCCCCGCCCCCTCCCCTTATCTTCGTCTCTTCTTCCCTGTGCCTGTCCCCTGTCCTTTTCTTACTTCCCTGCTCTGGAGTCTCTGGAGCCCCACCCAGGCCCCAAACAGTGAGCGGCAGGCAGTGGGATTTCAGCATTTCTTTTCAAAGACATCCCCTGGCTCCCTGCCATTCCCTCTCAGGCTTCTGGGGTGTTTTTCCTGGGGAGCACCTCATCAGGCATTCAGGGGACAACGCTCCTGCCGTCTGCTGCGAGAGACTCCAGAAAACTCCAGGGTCCTGGCAGGGGAGGCGCCAGTTCAGACTCAGCACCTTCCCCAGCTCTGTCCAGTGTGACCATTAATTCGGCTGTGACAGGCTGTTTATCCCTCCAGCTCCTACTTCCGGCCTAGCCAGCTCACCCGCTCTCCCACACCCAGGCCTCCCTCCCGCACTGCACCACCCTCCCCGGAGCCCTCGGTTGGCCGGTGTCCTTTTCCTAGCACTTGGCTCCACGCCGTCCCTGGCTACGCACCTTCCAGACTTCTCTCGTGACCCCTCTTGGCAGCTTCGATCAGCTCAGCTCGCATCGTGATCCAGGTTCCTTGAGATGGTCCCTGAGATTCTCACCCACCCCAAACGGCTGCTACTGTGTTCCCTTCTTCCCCACTCCTGAAATCACTAGGTAGCCCAGGTCACAGTCACTACCTTTGCGGGGCCATGTGCCTGGGTTAGAGTGTGACTCTCGGCTGCCGTCCGAGCCAGCTGGCCGTGGGAATACACATACAGCGCAGAATCTCATCCCGGAGAGAGAGCATAAAGTGCATCGTTCCTGACCGTTCCTCACTCCAGCTCTGAGCCTGTGGCCTCGGACTCAAGGCTAAGCTACAAGGGATCCATGAAGGCCACCCACAGAGCCTGTCGCCTGGTGCCAGTGCAGGAGTTGACATCGGTAGCAATGGCCTCTGTGTATCATCTTCATTTATACCTGAATTATTTGATCGTGTCTGGAGACGAGCTGAGTGTTCACCATCCCATGACAGAGAATAGGAAGATGGTGTGGCTCCTTCATCAAAACTAGGGGTGGTCTCGCTGGGCTCCCACATTTCCACCAAGCACTCAGCGTAACCCGGGGCAATCGCAACATCAAACTTCAGTGTGCAGACAGACACTCCCACTTAGTTTAAAAAACATAACGCAGGTGTCCTCATTGCCTCACGAGGTTTGTGTCAGGTAACTAGTTTTTCTCGGCATCAACATCATAAAGTTAATCTCCCAAGGCTAAAGGTTCTTATCGGGGATTTATGTGATCGAGTGTTTTAATGGCTGAGCTAGGTGTTTGGGACAGCGGCTCCCGCTTGTCCAGGCTGTTCTTCCAGCCTCGCTCTAGGAGAGCGGCTTTGCACTCCTTCTCGGCCAGGGGACTCTTCTGGGTGATGTCTGGGCACAGGGACACCTCCCAGTTTAGGTCCGGCCTGGATGTTGCACTCTGGCTGTTTCAAAACCTCACCCCTCGGTGTGGGAGCAGACTCCGGCTTTGTCCCTGATGGGTGACTTGGCCTTTGGTCCAGGCCTGCTGGCTGGTCAGGCCCCTCTGGCTTTTCTATGGTGATGTCCATCCTACCCCCAGCTGGCTGAAAGAAAGCCCAACAGAAGTCACAACTCCTCGGGGACCTGTCCCTTGCCAAGCAAGGGGCTCAGCTTAAACAACTATATGAAACTCGCCAGGAGGAGGTTATAGAGACCATCCATCCTCTCGGGGTCCTAGAGCCATCACTGTCTGAGAGGGGAGAGCAGTACTGAGCTCAGTCCCTGGGCCACATCACATCGGCCCCAGCAGAGCTGCTGTTATGCCTCCGGGTCTGGATTTACGCCATCAGCCTGGACTGAGGGCTTCATCGTGGGGAAAGGACCCAAGCTGTCCTACCTAGGCAGCATTTTGGCAGAATGAACCAAATAGGCCCGCCCTCTGCCCGGGATTCTGTTTCTAAGAAAGTATCCTCAGGGATTGGGTGGTGATTTGCACAGAGATTTTTGTACTACCGAATTAATTAGTTTTATTTTTAATAGAGAAAAAAAAATTGAAAGCACCCTAAAAGTACAACAATAAGGACTATTTAGGGATGGTTATTTAGGGACCAGTATACAATAGAATATTCACATCCACTAAAGATGATCCCGTATCTAGAGTTGGCACAGAAAGCTGCCTGTGCCATATTGTTAAATGAAAAAAGCAAATACAGAAAAACATGATTCCGTTTACACAAAATTGCGTCCACAGCTGTTTTAAGCACAGAGAGCTGTTGAGAAGGGTGGTTACCGACACAGTGACCGCACCCTTCTTCAGGTGCGTTTTCTTTCTTCTACCTCACCTCCCCCACCTCTTCCACACCCCACGCACGGAGTGGAGCTTTCATCACTTACAAATGGCACTGTTCCTTCATCCTCACGCGGGGCCACGCTCATTTGTTTGGCCAGAGACACCTGCTACTTCCTCCTAAGCCCTCCCCCTCCCCACCGACCAACCCCCTAAAAACAGGCCAGGTCCCCTCCCAGCATCTCTGATAGCTGCTCATGTACCTTGGACCAAGATGGGGCAGGGGAGGTCCCAGTCCTATAAGGTACAAGATTCAGGGCTGGTGGGAGGAAGAGGATGGTTTTGCTGCCCAGGGAAAGGGGGCGTCAGAAGGGGGTACTTGTCACTAGGACCAAATGCTACTGTGCTGGGGTGAGGAGACCTGAATTCTGATTTCAGTGTGGCTGTAACCCAGCTGATGACCTCGGAAAAGTCACTCTTCCTTCTCTGCCCTGTCATCCATAGAATAAGGTTAAGCCAAAAAGCTCTGAAGCCTTGTCCAGTTCTAATACCCAGCAACCCCTCCCGCCCCCTCCCTCTGCCTCTCGGTGAGCTCCTGGTCCCCCTTCCAAGCCCAACTCGAAGGCTGCCCGTTGTCTGAGCCTCCCACTGCCTTACCTATCACCCAGGGCGCTTTGCCCTTTGTCTTACCACATTCCACTCACTCATTCTTTCAAAAAAGATTTATTATGTGCCTGCTCTGCACCAAGTACTATTCTAGGCCCTGGGGATATCAGTGAACAAAGCAGGCAAAATCCCGGCCCTATAAGCTTACAGTTAGTCAGGGGAGACAATCGGGGAGGGAACGTGGGGTGGGGGAGGCATGATTTCGAATCATTGGCTGGGGAAAGCCCTCCTGGAGAAGCTGCTATTTAAGCACAGGCTTGAAGGGAGGGAGGCATGAGCCCTGGGAGAGCCTGGGGAAAGGACGGTCCAGGCAGAAGGTCCAACGGCCGGTTATCCACTCCCAGGCCTGGAGGCTCCCCAAGGGCGGCCCTCGTGTCCTGCTCCTCTTGGGGTCCTGAGGCCCAGCTCAGAACATTAACGGGCGTCCTCTGGCTTCTTCCTCACACTGCTCACGTTCCCCTCGCCCTCCGCCCCTCCCAACCAGATTTGCACTTGGCCGCTGAGCTGGGGAAGACGCTGTTGGAGAGAAACAAGGAGCTGGAGGAGTCTCTGCAGCAAATGTACGCCACCAACGAGGAGCAAGTGCAGGAGATCGAGGTGAGGGGCCACGTGGGCCCTCCTGGGGCTCCTCGGCCTGGGTGTCCCTTTGCGCAACTTAGGAAAAGCTACCCTCTTAGCAGACACAGCCCTGGCCCAATAGCCTCGTGCAGTTCGCAACCTGCCCAGCTGTCCCAGGCAGCCCTGTTGCACATGAAAACCCCAAAGTGAGCTGTTTTCCTACAAGTGGGAGGAGGGCCCAGGCAGAGCCATTTTCCCCAGCCCTCTCCCGAAAGGTGACTCCCCACCCCCATCCCCACCGCCGGCCTCCCCCAGTACCTGACCAAGCAGCTGGACATGCTGAGGCACGTGAATGAGCAGCACACCAAAGTGTACGAGCAGCTGGACCTGACGGCCCGAGACCTGGAGCTGAGCAACCAGAAGCTGGTGCTGGAGAGTAAGGCTGCCCAGCAGAAGATCCATGGGTGAGGGCGGGGTGGAGAGTGGGGGGTAGGAGGGGCAGGCGAGGGAGAGGCCCAGGGCTGGGTGTGCGCGCGGTGGGCGTGACTCACGCTCCTTCTCCCAGAAGCCCAGGCCTGGGAACCAGGGGGTGGTAGTGAGTTTGCCCTTGTCCATTCGGAGTGGTTGAACATTCAAGCTACAACCCTTTGAGTGCCAGCTCTGCACCAGGCTCTGTCTAGGCCCCGGGGATACAGTGATGCAAAGACCCTGTCCCACCCTCTGGGAGCTCACGGCCTGGGAGGGAAGGCAGGCGTGTATATAGTTCCTTGAGATGCAGGGCGATGGGTGATAGAAGGGTATACAAGGAACCGAGGTGGCACAGGAAAAATGGTCAGCGCCGCCTGGGAGGGGGCGGAGAAGGGTGAGAGCTTAGAGTTCTCCATCAAACCCCGGCACGCGGCAGCAAGGCTCAGGGCTGCCCGTCAGTCCCCAGCCCCACGTCCCTCCAGGGCTGCAGTGAGGGGGGCTGGCCTCATCCCCTTAGGGTCCGTCCCATGCGGTTTCCCCACCCCACCCCCAGGCTGACGGAGACCGTAGAGCACCTGCAGGCCCAGGTGGAGGAGCTGCAGGCCCAGGTGGAGCAGCTCCGGGGCCTGGAGCAGCTGCGCGTGCGCAGGGAGAAGCGGGAACGAAGACGCACCATCCACACCTTCCCCTGCCTCGAGGAGCTGTGCACCAGCACCCGGTAGGTGGGGCGGCCCCGACCCTGGACGGTGCCTCCGAGAGCCCAGGACTGCCAGCGGGGGCAGGAAGGAGAAGGCGGGCACCGCGCAGCAGCAGGTGGGAACGAGAGAGCCGGTGCGTAGTCGAGGCTATTGGAGAGGTGGATCCTAGGCTACCGACTGCCAGCCGCTGGCGTTTACCGGGCGCCGGTGTGTGCCCACAACTCTGCTGAGTGACTTAGTGATTATAGCGATGCCGCAAGGTGTGTTTTATTATCCCCACTACTCAGATGAGGAAACTGAAGCTCAGAGGTTATGTGTGGCGTCTGAGGTCACCTGTTTAGTAAGTCAAAACTCTAACCCGGGAGGGGTTAACTATTACACCTGTTGGTTCCCATTAAACCCTCTCAATGGGAAGACTTCCTAATGTAACACATGTGGTGTATCTGGTGAGTGTGTCGATAGGGGTCCTGGCCAGGGGCAGACAGTTCCTCCCTCGCGCAGAGTAATTGAGCAATTAATACAGAGGTGTGGGCAAGGTACAGAAAAACCAGAGGGACACGGCAGCACCCCAGGTTTGCAATAGTGAGGAGCTGCCACCACCCCTGGGCCCAAAGGGGACAAGGGCAGGGAGGCTACTGGACCTAGAAGATGGCATGGAGGGTGCTGCCTGGCCACACTGACCAGCTAAGGAGTCTGAAATAGACATTCCCATCACCTCCGTCTGCTGGGACCGCCTGCCAGTGACTCCCATTGGCTGAGCTCAGCAGAGAGCGGGGGAAACTGGCTGAGGCAGTCCACTGAGGTCGGCCTCCCAGGACAGAGGGCAGAGGGAGGACTGGGAGTGGCTCGAGCCTGGCAAACAGACTATCTAGCCCAGTGGACTAGAAAGATCTAAGCGACCACTGCCCTCTGCGCCCTCCCCGCCCCCCACAGGTGCGAGGATGCCTTCCGCCTGCACAGTTCCTCGCTGGAGCTGGGCCCCAAGCCCCTGGAGCAGGAGAACGAGCGGCTGCAGACCTTGGTGGGGGCGCTGCGTGCCCAGGTGAGCCAGGAGCGGCAGCGCAAGGAGCAGGCGGAGCGCGAGTTCGCCGCGGTGCTGCATGAGTCCGCGGAGCTGGAGCAGCAGCTGTGCGAGATGGAGGGCTGCCGCCTTCGCGTGCAGGAGCTGGAGGCCGAGCTGCTGGAGCTGCAGCAGATGAAGCAGGCGAAGACCTACCTGCTGGGCCGGGAGGACCACCTGGCCGAGGCCCTTCTGGCTCCCCTGACCCAAGCCCCTGAGGCCGATGACCCGCAGCCAGGCAGCGGGGACAACTTGGGCGCCCACGATGGTATCTCCGCCACCTCCCCAGGCCACACCGTGCGCAAGAGCTGCAGCGACACAGCGCTCAACGCCATCGTGGCCAAAGACCCAGCCAGCCGGCACGCGGGCCACCTCACGCTGCACGCCAACAGCGTGCGCAAGCGGGGCATGTCCATCCTGCGGGAGGTGGACGAGCAGTACCACGCGCTGCTCGAGAAGTACGAGGAGCTGCTGAGCAAGTGCCGGCAGCACCGGGCTGGGGTGCGGCACGCTGGCGTGCAGACCTCGCGGCCCATCTCCCGCGACAGCTCGTGGAGGGACCTGCGGGGGGGCGAGGAGGGCCAGGGGGAGCCCAAGGCCGGCGAAAAGAGCCTGAGCCAGCACGTAGAGGCTGTGGACAAGCGGCTGGAGCAGAGCCAGCCCGAGTACAAGGCGCTCTTCAAAGAGATCTTCTCCAGGATCCAGAAGACCAAGGCTGACATCAATGCCACCAAAGTCAAGACCCACAGCAGCAAGTGACCCTTTCCCAGTGGGCAGACCCCCCCGGGCTCCAGCCTTGGGTGTCTGGAGCCTGGACTGTGCAGCCACTGGTGAGTGAGGGATCCTCTGAGCGGCAATATATCCCAGAGGAGGCCACTGTGTGACCCAGGGATGGTGTTGGGGACACAGGCTGTTCTCTGCTGATGTGGGAGGCAGTCAACACGTCCGGCCTCCTAGGACCTTCCACCATCCTGTTCAGCCCAAAGGCAGATGTCCCCACTCCCCTGGGGAGTCCCAGCCGCCCCAGCGCAGACCCTCAGGCCTTCGGACTTGTTGCCAGGCTTCTGAAAGCCATTCTGGACCAGATGGCCTTTTTTTTCCTTTTCAAAGTTTTTTTTTGTTTTTGAGAGACACATTTGCAATGCAAGATCCCCCTGACCCCTTGCCCATAACTGGAAACACTTGAAGGGGGACCACAGAGCCAGCTATGGCAGGTTCTGGGGGGCTCCTGGACCACCCACTGCTTCTCCCCAGGTGTGACTCACTGTCATTCGCTTAACACCAGCTGTCCCACCCCCAGGGTCCTGATCAGGTCAGAGGTGACCCCTGCCATGAAAAGCAGAAAGCCTCAGTGCCCCCCACTCCAGCCCTGGTGAGGATGGGCTTCTCCCAGGAGACCCTCAGCCCACCGCAGATCTGTAGCCGATCAGAAGAGGGGAACAGGGAGCCCCGCAGCAGCCATAGAAGAGCGGTGCACCCTGTTCCCTTCTGAGCCAGCCGCCTCGGATTCCAGCCCCAGAAATGCCTTCTGGGCATTAAGCCTTCCAGGGGTACGGGCCGGGGCGGGGAGCCCCTGACATCGCACGCCACCCTGCAACTCACCAAGTTTGGCCTCTGCCTGCCCCCACCTCAGGGACCATGATGTGTCTCATTCACTCCCATGCTCCCCACAGGCTAACCCCACCGCAGGTCACGCTTGCTGCCCCCAGAATGTCCTAGGCATGTGCCACGAGCCAATGGTCCCAGTGTCCATCCCTGCCCCCCTTCACTGGGGACAGCCCGAGACCCTCACCCTACACTGACCAGTATTGAAACAGGCCCGGGATGGGGAGCATGTCTCCTTCCCATAATGCCTGCTCTCAGCCTCCCACCTTTGTGGAGGGCTCTTGAGGACACAGCTGGGTCAAGGGTTTAATCTTTTATTAAGGCTTCAGAAAGTCCAGCTTCAACTAAGTGATGCCAAGGTCCCCAGCTTGCCCTGAGCCATTTTTCAGGGCTTCCAGTCCCTGCCGCCCTTCCTAAGACCCCAGAAATCGGAGGAGCCACACAGCCCAGTGGAAGGCAATGGCCCTGGCCTCTGCGCTGGAGCCCAGTGGGGAACCTTCATGCCTTATTCGTTCCTAAGGGATTTTCTTAACAAGCACGCCCGACCTCTCCCCGGAGGTGCCATCCTGCTCTCCGGGCGGGCTGTCAGCTGGTCCTTCTGTCCACATATCTTGAAACCCTTTGGAGCTGGGCAGCTCCCAGCCCTGTGTGTGTCTCTTGTCACCTAGGGTGGAGGGGGTGGGGTCGGATGGGGTGGGGGGGCTCCTGCCTGTTTGCTCCCCAGTTCTGTAGCAGCCAACCAGCATCACCTTTGAAGTATACGAGAGAAATATATTTACAAATGCTTTATCCTCTTCTTTAATAAAAAAATGCACCGGTATTCTAAAAGCAGAAATGGCCTCAGAGCCATGGACCTGTCTCTATGGCTCGACTTTGCAGTTCCCTCCCAACCCACAGCTGCTGACAGCACAAATAACTTCAGAAGCCAAAGGAAGTGCTCCTGAGTCTTTTGAGATCAGTTTGTTGCTACCCCCTCCACTCGCCCATTTTCAGACAGAAAATTCAGCCGGCTCTGTGGATCCCGATCCCATGTGGAAAATCTTCCCAAGTCTCCCCTGGGAGGAAGGCTCAGGGACCTTTCCCCAACACCCTCCCCCACATTCCTGAAGGAGCCAGAAGCTACTTCCCTTGGACCCAGAAAGTGAGGACAGTGTGGTCTGGGGAGCCCAGAGCCGGGCCCCAAATTGGTGGTATCTGCTTTTTACATCAGCTGAACAGCATGGGGGTTTTACATGCACAGCACACAAATGGTTGTTAGGGTTTCTTGTCCAGTTGTGACCTGAGTGCAGTGGGATGGAGAGCATGTTGTAGGTGTGACACCCAAGGAGCAAAGGAAGTTGTGGCCTATCCGTCCCTCACCTTTTGAATTGCCCTATGGATATATGTTTTCCTGCCCCTTCTTCCTTCCCACACAATTTGTCCTTACTTGGCCACCTCCCCAAGGTCTCCCCTTTGCCTCTCCCCTCCCCCAGACTGGACAACCTTCTCCATCCCAAGACCAAGCACTCTGTGGTAAGAGGAATTGGTCCCCTCCCGCCTCTGCTCCAGAGAAAAGACCTGCCTCTGCTCTCCCTGCAAACCCTGGACTGAAAGCCTAGGGGTGTTTTCAGGAAACAAGGTAAAGGAAGCTCTTTCCAAGAAGGGGGCAGCTTTGCCCACTCATGCCAGAGGCATGCTCTGTACTGCCTGCCTAGCCCCTCGGGAAAAGGAAAGGTCTGGAACAGAGCTAGTCAATTTCCCACCCCAGCGCTGCAGAGAAAAAAAGATAAAAACTATTGGAGCTCTGAAAATAAAAGCAAGTTCCAGCATCCCTCGTACCCAGCATCCCTCAGTAGCAGCTAACTTGTTACCTGCTGACAGGCAGCTACGGAAATCTCTATTTTACTGATGGCGATCCTGAGGCTTAAAGGTTAAATTAGTAATTCAAAATCACATAGAGACATTTGAACCCAGACCTGACCCAATTCCATTATGCAGTACTGCATGTTCCCTGGCTCCACGTAATGTTGAGTTTTAAGAGCCAGTCTGGCCCAAGGCATTTAAGAAAGGAAAATCCTGTGGACTCCCACGTGGGAGGGGTACTCCAAAGCACAGGCCATACCTAGAGAAGGGCCAGTGCCTGTAAGCTCAGCTACCAGGAAAGGTTTGGGGAGTCTTTTATCTCTTCTTCCCCACTTTCTTCTTGCCGCTTCTTGAAGCACTGTCTCAGCCTATGGAAGACCAAGGAGAGGGAGAAGGCTGGCTTCAGCTTCAGTGCCCACCTTTTGAAGGGAACAGGTGGCACCTCTCTTCTTCCCAGAAGGGCCTCTATTCTGGATGGTTCACACGGCATCGAGTGGAAGGAGCTTGACAGCTGCTCTCCTCTCCACCCCAGGATAGTTTGTCTCATTCTCTCTACGCCCTTCCTCTCCCAGAATCCAGGGCACCAGATGGCCCGAGCAGGCTGTGTTTATTTGAGGCCATGGAAACCTGCAGCTTCCTCTCCTATCATTCTGGGTCAGGTACAGGCCTGGAGCCCTGCCTCACAGCAATTAGGCCACAGAATGGTGCTGACTTTATTATTCATAATCCCAGAAATGTCCACCTGGGTGAGTCCCTGGCTTTGCTCCCTCGAGCAGCTTATTTCCAGTCACCATGGAGACACCTGTTTCCTCTGAGGTCTTGGGACTAAGACAGGGAGGGACCCAGGAGACGTCCCTTCCAACCTAGAGCCCAAGGCATATGTCGGTTGCCAATCCCTTTGTAGTCTGGGTTTCCGAATCCAGTGCCTGGGAAGCGGTTAATTTCCTCCTAAAGACTTTGCCTGTATCGATGAGGATAAGACAGTAAAGCCTTGATTTGATGACAACATTCCCAGCGGCATATTTTTCTAGGTAATTATACTTTTCTTAAAAATTGAACTCATTATGAAACAACCACTAATGTTAGTAATAATTACTACCATTCTTTAAGCTGTTTTCATTTACCACACAGCCTTTCGACAAAGTAACTTAACCAACATTTAGCTGTTTCTAAACACTGTTGTTCTACTTTGAACCTTTCCTGGAGTTAGAACTTCTCAGTTTTGCAGTTCATGTTTTAACAGCCCTGTAAAAAGGCTCTGTTTAGCCTGTCTGTGGCTGAGTCTCTACCTACCTCCTCAGCCTCCCCTATCTCCTGAGAAACTATCATAATGCTCTGCAAAACTGCTATTTCCCCCACAAAGGCGGTAGGGGTGGTCCACTTTTTAAAACATTTCTTTTTCTACCTGCCTGCCTCTCCTCTCATCTGGCATTTGTCCTGTAGAGCTTTCACACACGTAATCAGTGGGGATTTGCTTATCGGCAGCCGCCTGAATACTAAAATTCAGCTCTAGTGGAGCTCAACTTCTAAAAACACATTCCCAAAGAATTCATTTCATCAATATGTGGATGAAAAAAAAAAGGGGGGGGGGGGAGTCGTATGGAAAGTAACCTCACAGGTCATGGTGGGTGGCCTATGACTTCTTTAGTGAAAGGTTTTAAGCCAGCCCTGTGCATTGTTCTTATGCCTTTAGGTTAACACACCTTTGAAATACCAGCAGTAATACCCCTGGAACGGGTATTAACCTGCAAGAGAGCATATAATCTTGTTAACTATCCTATAATCCAATCCCACTTTGCTTTCTCCAAGCTTCCTTAAATCCCCTCCTTAACTTTGAATGCATAAAAGAAGCTGCAAAACTTAGAGAGGCATTTTAGATCTTGCTCCAAAGCACATGTCATCAGTTTGGTTCAAATAAACTCTTACAAAAGTTCTCTGAAGGTTCTGACGATTTCTACTTTGACAAATATTTGAGTACTTCTGTGTGCCAGGTTCTGGGTACTGGGAATCCTGCCGTGAGCCAGTGCCCCTCCTGGAGCTTATTACATTACATCCTGGGTGGGAGACAAGCACTAAACTAGAAAAATAAGATTGCGTTTTGTGAACGAAAAATAACAATGAAGTAGAGCAGGGTAGAGGGGATGGAGTTGAACCAGGGCAGGCAGGCCAGGACTGGCCTCATTGATGGTGTTAGAATGGCACGGAGAGCAGAGTCTGAAAACGAGAGAAGTGGGGTTTCTGGGGGGCACGAAATCCAGGGGTTCTTTCACCAGAAGGCCCCCTAGAGATATGGTTTCTGGCCAACGTCTTCCCCACCACTGCAGCGGACTTCGGAGAACAAACCAGGACTCCTCCAGGTGGCCGCTGAAGGGCCTCTTAACCGGCGCCGCCGGAGAGCCACTCCTGGAGACAAGCTCGCCGCCTAACCCCCGCCGACGTTAAAAGTCGCGCGGAACCAAAGTCCAGAGGGAAACGCGGCCTCACGGACCGCAGTAGGAAACGCCCCCCGGAAGCGACCTCGAAACTCAAACATGGCGGTCGCCGGGTACCTTCGCTGCGGCCTAAGCCGAGCCAGAGCCTGGCTGCACCCGCCGCCCGCGCACTACCCTCTCCGGGATCTGCACAAGCAGGTAGACGGGACGGAGTTTCAGAGCATCTACAGTCTGGACAAGCTCTACCCAGAGTCGCGGGGCTTGGACACCGCCTGGAGGGTCCCGGTGAGCCGGGAGGGTCGGTCGGAAGGGGCGTTCCCACGCCTCGACTGGGTGACGTCAGAAAGCCAGGGCCCCATTGGCTAGGCGCGCGGCTAATCGTAGGGGCCGCCGCGGGAGGAAGCTGGTTGTCCGAGCAACCGGAGTCTGGGCCCATGGGGCGAGTCTCGGCTCCCACGGTGGCCCAAGGGGTGCCGGCTCCCGGAGAGCACGCTGGGTATGCTTCCTACGGTGCCACCAGCCAGCTTTTCCGCATTTGCTTCCCGGCCCTCAGGCTCAGATTCTTGTCCCAGCGGAAAATGTGGCCATTCCCGTTCTGCGGAGTGGATAGTAAAGGCAGGAGGCTGCCACGTGGTTTACTCCCCTCTCGAATCCTTTGGAAAGTTACACTGTCCTTAGCCTCTAGTGACCCCAGCATGCCTGAGGAAACAGGGCTTCTCGTTCGTTTCCTCAGGATGCATTTAAAGAGAGTCCGCTGTGCGCAGGCTCTGCATCAGGTCCCTCAGCAGAAGAGATAGGACCCAGCCAATTCTGTTGTATCCACCTGCAGGGCTGGCAGAGAACGTTCACTGATTCATTAACTCATTCAGCAAACTTCTATTGAAAGCATGCTTTGTGCATGGGGACAGACAGAGTAGTGAACAAAACACAAAAATCTGAATGCTCGTGGAGGCTGACTTCTAATGGGCGGAGACAGGCACTAAGTAAAATACGTAGTACAGAGTTTGTGAGATGGTGATCAATAATTTGGAGAAAATAAATCCCGGAAGGAAGAAAAGTGCTAAGGTAGGGAGTAGGGTTGCCGTTTTAAACACGATGGCCTAGGAGGGCCTCTGAGGTGACATTTGAGTAAAGACCTGGAAGAAGCAAGGCAGAGAGCCATGAAATAGTGGAAAGATGAGCATCCCCGCAGAGGGAACCAGCAGGTACAACAACCTCAAAGCAATTGCAAGCTCCACTTCTCCAAGGAACAACAAGCAGACCAGTGTGGCTGAGCAGAGGAGTCGGGAGATGAAGCTAAAGAAGAGAGCAGTGTGCAGAGGCCTGTTTATAGGGCTTACAGGCTTTTAGCTGTACTCAGAATGCGATGGGGACCTACTGGAGGGTTTGAGACGGAGGAGTGAAGGATCCAACTTGGTTTCATAAGGATCACTTTAATAGAGCCTTATAAAGAATAGACTGTAGAATGGCAAGAGCAGGAAGATCAGTTAGGAGACTGCAGTAACACAGGGAAGAGATAAGCAGGGTGAGAGCAATAGGAATCATGAGGATTGGTCAGGTTCTAGATACAGTCTGAAGGAAAAGCCTCTAGGGTTTGCTAATAGATTTTCTTTGAGAAATGAGAATAAGAGAGGAATTGAAGTCTGGGGCCTTGAGCAGTGGAGTGGAAGGATTGAGTTGCCATTAAGTGAGATTGGAAAGCGACAATAACATTCATTTGTTTGTTCTTTCATTCAGCAAAAAATTTATTGTGCACTTACTGTGTCAGGCCCTGTTTCAGGCATTGCAGATCCAACTTCTGTTCTAGTAGAAGGAGAAAATAGTAAACACATAAAGAAAGCAGCTCAGGTAGTGAGAAGTCATGAGGAGATCAGGGTGCTGGCATAGTGATGAGGTGCTACTTCAGATTGTTAGTGAGGGAAGTCCTCTGGGAGGAGGTTTGAGGTTTGCAGCATCCATCAGGCGACTGAGAGGAGACATCGAATAGAAAGCAGTTGGCTATATGGGTCTGAAATCGAAGAAAGAGGTTTGAGTTTGAGCCAGAAAGTTGAGAGTCACCAACATGGATGATATTTTCATCAATATAGATAGACGAAATGTTCTAGGGAAAGAGTATGATAGAGAAGAGAGGATTCCAGGGCCATGGCAGTGTTTGAATGTTACAAAGAGTAAGCGAAGGAGAGTGAGAAGGTCCTAGGGAGGTAAGAAGAAAGATGAGAGGATAGTTCAGAAGGAAGGGGAGGAACGTGCCTCAGGGAGGGCATGGTCCATGGTCTTCAGTGCTGGGGAGAGGTGGAGTAAGATGAGGATTCCACCCCCAAGTAATTCTAAGATGAAAAGGGTTGAAGGGGGAGTGGCACAGATGAGGGTACTTTGAGCTTGGATGGCCAGAAGAGCCTCAGAGGGGCAGTGTTTGTCCTGGGCCTGTGGACATGAGGACCTAAGGCTGAAGGCCATTGCTGGAGGAGCAGCATGGGAGAGACGTGGAGGTGAGAACCTTGGAGTGAGTAGTTCAGGTTGACTCAAAGCAGACAGCCTCCTGGGTGAGCAGAAGGAACAAGGTGGCCTAACAGGTTTGTTGCTCCGTGTTGGCAGAGGATGTTCCTTTCGGAGTCTCCCTGATGCCTGATGTACTCCGGTGCCTTCCCTCCCTTCCAGGAGCCAGGCCTCTGATGTGCCCGACACTAGCTAAAATGGGGGCAGAGAAGGCTTGAGAGGTCGCCTCCATTTTCCTGGAAGAGTGTTTCTCAGGTGGCACCTCTGGAGTCAGCAAGCTCTTTCTGTCATCTGATGTGATTTTGCTGGGGATCTGAATATAGTTGTGTGACCTTTGCTTCGTGGTTTTATATAATTTCTTTGGTTGCCCTGGACCAGTTAGGAGTCACCCAGCAGGTAATATCTGATTGACCCTGTGTATGTTACATTACAGGGCAATGCAAAGCAAGCCAGCAATGACATTCCTCTAGGTAAGTAATTTTGTTTTACAAAAAAAATCAGCCATTTCCCCCACTCCTCACACATTCCTTCCAGATCGCTTCAGCTTAACAAAAGTAGTGAAACTGCCCTTGAGTGTGCAAAAGTGGAGTCTTTTCAGCATGGTATAGAATAATAAAAAAAATGATGCTGCAGCCACTCTGTGCAGTGCACAGCACACTTGGAAAGCTCTTGCTGGTCTTGTCACCCAGAATAATCTTTACAATAGATGAATTAATTGTCTTTGGAAGACAGTAAGGTGCAGGAGAATATGTGTAGTAAGTGCCATTTGTGCCTTATGTGTACATCTGAAATATGTATGCTTCTGTCTGTGTACATAGATCTGAAAGGACCTGCAAGGAATTGGATATGAGGACTGCCTTGGAGAGCAGAGAGGAAGGGGCAGACTGGTGGGGACCTCTCCCTGTAAACCGTTTGCATAACTTTAGGGTTGTGCACCCAGTAAGCTTACGGCGAGGCCTGAGAGGCGCGGCCTGGGAAGAAACAACCAGCCCTTTGCAGATTCAGGGTTTGCAATGTCCACACATGGAGAAAGAAAGAGAGTACCAAGGTGCTGGCTCCCCGTGGCCCTTGCTCAGGGTGACACTGCAACAGAGGCCAGGTGATGGCAACACAAGAGGGAGGACACGTGTGGCCCACAGCTGATTTGATAGCCTGCAGCTGAGCCCTGAGGCGTGCATGTGCCTGGAGGAGGCAGAAGGCCTATCCCGTCGGAACGGGAGGCCAAGAAACTGTCCAATGGCAGCCTCCAGGGGAGACAGGGAGGCAAGTGGGAGATGCGCAGCTCTGGGAGGGTCACAGCTGCTTCTTCCAAGACAGACTCGGCTGCAGTGCAAGCCAGGCCCAGGTGGCCTACATGGACACAGGCTAGGCTGGCGACATCGTGGCGGCACCGGCCCCTACAGCACCGCGTGCATCCGTTGCCTGTTCAGAAAAAGAAAAAAAAAACAAGTTAATTTGTCAAAAGGAGGAAAGCCTCTGAGGAACAGCCCCGACATGGGTCACCGCTGCCCGCGGAGGCCCGCTCTCTGCCACCCGGACCGTGTGCAGCCTTATCCACACGACGGTTTCCCACTTCCCCGCCTGCCTCAGGCACACTGAGGCTGCTTTTCACAGATTATGTGAAGATGGAAGGAAGAAACCTCATTTTACAGATCCCAGGCAGACACATAGAACTGAGACCGAGAGTAGCAGTGGGACATGGCTAAGATCACAGTGGCTGTGCCAGTGTTAGAAGCAAGGCCTCCCAGCTCCAAGTCGAGCGCTCATTTATCCCATGGATGTTCTTGAACGCTGACCGAGCACTAGGCATTGGGGGCCGGTGTTTTAGACCCACACCTGCCTTGTTGGACCTTATAGTCTATCGTAATCCACAACCACTGTGTTTTGAAATATAACATTAAACTAAGTGTGTCCCTTCAGTTAAGTTTTTTGCTTTAAAACAAACAGCAAAAAGCTCGGGCCGCTGGATCTGGCAGAATATACCGGTCCAGAAGCAGACAACCCGGGTCATAATTTTATATCCTGTGTGACCTTGGGAAAATCACTTACTCTTGATTTTAGTTTTGACATCCGTCAATAATCTCTTACTCCACTAATCTGAATGTCATGTTTATTCACATAAAAGCCATTGAAAGAGAGAGATGTGTAATAGGGACAGTTGTGTTGATAGTAAATTAAGTTTGCACGTTCTGCCACGGGATAATCATTTATTTTTGTTGTTTGTCCCATTTTATAGATCGCTTAACAATATCTTACTGTCGGAGCAGTGGTCCTGGAGGCCAGAATGTTAACAAAGGTACAGGGCACCTTGTCCTTTTCTTTCACTTTAAAACTTAGTCGGAAGGTGGACTGGAGGATTCTGTGTTCACAGTCATGTGGAATAAAGGAATTTTACTTAAGCAGAAGCTTAAATACCACCAGTTATAATAATCCTCTTTATTCTTTTGAATGTGGTCTCATTCTCAGACTCAGCTGTGGGTTGCTAGGACTGGGATGGGCTTGTGGGTTTAACAAAGGGGAATCACAGCGTGAGTTGGCAGCCAGCTCCAGGAACGGGTTTCCTTGATGCTTGTGGAACCCGTCCCCTCATTCTTTCCAGAACCCAATAAATGGTAAGAGAAACACTGGGCGTTTAGCTTCCGGAAGTGTATTTTTGTCCAGAAGGGCCTCACAATCTTTGCAGGCGCCTTCCATGGCCACCTGAGTAACCCCAGGCTGATGCAGGTTGGGTGTGTCCCCTCCGTTTGTTTCAAGACGTTCACCCGGGTGCTGAGCTCACCCACTCTCGGTGACCCGTGCTCCCTTGTCCCTTTCTTCACAGTGAATTCCAAGGCCGAGGTCAGGTTCCACTTGGCAAGTGCCGACTGGATCGCAGAGCCTGTGCGGCAGAAGATGGCCGTGACGGTAAGCGCTGCCCCTCTCCCCTTGACCCCTCAGTCACTTTTAACCTTTGCTCCGTAGAACTCCAGTTTTGCTTTTATACCCTGCAGCATAAAAATAAGATCAACAGGTCAGGGGAGCTGATACTTACCTCCGAATGCAGCCGCTATCAGCTCCGAAATCTGGCAGATTGTCTACAGAAAATTCGAGATATGATTGCAGAGGCCAGCCAGCCAGCCAGGGAGCCATCCAAAGAAGATGCTGTACTACAGAGAATCAGGTACCCGCAGACCCCCCAAGCACCCTCCAACTGAGTCCTATGGACAGGGGGCTGCACAGGGAGGGAAGGGGGCGGGGCCAGCCCCCTCCCAGCAGACAGGTGGGGAGCCTGGGAAGTGGCGAAGGACCACCTGAGCGGAGCTCTGTGCCGGCGCCCGCTCGCTTGGCCGCGTGCAGTCTGCGGAGCCGCCAGTTCTGCCTGCTGCTGTGAAAAGCCCCCACTGGGCTTCTGGGCCTAACCGAGGTCTTTTCTGTTTTCAGGATAGAAAACATGAATCGGGAAAGACTGAGAAAAAAGAGAATAAATTCTGCCATAAAGACAAGCAGGAGGGTAGACGTGGACTGACGTTATCCCCCAGGGCTGGCAGAGACCTTCCTCAGGGCGCCGGGCGCTGCTGGGACAGCTTTACCACCTCAGGAAATGGAAAACCTGCGTGAGCACGGTTGTCTCTAACTGCGGGGCCATCCAGAGAACGAGGCCTGCAGGCACCACTTACAGAGGTCTTCATGCATGTCTCAAACCTTAACTATCCTTTTAATGTATTAGCTACAATAAAATTCTAAAGGCAGTAGGCATCCCTTCTTCAGAATGCTTCAGAACAGAATTCCTTCCTTTTCTCTCAGGTTTGAAATCTGCATAACAATTGCTGGTTGGCACTGACTACTTGTCACAGCAGGGCTGGGGGCGGACAGGACTGAGCCTGGTGTCTGCCCTCAAGGAGCGCAGTCAGGTAGAAGGGCTGGGACAGGTGAGGGGGCAGTCGAGCTGGGCCTCTGCAAGGGGCCTCTATAATTATAATTATAGAATTATAATCAGCAGAGAGGGGAGGAGGATATGCCGGTTGACGGGCCAGGACGGATAAAGGAGACCGAAGAAAAGGCTGGTGAGGAAGCCGTCTGAATTTGTGCAGGGAGAGCGTGAGAGATCCGTCTGGAGAGGGAGATGGAAGCTCACTGTGGAGATTCTTGAATTCAAGTTAAGGAGTTTTGATTTTAAGATACGTAGGCAGTAGGGAACCACTTGAGGGGGAAGTAATATCACGTGTTAGTTGCTGTCGCAAGCTGTGGGGTTACGGATGAGACTGAGTCGGAACTGGAAAAAGGGTCATTGTCGTTCTGTGGGTATGGGAAGCAGCCGCGCCAGCATAACAGCAGGTTATCCTGGCATGTACGAATGTCATAGAATGTTCTGTTTTGATCTAGTTCACTCATTTGACAAATACTGCACTGCGGTGCTCTAGAGGCAAGAAGTTGGAGTGCATACACTTTATGTGAGCACGAATGGCATGTGAGGGGAAAAAGGGGAAAAAGTCATTGATAGATGACTCTCGCAATGAAACGCGAAAGATGTGGCAGGCACAGTCCCTGTCCTTAAGGGACTCGGCACCTAGGAGGGAACAAGGAAGCGCCACATTCCTTAGTTCATTAAGCATTGGGGGAGTCCCAGGGAACCAGCAATGAGCAGAGGTCTGTCTTCCAGAGAATTGACATTCCATCAGCTGAGAAGAAAAATGGATTCCTGTTTGGTAACATGACCTAAAATGTGGTAAATAACATTAGAAAGGTCTAAATAGATTGCTGGAGGCAGAGAAACAACTAGTTCCAGCTGGAGGGTCAGAGAAGATGTATTTGAGGTGCCTGAAGGATGGGAGGGACTGGCCATGTAAGCAAGGTAAGAGCTTGTCACTTGGAGCCTCCAGTGTGGCCTAGGGCAGGTGAACAATGGTTCTGAGGAAAAGGGCTCTGAGGCCAGACTGCCCGTCAGCCCCCGCCCTCCACTGCCCCATTTCAAGGGCCTGGGGCAAACTATTAAGCCTCTCAGTACCTCTGTCCCTGTCAGTAAACTAGGGCTGACGTTATCAGCACCTGCTCCCTAGGGTTGTGACATTTAAATGAATAAGCGGTAAATGGCACCAAGCTTGTGCTCCAGGAATGGTGGCCATGATTGATAGTCCAGTTTGGCGGGAACCCAAGAAATGAGGGGCTGTGGAGACCCGTCTGCCACACTGAGTAGGAGCGAGGGGGTCAAGAAAGCCCTTCGATGTGACAGCCAAGACAGCTTCTACCCCTACAGAGGCTGTCGGGGGAAGATGAATCTGACTGTGAACGGGTGAGGAAAGACCGAAGAGAAGTGAGCTCGGTTTGGTGGACCGACCCCACCGAGCAGTCAGGCGCCCAATCCTGGCGCTAGAGCAGTGGACATGGATAGAGAAAATAGCAGATGCGAATGGGTTTGAGGGACAGGAAATTGGCTCGCGTGGAGCGGAAGCAGGTGTGTGCAAGGAGTGGCGCTGTGCGTGGATGATCAGGATGGTTCTGCCTGCAAGGAGTTGGCTTTGTGGGGCCTGCGGGGCACCGTCTAGGCAGCGATGCCCAGAGAGGGGATCAAGCCCTCGAGCTGGGAAGTGGGGCCGCAGCTGGGAGAGGCAGGATGGAGGGGGACAAGTTGAGTCTTGGGAATAGACGGGGGTGGGTGAGGCAGAACCAAGGGAGGCTCGGGGTTAGGTGGAGGCAGCAGGAAGCCAGAGAGGGCATCCCTGTGGGTTGGCCCTGAGCAAGGTGCTGGGCCCCCTCAGGCCCTCAGGGTAGCATGTGAAGGGACCTGGAAAACCATCCCAGACCCTGGAGGGGAGGGAGTGGTCCAGAGAAACAGGCTGGGGGACAGAGAGTAGAACACAGAGGTAGGACTCGCCTAAAAAAAAGCCGAAGGCAAAATAATGAACACGGGTGAATCTCAGACAGTGTTGAGCGAAAGGCCAGACTACCGAAAAGTGTGATTCCGTCGTAGGTAGTTCAAAACAAGGAAAAACGGTTTTACGGTAACAAAAGTACTGAGGGTAGGTGGCGACTGACTGGG